>NC_073625.1:12500-2559166 GCF_029407905.1 Bubalus kerabau | reverse complement strand
AAGAAGGCTGAGCGCTGAAGAATTGATGCTTTTGAACTGTGGTGCTGGAGAAGACTCTTGAGAGTCCCTTGGACTGCAAGGAGATCCAACCAGTCCATTCTGAAGGAGATCAGCCCTGGGATTTCTTTGGAAGGAATGATGCTAAAGCTCAAACTCCAGTACTTTGGCCACCTCATGCAAAAAGTTGACTCATTGGAAAAGACTCTGATGCTGGGAGGGATTGGGGGCAGGAGGAGAAGGGGACGACAGAGGATGAGATGGCTGGATGGCATCACTGACTTGATGGACGTGAGTCTGAGTGAACTCTGGGAGTTGGTGATGGACAGGGAGGCCTGGCATGCTGCGATTCATGGGGTCACAAAGAGTCAGACACGACTGAGCGACTGAAATGAACTGAACTGAGTCACACCTTTCAATATAAAAGAAGCCTGAATTTTAACTTGGGGGAGATGTTTCTTAGGGACAGTAAGTAGTTCACCATATTCTTGGTCGACCGGCTTTCTGAATAAGATGTATATTTCTTGCCCTAGCAACTCGTTTCTGATTTATTTGCCATATGGGCAGTATGAGCTTAGACTTAGTAATATCACCGAATTGTAGACATTACTGAAAACATGTGATTTTAATACTATACATTTTCTCAGGGTGTGTGTACGTTTTCTCTCTTCCCTTTTATTTATTTCTTGTATTCTACATGTGTGTAGCACATTGGGCAGAAATTGTCTGAGTCTCTCATTGAAACTGTATTTATTGGGAATAAAAGAAAAGGAGAAAGTCTGTATTCTGAAAGAAGAGCAGTGACACCCTGAATTCAAGTTCGGAAGCTGGGATTGTCTTCAGTAAATGGTACCTAAACTGAAGAAAGAACAAAATGTGCTCCTTTGTTCCTTGATTGTCATTATATAACATCTTCAGTGGTTGCTGAAAGAAACAGTGGAAGAAGCTGCTCAGTTGTTTCTGACTCTTTGTGACCCCATACACTGTCGCCTGCCAGGTTCCTCTGTCCATGAAATTCTCCAGGCAGGAATACTGGAATGGGTCGTCATGCCTTTCTCCAGGGAATATGCCTGACCCAGGGATTGAACGTGGGTCTCCTGCACTGCAGGCAAGTTCTTTACCATCTGAGCCACCAGGGAAGCCCTCAAGGGTAACTATGTACTGTTTAGTCATCCACCTGGAATCTTGTGGCTGACTCTGAATTTTGTAGTTTTCCTAATACCTCTCATTGAAGTGTGTCATTTTCCTTCACTGAAGTAATGGAAAGTATAATAAAATCCTTTTTCTGATTGTTTTATAGTACTGTCTCTCCGTTCCGTTCAGTCGTTCAGTTGTGTCTGACTCTTTGTGACCCTATGGACTGCAGCACACCAGGCCTCCCTGTCCATCACCAACTCCCGGAGTTTACTCAAACTCATGTCCATCAAGTCGGTGATGCCATCCAACCATCTCATCTTCTATCTCTGTCTCTCATTGCCTACCAAATCCAGAAGTTCCAGGTGGAAGAGCTGGGCTTCTGTTGTTCACCATTCCCAGGGCCTGGCACTGGGTCTAGAACTCAGGTGGCATCTTAGACTGGATGCCCCAGCAGCAGAGTCAGAGGTGGGAATTCTTGTGCAGGTGAGTCTTGAAGGAGGGCTCCCTGGGGAACGGGAAGGAGGGAAAGAGGGGGCAAGGCCTCAGCTGGAGGCGAGCTTCAGCCTCATCCCAGGGGTTGGTTACATCAAGGTCTGTTCTGGGCTGCTGCTTTGTATCCTTGTATTATTCTTAGGCCTCAGCTCCCCCCAGGGGTGAGATTTGCATTCCTTCTGGGCAAAGCCCCGCCTCCTCTGCTGAGAGCAGGTCTTTAACACTTTGACGGGGGCTCTGGGGAAAAAGTGCAACTCCGCTGGATGTCTCTGCTTCAGCTTTCTGCTGTCCTGCCGAATGTTTTCTGCTTGTTCATGACTTCTGCTACTCCTTTTTTTCCCCTGAATGCTTCTTGGATTCTAATCTAGACTCCTGACCAGCTTGACTCATCTTAATTTTGCTAACAGGACCATCAGTAATTCTTTTAAACACACTTTCAGTTACGAAATGAATTCGCATAGCTCAGGACTTGGTTTTGCATATAGCGTAGGGTTGAAAACAGAAAAGAATTTCCTGTTAAAAATCTTTATATATTTACCACTTGGCATGAAATGTGAATTATGCTAGTAATTGATCCTAGCACAACCGGGTGGTTTTTATGATTTTTTTTTAATAGGGGAGGATAGCTTTCCATTGTATAATATTTGGCTGTTTTATCGCTTACCAAAATACACATAAACACACATACGTACACAAGGATCAACTTTCATATCTACAGACTGCAATTTTAGCCCAGTGAATGCATAGCCTGGTTCCCAGATCCCTTATACTAAGTGTCCTCAGCTACTTGGGCTTTACTGTATGTGCCTTTCTACTTTTTTCTCTCGACATTAACATTGTTCATCTTCCTCTGTGATCCTTTGGAGAAGGTGGTGGTGTGTGGAAGAATATACCCCAAATTTATAACTAGAAAAATATCAGTATGAAAGGACTTTACATGCCCCACATTTAAGAAGATTCTTCACTGAAAATGTGTTGTTAAGCATGCATGTGTTGAATCCGTGTTGAAGGCTTAATTCTGAGTGAGCTTGACTTGGAACTGGTAAGACAGTGAAAGCCACTAATTTAATCTACATCTCGGGAAAAATATTTTAATAAATTAATATACAGTTGTATCCTAAACCAGTTAGCAAGTTTTAATAAATGGCATAGCAGAATTTTTTTTTTTTTGGTAGAGAGGTATGTCATGTTAAATGGAACTCTTAAATGGAATTATTTGTATATAATGTAGGGAACTTTTCATATTCATGTTCTTGGAGTTTGAGAGTCCAAGCCAAGAAATGCTTCTTCAGTTCAGATTTTAATACCATTAACTTAGTGTCACATTTTATAGTGAACTGAAAAAGCTGTAAAATTTGCTTTGGATTGTTTTTGTTACATCCAAATGCCTAAGTAGTTGTGGAATAGCCTTTCCTGGTTCTATGTGAAACTTGCTTTTACTTTATTGATTCATTTTGTATGACGGAAGCAGAGAGGGTGCTGCAAACTCGTTCTGTTTATGCTGTAAAAGGGCGGGTTGACAGTGGGCAATTTTTTGTTTCTTGGGCCTCAGTTTTCCTATGTGTCTAATGCATGGGTTGGACAGACCCGTGATTTAAACCCTGCAAGAGCAAAAGCCACCTAGGGAGCTTGTTAGAATGCAGTTTGCGGGGCCTCCGCCCCACAGATGCCGAGCTTCCGTGTGTGGCCGTGTACCTCCCACCGGTGTCTGTCCCGTGTAGGCTGCCCCTCTGAAGGCAGGACCGATCTTCCTTGTATGTCTGGCTGTTTATCCCCCACTCCTGTTATCTACTCAAGGAAAGGGCCCAGGAATCCCCTCTGATTCTCACCTGCCATCACTCCCCTCTATCCACAAACTCACAGCTCACAAGTATGTTTGTATTTCTTTTGTTTTAAAACAGTCTCTCTGGTAAGAAAACCTTATCCTTCCTTTCCTTTGCTACCAGAATGTTACTCCCAGATATCTCACCTCAGATCATTTTAATTCTCTCTTTCTACCTTGACGAGAACCACATTGAGAGTAGTAAAATTCTGTTTACGTCCAGTAATGGTAAGAAGAACTGACGTTGATTGAGTGCTTACTGTCATCCAGACACTTTCTGAGGGTCTTCCCCCAGCATTCCTTCCTGTGAAATTGGTCATTTCCTTTGGCCTTTGACTCTTTGATTAAGACCTCAGGTTTACACTTTACTCTTCAAGATCAAGTTCAAGTCATTTTTGTCTAGGTTCAAAGAACCATCTTAGCATCTCATTGCAGTTAGATTGCAGTTGTGTGAAAATGATGAATCTATATTGGGGGCAGTACACCTTTATGATATCACATCTTACCACCCAACAGTATCTATTAACCTAAGTCTTCTATTAATATATTTTAAAAGACTTTATTTTTTGGAGATGTTGCAGGCTTATAGCAACACTGAGCAGAAAGTGCAGAGTTCCCATGTGCCCCTGCCCCGCACACCCGCCTCTCCTGAGAGCACCGGAAGGCACGTTTGTCAGAAATGATAAACCTACGTGGACGCGTCAGTGTGACCCAGAGTCCATAGTCTGCGTGAGGCCTCACTCTTGCTGTTTGCAGTCTGTGGGTTTTGATACACGTGTGAGGACACGCATCCACCGCTATGGCATCAGGCAGTGTATTTTCACCGCCTGACAGACCCTCTGTGCTCTGCCTGCTCGTGCTTCCCCTGCCCAACCCTTGGCGGCCACAGATATTTTTGCGGCCTCTATAGTTTATCTTTTTCAAAATGCTACACAGTTAGAATCATGCAGTGTGTAGCATGATCAGATTGGATTCTTTCACTTAGTGTTGTGCACTTAAGGTTCCTCCATGACTTTTCATGGTTTGATAGCTTGTTTCTTTTCACCACTGAGTAGTGTTCCATTACCTGGATTTTTGAAAGTTACTCAGTCATGTCTGACTCTTTGTGACCCCATGAACTATGCAGTCCATGGAATTCTCCAGGCCAGAATACTGGTGTGGGTAGCCTTTCCCTTCTCCAGGGGATCTTCCCAATCCAGGGATCAAACCCAGGTCTCCCATACTGCAGGCAGATTCTTTACCAGCTGAGCCATCAGGGAAGCCCAATGGACTACAGTTTATTTATCCATCCGCCTACTGAAGACTGTCTTGGTTGCTTCAAGTTTGGCAATTGTGAATAGAACTACTCTGAACATCTGTTTGTAGGTTTTTATGTGGACATATTTTTTCAGTTCATTTGAGTAAAAACCAAGGAGTGTGACTACTTGATTCTATGGTAAGAATATGTTTAGTTTTGTAAGAGACTACCAAACTATTTTCCAAAGTGATCATACTATTTTGAGTTTCTACCAACAGTGAATCAGAGCTCGTATTGCTCCATGTCTTCACCAGCAGTTGGCGTTGCCAGTATTGGATTTAGCTGGTCTAAAAGATGTGTAGTGAAGCTTCACTGTGTAGTTTTAACTTGCATTTTCTCAATGATGTATGATGTGAAGCATGTTTTCGTGTGCTTTTTTTTTCATCCATATATCTTATTTAGTAAGGTGCCCACTAATATCTTTTACTCATTAAAATTTTTTTTCTTGTTCCTAAGTCTTAAGAATTCTATGCTATTTTGGATAACAGTCCTTTATCACTTGTGTTTTCTGCAAATACTTTCTCCCAATCTATGGCTTGCATGCTCATTCTTTTGACATTGTCTTTTGCAGAACAGAAGTTTCTAATTTTAACAAAGTCCAGTTCACCAATTATTTATTTCATAGATTATGCCTTTGGTATTGTATCTAAAAAGACATCACCATACCCAAGGTCACCTAGATTTTTCTCCCCTTTTAGCTTCTAGAATTTTAATAATCTTGCAGTTTACATTTAAGTTATGATTCATTAGGAGTTAATTTTCATATAGGGTTTAAGGTCTGTGTATAAAGTTTTTCCTTGTGTGTGTGTGTGTGTGTAAGGATGTCCATTTATTATAGCACCATTTGTTAGAAAGATTACCTTTGCTGTACTGTACTGCCTTTTTTTTTGGTCAACCATCAGTTGCCCATATTTATGTGGCCTCTGTTTCTGGGCTCTTCATTCTGTTTCATTAATATTTGTCAATTTTTCAACAATACCACACTTCTTTTATAGTATTAGTGAAAGAAACAAAGCTTTAAAATAAGTCTTGAAGTCAGGTAGTTTGAACAAACTATAACTTTGTTCTTCTCTTTCAGTATTGTGCTGGCTATCCTGGGTCTTTTGCCTCTCCAGATAAATTTTAGAATCGGTGTGTTGATAGACACAAAGCAACTTGTTGGGATTTTCACTGGAATTGAGTCTATAGATCAATTTGGCAAGAGCTGCCTCTTTGCAAAGTTTTTTTTTTTTTTAATGTTAAGAATTACCTAGAGTGAAATAATTTAACAACAAGATGCAAAAGTCAATTTCCTTTAAACAACTAGGGTGAGGGATAATATCTGGCTGCCATGTGGCTTGGGGTGACTTTTAGAATTCCGTGACCCCTCTAGTGACATACACAACTGCCAGGAAGCATTTAACAGGCGGCTTCCTGTGTGCTGTTTTGGATCTGTCAGGAATTCTCTGTTCCTTATTAATTCCTGAATATTCAGGAATTAAGAGGAGAGGCAAGCCTCTCCCGGGGGCTGAGGAATCCTAATTCCTTCATTAGTGTTTCTATATGGTGATAAGTACCCTCTTCCTTCTTGTGAAACATATGGTAAAAGTGATTGTTTACAACTCTCTCTCTTTAATATGGATTGCCTATGTTTTGTAAGTCTGGAATTTTAATCTTTATCTTTGCTGAGAATAACTACTTTGTAAGATGGTATATATGCCCACACCATGTTGATTAAAACACCTTTGCTCCATCAGAGCTCTGGTACCCGTGTCTTTCTTTGTCTTTCTTTCTTTCTCTCTGTCTCTCTCTCTCCCTGCCTCTCTTTTTCAGGCTGATGTCCTGGAGCGCAGAGGCTCTCTGAGTTCACTTTCCTGCCCGGGCTTCTAAGACCCTCTCGATAAGGTGCTCTGTGCCTTCACCCCATCGAGAGGGCGCCTGAGGCCTCCGTGAACAGAGCAAGCCCCGTGCCAGGGGCTTTATTGGCTTTCTGCGTAAACCAAGGAATATCAGCCTCTTTCTCTCCTTTACTTTCTTATCATCGACTCCAGACCACCAGGTTCTGGTTTGTTAAAGGACCTCAACACACAACAAAGAATTTTATCTGATGTGTATCAACTGGTTTTCTTTATTCAAAAAGTCATTGAACATGCAGATTATCACAGCAGGTGAGAAGTGTCAAGTACAACATAGAATGAAAAAGTCATGCTGTTTGGAATCAATGGGTTTGGCTTTGAGCTCTGGATCTTTCACTCATTAGCTAGATGGCTGTGGGAAGTTTAGTTCACCTTCCCAACTGTAACTTGAAGATGACGTTGATACGATTCACCTTACTGGGGTTGGAAAATGCATGGGAAAAGATGAGTAGAGCACATGGCTCACTAAATGTTAGTTGTTATTGAGCAGCAAAGTGTCGTGTGATGAACGAAAGCTGAGCCCTGCTTCAAGAGAGGAGCTTAGAGCTCAGTGTTGTGAGGGAGATGAGGCCGGTGTGAACACAGCTGTAACCTTCCAGCCACTGCTGGTTACATCCCACTGGCATCTATGAGTCCCGCCCTTCAGGAACTTTGACCTTATTGTGCCAGTAGTTTATAAATGTGGAAAAAGATGTATTTTTATGTAGTTACATATGTTTACTAGTCTTCGTGTGCACTGCATATACTAAGAAGATTGAGCTCTAGAAGGAAGTGCTTCCAAATATTACTTGTATAAAATGATGCACTGGACAAATACACATGGGACTTCAGTGAAAGCTGAACTAGAAAGGGAAAGAAAGATGGGAGATAACGTAGAGTAGGGAGTGGGTTACTGAGCCCAGAGCCTGAGGACCATGCACCGTGAGGACCACGAGGCAGCCTTGGAGACTAACTGCCACCTTTTCCATGGTGTCTGTTTTCTGAGTTCGAGACAACTGACTTATAAATACATTTGGAAGTCCAGACACATTTGCTTATTGGAGAAGGCTGGTACAGCTATTCAAGAAATCTTCCAGGTTTCTGGCTAGTTGTTTGGAAGTGTTATTGATGGGGGTAGAATAATAGTTACCTAACTAGAAATCCCAGTGGGATTTCTAGAGAGAGAGAGATTTTATTTCATATATATATGTATATATATATATATATATATATATATAGAGAGAGAGAGAGAGAGAGAGAGAGAGATGTAGATAGATGGAGAGACTCACCTCAGGAGATCACCATAAGCTGGACACCAAGCAGAGCATGCCTAGAACATCAGGCTTCTAAACAATAACCAGAACATTTTGAAACTAAACACGCTTCCTTGGGCCTAGAAAAATGGATCCAAGAGCAGCATTCAGCCTTGGGAGGGCTATAAGATAGCAGACCCTGACAACCGCATTCCTGCCTCTAGCCCAGATGGGAATATAGGTAAAAGGAGTAGGAACCTAGGGGAAAGAGGCCGTTGCCATGAAACACCCTTCTGCTAACATACGAATGACTTATGTCTCGCCGAGACAGTCCGAGGTAGACCGCAGAGGGCCGGAGGAGGAACTAACGATGTGAGCATTGCCGTTACCCAGAGTAAGGAAGCTGACGTCTCCCCTCCTGCCTCTCCTTTGACTGTAAAGATGCAGCCCTGTCCTCAGGGCCACGCTCCCTTGCATGCCCTCCTGTGCTTCTCACGACGTCTGCCCTGTGCCGGTAAACTCCCTCGTTGCCTGTGCTTGAGACAAGATGGAAGAACCCGAGCTTCAGTAGTCCCGAGGCCAGGCGGGAGGTTTCAGTTAGAAGATGCTGGGTTCAGTCCCCTCCTAAGGCAGGGGTGCTGGGTTCACGTTCCAGATCTGAAGTGCAGCTGGGCTTGAGTCCCACCTGACGAGTGCGGTTTCCTCGCAAGTTTGTTTTTATTTGAAGGATAATAGAAACAAGCAAGAAACACAGTGTCTGTAGTCACACTGGGAGTTATTTTCAGTAGATTGCTTTATTGAAATAATTTTAGCTCATAAAGGGATATGAGGCAGAGGATAGGCCCAGCGTCTCCTTACCTGAGATGCTTTCTTCACAAGTTCTCTCTGGGCATTACACTGACCCCTTGGTGAGCAGGCACTTCTGCCCTCCAGTCCTTCTGAATTTACTGTATTCTCCTGGCCAAGCCGTGCTGTTGCTGAGCTCCCTGCCTTAGCACGTGGAACTCTTTCTGTCTCAAGAATACAAGAATATTTTCCCACCATATCATTTCCTTCCCTTTGTTCATTGTCCCTGCCTCAGCCTTCAAGACTCACTTTGAGTTATCTCCCTTAATCCCAAGACACGACTTAGGGTGTTGACCCACACTTGGTTTTGAATCATTTCTGTAGCCAGTTTAGAGAATACTTTCAGTATAGAAGGCCCTATATGAGAAACTGCAGAAGAGTAATAAAATTATAAATCCAAACCCAAATCAACCCCTCTTTTTTGCTCTAAGGATAAAATGGGCCACAACATGAGAAAAAATAGATACAAGATTGTGCTATCACATACATGGAGAACTGAAGGAGGAAACTTTCTGCTGGGGACAAGGAGAGGAAAGGTGAGCTGCTTCACGGTGGATGTACCACTGAGCTTGATCAAAGCTGGGACAGTTTTAACAGGACACGTCATAGGGAGAAGACGCGACTTGACAGGCTGGCAGAGGCGGGAAGGCTCAGACTGAGTGTTCTTTAGTACAACACCGAGCCCCTCAACAGCCAGAACCTTCTCTGGCTCCTCAAGGAACACGAAGAATCAAAAGGCTGATCCGTGTTTTCAGGGTTCTGAGATTTTTAAAGGTGCTGCCGTCACCATGGCAGCAAATGATGCTGCTCAGAGAACATACCAAGGTTTTGATGGTGGAGCACCCCATGTTCTTTGCATTAGACTTTAGTGTAAATTACACAATAAAACTCACATTTCATAATAAGGGTAATCAAGAGCGGATTATGAAAGATAAGGGGTGAAAGCCTGCTGCTGTCACCTGGACCACCATCTGGAAATGTTTGCCCTTGGCTCCCGTTAAGGACTTCATTTCCCCCAGGAGGGTTCTGGCACTTTCTGATGTACAGAACCTTTCCACCAACAGGTGGATATAGCTGCACCTCTTACCCTGGGCCAGAGGCTCTCACTTAGATTCCTGTGTCCTTTCTGCTTCCTGTACTTCCAGGATCACTTCAGTTCTTAGCATCTCAGCTCAGACCACCTAATAGAAGCCTGGTCATCATGGAACTACACAGTTCCCTAAAACAAAAAGGAAATCAGACTGTAGAGAAAATGGAATTTCTTTCTGGAGAGAGAATTAGTGCTAAGTAGTTACCAAATTTAGACACCTGCCCTTTAAGCCGGGCACCCAGGATAGCTCTCCTCTCTTGCTTTTGTGTTCCCTTGTTTATAACCCCTCCCAATACGGTTGGAACAGTGAGTAGGTCTGACTGACTGAACTGTAAGATATGTGTAGATGAATTGCTGGGAGAAATATCAGTAACCTCAGATATGTAGATGACACCACCCTTATAAGGCAGAAAGTGAAGAAGAACTAAAAAGCCTCTTGATGAAAATAAAAGAAGAGAGTGAAAAAGTTGGCTTAAAACTCAACATTCAGAAAACTAAGATCATGGCATCCGGTCCCATCACTTCATGGCAGATAGATGGGGAAACCATGGAAACAGTGAGAGACTTTATTTTCTTGGGCTGCGAAATCACTGCAGATGGTGACTGCAGCCATGAAATTAAAAGACACTTGCTCCTTGGAAGGAAACTTATGACTAACCTAGACAGCCTTTAAAAAGCAGAGGCATTGCTTTGCCAACAAAGGTCCATCTAATCAAAGCTATGCTTTTCCAGTAGTCATGTATGGATGTGAGAGCTGGACTATAAAGAAAGCTGAGCATGGAAGAATTGATGTTTTTGAACTGCGGTGTTGGAGGACACTCTTGAGAGTCCCTTGGACTGCACAGAGATCCAACCAGTCCATCCTAAAGGAAATCAGTCCTGAATATTCATTGGAAGGACTGATGCTGAAGCTGAAACTCCAGTACTTTGGTCACCTGATGCAAAGAACTGACTCATTTGAAAAGACTCTGATGCTGGGAAAGATTGAAGGTTGTAGGAGAAGGGGATGACAGAGGATGGGATTGCTGGATGACATCACTGACTCAATGGACATGAGTTTGAGTAAACTCCAGGAGTTGGTGATGGACAGGGAGGCCTGGCATGCTACAGTCCATGGGGTTGCAAAGAGTTGGACATGACTGAGTGACTGAACTGAACTGAGGTGAATTGTGAGGAGATCAGATCAGACAGGAAAATTAGTTTGTGCAAAGCTGAGAAGAGCCTTAAATATCAGGTTCAGAAGTCTCAGTTTAATTTGGTGTATAACTGGGTGTGAGATGGGAAACATTTTATTATCAAATGCATATATTTACTAGGCAGATTCATCTGGAGGCTAATTCACCAGGTGAACTGGAATTATAATGGTAAAGATGAGGATGAGTATTAGGAAGGCATTTTTATGACCATATCAGAGACAGCAGTCTACAGAGGGCTGATAGTAATGAGAGAAGAAAGATCAAACAAGAATAACTTCTGAAGAAATTGTAACCCTTTTCATCTCTTCTAGGCCACTAAGGTATTTTAGCATATCAGAATGATGTCTTTCCAGAATATGAATACCCCTCATTTATTTTAACATGTTCTATGTGTAAGATGGTTTACATATACTTTACAATCACCATAAAGAGCCCTTTGAGGTAAGTCAGTATTATTCCCATATTATAGATGATAAAAACTAAGACTCATCTAAGTATGTAATATACCTAGTATTACATGACGGTAAATGATAGAACCAGAATTTGAATGCACTTCTGCCTAATGTAAAAATCAACATGCTTCTCCTATTACGGAAAGTTGATTTTATGTCAACAAAGTATATTGCAGCATTTCTTAAAGATACTATTTTGTGAAAGAACTTGAAAATATTCTTTGCTTAAAGAATATGGAGTAAACTGATTGAGTCAGTCAGATGAGTTATATTTTTCTGATAGACACATTTTCTAAGTATGGATTACATTTTGTTGCTGTTTAGTTGCTAAGTCATGTCCAGCTCTTTGTGATCCCATGGACTGTAGCCCAACAGGCTCCTCTGTCTGTGGAATTCTCCAGGCAAGAACACTGGAGTAAGTTGCTGCTTCCTTCTCAAGGGGATCTATCCTCCCTTCTCAGAGATCGAACCTGTGCCTCCTGCATTGCAGGTTGATTCTTTATCACTGAGATACTAGGAAGCCCATTAGCTAAATTTTAAGATCAGACAATATTTTGCACAAATGAAATTTGAAAGGCTGTACCTCAAATAAGACAAGCTGAAGTTCAGGAGTAGATGTCTATGTAGTTGGCTAAATCAAGTAAATGCTTAAGTGGTTTTATTCCTACTGATTCCTTTGAAAATAAGGTTTCGAAAATGATGTGTCTGCTTAAATCAAGATGTCGGTACTAAAATACAGTCAATTCTTTTGGGACAGTGTATTTTGAAGGATTACTATTGCCAGCATGAAAATCCATTTTACAGTATTTTCTAGAAGCTAAAAGGCATCCTTTTGATTATAAGCACTATTTCAGCAAGAAAGCTGATTGAATCACTTTCCATCAGCCAAATGATCACTTTTCTTTATAAGCTTCAAGGAGAAAAATTCAATACAGGGAACCCACTGTAAAATTCTGTGTAAATGATTCCAGGAGACGGGTTGGGAAAGCTATAAATGTAGGATGTCCTGAGGCTTTTATAGGAACCTGAGCCTGTATTTCCTTCTTTTCTTTTACTTTGCTCTGTTTTTGTTTGGGGCTTTATAATAAGGGGAGTACATTGTCAATTTTGAATGGCAGTGGATATAATTGAACCAAGTTCCTTAATGCTTTTATTCTGGCTCCCAGGGGCTCCCCTCCCGCTGATGTGATCCTGAGACTCTGTATTAACACAGGAGAAGCCAGAAGTGTCTCTTGTTTTCTTGGCGTGAGATGAGCAATGTATTTTGGGCATCAGGCAATTTCCTGTCTCTGAAGTTAAAGTAAGTGAAAGTGTGAGTCGCTCAGTCCTATCTGACTCTTTGTGACCCCATGGACTGTAGCCCACCAGGCTCCTCTGTCCATGGGATTCTCCAGGCAAGAATACTGGAGTAGGTAGCCATTTCCTTCTCCAGGGGATCTTCCCAGCCCAGGGGTGGGATCAGGGTCTCCTGAATTGCAGGCGGATTCTTTACCACTGGGACACCTGGAAAGCCCCTGACTCCTAGATGTAATGAAATCCCTAAATCTCCTCCCAATTTGCATTTCACTCAGTCCTTCTTACATTACAGCCTAGGATAGAGAGAGACTTTTTCCTAATATTATCCAGATCAGGGGCCATGACTATAGTCAGTACTACACACATTGAAAATCCTAAATTGTTTAGATTTTACAGACCACATCGGGTGTTATCAATAATCCCAAATAAGGAAACTTCTAGATCATAATGCCTGCATCATACTAAGTCGTGTCCCACTCTCTGCGACCCCATGGACTGCAGCCCGCCTTGCTCCTTTGTGCATGGGATTCTCCAGCAAGAATGCTGGAGTGGGTTGTCACTTCCTTCTTCAGGGGATCTTCCTGACCCAGGGACTGAACCTGGGTCTCCTGCGTTGCAGGTGGATTCTTCACCAGTGGGCCACCAGGGAAGCCCAGATCCTAATAGTGCTGTTCTAAGCCAATTAGCTAAGAAAGCGAAACAGAGAAATAACCTCCACGATAAAGAATTAATGCAATTGAGCACCTCACATGTATGTTTCCATTCACATTGTTATCTAGCAGATTTTTATTGAGAGCTTAATGTGCTTCAGGAACTGTTTGAGGCACTTGGGGTTTATTGATGCTAAAAATGACACCATCTTGAGTTTTCATCTGTGGGCAGAGGGTGGGAGATTTGAGAACAAGTCTTAAGTATTGTGGTTAAAAACAAGCAAAGGGAATCAAGGGAAGAGACGTGGAGTATGAGCAGGATCAGGTGGTCAGGGTGGGTCTCCTTGCAAAGATGAGAATCAAACAGAGTCTAAGTAGCTGAGGAAGGAAGCCGTGTGGACATTGGAGGCAGGAGCGTCCAGCGACGGTTCAGTTCAGAGGGGCCAAAGCAGGAATGGCCTGGTGCGTTTGAAGGACAGTGTGCAGACCAGGGAGGCGGTAGGCAGGTAAGCAGGGGAAATAGCAGGAGGGGAAGTGAGAGCAGGGAAGATGGGAGTGGGTGGAGCTGTGACAGGGATTTGGGCAGAAGCAAGCACCAGCTGGCTCATGATATATGGCAAAACCAATACAATATTGTAAAGTTAAAAAAAAATACATCCTCTGGCTGCTGATTTGAGAAGTGACTCGAAAAAAGGACTTGTTGGGACTTCCTGATGGTCCAGAGGTTGAGTCCACCTGCTAATGCAGGGGACATAGGTTCCATCTCTGGTCTGGGAAGATTCCACATGCCGCACGGCAACTCAGCCTGGGAGCTGGAAATGCAGAGGCCACTCCAGTGAGCAGAGACAAGAGAAGCCCCCACTCACCGTAACCAAGGAAGCCCGCACACAGCTCTGAAAACCCTCACAGCCAAAAAATATAATAAATACATTAATTAGAAAAAAGAAAAAGGCGACCCCTTTGGAGGCTGGGATAAAAGTCCAGGGGGCAAAGAATGAGCAGCTTGCTTTATCGATTTCATAATGTTATTGTGACAGATAAGGATGTGGGCATAAATACCTGGTGAAAAGCAACTCCCCATATTTTAGGGGGAGATGTACTGTCTTTTGATTTCAAAGTCATTTTTAACAGAGTGAACAGAGTATAGAAAAAGTTTAACTAACTGGAGCCCTCTCAGTGGCAATCATTTTTACATGTGATTTTTAACTGGAAGAGCAAATAGTTTAAAAAAAAAAAACAAACCAAAAACCTGAGATCAGAGGTTTAGTTGCTATAAACTATATTCCAGGAGAGGACTGGGATAGTTTTATGCCTGTGAAATAACACAATAGTAATTGATATTCAAGTGGTGACTTCAAATATATTTTCACTCAGAAGGGGTATATATAATAAGCCAGGATATGGAGGGGTTTATATTCAAACCTGACACCATCAGGCACTTAATAAAGCAGAACACTCCCTGACTGAGACTGTCCAGGTATTGAGGTCTTTGGTTCTTGTCTGCAGTTTTACTCAAAGAAATTTATTCATTACTAGGAGTTCACAAAGGGCAATGAAGCTTAGTCGCTAGTCTTTTTTCTAACTCTTCTAGTGCTTGCAAATATTTTAAGTGTGATTCATCTGTGGAATTTCCTCAAAGAAACAATAAAAATTGGATATTAAGTTATTTTGTTATGAAAATTGGATATTTAGTTATTTTATTATCAGCATTTCTTTTTTTTTTTTTAAACACACGAGGTAGAGCAATGCTGACTTTATAAGGATTCACTTTTAACACACTGTCCAAAAAGAACTGTTGACCATGATGGATGTGTGAGGGTCCATATAATCAGTTATCTGTCCTTGGCATTCAATTTTGCTTTTCTACCTGTTAACAGATTCACAGGAAGCAAGCTGTATAGATATGCCTGAAGGCAAGAGTTGATTTAATTCTTGATAATTTTTTTGTTGCAGACAAAAGTCTCTTTTTGTTTTTTGATTGAAGTATAACTGGTGGGCTGCAGTCCATGTGGTCGCAAAGAGTTGGATACACCTGAGCTCGCGCACGCACACACACACAGTTGATTTACAGTTTTGTGCCAGTCTCTGCTGTACAGCAATGTGACTCAGTTGTACACATATATACATTCCTTTTTCATATTCTTTCCCACTGTGGCTTATCACAGGCTACTGAATACAGTTTCCTGGGCTGTGCATTAGGACCTTGTTGTCTATGCATCGCAGATGTAAGGGTTTGCACCTACCAACCTCAAGCTCCCAACCCATCTTCTCCCGCCCACCTTCCTCATGGCAGCAATGGTGTGCTCACTGTCTGTGAGTCTGCTTCTGTTTCGTAGATCGATTCATTTGTGCTCTTCAGACAGAAGTCCTTGATGCAGCAAATTTTATGGGGTTCAATCATCTGCTCAGGACACATCAACAGGTAACAAGGTAACCATTAAACTTCCATTTCTCTTGAAGATACGATGCTTCCCATTACCTGAGGCATCTTGGACAAGCCACAGATGGAATCCGTCTCATGGATAAAAGGAATCATGAAGACCACACCTATCTAAAAGCAGGAGCCTGGGCTGCCCAGTCGACCTTTGATTCTGTGTCTTGAGGATTTTCTTCAGAGTTGACTGCTATGATAGACATTTCTTTTCCTATGAAACAGCACAATAAACTGGTGAATCTGTCCATGATAAATGGAAATGTCCCATCTGCTGTTATGTACCATCTTTGCTTTATATTCCATCAACGAAATGCTGTAACACCAGTGCTGACTGGAAAGAATGACTCTTGAAAAAATTTCCTTCTTTCTATTTCCACTCAATAATGCATTTTAAATCTGTATCCTTTACTTACTTTTCTGGGGATCATCAAATTTAGGCATAAGCATTTTATCAAATCTGATTTGGGTTTTTAACCCACAGATAACGAAAAGTGAAAGTGAAAGTTGCTCAGTTGTGTCCAGCTCTTTGTAGCCCCATGGACTAACCCCATAGTCCATGGAATTCTCGAGGCCAGAATACTGTAGTGGGTAGCCTTTCCCTTCTCCAGGGGATCTTCCCAACCCAGGGATTGATCACAGGTCTCCCACATTGCAGGCAGATTCTTTACCAGCTGAACCCACCAGGGAAGCCCAAGAATACTGGAGTGGGTGGCCTATCCCTTCTCTAGTTGATCTTCCAGGCCCAGGAATCAAACTGGGGTCTCCTGCATTGCAGGCGGATTCTTTACCAGCTGAGCTACAAGGGAAGCCCACAGATACTGAGGCCCTGCCCAGTTTATTGGGCTTCCCAGGTGATTCAGTGGTAAAGAATCCGCCTGCCAAGGCAGGAGACCCAGATTTGATCCCTGGGTGAGTAAGATCCCTTGGAGAAGGAAACGGCAACCCAGTCCAGCATTCTTGCCTGAGAAACCCCATGGACAAAGGAGCCTGGCGGGCTACAGTTCACGGGGTCACAGAGGGTTGGACACAACTGAGTGCACAGGAGCACAATGGTACCCTGTTTTTCTTAAGTTTGTCTTTTTTTTATTACTAATTAGGTAAAGCACCATCTAAATAAGTGGTATTGGTCACTTGTGTTTCCCTTGTATTTGTATAAAATGACTATTCTAGTGTTTTGCTTATTTTAAAATTCAGTTTTCTGCCTTTTCCTATTAACTTTAGAAAGCCTTCATGTAGTCTAAGAGTAAATTCTCCAGCTATATGCGTTACAAACATTTTCATGCTGCGTGTTTGACTTTTTACTCCTTTCATGGTGTCTTTGCGTGGCCAGAAGCCGTTGCGTGCACGCATGCTAAGTCGCTTCACTTGTGTCCCACTCTTTGCAACCCTGTGGATCATAGCCCGCCAGGCTCCTCTGTCCAAGCGATTCTCCAGGCAAGAATACCAGAGTGGGTTGCTGTGCCCTCCTCCAGGGGAATCTTCCCTACCCAGGGATTGAACCAGGATCTCTTATATCTCCTGCATTGGCAGGCAGGTTCTTTACCACTGGCGCCACCTGGGAAGCCCCAGAAGTTGTTAGTTTCAATGTAAATAAATGTATATTATCCTTTATAGTTAGTGCTCTTTGCATCTTGGTTAATAAACCATTCTTTATCCAAAAGAAAGGATGGTATTTTTCCACAATGTCTTCTTAAAGGGTTTTAATTAAGTTTTTCATGTTTATTGAAAAGATGATTCTTTTCCTAACAATCTCCAGAGCCACCCTTGCAATATTACAAGAGCTCACATTAAGTATAGGTCTACTTTGCAGTGGGTCGTTGTGTTCCGCTGGTCTGTTGATTATCACTATATGGTACTCACAGGCTTAATTACTGTGGAACAAGCCTTGATATCTGAAGAACAAGATCTCATATCTTGTTTAGCTTTTTAAAAAGAGGGTGGGATGATTTGGGAGAATGGCATTGAAACATGTATAATATCATATATGAAATGAGTCGCCAGTCCAGGTCTGATGCACGATACTGGATGCTTGGGGCTGGTGCACTGGGACAACCCAGAGGGATGGTATGGGGAGGGAGGAGGGAGGAGGTTTCAGGATGGGGAACACGTGTATACCTGTGGCGGATTCATTTTGATATATGGCAAAACCAATACAATATTGTAAAGTTAAATAAAATTAAATTAAAAAAAAAGTGTACTGATTAGTCTTGACCCTTTTTACTCCCATAAACTGGTGGCTTAGACAGTAAAGATTCTGCCTGCAATGTGGGAGACTGGGGCTCGGGGTTGGGAAGATCCCCTGGAGAAGGGAACGGCTACACTCTCCACTATTCTTGCCTGGAGAATCCTGTGGACAGAGGAGCCTGGCTGGCTACAGTCCATGGGGTTGCAAAGAGTTGGACATGACTGAGTGACTTTCACTTTCACACTATACATTTTAGAGTCAGCTGGTTTGGTTCCACAAAAAACAAACTGGAATTTGATGAGGAATCTCTTGAATTTCTAGATCAATTTAGAGATAATTGAAACCTTTGCATTTGTTCTGCTTTTGTCTAGTTTTTTCTTTACTGTCTCCCAGTAAAGTTTTATTTTCTTTGAAAAAATATTCTGTTAAGGTTATTCTTAGGCATTTAACATTTAAAAAAATTGATTAATGATTGCAAATGGCATATTAAATCATTTTTCGCAAATTTAAATTCTAGGTTGATTTATAAGAATACAGTAGATTTTTGTTTGTAGATACTTCTTCCTTCTTGATAAATTCTCTCATCTGTGGATCTTTTTGGATGTTCCAAGGACATAAATATATTATATGTAAATAATAGTTATGCTTTTTCCTTTATCTTTTTACATATTTTAATATTTTTCTTTGCCTAACTTTGCTGACTAGGATTGAAAAATGTCAAACATTGTTCCCAATCTCGCAAGGGAGTACTTTAGAGGTATGCCATTTAATATGATGTTTGATATATACTCTCTGCACTACATTTCTTTTTCCTCCAAAATAAGGTGTTGAGCTGGGCTTGTGTGCATGTTGCAGTCATTACCCTAAGTCCAACACTGGGTATTTGGTTTCCTGGCAACTTTAGTTCTTAGAGATATTCAAGAATATCTAAAAGTTAAACGATTTTGAAGTTTATTTAGACTTTCCTGATTGTTGAAACAGGAGCATCATTCTTGTTTTGAAATTACTTTTCTGAGGCATATTTTTTTTTTATATCATAGATTTACACCCAAGACAATTCCTCGGTCCACTTTCCCCACCCGTTCTTCTCCACTATAACAACTACAATTGTTTTGTTTTGTGGTTTGGGGCAATGTTCTTCCCAGTGTTCTATATCCGTGGCTCAAGTGGAACTTCTTAGTTGGTTTAGAATGTTTCTTTGCCCACTTACATGTAAAGTGAAGTTTTAGTCACATTGTTCCCATGTTCACTTTCTGTATTTTTGGTTTTGTGTTAAGTATTCTGAATCCACAAGGCCGCGGTTTTTGGTGGTTCGACATAATGACCTTTTGACTTCAAGGTGATGTGGAAGGTATATGCATTCAGTAGAAATCATGTTTCCAATTTTGAATCATACTTTTAATTTTCTTTTCTCTTGGCTAATGGTACGTGGTATGATTCTCTCTCACAGTGGTGGGCAGTGGCCTCAGCTTCTGGTCAGCCGGGCAATCAAGGGGGTAAACACGTACAAAACCTAATGATGTAAAGAAGCGCATGAGAGAAATTTAACATTTAACAACAATGCACTTGCAACCATACTAAACCCACACAACATTCTGGTTTCCACTTTCAGTTCAGCATTTAATAGATTGCACGAGACATTCAGCACTTTGTTGTAAAATAAGCTCTGTGTTAGATGATTTTGCCCAAACATGGACTTTGCTGACAGAGTGGTTGGAGGGCCACATGTCCCCCTTCTCTCCCCAACAGTGTTCAGGTCTAACAGGAAGGTAGGGACAGGTTTCTGTTTTGGGTTTCCCTGGCTGCTCAGTGGCAGAGAATCTGCCTGCAGAGCAGGAGATCTCTGAGTCAGGAAGATCCCCTGGAGAAGGAAACGGCAACCATTCCAGTATTCTCGCCTGGAGAAACCCATGGACAGAAGAGCCTGGTGGGCTACAGTAGAATACGACTGAGTGACGGAGCAGCTACAGATTGCCTTTTTCCAGATCCTTAGAGCTTGTTAGTTTTGTCTGTTCATTTTTGTTGGCATGTTTGGTTGCAGGCTTCTGCTTTGAGCTCTATTTTATCCCCTTTCTTACTAAAGATTGGAAATAGTTTATTTTCCTGCTTGTATGTCAGTAGTAACCCTTTTAAGTACCTAATTCTAAAATATATCAATACTTCCATAGCCTACCATAGATCTTAGCATGTTCCAACTGTAACATCCTCCTTCCAGTTTCTTGCCCATTATTATGGTCATTTATTTTAGTTCCATTTCATTTGTAAATTCTCCCAAATTTTCATTTTTATTATAAGCCCTGTTTATACTCAATGCTAGTTTTAACTTACTACTCTGTTTGCCAATTTCTTTATTCAGCATTTTTGTTTCTTGTTTCCCAGTCCTCCCTGGTGCAATTACATTCTTGCTAAAATACAAGCTCAATAGCTTTTTCATTGAGAGTAAAAAATGGCAAGTCTTTTCTCTTTACTGTAACTAAGCCAGCCTCTCAGGGCCACTAAAGTTTAAAAAGTTTTCTTATTGCAGCATATACAAATTGTGTTAGTTTGAGGTGTGTAGCAAAGTGATTTAGTTACACATTTGTGTATATATATACACACATACACACACGCATTCTTTTTTTACATTCTTTTCTGCTGTGGTTTATCGTGTGTGCTTATCGCTCAGTCGTGTCTGACTCTGTGACCCCATGGACTGTAGCCCGCCAGGCTCCTCTGACCATGGGGTTCTCCAGGCAAGGATGCTGGAGAGGGTTGCCATTCCCTTCTCTAGGGCGTCTTCCTGACTCAGGGATCAAACCTGTGTCTCCCGCACTGCAGGTGGGTTCTTTACCTCTGATAGTTTTTGCTACATACTAGAACCTTGTTTGTTTTTTTAAATTTTTATTGGAGTGTAGTTGATTTACAGTATCACGTTAGTCCCAGGTATAACCACAGAGTGAATCAGTTACACACATACATATATCCACTCTTTTTCATATTCTTTTCCCATATAGGTTATTGCAGAGTATTGAGCAGAGTCCCCTGTGCTATACAGTAGGTTCTACTGTCTATTTTAGAAGAACTGTACAAAAAAGATCTTCACGACCCAGATAATCACGATGGTGTGATCACTGACCTAGAGCCAGACATCCTGGAATGTGAAGTCAAGTGGGCCTTAGAAAGCATCACTACGAACAAAGCTAGTGGAGGTGATGGAATTCCAGTTGAGCTATTTCAAATCCTGAAAGATGATGCTGTGAAAGTGCTGCACGCAATATGCCAGCAAATTTGGAAAAGTCAGCAGTGGCCACAGGACTGGAAAAGATCAGTTTTCATTCCAATCCCAAAGAAAGGCAATGCCATAGAATGCTCAAACTACCGCACAATTGCACTCATCTCACACTCGAGTAAAGTAATGCTCAAAATTCTCCAAGCCAGGCTTCAGCAGTACATGAACCATGAACTTCCAGATGTTCAAGCTGGTTTTAGAAAAGGCAGAGGAACCAGAGATCAAATTGCCAACATTCGCTGGATCATGGAAAAAGCAAGAGAGTTCCAGAAAAACATCTATTTCTGCTTTATTGACTATGCCAAAGCCTTTGACTGTGTGGATCACAATAAACTGTGGAAAATTCTTCAAGAGATGGGAATACCAGACCACCTGATCTGCCTCTTGAGAAATTTGTATGCAGGTCAGGAAGCAACAGTCAGAACTGGACATGGAACAACAGACTGGTTCCAGATAGGAAAAGGAGTACGTCAAGGCTGTATATTGTCACCCTGCTTATTTAACTTATATGCAGAGTACATCATGAGAAACGCTGGACTGGAAGAAACACAAGCTGAAATCAAAATTGCCGGGAGAAATATCAATAACCTCAGATATGCAGATGACACCACCCTTATGGCAGAAAGTGAAGAGGAACTCAAAAGCCTCTTGATGAAAGTGAAAGTGGAGAGTGAAAAAGTTGGCTTAAAGCTCAACATTCAGAAAACGAAGATCATGGCATCTGGTCCCACCACTTCATGGGAAATAGATGGGGAAACAGTGGAAACAGTGTCAGACTTTATTTTTCTGGGCTCCAAAATCACTACAGATGGTGACTGCAGCCATGAAATTAAAAGACACTTACTCCTTGGAAGGAAAGTTAGACCAACCTAGATAGCATATTCAAAAGCAGAGACATTACTTTGCCAACAAAGGTCCGTCTAGTCAAGGCTATGGTTTTTCCTGTGGTCATGTATGGATGTGAGAGTTGGACTGTGAAGAAGGCTGAGCGCCGAAGAATCGATGCTTTTGAATTGTGGTGTTGGAGAAGACTCTTGAGAGTCCATTGGACTGCAAGGAGATCCAACCAGTCCATTCTGAAGGTCAGCCCTGGGATTTCTTTGGAAGGAATGATGCTAAAGCTGAAACTCCAGTACTTTGGCCACCTCATGTGAAGAGTTGACTCATTGGAAAAGACTCTGATGCTGGGAGGGATTGGGGGCAGGAGAAGGGGACGACAGAGGATGAGATGGCTGGATGGCATCACTGACTTGATGGACGTGAGTCTGAGTGAACTCCGGGAGTTTGTGATGGACAGGGAGGCCTGGTGTGCTGCGATTCATGGGGTTGCAAAGAGTCGGACACGACTGAGCGACTGATCTGATCTGATCTGATCTGATATGTCAACTTGACTAAACTTTGGACAGACTTCCCCCTGGCTCTAGGCCCCTCCACCTCTGATTTTAAAGAGCATTTCCTTTAGAAAAGTTGTCATTTCAAATTCCTCCTCTGCTCTTTTGAGATGTAGATCTTCTACCATCCTCTCTCTGGTTTTACAGCCCCGGAATGGGAGCCATCCCCCTCGAGATGTCATCAGCAAGAAAGACAGGGACCCAGTCTCACAGGCTCTGCGGGAGGTCAGGAGCCTGGCTTCCATAAACAGTGAGCAGAAGCGACTGACCCGTCACTGGCCCGTGGCAGTCTCCCCGCTGGCCTCACCCAGCACTTCTCCACTGAACGTAAACCCCTCTTGCCTTTGTTTCCGTGGCGTTGAGTTCAGTCTTTCTCCTCCAGGGCAGGAGTCTTTTGTTGAATTGAAGTACGGTTGATTTACAGTGTGTGTGAGTGTCAGGTGTGCGGCAGTGATTCAGTTATACACACATATGTGTCCTTTTTCAGATTTTTTTCTATATAGCTTGTTACAAGGTATTGAATACAGTTCCCTGTGCTACACAGTAGATCCTTGCTGGTTATCTGTTTTATATAAAGTAGTGTGTGTCTGTCAGTCCCAAGCACCTGATTTACCCATCCACCCTCCACATTTTCCCTTTAGTAACTATAACTTTGCTCTCTATGAGTCTGTTTGTGTTTTGTAAATAAGTTCATTTGTATCATTTTTTAGATTCCACATATAAGTGATATTATATGATATTTCTCTTTGTCTGACTTCCTTCACTTAGTGAGAATCTCTAGATCTATGCATGTTGCTGAAAATGGCATTATTTCATTCTTTTTATGGCTGAGTACTATTCCATTAGATGTATGTACCACACGTCCTTTGTCTGTCAGTGGGCGCTTAGGTTGCTTCCGTGTTTTGGCTATTGTAAATAATACTGCTATGAACATTGGGGTGCATGTATCTTTTAGAATTAGAGTTATTGTCTTTTCCAGGTACATGCCCAGGACTAGGATCCCTGGGTCAGATGGTAGCTCTACTTTTAGTTTTTAAAGGAACTTCCCTTCTGTTGTCCATATTGCAATAGTCTTGAATGAAGTTTTCCTTGTCTGTTTAACTCTATCTGGTGCAATCTTTTGTTGACAGCTCAACAAAATATCATGTTTATTTTACCTCTCCTGAATGATAGTGTAGCTTAGAAGAAAACTGAGTTATTTTTCTTTCTGCACATTAAAGATATTATTACTGAAAACAGTACGGTCTAATGATGTTTAAGTGTTTTGAAGCAAATGCCCTTGAGGACACAGATCTTTAAAATATTTAACAATTGTGGTAGAATACACATGGCATTTTAGCCATTTTTATGTGTGCCTTTCTAGGGCATTAAGTCCATTTATACTGTCGTGCAACCACCATCACCGTGATCCCATGATCTTTGTCTTCCCGCACTGAAGCCTGGCATCCATTGAACTGTGCCTGCTCGTCCCCATTTCTCCTAGCCCCTGGCAGCCACCATTCTACTTTCTGTCTCTATGAATTTGACTACTCTAATTATTTTGTATAAGTGGAATTGCACAATATTTGCCCTTTGAAAGTGGGAAGTGAGGGTGTTAGTTTCTCAGTTGTGTCTGACTCTTTGTGACCCCATACTGGAGTGGGTTGCCTTTCCCTTCTCCAGGGTATCTTCCCGACCCAGGGATGGAATCTGCATCTCCCATGTTGCAGGCAGATTCTTTATCGTCTGAGCCACCTGGGAAACCCTGTGTGTCCTTTAGGGTCTGCTGTATTGCACCTAGCTTTAATGTTTTCAAGCTTCTTTCATGTTGTGGAGTGTCTCAAAATTTCATTCTCCGTTTCAAATTCCCTTGTATGTGTACTCCATTCTTTTCACCCATTCCTTCTGCAATAGAAATGTGGATTGTTTCCACTTTTGTCTACTATAAATAACACTGCTAATGAACATGGATGTACAAACATTTCTTTGAGACTGCTTTTAGGTTCTGGAAATTATGTCCAAAAATGGAATTACTGGGTCATATGGTAACTCTGTGATTAATTTTTTAAAGATTTGTCATTATATTTTCCACAGAAGTTGCACTATTTCATGTTTCTGTCAGTACTACATGAGCTCCAGTTTCTCCACTCTTGCCAGGACTTATTTTATCTCTCTCTGTGTTTAATAAAAGCCATCCTAATGGAGTGGTGTCTCATGGTAGTTTTGATTTGCATTTTGCCAATGATTAATGATGTTCAGCATCTTTTTATGTACTTACCATATGTTATTTTCTTTAAAAAATATATATTTAAGTCTTCTGCCCATTTCTAAATCAGATTAAGTTTTTGTTGTTGAATTGTAGAAGTTCTTTTTTTAAACATCTCTGTATATTTTTTATTGAAGTATAGTTGACTTACAATGTTTCAGGTATAGAGCAAAGTGATTCAGTTATACAAATACACATATATTATTTTTGAAATTATTTGTATTATAGATTATTACAAGATATCAACTACAGTTCCCTGTGCTAACAGTAAACCTTTGTTGCATACCTATTTTTTAACTAGAAATCTAGCATTCTATTCATGCTAAGTCAAACATGTGGAATCAAATGTCATAATTTTTTTGGTTAGGCAAAATTCATAAGTTTTCTAAAATATATGTTATACATATTTATGTATCTAAAAACTTTTCTACTACACTTGATAAAGGCTTAAGAAGGAACATCAAAAAAAAAAAGAAGAAGAAAAGAGAAGAGATGGAGAAATTGGAGAACATAAGTGAAATGGGAGTACTGAGTATGAAACAGAAAAAGTGAAACAAACTAGATACAAGTAGAAGATCATCATATAGTCCAGTTGTTTTTAAACACAACTGCTCACTAGACACATATCTGGAGCTCTGGAGGAAAAAAGCAATACCTGAGCATTTGTATTTTTCAAAAAATTTCAAGATAATTCTGATGTGCATCTGTATTTTAAAAAGTGATCACGTTTTTCTATTAGATCCTAGTTTTTGTGATATAGAGTTCTATTATTTTTCTGTTGACCAATCATGATACAAACGTATTAAGTGAGTAATAGTTACATAATCACAATAGTAATAGACGTTTATCAGTTTTCAAAATCAATAGCCAGACAAAAAATAACAGATAATGACAATTGCAAGGCATAATGGTAACATGATTAACTTAATAATAGAAAATAATTACATTCAGCTTGGTGAGGGGGAAGTCAAGCAGAGTGGTGTGGTAAGTGGAAGTGTGGACATGCACATGTTTTCATCCACCCAGCCAGCCTGTCTTTTGATTGGTGCATTTAATGCATTTACATTTAAGGTAATTATTAATATGTATGATCCTGTTACAGTTTTCTTAGTTGTTTTGGGTTTATTTTCTGTAGGTCTTTTCCTTCTCTTGTGTTTCCTGCCTAGAGAAGTTCCTTTAGCATTTATTGTAAAGCTCATTTGGTGGTGCTGAATTCTCTTAACTTTTGCTTGTCTGGAAAGCTTTTGATTTCTCCCTCATATCTGAAGGAGAGTCTTCCTGAGTAGAGTATTCTTGGTTGCAGGTTCTTCCCTTTCATCACTTTAAATATATCTGGCTTGTAGAGTTTCTGTTGAGAAATCAGCTGATAGCCTGATTTCCCTTGTATGTTATTTTTTGTTTTTCCCTTGTTGCTTTTAATTTTTCCCTTGTTGTCTTTAATTTTTGTCTGTTTGGTTACTGTGTGTCTTGGTGTGTTCCTTTTGGGGTTTATCCTGCCTGGGACTTTCTGTGCTTCCTGGACTTGGTTGACTGTTTCCTTTTCCATATTAGGGAAGTTTTCAGCTATTGTCTCTTCAGATATTTTCTCAGGTCCTTTCTCTCTCTCTTCTCCTTCTGGGACCCCTATAATGTGAATACTGGTGCATTTAATGTTGTCCCAGAGGTCTCAGCATGTCTTCATTTCTTTTCATTCTTTTTTTTTTGTATTCTTCTCCATGGCAGTGATCTCCACCAATCTATCCTCCAGGTCATTTATCCATTCTTCTGCCTCAGTTATTATATTGTTGATTTCTTCTAGTGTATTATTCATTTCTGTTTGTTCTTTAGTTCTTCTAGGTCTTTGGTAAACATTTCTTATATCTTCTCAATCTTTGCTTGCATTCTTTTCCTGAGATCCTGGATCATCTTTGCTATCATTATTCTGAATCCTTTTTTTCTGGAAGGTTACTTATCTCCACTTTATTTAGTTGTTTTTCTAGGGTTTTATCTTGTGCCTTCATCTGGGACATGACTTTCTGCTTTTTCATCCTATCTAACTTTTGTAATATGGTTTTTGTTTTAGCTGCTGTGAGATTATGCTTCTTGCTTTCTTCTTCTGTCTGCCCTCTGATGGAGGAGGCTAAGAGGCTTGTGTAAGCTTTTTTATGAGAGAAGCTGGGTCTTAGTCTGGTGGGCAGGGCCTTGCTCAGTAAAGCTTTAATCCAATTATCTCCTGATGGGTGGGATGTTATCTCCTGATGGATACCCTTCCTCCCTGGTAGTTTTTTGGCCTGAGGTGACCCAAGACCCAATCCTGGGGTCTAGGGGCTCTGTGGTAGGGTTAATAGCAAACTCCAAGAGGGTCTACACCAAGGGGGACCTTCCAGTGCCCCCATCCCTGGTGAGCCCCTGCTGACCCACGCCTCCACAGGAGGCCCTCCAACACTAGCGGGTGGTTTTGGTTCAGTCTCCGCGGGGTCACTGCTCCTCTCCTCTGAGTCTTGGTGTGCACAAAATTTTGTTTGTGCCCTCCAAGACTGGAGTCTCTGTTTCCCCCAGTCCTGTGGAAGTCCTATAATCAAATCCCACTGGCCCTCAAGGCCAGATTCCCTGGGGATTCCCAGTCCCAGTGTCAGATCCCCAGGCTGGGAAGCCTGATGTGGGGTTCAGAACCTTCACAGCAGTGGGAGTATTGTTCTCCAGTCTGTGGGTCGCCCACCTGGCAGGTATGGGATTTGAGTTTATCATGATTATGCCCTTCCTATCATTTCACTGCAGCTTCTTTGTCTTTGGATGTGGGGTATTTTTTTGGTGGGTTCCAGTGTCCTCCCAGAATGATGGTTGTTCAGCAGCTAGTTGCAGTTTTGGTGCTCTTGCAGGAGGAGATGAGCACACGTCCTTCTACTCTGCCATCTTGTCTTGTTGTAGAAGTTCTTTATATATTCTGGATATTAACGCCTCATTAGATAGATGATTTGCAAATATATTCTCATGATTCAAAAGTTTTTATTGACCTGTAATATAAACTTCTTGGGCAGAGGTAGAACAAAGTAAATTGCACTGATAGTATTTCAATCAAACCAAAATAAATCATTCCAGAGCATGCTGCACAGATATGTCTGAGGGCAGGAACCACTGAGTGATTGACTTAGTCATTTAACATTTTCTGAATACATGTCATATATCTTGATGCTAAAGGTCTGGTGATTCAGAGTTGGGGGACAGTGTTCCTACCTTTAAAGACCTCATAGTGATCAGGCAACCTAATGATAATGAGGGAAAGGAGACTATGTACTATATGTTTGTTTAATGTGGCACCAACATACTTCTCATGTCTAATCTTCCTTTCAGTCTGTACTTCCAGCCATGCTTTTGTTCTTTCCTGGCCTCTGCACAGCTCTCATACTTAAAATTTCCCCATGTTTTCCTCCCAAACTCTATCCTAAACATGTAATTCCAAATCATTTCTTGGGTTCTAGTTTTAAAGGTTATTTCTTCAGTGAGTTCCCTACTGACCTTCTAATTCTTCTGGTAGCAATCTTCCCAGCAGATCTTATGACCCTTGTTTTAACATTCATCACATTTATTCCTTCTTCAGTGTCTGTTTCCCTCGCTCAGTTCTGGATTCTTTAAGGTCGAGGAATCAATTTACTATTGTATTTCGCCAGCTCCATCTCACTCTTCCATTTCATTTTTTTTGGCTGCAACACATGTGAGATTTTAGTTACCCAACCAGGGATCAAACCCATGGGCCATGCGTTGGAAGTGCAGAGTCCTAACCACCAGACTGCCAGAGAAGTTCCTCACGCTTCCATTTCCAAACATAGGCAGTGGCTTTAGGATGTACCAATTTGGCCAGATTGAACCATGTGTCCTGAAATTCCCTTTGTTGCATGTTTCTCATTGAGGAGGACTGTTAGGTAAATTCTCCCTCTACAGCTGGAGCCTGGAGAGGAGGCTGTAGCCATTTTGCATGTGGTCTATTCATCTTGTTGTGCTGATTCCTGACTCCCCGCCTTGGTGTGAAGCATCATCTGGGCCAGATACACGTGACTCAGCCTCGGAGGGTCCTGGCTTTCACAGGGCTCTCTTGTCATCAAGGTCAGAGACCACGAGAAGAGACATGTGTTTCCCTCTGTCCTTGTAGGATTCCAGCCTGCTCTTCATCTCCCCTTCCTGCCTGCCTGCTGTGTGACTTCAGGCTCCAGCCTCAGACGTGATGGTAGCATATGTATCTCCCACTGGTTCTGCTTCTCTGGTCAAGCCCTTACTGAGATAGAGCAGATTTTTATTTTCCTTCACAGCTCATATAAATAGCATGTTGGCTTATTAACTTATTTATTGGTGCTTCTTCCACTAGAAGAAATATAACATAGTGGTTAAAAGCACAGATTCAGAGTAAAAATGGTTATAGTTCATCTTGGCTCAACCCCCCACTAGCTGTGATTTAGCTCCCTCATCTATAAAATGGAAATATTCATAACATCTACTGATAAAGTTGTTATAAGGATTAAAGGAAGTATTATTTTATAGATCAATGTCTGGTACACATAAGCAGCACATATGACTTTGATAAATAAAAATATAATAAAAAATGGGCTGTGAAGCTTTTCAGGAGAGCAGGCACCTCTTCTCTTGTTCAGCACCTGTGTTGTAGCACCCTGAAGAGTGTTAAGTGCACAGTAGGTGCTCAAATGCTTGAATTGAATTCCAGAATAAAACAATCTTGAAGACCAACACTTTTTTTTTTTTTTTGGCCAAGCTGTGTGGCATGTGGGATCTTAGTTCCCTGACCAGGGATTGAACCTGCACCCCCTGCAGTAGATGTATGAAGTCCTAACTGCTAGACTGCCAGGGATGTTCTAAGGACTAACACTTCTCATGTATTCAGTTTTTCTGTTTCTCAACTTTCTATCCATTCAAGCTACCAAAGAAGTATACACACCCCTCTCAGTCACGGTAGGCCACGGAGGCAACAATTCCACCCAGATGCAGATGATGCTGAAGCCTAGGATCTGGGGTTCAGGAGGCAGAAGTTGAAAAATCTCCCTGGGTGATACTGTGTATAATTTTGTGCGATTGTGCCCTCCTATGGGATGGTTTCTTTGTTCCAAGGTCAAGGGTATTAGACTTCCCACAAAGAAGTAAGTATTGTAAAAATAATTTCATCAGTAATGAAATGCAAACATATCCTCTTTAATACTCACTGGAGTGCCCTATCCAATAAAGATGATAAGTTAAATTCACAGGTGCCTATATTATTAATATTATTGTAACTAGAAAGTGATGTATTTAGTCAATAATTCTTATCCCTTAAATTCTTCCTCTGCCTTTTTTCTCTGAAGATTTTTAGCTTTTCAAAGTTTGTCTTGAGTTTATTTCCTAACTAAAGACAGCAATATATGGGTTTCTAAATTTCTCCAAAATCAACCAGATGCAAGTCAACTCTGTCCTTCTGGTAGCTTACTTTCATCCAAAAGCTCTTTTATTACTAATTAAGCATGCTAAATCAATTATTTGCAGAAACTGTTTTCCACTCTTGTAATTGAGTTTAAAAATGACAGCCTTAACAATATCCAATACAGAGAAACTAATTTCGATTTCAGTGTTCCCTCATAAGCCAAAATGTCATCTAAATAAATAAAGTCACTTGACTATAGTCAGTCACACAAAATATTTTCTCATTAACCTTTTAAAAGTTGCTGCTCACTTTACACCCAAGAAATAGAGAAGTCTGATTTTCATTTGTAGCCTAATTATTGTTCAGACGCTAAGTCGTGTCTGACTCTTTGTGACCCCATGGGCTGCAGCCCACCAGGCTTCCCTGTCCTTCATCATCTCCTGGAGTTTACTTATACTCATGTCCATTGAGTTGGTGATTGAGTAGTCTAGTGCTATCTTAAAGATTTTTTTCTTATGAAGTGAAAACTGAAGCTACTCTCTGGAGATTCCCATTCCTGTTCTTAGCAGTTGCTGACTGGGGACTTACTGGGTAGCTACAGTCACTCAGTCATTGCTCTGCTCCTGGAGTTGTGGAGAAATCCTAACCAGATTCTAATCTAATGGGAAGTGTCTTTATCTCTAGTGTTAAATCATCTGGATTCGGTTCCTGCTCATCCATGTGGAGCAGGCCTACTTTCTGTACTCACTGCAGCAAACCGCTGTTCTCAGACCTTTACTCTGTCGTGTTTTTCTAGCCGTGCTCTTCCTGGTTCCAGCTCAGGAAAGTAAATCTCACTTCAATATTTGCCTAGAGCAAAGACAAATAGGAAAATAAACCTGCTTAACTAAAGCAAATACAAATTACTTGCGGATAATCTGTTGGTTTGTGTTATATATGGCCTTCCTTCCCTCTATTAGCCCAGCTAATTAAATGGACTTGCTTGAAGGCCTTCTTGAATCTTTTATTTCTCTTATGCAGCTTCCCAGTTCTATTCATTAGAAACTAAAGGGGATACACTTATCTTGGTTTTGTCTTCAGATGGAAGATTACTTATTTACTGGATACTTCAGGGGAAGAATATTGGATACAGGAATCTAGACCAAAAGAGAACTATTCTTTGACTTAAACATGGACATATAATTTATCTGTATTTTTTTCTTTTTTTTACAAAACAAATTCTAAGTAGTTTTCAATACGCTTCTAAAGGAACAAAATAGCAGTAGCCACTGATCCCTCCTCAAAGCAGCCGTGAATCCCTGAGACTTCTGCTGAGTCTGCAAATGTGAGCTACCCACCTATGGTCAGGGTGCCTTTTGAATGCCAAGTTTCTTAGGTCAGTTCCCCACAAACAGATCCCAAGATGAGATTCTGTGTGCCAGTTTTTTTATTATAAGAAGTGTTTGAGGGAAGCTAGAAAAGGAATAGGGCTTGGGGCAGAAAGCGGAAGAAGCTAAAGAAGTGGTCTTGGATCACAGAGGAGAGCTTTGCCTCAGTCCTTTGGCGGAATGCTGGGGTATGAGATCCACAAACCCAGGCAAAGGAGGTGGGCGAGGGAGTAGCTCTCACCCATATCTGTCACTGGCTTAAGTCTAGTGCAGGTGAACATGGGCACCAAAGCCCTTCTCTGTGTCTACAGGCCAAGCGGTTCCCGTGACCTGAGGGCCATCCTTCTCCTGCAAAGAGATACAGCTCCTACTTATCAAAAATACCCCACTTCTGCTGTAGAGTACACAAAAATGGCATAACATAGATGTGAGAGGATCTGAGTGGAGCACTGACTCTCCACCACTCCAGGGCAGCACAACTTAGGGCTTGAGGTGTGGATGTATGACCATCCCTTGTTTGCTCTTCCTATTTTTGTTATCTCAGAGAAGTCCCATCATGGAAAAAGGACTGAAACGTTTCACTGGGATGCTCAGATACTTTTCCTGGTTTTGACTTCCCGTGGTCCTGGTTGCCATCTGCTAAACAAGGTGGGCCTGTGTAGGGGTCTGTTTTCCTATATCCCTGGTACAAAGTCAGTCCTGACCCCAGTCATATTTACAGACTTATGCTCCCTAGAAGAGGGTCCCTTTTCTTTGCTGCTTTTTGACTATGAAAAATATTTTTTACAAGCAGACTCCTTTTCCCATATTCAAAAGAAAATATATGACTGAAAATATTCGGAGATGGAAGCTGAGTTAAACCAATTCCCAAGACCTTATTAAGGAACCAATGAAGCAAAAGATATTATGGAACTTGACTTTAGAAAAGCCTATAACAATTCAGACGGGAGGGAAAGAGAAAAACAAACAGCCCCAAATAAAGGGCTGATCATTTACATTTTCAGCCTTTAATTATGCACATAAAACTGTACTATTTTGTATATTTCTCCATGAACTTTTTGTGAAATTCTGATCACATCGTATAATTTCCAAATCTTCTGTCTTCTGATCATTTACACCTTTTGCACAATTTGTGAAAACAACATCATCAACCCCTCTTTAACTTTGAAGTTGGCATGAAGCTGGCATGGACCAGTAAGGTTGAAGTGAAGGTTTCTACTCAGAATGTTTTCTGTGAATCTTTCTTTCTTCTTCAGTGTTTTGTTCTTGTTCTTTCCTGGCCTGTTCTTAAAGAAAGAAGAAAGATAGCACTAAGTTGTGTCCGACTCTTGCGATCCCCTGGACTGTAGCCCGCCAGGCTCCTCTGTCCATGGGATTCTCCAGGCAAGAAGACTGGAGTGGGTTGCCATTCCCTTCTCCAGGGGATCTTCCCGACCCAGGTTGACCCCACGTCTCCCACACTACAGGCAGATGCTTTACCTACTGAGCAATGCAGGAAGCTCTGGCCTGTTCTTAAGCTCTTTCTTTTTAAATTTTTTTTTTCCAGCTCAGCAAGAAAACTCGTGGTAATATTTGTTGTTCTCTTTCTGACTTACTTCCCTCTGTATAACAGGCTCTAGGTTCATCCACTGCCCTACAGCTGACTCAACTGTGTTCCTTTTTATGACTGAGTAATATTCTGTTGTATTTATGCACCAAATCTTTATTCATTCATCATGTGTAGAATAGATAACTAGTGGGAAGCTGCTATTTAACATGGGGACCCCAGCCTGTGTCTCTGTGATGATCTAGAGGGGTGGGATGGGAGTGGGGAAGGAGGCTCAAGAGGGAGCTCATATATATAATTATGACTGATTTGCATTGTACGGCAGAAGTTAATACAGCATTGCAAAGCAATTATCCTTCAATTAAAAAAAAGAACTGCCATGTCATTACTTTCCTCTTAAAAATCCACAGAGGTTCTTGAGGAATAGATATTCCCTGAACGAGGAGCGTCCAGTTTCAGCGACCTTCTCATTCAAATGCTTCAGGTGCTGGGGGCTGGTGGAGCTTTTGGCTTTGAGGAGCTGCACAGTGCTTGCAATTGAGCCTGGCTGTATGACTGGTTCCCTCCCTCAGCTCAGAAACCATCCTCAGATTTCAGACGTGCTCCCATAGCCCGAGGTCACAGGCACCTGGAGGATTTCTACGCTCTCCCCATGGTGTGAACAGAGAGCAGGTTGATGTCATCAGGTGTGAATGGTTCAGTATTGTGGCTGGCCTCCTGTTTAATTATTTCGCATCCGAATGGTGCTGAGTGCCCATGTTGGACCATTTGTGAGATATTTGGATTATTATGCTTCATCCACAGTGACTCTTGACGTCTTTTGAGATGGAGTGCTTTTACGGAATTATTATTTAAAAAATTACTGCTATATATCAGAATATTGTTGTTGTAATCAAAATAAAATTACAATGACAGGACTTACCACTTCATGAGTTGACAAGAGCTTGCTCAGGCCTCAGTGGCTTTGCAGGGCGAAATCAGTACAGTGAAATGGCTCCAAGGGGCTGTGGTCTGGGGATTCTCACCAGGGTTTTATGGTGCACTTCAATAACCAGAAGTTTCCCCTATCACAATTCTCTCATTTGAACGTACTACAAGTGAGAAATGAATAACAACTGCTGCGTTTTATTTGTTACTTTTTTGTGTTTTAACAGCAGCTACTGCTGCTGCTAAGTCGCTTCAGTCGTGTCCGACTCTGTGCGACCCCATAGACGGCAGCCCACCAGGCTCCCCCGCCCCTGGGATTCTCCAGGCAAGAACACTGGAGTGGGTTGCCATTTCCTTCCCCAATGCAGGAAAGTGAAAAGTGAAAGTGAAGTCGCTCAGTCGTATCTGACTCTTAGCGACCCCATGGACCGCAGCCTACCAGGCTCCTCCGTTCATGGGATTTTCCAGGCAAGAGTACTGGAGTGGGGTGCCATTGCCTTCTCCCATGTTTTAACAGTTAGTCTTGTCCTAATAAGTAGGCAATGCTTTCTTCCTCTCCCTTGGATGAATCTTGTGGAAGTTAAGTCTTGCTAGGTATGTCAACCAAGTGCTGAAGCATTGTGTATCCAGAGTGCACATATGCCAGGCAAAAAGGTTTTGATTGGCTCTCTATTCTTTTCTCTTTTAGCTGCTAGAAACGTATTCTGCTTCTCAGTAGTATGTTTCAGCCAATCTCCAAAAGCTGCTTGGCAGGAGTTGGCACAGTGTACTGTAGTATTTAGGGCTTTTGTTTCCACAAGACGGCCGATGCTCTTTTTTTTCACTCTGTCCCAGAATAATGATCGCCTTCTCATATTGCACTCACAGGTTTAGGTCTTCAGAAGTCATCTCTCACTTCAGTAGTCAGCCATGGTAGGTTATGACCTGCTCTTTTTCAAGACACTCTCTTTAGACTTTAGCATTTTATGTTTGGAGTTAATCAAATATGGAATTCTTTTGAAGAATACTATATGTGGATTGAATGTTCTGTGGAAATTGAAAATGTCTGCTTTAAAATATTACAGTCCATTGGTACATTCTCAAAAGGAATGATCTCTAACAATGTATGTTTATACCAGTGGATGAGGAGAACACAAGGTTCTGGCCAGGGTCATTGGAAAAGTGTCGAACAGTAGGAAGCAGACCGCAGAATAGATGGCTGCGGGCCCAGAATTTTACATTGTCCTGCAAGAGTGCCACACTTGGAGACCAGGAAGGAGGCGGTGCAGTTCCAAGTGCCTCCGAATCCCTATCGCTTCATGCTCCTCGTCTGTTCTTTCATATGAAACTTGCTACCTCTCACGGCACATTGTTGAAAATGAATACAGCTCCCCCATCCAGTCCTACTTAGAAAAAGGTTAGATACTAAACGAAAGGTGGGTTGTGTCAGACCAAGTACCTCTGCACTGACTTGGCTTAGACTGTCTAGTAATAGTCTTCCATCTTGGAGACAAAGCAACGCAGTCTAAGTCTTCCATTGGGATGTGTAAATGCCAGGTTAGAAAAGAGAGCCAAGTCCCTAACCTCATGGTGGATTCCAGCCATTCAATTCAGTTGCACAGTCATGTCTGACGCTTTGTGACCCAATGGACTGCAGCACGCTACGCCTCCCTGTCCATCACCAGATCCTAGAGCCTACTCAAACTCATGTCTATCAAGTTGGTAATGCCATCCAACCATATCATCATCTGTCGTCCCCTTCTCCTCCTGCCTTCAATCTTTACCAGCATCAGGGTCTTTCCCAATGAGTCAGTTCTTTGCATCAGTTGGCCAAAGTATTGGAGTTTCAGCATCAGCATCAGTCTTTCCAATGAATATTCAGGACTGATTTCCTTTAGGATGAACTGGTTGGATCTCCTTGCAGTCCAAGGAGATCCAACACCACAGTTCAAAAGCATAAATTTTTCAGTGCTCAGCTTTCTTTATGGTCCAACTCTCACATCCATACATGACTACTGGAAACACCACAGGTTTGACTAGACGGACCTTTGTTAGTAAAGTAATGTTGCTGCTTTTTAATATACTGTTTAGGTTGGTCATAGCTTTTCTTCCAAGGAGCAAGCGTCTTTTTATTTCATGGCTGCAGTCACCATCTGCAGTGATTTTGAAGCCCCCCAAATAAAGTCTCTCACTGTTTCCACTGTTTCCCCATCTATTTGCCATGAAGTGATAGGATCAGATGGCATAATACTAGGTGACCACAAATAAGAGATGTCCACTACAGATTGTAAGTGATCATGTGTTATAGGGGACAATTCCAGTAATAATGTTATAAATGAAAGTAAAACTAGTGATAGTAGTTTGGAGAAGGAAATGGCAACCCACTCCAGTATTCTTGCCTGGAGAATCCCACGGACAGAGGAGCCTGGTGGGCTACAGTCCATGGGATCGCAGGAATCAGACGTGACTTAGCGACTAAACCAGCCAGCAAATAATAGCAGTTAGCATTTATTAAGCATTTCCTTTGTTTTAGATACTGTGGTAAATTCTGTACACACTTAATCCAGTTTTATAGTTAAAAAAAAAAAACACTGAGGATGTTTTAAAATTCATTTTAAAGAATAGAGAACCAAACCTCAATGAGATTAAGAAATTCATCAAGGTCAACGATTCAAATCCAGGTCTGCCAAATGCCAGCAGCTATGCTGTGCTCTCTCCTTAACTCATTCTTTTTTTTTTAATTTAAAGGCAATATTTCTAAGAATTTGCTTAAAGCTTCTTTAAAAAACAAGAATTCCTATAAAGCATATGGTGTATTAGACCAAATCATTTGGCTCATTAAGACTGTGCTGAAATCTGTATCCTTATAGCTTTTAAAGTGTGTCTACATTTATCTCAAAACTTTTAATTAGATGAATTTGCCTTTTTAGAAAATGAACATTCACCATTATTTGGTAGTTTTTTTTTTTCCCCCAGTCCCAGATTTCCAAACAGTTTTTCCTCTTACTTGTCTTCTGTCATCTTCTGGACTGCTAATACTTTCCACAAGAAGGCTTTAAATTCCTCTGCAGTCATTCTTTGAACATTATCAAGTGAGGGACTAACACATTTTAATTCATTTTGACCTTATTGCTTTCCTATACATGTGCTATATTGTTTGAAAAGCACATTTTTTCAAAAAAATGAAGTGATATATCTCAAATAGGGTAGAAGGAGATGTGTGGTGAGTAGAGGTGGAGACTTATAACTGAAGGGATTCAAAGCCCTGTATTTGGAGGAAAGAAACCAAGAGATGAATGAACGTGGTTGCGTCCTACGTGTGCCTGTGATGGTGAGGCAGGTCACATATTACCATTTGTGTTCTTTTTCTGCAAGTGTTAAGTAAGTGAGTGTGAGTTGCTTGGTCATGTCTGACTCTTTGTGACGACATGGACTGTAGTCTGCCGGGCTCCTCCGTCCATGGAATTTTCCAGACAAGAATATTTGAGTGGGTAGCCATGCCTTCCTCCAGGGGATCTTCCAAGACCTCGGGATCGAACCCGGGTCTTCTGCATTGCAAGCACATTCTTTTCAGTTTGAGTCACCAGAGAAGCAAGAGTGTTACTGAAGTATAATTTATGTACTATAAACTTCACCCATTTTAAGTGTACGATTCAATAATTCTTAGTAAGTTTTTAGAGTCGAATTGTGCAAACATTGCCAGAATCCAGTTTTTAGTTATCATTCTAATCCTGGCCCCAGGTAACCACTAATTTGCTTTTGATTTGCCTTTTTCTGGATATAATATATATAGTCTTTTGTGTCTGGTATTTACATTTTTTCCTTTGCATATTTTTTTTAGCTGCCCGTATTGTGACATTTATCAGAGCTTTGTTATTAATGAATGGTGTCCCACTGTATGGATGTATCACGTTGTGTTTAACCATTTTCTAGTTCATGGATTATTCAGAACATTTCTAATTGTAGATTATTCTAAATAATGTGTCTGTGAACATAGAATATAAAATATATAGATATATATCTCCATTTCTCCTGGGCAGGTAGCTGGGTAGAATTCCTAGGTAATATGATAAATTTAGGCTTACTTCTAAAGAAACTTTCAAACTACTTTCAAAAGGACTGTACAGTTTTATATTCCCATCAATAATATATGAGTGTTCTAGTTTTTCTACAGCCATGCTAAGACTTGTTGGCCTTTGATTATGGTCCTTATGTTGGGTAAAAGTGATAACTTACTGTAGTTTCAATTTGCATTTCCCAAGTAACTAATGATGAGCATTTTTCATCTGTTTCTGAGCCATTCATATACCATTTTTGAAGAAATGTATATTCAAATAAAATATACCGTATTAACAGAATAAAGGATTGAATTTAACAGTTCTTTATATTTTGGATACAAGTCCTTATAAGACATATATTTTGGAAATATTTTTACCCAATCTGTTACTTGTCTTTCATTATTTTAGGTGTTTTTCACAGAGCAGTTTTTAATATTATTGAAACCCAACTTATTAATATTTTCTTTCACAGATTATGCCTTGTTGCTGCACCTAAGAAGTAAATGTAAAACCTAAAGCCACCTAGATTTTCTCCTGCGTTCTCTAGAAGTTTTATAGTTTTGAATCTTACACTTAAGTCTATCATCCATTTTGAGCTTATTTTTGTGGGAGGTGTAAAATCTGTGCCTAGATCCCTGTATTTTTTGCAGGTGGGTATCAGGTTGTTCTGGCATCATTTGTTGAAAAGACTATGTATTCTCTATTGTGCTGCCTTTATTTGCTCCTTTGTCAAAGATCAGCTGACTTTATTTATGTGAATCTGTTTCTGAGCTGTCTGTTCTAATACATCCATTTGTCTTTTCTTTTTCCAATACTCTTGATTACTGTAGGATTACAGTAAGTCTTAAAGTCGGGTAGTGTTCATTCTCCAATGTTGTATTTCAGTATTTTGTTGGCTATTCTGGGTCTTTTGCACCTCCATACAAACTTTAGAATCAGTTTGGCATTATCCACAGAATACTTCCTAGGATTTTGGTTGGTATTGCATTGAATATACAGATCAAGTTGGGAAGAACTGACATCTTGAGTTTTACCTGTGAGGATGAATTATCTCTTCATTTTTTGGTTCTTTGATTTCATTCACCAGAGTTTTATAGTCCCTCCTATAGATGTTGTACATATTTTATTAGATTTATACCTAAGTATTTCATTCTTGGGAGTGCTAAGGTAAATGGTATTGTGGTTTTATTTTTTCTTTTATTTATTTATTTTAAAAGATTGGCTCACCACTCTAGGACTGATCCAGAAGTCCAGCATGATCCTTTTCTAAATTTATTTGGTTAGTTAACTTTTAAATTTTTGCTTGTGCTGAGCCTTTGTTACCACGTGCAGGCTTTCTCTAGCTGCAGCGAATGGCGGCTGCTCTTCACTGTGGTGCCCAAGCTTCTCGCTGTGGTGGCCTCTCTTACGGTGGGGCCTGGGTGCTAGGTCCTCAGGTGTCATTAGCTGTGGTACTTGGGCTCAGTAGTTGCGGCACACGGGCTCTAGAGCATGGACTTGGTCTTTGTAGCATGCAGGCTTAGCTACTCTGTGACATGAGGCACCTTCTCAGACCAGGGACCAAACCCATCTCCCCAGCATTGTTAGGGACATTCTTAACCACTGGACTATGAGGGAAGTCCTGGTATTGTGTTTTTAAAAGTTAACTTGTTTATTGCTAGTATACAAAAACATCATTGAATCTGTATATTAACCTTGTATACTAAAAAGGTGCTATAATCATTTATTAGTTCCAAGAGCTTATCTGTTCTTTCACATCTTATACAAAGATGATCATGTCATCCAGGAACAGAGGAGACAGATTTGTTTCTTTCTTCCCAATGTATATATTTTTTATTTCTTTTTCTTATCTTATTGCATTAGCTAAAACTTCCAATATGATGTTGAAAGGCAATGGTGGAAACATCTTTGCCTTATTCCTGATGTTTGGAGGAAAGCATTTATTTTTTCTATTTTTACATAAATATGATTTTAGCTATATGTTTTTGTAGGTATTCTTTATAAAATTAATGAAGTTCCCTTTTATTTATAGTTTTCTAACAGTTATTATCATGAATGAATATTAGATTTTGTTAAATGTTTTTTTACGCATCTGTTGATATCATCATGTATTTTTTCTTCTTCATTCTGTTGACCCAATAAAATATATTAATTAATTTTCAAATGTTGAGTCAGTCTTGCATACCTGGGATAAATCTCACCTAGTTGTGGTGTTTAATTCTTTTTGTTGAATTTGATTTGCTAATATTTTTTTCTTTTTTGAAAGATTTATTTAATTTATTTTGGCGGTGTTGGTTCTCCATTCCTGCGCTAGGACTGTCTCTAGCTATGGCAAGTAGGGGCTACTCTCTAGCTGTGGTGTGCAGGCTCCTCACTGCGGTGGCTTCTCTCATTGAGGGGCATGGGGTTCTAGGTGCCTGGGCCCCAGCAGCTGTGGTTCGTGGGCTCTAAAACGCTGGCTTGTAAGTTGTGGCACGTGAGCTTGGTTGCCCCATGGCATGAGGGATCCTCTCGGACCAGGGATTGAACCTGTGTCCCCTGAATTGGCAGGTGGATTCTTATCACCTGGACCACCAGGGAAGCCCCTTGATTTGCTAATATTTTGTTGAGAATTTTTGCATCTGTGTTCGTGAGAGGTATTGGTGTAATTTTCTTTCTTGCAGTGTCTTTATCTGATTTTGCTTTGAAGGTAATGATGTCCTCATAGAGTGAGTTAAGACGTGTACACTTTGTCTCTGTTTTAGGGAAGAGATTGTGGAGAGTTGGCATGATTTCTTCTTTAAATGTTTGCTAGAATTCACCTGGGAGAAGGCAATGGCACCCCACTCCAATACTCTTGCCTGGAAAATCCCATGGACGGAGGAGCCTGGTAGACTGCAGTCCATGGGGTCAGACTGTATAACTTTCAAGTACACAACCTGAGCAACTTCACTTTCACTTTTCACTTTCAGGCACTGGAGAAGGAAATGGCAACCCACTCCAGTGTTCTTGCCTGGAGAATCCCAGGGACGGGGGAGCCTGGTGGGCTGCCGTCTCTGGGGTCGCACAGAGTCAGACACGACTTAAGCGACTAAGCAGCAGCAGAATTCACCATAAGGACCTGGTGCTTTCTTTTTCTGGAAGGTTTTTAATTATTAGTTAAATTTCTTTACTAAATACAGGCCTCCTCAGATTATATCTACATGTGTGGGTTTAGCAGGTGTGTCTTCTAAGAAAATGGTTTATTTTGTCTGTCATCACATTTCTGAGCATAGAGTTGTTCAGAGTATTTTTTCACTATGCTTTTAATGTTTGTGGGGCCAGGAATGATGGTCTGTCTTTCATTTCTGATACTACTGAGTTATATCTTTTCTCTTTATTTTTTAGTTTGCCTGACTAAAATTATCAGTTTCATTCATCTTTTCAAAGAACAAGTGTTTGGTATCATCCATTTTCTCTTCTGTGTTCTGGTTTTCCATTCCATTCATTTCTCTGCTTTTTAACTCATCTATGTGGTTTGAGTTTGGGTCACTATTATTTCTCTAGATGGTGGCAGCTTAGATTGTTATTTTATATCTTTCTTCTTATCTAATATATGCATTCATTGCTATAATTTACTTCTAGGTCTGCTTTTTCAGAGCCATACACATTTTGGATAAGTTTTACCTATATTTTCATTTAGTTTAAACTATATTTAAAAATCGAATCTTCTTTGACTTATGTATTTGTTTCATATATGTTGTTTAATCTCTAAATATTTTGAGATTTTCCAGTTATCTTTCTGTTACTAATTTCTAGTTCAATTACTTGTGGACATTTTTTTTATGATTCTTCTTTTTAAAAAATCAAGTTTGTTTTATGGCCTGGAATGTCATCTGTCTTGATGAATGTCTTGTGTGAGCTTGAGAAGAATATGTATTCTGCTGTTGTTGGATGAAATATTCTACAAATGTCAATTAAGTCAAGTTGATTGATGATGCTGTTCAGTTCAATGATATTTTTACTGACTTTCTGTCTGCTAGTTCTGTCAATTACTGATTAAGATATGTTGAAGTCTCAACAGTAATAGTGGACTTAATTCTTTCTGCTTTTGTTCTGTATAATTTTGTTTCACATATTTTATGCTCTGTTGTTGAGTATATGCACATTAAGGATTACTGTGTCTTCTTGTAGAACTGACTTCTTTATGATTATGTAATATCCTCTTTATCACTTATAATTTTCCCTTTTTTGAAGTCTGATTTTTTCTGAAACAATATTTTTACTCTGGCGTTCTTTTGATCAGTATTAGTATGATATATCTTTTTCCATTTCTTTTAATCTATCTTGCTTGATATTTAAAGTGAATTTTTTGTAGACAATGTATCTTTGTGTGTGGGGTTTTTTTTTTTTCTGCTCTAAATACACTGTTTGCCTTTAAATTGGTGTGTTTATTTGTAGCTGTTTTCTGTTTATTCCACTTTGCTTGTTATCTACTCTTCTTTATCTTGCTTTCTCTGGTTTAGCGTATTTATGTGATTCCACTGTTTTCTTCTTTCTTACCAATTTCACTTTTTAAAATATTTTTAGTAGTTGATCTAGAGTTTGAAACATACATTTACAACTAATGTAAAGTTCACTTTTAAATAACACATACAACTCTGTGGGTAGTCTGGTACCTCATAACAAAGTATTCCTTATTTCTCCATTCTGTTTCTTAGGTTGTGCTCATTCATGTAGCTAATCTATAAGCTTTAACCACTTAATTGCTGCTGCTATTTTGAACACATATATTAGATAAATTAAGAATAAATAAAATATTAATAAAATGTTTAATTCATCTATTTCTTCTCTAATGCTCTCCTCTCTTTATAAAGATCCAGGTTTCCAGCTTATGTGATGTTTATTTTCTCTGAAGAATTTCCTTTAACTTTTTTGTGATGCAGGTCTGCTGCTGCTGCTGCTGCTGCATTGCTTCAGTCGTGTCCGACTCTGTGCGACCCCATAGGCGGCAGCCCACCAGGCTCCCCCGTCCCTGGGATTCTCCAGGCAAGAACACTGGAGTGGGTTGCCATTTCCTCCTCCAATGCATGAAAGTGAAAAGTGAACGTGAAGTCGCTCAGTCGTATCTGACTCTTAGCGACCCCATGGACTGCAGCCCACCAGGCTCCCCCATCCCTGGGATTCTCCAGGCAAGAGTACTGGAGTGGGGTGCCATTTCCTCCTCCAGTGCATGAAAGTGAAAAGTGAACGTGAAGTCGCTCAGTGTATCTGACTCTTAGCGACCCCATGGACTGCAGCCTACCAGGCTCCTCCCTCCATGGGATTTTCCAGGCAAGAGTACTGGAGTGGGGTGCCATTGCTTTCTCCAGACGCAGGTCTACTGGAGATAAATTCCCTCCATTTTTGTTTGTCTGAGGAAGTCTTTAATTCTTCTTCACTTTTGAATGATACTTTGGCTAGATACAGAATTGTAAGTTTGTGATTTTATTTCTTCCAATATGTTAAATATTTCAGTTCGCTCTCTTTGCTAGCATAGTTTCTGAAAAGCCATTCAATGTAATTCATATCTTTTTTCTTCTGTTGATAATGTGTTCTTTTCCCTTTGGCATCTACTTCTTCCAAAATTTTCTTTTTTGTTTTCTGCTTTTTGACATGATATGCATAGGTATAGTTTTATTTTTTCCTCCAGTATTTGTCCTGCTGGATATTCTTTGAGCTTCTGAAATCTGTGGTTTTATGTCTGTCATTTATTTTAGAAAGTTCTCAGTTCTCATTTAAATTCTGTCTTTCTTGTCCATCTGGTGTTTCCATTACACATTAAGTACAGTTTTTCTAATTGTCTAATTGTCCTTGGGTATTTTGTTTCATTATGCTTTTGCTTGTCTTGTTTTTTCTTTCTTTTTTGGAATTTCAGTTTTAGAAGTTTCTACAAACTTACTTTCAAAGTCACTGATTCTTTCCTCAGCTGTGTTTCATTCATGTTCAACCTTTGAGGAGTCCATGAAAGACAGTCTTCATTTACCAGGCAGTTTTCATTTTCTAGCATTTTCTTTGGATTCTTTCTTAGAATTTTTATCTTTCTGGTTACATTACCTATCTTTTCTTAGATATTGTCCACTTTTTCCATTAGAGTCCTTAACATTTTAATTGTAGTTATTTTAAATTCTTGGTCTAATAATTAAAATTTCTCTGTGCTAGCTGAGTTAGTTTCCTGATGCTTGGTGTGTGTCTTCAGTCTGATTTTTCCTTGCCTTTTAATATGCCTTGCAATTTTTTATTGAAATTCAAACATTATGTATTAGAAAACGAGGTGAATAGGTCTTTGGATGATGTTCTGTATTTATATGACTAGCAGTTAGGCTGTGTTTGTTTGTTGTAACTATAGTGTAAGAGGCAGGCTTCCCTGTGGCTCAGTGGAAAACAATCTGCCTGCTGTTGTAGGAGATATGAGTTCAATCATCTGGGAAGATCCTCTGGAGAAGGAAATGGCAACCCATTCTAGTATTCTTGTGTGGGAAATCCCTTGGACAGAACAGCCTGGTGAGCTACAGTCCATGGGGTTGCAAAGAGCTGGACATGACTTAGCAACTGAAGAACAGCAGCAATAGTGTAAGATGCTTCTATTTACTCTGGTATCCTTGTTTTTGTCTCCTCTGTTGTTCTTGAGTTTCCCTAGAAACTCCTTCTTACATAGTCTGTTTCTTGAAGTTAACTCAGTTGTAATTTATTGTTATTATTCTCCATCCCTGTTAATGTGGTAGTAACATACTGGAGAAGGCAAACATTCCATACTCTCATGATTTACTCTCTATTTAAAAAGTGGATCAGAATTCCTGGACTATGACCTCCAGGAGAAATTGGCTATGGGGAGCAGAGTCAGCTCACTGCCCTTCTAGAGATCATATTCCAGTGAAGTCGTTTTCCTTAAAATCAGGTCTTTGTTTTGGAGAGTTGTATTTCAGACGGTTCCTTTGTTTCTTTCATCTTCTGCAAAGCATATGGGCGCTTTCTTCCTGGTTTTCACAAGTGGGAATTTGGTGGGGTTCTTGGAGGTAAAACTTATGAATGTATAGAGGCTTCCTGAAGACTGGGTCCTCAGGAGTTTTAAGTCTACAGCTAGTCAACACTCATCCTCCAGAAATGTGTCGGTTACAGTTTTTGTGTTCCCACCAGTTTCTGGCTCCAGAACCTTCTGCTCTTGATAAGCTGTGATTCTCCGTGTTATTTCCCTCCAGTTTTCAGGGCAGTCCCCTGGAGAAGGAAATGGAAACCCACTCCAGCACTCTTGCCTAGAAAATTCCACGGATGGAGGAGCCTGCTGGGCTACAGTCCATGGGGTCACAAAGACTCAGACACGACTGACACACTTTTCAGGGCAGTAGTTTTCTTTGTGACCTCAATTCTTTGATGAATCTAAGGACAGTTGTTGATTTTTAGTTTTTCAACTTTCTTCTCATTATGAAGATGGGACTTACAACTTCTAATCTCTTCACATGTTGTAATGAGAACTGGAAGTGCCATTTATTATTATTATACTTTTGAACTCCAGAATTTCCTTTTTTATAAACAGTATTTATTTATTTATTGGTAGTCTCTATTTGATGAGCCATTTTATCATATTTCTCTTTAATTTATAGAAGTGATTTTCATTTGTTTCTTGAATCCATTTGTGATAACTGTCTTTTTGTGCTAAATGGGACATCTAGGTCCCTTAGTAGACAATTTTTTAAAACTGCTTTTTTCCTTGTGTACAGGTAACATTTCTGTGTTTCTTTGTATAGTATTGTTTTTTTTGAAAACTGGACATTTTAAGAAATATGTATGCTCATGTTCAGTTGCTCAATCATGCCTGACTCTTTGCAATCCCATGGAATATATAGCCCGTCAGGCTCCTCTGTCCATGGGAATTTCCAGGCAAGAATACTGGAGTGGGTTTCCATTTCCTACTCCAGGATATCTTCCTGACCCAGGGATTGAACCCACATTCAATGCATGGGCAGGTGGATTCTTTACCACTGAGCAACCTGGGAAGCTCCTAATATGAATCATAGAAAGTGTGAATGTGATTCTTCTTTGATATTGTTCTGTTTGTTGTTAATGATTTGTTTGGACTAATTCTGTGAAGTCTATCCTTCCCCACAGTTTGTGACCTCTGATGTCTCTTCTAAGGCTTTCTTTTTCATTATTACTTTTATTTTCAAGCCTAATTTCATAGGGGATGCTCCCATGTCAGAATTGTTTAGTGATAACTAAAAAATTAGAGGTTGCTCTCATCTACCTTGAGCTATGATATCTCACATATATATTTCATATATATATTATGTATCATATATATATATAAGATATTATACCTTAATATGTTATATTAAGCATCTCCCCATGTTCACGGATCTGTGTGTGAGTTGGGAGACACATGTAAATTTCAGACAGCTCATCTGACAGTTTTTCCTGGCTTCTACCTTCTGCTAGCACAAGCCTCACATCCATCCAGGGACAAATAGAGAGCTGCCTTTTCTAGTCTCTGCTAAGAACATGTGCAGCTTTGCACATGCACACTGCCTTTGGGACCCAGGGCTACATGGGGGCCTATTAAGGCCTCCTCTGGCTGTCTCATTCCTGCTAAATTTATGCCTAGTCTGACTGCCACAACCTCAGCCTAACTGACATTGGCCTTTCTAATTTGTCACTAAAATTGCTACTGTTTCTGACAACGCCCAGGCATGTGGGAATTCCTCCATGTTCTGATGACTATCAAGTTAGCTCTTAGCCCTGCTGGCTCAGAATCTGGTTTTCATGGCTTACACCAACCCAGAACATAGCTAACCACAAAGGCAGAGATGGGGTGAGTGGCAAGCTTGGGATCATAGCAAGCCCAGGATACAACACCACGGTGAAATCCCGACCTGAACTGCCTTCACACACATGTTGAATAAACCACCACTACCACTACACAGTCTAGTCTTGTGTAGATATATCCCAGTTTATTTTATGCCTTTCTACTGTTTCTAGAGTCCTGAAATTTTGGGGTTTTGACAGTTTCATCCAGTTTAATCATTGCCTTTTGGAGGGAGGATTTGGAGTTACTCACTCTACAACCTCACATATACAGGTGATACCACCGTAATGGCAGAAAGTGAAGAGGAACTAAAGAGCTTCTTGATGAAGGTGAAAGAGGAGAGTGAAAAAGCTGGCTTAAACCTCAACATTCAAAAAACTAAGACTATAGCATCTGGTCCCATCACTTCATGGCAAATTGATGGGGAAAATGGAAACAGTGACAGATTTTATTTTCTTGGGCTCCAAAATCACTGCAGATGGTGGCTGCAGCCACGATGCTAAACACCCCCAACTCCAGTGGAGGCAGTGGTGGAATAGACATTCATGATCTCATGTCAAAGAGCACCTTGCTAAATTCCCATTCCACAACCTCCAGTGGAATGGAAGAACCGTTAGAGGGTAGGAAAGAAACCGACTGAGGATGTGTGACAGGACTGGCTGCTGGTTCTTCCGTTCCACTGGAGGCTGTGGAATGGGAATTTAGCATCATGCAGGTGTTGGAACCTTACCCGGTCAGGTTCTAGAAGGTATTGGGGCAGGAGGACAAAGCATGCTGATTAGGGATTAGTTCAGTTGGTTAATCTTGAGACCAACACAGACTACAAATGAAAGGGAAGGGATGAAAGGCTGGTGACCGGAAGGACTGAAAGAGTCAAGGTTCCAGAAGTGAGTGTAAAATAAGAAAGTTTTTGTCTTTCTTGCAAAAAAAGTATTTGTCTTGCAGTCATGAGTGAGTTGAAGGTCATTAAGAATTTGGGATCAGAAGCTGAGCTGACATAGCTGTGGCCTGGAATCCTCAGAAGAGCCAGTTACTTGCCATCAACCCATGTTCCTAGCTCCTTCAGATGGATGGTGATGGGTATTGAGTGTAGTCGACTGTTGTGGGGATTGGAATACCCATGTGACTGGAAAAGTCACAAGCAGAGAATGGAGTCAAGTCCTAGCCTTTGATTATTAAGGTTTTACTTCCATTTTTCCCTTCACATATTGGCAAAAACAATAAACACAAATTTAAAAAGTAACAATTTACCCTCCAAGCTCGTGGACTTAATAGTCTAGTCTTCCTCTGAGCCATGAGGCAGGCTCTGTGGCATGTTGTCCCCCTTGGGATCCAGTTCATATCTTTGACCCCAGTGGCTCTGACCGCAGTGGAGACCCTGTGTGTAGCAGAGCACGATGCGAGATTTGTACCAGGAAAAAATGATTCATTTGTTATAAAGTTTTACAAGATGGTTATTAAAAAATGTGATGGCTAACGAGTGAACAATTTGACAAGATTATTTCAGTATGCGTGTGTGCTAAGTCTCTTCGGTTGCGTCTGAGTCTTTGCAATCCTATGTAAGAACCCTAGGTTCTTCTGCCCATGGGATTCTCCAGGGAAGAGTACTGGAGTGGGTTGCCATTTCCTAGTTCTTATTTCAGTATGCTGGCCCTCAAAGGATTTTCATTTTTAAAGCTGGTTCACTTGGGATTTAAATAAGTGGTTGATTTAATCATTTGACCTAATTGTTTATCATCAAGACATTCCTTCTGCTGCTTTTCACCATTCAACACGTCAGCCTGCTATCAGCAGGTGTTGCCGTGGAACAGATGGCCACCCCCCCCTCCCGCCCCGTGCTGTACCCTTGATGATTAACTCGCTTTCTTTACTCATTGTAGATCGATTATTCTAGGCAAGGGAGACTTCAAGAAAGTATGTAAAGCAAAGCTATGAAACTAATGTGTGGTTTTTCTTTTTCTGTGAAAAAAAATCTTGGTTTGTCTTTAATGGACCTGATCAATGACTATGTAATGAATTCAGCCTTTATGGACTCAGATTCTGTGTTGTTTGAGCCTTTAGAAGAAAATTTTGAAAATTAAAGTCTGTTTTTTTGCTTTGATTTCTATGGAAACTAGTTTAATTATGGTTCATTAGCTACCTCACTTCAATTCTAGTTTCATCAAAGTTTCTTGATTTTTTAATTGGAAAATTTTCTCTTGGAATAAATGTCTCCTGGAATATTCTTATTCTGCCTATCATAGCTTCTGATGATGGGGCCTGAAGCCTAATCAGAGATAACGGACCATGAAATGCTGGTATTATTTTAACAACTGATGGAATAGTGTAATTTTAAAAAGACATTTTCTAAGACATTCATTTAAAAATAAGTAAATAACTTATTACCTCTTACACACACACACACACACACACACACACACTATGAAAGGTGGTCCAGTGGTTAAGACGTCTATGTTTGTGATAAACGAGGAACACCCTATTTCACAGGCTCCCTGACTGGTGCAGCTGCCCCCACTCTACCCTGTGTGCCCCCCAGGACTGGGAGAAGAGTAGGAGCATCCAGCCCCTATAGCCCCTCCCCCATCTTCTCAGTTAATGCTTCCACTTTTTATTTTAGTTCTTTTTACTGTATTCTGTCAGTCTTGGAACGATTTACTACTTTCCCATGTATTTTAAAAAAATATTATTTATTTATTTATTCGGTTGTCCTGAGTCTTAGCTGCAAACTCTCAGTTGAGGCACGTGGGATCTAGCTCCCCAACCAGGGAGTGTGGATTCTTAACCCCTGGACCACCAGGAAGTTCCCTCCCATGTCATTTTTATTATGGTTCTTTATAGCAGTGAAATCCCTCTCTCTCTTACGGAAGAAACTCCTTTTCTCCTTTGACTTTGAGAAACGTCACTGGCTTCCTGTATGGTTTCTAGACTCCCATCGTTTCCATGCTCTCTCTACCTGGTTGAATACATTTCAAGTCTATCTCACTCTGTAAGAGTGACTGGGGACTCTAACAGACACAGGGTGTGGAGAGAACCTGTCTTACTATGTCTGGGTAAAGAACATTTTAAATGGACAGAGATAAACTATTTTATTCCGAAGATTAACCTTTCAGGGCATGCACAGTGACCTTGGTAGGTAAATATTGTTAAAGGTGGTGTGACTTTATACCTTTTGTGGAGCTTCCAGGTGGTATATAGAATGAGTTATTCTCATCATTAACAAGGGAAGTCCTCTTCCTTAAAGTGTTAAGCATATTGAGATTAAATTTGAGAGAAATGCATGCCACCCAGTTCAAAAGATGAGAGGAAAAGAAATATGTTGTGTATGATTTTCCTTCAGCTAAGACCACTTTCTTCATCTGCAAAACAGCAGGGTTGGATTTGATCAGTGCTTTTTTTTCTCCTTTGATTTTTTCATGTAACTTTGGAACCGTTTCCCAAGTGGAAATACTGCCCTTAAACTGATTGGAAAGGTGGCAGTTTTAACATATTGCCTCAGGTTCTTTGACAGTATTTTCACTGAGGTTAGGGTCTGTGTCCTCTTCCCTTGAGTTTGAGCAGGCTTGTGATAGCTTTGCCATCAAAATATGGTGGAAGAGACCCTAGGCGACTGCTGAGGCAGAGTCATAAAGCCCATGCAGCTTCCGCCATCTGCTCTGGGACACTTGCTTTAGAGGCTGTGACCACGAAGGGGTAAGAAGTTCAACTACCCTGAGGCCACCACGCTGTGTGGAGGCCCAGGCCACCTGCAGGGGTCGCTGTAGAGATGCTGGTTCACGGTCTCCGCCAGCAATCCTGGTCCCGGCTCTGGGATCCCACCCCCCATCCACTTGAGTCACTCCCAGCTGTGCAGTTCTCAGCTGAGGCCCCAAACACCAGAGCCCAGAGACATCCCGTGCCTGCTCCACCCTGTCTGAATCCACCAGACTCATAGAATCTGTAAGGATCATAAACTTGGTGGGTTTTTTAAAAGTTATGTTGACTTTTGGGGTGCATTAGTTAAGATGCAGTGTATGACCAAAACAAAATTATAGAGGTTATATTGGAGTTTTTCAGGCTGAAATAAAGGACCTGTGGAATTCTGGAAACTGCTCCCCTGAAAACTGCTAATGATATCTGGCACCCATGGGAAAAATAGGGCTAGTGGTTAGCCTTTTGTGAGTTCACTGTAACCTGCATGACCTGAGCCATATTCCAAATATTTCAAAATGTTGACTGTTAACACTAAACATTCCCTGGAAATAGAGTTTGATTCCAAAAGACCTTTGGTGAGAAAGCTCAACATTTAACATCCCATGATCTGAGGTTTTAGAAGGCACAATTCTGCGTGGGTGGTTTGGGGTACCTTTGAGGCCTCTTCTTACTGTCGTGGAAATTTCCAGTTTGTTATTGACTCCATGTTTCAATGTCAGTAGGAGTAGTCTATCAAATTTCTCTACGAATTTGTTCACATCCAGAGAAATGGCACTGCCTTTATTTATAGCTTCTGCTTAGAATTTAATATTTAGAAGAGTTCAGTGACATTTTCATAGTGATATGACATGAGGGCAATAAAATATTACAGAAGCAGAAAAAGTTCAAATGTACTTTGTTTCCATTGATGACACCCATATGTCACAAGGGAGAATGGTGAACTGATTAATTAGAATCAAGAAGAGCAAAAATTAGACAGCCTCTGAAACAAAGCAAAACTGTAGATTCCTCTTGGGACCCCGAAGCTCTTCTCTTGTTTCCTTTCATCCCTGGGGTGACATAAAGTCTTCCTTCTCAGATATTGAGGCAGAAAATATCATTGCTGAAAATCCAAGAGACCAACAATAGACCTTTTGGCTGTATTTTTTTCTTTTTTTAATTTATCTAATAGCCTGAGAGAGTCATTTCCTAGGCAGGTTGATAGGGAGTCTAGGGGTCCCCAAGGAGAGAGGGGTCTGGCATTCTCAAGGAGGAAGAAAGGACAAACTTTTTTTCTTTCTCCACATTCCTTAGGATTATATAACAATAATGTATCCTGCCTAAGGACAGTCTTTGGATTAAACCTTCTGTTATCTTAAAATGTTAATTATGGGAGTATACCTGGTCTTTACAAAGATGTATCTTGCCTGAGGACAGTGTTATCTTAAAATGTAAATTATGGGAGTAGGTCTGATGAGGTCTTTACAACCTCCAGACATTCTTTGGATTATATAACTTCATTGTTAACACTAGCATGCGGGTATTCTTTCTGCCCCCTTCTGATGCCTATGTCAGAAGCTTTCTCTATCTCCTTTATACTTTAATAAAACTTTATTACACAAAAGCTCTGAGTGATCAAGCCTCGTCTCTGGCCCCGGATTGAATTCTTCTGGGGGCCAAGAATCCCGGTGTCTTCACGTGATTCAACAACAACCTTTCAAGCCCAAGGTGGGCTTCTTGTGGGGGTGGCCCTAGTGGTAAAGAACCTGCCTGCCAGTGCAGGTGACATAAGAGACGTGGATTCTATCCTTACATCAGGAAGATCCTGTGGAGAAGGGCCTGGCAATCCTGGAGAATCCCATGGACAGAGGAACCTAGCAGGCTACAGTCCATAGCGTTGCAGAGTTAGACATGACTGAAGTGACTTAGCACGCATGCAACAAACCAAGGCATATTTTGAAAATGGGGGAGAGGTATAGTGTTGATGATATGGTGGATAAAAGATGGATTGGACCAAATATGCTACCTTTAGTTTTGTTGAGACAGTTTCTTTCATTTTGTGTTTTAGTTTTCTGAGAGTGTTTTAACTCAGTGCTTCCCCAGTTTTTATGTGCGAAACAGTCTTCTTTAGATCATGTTAAAATGCAGATTCTGACTCAGTAGACTGAGGCCTTAGTTTAGTGGGACCTACGAGTCCATGTTTCTAGTGAATCTGAGCTGATGCCTAGGGCCACTCTTAGAGTAGCAAGATTGTCAGTAGCTAGTAGCAGATCCTGGCAGCCACACATGGCAGCCTTAACTCAGTCTTTCACACAAGCAGTTGAATTTCAATGGAAATGCAAAATCGGTACATAGGGCCAAATTATTCAAATCAGCAAGTACTTGAACTTAGTCCCTAAGTGACTCTTGAACTTTCTTGTAAGGGACACACTTCTAACAATGATATTTCTTCTGAAAATTTGGGCGTTGTTATAGCTCACTCAATTATGAATACTGATTATTTTATTTCATATAAAAATTCAAGGCAGTGGCTCCTTGCCGATACAAACTGAGAATTTGCATGTAATTCTTCTTTAGCTGTATTTTCCAGAATCAAGGTGTGTGTTTCCCAGCAATTAAAAAAAATGGTTGTACTTCTTCCTAACTAATTATATTCTGAAAGTGATGTCACCGATTTAAAATTTTAATGCAGATGTGGTTTTGACATTTTATTTTCCAAGACAATTTGACATGGCAGGTATAATTCTTGGATGGATCATCAAAGAAACAGTCACGCAATAGAATCTTCTAACAGAGTAAGATTATTAGCATATATAAAGGTTTGTAGATCATGGAAACAGCGTTCTGAGCCAGTGCCATTTTTTCCTCCCTCAAGGAAGATGAGCAGTAGTTTGACAATTTTGATTGATATCATATGAATGAGTAGCATTTGAAACGTAGTTATATTTCATAGAGGTTTACTTTTTCCTGAAATACAATGAATAAAGAGATGTGAAATAAGATTATGGTAATCTGACTTTCAGAAAAGTTAGTATGCATGGCAGCAAAAGATTTTTTTTAAAATTTCCCTTGTTTTTCATGAATCTACTCATACACGCACTAGAGCATGTATATGATCTTTCCAGTAGGAGGTTGGAGGAGACTGGCTGAAAAATCCAGGATCTGACACATCTGGGATGTTGAGCAGCAAATGAATCCCAGAGCCAACCTGCCTTCTGAAATAATCTCATGTAGTTAAGCACGCCTTTAATTAGTCATTACAGATGTTTTTGATGTCTTTGAACTCTCTTTCAGAGACACAGTTACAGCCCATTAATAATGTACCTATAGATGGAGATGTTTTAGTTTTCTGTGTAGTGTGACAAGTTGGGGAAAGGGACAAATTGGCTGAAGAACTGATTCTGCGTTAGATCTCCATCTGTGATTAGGAACCTCATCTCACCCTTTGTTACAGAAAAGAGAAGTTCAGAGAAGGCAGCCGCACAGGGTGCTGAGGGCCCGGAAACCACCCTGACGTGTATCTGCTCTGCCCCTGCCCCTGCCCTGCAGCAGGAGGGGCGGTAGGGGTGAAGGAGATAATGCCTGAGAGGGTTTTGATCTCTTTTGGGTGAGCCCAAAGCAGCTGGGCAAGCCCAGAGCTTCATGTTATTGCTATGACTTTTCCTCTAACCTATGATTTTTTCCCACATTATGCAAGCTTGTCAATTACCCACCTGTGTCCTGTTCACGCCACCATGATTTTATTTCTCATTATTGAAGTTTGTGCTTCTAATTGAGCAACATTGCTGTTTTTCCAGGTCCATCCTGGCAGATTAATACCCAGCAAGAGTCCTGCTGTCAGTGGGCATTTGAATCTTGTGTTTAAAACTGCCTTTGATGGCAAGGATGCCAAATTATGCAGTACGCGACAACTGTTTTGTGCTTCTTTGTAAGCTATGTGATTGAGAACCGCAGAGGTTTGATATCATCTCTGACTGTGTTTGTTTGGTAATTGAAGTCTTAAATACATGATACCTCTTGCAGTTCATCTTCTGAAACCATTGAGAGAACATTAAAAGAAAATTAAAAAATAAAAGAATATCCCTGAAATTTTGCTCCTGGAAAAGTCACCATTTTAAGTCAGACTCTATTTTTGAGTAATTCCTTAGGCTGCAGAGCCTTCTGATGGTGTAGCTGGAGTTGAGCTGTATGGGGTGTTAGGGGGAACGTTTTTGCCTCCCCAGGCACTCAGTTCAGTGAGAAGTCAAATCCAGAAGATGAATCCATCTGTATGCTACCAGGGAACACACAGCATTGTTCTTTTTAAAATTAATTAATTCATTTTATTTTATTTAATTTAAATTTATTTATTTTAATTGGAGGCTAATTACTTTACAATATTGTGGTGGTTTTCGCCATACATTGACATAAATCAGCCACAGGCGTACGTGTGTCCCCCACCCTGAACCCCCCTCCCTCCTCCCTCCCCATCCCTTTGGGTCATCCCAGTGCATCAGCCCTGAGCACCCTGTCTCATGCATCAAACCTGGACTGGAGATCTGTTTCACATATAATATACATGTTTCAATGTTATTCTCTCAAATCATCCCACCCTCACCTTCTCCCACAGAGTCCAAAATTCTGTTCTATACATCTGTGTCTCTTTTGCTGTCTCACATATAGGGTCATTACTATCTTTCTAAATTCCATATATATGTGTTAATATACTGTGCTGGTGTTTTTCTTTCTGACTTACTTCACTCTGTATAATAGGCTCCAGTTTCATCCACCTCATTAGAACTGATTCAAATGCACTCTTTTTAATAGCTTAGTAATATTCCATTGTGTATATGTACTACAACTTTCTTATCCATTCATCTGCTGCGAACATCTAGGTTGCTTCCATGTCTCCTGGCTATTATAAACAGTGCTGTGATGAACGTTGGGGTATATGTGTCTCTTTCAATTCTGGTTTCCTTGGTGTGTATGCCCAGCAGTGGGATTGCTGGGTCGTATGGCAGTTCTATTTCCAGTTTTTTAAGGAATCTTCACACTGTACTCCATAGTGGCTGTACTAGTTTGCATTCCCACCAACAGTGTAAGAGGGTTCTCTTTTCTCCACACCCTCTCCAGCATTTATTGTTTGTAGACTTTTTGATGGCATCCATTCGGCCTGGCGTGAGGTGGTACCTCATTGTGGTTTTGATTCGCATTTCTCTGATAATGAGAGAGCATCTTTTCATGTGTTTGTTAGTCATCTGTATGTTTTTTCTTTTCTTTAAAAACTTTTATTGGAATGTAGTTGTTTACAATGCTGTGTTAATTTCAGGTGTACAGCAAAGTGATTCAGTTATATCTGTATCCACCCTGTTTTGATTGTTCTCCCATATAGATCATTACAGAGTGTTGAGTAGAGTTCTCTGTGCTGCACAGTACGGCCTTGTTAGTTACCTGTTTTATACATGGTAGTATGTATGTATCAATCCCAATCTCCCAGCTTTCCCCTCCCCCCCTTTCCCTGCTAGGAACTGTGTTTGTTTTCTACATCTATGACTCTATTTCTGTTTTGTAAATAAGTTCATTTGTACCTTTTTTTTTTTCTAGAGTCTGCAGTGACTTCCAAAATGAAGCATGCATAAACCCAACATATATTGCCTAACAAAAGGGAATTTCCTTAAGTTTGGTGAACAAGTGTGATCAATAGGCAAATAGCCATCTTGCTCTGCCTGGCTTCTGATGCTGAGGGCAGCTCCTTTAGCCTCTGGGTCCCCATGGTGACATCTCATAAGTGGCTCTAGGGCCCTTGGATGGAAATGCAAGCCAGTCTGTGGGTGCAGTATAGGTTATAGCTTTTACATGTTTATACATGTGGTACTCAGGCTTCTGTTTATGCTCTTGCCTGGAGCTCCACAAAAGGCAGAGGGAGGCCTGCTGGAGGAAAAGCCACTGAAGAGGACTCGGACGCGGCCTCCTCCAGGTCACTCTTCTGGCCACAGGGTGAGATTTACCACCAAGCCTGTAGCAACGAGAAACTGAAGATTTGGATCCTGATGCATATTCTTTAGAATTTGTTATGAATAATCGGTATGTTAAACTCTCTTTTGTCCTCAACATGACAAACACTTCTCAGTGGTTTTTTTTTCTTATATGAATTCCCAAGATAAGTACAGGTATTCTTATATTTTATTTTTGGATCCTACCTGCTTATTAAAGTTAATAATTCAAATCGTAAAGTAAGAGAAACCAGATAATTAAGTTCATGTCAGAAAAGTACCTCAAAAAGGTACAACAACCTTATATGAAATTTTCACAGGTCTTTACTCACAGGAATGGTGGAGAGGCCTGACTATGACATTGCTTCTTTATAAGTTATGTGGAAACAATTTTCATATCACGTTTTCTTAGAATGACCCTCGAAGAAAGTTCAAGTTCATGATAATAAAGCAGAAGAAAATGAAAACATGTTTTCAGGAAGTGCTTTCCAAAAGGCTTGCTTTCCAAAGAGTCTAGATGAACAGCTTCAAACAGATATTTCTCTGAAGTTTTGAGTGTTATCTTAAAAAGCTTTGAATATTTTATTCATCCAATAATATAATTGTGATTGATATGTGTATATATTTTTGACAGTGGTTGATGTTTTTGTTCAATTATGTTATTGATGTTACATATACTTTATGTCTATAATAAAATAAAATACTAAAATAGAAGCGTTAGGTCAGGAGCTAAACTCTCAGGGTTAAGCCCTATATTTGCTGCATACTACTGTGATCTTAAGGAAGTTACAAAATCACTCTTTGCTTAGTATTTTGAAATAGAATACGTATCTCAGAGTTTTCAAAATAATCAAATGAATTAATACATGTAATTTTTTAGAAACACTGCCTGGCACACAGTTCCGGCTCAGTGTATATCAGCTATTATTCTGGTTGTTCATTGTTATGTAAAAAGACCCTGGGAAACAGTAAAAGAGAACAAAACTGAGACAGGAGGGAAAGAGGCAGGGCATGCGTGTAAAGGAAGGTCCAAGGTGGTGGAAGATGCAACCTCTGGGAGAACTTGAGCCTCATCACACGCGCCCTGTAATACATCAGTACCTACACGGCACACCCACAGGCAGCATGAGAGTTCTGAGGGTAGCGGGAAAAGGCCACCAACTGGGCGATGGCCCAGTTTCTCGACATCTCCACCCCTTCCCCAAAATAATTGTAATTATTCTCCTCATCATTAGCCTATGAAATTACCCAGCCCATGAAAACTAACCACATCATATTTCAGGGCCTCTCGCCTTCTGGGATGCCCACACTCGGCCTATGGAGTGTGTTTCTCTCTAAACAAATCTGTTTCTTAGCTATCGCTTCGTCTCAGAATAGTTTTCCCACGAGGCAAGAACCTTACCTTCACCTTCAGGGTCAGAACCACCATCTTATTCTCTCTCACAGTCTCTGTGGGCCAGGAATCCAGGTAGGGCTTCTGTGATTGGTTCTGGTTGGAGGGGCCGTAGCTGAGAGTGTGGGGGCCTGGAGTAGCTGAGAGCTGACTGGACGCCTCTCTTCAAGAGGTCTCTGCATTTCCCCGTCTGTTCTTGCGTGTGGGCGATTTGGGTCTCCTCACCGCATGTCTGCTTCACGGAAGTTAGCTTGCATGCAAAGAGGCCCAGGGCTCGATAGCCAGGGGACACAAAGGAGTCTTTTATTCTGGAGCCCAGAAGCCATGCAAGGTCGCTTCCACTGCACTGGGCTCATAGAAGTCCAGCCAGCTTCAAGGGGAGGGAGCACAGATTTCCCTTTTTTAATGGAGGGAGTTGCCTTGTGAGGGGAATGTGTGACTCAGCAGACATCATCTGGGCCACCTTTGTGAGATGCAGTCCGTCCCTGCTACTATTGTCTACTGTCTTCCTGACGCAGTCACATCCTCAAAGGGACATATCCTAAGTGTTGAAGAAGCACGGGGCCAAGTGTATTTTTCTTATGAAGTGAAATAGAAGTTTTCTGTCTCAACTAGATTATTGCCAGAGGCTAAAGCATAATCGACTCCATGGAGTTTTCTCACAAATGGAGACATGTTTTCTGTTGACGCCAGATGCAAAGATGTCCTAACCCTATTCTGTTACTAATGAAGGAGTCTGTCTGGAGTTATTGAGTCAAAAGAGAATCACCTTTTCTTGCATGCCTTGGAAATGCCTTTAGACATTGTATTCATCCTCCAATTATATTTTATTTTGATAGCATATTTAATAGGCTTGGTTATGGTTGATACATCTTTGTTTGCCAGATAAAAATACAATTCAGTGACTATAATGAGTAGTTACTAAATTCTGTGATATGATGAAAGTAATTACAGTTAATGTTATCTGTATTAGTACAGTTTTTGCCATTAGTGAACAAACACATTTTAGCTTTTCCATTATAGAGGAAATATGTTTCTTTCAGCATACAGAGGCAGTTTGCATATATTAACTTTATTTTGATATTTAATTATATATGTTTTGAGTGGCATTTTGCATACATTTGTGAAATTTTATAAGATTCAAGGTAAGTTTTACTTAGGGCTTCTCTGTTGGCTGAATGGTAAAGAATCCACTATCAATGCCTGACATTCAAGAAGCCTGGCAATTTTGACCCCAGAAATATCTCTGTGGAGAGTAATTAGCTTTTCCACTGTTGACTCAAGAATCTGAGAACCTACATTATTCAAGAACACTCAAGTGCAAGAGATCTCTATGGAGAAAATTCTCTCTGCATTCTCAAGTCTTTCTATTTGTCTCGTGCCTCTCTGTCTATCTGTCTGTTTATCCAAGCTTGAGACAAGTGTTATGACTTTGAGGCAGTAAGGGCTCATCCTGCTCTCACAATCGTTGTTGCTGTGGCTGTTTAGTCGCTAAGTCACATCTGACTCTTTGCAACCCCACGGACTGTAGTCTGACCAGGCTCCTCGTCCATGAGACTTCCAGACAGGAACACTGGAGTGGGTTGCCGTTTCCTTCTCTAGGGGATCTTCCCAACCCAGGGACTGGACCCTCGTTTCCTGCCTTGGCAGATGGGTTCTTTACCACTGGGCCAGCTGGGAAACTCCCACAATCCTTGTTACCAGAAAGTTATTGATGACTGTCAACATCAGAGCTTTACCTTCCATCATCATTTTTTTCCCCTTAATTGAAGACTACGGGAAATAGTTGAAACATAAAAATAAGTATTTATGGAATGAAAATGCTTAAAATCAAAGCAATCTAAAACTGCTTTGTGGGAAAGATAGTCCATATTTCAGAAGCTCTTCTTCTGATGTAGTTGGCTCACATCAAAGGAGAGAAGCAGTTGGTGGCTCAGTCTTGGTCCTAGAGGAGAAAGCTTCTAAATGTGAACTAAACAAAAAAGAAAGCATATGACTAACAAGTAAGTCCCTTGATAGAGTCTGTTATAGCATATTTGTTCTCTCAAAAATGAATTCTGTGGGTTGAAAACTAACACAACGCAAACACATAGTCATTGCATAGAACAAACCTGGAAGAATAAAGCATACGAAATTTAAAGGCACTAAGTAGGTGCCTCTGGAGGAAGACATGGAACTGGCGTTATGAGAGAAGTGGGAAAGGTGATTTTTACTTTTCACTCTCTTTCTGTATAATTTGAACTTTTCTGATGTAAAGATATTATTTGTGCTTTTATTTTAAAATAACAAGAATGTTCTGTGTATTGCTACTTTTGTTTGTGTTGAAATCAGGGTGTATTTGTTACTAGGTAAAGATGTTTATTTGTCATTTTTTTTTCACAGTAATCTTTTTAAAGGGTAAAAGGATGTAATTATTTCTGTTTTTGAATTTCAGAGCTGAAAACACAGTAGAGGAAATGTCGCCTCTCAGGCTGCCTCCTGTAAACTCTCAATTCAAAATCAAATGCATCATTCATCTTTCCCCCTAAAACATCCCTAAAGGCTTAAAACAACCTGTTGTTTTTCATGGTTCTGTGAGTTGACTGGATGATTCAGCTGGGGTCACTCTCGTGGCTGCCGGCTCATGGTCTGGTAAGGAGGAAAATGAGGTGGCCTCACCAAGGAGCTGGCACTTGGAGCTGGCAGTCAGCTATGCTGTCTTAAGTCTGCACCCCATGTGGCTTCTTTCACCATGGCATTTCCTCCTGCAGGGCCTCTCCAGTGGCCCCTGGCTTCAGCAGGACGGCTTGGATTTCCTTACAGCATGGCCAGTGGGTTCAAGCTGAAAGCTGTCTTGGCTTTTCATGGTTAGACTTGGAGCTGGCATGTGTTTGGTTCCCATTGAATTCTGTTGGTCAAAGAAGGTCAGAGGACCCTTTAGATTCAAGGTGTGGGGGAGGAGCCATCAGTGGGCATCTTCACAGTCTCTGGCCACACCCTCCACATCCCTTCCTTGCAGGATATCCATCCTGATGCCTCCTGTTAGGTAGCCCGTGGTAGACAACTATACTGTTGTAAAGTAATGCTCAGCGTTGTGTGTGCATGCTAAGTCGCTTCAGTCGTGTCTGACTCTTTGAGACGCTGTAGACTGTAGTCCTCTGGACAGGCTCCTCTGTCCATGGGATTCTCTAGGAGCTCAGGACCAGATTTCAAAGGCTTAGCACAATAGACTTGATTTCTTGCTTACATAGAAGTCCAGGGGTTCCTGGTCAGAGCAGCTCTTGTTCTGTTGGTGATTTGGAGGTCCAGGCTCTTTTCATCTTCAGCATGTGGTTTCTGTGTTTGCTGTGCCTGCAGGCAGTGGTATATGAGAGAGCAAACAGCATGGGGAGCCACACAGGAAAGGTTTTATGGGCCAAGGGTGGGCACAGTGTCCTTCGTCTCTACTCACATAACACCAGCTGGACCTCAGTCTCAAGGCCACACCCAGTCACACAAGGATGCTGGGATGTGTACTCTGATGGCTATGTGTCCAGAGGAAGGGGGAGGGCGTCTGGTGATTAGGTAGCATTCCCGGCCACAAACTGCTTCCCCATCCCCCCAAAAGAAAGAAAAACAGAAACAACTTCCTTTGAGAATGGTCATATCCACCTCTGCAATGTCTTGAAACCCATTCTTTTCAGAAACTTATTCTTTTACTGGATTTAAAAAATAAAAGGAACATGCTTTTTTATTTTTTTGAGTGTTGTAGGGGCATGATGTCTATGAGAGATCAGGGAGATTAGTATGGTGGTACTGAACTTGAATGAAAGCTGATAAATGGAAATCAGACTTCACCCAGCATCCCTTAGGTCAGAGCGAAACGGAGCAGGACCCTGTGGTCCTGGCACCTCCATGTCCTCTGTCTGCCTTTTGTCTGTGGAAATATCTTAGCCAAAGAGTAAGTTTCATCAGAGAAGTGAGAACATGCAGGAACAAAGGAAATCAGTCAAAGGAGACCAAATAATAATAATTAAGTAAAGTCAGGGACTTTTAGTTCCTCCACAAGGTCTACAGATAATGTTCTGAGCCATATCCTGTGTGCTGTCTTGTAGAGACTGGAACCCCCAGCAGGTGAAAGAGGTTAACTGCATGTTGACCGGCGATGACACCCCACTCCAGTACTCTTGCCTGGAAAATCCCATGGATGGAGGAGCCTGGTGGGCTACAGTCCATGCGATTGCAAAGAGTCGGACATGACTGAGCGACTTCACTTTCACTTTCATGCATTGGAGAAGGAAATGGCAACCCACTCCAGTGTTCTTGCCTGGAGAATCCCAGGGACTGGGGAGCCTGGTGGGCTGCCGTCTATGGGGTTGCACAGAGTTGGACATGACTGAAACGACTTAGCAGCAGCAGCAGCAGCAGACCAGACTGTGGCCGTGACATGAGCTGCCACAATTCCCAGAGCTGGCCTTAAGAAATGGAAACAATCAAGATGATGCTGGTCAAACCACGATGACCAATTCTAAAGTGACTGTCAGAGTTGACTGTGCTGTTTCTGCATGTAGTCCCCTACCTCTGTCTATGAAAGCTCTTGCCCACTGATTGTCATTGGCTGCCTTTGGACAGGAGTCCACTCCCCTGCTCCGCCCCACCCCAGTTGCTGGCATCCAAAATGAAGCAAAGTTTCCTTTCCACCAACCTGGCTTCTTTAATGACTTTTGAGCAGTGAACAGCTAGATCCCACTTCCAGTTACAATAGTTATAAGTAAAAAAAAAGAAAAGAAAAAGAGAGAAATGTTCTTGCTTGTTTCTTATGTTTATCCAGTGGCCTCAAAATGTGATTGTTTATGAAAAATACTTTTCCCATTTTCTTTTGTGTATAGTATAGGTATAGGTCACAGCTGTCTGAGTAACGGGCACCAAAGCTAGGTTAGATTTACTGGGGAAAATGCTGGTGAGGGAACATGGGGAGAGAGACAGGCAGATGGGAGAGAGCTCAGACGGTGATGTAGGTCTGGCCCTTCTGACGGCAAGAGGGAAGGGAGGATAGAAGGGAGACGAATCGAGGTCTTAGACCCAGTTCCCTTTTAAGACCGTGTCAGCAAGGCTGATCCGTGGCCTGCGGCATCTTACAGAGGTGGATTGCATCACTGGCAGCTGCTGCGGCAAGTGGCCCGCTCACAGTCACAGAGGGGATTTCAGAGGCCGCAGCCTGAGTCACAGTCAACTATGCTTCTTGGAGCTGGAGAGCAGAGGTGTATTTTCATGGCTGCTGTAGTGTGATTTTGCTCTTGTGGCCCAATGAGCAACTAGAGAGTGGTTTAAAATATTTAACAGTTATCATAAATGCCCTTTGGAATAACTCATTTACTCATTATCTTTGTAATAATTCATCATCTGTTATTACCTGGTGGCTCAGATGGTAAAGAATCTGCCTGCAAGGCAGGAGACATGGATTCAATCTCTGGGTTGGGAAGATCCTCTGGAGAAGAGAATGGTATCCCACTCCAGTATTCTTGCCTGGAGAATCCCATGGACCCTAGGAGCCTGGTAGGCTACAGACCATGGGGTCACAAAAAGTCGGACATGACTGAGTGTCTGACACTTTGACTCATTGTCTGTTATTATCTATCTGCCTGTACCAGAGGAGTAGATTGAAAAATCTTAGTTGGGTGGGTTTAAATTAATTTTGGTTTTTGGGCTAGAAACTTGCTTCCAGAGCATTGGTGTTACAAGAGAATGTCTTAGAGACAAGCCCACTCTAAATTTGCATCTCAGGAAGTCAGCCGTCCCATTCTGTCTTCTGTTAACTGCTTTCAACGCCATTTTGCTAAATATGAAAAGCATTCTTTCTCAGACTAAGTTTCAGCTCTACCTGGCTTTGCCTTTCTTACGTTATTGCTATTTGCGTTTTATCAGGATACTGGCAGGAACAAATATTCTCAAATATAAATAGGAGTTTCTTAACAAAAATAATTAGTTGGATATGGTAAATTAAGCTAAATTTTGTGCAATGACTTTTTTTAAATAACACATGTGAAAATGTTTTGTAATGTTGGATTAATAGGCAGTTTTCTTTTGAATTGCTTAGACCAGAGATGATGGAGAAGGGTGAATTCAGAATGCTGTGCCCTTAAATTGCTCTTGTTTAATTGTGTTCTGATTCATGTGCTGCTAAAGGGAAAAAATGTGAAAAAGAGTGAATATATGTTTATGTATATTTGAATCACTTTGCTGTACACCTGAAACTAACACAACATTGAAAATCAACTATGCTCCAATGAAATAAAAAAAAGAGTTTGAAATTCAGGAGAAGTGTGGAAAAATGTCTTGGTATGTCTATTTTAAAAGGGATATTTCTTTTATTCCCCCATTAGACCGTCGGATGGGTAGAAGTAAGGATTGCAATGGGTTAACGACAGGCCTCTGCAGTGATGTGGCTCTTGGGCAAAAGTGTGCCTGACTCTGCAGGCTTATGGGGAAGTTGCTCTGTGGACTCGGTGAGTTACGCCTGGGCGGCTGAGATGCCTTTCTGAATTTAATGTGCTGGTTCTGCCACTCCATAATCTTTTATGTGGAAGAAAAACCTGCACATTTAGTAATTGTAGAGACTTTGAGGAAGATCAGTGTGCCCGCTTTTATTACTTATCTTCCCAGTCATCTTTGTGCTCATGATAGAGAGGATAAATGGATTTAGTAGGAACATGCTTACTGGCAATAGAGGGAGAAGAGCCCACTTTAAATTTCTGATGCTGTAAAAGCTATAACTCTGTGTGAAGACTAGAGTGTTCTGGTACACAGGCTGTAAAGAAATGGAGAACAAATCACAGTTACGTACTAAAAGATACAGGATTCTATGAAGTGATGGGAAAGACGCGAACATAAAATGCAGCTGGGCTAAAACATATTCATCTGATCATTCCTTCCTTTGCATTTGCTGTTTCATGCTCTGGGTATATAGCGGAGGACATTTAGAAAGATAAAAATGTCAGGGAGAAAAAATTATTTGTTCCATCCAGATGTTCAGGCTGATTGTAAAATTAATAGAAGCTTTAAGACTCAAATTCCAGAAAAGTCCAGGTGATGATGGCAACAGTAGTAAGTGTATTATAAGCATCATTTCACACACTCAGTGCTAACGTTGTGCATGTGCATGGTTTCGTTGGCCCAGTGACTTTACCAGTAGGCACTTGAGTTGCTATCGTTTTACTGGTTGAAGAAATTGGGCTTAAAGAGATTTGAGGACATTTCCAGTTCCATTTGCCTTTGGAGAAAAGTATGCCTAGTCTGTTCTTCATTATGAGTCGGGAAGAATGAGTTGTTGCTGTGCTTTTACTCAGATTTTTGGGAGAGCCAATTCAAATGTCTTTGGCACCTTGCTTTAGTCAGTCCTCCATGTCCAGATCCCTCACAGTGAAGACTGCCTTTGTTTAGATCTTTGAAGATTCCTTCCTCAGCAATAAACGCTCTCTCGTGGCGTTTCATGAGCCCTGCCGTCTTCTGAATGGCGCTCAGTAAATGTGGTGAGTTCTGGATATATGTCACAGTTCTCATCCACCCCACTCTGCAACACCAACTCTGCATCTGCGGTGTGCAGATTACAAGCTCTGAAGCTCTTTAGGGAATCTTTTCTGATTTCTTTTCAAGATGCAGCTTGTAAAGAGAAGACAAAAAATGGGAAGTTGTGAGCTTGGAGGTGATATGTGTTGGGAGCACGGCTGGGAATTCCAAAGTGGAATATGTAAACGTGAGGGCTGTTTGAAGAACAAATCACAGGATTATTTGGTTCTCTTTAGCTGCAAAAACTGAGTCCAATTTCTGAGAATCCCTTGGGTAATTGTTCACAGGGCAAACACAGAAATCCCTTTCAGTTACAAGATGAGAGTCCATTACCTGCTGCCCAAGACCAGGGTTCTAGGGATGGAGGTCACTAAGAAGCTAGTCAACATTTTATTCATGCTTAATTTAAAAGCAACAATAGAACAGCAGCTACACCACCACGTCCAAAGTAACATATTCAAAAGAACCTTATATGGAGATTTAGCAAAAAAATTTTATATGTGTGTTGAAATTTCAATTCAATAATCATATATGGATTTAAAGTTAAAAAAATGAAATGTGTGCAGGTGTGTATGTGTGAGTTGTATGCTTACTGTGGGTCATTGCACCCTGAGCCTATAACGGTTTCCTTAGCATAGGGAATTAGAATTTGGTATTGCTACTGGAGAGGTGACAGAAGAGATTTTCACGCAAACATCTGCATTAATGTTGATTTTTCACAGTGACCTCGTGTACTCCTGAAGCCGAATCTGGTCTTTGTACCCTGACGCCAAATTAAATCTCAGAGACAGAGTTTTGGATGAAGTAGAAAAGAGCAGCTTTACTGTTTGGCCAGACAAAGGGGGACACAGTGGACTACTGCCCACAGAGCTGTGTATCCCAGCCTGGAGAGGGTAGTGAGAGGCTGCGTAATGATGGTTCAAAGAAGGTGTACTCAGCGCAGGGACGTTCTTCTGATTGGTTGGTGGCGAAGTAACTGGGAGTCAGCATCATCAACCTTCTGGTTCCAGCTGGTGTGGGGTCAATATGCGTGCGGGCAGCAGACAGTCAACTTCTCCTACCGGCAGGGACGGGGCGAGGGGGGCGTTCAGTTCCTGCAAAACTGCTTGAAGATACTGTTGTGTGTCCTCTTTGAGGAGGAACCAGAACCCCGCCCCCAGGCTGCACTCTTTCTTTTGACTGTTCCTCTCTTGTCTCACACCCCCTCCTTTCCCTGATTACCAACTATTTGGACCCGCCCTTTGGAATTCCTGGAAGGTCACGGAGGCGGAATGAAGCTTATTTCCTGTAATCAAGAGATGGGCATCACAGAAAAGGCTTTGTGCCCAAGAGCCCAAGGGTCCTGTTTTGTTTTACTCCCGACGTAAGAAAAGAAAAAAAAAAAAAAAAAAAAAAACTACAAGTAAGATAATAATCTACGATGTATTTATCTGGGGATGTTAATTTTTCTTTTTCTTTGCTAATTGTGCACAATGGCATCCTCCCCAGGGTTGATTTGCTTTTTTCGGCAGTTTTATCCTATGTAGTGAGTATCAAGGGTCTTCAGTGCCGTGACCGATGGCTTGAGGTAAAGAAACCATCTGGGTTTCTGAATGACGGGAAGTTACATCAAGAACGATAAAAACTTCTCTGAATGTTAGTAAAGAGGCTTAGCAGTGAGATGGCATTTTGGAAAATATTTCTGTTTCAGGTCACTTGAGGATAACGGGTGAGTGTGTGCTCAGCTGCTTAGTCGTGTCTGGCTCTTTACAACCCTGTGGACTGTAGCCCACCAGGCTTCTCTGTTCATGGGATTCTCCAGGCCAGAATGCTGGATGCAAGTAGTCTATATAAAGTAAGTGAATTACATTTTGATTATAAAATTATTTCTTCATATATTATTTAACACATCCTCTCATATTTTTTCTGGAATCAAATGCATCCAGGAGGTAGCCTGGTAATTTCAGCCATCCAATTAGCTTGACCACCTGTTTGGCCATATTGATTGTTAGAGCATCTTTGAAAGGCTCATTCAGTTGAGCACATAAAAAGCTATCCTAATTCCATTTCTGGAAAAAGTACCTGATAAGAAGGAGATGGTATTAGACAGACTCTGTACTAAATGCTTCTGTTCTGAAAATCTAGGAGACTTCCGTGCTCAGAAGATGGTGTATTCAGCTGTAGGACTACGTTCTACTTAGTAGGTATTGGTTTGTCTGGATGGTGATATTAAAGATTCACTTTCTTACTTCTATTAATAAAACATTGATAAATGTCTTTAAGATTCTAATGTTTGAACAGTGTAGAAAGTTTTTGCATTCCTAATAAAGTTGTATATGCATAAGGAAAGGTCATTTCAGGTTTGTTTAAAATTCTTACAGAGCAGTTCATGAAAATGTGTGGGAAAGGAACCAGTGCCTTTTACTTGACATCATTTTCCCTCTCCTTAAATAGTTAATGACTAGAAAGAATACTTCAAAGTATTCAAAAATACTTTTAATTTGAACTTTGGGCTTTTTTGACACTATTATCCATGAACGAATTAAAAAAATCAATTATTTTTTGCTTGGCTGATAAGATATTCTTTGGGTTTCTACTATGAGCAGGGTACTCTCTGCTTGGGAAACCAAAGAACCAAGAGAAGTGTGGTTCCTGTATTACTATTCTCTTGGAAATTTTTCTTCATCTTTAAATTGATGTGTTAGATATATTAATTTATCACTCTTGAATTTAATTAATAAAATTGGGAACACATTTTCATTTGTACTATTCTAGTTTGTTTTTTCTTAATTGAACAGATTCATCTTCTTGATTTAATGGGAGAACGTTTGGGGAAACTGATTAGGTCTGAGTGGTTAAAACTGTTTAGAGCTTCTGTCCTAAACTGTGTAGTGGTGTGACCACCATCCAGAGAAAAATGGTGATAGAAGCTGACTGATGCCGTTTCAGGAATTTGCACACAGACCACAATGGGACTTGCTATGGACGTGAGTCTGAGTGAACTCTGGGAGTTGGTGATGGACAGGAAGGCCTGGCATGCTGCGATTCATGAGGTCGTAAAGAGTCGGACATGACTGAGAGACTGAACTGAACTGAACTGAAGGCGTTTTAAAAAATTGCTATGCTGTAATTTTGTGCCTCATTCTTTCAAGGATATTTTGTTATTTTCCAACTTTGAGGTTTTGAGGGCAGTCTGAATAAAAATGAGAATTTTAGGTAAGGACTCTAATCAGAGAGGTAGCAATTAAGTTGGGAGTTTAAAGGGATGAAGCACAACTGTAGGATTTTGTTAAGTTTGCCATCTCCTTTTCTCTCTCTTTCTGATCAGATTCTTGGAGACGTCAGTGGTATGCCGAGAAAACAGACTCACAAGAGCTGGCCACCATTAAGAGGTGTGGACAGAGAACTGATGACAAATGTTAAAATCTCGTAAAAAGGAAAAAAAAGAAAACTACAGGCCAATATCACTGATGAACATAGATGCAAAAATCCTTAACAAAATTTTAGCAATCAGAATCCAACAACACATTAAAAAGATCATAAACCATGACCAAGTGGGCTTTATCCCAGGGATGCAAGGATTCTTCAATATCCACAAATCAATCAATGTAATACACCACATTAACAAATTGAAAAATAAAAACCATATGATTATCTCAATAGATGCAGAGAAAGCCTTTGACAGAATTCAACATCCATTTATGATCAAAACTCTCCAGAAAGCAGGAATAGAAGGAACATACCTCAACATAATAAAAGCTATATATGACAAACCCACAGCAAACATTATCCTCAATAGTGAAAAATTGAAAGCATTTCCTCTAAAGTCAGGAACAAGACAAGGGTGCCCACTTTCACCATTACTATTCAACATAGTTTTGGAAGTTTTGGCCACAGCAATCAGAGTAGAAGAAGAAAAAAAGGAATCCAAATTGGAAAAGAAGAAGTAAAACTCTCACTGTTTGCAGATGACATGATCCTCTACATAGAAAACCCTAAAGACTCCACCAGAAAATTGCTAGAGCTAATCAATGACTATAGTAAAGTTTCAGGATATAAAATCAACACACAGAAATCCCTTGCATTCCTATACACTAATAATGAGAAAATAGAGAAATTAAGGAAACAATTCCATTCACCATTGCAATGAAAAGAATAAAATACTTAGGAATATATCTACCTAAAGAAACTAAAGACCTGTATATAGAAAACTATAAAACACTGGTGAAAGAAATCAAAGAGGACACAAATAGATAGAGAAATATACCATGTTCATGGATTGGAAGAATCAATATAGTGAAAATGAGTATACTACCCAAAGCAATGTATAGATTCAATGCAATCCCTATCAAGCTACCAATGGTATTCTTCACAGAGCTAGAACAAAGAATTTCACAATTTGTATGGAAATACAAAAAACCTCGAATAGCCAAAGCTATCTTGAGAAAGAAGAATGGAACTGGAGGAATCAACCTACCTGACTTCAGGCTCTACTACAAAGCCACAGTCATCAAGACAGTATGGTACTGGCACAAAGACAGAAATATAGATCAATGGAACAAAATAGAAAGCCCGGAGATTAATGCATGCACATATGGACACCTTATCTTTGACAAAGGAGGCAAGAATATATACAATGGATTAAAGACAATCTCTTTAACAAGTGGTGCTGGGAAACCTGGTCAACCACTTGTAAAAGAATGAAACTAGAGCACTTTCTAACACCATACACAAAAATAAACTCAAAATGGATTAAAGATCTAAACATAAGACCAGAAACTATAAAACTCCTAGAGGAGAACATAGGCAAAACACTCTCTGACATACATAATAGCAGGATCCTCTATGACCCACCACCCAGAATATTGGAAATAAAAGCAAAAATAAACAAATGGGACCTAATTAAACTTAAGAGCTTCTACACAACAAAGGAAACTATAAGCAAGGTGAAAAAACAGCCTTCAGAATGGGAGAAAATAATAGCAAATGAAGCAACTGACAAACAACTAATCTCAAAAATATACAAGCAACTCCTACAGCTCAACTCCAGAAAAATAAATGACCCAATCAAAAAATGGGCCAAAGCACTAAATAGACATTTCTTCAAAAAAGACATACAAATTGCTAACAAACACATGAAAAGATGCTCAACGTCACTCATTATCAGAGAAATGCAAATCAAAACCACTATGAGGTACCATTTCATGCCAGTCAGAATGGCTGCGATCCAAAAGTCTACAAGCAATAAATGCTGGAGAGGGTGTGGAGAAAAGGGAACCCTCTTACACTGTTGGTGGGAATGCAAACTAGTACTATGGAGAACAGTGTGGAGATTCCTTAAAAAACTGGAAATAGAACTGCCTTATGACCCAGCAATCCCACTGCTGGGCATACACACCAAGGAAACCAGAATTGAAAGAGACATGTGTACCCCAATGTTCATCGCAGCACTGTTTATAACAGCCAGGACATGGAAGCAACCTAGATGTCCATCAGCAGATGAATGGATAAGAAAGCAGTGGTACATATACACAATGGAGTATTACTCAGCCATTAAAAAGAATACATTTGAATCAGTTCTAATGAGGTGGATGAAACTGGAGCCTCTTATACAGAGTGAGGTAAGCCAGAAAGAAAAACACCAATATAGTATACTAACGCATATATATGGAATTTAGAAAGATGGTAACAATAACCCTGTATACGAGATAGCAAAAGAGACACTGATGTATAGAACAGTCTTTTGGACTCTATGGGAGAGGGAGAGGGTGGGATGATTTGGGAGAATGGCATTGAAACATGTATAATATCATATATGAAACGAGTCACCAGTCCAGGTTTGATGCACGATACTGGATGCTTGGAGCTGGTGCACTGGGACGACCCAGAGGGATGGTACAGGGAGGGAGGAGGGAGGAGGGTTCAGGATGGGGAACACATGTATACCTGTGGCAGATTCATTTTGATATATGGCAAAACCAATACAATATTGTAAAGTTAAATAAAAGAAAATTAAAAAAAAAAAGGAATTGGGAGAAGGGGAGGTATCAAGGTAGGAATCAGGGTGTACAGAGGTTAGGATCATGGATTCTGGAGTCATACATTCCTTGATTCAAATCTTGCCCACCCCCATTTACAAATGTGACCTTGGTTGATTTATTTCACCTCTTTGAACTTGGTTTTGTTGTTCATAATTTGTAGGTAGTGATAGTAGCACCTTATGAAGATTAAAGGAAATAATCCAGTGAGTACATAGCATGTAGCATCACTAAGCACACGCACGGTGTTATTACTATTTGTTGTTACAGATGTAGAAGTGGTGTAAATATAAAGGAAGGCTGGGAAGAGCAGGAAGAAGGGCTGTGGCTTGAAACAAGAGACACTCTATCCACCTCGCAGCCATGCTTGAAAGTGCAGTCAGGTTAGAACGTTACTGTTGACTCCTTGCTGTGCTACAGGAATTGTTTTGTAAGCAATGCTGGAGAGTTGGTCCTCTGGGGCCTTAGGCTGTTAATGGAGTTCACCGCCTGTCACCTGCCCTTTTGTGCCCGAGTTCCCGAGGCTGCGTGGTTGCTCTGCCCCATGCTCTCCAGATGGACCTTCGTCCATGTCATTGGTAATGATGCTCATGGTCCCCAGAGGACTAGACGTCCCTACACAAGGAAGACTGAGAGGAATATCTGGGGACAGTTCACTGCACCTTTAAGTAAAGGGCTTTGGGGAAAAGGAATTCCAAAAGAATGCCGTAGGATAGGCATGAAGTGAAGGAGGAGAGACCAGAGCTGCAGAGGGACCATCTGATGAGGGGGAAAGCCACGGCCCCGGATGAGGATGAGATGGAGGAGGGGGAAAGGAAACAATGGAACGCAGGCAGGGGGGTTGATTAGATATTCTTTTCTGGCCCAAGAGAAGATTTTCTTTAGAGTGTACCAAAGCCAGTGCCTTATTTTAAAACTTAAATAAACATTTCATTTTCAAATAACTTTAGATTTACAGAAAAGTTACAAAGGTAAAACAGGAGCCCCCGTGTGCTCCTGACCCAGTTTTCCCTGCACACGTGTCATGCTGTGTGCGGCCGGTGTCACCAGGAAACCACACTGGAACGGGATTCTTACAACTCTTGCTTTCAGAGATCGCCAGTTGTCTCCTAATGCTCTTTGTTTTTTCCCTAATCCAGGATCCCATAGAGAATGTCACATTAAATTGGGTTAGTATGTCCTTCGACTCCTCTGGGCTGCTACACTTTCTTGGGATTTCTTGTGTTTGAGGAGTGCTGGTCAGATGTTTTGTAGAATGGTCCTCAGTTGGATTTTCTCACTGTTAGTCGGAGGTTATAGAATTTTGGGAGGAAGACCATGAGGTGAAACACCATTCTGATCACATCCTGTCAAGGGGACATGCTAACAGCATGATCTGTCACTGACGCTGTTGACCTTGACTGTCTGGCTGAGGTGATGTTTGTTAGGTTCCTCCACCGTCAACCTCACTTTCCCCTCTCTGTACTCCACTCTTTCTTTAAAAAGTATGCATTGAGTATAGTTGACTTACAGTGTTGTAAAACAAAGTTGATTGCAAAGATGCTGTACAAAGATGTACAACAAAGTGCTTTTTTAATGCATATACATATATCCACTCTTTTTTAGATTCTTTTCCCATATAAGTCACTACAGAGTATTGAGGAGAGTGCCCTGTGCTATATAGTAGGTCATTATTCAGTTCAGTTCAGTTCAGTCCCTCAGTCGTGTCTGACTCTTTGCGACCCCATGGACCGCAGCATGCCAGGCCTCCCTGTCCATCACCAACTCCTGGAGTTTACCCAAACTCATGCCCATTGAGTCAGTGATGCCATTCAACCATCTCATCCTCTGCTGTCCCCTTCTCCTCCTGTCTTCAATATTTCCCAGCATCAAGGTCTTTTCAAATGAATCTGTTCTTTGCATCAGGTGGCCAAAGTGTTGGACTTTTAGCTTCAACACCAGTCCTTCCAATGAATATTCAGGACTGATTTCCTTTACGTCCTTATTAGTGGAATTGAAGAAAAATTATCAGAGCCTGGTTGATTCACAGTGCTGTGTTAACTTCCTCATGGTGGGAAGTTATGCTTTCCCTCTATCTGGGCAGAGTATCTACTTCAGTTATTTAGAACTGCTTGTCCTAAGCCATTTCTCTCTTCCCTCCCATTTATTTATTTATTCAGTCATTTATTTACATAAGTACAGACTTACAGATATTTGTTTTATGTCTGTTATTTATTTCCTTGCTCAGGTAGTCTCAGCTCTGGTCACTGGGGGCTTTTTAGTCCGTTCCTGTGTCCTTGGCCATGCCCCTATGTCGCGAGCATTTCCTTACTTTCTAGTGATACAAAATGCCCCAGGCTCATTCTTTTTATTCCGTACTTCAACCCTAGGCTCTGTCATTTCTCCAAGGAACCCTGTTCCTCTTATTAAAGTATTTGTTTACCCATACCTTGTAGCAAACAATGTTATCAACCAGAGTGCAAGGTTAGCATGAAGTTCCTCTTGGCTTTCCTCTTCAGGTGTCTAGTCAAAATATCATTCTTCACAGTGTTAGAAGAGTACTTTCCCCTCGCTCCCTTCAGTGAGTGAGTGTCATGCATTTGTAATATGATTAGATTCTTTTGTCTCGGTATGCTCTTCTATGCTGCATTTCCGCTCAGTTTCTGAGTTGTGTCCGACTCTTTGTGACCCCATGGACTGCAGCACACCAGTCTCCTCTGTCTGTCCATGGAACTTTCCAGGCAAGAACACTGGAGTCAGTTGCCATTTCCTTCTCCAGGAGCTCTTCCCAACCCAGGGATCCAACCTGTGTCTCCTGCGTCTTCGGTTGGTGGGTCAATTCCTCACCACTGCACCACCTGGGAATCCCGTATTCTGTGCTAGCATCCTCCAGTTTCTTGGTTGAATATTTTAAAATTTTGCATCCATGAAGGTTGCCTCTTTGTTCTGTAACATTCTATGCGTTTTGACTCAAGCATAATGCCATATGTATGTGTGTGTGTGTTTGTGTGTGTGTGTTCTAAGTCACTTCAGTTGTGTCTGACTCTTTGAGACACTATGGACTGTAGCCTGCCAGGCTACTCCATGGGATTCTCTAGACAAGAATACTGGAGCACTGAGAATGCTATTCTCTCTCTCTCTCTATATATATAGCATATGGATACATTCTACCCCCCTAAACAATTCCTATGGCTCTCCTAGCAAATATTCCTCCCTTCCCAAAACTTCTGGCAATTAGCTATCTATTTTCTGCCCCTATAGTGGTGAGAAAGGATATCTTTGCCTTGCTCCTGATCTTAGGGGAAATATTCCAGCCTCTCACTACTAAGTATGATGTTAGGTATGGGTTAATTACATATGTAAGTATGGGAGCCCCACAGAGATGTGAGACTCAAAGAAATAACCAGTGTTTTTATAACTTTTAGTCTAAAACTTAATTGTGAGAGAACAGACAAGACAAAGAGGTTTGGACTCGGGATAATAGAATGGCAAAGAAGTAGCATGATTTGTTTATACAGTCTCTTCTTGGCCCTGAATCCCCTACCTCTGGTGGGAAGGGTTGCTTTTATCCTCCTGGTACAGGGAGGACACCTTTCACATGGGAGATTTATCTCCCGCTTTCAGGGGTACAAAGGAGGTTCAGAGTGTCTTTTTGAGCTGGCTGTTTCTCAAATATCTTTAATTCAAAATAATTAATATGCCAAAGTGACCTATTCTGGGTTTATGTTGAGTAGTCACCTACTCTGGGCTTTTTCATTCCCAGATTTCATATGACTGTTAACCTTATTTCAAATTGTGCCAATGAGATTTTGGATCCAATCTGCATAGTTTCTTTAAAAATATTTTTCCAAATACTTAGAGCTCAGTGACTGTACACAACCATAATGCTTTTATAAATTAGAAAAAAAAGCTTCATGCAAATTTGTTTGCCATCATGACTTCTTCCCCTCCAGTCAGTTTATCTATAATCAAGCAAAATGTGTTCCAATTAACAATTTTCCCCTTAAAGCACCACTTTCAGCCTGCTTGTTTTGTTTTCTTAAAAAAAGAGGCGATAAAGTCCACTGCTGAGGTCCTTTGGTATTTCACCCGGAGACCGGGTCTCATCCCATTCTTTGATTTCAAGTGATGTGGCTGTGGTTGGTGTCTCCATTGGGTGATCCCTATCACAGGTACAACCTCCGCCCACCATGTTGTAGCTTTGCTATGTTACAAAAGCCAATTTCCTCTGAAAACAATGCCTCTATTTACTTAGGTTTGTCTCTGTAGTGCTGAATCACAATGCTCCTTGGAAGGAAAGCTATGACAAACCCAGATAGCATATTGAAAAGCAGAGACATTACTTTGCCAACAAGGGTCCATCTAGTCAAAGCTATGGTTTTTCCAGTAGTCATGTACGGATGTGAGAGTTGGACTATAAAGAAAGCTGAGTGCCAAAGAACTGATACTTTTGAACTGTGGTGTTGGAGAAGACTTTAGAGAGTCCCTTGGACTTCAAGGAGATTAAACCAGTCAATCCTAAAGGAGATAAACCCTGAATACTAATTGGAAGACCTGATGCTGAAGCTGAAGCTCCAGTACTTTGGCCACCTGATGTGAAGAACTGACTCATTGGAAAAGACCCTGATGCTGGGAAAGATTGAAGGCAGGAGGAGAAGGGGATGACAAAGGATGAGATGGTTGGATGGCATCACCGACTCGATGGACGTGAGTTTGAGCAAAAATCAAGGAGATGGTGATGGACAGGGAAGCCTGGCTGAAGCTCATGGGGTTGTAAAGAGTTGAACACAATTTAGCAACTGGACAACAGCAACAAGCTTTCCACTTGATTTCCTTTCTGAAAGAGTCCAGCATGCCTCAGATATGCTACTTGGGCTCCAAAGGCAATTTTTTGACTGGTGTTTCCTTTGAACTGAAAGAATTTTTTTTTCCCTACTGAAAAGCATTTTCTAGGAAAAATAATGACAATGTCTCTGAAGTATTAGTTTCTGCACACTGTTAAATTTCCTCATTGCAGTATACATTTTTTAGTGTTATATTTCTTAAAAATTACATATATCTTGAGTTATTATTTATAAAGGGGAAGAAAACTAATACTATTGATATATTAAATATTGCATATTGTGATTTCCTTTCATATGTTATGTTAAACCAGCAAGGAAGACATTTATTGTCACATTATTCTAATGTCAGTGGGTTGAGGTCATGAAAATAAAATCTGTTTTAATATGGAGTATCTGTTGGTACTGTGCATCTGCTTTTCATGTGCAACAGTAGTTCACATAAATATGTGTGTGTCTTTAATTTAGAATTTACAAATAAGTTATTATTTTTTTTAATATTGTATAGTTTGGGTAAATCTATTGTTGTTGGTCAGTTGAAATGGGACTTTTTTTGTGGTTGATTCATATAGCTCACATTTTGTCTGTATAAACCTCTGAATGTGATGAGCACAAACACCACATAAGAGGAGCCCAGTACCAAATTCTCCGTGTTACAGCATAGGGGTGTTGTTTTTTTTAAATTTTATTGACGTATAGTTGATTTAAAGTGCTGTGCTAATTTCTGCTGTACAGCAAAGTGACTCAGTTATCATATACATTCTCCTTCACATTCTTTCCCATTGTGGTTTATCGCAGGGTATTGAGTATAGCTCCGTGTGCTGTACGGCAGGACCTGCTTTATCAGTCTTACATGTGATGGCTTGCGTCTGCTAGTCCAAAACCCCCAGGGCTCCCCTCTCCCCCGCCCCTCCTTGGCAACCACAGATCTAGCCTCTCTACTATGGGTCTGTTTCTGTTTCGTAGATAAGTTCATTTGTGTTCTATTTTAGGACTTCCCAGGTGGCACTCATGGTAAAGAACCTGCCTGCCAATGCCCATGCGGGAGACGTAAGAGATGCAGGTTTGATCCCTGGGTCAGGAAGATCCTCTGGAGAAGGAAAGGGCAACCCGCTCCAGTACTCTTGCCTGGAGAATCCGGTGGACAGAGGAGCCTGGTGGGCTACAGTTCATGGGGTCACAAAGAGTCAGACACGACTGAGGTACTGAGCGCGCACGCTTCTCTGTGTATGTGGGTCTGTTTTGTTTCGTAGATGAGTTCATTTGTGTTGTATTTTAGACTCCACATATAAGTGACATCATATGGTGTTTGTCTTTCTCTTTCTAATTTACTTCACTTAGTTGATAATCACCAGGTCTATAAAATTTCATTATTCTATTCTTTTAATATACAGGGCGGTATTTTAAAAATACTTGCAGATTATCAACGAAATACCACTTTTCTTCCATTTTGAAATCATCAGTTTTTCCTAATATATTTCAACTTCCCCTATTTAAAGATCCATTTAGCATTTAAACATTAAATTTAGTTATATTGTCCTATGATGTACATATTTAGTGTTCTGGAGGATTTTTTAAAAAATTAACATTGCATTTTTAGCAGATTCAAAGTAAAACCAAAGTCTTTTATGGGATGTCCAGAATGAGATGGCATGAGTGAGCCAAGTGGCTGCCACCTTTGAAAGCCTCCGTGGAACATGCTTTCATGCTCCTGGCTACTCTTCACTAGTGACTGGAACCACTCTGGCAATTATCAAAGCTATTAGATATGATTAGGATTAAATTAGATATGATGATAGATGATTAGGATTAGGAAGGATGCAAAGCCTGCTCAGACAATGTAAAACATCAGGTTTCTAACAAATCACACTCAAGTGTGACATATTGATAGCGATACTGCAGAGTGCAGTGCTGGGGGCCTCGTGTACGTTTGTTGAAACATCTCAGGACTGTGAAGTCTTTCAGTTGGTCTTATTTAAGTCTGCTGACAGCAGGCGTGAGATTGTCTGCTTTCATTAGAATTGTTGGACTTTGGACTAACTCACTAGAAGTGGTTTATACAAGTGATGCAGTGCATGTTTTAAACTGTTCAGGAAGTTGTGAGGTTACTTCTAAAATGATTTCATTTTTAAAGTTAATTTTTATTGGAATATAGTTGCTTTATATTGCTGGTTAGTTTCTGCTGTATAGCAAAAGGAATCAGCTATTTGTATACATCTATCCCCTCTTTTTAAATTTTCTTCCCATTTAGGTCACCACAGAGCACTGAGTAGAGTTCTCTGTGCCTCATGGCCCCCTGGACTATCGCCCACCAGGCTCCTCTGTCCACAGGATTCTCCAGGCAAGAATCCTTCAGTGGGTTGCCATACCCTCCTCCAGGGGATCTTCCCTACCCAGGGACAGAACCTGTGTCTCTTATGTCTCCTGCATTGGCAGAGAGGTTCTTTATCACTAGCATCATCTGGGAAGCCCAGGTTTTTATTAGTTACCTGTTTTATACATGGTATCACTACTGTGTATATATACATGTATCCCAATCTCCCAATTAATCTAAAATGTTTTCTTAATAAAGGTGTTAAAACTGAAAATAATTGCACAATACTTTTAATAAAGTATGTAGTAAAAAGCAGAGCTCCTTTTGGAAGGCATACTAATTGATGAAGAATGATATATTATTTTTTAGTAAGTTGTCATTTATGTGTATGACAGTTTTTATTATGACTGTTGCTGTTGGGTCTGGTGTTTTTGGATGGCTTTTTATTTTGGCACCAAGCAGTAATTAGGAAGGGAGGAGAATGTCTTACTTAGGTATCATTCTCTTCTGGGCTCTTGCCTGTTGACACCAGAGTGTTTCCATATCTATTTACAATAATGATACAAATTGCATTCTATAATTGCCATCATATTGGTCTTTCATTTGAAGCTCTGAGAGCATCTTTTCCTTGCTCAAAGATCTGCGTTCAGTGTCCTTGGTGCCTGTAGAATAAAGTGCAAAGGCCTTACCCTGACCCTCTCGTGATCTGGATCCCAATTCAGGTCCTGTTTGCCACTTAGACTGCTCCCTCTGCTTGGAATGCTGTTGCCCGTCTCTGTGCAATCAAACTTCATTATCCCTTCAGGGCTCCATCCAAAAGCAAGATCTTCCATCCTTGTTCCTCTCAGTTTCCCCTGGATCCCAAAGTCTACTTGCTGGGAGCTGTATCCATTCCAAGCCCTTTACACATATGACACATAATATTTTAAACAGATCAGGCTGGTGAATTTCCACAGTTTTCTTCTGTCTGGTTGGCTTGTAGCCTTCTGTTTCAAAGCTGAATCACAAGGCTCATGTCTGGCAGTGAGGAACAGAGGTACCGGTCATGGTTAAGCCTAAAAAGTGACCTCCTGTATTGAGGCAGTGATCCTAAATCCAAATTGGGCACATCTCTCAGTTCCACCTGTTCTCCTTTACCTGATCAAGAGCCACGTCTGGGCCCCTAAATCAGAGCGTTTTTATAGGCTAGGGTCTCAAGGAACTCGATGAAGGAGAGAAAAGCCTATCGTATTTCCAGAGCCTGCATTTTCCTCCCTTTAGGATAGGACCCAGATGAGGTGGCAGGTGGTAGAAACATCCAGATAACTTTGGTAGATGTCAAAGCCTTTGACTGTGTGGATCACAATAAACTGTGGAAAATTCTGAAAGAGATGGGAATACCAGACCACCTGACCTGCCTCTTGAGAAATCTGTATGCAGGTCAGGAAGCAACAGTTAGAACTGGACATGGAACAACAGACTGGTTCCAAATAGGAAAAGGAGTATGTCAAGGCTGTATATTGTCACCCTGCTTATTTAACTTATATGCAGAGTACATCATGAGAAACGCTGGACTGGAAGAAGCACAAACTGGAATCAAGATTGCCAGGAGAAATATCAATAACCTCAGATATGCAGATGACACCACCCTTATGGCAGAAAGTGAAGAGGAACTAAAAAGCCTCTTGATGAAAGTGAAAGTGGAGAGTGAAAAAGTTGGTTTAAAGCTCAACATTCAGAAAACGAAGATCATGGCATCCGGTCCCATCACTTCATGGGAAATAGATGGGGAAACAGTGGAAACAGTGTCAGACTATTTTTTTGGGCTCCAAAATCACTGCAGATGGTGACTGTAGCCATGAAATTAAAAGACACTTACTCCTTGAAAGGAAAGTTATGACCAGCCTAGATAGCATATTGAAAAGCAGAGACATTACTTTGCCAACAAAGATCCGTCTAGTCAAGGCTATGGTTTTTCCTGTGGTCATGTATGGATGTGAGAGTTGGAGTGTGAAGAAGGCTGAGTGCTGAAGAATTGATGCTTTTAAAGTGTGGTGTTGGAGAAGACTCTTGAGAGTCCCTTGGACTGCAAGGAGATCCAACCAGTCCATTCTGAAGGAGATCAGCCCTGGGATTTCTTTGGAAGGAATGATGCTAAAGCTGAAACTCCAGTACTTTGGCCACCTCATGCAAAGAGTTGACTCATTGGAAAAGACTCTGATGCTGGGAGGGATTTGGGGCAGGAGGAGAAGGGGACAGAGGATGAGATGGCTGGATGGCATCACCGACTCGATGGATGTGAGTCTGAGTGAACTCTGGGAGTTGGTGATGGACAGGGAGGCCTGGCGTGCTGCAATTCATGAGGTCGCAAAAAGTCGGACATGACTGAGTGACTGAACTGAAAACCTTAGGGGGAAAGTGTGGTGGTATGTTTCCTCCATAAATCTCCAGCAGAAGCTCCACACACAGCCTTGTCCAGCGTGGCACAATCTGGGGAAGTGATAGGTGACGGAGAAAATGGGCTTCACAGATGAATCAGAAGCAGCTGTCCTGACTTCCGAGGCCTGTGGGGAGGGTGGGGACTCATCAGCACAGGTGCCCTGGGGAGGAGAGCAGGTGTGCAGAGGCCGCTGGAACCTTGTGATCAGAAGAGAGCGGCAGGGACATAGCTTAATGAAGGGGTTTGGTGCAGAATGTGTGCTTTGGTGCTGCAAGACAAATGCAGGAAATTTAAGTGAAAGGTTAAGAAACTTATCAGAAAATTGTTTCCTTGAAATAGAAAATAAAAATATGTGGCCAAACACATCACTATGAATTAAAAAATGATAATGACACAATCACTTATCTAAAACTAGGACCAAAGTGTGTGTGTGCATGCTGAGTCGCTTCAGTCACTTAGTCGTGTCCAACTCTTTGTGATTCCACGGACTGTAGCCCTCCGGGCTCCTCTATCCTTGGGATTCTCCAGGCAAGAATACTGGAATGGATTGCCATGTCCTTCTCCAGGGTATCTTCCCAATCCAGGGATTGAATCCACGTCTCTTATGTCTCCTGCATTGGCAGGCAGGTTCTTTACCACTAGCGCCACCTGGGAAGCCCGAGGGACCAAAGTAGAGGTGTAAATTGTCAAAACCCCAGAAGAGGGGGAAAAGACCCTCACTTGAGGGTCTTTTAAGGTTTCTTTTCCTCGAATTCCTAAAAGGGTGAGGAATTATTCCAGCCAGATGGTATTTGATACTTAGCCTTGCTTTAAGAAAAGATATGGTCTCAGTTCTGAAGTCAGCTAAGGCATGATTCTTAGAGTAATAGGTCTGTGCCTTTAGGTAATGAAGGTGATGGTGTTAGGCTAATTTTACATGGATACAACTCAGGTGATCTTTTTCAGATCCCTAAAAGGAAAGATACACCAAGAGGGAAACGATACAGTTTTATCCTCTTCTCTATTGCTAGATTTATCTTCCCTTTTGTTCAGTGTGTTTACCACATGAGAGGCAAGGATTGCAGGGAAGTGGCGGCAGGCAGTTGGAAACACAGCATCAGCAGTGGAGGAAGGACAAAAGACAGGTCGGGGGGGACGATGGTGAAGGACGGGACGAGCACAGCTGGTGGAAGGAGCAGAGAGGGGAGATGCCCCAGAGGCGAGGGACCCGGAAGGAAGCGCCAGCTCTTGGGCGCTGAAGCTTGCCGATGCAAATGCAATCTGCCGCTCTCCTTCACCGCCGCTGCTTCCGGTCGCAATCACGGTTGCTCTCCAGGCAGACACAGTCAGGGTGGAGGACCAGGCTCATGTTGTAGAGGAGGGAACCTGATGTGGCCAGGAGGGACTGGGAAGGAAAGGGGCAAAGAGGTACACTCAAGTCCAGGGGAACGTCATGGGGGCAGGAATGGGTATCAGTTCACTTGCTGCGTAGCCATCGCTCTCTGAGCTGTAGGCTACCGCCGTCATCCTCTTCCCAGGTGGCATTCCTCCTGGTGCTCCAGGTGTACCAGGGGCCTTGTCAGGAACTCTGTCATTCACACCAGGCAGGTCTGCCCTGACTTTAATAACTTCTGGCAAAGTGTGATCCCCATGGAGACAGAAAGAGGGGTCTATCCATTGTGCTTTAAGGGTCAGAAAGATTACCTGCCTAGATGTTAAACTGGTTGCCTGCCACGTCTGTAATTCTGCTCAGGGAATGAAGACGTCATATTTCCAGAATGGTACCTGTACATGTGAAATGCATTTTTATGGAGGGAATAGTAAATTTAGCCCATGGTAGCCATAAATACAGTTTTCCAGGTGTAAAGCTCAGTGGTAAAGAATCCACCTGCAATGCAGGAGACACAGGAAACTTGGGTTCAATCCCTGGTCAGGAAGATCCCCTGGAGAAGGAAATGGCAACCCACTCCAGAATTCTTGCCTGGGAAATCCCATGGACAGAGGAGCCTGGCGGGCTACCATCCATGGAGTCGCAAAGAGTCGGACACGACTAAATGACTGAGCACTCACTCATGCTCACAGCCATGAATGCATGTGGGTGGGAGAATAAATGATAGTCACTGAGCCACTAGTATTTGCTAGACAAAGCTGAATTGAAAAATAGACAAAGCTATTTTTTTTCTAAGCACCACACTCAGCATATTTTAAAGTATAATAAATTAATCCCCACAACAATTTGGTCGAGTTTGGAGGTGAGTTAATAGATTGTCCCATTTGTATTTTTATTCACTCAACATTCATTGACTGCTTATTCCACTGTAGTACCAAGCTCTGGGGAATATAGTGTGGATAAGACGTTTATCTCTCTTGAAATGAAGAACTAGTGAGGGAAAGTGAATTTTAAAGAAGATAATCACCCTGTGTGTAAGTACATTTAAAGGGGAAATGAAGAATGTCAAGGGATCACAGACAAGGGCGGGAAAAGCAGACTCAGGGACTCGGGAAGAACTCCCGGGGAAAGAACTGTCCAAGAGAGAGTAAGGCGGGCACAGGAGTCAATAGGAGGAGCCATGCTGGAAGAGGCAACCACACAGGAAACGTCCTGAAGATGCAGAGATGCTGTGCGTGCATGTGTCTCAGGTGCTAAATCAGGTCTGACTTTTGAGAGCTCATGCACTGTAGCCCGCCAGGCTCTCCTGTCCATGGGATTGTCCAGGTAAGAATACCAGAGTGGGTTGCTATTTCCTCCTCTGGGGGATCTTCCAGACCCAGAGATGGATTCCGAGTACCCTGTGTCTCCTGCATTGGTACACGGATTCCTCACCACTGCGCCAGCTGGGAAGCCTGCAGAGATGTTGTAGGCCGTTGAAAATGATGTGTTGTAATAAAACGTAAGTAATGAGGACAGAGCGATGTGCGGCATCCTAGGGCTTGACGTGTGGAGCTGGAGCACAAACTCAGTATTTTAGGCTCAAGAACCCTGCTCTTACCATTTTCACATTCTTTATGTATATTCAGCAACTTACTGGGGGAGGAGAGAGCAGGGACCTGAAGGGTGGGATCAAAAAGGACCTTTGAGACTGAAGGTCCTAAAGGAGGAAAGGACTAGAGCTGATTCCAGAGGTACCCAGACAAGACGAGCATGGATGGGGACCCTGCATCTGGCAGACTTTGATGCCAGGGGTTGTTTTGAGTAGGACGAAGACAAAGGCATGGAAAGGACAGAAGGGTGGGACCCAAAAGAAAAATTTCAAAATTTTGGGGTTATCTGGAGATCATGTTGCAGTGGCTAGAGAAACCCCTGGGAGTGGTTTTTTTCTCTCAGATTGGCTGGTAGCTAAAGGCCATTTTTTGATTGAGTTATTTATTTTTTTTAATATTGAGCTGGGTGAGCTCTTTGTATATTTTGGAAATTAAGCCCTTTCTAGTCATATCATTTGCAAAATTTTTTTCCCCCATTCCTTAGGTTGTCTTCAAAGGGAACCTTTATATTTCTGTGGATCCAAGAGAAGGCTCTAGGAAAAACAGTAGCAACAATCCGTGGCCTTTCTGTGCATGGGTTAAGAAAATAAGACGTGGAGGTCCGTGTAGAAGTCCTAGCTTTTCTTTGTACATAGAAGATGCAATTATCTCTCGTGAATAAAATTGTAAACTTGCAGAAGAGAGACACTTAGAGCAGGAACTATATGATATGCTAGGAACTCAGCATAAGATGTAGAAAATATCACAAAATCTAGCTTTCTTAACCAAAATTCATCTCTGGAGGTGAACTTTTTCAATTGACTAGGATAAATCCCAGGGATGAGGGAAAGCAGCAGAGAGGACCTGTATTAGGATACAGTTTTGTTTTATTCACCACACCTAGTGATACATGGTAGACTAAAATGAAGAATGGAGGTATGGGTAAATGGATGAATAAATGGTGGGTGCATGAAGGGATGGATGGATGGATGAATCGATGAATGAAGTGGTTCACTCCAGGCAAGGGCTTACATATGTTTCCAGTCAAGTAGGAGTTGAAGACTGGCTTTCTGAGGGTGACAAGTTGACCCATGGGGACTATTGAGAGTTTGTTAGGGAAGAAAGCTGTGAACAACTGACTGTCATAGAGGCTAGCTTCTTTAATCGAATCCCCAATTTTAGAGTGTGTCAGAGGAGAGTAGCTGTAAGAAAAATTCCCTCGACTTTGATCTGGAAGATTTCAGCATTCCTGACAGCCTATCTCATTTCAAATGTCAATGTAATTCAGACATCTGCTCTTAAGAGAGGTGAAGACTGCCTGCTTATGCAGTTGGTAGCAAGTGCTCTGCCTTTTAATGACACAATGTGTGTGCACTTTTTTATTTGGGTGATCATTTCTGTGTTAGTTTCGATCTCTGCAATTCTTCCCCACTGGAATGAAGTTTCTAAGTTGTTAATAAAGGCCAAGACCTATATTTTGGCACTTTTCTCCACATCTTCATTTGGAAAGACTTTCACTTTTTATTTATCTCTTTTCCCTCTGTGACAAGAAAAAGAGATGAGTCAGTTCAGCCAGTGGACTCATAGAATGCCAGAGAATTAACATTGATACGTGACTTGCAAGGCAACATTTTAATTTTAGATACAGGATTTATTCAAATTCTATTTAAAGTAGAAAGACCAAGACTTCAAGATGGCGTCTCCTTGACTTATAGCATTTTATGGTTTCCATGATAGCCCTCCTTGCAGCCATGAATGGGTCAGGTGCCACTTTAGGAGTGTTTCTCAAGTCATCCGTGAGCATTTCAACTCAGCTATAAAATAAATAGAAAACGTCAAACCGAATCTGCTGTCTTAACAAATGCAAACTACTGCTGACCAAGGATAATGGCTTCCTTTGTTTCTGGAAAGCCTTTTAACCTCTTGAGAGGAGGGAACGGGGTTTGCACACCCTTGGTCCCAGAAGCATGTGGTTTAATCTGACTTATGCTCGTTTTTGTCAGGGGGTAGGTTAAGTGCTTATATCAACCTGAAGTTTTCCTGTAGGACATAGAGTGTAAGAAATAGCCATGCATTAAGGTAGTTCTTTTTCATTTCTTCCCCACAAATCTCTCACCTATGTATCTACTTTAATATCAACAATCCATGTGAGAGAGGTGTGGAAAATAACCAGCCTCATTCAAGATATAAGACAAGCAAAATATTTTTATATTATGTGATAGTTCAGACATCCTTTCACATGTATAACTTTATGATATGCAACTTTTCATGTATACAACCTTATGATAAGCAATAAAGCTGAGAAAAGTGAATGTCCAGTATAAACGAGGGCAGATCAGATGAAAATGGAAGCACAGATTAAAGAAATGGTTTGCTCACAGGGTCAGATGACCTTCTCTGTTTCTGCTTGCTTCCCATATTGGATAGCACCAGCAGACATTTCTGGAAAGTCTGCCATGTGTCAGGCATTGTATTAAGTTCTTTACACACATGAGTTTATTTGTCTTTCTAGCAACCAACCGCAATCCCTTTTTATGACCACAAAAACTGGAGCTCTGGGAGAGTAAATAAAATGTCTATGTCACACAAAGTCTTGGAACTCAGAGCTGCTGTCCTTGGTCCTAAAAGCCCAAATTGATATCGGTGTTTATTGGCTGAGTCTTTGCCCCAGCTTCTATTGCTCTTCCAATTTTTGAGTTAGTTTTCTTTCCAGCCTTCCTGTCACTTCATATTCTCTGGGTGATTGTGGTAGAATAAGCAAGGATAATAGAGTGAAATCCTCTCTTCTAGCAGAGTCAGTGAAAATCATCAGCTTGTGAGAAATATTTGTGGGCGTTTGTCTCTAGTGACATAATCCCCAAAGCTGTCTAATCCTAGAGAGCTTGTCTTGTGACTGCACCCCAGAGCAAGAGATTTTTTGCTATCACCTTAGAATGTTAATAAAACCCTGTGATGATGGTGTGTTCTCCACACTGTTCCATTGGTCATCTCTTGATAAATGTGTCTCTTAAACACTTGACATTTGGCTAGTACAACCGAGGAACTATTTTTTAGATTTAATTAATGAAAATTTGTACTTAATAACCACATGTGCCTGGTTGCTATAATATGGGATGGTGGAGCTTCAGAGGAAATGACCAGGAGACAAGTGTCAAGTCTGGCCTTTTACTTAATAAGCAGAGTAGCCCAGTGAGAAAAATGTATCTTTTCTCCTTATTTTCTGAAGCGTGGTGGGCTTTGAAACGTAGGTCGTCCTACGCTCAGCTCTCAGTGAAGAACCAGAATTCTTCACAGCTGTAGTAGCTCATTGAATATCAGAAGGGGTGGATGAGGGGGACCCCGTTTCTTATGTAGGCAACAACATTTAGGAGAATAATCATGAATAAAAATTCTTGGAAAGTAGAGACCTTATCTTAGTTTTGACTATAACTCCTGCAAATACTCATGTGTCAGACAATAGCTATTATTAATGAAATAACAAGTACTTATTGTTATCTAGCTTATTACACATAATTGATTTAATTCCCAAAACCACTCTGCAAGTATTAGTAGATACACAAGTTGTCTTTACGTCACACAGCAAGCTCCCAGACCACTCAATAGTCGTGCCATATGATGGTACAAATACACTGTCTAACCTCCTGGCCTCCTCTTTTGTTAACAGCACACCAGCATTCCCCGTTAACGTTTGTGAAGCTCTTAGTAAGCTCTAATTTCTTATATAAGTCGAGGCCACAACTCTGGGGTAGGGAAGATTCACAAATCAGTGACCTGCATGAACAGTGCCTCCTGGAGTGCTGCAGAGCTGTCCAAAAAGCTTAGCTAGAAAATTTTTCCCCTTCTTCACGCTATGGTCAGATTGGTGCATACCCAAATGAAGGATATCATGCCCCGTAAGGAACTACTTTCTGAGGAGTTCCCCATGACCCCAACAGGCTATCTGAGAGTTGATCCACCATCAGTGGAGATATTTATGATACCATTTAGGTCACGCTTAACTCCATCACTCTCTGACGTCACAGTAGGGAGGCACCATGGACTAACCAGATTTAAACCTTTAGTACCACTACATTACTAAATAGTGACTCTCTGAGGGTCCAATCCTTAGTTGTAAATGGAAATTACTTTTTCATAGGGTTGCCATCGTAACCTGGCAATGAGACTGAGTAACTATAAGGCAGAAATAATTAGCAGCTATTATTTTTACTATAAATGGCATTTTTCAGTAGGTATATGGTAGTACAAGGATCTTAATAGGTTAAATGAGATAAACATAAATAACTGCTATACAAGAGGACAGTTACAACTGATAGGTAGTCAAAGCAGGAAAGAGCTTATTTCCAATGAATTATCAGGAAGAATTCCTCAGAAAGCAATGATAAGTTGCTTGGCAGAAGCCTTTTAAATGCCTTTTTTTTTTTCTGTGAAATAAATAAAGAAAGCAGATGTAAGTAATCCACTGGATCTTGGCTACTGGAAATTCAAACCATCCCAGCCCTTCTAAGCTTTCTGTGTGAAAGTCCTGCCTGTGGAGCACTTTCTACACTCTTTGTTCTTTCAGACCTTCCAAAAGTGAAGCACTCTTACTGAATGCCTTTCTGCATGAGTGACTTCCATTTCCCTAACTGATTCTTTGTGGTTTTGGAGAGTAAAGCTTGGGGAGGCCAACAACCTGTGTTCTACTGACGAGCCAAGGTGGCCCAGAATCTCTCTCCGGCTTTCAGAAATCTGCACAAGGGATTTTGGAGTTATGGATCACGGCTCCTAAAGAGTGTTATGTTGTGCTAGCAAGCAATTTTTTTTTTTATCACTTTTGTTTTTTAATTCCTCCAGCATCCTTAAGTCAGTTTCCTACACTCAGACCTAAACCATCTACAAACTCTGTGCCTGGGTTGTGCTTCCTTGGGGCCAGAATATTGGCCATCTTGTAAATGTTGTTTATTAAGTACCACTAATGTATTCAATAGAAAAACAGCAAATATTTATAGTCATACCAAACAAAACCCAGCAGTGTTTCCATCCCCAAAGCATAGAAGAGCTCTTCAGCATTCAGCCTAAACACACCGTAGGGTCATCGTGACAGATGCTGAGCCTACGGGGCAGCAGTGGGGCCGGTATTGAGCTCAGCTTATGCAGCCCTCCAGGCCTGCAGCAGTGACGGGAGTTTAACAGTATCTTTTGGAAGAAGCAGTTCAATTCAGTAACTCCCCAAATGCCTGCTACCTGCTTATTATAGTCTTCTTACCCCTCGGAGTCTTTGCCATCATGCCTAAAAAGCCAAATCTGAGATCACTATGCAATGCTCACCACTAACAATATATGTTCATTTCCGGGCAGTGATTAATAAACATAAAGAGTTGTTAGCAGGGAGAAAGACTTATGTAATCATTATGGATTTTTCAAAAAGCATTCTCCTGAGTCTGGCAGATCAACCCTAAGTGGAATTTGCGGGAAAATAAAATAAAAGCTGCATCAATCGTCAAATATTTCATAGAGGCAGTGGACATAAAGAAAACAATAACAAAGGCAAGTGGAGGCCTGTTCTCCCTTTTAAAATGAATACAATAAAAGTTATTTCTTTGCTGGAATGGCATAAAGATCCAGCTCTTTCAGTCTACAAATTGTCCTGGGTCACTTAGAGCCAGATATGACTTTGAGTAGTTGGTATGGAGCTGCAAGATGGCAGTTTAAGAAGTTATTTATTTATTTATTTTTCCTGTGAAAACGTTATCATTTTATTTTTATCACATGATTTATTTATGTACTCTAAGCCCACATACACAATACTTGAAAATTACACCTGAGATATGCATTCCCTCCTAATAATATATATGCACCAAAGAACTTCTCATAAGTAAGTCAAAAACAAACAAGAAATTGATACAACCCAACCCATTGGTATAAGAAACAAGCTTTTGTGATAACTCACTTCTTGGTAATGAAAAGTGTTAGTCTCAGTTGTGTCCAGATAATTAAGACAAAACGTTCTGCACTTCACTCCAGGAACACATGCGTCAGTTATCTAGCTCTTGCAGGCGCGTGTGCTCCCTCGCTTCAGTTGTGTCTGACTCTGTGCTACCCTGTGGCCTATTGCCCTCAGTGCTCCTCTGTCCCTGGGATTCTCCAAGCAAGAATACTGGGGTGGGTTGCCATGCCCTCCTCCAGGGGATGTTTTCAACCCAGGGGTCAAACCCAGATTTTTATAGTTCTTGTGCATGCTAAATTGCTTCAGTCATGTCCGACTCTTTGCAGCCTGTGGATTGTAGCCTGCCCAACTCCTCTGTCCATGGGATTCTCCAGGCAAGAATACAAGAGTGGGTTGCCATGCCTTCCTCCAGGGGAATCTTCCCGACCATGGATGGAACCTGTGTCTGTGTCTCCTGCACTGGCAGGCAGGTTCTTTACCACTAATGCCATCTGAGAAGCCCTTTATAGTTCTTAAAGGATCTTAAAAACGTAAGATACCAATGACACTTAGTAATCTTCCAAGTATCAGAGGCCCTGGGAGGGTGCTGAGAACTCCAGATGAAGATGATCATGGACTGTGGAGGAGTCTTGTTGTCTGTTAGGTCTTTTAAGCACAACTGTAGGATGCCTGGACCTAGACTAGGCCTCCTAGTTCAAGGGCACCTAATAAAATGGACAACTCTTGAATATTATGGGCTTCCCCAGTGGCTCAATGGTAATGAGTCTGCCTGCACTGCAGGAGATGTAGGAGAAGCAGGTTCAGTCCCCGGGTTGGGAAAAATGCCCTGGAGGAAGAAATGGCAACCCACTCCAGTATTCTTGCCTGGAGAGTTCCATGGACAGAGGAGCCTGATGGACTTCAGTCCATGGAATGGCAAAGAATCGGACACGACTGAGCACTCACGGGCACACTTGAATATTCTACATGCCTGAAGCTCATTCAGTCACCAGGTACCCACTGTTGCCCTACTATGAACCCATTATAATTTTTCTAACTATAAAGCCCAGAATACCCTGTAACCTTTAATCCATATTTCTGTAAGAAAAAGAAGTCTCTAACATGGGTCTGTAAGTTTTCTTTTAATAAATACTGAAACTGTTTTTTTTTCCTCTGGTAATTTTTATACAAATTCTAGAGCCCAGTCAAGAAAAGCATAAATTACTGACTATAGAGGAACCCACTAGTGAGTGTTTCTTGTGTTAAGTACAGATAGATACTCCTTTTTCTTTTTGTTTTTTCTTTCAAACTATCAGGAACTTGTGCTTGAAGCACAAGCTGGAATCAAGATTGCTGGGAGAAATATCAATAACCTCAGATATGCAGATGACACCACCCTTATGGCAGAAAGCAAAGAACTAAAGAGCCTCTTGATAAAGGTGAAAGAGGAGAGTGAAAAAGTTGGTTTAAAACTCAACATTCAGAAAACTAAGGTCATGGCATCTGGTCCCATCACTTCATGGCAAATAGATGGAGAGACAATGGAAACAGTGAGAGGCTTTTTTGGGCTTCAGAATCACTGCAGATGGTGTCTGCAGCCATGAAATTAAAAGATGCTTGCCCCTTGAAAGAAAAGTTATGACCAGTCTGCTGTTGCTGCTGCTGCTAAGTCACTTCAGTCATGTCCGACTTTGTGCGACCCCACAGACGGCAGCCCATCAGGCTCCTCCGTCCCTGGGATTCTCCAGGAAGGAGTACTGAAGTGGGGTGCCATTGCCTTCTCCGATGACCAGTCTAGACAGCATATTAAAAAGCAGAGACATTACTTTACCAACAAAGGTCCGTCTAGTCAAAGCTGTGGTTTTTCCAGTAGTCATATATGGATGTGAGAGTTGGACTATAAAGAAAGCTGAGTGCTGAAGAATTGATGCTTTTGAACTGTGGTGTTGGAGAAGACTCTTGAGAGTCCCTTGGACTGCAAGGAGATCAAATCAGTCCATCCTAAAGAAGATCAATCCTGAGTGTTCATTGGAAGGACTGATGCTGAAGCTGAAACTCCAATACTTTGGCCACCTGATGTGAAGAGCTGACTCATTGGAAAAGTCCTTGATGCTGGGAAAGATTGAAGGTGGGAGGAGAAGGGGACGACAGAGGATAAGATGGTTGGATGGCATCACCAACTCAATGGACAAGAGTTTGAGTAAACTCCGGGAGTTGGTGATGGACAGGGAGGCCTGGCATGCTGCAGTCCATGGGGTCGCAAAGAGTTGGACACAACTGAGTGCTTGAACTGACTGAATATTAAGGAGAAGGTGCAGAGTTTTCTCTTGTGCCCTCTGTCCCCACACATGCATAGCCTCCCCCAGCAGAATGGTGCATTTGTTACAGCTGATGAACCGACACACCCTCATCACCTAAAGTCCATAGTTTATATCACAGCTCACTCTTGTGAACATTCTATCAGTTCAGTTCAGTAGGTTTGGGCAAATGTATTCAACATTATGGTATCATAGAGTATTTTCCCTGCCCCCAAAATCCTCTGTGCTCTTTTTATTCATCCACCATGAATCCCAGCCCCAGAGAATCCCTGGTTGTTGTTGTTGTTTTTGCCTCTATAATTCTGCCTTTTCCAGGATGCTGTATAGTTAGAATCATGGAGGTTGAAGCCTTTCCAGGATGGCTTCTTATCACTTGGCAATATGCACTTAAGGTTCTCAAGTGCTGAATAATATTCCATTCTCTGCATGTACCATGGTTTATTTATCTGTTCACCTACCGAAGGCTATCTTGGTTGCTTCTAAATGTTGAAAATTATAAGTAAAGCTGCTGCACATAAACATCCATGTGCAGATTTTTGTGTGGAGGTGATTTGTTTCATATGTTAGGTGCAGGCATAAGGGAGGGTTATGGCCTCGTTAGAGGCCATCTCAGTTTAGTTCTCTCAGATTCACCAGCGATCCGATTACTATCCAAGTCTGAAAGTGAAGATTAGTCACCAAGTCCTGTCCAACTCTTTGTGACCCCAGGCTCCTCTGTTCATGGGATTCTCCAGGCAAGAATACTGGAGTGGGTTGCCATTTCCTCCTCCAGGGGATCGTTCCAAACCAGGGATTGAACCCGTCTCCTGCACTGCAGGCCGACTCTTTACTGACTGAGCCGCCCGGGAAGCCACTACTATCCAAGCCTACCTAGTGTTTCCTTTGTTTTGTTTGTTGAAGTCAGAATTCTTGCTAACTCAGGGGTGAGAACCTTTTTAAGAGCTGTGAGTTCATTAAACAACCCTATGTTGCTTCTAAGATCATATCTACCAGCTCCCTTCAACTGTAAGCTCTAGAAGGATGCAATTTCTGTTTTGTTCATCGATGTATCCCTAACACCTAAACCAGTGCTTGGCACATAACATGTGCTAATAAATTAATGTATGTCTTCCTGTACTAATGCCTGCTATTAGAGAGAGGGACGTGCATTTCTGCCAGTCATTTCCCAGGAGCCCCGAGGGATCACTTCCTGGCCAGACCTCTTTTTCCACTCCCATCCCACCTCTCCTCTCCCAGTCCTTCTCCAGACTTGACCTTTCCGTATTTTCAAAATTTCCTTCGATGAACCTATATTTCATAGTTAGAAATACCTGGATAGATTTGTGAAATAATAAAAGGAAATCTAGACATATTTAAGAAATAATAAAGGAAATCTTTTCTATAAAAATTTTTTTCTTCCTTTTCTGTGGACTGTTGTCAAATTTGACAGCCAGAGCTTTATATGATTATCTGTTGCTTTATAAAAAGAACCATTAATTGATCCTTTACATTTCCCTACTGTCACTGATATTCCGGGCAATTAGGAATTACATCCATATCTGTACATTTAAATTATTTTTCAGCAACAAAGTAGATATGTGAAATATCATTTTTCCACTTGTGGTAAACAGAATGTTTTAAAAGAAACAGAAATTTTCCAGCCCTTTGGTTTGAGTAGGTGCTCAGCTGCCAAGAGCCTGGACACCTCCTCCCCCGCCCCCACTTTTTTTGTGTGTGTTTGTTTTGTTTTCTATAACTGTTTGGAAATAGTTTCATAATTTGGAAGAATGCTTTCTCATCTTAAGTGATGCTAATTGCAGGCACTCATTCAGTTTTTATTTGAAGACTGAATTTAATATTGTCAAACTATAAACAGTTTTTTTCTGGTGTTGCCGTCTCGATTTGGAGACCAAAAGGTATGTTGTTGCTTATTTATTTAATATAGAAAAATTTTCCAACATCTTGGAGATTGCAGTGCATTTTATTTTTAAAATAGAAATTGGAGGCTGTGTCTGCTGGTTTCCAAGATTTTCTGTTGCAGTAGTGTAACTGGGAAGGGTTAATTTCGACTCCATACTGGATCTGTTTCTGTGACATTGTCATTTTTTGTTGTTGTTGTTGCTGCTTTTGTTATTAGCATACATAATGGCCTGCATCATGGAACCCTGATGGGTTCCCTCTGCCTAGCCTTTAAACTGAAGTGTGTTTATTTAGCTCACAGGGAGATAATCTGATCCTGCCCACTGTGTGAAGGACAGTCAGGAAATGAAGCTAACATATACCCATGCCTGGGGCTTGCCATTGTAGGAAATATTTGCAAGAATTAAATGGTCTTTACTTTGTTTCCTCACCTCCCCCAATCTCTGATTCATAAAGGAACCTGTCATCCAGGCCCCAGTAAGATGGTTATTTTGAGATATTAGTCTGCCATCTTCTTGGTCAGCCAGCTCTGTGAATAAACTTGTATACCTTGCCTCAACACTTCATCTCTTGGATTTATTGGCCTGTTGCAGGTGAGCAGAGAGAGCCTGGACTCTCTGGTCCAGTGGCTTTAGACATATTACCTATGGGGATGAAGTAAATATGAAAATATGGCCGGGAGAGGAAGCTGCCATACAAACTCACAGGCACGTGCTTTAGAGGGAAGCTGGAAGCAGGGATGATTCAAAACAACCCCAAATCTTACTTGCAGGCTGAACCATGATAGGGAGAGTCAGGCAGTGAGATTGTAACCTCTCCTGGATAATAGTTGATAAAACTTGGAATATTCAACCTAGTTGCTTTGAAACACAAAGCCCAAACCTCAGGGTCTTGACAAAATAAAGCTTTGTTCTCAAATTACAGACCAATTTAGTTTGATGGGATGGTCTACCATCCAGTTATTCAGAACCCTTTGAGCTCAAGGGCCAGGTGAAGTTGGTGTGTTCTAAGTGAAGAGGTATCAGGAACCACCTTCAGACTGTACTTCGAAAGAGACGTCGTTTGTTGAGATGGTTACCTTGGAGGCATCCACATGGAACTGCCAAGGAGACAGCTAGTAGGCTCTTCAACTAAATACAGCTCAGTTCCCAGGGAACCCAGGTCTGGCACCAACCCACCCAGTTTAACCCAAAACTAAGAGTATTTCCAGGAACCATGTGCTGGGATGGCCAGCGTCTCAGCTGCTTTCTCATGACTCAGTTGTAGAAATGAAGAAGAAATATCATGTAAGAAACGAATCGCCAGTCCAGGTTTGATACAGGATGCTTGGGGCTGGTGCACTGGGATGACCTGGAGGGATGGTACAGGGAGGGAGGTGGGAGGGGGGTTCAGGATGGGGAATACGCGTGTGCCTGTGGCAGATTCATGTTGTTGTGTGGCAGAACCAATACAATATTGTAAAGTAAAAAAATAAAAAAATAAAGCAGTGAAGTGAAAAAAAAAAAAAAAAGAAATGAAGAAGGAGGAGCATATGTACACAGACGATTCACAGAGTGTGGTCACTGAACCAGCAGCAATTTACTTGCTGCTGCTGCTGCTAAGTTGCTTCAGTCGTGTCCGACTCTGTGCGACCCCATAGACAGCAGCCCAACAGGTTCCCCTGTGCCTGGAATTCTCCAGGCAAGAACACTGGAGTGGGTTGCCATTTCCTTCTCCAATGCATGAAAGTGAAAAGTGAAAGTGAAGTTGCTCAGTCGTGTCCGACCCTCAGTGACCCCATGGACTGCAGCTACCAGGCTCCTCCATCCATGGGATTTTCCAGGCAAGAGTACTGGAGAGGGGTGCCATTGCCTTCTCCGAGCAATTTAATTACTGGGACCTTATTAGAAATGGGAATTCTTGGACCCCACCCCAGACCTGCTGACTCAGAAACTGAGGGATGAGCCCCAGTATGTGTGTTCTGACAGGCCTTCTGGGTAGTTCTGAGGCAGTTAAAGTCTGAAAAATGCTGCCCTAGAGCATCAGTGACACCCCACTCCAGTACTCTTGCCTGGGAAATCCCATGGACGGAGGAGCCTGGTGGGCTGCAGTCCATGGGTCGCTAAGAGTTGGACACGACTTCACTTTCACTTTCACTTTCATGCATCGGAGAAGGAAATGGCAACCCACTCCAGTGTTCTTGCCTGGGGAATCCCAGGGACGGGAGCCTGGTGGGCTGCCGTCTGTGGGGTCTCACAGAGTCGGACACGACTGAAGCGACTTAGCAGCAGCAGCAGCAGCAGCAGCAGCAGAGCATCCATGAGGAAGCTATCTTGAGCGCTTTTGTGACTTCTTGTGTTGACACACTCATTCAGACTCGATTCTGGGAACTGACAGTGCCCATCCACTGCCAGGTCCTTCATGGGCAGGACTGTCACTTTTTCCTCATCCTCTTCACACCTCAGTCCCCTCTGGGCACAGTTTCCATAATCATCAGGGGGAGACACATTGTGGAATATAAATCAGGTTTAATATTTGCTGAAACTTAACAGCTTAGGAAAATAAATCTGCTAGAAAACATGCATGTAGCTCATTCTAAATAAAATATTATACAATGAATTCAGCATTACTCACTGCTTGTTTTTATTATTATCTTCACTAATATTCTCCCACATTTGCACTGGTAGTTAAATACTGCCTGAAAATTGAATGTTTGTAGATTTCAGATTCTGTGGAAGCAGACAAGTTCTCTAAGTTTTGCAAACTTAGCATATTTGTGTAAATTAAGTTGATGTTACCTGCGGAAAAAAATCAACTGAGAAAAATTGACGATTCTTTTTGTAAACCTTTCCCCCTTCCCCTTCCAGCTGTGATTGGCAAAATGATGATAAGTGTGTAGCAGAGTGAGTCCTTTAGAAATGAATTGTTGCCCTGTTTTCTAGTGAACTTTAAAAAATTATTTTATAGTGGAGTATAGTTGGTTTAGGGGGCTTCCAAGTGGTGATAGTGGTAAAGAACCCACCTGCCAATGCAGGAGATGTAAGAGACGCAGGTTCAATCCCTGGGTCGGGAAGATCCCCTGGAGGAGGAGGACATGGCAACCCACTCCAGTGTTCTTGCCTGGGGAACCCCACGGACAGAGGAGCCTGGTGGGCTGCAGTTCATGGGGTCACAAAGAGTCAGACACGACTGATGCGACTTAGCACAGTGCACACAGTTGATTTACAATGTGGTGGTAGTTTCAGGTGTACAGCAAAGTGATTCAGCTCTGCAAAATACACATATCAATTCTTTCTCAGATTCCTTACCCGTGCACGTTATTATAGAGTAATGGCTAGTTCTCTGTGCTATATGTAGCAGGTCCTTGAAGATTATACATTTTATGTATAGTAGTGTGTGTATGTTAACTCAGCTCCTAGTTTATTCCTCCCTTTACCTTTTCTCTTTAGTACCTGTAAGTGTATTTTCTGTCTGTGAATTTGTTTTCTGTTTTGAAAATAAGTTCATTTGTGTCTTTTTTTTAGATTCCACATATAAGTGAAATCATAAGATATTTGCCTTCCTCTATCTGACTTACTTCACTTAGTATGACAATTTATAAGTCCATCCATGTTGTGGTGAATGGCATTATTTTTATTTTTTTAATGGCTGAATAATATTCCATTCTATATATGTACCACATCTTCTTGATCCACTTATCTGTTGATGGGCATTTAAGTTGCTTCCCTATCCTGGCTAGTGCTGCGATGAAAATTGTGGTGCATGTGTCTTATTGAAGTATGCTTTCTCCTAGTATATGCCCAGGACTGGGATTGCTGGGTCATATGCTCTATTTTTAGTTTTTTAAGGAACTTCCATACTGGTTCACATAGTGGCTGCACCAGTTTAATTCCCACCAACAGTGTACAAGGGTCCCTTTTTCTCTCTATCCTCTCCAGCATTTACTATTTGTAGACTTTTTGATGATGGGCATTCTGACCAGTGTGAGGTGATCCTCGCTGTGGTTTTGATCTGCATTTCTCTAATACTTAGTGATACTGAGCATGGTTTCATGTGCTTTTTGAACTCTTATTCTCTTCCTAACAGAAAAGGCAGCCAAGATGTTGTCTTCTTGATTTCTGGGCTTACTTTGTATAAACATAGTTTGTAGCTTTAAGTATTTCCGGGGAAAAAAGAAGTGACCACACTTTGGAGACATTTTCAAATAATGATTTTGCTAACATTTCTTGCTATGTGCTCTGTGGAGCACCACTTGCAAACACCTGAAGAACCTGTGTTTTCATATGACTGAGGTTTGAGAGCAATTGATCTTCACCCACAGAAAATGGGTCATTTGAAAAAGTTGGGGTAGGGTTGGTGGTTTGAGGGGACTAGTGCCTGGTCTGACCATGGAGCCTGGAGAGTGAGATTCTAGAGGACTGACGGGACGGGGGTTCCCAAAGGAAGTAGAGAGCTGTGGTCTCTTAGAGCTGAGAGGTCCAGTCTCCAGCAGCTCTCACCCACGATCAGTGGGAGTCCCTGTATAATAGCCCTCCTCCCTCTTGCTATAGGCAGGGTAACTGGCACGTGCTATGCACTGACTCCTGGAGCTGCCCCGTGGGATTAAGTCCAGTTAACCACATTGATGAGCTACTTAGTAATGGATACTTTATCCATTCCCTTCCTTTCTCTCTCTTACTTTCCTTCTGGTGTTTCCTGGTATCATCTCCTAAGTGAATTATTTGTACTCAAATTCTTATCTCAGGGTCTTGTCCTAGAAACACTTGTTCCTGGTGAATTGAGATTATTGCTTTGTTGTGAGAGAATTTGGAGATGAAGTGATAGTAAGAGGTGGGTTTATTTAGAGAGAAACTCTTCACAGAGTGTGGGCCATCTCTAGAAGGAGAGAGAGGGCTTCAAAATATGGGTGATCAGTTTTTATGGGCTGGATAATTTCGTAGGCTAATGAGTGGGAGGACTCTTCCAATTATTTAGGGGAGGGGGGTGAGATTTTCAGGAATTGGGTCACCACCCACTTTTTGGCCTTCTGTGGTCAGCCTCAGAACGGGCATGGTGCTAGTGGGCCTGTTGTGTGGCTTTTTGACGTGTTGCAATGAGTGTAAGATGAGGCTCGGGGTCTAGTGGCAGTTGGCTCTTTCACTCACTATCGAGGACCTGGTTGGTTCTAGCCAGTCATTGTCATATCTTATGGCCTTGCTGTTCTTTTAAAGAGTGTGCTGTGCCCCCTTCCCTCCTGTTTCACACTGAAACCATGAAATTATGTCCCCTTCATTTTGGCTTATTTAACCATCAAGGGTCCTTGACTTGTGTCTAAAATTTCAAAAATGAAGAACAGGTTCAGGCCTTCTCACTCTTTATAAACATAAGTTTTCATAGAAAGATTAGTTGTTAAGTAATTTGATCTTACGGAGAAGGCAATGGCACCCCACTCCAGCACTCTTGCCTGGAGAATCCCATGGACAGAGGAGCCTGATAGGCTGCAGTCCATGGGGTCGCTAAGAGTCGGACATGACCGAGCGACTTCACTTTCACTTTTCACTTTCATGCATTGGAGATGGAAATGGCAACCCACTCCAGTGTTCTTGCCTGGAGAATCCCAGGGACGGGGTAGCCTTGTGGGCTGCCGTCTGTGGGGTCGCACAGAGTCAGACACGACTGAAGTGACTTAGCAGCAATTTGATCTTGTGGTTCATTTTTCAATTCACCAATTGAATATAAAATTTTATTCTCTTAAATAAAAACATTGAGTGTCTCATGAATATACAAAATTGTGAAACTGAGGACTGGATGGGGTTCCTGGGCACAAAAGCCTTCTTGTCTTGCCCATCTCTTGATTACAGGAAGTAGGGTTCATTCAGCCTCCATGACCTTCCCTGAGCTCCAAAGGGCAGATTCAAACAGTTGCTAATCCAAGAAGGAAGGGAATGTGGAGACAAGGGAGGAACGGTCAATCAACAATAGAGCAGCTTTGAAGCAAGGTCCTGCTTCCCCATTAAGGAACACACATAACAGTGTCAGCTCTTCGCTCAGGTGGCCAAAGTATTGGAGCTTCAGTTTCAGCATCAGTCCTTCCAATGAATATTCAGGGTTGATTGAAACCTGTATGCAGGTCAAGAAACAATAGTTAGAACCAGACATGGAACAGTGGACTGGTTCCAAATTGGGAAAGGAGTACATCAAGGCTGTATATTGCCACCTTGCTTATTTAGCTTATATGCAGAGTACATCATGCAAAATGCCAGGGTGGATGAAGCATAAGCTGGAATCAAGATTTCAGGGAGAAACATCAGTAACCTCAGATATGCAGATGACACCACCCTTATGGCAGAAAGTGAAGAGGAATTAAAGAGCCTCTTGATGAAAGTGAAAGAGGAGAGTGAAAAATGTTGGCTTAAAACTCAACATTAAAAAACTAAGATCATGGCATCCAGTCCCATAACTTCATGGCAAATAGATGGGGAGACAATGGAAACAGTGATAAAAATAAAAGTAAAACAAAAAAAACAAAAAAACAGACTTTATTTTCTTGAGCTCCAAAATCACTGCAGTTGGTGACTGCAGCCATGATATTAAAAGATGCTTGCTCCTTGGAAGAAAAGCAACGACAAACCTGGGCAGCATATTAAAAAGCAGAAACATTACTTTGCCATCAAAAGTCCATCTAGTCTAAGCTACAGTTTTTCCTTTGGTCATTTATGGATGTTAGAGTTGGACCATAAAGAAGGCTGAGCACTGAAGAATTGATGTCTTTCAACTGTGGTGTTGGAGAAGACTCTTGAGAGTCCCTTGGACTGCAAGGAGATCCAACCAGTCAATCCTAAAGGAAATCAACCCTGGATATTCATTGGAAGGACTGATGCTGAAGCTGAAGCTCCAGTACTTTGGCCACTTGATGTGAAGAACCTACTCCTTGGAAAAGACCCTGATGCTGGGAAAGATTGAAGACAGGAGGAGAAGTGGATGACAGAGGATAAGATGGTTGAATGGCATCACTGACTCAATGGATATGAGTTTGAGCAAACTCTGGGTGATAGGAAAGGACAGAGAAGACTGGTGTGCTGCAGTCCATGGGGTCACAGAGTCAGACACTATTTGGCGAATGAACAACAACAATAATAACAATATTTCTGAGCTATTTTGCAGATGCTAAACCCCAACATAAGGGAAAAGTAGCTGCACATTGCCCACAAGCACACCAGAAGGCTGATGATGCTGACGCCCAAGTACCTCATCACCAGCCAATCAGAAGAGTGTCCACAAACTGAGCATGCCCTCTCTGAACCATTACTATAAAACTCCTTGCTATTCCCTCCAGGTTGGGACACAGAGTTTTGAGGGAATTAGCCCCCTGTGGCCCCCTTTGCCCTGCAAAGCACTAAAGCTATACTTTTGCATAACTCTGCCTCTGAGACTTAATTCAGAGGCAACATAGAAGATAGAGAAACTTTGACTTAGAAGTCCAGGTCAGCCATCAGGAAAAAGGAAGTGCTTCAGGTGACAGGACTGTGGGGCTGCTGGGCAAGCACTACGTGATAGACTTTGAGGGTGGCTTTAGTCATGGGAATATCTCAGAATAAGTCAATAGTTTAGGCGCTAAGAAGAAAGGGCCACAAGAATGGAGAAATGTGACCATCGCAATCAGAATCTGGGCTGACAGATGTCAGTTCAAGGGACTGAAATGGATACAAAACAGTTTTCTTTAAAAAGTGTCATGTTTTTATATTTAGCCAGATCAGAAAGCAAGTGGCACTCCAACCTTTAAAATCTGGAAGCAAGTAAATTAGCACTGTTTCATTTCTTTGTATTATATTGAAAGCAGTGCCAGCATATTCAAATAGCATTAATGCTAACAATGGCTAAAAGAACAGAGCCTGATTTGGTAGCTGATTCAGATCTCTTAGCATTCATCACTTTTTCTCTAGAGGAGAACAATTGAGTCGGTGCATTGGGGAGCAAGCAGAACAAATGCCTCCTACGCCTTTGTTTCACTAAATTAATCCTCCTTGTGAAGAATGGGGCACCTCCCTGATTCATTAATGGGGTGCAGCACATTTCCCCTCCGTGTCCCTGAGTGCGAGCAAGTTTGCTCAACGGTGACCAAAAGTCATCCTGTTGATTGATTTTACTAATTGAAGAACTTATCTGCCTCTCTAGATGCTTGGGCTGAAGTGATCCTAGTAATTTGTGTTCTAATCACAAAAATAGTTTCCAGTTCAAGTAAAATGAAACCTTTTCATCTTTTCCCTTTTCAATCTTTGCCTTTTTTGTAGGAACCACTGAATTGGCTTCAGTTCAGGCATGACTGCCTTATGTAAATACAAACAGAATGAGACCTTATAGTACTTGACCTAGGGATTTTAAAATTAGCACTAACATATTTGTCTTCTTGGCTTGGGAGTAAGAAAATCTAGTCTCTTATTTTTGAAATTGTATAGGCTTCCTGTGAAATATCTTGAGAGAGTTGCTTATTCCCATACCCCTGCCCCCTGTTTGATTCTTAAATTCGTATATAACAAGTATTAAAAATCCAACTTGGGGACATATGTACACCTATGGCCAATTCATCTTGCTGTTTGACAGAAAACAACAAAATTCTATAAAGCAATTATCCTTCAATTAAAAAATAAATAAATTAAAAAAAAACCTAAATTGGTCTGGGACCTAAACTTCTTGTTTGTAATTGAGTAAACATTCTCAGGATTAAAGTGCTTTTTTTTTTTTAACTTTACAATATTGTATTGGTTTTGCCATATATCAACATGAATCTGCCACAGGTATACACGTGTTCCCCATCCTGAACCCTCCTCCCTCCTCCCTCCCTGTACCATCCCTCTGGGTCGTCCCAGTGCACCAGCCCCAAGCATCCAGTATTGTGCATCGAATCTGGACTGGCAACTCGTTTCATATATGATATTACACATGTTTCAATGACATTCTCCCAAATCATCCCACCCTCTCCCTCTCCCACAGAGTCCAAAAGACTGTTCTATACATCAGTGTCTCTTTTGCTGTCTCGTATACAGGGTTATCTGGAGAAGGAAATGGCAACCCACTCCAGTTATCCATGCCTGGAAAACCCCATGGAGAAGCCTGTTGGGCTACAGTCCACGGGGTCGCAATGGGGTCGCAAACAGTCGGACACGACTGAGCGACTTCAGAGCGTCACTGTGTCACTGTGTACACAGGGTTATCGTTACCATCTTTCTAAATTCCATATACATGCGTTAGGATACTGTATTGGTGTTTTTCTTTCTGGCTTACTTCATTCTGTATAATAGGCTCCAGTTTCATCCACCTCATTAGAACTGATTCAAATGCATTCTTTTTAATGGCTGAGTAATACTCCATTGTGTATATGTACCACTGCTTTCTTATCCATTCATCTGCTGATGGACATCTAGGTTGCTTCCATGTCCTGGCTATTATAAACAGTGCTGCGATGAACATTGGGGTACTGGTGTCTCTTTCCCTTCTGGTTTCCTCAGTGTGTATGCCCAGCAGTGGGGTTGCTGGATCATAAGGCAGTTCTATTTCCAGTTTTTTAAGGAATCTCCACACTGTTCTCCATAGTGGCTGTACTAATTTGCATTCCCACCAACAGTGTAAGAGGGTTCCCTTTTCTCCACACCCTCTCCAGCATTTATTATTTGTAGACTTTTGGATCGCAGCCATTCTGACTGGCGTGAAATGGTACCTCATAGTGGTTTTGATTTGCATTTCTCTGATAATGAGTGACGTTGAGAATCTTTTCATGTGTTTGTTAGCCATTTGTATGTCTTTTTTGGAGAAATGTCTATTTAGTGCTTTGGCCCATTTTTTGATTGGGTCATTTATTTTTCTGGAATTGAACTGTAGGAGTTGCTTGTATATTTTTGAGATTAGTTGTTTGTCAGTTGCTTCATTTGCTATTATTTTCTCCCATTCTGAAGGCTGTCTTCTCACCTTGCTTATAGTTTCCTTTGTTGTGCAAAACCTTTTAAGTTTAATTAGGGTTAGGTTTAGGGTTAGATAGGTGCAGAGAAAGCCTTTGACAAAATTCAACATCCATTTATGATAAAAACTCTCCAGAAAGCAGGAATAGAAGGAACATACCTCAACATAATAAAAGCTATATATGACAAACTCACAGCAAACATTATCCTCAATGGTGAAAAATTGAAAGCATTTCCCCTAAAGTCAGGAACAAGACAAGGGTGCCCACTTTCACCACTACTATTCAACATAGTTTTGGAAGTTTTGGCCACAGCAATCAGAGTAGAAGAAGAAAAAAAGGAATCCAAATTGGAAAAGAAGAAGTAAAACTCTCACTGTTTGCAGATGACATGATCCTCTACATAGAAAACCCTAAAGACTCCACCAGAAAATTACTAGAGCTAATCAATGAATATAGTAAAGTTTCAGGATATAAAATCAACACACAGAAATCCCTTGCATTCCTATACACTAATAATGAGAAAATAGAAAGAGAAATTAAGGAAACAATTCCACTCACCATTGCAATGAAAAGAATAAAATACTTAGGAATATATCTACCTAAAGAAACTAAAGACCTATATATAGAAAACTATAAAACACTGGTGAAAGAAATCAAAGAGGACACTAATAGATGGAGAAATATACCATGTTCATGGATTGGAAGAATCAATATAGTGAAAATGAGTATACTACCCAAAGCAATTTATAAAGTGCTTTTTGTAAATAACTGTTTAAGTTGTAGTCAACTGAAAAAACATGCACAACCTGAAAGTTGAATTATGATTTATTTGGCAGACTGTCCAAGTACTTAAACCTGAGAAGCAGCCTTTTAGATCTTGCCGATAGATCTCGCTGAGGGACTGCTTCGATGAGGTAAGAGAGAAGCCAGGTTATATACAAATTTTTTGATGAAATCCAGGTAGTCAGAACAACAAAAGATTACTATTAAAGAAAACAGACATCTCAAGTTGATGAGTTTAGCGCTTTTCAATGTGTGATGGTGCAAGAATCTGGGCTCATTTCTATCCTTCCTTTGACATGCATCTTGACTATCTAGGGACAATGTCCTGCTTTTCTCCATTCTAAGTCCTCTCAGAGTATGCAGCCCAGCATAGTTTCAGCAGCTAATGGCTTGACGACCATGGCAAGTCCAACCACAGCTTTGTTTACTGATATGGCAGGTGACTATCTTTTTAGATAAGAATAGATCCTATTTTAAAAGCCTCCCAGAGCATTAAATTCATCCCTAGAAAAACAAATGCATGTTTCAGCACCATTGTGTTCAGTTAATTTTCTCATCCTATTTGGCATTCTGCAGAGAGTAAGAGAAGAAAAGAAGAGGCAAGGGAAGCCGTGGCCTCTGAGGCAGTTATGGGTTAAAAGGTGGTGGTCAGGTGGTGGTGGGGAGGGCTTGGTGGGTGTGACCAGAAGTAGCACTTGTTGTTGAAGTTGATGTTGAAGCCTGCTAGAATCTAAGTTCAAAGTTTTCATGTGTAGAGTTCTAAATTTCAACTTTCAAGACGCTGCAAATAGACTCAGATGCCAGTATGACAACTTAAGAATAAGGCTAGGAGAGGAGGAAGCAGATGCAAGCAGTTGGTACATATCATAGGTCCAATCCAGCCTCTGTGGCAGAAATGTCAGATAGTGAGTGGCCATGATGAGGGGACTTAAATCTGAATGCAATTCCAACCCACAAGCCACAGCAGATATTAGTAATTAACTTCCTTGTATCTAACAGCTATGTCCACTTCTTCTGTGATGGACCTTGCATTCTATACCCCAGTTCTCCTCCTTAGGAATAAACTTGTCTCCTAGGTGCTAGGACTGTTGCTTCTAAACTGCCCTCAGCTTTCAAACCCTTTGAGAGATGGACTCAGATGTAGAGACCTGTTTTATCCAGGTTCATGCTCCATTTTCAGTGTCATCCTCCTCCAGTGACTTATGGGTATGGGGTATAAAGTTTTTGAAGGTTCAGTTAAGTTCAGTCACTCAGTCATTTCTGACTCTTTGTTACACCATATACTGCAGCATGCCAGGCTTCCCTGTCCATCACCAACTCCTGGAGCTTGCTCAAGCTCATGTCCATCGAGACAGTGATGCCATCCAACCATCTCATCCTCTGTCGTCCCCTTCTCTTCCTGCCCTCAATCTTTCCCAGCATCAGGGTCTTTTCAAATGAGTCAGTTCTTCACATCAGATGGCCAAAGTATTGGGGTTTCAGCTTCAGCATCAGTCCTTCCAGTGAGTATTCAGGACAGATTTCCTTTAGGATGGACTGGTTTGATGTCCTTGCAGTCCAAGGGATTCTTAAGAGTCTTCTCCAACAGCACAGTTCTAAAGCATCAGTTCTTTGGCACTCAGAGGTGGTAGTTTGAACATTCTCTGGCATTGCCTTTCTTTGGGATTGGAACAAAAACTGACCTTTTCCAGTCCTGTGGCCATTGCTGAGTTTTCTAAATTTGTTGGCATATTGAGTGCAGTACTTTCACAGCATCATCTTTTAGGATTTGAAATAGCTCAACTGGAATTTCATCACCTCCACTAGCTTTGTTCACAGTGATGCTTCCTAAGGCCCACTTGACTTCGCATTTCAGGATATCTGATTCTAGGTGAGTGATCACACCATCGTGATTATCTGGGTCATGAAGATCTTTTTTGTGTAGTTCTCCTGTGTATTCTTTCCACCTCTTCTTAATACCTTCTGCTTCTGTTAGGTCCATACCATTTCTGTCCTTTATTGAGCCCATCTTTGCATGAAATGTTTCTTTGGCATCTCTAATTTTCTTGAAGAGATCTCTAGTGTTTCCCATTCTATTGTTTTCCTTTATTTCTTTGCATTGATCACTGAGGAACGCTTTCTTATCTCTCCTTGCTGTTCTTTGGAATGCTGCGTTCAAATGGGTTTATCTTTCCTGTTCTCCTTTGCCTTTAGCTTCTTTTCTTTTAAGGTTAGTCCTTGTTCAATAAAAACTCCACTTGCTGAATTTATCATGGTATCTGATATTTTGTTATAAAAACTTTTCAGAATTAATTAATTTTTGGCTGTGCCTGGTCTTCACTGCTGCGTGCGGGCTTCTCGCTGTGGTGGCTTCTCTTGTCACAGAGCACAGGCTCAAGGTGCACAGGCTTCAGAGGTTGGAGCTCATGGGCTTAGTAGTTGTGGAGCCTCACTTCTTGCAGGAAGGGGGACCCCTTACAGGGCCCCAAACTGGGCTCTTGTCTAACACTCAGAAATGAATTGTCTGAGGAGACACACGTGCTGACAAAGCAAGAGATTTTATTGGGGAGAGCGCCCGGGGGAGAGCAGTGGGGTAAGGGAGCCCAGGAGGACTGCTCTGCCACAAGGCTGGCAGTCTCTGGTTTTATGATGATGGTATTAGTTTTCAGATTGCCTTTAGCCAATCAATCTGATTCACTCAGCCAAGATGGATACCGGCAAGAAGGATTCTGGGAGGTGGTTGGACACGTGGTGTCTCCTTTTGACCTTGCCCAAACTCTTCCGCTTGGTGGAGGCTTATTAGTTCCATGTTCCTTATCAGGACCTCCTATCGTAAAACAACTCATGCAAATGGTTACTAGGGTGCCTGGCCAGGGTGGGTGGTTTCAGTTAGTGTGCTTCCCCTAACACCCTGGCATGTGGGACCTTCCTGGACCAGGGATTAAACCCATGTCCCCTGCAATGGCAGGTGGATTCTCAACCACTGAACCACCAAGGAAGTCCTTGTTATAAAATTTTATAAGTCTTATTTTAAATTCATCTGGAATTGATTTTAAAAAGTAAGCCAGAAAGAAAAACACCAATACAGTATACTAACTCATATATATGGAATTTAGAAAGATGGTAACGACAACCCTGTATGCGAGACAGCAAAAGAGACACAGATGTATAGAACAGTCTTTTGGACTCTGTGGGAGAGGAAGGAGGGGATGATTTGGGAGAATGCATTAAAACATGTATAATATCATATAAGAAACAAATCACCAGTCCAGGTTCAATGCAGGATACAGGAAGCTTGGGGCTGGTGCACTGGGATGACCCAGAGGGATAGTATGGAGAGGGAGGTGGGTTCAGTATGGGGAACATGTGTACACCCGTGGCAGATTCATGTTGATGTATGGCAAAACCAATACAATATTGTAAAGTAAAATAATAATAATAAAAAAAATAAGTGAAAAAAAGAAAAGAGCTTCAAAAAAAAAAGTGTGAGTTAAGATTATTTTGTTTCCCCGTATGGTAACCAGCTGTTCCACTCCAATTCATTGTCTCACTGAACGACCAAGAAGGCCACCTCCATCACCTATCAAGTGTACGTGTTACTAAACTCAGGTTTGGATTCTCACTACTCAAAAGCCAACACTCAAGAGACGCATGTGGGTAGGAATGGAAAGTTGCTTTATTCAGGAGGCTGGCAGGCTGGGGAGAAGGTGGACTCATGTTCACAAACCAACTCCAAAGATTCTGCTCAACTGTCCCAGTTTTTAAAGGAGACTCATTTACTGAAGGGGTCAGAGTCTTTGCTGCCTTCCAGTGTATGCAGACTTTCTTCTTACTGGGTGGTGGTGCGGGAACAGGGTGGTGTTCCAGGGATCCTGTGCTCAGCCTGAAGTTGCCATCCTCCTTCTGGGTGGGGGACTTAGTTCCCGTGGAAGAGCTCAAAGGTATTTCTTTAAATATATATTCTTTAAGAAGGAACCAGGGCCCTGCCCTCATGGCTGCACTCTCCTTTCCTAACTGCTTCTCCTTTGTTTCTGCGCCCCCTCCCCTTCCTGATAATCAACTCTTTGAGTCTGCCCTGTGAAACTCAGGGAAGGTCAGGAGGCTGCATGAAGCCTATTTCCCACAAACAAGAAACAGGGGACACAGAAAGGATTTGTATCCAGGAGAGACCCACAGGGTCCCGTTCCACTTCGTCCATACATATGTGAGTTTGTTGTGGGGTTTTGAGGATTTTTTTTTCCCATTGACCTGCTATATATATCTCTATTTCAATACCAAGCTATGCTAAGTCACTTCAGTCGTGTCCGACTCTGAGTGACCCCATAGACGGCAGCCCACCAGGCTCCCCCATCCCTGGGATTCTCCAGGAAAGAGCACTGGAGTGGGTTGCCATTTCCTTCTCCAATGCATGAAAGTGAAAAGTGAAAGTGAAGTCGCTCAGTCGTGTCCGACTCCTAGCAACCCCATGGACTGCAGCCCACCAGGCTCCTCCATCCATGGGATTTTCCAGGCAGGAGTACTGGAGTGGGGTGCCATTGCCTTCTCCAATTTCAGTACCCCACTGCCTTAATTACTATAGTTTTGTAATAACCTGATGCATGGTAGGTGAATGGCCCCTCTTTTTCTTTCTTCAGTGATTTCTTAACTGTTTTAAGTCTTTGCACTTACAAACCAAGTTTAGATATGAACTTGTCAAGTTCCTTTAAGAATCCTATTGGAGTTTGATAGGAATTAATTAATTCTAGTGGAGTTTGATAGATCTTGCAATATAGCTGGAGAGATTCCACAACTTCACAACATTGTCTTTGACATCATATATCTCTTCAGTTATTTAGGTCTTCTGTAGTGTCTTTTCATCAGCTGTAAAATTTCCTCCTTAATGATTTTGTATATTTGAAAAATTTATTTTTGTTATTTATATTTTTGAGCTATTATAAATTATGCCTATTATCATATTCTTTTTGTTACTAATGTCTAGAAAGATACTGATTTTATATTTATTCACCTTGTTAGGCTCACTAATTTTCATGATATGAATGCAATTTTTATTTTAATAGACAAGAGAACTATGTGTGAACACCATCAGCTTTTCTTTCCAATTCTTTTATCTTTTATTTATCTTTCATACTCTCCTGAGTGAGACAAAAATTCCAGTGCAATGTTTAATACAAATGATGACTCTTTCTGTTCCTGATTTTAAAGTTTTGTTTTGAATATTTTTCCATTAAGCAGGTATTTTTAAAGAATTTTTTTCTATACTATGTAACACACTAAGAAAATTCCTTTCTATTTATAAATCATAAATATGATTACAAGGAAAGTATGGCTTGAGAGAATGCTGAATTTTATCAGAGGCTTTTTCAGTAGCTACTTAAATAATTACTTGTTTTTTTTCTTTTATTGGTTAGCACAATAAATTATATTAATAAACTTGCCTAATGTTTTAATTCCTTGAATAAGTCCAATTTAGTCATGATAAATTTTTTTTAAAATAAATCTTGCAGCTGAAATTTAGCTTAGGTTTTTCATATGTGTGCTTTGAAGCCCATCTGTGGAAATAGCATGGACCCTCACCAACATTTGATTCATCAGCAAGAACTGAAGATGCCACGTTCCAGATGTTAGGCAGCTGAGAGTGAATTGTGACAGAGGATCTGACTCCATCTTTTGATATTTGGTGCTTAACTTGTGACAGTATTTACGTCCTCTCTTCATCCTCCCCTCAGTTCTGCATCTGGGCAAGCTGATTAAAAAATAAATAAATGATCCTGGCTGCTTCTTCCTCTGGAGCAGCTGAGATATTGAGCCACAAGCCTTTGCCTGTGTGTGGAAACCCCCACTCTACCTGCAGTGAGACCCCAGGCCAACCTTGTGCTCTCAACCCAGTTTTGGACTGGCTGGGGACGCACAAATTGCCCTCTCCTAAAAGCCCCCTTGTGTGAGTTATTAGCTTTCTCATACCCTCTGGTGTTGTGTGTGTATCACCAGTTTTTACATCGAAACAGATTTTGAGCTGAGATCCATCCATCCTGCACCTTTAGTTTGGACACAAAGCAGTGTGCTGATGAATGAGATGGAACTGCGATTTTACTTTTGCTATCTTTGCCTGGCTTGAGTATCATAGTTACACTTGACTTAGTAAATCAGTTGAAAAATGAAAAAAATTCTTGTAGAGAGGCATTTATGTAAGATTAGACTTATCTGTTCCTTAATTTTTCTTAGAATTCATCTGTAAAACCTGGATACAAATGTTTTATGGATATTTTTAAAGACTATGAATTTAATTTCTTTAAGGATTTTTAAGGTGATTCAGGTTTTCTGTTCTTTTTCAATCTGAGAAAATGAGAAAAATAATCCAAATTCCCTGAGTTGAAATGTGGGGTTGTAGCAGCGGTATAGGGTAGAGACAGAAGGGGTCAGGGGTCTGGGTTTGTTTTCATAAGGGCACTAACTAATCCCACTCATCAGGGCCCTACCTTCATGACCTAATCACGTCTCATAGGCTCTTTAACTTGTTTCAAAGATGTTTTGTCATTTTTGGTGTACATGTCACATGCATCTTAATTACCAGTTTTATTTTTGATGTTATGGTAAACAGAACTGCTTTTTAAATTTCACTTTGGATTGTTCATAGCTAGTTATGGAAATATAATTGATCTATGCTTTTTAATGTTATATCCTACAGCTTTGCTTTTTAGTAAGTTCCTTATGATATCCTATGTATAAAATCATGTTATCTGAAAATAAGGATAGTTTTTACTCCTTTTAAAAATGTAGATGTATTTTCTGTCTTTTTTTGAAAGTTACTAATTTTGGACTTAGTGTCTTTAATAGATATAGGCCTATTCACATTATTTCTCCTTGTGTTTTGGGCTGTGTGTGTCTGTTAAGGAATTGATAACTTTAAGTTATCAAATTTGTGGCAATGGAATTATTCATAGTATGCCTTCATTATCTTTTTAATGTTCATCAGATCAATAGTGATGACCCGTCTTTAATTTTTCATATGTATCTCTCTCTTTATTCTTGGTTTCTTCATGATGGCTTCTCTATTTCTTGGTTAGCCTGGCTACAGACTGCTCAATTTTATTGACCTTAAACAGCCAACTTTTGATTTTGTTGATTCTCTCTATAGTTTTTGACTTCATTATCTTCTCAATTTTAATTAGATCTTATCTTCTTCTTGCTTAGGCATCACTGAGCATTTTATATGATTTACTTTTCTCTTCTCTTAGGACATCAGTCATACAGGCACGCCTTGTTTTACTCTGCTCTGCTTTATTGCTGCCCTTCTTTGAGCAAGTCTGTTGGTTCCATTTTTCCAACAGCATTTGTTCACTTCATGCTTCTGTGTCATGTTTTGGTAATTTCCACAATATTTCAAGCTTTTCATTATTCTTATATTTGTTATGACGGTCTGTGATCAAGTTGATGTTACTACTGTAATTGTCTGGGGGTACCATTAACTGTGCCCATATGAGACAGTGACTTTAATAAATGTGCGTGTTCTGACCACTCCAGCTATTTGTCTTGCTCCCGCTTCTGTCCCTCTCTGAGGACTAACCTATTCTCTAAGACAAAAAAATATTGAAATGTGGCTAAATAATAACTGTACAATGACCTCTAAATGTTCAAGTGAAAGGAAGAATTGCATATCTTTCACTTTAAATCAGAAGCTGAAAATGATCATGCTTAGTGGAAAGTATGTCAGAAGCCAAGATTGGCTGAAAACTAGGTCTTTTGCACCAGTTAGCCAGATTGTGAATGCAGAGGAAAGGTCTTGAAGAAAATAAAAAACACTACTCCAGTGAACACGCAAATATTAAGTAAGTGAATAGCCTTATTGCTGATATGGAGAAAGTTTTAGTGGTCAACATGGAAGATCAAACTAGGGCCATAACACTCCCTTAAGTCAGAGGAAGGCCTTAACTCTTCAATTCTATGCAGGTTGAGAGAGATGAGGAAGTTGCAGAAGAAAAGTTTTCAGATAGCAGAAGCTGGTTCATGAGGTTTAAGGAAAGAAGCATCTCTATAACAACAAAAGGCAAGGTAAAGCAGCAAGTGCTAATATAGAATATACAGCAAATTATCCAGAAGAGCTAGCTAAGATAAAGTGAATGATTCTAAACAACAGATTTTCAAAGTAGATTAAACAGCCTTCCAATGAGAGAAGCCATCTAGGGCTTTTCATAGCTAGAGAGGAGAAGTCAATACCTAGATTCAAAGGACGGACTGACTCTTTTGCTGGGGGATAATGCGGCTGGTGACCTTGACTTGAAGTCGATGCTCATTTACTATTCTGAAAATCCCAGGGCTCCTAAGAACTATCCTAACTCTACCATGACTGTGCTCTGTGAACTGAACAATGAAGCCTGGAGGACAGCACATCTGTTTGCACTGAGGTTATCTGAACGCTTTAAGCCCACTGTTATGACCTGGTGCTCAGGAAAAAGATTCCTTTCAAAATATTACTGCCCTTTCACAATACACCTGGTCACCCAGGATCTCTAAAGGAGATGTACAATGAGATTCACGTTGTGTTCATGCCTGCTACCACAACTTCCATTCTACCAAAGAGTAATTTTGGTTTTCCAGCCTTATTGCTTAAGAAGTGTATTTCATAAGCCTGTAAGTGTCATAGATAGTAATTCCTCTAATGCATCTGCACAAAATAAACTGAAAAGCTTCTGGAAAGGAGTCACCATTCTAGGTGCCATTAAAAATATTTGTGACTCATGGCAAAAGGTTAAAATATCTGTATTACCTGGAGTTTGTAAGAAATAGATTCAAACCCTAATGGATGACTGTGAGATTCAAGACTTTATTGGAGGAAGTAACTGCAGATGTGGTGGGAATATCAAGAGAACTAGAATCAGAAATGGAATCTGAAGATGGACTGAATTGCTATATAATTTTTATGTTAAATGTTTAATGGATGAGAAGTTGCTTCTTATGGATGAGCAAAGAAAGTGGTTTCTTGAGATGGAAACCACTCCTGGTGAAGATGCTGTGAAAATCGTTGAAATGACAATAAAGAATATAGACTATTACATAAACTAGTTGATAAAGTAGGGGAAGGATTAGAGAGGATTACTTTAATTTTGAGAGAAGTTCTGCTGTGAGTAAAATGCTATCAAACAGCATTTTTGCCACAGAGAAATCGTTCATGAAAGGAAGGGTCAATTGATACAGTAAACCTCACTGTTGCCTTATTTTAAGAAATTGCCACAGACCCCCCAACTTTCAGAGCAACCACCGCCTTGTTCAGTCAGAAGCCACCAACACTGAGGCAAGACCCTTCACCAGCAAAAAGATTATGACGTGCTTAAGCCTCAGATGATGGTTAGCATGTTTTAGCAATAAAGTGTATTTTAATTAACATATGCTCAGTTTTTAGACATACTGCTATTGCACAGTTAGTGTGCTACAGAATAGTCTTAGCATAAATTTACATGCCCTGGGAAACCAGAACACTGTCTGACTCACTGTATTGCAGTGTTCCCTTTGTTGTAGTGGTCTAGAGCTGAGCCTGCAGTATCTTCAAAGCTATGCCTATCTTCCTTTAAACACTGTTTTAGTTCTTTTATTTTTTTTTATCTTATAGTTTCTAGTTTACCTTGCAGAGTGAAAACTTTCTCTATAGGTAGTAACGTGGGGCAGTTCTAGGGCAAATACTGTTTACTTCTCATCTCTCAAGCAGTATCTTTTGCTGCTTGATTCCTAGTGTCTTGAAAACCTTTGCTTTGTGTGTTTTTTCCTGCTATAGTTTTATAAACTGTTTTAATGCAACAGCTGTTACTCCATCTTGAGTCGAAGTGGAAGTTTGTTAAATATAATATATCAGCTTGAAATGAGCACATTTTTATGACTTATGCTTTAGTAAACTTTATCTTCTATATAGAAATTAGTTTGAGAAGCTCCTAGTTATACAGCCAGCCTCTAATAGTCTTGATTCGATTCCATGTGTTTATTTCAAGAGTACATTCACAGCGATTTGAGGCCATTCAAGCTTGTTTCAGGTGCAGCTGAAATTCTAGATCCCGTGACAGGGTACAGTCCTGCCTTTGCATAGCAGATTGAAAATGAACAATGATAACACAGAGATTGTAAACATGCAGAAGCAGAACTTGAGTTACGTCCATTCTGTCATTTCACAGGATACCTTAAAGTTTTCATTTGGATTTAAAATTTGAAAGAATTTTAGCTAACAGGGCTTCCCATGAAGTATTTATAATTCATTTTAAACCTTCTACATAATAAAATATTTTATCAATAGAAGGTCACTTCTGCTATAACTAATATTCTTTTTTAAATTTTATTGAAGTATGGTTGATTTACAGTGGTGTGTTAGTTTCAGGTGTACAGAAAACTGAATCAGTTGTACATATACACACACTCATTTTTTAAAAATTATTTTCCCATATAGGTTATTAGAGAGCATTGAATAGAATTCCCTTACTTTACGGTAGGTCTTTGTTGGTTTTATATTTTAAATGCAGTAGTGTATATATGTCAATCCAAATCTGTCAATTTATCTCTCCCTCACCCTTCCCCCCAATAACCATGTTTGTTTTCAAAATCTGTGAATCTGTTTCTATTTTGTAAATAAATTCATTTATATCATTTTTTTTAGATTCCACATGTAGGTAATATATGATACTTGGCTTTTTCTGACTTACTTCACTCAGTATGGCAGTATCTAGGTCCATCCATGCTGCTGCAAATAACATTATTTCATTTTTCTTTATGCCATAACTAATATTAGCTAATGGCAAATCTGGCATTCAATCTTCATTAGGTTTCCAAGAAACATACTTAGAAAATTTGCTCAAGATCAAATTTATCCATAGACTAGTACAAAGTGTTACAGTTACCCTTTATCAAGCAGTGTCTATAAATATTTATAAATTTATAGACATACATGATAAATATCCAGATTGATTATGGGAACTTGTAGAGTGGTGATTAATTCCAGCTAGAATGATGGGAGAATACTTCCTAGAGAGTGTGAATTTTAGTTAAGCCTTGAAAAGTGATCAGCAAGGTGTCCAAGGGTAAAAAAGAAGTTCTTAGAGGCAAGTGTAGCCTGCAGATGTTCCTAGGCTGAGGAGGGGGCCTGCTTGGTTATTACTAATAAATGAGTTTCCTTTGAAAGCTGTATTGACTCTTAAAGTTTACTTAGGCTTTCCTATGGGAATAGAATAGTAGGGACAGAGGTCATTGGATGCTCTTTTAAGGTTTTAGTTGGTGAATTATTAATCTACCTTCAGAATCTACTTTTAAAGTCTAGTACCATATTCTATGAGATGAAAAAAGTCATCCTCAAATGGACCATTTCACTTTCTTAGATTTTTTTCAACTTCAAATGATATTAAAGAAGAAATTTTGAGGCATTCTTCCAATAGAGTTAGGAGCAACTTCTATTTTGAACAATTTCTACATTTTTAGGCAACACAAAATCACCACAGACCTCTTTCCTGCTGCTGCTGCTGCAGCTAAGTCGCTTCAGTCGTGTCCGACTCTGTGCAACCCCATAGACGGCAGCCCACCAGGCTCCACCGTCCCTGGGATTCTCCAGGCAAGAACACTGGAGTGGGTTGCATTTCCTTCTCCAATGCATGAAAGTGAAAAGTGAAAGTGAAGTTGCTCCGTGTTCAACTCTTTGCGACCCCATGGACTGCAGCCTACCAGGCTCCTCCATCAGTGGGATTTTCCAGGCAAGAGTATTGGAGTCGGGTGCCATTGCCTTCTCTGACCTCTTTCCTAGTAAATATTAAATGGAATGGTAACATGAATTCTTTGTGTTTTTGTTCTAAGAGAAGGATAAATGTTTCACTTTTTTTTTTTTTCCCTTGGATTTAATGGAAGTCTTCAGTTACCCAAGAGAATATGATGGCTTTTAGGAATCTAAACCATGAAATTAAATGTAATTACTTTGTTCCTTTTTATTTTTAAAGCCATTTGTGTTAAAATGTTAGAAATTAAATGACTCTAAATGAAATGGCATGCATTTAGCATTTTGTGAGATGAACAAAAATTCCTGTAAGAAATAAATGTTAGTTGTATGGACAGTACGGAATGAGGAGGTACTTGGCCTGCCCTGTCAACGTCTGCTTTCCTGCCATTTGCTTTGTATTTCAACTCGCTACCTCCGAGGTTTTGGACAGCTCTAAAATGCAGTGATGATACTAACTGGGCCACCTACTGATATGCAGTGACTGGAACACAATTACTTAGACATAAGTGCAGACTAACACATTTTCTTCTTGGAAATAGACATCCTTGTGAAGATAAAATTGAACAGTTTTCTACATTAAAAGAAAAAAATCAAGAAATTCTTACATATTCTTAGAAACAGAAAATATCTCTACTTGGTATTTCCAAACATCAGCAATATAAGGAAAAGCTAGGGATAGACTTTGTGAGAGTGGTATTTTTTTTTTTTTAATTGAATCTAATTCTTATGTCTGGGAAGAAGAACAAACCTGTAGTGGGCTGTCCTAATAAAAGCTTTAATTACCTTAATCAGCTGTCCACTTTGCATTATTAAAGACAAAGGAGAAATTCCCCTGTGGAAGTTCTTCTCCATTCTTGCCATCATGAATGCTGACATAATTGCAGTATTACAGAAGTGAAGCAGCCGTGTGGCATTTGAACGGATATTAAGGCAAGAACCCAGGCCTACTTAGTTAATTGGCATGGAAAGCCAACAAAAATTCAGATACTTTTAAAAACAAATTGCAAATGATTTCATTAGTATGAAAGCCTAGGTGCTTGTAGGTTGCATACCAATTTCAATAATGTGATGGTAAGTCAAGGTTCTGTTGGATTCCATCATGACTTTGTTTTTGTTAGAAGATGCTTTGTGTGAAGGGGTGATTTTACACATCTCTGTGTAATTATTAACAGGGATTCCACACAGCTCAGGCAAAAACATCTAAGCTACCTATTGGCTTCAAGTTTCCTCTTAAAGAATCGGCGCTTGTATTGAGAGAGGAGCACTGGCATATATGCAGTATCACGTGTAGACAGAGCCAATGGGAAGCTGCCACGTAGCGCAAGGAGTTCAATATGGCGCTCTGCGGCCACCCAGAGGGGAGGGATGGGAGGATGGGAGGGAGGTCCAAGGCGGGGAGGCATGTAAGGCTGATTCCTGTTGCTGTGTGGCACAAACCAACACAACGTTGTAAAGCAATTATACTCTACTTAAAACACGAGAGAAGATGAATTTAGAGTGGTAGAACAAGAAAGAAAAAGAAAAATAGGTGCCTGTATTCCATAATTTGGAGCATGCTTTTTTCTCTCATTATGTTATTCTTGAAATGTGCATAAGGGTTGGACCATGTGAGACTGCTCTCTCATATGTCTGAAACTCATATCAGGCACAGAGATGTGAATTTGTTGCTAATGGCATGGAGTCTAGAATTTAGATGGGGTAAACAGAGCAGACTTTGTCAACTTCAGCACGTTAGACCTTTGGGTTGGCTCATTCTTAGTTGTAGGGGGTAGTCCTGCGCATCATAGAATGTAGAGAAGACTCTCTGGTTCCACCCCCAGAAGCCATCAGCACCCCCTTCTCAGCTGTGGTAAACAAAATCATCTCCAGGTATTGCCAAATGTCCCTGGGGGACAAAGCGTCCTCCTGTTGAAGCCTTGGCTGGCACCACTGAGCCATCAGGGAAGTTCTGAATAGCACAGTACTTGGTGTATAATTAGAATTCTCCCACCTTTAGGAAGACTTTATATTTAAAAATATATCTGAAGTTCCTTCAGAAACATTTCCTTCTGTATCTCTTCTAGGGGATGGGGGACAATATGGTATGGGGCTTAAGTGGTTGTTGGTCTCTAAGTCGTGTCTGACTCTTTTGTGACCCCATGGAATGTAGCCCATCAGGCTCCTCTGTCCATGGAATTTTACCATGTAAAGATACTGGAGTGGGCTGCCATTTCCTTCTCCATGGGCCTTAGATATTCTTATGATTAGAGGGTTTATCCTCAAATTTGGTTTTATGGAAACATCACAGGAAAGACAAGAATGTTCATGATGAAATCATCATTTGTGTAGCGCTCTCTCTTCTTAGGGGTTTCAGGGATTCCTTTCTTTACCAAGCCAATGACTCTTTGAAGAGATGCAGAACCTCAGGAGGCAGACCCATAGGAAGCCCACTGTTCTTTTCTGTTTGCCCCAAAGAAGATGAGTATTTGATAGGGAGCAGTGATGGCTTCTCTGATGTTCTCAATGAAAGAACAAATTCTGTATCTCTGGGTATCCCTGTTTTACCCTCCATGGCACTTCAAGAGTTGAGAAGTGAAATTTGACATTTGGAGACTTTTAAAGGGGAAAACTGCTGTATGTCAATGTATCATTGCTTCACGCACTATAGTAGGTCTACATACTTCATAAGGATAATAAGCTTTCACTGGCTTCAAGTTACCAAATAGAACATCATGTAGTAATTTTCTCCTACTGTTACCTGAGATACATTTGGATTATAGAGCAATTTCCTGCTACTTTTAGCAAAAAATCAGGTTATAGTTAATTTCATTAAAGTAAGTGGGGGTTATCGACTGCCCTCTCTCCTTGCAGCTGATACAGTCACAGGAGCGACTGAAGTTAATTCAGGTCCCTGAATGACACACAGTATTCATGGCACTAACAGCTGTTGCTATTCCGAATCTCTGTGCTTTACCCTGTTGTATATCTCAAGGAGTTTGTGTAGTAACAAAGCTGTAATGACAAAGTTGAAATCTGTCATCAAAGTGTCGTCTAAATTTTCTAATTCTCTTTTAAACTAAAGCCAAACAGATTTTAGTCTTCATCACCTTTTCCGAAAAGCTCTCATCTGAATCCCTAGTGACTGTAATACTTATCAATCCAAGGGCTGGTTCCTGTTCCTCACCTTTCATTTATTTACTTATTTATTTTTGGGGGTCTTCCCTGGTGGCTCAGCTGCTAACGAATCTGCCTGCAATGCAGGGGACCTGAGTTCGATCCCTGGGTTGGGGCGATCCCCTGGAGAACAGAAAGGCTACCCACTCATTATTCTGGCCTGGAGAATCCCATGGACTGTATACTCCATGGGGTCGCAAAGAGTCGGACACGACTGGGCCACTTTCACTTTTTTTCACTTTATTTATTGGAGCATATTTGAATAACTATGTTGAATATTTGAATGTTATGTTAGTTTCTGCTGTACAGCAAAGTGAATCAGCTCTATGTATACGTGTAGCCCTCACTTTGGATTCCCTTCTCATCTAGGTCACCATGGAGCACTGAGCAGAGTCCCTGTGCTGCGCAGGATGTTCTCATCAGTTACCTGTTCTACACACCGTGGTGTGTGTATGGTCCTCATCCTTCTTAACATTTCAGTGCCATGTGATCCGGTTGATTCCATCCTTGCAATGCCCTCTCTGTTTGGTCTTCTAGCCACCCACCAACTCTCAGTGTTCTTTCTACCTCACTGCATATTTCTTCTCTTTCTCTTTTGCTGATTCTCCTTCTCACTCCCCCTTCCATTTTATTGTCTTCTTAGTGTTAAGTTATCATTAAGCTCATTCTTTGAACCTCTTTGCTTTTCAATCAACATAAGGTTATCTCATGAATTCTTTTAGCTTTTAATATGATTGATATTAACTGATGTAATTGATATTAACATTATGATTGATATTATCCAAGATGCTTGCTCCTTGGAAGAAAAACTATGACAAATCTAGACAACATATTAAAAAGCAGAGATATTGCTTAGCCAACAAAGGTCTGTTTAGTCAAAGCTGTGGTTTTTCCAGTAGTCATGTATGGATGTGAAACCTGAATATTCACTGGAAGGACCTGATACAAAAAGCTGACTCATTGGAAAAGACCCTGATGCTGGGAAAGATTGAGGGAAAGAGGAGAAGGGCGTGACAGAGAATGAGATACTTGGATGGCATCACTGACTCAATGGACATGAGTTTGAGTAAACTCTGGGAGAGAGTGAGGGACAGGGAACCCTGGTGTGGTGCAGTCCATGGGGTCTCAAAGAGTTGGACATAACTTAGTGACTAAACAACAAATAAAAAAGAATGAAGTAACGCCATTTGCTGCAATGTGGATGCAACTAGAGATGATCACAGTACGTGAAGTAAGTCAGAGAGACTCAAAGGCCATCTCATATCACTTAAATGTGGAGCCTAAAATTTGACACAAATGACTCTGTCCATGAAACAGAAAGAGAATCATGGGCGGAGAATAGTTGCAGCTGCCAAGGGAAAGGGGGCTGCGGAGGGGTAAGCTGCTGTATACAGGATGGACGAAAGACAAGCACAGGGAACTGTATTCAGTATCCTGTGAGAAACCATAAGGAAAAGAATGTTTAGAAGATGAATGCATATGTAGCTGAATCAATTTGCTGGACAGTGGTAACTGATACAACATTGTAAATCAACTATACCACAATTAAAAAAATACAAACAAAAGAAAATGAACCATGTGTCACAAAAGTAAAGGTGGTGATCAGGCATTTTGGAAATAATGATACACTGTATGAATCCTGTCAAGCATGAAGTGGTTTTGGAAGGTTTGTTGATTGTGCAGGAAGAGCCAGGTTCACTTTGTGGGAGCACGATTGTTCACTCCCAATTCAAGCTAAGACTAGGGAAGGATTACACACACCCATTCACATACACACGTGTGTATGCACATATGTATGTGTATCTTATGACTCTTCCTCCGAAGCATATTGTTTGTGATGACGTTTTCTGTGCGTCTGTGGAGGCAGGCATCGCTGAAAACATGTGTGTTCACGCTGTGCATTGGCAGAGTCATGCGGTTGCCCCTGGTCCTGATTCTAAAGGTGAGGTCAGAAAGAGTTGGCTGGATGGGCATATCTAACTGGTAAGTCAGTTATTCACTGAACAGTATCGGGATTTTAGAAATTGTAAGTTTATTGATGACTTTAAAATGTTTGAGTATTTTGCTTAAAAATCAGATTTCTGACTCTTTAAACACTACATTTATCTACTTCTTAGGCTGAGCTGGGGCTCTGCTGCAGCGTGCTGGGTCTCTGTCATCACTGCCGTGTGCAGGGTCTTTAGCCGCAGCGTGGGAATGCTTCGTTGCAGCATGTGGGATCTAGCCCGCTGACCAGGGATGAAACCCAGGCCCCCGAACTGGGAGAGGACTCTTAGGCACTGGACTGCCAGGGAAGTCCCATCTGACTTTGATAAACTCAATTTATGGCAGAGCTAGTCTCCAGGTTTCACAGGAGGGCTAGGAAGTTCTCCTTTGAATGACACTTTCTTTTTCCAATGGCCATAGTTCCCCCTTCCCCTACCCTTAGCTCATTTGGGTACTTGCCTGGTCCATCCATGTGATAAAATAATTTAATTCAGCAAATTGATTAATCCTTCAATCAACTAATTGGTCCATTCAATCAAGACAGATGATGAAGTAGACCTGCTTGGAAACATTGTCTGACTCATGTTCTTGACAGCTTTTTCAGTTGAAGCTTCTATTGATTATTCTGCCCTTGGGCCTTTAAGTAAATTAAAAACAGCTCCCATGGAAAAGATGTTGACTTAAAGGGTAAATATATCAAAGTAATCAAAATAAAGAGAAATGTCCAAAGAAAAGAAGGTATAGTCAAATTTTGTCATTTTTTTCAGATAGGATATAGGTGTATCAACATGAGTGAGGGCACAGGAAGCTCACCAGCAATCATCTCTTTAAATGTATAGACATTAGCTTCACTTTTTGAAGCATTATGCAAATCTTTGGTATTTCCTTCATGATGCACATTCACTTATTGTATTATAATTTTTAAAATCTCATGAACTGTGAAGGATGGAAAACAGACTGAACATAGCTGGGTTCTCAGCATAGAGGAAGGGTTTTCACATAATTCAAGTGGACTCACATGTGCAGGAAAGATATCCTGAGAGATTTAGCAAGTAGCAGGTACTTTACTTGGAGAAGGCAATGGCACCCCACTCCAGTACTCTTGCCTGGAAAACCCCATGGTCGGAGGAGCCTGGTAGGCTGTAGTCCATGGGGTCAAGAAGAGTTGGACACGACTGAGCGACTTCACTTTCACTTTTCCCTTTCATGCACTGGAGAAGGAAATGGCAACCCACTCCAGTGTTCTTGCCTGGAGAATCCCAGGAACAGGGGAGTCGGGTGGGCTGCCGTCTATGGGGTCATACAGAGTTAGCAGCAGCAGCAGCAACTTAACAGCAGCAGTAGCAGTTACTTTACTAGTTTGAATGCTGCCATTACACCCAGCCTGGACTTAATATGGGTGAAAAGTCATCTCTAAATACTGCAGCTCATGACTATAGATGAGCTGATTGACCCACCTTCCTTACTTGGGCGGGGGTGGGGGTAGGGAGTGGCCCTGCAGGCTGGCCAGGCTATCCTATCTCCCCCTGAGGAGCTCTGGGCTTCTTGGCATCATCAGCAAAGCTCTGGGGACAGGGAACGATTTCAAAATGGTAAGAAACACCATGTGAACCTCAGAGTCAGAGAAATATTAGGAGGATCCAAGGCTTGTGTTAGGAACCACAGGTAAGAATTAAAGAAAGATAGGAAAGAAAAGGAAAGTTACAACATTGAGAAAGTGGATCTAGCTAGATATTGGATGGACCATGAGGAGTTACTGAAGATGAATTTATTTTCCTCGTGAATATCAGCTATCAATAAGAAATATGATAATGAGCATGTGGATATTACATTTTATTGGCCTGGTAACAATTGTTCTTTGAATGAGAATTTATTAGTTGCAGAAAGACAATGAGCAGAATATTTAACATAATTTATAAATAAAACACTCATTTTTAAATGAAAACAATTGATTTTTCCCCCCAAAGGAAAAAATCATCCATTTTAGTATGAAATTAATAAACTTAGTCACTTGATATATGGAGAAAGGGGCAAACCATGATAGCATAGTCAAAACTGTGACTTCACAACCACAAAACTGTGGCTTCACAACACCTCAGGTAAAAATTCCACCAAATGGGGGGAAGATAATAAAACCAGACCAGAGGTAAATGATGTGATATCATGCACAAAGTAAAAGTGAAGAGGAATTGGAAAATTTCTGAGTCAAATGGTGCTGTTAGCTGTTTTATAATACAAGGTGCAGTCAACATGAAAGCACAGTTACTCCTGTCTGTGTATTAGCAGGTGGTCCCAGGAGATGACAAAGGTCTGTCTAGTCAAAGCTGTGGTTTTCCCAGTAGTCACGTACAGATGTGAGAGTTGGACCATAAAGAAGGCTGAGTGCCAAAGAATTGATGCTTTCAAAACTAGGTTGCTGGAGAAGACTCTTGAGAGTCACTTGGACTGCAAGGAGACCCAACCAGTCCATCCTAAAGGAAATCAACCCTGAATATTCATTGGAAGGAGTAATGCTGAAGCTGAAACTCCAATGCTTTGGCTGCCTGATGCAAAGAACTGACTCATTGGAAAAGACCCTGATGCTGGGAAAGATTGAAGGCAGGAGAAGAAGGGGATGACAGAGGATGAGATGGTTGGATGGCATCACTGACTCTGGATATGAGTTTGAGCAAGCTCCGGGAGACAGTGAAGCACAGGAAAGCCTGACGTGCTGCAGTCCGTGGGGTCTCAAAGAGTCAGACACGACTGACCTAGGGGACAGCAACAGAGGAGAAGACCACAGCAGTGGATCATATGGATCCATTTCAGGCTCTCGTTGATGACTTTTTGTTCTCTTTTTCAGTGAAACCCTGTGTTTCTTGGAGTTAATGAGATTTTTAAAAATTTTGTTGCAAATTACAAATCTGTTCGGGGAGCAGTGAATAAATGAAACTGAAAGTGTTAGTCGCTCAGTCGTGTCCGACTCTTTGCCACCCCGTGGGCTGCAGCCCAACAGGTTCCTCTGTCCATGGAAGTCTCCAGGCAAGGATACTGGAGAGGGTAGCCATTCCCTTCTCCAGGGGATCTTCCTGACACAGGGATTGACGCAGGGTCTCCTGCACTGCAGGCAGATTTTTACCCTCTGAGCCACCAGGGAAGCCCATAAAAAGCACTGCTGTTTATAAAAGCAGTGTGTGCAGAGGAGATGGGTGTTACTATAAATAAAGGCAGATGATGCCCATCTATGGATGGATGCCCATCCGTAGACCAGCTGGTTTATAGAAAACAGCTGGCAACGAAAATACTTATTCTGATCTTGAGTTTGCCTTGAAGGAAATGGACATATTTTAATAAGTTTAATGTGCAGCCAAATGTGGATATATGAATACTTCAACTTGGAGAGACAAAGAGCACACATGAGATTTTTAAATGAGGGATAATTTTTTTATAATTTCATAATAGTGGTAATGCCAGTAAAACCATGGTTGTATTCTTTAATGTCAGTTTTTAGAAGTCTTGATAAAATACTAGACTTTGTAATGAAGAGCAAACTGTGATAGCACAACCAAGATTGTTTGATTTTGAAAAAACTGATACTCTTTTATATTTTGTGATTTTCATTTTTCCATTGAAGAAGCAAAACAGTGAAATATTGGACATCTTTTCAAACAATATCACAAGCTTGCATTACATTACTAGCTATAAAAGAATAACTAGTACATTATTAGTTATAAAAGAATAAAAATCTAAAGCCAAATGCAATCAAAACACAAAGTTAGGAAGCCAATCTCCATTATTTCACAAGTAGAAACAGGCAAGTTTCCTATTTTCGGGTGTAGTATACTTACTAACTTAGCATCTGACGGGGCTCTTAAGGTATTATAATATGAAGCCATCTCTCCATAGTTTCTAGGCCCATGTTTGGGTTATTGCTGCCAATGATGGTGGCATATGTAAATTTGAAGTTTCACATTTCACAGAAATAAAGACTAAGAAGAGAAATTGAAACTGAACAGAGAATCTGACCTATGCCTCACGTTGTTCAGCACTGCATCACATACAGTTGCTTTGGAAAACTTGCTGAAAGAATACTTTAGTCTTCATCACTGTTAAACGAGTCTTAGAAGTAGCAGTAGTTCACAAAATTGCTTTATTGTTTTAAAAGTCTTTAAAAATGATATAAAATTGGTGGCCTGTGTGTGCACCAAATGCTGCATTAACTGGTCTGTGGATGCTGAAATGTGCAAGAACATTGAACTAGAAAGTATGGATGTAGGGCCAAAATGGAAATGAAACTGGGAGTCTGGGAGCAATCGGTACCAAGGAGTGTGAGACAAGCAGCATTGCAGGACTGTTCACAATAGCCAAGACATAGAAGCAACCCACATGCCCATCAACAGAGGAATGGATGAAGAAGACATGGTGCATGTGGACAATGGACTATTCCTCAGCCACTAAAGAGAACGAACTGATGCCATTTGCAGCAACACGTATGGACCTAGAGATTATCATACTAAGTGAAGTAAGTAAGAAAGAGAAAGACAAATATATGACTTTGCTTATATGTGATATCTAAAAAAAATGATACAGTGAACTTATTTACAAAACAAAAAGACTCACAAACATAGAAAAGAAACTTACAGTTACCAACGGGAAAAGTAGGGGGCGGCAGAAATTGAGTTTGAGATTAGCAAATATACACTAATACACATAAAACAGATAATCAACACGGACCTGCTGCACAGCACAAGGAACTCTACTTAACATCTTGCAATAACCTATAAGGGAAAAGTCTGAAAAAATATATGTGTATATACATTATAGGTATGTGTGTGAATAACTGATTCACTTTGATGTATACTTGAAACTGACACAACATTGTAAATTAACTGTAGTTCAGTAAAATAAACAATCTTTATCAACCTCTAGCAATGTGGAAAGAAGGTTTGAGGATCCAGGACATCTCTCATGAGTAGTCTGTATTGTTTAGGACTAGCTCCTACTGCGTGCTGGGAACACTGCTTTCTGATAAGGGCACTAAGTTGGGCTAATTGGTTGAAATTCTCTCTGAAACTTTCACTTTCGTAATAAGACATTACCTTAATTATCTGAGACTTTCTTTCTTAGAGCCCTTTACTTAGTCATCTAATCCTGAGCCCCCAACCAATAAATTCTCATATATCCCAAGGTCAAGCATAAGCATCTTTTATCTTCATATTCTTTCCATGGCTGATTTTATATATTTCTAGTTTTAAGTAGTAATTCAAAGCAAATGGCTTTTAAATCAATATTTCTTCCTCATGGATGTCTTAACCCATAGGCCACTTTTCATCTGCAAGTGGCTCTTTCTTCTCAGAGAAGACCTTCTCCCCAAAGGTGGGTTTCCTTAAACCCAGAAATAAAATTAACCTTCTACTTTGAACTCATGCACACTGTTCCTCTGGCATTATCACTTCTATATCCTTATCATTATTTAATTGTAATCCTTATAATTAACACATCATGTATGTATTGAATCCTTCATACTGGATTTCCATGCACCCTGAGTGCTAAGACTATTCTTCATTTGTTTTTTGGTTATTTGTCAACCCTAGTTATCATATGGCTCCCTGCAGTGCATACAGTGGATGGTACATATAGATGTTCCAAAATGTTGGATAAATGAATATATGAACGAACAAATGGATTCTTTTTGGGGGGGGGGGCGGGAAATGCCACGTGGCTTGTGGGGTTTTAGTTCCTCAACCAGGGATTGAACCTGGGCCTCCAACAGTGGAAGTGCCAAGTCCTAACCGCTGGACAACCAGGGAATGCCTGCATCTTGGCTCCTTGCCTCCTCTTTTCTAGCTTAGCATTGGTCAAACAGAAATGAAAGTACAACATAAAACTCAACATATTTTTGTTCATTTGCCTGCCATAAGAGATACTATTTTTGGAACATAACATTTAACAGATTTCTTTGTGCTCCTTTTTAAACCAGATATTTTTATTAAAATGTACTGAAACCAGACCGATAAGCAAAGTAAGATACAGGCTACAGGCCATAGGAAGCAATTTTAGCAAAATTTAGTAAGAAAGGAGAGAAGAGAGGCTTAAGTACATTGTAATCATTGTTAATATATGTTAACAACATATTTAATACTGAAATGTGTGTATGGTGTGAGCTTATGTAGATACACATGCCAAAAGTTGGTATTCTGGGCAGTCTTATTACCTTAGTGACTTGATAAATACCCTCTGCTTAAAATTCTAGCAAACTTGTAATTGTTTAATGGAATCTGTGCATTCTCTGTTGCATTTTCAATTTCCTTGCTCAATTTACTTATTTTTTCTTTCCTTCTATGATAGATTTTATAAAACCCATTGTTGGTTGTTCAGTGTTTTGGACATAAAAATTTGTGAGCTAATTACAGCCTGAAAAATCTTGAAGAGAATCCTTTCATCTTAAACAGGCTTGATGAGCCTGGGTCCTTCATCACATGCACATCAGAAAATACAGCAAGTTATTAAAGTTCTTATTAGATCCTTTTATCAAAATTCTTCACTTTAAATAAGAAGAGAGAAAATTGAAACACACACACACACACACACCTGTACACATGCACATAACTCACATTTGGCACGCTTTCTACCCTGTCGTCAGGATGCATGGGTCAGGAGCCAGGGCGTGGGGGTGGCAGCAGGAACTTTTGTTATTAGATCTAATACCCACTGGGAAGTGCTTCTGTTTGCTCCTTGCTGGGCTCTTGATCCCAGTGAGTCTGGAAGTCCTAGTGCTGAAGGAAGGAGTGTTACTAGCCTTTGACTGTGTGGACCACAACAAATTGTGGAAAATTCTTCGAGAGATGGAAATACCAGACCACCTGACCTGCCTCCTGAGAAATCTGTATGCAGGTAAAGAAGCAACAGTTAGAACTGGACATGGAACAACAGACTGGTTCCAAATCGGGAAAGGAATACATCAAGGCTGTATATTGTCACCCTGCTTATTTAACTTAGGTGCAGAGCACATCATGCAAAATGCTGGGCTGGATGAAGCACAAGCTGGAAACAATATTGCTGGGAGAAATACCAATAACCTCAGATATGCAAATGACACCCACCCTTATGGAAGAAAGTGAAGAACTAAAGAGCTTCTTGAAGAAGGTGAAAGAGGAGAGTGAAAAAGTTGGCTTAAAGCTCAACATTCAGAAAACTAAGATCATGGCATCTGGTCCCATCACTTCATAGCAAATAAATGGGGAAACAATGGAAACAGTGGCTGATTTTATTTTTTTGGACTCCAAAATCATTGCAGATGGTGATTGCAGCCATGAAATTAAAAGATGCTTGCTCCTTGGAAGAAAAGCTATGACCAACCTAGACAGCATATTTAAAAGCAGAGACATTACTTTACCAACAAAGGTCTGTCTAGTCAAGGCTATGGTTTTCCCAGTAGTCATGTATGGATGTGAGAGTTGGACTATAAAGAAAGCTGAGCACAGAAGAATTAATGCTTCTGAACTGTGATGTTGGAGAAGACTCTTGAGAGTCCCTTGGACTTCAAGGAGATCCAACCTGTCCATCCTAAAGGAAATCAGTCCTGAATATTCATTGGAAGGACTGATGCTGAAGCTGCAACTCCAATACTTTGGCCACCTGATGCAAAGAACTGACTCATTGGAAAAGACCCTGATGCTGGGAAAGATTGAAGGCGAGAGGAGAAGGGGACGGCAGAGGATGAGATGGTTGGATGGCATCACCGATGCGATGGACATGAGTTTGAGTAAACTCCGGGATTTGGTGATGGACACGGAATCCTGACATGCTGCAGTCCATCGGATCACAAAGAGTTGGACACGACTGTGTGACTGAACTGAGTGTAGTTATAGTTCCCATGATTGAAAGCTAGAACTGTCCCTCTGTACATACTTTTTCTGCCACTGAACCAACAGGTAGAGAATAGTATCATTGAATTGGCAGGGGAAATTGATCTCTTGAGTAACTGTGTTGAGCATCTTTTCATGTGTTTATTTTCCATCTGTATATCTTGCCTGGTGAAGTTGTGTTAACTGTTTTGCCCTCTTTATATGATTTCTAATTAAGTTTTGAGAATTTTAAAATATATTCTGCATATGAGTCTTTTTTCAGATTTGCAGCAATTTTCTTCCTGCTTGTAGCTTGTCTTTTCTTTTTTTTAACCATATCTCTCATAGATCAAAAATTTTTAATTTGGAGGAAGTCTCATTGATTATTTTTCTTTTGTGGATTGTGTTTTCACTGCTATATGTAAGAACATTCTCTTAACCCAAAGTCAGAAAGATTTTTCTCTTTTTGCTAAATTTTTATAGTTTTATGTTTTGTATTTAGATCCGGGATTCATTTTGAGTTTATTTTGTTAGGTATGTGACATATAGATACCCAGTTTTTTCAGCATTGTTTGTTGAAAGACTGTTTTTTCTCTGCTGAATTGGCTATCCACCTCTGATAAAAATTAATTGACTATTTTCATGGGTTTATTTCTGGATTCTCTAATCTGTTCCATTTGCTTATGTGTCTTGCCAGCTACAGTTTTGAGCTGTGTAGCTTATAGTAAGCACTGATATAAAGAAGTGTTACATTTTCTAAGATTTTTCTTCATTTTCAAAATTGTTTTGGCTTCTCTATTTATTGTAGAATCAGTTAGTCAATATCTATAAAAATCCTTCTGGTATTTTGATTAAGATATTATTACATCTCTAGATCAATTTGGAAATAGATTTTGAGCCTTCCAATGTATGCATATGGGATATTTCCTACTTAATTTAGGTTTTATATTTCTTTCATCAGGGTTTTATAATTTTCAGCACACAAATGGCATGCATTTTGTTAACCTTGCAATGTGAATCCCATTTTTGTACCTATAATAAGTTATGCTTTAAACTTTTTTCAATTTCAGATTATTCATTGATAATACATAGATACGTGATTGGTTTCCCGGTATCATATCTATATTGGACTTCCCTGGTGGTTCAGACCATGAAGTGTCTGCCTGCAATGCAGAAGACCTGGGTTCGATCCCTGGGTCTGGAAGATCCCTTGGAGAAGGAAATGGCCATCCACTCCAGTATTCTTGTCTGGAAAATTCCATGGATGGAGAAGCCTGGTGGGCTACAGTCCGTGGGGTCGCAGAGAGTCAGACATGACTGAGCAACTTCACTTTCTTTCTTTCTTCTCTATATCAATCTTTTATCTTCTGAAAACTTAAAAGATCTTTTTTGTAGCTTTCATGGGATTTTTTAATGTACTTGAGTGTACTATCTGTAAATAGAGAGAATTTTATATCTTTCTTTCCAGTCTATACAGTTTTTCTTTTTTATCTTACTCCTAGAGATTTTTTTTTTTTTTTTTTTTTTTGCTGGTTGTAGAATTATGGAATGGATTGACAGTTCTTTTTTCTCAGAACTTTAAAACTGGTGTTCCACTGTTTTGGTAGGCAGAAGAATAGCCCCTCAAAATATGTCAGACAATACACAGTATCAAGGCTGCAAAGAACAAACAGCTGTGTTTGGAGTCTTAAGAACAGCTCTTTGGGAGACACAGATTCAGGTAAAACAATATTGTAGAGGAGAGAAATAACCAGGGTCTCATAAAGAGGAAAAAAAAAATCACAACGTTGTTCAAGTTGCCCAACAGGAATTGTGACTGACTCTGACACAAGGCAGGAAATAATTGTCCTTAAGGAATCACAAGTTATTTGATGGTAAGGGTCTGATAAGTATGAGCTTCTGGAGACCTTCTGGATGCCTTTGTTAGGACAGTAAGGAGGCAGATTCCATCCATGTGAAACATGCGGAAGTCAGCCTTCCTCAGTGGCCTCCTGCCTCCGCTTTGGGGGACTGTGTTAGCAACGCCAGCTCTATTTTGATTTTCCTTCCAAAGTTATCTGCATTCTAATGCCTAGAACCTGAGAATGGGCTCCATTATATACAACTTTGCAACTTAATTGTTATTAAGGACCCTGAGGTGGACAGGGAAGCCTGGATTATCCAGGTGCACTCAATTTAATCATGTGTTCTTAAAAGCAGAGGATATTTTTTTTTTCAGTTGTAGTCTGCTGCTGCTGCTGCTAAGTCGCTTCAGTCGTGTCCAACTCTGTGCGACCCCATAGACGGCAGCCCACCAGGCTCCCCCGTCCCTGGGATTCTCCAGGCAAGAACACTGGAGTGGGTTGCCATTTCCTTCTCCAATGCATGAAAGTGAAAAGTGAAAGTGAAGTCGCTCAGTCTTGTCTGACTCTTCGTGACCCCATGGACTGTAGCCCACCAGGCTCCTCCATCCATGGGATTTTCCATGCAACAATACTGGAGTGGGGTGCCATTGCCTTCTCCCAGTTGTAGTCTAGCTGTGGGTAAATGGCCAGAGAAAAGCAGCAAGGCTTTGGAAACAGAGGAAAGGGGCCACGAGACAAGGTATGTGAACAGCCTCTGAAAGCTGGAGAAGACCAGGAACCAGACTCTAAACTAGCGGTCCAGGAAGGAATGCAGACCTGTAAAGCAGCACTTTAATTTTAGCCCAGTAGGACCCATGTGAGACTTTTAACTACAGAACTATAAAATACGAAAATGGTTTAAATTACTTAGTCTTTCTGTTCTTTAAAGCTGCTAAGTTTGTGGTTGTTACAGCAGCCATAGAAAAGCAAGGCAGTGTCCTCCATTTTCTGTCCTGGTTTCTATTTCTGTTGTTTGTTTGTTTCTTTTTTTTTTTTTTAACCTATCATCAGTCATTTGAATTGTTATTTTTCAAGTAAAGTGTTATTTTCTCTGTAGACAATTTTGGGATATATTGCCATCTTAATGGCAATAATGACTTAACTATTAATGACTTAACACTGATGTCTCCCCATTTGTTTGGGTCTTCTCTAATTTCTTTCAAAAGTTTTTTGTTGTTTTCAAAGTAAAAATTTTACATTTATTTTATTAAATGTATTTAGTTGTTTTTGATACTAAATAATTGTTTTCTTAATCTCGATTTCAATTTGCTAATTGCTGTTGTATAAAAAAGACAAGAGATTTATTGTGTTGATTTTATATCCTTTAAACTCACTGAACTCTTTTATTCTGAGTTAATTATTTTACATAAAATTAAAAAAAAACACTTTTAGCAGATTCTCTAGAATTTTCTATTAATATGGTGTATTACATCAGTTGATTTTTGGATATTGAACCAATTTTGCATCCTGGGGACAAATCATTCTTGGTCATGGCTTATAATAATCATTTTGAAATGTTTCTAGGTTTGACTTACAATATTTTGTTGATGATTTTTGAATCTATATTCATAAAATATATTGATCTGTTGTTTCTTTGTGGGGGGCTGTCTGGAGCCTGAATACAAGTTCCGCTGAGTTGAGGTGCAAAAAAACCTCCCTCCCCCGAGTGCAAGCACTCAGGCTAAAGCGAAGAAACCTGGAGACCCCAGAGGCGTGGAAAGAAATGAACCAGGTGGTAGGTGACCTGCTCAAAAGTGACCGGGGAGCTGATGCCTGTCTGTGGAATACTGTGAAGTTATTTATAAGCTTTGCTTCCTTGCCAGGGGAGGGCTAAGTTCTTGCTTCCAGGACAGGGGTAGAGAGGTCTGGGGTTAACTAGATTGTTATGAAAAGCAGGCGCTGAGTAAGAAGGAGGCTGCTGTAACATCCAGGCACGCTTTATTCCCACCTGTCTCCTACTTGGAACAAACACAGGCTTCTTTTAACGCATCAAGTGCTCCATGCTCCAAAGGAGGGCGCCTGGCCTTCTTGATTTGCCCTGGAAGTTCCCAGGATGTGGGACTTTCAGTGCTAAGACTGGGAGAGAAAGTGTTAGTTAACTGTCCAGTCGCGTCCGACTCTGTGCGACCCCATGGACTGTAGCCCACCAGGCTCCCCTGTCTGTGGGATTCTCCAGGCCAGCTCACTGGGGCGGGTTGCCATTCCCTTCTCCAGGGGATCTTCCTGACCCACGGATCAAACTCAGGTTTCCTGCATCGCAGGCAGATTTTTTATCGTTTGCACTCCCCAGGAAGTGCTGGGAGAGGAAACTGGAGATCCAAGAGTCGCGGACAGAAGCAAATCAGGGGCAGGGTGACCTAGTCAAAAAGTGACGAGAGGAGCTGATGCTCTTCTGTGGAATCCTCCAAAGTTATTTATAAAAACTGGGAGAGACCTCGGCAAACTGGGACACCTTTGTCTCCCTACTTCAAAGTGACCTACGTCTCCCAGTGGGGTCTGGGAATTTGTGTAACATATTTTCACAATTCTCTGCAGAAATATTACCATTTTTATTTCAGTTATAATACAGTGAAACGTAAGGTTTTCTTTCTCGCATCTAAGAGCATCTCTTACAATAGGATACTGCTTAGACATTTCAGTGCCTGGCGTGTTGGCTGTTTGGCATTGAGCAGCCCTGTATCAGCTATCAGGTTCTAACAAGTAAAAAGTGAACTGAACGAAAACCAAGTGAAGGTCAGATGCCTTCCCTGAAGATTATTTCAATAAGGATTTCCCAGGTCTTCCATGAGAGAAGAGAGCTGACAACATTATGTGGCAGCCTGGATGGGAGGAGAGCTTGGGGAAGAATGGATACCTGTGTATGTTTGGCTGAGTCCCTTTGCTGTCCATTTGAAACTATCGCAACATTGTTAATCAGCTATACGCCGATATAAAATAAAAAGTTAAAAGAAAAGCGAGCTGACGAAATGAAAAGGCAGCAAAGCAGAAAGTGATAGAACTCAAGATGTTGTCCCTACCATAGCAGTTAGTAGCAACTTTAGGCTGTGACTTCTGGATTGGCTTCAGCAGAACAACATCATTTATGTTAAATTACTGTTGCTAATTGGCTACATTTTTTATTGGTTTAGTAACTTTTTAAGTTTCAATTTTGTCTTGTTGAATGAAATCAATAGTTATAAATATAGTTTCTACTAACATTTTTCTGTATATGCAAGTAACATTATAATAAAGTCAATACTGGCTCTATAAAAAGAAATATGGGACTTTCCCGACTGGCCTGTGGTTAAGAATCCATGTGCCAGCGCAGGGGACATGGGTTCAGTCCCTGGTCCAGGAAGATTCCACCTGCCACGGGCACCTGAGCGGGTGAGCCACAGCTGCTGAGCTTGCGCTGCACAATCTGTGCTGTGCCGTCTTGTGCACGGCAAGAGAAGCCCCTGCCGTGAGTAGCCCCTGCTTGCTGCAAGTGGCAAAACCTGCATGCAGCAACAGACCCCCAGTCCACCCAGCCAAAAGTTAGTTAATTTAATTAAGGAAAGAAATATGTGTAGCCTCCCAAGGGCTTCCTCATTTACTGCAGATGCATTATGATTCATAAAACTCTGGACTCTATGTAGGGAGCTGGAGAGGGTTAGATGGGAAGTGGGAAGGGATAAACAGAAAGAGGGTGGTTAGTATGTTTAAGGAGCCAATGAACTCCCTAAGGCTAACTTCATATCTGGTGACATTTTTTAATTGTACCCTTTACAATCTACAGCTTCTTAAAATCTCTGACAATCTCTAAGTCATGACTCCCATGATTTTAGTTGTAGTTTTTCCAGGGAAATTTTTAACACTTTGGTGGAAGTCATTTTGGTGGGTAATTTGGAAACCAGGCATGGGTACAATAAGGACTTTCTGAATGTATCATCGTAATGAGACCCGCAGTGAGTCACACCAGATTGATATCCTGTGTGTCACACGTTGTTCTCAATGTTTCTGTGCATTGCTTTGTGTGCTACCACCGCCTAGGAGGAGGCTGCGGTTAGTTTCGTTTTATAGAAGAGAAAACAGAGGCCCAGAACAGTATACCGGCACAGCAGTGTAACGAGTGAGTAATGGATCCTGGATTTATACTCAGGTACTCTGATTACAGAGTGCACATCCTGAAACATGCTGAGAACTGTGATTAGCAATAACATGATCTGCAATCTATAATAGAGAAGAAATTTGAGATTCTAGTTAAAGGCATGGAAATAAGTGGTTAACAGTCAACCAATACCAATTATTTATAAATAATCAGTAGATCTTTGGTGCTAATATTAATTACTGTATCCGACATTGAAAGGGACTAAAAAATGACACTGTCCCTGGAAACCTCGTTTGATCTCACATTTATAATGTTAATTGCATATTATGACTGGTTCTGATAAACTAGAACTTATTGGTGTTCTCAAGCATAAATCAAGTATGTTAAAAAAAAAATTTCCTCATTAATTCAGGTCTCAAAAAAGTTAGATGGCAGTATAGTGAACTGTTTGGGATGTTGTGTACGACATGGCTCCTTTCTAAAGGTGATGGTTCTAGGGGAATACAGTATGTCCTATTAGAATTTATCTTTCTAGAAGAAAATATTTTGTAATTTATAGGCTTAGGTTATACAAGAACTGGAATTTCTGAAAAAGGCAAATTTGTTACTGCCATTGGTAAGGGTTCTGTTATCAGAGATAATTGATAAAAAGTGACCAAAGATATCCATTCCTAATAACTGAAAATATTTAATATTCTTTTAAAAGTCAACAACTCCATCAGAGCAGATCAGATCAGTCGCTCAGTTGTGTCCGACTCTTTGCGGCCCCATGAATCGCAGCACACCAGGCATAGGGATGATCAAATTGTTTCTGAGGAGTTCATTTATATCTGAACTTATATAGATCAAAGAAATATTTCTTCAGTGAACAGTAATGGGAGGCTTCTGTTTTGGTTTTTAAGGTAAAAGCAGGAGAAATGTAAATGGATCACTTAAATGAAAAGACCAAGGACAGATCTTATTTTAGATGTATTAGATATAACGGCTTAATCAATGTCATCAAGATTACATTTCTTTCTCCACTTTACGTGAAGAAATTTTGAAGGAAGTAGAAATTAAAACATAATCAATTTCTTCACATATTTGAAGAGCAGCAGTGCAAAAGATTAATTTGTGTGACTTCAGAAGATAAGATAGATATAGTATGAAAGCTTGAAGGAGGCAAACTTCAGGAAAAATTTAATTTCTGAAAGTAAAATTGTCTATCTCATATGTGTTCTCTGTGGCTGGAGGTAGTCAAGTAAAATCTCCATGATAATGTGTTGAAGGACTTCATCAGGAATCGAGCCTTTATGGGAAGTTTCAGGACAATGTAGTTAATGCCCTTAACTTTCATGTTTTTTGACATTTCATTCAATTAAACATTTTCAAAATACAAAAAAAAATGCATTTTTTATTTTGCAAAATTCACATTCAGCGTGTTTGGTGTCACGTTCAGACAGGATTTCCATGAGTCAAAGAGCAGTGCCATAATTTCAAGAATTACATCATCTTTATAGATAAGAGAGAAGCAGCAGTGCTTGCTTGGTGGTGGCGGGAAGGTTGTACGAAAGGTTTCTGACTCTCTTCACTTGGTTCCTGTCACCATCGCAGACTGAATCCCTAGGGTCTATAGTGGGCAGCTCCAGTTGGCCATCCTGGGTCTTGAGCTCCCCTTTGTGATGGGAGATGAGCCATGTGATTGACAAAACACCCTAGAACAGGATGCCCATGTGCCTGAGGTGTGTCTGAAGGGGTTAGACTTTTATTTTTTTAATTTTATTTTATTTTTTAACTTTACAATATTGTATTGGTTTTGCCATATATCAACATGAATCCACCACAGATATACACGTGTTCCCCATCCTGAACCCTCCTCCCTCCTCCCTCCCCATACCATCCCTCTGGGTCGTCCCAGTGCACCAACCCCAAGCATCCAGTATTGTGCATCATACCTGGACTGCCGATTTGTTTCATATATGATATTATACATGTTTCAATGCCATTCTCCCAAATCATCCCACCCTCTCCCTCTTGCACAGAGTCCAATAGACTGTTCTATACATCATTGTCTCTTTTGCTGTCTCGTATACAGGGTTATTGTTACCATCTTTCTGAATTCCATATATGCGTTAGTATACTATATTGGTGTTTTTCTTTCTGGCTTACTTCACTCCGTATAATAGGCTTCAGTTTCATCCACCTCATTAGAACTGATTCAAATGTATTCTTTTTAATGGCTGAGTAATACTCCATTGTGTATATGTACCACAGTTTTCTTATCCATTCATCTGCTGGTTAGACTCTTAAAAAAACAAAAAAAGCTTTATTTTTTTATTGGAGTATAGCTGATTAGCAATGGTGTGATAGTTTCAGCTACACAGCAAAGGGACCCCCCCCCAATCTCCCTTCCCACCCAGGCCCTCCCTGACAGCTACAAACTCTCTCTAAGTCTGTGAGTCTGTCTCCGTTTTGTAGATGAGCTTATCTGTACCATTGCATTCTGGGCTCCTTGTGTGATGAGTGCGGGCTCTTTCATGACCAGCTGCCACTCTGGGGACTGTAGTCCATCGGTTTCCTCTATCCTGGGATTTCCCAGGCAAGAATACTGCAGAAGGTTGCTATTTCTTACTCCAGGAGGTCTTCCCTACTCAGGGGTTGAACCCGCAACTCCTGTGTTTCTTGTATTGCAGGTAGATTCTTTACTGCTGAGCCATCAGGGAAGCCCAGATATAAGGGATATCATGTGATATTTCTCCTTCTCTATCTGACTTACTTCACTCTGTATGACAATCTCTAGGTCCATTGATGTTGCTCCAGATGACATTATTTCATTCTTTTTAATGACTGAGTAATATTCCCTTGTATACATGTACCACTTCGTCTTTATCCATTTCTCTGTTGATGGACATTTAGGTTGCTTCCATGACTTGGTTTTTGTAAACAGTGCTGCAATGAACACTTGGGCGCATGCATTCTTTTGGATAATGTTTTTCTCCAGATATATGCCCAAGAGTAGAATTGCACAGTCATATGGTAGCTCTATTTTTAGTTTTTTTAAGGAACCTCCATACTATTTCCATAGTGTGAATGGGATAGACTCTTGACAGAAGCTTTGTATAGTCTTATATAAGATGTATAAGGAAAGATATACCCATTTGAATGTAGAGTTCCAAAGAATAGCAAGGAAAGACAAGAAAGCCTTCCTCAGTGATCACCTGACCTGCCCCCTGAGAAGTCTATATGCAGGTCAAGAAGCAACAGTTAGAACTGGATATGGAACAACAGACTGGTTCCAAATTGGGAAAGGAGTACATCAAGGCTGTATATCATCATCCTGCTTATTTAACTTCTCTGCAGAGTACATCATGAGAAACGCTGGGCTGGATGAAGCACAAGCTGGAATCAAGATTGCCAGGAGAAACATCAATAACCTCAGATATGCAAATGACACCACCCTTATGGCAGAAAGTGAAAAAGAACTAAAGAGCCTCTTGATGAAAGTGAAAGAGGGGAGTGAAAAAGTTGGCTTAAAACTCAACATTCATAAAACTAAGATCACGGCATCTGGTCTCATCACTTCATGGGAAATAGATGGGGAAACAATGGAAAAACAGTGAGATACTTTAGTTTTGGGGGCTCCAAAATCACTGAGGATGGTGACTGCAGCCATGAAATTAAAAGACGCTTGCTCCTTGGAAGAAAAGTCATGACCAACCTAGATAGCATATTAAAAAGCAGAGACATTATTTTACCAACAAAGGTCTGTCTGGTCAAAGCTATGGTTTTCTAGAAGTCATGTATGGATGTGAGAGTTGGACTATAAAGAAAGCTGAATGCTGAAGAATTGATGCTTTTGAACTGTGGTGTTGGAGAAGACTCTTGAGAGTCCCTTGGACAGCAAGGAGATCCAACCAGTCCATCCTTAAGGAGATCAGTCCTGAATATTCATTGGAAGGACTGATGCTGAAGCTGAAACTCCAATACTTTGGCCACCTGATTCGAGGAACTGACTCATTGGAAAAGACCCTGATCCTGGGAAAGATTGAAAGCAGGAGGAGAAGGGGACGACAGAGGATGAGATGGTTGGATGGCATCACCGACTCAATGGGCATGAGTTTGAGTAAACTCCGGGAGTTGGTGATGGACAGGGAGGCCTGGCATACTGCAGTCCATGGGGTTGCAAAGAGTCGGCCACAACTGACCCACTGAACTGAACCGAACTGAAGACGTATAGTCTTATATAAGACCTCTTTGGGGCAGACATACCAGGAAATATTGTCTTTTTCTGATACGATTGCTAAATTGGTAGGACATAACCATGAATAGGGGCTTCCCTGGCGGCTCAGCAGTAAAGAATCTGCCTGCAATGCAGCAGAACTGGGTTCGATCCCTGGGTCAGGAAGATCCCCTGGAGGAGGGCACGGCTACCCACTCCAGTACTCCTGCCTAGAGAATCCCATGGACAGAGGAGCCTGGTGGGCTACAGTCCATATGTTCTCATAGAGTCAGACACGACGAGGTGACTGAGCAGGAGCATGAGGAACCATGAACAGCCAGAGGCCCTCCTGCTTGCCATGTGGGTAGAGCTTACTTATTGATACAAAACAGTGGTCTTCCTCAGTGTTCTTAGTGAATCCTTGGGCTCCCTGACTTTGAAGCTCATGGTAGACTTGCATTTCCAGGCCTCCTGGTGGCTGATGGCACCATGTCATTTTCTCTGGATGGTAAGTCATGAGAGGAGATGTTGTATTTCTTCTGGGTGGAGGATGCAATTACTGATGTGAGACCCTCCGGAGCTCTTTCCCTTCAGCACAGCACGTGATAACATTTGAGATGGTGGTTACTCCGTCAGTCTGAATTATTCTTCAGTTGCTACTCAGGGCATTTTTGTTGGGTTCCGATGGTATGATGTATGCAAGATATAGCATGACACACACAAGAAAGAATCTTTGATCAGTTTTAAGTAGATTAGACTTTGTTTTTTTTTTTTTTTTTGTCAGTACACTGTGATCTAGCCCAGCTTGGTAGTTCTAAAACTATATAAATTTCCATATCAGCTGCCTACATTCACTTGTTCTTACAACTATTGTATTGTATGGGTCAAACACTGTGGCAAATCTTGCCGTTACTCCTGTATTTGTTCTTCTCATGATCATCAGTTCAATTCTCATAGCAAATGTGCATAGATGTTTTAGTGATCAGTTGTTCTACACTTGCCTAAAACATTTGTTATTGACTCTGCTAAATGCCTTTTTTAAATTTATTTTTTAATTGGAGGGAAATTGCTTTACAATGTTGTGATTAAATGCCTTTTTATAAAACGAAGTAGAGTTTATCTATTAGAAGATAGAATTTTTCCCCCATATACACCCTCAGTACATAAAAGGAGGAAACTTCCATCCAAACTTGGGTTTGGCTTAAAAAAAACTTGAATCAAAGGTGCAATGTTCTGTATAAGCAATGTCTCAGAGCTCTGACCCTGGACAATTTCCCAAACTCTTCTATTATATCGAAATCATAAGTTTTATTGATTTATAAGCTGTGTGTATCTCCTTTCTTTCTTCAAGGAATATTTTCTCTGGCAGAAGAATGTCAAGGAAGCAGTATGTTTCCTTTGCATATTAACAAATAGTACAAGAAAACAAAAATTGTCCTAGTGAAGCATTTCAGATTGACGTTAGGGTAATACATAATTTTATGTTTGTATTTCTGAAACTATATAAGCTTCAGCTGAGGAATCAAAGTGATGAATTTGATTCAGTGATCAATTTATATCAGTGATGAATTTCTGATCTGAATTACAAAATCAAGATGTAAATTTTTATAGTGCATGCAGTATCATACTAAGTGAAGTAAGCCAGACAGAGAAAGATAAATATCATGTGATATCACTTATATGTGGATTCTAAAAAACAGATACAAATGAACTTATTCACAAAAAAACAGACTCACAAACATATAAAACAAACTTGGTACCAAAGGAAAAGGTGGCGGGAAGGGATAAATTAGGAGTTTGGGATTAACAGATAGACACTATCATATATAAAATAGTTAAAAATGGTTAATCAGGCATGCAAAGCCCTACTGTATAGTCAGACTGTGAAGTCTACTCAATATTTTGTAATAACCTGTAAAAGAAGAGAATCTGGAACATATATATAACTGAATCATCATGTGTGTGTTAGTCTCCCAGTCATGTCCGACACTCTTTGCGACCCAATGGACTGCAGCCCGCCAGGCTCCTCTGTCCTTGGGATTCTCCAGGCAAGAATGCTGGAGTGGGTTCTCATTCTCTTCTGCAGAGGCTCTTCCCAATCCAAGGATCAAAGTCTGCACTGCAGACGGACCGTCTGAGCCACCAGATCACCATGCTGTATGCCTAAAATGAACACGGTAGTGTAAATCAACTATATGTCAATAAAAAGATGCAAATGGTCAAAGAAAAAAAGTTAAGAAGGGGTTTCACAGCTCTAAGATAATTTTATCCAAAAAAGAGTGGTGCAAGAATTAGGTTGTTGAAAGTCTTTCATAACTTGGTGAGAAGGATTCCTTTGGTGGAAGGTGTACAGTGATTCTTGCCCGTGACCTTGGCCAGGGGGTGGAAGCCTGCCTGGGGAGAGGTCTTGAGCTTTGGCAGCACCGTGGCTGTTTTGGGATGGGTTTCCTGTGGAACAGGCACAGAGGACTGGCATCTGACCATCTGTTACTTTGCCAGCAGAGTTGCTGTGACTGGGTTTGGATTGGTCTGTGCTCCCAGGGCTTTTCTGGACAAAGGGTGAAAGAGTGTTACTTGTGGATCAGAGGATGGCCATGTGGGAGAGCCAGCCAAGAGTCAGTTGATACTGAGCCAAAAAGTCTCTTGGAAGTTCTATGGGCTCCCTGAAGAGGGACTGTGTGTGGTAAATGGCTAGAAATCACTGGGCTAAGAGGAGACAGTGGGGAGATTGATTTCTTGGGTCCTGGGAAAGAATGGCAGAATGTTCCCAGTTGTGACATCTCTGAAGAGGACACAATATAACTCAAGGCACCAAGAAATTAACTTTAAGCATCTGCCAGGCTCAGAATGCAAAGCCAGCTTAAAATATAGCCAGTTACATAAGAACGCTCCTATTTCTCTATTGTTTCTTGCTACTTTGACCCTTGTGGAATAGTGATGAGAAGTATTTATGCAGAAAATCAGCCTCTGATCAGGGCTAGCTCAGGGAGACATGGCAGCCTGCAGGTCTAGAGAATGAGATGTGGCTGGACTATTTTAGCTATAGAATTGAGAGAATGCTTGGGACTTAAAATGGCCTAGGCTTTTATCCTCTCTAGAAATAAGCAGGGGCAAACCACTCCGTCAGCAGGACTAAAGAGACCGGGGAGCAGCTCCTGTGAGCACACGCTCCTGTGAGCACACGCTCATGGGACATGATTCGTTCAGCCTCCTGCCTGTGTTCATTAAGGCTTACGTTGGAGCAAAGAACACGGCCTTGCGAGTCTCCAAATGATGCTTTTCATTAATGCATTTCCTTGACTCTAAGTTGCACTAATTTTTCCCATATTTAAAATTGACATGTTATTTAATATGAAAATATTTTCTGTTCTTTCCAAAAATGTTTTCTCAATAATAGTGATACATCATACAGTTGCTCAATTTTGAGAATTCTGGAACTGCATTATTATAAAGAGTCTATGTGCTGTTTTCACAAAAGCTTATATTATTATGTATTTAATATTGAAGAAAGCCACCGAGGGACTGAAATGATCATTTGCGTGCATGCTAAGACGCTCCAGTCATGTCTGACTCTGTAGCCCTGTGAACTGTAGCCTGCCAGGCTCCTCTGTCTGTGGGAGTCTCCAGGCAAGAATACTGGAGTGGGTTGCCATGCTCTCCTCCAGGGGATCTTCCTGACCCAGGTATCAAGTTCATGTCTCCTGAGGCTCCTGCATTGCAGATGGATTTTTTTTTACCATGTTGTCATTTAAATACATGCAATTTCAATCTAAGAAAAGTATAGTTTAGTAAGCTAAAATTCTGATCTTGGATTTTATACACAATAGCACAGTATTTCTTTGAAAGGTGTAATCTTTGAGAATACTGCTTTCAAAAAACAAATAAACTGACTGAGCAAGGAAGTAATTTACTAAAAACAGTAAGTTGTTTTGTTAATTGCAATTATTATGATCTGAATAATTACCTAACTTGTAAAGACCTCAGAGCTCATTTTATTCTCAGTTTTGTTGAAATATGACTTGCAGGATGTTTGGCTTTGTTTTACATGAGAAGAAATAGAAGTCTCAATATCTAGGTCAAATGTCTTAGACCACGTAAGTAGGATAGGTGAGACCTGCCTCCTGAGAAACTGCATTCAGGTCAAGAAGCAACAGTTAGAACTGGACATGGAACAACAGACTGGTTCCAAATTGGGCAGGGAGTATATGAAGGCTGTATATTGTCACCCTGCTTATTTAACTTATATGCAGAGTACATCATGTGAAATGCTGGGCTGGGTGAAGCACAAGCTGGAATCAAGATTTCTGGAAGAAATATCAATAACCTCAGATATGCAGATGACTCCGACCTTATGGCAGAAAGTGAAGAAGCACTTAAGAGTCTCTTGATGAAAGTGAAAGAGGAGAGTGAAAATGTTGGCTTAAAACTCAACATTCAGAAAACTAAGATCATGGCATCTGGTGCCATCACTTCATGGAAAATAGATGGGGGAACACTGGAAACAGTGGCTGACTTTATTTTTCTGGGCTCCAAAATCACTGCAGATGGTGATTGCAGCCATGAAATCAAAAGACGCTTGTTCCTGGAAGAAAAGCTATGACCAACCTAGACAGCATATTAAGCAGAGACATTACTTTGCCAACAAAGGTCCATCTAGTCAAAGCTATGTTTTTTCCAGTAGTCATGTATGGATGTGAGAGTTGGACCATAAAGAAAGCTGAGTGTGGAAGAATTGATGCTTTTGAACTGTGGTGTTGGAGAAGACTCTTGAGAGTCCCTTGGAAAACAAGGAGATCCAACCAGTCAATCCTAAAGGAAATCAGTCCTGAATATTCACTGGAAGGACTGGTGCTGAATTTGAAGCTCTAATACTTTGGTCACCTGATGCAAAGAACTGACTCATTTGAAAAGACACTGATGCTGGGAGGGATTGGGGGCAGGAGGAGAAGGTGATGACAGAGGATGAGATGGCTGGATGGCAACACCGATTCAATGGACATGAGTTTGAGTGAACTCTGGGAGTTGGTGATGGACAGGGAGGCCTGGTGTGCTGCAGTCCACGTGGTCACAAAGAGTCAGACACGACTGAGCGACTGAACAACAATGGCTATAAAAGAATCTTTTTGTCTATAATTAAAAAAAACAAACAACAAGATACATGTTAGTAAGGATGTGGAGAAACTGGTACCCTTGCAGGTTGTTGGTGGATATGCAAAATGATGCAGCCGCTCTGTAAACGAATTAGGTGAGTCTTCATCCGGTTAAACCATATGGCCCAGCGACTCGACTCCTATGTATGTATCCCAAAGAACTGAAAACAGGAATTCAGACAAAAACTTTTGCACAAATGTTAATGGCAGAACCAGTCATAATTGTCAAGGGTGAAAACAACCCTAATGTCTGTCAACTGTTAAATGGATAAACTAAATATACTGTATGCATATATGGGAATACTATGCAGCCATATGAAGGAATGAACTTCTGGTACTTGCTGTAACATGGATGACTCTTGAAAACATGCTAAGTGAAAAAAAAAAAACAAAACAAAACAGACCCCAAGTAGAAACTATTCTGTGATTCCATTTATATGAAAAAGCCAGAGTAGGTAATCCATAGAGACAGAAGGCAGATAAGTGGTTGTCAGGGGCTGGGGAGGGGAGGAGTGTGGGTGGCTGCTAATGGGTGCAGAGCTTCCTTTTGGGATGAGGAGGATGTTCTGGGAATGGTTTTGTATATCATGTAAATGTAGTACCTGCTGCTGGGCTATGCACTTTTACGTGGTCTGTGTCATGCTGCATGATCTTTCTGGTTTCTTTCTGAACAGCCTTCAGGTGGGGTGAACTATGACCGAGACTGGTGATAAGGGGGAAATTCCTGAGGCAAACAATCAAAGTCATGCAGGGAACTCAGTTAGGAGAATAGTGTACCAGCTCAGGCAAGAGATGATGGTGGCTTGGGACACCGTGGTGGTGATGAAGATCTCAGATGAAATGAGCGTGGGGTCATGGAGGAAGTCTGAAGAGGCAGGTGGAAGGCAACGAGATGACTCTTTCCCAAATGGGCTCTGAGAGCACGGCACACCCGCACAGGAGTTTCCTGTTCTGAGGGCCCCGGCATGTTTCAGTAGGCTGAGGACCGCTTGGTTGGTATGAACTGTTACCTAAAAATAGGTAACCAGGTTTACTCGCCTCTGACAGTTGCCTATTTTGTTGTTGATAGCTTTTTTTTTTTTGGTCTTACTGTTGGTGGAAGAGGAAACAGAAAACCATGCAATAGTTCCGTGCTGCTCCTGCCTCTTATGGAAACAGTGGAGACTGTTTATGGTTTAGTCATTAGGTGTTTTACTGCTCTCTAAAATGGGTAAAACCTTTTTAAAATGTTCCCTTCACTTTGGAAAATCATTTGGGGGCCAACTGGCTGTTTTGCAATTTCATGATGACGCTGATGATTCCTGTGTTTGTGCTGGGGCTTTGCTGGAGAATTCCGTCCTCCCTTCCGTCATCTCCTGACCTTGAACTGGCCTGTAACAGGCTATAGAAAGCATTTTGAGTTTCTGAAAAAGAGAGTTAGGTTAAAACCTCAAGCACGGGTTGGATTATTCTGCATTTGTTTTATTTTTTTTTACTATAAAAGAAGAAAAAAATGTATAAACCCTAGCTTTTTCAACAAGTCAAATCATTTTGTGTAAAAGAAATAGTACCAGAGAATTTGAATTCAGTAACTTTTCATTTTGATCAGCCAATTTTGTGTTTCATTAGATCAGTTGTACTCCCTTCCTCAGTCGGGGCTACTCTGAGGCTTTTAGGAAAGCCTAGATAAATGGGAGTGAGATGAAGTAGAAATTGGGACCATGAAAAGCCTGCTACCCTACCTTTTCTGTAAATGGGACAACTCAATTATCTGAAAAGTATTTGTGTAGTGGAGATGCAAGTGGAGTGAATAATAACTTGGGTGGATGCTAAGGAAAGAATTCCTGTGGCAAAGAATTGAAGTTAATGTGCTCAGTTTCCCCTGAGTGCAAACGTGAGTAGATTTGTTCAGTGTTATTTGTTTTTATAACCAACATAACACTATTTCCACAAAAGGGAAAAAAAATTAAGATCAGGAATCATGCGTGCCCGTGAGCATGGGTGATTTCCAAGCTGACAGGAGTTAGGCTCACCTCTGGGCTACAGTGCATTAAAGTCTTTTTCCATCTCTCAAGTTTCTGAAGATCAGTGAGCTCCTCTGTATAATGGAAACTGTCCCATAAAAAGGAAACTGGGATAGAAAGCTACTTGTAAAAATGTGTTTTATTGGAAAATAACATCCCCGGGCACTGTAAGTTAGCATTTTAACTTTCCAGTGCAAGAATATAAAAATAGGTCAAGAGATATATTAAAATATATCATGGTGAGGTTGTTCCAATGACTATCACAGATAAGCCAGCGACAGCATGTTATAGATAATACGGGTTTTCTTCCTGGGAAGTTTCAGCTATAACTAGATAAGTTCAAAGTGACAGTCATTCATAAACCCATAGGGGATAATGGAGTTCTTTTTGCTCAGTTTCTCTTCTCACTCATATTAGTCTGCCACCTTCCTTATAGCCCATTTCATCTTAATAACCAACCCCTTGCTCCCTTGACAGAGTGCTGGTTACAGAAGCTGCTCTTCTCTGGCTATGACTTTGGCTACGTTGAAAATTCTGGAACAGAATGGAGTGCAGTAAAATGGGACAAACCCTAAAATATTAAATTAGAAGCAATATGTTCTCTATCTAGTGCAGTATTTTTTAAAAATGGAATTGGTTTTCAGTATTTTAAAATCAGAAGTTTATACACACACATACACAAATCCCAGGAAAATTGACTCCTGGGCATATATCTGGAAAAGATGAAAACTCTAATTTGAAAAGAGAGATGTACCCCAATGTTCAAAGCAGCACTATTTACAATAGCCAAGACATAGAAGCAGCATAAATATCCATCGACAGGTAAATGGATAAAGAGGATGTGGTGCATACATACAATGGAAAACTACAAAGCCATAAAAAGAATGAAATAATGCCACTTGCCATGACATGGTTGTAACTAGAGATGATCATACTAAGTGAAGTAAGTCAAAGATATCATATGATGTCACTTATATGTGGAATCTAGAAAAATGATACAAATAAACTTATTCTTAAAATAGAAATAGACACAGACGTAGAGAAGGAACTTATGGTTAACAATGGGGAAGAGAGGGATAAATTGGGAGTTTGGGATTAACTGATAACAAACTACTATATATAAAATAGAGAAACAACAAGGACCTCCTGCATAACACAGGGAACCATATTCAGTATCTTGTAATAGCCTATAATGGAAAAGAATCTGAAACAGGATGCACATATAACTGAATCACTTTTCTGTACACCAGAAATGTGATAAGTCCAATTTTTTAAAATGGAAAAAATAAGAATTAGAGAACTGTAGCCATGGAGTCATATTCTCATATGGTTCATCAGCTGTTGCCAAGCAGGAATGCTCTTCAGGAGGCTTAAGGCCACAGAGTTCCCCTGGTTGGCTTTTTTCTTACTCCTGGTCAGCACTGCTGGTCTGCTTTCCCTGCCCGGGTCCCCTAGAAATTTGAATTGAAAACCCCATGTTAATGAGTGTGAATGAGAGCCCCATATCAACGAATGTGACCCTTTGTGTGCAGTGGAGGTGGCTAATCAGAGCCAGTTGATGCCTTTCTGACCTTAAGCCCTAAACGTGCAGAACTAAGCCTTACAATCCCCTCCCGCTTTGTTCTCATCCTTTGTTTGCAGTTTGCTACCATTTAACAGTGGTTAATGCTATTCATTCATGAGAGGAGTTGTGGAAAAGAGAGTGGTGTGGAAGGGCTCTTCCTGGGCTGGCTGTCTTAGGATGTCTCTGAGAGGGGATATGACCCCATCTAAAGAAGCTTGCAGCAGGAGAAAATAATTATCTTTCTTTCAAATTGCTGCAGTCTTTCTGGAGGGCAATTTATTAGAGCATTTATAAAATGCTGTAAAAGTGTATATATATATAATATATATATATATTATATATATATATATATATCCTTTCACCCTGTACATATTTTGTACATATACATACATATACACCCTGGAAACATATTTTGAAGGAAGAAGCAGACATGGGGTCAACCCACATATGGTGATGGTATTATAATTGCAAAAAATAAATATTTAGATGGTGTCTATATTTTAAAGTTAGAATAAATTATGGCATATTCTTATGAATTGAAGCTATGTCACCACTGAAAATAATGTTTAAAAGAATATTCAATGATGGGGTAAATGTCAATAATGTGTTATAAAATGGACCAAAGCAGTAAGATTCCAACTCTCTGAAACTCACATTTGTTTGCAGATATACAGGGAAAAACCAGAACTATTTCATGACAAAATGTTAATAGTGATTATCTAGAATGGTGACCTTGATTTTTTTTTCTTTTCTATAATTTGCGTATTTTTTTTTTTGCTGCTAATAATTTTTTTAAACAGGAAAAAAGTTTATTTAAAGATTCTTTCTTCCTATTCCTCTTCTCACTTTCCCACAATCTCCTTCACAACAGTCAACAATTAGAATTAGGTACAAGAATCAAAAGGTCAGAATGGTCACCAAGTGACTGATTTTAGAGCATCTTAGGCAAGAGCCAGTCTGCATGAGTCCAAGTTCCAGGTCAGATGACACTCTTTGGCTTCATGAGCTTCAGCAAGTATTTCGCTTTTCTGTACCTCAGTTTCCCCAACAGTAAAATGAACGTGTGACAGTATTTACATCCTTGGATTGCTGGTGTCTCCCAGAATGGAGGCTTGTTCTCCTCCCATGACTGCGAGCATTTTCCTCCTTTCTTAGTAATTTTCCTTCTCCAGATCTTCCACGAAGATCTAAGATCTCACTCCTAGAATTAGCTGCTTATTCCATTGCCCTCAGTGCTTTCCTGATGGGAGTCCTTAAAGGACAAAGTCCAGAAGGGAATGAGGTTTTCTTTTTAAAAAAACCTTTACACTATATAGTGTATAGTTCCTTTACACTGTTGTGCTAGATTCTTCTGATGGTGAGAGAGTTAATTCTTAGATAGGTTGACAAGGAGTCTGGGAGGAGGAGGAGGAAGGGATTCAGGGCACTTGAGGAGGAGAAAGGGACAAACTTTTTTCTACATTGCTTTGTCTTAGTCACAGAAGATGTTTTTTCTTAAACTCTCTTTAAGACTAACTTTCTTTAACCTCAGAGCTAATAATTACACAACAAAGCAACTCATGTTGCTCAAGGGTACGTTTTTCCTTAAGCTGTGTACTAATGATTATATAACAACAACGTTAGCACAATCTGGAATCAAGATTGCTGGGAGAAATATTAACTTCAGATATGCAGATGACATCACCTTATGGCAGAAAGCTAAGAAGAACTACAGAGCCTTTTGATGAAACTGAAAGAGGAGAGTGTAAATGTTGGCTTAAAACTCAAACTAAGACCATGGCATCCAGTCCGATCACTTCTTGGCAAAGAGATGGGAAACAATGTAAACAGTGACAGACTTTATTTTTGGGCTCCACAATCACAGCAGATGGTGACTGCAGCCATGAAATTAAAAGACGCTTGCTCCTTGGAAGACAAGTTATGACCAACCCAGACAGCTTATTAAAAAGCAGAGACATTACTTTGCCAGCAAAGGTCCGTCTAGTCAAAGCTATAGTTTTTCCAGTAGTCATGTATGGATGTGAGAGTTGGACTATAAAGAAAGCTGAGTGCTGAAGTATTGATGCTTTTGACCTGTGGTGTTGGAAAAGATTCTTCAGAGTCCCTTGGGCTGCAAGAAGATCAAACCAGTCTGTCCTGAAGGAAATCAGTCCTTAATATTCATTGGAAGGACTGATGCTGAATTTGAGGCTCCAATACTTTGGCCACCTGATATGAAGAACTGACTCATTGGAAAAGACTCTGATGTTGGGAAAGATTGAGGGCAGGAGGAGAAGGGGATGACAGAGGATAAGATGGTTGGATGGCATCACCAACTCAATGGACATGAGTTTGAGTAAGCTCTGGGAGTTGGTGATGGACAGGAAGGCCTGGCGTGCTGCAGTCCATGGGCTTGCAAAGAGTCAGACAGGACTGAGCAACTGAACTGAACAGCAATGTATCTTGCTTGAGGACATGTTTTTCCTTTTTAACAAGAACCTTCTGACTAACCTTGTTATCGTAAGATGTATGTTGTGGGAGTGGGCCTAGTCAGTCAGTTCAGTTCAGTTGCTTAGTCGTGCAACATTTACACTCTTTCACTTTCATCAAGAGGCTCTTTAGTTCCTCTTCACTTTCTGCCATAAGGGTGGTGTCATCTGAATATCTGAGGCTATTGATATTTCTCCCGGGAATCTTGATTCCAGCTTGTGCTTCATCCAGCCCAGCGTTTCTCATGATGTACTCTGCATATCAATTAAGTAAGGAGGGAGACAATATACAGCCTTAACATACTCTTTTCCTGATTTGGAACCAGACTGTTGTTCCATGTCCTGTTCTAACTGTTGCTTCTTGACCTGCATACAGATTTCTCAGGAGGCAGGTCAGGTGGTCTGGTATTGCCATCTCTTGATGAATTTTCCACAGTTTGTTGTGATCCACACAGTCAAGGCTTTGGCATAGTCAATAAAGCAGAAAGAGATGTTTTTCTGGAATTCTCTTGCTTTTTTGATGACCAGTGGATGTTGGCAATTTGATCTCTGGTTCCTCTGCCTTTCCTAAAACCAGCTTGAACATCTGGAAGTTCATGGTTCATGTACTGTTTAAGCCTGGCTTGGAGAATTTTGAGCATTACTTTGCTAGTGTGTGAGATGAGTGCAATTGTGCAGTAGCTTGAGCATTCTTTGGCATTGCCTTTCTTTGGGATTGAAAGGAAAACTCCTTTTCCAGTCCTCTGGGCACTGCTGAGTTTTCCATATTTGCTGGCATAATGAGTAACAACATCATCTTTCAGGATTTGGAATAGCTAAACTGGAATTCCATCACCTCCACTAGCTTTGTTCATAGTGATGCTTCCTAAGGCCCACTTGACTTTGCATTCCAGGATGTCTGGCTCAATACAGAAATTCACTTTCCAGGATGATGGTCAATACAGAAATCAGATTTATTATGTTCTTTGCAGCTAAAGATGGAGAAGCTCTATGCAGTCAGGAAAAACAAGACTGGGAGCTGACTGTGGCTCAGATCATGAACTCTATTGCCAAATTCAGACTTAAAGAAAGTGGGGAAAACCGCTAGACCATTCAGGTATGACCTAAATGAAATCCCTTACGATTATACAGTGGAAGTGACAAATAGATTCAAGGGATTAGATCTGATAGACATAGAGTGCCTGAAGAGCTATGGATGGAGTTCATGACATTATACAGGAGGCAGGGATCAAGACCATCCCCAAGAAAAAGAAATGCAAAAAGGCAAAATGGCTGTCTGAGGAGGCCTTACACATAGCTGAGAAAAGAAGAGAAGGGAAAGGCAAAGGAGAAAAGGAAAGAAATATCCATTTGAAAGCAGAGTTCCAAAGAGTACCAAGGAGAGATAAGAAGGCCTTCTTAGTGATCAATGCAAAGAAATATAGGAAAACAATAGAATGGGAAAGACTAGAAATCTCTTCTAGAAAATTAGAGATACCAAGGGAACATTTCATGCAAAGATGGGCACAATAAAGGACAGAAATGGTATGGGTCTTTCAGAAGCAGAAGATATTAAAAAGAGATGGCAAGAATACACAGAAGAACTGTACAAAAAAGATCTTCATGACCCCAGTAATCAGGTTCGTGTGATCACTCACCTAGAGCCAGACATCCTGGAATGGGAAGTCAAGGAGTGGGCCTGGTAAGACCTTTCTATTGTTAGTTCTAATCTTGTTCATTTAAGATGCATGCTGTGGGAGTGGGTCTGGTAAAAGCAAATAAGGCCTTGAGAAGACTGGAGAGGGACCCCTTCTGATGTCTATGTCAGAAGGTTTCTCTCTCCTTTTTCACTGTAATAAAACTCCTGCCACACAAAAACTGTGAGTGATCAAGCCTCGTCCCTGGTCCTGCAGCTAAATCTTCTTCAGAGGTCGAGAATCGGACATCGTTCACTGTAGGCTACCAATAGCAAAGTGTGTCAGTTACACATGTTCCCCCTCTCTTTTGGATTTCCTCCCCATTTAGGTCACCACTGAGCATAGAGTTCCCTCTGCTCTACTGTAGGTTCTTACTAGTTATCTCTTTTATGCACACCAGTATGTGTTGTCAGCCTCAGCCTCCACTTCATCTCATCTCCCCTTGGTATCTATACGTTTATTCTCTATGTCTTTCTCTCTTTCTCTTTGCAAATTTCTCTTTGCAAATAGGTTCATCTGCACCAGTTTTCTTAGATGAGACCTGGGTATTCACTGTCAAGCATTTCTCCCACCAGCTGCTTCCCTCTCCGTCTCCTCTTGTTCATCATTGCCTGCTCTGTCTTTGAATGCCCTCAAGTTTCATATGAAGCTGGAGATGGGTAGGGTATTTTCGACAAAAGAGTTCTACCAAACTACTCATCACGGAAGACAGACACACTCTTGCCAACAGCCAACGAGTGCCTGTGTTGTCCCCTGCTGGTTGTAGGACCTGGGGGAGGCCCCAGCTTTAGTGAGGTGTTCATATTAGAGCCATCCTGTTTCGAACCTCCCTGCTATCTGGGTCAGCCCGGGGAAGTTACCTATCATTTTAGAATCTGCATTAGTTCACATGTTGAGAGGAAAACCATACGTGCTGGGGGGAGGTGGAGGCTTGGAGAAGCATGCTATATATACACTTGACCCTGCTGCCTTCCAAGATATTAAATCATATAATAAAGCCACGTTGCTATGATGTTGACACAGGAATAGAAGGTAGATACATAGAACATGATACACATTCCAGAAGTAGATCTTAATTATATATGAGAATATAGCAGCTAAATAGGAAAAGGAGTACGTCAAGGCTGTATATTATCACCCAGCTTATTTAACTTATATGCAGAGTACATCATGAGAAACGCTGGACTGGAAGAAACACAAGCTGGAATCAAGATTGCCAGGAGAAATATCAATAACCTCAGATATGCAGATGACACCACCCTTATGGCAGAAAGTGAAGAGGAACTAAAAAGCCTCTTGATGAAAGTGAAAGTGGAGAGTGAAAAAGTTGAACATACAGAAAACGAAGATCATGGCATCCGGTCCCATCACTTCATGGGAAATAGATGGGGAAACAGTGGAAACTGTGTCAGACTTTATTTTTTTGGGCTCCAAAATCACTGCAGATGGTGACTGCAGCCATGAAATTAAAAGACGCTTACTCCTTGGAAGAAAAGTTATGACCAACCTAGATAGCATATTGAAAAGCAGAGACATTACTTTGCCAACAAAGGTCCATCTAGTCAAGGCTATGGTTTTTCCTGGGGTCATGTATGGATGTGAGAGTTGGACTGTGAAGAAAGCTGAGCACCGAAGAATTGATGCTTTTGAACTGTGGTGTTGGAGAAGACCCTGGGACTGCAAGGAGATCCAACCAGTCCATTCTGAAGGAGATCAGCCCTGGGATTTCTTTGGAAGGAATGATGCTAAAGCTCAAACTCTAGTACTTTGGCCACCTCATGCGAAGAGTTGACTCACTGGAAAAGACTGATGTTGGGAGGGATTGGGGGCAAGAGGAGAAGGGGATGACAGAGGATGTGATGGCTGGATGGCATCACTGACTCGATGGACGTGAGTCTGAGTGAACTCCGGGAGTTGGTGATGGACAGGGAGGCCTGGTGTGCTGCGATTCATGGGGTCGCAGAGTCAGACACGACTGAGCAACTGAACTGAACTGAACCGAAGAGATTTCATGTCACTACCTTTTGCCTGTCCCCCAGCCGTGGTCTCCACTACCCCACTCAGATCTCTGTCCTGGTCAGTTACCCATATTGCCCAGATTGCAAGGTGCCCCCTCTTCTTAGGCCCAGCACCTGTGGAAGCTCTACCAGAAACAGTAACTCTACCAGAAACAGAAACTCAATATGATTTGATTTGCCACTCAGAGATGTTGGCAGAGGAGGGGAGAGGGTGAAAGCCATGAGCCCCTCATTTCTGAATGAGTCTATAATGTATGCTGCTGCTGCTAACTTGCTTCAGTCGTGTCCGACTCTATGCGACCCCATAGACGGCAGCCCACCAGGCTCCCCCGTCCCTGGGATTCTCTAGGCAAGAACACTGGAGTGGGTTGCCATTTTCTTCTCCAGTGCATGAAAGTGAAAAGTGAAAGGGAAGTCACTCAGTCGTGTCCGACTCTTAGGGACCCCAGGGACTGCAGCCCACCAGGGTCCTCCATCCATGGGATTTTCCAGACAGGAGTACTATAATGTATAGATGGCTCTTATACACACCCTGGGAATAATGAGAGGAATTCCTGTACCAGCAGACTACTGTATTCTTAACAGAATCAAGCAAATGTAATTGCTTCCTCTGAAATGATCAACATGGGACCCATTCTTCAAAGAATCAAACCATACCTAAGTGCTACTTCTTCCTTGTAATCTCTTCTGAACCTTCCAGCTGAAAATTTCTCTTTTACCTATGCTCACATAATGCTTGATTGTTCTCTGATAATACAAATTATTTGTAGCAAACAGTTAAAATTATTCAGCCATAAAAAGGGAACAAAACTGGGTCATTTGTAGTGTTGTGGATTCACCCAGAGTCTGTCATACAGAGTGAAGTATGTCAGAAATAGAAAAGTAAATGCTGTATATTAATGCATAGATGTGGAATCTGGAAAAACGGTACTGATGAACCTCTTTGCAGGGCAGAAATAGAGATGTCCCTTCTCACGTAGAGACTGGATTTGTGGACACAGCAGGAGAAGGAGAGGGTGGGACGAATTTAGAGAAGAGCACTGATGTATCTATACGACCATGTGTAAATAGACAGCTAGTGGGAAGCTGCTGTAACACCGAGAGCCCAGCTCAGTGCTGGAGGAGCTCTGTGATGACCTGGAGGGGCGGGATGGGGTGGGGGAAACAGATATGTATGTTTATAGCTGATTCACTTTGTTGAACAGCAGAAACTATCTCAATATTGTAAAATAACTATAGTCCAATTAAAAATAAATTTTAAAAAGTGAGGGTTAAAGGTTAAGGTTTCTATGCCAATTTTTAGATAAGTGTGTAAACTTTGGGGGCTTCCCTAAGTTCCCTAAGTGGCTCAGATGGTAGAGAATCTGCCTACAATGCAGGAGACTTGGATCCAACCCCTGGGTCAGGAAGATCCCCCTGGAGAAGGGAATGACAACCCGCTCTAGTATTCTTGCTGGAGAATTCCATGGACATAGTGGCCTGGTGGGATACAGTCCACGGGGTCACAAAGAGTCGGACATAAATGAGCGACCACACTTTGACACTTTTTCACAGACTGCAGAACTTTCTCCTGGTCCCAGTTTCCTCATGTTGAAAACAGAGACCATTGGACGTGCTTGGCTGACACGAGTGCTCACTGTACGTTGGCTGCTGCTGTTCTCACACGTGGTTTGTGGCGTCCTGTCCCTCCAGGTAGGTGAGTTCTCCAGGAGAAAATCTTTCTTTGCTTTTGCTCAGTGTTGTGGATTCCAACTCATGTTTACTCAGTGGGTAAAAATGTGAATGTGATTAGTCAAGTTAGTCAGATAAAAATGATTTATCAGGGGAAGAAAAACAGATCAGTAGGCTTAGATACAGCAAAGGTTCATCTAGTCAAGGCTATGGTTTTTCCAGTGGTCATGTATGGATGTGAGAGTTGGACTATAAAGAAAGCTGAGCACCACAGAATTTATGCTTTTGTTTTTGTTTTGATTTTATTTTATTTTTAAACTTTACAATATTGTATTGGTTTTGCCAAATATCGACTCTTGAGAGTCCCTTGGAGTGCAAGGAGATCCAACCAGTCCATCCTAAAGGAGATCAGTCCTGAATATTCATTCGAAGGACTGATGCTGAAGCTGAAACTCCAATACTTTGGCCACCTGATGCGAAGAACTGACTCAATGGAAAAGACCCTGATGCTGGAAAAGATTGAGGGCAGAAGGGGATGACAGAGGATGAGATGGTTGGATGGCATCACTGACTCGATGGACATGAGTTTGAGTAAGCTCTGGGAGTTGGTGATGGACAGGGAAGCCCGGCGTGCTGCACTCCATGGGGTCACAAAGAGTCAAACATGACTGAGCGACTGAACTGAACTGACCCGACTGAGGCTTTGATACACCTGCTTCCTGAAGACACGTCTTTAGGACTGAAAACACCTTGTAGCATTTCAATCATATAACTTTAAGTATTTAAGGTTTCAGACTGAGCTTTTGTCATGCTTTCTGCCTCTTGCCCTCAGAACTTATTTCTTACCCATTCTGCACTAACCCCCGCTGGCATCAGTCCCATAAAAGAAAATGAATGTTCTTATTCCTAAATGAATAATGACACTGTGACTTTTTTTTTTCTTTTCCTTTTTTCCCCACAGGGGATTCTTCCCTTGTCTTATTGGAGCAATGAGACAACACAGAGAAAGGACTTTGGCATTCTTTTCTTGAAATGGGAAGAGACTTCTCAAAAGCAAGTATTTCACATTTGTTGTGGGTGCTTCTGACTCATGTCTTAATTTACATTATTGGGCAGCTCTAGGTTACTGAGCTGACATCTGGAGAAAAGGCCTGAAATGGGGAGGTTTGGCAGTCTCTGCCTTTTCCCATGACTGCATGGATGATGGATAGCTTTGTAGTGATGACAGCTTGGGACATAGTTCTAGAAATCTTTCCTTGTCGCTAATACGCATTAAATGTCTATGTATGCACATGGATTTTAATATTCTTTCTCTTCTTGTCCTCTAAGTGTTGAATAGTGTAGCTCTCTCCATTGATACCTTGACATCTGTAAGAAGTGGGGCAGAGTGGGGGTGGGAGAAGCTAAGCATCAATTTTTCTCAGGTTTAGGACTAATCTGCATGACCTTCACGCAGACTAGAGGGGTGGCTGTGACGGTGAGTCCTGTATTGTGGTCAGAGGGGCTTCCTCCTACCCTCCTCCTCCTCCTCCTCCTCATTCTTTTTCTTCATCCTCCTGTTTCCTCCACCTCCACTCTCTCCCCCTTCTCTTCTCGCTCCCTTATTTCCTCCTCCTCTTTAAATGTTTTGGTTTGTTCTTAATGAAAAAGCAATCATGGAGCATTGTCATTCTTTTCAGAGAAGAAGTGTAGCCTCTAGAGATTTTTTAAGTATTATTCAAGTTTATCTGGTTCTGATTTTCGGCTTCTCACTGAGAGCTTTCGGTAATCCTGCCTGGAAATCCTTTCGGTCTCAGTTCCCTGTTTGAACACAGCGTGTCCCGTTAAGATGACATAGTGGGATCTGACTTTAAGAGTGTAAAAAAAAAACACACTGAGCTTCCACCATGAGTGTTTTATTCTTCACTTGGGGATTCCAGCTTTGTGGCTCATCATTAAAGCACAGCAAGGAGTTAAAACCTAGGAAATACATGTACAGCCCATCACATATAGGGTTCCCATTTCCTGAGAAAGAAAGCTGTTTACTCGTGAAATACATTTTCATATTATTTCTTCTTATATAGGGTCAAATTTGGGCTTTAAGATCATGATTGATCAGTACAGGTTTACACTTTGCCCCTTGATGCCAGTGTTAAAGGTGAAGTTTTGGGGATCATCCAGCTGCCTTACCCTGGAGATATCCAGGCTCAGAAGTGGGGTTTTGGCCTGGAGCTAGTTGATTACCAGCAGACACAGAAGAGGAACTCAAGTTAGCTCTTCCTAACAGTACCAGTCGTATTGCTTATTTCCAGTGAAGGCTGTCAGAGCATGAAGAAGCTATGGATTGATAAGCTGTGATGACTACAAGATCACAGGACAGAGGTCAGATCAGGTCACAGGACTACAGATCACAAAGAAGAGGGTGGGCCCCGTTGTGGGACTGGTTTAGCCTCAAATTCCATACTCGGTAGCTGAGTACTTTGGGCAGGCTTCAGATGATTCTCTCTGCAGTTCTACCTACCCAACCCAAGAAAGCATGAAAGAAAAGTGTGTTCCTAAGTAAAGTAGCAAGGAAAGTTACCGCCAGACATGAAGTATGCGGTGAGTTTTAGCTCCACATTGTGCTAGAAGCATGAGAAGCAGCAGCAGCAGTGGTGGGAACAGTGGTGGGAGCAGTGGTGGGAACAGTGGTGGGAACAGTGGTGGGAACGGCGGTGGGAGCAGCGGTGGGAGCAGCGGTGGGAACAGTGGTGGGAACAGTGGTGGGAACGGCGGCGGGAACAGTGGCGGGAGCGGCGGCGGGAACGGAGGCGGGAGCGGCGGCGGGAGCGGCGGTGGGAGCGGCGGTGGGAACAGCGGTGGTGGGAACAGCGGTGGGAACAGTGGTGGGAGCAGTGGTGGGAACAGCGGTGGGAGCAGCGGTGGGAACAGCGGTGGTGGGAACAGTGGTGGGAACAGCGGTGGGAACAGTGGTGGGAACAGTGGTGGGAACGGCGGTGGGAGCAGCGGTGGGAGCAGCGGTGGGAACAGTGGTGGGAACAGTGGTGGGAGCGGCGGTGGTGGGAACAGCGGTGGGAACAGTGGTGGGAGCAGCGGTGGGAGCGGCGGTGGGAGCGGCGGTGGGACTACCAGTATTAGTAGCATCACTCCCCTCATTATCGGTGTTTATACGTCTTTTCCCTGGACCAATTGTTCCCGTGGTGTTTGGGGTATATGGTATCCTATAATTGAGTTTGTTTCAACTGAAGGTTAAGATTAGGTGGATCCTTAAGACGGATAAAAATTCAGAGTGATCCAGGAGAATGTGCTCACTGTGGAAGCGGCTCTGGGAGAGAGCTTTGCTGCCTCCTACGATTTCAAACACGTTTAGGCTATCCAAACACAAATTCACACATCCATGAGTTCATTCGATTGTTCCTGGATGAGTTCTATGTGCCAGGTCCCAAAGTCATGATAGATAAAAAACTCAAGTGCTAGAAGAATGCTTGCTGCCATCACTAGCTTTTTCCATTGCTTTGTGGCCTCTAAAGGAACTTGTTGGATATAAAAGAGAGCCTGTAAGTTTTGCGGTTGTAAGACGTAGATGGTGACATCAGGACCAGCTCAGGAAGGAATAGCTTCTGTCGTGATTGACCCAGAAGTAAGACATATCTTGACAGCACTAAGCCACATATTTATAAACCAACTCAAATTCTACATGAAATAGACAAAATATTTTGTATATATCCCAAAGGGGTTTACTTTGACTCTTGCGCCTACTGAAGTTATCCAAAGCAGAGATGCAAAGAATGCTGGGAAAATCTGCAGCACTATCAAACTGTACGTTTTTTTGAAATGCAACCTTATATTTAGTAAGTTTCTCCCTCCCTCCCTTTCTATGAAGATATATACATGCTTTATCCCAGCAAGAATCTGGGATCAGAGCCTTCTGATGGAGTTACATCAATCCACCATTGATTGGACACCTACCGTATGTTAGACTCTGTGCTGAGCTCTTTGCATGCCTGGTCACCCATGGCGGAGACACTATTACAGAAAACTACTATTTAGAGAAGTTCAATAGAAAGGGAAGATTTGGATCTCCTTGAGTCCAAGTCTGTGACAGTATCCACCACTTAAGAAATAGAAGCATAACAAAGTCATAGAATTAAATTCCTCAAAGAAAGAGTGAAAGTTTTTGCATCCTGGGCTTGTTGTAAGACTATCTGGTATTGCAGGTTTTCTTAAGTTTGGATTTCTGATGAAACAGTAGGTTATAAACATGGTTAGGGACTTTTCTGGAGGTTCAATGGTTAAGCCTCTGCACTTCCACTGCAGGGGGTGCAGGTTGGGTCCCTGGTGGGGACACTAAGATCCCACATGCTGTGGGGTGCAGCCAGAAAGTGAAAAAAATATTTGGAATGGGCTCATTAGTGAAGGCAGCAGCCTGGCCTACTCTGTCAGTAAACTTGAATGATGTTGGGTTTTCTGCAAGAATCTGCAGACCCAGAAACTGTTTAACGAGGTTTCCTGTGAGAACAAAGGGAGGATATTTTAGAATACAAATTGCTAAGAGGCATTCCCTTTTAAGCTGTCATGAGCATCGACGTTATAATGCTGGTGTTCAACATCAATTGTCCAAAGTGATAACTCTGAGCAGGAACTAAGGAAAAGAGGAGGGTAAAAGAAGCTTGCAAGTTCACTAAGAGTTATTACACCACTCAAGTCACCAGTGAGAGGTATATCTCAAACATAAAGGCATGTCCAATATACTTCCCTTACTTGTTCAAACACGGGAGCATGGACAACAAAACAGCTAAGGGTTATCGTGTCAGAAGAAGCAGTTTCTCTTAATTGTTTTTAAGTGGAGAGTATCCAGTCACCATTGTGTTTGAATTTAAACATGTAGACCCTAACTGAAAAATAAATGGATAGAAAATCAACACATGTTCTTTTGTACATTGTATTGATTGAAGGCTTGTAGATTCTGTTTACATGTATACTTGTGGCGGATTCATTTTGATATTTGGCAAAACTAATACAGTTATGTAAAGTTTAAAAATAAAATAAAATTAAAAAAAAAAATGAAAAAGGATGCACATCAAGAGGAAAGAGCTTTTTATCAGCACTGTTTTCTTAATTTAAGTAGAGCTGATTTACAATGCTGTGCTGGTGTCAGGCGTACAGTAAAGTCATTCAGTTTTATATCCGTATATTCTCTATACACAACATATGGATATAAGTTATTACAAATACTGAGTAGAGTTCCCTGTACTACACAGGAGGTTCTTGTTTGTCTGTTGTACATGTATTAATACTAGTGCACACCTGCTAATCCCAAATCCCCAGCTTATCCCATAAGTTTGCTTTCTAATTCTGTGAGTCTATTACTGTTTCATAATTAATTTGCATCATTTTTTTAGACTCCGCATACAAGTGATGTCATGTGATATCTGTCATTCTCTGTCTGATTTACTTTACTTAGCATGACAATCTCTAGGTCCATCCATGTTGCTACAAGTGACATTATTTCATTGTTTTTTTAATGACTAATATTCCATTGCATACATGTACCACATATTTATCCATTCATCTGTAGATGGACATTTAGGTTGCTTCCATGTCTTGGCTATTGTAAATAGTGTTGCAATGAGCATTGGGGTGCAAATATCCTTTTGAATTATAGTTTTCTCTGGATATGTGCCTGGGAATGGGATTGCCAGAAAGGTAGCTATGTTTTTACTTTTTTAAGGAACCTCCATATTATTGTCCATACCAGCTGTACCAATTTAGCTACAGAAATCAAAATAGTATGGTACTGGAATAAAAACAGAAATATATATCAATGAAGCAGGATAGAAAGCCAAGAAATAAACCCATGCACCTATGGTCAATTAATCTACAATGAAGCAGACAAGAATACACAATGGGGAAAAGTCTCTTCAGTGAGTGGTGCTGGGAAACTGAACAGGTACATGTAAAAGAACAAAACATTCTAGAACATTCTCTGACACCATACAAGCAAAAATAAACTCAAAGGGATTAAAGACCTATATGTAAGACAAGATAGTATAAAAATCCTAGAGGAAAACATAGGCTGAACATTCTCTGACATAATTTTCAGCAGTGTCTTTTTGGGTCCACCTACTAGAGTAATGGAAATTAAAAAAAAAAAAAAACTAAACAAGTGGGACCTAATTAGACTTAAAAGTTTTTGCCCAGCTAAGGAAACCATAAACACAACAAAAAGCCTACAGAATGGGAGAAAATGTTTGCAAATGATGCAACTGACAAGGGATTTATCTCCAAAATATACAAACAGCTCCTACAGTTCAATATCAGCACCTGTCTTGACTCCCATCTAACCCAGAGAGCAGCCCACATGCCTATATCTCTACTGCGAGCTGTGGCAGAGGTGAGGTGCAAAAGAGAGTTACCTGGGACCATGCGTCCATACAGTCCTGCTAGGAGAGCATCTCTTAATGGAACTGAACTGCAGCCTCAGACGTTGTGAGCTGTTGTGCACCTATCCACACCTCAGCTTTTTCTCCCTTTAAAGCCTGCATTCTCAAAATATGCAAGAGTATAATGGCTGGTTGCAGGCCTTGGAACTTGAATATGTTTATGTTGGAATGTAACCATGCATACATAAACAGGACCAATCTGAGTTTTTCTCTCTGTTTACTACAGTTTTTTTTTTTTTAAGTGGAAATAGCCTTGAGCCTATATGTCAGGGTTTGAATTTCTATCTCATAGTGTGTTGTTAAGATTAAACAAAAGAAAACATGGGGAAAATATTTTAAAATGTAAGGAAAAGGAATATTCTGGGAAGATAACAGCTTGTTTTCTTTTAGTCCTGTTTCCAATCTTTCCCACATGAGCCAAATGACTGCTAGAATTGGAAAGAAGTTGGTTGGAAGTGAGGCTTTGGTTCTGCAGGAGTTATGGTGAGGCAAAGCTTCCTGCCTTCATTCGTGGATGAGATCCTAAAGACCAGTACCAGAGGGAACTGCAATGAGACTCAGAAATATCAAGTCTTGAGAAAACCATGACTTCACCTCTTTGTGGGCCCCTAACAGAAGGTCACCGTCTCCATGTGTGGGGCTGGGTTCCTGGTGCTCAGGAGGCCAAGAATTAACTGGATGGATGGAGTCCTCCACGCCCTTAGGCTGAGAGAGGGAAAGCAGACCAGGGATCCAGTAAGGGATTCCCTGTGATGCCTTCAGAGACTTATGGAGTACAGAGCACTTAACTTCCCACTGCTCACCAGGCTTCAGAAACCCCAGTAATTACACTTGAGAAGAGCAAATTTCCTGGAGTTAAAAATAATTTTAGTGCAAAAGTTTTTGGTTTGATTGAAGGAGAGGATGGTCAGAGTAGAGACTGAATCCAGGGAATCAATGGGAAAAAATTCTTAAAACAGCAAAAACACAAAGAGAGAAATTATGATAAAAAGATAAGAGACATGAAAGATAGATGCTGAACATCTAGATGCACATAAAACTTAAGAAAATGTATCTGAAAACCTGAGTCACAGGATAAAAGAGCATGTTTAGGTCCAGGAAGTATGGATAAGATGAGAAAAGACAGCCGCAGAAGCACACCTGGAAATTCTGAGAACCTTCCTGTGAGATGAGGTTACACATAAAGGGAAAGATTCATGCTGTTATGCTTGCATTTCCAATCCTTATAGTGAAATCTAGGAACAGTGTTACAATTCCTAGAGATAACAGATTTCAGGAGTTTAACCTGAGAATCTCTTACAAAAAACTGTAATTCACTTGGCATGCTAAGCAATTCAATTAAGACTTTATAATAATTCAGATAATATATCTCTGAGGAAAACACAATGGTCTAGAAGAGATTCTAACTGAACAAGTGAAGGAGAGATGAATAATCAAGCCAGGGAAATGTGACATGAAGTGGAGATTGTGCACAATGCATCTGAGAATGAATCAGTGCTTATTTGTGTGTTTACTTAGATATAGATGGATAATGAGAGACTGAGATGATAAATATAATTTATGTGTGATATAAATGCCAAATATGATTAATATGATGGAGAGAAAAGACACAATGTATTGGAAATTCAACTAATAGTTTAGAACTAAAATTGCTAATTCTTAGTAAGTCCAAGGACTTGAGCGGAGGCGAAAAGTAAAATCATTCAAATTCTTCAACTTTGATGGGAGGTCAAAGAAAGAAACGTCTGTATGTAATCTTATGGAGAAGTGGAAAATTATAGAATAGCACATTTTGTTGGTGTAAATGGTTTTTATTTTTGCTTCAAATAATTGTAGTGAAATAGGTTTCAAAAAGAGAAGATAATCATTAAAGAACTGGGGAGAAATCTATTAGTATCATTTCCAAATGAGTATAGGAAAATAGCAAGCAGCCATAATCATCAAAGTAGAAAAATAAGAGAAAAGTAAGTAAAATGGATGTTTAAAATAAAGGAAGAGGAATAAAATTATGTCAATGATTTTATTAAATATGAAAACTGCATTCTCAGATTAAAAGTGTCAACTGACATAAAAATATAATTAACTGCCATTTGCAAGAAGAACTGTTAAAATGATTTTAAAGAGTTGTGTAAAGAAAATGCAAAGAAACAAGAGGCAAAAGGAACATCCATGTAGAATTTAAAGGTAAAAGCACCAAGTCAGGACTTCCCTGGTGGCCTAGTGGTTAAGCCTTCACCTTCCAACGCAGGGGACATGGGTTTGATCCCTCCTGGGGCAGCTAAGAGCCTGCATGTCTCCTGACCAAAACATAAAACAGAAGCAATGTTGTAACAAATTCAATGAAGACTTAAAAAAATATGAGCTTCATGTTACAAGTACTAAGTCATGAGGAAAAACGATTCAGTTCAGTTCAGTTGCTCAGTCGTGTCCAACTCTGTGCGACCCCATGGACTGCAGCGTCCTGGGCCTCCCTGTCCATCACCAGCTCCTGCAGCTTGCTCAAACTCATGTCCATTGAGTCAGTGATGCCATCCAACCATCTCATCCTCTGTTGTCCCCTTCTCCTCCCGCCTTCAATCTTTCCCAGCTCAGGGTCTTTTCCAAGGAGTCAGTTCTTCGCATCAGGTCGCTAAAGCATTGGAGTTTCAGCTTCAGCATCAGTCCTTCCAATGAATATTCAGGACTGATTTCCTTTAGAACGGACTGGTTGGATCTCCTTTCAGTCCATGGGACTCTCAAGAATCTTCCCCAACACCACAGTTCAAAAGCATTGGCTTTCTTTATAGTCCAGCTCTCACATCCATACATGACTACTGGAAAAACCATAGCTTTGACTAGACAGACCTTTACTGGCAAAGTAATGTCTCTGCTTTTTAATATGTTGTCTAGGTTGGTCATAACTTTTATTCCAAGGAGCAAGCGTCTTTTAATTTCATGGCTGCAATCACCATCTGCAGTGATTTTGGAGCCAAAAAAATAAAGTCTCTCTCTGTTTCCATTGTTTCCCCATCTATTTGCCGTGAAGTGATGGGACCAGATACCATGATTTTAGTTTTCTGAATGTTGAGCTTTAAGCCAAATTTTCACTCTCCTCTTTTACTTTTATCAAGAGTCTCTTTAGTTCTTCTTTGCTTTCTGATGTAAGTGTGGTGTCATCTGCATATATGAGGTTATTGATATGTCTCCCGGCAATCTTGATTCCAGCTTGTGCTTCTTCCAGCCCAGCATTTCTCATGATGTACTCTGAATATAAGTTAAATAAGCAGGATGATGATATACAGCCTTGACATACTCCTTTCCTGATTTGGAATCAGTCTGTTGTTCCATGTCCAGTTCTAACTTTTGCTTCTTGACCTGCATACAGGTTTCTCAGGAGGCAGGTCAGGTAGTCTGGTATTCCCATCTCTTTAAGAATTTTCCACAGTTTGTTGTGATCCACACAGTCAAAGGCTTTGGTGAAGTCAATAAAGCAGTAGTAGATGTTTTTCTGGAACTCTCTTGCTTTTTCAATGATCCCACAGATGTTGGTAATTTTGTCTCTGGTTCCCCTGCCTTTTCTAAATCCAGCTTGAACATCTGGAAGTTCATGGTTCACGTACTGTTGAATCCTGACTTGGAAAATTTTGAGCATTACTTTGCTAGCTAAACCAGTTAAACCACTTAGAAGCCTATAAAAAAAGATGAGAAGACAAAATTGTAAAAATACAGAATGGAAAGGAACAACCATGCAATAGAAAGAATTTTAAGAGCTGACTACAAGAAGACAACTGGACAGTTGACTGAAGGTGGTAGAAGGGGCTAAGTTTAGCTTTGAAGAAGGCACTAGTCTTGATGTATTTCAAAATAAATTGTGTCTAATCTTTAAAAATAGATTATTCAAAAAATATATAAAAATTTATTTAATGAATACTATTTAGTAAAAGACAGAAATTGCCCCATTTTATTCATGGAGATAGTATCATATTCATGGTGAAAACTGATAAAGAAACTACAGTCTAAAGAAGAAAATTTATATCATGCTACAAACATAGAGGCAAAACTTCTAAATCAAATAAGTGACTGTGTGGTTAATCACTCAGTCGTGTCCAGCTCTTTGTGACCCCATGGACTGTAGCCCTCCAGGTTCCTCTGCCCATGGGAGGTTCCAGGCAAGAACACTGGAGTGGGTTGCCATTCCCTCCTCCCGGGGATCTTCCAGACCCAGGGGTCAGACCTGCGTCTCTTGGATCGCAGGCAGATTCTTTTACCACTGAGCCAAGGGGCAAGTCAAAATCAGTGAGTACGATTCAGTAGTTGATCAAGAGTTTAAACCATCATATCCAGGTAAGTTTAATGTAGAAAAATATTGGTTTAATTTAGGAAAGTTATCATCATAACCCTAATAGATGAATAATAATATTAAAAACTGATAAAAGATATTTAATATCCAGCAGCCACTCCTATTAAAATTAGGTAAAAGAGTATTAGAGGGAAACCAAATGTAATGAAAATCTATTTACCAAAAATCAATGGAAAATATTATCCTAAATATTGAAACAATTAAATAGAATACTAAATAAAAGAATTATTTTAAATAACATTAAAATAGTTAAAGTTGGGATTAGATAGAACAACCTTTTATTATTTTTATTTAACATTAATCTAGAGGTTCAAGAAAATGAAACAAATGAGCCATGAAAGAACATGGAAGCACTGGAAAAAAAGATAATTTTTTTTTTTTTTTTTTGCCAAGATGGATTTGATACAACATAATCTTACCTGCTAAGATTTGACTTTAAGTCTGAAATCCAAAGAGTAAAAAATCTACTGAAAGAAATAAGTGACTTTGGTAAGGTGTAAAGAAGCACTTTTTCTCTATACTAGCAATTAGCATTTAGAAAAGGACTTGGAATATTCTCCTTAAAACAACGATAAAATCAGATCATACTAGGAATTAGTGGGTAAGGCACAGGACTGACATGAAGAAACTTATAAAAATCTACTGTAAATATGGATAGACACACCTGTGCATACGTGTTAATCTGTACACATGTAGGATACAAGTTTACATATATATACTTCATGTACTAGGGGTATATACGTATATATACATAAGTTTTACATGTATATATGAAAAGATATATGAAAAAGAAGGCTGTCTTGTCTTCCAAGATACTAAGTCATACTACAAAGTCACATTGCTGTGATATTGACGTAGGCTTGGAGAGTGGATGAACGGAACAAAATACACATTCCAGAAATGGATCTTAATTATATATGAGAATATATGTAAGGGCAGTATTTTAATTTAGTGGGAAAGCATAAATTTAATAAACTGTGTTGACTTGGTATTCCATGCATATGGAAGAGATGATATCAGACTTCTGTCTTACATTATGTACAAAAATAAATTCCAGATGGATTAAAGACCCTTTTTTTTTTTTTCTGAAGAATTTGAGAAAAAGACAATGCTTTTTTACCCCTAAACACAGCAGTGTGTATTTCCTAAAACATTTGCGATATAATCCCAACCACGGTAAAAATGGCAATTCCGTTTGCTAGCATATTGTTATCTCATCTGTGGTATTAGACAATCACAGTCATCCCTCTAGGGTCTTATTAAGCTGAAGAAGAATTGTAATTTCCTTTTCTGGCTCAGGAATCATTTCAGAACATCCTGTCACCCTGGATTGTCAAGTCTATTTAGTCTCCTTTAATCTGGAAGAGTTCCTCAGTCATGCTCGATTTTTGTAAAGATTTGAGGAGAATAGCCCAGTTATTCTGCAGACCAGACCTCAGTTTGCTCTGCCTGCTATAGCTGTGGGCTTTCCTCACCATGCCTTTGACGGATCTGTTGTTTTCTTTTGTTACTTTCAAGCTGTTTCAAGCTTGAAACCACTGTTTTAAGCAGGGGCCTATCCACTGATCTGAGGCCTCTCGATGGCAGAAATGCCTGGAGCCCTGGGCCAGGGACTTCTACCAAGGCCCCTTGTGGACCTCAGAAGACCTCCTGCTGTCAATCACAGCCGATAGAATAGAACCCATCATTTCCATATTACCTGGAAACCTTCAGTCAGTTCAATTCAGTCTCTCAGTTGTGTCTGACTCTTTGTGACCCCATGAATCGCAGCATGCTAGGCCTCCCTGTCCATCACTAACTCCCAGAGTTCACTCAGACTCACATCCATCGAGTCAGTGATGCCATCCAGCCACCTCATTCTCTGTCCTCCCCTTCTCCTCCTGCCCCCAATCCCTCCCAGCATCAGAGTCTTTTCCAATGAGTCAACACTCCGCATAAGGTGGCCAAAGTACTGAACTTTCAGCTTTAGCATCATTCCTTCCAAAGAAATCGAAGGGCTTATCTCCTTCAGAATGGACTGGTTGGACCTCCTTGCAGTCCAAGGGACTCTCAAGAGTCTTCTCCAACACCACAGTTCAAAAGCATCAATTCTTCAGCACTCAGCTTTCTTCACAGTCTAACTCTCACATCCATACATGATCACTGGAAAAACCATAGCCTTGACTAGATGAACCTTTGTTGGCAAAGTAATGTCTCTGCTTTTGAATATGCTGCCTAGGTTGGACATAACTTTCCTTCCAAGGAGTAAGCATCTTTTTTTAGATTCCCCATATTCTTCTTAGATCCACACTGATGATTGTTTATAAACAAGTGGAAACATTTTGCCTACTTACTGGCCACAGAGATAATTATATTTGAGGCAACACTCTAGTGTGCAAACCGAAGTCAGTCAGTCACATAATCAAATTTTACACTCAGCTAAATCCGGCCCTCATGACAAGCCCACCCAGAAAGGAGAAGTACTCTGCTTCATAAAGTCTCTTAACTCCACAGTTTCTTTCTGGAATTGGCAGGTAGTAGTTGTCGTTGTTGTGAATACCAATGTTTTTTGGCCAGCTATCAATAGAGTTTTATTTCCTATAAACTCTTTTGGCCTTGTGCCCTTCCAACACATCAAAGGCTCAGGGAGTCAGATCTTCAGCCTTTCCTTTAATAGGTGTAATTTAACACCCTGCTTTTTTTTTGCACAAATGCCAACATTGTAACCTTCATCACAGTGTGCGTAAACTGGCTGCCTCCTGGCTGTGAACTGGCTGAGTGAAAAATGCATTGCCTCGGAAACCACAGCTCTGCAGCTTTCCTGAATGTTTAATTAGTTTAGTTAGGGAGCAGGACTTGTGATACTTCCTAGGTCAGATCTTGTTTCCACTACTTTACTACCCATTTGACTTTGAGCAATTTAATTAATATCACTGTGTCTGAACTTTCTCACTTATCAAATGGAAATATTTATGTTACATATTTGATCGGTACTTATATTAATGTGAGGAAGAAATTAAATATTGACACATGGTACACAACACCATACAACAACATTTAGTAAGTGTGTTAGCTGAACCAAACCTGGGTTCCTTGCCCAAATGCAGTGAAGCCAACCTACGGACACCGGGTTGTGGTGAAGGAAAGTGCAAGAGCCAAGCAAGGAGTCCAGGCAGCTGGTGCTTGAAAGACCTGTACTCCCTGGTGGCGTTCAGGGAAAGGTTTTTAAAGGCATGGTGAGCAGGAGAGGGTATGGAGTGTGTGATCAGCTTGCGGACGTTCTTCTGGTTGGTTGGTGGTGAGGTAATCAGGAGTCAACATTGTCAACCTCCAGGTTTCAACTGGTCTGGGGTTTGTGTGCTGGTGAGCAGCACACAATTAACTTTTCCCACCCTGTGGGGGTGTCAGTATCTGCAAAACTGCTTGAAGGACATGGCTCAGAATGTTATCTACAGCCCTTGAAGAGGACATAAAGGTCCTCCACCTTCTTTAGTAACTCAACTATTACTGTTTTTTATTGCTTGTTTTGGTTTTTTTCCCCTTCCTTTCTGTATTTTCTCACTTCTCTGATTAAATTTGCTCAGGGAGCATCTGGGAGGCTAAAGATTTTTTTACAGACAAGAGGCATGTGGAGGGCATGGGGCACAGGGGGTCTGTCCTGGGAAGGCCCCCATAGGATCTTGCTCAGTCACAAATGGTGATGATTGTTATAACTGGTTATTATGCCTCTTTGGTAAACTGTGTAAATGAATGCTTTGGGTACCAGTTGATGTATAACCACAGACCTTCTAGTTTAAAACAAAGCGACTTTATTATGCTCGCAATCTATAAGTCAAGGGTCGAGCAGGGCTTGGCTGGGTGTGGCGTCAGCTGGTGTCATCCTGTCACTTGCAGCGGGTCGCCGGGATGATCTTGGAGAGTCCAAGAAGGCTTCACTTGCTTGTGGTCTTACTGGTCTGCAGCTTGGGGGGCACAGCAGGGACCCTGGTCTCAGCTTGGTCTCTCTCCTCCATGAGTTCCAGGTCTTTCCCGGATGGTCTCTCTAGCTGGAGCATCTGACTGCTTTAGTACCCAGGGCTCCAGAGTAAGTGTTCTAAGAATCCAAAGAAGAGCTACAAATCTTCTCGCGTTGTTTCAGAAGTTGCCACGTGTCGCATACGCTGCATTCTTTCGGCTTCACAGGACTAGCTCATGTTCATGGTGGGAAAGGACCGTATGACTGCATGAGTACTGGCAGGCGTGACTCTTGCGCCGTCTTCAAGACAAGCCGTGGCAGCGAAAAACAGTGTTTCTTCCAGGAGTATTCTTCTGTATCTGTGTGCCAACTAATGGTTACTCATCAGTCGGGCATGTGTCCAAGATGTGTTATTGCAAAAAAATGCTTAAAAAAAATACTACAGAGTCATCTCATGGAGTGACTTGAAATTTTCTGAAAATGCATCCTGGGATAGAGATTGGCTAGAGAGATCAGAGGAGAGTATGACTAAGAGCAGACTCCTTTCTAGAGTCAATATTTCCTAATGTTTCACTTCTAATTGCAGATTGAAGAACATATTTCTTGGTCATTGCTCCCACTAGGCTATGTTAAAAGCCACCCCTTTACCTCAGAGGCTTATAATAATAAACGTTTATTCCCTCCTCTCCTGTCTGTAAATCAGCTGTGCTCTGCTGGGCTCAGCTGAGATCATTTGCAGTCAGCTGGATTAGGATTCAGGATTTGGGTGGGTCCAAGTATGTCCCGAAGAATTGATGCTTTTGAACTGTGGTGTTGGAGAAGACTCTTGAGAGTCCCTTGGACTGCAAGGAGATCCAACCAATCCATCTTAAAGGAGATCAGTCTTGGGTGTTCTTTGGAAGGACTGATGCTAAAGCTGAAACTCCAATACTTTGGCCACCTCATGGGAAGAGCTGACTCATTGGAAAAGGCTCTGATGCTGGGAGGGATTGGGGGCAGGAGGAGAAGGGGACGACAGAGGATGAGATGGCTGGATGGCATCACTGACTCGATGGACGTGAGTTTGGGTGAACTCCGAGAGTTGGTGATGGACAGGGAGGCCTGGCGTGCTGTGATTCATGGGGTCGCAAAGAGTCGGACATGACTGAGCGACTGAACTGAACTGAAGTTTGTCCCACCTGTTTCCTCATTCTGGAATCATGATAGAATTCTGAACTTCTGGTGAAATTCAGCAGCTCTAGAGGCTAAAGCAAAGCATGCAAGCACCTGTGAGACATCTGTCCACGCACTGCCCACTTACATTCACTGGCCAAATCAAACCACAGGGGTAAGCCCAGAGTCAGAAGTGCCGGGAATTCTCTTCTCCCCACAGGAAGGCATAGGGGAAAGGAATAAGTGTGAACAGCTGGCATTCTCCAGCATGGAGAGCCAGGCATGGTGGAATAAAGAGCCAGTTCCCTGGACCTTGCTGAATGGATCTTCAGTTTTTCCATTTGTAAAGCTCTATCTCCCATCCAGTAGAAGAGAGCATCATCTTCTGATAATTTTTTAGGAGCACTCAGAGTTCACTCCAAAGTTTCAGATTTTAATTGTCTAACATATAGAAATTATTACCCTTTTTTTGAACTTTCTGTTATTTATATTCATACTGTGTTTATGCAATACCAACACCATATTTAGCTATTGACAATGCATAAGGAATTGGTCTCTGCCCTGAGGAATTTATTTTAGAGCAATTCAAGCTGCTTAAATCAGTGTCAGGCTCTCAACTTTGAACAGATAGCTGTGGAGAGGAGATAAGCTTTTGAAGATGCAGCAGAAATGGTGTTTATAGAGGGAATGAAAATGGGAGAGATGACAGGCAACCACGAAAGGGAAAGTTTATCCAAACTTGCAAAACGAATAGTAGGAGAGGGAAAAAATGAATGGTTCAGGTGATGGAACAGTCAAAGGTGAGGCTCCAGCTCGACTTCATCCTCTGCATTTTCAGCAGTCCTGAGGAATTGAGACATCAACTGGGTTTATTCTTTGGCAGACATAAGCTCTTGAAGTTTTGACTTCAGCTTTATCACGTCTCCGTCTCATACGTGTTCTGTGCTGATAACATGGCTAGTTCTCACTGAGGATGGTGCAGTCCCTGCAGGCATGTTGTTAATAGAAAGTTTGATACACTTCAGTGATTTTCTAACCTAGAGTAACACCTGAACAGAGGCTGAAACAGTAACTTCTAATATGTTATAATTTGAGGGTTTCCACAGACATCTGTTGGAGAAGGCAATGGCACCCCACTCCAGCACTCTTGCCTGGAAAATCCCATGGATGGAGGAGCCTGGTAGGCTACAGTCCGTGGGGTCGCTAAGAGTCAGACATGACTGAGTGACTTCACTTTCACTTTTCACTTTCATGCATCGGAGAAGGAAATGGCAGCCCACTCCAGTGTTCTTGCCTGGAGAATCCCAGGGACAGGGGAGCCTGGTGAGCTGCCATCTATGGGGTCGCACAGAGTCGGATACGACTGAAGCTACTTAGCAGCAGCAGCATAGACATCTGTTGGAGAAGGAAATGGCAGCCCACTCTAGTGTTCTTGCCTGGAGAATCCCATGGACAGAGGAGCCTGGCAGGCTACAGTCCATGGGGTTGCAAAGAGTCAGACATGACTTAGTGACCAAACCATAGGCATCTGTGCCTTTAAAATAATTCCTACACCTAAACTCACCCTGTACTTGATAATCCTGAAATGCCTTACTCCGCATTAAGGAATTAAGATGATAAGTAAGACTATGGTGTCTCATAGATATATAGCTCCTTGGATGGACACTGACAAGGGAGATGTGATGGCAAGATCCTGCTGGTAAAGAGCCCTTGTCATTGTGAGCTGTCTGCTTATTCTGGGCAGTCCTCTCCAGCCTCTGTGAAAGTGAAAGTGAAGTCGCTCAGTCGTGTCCAACTCTTTGCGACCCCATGGACTGTTGTCCACCAGGCTCCTCCATCCATGGGATTTTCCAGGCAAGAGTACTGGAGTGGGTTGCCATTTCCTTCTCCAGCCTCTGTAGTGGGGGTTTGTTCTTGGCTGCTCAAAATCCATGGACTTTTCCAGGATGAACCCATCATTGTCTTTTGGCAAATTCTCTTTCCCGCTTTGGGAGTAGTATTTGGTAAGTGTGTAAACTGAGGTGCCCTGTTCTGTTACCTCCCTTCTGTGATGGTCTTTTTTAAAGAGTTTCTGATGTAGACCATTTTTAAAGTTTTTATTGAACTTGTTACAACATTGCTTCTGTTTTATGTTTTGGTTTTTGGCCAGGAGGCATGTGGGATCTTCTTTCCCCACCCGGGGATCAAACTGGCACCGCCTGCATTGGAAGCTGCGGTCTTAACCACTGGACCACCAGGGAAGTCCCTGTGATGGTCTTTTGATGTGTCGACTTGGCTATTCTCCTGTCCTTGGTTATTTAATTTTATATTATTTTAAATTTTCATTGGCATGAGAGAGCCAAAGAATATTTCTTACACTACGTCAGATCTACCACTCTAAGGATCCTCCATCCCCCATGCTCTGTTTGAGGAGTTAGAGGAGATGGGCCTCATCCCTTTTCCACAGAGATGGAAGGAAGATCTGAGAGTGGAAAGTGCAGCTGAGGCACCGGGGCTTAACTGGGGACTCTCAGCTCCTCAGTATTGCTTCTACTCTGTGTCTTAGCTATGATATGCCTGTAATTTTGTTTCTAATTTTTATTGGAGTATAGTTGGCTTACAAAGCTGTATTAGTTTCCTGCGTACAGCAAAGTGAATCAGTTATACATATACACATATCGACTCTTTTTTAGAGTCTTTTCCCATATAGATCATTACAGACTATTGAGTAGAGTTCCTTATCCTATAAGTAAATCCTTATTAATTATCTATTTTATCTATATTAGATGGGTTTCCCTGATGCCTCAGTGAGTAGAGAATCTACCTGCAATGCAGGAGATGTGGGTTCAGTTCCTGGGTCAGAAACATCCCCTGAAGAAGGGAATGGCACCTCACTCTAGTATTCTTGCCTGGAAAATCACATGGACAGAGGAGCCTGGTGGGCTACAGTCCATGGTGGTGTCAACACTCTCTATTTTCTGCACTATTTTACTTTCTTATGTAATCTTGAAATTACAATCTTAATCTGTGCCCTATATATAATATCTTTAGGTCATTGAATTTTGCATAGTTCCATGAGCAATTTCCCAAATTTCTTTTTATCTTTTGTTGATTTTATTTTAACCAAGAGGGAAAAAACAATCTTAAAGAAAATTAAACACTGTATGTGGATATTGCTTAGGTATTACAAGTACTTTTTTAACCCTGATGTTTTGAAATCTTTTTCCAAAGAAAGTGTCTGAACAAGATCCTCTGATCATTCCTTCTTAGCTTATTTTTACTCTATTTCCAATCCTGCTTCATAGCTATTGCGTTGTCTTAGTAAATTTTCCTTTTGCTTGGCCACAGAAGAACAACAAAACATACTGACAAGCCCATTTGTGTCACTTGCAATAAGAACAAAAATACTTACCTAATATGGCCCATGAGCATTCTGATGGACAAAACTTGGATTCCTTGCAAACCTAAAGTCCCAGAATATATTCAAACAAATAGATGAACCCATGAAATGCCCTGTAATCAGATTGAATCTGCCTTCTCTTTTGTTTTAAGGCATGGGGCACACAGGATCTCAGCTGCACGACACGGGACCTTTAGCGGAGGTCTGCAGTCTCTCTAGTTGGGGTGTGAGGGCTTTGTTGCCCCGTGGCATGTGGGATCTTAATTCCCCAACCAGGGATCAAACCCATGTCCCCTGCATTGGAAGGTGGTTTCTTAACCACTGGACCACCAGGGAAGTCCCGCAACTGGGTCTTGAAAAGTGGAAGAGGCAGGCCGAGGACAAGCCAGCGTCAGAGGGATGCTGCGATAGGAAGGCTCAGCTAGCTGTGAACGTGAAAGGAGCTGGGAAGGCAGTGCAGGGCCCAGCAGCCAAGAAGGCAAGGGGCCGAGTCTCCTCTAAGCCTCCGGAAGGAACGCAGCCAGTCACTACCTTGAGATAACCCAGCGTGACCTGCAGCGAAGTTCTGAGCTACAGAGCATAAGACGATCAATCTCTGCTGTGTTAAGCCAATAAGTTTGTGGATAATTTGTTATGGTAGTGAGAAAACTATTAGACTCTATAGCCTATAAGTGTAGCAGGAAGAACAGAGCTGAGCACAGAATCTGGGGGTGGTCGTATAGCGGGGAGTGCGGATCATGTCCCTGCTCTACCGTTTACTGGCGAGAGGTTCACCTCTCTAAACTTCGGTATTATCATCTCCAGAATGGGCAGAAGATGCCTGCCTTTCAGGTTTCTTTTTCCTATAAATTAGAGATAATACAGGCTTAGCTTGTAAGCATCTGAACTCTCTCCCTGGCTCTGACCAAGGCTGGGATTCAGGGTGGTACCTGGTACCATTGAGGAGAGAGAGGTTGATTGTGATAGGCTGGGAAATGTAGGTCGAAGGGGAAACTGAGGTTTGCAGGTGGCCAGGTCAATATGGGCTCAGGAAGAGAGTCGGTGACTGGGAACTCAAAGACACAGGGCAGATAGGCCGTGACTGTCTGTGGGCAGAAAGCTAGCAGTCTGGTCTGGCAGGACCAAGGAACGAGGTCAGGACTGGGGTTACTGGAGCAGGTCCCGGGGCAAGGGTAGAAGCAGGACCCACTGACTGGGCAGGGAAGATCCCCTGGAGCAGGGCATGGTGGCCCACTCCAGTATTCTTGCCTGGAGAATCCTGTGGACAGAGGAGCCTGGCGGTCCACAGTGCATGGGTCACAAAGAGTGGGACTTGACTGAAGTGACTTATCACGTATGCACGGTAATGCAGTAAATATAGATTCTAGCTGTTACCTTATCTTAGAAAAGAGCAAGAGAATTCCAGAAAAACAGCTACTTCTCCTTTATTGACTATGCTTTGACTGTATGGATCACAACAAACTGTGGAAAATTCTTAAATACATGGGAATACCAGACCACCTCACCTGCCTCCTGAGAAATCTGTTATGCAAGTCAAGAAGCAACAATTAGAACCAGACACAGAACAACAGACTGGTTCCAAATTGGGAAAGGAGTTGTCAAGGTTGTATATTTTTACCCTGCTTATTTAACTTATATACAGAGTACATCATGAGAAATGCTGGACTGTCAAGTTTGCTGATTCTTCTGCCAGCTTATATTTACTGCTGAGCCCCTCCAGTGAATTGTTAATCTTGGGTTTGCATTTTACTATCTGGTTCTTTTTAATGTATATATATATATATATATATATATATATATATATATATTTACCTTTTATTGATCTCTATTTACAGAGACATTGTCACCATACCCTTATTTCTGTAAGCACAATTTCATTTCCTTGTCTTCGCATCATTCTCTTAATAGCAGCTCTGAGGCTTCCCTGTCTGCCCAGTTCACCCTCTGGGCCTCCTCAGAGGCAGATCTTGTTGCTTTTTTCCCCTGTGGATGGGTCACAGTTTCCCTTTTTTTTTTCTTCACGTCTCATAATTTTTGGTTGAAAACTGAACATTTTAGATGCTACACTGTTGCAGCTCTGGATACTGATTCCCCCCCACCCCCACCCCAGGAACTGTTGTTTTATTTGCTTGCTTGTTTGTCTGCTCGGTGACTTGGCTTCGGCTGTTTCGACCTGGAGTAAACCGCCTGGCAGACAGGCTTGTTCACAGAGCTGGGGAAGGAGGGCAGGTGAGAGAATGAGTCAGAGACTTCTTATTCTTGCCAAGATTTAGTAGATTTTCATGAATGAATGTTTCTCTACTTGATGTATTCTCACAGGACACTTTCTATAGACTTCAAAGGATTAAAACAACTCTTTCTGCCTCAGTTAAATTTCTGTTTTACCGAGGAGAGTTTTCACTGAGACCCTTGTTCTGCCGTTCTGGAAGCACTGCTTCTTCTCTTGTTTTCACTGTTTGCTTAACTAAAAGATATCCTTGGGAATTCCCTGGTCGTCCACACACAGAAGACTGCGTGTTTCACAATCTGTAGCCAGTTTCAATCCATGGTCAGGGAACTAAGATCCCACATGCCATGTGGCATGGTCAAAATGTAAATAAATAAATAAATGAATAAGTAAATACATAAATAACATCTTTTATTTATTTGAATCTAGTTGTTATGAAGCAAAGCAATCCTCTTGATCTTTAAGTAGGTGAAAGCAAATTATCTGTGTGACTTCATTCCAACGTTAACTTTGATAAATGAGAATTTTTGAAATGTGCCCAACTTGGATTTGAGATCACTGACACCATGTTAGTTTATCCCCCAGCAGGAGTCCGTGGCCTCTGGGAGGCAGCAGTGTGAAGGCGAGGTTTCTCTCGGAAGCACCAGTTTCCATACGGTGATGGATGGTGGCTTCCTTCAGAGATCTTGGGACGAGTCTGACTGTAGAGCTGGAGGTTTGCAAAGCCGGTCCTCCAGAGGTCTCTGTGGACACTTAGTAGAATTGGTTTTCACCTAGTAAGAAAAAAAAGTGATAAATGAGCTAACAAATTAAACCTTCAGGTTAAAATAAAGGGTTTAAGTGTCAACTAAAGAAACACAGGTAAAGATCAGAGTACAAATGTGGTTAATAGCATATGTTGGAGAAGGCAATGGCCCCCCACTCCAGTACTCTTGCCTGGAAAATCCCATGGATGGAGGAGCCTGGTAGGCTGAAGTCCATGGGGTCGCTAAGAGTCGGGCACAAATGAGCGACTTCACTTTTACTTTTCACTTTCGTGCATTGGAGAAGGAAATGGCAATCCACCCCAGTGTTCTTGCCTGGAGAATCCCAGGAACAGAGGAGCCTAGTGGGCTGCTGTCTGTGGGGTCGCACAGAGTCGGACATGACTTAGTGACTTAGCAGCAGCAGCAGCAGCAGCGTATGTTAGTCAGTACGTTGAGAAAACAGAGTTTTTTGAAGCAGTTTTGAAGTAGAGGAAAGGAGGTCATCGATGTGCTGCGAGAGGACATGGGACGCTTCACCGTTGACATTGTGCAAGAGAGCCCACCTGCGCTTCACCCACTCCTCCAGCCGGCCTCCAGGAGGCTTTCAGATTCGTGAGCCACTATTTTCCTCATTGTATACATAGTGACTGTGTTGTTACGGATATGAAAAAAGCCTCCATTCATCTTTATTGAACAAATAGGTTCAAGGTATAGGGGGTAATATCCAAAACATATAAGGAACTCAAGCAACTCAACAGCAGAAAAGAACAAATAATCTGATTTAAAAATTGGCAAAGGACCTGAATAGACATTTTGATGCAAAACATATAAATGGCCATCGAGTACAGAAAAAGGTGCTAAGCATCTCTAATCATCAGAAAAGTGCCAATCAAGTAGACAAGGAGCTATCACCTCACACCTGTCAGGATGGCTGTTCTCAGAAAGACAAGAGGTAACCAGTGTTGGCAAGGATGTGAAAAAAGAATTCTGGTACAGTCGGTGGACATGTAAACTGGTGTAGCCACTGTGGAAAACAGTTTCGTGTTTCCTCAGAAAATTAAAAGTAGAACTATCGTGTGGCCCAGCAATCCCGCTTCTGGGCATGCATTCAAAGGAGATGCAATAGTCATCTCGATGGGAACTCTGTGCCTCTCCATGTTCACTGCAGCGTAGTTCACATAGCCAAGACATGGAACCAATTCAATTATCCATCCGCAAATGAGGGGGTAAGGAAAGTGTGATATGTGTGTGGTGTGTGCATATACACACACACACACATATACACATATAGACAGATGTGTGTCTGTACATATATACACACATACATATGCACACATGTACACATGTAATGGAATATTATTCAGCCACAAAAAGGAAATTCCTGTGACACCATGAATGAAACTTAACAGCATTAAGCTATGTGAAAAAAATCAGAGAAAGACAAGTACTGTACAATTTCACTTGTATGTGGAATCTGAAAAAGATAAAAATCACTGAAACTGGTAGATTGGTGCTTGTTGGGGGCTGGGGTGTTGGGGAAATGGGGAGATGTTGGTCAAAGGCTACAAACTTTCTGTTATAATACAAGAGTTCTAGGGAGTTCTAGGGAACTAATGGTGACCAGAGTTAACAGTACTGTAATGTATATGAAATTTTCTAAAAGTAGATGTAGCAAATCCATACACATACACACACACACACATACACACACACACACAGGCATGCACACACACACCAGCGCAGCTGCATGAGGTGCAGATGTGCTGACTGGCCTGCCGTGAGCATTTCACAGAGCATGCAGGCATCACAGAGCCTCGTCACTCACCTCAATTGGCAAATGACGTCGTGTGAACTTACACCTCAGCAGAGCTGAGGGGAAGAAGACCTACTCGTTGCTGGTTCAGTCACTGACCGGTTGTGGAGACAGAAACCACACTAGTTACTGTAACAGAGAAAAATGGGCATTAATGATTGCTTACATTCATGGGTCTGAGTTCTCACGTGCGTGTCCATGTGGGATTCCTTTCTTGGTCTCCTTGATCATTGATGTCCTTTGTGGTCAGTTGAATAGTGTCCCTCAGTGAGTACGTCCATGTCCTCAGAGCCTGTGAACGTGACCTTGATTCAAAAGGGGTCTTTGAAAACGTAAGTAGGACTCTTGAGATAAGACCACCCTGGATTGCCCAATGACAGGCCCCTAAAAGAAACGTGGAGAGGAGAGACAGGTGGGTGCGGCAGAGGGGGCCGCTTGCAGAAGGAGATGGGCTCGGAGTAACGCAGCCACAGGCGGGGAATTCCTGACGCCACCAGAGGCTGGAGAGCTAAGGGAGCTTCCACCTCTAGAGGCTTCAGAGAGAATGTGGTTCTGCTGTGCCTCAATTTCACACTTGTGACACCCAGCATTGTGCGAGAATAAATTTCTATTGGTACAAGCCACTGGTTGTGGTAACTCCTATGGCAGCCTTTGGAAATAAATATGTACTTCCATCTCATGCTCCCACTTCAGTTTATTTAATGTTTATCTTTACAATCCAGCGTCTGTGTGTTCCATGTAGATCCGTGGACTCTCCTGATACATGTCTAGGCTTCTTAGCAATAAAAGGAATTCAAGTTTTAAATGGCCAAAAGCAACCAAATCTACCAACAAAATACCAATGCATTTTGAATGTGCCAGACCAATTCCAAGGGTAAATAATCCATCCCAAATGCACTAGGAGTCTCCTTGGAAATTATTCTCCCAGGCTTGGTTACCCTCACTCCATCTATTTTATTAGCAAAATGATAAAAGTCATCCACTGTTGACAAGAGAAGCAGCCATGAACACATATTCCTGGAGTTGCTATAAATGGTCCCCAACGGTTTTAGATGATAAGTTGACAATATCAGGTAAGAGTCGTAAAGATAACACCATCCACCTTGGTGACACGGCTTTTAGGAGTATGTTCCAAAGAAGAAGTACAGAAGACAAAAGTTCTGCGAAGGCATTTCTGTACCTAAATAAAACAAAACAAATAAAAAGTCCTAGAATAGTTCAAAGGCCAGACTGTGGTTTAATAAAATTCATTTATACAGTAAAATTTTATTTTAGACCCTTCTGAGTACTGAGGATAAATGGTATATAAAGCAAAATCATATCCCCAAGATACACACACACACACATATTTGTTGTTGTTATTTAGTTGCTAAGTCATGTCTGACTCTTGAGACCCTATGGACTATAGCCAGGCTCCTCTGTCCATGAGATTTTCCAGGCAAGAATACGGGAGTAGGTTGCCATTTCCTTCTCCAGGGGATCTTCCTGACCCAAGAATCAAACCCACATCTTCTGCATTGGCAGGCAAATTCTTTACCACTGAGCCACCAGGAAAGCCCAATACATATATATATATATATATACATATATGTATATGTGTACCTATGTATATATGTGTGTGTATATAGGTATATACATGTGTGTGTGTGTGTGTATATATATATATATATATATATATACATTTCTTTATGGCTAACAAAATGGTTTTGATTGAGATTATCTTATTTAGCATTTACAATAATCCAGTGATGATGGGGGATGATCCCTCATGTTAAGATGAAAAAGCTGATTACAGGAGAGGCCAAGTAATTTTCATAGCTTTCTGTAATTAAGTAATAGACAGAAATTGGATGGAACCTGTTAACATTTGATGTTGTTTCTAATTTAAGTGCATTCACTGTAGAGTTTTTTGTTTGTTTGTCAAATAAACCACATAGTCAGGGGAGAAAAAGAAAGTTTAAACCAAATTCATATTCTTTCCTGTGAATTAAAACACTCTGAGCCCTAACAGGTTCAGTATAACAATGGCCTTCAAGTAGGGAGCAGTGTGTGCGTGTGTGCTGGGGTGTTGATGGCGGGGTAAAGGGAAGCCATGTCCCAAAGGTACTTCTCAAAATTCTTAAGGAATAAGGTTTTAATTTAGAATATATTGCAGTTTGAAAAATCTCTCCTGGTGATGTCTGTACACTCTTACAAGGAGAGTGTTTAGAGTTAATATGAATTGAGCACTTGTCTTGGGCCAGCTATGCCCAAGCGCTTTACATATGAGGTCGTGTTACCCCGTGAGGCAGGAAACACGGGCAAACCAGCTCTGAAGCCAATAATTGTAAACCTGGCACTGACTGCCTCTTCTTCCCCGGCCAAGTCGAAGTGAGTGGAGTGTTAAGCTAAACTTAGAAACCACATTGAGTAGGAAAGACAATCTGGAGGAGAAAATGTAGATCCTGCAATGTAGCCTATATGACAGCCATATCATATATTATTGTAAATGGAATAATTCTGAAGTAGCTGCTGCAAAAGTCACATTTTGTTGAAGTTGAGCACAGCTCTGTTGCAGGCTCCTTGGTACATTCATCCTGGTAGACCTCAAATTACCAACCTGCACAATTTGGTGAATCACATGTACTTCCTCACTTATTGATTACTTTGATCTTTGCTATTTTGTGTAACTAAATGTTTGGTTATAAATTCACACTACAGCTGAATATAATTAAAAATCATCAAAGAATGGGAAATGAGCTTAACTAGCATCTGAAGGTGTTGTTATTATTCTTCATTGTGATCATCACGCACAGATGAGATTTATTAGTTTGTGGTGTTGGTCTGTATTACATTCACTTCTTTATAATCAAAGGGACAGGATTCCAGGTTATCTCAATAGAGTACTTGTGGTCAAGCATAAAGCTGCAGTTTATATCCTATGCTCTGAAAGCTTATCTTTTTAAGCTTAGCATTTTAATTATGGGAGTTTCATACATTTTCTTCTGTGCCTCAAAATTTCACCGAAAATTCATGTCAGCCTTTCACTTTACCTTCCTCCTAATAAAAGGGAAGAATATTTTAGTAATTATCACCCTTCACCATATAATTGTTTGTTTAGAAAATCATAGTAGATGGAATAGAACATTTTATTGTGCAGCCAAGAGGGAAACCATAAAAGCTTCCAGTGGGCTGGTTGGTAAATATATGGTTTGTCTCTATCATGGAGTGCTAACAGCTTCCCTACATGGATTGTGAAATGCAATCACCATTTTATAATAAATTTAGCTGACCCAGAAAGTGCTAAGTGATTGCTCATGGTCACCAAACATTAGCTTCCATTTGAGGACTTCCGCTAGGTCACCTGATAAGCATATCACAATGTCTGTATTTGAAAATGATCTAGGAATCCTCAATTGCCAATCAAATTCCAAGCCCTGTGTCCAGATGTTATTACATTATTTGAACCCATTGTTATCAAACTTGAGCATGAATCAGAATCACTTGGAGGGCTGTTAAATCATAGACTGCTGGGTCCCTTCCCAGAGGCTCTAATTTAGTGAGTCTGCAGTAGAGTTGGCCCTTCACAGGTTCGAGCTGTGTGGGTCCACTTATACACGCCTTGGTTTCAATAGGAAATACTACATTACCATACGGGCTTCCCAGGTGACTCAGTGGCAAAGAACCTACCTGCCAATGAAGGAGATGTGGGTTTGATCCCTGGGTTGGGAAGATCCCCTGGAGGAGGAAATGGCAACCCATTTCAGTATTCTTGCCTGGAAAACCCCATGGACAGAGGAGCCTGATGGGCTACAGTCCATGGGATTGCAAAGAGTCAGACACAACTGAGCCACTAAACAGGAATAACAGTGAACAATACCACACAGGACCCACAGCTGGTGGAGTCTGCAGACTCAGGGCCCTCGGATACAGAGGAGTCTTGTATATGGAGGGTTGACTATAAATTATATGTGAATATTTGGCTACCTAGGGTCAGCACTCCTAACCCATGTGATGTTCAAAGGTCAACTGAAGTGCCTAAAATTCTGGATTTCTAGAAATCTCCCAGGTGCAGCTCATGCTTATGGTGTGTACATTGAGAGCTACTGGCATGAGCACTAATGTTTATTATTTAAACAATGAGAAGCCCTGGGTTGGAAAATGAAGTATCAAAGATGATCAGTGTATCAGCATAGCCTTCTCACCTCATCGCACGGTGACAAGATAGCTGCTGAGTGTGAAGTCCTTCATGAAGAAGTGGGAGTGCCTAGGGAGTAGAGGGACCATCTTTCCAGGTGTGTTTCTTTAATCCACGAGGAAATCCTCCCAGATGTCCTCAGCAGACCTCTTTTGGTCATAAGAGAGTCACATATCTAGTCCCTAACCAGTCATTAGCAAGGGGAGTAGGATGACCATGCTAGAGTTGGAGGAATTAAGATTTACCTCTGAGATCACAGATCTAGAGAAGAGATTGGTGGTTGCCAAGGGGCAGAGGCTTGGGAGAGGGCTGGAATAGGAGGTTAGGGTCAGCAGATGTAAGCTTTCATACGCAGAATAGATGAAAACAAGGTCCTACTGCATAGCACAGAAAGCTGGATTAAACATCCTACGATAAGTCATAATGGAAAAGAATATAAAAAAGAATATATATATATATACCTGAATCCCTTTCCTGTACAATAGAACCTAACATAATATTGTAGGTCAACTGTACTTTAATAAAAAACACTGATAGAAAAGATTTACCTCTGTGTAGAAGTTGGGTCATTTTTCTAAGCACATTACCTGGTGGAGGAAAGGGAATACCCCAAACATAAGCATGACTTGATCTGCAAGAAAGAGCTGGGTAAAGGGTTTGGAATGTGCAGCCAATAGTATCCATTCTACTAGATACTGAAGATCTTGCTCAGCTTAGCTTGATAACAGTGTAACTGCAATAATGAGAAAGGCCCTTGGTGCTTCTATCTGCCATGTAACTGGATGCGACTGAGCACGCACACACGCAAGGAGGATCCTGGTTAGCAGGCTACTCCATCTTGGATGGTTTAGTACAGATAGACTGCTCTTAGAATAGCATAGCTTGCTCCAAAGAAGTAAAGTGATTTCCCTCAGGCGGAAACGGATTGTATTTGACATGTTTAAAATAATAGCTAAGCTAATATGTTAGGAATAGAGCTTCACAGTTTTAATTTTCTTGCCAAAGAAAAATGAGAAGCAACGCGCATGCTTCACAAATAGGGTGAGAATGCAGCTTCTCCGAAGGGCTGGGGGAGGGGGTGTGAACTGTCATCCACAGAGGAAGCTCTTCTGTCCCACATCCTTCCTTCATCTGCTTTGTGCTCTTCCTCACCCTCCGTTTGTTTCTCCAAAATATGGTAACAGAAAGCCGAAGCTTCTAAATTAGGAACAGAGGAAAACTTCAACAGTACTTTGAAAGGGAAAAGTACCGATCAATTCTATATATCTCTTGCAGATTCATGTATTTACGGATTTCTAAGACTGCCTTTGGCATACTGGTGGGAACTGGTTTCTGTCTCCCTGTGAAAAGTGATATGAAGTCATAGTTGTGAAATCAAATAAACTCTGGGCCTTTAGAGATGATATCTTAACACTGATAAACTAGTAAGTTGTAATAAGATGGTCAGGAAATGATCAGTTTTAAGTATTTATTACCTTTGGCTTAAAATTATTTTTTTATTGAAGTATAGTTGATTTACAATGTTGTGTTAATTTCTGCCGTACAGAAAAGTGACTCAGTTATACACAGAAGTACATCTTTTTCACTATGGCTTATTCCAGGATATCAAATGGTATCCTATGGTATACAGTAGGATCCTATCATTTATCCATTCTATATGTAATAGTTTGCATCTACTAACCCCAAACGCCAGTTACCTTTGTTTTTAATATAATTTATTGCAAGTGTATATAAATTGATCTTTAATATAGTTTATTTAACTGGCTCACAAATTTCCTGGAAACTTATGAGCTGGTAGGAGCCAGCTCCAGTACACCACTGGATATATTATACACAGGGAAGTAGATTAGACCTGTTTAAGCCAGATGAGTGATATAATTGCTTTTGTGTTCATTCAAGATTCTGCTGCTAAAATGAATTGCATTAGAAATGTATGCCAGCTCTACCAGCTGGAGCCCATTCAGATTTGTGTGACCCCATGATGACCCTATCTTCCCATGACTCTGAGTATCCTAAGTCATAATCAACCATAACTCAAGTCATAAAATCCCAAGACAGGTGACAATATCAGACCCTACAAACCCCTCTGACCCTCAGCTGTGCCACTCAGTGTCACGGGCCCCGCTGGTGGCCCTCAGTCATGGTTTGATTCCAGCACAAGCCTCTGTCTCAAGGCAACAGTGAAAATAGGAAGAGAGGTGAGTCATTGATTGTGTTAAAGAAGATCAGAGATTACATATGGAACTATATTTTTTCTTCTCCTGATCTAAAAATAACTTTCTGAAAACTTACAAGACAAAATTCGTACTGGTAACCAGCTTAAAGAAAAATGCCTTCAGATTTTATCCCCTCATACATCAGTTATCATAGTTCTGTATATTGGGAGCCAGAAATTCAGAAGGTATTTTGAGATATGACTTCTTATTATTTGATCCCTAAAGAAAATTAACATCACTTGTGTCTGCTTCCTGTTGAGCTTCTAACATGTATAAATTGTGCAGACATGGATGAGCTGGAATACAAACTTGAAGAAGCCAGTATGTATGGTTTGGTAATAATATATTAATATGTTATTACCATATATATCCCTATATATTAATTATAATTACAATATATATAATATATTGTATATAAAAATAATATATATTATATAATATAATTACAAATATTATATATAAATATATATGATATTATATATAATATACATAATATATTATATATAGTTATAGGGTTAGGATTAGGGTTAGTATAAGTATATTATATTATATATATAGATATATCATTGTAGGTATACATATATTATATACATATATATTATAGGTATATTATATGTATGATATTATATATAATATACATAATACATTATATATAGTTATAGGGCTAGGATTAGGGTTAGTATAGGTATATTATATTATATATTTTATTATATATAGTATATATCATTATAGGTATATATATATTATATACATATATAATTATAGGTATATTATAGGTAATATATACCTATATATAATATATACATTATATTATATACCTATATTACATATAATATACCTATATATAACATACCTATAAAAATACATATGTTTATATATTATATATAATATACCTATAATTATATATATATTATATATAATATACCTATAATTATAATATGTATATTATATACAATATTATATGTATTTATATATAATATTTGTAGTTATATATATTATATAATTATATAATATATACATTATTTATATATAATTTATATATATTATATATTATATGGGGCTTCCCTGGTGGCTCAGAGGTTAAAGTATCTGCCAGCAATGTGGGAGACAATTATATAATATTATTCATATATTAATTAATATATTATATTATTATTAATATATATTAAATACATATTATATATAATATAAATAAATATATAAAATATATAATATACCTATAATTGCATATATTATATGAATTATATGTCAATTTATATATTAATATTATATATTCATATATTATTAATATATAATATACCTATAATTAAATGTGATTATATAATATATCAATTATATATATTAATATATAAAAATATGTACATAAATATTATATATAATATAATATTAATATTAAATATATATTTATATATTAATATATATTATAAATTTATTATAACAAATAAATGTTACATATTAAGTATTATTTTAGTATTATCTTATAGTAAATGTATTATAATAAATAAATATTATATATTAATATATTATTAATGTATAATATACCTATATGTTAATTATAATTATATAATAATACATATATTATATGTAAATATGTATATAAATATACTATATATTATTAGTATATACTATATATAATTATATATAATTATATATAGTATATTTATATATAAATATAAAATGTATATACATATATGAATATTTATATTTATATATTAATATTACATTATAATAAACATATTATAGATTTATTATAAACATTACATATTAAATATTTTAATATTATTTTATAATAAATTTATTATAATAAATAAAATAAATATTATATATTGATATATTATATGCCTATATAATTATATATAGCATATTAATTATATATAATACATAGATTATATATACTATACATTATATATTTTATATATAATATACCTATATATTACTTATAATTATATTTACAATTACATATTGTATATATTATTATAAATATATATTATATAAAAGTATATGATTATAATTAATATATATAGCATATATATTAATACATGTGTTAAGTCAGCAAAACCTAACCAATAGCTAGAAGGGTATTTGGCATGATGGCTTGTACTTTGGTCAAGAAGGAGCAGTGAATCCAAGGAGCCTGGGCTCTGTGGTGCACATGCTCGCACGCGCTGTGAGGAAGAAGGATGCACGTACAATGACAAAGTGTATCACGCCAAGTCCAGTTCCTCTGGGAAACCCTCTCACCCCCTGAGAGGTGTATAGTGGGTTGATTGGTATTCCTTCAAAAGATCTGCCCACCATTTTCTGGAACCTGTGAATTGATATTATTTGGGGAAAAAGAAAGGGTCATTCCAGCTGTAAGTATGTTAAATATCTAGGGATACCATCCTGGGTTATTTGCATGGGCCCTAAATCCAGTAAGGAGTATTGCGACCAGCAGCACCCGGGGGAGAGCCCCAGAGGGAAGATGGAAGCGGTGATGTGAGTGGCGCTCCAATCCTGCTGCACGCCAAGGGGCAGCAGAGTCCCCAGAAGCAGGAAAGCAGTCTTCAGAGTGCGGCCCTGCTCATCCCTTGATTCTGGACTTCCGTCCTCTTGCCTGTTGTAAGTCACCCCGTTTGTGGAAATTGGTTACTGTGGTTCCTGGAAACTAATACAAATAACAAAACTGATTGGCAAAATGAATGTCTCTGGATGACTAAGGAACCACCCAGTTCTGTTATGGGAGATCGTGTAAAGATGGGCCACAAGAAGGGGATTTTAACTTTTCATCTGGAAAAGGGCACAGCAGAAATTCAGAGACAAATAAGGATGTAGCTCAATCAGCAGTGATGGGAAGTGTCAACACTTTTTTTTTTTTTTAATTGGAGTATAATTGTTTTGCAATGTGGTGTTAGCTTCTGCTGTACAACAAAGTGAATCAGCCCCACGCAGATATACATCCTCACCCTTGTGGGCTTCCCTGTCACCCACATCCCTGTAGGTCATCACACAGCAGTGAGCCGAGTGCCCTGAACTCTACAGCAGCTTCCCACTAGCGATCTGTTTTATACATGGCAGCATATGTATGTCAAGTCCTCTCTCTCTCTTTGTCCCACGCTTCCCTTCCCACCCTTCTCACCACAACCACACATCCATCCCTTATATCTGCATCTCTATCCCTGCCCTATGAATAGGTTCATCCGTCCCACTTTTCTAGACTCCATATCTATGTGTTAATACATGATATTTATATATCATATGACAGTGTTTCTCTTTCTGACTTACTTCACCCTATATGACAGTCTCTAGGTCCATCCACGTCTCTACAAACGATCCACTTTTTCCCTTTTCATGGGTGAGTGATATTCCATTGTATATATGTATCACATCTTCTTTATCCATTCATATTTCAGTGTATATGATCTTATTTGCAAAACAGAAGTAGAGACCAAAGAAATTGTGAACAAATGTATGGAAACCAAGAGGGAAAAGAGGATAAATTAAAAGATTGGGATTGACATCTATACATTACTGATACTCACGTATAAGATAGATGACTAATGAGAATGTACTGCATAACTCAGGGAACTCTACTCTATAATGGCTTAATGGGAAACTAAGCAGGGAGAGTGGGTGTATGCGTGTGTATAAGTGATTCAGTTTGCTGTACACCTGAAACTAGCACAACATTGTAAATCAGCTATACTCCAATAAAGTTAAAACAACAACAAACAAACAAACAAAACAAGTAGGGACAATTGATCCAATCACTTGGAAACAAAATATTACACTTCCTAGGACCTGTACATTGGAGAGTTCAAAGGAGCAGTTTGGTCACATCTATTTTATTCAGTGTTGAGCAGAAATAATCACTGTGTTGCATTTTTCACGTTCCTGTGGGAATTAATTATGTGTTGCTCCCATGTATTTTGATTTCTGTCACCCCTGTGGACAGAACGTCCTCATTGATACAGGTACCAGGAACACATTTTGCAAGGCAAAAAGCTGAAAGCATCTCTGACAGTTATGTTGTGCCACATTAGACAGCAAATGGCAATCGGGGAGATATTGCTTGGATGACAAAATGCTAGAAATTTCAAATCATGATGGGAGTGAGTGATTCAATATAATCCATAAAGTTGGCACTGTCCCAGAAAACCCAGATGGTGAAGACGAGGCATTAGCAGCTCTTAATTTCTTAGCTTTGGGTAACTGAGATGAGAGAAAAATCAACAATGCATTTGTTTTTACCAAAATATCATTCTAGGAAAAACGAGTGCTATTAATTAAATCTCTAATTAATGGTACTCAGAGTGCTGCGGTCTCTCAATGAGAAAGCACCTGGATTAAACATGGTATACTCACTGCTCAGGGTTTATGGACTCAGAGCATGAGGCTTCAAGGGCTGTAGGATTCAATCCCTGCACTTGGTGGGTGTGGAAACCGAGGCAAAAGACATGTCATCGTAGGGATGGGAGCTTGCAGCCTGAGTGGACCTGGACCACTGAACTCCCATCTGCATCCTTCTGAACCAGCCACGCTCTTCAAGGGCTCTTTCTGACACTGACTTCCCTCTGCAGACAGCAGCGTCCTGGGACACTCCTGTAGCTCGGGTTGCTTATCGCTGGTCTCAGCCTTTTTCCTAGCTTCTTATCAGAGGCAAAGCTTTAATTGCCTCAACACAAAGTCAGTTCTACTTGAAAGACGAGACCGGGTGGGGAACTCCGTTCCTCAGTGTTCTCAGACATCATGAGCGGTCTTCTTGCAGAATCTCCAACTCTAAATCAGTTCTAATGAGGTGGATGAAACTGGAGCCTATTATACAGAGTGAAGTAAGCCAGAAAGAAAAACACCAATACAGTATACTAACGCATATATATGGAATTTAGAAAGATGGTAACAATAACCCTGTGTACGAGACAGCAAAAGAGACACTGATGTATAGAACAGTCTTATGGACTCTGTGAGAGAGGGAGAGGGTGGGAAGATTTGGGAGAATGGCATTGAAACATGTAAAATATCATGTATGAAACGAAAAAAATAAATAAATCATTCCCTTTAATTACCAGCTTTTCTTTCTCTAGAATCACTACCAACATGTAACATAAACATCTTTTGGCCCCCGAAATGCAAACTCTAAACTGAAAAAAAAAAAAAAAAACTTTGCAAAGAAGACTAAATAAAAGCCCATAAATTCTTTTCATACATAACTAATGCCAGGCAGGACCTGAATTTTCAGACACATTGTAGCAGAAAGCCTGGCACATAAGATTTTAAATGGAGAAGATGTTAATTCAAATCTCACCCACTCTCTCTGGGACAATTTGTAGCTCTTGGCTACAGTTTGTGCCAGTAAACCAAGAAATGCTTTTCTCTCGAGCAGGATAACCACATGGAGTGATTAACTCATTTCTCTGTGGGTTCATCAGAAAAAAATGAGGGTGTGGGGGAGAGTATAGCCTTCACACCAGTTTCCATTTTTCTTTCTTTCCTGCAACTCCTAGGGCCATTTACTGCAGAAAGCTTCTGAGGAGTTAATTTCTGGCCTAGGAGTAATACAAAGACTCCCTTTCCTGTCTGTTGATTTACACCATTTTGAAGCCTGGGAATGGCTCTGGCTGTCTTCCAATTATAAACATGCTCGCAGCCAGGGCTGAAACCAGGAGGATGCTCTTCAAGGCGATGAGGTTCCTAATGCAAAGACCTTCGGAATCCTGTTGCTTCCTCAGTGGGGATTTATCAGTGTTCACTGCCAGGGATTCCCTGGTAGCTCAGTTGGTAAAGAATCTGCCTGCAATGCAGGAGACCCCAGTTCAATTCCTGGGTCGGGAACATCCCCTGGAGAAGGGATATGCTACCCACTCCAGTATTCTTGGGCTTCCCTTGTGGGTCAGCTGGTAAAGAATCTGCCAGCAATGTGGGAGGCCTGGGTTCAATCCCTGGGTTGGGAAGATCCCCTGGAGAAGGGAATGGCCACCTGGTCCAGTGTTCTGGCCTGGAGAATTCCACGGACAGTCCATGGAGTTGCAAAGAGTTGGTCACGACTGAGCGACTTTCACTTTCACTGCCAGAGCTAGATGTAGACTCTGCGTCCCAGGGACTGCTCCAGGAATATAGAATTGAGAACCAGAAAAGGTTACCAGAATGTGCTGGATTTCTGGCCCAGATTCAGCCACAATTTATTGGGAAAAATACATCATGGGGATGGGAGACTACATTTCCCCATGAGTAGGACCTCACATTTTCAGCAAGCACGTGGCCCGTGGATGTGGGTGAGGGTGGCTGACCTGGATATTAACTCCCCTGGTTTCATGTCCCCTCAAATTACCCATGAGCTTACATGTCGTCCATAGAAGTCCCAGGTGTTTACATTCTAGAACTTGGGTAATGATTCTACACTCTGACTGCCTACCTAGGACTCATTTATTATTTTTTAAGAAATTTTAAAAAACTTATTTAGTTAATTGGTCATCTGTTTTTGGCTGTGCTGGGTCTCTTGCTGTGTGGGCTTGTCTCTGGTTGCGGCCAGTGCGGGATACCCCCTGGCTGCGTGCAGGCTTCTCTCTGCGGCGGCTCCTCCTGCTGTGGAGCGGGCTCCAGGGCACACAGGCTCAGTACTCGTGGCTCCCGTGCTCTGGAGCGCCCACTCAATGCTTGTGGCCACAGGTTCAGCTGCCCTGCGGTGTGTGCAATCGTCTCAGACCAGGGATCAGACCCGTGGCTCCTGCATCAGCTGGTGGATCCTTTACCACTGAGCAACCTGGGAAGCCCCGTCATTTCCTCTAAACACATGTAATGGGTACCTACTGTGTGCCAGGGCACCCCCACAGCTGATGGCGGTGTTGCCAGTTACTGGCCTGTTGCCTCTGTCCTGCTCATCATCGTCCCCACTGGCATCTAATGGATCTATTTAGCTCCTTCAAATCTGACTGTCGTTTTCCTTCTCAACTCAGCCCACTTCTTTGTTCAGTTAAACCCAGAGGTTTCACTCTCAACTGGAGCCTGAACTCCCCGAAATTAACCAATAGAGCTGTGAAATTTTGGTTATTGTTGTGGTTTAGTCACTAAGTCGTGTCCAACTTTATATGACCCCATGGACTGCAGCACGCCAGGCTTCTCTGTCCGTCACCAACTCTCAGAGCTTTCTCAGACTCGTGCCCATTGAGTCGGTGATGCCATCCGACCATCTCATCCCCTGCTGTCCTCTCCCCCTCCCTTCAGAGTTTCCCAGCATCAGGGACTTTTCCAATGAGTTGGCTCTCTGCCTCAGGTGGCCAAAGTATTGGAGCTTCAGTTTCAGCATCAGTCCTTTCACTGAATATTCAGAGTTGATTTCCTTTAGAAATGACTGGTTTGATCTCTTTGCAGTCCAAGGGACTTATTGGTAAGTCTGTTTGTATAGACAACAGCCAAGGACACTGAACATTCATTTAACTGTGGTAGATCTGAAATTCATTCAGAGTAACTCAGGAATCTCCCTCTCTCCTTTCCTCTAATAAAATAATTATCCATCTTTAACTAGTTTTTAATATATTTTATGAAACTCCCATCACTGCTTATTAGCAGGAAATATAGTAGCATCAGCCGCCACAGCAAAAACAATACATTCTAAGCTTGTTCGTTAAAGGTATATTAGTGTCTTCCAGTTTAAAATACTTTGTTTGGAATAGACTCTGTTTCTTCAGTTTAGGAGTCTTCATTTGTAAATCCTATTTCTTTTTGAAAAACATAGTCTTCCAAGAACGTTTCCTCTCTCTTTTTTCTTTCGTCATCAAAGTGTAGGAGAGACTTTACCCAATTGGTGCCCTGGGCCATGGGGGCCTGGGCTCCCTGTGTTGGACTTGCTGACGGCTTTCGGTTGAGGCTAGCTCAGTGGCCCTGAGGCTGTGTTGACCTTTGACCCCACTGTGACGGATGTCACCTTTGGGTGACGAGGCCGCCTGCACACGTGGCCTGAAGTTCACTGTGCCCGCACCTCCTCCTAACGCCTGGTCCCGACCTCAGCCCCATCAGCCCCTCGTGACTTACGTGCTTCACGTCCCTCTTGCTTTTGAGCGTCCAGTCCTCAGTCTGAGCTGTCAGGAACCTCGCCCTGCACTACTTTGATCCTTCAGTCGGCACATTGATTCTCAGATTTTCAGCTACGTCTCATGTCCTTCCTACAGGCCCGTGGGTGTTTCTGAACCTTCACTAAGTTATGAGCAAGCAGTAGGGAAAGAGGGAAGCGCTGTTTCTGGACCGTGATCCAGACACTTCATAAAAATGCAGTGTGCAACCAGAGCCACTGTTCTATCTATTGCATCATTCTTACCTCATCTAAGCATGCAGAAATTAAATTATTAAGGAATGCCATGAGGAAGTCATTTTTTGAAGTTCTATTCAATTAACTTCACTGAGAAAGATGAGAAGCGTTTGGCTCTGGTCACAGTTCCCTGTGAATGATGCTCTTCCCCGTCCTCACAATGTGTTGGACACAACAGAGAGGAAGCAGAATGCCAGCTTGCTGCTCTTGGACTCTCCTTCGAGCTCCATGGGATTTTTGTTGTGGAGTTTCTACCATCAGAAATCTACTGCCCCTCTAAGCCCATGTTCGGGGTGTTAGGACACTGAGTCCCAGAGAAACCATGACTTTACCCTATTCTTATCTTGTTGACATTTCTTTCTGTAACTAATTGTGTCTTCTCAGAGGCCAGTGGGATTTGTGTTTTTCCTTATTCTGTAACAGGAACTGTGCATCCATCAAATTCTCCCCGTTCTGTAGAGTAAAACTCTGCTCAGACCTCCAAGCTCTGCTCTCGATACGTAAAATGCAATGAGCAAAGTATTTTGTCTTTAAACAAAACCTGGGCTTTTCAAGACTGTTCTCATGCTACAGACTCAAGAAAAAAAAATTAAGTTAAAAAAAATTAAACTTAAAGCTAAACAACAATTTCCTTTTTCTAGGCATCATCTGACTTCCCTCAGACAAGAAGTCTTTAAATCAGAAGCCAGAGGCAACATGATATATGGAGATGGGGGAAAAAATTCATTGTTTAGACATCTCCAAATAGAATGTTCTATAAAGGACAAGGTGCCCAGGGCCTAGCTCAGCACCTGCTGCACAGTAGGCATGCAGCAAATGTGAACTGGGTGAAAGGATAGTTTCATTAGCTTTTATTTGGATTACTCTTGATAGCACACTCTGGCTATCACACAGTTTCTGTGACGTCCACTGCAGAAGGCATGTGAATGAATGAAGTGTGTCTACACTGGACCTGAATAGGGTGTCATCCCATGTTTCCTCAATCCCACCCAAGCCCCTGAGCTTCGGCTGCGTCACCTCACTCCTGATGCAAGAATTCTTCACGTGTGGTACACAAGTTCATCTAAAGCCTCCATGTGGCTCAGCCTGCCTCAGGAACGAGGGCCAGGACTTATCGGGGCCTCCACTGAGGCTGCGTGGGAGGGACCTCAGCCTCTCCATGTCGAGGTCCTCCTGGATTAGCTGCCCAGAGGTTCTGGCTTCCCAGAAAGACCAGGAAACACAACCCCAAAGTGCCTAGGGGTCAAGGCCTTTTACAGATATCTATGTTGAGATGATGATGAGAGTCTATGTGAAAACTCGAATCAACGAGCTTGCAGTTGAGAAGAATTTCAGGCTCTATGAGGGTGGACATAATGGCTGAGTCTAACCCCAATGTTCAGATCTCATCAGGACGTGATTCTGGGGTGGGGGCTGTCTATCTGGACTGCTGTCCCTCATGACCAAAGGCTTACTGCCCTTGTCAAGGTCATACATTATTGAAATATACGATTAACATCTTAAAATCAAGACTTTTTAAAGATGATAAGAGGGCTTGGAGTAAGTAAAGTTTTAGGTGGAAGAGCATATAAGGTAAGGTTCGGTTTCCCTGGTGGCTCAGTGGTAAAGAATCCACCTGCAGTGCAGGAGAAGTGAGTTTGCTCCCTGCTCCAAGAAGATCCCCTGGAGAAGGAAAGGGCAACCCACTCCAGTTCTTGCCTGTAAAACCCCATGGACAGAGGATCCTGGTGGGCTGCAACCCATGGAGTCAGACACAACTTAGCAACTGAACAGCAACAGGGTAAAGGCCGCCTCACACTGCATGTTTGTAAAGTATATACAACAGACCCCGCCAACACACAGCTCACCGCACACTGATGCTGTTAAACGTTAATGCCGTTAGCATGTTAAATTTTTAGTGCATTTCCAGTTAAGAACTGGTGAAAGCCTTAGGGAACTATCTCTGTCCTGCTATTCTTTTCTCGTTCTGGTTTTCAGTCATTCAGTGAGTGTCTTCTAAGCCTGTCTGTTCCCAGGCCCAAGATGTGTGTTTGATTGGTTGCCTTTCTCATCCTAACAGCAGAGACATTTCAGTTTCTTCTTAGCAGTGTCCAAGGTTCGTGTTGATAACCCAGCAGCTTCATTAACTGTATGTGCAGAGCTTTCTCCTTTGATTAATACCTTCTATGCATTTCACTTTGGTTCTGGAACTGAAGGAAGTTTGCGTTTCTAATGTCTGCTTATCTGAAGACTTTCCTCTCTGAGGGTTTTATTATAACTTGTTCTCTCTCTTTGTTCTCAATTCTTGCAACTCTGAAATCTGTCCCTCTGCATTGGAAAACAATGGTAAAAGCACTTTCCAGCAGGATACAACTACAAAAGGGCTTCTGTCAGTCCCCCAGGCATAGAAGTTATTTCTTGATAATTCTTATGTTATTGTCAAATATTTCCGACCTCGTGTATCCATGTAAAGTATTCTTGTTTAACTCTTCTTATGTATAATTATGTAAAATCACTAGAAGAGTAATTTTATTGGTAACAGTTAAAATTCTCTGCAGACAACAGAACTGTAGAGAGGACTACGGACCTTTACAGGAGGAAAATAGAAGTCCCAGGTTTGGGTAGCAAGCCAATGGTTTCATCAGTCAGTTAGGTCAGTCACTCAGTCGTGTCCGACTCTTTGCGACCCCATGGACTGCTGTATGCCAGGCCTCCATGTCCATCACCAACTCCCGGAGTTTACTCAAACTCATGTCCATTGAGTCCATGATGCCATCCAACCATCTCATCCTGTCGTCCCCTTCTTCTCCTGCCTTCAATCTTTCCCAGCATCAGGGTCTTTTCCAATGAGTCAGTTCTTTGCATCAGGTAGCCAAAGCATTGGAGTTTCAGCTTTAGCATCAGTCCTTCCAATGAGTATTCGGGACTGATCTCCTTTGGGATGGACTGGTTGGATCTCCTTGCAGTCCAAGGGACTCTCACGAGTCTTCTCCAACACCACAGTTTGAAAGCATCAATTCTTCAGCACTCAGCTTTCTTTATAGTCCAACTCTCACAAGGGTTTCATACTTACTTGCTAAGAAGATCAAGGTCTGGGCTAAGATAGAATGTCTGGATAGAAAGGACTTTGGTTGCATGGTTTAATCAACACATGTAGTAAAACTGTGATCTCTAGGAACTGAGGCTAAGACTTGGAAGTCAGATGCCTGGTGGAAGATGTAGGGACTTCTGAAGGCCATAGTGACTGAGTTGGTGCTTGTGGACCCCAGGATGGGGAAGAAGTTGAGGGGAGTCTAGAAGAAGACAGTTGCATAAGAGAGTTGACTGAGGAGAGGCCAAAGTGATAATTAAAAATTTAACTCATGTTACCATAAACCCCTTCAAAACCCTTTGGTGTTACCTTGGTACTAAATATAAGCTTCTCAAACTTTAGAAATTAACTGCCATTGAAAATTCCTAGTCTGTGCTGCAGAGATTCTGATGAAGCATTTGTAAGGTCAGGCCTGGAAGTCACTTCTTTATATAATAGCCCAAGTGATTTGCCCACATTTTTACAAACACTGTACATCAGGATAAAGTCCAAATTCCTGACCATAAAAATGAGCGTCCTCTAGATTTTTCAAGGCTATTTAAGCATTTGTTCTTCTTTGTTAAGTCATTTGTAATACCACCGAGGTTGAACCTTTCCCTTTATAAAACATTGCATCCCACAGCATTGTAATAGAGCTTTCAGAAAATAAGAACAGCTTCTCAATTGCACACCTATCCTTTTCTACAAATAGTGAGCAATTTAAAGATAGGAATGAGCACTTGCCTCTGATTTCTCAATGCTCAGCACAGTGCTTAGTTTAGAATAAGCTCTCAAAGTCAGTTCTATTGGAACCTTCCTACACTGTTAGTGGGAATGTAAATGGGTGCAGCCTCTATGAAGAACAGTATGCTGGTTCCTCAAAAACCTAGAAATAGAGCTACCGAATGCTCCTGGGCATTTATCCAGAGGAAACCATAATTCAAAAAAAAACCACACCCCTACTTCCTTCCCTCTCATTGCTTCTCCATCAACAGTGTCTTCCTGCACACTTGTACATGAGGTCCTGGACCCCACCCACCTCACCGAGTTCCACCAGAATGAGGGCTTGTGACTGACCTCACCTCACTCTGGCTCATGGGCATCACAGATAAATCCTTCACCAAGCTGAATGGCACCCAGCTGCACTTCAAGCCAGCCTAATAGCTGACAAGGAGCCCAGCCTGGAGGTGTTCGGCTCCCACCGAGGCCTGAAGGAGCGGATGGAGGCAGGAATGTCCAACTCTCTGCCTGAGATGCTGCTGCCCAGGGCTCCTGGAGAACCTGTGGGTCATTGTCTGGGGCCTCTCCCTGAAGTGCCCAGTGGTGATCAGGTATGGCATTAACACCCTGCAGCTGGTGGACCACAAGTGTGTGATGGTATATAATAATCATCTTAGTTCTGCATGAGAAAGAATTCAAGAGTGTGAGTTATGTTTACAACAATTTGGAGGTGGGTCAGAGAGGATCTTGCTGCGATTTGTGTTGGGGAGTGTTTTGCCTGTGTATTTCTCTGGGGGTTTTGTCATTTCTGACCTTGCATTTGGGTCTTTGGTCCCCTTTGGGTTTATTTTTGTGTGTGGTGTGCTTTTGCGTGTAGCTGTCCAGTTTTCTAGCACCACTTGTTGAGGAGGCTTTCTCTTGTCATATATTCTTGCCTCTTTGTCAGCGGTGGGGTGACCGTGGGTGTTATGTTTATCTCTGGGCTTTCTATCTTGCTATCTTGTTCCATTGATCTATGTTTTTGTTTTTGTGCTGGTGCCATACTGTCTTGATTACTGTGGCTTTGTGATATAATCTGAGGTCTGGGCGCCTGGTTGCTCCAGTTCGTTTTTCTTCTTAGGATTGTTTGGCTGTTCAGGGTCTTTTGTGTTTCCCTGCAGATTGCAGAACTTTTTGTTCTGGTTCTGTGAAAGATGCCATTGGTCATTTGATAGTGATTGAATCTGTAGATAGTATACAGAGTGAAGTAAGTCAGGAAGAGAAAAACAAATATATTAAGGCATATATATGGAATCTAGAAAAATGGTACTGATGAGCCTGTTTTCAGGGTAGGAATAGAGACACAGATATGGAGAATGGACTTGTGGACATAGCATGGGAAGTGAAGAGTGGGATGCACTGAGAGAGCAGCATTGACTTGTATACTCTGCCGTGCCATGCCATGCTAGGTCATTTCAGTCATGTCTGACTCTGTGTAACCCCAAGGACTGTAGCCCTCCAGGCTCCTCTGTCTGTGGCATTCACCAGGCAAGAATATTGGAGTGGGTTGCCATTCCCTCTTCCAGAGGATCTTCTCCACCCAGGGATCAAACTCACGTCTTTATGTCTTCTGCATTGGCAGGCGGGTTCTTTACCAATAGCATCATGTCACTTCAGTTCAGTTCAGTTACTCAGTCATGTCCGACTCTTTGTGACCCCATGGACTGCAGCACGCCAGGCCTCCCTGTCCATCACCAACTCCAAGAGTTTACTCAAACTCATGTCCGTTGAATCAGTGATGCCATCCAACCATCTCATCCTCTGTTGTCCCCTTCTCCTCCTGCCTTCAGTCTTTCCCAGCATCAGGGTCTTTTCCAATGAGTCAGTTCTTCGCATCAGGTGTCTGAAGTATTGGAGTTTCAGTTTCAGCATCAGTTCTTCTAATGAATATTCAGGATGGATCTCTTTTAGGATGGACTGGTTGGATCCCTTGCAGTACAAGGGACTCTCAAGAGCCTTCTCCAACACCACAGTTCAAAAGCATCAATTCTTCGGTGCTCAGCTTTCTTTATAGTCCAACTCACATCCATACATGACTACTAAAAAAAACATAGCCTTGACTAGATGGACCTTTGTTGGTAAAGTAATGTCTGCTTTTTAATAAAAAGCTATCTAGGTTGGTCATAAGTTTCCTTCCAAGGAGTAAGCATCTTTTAATTTCATGGTTGCAGTCACTATCTGCAGTGATTTTGGAGCCCCCCAAAATAAGTCAACTACTGTTTCCCCATCTATTTCCCATGACGTGATGGGACCAGATGCCATGATCTTAGTTTCCTGAATGTTGAGCTTTAAGCCAATTTTTTCACTCTCCTCTTTCACTTTCATCAAGAGGCTCTTTAGTTCCTCTTCACTTTCTGCCATGAGGGTGGTGTTATCTGCATATCTGAGGTTATTGATATTTCTCCCGGAAAACTTGATTCCAGCTTGTGCTTCATCCAGCCCAGCATTTCTTATGATGTACTCTGCATATAAGTTAAATAAGCAGGGTGACAATATACAGCCTTGATGTACTCCTTTTCCTATTTGGAACCAGTCTGTTGTTCCATGTCCAGTTCTAACTGTTGCTTCCTGACCTGCATACAGGTTTCTCAAGAGGTGGTTCAGGTGGTCTGGTATTCGCACCTCTTTCAGAATTTCCACAGTAGGTGTTTTTATTAAGTGGTGTGTGCATTCAAATGCAGTTGCAAACCAAAGAAATATGATCGCTGGCCCCATGGACCCCAACCATCACAGCAACTATGGCAACAACCGTTGCTGAAATTGGCTTATTGAATGTACACTGAATTTAAAATTATACAAATAGAAAATGGCTTTATTTTCCTCCCATAAGGCATTCAAATGCACTTTATTATATCCTACTTCTGTGTGTGTGTGCGTACACACACACACACACACACACACACACACACACACACACACACGTTGCCATGACAACAGAGAAGTGGGATCACCCATCGGGACCTGGGGTGAGGTTATCAGTGATGCCTGATCTGACGCTTGAAGGTTACTAAGGAGAGCAGGTATGAGGAGGCATTGGCAGCATAAAAAGGCAGACCAAAGGACTGAACTGTGACACAGCAGCTTTACGAATGGATGCATGAGTTATTATTATTATTATTACTATTGTCTAAGGAAGAAAAAGGGAAAGTACCATGAAATTCTAGAGTTGGAAGAGATCCTGGAGTTCATTTAGTGTAATTTTCCCAGCCACTTCAAGACTTCTCACTCCGAGTCCTAGCACACCACTCCACGTAGCACGCTCCGCGCAGCTTCTCAACGCGCATGAAGGTCACTGACATTCTAAAAGCCAAATATGAAAGCAGGAACTCCAGTCCCAGAATATATTGTTCAGGACAGTGCTTTCCTCTTTTTGGATTCCCCATGGTGCACAGAACTTTCCTTGAGGCAAAGTAAGTATTCACTCTATGGGAGCCTACTTAAGACAGGTGCCCTGGGAGCAGTTCAGTACATTGTGAAAGCAATCATTTCAGTGACTCTGTGGCATTCCAGCCTTGCTCTATTTTTCCGACAATTACTCTTACTGTAGGACTAACTGAATGCACAAGTGAGTTTAGTGATCAAGACCCTCTACAGTTTGTATGATGTGAAGAAAACCCACAGACTTCTTGTAGAGGCCGAATGTATAGTGGCTGGCTTATAGTGGAAATTACTCAACCACCCTTAATCTGGGTAACTGATAAGCCTAAAGCAGGTAAGTGTTCAACATACAAGACACAACTAGCAAATTATAAAAAAAAAAAAATCTCATTTTACATACACTGAAATGCTGCTAAGTAGCTTAGACGTATGGAAGTTTTAGAGTTATTTTGGCCTTTATAACCTATTTATTTCAATTCTTTTTTTTATTACTGCTGAGGCAATTATAGCTTAGAACATTTTATTCTTCCCTGAAGTTGGCCTAAAAGTCAGTTCACTTCATTAATTTTAGCGGGTAGGTCTAGTTACAGCACAGATTTTTTTGTCAGTGCTTTTATACATGTAGAATAATCCATTGTCCTTTATTAAAACAACAGAGAAAAGAAAAGAATAAGTTTTGAAGGGCTCATGTTATCTTCTTCTGGAGTATTTGCCTATAAAATATGTATGTTCTATGCAATAAACTTAATTGTTTTAATTCACACTTTATGTTTCACATTAAGAGGACATAGGTGTTTTGAGAATGGTACTAACATTTTTAACGAGAGATTAAGAAATAATAGAATCGTTACAATTATCATAAACCTTTCTTAAGCAGTGTAGAGCTATTTTCATTTTTGTTGCCACATGAATCCATCCCTCAAACTCAATGAAGTATGGAACTACCACATATGTTTAAAAATAATATCCTGAACATAAGAAAATTTATTACAAGTGAGAGATTAAAGGAAAGTTTTAAGCTACATATAGTTGTTCATTCAGTCAGCATTTATTGAATGCCCAGTATGTGACAGTTTGATTCTTATTTGTATAAAATATACAAATATCTCTGCTCTCATGGAAATATAAACTTTAATGTAGATCTAACCTTACATTACTGTCCTTTATCGAGCCCAGATGGGCTCGATAAAGGACAGAAATGGTATGGACCTAACAGAAGCAGAGGATATTAAGAAGAGGTGGCAAGAATACACAGAAGAACTGTACAAAAAAGATCTTCACGACCCAGATAATCATGATGGTGTGATCACTGACCTAGAGCCAGACATCCTGGAATGTGAAGTCAAGTGGGCCTTAGGAAGCATCACTACAAACAAAGCTAGTGGAGGTGATGGAATTCCAGTGGAGCTATTTCAAATCCTGAAAGATGATGCCATGAAAGTGCTGCATTCAATATGCCAGCAAATTTAGAAAACTCAGCAGTGGCCACAGGACTGGAAAAGGTCAGTTTTCATTCCAATCCCAAAGAAAGGCAATGCCAAAGAATGCTCAAACTACCGCACAATTGCACTCATCTCACATGCTAGTAAAGTAATGCTCAAAATTCTTCAAGCCAGGCTTCAGCAATATGTGAACCGCAAACTTCCTGATGTTCAAGCTAGTTTTAGAAAAGGCAGAGGAAGCAGAGATCAAATTGCCAACATCCACTGGATCATCGAAAAAGCAAGAGAGTTCCAGAAAAACATCTATTTCTGCTGTATTGACTATACCAAAGCCTTTGACTGTGTGGATCACAATAAACTGTGGGAAATTCTTCAAGAAATGGGAATAGCAGACCACCTGACCTGCCTCTTGAGAAATCTGTATGCAGGTCAGGAAGCAATAGTTAGAACTGGACATGGAACAACAGACTGGTTCCAAATAGGAAAAGGAGTTTGTCAAGGCTGTATATTGTCACCCTGCTTATTTAACTTATATGCAGAGTACATCATGAGAAACGCTGGACTGGAAGAAGCACAAGCTGGAATCAAGATTGCTGGGAGAAATATCAATAACCTCAGATATGCGGATGACACCACCCTATGGCAGAAAGTGAAGAGGAACTAAAGAGCCTCTTGATGAAAGTGAAAGTGGAGAGGGAAAAAGTTGGCTTAAAGCTCAACATTCAGAAAACAAAGATCATGGCATCTGGTCCCATCACTTCATGGGAAATAGATGGGGAAACAGTAGAAACAGTGTCAGACTTTATTTTTCTGGGCTCCAAAATCACTGCAGATGGTGACTGCAGCCATGAAATTAAAAGACGCTTACTCCTTGGAAGGAAAGTTATGACCAACCTAGATAGAATATTCAAAAGCAGAGACATTACTTTGCCAACAAAGGTCTGTCTAGTCAAGGCTATGGTTTTTCCTGTGGTCATGTATGGGTGTGAGAGTTGGAGTGTGAAGAAGGCTGAGCGCTGAAGAATTGATGCCTTTGAACTGTGGTGTTGGAGAAGACTCTTGAGAGTCCCTTGGACTGCAAGGAGATCCAACTAGTCCATTCTGAAGGAGATCAGCCCTGGGATTTCTTTGGAAGGAATGATGCTGAAGCTGAAACTCCAGTACTTTGGCCACCTCATGCGAAGAGTTGACTCATTGGAAAAGACTCTGGTGCTGGGAGGGATTGGGGGCAGGAGGAGAAGGGGACAACAGAGGATGAGATGGCTGGATGGCATCACTGACTGGATGGACGTGAGTCTCAGTGAACTCCAGGAATTGGTGATGGACAGGGAGGCCTGGCGTGCTGCGATTCATGGGGTCACGAATAGTCGGACATGACTGAGCGACTGAACTGAACTGACTGAACCATTACATTAGTATAATATTTAATCCACTTAGTTACATATGCCCATTTAGTATTACATCCATTAATAGTAATTTTGACTATTCTATTTTCCAATTTCATGTTTCAAAAACAATTGTAGCCCAACATTTACATGCAATTTTAAAAATTAAAAAATTATGACATTTATCTAGCATATAAGAATATGGTTTTTATATGTTTTTACTTTCTCATGATTTATGTATTTTATAACTGGAAGTTTGGATTTCTTAAGCTCATCAACCATTTCACCCATCCACCTTCATCCTCAGCAACCACCATTCTGTTCTCTGTATCTATGATTTTGGTTTTATTTTGTTTTGCTCTTTTGTCCTGATTTTTAGATTCTACATGTAAGTGAAATAATATGGCATTTGTCTTTCTCTTACATTTTGCTTAGCATAATTCCCTTTGTGTGAGTGTGTGCTAAGTAACTTCTGTCATGTCCGACTCTTCGCGACCCTATGGACTATAGCCCACCAGGCTTCTCTGATCATGGGATTCTCCAGACAAGATACTGAAGGGGGTTGCCATGTCCTCCTCCAGGGGATCTTCCCAACCCAGGGATTGAACCCAGGTCTCCTATGGCTCCTGTGTTGCAGGAGGATTCTTTACTGCTGAGCCACTGAAGAAGCCCTTAATTCCCTTTAGGTCTACTAATTTAGCTTGGCAAGTTCAGTTCCTTTCAGTTGCTCAGTCGTGTCCAACTCTTTGTGACCCCATGAACTGCAGCATGCCAGGCCTCCCTGTCCATCACCAACTCCCGGAGTCCACCCAAACCCATGTCCATTGAGTCAGTGATGCCATCCAACCATCTCATCCTCTATCATCCCCCTCTCCTCCTGCCCTCAATCTTTCCCAGCATCAGGATCTTTTCAAATGAGTCAGCTCTTCGCATCAGGTGGCCAAAGTATTGGAGTTTCAGCTTTAGCATCAGTCCTTCCAGTGAACACCCAGGACTGATCTCCTTTAGGATGGACTGGTTGGATCTCCTTGCAGTCCAAGGGACTCTCAAGAGTCTTCTCCAACACCACAGTTCAAAAGCATCAATTCTTTGGTGCTCAGCTTTCTTTATAGTCCAACTCTCATCCATACATGACCACTGGAAAAACCATAGCCTTGACTAGATGGACCTTTGTTGGCAAAATAATGTTTCTGCTTTTTAATATGCTGTCTAGGTTGGTCGTAACTTTCCTTCCAAGGATTAAGCATCTTTTAATTTCATGGTTGCAGTCACCATCCGCTTGGCAAAAGTTAGTTCTTTTTTATAACCAAGTAATAATTCCTTGTATATATCTCCTCTTCTTTATCCATCCATCCACTGAGGTTGTCTCCATATTTTGGCAACTGTAAATAATGCTGCAATGAACATGGTCAGGTGCAGATATCTTTTTGAATTAGTGTTTTCATTTTCTTTGGATAAATATCCAGAACTGGAATGGCTGAATCATATGGAAGTTCTATTTTTAATTTTTTGAGGAACTTCCATACTGTTTTCTGTGGTGACTGCACCAATTTACATTCCCACCAGGAGTGTAGGAGGGTTCCCTTTTCTCCATGTTCTGGCCAACATTTGTTATTTGTTCTCTTTTTCATAACAGCTATTCTGATAGGTATGAGGTGACATCTCATTGGGGTTTGATTTGTACTTCCCTTATAATTAATGATGCTAAGCATCTTTTCATGTGCTAGATTCTGGGTGCATGTGGCAGCTTCAGCAAGGGGCCAGGAGGATACTGTGACTCCTTGTGTGTGCTTGCCCCGCTGGGGGTGGGTGAGCGCTACAGCAGCTGGCCATAGCAGGGCAGTGGGTGCTTTCTGCATCCGTGTGTAGCCACCTGTGCTCGCAGGTAGTGGGGAGTCCAGCAATGCCTTCCCCCAATGCCTCGGTCCCCAGGGAGAGTTTCATCTGTCCCCTACCCCACCAGCTGATGCTCCAAGATTAGCAAATGAATACTGCACAATTGCACTCATCTCACACGCTAGTAAAGTAATGCTCAAAATTCTTCAAGCCAGGCTTCAGCAATACATGAACTGTGAACTTCCTGATGTTCAAGCTAGTTTTAGAAAAGGCAGAGGAAGCAGAGATCAAATTGCCAACATCCACTGGATCATCGAAAAAGCAAGAGAGTTCCAGAAAAACATCTATTTCTGCTGTATTGACTATACCAAAGCCTTTGACTGTGTGGATCACAATAAACTGTGGGAAATTCTTCAAGAGATGGGAATACCAGACCACCTGACCTGCCTCTTGAGAAATCTGTATGCAGGTCAGGAAGCAATAGTTAGAACTGGACATGGAACAACAGACTGGTTCCAAATAGGAAAAGGAGTTTGTCAAGGCTGTATATTGTCACCCTGCTTATTTAACTTATATGCAGAGTACATCATGAGAAACGCTGGACTGGAAGAAGCACAAGCTGGAATCAAGATTGCTGGGAGAAATATCAGTAACCTCAGATATGCTGATGCTAAGTCGCTTCAGTCGTGTCCGACTCTGTGTGACCCCATAGACGGCAGCCCACCAGGCTCCTCCGTCCCTGGGATTCTCCAGGCAAGAACACTGGAGTGGGTTGCCATTTCCTTCTCCAATGCATGAAAGTGAAAAGTGAAAGGGAAGTTGCTCAGTCGTGTCCAGCTCTTCACGACCCCATGGATCGCAGCCCACCAGGTTCCTCCATCCATGGGATTTTCCAGGCAAGAGTACTGGAGTGGGGTGCCATGACCTTCTCCGATATATGCAGATGACACCACCCTTATGGCAGAAAGTGAAGAGGAATTAAAAAGCCTCTTGATGAAAGTGAAAGAGGAGAGGGAAAAAGTTGGCTTAAAGCACAACATTCAGAAAATGAAGATCATGGCATCCGGTCCCATCACTTTATGGGAAATAGATGGAGAAACAGTGGAAACAGTGTCAGACTTTATTTTTTGGGGCTCCAAAATCACTGCAGATGGTGACTGCAGCCATGAAATTAAAAGACGTTTACTCCTTGGAAGGAAAGTTATGACCAACCTAGATAGCATATTCAAAAGCAGAGACATTACTTTGCCAACAAAGGTCCGTCTAGTCAAGGCTATGGTTTTTCCAGTGGTCATGTATGGATGTGAGAGTTGGACTGTAAAGAAAGCTGAGTGCCAAAGAATTGATGCTTTTGAACTGTGGTGTTGGAGAAGACTCTTGAGAGTCCCTTGGACTGCAAGGAGATCCAACCAGTCCATTCTGAAGGAGATCAGCCCTGGGATTTCTTTGGAAGGAATGATGCTAAAGCTGACGCTCCAGTACTTTGCCACCTCATGCGAAGAGTTGACTCATTGGAAAAGACTCTGATGCTGGGAGGGATTGTGGGCAGGAGGAGAAGGGGACGACAGAGGATGAGATGGCTGGATGGCATCACTGACTCGATGGACGTGAGTCTGAGTGAACTCCAGGAGTTGATGATGGACAGGGAGGCCTGGCGTGCTGCGATTCATGGGGTCACGAAGAGTTGGACACGACTGAGCGACTAAACTGAACTGAACTGATTCTTCAGTTAGACAGGGTGTCTTTTGTGCTGAGTCCCGGAGTAAGTGAGACCACAGCAAGTCCTTTGAAAGGGGAAACTCAGTCCTCTCCATCTCTCTGGGCCCTTGGACGCAAGCCCCAGTGGTTTTCTGCAGGCATGAGGAGGCCCGTCTCTCTGATGCTTGTCCAGGGGTCGGGATGCCTGGCATGGAGCACAAACCTTTTCTCTGGGAGAAGCTCAAACCTGTGAGATCTGTCGCTGTTGCGGGTCACCACGCAGGGCGGGGCTCTCATGAGCCCACATCTCCGCCTCTCGCCCCCATCTCACATGGCACTTTCACCCCTGCTTGTGCAGAAGTAGTTCAGCCAGTTTGCAGTTCTTTTCAGAGGACATTGTTCCATGTGCAGCTGAAATGCACTATATCCCGGGTGCGGGGGGGCGGTGCCCAAGTTCAGGATCTTTCCATGCCACCGTCTTGGACTGCCATCTCACTTTTATCTAAATTGGGATGATTATGCTTTGCTACAAGAACCCATATGTATATCAGTATCAGTATTATTTACCCATTCTTACTGTGGGTAGATATACATGGCTTCCATAAAGTAATTACTTATTATTATGCCTTTTTAAGTGATTGTTGAAAGGCTTCTTTACAATTATATCCAATAAGTTTTAAAATAGTTCCTTACTGATTCTGTCAAGTGACCTCTACAAACATTAAACTACCATCGGTTGGTACTATTTTATGGTAATGCATCTTCCCCAAAGTTTTGTTTTTAAAAAATAAAACCATTGAGAAGGATTGCCCCAATATTATTACAACTTCATAAAGACTTAAATAAAGATAACTGCTCTGCTAGGGAAGAATTTTTGAGGAAAACTCATTCCCCCTTTGTTTAGGTATACGTGGTAGCAATACCCATTGTTAGGACTTTGCCTTCTCCATGAACTTTCTGTTTTCCCACATTCTTTCTTGGGTCACTTTTTTTACAAAGGAGATTTTAAGTGATAATGTCCTGTTGGTTTCTATGATTCTATCAATACTCTCTTTATAGAGCAGCTTAGGGCGTTCTCCGTCAGTGGACAGAGTTTCTGCTTCATGAGCCTTCCTTGCGAGCTTGGCAGCGAGATGACCAGAGTCAGCAGTAGCTGCAGAGCAGAGGCAGGCCCCGGCTTACGCTGTTTGCAGCATAAAGCGGGCAGAGGTCGTTCGGGCAACGGATGCTTATTGAGCGTCTGCTGAGAACGCCGGAACTCTGCTCACGTTGACCGGGCGTTCCGAGCACCGTGCGTTCCGAGCTCAGTTTGTAGGTTTCACACTCCTCAGCATCAGCGCTTTCCATCAGTTTTTGGTTGTTTTATGTTTTCGTGTTTTGTGTTTTAACTTTTACAATGCTGTGTTGGAATCAGTCATACAACAATGTGAGTGAGTGAGTGAGTGGAAGTCGCTCAGTCGTGTCTGACTCTTTGCGACCCCACGGACTGTTCAGTCCATGGAGTTCTCCAGGCCAGAATACTGGAGTGGGGAGCCTTTCCCTTCTCCATGGGATCTTCCCAACCCAGACATCGAACTCAGGTCTCCTGTACTGCAGGTGAATTCTTTACCAGCTGAGCTATCAGGGAAGCCCCGGACAATGTGAACCACCCAGAACTATACATACATCCCCTCCTCCTGAACCTCCCTCCGTCCCCATCCTGCCCGCCTCCCATCATCACAGCCTGGGCTTCTGTGCTGCGCGCAGCTTCTCACCAGCTGCCCCTCTCACCCCGGGGGCGTATGTATCTTGATGCTGCTTCCTCCCTTTGTCCCTCCTCTCCTTCCCCCACTGTGTCCACAAGTCCATTCTCCAGGTCTGCGTCTCCATTCCTTCCTTGAAAACAGGTTCATCAGGACCATTTTTCTAGATTCCATACATATATACATTAATATGCTGTGTTTATTTTTCCTTTTCTGATTTACTTCACTCTGTATAACAGGCTGTCAGTTGTTAAAATATGTAAGCTAATGGTCCATCACAATAAGTTGTCCCAGGACTCAGCTCCAAAGTCAAAGTGACATTTTTTTTTTGAGAACCATCAATATTACGATTTACCCATTATATGTGATGGAATTAGTCTTCCAACTGCTTTTCTGACAGGTGATTTTGCTTGATTAACATGGTTATAGGAAAATCCCAAGATCAACACTGTCAAAACCAAGCATCATTATATGTCTATGATTTGGAACACCCTAAAGATGATTAATTTGAGAAGAGAATGGGGACATTGCTTTTGAAAATATATGCCTTCTGTTTTATCGCAATATACTGTTGAACCATAAATAACCAGTGTCAAAATATATCATCTTGTTGCTGAGATGTTTTGACATCTGGCCCTTCTGCAATAAAAACTTTGCATGCATTTTGCTTCCATAAATATATGTTGCTTCGTGCACAAAAACATACCATTCTATATTTCATATAGCTGTTAAAGGTCCATTTTTAGAATTATGCAGATTTAGATGCACAATGCAGAGTAGAAGTAACATTTTTTTATACAAGTCATAAAACTGGTAAATTGTTTCATAATTTCTCTTTGTTAGAATAGCTTCCTTTGAACTGAAAAACTATTTTCAAGGCTTCTCGTAAAAGTAAAATTATGAGTCAAAATGGTTTGCACAAAACAGATCTGTTTGTTTTACATATTTTGAATTATTCTAGAAATAACCGTATGCTATTCTCTCATAATCTTTTGTTACAGAATCAAAAGTAGAGCCACAGTTCAATAGAGCAGACAAAGTGACTACAGTCCATACATAATGTGTGACAACTTTGCATCATGTCAATTTGCTAAACAGACTAAGCAAACAAATGTTTAGTATTATAAGATATATAGTTAAAAATTATACCTCTTAGAAGGATGATATCAACTGATGATTATACAGGAGAGAAATGTGTATTAAGTGACCATTCTAAAATTCCTTTCACTCAACAGCGATTCCCTCTGGGTCCATGACACACTCTGTGGTTAGTCTTGGGAAGAAACTCACGGTTTATTTCCTAAACTCACAACTGGGACCACGGTTCATCCCAAACTCCTAATTCATCCCTCCCTCCCACCTTTACCCTTTGTGTCAGACTTTATTTTTTGGGGCTCCAAAATCACTGCAAATGGTGACTGCAGCCATAAAATTAAAAGATGCTTACTCCTTGGAAGGAAAGTTATGACCAACCTAGATAGCATATTCAAAGGCAGAGACATTACTTTGCCAACAAAGGTCCGTCTAGTCAAGGCTATGGTTTTTCCTGTGGTCATGTATGGATGTGAGAGTTGGACTGTGAAGAAAGCTGAGTGCCGAAGAATTGATGCTTTTGAACTGTGGTGTTGGAGAAGACTCCTGAGAGTCCCTTGGACTGCAAGGAGATCCAACCAGTCCATTCTGAAGGAGATCAGCCCTGGGATTTCTTTGGAAGGAATGATGCTAAAGCTGAAACTCCAGTACTTTGGCCACCTCATGGGAAGAGCTGACTCATTGGAAAAGACTCTGATGCTGGGAGGGATTGGGGGCAGGAGGAGAAGGGGACGACAGAGGATGAGATGGCTGGATGGCATCACTGACTCGATGGACATGAGTCTGAGTGAACTCCAGAAGTTGGTGATGGACAGGGAGCCCTGGCGTGCTACGATTCATGGGGTTGCAAATAGTTGGACACGACTGAGCGACTGAACTGAACTGAACCATAAGATTGCTCTCTATGTCTGTAAGTTTGCTTCCATTTTGTAAATAAGTTCATTGGTGTCATATTTTAGATTCCATGTGTAGGTAATGTCATAGGTGCTGTGTGGACAGTTTAGTTTAATTCTGGGACTGGCAAGTGAGGGGCCTGCAGAGGGAGAGACACTCTGATGGAAGCAGAGAGCTTGTCAACACCCAGCCAGGACCTGGGGACAGAGGTGTGTTTCCAGAAGAAGCTGCTCTAAGCGGGTCTCGGGCAGTGGGAGGTGGGGACAGAAGGAGATGGGGTGGGGCCCCAGTCCACGGAAGAGTGCGCACGGGCCTCCAGTGTGGAGGGAGCCCTTAATGTTTGGGGACCGGAAGGAGGTGGACGGCGCTGGGAGGAGCATCCTGGTCTGGGAGCATTTGCATCGTGCTGACATGTCACTCAGAGCACTCTCCTGGGTCATCTAGCTTATGACTTATGGCATCCTCAGCGGACCGTCTCCTGCCGAGTCCACATTCTCTTCTCCCATTTGTTTATGTGTTCTAATGTTGGCAGTCAGTGTGTATAAATCCTTAACCATTCTCAAAGCTTGGAGAAATCTAATTCTTTCTTTAGCTGTTAAATACTTTACTAAGGAAACATCTTTCTCTCTCTCTCTCTCTCTCTCTCTCTCTCTATATATATATATATATATATATATATATTTATTTATTTTAAAGAAAGACTGTTTCCAGGGACTTTGAGACACTAAACCTCAGGTGAGACATCTGGAGAGGTTAAATAACTCAGAATTGACAATCAGATCAGATCAGATCAGTCGCTCAGTCGTGTCCTACTCTTTGTGACCCCATGAATCGCAGCACTCCAGTCCTCCCTGTCCATCACCAATTCCTGGAGTTCACTCAGACTCACGTCCATCGAGTCAATGATGCCATCCAGCCATCTCATCCTCTGTCGTCCCCTTCTCCTCCTGCCCCCAATCCCTCCCAGCATCAGAGTCTTTTCCAATGAGTCAACTCTTCACATGAGGTGGCCAAAGTACTGGACTTTCAGCTTTAGCATCAGTCCTTCCAAAGAAATCCCAGGGCTGATGTCCTTCAGAATGGACTGGTTGGATCTCCTTGCAGTCCAAGGGACTCTCAAGAGTCTTCTCCAACACCACAGTTTAAAAGCATCAATTCTTTGGCGCTCAGCCTTCTTCACAGTCCAACTCTCACATCCATACATGACCACAGGAAAAACCATAGCCTTGACTAGACGGACCTCTGTTGTCAAAGTAATGTCTCTGCTTTTGAATATGCTATCTAGGTTGGTCATAACTTTCCTTCCAAGGAGTAAGCGTCTTTTAATTTCATGGCTGCAGGCACCATCTGCAGTGATTTGGAGCCCAGAAAAATAAAGTCTGACACTGTTTCTACTGTTTCCCCATCTATTTCCCATGAAGTGGTGGGACCGGATGCCATGATCTTTGTTTTCTGAATGTTGAGCTTTAAGCCAACTTTTTCACTCTCCACTTTCACTTTCATCAAGAGGCTTTTTAGTTCCTCTTCACTTTCTGCCATAAGGGTGGTGTCATCTGCATATCTGAGGTTATTGATATTTCTCCCAGCAGTCTTGACTCCAGTTTGTGTTTCTTCCAGTCCATCGTTTCTCATGATGTACTCTGCATATAAGTTAAATAAGCAGGGTGACAATATACAGCCTTGACAAACTCCTTTTCCTATTTGGAACCAGCGTGTTGTTCCATGTCCAGTTCTAACTGTTGCCTCCTGACCTGCATACAAATTTCTCAAGAGGCGGATCAGGTGGTCTGGTATTCCCATCTCTTGAAGAATTTTCCACAGTTTATTCTGATCCACACAGTCAAAGGCTTTGGCATAGTCAATAAAGCAGAAATAGATGCATTCCTGGAACTCTCTTGCTTTTTCCATGATCCAGTGGATGTTGGCAATTTGATCTCTGGTTCCTCTGCCTTTTCTAAAACCAGCTTGAACATCAGGAAGTTTGCGGTTCACATATTGCTGAAGCCTGGCTTGGAGAATTTTGAGCATTACTTTACTAGCGTGTGAGATGAGTGCAATTGTGTGGTAGTTTGAGCATTCTTTGGCATTGCCTTTCTTTGGGATTGCAATGAAAACTGACCTTTTCCAGTCCTGTGGCCACTGCTGAGTTTTCCAAATTTGCTGGCATATTGAGTGCAGCACCTTCACAGCATCATCTTTCAGGATTTGGAATAGCTCAACTGGAATTCCATCACCTCCACTAGCTTTGTTCGTAGTGATGCTTTCTAAGGCCCACTGGACTTCACATTCCAGGATGTCTGGCTCTAGGTGAGTGATCACACCATCGTGATCATCTGGGTCATGAAGATCTTTTTTGTACAGTTCCTCTACTAAAGCTAAATAATAGGATGCTTTCTTGAACCATAAGTCTCACAGAAAAGTACAGATTTAATGGATATCAAGAAAGAGAAGCATTTAGCAACTATTTAAAGGGCCTCTTGCCCTAATTATAATTTTAAATAACTATCCATTATAGAGTTTTATTTAGCAAATGATTTTGAATGATTTCTTCAGTTTCTTTTAAAAAGCACAGATTGAAACTATAGACAAGGTAAACCTAAACTTTAAATGGAAAACTTCATTCCTAATGCTTTAAACATAATAGCCGAAGGCAGTGAAGCCAGCAGAAAATGCAGAGGCGGTGAAAGTCTTCTGCTCACGTGACATGAGGAAATGACCTCTGAGCCTCAGTCTCCCGATCTGTAACAAATCTATCAGCTAAGGTTTGTGTGATGATCAAATGAATAGTTATTATTATCAAATAATCAAATTATTATCAAATAATAATAATAACCATTTTACTTTCATAAGAAATCTAGTTGCTGAGTAATAATTTTGAATTTGTTCAATTCTTCTTGAATTATCCCATATCTCTTTTAATATTCTTTAAATATTAAATAAAAATGAAACTATTGTTGTCAAGGCACTTTGGGACATGTGAACTGTTGTTGAAATCTATCTAGAATGTAGGGTTAGGGTTAGGGTTAGGGTTAGACTTTGGCCACCTGATGTGAAGAACTGACTCATTGGAAAAGACCCTGATGCTGGATAAGATTGAAGGCAGGAGGGCAGCGGACGACAGAGGATTAGATAGTTGGATGGCATCATTGACTCGATGGACATGAGTTTGAGTAAACTCCGGGAGTTGGTGATGGACTGGGCAGCCTGGTGTGATGCAGTCCATGGGGTCACAAAGAGTCAGACACAACTGAGCAACTGAAGTGAACTGAACTGAAAACGTTATTAGGTGAATGAGTCTCCCATTAACAGAAAGGCAGATCAAAGATGTAGTAACTTAAAACATTAATCAGGAGACAGTGCCGCCTGGGGAATCAGTGAAGTGGATGCAAGGAGAGTCCCCATCTAATTGTGGAAAGAAAAATCACCAGAAACTTGGAGACAAAACAAAAGGAGGAAGGCATGTATTCTCGGGGCATCGTTTAACAAACCCATCCGAGGATGGTTTAGTTTCCTAGGGAAACGCAGCTCTGCCTTGCTGTCTACTGTTGATCATGGCCAGCCCAGACTCCCTGAATTTACTTGTTAACCTGCAGACTTGTGTCCCCCAGAGACACAGATTTCTGCTTCATCAGATGCAGATGAGTAGAGAAACACAATGGTTACAGTTTTACTGCCCTGGCCCACCCTTTCTCTAACCTAGCAGCCCCACTTCAGCAGATTTTCTCAGACAGACTGTGTTCATTTGTTTCTCAAATGCTGTCTTATCCAGCTTTATCATCCCGAGTGTTCTCTCATGTGTGAATACATAAACCTTTGGCCTATATATTCTAAATTTGTAGAATGTGTTTAGCTTTTTAATATTAAGCTTGACAGTTTTAAATAAAATTTACTTACTTTGTGGGTTTTGTGGATTGAAAAAAAAAATCCACAACCTAGAAGCAGAGAATTCTGTTTTTTCAGTGAACTTGCTGCAAACTTGATCCTGGGATAATGCCTCCCAGATAGTTCTGAGGGATGCTCAGAAGAACTAAAGAAAGGAAAGGACAGGGTATACAGGGTTTTTTGAAAATAAAATAAAATAAAATAAAAACCCCAGCTAGTTGAACATCAAAAGAATACTGGTAATTATATAACAAACCCAGAATCTCACATTAGTGAATTTAAGACTTTTCTCTGTATGGGAAGATGCAAGAATCTCCTTGCATTGAAATCACTCTTTTGATATGCACCTTAGCTATCTCAGCTGGTAAAGAATCCAATCTGCCTGCAATGCAGGAGACCTGGGTTTGATCCCTGGGTTGGGAAGATCCCCTGGAGAAGGGAAAGGCTACCCACTCCAGTATTCTGGTCTGGAGAATTCCATGGACTATACGGTCCGTGGGATCGAAAGAGTCAGACACGACTGAGCAACTTTCACTCAGCTATGTAGAGCCAGTATCCTGTTTTTCTCCATTCTGAATCCCCTCTGGGCAGTTGTTAGGTTGATGGCTTTGTTTACTGAAATGGCAGGCATTCTTTGTCCACAGTTTCCAAGGACAATGTGGGGAAAAGAGAAAAGAAAATATTTAAAGTCTCAATTACTACACACTCTTTCAGGGTAAGTAAAGACAGGAAGCATTGCCTTGTCTGTGAAACTGCTTTGGCCTCATATACCCAGCAGAATGAGAAAATAAAATCTTTCTATTAAAAGAAAACGGTAACATACACAATTGCTTTGAAATAATAGAACAAACTAGGCAAGTGGGGTTACATGAATTGTTGCTTAAAATGCTGACTAAAAAAGATGCACAACTTGAGAGGCATTGAATTAAGTTTTATTTGGGGCAAAATGAGGCCTGCAGCCCAGGAGGCAGCCCTTCAGTTAGTTCTGAGAGACTGCTCCAAAGAGGTAGTCGGGGAAGGTCAACATGTAAGATTCTGGGGAAAGGAGGAATTCAGAGCAATCAACTGCTGACTTAGGGCTTCCCTTGTGGCTCAGCTGGTAAAGAATCCACCTGAAATGCAGGACACCTGGGTTTGATCCCTGGGTTGGGAAGATCCCCTGGAGAAGGGAAAGGCTATCTGAAGGAGGAAACAGACAGAACAGCAGGACTCCATCTTGGGTCGGACTGTGGACTTTGGGCTATATGCCCAGTATCTATGGAAACGGCATACAGACTGGAAAACCAGACTCGCCCCCCAACCCCCACCACCATGGAAGAGCCCCAGGGCTCATACCTAGACTCTCCATCGCCTAAAAGAATACACTGTGTAACCAAATAGAATCATAAATTCTATTATGCTTACTGGGGTATGATCACAGGCCTACTGATAATTGCCCACTGTTAACTACCTAGGCTTAAGGCATACGAATCACGGGCTTAAGGCATACGAATCAAAGGTTAACTTTAATTGTATCTTTCTTTTCCTTTGTTCAGACTATGTCAGAGAATTTGGGGAGGTGGGTTTGGGCATGTACACTTAGGGTATATAAGGTTTTCACAAAAGCTGGTTGGGGTCCTTGGCTAAGAGGAGACTCGCCTTGGGCCCACCAGTGCGCTCCACTATCTGCATTGTCCTTCTGAGTGAGTTTGTTTCCCGGAACACGTGGCTACAACACTACCCACCCCAGTATTCTGGCTTGGAGGATTCCATGGGGTCACAAAGAGTCGGAGACGACTGAGCGACTTTCACTTTACTTCAAGTGCTTACTTTACAAAAGGTTTTCTGCTAGTCATGAGGAGCTGATGTCACCATGAAGGGATTAGTGCTTTTCCAGATACGAAGAGATGCAAGCACTGGGATCTTTATTTTCTTGGGCTCCAAACTCACTGCAGATGGTCACTGCAGCCATGACATCAAAAGACGCTTGCTACTTGGAAGAAAAGCTATGACCAACCTAGTCAGCATATTAAAAAGCTGAGACAGGACTTTGCCAACAAAGGTCTGTCTAGTCAAAGCGATGGTGTTTCCAGTAGTCGTGTATGGATGTGAGAGTTGGGGTATAAAGAAAGCTGAGTGCCGAAGAATTGATGCTTTTGAACTGTGGTGTTGGAGAAGACTCTTGAGAGTCCCTTGGACTGCAAGGAGATCCAACCAGTCCATCCTAAAGGAGATCAGTCCTGGGTGTTCATTGGGAGGGCTGATGCTGAAGCTGAAACTCCAATGCTTTCGCCACCTGATGCAAAGAACTGACTCTTTGGAAAAGACCCTGATGCTGGGAAAGATTGAAGGCAGGAGGAGAAAGGGACAACAGGGGATGAGATGGTTGATTGGCATCGATGAACATGAGTTTGAGCAAACTCAGGGAGTTGGTGATGGATAGGGAGGCCTGGCGTGCTGCAGTCCATGGGGTCGCAAAGAGTCAGACATGACTGAGGACCGAACCGAAGGACTGGGATCATGAAATCAGTTCCTGAAAATATCTAAGGAGCTAAAGACCTAACCCACAGAGTGCCTCCCTCCAGCCTGAACTCCCTCTTGGAGTGCTGAAGGTCAGCAGCCGCAGCGGGCAGTTTAAACTCCAGAGGCAGATGGCAAATGTGCTTGTTGTGCAGTTGCTGGCAGTGCTCTTGGCAAGTGCCAGTCTGTAGTTGGCAAAAACAACATACGCGTCCTGGTTATTAGGTGTGATGGGACGCATTCTGAAGATTCACCTTTTGCTTTTGTTTGTCCGTCTGCTTTCCTTCGCTCTAGGGAGAGGGGCCAGAAAGTCCCTACCTGCAGGAAGTCAGGGGGTTCTGGATGGTAGGGAATCCTGGAAGCATTTGGAAGCCCTGCACGTAGAGGTGGCCGGGACGTTGCTGTTCAGGAAGGATCTTTTAGCTGCTGTTTCGAATACATAAGATCTGAAAGAAGACTGGGAAAAAAGGAAGGTCCATGTGGGCTTTGGATCTGTGGAAGCATGACTGTTTAGCTCACTCTCACCGAGAATTCTGCAGGAGGCTGTGGCCAGCCCTGGGATGGCACATGGGAGCCCATCCAGCGTGGTGGGCCCGCGCGAGTGGTGGTGTGTTGGAGCCCGAGGTTCCAGCGGGAATCAGGCATCGAGGCTGCACCGGGTGCCCGGCTCCCCTTCAGACCTGGCTCTACTCCGTGGGCGCTGCGCCCCCTTGTGGTTGCATACGGAGATGCACCCGAGTTCCCGGAATGACCTTGAGTTTTGAGCGAGTGAGAATCTGGGTCAGGGTCTCTGGCCAGGCTTAGTAAGCAAGACCTGGGAAGATGGTATGGGCCCTGAGGGGAGGTGAGAGGAGTGTGCTCGCTTAACTTATTCTGCTGGAGATCAGGATCCTGGGAATGAATGGAAATATTTAAGCTAATGTAAAACTTTGTTCAAAAGGTAAATGACTGATAAAGGAATCAATCAGAGGTGTGAGTGTCTGTAGATTTCGGGGTAAAATGACATGTGATAAGATAAAAGGTAGCTTCTTGATCCAGGGACGTGTTTTATATTCATGACAATAATATGTTAGTTTTTTTTTTTTTAATTAATATTAAAAGAGGACCTTTACACTTAACTTCAAAACGATATGAAAGTATTAAGGCCTATGTTAGTTTCCTATGACTACACATTAACAGCAAATTGGTAGCTGAAAACAATACAAAGTTGCCTAATACCTTGCAGTGCTTGAAATTAGAAGTGTGCAGTGGGTCTTGCTAGGCTAATACCAAGCTTCGGGCAGAACCGCATTCCTTTCAGAGGCTCCAGCGGAGTCCCTGCTTGCCTTTCCAGCTCCTGGAGGCTGTCTGCATCCTGGGCTTGCACCTCCTCATCTATAAGTCATGATGGCTGATCCAGTCTTCTCACCATGCGTTCCCCTACACCGACCTTCTGCCTCCCTCTTCCACACCAAAGAGGCCCTTGTAAGCACACGGGGCCGCCTGAGTGACCCAGGGTAATTTCACTGTATTAGGATTTGCGTGCTGCGTAGCTTCAGTCGTCTCTGCCTCTTCGTGACCACATGGACTGTAGCCCGCCAGGCTCCTCTGCCATGGGATTCTCCAGGCAAGAATACCGGAATGGGTTGCCATGCCCTTCTCCAGGGCATCTTCCCAGCCCAGGGATGGAACCTGCATCTCTTTTGTCTCCTGCACTGGAGACTAGCACTGCTTGAGAAGCCCTTGTTAGGGTTAGCTCCCTCATTTATCTGCAATCTCAGTTCGCTTCTGCCACGTGATACACGTTTCCAGCTTCTATGTATTAAGATATGGGCATTTTGGAGTGGGGAGTAGTATTCTTTCTACCACAGGTCACAAAGGCAAGGAAAGCAAGATAAAAATCAGAGAAAATATGGAAAACATCTCACTGGATCATAAGTGAAAGTCACTGAGTCATGTCCGACTCTGTGACCCCATGGACTGTACAGTCCATGGAATTCTCCAGTCAAGAATACTGGAGTGGGTTGCCATTCTCTTCTCCAGGGGATCTTCCCAACCCAGGGATTGAACCCAGATTGTGGAAGGATTCTTTAACAGTTGAGCCACCAGGGAAGCCTCTGGATCCTAAGGTATCATAAATATTTATTGTAAAGTAATTAGCCTCCATTTATATTAAGTAAATTAATATATTAATCATTTATATTAAGTAAATAAACTTAAAAAATGTATAATTACTGCTGAGGATTTTTAAGCTGGGTTCATTATAATTTGATATTATGGTAAGTTAATTTTGAAGATATTAAATAGTTAATTTTTTAGAAATAGCTTAGTTGTCCTTTTACTGATTATACTACCTTCTCTTTATAAAAATTGCAAGAAGGCTCTGTACGTATACATCTACACACACACACACATATATTTATACACATATGTATGTGAAAATATAACTCATTTGCTGCCCTGTCATATAGAGGCAGCTCCAAGCACATTTTAGAATATCTTTCAAGGTATTTAGTAATACTAAAAAAGTATGACAGTATGTGTTTGTTTAGATTAATGGGATTGTCTTTTTATCCATGCAATGGCTACAGGTCTGCATCATGATTTTTAATTGCTTTTCCAAATTCCTTTATGTGATGTATCATTTAAATAATTTCTTATTGTTGGACATTTCACACAATCCCCGTTTTCTTTTTATAAAAATATTCTGCATCTAAAAAATAAATAGTTTTATTAACATTTTTGTACATACTTATTTCATATATTTCTCACTGATTTCCTTAGGGTAAATTCTAGAAGTAGGTTAAATGGTAACAAGTATCAATTTAAATTAGCTTTTTTCCCCCTCAAGGATATAAATGAATAAAGCAGGTAACAATTCTGGAGAACAGAGCTCTTATTAGGGTAAGAGTGAATAATTTAAAATAAACTTTTATTGGAAAATAGTAAGAATGAGTTTTGCACATGAAGTTTGAATGTTTGTGATTCATATGGTTGCAATGTACTCTAGTACAGACTGATTTTATTAATACATTTAAAGCTCGGTTTCATTCTTTGCTTGAGAGATAATAGATCTGAGACTGATATGTACTGAGATCCTTGCCCAGGAAGGAAAGGTCAGCCACATATGATGATTCCACTTTATTTTGCATAAGAAGATGGCGGTGTAGCTACGGGTCAGCTGTATGCGTCGGGTCACTGAGGTCGCCTCCCGGGACCTTGTTTGTCACAGGACGGGCCTGGAGAGTAGTGGACTTCCTCTGGCTCTGACGTCCCTCCAGCCTTCGGTGCTCAGTACTAAATACAGTGACGTTCTGACATTGAAATTACGGGTTTAGATTGTTTATTTACGTATCCTCTTTACTTTCAAAAAGTCTTGTTGCAACTTACAAGAAAAACTTGAATATAGTGAGGCCAAGAATCACTATTTGATACAGGTCAAGTTAGGAGTCAAGCATCAGTTTTATTGGTAAAAAGGGAATCTGGACAATGACATCACATGCAGAATAACGTATATAAAATTCCCTGCCCATATATAAAATTCCCTGCCCCACTCCTGCTAGCTCCCATCCCTATCCTCTCAAGTAAAAGAGGAAAAGTGGAGAAACATTGTAGCAAAACTCTGGGTGAAGAATAGGGCTGCAACTTCCTAGCATTCAAGGCAAAGTGAGAAATATGGGGATAGATGTAGCAGACTCTGCCTGGTACAAAATTGAAACAGGAACTGATAATTTTTTGATCATGAATTTTGAGTGGCTCTCATCACAGATATTAAATGATGTTAAACATTAAATGACGTTAAATATGATGTTAAATATTCTCATATGTATGTAAATGATGTTACATACATCATGATGATGTTACATATTGTAACATGATGTTAAATATTATTGTAAATGATGTTAAATATTCTCATGTGTATGTATAATAACAATCTTATAAATGTTTTCCTTCTCTATGAAAGGCTTATTGCAGATTTTAAAATTCGAAATATAGTATCTTTCAAGACTATTGGCAAACTTTGAGAAAAATATTTATCTAAAATTTTGAGACTGCTTATAACCAACAAGTCCTGGCAGATTTTCTAAACAACTGACATTAATTCAATACATTTAAAGGAGGGATGGAATGGGGAGGGAGGAGGGAGGAGGATTCAGGATGGGGAACACATGTATACTTGTGGTGGATTCATTTTGATATTTGGCAAATCTAATACAGTTATGTAAAGTTTAAAAATAAAATAAAATTAAAAAAAAATCTTTATGCATAAAAAAAAAAAAGGTAAATTCTTATGAGTAAATAGCTTTAAATATGTTGATAATCTATTACCTACTAATTTAGCTCCTGATAACTAGTCTAGGGTTAAACCAAATACAAAGCACAGGAATAGCTTAAGGTGTTAACCTTTTTTACTGCAGCATTATTTTTAATAAGCAAATATTAGACTTGGTCAAAGCAAGGCAGAAGTCCAGTAATGGGTAATGGGTAAAGATTGATATACATACCTGACACAATTCAAAGACTTTTTAGAAATTGTGGTAAAACACACATAACATAAACATTTCCATCTTACCCATTTTTAAGTGTGTGCATTTAGGGTTACGGTACATTCACATTGCTTTGCAACTAATCTGCAGAAGTTTCCTTATAAAAGTGCAAGTCTGGATCCATTGAACAACTCCCCGTCTCTCCCTTCCCCCACCTCCTGGCAACCACCTTTCTACTTTCTGTCGCTCAGTCATGAAGGACTCTGCGACCCCATGGATTATACAGTCCGTGGAATTCTCCAGGCCAGAATACTGGAGTGTGTGGTTTTCCCCTTCTCCAGGGGATCTTCCCAACCCAGGGATCAAACCCTGGTCTCCCGCATTTCAGGTGGATTCTTTACCAGCTGAGCCCCAAGGGAAGCCCCTTCTATTTCTCTGAATTTGACTTTGTAGGAGGTTCCTCCTTTGAGTAGAATCATGCTGTATTTGTCTTTGTGTGACTGGCTTAGTTCACTTAGCATAATGTAGGTAATGTACCTACTCAGGGGTCATCCACTGTGTAACGTGTCAGAATTCCCTTCCTTGTTAACGCTAACCCTAACTCTGTTGTTTTGTAGCACTTTTGTTTGTTTGTTTGTTTGTTTTAACCTTTCATTGATAGATTTGTAAGTTACTGTTGTGAATAGTGCTGCTGTGAACATGTGTGTACAAATATCTCTTCAAGACCCTGCTTTCAGTTCTTTTGGGTAAAGACTCAGAAGTGGAATTGCTGGGTTGTATGGCTGACTCTCTTTTTAATTTTTTAAAGAACTGCCATCCAGTTTTCATCGCAGCTGCAGCATCCAGCATTCCCACTGATGGTGCCCAGGAGTCCCCATTTCCCACACCCTCAGCAACACTTGCTCTTTTCTTTTTCTGTAGCCGCCCTCCTGATGGTGTGCGGGGCAAGCACCTGTTCGTGTGTTTATCGGCCATTGGTCTTCTTTTATTTAACAGAATTTTAAAATCATTTGTTTATGGCTGCGCAGGGTCTTCTGCGGCATGCAGACATTCTCTAGCGGCAGCAAGCCAGGATCCTCTCCGGTTGGAGGCACGGCATCTCTTGCTGCGGGCACAGGCTCTGGGCACGCGGGCGGCGGCAGCGGCAGGATGCGGGCTCCAAGCTGAGGCCCACGGGCTCGGTTGCTCTGCAGATGAGGGATTCTCCCGGAGCAAGGAGTGAACCCGTGTCCCCGGCACCCGCAGGCAGATTCACCCCGGACCACCAGTCCGCCATTGGTTTCCCTGGGGAAGTGCCTATACGGTGCTTTGCCAGTTTTTTAAGCAGGCCGTTTGCTTTTCTTATTGAGTTTTAAGTGTTCTCTACTTACCTGGTGATTTTCAGATACATGATTCGCAAATATTTTTTTCCATTCTCCAGGTTGCCTTCTCACTCTGCTGATTGTGTCTTTTAATGCACGGAAGTTTTCAGCTTCATATAGTCTAATCTATTTTTATTTTTGTTGTTACTTGACCTCATTTGGTGGTTTCAGTGTTACAGGATGCAAAGTCTTTAAACTTCTGACCACGTTCAGGGCAGAGTTTCTTCCAGATTCCACTGTGGCGGATCTAGGACTGAACTATAATGCCAGGCCCACCTAGTTCTCTTGTTCAGATAAAACTTTGTGGTGTCAGTATCACCAAGCCTGTTTAATTTTCTAATTCAGAGGAATATTAAATCACATCATTTGACACATTGCCGTATATGAAGTAGATAACCAACAGGGACCTATCATATAGCACAGATCAGATCAGATCAGTCGCTCAGTCGTGTCCTACTCTTTGCGACCCCATGAATCGCAGCACGCCAGGCCTCCCTGTCCAACACCAACTCCCGGAGTTCACCCAAACTCACGTCCATCGAGTCAGTGATGCCATCCAGCCTTCTCATCCTCTGTCGTACCCTTCTCCTCCTGCCCCCAATCCCTCCCAGCATCAGAGTCTTTTTCCAATGAGTCAACTCTTCGCATGAGGTGGCCAAAGTAGGGAGTGATATTCAATGTCCCGTAATAACCTATAATGAAAAGAACCTGAAAAAGAATGTGTGTGTGTGTATATATTTATTATGTATACATGTAGCTGAACCACTTTCTGTACACCTGCAGCGGACAGAACACTGTATATCAACTATACTTCAGATTTTTTTTTTAATGATGAGACAAATCCATCATCTGATTCTAGAAAAATAGAATAAAATTCCCCCATCAGCACAAGACCTTTCTTTTCCCAGTCTCTGTACTGGCCCGACCTGGTCATTTGCTCCAACTTTCTTTTTCCTCACTTTGTGGGAGGCGTGGGACAACGTAATCTCACAGGGAGGTGGGTTCAGTATCTTTCATTCTTGATTCGTGTTGACTCAAACCATAAGGCATTAATTTCAGAAAGAAAAGATTTCATTGACTTTTGTGGGAAGAGGGTTAATTTTATGGGCCATGCATGGTTACCCATTTCAAGTATAGCTTGGTGCAAAAGAAATTCAAACACTGAAGAATGTCTACAAAAATAAAAGTGAATGAGGAAATAAGTGTTTTCAGTATGCACACATGCGGTAGATAAGCTTTCTGTCCCGATCTGGAACATGTTCTTAGGCAGTCATCTCTCAGTTGTGGTAAATGTGAGCATCGATTGGTATTGCAATTCTAAGCTTAAAAAGCTATAAATGTAGGGTCACAGATGAAGCTCTCTTAAGGCAGATAGTCTCTAAATAATATAATGTAAATATCAGCTTAAAAACTCTGCACACATAAAATACTTATAGATTCCTGAGAGAAAAAGCTACCGAAGACAGCTTCTTAAAGAAAACACACACTCATTCATTAAAAATGGAAATGCTGTCAAGTAGCACCTGTGGAAGGTACAGTTTGGAAGGAACATCTTTAGGCCCTGAATTCCATGGAAGTAGGTTGAAAGCATGCTATTGGGAGAACCAGGGACAGGAAGAAGGGGGAATTTCTACTTGATCTTTTAAAATTTGAATGTAAATAATTCATGTTTTACTTCTCATCGAAAGGAGGGGAGAGTATTGTTTTTATTCCCTTGATTTCCCGCAGGTGGTAAACAGCAAGCTGCTGGAATGACAGCAAGGGCAGGAACCACGGGGGTCCTCTCCCGCCATCTCATTTCCCAGAAGAGAACGGAGAGGCTGAGCCACGGACAGACGGCCCCGTGGCCCCATCTCTGGGTTTGCCGGCTGGTGGGGGGACTTCAGGCTGGGCTCTGGGACCCGCTCTTCCCCTTCTCAGCCTGTTCCCAGGAGGGCAGAGGCGGGGACAGCCCTCTCTGTGACCCAAACGCTGTCTTCCCCTGCCTCTGTAGGAGTGAGCTGTTTTCATTCATTCTGACATCCTTTGTTTCAATGTAAACAAGTGATACTTTGAAAGCTCTTTTATATTTTGGTTTTACATTCTACTCCTGCTAGTATATTCACATTGTAATCATTCTCAAAGCAGCTAAAACACTCCATTCTATCACAAAAATAGAGGCTGAGAGGCAGTTTAAATCTGCTTTTTTTTTTTTTTTCCCCTTTCTTTCTTTTATGAGTGACTTATCGCATTACAAGTAGATTGTCAGGAGTGTTTATGTAGCTGAGGTCGCTTTTCTGAGCTGACCAACCCAGACACGGTTGATTGGAAAGTCAGTGCACCTGAGTTCAGCACTGGGACTCGACAGGGTCATCAAAGGCGCAGGAGCGCTTTTTCTAGGTTCAGATCACGTCGTGCCTGTGTGCGTGACCCTCAGCACTTGTAGTTTAAATCCTGTTGGGACTAAAAGGCCACACAGACGTTACCTGAACCCTCCTTGCCACCAGGTTGGAGGCAAAACAGTGTGTCTAAAGACTTCAGAGTCAGCTTTGATGCTTTTAGTGACTTGGGAGATTTGTAGAAGGTTTAAGAGTGTCAACAAATCTTGGAGTCTAGCTCAAAATCTAAATGAATGAACGAATGCACAGATGTACTGCTGTTTACATTTCAGTGTAGGGAAAATACTGATCAAAACCAGCAGGGTCTTGTGCTCAGAGAAGGTTGAAGGGCGAACAGGTAACTTGCAAGTCACAGGTGAAAGCCTGGAGCAGAATGTGATTTCCTTTCTCACTTTTTCTGAGCTGGTAGTTGGAGGTTGTGGGTTGAGGTGGTTGGCCTGTGCACAGACTTGCTTCCTCTGGCTCCAGTGCAGGAAGGCTCATTTAGTCGTCACCTTCACCACCAAGATCGCCACTGCCATGCTGCACCAGCCACGGGTGGTTTATCTGAGAACCTGCTGAACGGGGTGCACATTAGCAGTGGGAGTTGGTAGTTTTCTGTTGTGAAAACTCCTATATATCCTGGCTCCTCCCTTCATTGGAGGTGACCCTTAGAAAGGTCTGAGAGGCTGCTTTTTTGGACTTAAGTCCTCATAAGATCTGTCGAATAGAACAGTTCTCAACTTTTAGGGCTTCCATGGTGGCTCGGTTGGTAAAGAATCCACCTGCAATGCCGGAGACCTGGGTTCAATCCATGGGTCAGGAAGATCCCCTGGAGGAGGGCATGGCAACCCACTCCAGTATTCATGCCTGGAGAATCCCATGGAGAGGAGCCTGGCAGGCTACAGTCCATGGGGTCGCAAAGAGTCAGGCATGACTTAGCAACTAAACTACCACCACTTCAACTTTTAGGTTGCATATATATATATATAAATTTTTTTTTTTTTTCCCAGCCAACAGTACTAAGCAAGGAAGACATTTCCTTCTACTCTCCTTGGCTATTCTGGCTGCTCTAAGAGTTAAACTGACATGAGATAGATAACAGGAGAAAATCAGACAAAATTTATAACACGCACACACAAGAGGAAGATGCAGGAAAACTGAGTAACTTGCTGAACTGGCTGAAACTCTCCTTTAAATAGCATCTTTGGCTAAATGAGGATGCTGAGGGTAGTGGTTTGAGACTTCAAAGGTCGAGGAAGGCAATTCACAGGAAGAGCAAAGAGCAAACGTGAGGTAGACAAGTGTTTGGTGGCCCGGCAGAGGCAGGAGGACCCAAAGCTTCCCACCAGACCGTGTCCACTGCAGGTCATCGCCGGCGACAGCTGTACCCCTGTGGGAGACCTTCGGTCTAAATTCTTCTGGCAGCTAAGGGGGGGTCAGAGGTTCTTCTTGAGTCCCTTGGGTCTTGATCATTTGCAGCTGGAAATCATCTGCATTATAATTTTGAGGTGGCAAATTTTCTTCCCCCACAGAATTCATGCTTGGACACCACTGAGGGGGTTAAGCAGGAGGAGTGAGACAGGACTTGTGTTTCTGAACATTGAAGAGTGTTTGGGAGACGTCCCTGGCTGTCCTCCTTCCAGTGCAGAGGGTGTGGGTTCGACCCCTGCATGGGGGGCCAAGGTCCCACAGGCCTCATGGCCAAAAAGCCAAACCATGGAACAGAAGCAATATTGTGACAAATTCAATAAAGACTTAAAAAAAAACTGGTCCATAGCAAAAAAATCTTTTAAAAAATTAAAAGAAAGAGAAAGGACAGATTGAAAAGATGAGAATGATTGTTTCATGAGAGCCGGGTTTTATATGTTTTATTCATCAGTGTGTCTCCACGTCTAGAAGGTGCTCGGTAAATCTCTCTCGAATATACAAGCAGTTTGTGTGTGTGTCTGTGTTTCTTTTGAGATTTTGTTAAGCAGCCTCTTGGCCCGTAGAGTCCCTCCATCTCCTTATAAATTTACTCCTTGGAAGACAGCTTTATTTATTGGAAATTTAACAGTTTCTCACAAGGAAAATTTTTAATTTTTGCTTGTTATTTATTCTGTATATTTTATACACACAAATCAGACCTCTCTGAAGTTCCAGGGAAGGGGCCTGTGCTTCGTGTCCTTTGGATCCGTTGTACATGACTTTTTATACCTGCCTTTTTTTTGTAAAACAAAGCTGTGCACCGAGTGACTTTTCCCTCACAAGAGCTGGGTTTTCTTTTTTTGTTAATTGAATAGCTTAGCCAATAAAACACTCTTATCTGTTCCTTACACATTCATCTCTATTTTATTTGCTCATTTCCTCCTTTACTGTTTTACTTGATTTTGTAACGGGGGTGTTTAAATCGTGCTTCTTTGCCTCATCTCACCTCTGTAGATATATTTTAGCTTTCCAGAGAGGGCTGTATCTTCCTTTATTTGTATAACAAAGGTGCATATTGTTAGCATAGCTCCTTGCCTGCCTGCCTGGGGCCATGGCTGTGCCTCTAGTGCTGAAACTTAAACCTTGTAGAGATAACAGCTCTAAGCTCTCCTAAGCACACAGCCGTATCCCTGTCCCTGGAAGCCTTCTGAAGCTCCTCCGCTGACCTCATTTTTCTCACTCCAACTCATCCTCCAGTTGAAGTCTCAATTTCCGAAAACGCTGGTTTGTGGATGTCATTTCCTCACTTAGACAGCTTTTCTGTATTATCTACAGAATAGATTCTCAGCACAGTAACGCACGATCAGAGGTCCCTTACCGTATGACACCACCTGCTACATCAGCTCCGTCCTCTCCTCACTGCCTAGAGCCTGGCCCTCCCTCCACTGTGGGCCGCGTCGCATGACGTGGGGCGCAGCCTCCCGCCTCTGTTCTTGTCTGTCTCTGCTTTTCATCACATCAAAATCCTACTTTGGCTTTATTTTTTAATTTTTAAAAATTTATTGTATTGAAGTGTAATTGATTTACAATGGTGTGTTAATTTCTGCTGTACAGTCAAGTGATTCAATCATGTATATATACACATGATTGAATATATATATTGATTGAATATATATATATATATATATATATATATATATAATTCTTTTTTATGTTCTTTTCCATGATGGCTGGTCACGGGGTACTGAGTACAGTCCCCTGTGCTCTGCAGTGGGGCCGTTTGTTTCTGCATCCTGTATATAATAGTTTGCATCTGCTGACCCCACATCCCAGTGCACACCCCACCCTCCTTCCTGCTTGGCAATCACAAGTCTGCTCTCTGTGTCCGTGAGTTTGTTTCTGTTTCATAGATAAGTTCATTTCTGTCGTAGTTTAGATTCCACATACAAGGGACGTCATCCAGTGTTTCTCTGACTTGCTGCGCTCAGCATGATCTCCTCTAGGTCCATTGCTGCTGCTGCAAATGGCATTCTTCCTTCTTTTTAGTGGCGGAGCAGTATTCCATTGTGTATATGTATCACATCTTCTTTATTCGTTCATTTGTGGGTGAACATTTAAGTTGCTTCCAAGTCTTGGCTGTTGTGAATGCTGCTGCTATGAACATAAGGGTGAATGTATCTTTTTTAACTATAGTTTTGTCTGGGTATATGCCCGGAGCGGGATTGCTGGATCATGTATTCTTTCTGCTTTTAGTTTTTGAGGAACTTCCAGACTGTTTTCCATAGTGGCTGCACCAACTTACGTCCCACCAACAATGTAGCAGGGTTGCCTTTTCTCCACGCCCCCTCCAGAATTTGTTATTTGTAAATTTTTTAGTGATGGCCTTTCTGACTGGTGTGAAGTGGTACCTCATTGTAATTTTGATTTGGAGTTCTCTAATAATTTTCAATTTTGAGCATCTGTTCATGTGCTTATTGCCCATCTGTATGTCTTCTTTGGAGAAATATCTGTTTAGATCTGCCCATTTTTTGATTGGGTTGTTTTGTTGTCGTTGAGTTGTATGAGCTGTTTGTACATTTTGGAAATTAAGCTCTTGTGGATTGCATGGTTTCAACTATTTTCTCCTTTTCTGTTGGTTGCCTTTTCCTTTCCTGTGTGATTTTCTTTGCTGTACCGACTCTGTGCGACCCCATAGATGGCAGCCCACAAGGCTCCCCCGTCCCTGGGATTCTCCAGGCAAGAACACTGGAGTGGGTTACCATTTCCTTCTCCAATGCAGGAAAGTGAAAGTGAAGTCACTCAGTCGTGTCCAACTCTGTGCAACCCCATAGATGGCAGTCTACCAGGCTCCCCCATCCTTGGGATTCTCCAGGCAAGAACACTGGAGTGGGTTGCCATTTCCTTCTCCAATGCATGAAAGTGAAAGGTGAAAGTGAAGTCGCTCAGTGGTCTCTGACTGTCAGCGACCCCATGGACTGCAGCCCACCAGGCTCCTCTGTCCATGGGATTTTCCAGGCAAGCGTACTGGAGTGGGGTGCCACTGCCTTCTCTGAAGTATTTTCTCCTTTTCTGTTGGTTGCCTTTTCCTTTCTGTGTGATTTCCTTTTCTGTACACAAGCTTGCAAGTTTGATTAGGTCCTTCTTTGTTTGTTTTTTGCTTTTTGTATCTATTGCCTCGTGATACTGCCCTAAGAAAACATAGGTACAAAAATCTGACTACTTTGAATGTCTCTTCAATGCCTTTCCCAAACTTCTTGGACCAAACTGATGCTCATGGGACTTCACTTATGCTTCTGTTTTCTTGACCCTCTCTGTCACACTTAAATTGACCGCATATCTACTCTCCTCTCTGGTCTATGAGCTCCCTGAAGGCTGAGGGAGAACTTGAACGTCATTTTATCACCAGCGCCGTGCACAGTCCTTAAACAACTGGGAGTTCAGCAAATTCTCAGTAAATAAGTGAGTAGCTGACCAAATGAGTAACTGTATTTGTAAGCCTGAGTTGAACCGCTGGGCCAGCATCATTCTCCCTGCCACCAAAACACTGATGTCACATCAGGAATTCTGAGATGTTATTGTTGGTGAGGCAAGCCAAAGCAGATTGGGTCATCTTGAAACTCCAGCCAGGGTAGTTGGGGAAAGTTTCAGTCTTAATGTAAGGTATCTCTGTTTTTATTCTTCTTTCTGAAATGACACCCTGTTAATAGTTCATACATTTCCTACAAAGCTATTTAAGTCAAGGTTTTTACTGAAGAAAGGCATGCATACATGAGTGGACAGCATGATGAATTTTCACAGGGATATGACAGCCGGGAATGGGACTCAAGGCTGTAACAGACATCACCGATGCCCTGAAGTCTGCCCTTCAGTCCATCTGTTTTCACCTGCATGCGGGGAAGACAGAGCCTCACACACTGACAGCTCTTCTTGCACATGGAAACATGTCCATGAGAGGTTAATGCCCTTAGGGCAAGCCTCAAAGCCTCCTGGGCAGGGGAGTCTGGTCCTAAATGGCTAGGCTTCCCGTCTTCCAGTGGGACAATCTTCGCACTGGAAGACGGGAAGCTTGTGTGTCCATGTGAGTCCTCAAACACTGATTGTATTTAGAACATAGCTCAAGAAATTTCCCACATAAAGTTTTGCTAAAAGGATTGTGTTGTTCTGTGCACATACACACAGAAATTTTATTCTACATAAGCATCACATAAAAACATTGTATTGAGAGGTAAATATGTTATAGGAATTTGGATATTAAACAAAAAGAGATATGAGCATGAAAAGATATTTGCTCAGGAGACAGTCCATGGGCATATCTGTGCAGACCACAGGGGCCAAGGTTATTATACCACTTTGGAGACAGAGTCAAGGCTGGGTAAATCAGCAGTATAATTGATACTGAACCAAACTTGGGTCTGCTCGCCAGCGTGCAGTAAAGCCACTCTACTGACACTTGAGTTGTGGTGAAAGAAAGTGAAGCGTTTACTGCAGGAAAAGAAGCAAGGAATCCAGGGAAGCTTCTGCTCAAAACCCTGAACTCCCCAAACAGTTTCAGCAAAGCATTTTTAAAGGTCAGATGACGGGGGAGTTCCAGGGTGTGTGCACAGACAGTGCGCAGTTCTCTGGTTGATGGTGAGGTAAATAACAGGAGTTAACATTATCAACCCTTAGGCTCCAGGAGGCCCGGGGGCTATGTGCTTATCATCAAGTAGCTAGCTAGCATCTTCCCTTTAGTGGGGGTTTGTGCATCTGTGGAACAACTCAGGGAATGCACATCGGATGCTATTATCTAGGTACTTCAGAGACCAGTTAAAGCAGAGGGCAAGGAGGAAGGGTCTATTCCAGGAAGACCCCTTAGGGTCCTGCTTGGTCATACAATAACTGTAAATTGATTAAATTCATTTACTAAAATGAAGAGAGTTTTAGATAGGATTAAAACAAAAGCTAAGCCATATACATTCGCTAAGAATGACACTTAAAATCTAAGGCTAGAGAAATTTTGAAAATAAAGACTGAAATGTTAAGTACTTAGGAACAAAAAATATAAAACAGATAAAGAAGAACATCACTTGGTGTTAGAGAAAACAACATACTAAGAATATATAACTCTTAAGACTTTTATACTTTTAACAACCTCAGCAAGATTCATGAACCATAAAATAAAAATTATTACACTTTGGGAGAATTCAACACAGCCCGTTCAAAACATATAGATAAAGACTACAAAAAGAGACAATGGCGTTTGTAAGAATGTAACATAATGGAACCACAGAATTTATAAAGTCAAATTAATGTGCATAAAATATATCTTCCAACAATTAGACACTATACATTCTTTCCTGGACTTAGTAAACTTGCATAAACTTATTTATGGTAAGGTCACAAATGGACTCTCGACAAATTGCAGAGAACTAGTATTATGCAAATGATATTCTCTTACTGAAATTAATATGGTAAATATCCATAGATGTAACCAATAGGAACAGAAACTCTTTGAGGTCTTCAGTAGTTTATAAACACAGAAAATGTCCACAAGGTCAAAATGCTGGAGCACCACTGACTTGGTCAAGCTTCCTGTCCCTTCCTTCTCCCTCTCCTTGTCCGCCATCCCAAGTAAAAAGAAAATTGATCAAGGTTCAGTCAGTTTCCCTGGTGGCTCAAATGGTCAAGAATCTGCCTGCAATGTAGGAGACCTGGGTTCAATCCCTGGGTCAGGAAGGTCCCCTGGAGAAGAGGAAACCCACTCCAGTATTCTTGCCTGGAAAATTCCATGGACAGAGGAGCCTGGTGGGTTACAGTGAATGGGATCACAAAGAGTCAGACACAAATGAGCAAACTTTTTTCCTTTCAGTCAATTTTAGTTTCAAGATACGTGTTTTTTTGTTTTTTAATGGTGTAAAACTATGTTAACATGAAAAACTGACAAAGATCATAAGGGAAAGAAACATTTCAAGACGTCTCATTTATGAATGTAGTTGCAAACTGTTTAAATGAAACATAACAAGGTCTGTGCCTGTGTGTTAGTCCCCCGGTCGTGTCTGCCTCTTTGTGACCGCATGGACTGTGCCTGGCCAGGCTTCTCTATCGCGCATTATACAAAAGAAGCATGTTGTTACCAAAACGAAACGTCAGAGTTTGGAGCAGAGAAAGGTTTGTTCCAGGGCCAAACCAGAACAGGTGGCTCATGCCCCAAACTTCAAGCTCCCCAATGGTTTGGGGGGAGAAGATTTTATAGGTAAAATCCGGGGTGAGGGCCACAGGGTGTGTGGCTGTCTTCTGATTGGCTGAGATCAGGGTGACGACATAACAGTGCGGCTCCGGGAACCCTGTGCTCAGCCGGAAGTTACCGTCCTCTTCCGGGGCAGGGCTTAGTCCCGGCTGAAGAACGCAGAGGTCCGGTTTTGTGCGTTCCTTGAGGAGAGACCAGGACGCCCGTTGACACTGCAGTGTTGTTTCCTGACTGCGTCTTCTCTGCTTCTCACTCGCTCTCTTCCCAGATTCGAATCAGCCCTTTGGGACTCAGGGAAGGTCAGGGAGGAGGGATGAAGTCTGTTTCCTGCAAACAGAACACCAGGGACCCAGAAAGGGTTAGTGCCCGGGAGAGACCCTCAGGGTGCTGCTTAGCTTCAGGTGTCGGTGTTACCAGGTAGAGTTTATCCCACAGTTATACAGATGATTCACGTTAAATATTAATGTAATCTATTCATCAGTGTACACGTGTGTGCTCAGTCACTCAGCCGTGTCCAACTCTGTGGCCTCCCGGACTGTAGCCCACCCGGCTCGTCTATCCACGGAATTTTCCAGGCAAGCATACAGGAGTGGGTTGCCATTTCCTACCCCAGGAGACGTTCCCAGCCCAGGGATCGAACCTGCATCTTTTGCGTCTCCTGCATTGGCAGGTGGGCTCTTTACCACTAGAGCCACTTGGGAAGCCCTGGTCTAAAATTAGAAGCATCCAGTTAGAATTAGAGACAATACTGCGATGCCTGCTGTTACCTCCACTGCTCAGTCTGTTGGTAATCATAGCTGATACAATAAGGGACAAGAAATAAAAAGCTTCTTTAAAATAAAGAGAGACAAAAAAAATAAATAAAATAAAGAGATACATTATCATTATTTACATTAAATAATGTAATTTACATTACATTAAAAAGGTCTACAGCATAATCCAAGAAACGTGCTGGTCAAACTATTGAAGAATCAACATACAAAAGAGAGTGGTGTTCACACACACCAAGAACAGCCAGTTCCAAAGAGTGATGTGGAGAATCAGTCACAAAAGCAAAATAGCAACAAATTGCAAAATATCAAGGAACCAATCTGAGTAATATTCTTAAGGCTGTGTGAAGAAAATTTTAAAGTTTATTGAAAGATATATAAGAGCTAAGTTGAGAGATTAGTTGTGTTTGTCACTTTGTCGAGCTAATTTCACTTCAAGCTAATGTACAATTTCATCGTAACTCCAATGAAATATTAAGTGTTTTCACAAAACAAAGTCATTTAAAAATTAATGTGGATTATAGAATTTCAAATGATAGTTGAGATAATTCTTATGGAGGAAAATAGAAAAGAGAAGTCCTATCTATAATAAAGCCATTTTTAAAAAGTGATTAATTTAGTGCTGTATCAATTAAGTATTGAGAAGATCAACAGAAGATTATATAGAAATGCAAAACAGATCCAAGAATATGTGACAAATTGCACAGAACAGAGGTGGTATTCAAATTGCTACATGATGATTGGTGAAATGCTGTTGGAAAATTTATCTGGCTTCCCAGCAAAAATAAAAGTAGGTCACTATTCAGCATCATATAAAAAGAAGATTGTTATAACTTTTAAAACAAAAAGACTCCCCAATTTTCCAAAGACAACATAGGAAAATATTTTAGTAACTTAAATGTAGAAAGGGTTTGTTAAAGAAAATATACAAACACATAGGAAAAAAACTTTAAAATTTTGATCAATGTAATATTTAAATTTGTATTATAAAATATTGTAAATAAAGTTAAAAGTGAATTTATAGACTAAAAAGAGATATCTGCAACATATCTAACAGGATGAGTTCAACATTAAGGACATATAGGAGCTTCCCTAGTGGTCTGGTGGCTGACTCCACGCTCTCAATGTGGGGGCCCCGGGTTCAATCCCTGGTCAGGAAACTAGATCCCGTGTTCCACAACTAAGAGCCAGTGCAGCGAAACAAGTAAAAAAAAATTTTTAAAGAACATATAAAAGGTAACTTAATAGCATGTAACTTAATAGCAAAAAGACAAACAATTGAAAAGTGGGCAAAGGACAGAAACAGCTCCCAAATGACCATTAAACGTAAGAGAACAGTTATGCTCACTAGCACCCTGAGACATGTGAATTTAGAATCACAGTTACCCATTAAATGAATGCAAAGCCATTAAAGTCCATGCTTTTCTGTCATCCTGGTCTGTATGGCACGAGTTCAGAGTTTTGTCTACTGTGCAAATCATTTTTCCATTTTGTAAATTCTTGTTCTCCTAAACTCATGTGCAATTTGGAGACAGGTGAGGGGAGCTGCTGGAACCTTTCAGGCTTGACCAGCCACTCAATTAACAAAAACAGATTTAAAATGGACTTTCCCTGGTGGTCCAGTGGTTGGGACTCCACGCTTTCAATGCAGGAGGCATGGGTTCTATCCCTTGTCAGGGAAGTTTTGCATGCCATGGGGTGTGGTCAAAAATAATGTAGAAAAAACAGGGAAATATGAAACATTTCTCTGTTCATTTTGAAAAGTAAAATGGATGTTGCTTGGTTGGTGCCTTGGATGACAGAATGATGGCCCACGGGCCACTGCACATCCTAATACCAGCAACGAGCGCCTTCCGTGCTAGACGGGGCTTCACAGATATTGAGGATCCCGAGATGGGACAGTCCTGGATTTTCCTGGACTATCCTGAAGGGTCTTTACAAGAGGGAGGCAAGCACAGAGAGGGGAGGTGATCTGAGGATCTGGGGTGGGGAAGACAATACGATGCCCAGAACTGAGGACAGTCCCCTAAGCCTGGGAAGGTCGAGGTAGATCCCCCCAGAGCCTCCAGGAGGAGCGGCTGGGCCGACAGCCTGATGCTAGACCGTGGAGACCGATTTTGGACTTCAGTGTTTCAGAATTGCAAGATCGTGTGTTTGTGTTGTTTCAAGCCACTGAATTTAACGATAACCTGTCACAACACCAGTAGGAAATGAATCCAGTGGTCTGGGGGGCGTATAGCATTTCTCTTCCACTCTCTTGTGATGATATCAGAAAATTCTCAACCCGTGCGAGGGCTCCATCCAGGTCTCTCAACCAGCAAAAGATCTGTTCCCCACCGTCCATGCTATAAACGCCCAGTGCAGAAGTCCAGGTACCACCAGAGTCGCTGAGTGTCTCAGATGAAACCAACTAAACATGTGCTGTTTAGTCATCTACTGGAGAATCACAGTCTGAAGCCGTTTATCCCACTGGCTGCTTACAGAGTCTGTGCTCTTGGGCCACTTGAGAACTAACCAAAAAAGATGCAAACCGATCACCAGAGTGGCTACTTTATCACCATCTGCAGGCAGTGGCTCTAGATGGTAAATGTAATGGTGGATAGAAAAGAAGAATCCCCTGTATCTCATCAAACTTATGATATTTCTGGTCATGCTGATAAGAGACTGACATTTGGAAGGTACCGTGACATTCACAGCTTCAATAAGTGTGTTCCACCAGCCCAGCCTCTGCAGGTCTGGGGATCTGTTTGCAGGAAGAGGGACGCTGAGGCTTGGTTTCAGTCTGTCCTTGAGGAGTCGCTGATTTGTGAGTGATGCAAAGTGCCAAACGGCCAGGGAATGGATGGCTGCGATTCTGTGTTCTTCCTAGCACACACACACTGTTCCTGTGATTTTCAGGAGCCAGGCCAGCTCGGTGTAGCTGACTTATATTAATGTCTTTGTCTTTGTGTGAGTCTCTGCTCGTATCTGCAGAAAGTGGTATGTTTGTGTTCAGATAGAAGCATTCTCATGTAATCACATGTGTTGATTAAAGAGGAGGGACCAGTGAGATCCCTGCAAAAAGGACAAAACCCTACGGTGGCCAACAGATGCGAAAGGTGTTGAACAGTAACTGCCAAAGATGGGCTTTAAAAAAGAGAAGGAGACCAGATAGTAAAATATTGTTATTAACCAATGGGCCCTCTGTGTTTTATCTAGGCACACTGGGTGGCTAGATTTCTCTAGAATTTTTGGAAGAATGGACTCTTGGCAGGATTTTGGAAACCTGCAGTTTGCTTCATCAGACTCTAGTCAGCTGTAAATAATGTCTCTTTAAAATATGGTACAAGAAAATGTGGTTAAAATTTCAGGTGGAGGGTCACAGTGTGAAAGACAGATTGGTAATTTATTTGAATCTCCTGGTTTGTTTTTAAGGGTAGGTGGTCCCTTGTTTGGCTGATGTTCCTAAAGCAATCAGTGCCTGGGACTTCAAAGATAAGCTGATCCTAGGAGACGAAGGCTCTGCTCAGAAAAAGAAAGTGTTGTTTTGCCTAAAGTGCAGAAGTGCCCCCGACCGACTCACCAGGGAGCTGATTTCAGTATTTGTGCAAATGACATCCTCAGCTTTTGTCAAAACAAAGTATTCTTTTTCTTAGCAGCCCATAGCTGGAACATTCCATTTTATTTGTCTTTGCCTGTATTTAATTCCTTTCCTCCTATTGCTTCTGCTAGATAGATAAGAAAATGGAGCATAGGTTAAGAGATTTGTTCAAGCTCACAAATCTGGTAACTTCTTGAGCTGCAGTTTCAGAGCACCTTTTTTTTAATTTTTTTTGAGAAGATGAATATACCGAGGTTAGTTGCACAGCATTTCCAAGAAATAATTAGAATCTATATTTTATCAGTTGATGTGAATTTCTCTGTCTGATGAGAGAATTTAGTGATCAATTTTTTCTTACATGTGTTTGGTGCATATTCATAATTTTAGCTCAAAGGAATTGTAATGATCTAAGTATCACGAGGTTCTAGTTTTTTGCAGGAGGCTTTTGATAGGCTTGGGCATATTTTGTTATCATAATTGTGCTTTTTTTAAGCCACAAGAAATTAGTACTCAATTTGGGCTCCTTATTACCATTGGGTTTTGCTAAGCATCAGATAATAACCAAAAGATTAAAAACTTTGCTTTAAAAATTCAAGCCTTTTATTAGGCATTTTCCAGCATATACATTTCAGCAGCCATGGTATGTTCAAATTATACTGGGTATTCGGCCTGTTTTGCTTTTATTACTTTTCTCTGTGTTTATAATTACACCGAACTTCAATATATTTTGAATAATAACCTTTAAAAAGTTGTTGCAGAGGCACAAATAGGAGCATGGCAGGGATCTGCAGCATTCATAGCATTATTTCAGTGTCCTTGTCATATGGTTCATAACAGTGGCCAGGTTTAATCACAGCTATCCATCCCCAAGGAACTGTTTGTTTTGAAACAATTTTAGATGTGAAAGTTCTTTGACCCAAATGCAAGGCAGCCTGGAGTGGAGAAAAATGAGAATTATAGTTAGAAATTACAGTTAGAAATCATGTTGTCATATTTTTAACATTGAAGTGCATATCCCGTGAAGCCACCCAGGAGCACATTCATAAGGACTATAATTTATATCGTGGTGGGTGTGCACGCCCGTGTGTGTGCATGCCTGTGTGTGTGTTCACGCTTTGTCGCTCATTTCTTGCTGAACAGGTGTGATGACCGTGCCTTGCCAGCAGGAGCACGGGTGATTCATTAATTTCTCCTCACTTCTTGCACAGGAGCTGTGTTTCACACCTGAGGTGCTTACACTCTGACCCACTCACACCCAGTGGGGGCCAGTGAAACCAGCCTTAAAATAGCAAAAAGGAAGATGGGTAGATAACTCCTCTGATGGGTTAGGTGGCCTCTGGCACTCCTCCTGTGTCCAGAGGCAGGGTGCGTTAAAAAGATCAGAAGTTGTAGCCATACAAAACGAATCAAAATTCAGGTCTTACAACGTAGAGTGTGTGTGAGTCACTCAATTGTGTCTGACTCTCTGTGACCCCATGGACTGTGGCCCACCAGGCTCCTCCATCCATGGGATTCTCCAGGCGAGAGTACTGGAGTGGGTTGCCGTGCCCTCCTCCAGGGGATCTTCCTGACCCAGGGATTGAGCCCGGGTCCCCCACGTTAGCAGGCAGACTCTTTACCATCTGAGCCAGTAGGGAAGCCCTACTCTGTAGTACCTGTACTCAACTGGGGTGGTCACCGAACTGCTGTAAGCATCCGTTTTCTCACCTGGAAAACGCAGTTAACAGTACCTGCCTTGTAAGCACCCCGTTCTTGTCCTGAATGTGAAATTATGCCATGCACAGTGCGTGGTACATAAAGAGTGGGTATACATGGAAGCTGTTCATATGACGGCATCGCCTTTACCTGCTCGTTAAATTGCAGTCAATCTGGACTCTGGCTGTCACTTTGTGTAGGTGGAGAAAACAGGGTCCAACTTTCTTGGGAATATTACTTTAAGAAGAGAAGCAGAATATTCAGTATAGGCTTTACACGAGAAAACAAATCTAGCCCCTTCTTACCCTATGGAGAGCAGCTAAGAATTTTTTTTTTAAATGGAAGTATAATTTATATAGAAGAAATTGCCCAAATTGAATGGGTATGGCTCAGTGATATTCTTGTCTTCATGTATTTATTTTTAATTAGGTATAGTTGATTCACAATGTTGTGTTTCAGGTAGACAACAAAATGATTCAGTTTTATATATATATATATATATATATATATATATATATATATATACATATACATATCTATAGGTGTGTCTGCATATATATGTGGTGGTGGTTTAGTTGCTACGTCGTGTCCAACTCTTGCAACCCCTATTTTCAAATTCTTTTCCTTTATAGGTTATTACAAGACATTTAGTAGAGTTTCCTGTGTTACATAGCACACTCTTGCTGTTTATCTATTTTATATATAGTAGTATTCATATCTTTTAATGCTAGACTCTTTAATTTATCCCTGGCCAACTTTCCCTTTTGGTAACTATAAGTTCATTTGCTTAGACTGTGAGTTTGTTTTGTATATACATTCATTTGCGTTGCTTTTTAGATTCCACATATAAAGGATATCATATAGTATTTGTCTATGTCTGACTTACGTCACTTAGTATGGTATCTCCAGGTTGATCCATGTTGCTGCAAATGGCAGTATTTTGCTCTTTTTTATGGCTGAGTGATATTCTATTCAGGGTGTGTGTGTGTGTGTGTGTGTGTGTGTGTGGTATGTGCTGTGTATGTGTGTGGTATGTGGTGTGTGTGTGTGTGTGTGTGTGTGGTGTGTGTGTGTGGTGTGTGTGTGTGAGTGTGTGGTGTGTGTATGTTTGTGGGGGGTGTGTGTGGGATGTGTGTGTGTGTTTGTGGGGTGTGTTTGTGTGTGTGGGGGGTGTGTGTGTGAATGTGTGGTGTGTGTATGTTTGTGGGGTGTGTGTGTGTGGTGTGTGTGTGAGTGTGTGGTGTGTGTATGTTTGTGGGGGGTGTGTGTGGGATGTGTGTGTGTGTTTGTGGGGTGTGTTTGTGTGTGTGTGGGGGGTGTGTGTGTGCGGTGTGTGTGTGTGTGAGTGTGTGGTGTGTGTATGTTTGTGGGGTGTGTGTGTGTGTGTGGGGTGTGTTTGTGTTTGTGGTGTGTGTGTGTTTGTGGGGGGTGTGTGTGTGGTGTGTGTATGTTTGTGGGGGGTGTGTGTGGGGTGTGTGTGTGTTTGTGTGTGTGTGTGTGGGTGTGTGTGTGTGTGGTGTGTGTGTGTGTGTGTGAGTGTGTGGTGTGTGTATGTTTGTGGGGTGTGTATGTGGGGTGTGTGTGTGTGTGGTGTCTGTGTGGGGGGATGTTTGTATGTGTGGGGTGTGTGTGTAGGGGTGTGTGTGTGTGGGGTGTGTGTTGGGTTGTGATGTATGTGTGTGTGTGTGGTGGGTGTGTGTGTGTGTGATGTGATGTGTGTGTGATGTGTGTGTGTGGGGGGTGTGTTTGTGGTGTGTGTGTATGTGTGATGTGATGTGTGTGTGGTGTGTGTGTGTGGGGGTGTGTGTGTGTGTGGTGTGTGTGTGTGATGTGTGTGTGTGGGGTGTGTGTGTGTGGTGTGTGTGTGTGTGGTGTGTGTGTGTGTGGTGGGTGTGTGTGTGAGTGTGTGGTGTGTGTATGTTTGTGGGGTGTGTATGTGGGGTGTGTGTGTGTGTGGTGTCTGTGTGGGGGGATGTTTGTATGTTTGGGGTGTGTGTGTAGGGGGGTGTGTGTGTGGGGTGTGTGTTGGGTTGTGATGTATGTGTGTGTGTGTGATGTATGTGTGTGTGTGATGTGTGTGTGTGTGTTGGTGGTGTGTGTGTGTGTGATGTGATGTGTGTGTGATGTGTGTGTGTGTCGGGGTGTGTTTGTGGTGTGTGTGTATGTGTGATGTGATGTGTGTGTGGTGTGTGTGTGGGGGTGTGTGTGTGTGTGTGGTGTGTGTGTGTGATGTGTGTGTGTGGGGTGTGTGTGTGTGGGGGGGTGTGTTTGTGGTGTGTGTGTGTGTATGATGTGTGTGTGGTGTGTGTGTGTGATGTGTGTGTGTGGGGTGTGTGTGTGTGTGGTGGGTGTGTGTGAGTGTGTGGTGTGTGTGTGTATGTGGGGTGTGTGTGTGTGTGGTGTCTGTGTGGGGGGATGTTTGTATGTGTGGGGTGTGTGTGTAGGGGGGTGTGTGTGTGGGGTGTGTGTTGGGTTGTGATGTATGTGTGTATGTGTGGTGGGTGTGTGTGATGTGTGTGTGTGTGTTGGTGGTGTGTGTGTGTGTGATGTGATGTGTGTGTGTGTGTGTGTGTTTGTGGTGTGTGTGTATGTGTGATGTGATGTGTGTGTGGTGTGTGTGTGTGATGTGTGTGTGTGGGGGGGTGTGTTTGTGGTGTGTGTGTGTGTATGATGTGATGTGTGTGTGGTGTGTGTGTGGGGGTGTGTGTGTGTGGTGTGTGTGTGTGGTGTGTGTGTGTGTGGTGTGTGTGTGGTGTGTGTGTGTGTGTTTGTGGTGTGTGTGTCTGTGTGTATGTGTGTGTGTGTGTGCCTCACGTCTTCTCTGTCCGTTCATCTGTTGGTGGGCATTCAGGTTGTCTCCATGTCTTGCCTGTTGTGAATAGTGCTGCTATGAACATAGGGGTGCCTGTACCTTTGAATTAGAGTTTTGTCCAGATATATGATCAGAAGTGAGCTTGCTGGATCACATGGCAACTCTTATCTTTAGTTTTTTGAGGAGCCTCCATACAGTTTTCCAAAGTGGCTGACCAGTTTATATTCCCACCAGCAGTAGGCGGGGCCTCTTTCCCTCTCCAGCATTTACTTTTTGGTAGTGGCCATTCTGAAGGGTGTGAGGTGATTTGCATTCCTATTTGGTGGATATTTACATCTGTATGCCCTTGTGTAAGAACCACCTAGATCAGGATATAGGATGTTTTCAAGCAGCTCCCTCATGGCCTTCCATTCACTATCTGTCTACCTAGATATTGCTATTCTGACTTTTATAACCATAAATTGAGTCTGTTCATGAACATTATGTAAAGAGAATCATACACTATGATTTTGGGTCTGGCTTCTTTTACTCACTATAATGTTGTTGAGTTCACCCAGGTATCAGTACTTCATTTCTTTCTCCTAATAGATATTTGAGAGTTGTTTCCAGCTCTTGGATTGTGGAAGAATCTACAATCAGCTACTTTCACAAATCTTTTTGTGGATATATCTTTTCATTTCTCTGGAATATACACCTATGATGAGAATTGCTGAATCATAAGAGAAGCATATGTTTTAAATGAATAGAAACTGCCAGCCTGTTTTCCAAAGTGATTGTTCCAACTTCCACCCCCACCAGCAGCATTACAGAGATCCAGTGCCCAACGTGACTGGCATTGTCAATATTTTTCATTTTAGTTATTTTTAAAAACTTTGTGGTGGCATCATAGTTTGCATTTAATTTGCATCTCCCTGAGTGTTCATGAAGTTGAGTGTCTGGATCATTCAGGCATCTTTTGTGAGTTGCCTGTCATGGGAACCAGATGCTCATGGACCAACTGTACTTTGGGGGCTGGGCAGAGTCCTTGTGTATTGTGGATAAGTAAGAGCTTCCTTTGAAAGGCATTAATTTAAAAATCAAATCAGGGGGACTTCCCTGGTGGCCCAGTGATCAAGTGCAGGGGCCACGGGTTCGATCCCTGGTCAGGGAACTAAGATCCTTCATGCCTTGGAGCAAGTAAGCCGGTGAGCCACAACTACTGAGTCTGCGTGCTGCAACTAGAGAGGCCGTGCGCCCCACTGAAGAGACGCAGCGAAGACCCCGCGCAGCCAAGTACACGAATGCAAATGGAACAGAGACATCCCAGGTCACTTTCCTGCTGCCTCTGCTCTGTGCCCAGGGCTGCATGGCTGCTGGTGCACAGCAGACGCGAGTGGGCGTTTATCGGGTGGAGCTGTCTGCCAGACCCCCTGGCGCCTGCAGCTCCATCGAGGTGTTCTGAGACCCTCAGGGTGATGTCCGGTGAAAGGGGAGGCTGAAGCAGCAAGTGTCTGGATGGTTCTAATTGGTGGCTGTTATTGAAAATGCACTTCAGGAAGCAGAAATGAACATGTGGCTTACAGAACTGTAGGATCTTAACGTCAGAAGGAGCCCTCAAGGTGACCCAGCCTACACATCTCGTTTTCTGAATTGGAGGAAAATGAGGAAATGGAGGCTTAGTGAGATTCTGGACTTGCTCAAGTTTGAGGTGCTAGTTAATGGAGGAGTTAGATCTTAAATATTTGTTTTTATTAGAATTAGATTAACCTGTGAGTAAAATTAAATTCCTTGCAGGGAGAGGAGGGACATACACTTTGCCTCATTTCGAAGGTACTGATAAACCCAGGCACTTCTATATACTTATTACACGCGTAATAAGAGCAGGATGCGCCTTCTGACCCCAAGCTCCTTCAGGTGGGATATGCCCTGCCTTTCTTCTCTTCTCCAGCCCACACATAGAGCCTGGCCTGAGGTCTGAGCCTCTTCTTCGAGGAAAAAAAAATTGCAAAAATAGGCAGCAGCTCAGACGCAGCAAGTACAATCAAAGAATAAATCATAGAATTATACCTGAAGAGTTCAAGGTCAGGTTAAAGAAGTTTGACCTGAAGTGTGTTAAACTCAAGAGCCTGGATATGCATGTCAGGGTATTGAGCAAGACGCTGTCTGCTGCAAGTAATAGAAATTTGACCACATGTCCCTTTATGATCTCACAGGACAATAGGCCCGGGACAGAGTCTCGCCAGTTGTGGCTAATTGAGTGAATCGATGGCATGGACAAGGACCCCAAGGTCTTTGGTGATTCCAGGGAAATCCGGGGGTCCTGGCTTGTCCTCGGCGGTGGGCACGGAGACATGCTCCCCTGATGGCCCTCCACGGAAGAACCTGCGGTCCAGCTGTGAGCAGTGACGTCGACAGGGGCACCTAGCAGGCGGCTCCTCCAGAAGCATGGTGCCCTCAGCCAGAGAGGGCTGCTCAGGTTGCACCCTCTCTTTAGAGAAAGGGGGTGGGAAGAGCAGCCCTTAACAGGGCAACTTCTGAGGCCGATTCTGGCCCTCAGCTCCCTGTGGGTTCTTTTTTTAAATAATTACTTGAGCTGTGTGTGTGCTTAGTCGCTTAGTTGTGTCCAAAGCTTTGCAACCCCATGGACTGCAGCCCGCCAGGCTCCTCTGTCCATGGGATTCTCCAGGCAAGAACACTGGAGTGGGTTGCCGTTTGCTTCTCCAACCCAGGTCTCCCACATTCCAGGCAGATTAACTGTACTGAAAAGCATTAAGACAGTGCTGCTCACTTAACACAGCATGAAGTTTCTCATAAAATTAAGTTACATTTGATGAAATTCCTTAGTCTTAAGATTTGAGGACTTCTAGTCAAAAGGTACAAACTTCCAGTTATAAGACAAATAAGTACTAGGAATGGAACGTACAACATGATAAATATAACGAATCCTGCTGTATGCTATATATAAAAGTTAACAGAGTAATACTGAGTCTTCACGACAAAAAAGAACTATTTTTCTTTTGCTTTAATTTTGTGTCTGTATGAGATGATGATGTCCACTGTTTGTCATGGTCATCATTTCTTGATGGGTGTAACTCAAACATTGTAGTGTGTAGCTTACACTTTACAACACCGTATGTCAACGAGACCTCAGTAAAGCTGGAAGAGAAAGAAATTAAATGTGACACCTGTATAGGATATCAAGGCAACACCGTCCTTACGTCATGGACATTCACCTGGACTCGGTGTTTGCCTACTTGGGTGGCAGTGTAGAATGCTAACCATTAAACCCTGTTTTTATTTTTCTTGTAAAATAAGCCTGACTCCAGAACAAAACTTGGATCTGTACTCCATTTCATTTACTTATTTATTTTAAATTTTTATTTTGGAGCATAATTGATAAACAATGTTGTGTTCCTCTCAGATGTACAGCAAAGTGAATCATTTATACACACACATGTATCTGTTCTTTTTCAGATTCTTTTCCCATGTAGGTTATTGGAGAGTCCTCAGTAGAGTTCTCTGTGCTGTACAGTGGGTCCTTGTTGGTCATCAGGAGAGATTGGAGTCTGGAGTCTGCTCCATTTTAAGGAAACTGTTAATCACTCAGTCGTGTCCGACTCTTTGCAACCCCATGGACTGTAGCCCGCCAGGCTCCTCTGTCCGTGGAATTCTCCAGGCAAGAACACTGGAGTGGGTGGCATTGCAGGCAGGTTCTTTACTGTCTGAGCCACAAGGGAAGGGCTCCATTTTAAAGAAATGCCCCATAACCTGCGAGACCTCTTCATCCAGAGGAGCAGTGCCTTCTCTGAGAAGCTGCGAGCAAACGCCTCTCCAGGGATTCTCCTGTCTTCCTGGCGGGGCCGCCCCTTTCTGGGCCCTCAGGGTGCTTTTCCCTTCCTGTCCACTGCATTCAGAGCGGCCCCTGCCCCTTCACCCCTCAGCAGGTACAACTGTGATCAGAGTCACTCTCAGATTTACTTTACTGACGTGGGTTTGGGAAAGCTGCGTTCACTTCTTTCCAAAACTAACCATAGGAACCAGCACAGCTCCTAAGCTGCTTTCTGGCTGCCTTTGGCTTAGCTCCTCTGTTTACAATTTCAGCTTAATTTTAGAAGTCTTTAGAAATGTTGATTACATTCTTTATGCTGAGCTTGACAAAGGATGGATAAACTGGTTTATTAAAACCACATTATTTTACAGTTATAATGAAAGTGAAAGTCAAGTCGTTCAGTCGCGTCCTACTCTTTGGGACATCATGGACTGAAGCCTAACAGGCTCTTCCATCCATGGGACATTCCAGGCAAGAGTACTGGTGTGGGTAGTCATTTCCTTCTCCAGGGGATCTTCCCAACCCAGGTCTCCCGTGTTGCAGGTAGACGCTTTACCATCTGAGTCACCAGGGAAGCCACAGTTATAATAAATACACTTAAATTGTAATTTTCAGCCAGTCTGTGAGCCAACCTAAAGATCTTAATGTGTGGCTTCAAAGTATAATATCCGCTTCAGATGAAACCATAAGTCTGCCTCCCCCTCTGGTAAATGCGCCAAAAACCTAGAGGACTGCAGCCAGCTTCACTGTGGTCCAGGCTCACTGCAGCCAGGGAAGTCCATTGTGATCCAGACACACACACACACACACACAGATCTACGGGCTTATATCCTCAACTGACGTGAATCTTGTTGATGGATTGAATCCAAAGATAATTTCTGGTTATAAAGATAACCAGAAATTAAATGCATATAACAAAACTTTTGACTCAATGTGTAGAATCCATGGTAAATCATTAGAACACAGTGGAGTTGACCTACTAAATATTACAGACTATATTCTAGTTTATAATATTCCTTGTAAGAAATGGCACATATTTTTGTAATTCAGAAATTCGAAAGAGTCTAAAATTCCCGTTTCCTTTTTTGGCAAAGATGAGATGTCTAAGTGAATTGTAGCAATTGGTGTTAGGGACTTCAAAGCTTCCTGTTATCTATGAAATGCTTCATTATTAATGCCCTGATGTAGCTGGTAATGTTTAGTCTAATTGGATTTAAGTCATTTATTGCAGGAAATTTTCGTTTGAGGTTACTTTTGCCGCCTCAGTGATAATAACCTGAGTCACTGAAAGTTTGTCCTGAGAATCTTTGCCAAGAGATAAACATTGTCAGCTGAATGGTTATATTGGCTCATCATGTCTGTGATGGGATAGTTGAATCCACTAAGTACTACTGATAATGATCTTATTTTTCCTAAGTGTAGAGATATTAGTGAGATCTGGTTTATATTATTATATATCATTCTGTCCTAAGATGATGTGTTAGTCTTGAGTGGCTGGGGTGGCTAGGAGATGTATCTAACTACTTCTCCACAAGAAGCCTCAACATCTTTGACCCTATTCCACTGAGGGAAGAAAAAAGGGTTAGGGGGTGCTGGAAAAGTTGTATGACTGGGAATCACAGGGTTCCAGAGCCCACAGGTATGGTTCACAGGAGATGAATGTCTTTTATGTCTTTTATATCTGCCCTCATCCATCCATCACCTGTCTTTTCACTTATCACCTGTCGGTCTGTCTTCTCACTGTGGGTGAATCACTGTTCTAAGTGTTTCAGAATAGTAGCTGATGGATGAGAAGGGGCATTCATAAATGGAGTAAACTCTGTTTTGTATTTAGGCTTTAAAAAAAGACCAAAGCTAAGATTATAAAATGAAATAAAAACCAAACCGACCTGTAGTCACAACATCATGAGTTTTGAAAGGCAGGCAGATGTGAGAGTTTAGGCATGAATAGAGAGTCCCTTCAACCAATCTTGAAATACTTGGGAGGTCCAGCGTTCTGCCTATGAACATGGCACAGTGTTGGTGTCTGCCAAAGGACTAATCGACCTCAGAATAAGCAGAGATCAGGAACAACTAGAGAAGTCAGAGGAATGAATGGAACCTGTGTTTTGCTACTGGTTTTATTGATTCAAGCCTCTTATAGGAGTACTGGAATTCACTGGTTATTTTGGAAAAGACCTCTAGGATTCAACAGAAGTCAACAGATACTCCATCCTTCACTTTTTACTAAGTACACCATGAGGCCCAGTTCCAAAGATGCCCAGAGTTACAAGTGGAACCTGTGATTATGTTATTGTTTCTAGCCTTTTTTTCCTCCAATCCTCTAATTTTCTCCCTAATACTCTCCCTTGATTGCCATTTCCCAAGTCCTTGGAAGGGATGGATCCTCTTAGACATTACAAAACAGAGTGGAAATGATTTCACTGGGTGGTCAGTGATCATCTCAGAGATGAAGATGCTGTCAAGGTTGCTAGGCAGAACCCAGGGGGTTATCTTGTGAGCATCAGTTCTGAAAACTTTCAGGTTTAGGAAAACCAATTTCATTAACACATGATTGTAATAGTAACAGCCAGAGATTTTGATTTTCTGTGTTCAGATGAGATTTTTATAAAGTAGTAGTAAAAATCTAAATACAATAACTAAAATACTTCACAAAGAACTACAAAGAGAAAAATTAGTCCCAAGGGAGAATAATCCTACGTACCCAAGACTGTAAATGAATTTCAGGAAGAGTGTTACCCAGTAGACCTTTCAGTGACGAGGAGATGTTCTATCAGCTGCCCTAACACTGCAGCCAGCTGGCCACATGTGACCATCAAGCACTTGGCAGTGGGACTGAGACCCTGAATTTTTACTTTTACTGAATTTTAATGAATTTAAATGTAAGCATAAATGCCACGTAATCACTGCATTAGATACAGCAGCTCTACTCATTTCTTTTCTGAAATTGTCAGTCATAATTAATTCTGTATGATAAGAAAATTTGAAACTGAAGAAACATTTTGTATGTTTTACGTTATATACCTCAAAATCATTGTATTTTAAAAACCGCAGGCAATTTATAAGAACTATTAGAAGGACATGTTTGGTTAAATATATGCATTTTCAAAATTACATTTGACACCAGACTCTAGTATTTCAAATGTTTTTCTCATTGACATTGCACATTTTTATTCAGTTCAGTTCAGTTCAGTTGCTCAGTTGTGTCCAACTCATTGTGACCCCATGGACTGCAGAACACCATGCCTCCCTGTCCATCACCAACTCCCAGGGCTTACTCAAACTCATGTCTATTGAGTTGGTGGTGCCATCCAACCATCTCATCCTCTGTTGTCCCCTTCTCCTCCTGCCTTCAATCTTCCCCAGCATCAGGGTCTTTTCAAATGAGTCAGCTCTTTGCATCAAGTGGCCAAAGTATTGGAGCTTCAGCTTCAGCATCAGTCCTTCCAATGAATATTCAGGACTGATTTCCTTTAGGATAGACTGGTTGGATCTCCTTGCAGTCCAAGGGAGTCTCAAGAGTCTTCTCCAACACCACATTTTTAATATTTTTAAAAATTGATTTTAGCTAAAGACATAAAATATGCTTATAGCAATATTAAAACGTTTGTAATTTCAGGTTTTATTTACTGATAAAAATTCTACTTTTAAAAATAGTTTTATTGAACTGACCATAAAATTCACCTATTCAGTGTAAAAAATTTAGTGGTTTTCAGTATATTTGTAGAGCTGTACAACCAGCACAACATAATCTAATTTTGAAACATTTTCATCACACATCATCCCCATCAGCTGTCACTGCCCCCCCCTCCACCCATTTGCCCTTTGGACCCTGGCAACTCTGCTCTTTCTCTCTAAATCTGCTTAATTCTGGATGTCTGACAGTAACAGGATTATAGGCAAGGGAGTTGGAGAAAGCAATGGCGACCCACTCCAGTACTCTTGCCTGGAAAATCCCATGGATGGAGGAGCCTGGTAGGCTGCGGTCCATGGGGTCACTAAGAGTTGGACACGACTGAGCAACTTCACTCTCCCTTTTCTCTTTCATGCATTGGGAAGGAAATGGCAACTCACTCCAGAATTCTTTCCTGGAGAATCCCAGGGAAGGGGGAGCTTGGTGGGCTGCCATCTATGGGGTTGCACAGAGTCGGCCAAGGCTGAAGCGACTTAGCAGCAGCAGCAGCAGGCAAGGGAGTAATGTGTGACTTCCACTCTGAAATTTATTTCTTCACTCAGGAAATCTATTTCTTTACCTGAAACAAAATAGGTAAATATGGTTAAGGATAATACACTTCCCTTCTAGGGATGTTCAGAAGGTTCTGGAGAACAGAGAAGTGTAAGCATTCACTTACACTACAGAGCCAGTGGCCGGAAAGCTCGTCGGGAAAGGACTCCTGTGTCTCCTACGGAAACCCGCCGCACTCGGCCGGCTCAGAGAGGGTTTGGGTCGCGTGGCCGCCGCAGGCCGGGTCTTGCCCTCTCTGCTTCCCGCGCGTTTTGCGGGGCTGCTTGCTCAGAAAGGATGTGTGGAGCATGCACGCTTCGGAGTCAACTGAGGGGAGCTCCCCTTCGTCTCCCTCTCGGCGGTCTCCCCTGGGAAGGGCGCGCGAGGCGGCTCTGCTTCCCCGTCTCCCGGTGTCAGGGGTGACTCGGTTGAGCCTTTGCCCGCCGCTCCCCCTGCAACCCGTCTGTGTGCCCCGAGGACTGGGGGCGGGATCTCTGCAGACCCAGACCGTCCGGGCTTTGTTCTCTTCCTCAGGGCTGAGGCTCTGTCTCCTAGAATTAATCCCCTGTCAGTGCAGGCTCCGCAATTTGTGAGACACAGCCAGATATTTTTCTGAACACCATAAAAATGTGGGAGCTAAACCCAAACTGGAAAATCCATTGTTTTTCTCCTCAGTATCCGGGAGGGAATCTGTAGGTGGCGTCACCTGGTAGGACCATTATAGCACCTCCCCCTTCCCGGATCGCGGCTCTGTGCTCCTGTATGTAGAATTAGCTTGTTTCTCACACTTGGTGTGATGGCTCTCAGTTCTCCAGTGATGCCAAAACCCTACCATTTCTCATGTTCAGTAAATTGACTTATAAACCTGCTTTATGAATAGACCTGCTGCTGCTGCTGCTGCTAAGTCGCTTCAGTCGTGTCCGACTCTGTGCGGCCCGATAGACGGCAGCCCATCAGGCTCTGTGTCTCTGGGATTCTCCAGTCAAGAAAACTGGAGTGGGTTTCCATTCCCTTCTCCAATGCATAAAAGTGAAAAGTGAAAGTGAAGTCGCTCAGTCGTGTCCGACTCTTAGCCACCCCATGGACTGCAGCCTACCAGGCTCCTCCATCCATGGGATTTTCCAGGCAAGAGTACTGGAGCGGGTTGCTATTTCCTTCTCCAAAGAAATAGACCTAAATGTAGTCAAAGGCTTGTCTAGAAAGTTTATCTTGAAAAGAGCTGTATGTATGTCAGTGACAGCAAGACAGCTAGCTGGAAAAGTAAGCATTTCATGAGGCATTACAAGTAAAACGTTAGAGCCGTTAGTCATTATCTGGTAGAACGTGATCCCAAAAAACAGACTAGTTAACAGCTTTCTGCTTACAGAAATTACTGAATTCAGTCACATGAGTTGTCTGTGTGCCCAGTTACTCACAGTGTTAACACTGTGTGTGTGTGTGTGTGTGTGTGTGTGCATGCGCGCACACTAAGCCACTTCAGTCCTGTCGGATTCTTTGCGACATAAGTTGAATAAAAAAATTACTCATTTCCATCACTAACACCATGGAAAAATGAGCAGGCTAAAGAATATGGAATTTCTTGAAAAGCTATTTAAGAAAGTATGTTTTTCAAAGTGAAAGGATCCAACATAAATCCAGACCTACAGCAGGAGAACTCCTGCAACACCTACGGGATGGGGGAGAATCGTCTCAGACTTGCAGGGTTTTGAGACTCCTGGGATATTAGATGGTCCATGATGCTTCAGAGGTTTTGGTCTCTGATTGCGTTGCGTGGACAGAAATGACGAGTGTACAACTGGTGACTCTGCTCTGGGGCCAGAACTGGGCGGGGAGGAGCCGCCCCCGCGGCTGCCCCCACGGAGGGCGGCGGCGCTGGTCTCAGGACACACCGGCCTGTTCGCTCTGGTCAGAGCGGTCCTGTTTCCCACGCTCGTGTGTTCTAAGGGTCACCCTGCTTTTCCCTTTCTCCTTCCCCCTTCTTTGTCTCAGCACCATAAAAACTGTCCCTGGGGAGTCTTCTTTTTTCTAATTTTATTATTTTTTTTTAATTGAAGTTTTCATTTTGTCTCAGAGTATGGACAATGAACAAGACAGTAACAGTTTCGGGTGGTCGGCAGAGGGCCTCAGCCACGCACACACGTGAGTCCATTCTCCCCCAGGCTCCCCCCACCCAGGCGGCCACGCGACGCTCTTCTGCCTGCGTCTGCTCACGAGGGCACGAGGCCTTCCCGAGTTCTTCTGATTCCTTAGGTTTCCATTCTCCCAACCTCTACGCAGTTTAGAAATGAGTGGAGACAGAGGGTGAGTAAAACAGACGAGAGTGACCCTGGATTTTTGACACCAGGGGAAGCAGAGGGGAAGTGTTTCTAGGTTTTGGAATCATGCATCCTCGATGCAAGAGGGAGAACCACAGGTGTGCTCAGGAGAATCCTGGTGCTCTCGGAGGAGCCGAGGGCCGGTGTGCAGCCAAAGGCTCTGTTACGGTCTGCGAATTCTGATATTGACGTTTTTCAACCTGCTGAATATTCTCCTCTCCCTGTGGCATTGGGTGAATCCCAGGTGAAAGCAAGAATACAGCCGTCTCTTCAGAGAAGGAGAAACATCCTGCGACATTCCCTATACGAGCAATCTAAGAAATGATACAGATGAACTTACAAGCAGAAAGGGACTCACAGACTGAGGCAATGAACTTACAGTTTCCAGTGGGGAAGGGTGTGGGGGACGGACGGCCAGGGAGCCCGGGATGGTCATGTACTCTGTATCTAAAATGGATCACCAGCGAGGACCTACTGTATGACACAGGGAACTCTGCTGGAGACCATGTGGCAGCCTGGATGCGCGGGGCGTTTGGGGGAGAAGGGATGCCTGTGTACGTGTGGCTGAGTCCCTTTGCCGTCCACCTGAAACCATCACAACACTGTTAACTGACTCTGCTCCAATACAAAATACAAAGCTTAAAAAAAAAAAAGAATACGGCATCTCTTGATCCACATTTACTGGTTTGGGAGGTCACATTAGTGTCCTGACAAGCAGTGAAGATCAAACAAGACTCTTTCCATGTTCTGAAGGAAATTACTGTCTAGTAGCAGGAACTTGCAGGCCAGCAGGCTCGGTGCAGCCTTCTATGGAGCAATGGAGGAAGTCTGGATTTGGGAGGCAGCCTTGTAAGGAATGCACGACTTCCACCTGGGGAGCCTGGAAGGCATAGCCCAGTAGGTGACATTTGACTTGCGCATTGAGGGATGAGTTTTCCAGGTTACACGGAGCAGAAAGGGAACAGTTAGGGCACAGGCCTTGGGAGAAAGGTAGGCATGAAGGCAAAAAAGCTTTCCGTTTTCATAGCTCTGGGCTCTACCAGACCTTGGAATGTCAGCAAGAGTGCCCTTGGGGTTCTTTTCCTTTTTAAAAAATATATGTATGAATATGGGCTTCCCAGGTGGTGCTAGAGGTAAAGAACCTGTCTGCCAATGCAGGAGACACAAGAGATGCAGGTTTGATCCGTGGATGAGGAAGATCCCTTGGAGGAGGAAATAGCAACCCACCCCAGTGTTTTTGCTTGGAGAATCCCATGGATAGAGGAGCCTGGTGGGCTACAGTCTGGGGGGTCACAAACCCTCAGACATGACTGAGCACACACACACACATGCATAAATATATAGAAATCTTCATTTTCATATTATTTTCCATTATGGTGTCCTGTACGTTGATGTATGTGTAGTGCCAAATGGAGTTTATGCTCAAAATTGCCTAGTCCATTAATCTTCAGGTGTTTTTCACATTTTCCACTTGAGTGACTCCAGGAGACTCCCTGACCTCTGAAGGTTGAAGGACCAAAGAGAAAACAGCAGCAGTATCCCTAAATGGTGAATGTTTGCAGAAAAGACAGTTCACTTAGAGTAATTATGCAGGGAAATTAGGGGGAAAGCTTGGGCTGAATGCCCATCATTTATTAGCTTAGAATCAAACCAAGTATAATCTGGGGGTAATGAGTAGAGACGCCTTTTTAAAGTGACTCCTTTGGCCCCTAGTGCTGCAAACTTGCAACGCTGTGGCCGGCTCGCGTGCAGAATCACTCAGATCGTGGCTCAGTGCCCGAAACTCCATTTCTATCGTTCTGTGGCCTCTGAAGCATGTATGCTCTGAGACTCAGCTTGTTCTGGCAGAACTTGGCCTTATTGAATTCTGCTTGATCTGCTCTTCCTGTGGGTCTGATTAAAGTTCCCTGCTCTTTTCAGCACCCATTTGTTTCTGCTTCCAGTGAAGAGCTTGCTTAGTTGGCTCAGTCTGATTTCCCCTGTGGGTTTTCCCCAGGGGGTTTCTTCAGTGCAGAAGCCCTTGCAGGTAGAAATGTGACCTCTTCAACAGGTAATAACAACAGCTCTTGGGAACCAACACAGGCAACCAGCCCTTCTAGACTGTACAAATGAATGCTGCTCAAACTTGAATGTATGAAAGAATTACCTGGGGATCTCGTTAGAAGGCCAGATATGATTCCAGAGGTCTGGGGTGGCACCCAGGGTTCTGCATTTCTTACAAGTCCCCAGGAAATGTCAATTCTACTGCTTCATGGACCACATTTTGAACATCACATCTTGGCCACAACCCAGCATATCTCAGGCTCTTCATCTCTTTCCAGAATTCACTGCTGGTTAGCTCAGTGTCCCTACCATTATTTCTACTAATTTCCCAACAACCCAGACTGAAATTTGTGGACATGTTGCAACCCGTTAATTTTCCGTGAAGCCTATAAGTCTATGGAGCACTGTCTTTTTATTTGAAAAGCACTGTAAAGTGAATATGAACCTCAGGGTTTCTGCCTTTGAGAAAGGCTTTTGCACCCTCCCGGGTGACATTATATTTGCATGGGGGTTTAACCACATTGGTATCATAATTGCTCATCACAGATCACCAAACTCCTGGCAATGATGATGGACGGCTTGAAGATAAGGAGCCTCGTGATTCTTATCAGACTTTACACAGCCAACTCAGCCACAAAGAGGTCAAAGAAGACAATCCTGTAACATTTTCATATCACATGGAGGATAAGTATTGCATAAGAAAAATGAATGGACGTTATAAAGAGGTGGTTATTCAATCATGTCTGAGGTCATGTCCATTTATAATTTAAGTTTCAATGTTTTTATGAATAGTTCTCTGGCTATAAACTAGGCAATTTTATCTCCTAAATTTTCAGTGAGTCTTAGAATATGGTTTAAAATATATGTTTAAAAAATGTTTGACTTAATTGATTTTTTAGCCGAACCACACACAGGGATCAAACTCAGGACCCAGCAGTGAAAGTGCCAAATCCTAACCAGTGGATCGCCGGGGAATTCCAAAATGCATATGTTTTAGACTTTCTCAATTCACAAACATCCACTTGCATTTTTAAACAAAATGAATTGCGTGTTACATTTTCCCAGTTTCATTCAACACTTCCCTTGGGGTTTGCCTTATCTTGCAGATATGCTGTGTCACTATTGTGGACATTTTATTACCTAACAATGTGTTGACATTTTTTAGGAAATAATTCTAATGCACCATGCCAAACATTTTCTAATGCTTGAAATACCTAGTGACATAAAATACCAATGTGCAAAGCTATTTAACCATTACCTAAAAAGAAATAGAAAAGAAAGTCCTTGGTCAAGATGTTTTGAAAAATTTATATGTGGATTTGTGCGCATGTGTCCCACAATTTCTTTCATTGTCTGACTAATATTTTCTTGCCAAATAAGGATTTTAACAAAGAATTTGTTGCCAGATTTAACTAGAAAGACAATTAACCTTAGAAAAGGATCCAAAACTTTGGCTTCTTTCAAACCCCAAAGATCTCAGGTCACTGATGGCTCAAGGGAAAAACAAAAATCTGTTGTACAATTGCCAGGGCCAACTTTGAACTTTAGTTTAAAGAAACTAGAAGAGAAAAGGAAACATGAAAACCTTTGCTCTCTTTTCCTGTCTTTCTCAGGAGTTACTAGATCTGATCCAAGAAGTGTTTAAAGACGCCTGGCTTCAGAATGGAGAGATGACTAGAGAAAACTACAGAAATATACTAATGACGTTACAACATCCGGTGTTCATGAAGGTTTATGTTTTCTAGGGTATTGAAAAAAAAGCCTCCAAAACCCTCCATGCACTAACTTTCTGAGAAGAAAGTGGGAGTGAGACTGGCTGGCAGTCGGGGGGTGGCATTTATACTTCAGGTCACACTTGCCAAGCAGTAAAATAACTTTTGATAAAATATGTATTTCACAGGGTAGGCTAGTTCTGCAGAAACTGCCTTTTCCTGGTCCAACTTCCTCTGATAAAGTGGTCCAGTGCAGTCCACGGTGTACTGTGGGCATCCAAGTGCCTCTCCAGGGCAATTCTGATGGAGACCCGGTATTCCAGGCTGTGCTGCTCCTATGACTCCTGCAAACGATCCAGGTTTCTGAGGGCAGAGATGAGGTGGAGAGCCTCCCGGCAGCACTGAATGTTTTCACCTGGATGTCACAAAATCATTTCTACCCATGTCTCTTTAGTTGAAGCAAATTCTGTGGTCCATCTACCGATACCTTCAGAGGGCAGTGAAATGCAACCATCTTGTGTGCCAAAAAAAAGTCTTTGTGCTAGGATTTTACCACAAAGTTCTCTGTATTTATTTATATGTCTCCCGATTCATTATTTTTTTCCCTTCCATATGTCACTTTGTTGGCTTCTGCAACTCTCACCCAGACCATTGTTTAGCCTCATCTGTAACATTTCCTTTTTTCCAATTTCCTGGCCCTTGTCTATCTCACTGTTATTCAGTTGCTAAGTCATGTCCAACTCTTTGTGACCCCATGGACTGCAGCAAGCCAGGCTTCCCTGTCCTTCACTATCTCTCAGAGTTTGCTCAAACGCATGTCCATTGAGTGGGTGATGCCATCCAACCATCTCCTCCTCTGTCTCCCTCTTCTTCTCTTGACCTCGATCTTTCCCAGTACCAAGGTCTTTTCCAATGAGTTGGCTCTTCACATCATTGGCCAAAGTGTTGGAGCTTCAGCTTTAGCATGAGTCCTTCTAGTAAATATTCAGGTTTGACTTCCTTTAGGGTTGACTGGTTTGATCTCCTTGCTGTCCAAGGGACTCTCTAGACTCTTCTCCAGCATCACAGTTTGAAAACATCAGTTCTTCAGTGCTCAGCCTTCTTTATGGTCCAGCTCTCACATCCATACATGACTATCGGAAAAACCACAGTTTTGACTATACAGACTATACAGTCAGCAAAGTGATGTCTCTGCTTTTTAATATGCTGTCTAGAAGGCAAGGGCACCCCACTCCAGTACTCTTGCCTGGAAAATCCCATGGACGGAGGAGCCTGGTAGGCTGCAGTCCATGGGGTTGCGAAGAGTCAGACATGACAGAGTGACTTCACTTTCACTTTTCACTTTCATGCATTGGAGAAGGAAATGGCAACCCACTCCAGTGTTCTTGCCTGGAGAATCCCAGGGACGGGGGAGCCTGGTGGGCTGCCATCTATGGGGTCACACAGAGTTGGACAGAACTGAAGTGACTTAGCAGCAGCAGCAGCAGGTTTCTCATAGCTTTTCTTTCAAGGAGAAAGCATATTTTAATTTCTGTCTATCTCATGGATTTCCCTGATGGTTCAGATGGTAAAGTGTCTGCCTGCCTTGCAGAAGACCCAGGTTTGATCCCTGGGTTTGGAAGATCCTCTGGAGAAGGAAATGGCAACTGACTCCAGTACACTTGCCTGGAAAATCCCATGAACAGAGGAGCCTGGCAGGCTATAGTTCATGGGCTCACAAACAGTCTATCTCATACAGGGTCACAAAATAACTTTCCCCAAACCAAGGGTCTTCCTATTTAACCCTCTGCCCCATTTCACCCATAATTTCCTTACTGACCTGTTTCCTAATATGTCATGACACTGCCAGGTTAAATGTGGCTGGGGCCACATAGCTGGGATCACCAGTAGAGAAGCAAGTGTCCTAAAGCAGCCTCACCCACCATAGCTGAGGTCACACTGCAGAGAATGGTCCAGGAGCAAGCTCAACCTGCGAGAGCAGACAGACAGAATCGAGCATCCATCCAGACCAACGGTTGGCACAGAAGAGGCCCAACCAAGAGAGCTGTGGGTCCCCTTTCAGTTAAGCCGAGAATTAGGTGCATTGACTCCACATATATTCCTGCAGGCAGATCCAGCAGGAAGCAGAACCTCCGAAAACTGGGATCTAGGGGCGCCTCATCACTGGACTGTGCTGAGGGAGGGGGAATCCAAGCTGGAGTGCAGAAAGATGGCAAGTTATGAAGATCAGAACCCATGTTAGGGGTGAGAGTGAGGATTTAGAGACACCAGTCATCTCCGCGGCACCAGCTTTTCAATCGTTCACCGCCACTTCAAATGAAACACTCAGAACCCCAATACAGAAGCTGAATGGCAGCAGAGATCCTCTGGCTGAAGTCACTGTGGTCTCCACCCTTTCTCCCTCTGGCCTAGCTCTACCCCCAAAGTTGGCTACCCACATGGCTCTAGGGTAAAGATTTTGCCTGCAATATAGGATTCAATCCCTGAGTCAGGAAGATCACCTGGATAAGGACATAGCAATCCACTCCAGTAATCTTGCCTGGAAAATCCCATGGACAGAGGAGCCTGGTGGGCTACAGTCCATAGGGTTACAAGAGTCAAACATGACTTAGCAACTAAACAACACCATCTCAGAAGTAATGTCTCAGCATCCCTAGGGTTCCACCACACAACTATATAAAGTCTTAGTTGAAAGGTCCATGGCAAATGTGCAGGTGCCAAGACCGGATTGGGAGTGAGACACTGGACAGAGTGTGCACATGTGTGTGTTCTCAGTCGTGTCTGACTCTGTGGCCCCGTGGACTGTAGCCCTCAAGGCTCCTCTGTGCGTGGGATTCTCTAGGCAGGAACACTGGAGTGGGTGTCATTTCCTCCTCCAGGGGATCTTCCTGACACAGGGATTGAGCCCATGTCTCTTGTGTCTCCTACACTGGCCAGCAGATTTTTTACTCGTGCCACCGCGGAGTGAGAGGCTGGAGGTAAAACTCGAGAAGCACTAGCAGTCAGAGCACCTGAGCAGTGCTGGACTGAGATCCTGTGTGATTAACCAGGTCAGGCTTTCAACCCCATCAGACTGAGGCACATTAGACCTTGATCTGGAGGCGGATGGACCTGTGGAGAGGGGCTGAGCGACCCTGAATGTGTCCCCTGGTTTCCATGGAAGCAGTCTCCCTGTGATGCTCAAGGGCATTTGTATGTTGGATTCCAGACCCTCACACACTCTCAAGAACTTTGCTCCTGAACTGCTTCCTCTCATGCCTCACCAACGCCTTTCTCCACACAGGACCGTCTCTGCAAGCATGTGTGGCTCTACAGCAGTGATGCTGAAGTTGTGGTTCTTGCATCCACAGCCTCAGTATCACCTGGGAAATATAATGCAAACTCTCACTGTCTACCCCAGACCTATTGAGTCAGAAACTTTGGGGCCCCCAGCATTTATTCTTAAATAAGCCCACCAGATAATTCTGATATAAGGGAGAGTCTGAGAACCAGTGCTTTAGAGAACCCACTTAAAAACAAACAACAAAACCACACTTTGGGGGGCTTCCCTGGTGGTCCAGTGAGTAAGAATCCATGCTCCCAATGCAAGGTGCCCAGGTTTGATCCCTGCTCAAGGAATTAGATCTCATGTGCAACCGCAACTAAGACCCAGGGCAGCCAAAATAAATACATGAATATATAAAAAAGTGGAGTCCGTGGCAGTCTCTTGTAGTCAACATATTGATGGATCATTTAAAGAATAATATGTATAAATATATGAAAAACACTTCCCTTGGCCTCTATCCTACCACAACCACTGTCCAGTCTCCCATTCTCATCCAGGGTAAAACCCCTTAAACATCTTGTCCACACTTGCCCTCACCTGCCATGTCGCTTTGAATGTGACTTCAGTCCCTACCATTCCACAGAAAACGTCCTTTTCAAGTCACCCAGAATTTCCGTCCCAAGATCAGTGGACACTCCTCTCTTCAGATCTAATCCCGCCTCTCGCACATGTGTTTGAGTTGGTCTCACCCTTCCCAGGTCATCTCCTGTCTTGACTTCCACAGTGCCACGTTGCTTTCTTTCTTTCCCTGAGCCTTTAGTTTTCTTTGCTGGCTTTTCATTCTCTAATTGCTAGAGATGGGTGTTCTGTGGGCATTGGAACTCTGCATGTGCCTTTCGATTCCTCCTTTGCCCAAGGGTGATTTCACCCATTTTTGAAGTAAGGCCCTTCTCTATCTGATACCCCCAATTTAGATCTCTAGTCTGGGTTTCTCTGAGCCGAGGATCTGCAGATTCAATTCTTCCTTCTCTGTGTCTTCAGTATCACATGTTTAGAACAGAAACACTGAATCTCAGTCCTGGATGCACAGCTTGGTCTCTGCTCCAATATCATTCCTTAAAACTGCCATTGCTGTCTACATTTATATCAAATATCCATTTTCAGACCCATATCCTGACTACCATGTACTAGCTGTATGACCTTAAATAAACTTCATGACAACATTTCACCTTGGTTTTGTAATCTGTGAAATGTGTATCTGCAGAGGATGTGACAATATCTACTTCGTAGAATTGTGATACTTTCCATATGTGTGTTGCTTAGTACAGTCCCTGGTGTAGAGCATTAGCCCAGGATTATGTGTGTTTTGAATGTCTGCCATACACAAGGCGTGAGTGTGAGGCAGGGCACAGCCTGGCCTTTGACTGAGTCGATCCCAGTGTGCTAAAGCTGATGGTCACCGTGCAGGGGGTTCTCACCAGGGACCACCTCCAGGTGGCCCACCACATGGTTCTTAGAGATGCTTAAGATACCAACACCATCAATACCACAGTAATCAATAAGGACATTTCTGTTGTCTTTTGGAAAAGCTGCAGTAGAATAAATTAACCCTCCCTGCTTCCACATGTTCCCATATAACTGTGATTTGCCCACCTGGTGTGACATTGGCTTGACTGTATGACTGGGTTTAGCCATTTAATGATTAAAAGATACTGTGTGAGTGGGGTTAAGCTCTCTCAATTCTTTACCATGGCATGACAGAATTCTTCAGTGTGATAGGTAGGTAGACCCACCCCCTATGCCACAAAGATGACCATCAGTTCAGTTCAGTTCAGTTGCTTAGTCATGTCCAACTCTTTGTGACCCCATGGACTGCAGCACGCCGGGCCTCCCTGTCCATCACCAACTGCTGGAGTCTACCCAAACTCATGTCCATTGAGTTGGTGATACCATCCAACCATCTCATTCTCTGTTGTCCCCTTCTCCTCCTGCCTTCAATCTTTCCCAGGATCAGAGTCTTTTCAAATGAGTCAGCTCTTTGCATCAGGTGGCCAAGTATTAGAGCTTCAAGTTCAGCATCAGTCCTTCCAAAGAACACCTAGGACTGATCTCCTTTAGGATGGACTGGTTGGATCTCCTTACAGTCCAAGGGACTCAAGAGTCTTCTCCAACACCACAATTCAAAAGCATCAATTCTTTAGTGCTCAGCTTTCTTCACAGTCCAACTCCCACATCCATACATGACCACTGGAAAAACCATAGCCTCGACTAGACAGAACTTTTTTGGCAAAGTAATGTCTCTGCTTTTTAATATGCTGGCTAGGTTGATCATAACTTTCCTTCTAAGGAGTAAGCATCTTTTAATTTCATGGCCTCAGTCACCAACTGCAGTGATTTTGGAGCCCAAAAAGTAAAGTCTGACACTGTTTCCACTGTTTCCCCATCTATTTCCCATGAAGTGATGGGACCGGATGCCATGATCTTAGTTTTCTGAATGTTTAGCTTAAAGCCAACTTTTTCACTCTCCTCTTTCACTTTCATCAAGAGGCTCTTTAGTTCCTCTTCACTTTCTGCCTTAAGGGTGGTGTCATATGTGTATCTGAGGTTATTGATATTTCTCCCGGAAAACTTGATTCCAGCTTGTGCTTCATCCAGCCCAGCGTTTCTCATGAGGTACTCTGCATATAAGTTAAATAAGTAGGATGACAATATACAGCCTTGACATACTCCTTTTCCTATTTAGAATCAGTCTGTTGTTGCATGTCCAGTTCTGACTGTTGCTTCCTGCCTACATACAGATTTCTCAAGAGGCAGGTCAGGTGGTCTGGTATTCCCATCTCTTTCAATATTTTCCACAGTTTATTTTGATCCACACAGTCAAAGACTTTGGCATGGTCAATAAAGCAGAAATAGATGTTTTTCTGGAATTCTCTTGCTTTTTCGATGATCCAGCAGATGTTAGCAATTTGACCTCTGGTTCCTCTGCCTTTTCTAAAACCAGCTTCAACATTTGGAAGTTCACAGTTTATGTACTGTTGAAGCCTGGCTTGGAGAATTTTGAGCATTACTTTATTAGTGTGTGAGATGAGTACAATTGTGTGATAGTTTGAGCATTCTTTGGCATTGCCTTTCTTAGGGATTGGAATGAAAACTGACCTTTTCCAGTTCTGTGGCCACTGCTGAGTTTTCCAGATTTGCTGGCATATTGAGTGCAGCGCTTTCACAGCATCATCTTTCAGGATTTGAAATAGCTCCACTGGAATTCCGGAGAAGGCAATGGCACCCCACTCCAGTACTCTTGCCTGGGAAATCCCATGGACGGAGGAGCCTGGTAGGCTGCAGACCATGGGGTCGTGAAGAGTCGGACACGACTGAGTGACTTCACTTTCACTTTTCCCTTTCATGCATTGGAGAAGGAAATGGCAACCCACTCCAGTGTTCTTACCTGGAGAATCCCAGGGACGGGGGAGCCTGGTGGGCTGCTGTCTATGGGGTCGCACAGAGTCGGACATGACTGAAGTGACTTAGCAGCAGCAGCAGCAGCACTGGAATTCCATCACCTCCACTAGCTTTGTTCATAGTGATGCTTCCCAAGGCCCACTTGACTTCACATTCCAGGATGTCTGGCTCTAGGTGAGTGATCGCACCATCGTGATTATCTGGGTCATGAAGATCTTTTTTGTACAGTTCTCCTGTGTATTCTTGCCACCTCTTCTTAATATCTTCTGCTTCTATTAGGTCCATACCATTTCTGTCCTTCATTGAGCCCATCTTTGCATGAAATGTTCCCTTGGTATCTCTAATTTTCTTGAAGAGATCTCTAGTCTTTCCCATTCTGTTGTTTTCCTCTATTTCTTTACACTGATCACTGAGGAAGGCCTTCTTATCTCTTCTTGCTGTTCTTCGGAATGCTGCATTCAAATGGGTATATCTTTCGTTTTCTCCTTTGCTTTTCACTTCTCTTCTTTTCATAGCTATTTGAAATGCCTCCTCAGACAGCCATTTTGCTTTTATACATTTATTCTTCTTGGGGATGGTCTTGCTCCCTGTCTCCTGTACAATGTCACAAACCTCCGTCCGTAGTTCATCAGGCACTCTGTCTATCATATCTAGGCCCTTAAATCTATTTCTCACTTCCACTGTATAATTGCAAGGGATTTGATTTAGATCATACCTGAATGGTCTAGTGGTTTTCCCTACTTTCTTCAATTTCAGTCTGAATTTGTCAATAAGGAGTTCATGATCTGAGCCACAGTCAGCTCCCACTTTTGTTTTTACTGACTGTATAGAGCTTCTCCATCTTTGGCTGCAAAGAATATAATCAATCTGATTTTGGAGTTGACCATCTGGTCATGTCCATGTGTAGAGTCTTCTCTTGTGTTGTTGGAAGAGGGTGTTTGCTATGACCAGTGTGTTCTCTGGGCAAAACTCTATTAGCCTTTGCCCTGCTTCATTCTGTACTCCAAGGCCAAATTCGTCTGTTAATCCAGGTGTTTCTTGACTTCCTACTTTTGCATTCCAGTCCCCTATAATGAAAAGGACATCTTTTTTGGGTGTTAGTTCTAAAAGGTCTTGTAGGTCTTCATAGAACCGTTCCACTTCAGCTTCTTCAGCGTTACTGGTCGGGGCATAGACAGCTCCAGCTGCACAGCTGCCACTCGCCCCAGTCCATCCTCAAGGAGATCAGTCCTGAATATTCATTGGAAGGACTGATGTTGAAGCTGAAGCTCCAATACTTTGGCCACCTGATGTGAAGAACCGACTCATTAGAAAAGACCATGATGCTGGGAAGGATTGAAGGCAAGAGAAGGGGACGGAAGAGGATGAGCTGGTTAGATGACATCACTGACTCAATGGACATGAGTTTGAGCAAGCTCAGGGAGATTGTAAGGGACAGGGAAGGCTGGCATGTTGCAGTCCATAGGGCCACAAAGAGTCATACACAACTTTAGTGACTGAACAAGAACAATATGTATAACTGAATCACTTTGCGGCATATCTGAAACTAACAGAACATTGTAAGTCAACTATACTCCAATGAAATTTAAAAAAAAAAAGGATACACAGGGCCGCGAGAACAGAGCTCAGTTGCCCCACCCGGCCTGGTAGAGGACCGCCTATAGCAGCTGACAGACGGCCCACCGCCAACCATAAGACGGGCAAATGTGCTGAGACAAGGCCACGGGACCTTGGCCAACCACCCGCAGACATAAGCAGTACACCGCAGCCCTTTCATGCCTCTGGTGTGTGATGGCTATTGTTAGGCAGCATTGTTGTGGCATTGAGTATCTGACAGGTGGCCAAGGGAAACTGGGGGGATCTCTTGCTTTTTTAATGAAATGCTCTCTAAGAATGGTGAGTGAGAAAAATTTGCTGATTAGCTCTGAAGTTCAGTCATGGAGCAAGATTCCAAGGTGGATTCGGACAGAAATGTTCCATTTAAGGAAAGGAGATGGAGAAGTTGAATTGCTTCTTTCTATTATTGATGAGATATTTATGAGAATTCTTTGCATTCAAGGAGAAGTGGAAGTTACTAGAACTTCTACTAGAGGCTCTTTTCTTTTCCTAAATGGCTGGCCTAGTCAGCCCAAAAGATCTTCACATTATGAAAAGTTTGAATTCATAAAAAGGAAATAAAAATTTCCGGCCACACTGCTTCTTTGCCAAATGAATAAGTAAACAAACCAAAAACCCCCAAATGAAGCAGTTGAATACTGAGACTTAAATGAGTGAGAAACTCCACAGAGTTAAATAAAGCATAAAATGGCTATTTCCAATAAGGCTATCTTAACTGAAGCAGCTATTAAAAAAAAAAATTAATGTAATTCTGGCTTAATTTGGTTTTGTTGTATCAAGTCAGCAGAGTTAATTCTCTGTCAATAAAAAAAGAAACTCAAGCTGTGCGAATCATTTTACACTCTATGTGAATTTCTGGAGGAAATACTGAAAACATATTTAAATTGCACCCCAGGAACTGTGAGTACATTTCATTTTACATTTTTTAAAAAAGCATTGTTTGTGTTTTAGGAGAATAAAACAGAGCCAAAGCAGAAAACTTCTATAATTCAGTATTTGGGACACAGCAGGGTTTCAACTGAAGAAATCCGCTCCCAGCCGCAAACAGACATTCCCTAAAGTATTGTTCTCCACATCAATACCAGACTCAGCGAGCCTGCAATTTGTGCTGCGTCTTTCTCTCTGGAGAGGTTTAAGGGAAGTATTCACAGTGTTTTATGAATGAAGCAGATTTGGGTCTCAACAGAGTGACAGCAGAGGAATTTTTGTGCAGGGCTCAAAGTGTTAGCTTTGACCCCGAGCCATCTTATCTGTGTGCGCTTGTCCCTGTAGGTAAATAATAACTGTTTAAAGAAACCGTGAAAGAGAACAGATGAACCATCTATGATCTGTATACAGCGCGACTTCACCTCTGCTGTAGTCTCTAAAAAGAAGACAAAGAAATTAAAGTTTGCTTTGCACACCATGTGCTTCCAGAAAATGAAATGGGAGCCAGCCAGCCATTTGCTTTACAGATTGTTTTAATTGATTCCAGTTTATCGTGGAGTGTAGGCATGAGGAGAAGGGCTAACAGGAGACTTGAAGTCTGTTTAATCTCTCCATGCTGGCTGCATTTTTTCCTCTATACTTTCAGGAGAATGGACCCAAACTTTTCTAGCAAAGGATAACTTCATTGTTCTCTTCAAGCTGGAAAATAGAATTGGTATTTATTGAACATCAATTCTGTAAGCAGGAGAGGACTGGAACCTTGGCAAAAAAGAGAGTGTGTGGTGTGTGTGTGTGTGTGTGTGTGTGTGTGTTCATTAGTATAGAGACATGAAGGAAAATTCATAAACATGGCTGATACTGCAGAATACATATTACCTGATTGTGGAAAAGAAAAATTCTTCCCTCCCTACTTCCCGGTGGTGTTTCTGGCTATGAGGTCTATTCCTACAGTTCCAGAGGTCTTGTCATCTGATAGAATCTCTGAATTTTTAAAAATACATTCCTCTAAAAGTACTTGATTTATTTACTTTAATTGGGAATTAGATGATATGCTCTTGACATTATTATCTGCATTCTTGAGTTTATTATTCATTCATTCATTGAATTTATGGGCATTTACAGAGAAGGCAATGGCACTCCACTCCAGTACTCTTGCCTGGGAAATCCCATGGACGGAGGAGCCTGGTAGGCTGTGGTCCATGGGGTCACTAAGAGTCAGGCACGACAGAGCGACTTTACTTTCACTTTTTACTTTCATGCATTGAAGAAGGAAATGGCAACCCACTCCAGTGTTCTTGCCTGGAGAATCCCAGGGACGGGGGAGCCTGGTGGGCTGCCGTCTATGGGGTTGCACAGAGTTGGACACGACTGAAGTGACTTAGCAGCACTAAGGCATTGCTTAATGTATTTGATATCTGGATGCAACTGTTTTTCCGTTCCATTCATCCCTCCATATGTCAACCCCATCTTCAGTGATAATGATGGAATAAAGCAGACAAACATACATATGCAACGAAGTTTGCACTTGCCAAACACAAATGTTACACCTTGCACTTTGCATTCTGTTCCATTGTTTTAATGTTTCCATTGAACATAAGTAAAAACTCCAAGTGGTCATATAGAACGATAGGATTGAACTAACTCAACTGCCACTTCTTTGCTTTCACAAGCATTATGTTGTTGCTGTTCATTTCAAATCTCACTTAGAAACCTCAGTGCCACGGGGCCAGAAGACACGAGCTGTGCCTGAGGTCTGTTTGGATGATTCCTAACGAACTTTTAAAATGAGCACAGGCAGCTGAACTCACACGTGTTGGAGGCTATGTGACCAAAAGTCCCCAAATTAACTTCCATGTGGAATGTAACACTTATTAAAATATAATAATAAAAATGTCCTAATTGGAAGCATACACATGTGTATATTTATAGTCTTCCCAGGTGGCAGTAGTGGTAAGCACACCTGCCAAAGCAGGAGATGCAAGAGACCTGGGTTCGATCCCTGGGTTGGGAAGATCCCCTGGAGGAGGGCATAGCAACCCACTCCAGTATTGTTGCCTAAAGAATCCCATGGACAGAGGAGTCTGGGGGGCTACAGTCCACGGGCTTGCAGAAGACTCAGACATGACTGAAGCGACTTGACATGCAGACACGTGTGTATATTTATAGGTTCAGTTCACTCGCTCAGTTGTGTCCAACTCTTTGCGACCCCATGAATCGCAGCACGCCAGGCCTCCCTGTCCATCACCAACTTCTGGAGTTCACTCAGACTCACGTCCATCAAGTCAGTGATGCCATCCAGCCATCACATCCTCTGTCGTCCCCTTCTCCTCCTGCCCCCAATCCCTCCCAGCATCAGAGTCTTTTCCAATGAGTCAACTCTCCGCATGAGGTGGCCAAAGTACTGGAGTTTCAGCTTTAGCATCAGTCCTTCCAAAGAAATCCCAGGGCTGATCTCCTTCAGAATGGACTGGTTGAATCTCCTTGCAGTCCAAGGGACGCTCAAGAGTCTTCTCCAACACCACAGTTCAAAAGCATCAATTCTTCGGTGCTCAGCCTTCTTCACAGTCCAACTCTCACATCCATACATGACCATAGGAAAAACCATAGCCTTGACTAGATGGACCTTTGTTGACAAAGTAATGTCTCTGCTTTTGAATATTCTATCTAGGTTGGTCATAACTTTCCTTCCAAGGAGTAAGCGTCTTTTAATTTCATGGCTGCAGTCACCATCTGCAGTGATTTTGGAGCCCATAAAAATAAAGTCTGACACTGTTTCCACTGTTTCCCCATCTATTTCCCATGAAGTGATGGGACCGGATGCCATGATCTTCGTTTTCTGAATGTTAGCTTTAAGCCAACTTTTTCACTGTCCATTTTCACTTTCATCAAGAGGCTTTTTAGTTTCTCTTCACTTTCTGCCATAAGGGTGGTGTCATCTGCATATCTGACGTTATTGATATTTCTCTCGACAATCTTGATTCCATCTTGTGTTTCTTCCAGTCCAGTGTTTCTCATGATGTACTCTGCATATGTGTAGGTTATATATACATATAATTATATGTATATATACATATACAGATACATATACAGATACAGATATATATATACAACCCGGAAACTAATCTCATCACCATAAAACCCGAGACTGCCAGCCTTGTGGCAGAGCAGTCCTCCTCGGCTTCCTCACCCCACTGCTCTCCCCCAGGTGCCCTCCCCAATAAAATCTCTTGCTTTGGCAGCACGTGTGTCTCCTTGGACATCTGTGTGTGTATATATATATATATATGTATAATATATTCAGATAATGCTTATCTGTCTCTGTATATGCTTATCTATCCACTTGAATCTCGGCAGCAACTGTAGCAAATTTTTAGAATTTAAAGGAAAGATTTTTGGGGGGATGCAGTATTTTCCTGACGTTGTTGGAAATTGTTGGAGCGTGGTGATCATAAAACAACAGAGCAATGGTTCCTTTTTTATTGTGGCAAAATGAACATAAAATTTATCATCTTAACCATTTAAAGCTTACAGTTCCTGGGATTAACTACAACCACACTGTTGCAGGAAGGGGCCCCTTTCCAGGTCCCAAAACTGGGCTTTTGTCTAACACTCAGAAATGAATGTCCAAGGAGACACACGTGCTGCCAAAGCAAGAGATTTTATTGGGCAGGGCTCCTGGGGGAGAGCAGGGGGGTGAGGGAGCCCAGGAGGACCGCTCTGCCCCAAGGCTGGCAGTCTCGGGTTTTATGGTGATGAGATTAGTTTCCAGATTGTCTTTAGCCAATCACTCTGACTGAGAGTCCTTCCTGGTGGCCCACGCATTGCTCAGCCCAAGATGGACACCAGAGAGAAGGATTCTGGGAGGTGGTCGGACACGTGGTGTTTCCTTTTGACCTTTCCTGAACTCTTCTGGTTGGTGGTGGCTTATTAGTTCCATGTTCATTACCAAGACCTCCTGTCATAAAACAACTCATGCAAATGGTTACTAGGGTGCCTGGCCAGGGTGCGCGGTTTCAGTCAGTGGGCTTCCCCTAACGCAATCATTACCACCATCCATCTCCAGAACTTTCCCATCATCCCAAACTGAAGCTCTGTACCCGTTAGACAATCTCCGCACAGCCCCAGGCAACTATCATTGTATTTCCTGTCACTATGCCTTTGACTCTTCAAGGTGCCTCAAATAAGTGGGATCATATAGTATTTGTTCATTTGTGTCTGGCTTATTTCACTTAGTAAAACGTCTTCAAGTTTTATCTATGTCATATATGCACGTCTCAGAATTCCATTTCTTTCTAAGCCTGAATAATTTTCCACCGTAGGCATATACCACATTCTGTTTACCCATTCATCCATTGATGGACACTTGGACTGTTCCCCCCTTTTGGCTGTTCTGAAAATCCCTACTGTGAGCATTGCTGTGAAAATAGGCTCGCATCTGTTTTTAGTTGGCGTTATTACCTTTGAATCCCCACAAACCCTTCCGTTTATCATCTTCATCTGCCCAGCATCCACAAGTGATACCCCAGTGTACTGAGGCACTGTGGTGCTGGGGAAAGAGAAGTATTGTGGGAGGTTGGATTTTTTGCATCAACTCTATGGATGTGTGATTATAAATGTCACTGTTTCCTCATTGCTAGAATAAGATTGCTTGATGAAAGCTTATGTACTCGCCGCCCCAACTCATGATTCTATGAGAGTAGGCAACAACAACATCAGTGGGACACCACCTTATTTAAAAGCACTTTCCCCTTTCAGCATCTCTCTTAACTTCACATTAATGCTGTGAGGTAGGTTTTATAGTCATTTTCACCCTACTAGAGTTGCAGGAAGGGGGACCCTTTCCAGGGCCCGAAACTGGGCTCTTGTCTGACACTCTGAAATGAATTGTCCAAGGAGACACATGTGCTGACAAAGCAAGAGATTTTATTGGGAAAGGGCACCTGGGTGGAGAGCAGTAGGGTAAGGGAACCCAGGAGAACTGCTCTGCCGCATGGCTCGCAGTCTGGGGTTTTATGGTGATGGGATTAGTTTCCGGGCGGTCTTTGGCCAATCATTCTAATTCAGAGTCTTTCCTGGTGGCGCACGCATCGCTCAGCCAAGATGGATGCTAGCAAGAGGGATTCTGGGAAGTGGACGGACACGTGGTGTCTCCTTTCAACCTTTCCTGAACTCTTCTGGTTGGTGGTGGCTTATTAGTTCCATATTCCTTATCAGGATCTCCTGTCATAAAACAACTCATGCAAATGGTTAGTGTGGTGCCTGGCCACGGTGGGCGGTTTCAATCAGTGTGCTTCCCCTAACACAAGAACAGTGACTGCCTCCTGTTTTGTTTGTTAACATCTCCCAAGACTCTAGAACACTTGTCCTGGCTCAGAGAAGGCTCACAAAAAAGATTTGTTACATGGATTTTTTAGGTGATACAAATGGAGTTCAGAAAAGTTGAATTGCTTACCTTGAATCCTTTACTTAGTATTAATAAACAGTACCTGTTCTGAAACCTAGGCTTCCAATTTCTATGGGATTTTTATCACTCTATTTTGACACATGGTGCTTCCAGCTGTAGGAAAAAGTATTTATTAGTGATGTGTCTTGCTGAGGACTTTCACATTCATTATCTCATTTACCTCTACCACCCCATTGGGTTGTTCCCATTTTATAGATGAGGAAACTGAGCTCAGAGAGTGGAAGTGACTTGTCCAAATTGGTTAGTGGCAGAGCTGGGATTTAGACCCCAGGCCTCCAACTCTGGAAGGAGGCTCTATAAATAAGGCATCAGAATTAGCAGACTCTGCTACTCGAACAAAAGGAATTTGAGCTTAGCCTTGAAAGAATTGTAGGATAACTTTAGCAAAATTATGGAAACAGTAGCATAAGCAAGATTTGCTCAGGAAGTGACCATTTCCCTTCAGAGGAGGTTTCTTGGGAAATGGTGAGAGAGGAGACTGGTCCTGATCCAAAAGCACAGGCTGATGCAGTAGTCTTGCGAGAAGGATAGCATGGGAGACTTTTCTTTATTTCAGGGCATATTTGCAGTTGCTATTTGGTTCAGCTGTCTGTTACTCAGGTGTACAGAATAAGGCATTCATCCGGTTCCCTGAATTCATGAAGATACAATGAGTCTCTGGCCAGCAGATTCATACTAGCCAGTTCATAAGAGAATGACTCATAGATCAGAGTTATATTAAGGAAGGAAATTTGCTTCACCTGAGAACTAGAAGGATCTGGAAGTGGATGGGAACGCAGTGGCGGTTGTGGTAGGGGGTTGACAAGCATTGATGCTGGGAGCTATTTTAGCTCAGGAGATAAAGCAAATGATTTCTTCCCACATATTAAACCGCATCAGAGTCCTGATAGCCTTTCTTGCTAAAGTAAGCAGATGAAATGCTATTCTAAACTCTAGACCTGAAGTCAGTCCTCTAAAAGAGCATCTCCTATAGCTGCTCCAGGAAAAGCACTCATTCATTCTTATCTTCTAATCTCCGGTTCAACGCCAGGATGACATTCTCCTTTTAATATATGTTCTCATGGTACAGTCTGGAAGTTGATAGCTCCACCCTTGTTTCAGAGCCCTGGGCTTGGAGCTGAGACCCTTGTTCTGTCAATGATTAGACAGTGGGCCTTGAGCAAGGCACATCTAGATGCGTTTCTTCACCTTTGTACCGAAGTGTTAGTGTGGTGGTGATGGTCGTGGTTCAGTCACTAAGTCACTGACTCTTGCCACCCTGTGGACTGTAGCCCACCAGGCTCCTCTGTCCACGGGATTCTCCAGGCAACAATACTGCAGTGGATTGCCATTTCCTTCTCCAGGGGGTCTTCCCGACCCAGGGATCGAATCCAGGTCTCCTGCACTGCAGGCAGATTCTTTACCAACGGAGCTACCAGGGAATTCCCAGTATTAGTGTAGAAGATATTATTCTGTTCTGCTCCAATGGACTAAAATATGTATTACAACTGCTGAGGATATGTACTTGGTGAGTTTCCTGTAGTGGATCTCAGCTCATTTATTTTTGACTGCTTATCTATTCACCTCGTCACTTGTGGACCCTCACCAGACACCTGCTGTTCTTGGACTTCCCAGTGTCCAGAAATTGTGATAAATATCTGTTTAAAGCATCCATTCTATGGTATTTTAGTTATAACTGGCCAAATAGACTAAGACAGTCTTCTTCGTTTCAGTTCATTCACCCATCTGTGCTTTTTCTTCTGGGTGGTTAATTTGATGCAGGCTCTCTGGGGCTTTGACTGGCCTCTGTCTCCAACAACCCTTAGGAACTTCTGTTATATCCAGTACTCTGTTAATTCAGACGCTGCTCCTCCTTCCGCTGCCCAGTGGGGTCTCCTCTATTTTCCTCCTAGTTTTTATCGTCCTTGCTGGTTACATTTTTCAAATGTCTGTACTGCCATTTTCATGGGGTTTCAGGAAGAAGTGGAGATAAACACATGTATTCCATTTGCCAGTTTCAACCAGAGAAATCACCTCTGTAATTTTTGATTATAGGGATGAAATGGAAAATGTTGGGGAAAATTATTTTGGCAGCCATGTGTGAATAATGGAGCAGAATAGGTCAGGCTATTTCCCTGAGGACGATGGAAAAGGATGAAAGAGGGGTTTCCTGATGGGAGCAGTTTGAATCAGAAGTTGTACTGGGGGGAGAGTGCGTAGGGTGTAACGACCTTCGAGGTATTGGATAACCATGGTCAAAGGGGAAAGAAATGCAAGGAAACACCATGATTTGGAGCTGCCTGAGTGCTCTTGATTGGAGTCAGGAAGACTCTTAGTGTTAAAAGGAAGCTGGACTTATATGAATTGATGAAAAGTTTAACTCTCGAAGAAAAAGCAGGAATTAAGGGAACAAAATTTTGGAGAAGGATTTTAATTTTATTCTGTGGTGGGTACGACTGACCTGAGCATAAAAGTATTGAAGAAATTTAAGACGTTGGTGGGTGGGAGGGAAGGGTATTTGGTGGGAACATCCCTGACAACATCCCCAAAGCTCTTCCCAAAACTGGCACCGTGGTGATGCCATAAAGGCTGCTTTGTCTACAGAATATTTTCAGAGTTTGATGGTTGCATGTTAATAATGGCCTGGGTACAAAAGCTGCTGCAAATTAGGAGTTTGGGATTAATAGACGTTGTGAGTTAAGTTTTATTTGAGGCAAGATGTGAGGACTATAGCTCAGGAGATGGCATTTCAGATAGCTCTGAGAAACTGCTCCAAAGAGGTATGGGGAAGGTCAGTGTACGTGTGATTTCGGTGAAGGAGGCGGGGGGTACATGCAATCAAGCCCATATTTTTTGCAGGAGGTTTCTGCCAGTCACAAGGAGCAGATGTCACCATCAAGGATTTCAGTGCTTTTCTAGATTGAGGAGATATAAGAATGGGGCTCATGAAATTATCACCTGAAAATATCTATCTGAAGACCTGTTCTTCCAGTTTTTCCCAGAGCACGGAGTGAGTGCCTCATTCCTGATCTCTACCCTGCACTACTTCCAGGGTTGCTGCAGGTCAGCAGCTACAGCAGCTCATAATTTGATCCTTGTAGGTCCAAGTACCCATTTGTGGGTGATACATATAGATAATCAACAGGGACCTACTATATAGCACAGCGAACTATACTCAACATTTTAAAATAACCTCTAAGATAAAGGAATCAGAAAAAGAATATATATGCATATATATCACCTTGCTGCATGCCTGAAACTCACACAACACTATGAATGAGCTGTGTGTGGGCTGTGCTCAGTTGATCAGTTGTGTGCTGCTCTCTGTGACCCCCATGGACTGCAGCCCACCAGGCTCCTCTGTCCATGGGATTCTCCAGGCAAGAATACTGGCGTGGGTTGCCATGCCCTCCTCCAGGGGATCTTCCTAACCCAGGGATCAAACCCTTGTCTCTTAAGTTTCCTGCAGTAGCAGGCAGATTCTTTACCACTGAACTCCCTGGGAAGCCCAAATGAACTACACTTAAAAAAGAGCCATTGCAAAGCACGTGCAATCCTCTCCCTTCTTCCTGGCTGGTCACCTTTGGGTTTGCCAGAGACCAGTAGTAGTAGTTTGGAGAAGGAAATGGCAACCCACTCCAGTGTTCTTGCCTGAAGAATCCCAGGGACGGGGGAGCCTGGTGGGCTGCCGTCTATGGGGTTGCACAGAGTCGGACACGACTGAAGCGACTTGGCAGCAGCAGCAGCAGCAACAGATGTAGTAGTAGTTAAAGAACTACCCAACTAGATGCTTATACTCACTAACCTCTATTTCTCGCACATTTCCATTCCTCTATGTAGATTTTTGAAAGGACGTTATGGGTTTTCCTGGGCTTTCCAGGTGGTGTTAATGGTAAGGAACACGCCTGCCAGTGCAGGAGACATAAGAGATGTGGGCTCAATCCCTAAATCAGGAAGATCCCCTGGAGGAAGGCCCTGGCAACCCACTCCAGTGTTCTCGCCTGGAGAATTCCATGGACAGAGGAGCCTGGTGGACCACAGTCCATGGGGTCACAGAGAGTCGGACACGCCTGAAGAGACTTAGCACATATGCACATATATAGATTTTTGAGGGGTCGTTTACTGGTTTTCCTTAATTCCTCATGAAACCAGTTTCAGGATCTGTGCTGTGTGTAAATCTGCTAACTCAGCCCTGGACACCCGGGTTCTAAGCTCCAACTGTGTCAATGCCTTTCTCCTACCCTCCGAGGAGTTGACTGACTGCTCTTACCAGATGGCTGTGGTTTAGCATCTGCATATATGTGACACTTGGCTTTGTGTCTAGATGTTTCACTCACATCTAAGGTCTGGCTTTCTCCTTTTAAAAGCCACTTGAAAACTTTTACATAAAATCACAGCATTTCTGATGTGGTTACAGTTCCATTTTGTCTGCTCCCAGGTTCTGAGATTTATCTATTGCCTTTTTTTTTTCCCCTCATCCCTGTGAAAGAACACCTTTTTCTTGGCAACATATTCTAACTTTAGAGGCAGATTTTTTTTCGTGGTGGTGTCTCAGATGTTTCAGTGGGAGCAAGGTGTTTGGGGTAGTGTCGTTCTTATTACTTTAGGATTCTTCACACTTTGCAGAATCCTGTTTTGCCAGCTGCTGCTGTGTGTATGGTTATAAGGGCATGTATAGACAGGGTCAGAAAACTGGCACAAAAATGAAGGAGTTATAACTTCTGAGGGGGAACTTGGGTCCTACAAATAAGAAGTTACTTGTGGTGTGATTTAAGAGTGGAGAAATATTAGGGATTCCCTGGTAGCTCAGCTGGTAAAGGACCCGCCTGCAATGCAGGAGACTCTGGTTCGATTCCTAGGTTGGGGAGATCCCCTGGAGAAGGGCATGGCAACCCACTCCAGTGTTCTTGCCTAGAAAATCCCATGGACAGAGGAGCCTGGCGGTCTATAGTCTATGGGGTCACAAAGGTCGGACAGGACTGAGTGAAATATCATCAGTCCTAGAGAGAAAAAAACTGGGTACCTCAAGTAGATTAGTAAAAGGTATTTATGATACCGAGGAGCAAAATTTTATATTAAGTTTGTGATGGAGCTTTTGGAAAGAAGGTCAGAAATAACATGTTTCAGCCAAGGTACTGATTAGAGACAATAAGGAAATTAAACATAAGAGACTCTGTGTTGTGGTTTGAACTGAATAGATTATTAATACAGACAGAAGGTAAAAGTAGTAAGTCAGAGTCCAGTAGCATGGGGTGAAATAGCTAGCATATTGATTCATATATTGTTCATCTTTTTTTTTTTTTTGGAATTTTCAAGAAGTGAATGTGTTTTTATTGATGGGTAGTTACAGTTGGAGAATATCAATTTCCAGCCTGTTTATGCAGGGATAGAAAAGAGAGATATTAATATATTATCTTAAGAATATACGTGGTATTGTTGGGGAGCAAACCAAGTCCTGGAAATCATTTCAAATGTGTATCATTAAAGGAATTTCAAAGTGAGACTAAATGACCAGATCTGCAGGGATTCATCATTTTCCAAGTTTTCTATCAGTGAAGAAGTCATGAATTATGTATTTCTGAATGGACATGATATGCTGAGAAATGGCCTTGTGGAGCAAAAACCTGTTATAAAGTAAAAGTTCATTTTTCTCCTCTTGATATTAAATCTACAGACGCATAAAACAGCAACCAGAATTTCTAATGACCGTGAGGGGAAGTGTGTGCCTACCTTACTTTAATGCACTGTAGTCATGGCACTTTCACCAGTGTGTCCATTCTCAGTTTGGGGGAAAAAAAATTAGCAATTTTTATTTAGTTCTCTGAAATATTGAAAATAAATTCTCTGAGCCCTCAGCTTCCCTGGAAAGTCATCTGGATATCAGGATTCACAGATTTTTTTTCTGTGTTACACTGGATGAGGCAGGTGCTTTGAGAATGATATGGAATTTAAAGATGAAAATGAGGAATCTCTCCTTCCACATTTCCAATCATAGCAGTTAGAGTTTTTAAATGGAATCTTTCAAACAGAATCTTGGAAGAAATCCAAGTTGTTGGCTCTGTAGTTGCTAAGACCCTGCAGGTTTTACGGCTTTTCTATAAATCTAATTTTGAGAATGTATATGTTTTGACAAGCTTTTTGGAGCCCTTCATTCTTCCTGCATAGTTTGTGTTTATAAAGTATCCTGCCAGTTAAACTAGGTGTACTAAAGCAGAAGTGGAGAAATATTATTTTGTCAGATAATGAATTCTTCTCTTGGATATATTAAGTTTAAAAAGTTATAGGGAGGAGGGTTCAGGATGGGGAACACATGTAAACCTGTGGCGGATTCATTTTGATATTTGGCAAATCTAATACAGTTATGTAAAGTTTAAAAATAAAATAAAATTAATAAAAAAAAAAAAAAGTTATAGCAAAGCTAGTGGATCAGAAATGATATATACATTGAAGAATTAAGGGAAAGAAACCATCCAATGTAATCTAAAAGGAAAGTAGATTATTAGATAAACACAAGTGCCGAGAAAGGATGTGGTTTTAAAAACTTTCTGCTATAGATAGATCCATAAATGTCTTATTTTAGTCCTGCCATGGTACAATGAGTATATAGGTGTCTGGGTCTGAGTCTGAGTCTGTGTGTGTGTGTGTGTGTGTGTGTGTGATAGGGACAGAGTAAAGGAACAAAGTATGTGAATAAATAGTTAATCCCACTAGAAGACGGTAAGTAGAAAAATTACAGGAGACCCATGTCAGTTAGTTACGGAGAAGGCAATGGCACCCCCACTCCAGTACTCTTGCTTGGAAAATCCCATGGATGGAGGAGCCTGGTAGGCTGCAATCCATGGGGTCGCTAAGAGTCGGACACGACTGAGCGACTTCACTTTCACTTTTTACTTTCATGCATTGGAGAAGGAAATGGCAACCCACTCCAGTGTTCTTGCCTGGAGAATCCCAGGGACGGGGGAGCCTGGTGGGCTGCCGTCTATGGGGTCGCACAGAGTCGGACAGGACTGAAGTGACTTAGCATAGCATAGCATGTCAGTTAATGATCACTCAAGAAAGCTGGTTTGCTGAACCATAAAACCAAGCAGCAGAAGCCTGGGACATGCCCCAGGACAGTAAAACAGTGGTGGTGTGAGACCCGCATCCCGTCCAGTAAGCTCAGTGATCCCCAGGGCATGCTCTCGGCACACACGAGGGACAATAGGGTGTGAATCTAGCTCGATTCTTTAGGGATAAGAAAACTCCCCTGCCAGTCACGGAGGAGGAGCTGATGATGGAAGACGTCATCTCAGGAAAGACAAAGAAGGTTTTCTCCCCTCCCCACTTTTTTTTTGACTAAGAAACTGAAGCCCAGTAAGTTCTCATGGCATGGCACCTCCTCACCTGCCTGCTTATAAGCCTCACAAGCATCCATTTTTAATAAATCGCTTTTCATCTATTATTTTGCCTGTTGATGAATTCTTTCTGTGCTGAGACATAAAGGACTATCCAACTGGAGCTCTTTGAAAACCCCCAAACAACACTCAGCAGTTTCGTATGTGCTTAACATATGAAATAGGGAGACAAAACAGGCTCGATTATACCCAAGAAAGACAAACAGCAATAATATGTGATTCTTTCAAGTGAAAACCAGCAAATGGATAAACGAATTACGTAAAAATTAGGTTTAATGTAAGTTCCCCAGAAGAAAATTTGTAACATTTATAATAATGATGTATGTTCTTAGCTAAGTTTTAGTAGTGTAAATCAGCACAATGAGTTAGAAGTTCCTGCTTTTGATGCTAAGTCTATAGGTTTTACTTCCCACCTGGGTCAGAGTCCATACCATAGCCAGAAGTGAGCTCTGAGTAACCAAGAGGTGGCCACCCTTGTACAAATAACCCAGCATATCTGCCCTGCTGATGCGTGTTGGCCTGAAAGGAGCTGTAGAGTATAGATAACGATGTTGTCATAAATTTGAGTAGAGGGTTTTATCTTTGGATAGTGATGCAGATAAAATTCCATTGCAGTCTGTATATGGTTTGGTCAAGAACTGCTTTCCACAAAGTCTACATAACTTGTAGCCCAAGCAGGCGGTGCTAACTTCTGATAAGACCCCATTCTGTAATCAGCGTTGCTTGCTTATACTTGTCTGTCATCTCCATCTGTCCATTGGCCTTCAAATTGTGCACACAGTTCTCTTGACCTCTCCCTGACTCAGGACTTTATAATGAGTCGCTAAACCCCACTAAGGATGGAGAGCTATCGAAGCTTCCTGTTGTTCGATGCAAGCATGCACTTAGAGGCCTGGTATCATTACCAGAGCATCGTCAGTCTCTGAAAAGTCTAGGGGTAGACACCGAGTCCTCCAAAGCTGCGTTTTTACCATTCTAGGGATGGAAGTTGTCCTTGCAGAGTTCCAGATGATTCCATCTTCAGCTTGCTGTTGAAAGTGTCTGCTTCAGCCTGCAGTGTCTTCCTGAAGACCTCGCTCTTGGTGTGGCTCCTCTGTCCTTCCACCGTCTCTCCTCTGGGCAGCGTCTCTGCTTCCCCTTCTGATTTGGGTTTGGGAATGGTTTGGAGAAGCTTGACTTTTACCCAGGAAAAACCCCAGATTGAACAACGGGAACAGTGCTGTAGCTCCTGCCTCTTCCTGGCCTGTCCTCTTTCCTGAGTGCAGCCATCGGCCCCGTCCCCCCAGGAGAAGCCCGCACTCCCAGGCGGGGCTCTTGGGACCTTGTTTCAGCATCCCGACCTGCAGCATCCAGGTGTGTAAGCACCATTCCCTCACTTACCTTTGTCTTCTCAGCAGCAAGGGTGCCCCAGAGCTTTGGGAGGAAGCCTCTCTATTTCTGAAAAAAAGGAAAAGGGATAGAAAAAATAACCATCTCTTGTATTTGTAGTATACTTTATGGTTTACAGGCTTGACCTCTGAGGCTCTCCACAGCCCTATGAAATACACATACTTGTTTACTATTTTACTTCATTAAAAAACAAAACAGAACAAAACAAAAAAACCCAAAGTCTCAAAGATGCAAATGTTAGGGGCACCCCTAACTGGAACTGATCACCCTGGTCAGACAGCTTAGTAAACATGTGCATGGGTTGTTTTATAACAGGAGGTCCTGGTAAGGAACACAGAGCTAACAACCCACCACCAACAACTGGAAGACTCAGGAAAGGACAAAAGGAGGCAGGAGACACCAGTCCACGTGTCCTCCCAGAATCCTCCTTGCTGGAATCCATCTTGGCTGAGCAATGCATGCACCACCGGGAAAGACCCTGAGTTGGAATGATCGTCCAGAGATAACCCAGAAATGAACCCCATCGCCATAAAACCTGACACTTGATGTCTCACTCAGAGCAGTCCTCCTGGGTCCCCTTAGCCCCCTACTCTCCATCTGGGCACCCTTTCCCAATAAAATATCTTGCTTTGTTAGCACATGTGTCTCCTTGGATAATTTTTCTGAGTGTTAGATAGGAGCCCACTCAGCCTCTGGAAAGGATCCCCCTTCCGACAACACAAATTCATTACTAAGAAATGAAAGCAAGAACCTTAAATTCTATTTCTGTGTCCATGCTATGTCCATAAACCATCTGTCCAAAGGTTTCTTTCCCAGGACACTTCTTCTGTGGCACCCGGCAGCCCCACTGACAGGAAGCTGTCATCACGGGAGGAGAGGAGAGGCTTGGATGCCCATGATCTCCTCTTAGGGGTCACGCAGGCCGGCAAGGTGAGGGCTGCAATCACACCTCTGCAGGGATGCTCAAGTGTTAATTACCTCAACGTTCCTGAAGCCCTGACTTATTGCTTGGCGCAGCTAAAGCTGTGGGGTGTAGAAAATAATGTTGCCATAAATTTAAGAGTATAAGGTTCTATCTTTGGAGAGTGATACCGATGAAATCACAGTGCAGTTTCTACGCTGTACAGATTTTTAAGAAACTAGCGTCTATGCAATGTAATTTTCTGTTTTTCTACTAGCAGCAGCAGAGAGGTATCCACAATAAATTTCTTAGACTCCCAGACAGGATGTGGTTTGGGGAAAGGTAGTGAAATAGAGCAGGATCCTATGGTCCTTGCCCTCCATGTCTTCAGCCTGCCTTTTGTCTGTGGAAAAATTTAGCCAAAGAATAAGTTTAATTAGAGAAGTGGGAACATGCAGAAACAAAGGGGAACTATCAAAGGAGACCACATAATAATAGTTTAATAAGAAGCAAAGTTAAGGACCTTTAGTTCCTCCTCAAGGGCATAGGTAATATTCTAATCCATGTCCTGTGAGCTGTCTTATAGAGACTGAAACCCCCACCAGGTGGAAGAAGTTAACTACATGATGACCAGACTGTGGCCACAACATGTGCGTGCACGCATGTGTGCATGCTAAGTCGCTTCAGTTGTGGCTGACTCTTTGTGACCCTATGGACTGAGACCCTGCCAAGTTCCTTTGTCCATACGATTCTCCAGGCAAGAATACTGGACTGGGTTGCTATTCCCTTCTCCAGGGGATCTTCCTGACCCAGGGAATGAACCCAAGTCTCCGGCATTGCAGGCAGATTGTTTTACCATCTGAGCCACCAGGGAAGCCCAGCCATGACGTGAGCTGCCACAGTTCTGATAACTGGCCTCAAAGAGATGGGAGCACGCTGACCGTAGAACTAAAGATGAACTGTACTTAAAATGATAGAGATGGTGCAGGTCAGCCCACTGATGACCAGCTTCAAGATGACCGTCAGAGCAGACTGGGCTGTTCTTCATGTAGCCCCTCCCTCCACCTGTAAAAGCTCTTGCCCACTGATGGTCATTGGGCAGGGAGGGGTCACCCTTTAGATAAAAGTCCACCCCACCCCGTTGCCAGCATCCAAAATAAAGCAACTTCCCTTTCCACCAACCTGGCCTTTTTAATGGCTTTTGGGCAACAAGCAGTCAGACCCCACTTTCAGTTATAGTAGGAGGGGTAATGGAAAGAAAGGACATACACGTTCTCTTATAATAAATAAATGCCTACAAATAAATAAGGCCTAAAATATAAGCAATGACAAGGACAGTCTCAGATGTGTGGCATCAACTTGGCTATGTTGTCCCAGCATTTAAAAATTAAAATATTGCTCCTTCTGTGCTTCACCCTCCACTGGGGGTCATACCCGCAGGGCCTTTAATGAGACTTAGCTCAGTGCAGAAGAGCTTCACCGAGAGCTGGACTGATCATACAGAATGCCTTCTGGGGAACGGACAACTCAGAGACATGACGGTCATTCACCTCAGGAATCTGAAACCCCAGAGAGCTTCCCAGTGTTTTCTTTTAAATTAATAACTGTTGTAGATTTCTATAGACCGCATGTTTGTGTCCCCTCTAAATTCCTGTTAAAACCTAATGCTGAGTGTGATGGTACTGGGAGGTGGGGTTAGGGGAGAGGATTAGGGTGGATCCCTCATGAACGGGATTAGTGCCCTTATGAAAGAGACCCAAAGAGGTCCCTTGCCCCTTCTGCCATGTGAGGACTCAGTGAGAAGACAGTGGCCATCTATAAACTAGGAGCAGGTCTTCATGAAACACTGGCGCCTCAGGCTTGGATTTCTCCTTCTCCAGAACTCCAAGAAGTGTGTCTGTTGTTTATACACCACCCACTGTATTGTACTCTGTTCTAGTGGTCCAAACAAACCAAGATCTGGGCTGAAGGTTTATATTAACTCTGTGAGCTTCATATGCAAATAAGAGGAAATTGTCCCTGAACTTATGATAAATGCACATTCTGGTTTAGGTGTGACGCTAACGGATGCATCAGCTGCACGCAGACGCCAGTCACAGTCAATTATTGTCCATCCTTTGTGCAGTCAGGGTCCTCACTCACCACCTGGTCTCCTATCTGGCATCTTCACCTGACATCACCTGAATGAAGAGAAGATTCAAAGAAGGCAAGGTGGGCTCCAGGCAACTCCCAGGCACCCACTCACGCACTGTGGGCAGCGCTATCAGCCTTAGCAAGGAGAGAGCAGCAGTGAAATCAAATTGATTTTTTGAAATCACGAGTTACGCACTGGAAAACAGGGAATGAAGATAACCAGCATTTTTATCTTTTATTAAGGTAGATAGCATCGTTCTTTTCTAGAAATGGTTTGTGTGAAGATAACAACCCAGTAGTAGCTGAAGAGCTGTCTATTGTGTAGGAAAGCAGGTGGTATAATCTTTCTTATTGTTATCTTAGTAAAAGTAATTATTTGCTAAAAGGCACGAGCACATTTCCCCTTTTGTTACTTGTTTATCACTGAATGCTTTTCAAAATACTTCCACTGTGGCTTTTTACTTGATCCAAAGGGATGCTTTCCAGCTCTCAAAAGAGCAGCAGTAACAACACAAACCCATCATAATAAAAAAGATAAATAAATAAAACACTCTGGAAATAAAAGCATTACGAATATAGCTGAAACTATCAAGAAGGACTAGGACTGCCAGACCTCTGCCCCCTGGGGTAGGATGGTTCTCCGGTCAGAGCTGCTGTAATTCACAAATAGCTTTGTTTAAGCACGAAGTACTCTATGTAGTCATTTCCTCATGAAAAAAAACCTAGGAAGTGTCACTGACTATTTTATGGATGAAGAAACTGAGGCACAGAGATGTTACCTCATTGCCCAAATTACACAGCTCATAAGCTAGAATTTGGAACCCAGGGGTCTGCATGTTCACACACAGCATATCACAGAATTTGGTTTGGAGCAGAGGGCAAACTCAGGGCTTCCCAAGTGGCTCAGTGGTAAAGAATCCTCCTGCCAATGCAGGAGACGTAGAGACATGGGTTCAACCCTTGGGTAGGGAAGGTCCCCTGAAGGAGGGCATGGCAACCCATGCCAGTATTCTTGCCTGGAGAATCCCACAGACACAGGAGCCTGGTGGGCTACAGTCCTTGGGGTTGCAAAGAGTTGGCCATGACTGAGAGACTTAGCATGCACACAGAGGACAAACTCATCTTTGAAAACCTCAGATACTGAAAATATGCTTCTCATCTAATCGTTCTTTCCCATCCTGTCTTCTCTAAGCAGCTCAATTGAATGTTAATAAGCCTGTATTTTGTTCAAGCTCAGCCAGTCATCTGGGGGTAATTAATCTGAGTTTTACACATCTAGTCTGTCTTTTAACGAGTAAACTTCGAGCAAAGCATGCTTCCACCCATGGGTATTTGCTTCTACTTGCGGATGCAAATGAGCAGCATATATTTGGTTCCTGTTTTGCCGTCCTTGTTACCGGACTTGGTAGTAAAGAGGAATGGAGAAATTGTTCATTGGTGTACAACGGTTTGTTTTAGCAATGGATTGTGGGAACCCTGACACACGTAGACACCTAAACCCATCATCAGAAGACAAACAGAGCCTATAATTTGCATGACCGACACGTAGGCGCTAGTCATTCCCAGGCACGGTTAGTGGTGTCTGAATAGAAAACTGTCAGCAAGCCACGTTTGCGGTTCCAGGAATGACCAGCATATGCATTAAGTATGAAAACAGAACCGTGTTGCTTTCCCAGCTCCCATTCATTTTGTTTCCCTTCTCATTTGCCACCACGCTTGCAGATTGGGGCATCCTTGAATTTTGTTTCATAACATATGTGGTCGTTGTTCCCCAAGATTCTCCAAGTTCCTGAGAACTTGAGGTGTTGAAAGGAGATGAAGGTAGGAAGCGTGCACTGCTTCAGAGCATAGGATCTGAGAGTCACCTGGGGCACAGGAGTGCTCAAGGAAGGAAGCTTGGGTTTAGGGCAGGCTAGATAAGCCTTTGACTAAGCCTGCAGAAAGACTTGGGCTTCCCAGGTGGTGCTAGTGGTAAGGAATCTGCCTGCCAATACAGGAGATGTAAAGAGAAGCAGTTTCGATCCCTGGGTCGGGAAGATCCTCTGGAGGAGGGCATGGCAACCCACTCCAGTGTTCTTGTCTGGGAAAATCCCATGGACAGAGGAGCCTGGTGGGCTACAGGCCACAGGGTTGTAAAGAGTCAGACACGCCTGAGTGAGAGCGCACGCGGGACGATTCACACCGGAAGGCTCAGTGCCCCCGTCACTTTTGTGATGAGCTGTGTTTTGAGTCAGGGTGAACGTATCACAAGCCCTGGAGATTAAGTGTGAGTGTGTGTGCAGGCACGTGCACTCAGCTTTGCCTCCGGCCGTCTCTCTGCAGCCTGCTGTGGGGAGACCAGAGAAGGGCTGTGAGGGGGGCCCTGATGGGGAGAGGGGCCCTGCGGGTGCTTGACTCTGTACTCTGTTCTGGTGCTTGCACACTGTGTAAAGGACGCAACAGGTTAGGAAGCAAACGGCAAAAACTTTGGAGTCAGCCAAAGGCTTCAACCACAGAGAAGCCTTTTGCTCTCTGTCTCTGGGAAAGTTTCTCTTTCTGCCAAGTGTTAGTTTACTCATCTGTGAAATGGGCCTATCACCCCTAATTCCTAACACCATTGTGGGGATTTAATAAGATAATGTAAGAGCAAAGGCGGAGCCTGGCGTGTGGCAGTCATAAAAATTAATTTAAAAAATTAGCATTTTTAAGCTCTACCCTTTAAACTATCCCTATGAAAACATATCCCTATGAAAAAATAGTTAACCAAATTGAATACTTTGACAGAATTAACTGAATAATTAACTTGAAGGGTTGAACCTGATTGATTTTAACCAAACTAACTAATTTCCTACCACTACAAATCGGAATTATTTATTTGACTGGTAATGATTTTTTTTAGGGGGGTTTCTTATTGATTCAGTTTTAGCACAGTATAATTATTCTGATAGTTACCTAGCCTCAGGAATATAGCAACATGCAAAAACCTGATTTCCAAAAAATAAAATTTGTGACAAGGTTTATTTCTGCACATGCTTTTATAAACAGTACACATTAAGGAACCTTCTAGATACAAGGAGGACACATCTAAGCAGTTTACATGTTAGTGTCAAGAAGTAGATGCAGCCTCCTGCCTTTTCTCTCCCCCAAAGCAAACCAGTGAAGGCAAACTGGCCAAAATTAAGAAATGGAATGATTAGAAAGGGACAGGATTGGTTTTTTTCACCCACTCAGGGTTATTTGGAAATATAAAGTGTAGTTCTTATTTTATATTTCCAGCATGTGCAAGCATATGTTCCTTTAATTACAAAATAAAGATGGAAGCCTATGAAACACTCTAAAAAGCGAGCTTATGAGTAATTCAAGAGGCCAGACAGGGGTGCTCTGTGTGTTACATGGAATTCACTGCACAGGTAATGATGATGTAGAGTGTCAGCCCATTAAGGAACATCTGCCTTCCCACCTGCCACCAGGCTAAATTATGTTTGTGCCTTCAAGGATGTCTTCGGTGGAGATAAATAATATATGTGAAGCTGTTTTATGGATTAACTTAGAGTGTGTCATATTCCACACTTCTATTGGGAACCTCCTCATTGTGGAGGAACAGCTGATTCAATTTCTGCTCATTATGCTTACCCTGTTCCTGACTTTAAAGCTTCCACCCCCACACTAGGTAAGACCATTTTTATCAGCATGTCCTAAAAATGATCATTTAAAAAGTGACTATTTGGTCTCCCCTAATGGCAACCCACTCCAGTACTCTTGCCTAGAAAATCCCATGGACAGAGGAGCATGGTGCAGGCTACTGTCCATGGGGTCGCAAAGAGTCAGGCACGACTGAGTGACTTCACTTCACTAAACTAATTTTCTCAGTGCCTTTTGAAAGTCTCTACCAAGGATCTTTGAGAACTGTTTTAACCTAAATTTTATGGCATTACTTACCAAAATTTATAAAATGCTTAGGAAAAGCAAATCCAAAATCTTCTATCATTTTGGTTGTGCCTAGTGGGGGCTCACATTTAAACTGAAATAGTATTTTGTGAACCAGGCAAACTATTTCTCTTTACTCTTTGCTCTGAAGACTATACTAATAATTCTGTAAATGAACAGAATTGTATTAAATTCGTTACATTTGTCTATAACTTATTGTTAGGAGTCTTAGCAAATGAAATGGATTTATTCACAGCACATGCATTAGAGTATTATGATATCAGATATTATTTAATCATACCTAAAATTTATTGACTATGCAAAAGCCTTTGACTTTATGGATCACAATAAACTGTGGAAAATTCTGAAAGAGATGGGAATACCAGACCACTTGACCTGCCTCTTGAGAAACCTATATGCAGGTCAGGAAGCAACAGTTAGAACTGGACATGGAACAACAGACTGGTTCCAAATAGGAAAAGGAGTATGTCAAGGCTGTATATTGTCACTCTGCTTATTTAACTTATGTGCAGAGTACATCATGAGAAATGCTGGGCTGGAAGAAGCACAAGCTGGAATCAAGATTGCTGGGAGAAATATCAATAACCGCAGATACGCATATGACACCACCCTTATGGCAGAAAGTGAAGAGGAACTAAAGAGCCTCTTGATGAAAGTGAAAGAGGAGAGGGAAAAAGTTGGCTTGAAGCTCAACATTCAGAAAACGAAGATCATGGCATCTGGTCCCATCACTTCATGGCAAGTAGATGGGGAAACAGTGGAAACAGTGTCAGACTTTATTTTTGGGGGCTCCCAAATCACTGCAGATGGTGACTGCAGCCATGAAATTAAAAGACGCTTACTCCTTGGAAGGAAAGTTATGACTAACCTAGATAGCATATTCAAAACCAGAGACATTACTTTGCCAACAAAGGTCCGTCTAGTCAAGGCTATGGTTTTTCCAGTGGGCATGTATGGATGTGTGAGTTGGACTGTGAAGAAGGCTGAGCGCCGAAGAACTGATGCTTTTGAACTGTGGTGTGGGCCAAGACTCTTGAGAGTCGCTTGGACTGCAAGGAGATCCAATCAGTCCATTCTAAAGGAGGTCGGTCCTGGGTGTTCATAGGAAGGACTGATGCTAAAGCTGAAACTCCAATACTTTGGCCACCTCATGTGAAGAGTTGATTCATTGGAAAAGACTCTGATGCTGGGAGGGATTGGGGGCAGGAGGAGAAGGGGACAACAGAGGATGAGATGGCTGGATGGCATCACCGACTCGATGGACATGAGTTTGCGTAAACTCCGGGAGTTGGTGATGGACATGGAGGCCTGGTGTGCTGCGATTCATGGGGTCGCAAAGAGTCGGACACAACTGAGTAACTGAAGTGAAAATTATTTCAGCTACAATGGGAAAAATGTGTGTCTTGGAAAAACGCCCAAAGGGAATTTTATAAAGGGACATGAAAAAAAAGAGGACCTGCCTAGGCTGAGGCAGAGAGTGCAGAGCAGTTGCGGGGAATTCAGAGGAGGAGGGGTGGGTTTTCTTGAGTTGACTAAAGGTCTGCGAACAGGAACGTATAGGTGGCTCAAGGTGAAGTGGCAAGGAGGGTCGAAAGAGCTGGTTTTGAGGATAGTGCTGGTTGTCTGGGGCGGGTTGAAAGAGCTGGTTTTGAGCACGGTGCTGGTTGTCTGGGGGAGGGTTGAAAGAGCTGGTTTTGAGGATGGTGCTGGTTGTCTGGGGGAGGGTTGAAAGAGGTGGTTTTGAGGATGGTGCTGGTTGTCTGGGGAGGGTTGAAAGAGCTGGTTTTGAGGACAGTACTGGTTGTCTGAGGGTGGCCAGGTAGTTTAGTTTCACCAGCTCTCAGTGTGTCAGTGAGGAAGGAGGGTCTGACGCGGTGCTCCCCAGGCCCTTTCCTTTGTACATTACTCCATCATCCAAGGGGAGGTCACCTTATCCTTACTCCTATGCCTTTTTTTAAAAAATTACTTTTATTGGAGTACAGTTTCTTTGTGTATAATTATCACATTTATTTTTGGCCGCAATGCATAGCATGCTGGATCTTAGTTCCCTGACCGGGATTGAACCTGTGCCCCTTGCAGTGGAAGTCTCAGCCTCTGGAGCACACGCAGAGTCCCATTCCTCTGCTGCCGTTAGGCCCTGGAACTCTGTTCAGTCGTCTTCACTCTCGTGCGTGTCGCCGCTTGCATTGTTTCACACCACCACAGATCTGCATAATTTATGGAGCGTTGTTTTCAAGGGCAGTTTTGATCTTTAGATGACCTTATTTCCCAGAGAATGTATTATTCAGGTATTACTTTTCATTAATATTACAGAACCGTGGGATATTTGAGTGTGAAGGGCCTTTGGAGGAAACTGATGTTTAAGGGAATTTTTAAAATAATTGCTGATCAACACTTATCCAATGTGACAAATGTTCCAAAATAGAAATGGTTACACAAATAATTGGCTTCCCAGCGGCTCAGTGGTAAAAAATTCCCCTGCCAATACAGGAGATGCAGGATACACAGGTTCATTTCCTGGGTCGAGAAGATCCCCTGGAGGAGGAAATGGCAACCGACTCCAGTGCCTGGAGAATCCCATGGACAGAAGAGCCTGGTGGGCTACAGTCCATGGGGTTGCAAAGAGTTGGACATTTGCTCAGCTGGACACAACTGAGCAAGTGTGCACCACACAAATAATTGCTGAGTTAAAAACAGAAGTGTCAGTTTAGATACAATCTGCTAACTAAGCTGATTATTAGTCATAATTGTCAGTGGCTCTACTTTAAATATGAAACTGCTCTGACATTATCAGAAAACATCATTCAAGGAAAGTTTCTATACATGTTTAAGGGGAAGTTTATCCAAATGAAGCAGTGAAGTTCACATTTTCACAGTCCTTCAGCTTCATCATCACCATCAAAGCTAATACTGTTAGAGTCTTTTCTGTGTAATTGCGTCTTGAGTCAACTTTTCCCAGGAATAGCCTCTAGGATGTAGAGTTATGTGCAGGAAGTTTCTTGGGAAATGGTCTTATGACCAACACCTATAAGAGGCTGAGCAAAGCAGGATGAGACAGAAGGAAAGGTTGGGTTCTATGTCATCATTGGAGAGGTTTCTTTTGCTTCCAAAGGCAGATCTGTACCTGGGGCTTCAGAAACTGTCCAGAAATGATACAAGAATGTGGTGACCATGACTAATCCCAGAGAGTGACTCAACTGAGAGCTACCAAACACCAGGACCAGTGCAGGGAGCAGGGGTGCCTCAGCCCAGGTGAGGGGGTCCCCGCAGTTAGGCACGTAAGGGGCATGTACAGTATCTCACGTAATCAAGCAATAACTCTATTGTTACCATGAGGGGACAGAGGCTTAGAGGATTAGCTTACTCAAGGTCCCACAGCAGGATGTGGGTGTAGCCAGAATCTTACCTCTTTCCAACCAAAGTCTGAGCTCTTCCTTATCTCTATTGTCTAAGGATTTAACCCTCCAGGTAAAGTCCACCTGAAATCATCACATTACTTTGAACGGGGCTTTGTGGTTTAGCTCCAAATCCATGACAATGCCCTAAGTTATATACCAACATCAGCTACAATGGCGTCATCTTAAACTACTTCTTTCTATCTTACGTATTAGGGATCTAAAAAAATGTGGTACATTATTTATACTAAGTAGTGATCTTAACCTGTAAGGTTAATTATTCCAAACCTAACATTTGGTTTGTGTACACATTTTGCTTCCCTGGTAGCTCAGCTGGTAAAGAATCTGCCTGCAATGCAGGAGACCCTGGTTCGATTCCTGGGTTGGGAAGATCCTCAGAGAAGGAATAGGCTACCCACTCCAGTATTCTTGGGCTTCCCTTGTGGCTCACCTGGTAAAGAATCTGCCTGCAATGACCTGGGTTCGATGCCTGGGTTGGAAAATCCCCTGGAGAAGGGAAAGGCTACCCACTCCAGTATTCTGGCCTGGAGAATACCATGGACTGTATAGTCCATGGGTTCACAAAGAGTCAGACATGACTGAGCGACATTCACTTCTACAGATTTTGCTAAAATATTGTTCTTCTATTGAATTCTATAATCCCTGAATATCATTATCTGCAGTTATAGAATTTGAGAAGTTGTGTTTGGGTAGGTAAGGGGGTGGAATTTGATGTAGAATGCATGTAATATCTATCTCCTATTTTTAAAAGACATATCTCAGACAATATAATGCACTATAATATATGTATTATATTTAGTATATGTAAAGTGTTGGTCACTCAGACGTGTCTGACTCTTTGTAACCCCATGAACTGCAGCCCACCAGGCTCCTCTGTCCATGTGAATCTCCAGGCAAGAATACTGCAGTGGGTTGCCATTTCCTTTTCCAGGGCATCTTCCTAAGCCAGGGACTGAACCCAGGTCTCCCGCATTAAAGTGGATTCTTTACTTCCTAAACTACCAGGGAAGCCAGAAATATGTAAAATATCTTGATAAATATTACCTGGCTATTAGGTATAGTATGTTATTATAAAGTTAAAAAAAAAGAAAAATTATGAGAGATTCAATGTTTGAAAAGTTGACCTTAGCCCAACCCTTTTTTTGATTGTGGGTAAAATCATTACTTTTATTTTCTTTTGATTGTGGGTAAAATGCTTTATTGACTATGCCAAAGCCTTTGACTGTGTGGATCACAATAAACTGTGGAAAATTCTGAAAGAGATGGGAATACCAGACCACCTGACCTGCCTCTTGAGAAATTTGTATGCAGGTCAGGAAGCAATAGTTAGAACTGGACATGGAACAACAGACTGGTTCCAAATAGGAAAAGGAGTACATCAAGGCTGTATATTGTCACCCTGCTTATTTAACTTCTATGCAGAATACATCATGAGAAATGCTGGGCTGGAAGAAGCACAAGCTGGAATCAAGATTGCTGGGAGAAATATCAATAATCTCAGATATGCAGATGATACCACCCTTATGGCAGAAAGTGAAGAGGAACTAAAAAGCCTCTTGATGAAGGTGAAAGAGGAGAGTGAAAAAGTTGGCTTAAAACTCAACATTCAGAAAATGAAGATCATGGCATCTGGTCCCATCACTTCATGGGAACTAGATGGAGAAACAGTGGAAACAGTGTCAGACTTTATTTTTTGGGGCTCCCAAATCACTGCAGATGGTGACTGCAGCCATGAAATTAAAAGATGCTTACTCCTTGGAAGGAAAGTTATGGCCAACCTAGATAGCATATTCAAAAGCAGAGACATTACTTTGCCAACAAAGGTTCTTCTAGTCAAGGCTATGGTTTTTCCTGTGGTCATGTATGGATGTGCGAGTTGGACTGTGAAGAAAGCTGAGCGCCAAAGAACTGATGCTTTTGAACTGTGGTGTTGGAGAAGACTCTTGAGAGTCCCTTGGACTGCAAGGAGATTCAACCAGTCCATTCTGAAGGAGATCAGCCCTGGGATTTCTTTGGAAGGAATGATGCTAAAGCTGAAACTCCAGTACTTTGGCCACCTCATGCGAAGAGTTGACTTATTGGAAAAGACTCTGATGCTGGGAAGGATTGGGGGCAGGAGGAGAAGGGGACGACAGAGGATGTGATGGCTGGATGGCATCACTGACTCGATGGACGTGAGTCTGAGTGAACTCCGGGAGTTGGTGGTGGACAGGGAGGCCTGGTGTGCTGTGATTCATGGGGTCGCAAAGAGTCGGACACGACTGAGCGACTGAACTAAACTGAACTGAAAATCTTTAAATAAAACGGTATTTTTGTAAATACGTTCATTTGTATAATGTTTTTAGATTCCACATACTAGTGATATCATATGGTATTTGTCCTTCTCTTTCAGACTTACTTTACTTAATATAATATCTTATTTACAAAACATAAATAGATTCACAAAGAAAACAAAGTTATGGTTACCAAAGAAGATGGGAATTAACATATACACATTACTATATACAAAATAGAAAAACAATAAAGACCTACTGTATAGCATAGGGAACTATACTCATTATCTTATAATGACCTATAATGAAAAAGAATCTGATATATATATATATGTGTGTGTATATATATATATATATATATATATATATATATATGAGTCACCTTGCTGTATACTTGAAACCAGCATAACACTGTAATTTAGTTATACTTCAATTTAAAATAATAATTACCTCACCCCTACAAAACTTATAGTGGGCAACAAAGAAAAAAGAAATGATATTTTCAAAGTGTAATTTTCCTCCCAAAATGTGTTTTTGTAGTCTGTGTTGATGTGACTTCCATAAAATTTGTTTTCATTACTAACATGAATATGTCTAAATGACACCAAATAAATTAGCTTGCTTTTCAAATAAGTAACTGAAAAGAACTTTGGCTTATATAGATAAGATGTAAAAAAGAATAATATTCAAATGTAATTGTATTATTTTTCTATGTTCTCTACACACTGGTAACTGAGGATTTTGCCTGGGTATTTTTTACATTATGGAAAGCATTGCATTTATTGTGTGTTTTCAGTCTCTTAAGACACTGCCTTAATTAACATTCCTCCTGACCACATGTAACTGAAAACCCAACTCAAGCTAGCATAAGCAAAAATGGAACTTATTGATTCAGGTAATTAAAAAATCCACAATATGTCTTGCTTCAGGCCACAAAGTCAGGTGATTCTCCAGCTCCCTCTCCTCCTTTTTCCATCTTGGTTGAACTTTCAGATCTGCCCTTCCTCTATAGTAGCAGGAAGGCTGAAGCAATTTCACCATATATCCTCTCTTCTGCCAGATAAGGAAAGCATACCTGCCCATCTCCTTGTGGTCCAGCAAGAGTCTCATTTATCCCTCAGCTGTTCTGGACCCGTCACTGTGTCCAGGTCAAGCTGGAACTGAATGCAACCAGGAGCAGAGTTGAGAGCAGCCAGGCTCCAAAGATGTCTCTATGGATTCAGTCAGAGGTGGCCCACTCTCAGAGTATACTTGGATTTTCCCCCTAAAAGAACATGAAGAAATGAATGCTGAATAGCTAAATCCCAGTGACCAGCCATGACTGCTCCTTAAATCTATCAAGTTGACATCTCATAAAGTAGCCAACAAATTTATTTGTTGGCTAGATTATGTGATTGGAGAATTTTGAGCCTTGGAGAATTTTGAGCCTTACTTGGCTAGTGTGTGAGATGAGCACAATTGTGTGGTAGAACATTCTTTATAGACTAGATTATGTGATATTTTGTGAGCCCTCAGTTCAGTTCAGTTCAGTCATGTCTTTGAGACCCCATGAACTGCAGCACGCCAGGCTTCCCTATCCATTGCCAACTCCAGGAGTTTACTCAAACTCACGTCCATTGAGTTGGTGATGCCATCCAGCCATCGCATCCTCTGTCGTCCCCTTCTCCTCCTGCCCCCAATCCCTCCCAGCATCAGGGTCTTTTCCAGTGAGTCAGCTCTTTGCATCAGGTGGCCAAAGTTTTGGAGTTTCAGCTTCCGCATCAGTCTTTCCAATGAACACCCAGGACTGAGCTCCTTTAGAATGGACTGGTTGGATCTCCTTGCAGTCCAAGGGACTCTCAAGAGTCTTCTCCAACACCACAGTTCAAAACCATCAATTCTTCAGAGCTCAGCTTTCTTCACAGTTCAACTCTCACATCCACACATGACTACTAGCCTTGACTAGACGGACGGACCTTTGTTGGCAAAGTAATATCTCTGCTTTTTAATGTGCTGTCTAGGTTGGTCATAGCTTTTCTTCCAAGGAGCAAGAATCTTTTAATTTCATAGGTGCAGTCACCATCTGCGGTGATTTTGGAGCCCAAGAAAATAAAGTCTTACACTGTTTCCCCATCTATTTGCCATGAAGTGATGGGACCAGATGCCATGATATTAGTTTTCTGAATGTTGAGTTTTAAGCCAACTTTTTCACTCACCTCTTTCACTTTCATCCACAGGCTCTTTAGTTCCTCTTCATTTTCTGTCATAAGGGTGGTGTCATCTGCATATCTGAGGTTATTGATAATTTTCTCAGCAACCTTGATTCCAGCTTGTGCTTCATCCAGCCCGGCATTTTGCCTTATGTGCTCTGCATAGAAGTTGAATAAGCAGGGCGACGATATACAGCCTCTACTTACTTGTTTCCCAATTTGGAACCAGTCCACTGTTCCATGTCTGGTTCTATTTGTTGCTTCTTGACTGCATACAGATTTCTTAGGAGGAATATAAGGTGGTGTGGTATTCCCATCTCTTGAAGAATTTTCTACAGTTTGTTGGGATCCACACAGTCAAAGGCTTTGGTGTAGTCAATAAAGCAGAAGTAGATGTTTTTCTGGAACTCTGTTGTTTTTTATCTTATCCAATGGATGTTGGCAATTTGATCTCTGGTTCCTCTGCCTTTTCTAAATGTAGCTTGAAGATCTGGAGGTTCATGGTTCATGTACTATTGAAGTCTGGCTTGGAGAATTTTGAGCCTTACTTGGCTAGTGTGTGAGATGAGCACAATTGTGTGGTAGTACAGTCTTTGCATTGCCTTTCTTTGGGATTGGAATGAAAACTGACCTTTTCCAGTCCCGTGTCCACTGCTGAGTTTTCCAGATCTGCTGGCATATTGAGTGCAGCACTTTCACAGCATCATCTTTTAGGATTTGAAATAGCTCAACTGGAATTCTATCACCTCCACTAGCTTTGCCCTACGGGTCTAAAATGAAAATAAAGCAAGCACAAAAACTAAGAAATAAACTCTCTAACAGTAAAGTGAAGCTTCATCAGAGAGGAAAAGATGCACAGAATAAGTCCTAGGTGCAGGTGTGAGTTACATGCAAAGTTCTTTTAATTATTCATGAATGTTGTTTCCATGAACCTTGAGGTACTGTTTTTATTAGGAGGAGAAACTTCCCTTCAAGTTCACTGTGAGTGGATAAGTTTGCAAAGTGTCTTTTAATGTTGCAGGAAAGGTGTAGACTACCCTTCTCCGTTTAGAAAACGTTGACGGGTGGCAGCTTGTCAAGGTTGCTCCTGTCAAATGGAAGAGTCATGTTTAAACATGAGTGCAGTATTCTCAATGTTTGATTTTTGTTGTGATTTTTAATAGCATCTGTGATAGTTCCTAGGGAGATGGAATATATACGTGTATACACACACTCACACACATATATATGTATGTAGCAGATGACTCTTTCCATTAACCTTGCCAGAATATAATCTTATACTCTAATACAAGCAACAGAGATGATGGGGCTCTTTTCCTGGCAAGTTTTTCAGAGTTTATACATCTAGCTCATCTGAAAGTTACAAGGGTGATCAGAATTGGCAGATTAGGAAAGTAATTCTAAGCCTTATTCTAGAGTTCTGCATACATTAATTTACATCAGTTTCATATTCATACATTGAAGACTACTTTCAAATAAGGAATCTACTTATGAATAAACACATTCCTGAATGTTATATCTTTGATGGGGTTAAGTATCTCCCTCCTCTTTCAGTACTGAAACGGTTCTCCTGCCACCAACATGGGTGAAAGCCCAGGTTGCCAGACAGTGTTGCTGGAGAGGGGATGGCAGGAAAGATCTGGATCGAAACCTCCCACTGGCATTGAGAAACACTTAAGGGACAAGTCCACGTGCAGGCAGTTTAAGGATGTTCCTCTGGGCAGGTCTGTGCCAAGACTGTCAGTACACTCCAGGAAGTGTGTGTGCTCAGCTTAGTCTAAGAAAGAAAGGAGCAGTGGGGGGTCACAGGGCAATGAGAGGAATCAAAGCGATGGTGGAGCTCCACGCACAAGCTTAGACGCAGCAAGGACAGACTTAGAGGTTATCATACTAAGTGAAGTAAGTCAAACAGAGAAAGATCCCGTACAATATAACTTACATGTGGAATCTAAAACATCTGTACAAATGAACTTACTTACAAAACAGAAACAGCCTCGCACAGACTCAAAACAAACCTATGGTCACCAAAGGGGATGGAGGAAGAGATAAATTAAGAAGTTGGGCATAACACATACACACTTCTGTATATAAAGTATACAAGGAGCTACTTTATACGGTATAGGAACTCTGATCAGTATCTTGTTAATAACCTATAATGAATCTGAAGAATAGATGTAACTGAATTACTTTGCTGTGCACCTGAAATAAACACAACATTGTAAATTAACTATGAAAGTGTTAGTCACTCAGTCATGTCAGACTGTGATCCCACGGACTGTAGCCCCCCAGGCTCCTCTGTCCATGGGATTCTCCAGGCAAGAATACTGGAGTGGGGTGCCATTTCCTTCTCCAGGGGATCTTCCTGACCCAGGATCGAACCTGGGTCTCTTGCATTGCAGGCAGTCTTTAGTGTCTGAGCTACCAGGGGAAAGTAATTATACTTAAATTCTTTTTTTTTTTTTTTTGAAGAAGCACAAATTCCTCAGGGATCCATGAAGGAAACCAGAGTCCGGGGCTTTGCTGTCTGAAAGATAACTTCCACCCATAAGCATATGAACAAGATTTCAGACTCAGGGTCTGTTAGCATGGATCTAGGACTTCATTCCTGGAGGGATTAGAATCCTGGGGAATAATCTAGCCAGACACTCAGAGCAGAAGAACAGAACAGAAACTCAGCAATCAGAAGAGTACAATTGGAAGCTTAGTCTCAGCAGCGCTGCATTGCGAGTCTGTGCCGCATAGACGCACGGACACGGAGAACAGACTCGTGGTGGCAGAGGGCGGTGGGGAAAGGGAGACGGATTGGGACTTCGGGGTGAGCAGACGCAAACTGCTTACACTTAGAACTGAAAAACAACGCGGTCCTACTGTCTAGGACCCTGGGATAAACCACAATGGAAAAGAATATTGTAAAAGAATGTATATATGTGTGTAACTGGGTCACTTTGCTACGCAGCAGAAATTAGTGCAACTGCAAACTAAAAATAAACTAAAAGTAAAGAAAGGAGGCGCAAGTGGGGACTGGCTTCACAACGTGTGCTCTGCCGTCTAGCGGCTCCAGCAGCGCCCGGAAGCCTATGAGAAACGCCATGTCGGGCCTCCCCCAGATCCCCTGAACTGAAACCGCACTGTGACGTGGCCTAGCGTCTTCAGGGGCTTCGTGTGTCCATTACGTCCAGGGAGGCTCCGGGATCCGGGGCGGGGCCGGCAGGCCGAGAGGCTGGCCTTGCCGCGGGGCCTTGCGGCGCGAGCTGCGGGCACCGCTCCCGTGGGCATCCTGGGCTCTGTGCGGCCTCCACCTTCTCGTTCACCCTTTGCAGCCCTTCTGTGAGGTGTGCACGTCCCTCCTGTAAATCAAGGAACTGAGACTCAGAGGAGTTCAGTAGCTTGCTCTAGAACTACTTATGAGTGATGTAACCTGGACTTCTAAAAATGTTTTTATTATGGAATTTTTTAAGAACTCACAAAAGTAGACAGAAAATTACAAAGAATCATGTGTCCTCGTTGCTTCACTACTTGTCAACACTGCCACTTTCGTTTCATCTTCCCCGCTCCCAATGCATGTACTTTCTCTTTTTTCCTTCCTTCAAGCCCGATTGAATGTAGGCCTGGCTGACTCCAGAGATGGTGTTATTTCTACCACGCTTGTCACCTACTTGAGTTATGCTGTTTGTCACAAGAAACAGCCCAGAGGCAGAGGAAGTGGAACAAACAGGCGGCAGGGAGAGGAGAATCAGACAGACACAAAGATGCTTACTGAAAAGGGGCTCTTCAGCGGGCACGTCTCTCTGTGAGTGATAGATTTCTTGCCTCCAGAGGTAGTTCATTCCACATTTGTGAGCATTTACAGTACCCTGGACCGCAGGAGATCAAATTAGTCCATCCTAAAGGAAATCAACCCTGAATGTTCACTGGAAGGAAGGATGCTCCAATACCTTGGCCACCTGATGCAAAGAGTCGACTCATTAGAAAAGACCCTGACCCTGGCAAAGATTGAAGGCAGGAGGAGAAGGGGGCGGCAGAGGAGGAGATGGTTAGATAGCATCATTGAGTCAATGGACATGGATCTGAGCAAACTCTGGGAGATGGTAGAGCACAGAGGAGCCTGGCCTGCTATAGTCCATGGGGTCACAAAGAGTAGAACATGACTTAGTGGCTGAACAGCAGCTGGACCCTGGGCACTGCGCCACGTGACCTGGTCTGTAAGACTTCGCCTGGCACAGCCCCTGCCTGCCTCCCCAGCTCACCCCACCCCTGTGCTCACTCTCCAGGTTTCACTCATGCCACAGCTCCTCCAAGTCTTCTGGAAAGATCACCATATGTGGTATTTCTTCTGATTGGAATATTTTTCACCTCATCATACCATTTCAACTTCTCCTTTAAATCCCAACATCAATCTTACTCAGAACAGCTTTCCTTGACCATGCTCCCCCACACACCCCCACTGCCACACCCAAACATGGAGTAAGTTATGCTTTATGCTATGAACTCGGGGTCTTTTCCAATGAGTTGACTCTTTGCCTCAAGGTACTGGAGCTTCAATTCTTCCAGTGAACATTCAGGGTTGATTTCTTTTAAAATGGACCAGTTTGATCTCCTTGCAGTCTGGGGTACTGCAGATGCTCACAAATGTGGAGTGAGCTTTATGCTATGAACATGGGCTAAATTACGCTTTATGCTGTGAACTCATAGTGCTCAGTGTTGTAGCCTGGAATCGGAACTCCGATCAGCAGTGACAGGGTTCGTCTTGTTCATCACATTGGTGTGGTCCCCATCCTCACAGGGACAGGACAGACAAAATGTATGAGCGTTCCCAGGCAGGCACGTTCTTTTTTTTAATCCATCCACAAAAGATGACCCTGACGTGGATGGCTCATTTTCTTCTCCCTTGTTGACCCAAATTTTGTGATGTGGGATACTTAGACAAATGGTAGGTTCCAGAAGGAAATGGAGAGAGATTTTACAGGAGATTTTGGGGGGAGCTGTGGAGTATGAGGAAAACAAAGAGTTGCTTAGTGAATAGCAACTTAGTGATTGCTTACTAAATGTCTAACTCAGTGCTAAATGCTCATCTGCTATATTAACTCATTTACTTTTCACATCCATGCTATAAGGTAACTTATAATCACAGTAAATTGACTGCATTTTTTTTTTTTTTACAATAAGATAGCAACATATCTCTGCCTCTGCCCACCTCTTAACAAACTTTAGGGGTTAAAACTTTAGGGGAAGTGGATTCCTATTCAGGTATTATTGGGCTAGCCAAAAAGCTGGCTTGAGTTTTTCTGTTAACATGTTGTGGAGTTGTTGGACAGCCCAGCTCTGCATGGATCCACCTAGCCCTGGTACTAATTGCTGTATTTAGTATAGAATGGATGTCAGTCATACACTGAGCTCCTGTACTAGACAGAGGTTTGTGTACAACTTAGGGAGACTGGATGATCAAATTTCAACTTAATTCTAAACAGGAAGTGCCATGATTTTTCAATTCTAGAAACACCCTGCATGCTTTTAAACAGTCCTGACCTTGGGATGAATCTCATACTACGTGCAAATTTACTGTGGCAAGTGTTGCCACCCCACACAAACAAATCCAAAGGAAGAAACACTGCTATTAACTTTGTGGTGAATCGGAAATTGATAGCATCTTTGCGTGGAAAAATAGCAACCTTTTTCTAAGCAACTTTAAGGTACTGCTGCTATGGATATAGAATACTAAGAGCGCTCAGATCACACAGGAACAGATGCCCACATCATCACAGGCGTTGCTGGGCTGAGCAAATCAGTCCGTCAACCAGGACTTCAGTCTTTCCTTGAAACTCCATTAAGTTGTCAAGACTCAAGATCTGAGTTATGGAGCACAGAAACACCTTAAATTAACCAGATTTGTATTCTCTTCGGCACACAGTTAAGAGGATGGGCAGTTCTTTAGCGAAGAACTAGAAACTGATTTTAAACCTATTTTTAAAGTTTATTTTATATAATCATGTGTATAATAAACCACCTCATGGCTTTTATCCCCAAGGTAGGTGGGCCATTTTCAACACACCCTATTGCCATCCTCAGTACGTTCCTCATATGATATATCTTATGTTATACATGAGTTATACAGGTTGCTGCCTAAATTGACTTAATTCTTCTGGCAATTAGTATGAGGATGCCTAGAGCTGGGGCTTCCCTGGCGGCTCAGCTGGTAAAGAATCTGCCTGCCATGCAGGAGACCCTGGTTCGATCCCTGGGCTGGGAAGATCCCCTGGGGGAGGGCATGGCAATCCATTCCAGTATTCTTGCCTGGAGAATCCCATGGACAGAGGAGCCTGGTGGGCTACAGTCCATGGGTGGCAAAGAGTCAGACATGACTGAGCAAATAAGCACAGCAGCACAGAGTTGGAAAAACATCTAACTCTTCTCTGCTTTCTTATTCTATTTTTGTTTTTCAGAATAAGGTGTCACTCTCTTTTAAACATTTCCTTCGTAGAAAGGACTTCTGTTGGAATGATTGATCACTGTAGTTACAAGTATTTGCAACTTCTATGAATGCTGTGAACACTCACTCAGCTGCCACACTTTGCCCCTAGATTAATTGCAAACTCAGAAAATAGGGTTAGTGCTACCAACTTCTCTCATGTAGGCTTATCTCAGGTGGACACATGGACAGAAATTCATGTAGATCCTACCAATTCTTGGTGGGTTTTGGTTAGTTTTTGAGACTTCTGTAAACTATGAATGAATATCTTTGTATGTGGAGCACAGTGACCAAACTGTAGTGTGATTTGAAAAAGGCTCTGCTCTGTTTGGCCTGAAGTCTCCTTTAGAGATGACAGGGGTGGACCATCATGGGATAGACTCACTGGATACATCGTTTTGACTCTGGAATCTGCTATACCTGGGGCTTCCCAGGTGGTGCTAGTGGTAAGAATCCCCCTGCCAATGCAGGAGATACAAAAGATGCGGGTTTGATGCCTGAATCAGGAAGATCCCCTGAAGAAAGGAATGGCAACTCGTTCCTGGAGAATCCCGTGGTCAGAGGAACCTGGAGGGTATAGTCCATGGGGTCACAAAAGAGTTGGACATAATTGAGCAACTGAGCACGCGTGCACCACACAACCCTGACTGACTGCACTCTGCCCAGCCTTGAACATCTCTCAGCAATAGGTTGGCACAAACCACCTGATAATACACACACGGGGTTTTCTTACTTTAGGATACTCTTAGCAATCCAGCACGACCTCATCTTCTGATACAGTGTACCTTGCCTGTTGTCTTAAATTTTAAACAGAAAAAGCTGTATGTTGTTAATGATAGCAAGTCCTTGATTGATCTCTTGCCTACAAGGCTAAAAATTCCCCCCAATCAGTTTCAGGGTGTATCTTACTGGCATGTATTTCTCAAACACATGTCAGCTTTGTTTCCAGATCATCTCCAGCTTTCCTCTTTCTTAGCTCAAGTGGTGGCTCCCACAGCAGAATGCAGCCCTTCTTTAGGAGGGTGATTATCCTTTAGCTATGGCGCGCCCGTCGCAGATGCCTGCGCAAAAAAGCAAAATGGCTGTCTGCGGAGGCCTTACATATAGCTGTGAAAAGAAGAGAAGCGAAAAACAAAGGAGAAAAGGAAAGATATAAACATCTGAATGCGCAGTTCCAAAGAATAGCAAGAAGAGATAAGAAAGCCTTCTTCAGTGATCAATGCAAAGAAATAGAGGAAAACAACAGAATGGGAAAGACTAGGGATCTCTTCAAGAAAATCAGAGATACCAAAGGAACATTTCATGCAAAGATGAGCTCGATAAAGGACAGAAATGGTATGGACCTAACAGAAGCAGAAGGTATTAAGAAGAGGTGGCAAGAATACACAGAAGAACTGTACAAAAAAGATCTTCAGGACCCAGATAATCACGATGGTGTGATCACTGACCTAGAGCCAGACATCCTGGAATGTGAAGTCAAGTGGGCCTTAGAAAGCATCACTACGAACAAAGCTAGTGGAGGTGATGGAATTCCAGTTGAGCTCTTTCAAATCCTGAAAGATGATGCCATGAAAGTGCTGCACTCAATATGCCAGCAAATTTGGAAAACTCAGCAGTGGCCACAGGACTGGAAAAGGTCAGTTTTCATTCCAATCCCAAAGAAAGGCAATGCCAAAGAATGCTCAAACTACCGCACAATTGCACTCATCTCACACGCTAGTACAGTAATGCTCAAAATTCTCCAGGCCAGGCTTCAGCAATATGTGAACCGTGAACTTCCTGATGTTCAAGCTGGTTTTAGAAAAGGCAGAGGAGCCAGAGATCAAATTGCCAACATCCGCTGGATCATAGAAAAAGCAAGAGAGTTCCAGAAAAACATCTATTTCTGCTTTATTGACTATGCCAAAGCCTTTGACTGTGTGGATCACAATAAACTGTGGAAAATTCTTCAAGAGATGGGAATACCAGACTACCTGATCTGCCTCTTGAGAAATTTGTATGCAGGTCAGGAAGCAACAGTTAGAACTGGACATGGAACAACAGACTGGTTCCAAATAGGAAAAGGAGTTCGTCAAGGCTGTATATTGTCACCCTGTTTATTTAACTTATATGCAGAGTACATCATGAGAAACACTGGACTGGAATAAACACAAGCTGGAATCAAATTGCCGGGAGAAATATCAATAACCTCAGATATGCAGATGACACCACCCTTATGGCAGAAAGTGGAGAGGAACTCAAAAGCCTCTTGATGAAAGTGAAAGTGGAGAGTGAAAAAGTTGGCTTAAAGCTCAACATTCAGAAAATGAAGATCATGGCATCCAGTCCCACCACTTCATGGGAAATAGATGGGGAAACAGTGGAAACAGTGTCAGACTTTTTCTGGGCTCCAAAATCACTGCAGATGGTGACTGCAGCCATGAAATTAAAAGACGCTTACTCCTTGGAAGGAAAGTTATGACCAACCTAGATAGCATATTCAAAAGCAGAGACATTACTTTGCCAACAAAGGTTCGTCTAGTCAAGGCTATGGTTTTTCCAGTGGTCATGTATGGATGTGAGAGTTGGACTATGAAGAAGGCTGGGTGCCGAAGAATTGATGCCTTTGAGTTGTGGTGTTGGAGAAGACTCTTGAGATTCCCTTGGACTGCAAGGAGATTCAACCAGTCCATTCTGAAGGAGATCAGCCCTGGGATTTCTTTGGAAGGACTGACGCTAAAGCTGAAAGTCCAGTACTTTGGCCACCTCATGCAAAGAGTTGACTGATTGGAAAAGACTCTGATGCTGGGAGGGATTCGGGGCAGGAGGAGAAGGGGACGACAGAGGATGAGATGGCTGGATGGCATCACTGACCCGATGGACGTGAGTCTGAGTGAACTCCGGGAGGCCTGGCGTGCTGCGATTCATGGGGTCGCAAAGAGTTGGACACCTGTGCGACTGATCTGATCTGACCTATCCTTTAGCAGGAGAATTTATTAGTGCCTGGAAGAGGGCTGAGGTTGGAGTTACATAATGGGGTTTCTAGGGCTAGTTCCCCATTATTTGCTTGGCCTGGCCTTTCTCCTAATAATCTCATTTCGAAGAAGTTTCCCCAGTGGCAAGTGGGAATTGCTATTGCCTCGAGGGCTTAACCGTGATGGTGTCAGGATGCTCAATTAGGTGGAAGTTACGAAAGTGCTTTGGAAAAGTTAAGATGCCTACACAGATGTGAGCTACTATTAATGAAAAAGAGTTTTAAAAGCTCAGATCATTTGCCTAACATTCATTTCTCCAGGGCTAAGAATGCATTTTAAAATGATACTTGCACCTTATTTCATAGGATCCTTTTAATCATCACATTAAAGGATTTCATTAGGGCCGTCACTATTAATTTTAGAACAGTATGCAGCATCAGCTGGTCAGCCTTTAAAATTTTCATTGCCCCCTTTAGACTGAAGATGGCTGGAGGAGCTTACAATTCCTTCTTCCATATTCGTAAAGCGCAGACCAAAGCATGTCAGAAAGTCACACACTTCATTAAGGGACTTCTACTGGGTGTAATACATCCTTATTATTTAATTACTGGAATAAATTATGTGTGAATAATACACTTAGGGACTTATGCTTTTGCGTACATCCCAAGTCTAGGTCGTCAAGTCAAATGTGAAGGTTTGTGCTAAATGATTTCCAAAATCTTCCACAGCTCAAAAGCTTGGTAATATTTTCTGACTATATAAGTCAGGTATTATTACTGTTATTATCTTAAGACAAAAATGCATACAATTTTAAGCTATTTTCTTTTTAACCCTTAACATGGATGGCCAGTGGCTTCTAATAGGTAACATTTTGAACAAAGGTAACAGATATTTTGGGGGGGTTTGTTTAAAATTCCATTCAGTCATATGGATAATTGGGAGGTCTTTTAAAAATTAAATACAATAAAAATTTATCTCTGATGTATTGATCAATAGACAAATCCATGTAATTCATAAGTTATAATTCATAATAATTTTTCATTAAAGCATCTTCAAGAAAGCATTCTAAAACAGGAAGTGGGGAACTTGAATTAGATGCAGTGAAATGGCATGAGGGTCTATTAGAATTGTGTAATTCACATGCCAAATACTTACATAGAGGTAAATACAAAGTTACAAAATGTATTTGTTTGATTTTCCAAGTCTTCCTCCGAAAGTGTCTATTTGAAGACCTGTTCTGCCAGTTTTCCCAGAGCAGAGAGTACCTGGGTCCTGGACCCCACCCTGACCTCCTTTCAAGGGGTATTGAAGGTCAGCGATCGCATTGGCTCATGATGTAATCCTTGTAGACGTAGATGGCAAGCGCCGATTGGTAGCTGGCAGGATGTGCAACTCAAAGCTGCCTCTCCTCCTCTGCTTCGACGCGTTCCACTACTGGCCGTGGGTCTACCTCCAGGAATGTGGACCCAAACACACGCCAGTACTCTTGTCTTTTCCCAATGCTGCCACAACAAGGAGGGTTGATTGTCTGTTCGCTAACAGTTGGTTTAGTTCTTATTCTTCACTGATTCTAAACAAAATTAAATAACGGATGTGGCGGAGGCATCTGCCTTTAACTGAGCGACGCCGTCAGAGCATGGAGGGGCGGCAGAGTCCTTCCCTGCATTTATGGGAACAGGTTCTTCCCATCACACATTCTGCTTCAGAACTCTTCAGAGCTGAAAAATCTGGAGACAGGCTTTTATCTGTGCTATACTCATGTCTTACTGAAGACTTTCTCCTTTTTTATTTTTTTTTGAATTAGTGTTTTATTCTTTTCCTGTTAGTACTCAGAAGTGGAACTGATGAATCATATGGTAATTCTGTTTTTAAATTTTTGAGGGACTTCCATACTCTTTTTTTTTTCTATTAGAGGATAATTGGTTTACAATATTATACTGGTTTCTGACATACGTCAGCACGAATAGCATGGAAACACACGTTACCGCGTGTGAAATGGGCATCCAGTGGGGGTCTGCTGTGTGACACAGGGAACTCAGCCCGGTGCTTAAGGCTTTCTGCTTTAAAACACTTGATGCTCAAGGCATTATCGGGATTGCATTGAATACTTTAAAATCAGTCATTTGAAATTCACGATTAAGCCTTTATATCAATCAGGAGTTATTACATTTATGCTATGGTTACAATCAACCCCCAAATCTCAGTGGCTAAACACCAAAAAAACCCAAACACCCACTAATTTCTCACTCATGTTTTGTATCTGTTGATGGAATTTTATTCAAGTTAACGTATAGGAGCCAAGGATGATGGAGTTTCCATCTCGTGTATGCCTCTGTGGTCACCAAGGTGGGGTGAAGGGCATATAAAACCCTGTGCTGCCTTCTAAAACGTTCAGAAGTGACATATGTCACTTTCACTAATATTTTGTTGACTGTCAAGTCCTAGGATGATGCCTAACTTCAAAGAGGGTCAAAATGATACAGGTTCCCCCAGGGGTCTGCAAAGAAGGTGAATCAGAAAATGTATAAAGAGCTCTTACAAGGCATAATACAAACAAAGAATTAAAGCAAAGACATACAGATGGTCATCAGCTTAATGTATTAGCTACACAGTATGACTCTATTCCTTTGAAAACCCTGATAGTAAAAAAAAAAAAAAATAGAATCAAAGTTACATCTCACTTCTGAGAAAGACAATTTAAAGTGACAATATGACCACAGTGATTTTTTTTCCAGTGATTTTCCTTGTCATAAGTTCTGCTTTGTCAAGAGTTTTTCTTGCCCTGTCCATGCTGTTTCCTTTCAGCTGCATGGTGGTGACGTTACCTGGACTCTAAGTTCTGGTCCACTATTGGACGTGTTACACAGCTGTGACTCGACTGTGAAGACGGCAGACTATTATTAGCTTCCGCGGCATGCCTTTACCTTCTGATAGACTTGCCGGCAGCAGTGAGATGGTAAGAGAAAGTGCAAGAGCAAGGACCATGGAGATAGTTCACAGACAAGCCAAGTCACAGGCAGCGTCTGAACTGCAGAGAGAGAAGAGCCTGTGGGCTCATTTAGAGTGAGCTGTTTTGCAGATACAGAAACCCAGACCCCCATCAGGTGCAAGCAGCTCCCTGTGCACTGCTCACAAGTGCACAGACCCCGGAGCAGCTGGAACCAGAAGGTCGATGATGCCCAATTACCTCCTCACACACCGATCAGAGGGATGCCCACGAACTGATCACAGAACCCAAAACACCCCTCCCTTATTCTGTGTTAAAAACCTTTTCCTGAGAGCCTTCTGGGAGTTCCAGGGTCTTGAAGCACTAGCTCCCTGAACTCCTTGCTTGGCGCCTGCAGTAAATGCCGCCCTTTTTTCCACCACAATCCACTGGCGGTAGATTGTCCTTACCACTTGTGAATAAGCGGACCCAAGTTTGGCTCAGGAATAATCCAGGTTTGGTTCCCTAGGCAGGTTAGTGCCCCTAGTGTCCTAGGGCACTTTGATTAAAGGAAAAGCCTTGGCTGGAACCATTTATCATCTGCCTTCTATTTTTGCTGAAACGTACCAGGCAACTTGATATCCACTCACTGCAGCAGAGGAGCTGCTTTTAAAGTCTTATCTAAGAGAGTTCTTTAACGAATCACTGTCATCCCAGAGAAGATGAGGGGCCCATCAATGTCTAATCTTCTTTTCTCTAGGGAGAACAAACTTCAGCTATTTATCAAGAGAATACAGTCAAATCCAACATAGTCACAATCTTTACTGACTCAATTCTGGAGACATGTATCTAGCATCTACCTTGCGCAGCAGAGTTTTAATACCTTAACTGACTTTATCAACTTATTAAGTATTTATTAGAATACTTTTACAGATTAAGAAATCTGAAGCCCAGACTTGGGGCTGGGTTGTTTTATGAATTCAGGATTCCTTATTCTAGGGACTCCTGTAGTAGCTGTAGCCCTGTTCTCAGGAACTCTGTGGACCCGTAAGAGGAGGAAAAGACAGGTAGACACATAAATATAAATGCACAGTAGCTTGTATGTTGAACACAATGCTATTTATCATTTGTTTAATTCTTAATATGCCCAGGCATCTGTTTAGGTGCCAGTTCCAAAAGAATTCCTTTGCTCATCACAAAACCCATAAAAGACTGAGGGAAACTAAGAATTCGTTGGTGGTGGTTTAGGCACTCAGTTGTGTCTGACTCTCTGTGGCCCCGTGTTTGGTAGCCCGCCAGGCTCCTCTGTCCACGGGGTTCTCCAGCAAGGACGCTGCAGTGGGTGCCATGTACACGTGGTCTCTGCACTCCACGTCCTTCCCCTCCCCTGACCAGAGTGTACGTTCATGCAGGCAGGGGTGTTTGTTTCATTCGTTGTGAATACCACATCCCTAGAATAATGCCCGACACACAGTAGGAGCTCCATAAGTACTTGCCAAGTGTAAGACCTCAATAACCCACATTGGAAGAAGGCCTCCTAGAAAGCACAGCAGTATTTCCAGATGATCGTGGACTTTTTAAGTTTATACAGAAGTACAAAAAGTGTGAGGACTCTGCCCAAGGTAAATTACCTTCCAAATCTAAATGTGACCAAGAATGGATTGTGAATGCACACGTTACGTGTTGCTGCTGATCGAAGTAGCTGGTGATACTATCCTGATGTGATGGAAGGAGACAGCTTTTCGGCGTGCGTTTTCTTTTATGTCACTTAAATTCTGAGTAAGATTTACTTTTTCGGGGGGAATCTGAGGGATAATTTGAGCAGATTTTGCATTCCCCTCGCCTTTCCCATCTGCCCTTGGAGCCACCTTGATCGTGACACATCAGTTTCTCTGTTGGTACGGCCCACTCACAGCAGAGCCTCTGGCTTTCACTGTGGATGGCTGGACAGTGTCAGGGAGCCTTGTTTGCTGGCTGAGTTTAGACAAGGTGTGCTGACTTTTTACCTGGATTTCTGTGCAGATCAATGAATAAGCAGATATTGACTGTGACTTCTGTTCAGGGTTCAGCACTGTGGACCCAAGCATGTCAATGAAGTTATGAAAGAAAGAATCCGTCTGAATCTAGAAACTTCTGGTTCTGTCAGGAGCATGTAAATCCTGAGATGTTTGTCATCTGTATTGGAAGTGAAAGAGTCAGAAGCCTTCTGGGCTCCATGGAGACGGTGCTGATGCTCTGGACTCTGTGAGCCAGTGGGCTTCACAACTCCTGGTGGGTTTTGTTCTTTGTCTCTGAATATCTATTGGTTAACAGACTAGGCATGAGGATTGGGTCATGGCGATGACTTTTTAGCTCTAGGTTTTGGGACGTTGGTACTTTCTTGGGAGAACAGAAATCATTCCTGAAGGATAACTATTGAAGCCACAAGAGTAGCAGCCAAATGGATACGACAATGTCAAGAATGCAGACAAGAAGTAGTGGCCTGTGCACAGAACCCAAACTGGGTGAACCTTTAGGAACCTTAGCAACAAGACTGAGTCGGGCTAACACACGGGGCTTGGGGAGGACCAGCTCCCTGGTCTGTGACAAAGCAAAATGCCCTTTTCTGCTGTTCCTTCACAACCTTGTACACTCACATCATGCACTCCTACATTGACGTTCCAAAACAGATCTATCTTGACTAGCAGAAAAAAATGAGTCATGCTCTCTAAAATGACAGTTTAGACAGGCATCCTTGTTGCCTTGTCCTTGGCAAAAGGCTTAGGATGTTATACTTTGACCAAACTTTTCTCATTCACCCTCTCCCTTTTTCTTTCTGCTAAGGATGGTGAACAGTTCACTCATGGGCTTATGAGTTCAGGCATGCAGGAAAAAAGAGCTCAGCTCCCTTATGTCAGAGCTGCATATGTTGGTATCTCTAATTTTTTGACTAAATGCCAAAGAGTCTGCCAGTACTCTTTTGACTCAATGCCACAATTATTTGGGCAATAAACACCTTAACAGAACCTAGAGAGTCTTGCAAAATTTAGGTTTCTGCATAAATCTATACTTTAAGAAGCAGCCCCTATTTAAGCAGCCCCTATTTATTGCTGCTCAGTGGACATTAGGCAGTGTAACAGAGAATTGGCAAATGCTGCCAGCTGGACACAACTGGACGCCAGGGAGCCCAGGGCAGGGTTTTCCAGTGAATCCAAGTCACCCTCCACTGGGCTATTGAGATGGACAGTGCTCTGTCGGCCCATCCAGGGTCTCCTGTCTGTCATGGACACAGAGGATGGGAGAGTCAATATGCAGTCAGACTCACGGTCCGAAGTGCCCAATGGCATTGTCTGCTCTTAGTGTTAGACCCCACGCTCCGCATGGCGTGTAATCTACAGCCCAAGGGTGGGGCCAGGCTTCCCTCTGAAAGCATCCATAGTCTGTCTGAGAGCTCTGTCCAGGCTCAAGGGGGATGTGCTGGGATGGATCAGCACTGTTTGCCCAGAATATGGGTAGGGAAGTGAAAATTCAGGAGCCCCTGAAACGAACTTCCACAGTTAAACACCTGCCAGCATTCCCCTTGAACTTAAAAGTAGCCTATTTGGGGCTTGCCATTGATGAAGCTGCAGAATGCGTCTTGAAAAAAAGAAAATGGATATTCACAAAGTTTTTAGCTGTAACTTTTTGCCCTTGTGGGGTTTTTTTTCATGCTTTATTACCTTAATCAGAAAAATATGCATATTTTAAATGGTAATTCAACTTTTCCTGTATTTTTTAAATTAAGGTCTATTGTGGTACAGTTGCTTTACAATGTTGTGCTGGTTTCTACTACACAGCAAAGTAAATCAGTTATACACACACGTGTGTGTGTGTGTGTGTGTGTGTGCGTGCGCGCTATGTGGCTTCAGTCGTATCCAACTCTTTGTGACCCTGTGGACTGTAGGCCACCAAGTTTCTCCATCCATGAGATTCTCCAGGCAAGAATACTGGAGTGGGTTGCCATTCTTTCTCCAGGGGATCTTCCCAACCCAGGGGTCGAAGCCGGGTCTCCCACATTGCAGGTGGATTCTTTATCATCTGAGCCACCAGGGAAGCCCAGATATATGTACACACATGGCTAATTCACTATGTGGTACAACATCATAAAGCAACTATACTCCAATTCAAAACAGAAAATCTTAGAAATATATCCTGTTGCCCCTGGCCTCAGCAGCCCAAAGCCTTGGCTGGGCTTAGAGTCCCCGTGACAAGGAGACTGCTGTCTCTAGAGAAGACGCACGGCAGTGGCTCTTGTATCCTGTTCCAGAATTACATTTCTTAGCTTTCAGACCTTCGTTTTTAAAGTGAAATTTAGATCGTTGACCTCTGAGCAAATGATAGCCAGCCCACTGCCTGTTTTCATATGACCAAGAACTCAGCATAATTTTTACATTTTGATGAAATGGAATACTAAATTTGGATGCAAGTTAAGTGACATGTTCTCTTGGGCCATAAAGCCTAAACTATTTACTGTCTGGCCCTTTATAGGAAAAGAATATAAATGTTTCATTTAAAAGCTTGCATAACTAAATAATAATAAATTTAAATAACTATGTGGCATACCTAGTTACTGTTTTTATTCCCATAAATGCTGGCTCATGAGATTTATGAAATGTGAAAAAAAAATTAAGTGAATTAAGTCAAAGAATTTCAAAATCAAAATGACTGGATGATTAAATGGCAGAGTAGTTCTAAGAACTGCATCACAAGAAAGTCATTTTGAACTGAATTGTGTCTGAGAGGTGAATCTGAGGCAGGTGGGGACCTGGGACCCTTGGCTGCACCTGGAAACACACCTCCTCCAGCAACAAAAGACAGAGAGACTACAAGGGATCAGAAACTGCATGCTTGTGTAGCTGGGACAAATTATAGACAACAAGGTATAAATGGACCCAAACACAGCTACTTCTGAGGCAAAAGCCAGGAGCAAAAGCAGGGTGCCATGGATGCCCCTTGCACTCAATGCCACCAAAGGGGTGGGCAGACCACCTAGGATGCACCTCCAGCCTGACCCGGGGCCCATCCCCACTCTCCTCCCCATCCCTGCCCTCCTCCCCATCCCCATCACAGCAGCTCCCACACCTCAGGCCCATCCCCCCCATCCCCATCACGGCAGCTCCCACACCCCGGGCCCATTCTCACCCTCCTCCCCATCCCCACCCTCCTCCCCATCCCCAAGAAGGCAGTTACCACACCTCTGGACCATCCTCACCCTCCTCCCTATCCTCACCTTCCTCCCCATCCCCATCACAGCAGCTCCCCACTCCTCAGGCCCATCCCCACCCTCCTCCCCATCCCCATCATGGCAGCTCCCACACCTCAGGGAGCAAACTAGGGTGCCTCTTGTTCTCACTCCCTCCCACCCCCTGCAGCAGGGGTCCCCATCGAGCCTTGCCTGAATTTCCAATTTCTGCCCTCTTACCAATTTCTATTGCTTAAGGAAGGCTAAAACCCCGCTCAGTAACAACTCCATCAATACAAATGGCATAGTTAGAACAACCTAGGATTCAGGTTGGTCAAGGTCATTCTTGAGGTACCCCTGAAGGTGAGTTGCTGGAATATATTGCACTTTTGAAGCTAATCTTTCTAGCAGGATATTCAGACTTTAAAGTGAGCCTTGAACCCCTGGGAATTGTTAAAATGCTGATACTGAAGGGGTGGGTCTGGGGCTCAGCCTGAGAGTCTGCATTTCTTGCAGGGATGTGAGGCTGCTGCTCTGTGGTTTGCGAGTCAAGAAGAAAGATTCTGGTACCTTCTTTGCTTCAAAACTTCTCCACTTTTCCCTGAGCTGTGATTCAGCTTGACTGCAGAGGTGGTGCTTTGCCCTTGAAAGCCAAGATCATAAAAATCACAAAACACCTGGACCAAGTTTTTGTTTTCCTGACAACATTTTATAGCGCTGGCATTCCATCAATCAGAGGCTGGTATGGAAATTATAAAGAACAATTGCCTCAGACTGTGTGCATCTACCTGGAGGCGAAAGTGACAGTCTGATCCTGACCCTGTGAAATTACAAATGCTGTAAATTAATTGGGCTTTGCAAATAGCAGACAAATGCTGATGAAGGGGGAAGACAAAGTAGTAATCTGTAATAACCATAGATACACAGATTCTAACAGAAGCTAATTGTTATTGGGGTTATGCTAAAATTCATCCCATCTGTGTGTGTAAATACCACTGTGTGCTAAGTTTCCATCATAGGGGATTATGCAAAATCACAAAGCTTTGAGTCGTTATTGAATATTATTCTGACTTCTAAACTATGCATTAGAGGTAAATAAACTAGCAGATTGAATTTCCAGCTTCCTTCTTTGGAGAACTGAGTCAGTCTTTTCACAGATTTCATTCTGTCTTCCTTTACAGCTTTAGGTTCATTTACGAGGGTGCCTTCCTCTCTTCTGCCTTTCCTGTTTCCCTTTGTTCTTTCCTCTTTCTTCCATGTTTTCTTTGTTTCTTTTTTTGTGTGTGTGTAGAGATTCTCTGGTATTTAAGGCAGAAAGACTTTGCTCTATCTTCTATTTATGTAATTCATGGTGACAGAGGAAAAAAAAAATCGGTCTTCTTTCTTTTGAGATCCACAGTCACATAAAGAAATGATTTGTGGAACCAAGAAGGATATGTCTATAAAGCAAACCAAGAAAAAAGAATTTGATGTTATTATTAATGAAGCAGGGGCACATCTTTTCAAAATCCCATTTGAGCTGGGCAGTGATTTGCAATGAAAGCTGACATGTTCATTTTTGCCAGGCTAACAAACCCAAAGCCTACTGAAAGCGAGGGCAAAGAAAAAATAAGCAAGAAAAAGAGAAAACACGTTAAAAGTCCTTAGTTTCTGTTGCAGAATTTGTGTTGCTTTCCCTTTAGAAAGTTAATTCTTAGCTGTATTTGTTACCACAGCCTTTCTGATATGATGGAGATCAATCAAAGGCTGGAGCTAACAGGAAGTAATTCTTAATTCGGGAGTGAGGAAGTTGGAGGTAGTCTTCTCTCTATGGTTGCTTTGTAAGACTTTTTTTGAGACTAAAACCATAATTGCTTGGAGTAATTTGTGCTCAGGATTTCTGGGTTAAGCTTTGTAAAATAATAAGCATGTTTAATGTACAGATTATGTGTCCTGTCACGTGGCCTCTCTACTTTTATTAAGTCACGTGACTAGTCTGGTGTGCTTGCTACCGTTCAGTCTCTGTCATGTCCGACTCTGTGACCCCATGGACTGTAGCCCACCAGGCTCCTCATACAGGAGAGAATTGACCTTTAGAAGGAATTTCTCACTAGATCTGTCTGGGCTATAATTCTTTCTCATATTAACAGAAGAGATTTTAATACTTATGAATATTTTAGAATTCTACTTAGATTTTTTTTTCCCCTTCACTGAAAGAGTGCTCATGAAATTGAATTTTTTTTTCTTTTGTAACGAGCATGGTCCATGCACCAGGTGGAAACTCTATTTTCTTGCTAGAGGCAGTTCGCACAGTAACTTATCCTAATTCATCTTAGGGAGGAAGCATTTATAACACTGGATTCATCAAGAGCATCTGAGTAATGAGAAATTGTATCTGATTTTAGGCTGGGATGCTAAGAACCTTGTCTAGAAGGACAGTTGCTTCCGTGACACCTGAGGTAAGGCTGGCACTGAGGTAGTATTCTGATTTCCAGCAGAAACATGTAATTCTGTGGGGGAAATTGTTTCATTTCCATGTTGTAGAAAAATCAAACAACTCTCTTGACCCTTAATGTGTTCTTTTAAGTTGTATTTTTTAGAAATTAAGAGCTAGAAAATAACAAATGCAAGAATGTTATGGCCACTTACTCTGTAGAATGTGGTTGACTCAAACTTCCAGAACCCAACTTAAAGGGAGGAGTGACCCAGCTCCATCATACGACTCCTGCCACACACATCAACATTCCAAATTAAAGATCACTTGCATTTATGAATTTCACTGGATGAAAAATATCACCCTTTTTCTACTTAGTAACTTTTCCAGAAATTGCTTTCTATTCTCTGTGGCTTTTCAGAAAAAAAATATCCCTTGTATAAAATGGTATAGCCACTATGTTAGACAGTATGGAGAGTCCTCAAAACACTAAAAATAAGGTTTTCACATGATCCAGCAATCTCAGTCCTAGGCAAATACCTGGACAAAACTATAATTCAAAAAGATACATGCCCCCTGTTTTCAGAGCAGCACTATTTACAATAGCCAAGACATGGGAGGAGCCTGGTAGGCTGTAGTCCATGGGGTCGCTAAGAGTGGGACACGATTGAACGACTTCACTTTAACTTTTGACTTTCATGCACTGGAGAAGGAAATGGCAACCCACTCCAGTGTTCTTGCCTGGAGAATCCCAGGGATGGCAGAGCCTGGTGGGCTGCCATCTATGGGGTCGCACAGAGTTGGACACGACTGAAGTGACTTAGCAGCCTAGTAGCAGACATGGGAACAACTTAAATGTCCATCAGCAGATGAATGATGAAGATGTGGAGCATATATACAATGGAGTACTACCCAGCCATAAAAAAGAATGAAATAATGCATTCCCAGTAACGTGGATGCACCTAGAGATTGTCACACTAAGTGAAGTAGGTCATAAAGAGAATGATTAATACCCTGTATCACTAATACATGGGATCTAAAATATGTCAGATGAACTTGTCTATGAAACAGAAACAGATTCACAAAGAGAACAGGCTTGTGATTGCCAGCGGCCTTCTCACTGTTCTCTTAATTCCAGAATTATGGTCTGCTGTGGATTTTACCTTATGAATATGAACTTCTGTGGACTTTAGGATTTCGGCAGGTGGGTTTCACAGGTAAACGTTTTGAATGGAATTCAGGGCTTGGGAATTCAGTTCCAGCTGAATTCGATTCCCATGCCAGTTCTGGGGAGGGCCCTCCAGAGTGGTCTGAGGGACATGCGTTGGGTCCTCAGTTGCTCAATGTTGATTACAGCAAAGTTATGATGGAAACTGACTCTTTACCAAGACTCAGACATTGACCAAATGCCTCAGGAGATTTAATTCACCTGTAAGAAAATCTTGATTCCCTCATCCCTTTCCATGATTTAAAGCGGAACAATTGGATAAATAAAGTGGAGAAAGCATCACCCTCATTGAAGAGCAATGACCCATGCCAACATTTTACCATCACACTATCACAGCTTACTATCATTTCTAATATGGGATTAAATATATTTTATTTAATTATGTTTCTGAAACTGAAAATGGCATTTTATTTACTATTTAATACATGTACAAATGCCAAAAGAATATGCTACTCAACATGTAATTTTCTGCCTTATTTTGCATCTGTCATGAAATGGGATGAGCCAGACCAGCTGTTTACAACCTAGTGTGAGGCCATAGCATTTTCTTCCAAAGACATTCCTTTTTTTTTTTTCTTCCACTCTTTCGTACACTGTTGCCGGCTGCTGAAGCTGCTGCTCAAAGGAGTCAGTTCTGAAGTCCATTACTTCTGTAGCTGTGGACTTGCAGAGCTCATAATAAGCTTCCTACTAGTTTGCATTCTTCTTGAGGCTGACCTCCTCACACTTGAAGGAGAGCCATTCGATCCTGTGGCTCCGCAGACACGTTTCTCCCCCATTTGCCTAATGCTCAGAATAATAACAACAACTCTATTTGTGGCATCTCCAGGCCTAAAATGCTATTAAATCGCAGGCACTTTTTCAATTGTGACTGAAGATAGCTTCTAACTACAGAACTAACAGTGAAGTGTATAAACAGGGTTAAACAACCAAACCCTGCCATGTCAGAGAAGAAATCGTTTGAAATACAAAGTAGTTCACACAAAATGCCAAATATAATGTGAAGCAATTCAAAAATAGAGACTCTGAAACTAGTTTAAAATATAGGCTATGATACAAATGCATGTGAAATGTTTCTCTGGACAATTCTCGGGGATGAAAAATGAGATAATTATTATAAAAAGATAATGAAGTAGGTAACTTTTGATTAATAAATTTGATCAATGAATTTCATCTTGACTAAAATCTAGAACTTCCATCTTCATGTTTAGGTAAAGGAAAACCTTTTTTCATCCAACAAAGTGTCTAATATCCTATGTTTGCTTTAGAATTCATGGCGCATTTGTTTCTCCATCGGTTATTCTGAGAATAACGGGCTCTTTTAGCGGGCTAGTTTTGAACACGGCTGACCCTAGAGTAACAGTTTTGAACTGCACACATGGGGTCACTTACACTCAGATATTCTTCCATAGTAAATATGACAGTGTTACAATAATAGTGTAAAATAGGTGTTTTTACATACTATTTTTAGGTGAGGAAACTTAAGACTGAGAATCTTGTGTAACTTGTATAAAATTTCATAGCTTTGAGTGGTCATGCTGAAATGCCAACTAAGATGGTCTCAAGGCAATGGCACCCCACTCCAGTACTCTTGCCTGGAAAATCCCATGGACGGAGGAGTCTGATGGGCTGCAGTCCATGGGGTCGCTGAGGGTCAGACATGACTGAGTGACTTCACTTTCACTTTTCACTTTCATGCATTGGAGAGGGAAATGGCAACCCACTGCAGTGTTCTTGCCTGGAGAATCCCAGGGACAGGGGAGCCTAGTAGATGGCCATCTATGGGGTCGCACAGAGTCAGACATGACTGAAGCGACTTAGCAGCAGCAGCAGCAGACATCATAAGTGACTAATAAGGACTCACTGTAGAGCACAGGGAACTCTACCAAATGTTCTGTAATAACCTATATGGGAAAAGAATCTGCAAAAGAATAACCATACGTAGCATATATATATATGTATAACTGATAAGTTTGCTGTACACCTGAAACAAACACAACATAAATTAAAAATTTTTTAAAAAGATGGTTTTACTTCAAAGCTTGTGGCCTAGAACTTACAACTAAACTCAAGTGTATAAATGGTTTATCCTTCTTCAGACTGAGGTTCCGCTTTATCATTGGAGTCCTGCCTTGGTAACCTGCTCCTAGAGTCTCTGGGTCTGCCTTCTAAATCCCTCGTCACCACTAAGTTCATCTCCACGCACCTCTTGTTCAAGAGCTGGGTTTTTATGGCCTTAACCCAACCACAAGAGCCCTGCTGCCTCCTGGCCTACTTTAGTAAGGCTTCCAGGTTAGATATCCAAGTGTGACTCCCTTCTCCCCCTGGAATTCCCCTGACTCTGCTCTGGCTATTCACTGGGAAGACTGGAAAAGTGGGATATAATATAGTGGTAAAGAACAACGACTACAAAATCTCATTTTCAAAATTCAGAATCCAACTATGCCAATCCCCTGCTTAATGGGATCCTAATGTCCAACTCAAGGACGTTTTATGAGGCTATAAGAAGCTAATCGATGCAAGGAGATATGCAAAGCACCTGGCCCAGGGTAATATGCCTAATAAATGGGAGATAATGTTGTTGTTCCCACTATTATTAGATCATTTCTGTAGATATCCATGTGTGGCCTTTCAGAAATAATAATGTCAGCATGCCAAGCTGAGATGGGATCACAGAGGCATGTAAATGACTGAATCGTAGACACTTGTGTGGCTCATCCTGGGGTTGTGTAGAAAGGCATGCAAGCTGTGTGCCAAAGTACAACCAATAAATGTGTTTCTCTAAAGTCATTTTATATTTTTTTCCTCCTTAAGAAAAATATTTTATCCTTTCACTTTCCTTTAGAGCACATTTGTTTTTCTTGTCTAAGGTGCTCATGCTTTCAGCAAACTAAGGCACACAAGAGGAGCTATTTAGGATGGCAGAATAAGATCCAATATTCACATACCAGTCACTGTACTTCCTCTGCCTAATTTCACCCTTTTAGTAATGGTGAGAGGTTGGTGCTGTCATTTACCCCCATTGTAAAGATGGAGAAAGCAAGGCCCAGAGAAAAGCAACTTTCTAATGAGTCTTTTTTGCCCAACGGTGAAGCTCATGTGTCTTGTCCTTAAATCATTTTTGCATATTACCATTCTAGAACATCCTTGCAAATAGGTATTTCTAGACTCTGTCAGGAGGTGACAAGCATAATGTTTTTTCTACAAACATGGAGCCTTCAATCATTGGTAAGTATTCTGTGCCCTTGACAGCTGGTTATGAAAAGCCTTCTAACTGAAAATTAAAAAACAATTTCATTGGCGTATAGTTGATTTACAATGTTGTGTTGGTTTCAGGTGTACAGCAAAGTGATCAGTTACACATACACATGTGTCCACTCTGTTTAGATTCTTTTCCCATGTAAGTCATTACACATTACAGGGGTCCCCAGCCTCTAGGCCATGGACCAATAACTCCCACTGGATCAGTGCATTAGGTTAGAAATAAAGTGCACAATAAATGTGATGCACTTGAATCATCCCCAAACAATCCCACCTGTCCCTGGAAAAATTGTCTTCCCTGAAACTGGTCGCTGTGCCAAAAAGGCTGGGGACCGCACTTACGGAGTATTGAGTAGAGTTCCCCATGCTATACATAATTAAGGTTTCCTTATTTACTTATTTTGGTAACTTTTGTTTTTGCAATAATTCCAATGTTAAAGATCAGCTTCAAGAATAATTCAGAGATTTCCGCAAGATGGCGAACTAAAAGTTCCCAATTCTTGCCCCACCCCCACCCCCCGCCTCCGAGAATAAAAAAACAACTACAAGAATGAATAAACAATTGCATCACAGTGAGAACAGCTGTGGGAGGGCTCTGGACTAATCTACAGAACCCGGAGGCGCCAAAACAGAGAACGGCTGCACAGAAGGGCGAGGAAGCCTCTTCGCGTCCCCAGCCCCCAATGCAGCACAACCTGGGGTCAAGAGGACTCCACGCGCAGTTACCACCGCGACTCCTTTAGATGAAGCCACTCCTCCTGAAGTTAAAACCGTCCTCAAGAGCTTCCTAAGTAAAGGCCCAGCTTTGAAACAGGAAGTTAAGGTTGATCCATCCGTCATGGGTGGAATGGCTGTTCCTACTGGAGAGAAGTATGTTGAGACGTCTGCGAACATCAATATTCAGAAGCTGAGCAGCGCAGTGGGGGAGATTTTCCAAAAATGTTGATTTCTGAAAGTGAAAATTCTTAAACTTGCAGCAGCAATAAAATGCTTCCTCTACCGAAAAAAAAAAAAAAAAGAGAGAGAGAGAGAGTGCCTCCTAGCGTTCCTTCCCCTTGTGGGGGGGAAGGAGGTCAGGAGGACCCCAGAAGCCCCCCACCACCTACACCCATAGCGTCTGCCACTGAGGTGCCCCTCTTTCTTCCCTGACGATGACCCGAGTTGGCAGCTGCTCAGAGGCCACACCGCTGCCCTTTCCTGGAGCAGGAGCCGGAACCACACCCCCTAGACGAGATCCATGGTCCCCTCCGCTGGACACAACGGGGCTGTGCCCGAGCCCCACCTCCGTCACCCCGCGGTAAGTCCCTACTTGTGCTTGTGTTCCGGACCCCAGTGCCACTGTCTGCACCCGGGCACCAGACCCCCAGCCGAGAAAGGTCCTCTCGCCTAGGACTTCCATCCATGAGGGAAAGAGGGAGCAGGGAGACCCTGGAAGGTTTCACCCCCGAGGATCCCAGCTGTGCTACCCGGTGTCCTAAACACCAAGGGTCCTAGCGGCGGAGGACTCTCGTCAACGCTGAGCTGAGCTGGCAGAGCTGCGAAAGGCTGCCTGTGCTCCTTGGAGCTGAAGACGATGCTGTGTCCCTAGAGTCAGAGCCGCTGCACCTCAGCCAGCCAGGACCCTCGGACCAACGCACAGGCAAAGGTCTTTCCACACTGAAGCCAGACTGGAAAGTCTAGAAAGGTTCCCGCTCCCTCAGATGCACAGACAACAACATAAGGCTAACAGAAACGCAAAAAATTAAGGAAATAGCACACACTAAAGGAAGAAGATACTTTCTCAACTCCAAAGAATCAGAATAATTGTTTTTATAAACTCAGTAAGCTACAAGAGAACAGAGAGACAGCTCAACAAAATCAGGAAAACAACATATGCACAAAATGAGAAGTTTTTGAAATAAAAATCATAAAAAAAATTTTAAAAAGAAATAAAAATCATAAAAAAAAGAACTCAAAAAGAGAAATGCTGGAGCTGAAGAATACAATGAATGACATGAAAATTGTAATAAAAAGCTTCAACAACACTTGAGCAGAAGAAGGAATCTGTGAACACACACTATAAAAAGTATTGTGTGAACACAATAATAAAAGCAAAGCCTGGATGGCAGGATAAACGTGTGGTGCTTTTTTTTAAAGTGATTGAAGCTAAGTTTTTTATCAACATAAAATAGAAGTCTATAACTGCAAGATATTTTGTGCAAGTCTTCAATCATAAAGAAAAAACATAGACAAAAAAGAGAATATTCAAATCAGATCACTATAAAAATCGTAATAAAAGAAGATAAAAGGAAAAGAGGGACGAAAGAACTGCAAAACAGACAGAAAACAAGTAACAGAATGGCAATAGTAAGTCCTCATTTATCAATAATTGCTTTAAAACATGGATTAAACCCACCAATCGAAAGGGATAGAGTGGACAAAGAGGGAAAAAAATAAAAAACAAGATCCAACAATATATTACCCTGCTAAGTCACTTCAGTCGTCTCCGACTCTGTGCGACCCCATAGACGGCAACCTACTAGGCTCCCCGTCCCTGGGATTCTCCAGGCAAGAACACTGGAGTAGGTTGCCATTTCCTTCTCCAATGCAGGAAAGTGAAAAGTGGAAGTGAAGTCGCTCAGTCATGTCTGACCCTCAGCGACTCCATGGACTGCAGCCTTCCAGGCTCCTCCGTCCATGGGGTTTTCCAGGCAAGAGTACTGGAGTGGGGTGCCATTGCCTTCTCTGATGAAAGGCTCACTTTACTATTTTTGTAAGTTTTTTTTTTTTTTGATGTGGACCATTTTTAAAGTCTTTGTTGAATTTGTTACAATATTGTTTCTGTTTTATGTTTTGTTTTTTTCCACCCCAGGCATGTGTGATCTTAGCTCCCCAATCTGGGATCAAACCTGCAACCTCTGCATTGGAAGGCGAAGTCTTAACCACTGGACCACCAAGGAAGTCCCTAGAGACTCACTTTATTTAATGATACACGTGGGCTGAAAGTAAAGGATTGGAAAAGATGGGTCATGCAGATGGTAATGGAGAGAAAGCAGGAACGGCTCTTACACAAAACAGACTTCATGTCTAGAGCTGTCTCCAGAGATAGGGAAACCTTTGTGCAATGTTGTTTTTTTAATATTTTACCATTTATCTTATTTTTGGCTGTGCTGGGTCTTTGTTGCTGGGTGGGCTTTCTCTAGCTGCGGTGCGCGGGCTTCTCATCGCAGCAGCTCCTTCTGCCGCGGGTGGCCCCAGGGCTCTGGCGCTCAGGAGCTTGGCTGCCCCGCGGCCTGTGGGATCTTCTCGGCTCGGGGATGGAGCCTGTGTCACCTGCACTGGCAGGAAGATTCTCATGCCCTGCACCACTAGGGAAGCCCATTCTTTTGACCTTCTAACTCCATACTTCCTTCTGTACTTATTAGTTGACATTCCAACTATGGGGACAATTTGTGTACCAGCGGGGACTCCTGAATTCTTATTTTATTCACCAGATTATACTCACTCTCATCGTTCCTTTTGGTTCTCAAAATTCTTCATATTTGGCTCGTGGGAGCTCCTCAACCTCTTGGTTCTTTCTGACATACCCTGTCATTCTCCAAACCCTGTCTTCCTCTCTGGCTAATCATATGCTTAAGGTCCATCTAAAGGTTTTCCTGCTTTATCCTTGGAACCAGCAACTCCCCTCTGGCTCCCTTTAGCAGAGGATGGTATAACAAAGCAGGATTTGGCCTCTAGATCTAATATACGCTTTAAAGTTCTCTTGAAAAGGATCAAACCAGATCTTGAAGGTGTGAGTGGCCTGTTCGTAATGTCCAGATAATAAACCACTAGACCATTCAGGTATGACCTAAATTAATCCCTTATGATTATACAGTGGAAGTGAGAAATAGATTTAAGGGCCTAGATCTGATAGATAGAGTGCCTGATGAACTATGGAATGAGGTTCGTGACATTGTACAGGAGACAGGGAGCAAGACCATCCCCATGGAAAAGAAATGCAAAAAAGCAAAATGGCTGTCTGGGGAGGCCTTACAAATAGCTGTGAAAAGAAGAGAAGCGAAAAGCAAAGGAGAAAAGGAAAGATATAAGCATCTGAATGCACAGTTCCAAAGAATAGCAAGAAGAGATAAGAAAGACTTCCTCAGCGACCAATGCAAAGAAATAGAAGAAAACAACAGAATGGGAAAGACTAGAGATCTCTTCAAGAAAATTAGAGATACCAAGGGAACATTTCATGCCAAGATGGGCTCGATAAAGGACAGAAATAGTATGGACCTAACAGAAGCAGAAGATATTAAGAAGAGGTGGCAAGAATACACAGAAGAACTGTACAAAAAAGATCTTCACTACCCCGATAATCACGATGGTGTGATCACTCATCTAGAGCCAGACATCCTGGAATGTGAAGTCAAATGGGACTTAGAAAGCATCACTACGAACAAACCTAGTGGAGGTGATGGAATTCCAGTTGAGCTCTTTCAAATCCTGAAAGATGATGCTGTGAAAGTGCTGCACTCAATATGCCAGCAAATTTGGAAAATATGGCCACAGAACTGGAAAAGGTCAGTTTTCATTCCAATCCCAAGGAAAGGCAATGCCAAAGAATGCTCAAACTACCACACAATTGCACTCATCTCACAAGCTAGAATACGTGAACTGTGAACTTCCTGATGTTCAAGCTGGTTTTAGAAAAGGCAGAGGAATCAGAGATCAAATTGCCATCATCCGCTGGATCATAGAAAAAGCAAGAGAGTTCCAGAAAAACATCTATTTCTGCCTTATGGACTATGCCAAAGCCTTTGACTGTGTGGATCACAATAAACTGTGGAAAATTCTGAAAGAGTTGGAAATACCAGACCACCTGACCTGCCTCTTGAGAAATCTGTATGCAGGTCAGGAAGCAACAGTTAGAACTGGACATGGAACAACAGACTGGTTCCAAATAGGACAAGGAGTATGTCAAGGCTGTATATTGTCACCCTGCTTATTTAACTTATATGCAGAGTACATCATGAGAAAGATTGGGCTGGAAGAAGCACAAGCTGGAATCAAGATTGCCGGGAGAAATATCAATAACCTCAGATACGCAGATGACACCACCCTTATGGCAGAAAGTGAAGAGGAACTAAAAAGCCTCTTGATGAAAGTGAAAGTCGAGAGTGAAAAAGTTGGCTTAAAGCTCAACATTCAGAAAACAAAGATGGCATCTGGTCCCATCACTTCATGGGAAATAGATGGGGAAACAGTGGAAACAATGTCAGACTTTATTTTTCTGGGCTCCAAAATCACTGCAGATGGTTATTGCAGCCATGAAATTAAAAGACGCTTACTCCTTGGAAGGAAAGTTATGACCAACCTAGACAGCATATTCAAAAGCAGAGACATTACTTTGCCAACAAAGGTCCGTCTAGTCAAGGCTATGGTTTTTCCTGTGGTCATGTATGGATGTGAGAGTTGGACTGTGAAGAAGGCTGAGTGCCGAAGAATTGATGCTTTTGAACTGTGGTGTTGGAGAAGACTCCTGAGAGTCCCTTGGACTGCAAGGAGATCCAACCAGTCCATTCTGAAGGACATCAGCCCTGGGATTTCTTTGGAGGGAATGATGATGAAGCTGAAACTCCAGTACTTTGGCCACCTCATGCAAAGAGTTGACTCATTGGAAAAGACTCTGATGCTGGGAGGGATTGGGGGCAGGAGGAGAAGGGGACGACAGAGGATGAGATGGCTGGATGGCATCACTGACCCGATGGACGTGAGTCTGAGTGAACTCTGGGAGTTGGTGATGGACAGGGAGGCCTGGCGTGCTACGATTCATGGGGTCGCAAAGAGTCGGACACGACTGAGCGACTGAACTGAACTGAATGAGACCAAAGGGGATCATGTGAAGGTGAATGGATAGGTCTTGAATCCGTTTTGATGTCTGGATGAAAGAAATCCTGCATAGGAACGTCCCACCTTATAAATGTCTTCCTTTTTTTTTTTTTTTTTTTTTTTGATGTTTTGGGTAATGCAAAAGCTTTCCAGGTGTGGCCGCAGACTCTGGAACCTCAAAGCCCCCGCTTTCTCTCCGCTTACACAAGTCCTGTAGCAGCGAGTTGCCTCACTCTTCTGTGCTTCCTCGTCTGTCAAGGAGAGAGAAGAAACTCTGCCTCCCAGGGTTGCTGTGAGCATCCTACTGTCTGTCTAGTCGCTTCTCTACCAATCAGGTATCTATCCAGTCATACATCTCTATACATGTGCTTGTACCTACGTATCTGTCTCTACCATTGGACACATTCTTATTACTATATCTCTTGATGTGATAGATGGGCAATTAACAGTTTTATAATAATACTAATAGTAATACTAGATAACCAGCATTTGATATAATTATATAAGCAATACTCTTTTTCTCAAGCTCTCCTTTTCAGAAAAGTTCATTGAATTGGCTCCTAAAAAAAGGAAAATCTGTATTTTATTTCAAAAAGCCTTAAAGATATTCTTCTTCATATTTTTGAAAGCTGTGGGCACTTTTCTGTTACATTAGCAGCTGTACACCATAAATAGAGATGCAAGCACCTGGTTAAAATCATATCTTCATACTAAGCAAAAATTTTTTTGAATCAGTGTTTCTAGAAACTTCTGAAATTAAAGTTGTGCAAATACAAAGTCATGTTGCCCTTGTTAGGGATATAGTATTTCTTCTATTGTTATGTAAAGTTTCACTGAATCACTTTAGGGTTTTTGCTTAGTGGTGAGTTCTCTGAACACTTGTAAACTGTTCTGGGTATTATAATGCTTGGATTACGAGTACCAATATTGGAGTCCGACTGCCTGGTTTGAATCCGGGCTCTTCAGGCGCTTGACATAACCTTGAGCACTTCATTTGGCCTCCAGTTATTTAGTTTCCTCATCTATAAAACAGAGTAAGTAATTTTTGTGAAGGTTAATGTATGCAGAGCCTTTGCTGCTGCTGCTGCTGCTAAGTCACTTCTGTCGTGTCCGACTCTGTGCGACCCCATAGACGGCAGCCCACCAGGCTCCTCCGTCCCCGGGATTCTCCAGGCAAGAACGCTGGAGTGGGTTGCCATTTCCTTCTCCAATGCATGAAAGTGAAAAGTGGAAGTGAAGTCATTCAGTCATGTCCAACTCTTCATGACCCCATGGACTGCAGCCCACCAGGCTCCTCCATCCATGGGATTTTCCAGGCAAGAGTACTGGAGTGGGTTGCCATTGCCTTCTCCAATACAGAGCCTTTAGAATATAGGAAATACTCATTGCTGATAGTTACTATTAGTGTTAACGTATTAGGGAATTTTTGTTAGACAGAGAAATCAAATTTAATGCCCATAGAAATGTCATTTGTATGTATTTATAATACTAGTTGTTTTTAATAAACACTTTATATATACCCATAGAAATAAACTTGGAAACGTTTTCTCTCTTTATCCTGTATGGATACAGGAATATTATGAATAAGAAAGAAATGTAAATTTCTATCATATATTTTTGGATAAAAATTTAACCTATTCTGGGATTGCCTAGATGTCTTTGGGTAATCAGTACCTAAGATAAACTTGTGTGATGTCTTTGACTCAACTACTTTTAATTATTCCAACTGTAAGATATTTCCCTATGCTATAATTCAACATGTGTGATATTTGATGAATCAATGAAAGCCTCATGGAAAATATTTGTAAATATCAGCAAGTGCTGGATAAACACCCAATGTGACAGATACATTATAGTGAAATATAATAAAAATTAGCGGGATTTGGGATTTCTCTGGTGGTCCAGTGGTTAGGACTCCATGCTCTCAATGTAGGGGCCCGGATTCCATCCGTGGTCAGAGAATTGTATCCCACATGCCACAACTAAGACCAGGCCCAAAAAAATAAATAAATAAAATAAATATTTTTTAAAAATTAGTGAGATTGAAGTCGAAAGAGAAGGGAAAACTCTGATGGGATTGGTGTTTATCATCAATGTTGTGTAAAATGTATACATGCTTCATGCAAAATAAAGGAAACAGCTTCCCCCCCACCCCCTCCTTATTCTTGGCTTAAACAGAAGTGTCTGCAACTCATTTTATATTCAGGGAGCAAGTTTTTGTACCTGAGACAATCCATTATAATGCTGTAGTTGATTGTTTGAGAAGAGGGCTAGTCCCCGGAGACGAGAATTTGGATCAGGAATGCTTTTATGACATCGGACAGATTATTTTCTCCTGTTATTAACTCTCCTGTGTTTTGCCATCTTGCTTTCTTAGCACCTGTGAATAAATGTCAACAGATATCCATGAAACTTATGGAGAGTCTTCGTGCTATTTCCTATAGAAAGGGTCTATCCTAGTACCTGAAACTGACAGAAGTTACACATTTCTCTAGCAAGGGATCATTTAAATAATATCCTAATCAAACGTAGACTACCTAGAATCAAGGAATGAACAAAAATGAAATAATTATCTTAAACTCACTTTATTGAAAGAAAATAATACAATAATATACTTAGTGTATGGAATTATATGTGAGGGTCATCTCTCTGTGTTTTTGAAATTAATAAGCTTAATTTTTTAAAGATGTTTCAAGTTTTCAGAATAATACGTGGAATGTATATAGAATTCCCATAGACCTGTCACCGCCCCCCCCCACCCCCGCCCCGTGATTTTCTAATTAACATTTTGCATTACTGTGGTGCATTTGTTACAATTAATGAGCCAATGTTGATACTCTGTTGCCCTTTCCAGGTGGTACAGTGGAAGGAGATAGGTTCGGTCCCTGGGCCAGGAAGATCCCCTGGAGGAGGAAGTGGCACCCACTCCAGTGTTCTGGCGTGGAGAACGCCATGGACAGAGGAGCCCGGCGGGCTACAGCCCAGGCGGTCACAAGGAGTGGGCCACGGCTGAGCACATATGCAGTGCACACAGACAGCTCCGTCATTAACTAAAGCTCATAGTTTACATTTGGGTTCACGCTTTGCGCTGTACGTTCTGTGGGTTTTAACAAACATTATATAATGGCATGTATCCACCATTATAGTATCATACAGGATAGTTGCATGAAAATTCCCCGTATTCTCCCTATTCATCCCTCCCTCCATCCATAAACTCCTAGCAACCACAGTTTCACTGCCTATAGTTTTGCATTTTCCAGAGTGTCACACGGTTGGAATCACAATGGACACAGCCTTTTCAGATTGGCGTCTTTCTCTTAGCAGCGTAGAAGTTTCCACCTCGTCTTCTCGTGGGTCGACGCCACACTTCCTGTTAGTGCCAATTAGTATCCCAGTATGTGGATAAACCTTATCTATCCATTAATTATTTTAATTTCCCAGACAATACAATTCAGAAATCATTCTTATAACTCTGGAGAAGGCAATGGCACCCACTCCAGTACTCTTGCCTGGAAAATCCCATGGATGGAGGAGCCTGGTAGGCTGCAGTCCATGAGGTCGCTAAGAGTCAGACACGACTGAGCGACTTCACTTTACTTTTCACTTTCATGCATTGGAGAAGGAAATGGCAACCCACTCCAGTGTTCTTGCCTGGAGAATCCTAGGGACGGGGGAGCCTGGTGGGCTGCCATTTCTGGGGTCACACAGAGTCGGACACGACTGAAGCGACTTAGCAGCATGTGGATAAATCACAAGTTGTTTATTGATTCACTTGTTGAAACACATCTTGGTTGATTTCCAAGTATTAGAAAGTATTGGTAAAGCCTCTGTAAATGCTCATGGGCAGGTTTTTGTATGGACATAAGTTTTCATCTCCCCTGGGTTGATAACAAGGAGTGTGACTGCTGCATTATATGGTAAGAGTATGTTCAGCTTCCTAAGGGACGGACAAGCTGTCTTCCAAAGTGACTGTACCGTTGGGCATTTCCATCAGCAACGGATGAGAGTTTTGCTGCTTTACATCCTCACCAGTATTTGGTGTTATCAGGGTTCTGGATTTTGGCCATTCGAATAGGTATGTAGGGGTATCTCATTGTTGTGTTAATTCTCCTTTGTATTTTTGTATTTTTTTACAAATTTGTTTTTATGAAGGGCAGCAGTTTAACTCAGATGTCAATGAAGGGGCGTTACATAAAAGCCATGTATAATGATGAACCAGCCACACCTATAAATATTACTTTGCAGGGCAATGCTAATGGAGTAAGTCACAAAAAGAAACATTTCCCTAAATCTTCATTCAGTAGGTATCAAAAGCTGGGAGAGGAGATATTCTGACTTCAGAGAGATGTCGTCCGAGAGAAGGAGGGTTTTTTAAAGTTATCGTTTTCTTTGAGAGTCGTTCACGTTTAGTACCAAAGTTGAAATAGCTTCTGTGATGTTAATAACAGCTGATTCCTTTTAAATTTCTTATGGTCCGAATGTCATTATCTTTTTATCAGACAGTGCCAGTGGAATTCAGAATAGACTTTTGAACAGACAAGTAGAAGGCAATAGGCAAATTATTAAACTGAGAAAGCAACAAGCCAGAGCCTCCAATGAGACTGTTTAGAATTTTAATATCCAACAAATAGAATAACAGAGCACTGAGCTGCAGGAAGATTCTGCCTTCAGTGAAGCCCTGCATGGGCCTGGAAACCAAAACAAAGCAACTTACTGTGGCTCAAAATGTTGGTGAGACACCACTGCGTTCCCTCCAGTAGGACCAGAAATCCAGGCTCCTATTGCCCTGTGGACCTATGAGTCATTGATGAGCGATGTGGTTAGGAAAAAAAAGCTGAAGTTAAACTCCAGCTGCAGAATTTCTTTAGGGTAAACGTCTGGAAATTATAGTATATGTACCTTGAATTTGACCATCCTGGTAGCATTTTTCCACATCTCTTTACATACACCTTTATGAAAGTTCTCTTCGTATCTTTTCCTGCATATGTTTGCTGGGCTATGTTGCCCTCTAGGGCTTCAAGAATCAGGCACCACTTATATGCTAAAGGTCCTCTCTACTGAATCCCAGACACACATGGCTTCCATTCATTCGTCAGTCTGTTGATGGGTTCACTGGGAAATGCAGGAACATGCCCAGTTAGGGGTCACGCAGACCAGCGTATCAGCTGCAAGGCCGTGCACGACCGATGTCTTATCCATGCTGTAGGCATAACAGCGCCCACCGCTCAGCGTCACAGAGTGAACCGAATAAAACAATACTTGTCATTTTTGTACCCAGGTTCCTACTTCTAGTTCCTTAGTAAAGATTATCGTCATTTCTTTCCCAGATTCTTTTTATTAAGTTAATTTATTTATTTTAATTTGAGGCTAATGACTTTACAATACTGTGGTGGCTTTTGCCATACAATGACATGAATCCACCACGGGTGTACACGTGTCCCCATCCTGGACCCCCCTCCCCCCTCCCTCCCATCCCATCCCTCAGGCCCATCCCAGTGCACTGGCCCCGAGCGCCCTGTCTCACGCCCTGAACCTGCACTGGTCATGTGTTTCACACGTGGTGATATATGTGTTTCACACGTGGTGATATACATGTTTCAGTGCTGCTCTTTCAAATCACCCCACCCTCGCCTTCTCCCCCAGAGTCCTTTCCCAGATTCTTATAGTAGACTTTTGATTAGTTGCTTTGCCTTTTGCCTGTTTTTCCCACCTATGTACTACCTTCTCTGCCTGGCAATGCACAGTCTCCACACTTTGAGGGGGTTAGACTGGGGTTAGGGAAGCAGAGGCTGAGAGAGAAGGCAGAGGAAGGCAGGCGATGCTGCACAGAAGCCGCATGGAGAACCTGCAGATCTAGGATGCTGCTTCAGCTCCAGAAGTGTGCAGTAAGCCCTCGGATCCCACCCCACCCCGTACTTACACGTGTCATTAAGGAAAGAGAGTCAGAGAGAAGGGACCTTTGAAAACTGGTGGCATTTTCCTGAAAGGAATCTTTTTTTTTTTTTTTTTGGGTATATGTGATTTGAGATTCCCAGATGGTGCTAGTGGTAAAGAACCCACGTATCAATGCAGATGTAAGAGATGTGGGTTTGATCTCTGGGTCAGGAAGACCCTTGAAGGAGGGCCTGGCAACCCACTCCAGTATTCTTGCCTAGAGAATCCCATGGACAGAAAAGCCTGGTGGGCTACAGTCCATGGGGTCGCAAAGAGTCAGACAGGACTGAGGCAACTTGCAGTAGGTGATTTACGATGCTGTGTTAGTTTCAGGTAACAGCAAAGTGATTCAGTTACACACGTCCATACGCCCACTCTTTTTCAGATTCTTTTTCCATGTAGGTCATTACAGAGCATGAGAGAGTTCCCTGCTGTATAAGTCACTGCTGTTCAGCTGCTCAGTTGTGTCCTGTCCTACTCTTTTCAGTCCACATCCCATGGCCTGCAGCACACCAGGCTTCCCTGGCTTTCACCATCTCCCAGAGCTTCCTCAAACCCATGTCCATTGAGTCGGTGATATAATAGGTCCTTATCAGACTTTATTTTTTTGGGCTGCAAAATCACTGTAGATGGTGATTGCAGCCATGAAATTAAAAGACTCTTACTCCTTGGAAGCAAAGTTATGACCAACCTAGATAGCATATTCTGGAGAAGGCAATGGCAACCCACTCCAGTACTCTTACCTGGAAAATCCCATGGACGGAGGAGCCTGGTAGGCTGTAGTCCATGGGGTCACGAAGAGTCAGACACTTACTGAGCGACTTCACTTTCCCTTTCATGCATTAGAGAAGGAAATGGCAACCCACTCCAGTGTTCTTGCCTGGAGAATCCCAGGGATGGTGGAGCCTGGTGGGCTGCCATCTGTGGGGTCGCACAGAGTAAGACACGACTGAAGCGACTTAGCAGCAGCAGCAGATAGCATATTCAAAAGCAGAGACATTACTTTGCCAACAAATGTCTGTCTAGTCAAGGCTGTGGTTTTTCCAGGGGTCATTTATGCATGTGAAAGTTGGACTGTGAAGAAAGCTGAGCACCAAAGAATTGATGCTTTTGAACTGTGGTGTTGGAGAAGACTCTGAGAGCCCCTTGGACTGCAAGGAGATCCAACCAGTCCATTCTGAAGGAGATCAGTCCTGGGTGTTCTTTGGAAGGACTGACGCTAAAGCTGAAACTCCAATACTTTGGCCACCTCATGCAAAGAGTTGACTCATTGGAAAAGACTCTGCTGCTGGGAGGGATTGGGGGCAGGAGGAAAAGGGGACAACAGAGGATGAGATGGCTGGATGGCATCACCGACTCAATGGACATGAGTTTAGGTGAACTCCGGGAGTTGGTGATGGACAGGGAGGCCTGGTGTGCTGCAATTCATGGGGTCGCAAAGAGTCCGACACGACTGAGTGACTGAACTGAACTGAACTGAACTGGTAGCTCAGCCGGTAAAGAATCTGCCTGCCATGCAGGAGACCCAGGTTTGATCCCTGGGTCGGGAAGTTTTCCCTGGAGAAGGAAAAGGCAACCCACTCCAGTATGATTGCCTGAAAAACCATTGATGGAGGAGCCTGGCAGGCTACAGTCCATGGGCTTGCAAAGAGTTGGACGTGACTTAGCCACTAAAGTTTAGTCAGTCAGTTCAGTCGCTCAGTTGTGTCCGACACTTTGAGACCCCATGAATTGCAGCACACCAGTCCTCCCTGTCCATGACCAACTCCCAGAGTTCACCCAGACTCACATCCATCGAGTCAGTGATGCCATCTAGCCATCTCATCCTCTGTCGTCCCCTTCTCCTCCTGCCCCCAATCCCCCCCAGCATCAGAGTCTTTTTCAATGAGTCAACTCTTCACATGAGGTGGCCAAAGTACTGGAGTTTCAGCTTTAGCATCATTCCTTCCACAGAAATCCCAGGGCTGATCTCCTTTAGAGTGGACTGGTTGGATCTCCTTGCAGTCCAAGGGACTCGCAAGAGTCTTCTCCAACACCACAGTTCAAAAGCATCAATTCTTCGGCGCTCAGCCTTCTTCACAGTCCAACTTTCACATCCATACATGACCACAGGAAAAACCATAGCCTTGACTAGACGGACCTTTGCACCATCATACATAATACTTTTGTATGTGTCAAGATAAGGAGGGAACATAAATTGGGAGACTGAGATTGGCTGAAAGGAATCTTTTAGGCGAAGGGGTAGAGGTATCGCTGATTGAAAGGCTTATGTTTCCCTGCCGCTTAATAACGCACTGAAAAGAAGACACAGTTGGCTAAGGGGACGTAAAGAGACACATTTTATCTTCACTCTGAATATAAAGTGTGTGACTCTGCAGCCCTGAAGGACAGACACGGAGCATCTCCTGGAATCACGGCCCTGCCATTTTCTCGGTACTAGAACTTGGCTCAAAATTTATTCTGCCTAATAATCGTTGTTGTTGGTGGTGGTGTTTTAAAGCTTAACCTTTTACTCACTGTTCTATTGTTTTCAGTTGTGTCTGACTCTTTGCGACCCCATGGACTGCAGCTCACCAGGCTTCCCTGTCCTTCACCGTCTCCAGGAGCTTGCCCAAACTTGTGTCCATTGCGTTGGTGATGCCGTCCAACCGTCTCGTCCTCTGTCGTCCCCTTCTCCTCCCGCCCTCAATCTTTACTAGCATCAGGTCTTTTCCAGTGAGTCAGCTCTTCACATCAGTTGGCCTATACTATTTATAAATCTGGAGTCTGAGAGCATGACAAGAGATTCCCCTGATGTTTGGTACAAAATTTCATAGGACCAACATAGGAGATAACACAAATCTGCCTGCCCTTCAGCTTCTTCAAGCAAGAAGACAGTGGTGAAAGGCCTTCCAAATCTTCAGGGAACTAGAACTGCACACGCTCTAGAGTTTGTCATTAACCAAAAGGACATTCAAGTGTGAAGGCAACAAGCAGTTTTGATCAGGCAGTGCTTTCTCAAGGGAAGCAGATTGACAAGCTTCACCCACCCAAGGATGGATGAAGAAACTGTGGCTACAGGACTTACAGTGGCAAATGAATCCATTTAACTACAGGTCAAAGATTAAATACCGATGTGGGAATTATGATAGGTGGAGAGAATCACAAGTACTGTAAATCTCGTTCCAGTTTTAGCTCTGCTTCCTGTCACTTTCTCACCATACTCAAGGCTCTTTTCCTACGGAAATTCTTGGAATCTGTTGTCATGGTCTTACATACCACAGAGCCTTTAACACAAACACTCCTCTGCCCAGGAGGAGCTCACTCAAGTGCCATCTCTTTTCCACCCCTATTCAGACACTCACTCTCGTCCTGCCCAATACCTATTCTCCCAAGAGCCCAGCTTCACCCTTTTCTTCAGGAGAGTTTCCACATCACCTTCTTCTGTGTTCCTGTTCTCCTCCCCACACGTATAAAACTGTGTTAGAAACCTCCTTTTTCTAGCCATTCTCCCATCACAGCACACTCTAAGACTGTTAGTTTTGCACTTGCAGAAACAGGATTTGTTACACTCATTTCTTTCTAAATTCTCAGTGTCTTTCACAGTGCCTAATACAAGGTAGACTCTCTATAAACAAATAGATACATATCAAAATGTAGATATGGTTCTAAGTTCTTTTTGCTTGTCTTTGTAATCACACACACACAACTGATATAACTCAAACATTTTTTTAATGAAAAAAGATGTATTTTAAAAAATGTAAGTGACACAATTCACCATGTGTTTTGACTTGCCCAGACCAAGGTTTTAGGTAAAACCAATGAATCCTTTTTTGGTCATTAAACTATGTCATTTCAAGTAGTAGTTTTGTACCACTGAGAGATTAATTTTAACACTTTGATTTGCAAAGCAAACCATTAACTTGATTTATTATGAAACATCAACCTTACTTAATCTGACCAGACACCACGCTGTCAGCAATTTGACAATAATGATATTGTTTTCCTCCTGGTGACTGAGATTAACAATACCAATTTGCTAAGTTAATGCTTGTGTGGATATTGTCAATATATAATTGAGTGACTAACTTAGATAAATAAAAAACTGTTCTGGTATCAGGGTTACTGAACTGTTGAGTTTAGGCACTTTGGCCAAAGAAGCTACATTTCCAAATAGATGTGTGTGGAATACCATTTATTTACTGTTTCATTAAATAAATGTATTTTATTGCATGTTGAAAAAAACATTATAAGAGATCAAATTATCAGAATAAAACATAAAATCATACAGTAAAAAATCATATTTCCAAGCGACTCTTTCAGAAGGCAGTGATCACGTTTCTGTAACAGTTGTTACAAAGTTTTCACTTGAAGAAACTCCTGGTATTATATCTTAACCTGCTACAATTCAGTTTAATGAATCCCTTCTGAAACTTGCAGTCATGTGGTTAAACATATGTTGTCATCTTTTGAAGCCTAGAAACATGATATAAATATAACGAGACTAACGTGTCCTTTGGGCGCTTAGTTGTCATTCGAGATAAATTCATATATGACTTCCATTTTCTACCTCGTCTCTCCCATTTTTCTTTCACTACAAAGAAAAAGGAAAGCTAGTTCAAACGGCACATGTTTAGACTACATAAAGGAATCATTTCCTTCAGGTTGGAAGTATGATTTTCCAGTCCAGTGTTCTTATGTACACCAACTGCGCTCCAGATTTGAGCGTGAACTTGTTCTTTTGGGGAGCATTGTCTCCTTGCTGTATTTGGGAGAAGGTTATTAGACAATCAGTCATATTTGTCACTTAGTCAATATTTAAATAAAGGTCCTAAGTCCTTAATTTAGGTTCATTTTGAGAAAAGTATACTGAAATTGAAGACGTATTTTAAAGATGGAAATGTATGGCTTTGTTTAAATGAGATACCTCCAAACTTTTCTCTCTTCTTCTGTAATTTGAACTGGGAATCAGGGGTTTCATCCATATAATCTCAAGTACTCTAATCAAGTCCAAAAGTACATATACTCTGGAGCCTCGCTCTCCCATGGGGAGTCTGTGTAGTGTGGAGAAATAAATGAGTAATCTCTTCATGTCTGGGAGTTGATGAAACAGGAATAAAAGATATTCTATGAACAAGATGGCCAAGATCCCACATTTACAGAGTTAATTGAAATCGTCCGCAGGTGCACCTTGATGTTGGACTTTACCCTCCCACCCCCACCACGAAATGTATAGCAGGGCAGCTGCTTAACTGTGGATATCCATAAACAGGACGCCTGCATGGCAGTGTCAATGGACACTAACACAAATCCCACACGGGCTTATTTATTTGTTGACCCTGCACGTGATGGCGTGGAGGAGTCTCTCTAGGAGAGACTTGCTTCGAGTTAGAAGGAGTCATTGGGGCAGGACATGAAACTGCCAGAGAGCACGCCCGTTGTTTAAGGAGGAGGAGCTAGTCTGCGAAGCAGAGAGCCTTGGTTTCACGGTCGGTGGGATGAATGTGGGACGGAGGATGGGAGCAAGTTGAGACACAGTGCACTGGAGGAGTGTCTTGTCTGACACACTGTTGGTGTCAGAGCAAGTGAGGAAAAGACTTTGGATACCTGCCTTATCTGGCGACGACTACAGACGTGGATTCTGTATGGGATTCGCTCTGTTCAGGTAAACTGTCTCCCGTGTCTCCCTATGAAGTCTCCGATAACTTTTTCAGTACTCAGTCATGATTTTGTGAATGGATTACGTGGAGGACTTGTGAAGAAGTGCTTCAAGGCTGGGGATAAATGTCAAAAGCATACCAGTGGAGATTGCTGGGTGTCTCGGTCGTATGCACAGACCCTCTCACTCAACAACAGGATTATTGTCCACACAACTTATCTTGGAGGTGTCTTGTTCCTGGGAAGTCTTTTTCTACCAGAAAATCTATTTCAGGAGGAGGTCATATTCTATTTCTGCCTATGCTTGCTAATTGTGTATATGTGTATCTGTGTGTACACATAAATTTCTATAAAACACAGATATGTAATATGTCTTGATTCTCTTACTCTTTTTTAAAATTTTTGTTTCGTATTGGACTATGATTGATTTACAGTGTTGTGTTCATTTCCTATGTACAGAAAAAATGTGTATTATGTAGCTTCACTTTATATATATTATATATATAAGCTCATTTCATATATTATATATATATAACTTCACTTTTCTATACATAAGAAACTGACACAATAAGTCAACTATAGTATGTATAGTAAATATATATGTTATATATATGTATATATATTGTTTCAAACTCATTTCTCACTTAGATTATTTCAGAATATTGAGCAGAGTTTCCTGTGTTATACAGTAGGTCCTTGTTGGTTATCTATTTTAAACCAATCGTAAATTTAGGATTTCCCTGGTAGCTCAGATTGACTAAGACAGTCTACACTCTTTGAAAAGAAAAAAGAGAACCCCACCCTTTAAGTCTTTCAAATTTATTCCTTTGGGTGGGCAAAAGGAACCAGAAATCAGAAACATATCCCTCCCTCCCAACTCAGAATCTGAAAAATACGTATTACATGGAACCAGGTTTTACACTTTAAAGATTCCTGACTGCACACATACACTTTTGGGTCTTATATTTAAAGGATCTGCTGGTATTTTGATTGGTACTGCATTGAATCTATAAATCAACCAAGGATACCTGATACCTTAACAATATTAGGTCTTCTCTTAGTAATGATTTATAATTTTAGTACATAGATCATTCATATGTTTTATCAGATTTACCTTTTTAATTGGATTTTTATTGTTTATGGCAGTATGAAAAATAGTTGACATTTTGTATCCAGTAATTCCAAATACAGATGGAATTCCAGATACATCTGGAATACAATTCCAGATGATGGAATTGTCTAATTCCATCAGATTTTCTATGTCGATGATCATACCTGCAAAGAAGGTCTCTTATGTTTTCCTTTTTCAGTCTGGATGATGTTTATCTCTCTTGCTCTTTTTACTTTCTTTATAGTATTTTATTTTTGTATCAATACACTAACTGGAACCTGAATAGAAATAGTGAGAGCAAAAATTCTGTTGGGCCTGAACTTTGGGGAGAAATCATATGATTTGTAGTCTCCTTTTTCAGATGGATACATTTTCTTTCTATTACTAGTTTGATGAGTTTTTTAAAATTAGAAACAGATTTTATATTTTCTCAAATGCTTTTCCTATGCCTGTAGAGACAACACATTTTGTTTCGATTTCTTTAACTTTTTTGTGCTTAGTTTGTTATATGATAAATTAGAAAGAAAAAGAAAAACAAGAAGGCAAAGTGGTTATCTGAGGAGGCCTTACAAATAGCTAAAGAAATAAGAGAAGTGAAAAGCAAGGGATAAAGGGAAAGGTACATCCAACTAAACACAGATTTCCAAAGAACAGCATGGAGAGACAAGGGCTTCTTCAATGAACAGTATATAAAACTAGAAGACAAAAACAGAAGGGGAAAGACTAGAGATCTCTTCAGGAAAACTGGATATATCAAAGGAAATTTAGCCCAAAGATGGGCACAATAATGGACATAAATGGTAGAGATCTAGTAGACACTGAAGAGATCAAGAAGAGATGGAAAGAACACACAGAAGAACTGAACAAGAAAGATCCAAATGGACCGGGTGACTGCAATGGTGTGGTCAGCCACCCAGAGCCAGCCGTTCCGGGGAGCGAAGTCAAGTGGGCCTTAGGAAGCACTGCTGTTAATAAGCTAGTGGATGTGACGGAATTCCAGTAGAACTATTCAAATCTCTAAAGGATGCCATCAAGGTGTTGCGTTTGATATGTCAGCAAATCTGGAAGACCCAGCAGTGGCCATGGGACTAGAAATGGTCAATCCTCATCCCAGTTCCCAAGAAGGGTAGTATTAAAGAATGTGCTAACCATCGGACAGTTGTACTCATCTCCCATGCTAGTAAGGTCATGACCGCTTAAAATCTTGCATGCTAAGCTTCAGCATTATGTGAACCAAGAGCTTCCAGATGTCCAAGCTGGCTTTAGAAAAGGATGAGGAACTAGAGATCAAATTGCCACCATTCACTGGATCATAGAGAAAGCTAGAGAATTTCAGAAAAACATCTATCTCTGTTTCATCGACTATGCCAAAGCCTTTGACTGTGTGGATCATAATAAACTGTGGAAAGCTTTTAAAGAGATGGGGATACCATGCCATCTTAACTGTCTCCAGAAAACCTGTATGTGGGTCAAAAAGCAACAGTTAGAACCCTGCAGAGAACAATTGATTGGTTGAAGATTGAGAAAGGAGTATGACAGGGCTGTCTTCTGTCACCCTGTCTGTTTAATCTATACGCTGAGCACATCATGAGAAATGCTGGGCTGGATGAGTTACAAGCTGGAATCAAGATAGGCGGGAGAAACATCAACAACCTCAGATGTACAGGTGATACCACTCTAATGACAGAAAGTGAAGAGGAACTAAAGAGCCTCCTGATGAGGGTGAAGGAGGAGAGTGAAAGGGCTGGCTTAAAACTAAAAAAAAATCTAAGATCATGGCATCAGCCCCCTTACCCATGGCAAATAGAAGGGGAAGAGGTGGAAGCAATGACAGAGCTCTTCTTCTTGGGCTCAGAGTCACAGAGGACAGTGACGGCAGCCATGAACTCAGAAGATGACTGCTTCTTGGCAGGAAAGCAATGACAAACCTAGACAGGGTGTTGAAAAGCAGAGACACTGCTCTGCCGACAAAGGTCCGTGTAGTCTAGTCTTCAGTCTCCCCAGTGGTCATGTGCAGTTGTGAGAGCTGGATGGTACAGAAGGCAGAGTGCCAAAGAATTGATGCTTTTGAACTGTGGTGCTGGAGGAGACTCCTGAGAGTTCCTTGGAGAGCAAGGAGATCAAACCAGTCAGTCTTAAGGGAAATCAACCCTGAATACTCGTTGGAAGGACTGATGTTGAAGCTGAAACTCCAGTATTTTGATCATCTGATGCAAACAGCTGACTCATTGGAAAAGTCCCTGATGCTGAGAGAGATTGAGGGCAGGAGAAGAGGGTGTCAGAGGATGAGACACCTGGATGTCATCACCGACGCAATGGACATGAACTTGGGCAAACTTTGGGAGATAATGAGGGACAGGGAGGCCCAGAGTGCTGCAGGCCATGGGGTAGCAAAGAGTCGGACACGGCTGGGCAAATGAACAACAACAACACGGTAAATTACATTTATTGATTTCCAAATATTATTGTCCATTCTTAGAGTACATATCACTTGGTTATGATGCATTATACTTTTTATATACATTATTACTGCACTCAAATTGCTAAAATTTTGGTTAGGGTTAGGATTCTTATGACTGTGTTCAGTGGGTATATTGATCTATAGTTTTATTTGTAATGTCTTTGGTTTTGGTATCAGGGCAAAGCTGGTTTTATAGAATGCATTAAGAATTATCCTCTTCTCTTCAGTTTTCTGGAAGAATTTGTATGGGTTAGTAATATTTTCTCCTTGCATAAACAAGCAAAGACATATTAACCTGGCATTCTCTTAAGGAAGGTTTTTAAACTGCAAATTGAATTTCTTTAGTGGCTATAGGGCTCTTCAAGTGATTACTTTATCCTTGTGAGAGCATTATGACTTGCATCTTTTTTTAAAGTGTCCATTTCATCTAAGTTGTCAAATTTATGAGCATGGAATTGTTACTAACACTTATGATCCTTTTAATGTCTTTAGAATCTGAGAGATGTTACCTTTCTCATTCCAGATATTCATAATTTGTTATACCTTTTTTTTTCTGATCAGTCTATCTAGAAGTTTATCAATGTTCCTGCTGTTCTTAAAGAATTAGCTTTTAATTTTATTGATTTTTCCCTACTATTTTTCTGTTTTTTATTTCATTGATTTCCACTTCAATATTTATTATTTTCTTTCTTCCACTAACTCGGGGCCTCATTTACTCTTATTTTTGTAGATAATAATACCTTATTATCTTAAGGTATCAAGTTTGTGAACGTTGGGGAGTTTGCTATGATGTCTCCTCTATGATCAGCTTTAGTGGCATTTCACAGACCGTAACATGTTGTGTTTTATTTTTATTCAGTACAAAATATTTTATAATTTGCCTCTTGGCTACCTTTTTTAACCCATTTGAAGTATGTTATTTAGTTTCCAAATATTTGTGTGTTTCCTAACAGCCTTCTGTTATTTATCTCTCACTTGTCCCTTTTGGTCAAAGAACTTGAATTTTGTGACTTGAATCCTTCGAAATTCATTGAGATTTGCTTCAAGATTCAGGATATGTTGGTAAATGGTCCATGTGTACTTAAAAAGAAGGTGTATTATGGTGTTGTTGGATAGAAAGTTTGTTTAAGGTCAAGTTGGTTGATCACGTTCAGGTCTAGTATACCTTTGCAGAGCTTTTTCCTGCTTATTCTATCAATTATGGAGTGAGTGCAAGGGTTGAAATATCAGATTATAAGTGTGGATTTATCTATTTCTTCTTGTATTTCAATCTGTTTTCCTTCAAATGTTTTGATGCTCTGCTGTAAGTACATAAATATTCAGAATGCGATGACCTTTTGATGAATGGGTATTCTAATAGCTCTAACACCCTTTGCTGAAAAGCTTTGTGTCCTTATACATAGCCACTCCAGCTTTTTTTGACTTGTGTTAGCATGGTGTTATAGGTTTTTTTTTCCTTCAATACTTTAAAATTGTTTTGACACTGTCATCCTGCTGGAATTGTTCTGGTGACTAATCTGCTATTATCCTCGTCTCTTTCTCTGTAGACAGCGTTGTTTTACTCTGGTTGTTTGTAGGGTTTTCTCTTTCTCACTGGTTTTGAATAATTAAATTATGAAAGAAAGTGAAAGTTGCTCAGTGGTGTCCTACTCTTTGCAATCCCATGGACTATATAGTCCATGGAATTCTCCAGGCCAGAATACTGGAGTGGGCAGCCTTTCCCTTCTCCAGGGGATCTTCCCAACCCAGGGATCAAACCCAGGTCTCCTGCATTGCAGGCAGATTCTTTACCAGCTGAGCCACCAGGGAAGCCCAATTCAATTATGGTGTGTTTCTCTTGCTTGGGTATGGTGCTCTCCTTAAATCTTCATTTTTTGTTGTTGTTCTGTCACTAAGTAGGGTCCGAATCTTTGTGACCCCATGGACCGCAGCACACCCGGCTCCTTGTCCTTCATTATCTCCTGTAGTTTGCTCCAATTCGCGTCCACTGAGTCGGCAATGCTATCTAACCACTTCATTCTCCTCTGTTGCCCCCTTCTCCTCCTGTGTTCAACCTTTCCCAGCATCAGGGTGTTTTCCAAGGATTTGGCTCTTCACATCAGATGGCCAAAGTATTGGAGCTTCAGCTTCAGTATCAGTCCTTCTGATGCATATTCAGGGTTGATTTCCCTTAAGATGGACTGGTTTGATCTCCTTGCAGTCCAAGGGACTCTCAAGAGTCTTCTCCAGTACCACAAATACTTCACATCTATAATTTTCATCAATTTTGGATATTTTTCTGCCTTTACTTCCTCAAATATTTCTTTCTGTCTTTCCTTTTCTCCTCTGAGTATGCCCAACTACATATAAATCAACCTGCTTGAAGATATACAATTTTCCTTATTCTCCCTGTCTCCATTTAAATAGTTTTATTGCTGTATTTCCAAGTTCACTGTTATTTTCTTCAGAAATGTTTAATCTGTTTATCCTACTCTGTGTATATTTTACCTCAAATATTGCAGTTTGCATTTCTAGATGTTCAATTTGTTATTTCAAATATCTTCCATTTCTCTACTTAATGCTTTGAACATATGGGGTATGATGGTCATGTTTAAATTTCCTTGTCTGTCACAATTAACTTCTGTGACAATACTGGGTCATTTTCATTTGATTATTTTCCTTATAATGGACGTGATTTCCAGTGTCTTTGCATGTCTTGTCCTCTTCGATTAGATGGCAGATGTTGTGAGTTTTACTTTGTTGAGTACTGAGTGTTTTTGATTTCCTATAAATGCTTTTGTACTTCTTTTCTGAAGTGAGTTAAGTTTTTTGGAATCATCTTAGCCTTTCAGGTCTTGCTTTATGATTTGTTAGGTGTATCTGAATCCATGCTCTGTCCAGAGCTCGTTATTTCCATTGCTGAGGCAAGACTTTCCTGAGCGGTGATTTTTTCCGATCTGGCTGGTGGGAGCAGGAGCAGGCACGATTCCTAGCCTGTGTGAGTGCCAGGCACTGCTCTACTCAGTCCTTTCGGATAATTCTTTTCCAGGCCTCCGGTGATTTCCTCACAAGCCTGTGCTGGTTAGTACTTTGCTAAGTCGTCAAGTCTCCCTGCAGTTCCCTTTCTGTGCAAAGATCCTCTCTGACACTCTAGCAGCCTTGGTTTCCCCAGACACGATTTCCTGCTCTGGAACCCACTGAGCTCACCAGGTTCTGCCTGGGGCCGCCTCTTTGGGCCACAGCCTGGATCGCCCCCAAGCCGGGCCTTTATGGAACTCGTCTTTATTTCTCACTTCACAGGTACCACTTCATTATCTGAGATCCACTTTGAAGACCCTTTTTCCAAATATTTTATCTTTTGGGAGGGGGTTGCTTTGCCAACAAAGGTCGGTCTAGTCAAGGCTATGGTTTTTCCAGTGGTCATGTATGGATGTGAGAGTTGGACTATAAGGAAAGCTGAGTGCCAAAGAATTGATGCTTTTGAACTGCGGATTTGGAGAAGACTCTTGCGAGTCCTTGGGCTGCAAGGAGATGCAACCAGCCCATCCTAAAGAAGATCAGTCCTGGGTGTTCATTGGAAGGACTGATGTTGCAGCTGAAACTCCAATACTTTGGCCACCTGATGCGAAGAGCTAATTCATCTGAAAAGACCCTGATGCTGGGAAAGATTGAGGGTGGAAGAAGGGGATGACAGAGGATGAGATGGTTGGATGGCATCACCGATTCAATGGGCATGAGTTTGAGTAAACTCCGGGAGTTGGTGATGAACAGGGAGGCCTGGCGTGCTGCAGTCCGTGGGGTTGCACAGAGTTGGACAGGACTGAGCTACTGAACTGAACTGTTTTAGATGAGAGCATAAATAGTGTTATTGTTCATCCATCTTTGGTGCAAACAGAAGCTCACATAAGGATTTTATATTTTAGATCTTTTATAGAGGTGGAGATTATCTACAAGATAGACCTAACTGGATTGGTCAAGTGACATGAGGGCTCCTGACATCATCTGAGCTGACAGTATAATGGGTTGGTTTATTGAAAATCTATGCTCTCCCTCTGAAATCACTATGAGACTGCATTGTACCCAAATCCACTGAGGTTGCCTGCAGCGTGGTTACTGATATCACGGAAGAGATTAGAATGGGAAGGAATTTTCTTTCTTAGTCTGTGGCGTTGGGAAGGTAGTTCAGCCCTGTTTGTTCCTCCTGGAACAAATCATCAGGTCTACTGCCTTTTCGCAGTCCTTTGGAATATATAGTGAAGAGTCTTGTATAGATCCGATACACACCAGGCTGGCTGGATTCTTCTGAGCTGTGTGTGTTTTATTTTGGTGGTTGTTGTTCGGTTGCCAAATCGTGTTCGAATCTTTGCTACCCCATGGACCGAGGCACACCAGGCTCCCTGTCCCTTACCATCTCCCAGGGTTTGCCCACATTCATTAGCTTTGCTTTTTCCTTTTCTTTCTTTCCTTTTTAAATTTATTAATTTATGGCTACATTGAGTCTTCGTAGCTGTGGGTGGGCTTTCTCTAGTTGCGGTGGTGGGGGCTACTTTCCACGTTCACGGCCTTCTCACTTCAGTGGCTCCCCTTGTGGAGTGCAGGCTCTAGACTGAGGCTCAGTAGCTGCTCTGAGGCCTGTGGGATCATCCCGGACCAGGGATCGAACCTATGTCTTTTGCACTGGCAGGTGAATCCTTAGCCAGTGGACCACCAGGGAAGTCGTAGCTTTGCTTTATCTGTAAGTCCTTGACCTCTGGGGAAACCAGTAATATTGACAGATTGTTCATCTATTCCTTTTGGATACCTGAGTTGGTCCTATTCTAAATGTCCAAACTTTATTTTATATATATATATATAATAATTCAGGCTGCAGAAGATTTTATTCCTTGGGGTTTAAGCTATGTGAGTTTATTATCTGTGCAAAGAAAGTTGTTTATACAGGTTTAAATTATATTTTCTCTTCTATGTTTTTTTTTTTTTTTTTACCACAACAAACCCCAAAAGTTTATGCTACCCTCAAGATATCCTATGTTAGCTGTACTCTTAAAATATATTCCATATTTTCATTGTTTTTCAATGGGGGTCCTATTTGCCTATCAATTTTATTCTGAAAGATTTGTGATTAACAGAACTGTATGGACACTATTTTTCTATAAATATTATTAAATTTAAAAACAGATTTATCTTCAAAAGTGTTTATATACAAATCTTGTATCAGTGGTGTGTGTGTTTTCGGTTGCTCAGACATGTCTGACTCCCTGCAACCCCATGGACTGCAGCCCGCCAGGCTCCTCTGTCCATGGAATTCTCCAGGCAAGGATACTGGAGTGGGTTGCTGTTTCATTCTCCAGGTATATATCAGTGGTAGATTCTAAAAACATCTTCTTTCCTCAAATTGTGTTTCTGTTAGAGGTTTTTATTTTCTTCCACAAGATCCCAGGAAGACTACCAAAGATGTTTTAATGAGAAGCAAGATTCAGATAGTCTCAAGAGGGAGATGTAAAACAGTTTAAGCTATTAAAAGATAATATCAGAGCAAGCACAAGTGTGTAACCTGAAAAATGGATCAATTAGAAATCTATTGTGTCCTTCAGAGCAGAAGCACTTATATCACAACATTGAGACCAGGGCTAATAACATTATTAAATGAAGACAACCAATGATGTGATACATTTTCATTTACTATTGTAATACTGAAGAGCCGACTGCAGGAGCACCTAAAGTTAAAAGGTTCATTTCCTCATGACCGCACAGAATCTCTAAAAGTAGCTTTGGTCCCAAAAGAGCTTCATCCTTTTCAAGAGTTTTCTTTCTAAATGGTTTTTATTTTCTATTGGAGTGTAGTTGATTGACAATATTGTACTGGTTTCAGATGTACAGCGAAGTTTATACATGAGCATGCATCTATTCTTTTTCAAATCATTTTCCCATGGAGGTCATTACAGAATATTGAGTAGAGCTCCCTGTGCTACACAGCAGGTCTCAGCCGTCTATTTTAAATACAGCAGTGTATGCGCGCCAGTCTGAATCTCCCAGTCTGTCTCTCTCTTCTCCCCCGGTAGCCATAAGGTCTTTGAAGACTTTTCTTGATCTGTTTAAAATTTTGACCAGTTAGCTGGAAATTTTATGTAAAATTTTGGATATAGTGTCCCTCTTTGCTTTAAGCTCCAGCCGCTCCTCATTTACCCCAAGTACAAGCAGAGTCCCTTACGACGCTCCATGCGTCTCTGCTGGGCCTGTCCCCCGTCACTGTCTGCCTCCTCCAAGGTCTACTTCCCGGGCTTGCTGCTGCCGGCGGCGATGCTGTCTTTGCTCCTTTATGCCCCAGACACGTGCCCGTCCAGAGGCCTTTGCCCGGCCTTCCCTTCTCTGGTGCCTCTCTCTCCAAAGATTGTCCTTGCTACCGTGCTCACTTCTAATACTTGAATGTTTGCTCAAATGTCCACCCTCCTAAGGAGGTTTTTCTTTGCCACCCTATTTAAAATCACCTACCCTATCCCCCAGCCCTTCAGATTCTGTCTTCTGCATGACACCTTAAAAAAGTTTGCAAGAGCAAATAATAGGTACCTAATTCATATTTGTGAAATGAAGCAAATGCATTCATTGATTAGTATGATACTGAAATCAGTGTTTTGTATGGGAGATAGCAGGCCAGGACAAAAGTTTTACTTTATATTGGGCAAATGTTTCCTTCTATAAGTCTGATTTCTACATACAGAGAAAAGCTGCTTTATTTTGCTTCATTAGCACCATTTTAACCAAATACATTTATGAATAATGAATGCTTTTTTGGGCATCTCACATTAGGTCTCACATACACTGCATTTGTATTGTGTAAGGAAATGTGTTTCCTTCACTGGGGCAGGTATGGAATAACCTGTAAAAAGTATATTACCACACCTCACCCCCTGCATCTGGTTTTAATTATTTATCTGTCCTTGGGTCAAGGTGTGAATTCCATTTCTTCTCACTTGAATGAGATGTTTTTCTGGATGAGCCAGAAAAATTATTAAAATCATAAGGCTTCAGTAACTGCTTTTGTGTAGAAATGTTGACTACAATAGCTCCAAAGCAAATAAAAATGGGTTTTATGTGAGACGTAACACAGTTATTTTATGTGAGACGTAACACGGTTATTTTATGTGAGACGTAACACATTTATTTTATGTGAGACGTAACACAGTTATTTTACGTGAGACGTAACACAGTTATTTTACGTGAGACGTAACACAGTTATTTTACGTGAGACGTAACACAGTTATTTTACGTGAGACGTAACACAGTTATTTTACGTGAGACGTAACACAGTTATTTTACGTGAGACGTAACACATTTATTTTATGTGAGACGTAACACATTTATTATTTTAGCCTAAATGTCTGATTTCATTGAACTAGACATCAGTATTAGGAATACATCTAAAGCTTTGTCTGAGTATTATTTATCTGAACTGATTTTTGTTGCTTGAATTTTTCCTAAAATGTTCTTTGACATGTAGTGAAACCAATGATTCCACTTTCATAAAATAATGTTAAGGTTTAACCATACTTTCTGGTGTAAAGTAATTTTTAAAACAAAACATGTTTACTAACCTAGAACACTGACCCTACTTATCCCATTTGAAGCTTAGAAACATGTTTCAGTTGTAAAGATGTTCAACTGACTTTGAAGGTGAGTGAGCTCTTAATGTCTGTCTTATGAGGATTATCGATACACGTTTATTTTTCACTGCCCAAATCTGGGAAGGAGGGTTGAAGGACCTGAAAGCCATCGCCAAGATGCTCCTGAAGCCTGTGCTGGAACTGCTTTATTCTTGTCTCCATTCCAAATTGCAATGGTGATTGTAGTGTGCAGTCAAACACAGTAAGGAAGTTAAATATACAAATAGTCTTTTTTAGTATAAATTTATTTATTTTTCTTTTTTTTAAAATTTTATTTTATTTTCTAACTTTACAATATTGTATTGGTTTTGCCATACATCAACATGAGTCCGCCACAGGTATACACGTGTTCTCCATCCCGAACCCCCCTCCCTCCTCCCTCCCCATTAAAAACACACAGGTATAGTGGCATCTGATAATTGTGCAAATGCAACTGTGTGAGCAAATATGATTTTACTCTATGGTCATCATTCTCGTTCTGAAGGCTTCCGGATATCATCACAGACCTGGTTGGAACCCTCCAGGCTCGAACTTAAAGGGTCACCTTATCAGTAACATTTAGTGCCTCACAGGCCTTTTCTTATTTGTTTGAATAGTAGGGATGTAACTGACCATGGGGCTCTGGCAGCTCACCACTCAAAAGCCAATAAAGCTAAGGTTGGTGGAAAGGAAAGTTTGCTTTATTTCAGAGACTGGCCACCAGAGGATGGGGCGGCCTCCTGTCCAAAGGCCAAAGTCCCCCACCCCACCCCCAACTGAGAACCACTGGGGAAGAGCTTTTACAGACGGGGGGAAGGGGCTCCACGTGGAAGCAGCAGTCAGGTCTGACAGTCAGCTTGAAATGAGTCGTGTGCTGGTCTGATCTTGGTAGTGTCTGTGCTTAGTCGCTCAGGCCTGTCCAGCTCTGTGGCTCTATGGACTGTAGCCCACCAGGCTCCTCTGTCCATGGGATTTCTCAGGTAAGAAGCCTGGAGTGGGTGGCCATCCTCTTCTCCAGGGGATCTTCCTGACCCAGGGATTGAACCTGGGTCTCTTGTGTTGCCAGCAGATTGCATCGTTGGTCTTTAGTTCCAGGGTTGGCTTGCTCCCGTTTCTTTGAGGCCAGCTCTTGGAATTGTGGCAGCTTATATCATGGGTGCAGTCTGCTCATCATGCTTACTTCTTCCACCTGCTGGGGGTTTTGGCAGCTATAAGACAGCTCCCAGGATATGGCTCAGAATATTACTGTAGCCCTTGAGAATAAATTAAATGTCCTTGAGTTTACTTAATGACTGAAAAACAGTCCCCTCTGATGGTGTTCCTATGTTTTTGCATTTTCTTCCTTCTCTGATTAAATTTACTCTTTGGCTAAAGTTTTTCTACAGAAGAAAGGCAAGCTGAAGACATGAGGGTTGAGAACCATGGAGTCCTGCTCCGTTTCAGGAGTTCTATTACTTCCGACGCTTTCTGCTGTTTCCTTTATTCAGCAGTTATTTAGCCTACACTCCATTTAGGTACCACCTAAAACTCTTACCTGTGGTCCTCCAGGCAGTAGTTTGCTGGGCCTAAGTCAGCTCACTTCTAGATCAGAGCTGGTCAATAGAAACTTTGTGTGGTGATAGGATGGTTCTGTGTCTGCTTTGTCGCCTAACGGCAGCCTCTAGACCCCTGTGGATATTGAGTGCTACTGGGACTAAGGAACTGAGCTTTTCATTTTATTTAAATGTAAACAGAGTAAATTTATCTGTCAGTCACCATGTGTGCCTCGTGGCTCCCATACTGGACTTCTCAGTCCTCAGTATTTCTACAGGGTTAACAGAACCCACACGGTATTTGGATAAGAATGGCTGTGTTTTCTCTCCTTCAGCTCTCTCTCTTTTTTTTTTTTTTTTAAATCTTTGGCCATGCTGTACAGCATGTGAGATCTTAGTTCTCCAAGCAGGGATCGAACCCATACTCCCTGCATCGGCAGTGTGCAGTCTTAACCAATAGACCACCAGGGAAGCCCCTCTCTTCCAGCTCTTGAGCTCTGGGGGGTTTGGGCCATGGTCTGTCTCCTTTCACACTCCTCCGTACCACTCATCCTTACGCTAACTCTGGACCATCACTCGCCACTTTGTTAGTGGGCATCTGAGTCTCCAGGTTGCTCACTACCACCGTTGCCAATGGCTTTTTGACCCTTGGGGTGACCTTGGAGAACTTGGCCTCTGAACACCAGCTGCCATTGTTTCCTATTTATTGCCACCTCTTGTCTTCCTAAAGCTGTGGGTTTTCTCTGGCCTACTTGGAGAGCTCTTTAAATGTTTATAAATTTCTGCCATTTCACCCACCATGTCTCTAAAAACAAGTGGGAAACCAGTTAGATGAGTTATGTGCTGCGATGCTAAATTGCTTCATTTGTGTCCAACTCTTTGTGACCCCATGGGCTCTAGTCCACCAGGTTCCTCTGAACATGGAATTCTCCAGGCAAGAATACTGGAGTGGGTTGCCATTTTTTCCTCCAGGGGATCTTCCCAACACAGGGATCAAACCCGCATCTCCTGCATTGGCAGGTGGATTCTTTACTGCTGAGCCACTTGGGAAGCCCAAAATATATATCTATATATTACAAAATTGTTGAAAAGATCCACAGGGTGCTGTCTGGAGTCAACTGCCCGCCACACTGGCTCCTGAACACTGGACCTTACTCTTTCACTTACACCTACTTGTTAAACGAGGATATAGTTGTCTTCATCCAAGCTGGAGTTGGGTCTGGGTGGGAAGCCTATCTTGACACCAGATTTAAAAACTCCTTCTTCACTTCCCCTTTTCCTGTCTTTTGCTAGTAGAGTAATGGCTGTTTGTAGAAATAGGACAGAACATGTGGGTTTAGTGAGGAGGAAATCGCTAGATTCTATGGTCTTGTGAGCCCTAATTTGGAGAAAGAAATGGCAACCCACTCCAGTATTCTTGCCTGGAGAGTCCCACGGACAGAGGAGCCTGGCGGGCCACAGTCCACAAAGTCGCAGAGCCAGACATGACTGAGCACACAAGTGGCGATGCTGGTGAGCCTCAAGGGACTGTCTAGATGAACTCGAGCTGTCACGTCACAGCTTTTCAGGAGAAACTCTGTCGTTGAAGTCTGAGTGCTGACCTCTTTTGCTAGCCAACAAGAGAAAATCAACAACAGCCAGATGATGATAAAACATCTTTCCTACTCTGTGGCGAGTTCCAGGGGAGGGGATTCCCTGCCGGCTGGGTCCCTGAGAGGACAGTCCTTCCTTTCCAGGACAGTCCCCACTTCCTAAGGCTGCACAGGATTTTGGTAGGAAAAGCTAGTGGGAAGCCTGGTTGCACACACCCTCACGTTGTACTTGGGATCACTTGCCTTAGAAACCCAGTTGCCTCTAGTCTATGCTGTCAGATTTTCCCTTCAGGGTGGCTTTGGTCCTCTCTGTGGCTGCCTTTGGAAACTAAGCCTCCCAGAGCTGCAATCAATCTGTTTGGATAGTCTGAATCTTAAGTGTGGACAAAGTTCAAGAGCTTTACCACAGGACTTGTATAAATCACTGCATCTTGAAGGGGCTTAAATATTCCTGAATTGGTTACAGAGATCTGACAGTTTAATGTTTCCATGGACCTCTGACTACAGCTGGATTTAACTCTACGCAACAGGATGACAGACCGCATCAGGTGCCAAAGTATCGGGGCTTCAGCTTCAGCATCAGTCCTTCCAGTGAATTTTCAGGACCGATTTCCTTTAGGATGGACTGGTTGGATCTCCTTGCAGTTCACAGGACTCTCAAGAGTCTTCTCCAACACAATTCAAAAGCATCCGTTCTTCGGTGCTCAGCCTTCTTTATGGTCCAACTCTCACATCTGTGCATGACTACTGGAAAACCCATAGCTTTGACTAGACAGAACTTTGTCAGCAAAGTAATGTCTCTGCTTTATAATATCCTGTCTAGATTGGTCATAACTTTTCTTCCAAGGAGCATCTTTTAATTTTGTGGCTGCAGTCACCATCTGCAGTGATTTGGAGCCCAAGAAAATAAAATCTGCCTTTGTTTCCATTTTTCCCCATCTATTTGCCATGAGCCGAGATATTCCACCCTATAAAATTTTAGACTAGATTGCAAGGTATCCCCAGACTTCAAGGCCAACCAGAAAAGCCACATGTGTCACTGTCAAAACGCAAATATTTCATTAAGAAAGAGAAGCGTGGACGTGGCCCTGTGAGTGCACACACAGCGCACGTGCCCTCTTCCTGTGGAAAGCAGTCGAGTGAGAGCAGGTACATCCGAACCATGCTCCTACCCACCCTGACTTAATTCTTACAGAAGCTCATTGACATACGGGATCTCAGGGACCAGGAGACGGGGACCCAGAGAGGTCAAGTGACCTGCTTGGTTAAATTATGTTAAAAATAAATTTTCCTAACAGAAAAGGTACGAAAATCAATCCAGAGAAAGAGGCAACTTTGTCTTTTGGGACTCATTAACTTTTTATCCTGAATGTAAAACTCCTAATTGGGTTTTCTTTGTCATATTGGTGCTTAATGAGTTCCTTTCTTTGCTTATAAAACTCCCTTCAGAAATGTTCTGATAATTAGCTTGGAAGTCTTTGTTTTAACAACAAAGTATTTTTTCCTTCATTTTTATTGAGAATTTAAAGTAAAGTAACAGTTCTTGCCTGGAGAATCCCAGGGACAGGGGAGCCTGGTGGGCTGCCGTCTATGGGGTCGCACAGAGTCGGACACGACCGCAGCGACGCAGCAGCAGCAGCAGTGGACATCAGGTCCTACGTACAGCACAGGGGACTGCAGTCAGCATCCTGCGATAAATCGTAATGGAAAGGAATGTGAAAGCGGATGTATAATGGAGTCACTTTGCTGTCCACCAGAACTTAACACAACATTGTCAATCAGTTACATTTCAGTCAAATTTAAAAAAAGAAATATACTTTTAAAAAATATAAATTAAAAAAAAGTAAAGGCAACAACAACAACAAAAGAGACCCTGATTCTGTGACGTCACAACTCAAATTGTTACAGAAGAAACAGCTCCCTGACAGTCCCCGGCCCTGAGGTCTCTGCCACTCATTTTTAATTTGGGGGAAGCACTGGTCTGACACTGACTGCACGAGGCAAGTTCATGCCGGGTTCCTTTGAACCGCCTTTGTCTCTGGAGGGTCCGTGTGAACGCAGAGGAGGAGCCTGTGACGGGGCGGCGCTCTGGCCCGTCCCGTCTAGCCTTCCCACCAGGCGGCCAGGAGCGCGGGGCTGCCTGTCTCCTGCTCTTCTGCAGACGTGCTGGCTAATGGCCAGCTGTAGGACTTGTCTTCTGGGCCTGAGGCCTGTGCCGTGGGGTGGAGAAGAGGGGGCGTGCACAGTGTCCCTAAAACAGGCGGAGGGGCTCCTCTTCGTCCTCCCACCAGCTCCTCCCCGCTCAGCCGGGTTCCCTTAAAGGCATATTGAGTCTGGGAACGTTGCACTAGAAGTAATGCATGCAGCAGACACAGGTGGCCTTCCTTGCTAAAGAGAGCAGTGAAGGAACGACATTCCATCGGGCTATGACAAAGTCCATGTGGGCGCCTGGGCTCGTGTGCTGCTGCTGCTAAGTCGCTTCAGTCGTGTCCGACTCTGTGCGACCCCATAGACGGCAGCCCACCAGGCTCCCCCGTCCCTGGGATTCTCCAGGCAAGAACACTGGAGTGGGTTGCCATTGCCTTCTCTGAGTGGTGTGTATCAAAATCACAGAAAATACGGATGGGAGAAGGGCCTGCCGGGAAATGACGAAGAGCCTCGGAACAAAGGCCAGCTTCGCCTCTGACTGGTGATGGATCCTAGAAAAATCCCTCGAAGTCCCCATGTTTTACACTGTCAGATAAAGGAAAATACGCTGCATCTGAAGGGCTCCCAGGACTTGTATGTGGAAATCCTTTAAAAGCATTAGTCCTTTAAAGACTATAAAACACTGTAGAAAAATATTAAGCTAATTACAGTCATATTTGGTGTGTCTCATCCGGAGAACAAAGAGATATTGAGTGTGCAAAAGCCCTTATTTTAAAATCATCTTTTAATTTGAAGGAATGTAAATTTAGATTCTTCCAGGGAGTAAATTAGATCTTGAGAATTAATTGGGCGTTTTGGAAGCTACATAAATTTGAACAGTAATTTTCCAGATGAGATTCTGGTGTCCTCCTCAACTGGACGCAGCTTTTGAATTGGTCAGCTTCCGACAGAGTAATAATTTATGGATGAGAAAATCTGGTGCAATAATTCAAACTCTTATAGTCAATTAGTCAGCAAAATGAGTGCAGGGCTCTTGACGTGTTGAGGACTGTATTAGGTAGTAACCAGGCATGAAAGAATAGTGTTTATATCTAGGGAAAAAGACATTCTTTCAGGAAAAGTCTTAATCATTAAAAAAAAAAAAAAAAAAAAACAGGAGGAAAAGGCAACTAAGTCAATGTTGAAGATATAGGGATATAGAGCAAAAATCAAAGCAAGCTGAGGCTTGTTTAAAAAAAAAAACTTTTGAGATATGTAAGTCAAAATTACAATGAGTATCACTACACACTGGTCAGAATGGCCATCTTCAAAATGTCTACAAACAAATGCTGGAGAGGAGGTGGAAAAAGGGAACCCTCTTGCACTATTGGTGGGAATGTACATTGATACAGCCACTGTGGAGAACAGTATGGAGGTTCCTTAAAAAACTAGGAATAAAAAAAAAATAAATAAAATAAAAAAACTAGGAATAAAACTACCATATGACCCAGCAATCCCACTCCTGCACATATCTCCAGGGAAAACCGTAATTCAAAAAAATTACATACATCCAGTATTCACAGCAGCACTGTTGATAACAGCCTGGACTTGGAAACCCCCTAGATGTCCATTGACAGATGAACGGGTTAAGAAGATGCTGTATATATATATAATAGAATACTACTCAGCCATAAAAAGAACACAATAATATCACTTGCAGCAACATGGACAGACCCAGAGATTATCATACTAAGCAAAGTGAATCAGAGAAAGACAAATCTCAGATATATCACTTATATGTGAAATCTAAAAAAATAATTCAAATGAACTTACAAAATAGAAACAGACTCACAGACATAGAGAACAAACTTATGATTACCAAAGGGAAAAGGTTGGAGGGAGGGATAAATTAGGAGGCTGAGATTAACATATATACAAAATATATATATAAAACTATATATATAACTACTATATATAAAATAGGTAATCAAGCAGGACCTACTGTATAGCACAGGGAGCTGTACTCAATATTCTGTACTAATTTGTATGGGAAAAGAATCTGAAAAAGAATGGATATCTATCTATCTATCTATATATCTGAATCACTTTGCTGTACACCTGAAACTAATACAACATTGTAAATCAACTATATTCTAATATAAAATTAAAATTAAATTAAAAAAAATATTTTGAGGAGTGGTTTTTCAAAAAGATTGTAGTCTTTCATCTGAACTATTTCCACAAAGCAAGTTCGCTTGCAAATGAAAACTCTCTATACTTTTTTTTTAACATCTATTTATCCATTTTCTAAATATAAAATTATTGAAATATCTAAGTCCAGACCACATCAACTGTGAATTCCATCGTGAAAATTTTTACTTTTTCTCCTTCTTTCATTAAAAGAGGGTATGTATTGGTTAAATTTTATGTTACACAACATCCTTCCATAATGAAACCTGAGGGTAATATACATATTGCAAGGAGTGGGAAAGAAAAATACAGCACTCCCTGGTTCAAGCTATTTCCTAAAAGTCAGTTACTCACTCTCAGCTCTAGTAGGTGTTTGTGAGTGTAAGTGTGTGTCCTGCAGAGGCAGCTTTGGCCTGAAGCTCACACTTTCTTAGGAACTGCCGCTGGCAGCCAGGTGGTCTGTCCGTCTGTCCCCCTAGGCTTGGGTGGTGTCTGCTGTCCAGAGTATAGAGCAGTGAGTGTTAGGACAGTAGTCAAGGCGGCAGGTCCCATGGCTCATGATGGTCAATCAGTGTCCTGTGTCCAGTGGTAGCTGAGGCCAAGTGCAAAGCCTCACCCTTCTTATGTTCATCCGCTCTGTAGGACGCACAGTGACATTAGCGCTGGAATTTATGAGACTTACGGAATTTTGCTGTATTCTAACTGTGTATTCCAAGTGGTGTTTGGGAGTTCTAAAGTAACCATACCTGGATTTCTGACCTCTAGAAGCTGACTGAATGTTCGGATAATTTGTTATGCAGCACTTGATAATTAATACATGTATTAAGGGACATCTCAGAATACCTCATTGTTTGATTTTAATACTGATAAGATTCAAATGAATTCTTGACTATTATTTAGATTACTTTTATCAATTATCCCAAATACACACATTTGTGCTAACACTCCTTGACCCTCTTTTCAGGATCCAACTCAGGTACAACTTGAAGAATATAGTTTTTATTTGACCATGTCTGGGTATGCTCCATCAAGGATGGCTAAGGCAGTATGATAAATGCATCTTTGAAAAACATTCATAATTTTTCTATCACTTTTGGACAGATAACGTATATTTGTTTTATAAATAACCAACCACAATTCTTTAGGCACTCGCCATTTGCTTCTGCATATTATATCTTTGATTTCCTCCAACCGAGCACTGTTTTCCTGCTGGTTGTTCAGCTGTCAAGACGTGTCTGACTCTTTGCGACCCCAAGGACTGCAGCACGCCAGGCTTTCTTGTCCCCCATCATCTCTTGGAGTCTTCCCAATTTCGTGTCCATTGAGTTGGTGATGCCGTCCAACTATCTCATCCTCTGTCACCCCCTTCTCCTCCTGCCTTCAATGTTTCGCAGCATCAGGGGCTTTTCCAATGAGTCAGCTGTTTGCATCAGGTGGCCAAAGTATTGGAGTTTCAGCTTCAGTAAGTTATCCCACTTGCTTTGACATAAAAAAGGAGGTCCAGAGACTTAAGACTCAAACTCACACAGCTACGTGTTAAGATCTTAACCCATATGATGACTGGTTCTCAAGCATATTAAACTATTTGTTGCCCAAGGACATGGTGATTTGGCGGCTTCATAAAGCCTATCTTAAAACATTCAAAGACAGAGTATTTAATGGAGTATAAGATGGAGAGGATTCTTGAGACACGGCCTAGTGAATTCCCACGTGTAACTGATTCAGTGGTCCCTTCTTCATTAGGAGCTGGCAGTAGTTGTCAGTTTTCACACTTTAAGCATCACATACACTGTTAGGGCTCAAACAAATGGCATTAAGGCTGGATCCAGGGGGAATCATGCTAACTCTTTGTCTAACTGAAGTCCTCAGTTCTTCTGAGAGTAATTTAAGACATCTATTGGCGATTTCCTTCAGTGAGGCTGCTTTAATGGTAAAATGCTTGGTGTTCTGAACTTTTTTCCTGGATATGGGCAACGTTTTCCCTCCTTTTGCACTCCCCCTTGCTGTGATGAGTGAGATCTTGCCTGTGAAGAAGTTCTGGTTCCTGAAAACACACAGCTGTGGCCTCATCTCATCTGTGGACATGTGCAATAAAACATCATGTGTCCAATCACTGGCAAAGACCTTTCCTGAGAAAATATAGAAGTTGTGTTAAACACAGCATGGACCAATAACCATATTACACACAGTCGTATGTATTCCAGAATCTTGTATTTTCAGAATTTGTAAAATTTCTGTGTTTGCCATGCAAATAATCATATCACATAATGTGACATGAAACTGCTGCTTTTTAAGAATTTCAAATTAAGTTTGAAATGTCTAATATCTGAATTATTCTTTCCTTGGGAAGAGTCTATATTTTTCCTTTTAGACTGTAAGGAAAGCCTGAGGCTGGTATATCTGGTAGATGCTATGGAGGACATATTTATACTATTCTGATCTTTACTTTCCCTCCTTCAAGTATAATGCACACTTTAGATGCTCTGTTTGTAAGCTTGTTTATTACCTGTGTGTGGTATAAGCTACTGTTAAAATTTGTCTGGCATATAGAGACACAGCCTTACTGCCTGGTGCCTTTTTTAAAGGTGCATCACTAGAATGCTGCATTGTCAATTCCACATGCAAGTCCAGCCTGCGGTTTATCACGGATCCCCTCAATTTCAGGGTTGGCACAGATGGTGTGATTGAGTGCCAGGAAGTTGAGAATTGTGGGTACAGAGGCCTAATATGAGTCACAAGATCTTCATATTCAAACACAACTGGAACACTGGGATGAACTCACATAGCCAGAGAGCTTGAATCTATAGTCTCTCCCATTCTTTGATAGTTTGTAAAGCTAAAAGTTTCTTTCTTACAAAATAAAGTTTCTCTTCTTATTTTCTCCTGCAGACAATCACTTTAGACTATCTGTTATTAGAGTGACTGCACACTGATGGCTCGTGGGACAGACAAGGGTTCTAAGTGATAAAAGCACTTTGTACAGTTTGCGTGAGGGGCTAAAGAAAATCTAAGGAAGCATGTTGTCAATGTTTATATTTTGGTATAAAGTTTTAAAAGGATTTTAGCATTTTAAGAATTATATTAGAAACATCAATATGAATTTTTCACCTTTAATATATTTTCTAGCTGTATTATTAACTGCGATCAAGAGAGGTGTCGCTTTTTTAAAAAAACTTCCGAATCATGTCAAACAATTTATCTGTATTGAGATCTTGGTCTCTGATACTGTCATTTAACAAAAAGGAACCAGAGCTTCTTTGATAGGAATTCAGGATGACCCAGGACCTTCTTGTTTCCAAAGAGAAATATTATTTTTTTTAAATGGGGAGGATATTGTTAAAATGACAGAGAAATCTGGTTAAAATGGACCCTACAGATGAGGATGTTCCATTTTGAGCATCAGAAAGAAAAAAAAAAATTCCTCAAAGCTCTGAGTCTTTAATATGACTCCAAATGGGCAAATGATATAAAGCATTTTAAAGGGAGGGCAGCCATAAATTTCCAATAATTTATCAAGAAAAGGTTTATGTTAAGTGATGTGAACTCTGTGATTCTACATTCAAGTTTTGCTAAACATTCGAAGTTAAAATCTCTCTGCAAAACTGCACAGCTGTCCATTGCACCCCAGTATTAAAGCAATATTGCCTCCCATAAAAGATCATCCAGGGCAGAGGCAGGGGAAACCCCAGCACCCACGTCCCTTCCATGCCAGTAGGTCACACGCAGAGTTAGCCTCCCTACAAGCTGGAGGTCTCCCGATCCCAAGTGGTCATATGACAGCTTCAGCAGAAAGTGGGAGTCCTTCTTCAGTCTTCATGGGGCCACTTAGTGCCATGCTTGCCTCGGGCGGCCAAAAGCCCCTGGGTATCTGCTCACTTCACTAGGAAACCCCTTGAGTCCCAGGATGGAGCAGATCCCTCCAGTTACGTGGAATGAATTCCTGAAGGAAATCGGGCTGTTAGACGCGAGGACAGGTGTAAAGGACGGTTGGTAGGCAGCTGTGGTCCGTGCCCGTGTAAAGTGCTGTAGCTACAAGGTGTGGTTCAAAAGCCTCCGGAAGTCAAAGTAAGACACATTAAGCGAGGAAAGAGGTTGAAAGATAAAGTTGTAAATATTATCACTGAAGCGAAGTCGCTCAGTCATGTACGGCTCTTTGTGACCCCGTGGACTGTAGCCTGCCAGGCTCCTCTGTCCAGGGGATTCTCCAGGCAAGAAATACTGGAGTGGGTTGCCATGCCCTCGTCCAGAGGATTTTCCCAACCCAGGGATCAAACCGAATCTCTTTTGCCTCCTGCATTGGCAAGCAGGTTCTTTACCACTAGCGCCACCTAGGAAGCCCTCCAGCTGGTATCAGTTCAGTTCAGTCCCTCAGTCATTTCCAACTCTTTGCGACCCCATGAATCGAAGCAGGCCAGGCCTCCCTGTCTGTCACCAACTCCTGGAGTTCACCCAAACTCATGTCCATTGAGTCGGTGATGCCATCCAGCCACCTTATCCTCTGTCGTCCCCTTTTCCTCCTGCCCCCAATCCCTCCCAGCATCAGAGTCTTTTCCAATGAGTCAACTCTTCGCATGAGGTGGCCAAAGTACTGGAGTTTCAGCTTTAGCATCATTCCTTCCAAAGATCACCCAAGGCTGATCTCCTTCAGAATGAACTGGTTGGATCTCCTTGCAGTCCAAGGGACTCTCAAGAGTCTTCTCCAACACCGCAGTTCAAAAGCATCAATTCTTCGGCACTCAGCTTTCTTCACAGTCCAACTGTCACATCCATACATGACCACTGGAAAAACCATAGCCTTGAGGGGGTATATGATGCATTATTTGGAGGGAAAAAAACACATGGTCTTGGAAAAACCAGTTATAAGGGTGCTAGCCCTCATGCAGGCTTCTCAGGTGGCTTGGTGGTAAAAAATCTGCTGGCCAATGCAGAAGATGCAAGTTTGATTCCTGGGTCAGGAAGATCCCTTGGAGGAGGAAATGGCAATCCACTCCAGTATTCTTGCTTGGAAAAACCCCATGGTCAGAGGAGCCTGGAGGGCTAAGTCCGTGGGGCCACAAAGAACTGGACACAACTGATTGAGCACATGTGTGCAACCGTCATTTGTCAGTTCTACTCACATTATCCCGGAAAGTGTTCCGGGTCCCACTTACAGCTCTCTGATTCATAGCTGAAAATTTTAACTATACCCTAGTCTTAAATTTTCTACTAATTAGAGTTGGTTGAAATTGATACTGTTGTTTCTACTCCCCATGGATATTAAATAACTTAACAATCCCAATAAAATATGAAGGTAGGTATATGATGCACAAATGAGCCCAATGTAATTTGATTTAATTACAATTATATTAATAATATTTGTGAACATTTTATAATCTATGTTGATTTTTTTCTGCTTCATAAGGTATTTGTTGTCCTTAGGTGTTTGAATTGTTTAGGAAATTATGATTAATATTTATCCTATTTTAAAAAATTCAATCAAGTAAATATGATATTGTTTACAAATGTTTAGGGAACATAAAACTGTCAACTTTGTAAATTAATCAGAGATAAAGTAAAAATGCAGGAGATGTGGATTTGATCCCTGAGTTTGGAAGATCCCCTGAAGAAGGAAATGGCAACCAACTCCAGTATTCTTGCCTGGGAAATCTCGTGGACAGAGGAGCCTGGCGGTCTATAGTTCATGGGGTCACAAAGGGTCAGACATGACTGAGGGGCTGAACACAAGTACACAAAGTAAAAATGAGTCTTTTTTAATTTAAATTTTCAAATTACTAGATTTACGAGTAAATGGTAACATTTGTAATTTGAATTTTGGGGATTTAAGAAAAAATTGTATTTATAATGTTAAGAGAAATTAAACTTAGTGATTATAAAAATTATTTTTCTTATACAAAGTTCCCCTCCAAAGGGTACCCAGGACCAGCTTTGGTGTGCCATGGACAAGGATTGATTAGAGAAGGCACAAGATGTGTGCCTTCCCCAGGGGGTACATGTAATACCATCCATGGAAGTTGGGACTTTGGATTTATCACCTGAAGGGATGAGGATGTTGGCTGTGATTCTCTGGTGGTATAAATTATGGAAACCAAAGGACAGGAGAAAGCCCCAGAGTGAGATAAATATTAAAAAATCGCTTCTTCCCTTTTTATTATGTATGTGGTGATAAGGTCAAAAGGAAGGAACTGGGAGGTAGCTGAAGACTACTTTGCAAAATGGAGCTTCTAATATCGTTAATGTCTTCATTTGAGTTCACAGTGCTGATAGACTGTGTGTGGCTGAGAAATGAACCACGTGTCTGTAAATTATCTGACCTCTCCTTTCTCTAAGTGGCCCCTGAATCATTAAGGGCTCCAGGCTTGATCGATTAGCCCAGGAGGCTACAGGGCTGGGTCTTGATACCAGTTCTTGCTGGCCTGCTTCTGTGCTAATAAACATTGATGTTCATAGCAGGTTATGGGTTTTCCTTGTGGCATTTAAAGCTTATTGAGAGCAGGTGCTGTTAGTGAAGAGATTAGCTAGAATCCCACAAGTCTATCAAATACCTTCTTTCTAAGAGCAGAGTAAATGGCAAATATGATGGTGCTATGAAGAATTGATGCTTTTGAACTGTGGTGTTGGAGAAGACTCTTGTGAGTCCCTTGGACTGCAAGGAGATCCAATTAGTCCATCCTAAAGGAAATCAGTCCTGAATATTCATTGGAAGGACTCCGATACTTTGGCCACTTGATGCGAAGAGCTGACTCACTGGAAAAGACTCTGACATTGGGAAAGATTAAAGGGGAAAGGAGAAGAGGGTGACAGAGGATGAGATGGTTGGATAACATCATCGACTCAATGGACATGAATTTGATCAAACTGCAGGAGATAGTGGAAAACAGGGAAGCCCAGCGTTCTGCAGTCCATGGGGTCGCAAAGAGTCGGAGAAGACTTGGTGACTGAACAACAATAACAGAATGATGGGCAGACGTTCGAAGTATCTGCCCAATAAATGATGACCCTCTTAGCAATTCATGTGAATTTAGAATGCACCAAAGGCCTTGGAGTGGAGTTAACGCTTCCAAGCTCACCCTGCTCACACATGGCAGCCCAGTAGACTGAGAGACCAGGTGTGGAGGCAAGAGATGCCGCTGCTGGGAAAGCCAGCAGCCTGAGAACACGGCAGGCTAGTGACTCCTGGGAGCAGTGCAGAGCAGCCAAGCACTTCTAAATGAGACGCTGTACATTCAGACACATATGTTAAAAGGTCACTGTATACACTGAACCACAGATTGGACAGAAGTGTGACTACAGAGAAGATTAAAGGCTATCGCAACAAGTCTAGGCCAAATCCACTACGATTTATTAGAACTAATGAGTACAGCAAAGTTATGGAAGATCATTATACAAAAATGAAGTGTATTTCCACTAGCAACGAACAATTAAAAAACTGAAATTAAGAAAATAGCTCCATTAACAGCATCAAAAGATATGGGTATATTTAACTAAAAAAGTTTAAACTATGTTAAGAACTATAAGATATTGTTAAAGAAGTTTTAAAAAGGCCTACATAAATGAAAGATATCACATAACTACATATTGGGAGACAGTATAATTAAGATGGAAGTACCTCTCAAATTAATTTATAGGTTTAGTTCTTGTTAAAATCTGAGCTAGTTTCTTTGCATCAGTTGAAGCTGATACTAAAATTTGCATAGAAATTCAAGGGACACAGAATATCCAGAGCAGCTTTCTTTTTTTAAAGAACAAAATTGGAGGATTCATATTTTATGATTTCAAGACTTAATACAAAATTATAATAATTAAGATGGTGTAGAACTGGCATCAGAATGGACATATAAATTAATAGAATAGTATGAAAAGCCCAGAAATAAACCATCCCTTTTATGATCTCTTGATTTTTGACAAGGATGCCAAGACAATTCGTTGGGGCAAAAATAGTCTTTTCAACGAATGGTGTCAATGTTACTTGATATTCACATGCAAATAAATGAAGTTGGATGCTTTCCTGGTACCATATACAGAAATTGATTCAAAATAAAGTCTAAAAATTCTTATAAGAAAACATAAGCTTAAATCTTTTTGACCTTGGATTAGAGCCAATTTCTTAATACAGCAACAAAAGCACAAACAAAGAAAAGACAGTTAAACTGGACTTTATAAAAATTTAAAACTTTTGTACCTAAAAAGTTCTCATCGAAAAAAGGAAAAGACAGATGTGAAAGTGTTGCAAATCACGTGTCTGAGCAGTCAGTTCAGTTCACTTCTGTTGCCGTCATGTCCAACTCATCGAGACCCCATGGACTGCAGCGCACCAGGCCTCCCTGTCCATCAGCAACTCCCAGAGCTCACTCAGACTCATGTCCATCAAGTCCGTGATGAGACCCCATGGACTGCAGCACGCCAGGCCTCCCTGTCCATCAACAACTCCCAGAGCTCACTCAGACTCATGTCCATCAAGTCCATGATGCCATCTAACCATCCCATCCTCATCGTCCCCTTCTCCTCCTACCTTCAATCTTTCCCAGCATCAGGGTCTTTTCAAATGATTCCGTTCTTTGCATCAGGTGGCCAAAGTATTGAAGTTTCAGCTTTAGCATCAGTCCTTCCAATGAATATTCAGGACTGATTTCCTTTAGGATGGACTGGTTAGATCTCCTTGCAGTCCAAGGGACTCTCAAGAGTTTCTTCCCCAACACCGTAGTTCAAAAGCATCAATTCTTCAGTGCTCAGCTTTCTTTACAGTTCAACTCTCACATCCATACACGACTGCTGGAAAAACCATAGCTTTGACTAGATGGGCCTTTGTTGGCAAAGTGATGTCTTCACTTTTTAATGTGCTGTTAGTCACCACTTTTTTCCCAAGGAGCAAGCATCTGTTAAAATTTCATGGCTGCAGTCACCATCTGCAGTGATTTTGGAGTCTCTCACTGTTTCCATTTTTTCCTCATCTACTTGCCATGAAGTGATGGGACTGGATGTCTTGATACTAGTTTTCTGAATGTTGACTTTTAAGCCAGGTTTTTCACTCTCCTTTTTCACTTTCATTAAGAGACTGTTCACTTTCTGCCATAAGGATGGTGTTATCTGCGTATCTGAGGTTATTGATATTCCTCCTGGCAATCTTGATTCCAGCTTGTGCTTCATCCAGCCTGGCATTTTGCATGATGTACTGTACATAAAAGTTAAATAAGCAGGGTAACAATATTCAGCCTTGACATACTCCTTCCCCAATTTGGAACCAGTCTGTTGTTCCATGTCCAGTTCTAACTGTTGCATCTTGACCTGCATACAGATTTCTCAGGAGACAGGTAAGATGATCTGGTATTCCCATCTCTCAAAGGATTTTCCATAGTTTGTTGTGAGCCACACAGTGAAAGGCTTTGGTGTAGTCAATAAAGCATATGTTTTTCTGGAATTCTCTTGCTTTTTCAGTGATCCAGAGGATGTTGGCAATTTGATCTCTGGTTCCTCTGCATTTTCTAAAACCAGCTTGAACATCTGGAAGTTCACAGCTCACATCCTGTTGAAGACAGGCTTGGAGAATTTTGAGCATTACTTTGCTAGCATGTGAGATGAGTGCAATTGTGCAGTAGTTTGAATATTCTTTGGCATTGCCTTTCTTTGGGATTGGAATGAAAATTGACCTTTTTGAGTCTAGCATTTTGCTAGAATTTGGGTTTTGAATGATATCAGGTATAAGGGTGACAAAGAATATGTGTTTTAGAAGCTCTCATTGGCATCGCTGTTGACTTGGCATTGGTATGTATTCCAGGAGACTAAACAGGCCCAAGGTTGCCCAAAATTACGATTAAAAAATAAAGAAATAAGTCTAGATTTTTTAATGGGAGATTCCTAACTATAAAATTGCAAGATAATTCAAATTAAAATCAGAAATGTGCATTTTTGGGGGGTCAGTGCTTTTCCCAATGTTTTCTGGGAGGATGCAGCACACGCCTGCCTCCCTGCAGGAGCCGGACCCATGGTTCTGAGCATCCTTACTGCTTTTGTGGGAGTGAGGTGCAGTGTTCCCTCCCCTCATCCTGCCGCCCGGAAACCTACATGCTCCTGCCTCCCTGCCACAGATCACTTCCCTGCAGAAATAGTTGTCTTTTCCTGAGCGCTCACTCCCCGTTCTCCTGCTGCAGGGTGTGTTGCTCAGGCCTTGTTGTGTTTAACCTGCTCTCTGTGTTCACTCACTCTGAGACTTCTGATTTTTTTTTCTGCCAAACTCTGCTACTTCTTGCCCTGCCTCTGCTTCAGTCCGTCTCCTCTCTCGCTTCTCTCATCCAGTGTCTGCATTTCTTTTTCATTCCTGCTTCTTCTCAATCCTCCAAGCATCTGAGTTCGCATGCCGACCACCTTGTGATGGGAAGTGGCAGTGGTTCTGAACCTTCCATAATTTCTACTTGGTAAATGAATCACTTATGGTGGGTGTATCATGGGATCATCTTTATGGTTTTAGCAATCCATTTTTGTTTTGTAAGGAATAACTACCAGTGCTTCCCAGGTGGCGCTAGAGGTAAAGAATCCACCTGCAATGCAGGAGATGCAGGAGACCTGGCTTTGATTGCTGGGTCAGGAAGATGCCCTGGAGCAGGAAATGGCACCCACTCCAGAGAAGGCAACGGCACCCCACTCCAGTACTCTTGCCTGGAAAATCCCAAGGATGGAGGAGCCTGGTAGGCTGCAGTCCATGGGGTCGCTAAGAGTCAGACATGACTGAGTGACTTCACTTTCACTTTTCACTTTCATGCATTGGAGAAGGAAATGGCAACCCCTCCAGTGTTCTTGCCTGGAGAATCCCAGGGACGGGGGAGCCTGGTGGGCTGCCATCTATGGGGTCGAACAGAGTCGGACACGACTGAAGGGACTTAGCAGCAGCAGCAGCAGCCAGTGTTCTTGCCCGGAGAATCCCATGGGCAGAGGAGCCTGGCGGGCTACAGTCCAGGGGGTCACAAAGAGTCAGACGAGACCGAAGCAACTCAGCACAGCGCAGCACAGCACACACACACACAAGGAATAGCGACCATGGTGACTGAGTACTCTGCAGAACTGAACTCAGGCCCCGTATCTACCATTTTCTAGTTACTTTGCTTGTACATACTTTTATTTAAATCTTCATAATATTAATTTTCCCCACTTGCAAAACTGAGGATGTTAGTAATAATGGCTTCATAGAGTTCATAGAGTTGGCTAGATAGCATCACCCACTCAATGGACATGAGTTTGAGCAAACTCCAGGAGATAGTGAAAGACAGGGAAGCCTGGTGTGCTGCAGTCCATGGGGTCACAAAGAATCCGACATGACTTAGCAACTGAGCAACAGCGTAGAGTTGTGAGAACTGAGGAAATTTGTCCTTATAAAGGATTGATCAGAGTGTCTTGGAATGGGGTAAAGTTCCAATAAATGATTGCTTTTATTTCCATTATTAAAGATCTTCTTCTTTCCTCCCAATTATTGTAGAGCATCTTCTCTCTCTTTCTTGTTTATTTTTTAAATTTAGAACTGTTTCAGCAGTTTCAAGGCACTAGGCAACCATTTACTGTAAATAAGACTTCCCTTTTATGCATTTTTTTTGTTCTTTGTGGGAAGGATATTGATAGGATAAATTTTAACTTACATAATATCTGGATTTATTTAATAAATCCACAAACACATTTCCATGTAAAACTGGAAGTAGAACCCATAGTTCCTGAATTGTAGCCACAGGTACTGATCTGCTGGGACAGAGTGTGATGTAAAAAAGATAGAGCAGAGTTCTTGTCTTAGAGCTACCACTGTGTAGCTGCTGACCTTGGTCAGGTTTGTCTGAATCTGGCTGGGTCCAGGTGGGTATTGGATAAGGTCTATGTCTTTTTTTTTTTTTTAATTTTATTTTTAAACTTTACAATATTGTATTGGTTCTGCTGTATATCGAAATGAATCTGCCACAGGCATACACGTGTTCCCCATCCTGAACCCTCCTCCCTCCTCCTTCTCCATACCATCCCTCTGGGTTGTCCCAGTGCACCAGCCCCAAGCATCCAGTATCATGCATTGAACCTGGACTGGCGACTCATTTCATATATGATATTATACATATTTCAATGCCATTCTATTCATGTACACCCCTATGAAAGGACTTTGGGGTGCTATGACTACAGAGTTTAAACAAACCCACAGCGCTAATATGGGCACCCCTTCTGGAGCACATTTTTACTCTAAGATTTTGTGAAATACACATTATCTGAATAATAATAGTAGGATAATGATATTATCAGGGTTAAAAACAAAATACGTAACTTGAAAGGAATTGAAGTTAATGCTTCAGTTCCTTGGGACTACTTCCTCAGATGGGCTGGGGAACATGTTAAACTTTTAAATATATTTTGATGGAGGAAATCTGAGAAGCCTCGAACCTTTAGGGCTAAAATTCATTGATTTTACAGCTCCTGTTTTTATTACTATCTGTCTTTGTACATCCTCAATAATGTCTTTCATTTATGATCCTTGATTATCAACAACTGAGTATGATATTACCTGTTATCTCCATTTATAAAATATATCCCTTTAAAATGGTTTAGTGTAAATTATATTTCAAAGTTTAAAAATTAAATAAGCATTATGATATTTTATTATATGCACTTGCATTTCAGGACATTAAACATGTGATATTAAATGGATGTGTCGCTTCATTTGTTAAGATCCACTTTTTTTAGATTTTTTAAAATGTGGTTACATAATATTTACTCATAAAAATAATAATCTCGAATATACCATTGTACGCTTTTAATGATGAGCTAGTATTCATTTTTCACTAATACTTTAGGGAAAGGCTACTGTCATTATTTTTTATAATTGCAGCTTAAATTGTCAAGTTTTGCTTTAAGCTATTAATAAGCCAAGATAGGTGAACAATTATAATTTTCTTTTTCAGAGTATTTGTATGTTTGTAGTCAATTCTCACGAAAACTCATGCAGGTTGAATTTTGGACTCTGACCTTATCATCTTCAGTATTTTAATTACTTCTGGGATCAAAAGAAAATTTCCAATGGATTCCCATACAGTGAGAAACATTTTCATGTTATTTATAATTTCATACTTAATTGAATCTGTAGGCACGTTGGGAAGAGAGTAAACTTCCACAGTAGTGCTCACCCTCTAAATTTGCTTTCTTTTCAAATAGAAAATATCAGGATGATGACATTAAGTTTTGCATCAGAAAATAATCTTTTCCAAATTAACAGTGACAGTTAATATAAATGGCCACCGGAAAAAGACTTAAAATTTGTTCTTTCTAATCTGGTATATATTTTATAAAACAATTAAGTCAGGCTGGAAGACTAATCTCTTTGAAAACAGAATCAGTGTGATCTATACAACTTCTTGCATAATTGTTTATTATATTTTAATGATGCTAGCATCATTATCCATCAATTTTCCACTTGAAAAGAAAGCAAGTTTACAGCATGAACACTGCTGTGGAAGTTTAGTCTCTTACCAATGTGTGTACTGTTTCAGATTTTTGTGATTGTTTAACAAATTTTGTCGAGTAAGCAATCACAAAATTCTGAAACCATCATTTTCTTCAAATATTATGGTTGAAGTACTTTTGCCATCTGATGCAAAAAGCTGACTCATTGGAAAAGACTCTGATACTGGGAAAGACTGAAGGCAGGAGGAGAAAGGGGAAGCGGAGGATGAGATGGTTGGATGGTATCACCGACTCGATGGATAAGAGTTTGAGCAAGCTCTGGGTGATGCTGAAGGACAGGGAAGCCTGGTGTGCTGCAGTCCCTGGGGTTGCAAAGAGTTGGACACAACTGAGCAAGTGAACAATGAACAATTTTGTACCCTCTCTGAAGACCCCACCTGATGCTTGGGTCTTCAAATGCAAAGTACAATTTTGGATAATTTTAGATATTTCATTTCTATGAAAATGTCTTCTGAAGCATATAGGTTATTGCTACAAATTTTTGAATATGAATTTTATAAATTGCTACCTAGCAGAATATAATATCTGCCAATTAAGAGGTGAAGATAAAATGAGAAAATATATTTGTAATGAAAGAATTTGTAACCTGCTGAGCAAGCATGTAATTATCTTTGCCAAAACTCAACCTTATTTTTCTGTGTGCCTGTGGGCATACAGACATAAACTTTAAGTTCTTAAAAGTGTCTCCTATAGCAAACAAAGCAACAGACAAAGAATTAATCTCAAAAATATACAAGCAACTCCTGCAGCTCACTAAACAGACATTTCTCCAAAGAAGACAAACAAATGGCTAACAAACACATGAAAGATGCTCAACATCACTCATTATCAGAGAAATGCAAATCAAAACCACTATGAGGTACCATTTCATGCCAGTCAGAATGGCTGCAATCCAAAAGTCTACAAGTAATAAATGCTGGAGAGGGTGTGGAGAAAAGGGAACCCTCTTATACTGTTGGTGGGAATGCAATCTAGTACAGCCACTATGGAGAACAGTGTGGGGATTCCTTAAAAAACTGGAGATAGAACTTCCATATGACCCAGCAATCCCACTGCTGGGCATACACACTGAAGAAACCAGAATTGAAAGAGACACGTGTACGCCAATGTTCATCGCAGCACTGTTTATAATAGCCAGGACATGGAAGCAGCCTAGATGTCCATCAGCAGACGAATGGATAAGAAAGCTGTGGTACATATACACAATGGAGTATTACTCAGCCATTAAAAAGAATACATTTGAATCAGTTTTAATGAGTTGGATGAAACTGGAGCCTATTATACAGAGTGCAGTAAGCCACAAAGAAAAACACCAATACAGTATACTAATGCGTATATATGGAATTTAGAAAGAAGGTAATGATGAACCTGTATGCGAGACAGCAAAAGAGACACAGATGTAAAGAACAGTCTTTTGGACTCTGTGAAAGAGGCTGAGGGTGGGATGATATGGGAGAATGGCATTGAAACATGTATAATATTATATGTGAAACAAATCGCCAGTCCAGGTTCGATGCATGATACAGGATGCTTGGGGCTGGTGCACTGGGATGACCCAGAGGGTTGGGATGGGGAGGGATGTGGGAGGGGTTTCAGGATGGGGAACACATGTGCACCCATGGCAGATTCAAGTCAATGTATGGCAAAACCAATACAATATTGTAAAGTAAATAAATAAATTTATTAATTAAAAAAAAGTTTCTTGTAAAGAACACCAATTTTATTTTCATAAAATGCATTTTTAATTGCTGAATAAATAGTATATATCACAAAGGACTTTCATGTATATGGTGCCCACCTTCTCTGGTTAAAAATTACATGTTTTCAAATGAGGATAGTACTTTGTTTTTCTGACCGATGCATTTTTCTAGGTGACCTGAACCATTGAAAATTAGTTTTTTAATGTTGATATTTGAATGATTTGCCTATTTGTCTGATAAATGTACCAGAGCATTTTAGGGTGAACACACTGGTTTTGCAAATATGCTTATTGTTTTTGTATCTCCAACTGGAGTTTTTGATTATTAAAAATACCAAAAAGTTGATTTCCTAAACAGGAATCCCTGGGACTATATGTATGTGTGTCGAGCTTTTAATACTTACCTTGCTAATGGATAGGTTCTTGAATCAACTGTTCCAATCTGAAACATAGTGGAAGGTAAGATGATTAATTTTTACAAATGAGAAGATATGCAGGCAGGCAGAACGTGATTGGAGATAAAGGTCAGTAGCCATCTGTTCCTCAGTCTTATTTAGATGAGCAGAAGGTGTGGTGTGTCATGCCCAAGCTGTTTTCAAATGCATAATAACAAAAAATGTGAAATCACTTGGAAGGTGAATCTTTTGAAATTTCACCTTGAAACAAATTACTTCCTAAAATAAGCAAAATAATATGCTTATTTTCTGCTAAGAATTTTTTCTACAGAATTTGAAAAGTTGAGTAGCTCCCCGACATAGACGAACATGCCCTAGACTTTGTCTTGTGAAACAAATTATAATAAACCACAGCTATTAGAGGCTAGTGGTTTGAACTCTGTACAGTAAATACTACACAGATTTGCCAATGATTGGCCAGTTTCTCACATAGAAAGTCTGCCCATCTGTTCTTTAAATGGGTTGATAATTTCATTATTATTATTATTATCATCATCAACATCATTATTACTTTACTTATTCTTTGTATACATGCATCTTTCTAGATTTTTTGTGAGGGTTCCTGAGGGGAAAGTTTTGAGCTCCAATAGCAGAAAAGCAATCTTACTAAAGGTTCTAGGTATGTATGGGCCCTAAGGCAATAAAACATGTAAACACAACAATTCTTTTTAGCCAGCATCAACCCTTTTTGGTATTCCCACAGCTGATCTCAATTTTCTCTTTTTATAACAACTCAGTAAGGGGTTTTACAGAGCAGACAAGCATGAAATTAATTTTCCATAGAAGTTTTACTGCTGCCGGGAAACTTACTGGTCAGTAATACTGGTATAAGCCCTATGCTGGCTGGGCTGCTGCATTTTCTTCTTTCTAATTGCCATGAATTTTATCAGAATCAATTCTACCAAGTATACACTCTGAAAAAACTTTAAGGGAAGGAATACAGATATTTTTCGTATACAATCTCTTAAATTTCACAAAGATTTATAGAAGTACAGTCACCCTGCTTTTTCTTGCTAGTAGCAAGATGACTTTTTGATTTGTCTTGGGACTCATGGAATGTTGGAAGGAAGAGGTCCCGTGCGCCACAGACTGAAACCCTGAGGTTCTTCTTAGCTTCAGCAATGACAAGACTCTGTTTTAGAACTAGCAACACCTAGATAGGTAAACTCTATCTGGGATCATCTCTTTCCCTATGTTTCTAAGCCCACCTCTATTGCCTTGGAAACTTAATCTCTGTCTCTGTTGTAATCGTTGCTTCCAACTCTTTAGGAATTACCTCCCACCTATTTTAAGGGTAGAGGTTTTTGATCCATTGGAATGGTCATCCCTAATGTCATGCATATGAATTTCTAGTTATCAGTCCCTCTCAGTTCTAGGAGGACCTTGGAGCGCACCACCCACCCTGGAGTGTGGCACTGAGAGAAGCTTGCTCCACAGCATACTGGTCTGGGGAGAAATGTCTAGAGGCTGGTCATCTGGGAGGCCTGTGCTCTGCCTTGCTCTTCAGATGACCTCCATTACACAACCTCTGCCTGACGCATCACTTTCTTCTCTTGAAAAGCTCAGCTTGGTTCTCCCCTTTGTACCTGAGCAATACCAGGGATGTGAGCTCCTGCTGAGTTTCTCATTCCCTGCTGACAACACTTAGAGGAAAAAAATTCTCCCTTAGTTTCCAAGTTGTCTGTGTGTGTGTTTGAGTAATATTTTATTAGAGTATAGTTCCTTGAATCCGCTTGCCAATGCAGGAGATAAAAGAGATGCGGGTTTGATGCCTGGGTCAGGAAGATCCCCAGGAGAAGGGAATGGCAACCGACTCTAGTATTCTTACCTGGAGAATTTGGGCTACAGTCCATGGAGTTGCAAAGAGTCAGAGGTAACTGAGGGACTCACACTTTCAATTTCACTTTATCAGAAGTAGGAAAAATGCTCAGGTAAAGGGCTACTCCCTATTGGAAAATTCAGACTTAAACTGAATAAAGTAGGGAAAACCACTAGGCCATTCAGGTATGACCTAAATCAAATCTCTTATGATTATACAGTAGAAGTGAAATTAGATCTAATAGACAGAGTGCCTGAAGAACTATGGACAGAGGTTCATGACATTGTAAAGGAGACAGGGAGCAAAACCATCCCCAAGAAAAAGAAATACAAAAAAGCAAAATGGTTGTCTGAGGAGGCCCTACAAATAGCTGAGAAAAGAAGAGAAGTGAAAGACAAAGGAGAAAAGGAAAGATATACCCACTTGAATGCAGAGTTCCAAAGAATAGCAAAGAGAGATAAGAAAGCCTTCCTCAGTGATCAGTGCAAAGAAATAGAGGAAAACAATAGAATGGGAAAGACTAGAGATCTCTTCAAGAAAATTAGAGATACCAAGGGAACATTTCGTGCAAAGGTGGGCACAATAAAAGACAGAAATGGTATGGACCTAACAGAAGCAGAAGAGATTAAGAAGAGGTGGCAAGAATACATGGGAGAACTGTACAAAAAAGAGCTTCATGACCCAGATAATCACAATGGTGTGTTCACTCACCTAGAGCCAGACATCCTGGAATGTGAAGTCAAGTGAGCCTTAGGAAGCATCACTGCAAACAAAGCTAGTGGAGGTGATGGAATTCCAGTTGAGCTATTTCAAACCCTGGAAGATGATGCTGTGAAAGTGCTGCACTTAATATGCCAGCAAATTTGGAAAACTCAGCAGTGGCCACAGGACTGGAAAAAGTCAGTTTTCATTCCAATCCCAAAGAAAGGCAATGCCAAAGAATGCTCAAACTACCGCACAATTGCACTCATATCACACACTAGCAAAGGAATGCTCAAAATTCTCCAAGCCTGGCCTCAACAGTACGTGAACTGTGAACTTCCAGATGTTGAAGATGGATTTAGAAAAGGCAGAGGAACAAGAGATCAAATTGCCAACATCCATTGGATCAGTGAAAAAACAAGAGACTTCCAGAAAAATATCTATTTCTACTTTATTGACTATGCCAAAGCCTTTTGAGTGTGTGGATCACAACAAACTGTGGAAAATTCTTCAAGAGATGGGAATACCAGACCACCCAACCACCACCTGAGAAATCTGTACGCAGATCAAGAAGCAACAGTTAGAACTGGACATGGAACAACATACTGGTTAAAAATCAGGAAAATAGTACATCAAGGCTATATATTGTCACCCTGCTTATTTAACTTATATGCAGAGTACATCATGTGAAATGCTAGTCTGGATGAAGCACAAGCTGGAATCAAGTCTGCCAGGAGAAATATCAATAACCTCAGATATGCAGATGATACCACCCTTATGGCAGAAACTGAAGAACTAAAGAGCCTTTTGATGAAAGTGAAAGAGGAGAGTGAGAAAGTTGGCTTAAAGCTCAACATTCAGAAAACTAAGATCATGGCATCCTGTCCCCTCACTTCATGTCAAATAGATAGGGAAACAATGGAAACAGTGAAAGACTTTATTATTTTGGGCTCCAAAATCACTGCATATGGTGACTGCAGCCAGGAAATTAAAAGATGCTTGCTCCTTGGAAGAAAAGCTATGACCAACCTAGATAGCATATTAAAAAGTAGAGACATTGCATTGCCAACAAAGGCCCATTTAGTCAAGGTTATGATTTTTCCAGTAATCATGTATGGATGTGAGAATTGGACCATAAAGAAAGCTGAGCACAGAAGAATTGATTCTTTTGAACCATGGTGCTGGAGAAGACTCTTGAGAGTCCCTGGGACTGCAAGGAGATCCAACCTGTCAATCCTAAAGGAAATCAGTCCTGAATATTCATTGGAAGGACTGATGCTGAAGCTGAAACTCCAATACTGTGGCCACCTGATGGGAAGAGCTGACTCATTGGAAAAGACCCTGAAGCTGGTAAAGATTGAAGGCAGGAGGAGAAGGGGACAACAGAGGATGAGATGGCTGGATGGCATCATCGACTCGATGGAGATGAGTTTGAGCAAGCTCTGGGAGTTGGTGATGGACAGGGAGGCCTGGTGTGATGCAGCCCATGGGGTCGAAAAGAGTCAGACATGACTGAGCAACTGAACTGAACTGAACAAATTTTCAGTTTGTTGTGATTCACACAGTCAGAGGCTTTAGGTTAGTCAATGAAGCAGAAGTAGATGTTTTTCATCAATTTAGTTCAGTCACTCAGTTCAAAAAACTAAGATCATGGCATCTGGTGCCATCATTTGCTGGCAAATAGATAGGGAAAAAGTGGAATCAGTGAAGATTTTCTCTTCTTGGGCTCCAAAATCACTGGGGATGGTGACTGCAGCCATGAAATTAAAAGACGCTTGCTTTTTGGAAGAAAAGCTATGACAAATCTAGGCAGTGTACTAGAAAGCAAAGAAATCACCTTGCCAACAAAGGTCTGTATAGTCAAAGCTATGGTTTTTCCAGTAATCATGTACTGATGTGAGAGTTGGACCACAAAGAAGGCTGAGTGCCAGAGAATTGATGCCTTTGAACTGTGGTGTTGGAGAAGGCTCTTGAGAGTCCCTTGGACAGAAAAGAGTCCAAACCAGTTGATCCTATAGGAAATCAACCCTGAAGAGCCATTGGAAGGAGTGATGCTACCGCTGAAGCTCCAACACTGTGACCACCTTATGCAAAAAGCTGACTCACTGGAAAGGATTCTGATGCTGGGAAAGACTGAAGGCATGATGAGAAACGATGACAGAGGATGAGATGACTGGATAGCATCACTGACTCCATGGACATGAACTTGGGCAAACTTTGGGAGATAGTGAGGGACAGGGAGGCCTGTCATGCTGCAGTCCAAGGGATGGCAAACAGTAGGATATGACTGAGCAGCTGAACAACAACAACAACAAATGATACGTGTTTTTTTCTTGTTCTCATGTTTGTTGCTCTGTAGGTCTATCCACATGTCTGCAAATGGCAGTTTTGTCCCTCTTTATGGCTGACTAATACTCCGTTGTATACATGTACCGCATGGTCTTTGTCCTCTGTTCTGTTGATGGATGGAATGATTTTTAAAACAAGAAGGTAGCAAATGAAGTGTAGCTTGCTTATAGCATACACTTTTAGCTCAGGAAGAAGCAGGGGATAAAATTAGGTTGGGAAATGGGGCTGAGGCTTAGGAGCAATGTGTGATTAGAATGCAGATTCTGGGGCGGGTGTCAGTTAAGGTTTAAACAAAGAAAACAGAATAAACTAAGCATTCCATCAGGAGGAACTTAATTTCTGCTGATAATGGAGGAGCTGAAAGCCAAATAAGGGATAGTGCTGTGCCCCAATATTCATTACAGCAGAAAGTCATTAGTCCCCCAGGGTGGGGGCCCCAAGGAAGACCCAGAATTCCAGGTGGAATCTAGACCCATTTGAGTTTCAGCTGTCAGGGAAAAGAGATCCAACCAGTCCATCCTAAAGGAGATCAGTCCTGAGTATTCATTGAAAGGACTGTTGTTGAAGCTGAAACTCCAATACTCTAGCCACCTGATATGAAGAACTGACTCATTGGAAAAGCCCCTGACACTGGGAAAGATTGAAGGCATGAGGAGAAGGGGACGGCAGAGGATAAGATGGTTGGATGGCATCACCAACTCAATGGACATGGGTTTGGATGGACTCTGGGAGTTGGTGATGGACAGGGAGGCCTGGCGTGCTGCAGTCCATGGGATCTCAAAGAGTTGGACACGACTGAGTGACTGAACTGAACTGACCTGTCAGGGAAGGATTGCAGCTGCTGCCAGCGATGCTTTTGAGTCATTAGGGCAAGGGGTGGGGCAGGGTTTTGGTGCTGGCAGGGAGGGGATCTCCAAGTTAGGAAGGTTCCACTGCAGGATCGCAGCATGGTTCCTGCAGTTTGGAATATAGATTTAAGGAGAGAAAATAGTGGAGTCACAGAGGTCATCTGAAATGCTGTTGCATTTGGCAGGACTTCATAAGAATTAAAATTGAATTAGACTCTGGAAGAATGGATGGCCTACTGTCCTTAGGAGTACAGAAAAGTCACTAATTCTAAGTGAAAAGGTGATAAATATAATTGCATTAAAATTGAACATTCCATTTCTCACAGGACAATGTAAAAAGACTGCAAATGCAAGTTCTAATCTGGGAGACCATAGTTCCAGCACATGACAGCCAATGAGTCATTAATTTTTAGAATTGCTACAAATCAGTTTTTTAAAAATGCAAAGCAATTAGATACAAATAATTGGCCAAAGGTGTGAACTTGCATTTCACAATAGAGTAAATCTGAATGGCTAATAAACATATTAAAATGTGCTCAATATCAGTAAACGAGGGAAATGCAAATGAAAGGCACGCTGTGATGCAATTCACACTCCTCAGACTGAGCAAATTTTAAAAGTCAGATGACACCAAGAGCAAGGAGGCTGCTGAGAAATGGAAACTCCTAATTACTAATTCTATGCATGTACATGGATAAAACAGCTTAGGAAAGGATCATGGTATTATCTTGCACATGCCCCAGAGATTTTCCTGTATGTGAAACAACAGATCTGTACAAGTGACCATCGTTTGTAACAGTAAATTAAAAGCAGGTAAAGAACAAACCGATCCCAAGCTACTTAAAGGCCTGCTCTTAGACGAACAGATTCATGTGTCATCTGCATGTAACAGGATTACATCCCACAGGGGAAAGGATCTGGCATTTACCTGCAAACATGGACTCTTCAAAAGATGAAGCTGAATAAATATACTCCTCATCGGGACTTCCCTAGCAGCCCAGTGGTTAAGACTGTTCTTCCACTGCAGGGCCCCTAGGTTTGATCATTGGTTGGGGAACTGGATCCTGCATGCCATGGGGTGGGGCCAAAAAAAGAGACTAAAAATATATATATACATGGTAATCACAGAAGTATATTTACAGAACAGCTGAAGTCCAAGCTACATAAAACTTAACAATATGCTGTGTACAGATATGTATATACGTACATGTAACTACGAAGAAAAACCTGTATCCAAACCCCTCGGGAAGGAACCTAGGAAGGACTTCAGAATTGTTTGTTTTTTAAGATGCATGGTGGAAACATAGATGTTTGCTCTCCACTAATTTCCCTTATTGTTTTGTATTGATTACGGTGTATCAGAACGAAGGTGAGTTATGCAAATAAAGAAGGGTCAGAAAGGAGTGACAAGGAAGGGGCATCAGAGAAGACCAGGAGTGACAGGGGACTCGGCATCTTAGAGTCCATGCTCACACAGCGGGCAGCACTCTAGTCTATAAGCAAACAACCTTTCGCCCCCTCTGAGTCACAAACTTCCCCACTGAAACACAAGCCTCTTGAGGAGAGGGGCTACCCGTGTCACCCTTTCAGGCTCCCTTGTGGTAGCAAAGCGCTGGGATACTGCCGGGAGCCGGCATATTGCATATTGAGTGCATATTGCATACTGAATATTGAGTGTAGCACTTTCCACAGCATCATCTTTCAGGATCTGGAATAGCTCAACTGGAATTCTGTCACTGCCGGGAGCCAGCGTGAGGAACTCCGCCCATGACAAAGGTCATGAGGAAGGAGGCTTGGCATATGCGAAGGCGGGATTGGGCCTCAGGAGTCCCCCTGGAAATTCTCGAGCATCTACCTCCAAACCAGAGTCTGCGTACTTTCTGCTTTGTGCTCTCACCTACACCTCTGACTTTACAGGGGGCTGTCCCCCATTACCTCTCTCTGAAAAAAGAGTTAGCTTACAGCTCCAGTTAATAATTCCTGGGTGTGACAGTGTTTAACCTACAAACTCCTTTGGAAATCCTCTAGCCTGCCTGAATAGGTTTTTCCGGCCACATGTGATTGTTCAGAGCCTCCCAACTGTGAGAGGCAGGAGATGTTCTAAACTGTCTAAACACAGATTCTTTTGAGTAGTTAAAAGATTGATTAGAAATTGTATTGGTGAGGGATTTTTCACTTATTGAGCCAATGTTTGCTGCTAAGTCTCCATACTCCTTACCTACTGTGTCCTTGGCAGTGTATTGATTGATATAATGGGTGTATAGAAATGTAAGTAGTAGCCTCAATGTTTGTAACGTTGGACCCTTGAGTTAATTCTTTTCTTGATTGAGCCCACCTCACCTTTGCCCTATAGGAATGCAGCTTTGTCCAGTGCTTTTTTGGAGGCTGGTGCCTGACTTTGGAATAATCACCTTTAGAGAAAAATAAGTTTCTTAAAATGTTAACAGGCCTCCTGGCCAGAAGATGATGTAATTCACCTGAACTTTTGCATATGATAAGTTTGAAAGCCTGGCTTCGATTAGGACCAGGAACTGCTGTCCTTGCATGACTCCACCCCTTCCCCCATTATCCTCTATGCACAACTTAAGGTATAAAAACTACTTTGGAAAATAAAGTGCGGGCCTTGTTCACCGAAACTTGGTCTCCCCATGTCGCTCTCTCTCTCAAATTCTGGCTGAGTCTCCATCTGGAGCGCAGAACCCGCCATGCTTGCTAATTATGCCTGGGCTTCTAAGATCCGACTGGGGAGGCCTCAGTGTCTCCTCTCCTTCGGGAGAACGGAAGGACGCCTGCGGCCTACGTAAGTGGTGCAAACTTCTTGTCTTGAAGTTTTATTGGTCTCCCGCATAAACCAAGCTACTCAGCCTCTTTTCTCCACTGAATTTTCCTACTGAGCTATCCTCATTCTATTACTCTTTATATCTTTAATTAATATCTAATTGAAGCTATTGTATCCTTATCCTCGCCGATACCGTCTCTCCTTCGAATACCCTGGATCAGCCGGGGCTGGACCCCGGCAGGATACGTGTGATTGAGAAAGACGGTGGCTAAAGGGGCTTACTCACCCCATCCTGCCTGCCTCCTCCCCCACTGTGTGATCCCCGGGGAGAAAAATCTCCCTAATGGAAAGAAAGAACATAGGAAGATTGAGCTGGATCTCTTTTTAGATGGCCATCTTAAATAATTCACTCAGCCTCTTTGAATACCCAGTTTCCCTAACTGCTGACTGAAGAGTCTGGACCTTCAAAACTTCCCTTCCAGCTTTAAAGCTCTGAGGTCCACAGAATCACTGTAGAGAAGGCCGCTCACCTGCAGACCTTCCCACTCCCCACCTGTAAACAGTTGTTTCTGAGCCTGAAACCCTTGGGCTTAGCTTGTCTTTTATGCATAACTGATGGCAGAGAGTTTTTATTTTATGTGAAACACCTTTTTTCTGACTGCTGTACATCAAAATGATGGGTCTGCCGAAATAATTTCTCCGCTGTCAACCTGAATGTTTCTAGGACTCTGCGTGTCCTTGAAATGCTCCATGTGCCTTGCTGCTATGGAACAGGAAACAGAGAAGGCGTGAGCCCTGCTTACGAGTTTAGGGCACTTGAGTTTGGTTGACATTTAAGCATTGACTTTTAAACCACATCATCATTTGGCAAATTTGTTCTTTAAATGCATTTTATTGGTATCTTGAAGAAATAACCTACAGATCCAGTTAATTTTGTTTCTGTCTGATGCAAAAAAAAGACAGCCTGATCCAACTGTATTTTTATGCATTCACATTGGTGTTCATTTCTAAATAACACTATCCATAATTTTTACTGTACCTGTTTTAGGGACATGATTTTGACATCTATGATTGTTGCTGGAAGTCAAAAGGATAAGTTTCCTCTTGCAAAGCTATTTCTTCTTTTAGCATATTTATTTTCAAAATATTCTAATTTAGTAGTGAAATATATGGTTCTAATGGGGAGATCAGCAGTATCAGTGTTAGAAGAGGGTTCTCCTGCAAAGGAAACCATAAACAAAATGAAAAGACAACTTATGGACCAGAAGAAAATATTTTCCAAATGATCAAATGATGCTACGGATAAGGGAATATTTTCTAAAATATACAAATAACTCATAGAGCTTAATATCAAAAAACGAACAATCCAATCAAAAAATGGGCAGAACTAAATGGACATTTCTCCAAAAGACATACAGATGGCCAACAGGCACATGGAAAGATGCTCAACGTCACTAATTACTAGAGAAATGCAAGTCAAAGTCACAATGAGATAGCACTTTACACCAGTCAGAATGGCCATCGCCAAAAGGTCTGCAAATAACAAATGCTAGAGAGAATGTGGGGAAAAGGGAACCCCTCCTATACTTTCAGTGGGAATGTAAACCGGTGAAGTCCCTATGGAGAACAGTAGTGTGTGTGTTTAGTCGATCAGTTATGGCCATCTCTCTTCAACTCCATGGACTGTAGCCTGACAGACCCCTCTGTTCATGGGATTCTCCAAGCAAGAATACTGGAGTGTGTTGCCATGCCCTCCTCCAGGGAATCTTCCCAACCCAGGTCTCCCACATTGCAGGCGGATTTTTTTTTTTTACCACCTGAGCCACAAGAGAAGCCTGGAGAACAGTATAGAAGGTCTTTAAAAAACTAAAAGAGCTTCCCTGGTGACTCAGATGGTAAATAATCTGCCTTCAATGCAGGAGATCCAGGTTCAGTCCCTGGGTCGGGAAGAGTCCCTGGAGAAGGGAATGGCAACCCACTCCAGTATTGTTTCCTGGAGAATCCCATGGACAGAGGAGCCTGACGGGCTAGAGCCCATGGGGTCACAAAGAGCTGGACATGACTGAGTGACTAGCACTAAAAAGTGAAAAGTAGAGTTACCACATGATCCCATTCCTGGACACATATCTGGACAAAACCATAATTTGAAAATAAACAGGTAATGCAATGTTCACTGTAGCACTGTTCACAATAGCCAACACGTAGAAGCCACCTGAATGTCCACTGACAGATAAATAGGTAAAGACTATGCGTTGTATATATACAATGGAATGCTACTCATCGGTAAAAAGAATGAGAGAGTGCCGTCTGCAGCCACATGATGAACCTAGAGATGATCATACTGAGTGCAGTAAGTCAGACACAGAAAGACAAATATCATACAACATGGCTTACGTGTGCAATCTAAAAACGTGACACAAATGAACTTACTTACAAAACAGAAACGGACTTTCAGGCATAGAAAACAAACATGGTTATCAAAGGGATGGGGGACAAGTTTGGAATTTGAGATTAACATATACACATTACTGTATAAAACAGAAGAGAAGGAAATGGCAACCCATTCCAGTGTTCTTGCCTGGGAATCCCATGGACAGAGGAGCCTGGCAGGCTACAGTCCATGGGGTCACAAAAGAGTCAGACATGACTTAGCAATTGAACAACAAAAACATACGTGGGTTTGGCATCTCAGGTGGTGCAAGTGGTAAAGAACCTGCCTGCCAATGCGGGAGACATAAGAGACACAGGTTCAGTCCCTGAGTTGGGAAGATCCCAATGGAGACATAAGAGACACAGTTTCAGTCCCTGAGTCGGGAAGATCCCAATGGAGACATAAGAGACACAGGTTTAGTCCCTGAGTCGGAAAGATCCCAATGGTGACATAAGAGACACAGGTTCAGTCCCTGAGTCGGGAAGATCCCCTGGAGAAGGAAATGGCAACCCGCTCCAGTATTCTTGCCTGGAGAATTTCATGGACTGGGGAGCCTGGGGGATTACAGTCCATGGGGTCACAGAGAGCAGACTGGACTGAAGTGACTGAGCACTCACATAGAACAGATAAATAACAGGGATGCATTGTGTAGCCCAGGGAACTATATTCAATTATTTGTAATAATTGAATTCCTATAATGGAAAAGAATCTGAAAAAATATGTATCTGTATCTACACACACACACACACACACACATGCCTGAACTCCTTTCCATACACCTGAAACTAGCACAACATTGTAAATTAATTATACTTAAAATAATGGTTAAAAAAAGCAGAGGGACCTCATTAGCACAAAATACACTGGGTTCAAGAGATTGCATGATTGGGGTACTTTTGCCGTGGCCCCTGTGTGGGCCATCTAGTCGACCTCTTACATCCTGGGACTGCCAGGTTTCAATTTTTGCCTATCTCTTCCATTAAGCTTAGGAGTTCTGCTCTTCATTGTCCTAATTTTAACCTTTACCCTCTATTTAGCAATTAGTACAACTCTGCTCACTCCTAGTTTCTGAACATGGAGTTCTTGAACCTTTGTGGATGTGGCTCCAGAAGATCAGATCCAGCTTTCAGATTGGAGTCAGTTTCAGGAACACAATCTCACATTATCTGCTTTATTTTTCGTGATCCTAACATTGTAACTCTTGGTGTAGACATATTTTCATATTTGCTGTCGATGTAGTTAGCCCTTGTGTGTAAATGCAAATAGTTTTGCTGTGTTTTTACCACGTGTGTGTGCAGGATGACCTGGCCTTATTTCTAGACTAGTGAATAGCCTTGAAAAATGATCAGAAGGTTTCTGTGTGAGACTGGCATGTTGTTTCAAAGAGCAGTGGTGATTAAGACCTGTGAATGTGTTCCTTCATTCAACAAACATTCGGTCAATATCTACCTTATGTCGGCCATTATGAGTTTTGAAAACTGGGAGTAGAAATAGACAAGTTGCCAAAACTATTCTCAGATTAGTCCAGGAGTCAGAAATAAAGATGCATTCTTCTCTGCAAATATTCTCAGCAGTCAGGATTTTTACTCCAAAGTAAGTACACAGAAATGTTTAGGGACAATCACTCTCTTGGGACAGTTATCTAAAAGAAAAATATCCAAGAAGAGTCAAATTAACCCCCCAGGACAGATTCTCTAATTGTTTGAACTAGGTTCTAGAAGAGAAATGATCTCAGTGGGAGCTGTGAACAGGAAGCCATGGGATGTTGGCTTACCAAAAAAGAGAATTCAAAGACTTGGCTTCATTACTGAGTCCCTGAAAGGGATAGAACTGTGCTTACAGCGAAGTGAGGAACTGCATTTTACTTCTTAAGTTTTCAAAGGGTGGAATTGCTTTAAGTTCAGGAGATGGTAGCAAGAATAAAGAGGATGATATCTGAAGTCATAGTACCTGGGCTCACATCTCAAGTCCATGACCTTGAGCAACGTATCTGAGTTCTTTTGTCTCTGCTGCTGCTGCTAAGTCACTTCAGTTGTGTCCGACTCTGTGCAACCCCAGAGACGGCAGCCCACCAGGCTCCCCCGTCCCTGGGAGTCTCCAGGCAAGAACGCTGGAGTGGGTTGCCATTTCCTTCTCCAATGCATGAAAGTGAAAAATGAAAGTGGAGTCGCTTAGTCGTGTCTGACTCTCTGCGACCCCATGGACTGCAGCCCACCAGGCTCCTCCATCCATGGGATTTTCCAGGCGAGAGGACTGGAGTGGGATGCCATCGCCTTCTCTTCTTTTGTCTCAGTTTCTTTAAATGGGAGTAATGGTTATACTTATCTCAGAGGGTCCTTGTGGGAGATGATGAGGTAACACATACAAAGCACTTAATTTGAGGGTGAATGTGCCTCAAGTGCTGGTCATTATTATTGCCCAGAATGTACTCTAACTTTAGTCAATTAGAATATACAGTCTTAGACTTGGAAGAGACCCATTGCAGGACGCATTGCGTTTTTGAGAAATGGTTATAGGGTAAAGTGTGCTCACTGCTCTAAAAGCCTCCGATTTCCTTTTGAATAGTTCTAATCGTTAGAAAATCCTTTCTCGTTGAGCCGGCAGCTGTGCTGTCTAACTTGCACCTATTGTTTCTGCTTTGTGGAGTTTCACACAACATTTGAGGTTTCCTTCCACGTGGCAACCTTCCAAATAACAGTGTTTAAAGACATTTTCATTTTTCATTTTCCATGTGTTTTCTCATTTCCAGAAATTTTTTTCTAAATTATTGGATCTGTGTAACAATCCTCCATTTTTATGAGGACAGTGTTGGATAGCTATCTAAATACCAATTCTCAGCTCCTTTTTCTTTCACTTGCTTCTAAAATAAAGTTGGGAAAGCAGTTAAGGGTAGCCAATTCTGTTCAAGGAGATGTAAAAATAACTCAACTGGAAACTTTCTAGGAAAGCATTTCTTATTAAAGCAATCTTTGCAAGTGACCTTGTCCCTTCCCCTTTTATCTCCTTCCTTCCTGAAGTGAGTGAGGATATGATGACTGGGGCTATAGCAGCCATATTGCAACCTTGAGATGCTGAGATTAAGAGCAAAATTCAGCAAACTAAAGCCACAGGAGTGGAATAATCCAAAGGAGTCTAAAGTTTTTGACCATGTTCAGCAGCTTGCAACGAATTATTTCAGTATTTTTGTGCATCAGATCATAACTATTTATATTATTGAAACCAGTGATTCTGAAACTTTAGCATGCATCAGGATCTTGTTAAAGCACAGATTTCTGGGCCCTAACCCTGGAGCTTCTGATTCTATAAGTCTGGAAAGGGGCTTAAGAATTTGTACTTCCAGGAAGTTCTCAGGTGGTAGGGGTGGTGGGAGCAGACTTTGAGAACTCCTAGTTTAAACTGTGTTTCATCTAATTTTCTTTTCTTTTCAGCTTACGACCTTCCTTAATAAATAGAAGTAAGAATCACTATTTGATTTTGAATTGCTCTTAAAGTGTTTCATCAAATTTCAAGAAAGGACTTCTAAAACTCTTTTTCATTCTAAAGACCATCCACATATTCACTGCAGCTAGCATAGTTACCCGAGTTTCTCTTTAGTGAACCAATCGATCTGTGGGACTTGCAGTGAAATTTCATCATGTGCAGAGCACTGTCGGAATTTAAGGAAGGTGAGATATTGTCACTGCTCCCAAGGAGTTTAAAGTCTGGATAGGAAGTGGCAGGAAAATATACAGGAGCTACCACTCTCCATTCTTATCAGATATTGCCTTTTCCAAGGAGTTTTCAAATATATCAGCATAGTCAATGCTGAAGATAATGTAAAGGAGCCACTTTATCACCCGTTTGACAGAAAAACTAAAGTCCAACTGGTTAAGGTATGAATCTAAAGAAAGCCAAAACTAATAAAGAACAAAATCAGACCTAGGGATTTTAACTCCTAGCTCAAGGCACAAGCCATCAGGCCAATGCTTGGGGAACATTTACCATTTCTGTCTCCTCCCCTTTCAGGACAATAAAAAAAGAAAGTGAACTTTACTGTCTTCTAACACTTTGTGGTCATAAATTGCCTTTCACTCAGCATAAGTGACAACTGAAACTTGGACAATTATCTCTAAGAACCTCTTTTAAAAAGTAACTTTTCAAATGATGAGAGATGTTCAGGACTGCTAGGTATCATTGCAAATTTGCACAAAGGTGGTCAGAGAAGACTGACATCCCAGACATTTCCCTGCCCCACCACAGGCAAGACGACCTCCATCCACATGAAGGAGGGTATTTTTTGTCAACCTCAGGGGAGAGGGAACCAGAACATCCTGGCTACTCAGAGTGCCATGAAAATATCAAAACGTCCCCTTGGAACTCCATTTGGAAAGAAATATGGAGCAGGCAGACCATTTGAGAAGGTTATCAATCTTCAAGAAAATTTGAACTTTGAACTGACTGAATACTTACTCAAAAGAGATTATTTGAAACCAGAAGAGACTGGGTTAACTTTGATTTTAAATTTAAGTCCTCCGTCTTCTCTTCTGCCCTCCTTTCCCCCAATTCTAGAATCAGGGTTGGGGACTCATGAAGAAATTGTGGAATTTTAGATAAAGTGATGAGCTGCTTTTTTGTATTTGTTTTTAGAGATCTTAATTGTGAGTTATGAATTTCAGTTTCACCACATATGTAAAATTTGCCACATATTCCAAAAAGTAAAAATTAATCCCAGTAGGGATTTATGCATGATGCCACACAACAAGTGCAGAGTAAAGTATAAGTTCTTACCCTGGAATTGCTTACAATCTAAAATAGAGAAAATAGACATTGATAAAACTTTTTTTTTTTTTTAAGTAAAGCAATTGTGAATTCATTACACAGGGAATAGTGTTCATTTTCACAATTAAATTGTATTTAATCTTTTCCTTAAATATCTTTCTCTAGTTTAGACATTTTAAAATTCATGAGCTATAGCAATAAATACAATAAAACTTTTCAGTGTTAAAGAATTTTAGTTAGTATGCTATAAACATGTGTGAATTGAGAACCATGTAGACAAGAGATGTAAACAGAACAACAGCCTTTTAAAACCTATGTTATTTTAGAAAAAAGGAAAAAATGTAAACAATTTCTATTCAGAGATGGAATTGTAACTGAAGTAGACTATTGCCTATATGGTATAATTTGCATAGTAATATTTTTTTCTCTTTCGATTACTGAAATTCAACCATTAGTGATTCATTCTCTAGGTACAAGCATTGTGGTCTTTCTGTAGGCCTTTTAAAATGCAAATGCATGTGGAAGAGTGCAACCAAATTGAGCTCTTCACAGTTTAGAGTGGTTGCGAATATCAAGATGGATCCCTTTCTCAGCATAGGAACATAAATTTTTTTAAGTGTTCAGAGCGAAACACACAAAGAGATTAAAAGTTGGAGGAGGAAGCAAACGTTCAGAAGTTAGTGGAGAGACATGCACTCAAAGTTAGTGTCCCATATGTCACAATTATGGCTACAGCCATTTCTATTTTATTATTCTGTGTGTAGGAGCCAACTGCTGCCATGGCTGTACCATCTCATGAACTTAATAAAACTGCATATTCCTATAGGATGTTTGACTTGTGACCGTCAGACCCTTGAACCCTGGAGTCCTCCAAAGTCCCTCTGCTTCAAATCTTCAGGTGACGAATGGAGAGAAGAGGACTGAGCAGGAGTTTGCATGAAAGTCCTAGAAGGTTTTTAAGGCTGAGACTTGGGGCCAGCGTTTTCTGTTATATTTCCTTGGCCAAAAATAGTCTTTAGACTTCTAGACAGGGGCTGTGGAAAATAGTTTTTCCGTGTCCCTAGGAGGAAAAGTACATGGTTTGTTAATTATATAATACCTTTCTTTGCCACCGTTAGCTCTCAAAATTAGTAATGGGAATAACCATCTGAAACACACACAAAAAAGTTTCTAACATTTAAAGTAGAACAGACATTTTCTTGGCTTGCAGGAATTCCCAGGTGGGAGAACTTACTAGTCATCTGTGACTTTCTTCATCTATGGATGAACACTGATTGAGTTCCTGTTACACCAAATATGCAAAATCACAAATGTTAACTATTGACTATATATACACTGTGTATGAGACTCTGTGTTGCCTGTGATAAATACAATTAAGTATGATAAGTATATTAGGAGCTGTTTTATTTGGTGCAATAGGGATTCAGAAGGTTAGGTCAAATAGGGTGTATATAACTGAAACATTTTTAGTTTTAACTTAGCACACATGAATGCATGTCTATTCACCAGCTGTTTCAGGTAGGGCAGTGGGCTTCAGTGTGGGTGTCCACTGCTGCCTGTGTTGCATAGCCCATGATGCACAAGCTGCCTGGAACAGACAGGACTGGTTTCCTGCCTAGCAGCTACTCCCCTCTCTCACGCTGCCGAGAGCTTTTCTCCCCCAGTGTCCTCCCCTTGGGTGGCTTTGGTGATTCTCCACCCCTTCTGCATGATGTTAGGTATATAGCCTGTTGGCTTCCCAGGTGGCACTAGCGGTAAAGAACCTGCCAATGTGGGTAGACCTGAGACATGGGTTCAATCCTGGGTCGGGAAGATCCGCTGGAGGAAGGCATGGCAGCCCACTCCAGTATTCTTGCTTGGAGAATCCCATAGACAGAGGAGCTTGCGGTCCGTGGGGTCGCAAAGGGTCGAAAACAACTGAAGCAACTTAGCACTCACATATAACCTGTTCTTGGCCTAGTAGACACAAAGGAAACCTAAAGGGCTTCTTTAAAAGCTGTTTTTGCTTTCAAAAGGCAATGCACAAGGGATCCAAAAGTCCCCTTTGGACCATTGGCCATAGACTAGGGTAAGATGCCTTGAGCTGTTGCTGCCATCTTGATTCCTGGGAGGAAGATTGTCAATAAAATATATAAATGGTTGGACAGAAGAGTGGAAATGAAATGGGATGCCTTAATTAAATTGCTATATGAAACAGTCCTGAATCTTTTCTACCTCAGGATTTCTGGCTAACCAGAATAATAATTCCAGTATTCATTTGCCTTTCAAGTAGAATTTCTGTTTTTTCTGGCCAAAAACATCTTATTTAAAACTTCAAATTCCTAGTTTGAATTTATTTAACTCACAATGAGACCTTAACAGCATTTATTAAGACATTCCATTAGAACAATCTTTCCAGATTGCTATTATTTTTCTACTTTTATAACCGTCTCACTGAAACCTAATTCAAAAGCAGGTGGGATATTTTTTTGGTTTGTTTTTAAGCAATTCAGTGTTGTTTTTTTTTTTTTTTCCTTGCAAAGCATTACATTTAGTGTTCACGGGGCAACATGTTTTTTTCACACTCATATTTCATTAGTTTGTGTGTGTGTGTGTGTGTCTGTTACTAAAATGCACAACTGAAATAGTTGACCCTTGAATAATGCAGGGATTAGGGACTGTTGTTTAGTTGCTAAGTCGTGTTTCTCCTGCAGAATTCCCTTAATAAACCTCCTGTGCACAAGCCCTCCACTCGAGGTGTGCTCCTGGGGCGCCTGTCCTCGGAACGATAAGGGCACAGTGAGGGGTGTATTCAGCGTGGTTAGAGGGCCTAGGCGGGGCTGCCACTGCCCACTGCGGTGAGCCGGGCCGTCTTTGGACCTCAGCGGAGACGGTGGTTTCACAGACACGCATCTACTCAACAGATGGTAGGGGAGCCACCACCACGCGCCGGTGAACGCGGACGGCAGTGGGGGACTTGCTGGGCCGGCGGCTCTCAAATCGCGACCTCTGGACCAGCGGTCGCAGCACCCTGGAATCTGTGAGCAATGTGGGTTCTCAGGCTCAGCCCAGACCCACTTTTTCAGAAACTCTGGAGCTGAGACTCAGTGGTCTGGTTGTTTTCTTCTTGTTTTTGAATTACATAAGTTTGCCCTGAAGTTTGAAAACGCTGTACAGGGAAAGATCTGGTTTGATTCCTTGCTCTGCTGCCTTTCAGCTGTGAGCGCAGGTGATTTATCTGCTTCCCTGATGTTTCCTTTCCTCACGTGAGAAGTTAGGGGGGTGACGCCTGCCTTCCGGGGCCAACGTGGTGTCAGTGTTCTGCCTTTGTTTTCCTTCATGTTGCTTTTTTCCCTTCCAGCTTTCCTTCTCTTCTTCCCTTTCTACCTTTTCCTCACTCCCTCTCCCCTTCTTGTCCTTCTCCACATCCTTCCTGCCTGCTTGTCTGATGTTTTTAACCTATTGTGAAAGATGGCTTAAATTTCACTATATAATAAAGAAGACAAAACTCCTCCACGTGGAGAACAGCTTTCAACACACCGAGTCGCAGTGAGGGGGCCGTTTGGCCACAGGGAAGTCACGGTGGACCAACAGGAATGGCAAGCTGGGACGAAGATGTGGGGACTTCAGACGCTGAGCTGTGGGGGTGTTTGTAGTTTATTTTATTCTTGGCTGTGCGGGGGCTTCGTGGCCGCGTGGCTTCCCCTCGTTGCGGGAGCAGGCCCACGCTGCCGCCGCGGTGGGTGTCACCCCCGTTGCATGGCCTCTCGTGGGGCGGGCTCTGGGGCGCGTGGCCTCAGTCGTTCTTGCAGGGCCTTGGCCATCCCACGGCACATGGGATCTTCCCGGACCAGGGAGAGAACCCCTGTCGCCTGCAGGGGCAGGCGGATTCTGAACCACTGAGCCCCCGGGGACGCATTGAGCTGTGGTTCGAACTTGGTGGTAAAGGCTGGGGTGGGGCAGTGGTGGGCTGGCGTAACCTGGTGACCAGCATGACTGGGGCAGGTTTATCTCACATTAATCTCCATCAGAGGAAGAGCAAGCTTTCTGGCTGGGAATTCACTTAGTGTACGTTTATACATTATCTTGGCAATTAATCCAAATAAGAGCCAAATCAGGGTCTGGTATTCTAACTGCGAGCAAGAAATAGAGAAGAATCTGAGGCTTATTGCAAGGGGGAAATTCCACTGGGCTGGAGGTGGAGAAGGTGGTGAAGAACGGCTCTGAGATTCTCAGTCTGACAGAATGGGGGTACCCCTGTCAGCACAGAGGAGCCAGTGGGAGCAGACACTGCTGAAAGAGACACAGAGTTTGAGGTGACGGGGGTGGGGGCGGCCTATGGGTTCCACATTCATCCTTCCGTCTGAAAGGATAGCACCCAGGAGAGCACTATTCTCAAAACACCCAAAATGGAAATTTCCGTAAATCTCTCTGGGAAGAGAGCTGGATGAGCAAGCTGAAATAGACATGCTTATGTATTTAAGACAAACTTCGGCCTCCAGTAACTTGTATAATGACACAGCGGTCAGTACATTAATTTGGGGAGAGGTTGGTATTTGGATAACAAAATAAAGACGCCCTGAAGCATGAACAGATTCTATGTGTAGCACATCGTCCTTGTGTGTGTGTGTGTGTGAGTGTGTGTGTGTGTCTGCAAACTGGGTTGAGTTTTTTTGCAGCCACACCACTCCACAGTCTGCTCTGTGGAGTTCAAGTTGTCAGCCCCACCAGACTGGACGCCCGGGAGCTAAAGTGCTGGTTTACAGACTCGCTCAGGAGCTTCCCAGGTGAAAGCTGAAACTGCCCCCCTTACGGGGAACAACCTAAGAAAGTGGCAGCGCCCTCCAGATAGGCAGGGCGCAGCTGTAATAAGCAAGGGGACTTACCTACAAGGCTTGTCTTGGGGTGTGTTGCTGTTCAGGCGCTCAGTCGTGTCTGACTCTCTGCGACCCCATGGACTGCAGCATGCCAGGCCTCCCTGTCCTTCACCATCTCCTGGAGCTTGCTCAAACTCATGTCCACTGAGGCGGTGATGCCATCCAGCCATCCCGTCCTCTGTCCTGGGTACAAAATGAACAGATCCCTGCATCTGCCTGCCAGAATCTTAAAGGTTTATAGAGAGACATTCACTGGGCCCAGTTGGGTATTCAGTCTACATGAGTCCTTGTAAATGGCTCCCACTGCGGGCAGGTTCCGGAGAAGGCAATGGCACCCCACTCCAGTACTCTTGCCTGGAAAATCCCATGGATGGAGGAGCCTGGAAGACTGAAGTCCATGGGGTCACTGAGGGTCGGACACGACTAAGCGACTTCACTTTCACTTTTCACTTTCATGCATTGGAGAGGGAAATGGCAACCCACTGCAGTGTTCTTGCCTGGAGAATCCCAGGGACGGGGGAGCCTGGTGGGCTGCCGTCTTTGGGGTCACACAGAGTCAGACACGACTGAAGTGACTTAGCAGCAGCAGCGGGCAGGTTCGGCAGGGTGTACGTTTCAAGGACAAGGGAGGGAGTGAGGCGCCTCTGATTGTCAGGGTTCCGGTTCTCCCATCAACTAGAGGTCAGGTCCTCTCCACAAGCTCCTCCAACCTGAGTTCACCTCATTGTCACTTCCTTTTCTTTCTTTCTATTCCGATCCATTGATATGAATGATCCAACACCCCCAGACAGTCACAGATATGCTCTGTATGTACATGTATTCTTATTTAACGTGTATTCAGAAACAAACTCCGTTGGCCTTGAGTCCCTTCTCAGTATCCAAGATCTAATTATTTGGAACCTTTATTTTTTTCTGCTATAATTTAATAAATGTTTTCATTAGCCATTCCAGAGTTTTACTAGTAATGGAAAAGGACTTTGTTTCTTTAAAATAATGCACTAATCAGTGACCCCTTTCTGATATCTCATGAGGTTTTCTCTGAGAATTTTTTTTTTTTTCCTGATCACCTAGTTCTATTAGAATAGACATTTTGGTGCCAAGGTATTTCACATCTGAATCAAATGGAAGGGAATTTATATTAAAGATTTATCCTGAAAACCTGTTTAAAACCAATCTGATCCACATATCAGCACCGCAGAGTTCAAGTGCTGAGTCATTTGGTCAGAGACAGTCTGCAAAGATGTTAGGAGACAGCAATCATGTTCTTGAGAGAGCTGGGAAAGAGACGTGCTCCGGGTTATTCCCGAGGACGATTGCTCCAGAGAACATGTGCTGTAGGAGCGCTGGGAGCCTGGATTCTAAACTTTGAGCGTGTGTCAGCGTCACCTGGAGGGCTTGTTGAAACAGACTGCTGGGGCCACATGTTAATTTCTGCTTCGGTAGGTGGGGGTGAGGCCAGAGGCGAGGCGTGCCCCGGTGATGCTGGTGCTGTGGTCCAGCGACAACACTTGGAGAAGCACGGCTTAGAGAGAGAACCGCCCTCCCGAAAAATGGGTGCGCTGGGGTAGGAACAAGAAACAGAAATACCTTGCAACTTTCTTCGATTTCAGCCTTGCACACCTTGATTCTCCTAAAACACGACTTTGTTTACACTTTCAATTTGCTCAAAACGTCCACTCTTCCTTCTCTTCTGATTACAGTCACAACACTCAACCGGAAATTGCAAACCATCCGCGATGCCCCCACCTTTCCTTTGTGTTCGTGACGAGCTGGCCCATTTCCTGGCCCTCAAAAAATTCTAAGCCTCCGTCTCCTACACATTTGTTCATCCTGCTTGTACTCCCTGGAGTGCATTCTTACCCTCCTCATTCTTTTTGCCTTTCAAAGTCCAGCCTGTTCTTGAAGACTCAGCTAAATTCCTTCTCCTTCATTAAATTTTTTTTTCAGATAAAATAACTTTTTACCCTAAACTTATCACAATCTTCTTTTTAAATAACTTCGTTATTTTTATTTTGCAAAACATTTCATTTCCACCTACTGAATTAGGAAAAGACCCTCAGATACTTTGATAGCATTTACTTTTGTGGCATTCTTTTTAATTCTCAGACCTACCCTATAAGATAGATACTATCAATATATTCATTTTACAGACAACTTACCTGTGTATAGTTCACTGTACCGTTGAGCCTTGAACAAATTAGGGCCTAGGGAAACCTCCTGTCTAGGAAGTAGAAAATCTAAATATAACCAATAGCTGGCCGTCCACATACACAGTTTCAGATCCAAAGACTCAACCAACCACAGACTGCGTAGTCCTGCAGTATTCACTACTGAAAAATTTCTGAATGTAAGAGGACTGGGGCAGATCAAATCTGTTGTTTAGGGGTCAAGTGTACTTCTAAACTCAAGTTATATGACACTGAATGTATGATCTAAATACATGTGTGTTCTCCCCAAGTACTTCACAGTACTTTGCAAATAATAGTTCATTAAAATAATTGCTGCATTCAAGAGAGTCTTCTTTGGTTTGCTATAAAGCAGAGATGATTAAATATTAAAATACTTGAGAAAGTTAGTTCTACAGGCTTTTCTGTGAACTAAATTCTGATTACCAGGAATAACAGTTGATTTAAGGGTACTTGGTTCTCTGTCCTCAGATCAGGATGATTCTGCAGGGCCATTGTGGTCCAGAGCTCCTGTAGAACTGACTGAGCCCTTTGTTGGGATTGCATTGACGTTCAACTTCTCCCTTGAGACAACCCAACTTCCTTTAGTCTGTCTCAAGTCCTGATCTTAAGGAGACCCCCATTAAACTTCCTGCATATGGATTTTCATGTCTCCAGAGTCTGCTTACTGAAGAACCCAACTTAAAACAGAAAGAGCAGGGTATGATGTCAGAGGGAAGGTGTTCAGTTTTTCATCATGGGGAATGATGTTTGCGGTGGGTTTGTCATATACGGCCTTTATTATGTTGATGTATGTTCCCTCTATGCCCACTTTCTGGGGAGGTTTTTTTTGTGTGTGTGTCATAAATGGGTGTTGGATTTTTTTCAAAAGCTTTTTCTACAACTATTGAGATGATCATGTGGTTTTCATGTGTTAATTTGTTAATATGGTATATCACCTCAATTGATTTGTGTATACTGAAGAGTCCTTGCATCCCTGAGAGAAAGCCCACTTTGGTGTGTGAGCCTCTCAATATGCTGTTGGATTCAGTTTTTGAGTATTTTGTTGAGATTTTTGCATCTGTATTCATCAGTGATATTAGCCTGTAGATATCTTTTCTGTAATATCTTTGTATGGTTTTGGTATCAGGGTGATGGTGGCCTCACACAATGAATTTGGGGATGTATATGTATAGAGTGGAAATCATATATGATTTATCATCATATTGGATTTTATCAGGTATCATCTCAGGGAATTGACTTAATCTCTTGGAGGCTATTTTCTCATGTCTGAAGAGTGACTTTATTCTGATTTTAAACAGCCCTACCACAGCATTGGACACAATGCAGGAGACTGTGGGGCATGGAGGCCCAGGACTGGTTCAATCAATGGAAGCTCTAGTCTAAGCCCTCCCAGATGTGCTGCTTATTAATTATGTTGATACACTAGGTCTAGATTTGTATTGAAGTTTCCTCTTAAAGAAGCCACATGGATTCCAAGTTACTCAGTGTTTCCTGAAGTGAGATTGCATGGCAGCCTGGGATTTGCAAATCTTCACCTGACAATGATGTTTATGTAACATTCCTGACCCCTGTGTCTGAGCAGCTTCCAAAGCCCAGAGACTCACTCTTAGTTCAGTCCCAGCACCGGTGCTGCCTGCCCTGCTAACAGCCTCCCTGAGCCCAGCCTTCTCTTTCTATGACCTGATTTAATTGTTATGGCACTTTATTATTATAAACCACCATTTTAGAAAGTGTTGGACTCAGTGGACATGAGTTTGAGCAAGCTCTGGGAGTTGGTGATGGACAGGGACCCCTAGTCCATGGGGTCACAAGGAGTCAGACATGACTGAGCACCTGAACTGAACTGGACTAAGTGTAATTTGATCTCCAAGATTCTGAACTCTTAGAAAAACCTCCGATCCTGAATTTTTCCTAAAACTTGTGTGTGTGCTCAGTCACTCAGTTGTGTCTGGTTCTCTGTTACCCCATGGACTGAAACCCTCCAGGCTCCTCTGTCCATGGAATCCCCCAGGCAAGAATATTGGAGTGGGTTGCCATTTCCCTCTCCATTTCTTTAACTTAACTTGCATTAAATAGGATCTTCATTTTGATGGCCTTAAATTCTCAGTGTCTCCCCCAAAACCTCCATCCATCACTGACTTTTTCCGTTTATAGCATTTTCAGCTCGGCCTCTATCTTCAGCTCTCATACTGTGAGTTGACCCTAAATACTAGCTCCCCGGTATCTAGTACTTAAGTATGTACCAGGCATCACATGCTTTTCAGCAGGAATTTGCAAAGGGTGGTTCTGCAGACCAGGAGCAACAGCGTCACTGCTAAACTTGTTACTAGGAATACAAATTCCCAAAACCCACCCAAGATCTAACAAGTCAACAGCTCTGGGGGTGGGAATCAGTAACCTATGTTTTGAAAAATACTCAGGTGATTTGAGGGTAGTTGCTTTAGTCTGAAAACCACTGCTTTACCCACAGTAGCTTATTTTATTACAAAAGCCCAATGCTAAAGGGTGTTGTTTAGTTGCTAAGTCATATCTGCCTCTTTGCGATCCCATGGACTGTAGCCCACCAGGCTCCTCTGTCCATGGGATTCGCCAGGCAAGAATATTGGAGTGGGTCACCATTTTCTTCTCCAGGGAGTCTTCCTGACTCAGGGATTGAACTCATGTTTCCTGCATTGGCAGGTGGATTACTTACCACCTGGGAAGCCCAAGACGTGGGTTACATAGCCTTATTCCACTTTACCATGAAAAAAAATAAATAAATAAAGGCTGACAGAGATAACTGTGCACAGCCTCACACGGTGCAGGTGGCATGTGGCAAACGAAACCCAGGGCTGAAAGCTTTGTGAGTCCCTCCTCTTCAGTTCCACTCCACGAAACCCCAACTTGGCTGACCTCCCATCAGTTCTACTCTGCTGGTGACTAACTCAGGTAAACCATGCATGCTTTCTTTGGGTACTAAGGTCTTTGAATACTGCTGGGAGAGCAACCAATAAAAATGCCAATTGTATTTCATTATAATAAATGTATATTTTTACCCCAGAGTCTATGCCTGTGGTGGGATCACTTTGTGGTTTTTCTCTACATCTCTATGGACTTACTACAATATCCCTGCTCCAACTTGTTCCAAGTGCTTTCTCCAATGTCCTAGCTTGAAGCATTATTTCTGGCCGATCACAAGGTCTCAGTAGAAAGCTCATCTCTGTTTTCTTGGGCACACAGGGGCAAGATAATGAGAGCCTTTCTCACTTCTTGCTGTGGCACTTTAAAATCTTGATACGTCTTGTTCCCACCTTCGTTCTTGTTTCTGAGGAAGATGTGACCCTTTTCTCTGCTGAGATCGATTTCCTACACTCCTGGCTCACTCCTGGTTCACTCCTGGCTCACTAGCTGCTTCTCTTTCCAGCTATTGCTCAATCAATTCTTCCTTTCTCTCCCCTGGAACTCCTCTCCCTCGCTTGTGGTCCCTTAACCCCATCAACAGAGTTTGTTTGGACTTTCTTTTGCTACAAAGGAATAGCCTTTCTCAATTCTGTTACGAGCCCTCTACCCCAAATTTCTCTTTTTCATCTTCACCTGATAGAGTATCCTTTAAAGAAACTGGACTAACATCCTTCTTTAATTCCTTTGCCACTCAGATACCTTTCTAATACAAAATTCTCTTGAGTGTAATCAATGAACTCTTTAAAGTCCCATCCCTTCCTAAAACAAAATCAAAAGCTTTCCCAATGTGTATTAATATTTCCCCTTTAAGCTATCTAGGCCATCTGTTACCTGTATTCATCTCTGTCACAAAGCGTTGCCCTGACTTGGTGTCTACAACACTTGAATAGCAGAACCCACATAGCCATGTCTTCTCATATTTTAAATTGTGATTTGGTTGTACTCTTTTTCTTGCTGAATTATTAATTTATTCATTCAATAAACATTTCTAGAGCCTGTTGTTGTTATTCTCTAAGTCCGGCTCTTTGCTACCCCATGGATTACAGCACACCAGGCTTCCCTGTCCTTCACCATCTCCTGGAGTTTGCTCAAGTTCATGTCCATTGAGTCGGTGATGCTATCTAACCATCTCATCCCCTGCCGCCCTCTTCTCCTTTCACCTTCAATCTTTCCCAGCATCAGGGTTTTTCTAATGAGTCGGCTCTTCACATCAAGTGGCCAAAGTATTGGAGCTTCAGCTTTAGCATCAGTCCTTCCAATGAATGTTCAGGCTTGATGTTCTTTAGGACTGACTGGTTGGATCTCCTTGCAGTCCAAGGCTTACTGTGTACCAAGCAGTTAGGTGTTGGGGCTGTAACAGTGAGAGTGATACGTATTCTCCTGCCCTCTCAGACCCTACAGGAGAGAGCAAAAATATCAATGAGAAAACAGTGCGCCGTCTCCCCCAGGCCTCACAAGTCCTTTACGCAGAGCTCCAGCCATCCCCTGCAAATCCACGTTTTGCAGGTGATGACCCGTAGAACTGGGGAGGTCACAGAGCTCCAGGCTGCTGTCCTGAGCACTTTGATTCTTTCTCTCCTCTACCTCAGAAACTGCACATTCTCCCAATCATTTTCCATCCTAGACACATCCCACATTTCTCAGACATGGGAGCCAGCACAAGCTCTAGTCCACAGCCTGCTTCCCCAGAGCAAGGCTAGAGCTTCTGTGTGTAAGCACCCCACCTGAACATCTGCCCCAGGCTCTGACCAGAAGTGTCTGCAGAGAACTCAGCTGATGGCAGCAGTGGTTTAGTTGCTCAGTCGTGTCTGAGTCTTCATGACCCCCAGACCGTAGCCCGCCAGGCTCCTCTGTCCATGGGATTTCCCAGGCAAGAAGACTGGAGTGGGTTGCCATTTCCTCTTCCAGGGGATCTTCCCAATCAAGGGATCGAACCTGGGTCTCCTGCACTGTAGACAGATTCTTTAACTGATAGCCTTTGCCAAAGAAACAAAACATAAAATAAAACCAAACAACTGGAGGTTCCCTTCTTGATGAATTAATTCTTTAAGATTTTTTTTAATGTGGATCATTTTTAAATGATTATTGAATATGTGTCAGTATAGCTTCTGTTTCATGTGTTGGTTTTCTGGCTGCAAGACACGTGTGTTCTTAGCTCCCCCACCGGGTTTGGACCTGCACTGTCTGCATTGGAAGGGGTGGTGTTAACACTGGACTGCCAGGGAAGTCCCATTGACATCTCAGCTCAGTGTCCCAAATTTTTCAGTCCAGACTCAGAACCACAGAGGGATCTTGAACAAATCACACAATGCGAGTCTCAGAAACGTCTCCTTGGAAGCACCTTTGTCTTTAACTTCCCAGCAGTGTTATCACCATTCCTACCTCAGGGCCCCTTGCCGGCGGCTTCCACTGCCTCCCGTTCTTTCTACAGCTCTGCTGTTGTCTGATTCTAGGTCTTATCAACTTGTTACCAGTCTTCTAGACTAGCCCTGGAAGGATGTTTCTTAGCATTTTCTTTCTAAATGATGGTGTGTTTGTGCGGTGGTCACTGCTGGTTTCCTTGGTGGCTCAGATGGTAAAGAATCCACCTGCAATGTGGGAGACGTGGGTTCAATCCCTGGGTTGGGAAGATCTCCTGGAGGAGGGCATGGCAACCCACCTCAGTGTTCCTGCCTGGAGCATCCCATGGACAGAGGAGGCTGGCGGGCTACAGTCCACGGGGTCAGGAAGAGTCTGGTGCAGCTGAGCAACTAAGCACAACAACACTGCTGGCTGGTTTTTAGAGCTTCTCTTGAGAACATAAAGAGTTGCAAATTACAGTCTTCCTGTACACATTCACCAGTACTCGCATTCCTAAGGATTTTATCAATAGTAATTATTAAAGACAACAACGAGAGCCTTGTACCTGTAGAGCGTTTTATCTTTTCGCTCCATTTGGCTTCCACAGCATCCTAAAATCATTCCAAGTCATCTTACAAACAGTGCTCAGCTGAGATCAGTAGGCGGGTTCGCTTTTTTCCTCCCCGTTTTGTCACTTAAAACGTGGTCCTTGGATCAGCAGCCCCTGCCTCCTAATTAAACACGCAGAACCTCAAGCCCCATTCCAGTCCAGTGGGATCTGAATATGAACTTTAGCACCAACCCTGGGTGATTGCCCCGCACAGTGAAGTTTGGGAAGGACCCCTCTAGGTCCTCGACCTGGACAACCAAGGGTGTCTTTTCACACCCTCTACCTGGAGTGAGGGAGGGGGAGGCAGAGGACCAGGAAAATGGGAGGGGAGGAGAGTCTCGGGAGGACGCGTGCCCCTCAGAGGGATGAACACGCAGGATTTGTGGAGACGGGGTTCCCTGCAGATCTGCAGTAGCTTCATCCCGTCACTTCCACTTCGTGTCTGCGCGGAGGGTGGAGGTTAACGACTGAGAGAGCGGGGGAGTGTGGCAGGCTGGGGAGAGGGGAGTGGTCCGCAGGTACCTGCAGCCACCCCCGAGGATAAAGGACCCGAGCGCGCGGGAGGACAGCCGCGCTCGGCGCCGCGCGGGAGCTCGTCCCCACTGTCTCGCTCCTGGATGCGTCCCTCCGCCCCGCGCTCGCCTCCACTCCACGAGCCGCTCACTCGCTGACAGCCAGCCCCGGCCTCCCGCCCGTTCCTGGCTTCCCCGCGGCTCCCTCGCTCGCTCCCGAGCCCCGGGGCGCACCTGGGCTGGGCCGGGCAGCGCCGGAGAGAGGCGCGCTGACCGCACCTGCCGCCCGCGCCCGGGGCCGCTCGCCCGGCGCGCCGGGCCGTCCCCCGCCGCCGTGCGCCCCGGGGACCCCACCCCCGATGCCTGGGCCGGGGCGCCGGGCTGCGGCCGGCAGGAAGATGAAGGGCTCGGCGGGAGGAAGGAGAGAGAAGCCGCTGGGCTCGCCCCCAGCGCCGCCCGGCCCCGGTAAGTTGAGCGCCCGAGCGGCGGCTGGGGAGTTGGCGGGGGTGCGCGGCCGGGCGCCGAGGGTGCGCCCCCGAGGGGTGTATTTGCGCGCGGTCGCCTGCCTGCCGGGGACCCCCGCCGCCACCCTTGTCCCCGCGCCCCGCGGAGAGGCGGCGCGAGTGGGGAGTGCGGAGCTCCAGGGTCTCCGGACACAGAGGCTGCTGAGGACCAGGGCGTCGTGGGCAGCGGAGGGGCGCGAGGGGCAGCCTGGCCCGGCCATCGGGCGCGGGCGGGCTCGCCGGGGTGGACGCCGCCGCCCGTCTCCGCGGCGTGGGGCGCGCTGCCTCCTCGGGCAAGCGGCGAACTTGATGGGATAGGAGAGCAGCAGGCTGGCTGCCCCTCCGTGGTCCGCCTTTCCCCGCGAGAAGCTGTTGAGCTGCAGGAAGCCTCTCCCCAGGGGCACCGTTTAGACTTTCAGAGCAGGAGTGGGGGGGCCGAGGTCATATAGGCGCCCCTGGATGGCATCCACCTCCGGGGCCCCCGGACCCGCTTAGAAGTGAGCGCGGGGGGTCTGCGGTACCCCGCGACTTCTTGCCCTTTGGGAGAAGTTTTCTTGTGCGTGCAAATTGGGGTCCAGAGGGAAAAGAGCTGTGCCCAGGAAGGAGTCCCCCCCGGTGAAATGCCCAGCTCCTGATCTGAGCGCCTTACGTTTAGACCTGGCCTCATCGTGCGAGTTTCTGGAGGAAAGGCCGTGTCCTCCTTTAGCCTGAGCTCGGCTGGACTAAGGAAGGATGTGCCCTTCCTGCACATTAGCCTCTCCAAGACCTGGAACCCTAAACCGAATTGGGAGACCGTCCTTCTGTTTGTCGGTGTGACCAATGAACCCTCGAACTGGCGCTTTTCTTGGACATTCCTGTGCTGCTTTTTGGAAATGTGATGAGGAAATGTTTCTTCTTTTGAGGCAGTTTGCTAATCGGCCTGTTAAACGTGACTTTCCAATGTCCGCCTCATTCCGGTTCGCCGTGTCCCCTGCAATCCAGTGGACGGTGTCCATTCCTCTGGGTTTTCGTGTCACCCCCTGACTTGTCCTGGATAATTCAGGCCCTGGTCTCTGGTCTCCAAGCATGAAAGGCAAATGTGGGTCATTTCGAATTATGGAGATTGATGCAGCCCAGCATGGCTGGGTTTTGCTGCAGTTTCTTCTCCTTTCCTTGATGTTCCTCAGAAATGAACTTGCAGCCTCTTGGAATGCAGCTCAAATATAGACTGGGGGATGAACACATATCTTGAGTTAATGTATCATCTTAGATTTAAATAACTGGAGTTTGGAAACTCTCTGGCATAGGAGAAAGTGACTTGAGCCAAAAGTTAGGACTTCTGGACTATTTTTGCTCTGTGACAAAGTGGCCTAAAGCCCTTCGGGGTCACTTAATAGTAATAGTGACGTCAACCTTAATAGCAGTAGTAAAGACGTCTAACAAGTGCCCCATTCACTGCACATCAGCAAGTGGATTCAAGGCTTTATTGCAGCTGCAAATATCCCAAGAAGGCAGCACCTTTTCCATCCTCACGTTGTGGGTAAGGAAAGGCAGGCTTCAGAGATACATTTGGGAAAGGTCGAGAGTCAGTGTTTGGGAGCCCTAGGCCGCTGGACTCCAGAGTAGTTCCATGACCAGCACCTCTGTGAGACTCTTTTTTTTTTTTTTTTTTTAATTTTATTTTATTTTTAAACTTTACATAACTGTATTAGTTTTGCCAAATATCAAAATGAGACTCTTTTGAAAAGTGGAAGGACAACCTCTACATTCCAAATCCCCTGAAAAGTTCCTCAGCTGATGACACTCTCATGGATTGATTCATCCACAGCTATTTCAAATGTATTTTTATTGTAACAGGTGTGGAGCTTGTAACTTGAAATCACAGAGTGACAATTGTGTGGCATTTATTTAATTGCACCTGCCAGCTCCAGAGAGGTCTAAATGATGAGCTCTTGGTATTTACCTTGATGACAGTCCCTGCTTGAGCCCTGTTCTTATCAATCAGTTATAGAACTAGATTATAGCCCTTCTATTAGAAGTGTGTGATTTAATATAACATTAAGCATATCTTTGAATGAATCTGTAGCATTATCCTGTGGTCTACCTGGACATTCTCATATTTCAGCCAGCTTATAATTAATGCTCAGATCCTGACAGGATGTTGAATTTCTGTTAAGAGACACTAACAGCTTGTTTTAAAGTTTCATCTTTATTTCCAGCAGTATTTCCAAAACAATTACACCCCCTGCTGTGATTTGCTATTTACTAGGTGTATCAAAAGTTTAATAATGAAACATGTTTGCAATTCAACAAAACACAGTGTTTCATCTGTAATAACAACTCTGGCTAAAAGATGCACGTCTAATTTGGGGTTATTTTATTTGAAATTTAATTAAGACGTTGAGTTTCTTATTGCACTGCAAAGTGTATGCAGGTAGCTGAGTACACATCTTCCATTATTTTCTTGTCATCTCCAGCTTTATAAACTCATTGCTTGTGAGTTCCTCAGATCAGTTATGTCAGTGCCTGTCTAAAGATTTTGAGTTTTGTTTTGTTTTTTAAACTAAGAGCAAGAGCATCAAATAAGATGTGTTTGTCATGTTTCTTCACAAGCTGTTGTTATGCTTCTTTGGGGAATAGTGATAAATCACAGATCTGATTTGACGGTACATATGGAATTTTCAAACAAAAGTGTATAAATCCATTGGGACACTCTGCTATTAATATTTCAGAAGTGGGAGCAGCTTTGGGAAGTAGAGGATCTTTGAGGAAGATCTTTTACTATGTTTCACTGCATTTGCATGGTATCTTAATATTTTCAAATAAACTGACATCGCAGTGAACCAGTAAACTAGTGGTTATTGCCATAGCTTCTCTATTGTTTGAGAGTTAAATCGTATTTTCTAGTAGTAACTTAACATCACATGATATATACATTGTTGTCTTTTGATATAGTTGAAGTCTGAAACACATATTTTGCCTACTGAAAAGAATACATTTCTGAATATGTAAGCGTTTTATCAGGAGTATAAAAATAGCACCGTAATAACTTGCCTAGAGGTTCTGTTTGTTTTTGAAATAATGAGGTTGTTATAGAGGCTAGTATATTTAACCTTAGAAGTAAAGTATTGAAACTAATTATAAACTTGAATTGAAAAATATTTTATGACAGTGGGAGTCTTATAAATGAGTTAACCTTATAATTACATGAACACGTCCTCCTGTGTTTTTAAAATTCAATATTTGTGTAGTAAGACTAATTGGTTTTTATATTATCTGGTGATTTGAACAATCAGATCTCTGAAAAGTGACTTAAACTCCATAAGTATTAGAGTCACGCTGACATCACAGTTTGAAGAAACTAATATTGGGGAAGGATATGTAATTTTGAATGTTTCAAGAGCTGAGAAGTCAAGGTGGATGACACTTCCTAGTTTTTTGACAAGGGCTCTAAAGTGGGAGTTTGAATAGAATGAGGCCCGTAGGTTGACAACCAAGCAAGCACTTAAATAACCTCTTAGGAAACCTAGAGCAGCTCAAGTCGAGTGCAGGCTGAGAATCCTTAGATATAATTAATCTTTTGAACCAGTGAATAACGCATTGTAGATCAGTTTTAAAAATTCCAGTACATTAAAAATGTGTTAATTTATATCTTCTAGGGCCTACTAAAATTAGCAATCGCTCCCCTTTCTGGAATAACCTAGCCTTAACTTTAAGAGAAAAATTGCAATGAGAAAGAAGTCTGAAGACACTGAGAGGCTGAGATGACTCAGATTCCGTCACCGTCTTTAGTCCATTTTAAATGTGATTTTTAATCCCACCTGGGTAATTCTAGGCCACTTTTAGGATTCTGCCTAGGCTGAAGACTCTCGTACTCCTAACCTGCTGATGGACTGAGATAGGATGCTATAACACAGTCCTAGATTGGAAGAAGGCCGTCTAGACAACTGGAGGGCTCAGTTTGGAGGGCCGTCCAAACAAGCAAGCAGGCAGCACTTCTATGCAGGGGATTTAAGTGAGACGTTTGCCATGAAGGAGTCCTTATTTTCCTTCCATGCAGTCATGTAGCCCATCTTCAAACAGTACCCATCTTGGAATATCCTGAGTTTAACCCAATCTGTCTCCATGAGAAGAAAAAAAATATTATTACAGTTTAGTATTAGAGAAGTCTATTTGAGGATTTTCCTAAGGGTTTCTCATAACATGGGGTCAAATGTTCTAAATTTAGGTTTTTTGTGACCTTGTCATGTATTCTGTTTTTATATCTAAAGAGGTGTTCACCATTATTTTATAATGTATTATTAAAATTATTAGAGATTTCTTTCTCCTTTAACAATCTTTCATCTACCCTCAAGAAATGAAAGAAAAGTGAGTGAATGTTCTTATTATATCTTTACTTCCACTTAAACAGAGGAATACACAGAAAACTCTAGAAGGCATCTTGAAAAATTGAGATTTTAAATTGCATTTTGTTGAGAACAAGTTCTGAGAGTTTAGCCTGGGTACCAAATCTATCCAGAGCAACAAGAATTTAAAGAACAGAGATTTAAGCTGCTAGATTGATTCTCAGGTGGTTACATATTTTACACTCATAGTAAAATATGACATTAAACTCACAGAGACCAAATAGTCGGTTAACAAGGTGTAACATTTAAGGGCGTGAACTCAAGAAATAGAATGCCTGGGTTCATCTCCTTGTCTGTTCCTTAAAAGCTGTGAGAATTTCATGAGCTTTTTGTACAGCTCTTGGACTCGATGTCCTCATCTATAAAATGGTGATAATAAACAGTCTATCACATAGGTGGATTGAAGGCTTAATAAGATAGATATATATATATGTGTGTGTGTGTGTGTGTGTGTGTGTGTGTGTATGGTGCTTTAATATTTGAAGCACATATAAAGTGCTTCAAATAGTGTCCAGTACAAAGTGAATTTGCCATTGATGTCAATTGTTTTTAATCATCTTCATATATGTTTCCTGTGACTCCTGAACCAAATGTCCACCAACTTGGTAGCTTAAAACATCAGAAATGTATTCTCTCCCAGTTCCGGAGGTCAGAAGCCAGGAATCTGTGTCTCTGGGTCCAGATCAAGGTGTCAGCAAGGCTGTAAGGATGCTCGAGGGGGGAAGCTGTGCCTTGCCTCCTGCATCTCCCATGGCTGCAGGCACTCCATCATCTGTGGTCCCCTCGCCCCCCTCGGCCTCTGCCTTCCCACCACCTTCTCCTCTGGGAGTCTGGCCTCTCTCTGCTTTTCTCTAAGGAAGCTCAGGACTGCATGTAGGGCCTACACTGATAGCCAGGATGATTTCCCATTTTAAGATCCTTAGCTTAATCACATCTGCAAAGACCCTTTCCCCCCAAAAACATGATATTTGCCAGTTTCAAGGATTAGGGTTTAAAGTAACCGAGAGGAGTACACAGTATTTTGCCTCCAACAATAGTCTTCCTCCTATTTTTCTATGGTGGTAGATGTATGATAAGATAGCAGAACTGACATAACTAAATTGTAGAAAGTGCAGAAAGGACCAGAAATTTCATACTGCGACGGACATGTACACACTGCTGTATTTGAATCGCATCACCAACAAGGACCTATTGAATAGCACAGGGAACTCTGCTCAGTGTCATGTGGCAACGTGGATGGGAGGGGAGTTTGGGGGAGAATGGATACGTGTATATGGATGGCTGAGTCCCTTTGCTGTTCACCTGAAACTCTCACAGCATTGTTAATGGGCTATCACTTCAGTTCAGTTCAGCCTCTCAGTCGTGTCCGACTCTTGGTGACCCCATGGACTGCAGCATGCCAGGCCTCCCTTTCCATCACCAACTCCTGGAATTTATTCAAACTCATGTGCATTGAGTCAGTGATGCCATCCAGCCATCTCATCCTCTGTGGTCCCCTTCTCCTCCTGCCCTCAATCTTTCCCAGCATCAGGGTCTTTTCAAATGAGTCCGTTCTTCACATCAGCTGGCCAAAGTATTGGAGTTTCAGCTTCAGCATCAGTCCTTCCAATGAATATTCAGGACTGATTTCCTTTAGGATGGACTGGTTGGATCTCCTCAAAGTCCAAGGGACTCTCCAGAGTCTTCTCCAACACCACAGTTCAAAAGCATCAACTGTATATAGTCAGCTATACCCCAATACAAAATAAAAAGTTAAAAATGAAAATAAAGTATATTGTCTTATGTTTAAATTTGGACCTAATTTTGACCACAGAGTTCAGGGCATTTGATTCTTTTCTGTTCATTGCATTTTCACATAATGCAGTCAGTAACTATCTAACGAGTGATCCCTGTGTGTTTATAGGATGCTTGTGCTGGGGCTATAGCCAACAGCAGCAGGAAAAGCAAGAGACTGGGCTCATGGGATGTCTGTAGCTGAGCGGGACCCCCTGGAACCTTCCAGGCACAGACCCCTCCACTGTATCCTCTGCTGTTGCTCTTGTCTGAAGTACCCAGATAACGGTATCTCAAAGACGTTTTCAGATGCTAAAAGCCACAACCAAATGGAAGAAATGAGCTGCTTGATGATCTTGAGCACATGGTCCCCAAACCTTCTGGTACCTAAGGATTGCTCACCATCAACCAGTGAGAGAACTGTGCTGGAACCTAGCATCAACTCTGGGATGCTCCCCTCATCTGGCTTTTAAAAATGCTTTGCCAAAACCCTCCGAGGAGTTCAGAGGGGATTTAGTGGGGCACAGCCCCCCATTCTCCTTGCCTGGCCCTGCAGTAAATCTTTCTCTGCTCCAAACTCCCACATTTCCATTTGTTTTGTCTCAAAGTTCCTTGCGCACAGGAACTTGCATTTGGTAGCATGTCTAGTGTATAAATAACACTATTCTACACAACTATTCAACTACACAACACTACACAACATTATTCTACAAAATCAGTCCTGAATATTCATTGGAAGGACTGATGCTGAAGCTGAAACTCCAGTACTTTGGCCAGCTGATGCAAAGAACTGACTCATTGGAAAAGACCCCCATGCTGGGAAAGATTGAGGGCAGGAGGAGGAGACGACAGAGGATGAGATGGTTTGATGGCATCACTGATGCGATGGACACACGTTTGAGCAAGCTCTGGGAGTTGGTGATGGACAGGGAGGCCTGGCATGCTGCAGTTCATGGGGTCGCCAAGAGTCAGACACGACTGAGTGGCTGAACTGAACTGAACTGATTCTACACAACTGGGCTTCCCTGGTGGGTCAGATAGTAAAGAATCTGCCTGCTATGCGGGAGACCCAGGTTCAATCTCTGGGTCAGGAAGATCCCCTGGAGAAGGGGATGGCAGCCCACTCTAGTATTCTTTTCTTGCCTGGAGAATTCCATGAAGAGAGGAGCCTGGAGGGCTACCGTCCATGGGTCGCAAGAAGTCCAGTGACTGAGCGACTTCACTTTGACTTCACGCTTTCTAAACAGATACTACCTTTTAGTGGGTACTTTTATTAAGTATAGTTGGCTCTTTATGTTAGACCTTGAATTTTTGGGAGCAAAGAATTACTACTAAAGCCACTTTGGAGATAAGAAGCTGAGCCAAGGACTAGCATACGCCCAGCCAGGAAGGGAGAGCTTCTGCACCCTGTTCCTTCTGGTTGTGTTATATACGCCTTGAAATAAAATAGAGAATCAGGAGCAAATTTAACAAAAGAGACAAAAGTAAAATTTTAGAGAAAGAAACAGAATTTCATCAGTCACATAACATGCTGCTGCTAAGTCACTTCAGTCGTGTCCGACTCTGTGTGACCCCATAGATGGCAGCCCACCAGGCTCTCCCATCCCTGGGATTCTCCAGGCTCAAAGAGTACTGGAGTGGGGTGCCATTGCCTTCTCCAGTCACATAACATAATTAATTAGAAATATCAATTACTAAAATGTTGTGGTGAATTGGACTTTTGGTTTAACTGAGAATTAAGAACTTTTCTTTGGACTTGTTTACTTTCCACATTTCTTTTTCTAACAGGCATTAGTTAATTTTAGGCCTTAGTGAATAGACACTGGTTTTAATTATTATTTTTTTGCTGTGCGTCACAGCCTGGGGGATTTTCGACCTTAGTTCCCTAACCAGAGATCACACGTCTGCAGTGGAGGTGCGGATTCTTATCTACCAGACCACCAGGGAAGTCCTATAATTATTCTTTACCTTTTCCCCAGTTTTTTAGTAGCGAAATCCATACAATAAGAAAATGACCAGCTTAGCTATTTTTAGCGTGCAGAGCTGCAGTACTGAGTACATCCACATCATTGTGCAATCTGTGCCCCCAACCCCCGCCAACACGCACGTCTCCAGAGTTCTTTTCTTGTAGTAAAACTAAAACTCTCTCTATACCCATTAAACAACAGCTCCTCATTCCTCTTTCCCTCCCGCCCCTAGTAACCACCATTCTGTCTGTGATTTCAACTACTCTAAATACTTTACGTGGGATGATGCTGGGTTTGTCTTTTTGTAACTGGCTTATTTCACTTAGCATAGTGTCCTCAACGCTCATCCAGGTGGTAGCACATGTCGGAATTATCTTCCTTTTAAGGAAGCAAACATTCCATTGCATGTATAGACTGCATTTTGCAGGAAACAGCCCATCATGTCTCTGTACCACATTTTGCTTATCCAGTCCTCTGTTGACGGGTGCTTGTGTGGCTTCCACGCTTGGCTTACTGTGAGCGGTGCTGCTGCTCACAACGATGTGTAAACATCTCTTTGAGACTGCATTCACTGCCTTTGGAGTATATCGTGAGGTGGGATTGCGGGGTCATGTGGTCATCCTATTTTAAATTTTTTGAGGGACCACCGTAATATTTTCCTCAGTGGCTCTACCATTTTACATTCTGAATACACAAGGGTTCCAATTTCTCCAAGCCCTGCCATCACTCATGTTCTGTAACCAGCTTATCCAGAAGCTTGTATTAAAGCCCATTAAGGCATGAGGTGGTGTCTCATGGTAGTTTTAATTTGCATTTCTCTGATGACTAGTAGGTGGAACATCTTTTTATGTCCTTGCTGACCATTTACATATCTTCTTTGGCAAAATGTCTGTTCAAGTCATTTGCTTATATTTGAATTGAGTCGTTTGGTTTTCTGGTTGGTGGTTCAGTGGTAAAGAATCTGCCTGCCAATGCCTGAGAAGTAGTTTCTATCCATGGGTCGGGAAGATCCCCTGGAGAAGGAAATAAATGGCAGCCCACTCCAATATCCTTGTCTGGGAAATCCCATGGACAGAGGAGCCTGGTGGGCTACAGTCCATGGGGTCATAAAAAGCTGGACACGATTAAGTGACTGAACAGCAATACATGCTAGAACCTAACTCATAAATAGGCATATAATCTGCAAACATTCCCCATTCTGTATGTTGCCTTTATACTCTGGTGATAGTGTCTTTTGATGGACAATTAAAAAAAATTCAAGAAGTCCAATTTATCTATTTTTTTTCTTTTGGATTGTTGCCTGTGTTTGATGTCATAGTGAAGAAACCATTGTCTTTTTTTTTTTTTTTTTACCTTTTTTGTTAACGGGCTTAAGATGTTTTAAAAACAATGTGCTGCTGCTACTGCTAAGTCACTTCAGTCGTGTCCGACTCTGTGCGACCCCATAGACGGCAGCCCACCAGGCTCCGCCGTCCCTGGGATTCTCCAGGCAAGAAGACTGGAGTGGGTTGCCATTTCCTTCTCCAATGCATGAAAGGGAAAAGTGAAAGTGAAGTCACTCCGTCAATGTTGTTAAATTAAAAAGAGACTAGGATGAGAATGAATAAACTGCAATTATAGACGAAAATGTGAGTGATCTTCCAAACATGGTGTTGACTAACAAAGGCCGGAAACCTTCCCGAAAGTTTCCATCATGTAACCTTCAAATGGAGCAAATCGGACTCAATGACTCGTCATGGTCATCGGTGAGGGAGGGGGCGCGGTGCTGGAAATGTTGTTTCCTGATTTGGGTGACGATTACATGGGTCTATTCACTTGTGAAAATTCATCAGTTTGAATATACAGTTTATGCACTTGTCTGTATTTGAGTTATACTTCAAAGAGTTCAGAAATCAATTAATCATTTGCAAGCTCCTGATAAGAAGAAATTTCCTTAAGAAGAGGAAAGCTATGTAAGGATACTCCAACCCATGCTCAGACTACCTACTGGGAGGAAATGGTTCATAAATTTGACCCATGTTTTTCAACAACCCTCAGACCCATGGAAGTATATTGTCAGAATCCTGCTGTTTGGGAAAGACAGACCATTCCTCCTACTGAGGCGGAAGATGGTTTTTGCCATGAGTCCTGCTGGAGTGAACTGAACAGTGCGGTGAACTGCATTCTTGTTCTTTACCTAGCAGAGACTCTCATAGGAACCTTTCTTACAAAACACTGAGCAGTGTAGTTACTGGGATGCCTTCTGATCTGGCTTAACTTCAGACTTTTCAATTTCCAGCAGGATGGGAGGTCCATATACCCCTTAGACAATGCTTTATAAATTTTGCCCTTTTAACGACCCTCTGACTGTGCTTGCTTGCCAGTGAGTTGAGCCCACTTCCTTTGACAAATTCCCTATGCCCATATTCTTTGTGATGAGTTGAAAGCTGGAGTCAGCTGGACTCTTTAGGGAACCTGAGAAAATGGATCCCTTTGAGAAATGGTAAGGGTTTCTCTGGGGTAGGAGTTGTGGGCAAGTCCATATTTGCCTAAAGAATTAGTAAGTCAGGTGCAGTGAGTGAGCTTGGATTCCTCTTGATAATTCAGTTCTTTATAGATCACCCTGAGCATCAGAAATTGAGATAATAATAAATATGATATATAATAAATATAATCCCATTATGGTGGCGGCTGTGTTATTAATCTTTCTACCTCCGGAAACGTTTGTCAGTGTCTTGAGCAAAGTAGGTGTCCCCAAACATTTGTTGAATGAGTAAACAACTACATCCTGCCATGTGATAGCTCGGAGAAGGAATGGCCACCCACTGCAGCAGTCTGGCCTGGAGAATCCCAGGGACAGAGGAGCCTGGTGGGCTGCCATCTATGGGGTCGCACAGAGTCGGACACGACTGAAGCGACTTAGCAGCAGCAGAAGCATGTGATAGCTCTAGAGAACGAAGTGGCAGCCCACTCCAGCAGTCTGGCCTGGAATCCATGGACAGAGGGGCCTAGAGGGTCAGTCTATGGGGTCGCAGAGTGGACATGACTAAGAGTGAACACACACACACACAAACACACACACTCACACACATGGTAGATATAGAACTTGTAGAAAATTGAGCTAAATAGCCTAAAGACACCCTAAAAAATGCCTTAAATACAACAGTGTGATTTCTCAGATTTTGATATGTTTTATCAATGTCTCTCTCTTAAATAAAGGAGACACAGCTCAGTTACTATCTAATTGATGACTTTTTAGTAGGTTGACTGAAGTTTTTAGCATTTCATAAAGAAGAGTTTGACCTGAAGAAATTGCTTTCAAAAGACCATTTTTTCAATTCCCATGAACTTTGATGAGCACTTCGTACTTATAAAAATTCCTTTTTAATTAGTGGTATGATTCTTAATTATTTATTAATTATAAATTATGTCTGATGCCAATGTATCCTTTTTGATTCTTCATAAATAAAAAACCAGGGCAAGTTAACCTGAAGAGATGATACTGGAAAAAAAATTTTCTTTTTTTGTATCATAAATTAGAACATGTCTTCTTAATTTAAATTTTCAAAGTTAAAGAGAAACTATTCAGAATTCTGAAGAAGTTAGAAGAAATAATTCCTTTCTTAAAAGATTGCCTACTTTAACAAGAGTATAATTTTCCCAATTAGGATATTTTAGCATGCTTAAGAAAATTTAAGAAAAAGGAAATAATATTCAGGACAAGAAAGGTCATCATTACAAATGATGGGGTTCACATTGCGATGTCCATTTAGAGCAAGTTTTATCATCTTTTTTTTCTAATGCACATATTAAAACATTGAAATAATGTTTCACAAGGTACAAAGATGACCTGTGAAATTTCTCATTGGTTTCTTCCCATTATTGGGTAGCTGTTACCATTAGCCCTGTTTACCATTTTTTAAAAGATGAGAACACGAAAGAAAGGCCGTGTGATTATGCAGGGCCAAATAACTCAGAGGTGGTAAGGCTGGGTTTCGAGCTAGCTGTGTCTGCCTCCACAGGCGTGGAGCCTGGAAGCACAGGAGCTTGCTGGTGCCACCCGGAAAAGCTTCCTTCCCTTGTCACATGCACAGGGACATGGCCTCTGTGGAGTCTGTCGTGCACTGGGATGATTTACTGGGGCAGCGATTGTGTAGGGATGGAATAGAGACAAGAACAATCAATAAACGACGTACTAAAGGAGCACTAATGAAACTCTAATTTGAAAATTGCTCCAAAATGGACTCCACGATGGGCTGTATAACCATACTGTTTCAGTGCAGAGATAAACTAATTTTATGCAAATGCTAAAGCGACTTTGAGAGTCATTTGCTGTACCTTGATGTGATCCTTAAGGAAAATTGTCAGGCCCATTAATAAGTTTCTCAATTGACTAAGCTAATTTGGTACTCCAAAAGGCATCTTTCTATAAATTAATGCTGCCTGTTACATTCTGATTACAGCAAGCTGCTTGCTTGCCATGCCCAAGTTTGAAGGTTGTGTTTCTGCATTCTTGTGCTTTCCCTACCACCGGCTTTCCCTTTGGTCTTGCCACGTGAGAACGGTGAATCATCTTGTCCACTAGCCGAGTCTGGAAAGTCTGTGTTACTCAGTGAATTTGTTTTAACCCCATCCCTGTAATAGTTTGAAACCTAGCAATTTAACTACTTTCCCAAATGTGTTTGTGATTAAAAAAACAACACAAAAAAGTAGTTTTGTTTAGAGCAGCAAAAGATTGTTTTTATCTTTCTACATCAAATGCACTATTTTAATCATAGACATCGAATGTTTCAGAATAATAAAAGATTTAAGGTAAGAAGAGCTGGTGATCTCTAGAGGTGTGACATAATCAAATAATATTAGAAGGCCTCAGTTTTTCTAATCTGAAGGAAACAGAAGTGGGCCGAGTCAGTGATCCCCCTGCTTGGCAGAGTGTCCTAGGAATGCACGATTACTTGTTTCTCTTTCAGGAACTCCCATTCAAAGACAGTCAGATGTTAAAGTGGAAGCGCTCTTAACAGTGAAAGTGCCGAGTTAATAGAGGGACACGCCGCCATCTAGACCCTACATCCCAGCGCAGCGTGCCCCCCACATGCCCTCCGGGAAACAGGGCCGGCAGCACATTGAGTACAGCGTGCCCCCCACAACGCCCGCCGGGAAACAGGGCAGGCAGCGCATTGGTATCTGTTCCATTGTGAAATAATGTTTGAGATTTCATGTCATTGCTTTGTCATTAGAATAAATAGCAATAAATCTGGGGAGCTGGCTTTCACTTGAGGGGTCAATAAATAGAGTCTAGTAAAGGAGGATGGTAATAAGTTATAGAAACTTGGTTGATTGCCGTAATGTGGATAGAGAATGTGGGGAAGTGTGCTCTCCAGGAGGCTGCCGTGTGCTGTGCAGCACTTCCTGTGTCTGAAACTAGACTTGTGGTACTGATTCCGTGAATATGGCTGCGTGCGTGTGTGTGTGTGTGTGTGTGTGTCTACAAACTAAAGTAGTTTAGAAGTCATTGAAAGGTTAATTTGAGGATGGCTTGGCATTCTTTTGTGGAAAATAGTAAAAGAGGTTTGGTCCAAAATAATACAGTCATCAGGCATGGGTTATGAAGAAAGAAATCATGCTTTTAAAATAGTCAGGCAAAGTCTGGGCTTCCCAAGTAGCTCAGTGGTGAAGAATCCGCCTGCAATGCAGGTGACCTGGGTTCGATCCCTGGGCTGGGAAGATCCCCTGGAGAAGGAAATGGCCACCCATTCCGGTATTCTTGCCTGGGAAATCCCATGGACAGAGGAGCCTGGTGGGCTACAGTCCATGGGTAGCAAAGAGTCGGACACGACAGTGACTAACACACACACACACGCATGCAGAGCAAAGGTTTATTTGAGCCTTTCTTTGTTAGTTGGGGAACTTTTCAGGAAGTGAAACAAGCTGTGGGAGTTCAGCTGTGAAGACTTCCCATGACAGCACTGGGAGTAGCCCCGCCAAGGAGACATTCTTGAAGGAGGTCAGGTGCTGTGACTTTAATAATCACGGTAATCCCAGACTCTCTTTTGTCATTGTGTCTGTCCTTCTTTTGCCTTCCAGTCAAGTAAAAAAGTGGTTCCATTAACAATTTTGAGAACTGAAACCTACCTTAAAAATGCCCTTTTCTTGAAAACTATAATACATGAAAACTTTAATACTGAAGCTAATCGTCCCTTATAACCCATGAAAACAAATAAGTCACATGGCCAAGCATCATAAGTGATATGATACATTGGTTTGCTTACACATGACTCGTGACTAACTTCCACAGCAGGGAGAGACTTGCCGTCTCTCTAGGGTGTCATCTCCTGTCATTTCTCCTGGAATTCCCACTGCCATCTCATACTGAGTTGATCGTTTCCTTCCAGAATTCAGCTTCACTTCTTTTTGACCTGACTCTTTCAATACCAGCACTGTTTTCTCAGAGTTTAACTATTTCTGTGCATTTAAACAGCAGATATCAACCTTGACTTAGGATGCTTTGCAATGATTGCTTTATTATTGACATATGTTAAGAATAATGGGAACCAAGCCAAGGTCCTGAAGTTAATTAGTATTGTTACATTTATTTTTCATACCTCATGATTGCTAAGACTAAAACTAAATTCCATAAATATGCCCAGGGTAGCAGAATATCTGCCAATATTCAGGAAAATTTAGCTTTATTTTTGAGGAAAATACAAAAGCTGTCTATTTTATTTTTCTTTCCTTTAAAAGGCTAATACCAGCTCATTTTAAACAACATATTGGAAGAAAAAAATCTTGGAAGTTGCATGTTAACATTTCTGTGTATATTTAAGTGAGTTGAATCAGTTGCAGTCTCCTTGTAACATTGCCCAATAAGAGTAGACTAAAAATGACTTTGAGAAGTCATTCCACAATTATATTTTTATGTTGTTCCCAATTGCTAAGTCAAAATGGCCAACCATAGTTTTAGACTTTTCTCATCCAGGGAGTCAAAGCATCACATTTATTTTTGTTGAATGATAGAAAGCGGTCATTTGCTTGCATTTTTTTGGAGTGTGGGCCTGAATTTTAACCAGCTGGTTTGGAGGGTCATGCCATTGAGTCATTAAGTCATATAGATGATTCTAGTAACTGAAGAGATGAGTGTTTGCTTTGCCTTTTAAAATTTCACTCCAACTGGACATCTGTTTCCACTGCTGTTCATCTGTTCTCCCACTCCCCTTTCACACAGGGCCTGTCGATCTGGTTCTCCATGTCACGTCTTCTATCCAGCACCTGCTCCCATATTCAGAATGTGATCTGGGTTCAGCTTCTCAGATGAAATAGAGACCATTTAGGTACATCTTCCAATGTTCTTTCTCTCATTTCCCATTGCAACTTGGCTTGCAATCATCCAGATCACGTCTCTATCACAGAAGGATTTCCACCCCAACCCTTGCTCACCTGTTTCATGTCACACTTCCTTCCGGTGCCTCTGAGACCCTTCGTCCATCCCTCACTCTCTTAAACCTTATTCTCTTTCCATCTGCCCCTGCCTCCAGAGCTGATCACCTCTTCTTTTTATGAAGAATAGCTTCCTTTGAGCAGCTGCCCTAAATCTCTATTTGGCATCATGGTCAGACTTTGAAAGGGCAACCTCCATGCGTTCCCTTCATTTTCTCACCTTGATTTGTCATGCTTCTGAGACACTTTTTAATGATCACGCATGAACTTTGTGTCAAATCCAAAGGTCTTCTCAGTATCATTTCTTCTTGAACATGCTGAAATATTTGATGCTACTGGCTATCTCTGTTTTTCATTCAGCAGTGCTGATTGAGTACCCAATACTGTATAAGGTTGTGAATTACAAATCTTAGAAATATAGATGAGATTCAACATTTTATTTCCAGGAACTCAAAGCTAACTGAAAAAGGAGGCAAGAAACCACTTAGAATATGGCATATCCAATGCAATCGTGGTTTAATTGATTTCCTAGTATTTTGTTTTTTCTTTCCAAATGTCTGGAAGGATTACAATTCTCCACCCCCTTGAAGTTAGATTATGATATGTTGTTTGCTGTGGCTGAGAACATGTCCATGGAAGTCATGTGTCACTCTTTGGCAGAAGACATTAAAAGCTGGTAGGTGGTTTGTTAGGTTCATGGAGACCAAAGGTGTTTCGGATGGTGGAGGCTTTGGTAGCTGTGATCCCGAGCCAGGATGCATTGAAATGGAGGCTTGCTGACCTAGGATCAACATGTTTTATGAGCAAGAAGTCAGTCTTTGCTTCTTTGAGTCACTGAGATTTGGGGATTTTTGTTACTGCAGCGCACCACAGCATATTCTAACTGATACTGTGCTGTATGGTAATATAAGTACTAAGAAAATACAGCTTTACTCGATGGCCCAAAGTCGCCTTAAAACTGACCATATTAAAAAAAAGTTATTAAGAACATGAAAGTAATTTTCAGGCAGAAAGTGAATTTAGTTTGATTTGCATCTAAATAAAAGGTAGTAGAGGGTCAGTGAGAAAAGTCATCCATAACCAACTACATATATTTCTTAACATACTTTTATTGTAATTCAGGGCTGCTCTGAAGTTGGTATTTCCTCCTTTATAAAACTTCTCAAAACTTATAAAACATTTTGAGTTCATTTAGCAATTTGGGGATAATGATATGCTTTGGTCTATTTTTCTTCCTATCTGCAGGCTTCATTGTGTTAAGACTGGAAAAGGACTGTGTAATTATGTGTGTGAACTTCTTGATAATCTCAATGATGGAATTTTCTTTTTATGTGCTAGTGCTTATTCCTGCACTTTTCATATAATTAATATTCTCACAATAATATGGGTCCTATTCTGACTCACTGCCTCACTCCTTGTACATACCAAAGAGGACCTTGTCTGGAGAGTAAATGTTTTGCTCACTTAATGGTAGACTCTGATTTTGTTACCACTCTTGTTTCTTGTTCTTGATATTTTATATCATTTTTCCTCTCTTTTAAATATTTTACCAAAGACTTACTTTGTAATATGTATAATTATATGTAATTTAGGATAACCTTGAATTGACTAGACACAGAAGTAATATCCCAATGGAATAGCCTTATCTTTGATTTGTGCCTGTAGATGTTATATATTCCTCTGTCCTTATATATTAAGGAATTAAGCTATAACAGTCCTCTGTCTGTCTGTCTATCCATCCAGCCATCTTTTTTGTCTGTATATCCATTCATCCATGTATCCATCCAAAGAAGTTAGACATGGTGTAGTGAATAAACAACAATGTATTTATCCATCTATCTATGCACCTATTTGTTTAATCTCATTTTGATTCTTGCAACCATATCTTTACATTTTTCTGAGCTCTTGGCTTTATAATTGATTGGGAAACAGAATTCTAGCATAGAAGGCCTTTCTGTTGTTGTTCAGCCATTCAGTCGTGCCTGGTTCTGTGATCTCATGGACGGCAGCATACCAGGCTTCCCTGCCCTTCACCATCTCCTAGAGCTTGTCAAACTCATGTCCATTTAGTTGGTGATGCCTTCCAACCATCTCATCCTCTGTCGTCCCCTTCTTCTCCTGCCTTGAGTCTTTCCCAGCATCAGGGTCTTTTCTAATGAGTTGGCTCTTTGCATCAGGTGGCCAAAGTATTGGAGCTTCAGCATCAGTCCTTCCAATGAATATTCAGGGTTGGTTTCCTTTAGAATTGACTGGTTGGATCTCCTTGCAGTCCAAGGGACTCTCAAGAGTCTTCTCCAAAACCCCAGTTCAAAAGCATCAATTCTTCGGTGCTCAGCCTTCTTTATGGTCCTACTCTCACATCCATAGTGGATAATTATTATGACAGGAGTCTCTGTGGCCACAAGGAAGGTACACTCTTGTGTTCGGCCTCTTTTCTGATCGTCTCTTCTGCCTTACCTATGTACTGCTCCACCTCCAAGTGCCCCATATGAAACTCGTTCTTTAAGAAATAAAGCTGATTCTGTAAGAAAAATCACACAAATATAACACTCAAAACAGCAATGTATGTGAACTTTTGCATGCCATATTTATCAAACTATACCTCCTGTGCAGTCGCTATTTCGTGCATAGACCATCTTACAAATGCTCAATAATCAAGAAAAACAGGATATCTGTGATGTATACAACAGATATTTCTGTTACACAGCATTTTCCTGATTCCATCTCTCAATTTCCACCTTCAGCTAGCTCTTTGAATGCAGAGTAATTCAATCTCAGACTGATTAGAACATGCACGTGGGCTCTACACAGATGCATAGATATCCACAGATTAAAACTTTTAATTTTTCCACTACATTTTTATTACATGTTTGTTCTTGGAAAAGAAGTAGCCTACAGGTAGAAAATATAAATAATATTGAAAGGATAACACAGAGCATTTACTCAGATATGTGTCCATTTGTGGTAGTATAGTTTTTCATATGTCATAGTTTCTGTACTTAGTGATTTTGAAATATATTTTTTAACAGGCTTTATGCTTAAATTTGTGATATACGGTCATATACAGAGTGTACTAAACAGTTTTTATTTGTTCCTTGGGTTGAGGACTAATGAATGATCTTTTCTCATACTCTACAAATGATGCAGTCATAATACATTTTGTTCATCGTTTAGTCACAGTTGTGTTCGACTCTTTGTGGTCCCATGGACTGCAGCACGCCAGGCTTCCCTGTCCTTCACCATCTCCTAGATTTTGCTCAAATTCATGTCCATTGAGTCGGTGATGTCATCCAACCATTTTGTTCTCTGTTGTCCCCTTCTCCTCCTGCTTTCAGTCTTTCCCATCATCAGAGTCTTTTCTAATGGGTCAGTTCTTCACATCAGGTGGCCAAAGTATTGGAGTTTCAGCTTCAGCATCAGTCCTTCCAATGAATATTCATGACTGATCTCCTTTAGGATGGACTGGTTGGATCTCCTTGCAGGCCAAGGGTTAGTCAAGAGTCTTCTCCAACATCACAGTTCAAAAGCATCAAAACTTCAGTGCTCAGCCTTCATTATGGTCCAGCTCTCACATCCATACATGACTACTGGTCGGTCAATCCATAGCTTTGACTACACAGACCTTTGTCAGCAAAGTCATGTCTCTGCTTTTTAATATGCTGTCTAGGTTGATCGTAGCTTTTCTTCCAAGGAGCAAGCGTCTTTTAATTTCATGGCTGCACTCACTATCCTCAGTGATTTTGGAGCCCAAGAAAATCAAGTCTCTCACTGTTACCATTGTTTCCCTGCCTATATGCCATGAAGTAATGGGACCGGATGCCATGATCTTAGTTTTCTGAATGTTGAGTTTTAAGCCAGCTTTTTCACCCTCCACTTTCACTTTCATCAAGAGGCTCTTTAGTTCCTCTTCACTTTCTGCCATAAGGGTGGTGTCATCTGCATATCTGAGGTTATTGATATTTCTTCCAGCAGTCTTGATTTCTACTTCTGCTTCATCCAGCCTGGCATTTCTCATGATGTACTCTGCATATAAGTTAAATAAGCAGCTTGAACATTTTTAAGTTCTTGTTCACATACTCGTGAAGCCTAGCTTAGTGAATTTTGAGCATTACTTTGCTAGCATGTGAAATGAGTGCAATTATGCAGTAGTCTGAACATTCTTTGGCATTGCCTTTCTTTGGGATTCGAATGAATACATAATACATTTTACCTTTCTGTGAGGTTGGAATGAATACATAATATGTTTTAGCTTGCTTTATATTTGATTTTGACATTCTTGAGGGTTTTGAAATTTTTTCCTGGAAATTTTTTAAATGAAGGATCTTTTTCTTCATCAGATTACTAACACCTTCTAGCCTTTTCCTAATTTCTTATAATCCATTTCCTATTCCATCTGTAAGTTTTCATGAGACTCACTCACTTCTTGGTCTTAGTTGCTTTCTAGACCTCTTAAAGAGCTGCCACTCTGAGATTTTCTTTTTTGTATGCTCTATTTTCTATTCCTTATATCCTGTATCATCATTTCCCTGCTTCTTACTATCATTTTATTGGAATACTTAACAACCTAGAAATGATGTATATGAAGTAAAATACACCTGACTCTTTGCAAGCCTTGACAATATATATCTAAATTTAAAACTGTGTTGTTAGAATTCTACTTCAGTTTTTAAAAAAATGAAACAAAATATATATGTCATTAGCAATAACAAATGTACGTTTTTTTCCTAAAATACATTTACTTAATGGAAGTATTACAGTATATATAGACATACTTAATCATATATTCATAGATGGAACTTTTTTTGCAGGACAATTGGAGACTACATAAAGAACCTCAACATGCAACATGATAGGTTCCTAAAGTCACCCAAATGTATTTGTTGACCTTTAACTACACTGACTGTATTGTAAGGAAATAAAAGGAATCACAAATGAGTAGATTACAGCTTCTTTTCAATTTTATGCTTATGTGTGTGTAATAAAAGGGGTATAGACAGTGCCGTTCAGTACAACTTTGTGTCATGTGGGTGATTTTCTATTTTTCTGGTTTTTGTTCAGTATGGTAGCCATTAGTCACATATGGCTACTGAACATCTGAAATGAGGTTGGTGTGACCCAGGAACTTAATTTTTAACTTCATTCATTTCAATAAGCACAATACCACATATAACTGCATAGCTATAGAAGGCTATTATATTGCAAGATGTTAATGGTGATTGTTTCTTTCAGAAAATCATTGATTATAGGTTTTCCTTGTTTTTTTGTTCTCATCTATAGTTTTTAAGTGATATTTATAATGAAAACAATAAAGGAAGTTTTATTTTGATGAAAACATGTCTGATGGATATTGTCCTATTATCAAAACCATAGCATCTAGATCGTTATTTAAGATTTTAATAATATATTAAAATGCTCATTTCCTTAATATCAACATTTCTGTCATATTTCAGAAATAATTGAATTTTTCCAAATGATATGCCTCTGTCTCTTGGGTCAAACAGTACAGAGATTGCAACTGAGTCCAAGCCTGTACTGCTTGCTGCATAACTATGAATGCAATTGTGTAGGAGTTTGAACATTCAAAAGGCCAATAAGATGAGCAATGAGTTGTTGGAGCAAGGAATAGTGACCTTATTTGGAAAGCAGGTAGGCCTAGAAGATGGAGGCCTGGGGTCCATAGAGCCATCTTCCCCGAGTTAGAGTTCAGGTTTCCTGTGCAGTGAAAGGATTGGTGGTGTGGGTGGTTATTGCAGACTTCTTGGTGCAGGAATCCTTTGTCCTGCAGCTGACCTTGTAGGTCAGTTCACCATGTTCCTATAAATCTCCAACAAGACAAATGCGATTCTCTGTTCTGCAACTTTTTATCTCTGTATCAGTGGTCCCCAACTTTTTTGCCACCAGGGACCTGTTTCTTGGAAGACCATTTTTCCACAGACCAGGGAATGTGAGCGATGGGGAGCAGGTGTAAATACAGATGAAGCTTTGCTTGATATCTGGCCCTCAACACCTTCTGTGCGGCCCAGTTCCTAACAGGCTGTGGACCATGGCCCAGTGGGTGCGGACCCCTGCTCCGCATGAATGGAATGTCCCCTTAAAGGTCGGAGCCTTGAGAATGGGCTTTCCCATATATTTCAGGCTATAGGCAACTCTCTTAACTTCAAGCAAGGACAATAGAATACAAGGGTTAAAGTAAAAGAAATGGGTTCAATATGGAGTCAGATTTGTTCTTCCCTACTACACAGCAGTAAATCAGGGAAGAGTGATTGTGTCTTGTATGTAAGTGGTTGAGCCACTGACCTGGATGAGAACTTGGCGCTGCCTGGGCGTGGGCATGGTCCAGGAGGCCTGGTGGCGCTCAGGCCAGGGGTGTGGAGAGAAGAGCCTCCATCTCCACCACCAGTGAGCACAGGTGAGCACATCTACGTGGAGAGAGACCCATCCACTGGCTGAGGAGACCCCAGCAGCAAGAGGCCATGGCGGGACTGAAGGCTGCTGGGTTAGGTAAGACCAGACCTCCACACTGGGGAAAAGCTGGAGATGGTGGGAGTGGGTGTAGCAAAGGCAGTCCCCTGGGATGCTCCCTGAACAGAGAAAATTACAGGGAGGAATCTATAAGCTCACTATTGATTTGTGAGATTTTTCAAATAAAGAACAATCACAGGAGATGACGGCCAAGTCTCCATGGGCTGGCACAGCATCTTCCTCATCTTCCTTCCTACCTCATCTCCCATGGAATAAGAAGCTTTCTAGGGTGGGGGTGGGGGACAAAAGTAGTGACATCAGATGAGGCTTCCTGTTAAAAGGGGACAGCTTTTAACCAAATATGAGGCTGTAATTTGAAAATGGATATGAGAGACTCATGATAACTAAAAAGGACTCACAGATTATAGAATTAGGCTGAAATGTTGTCAGGAAGCCTGTTACCTTATGGAAAAGGAGACTTAACAGCAAATATTTGGTAGCAGTTTTTAGAAAACCATGTTTACCCTGAACTTTTACTGACTGGATATCTGGACTGAATGAGTGGTTCAGATTTTATTACAGTTTGATACTGCATCGTTAAGATCTGAGACATTGTTACAAAACTTTTTTAAAGATTTTTTTTTTATCTTGACCAATTTTAGTCCTTATTGAATTTGTTACAGCATTGCTTCTGTTTCATGCTTTGGTTTCTTGGCTGCAAGGTAGTGGGATCTTATGTCCCCAACCAGGGACTGAACCTGCATCCCTGCATTGGAAGGCAAAATCCTAACCACTGGACTGTGAGGGACGTCCCTATAAATATTTGGTGACAGAAAATTGTATAGAACTGGTTCATGGCTGTGTCCTATTAAAGTCAAGATGAAGCCACTCCTCTAAAAATTTGTTAGGAAGTAATTATATTGAAGGAATCAAAAGTCCAAAGATCATTTAATTTGGTATCCAAGAATCTTAAGACAGTGCTCCCATCTGGGCTGTGAATTACACTTCTCCCCTTGGAAAATGCAAACCTTGGTGAAACCATGTCACACACAGAGGTAGGATCACATGTCACTGTGAACACGGGGGCTCTGCCAACTTCAATGGACGCAAACTGTCACCAACACTTAGCAACACTTCGGTGAACTCTGATCATCTGCATGCATGCATGCTAAGTCACTTCGGTTGTATCTGACTCTTTGTGACCCTAAGGACTGCAGCCTGCCAGGCTCTCTGTGTATGGGATTCTCTAGGCAAGAATACTGGAGTGGGTTGCCATGCCCTCCTCCAGGGGATCTACCTGATCTGGGGTCTCTTGGCAGGCGTGTTTCTTACCACTAGTGCCACCTGGAAAGCCCCTAATCATCTATATAGTTAAATATTTTCATAAACTTTTTCAATGAGGGATAAAAGGAAATTTGACTGTGGATTTTTAAGCAGGAAACTGGTAACTTTTGTCCTATTTTTTCTACTTCAGTTGTTATTTTATATATGCCAGGAAAAGTAGGGATCATAAATTCCCACCTATTTGAGCTTATTGCATACAGATTTCTCAGCCTTGGAGGGAGAAAGCAAGTCTGTGATATCCATTGTGCTGTGAATGGTTTCTTTCCTGCTTCTGTGGAAAGGTCTGCGGCTGGATCAGAGAAGGAAACACGCGCAGATTCCTTTTCTTTGGCTGCGTGAACAATATGAGGCGATGATACAAAATATATGTAAAAGGAAGCCCCTCATAAGGGTCAGAGAGAAGAGGACAAGCAATTCTTTCTCTTCCATTTGGCACCACTTTCATTCCATATTTGGAAGGACAACTAGCTTAAATTTCCCACTCACACTTAACCTGATTTTTGAATTGTCTTTTTTTTTTTATTTGGTAGAGAGGGAAGCAATTTAGATCTCTGGGTTATGAATTCTGTGAATTCCATAATTGTACCATTACTTGGAATCTATTTTTAAGCTATGAATTAACCTTAAATGGGCTTTGTGCCGATGGTTATTTATTTCTTAAACTACTATCATTGTTCACTGTTGGCTTGTTCACATTGGATTTTCATCTTACTTTCATCCTCTAGAGTTCTTGGACGTATTTGTATTTGAGGCAACTTAGTTACGGCAAGCATACTGCTTACACTGAAGCTTGCTATGTAGAAATCCAATTTAGAATTTTGAAATACAGCATCAAGTAAATAACCCTTAACATATTTTTTCAGCCAGTTTGGCCAACTGATTTAGCAATTATGCTTGTTAACTTTTAGTAATTATATTTCTTGTGTCTAAGCATTTCTTGTCTTTGAACAACCTGCTCATTTCGAAACATGGAATCTTCCAGAAAGTTCTCAAAAAGAGTAGTCCAAGGATAAAGCATAGGTGAGTGTGATATGGCTGTGCTTTGTAGGTGAGGAGTTTGGTAGACCCCCAGGGACTTTAGAGAGTGGTGTATTCATTTAGCAAAAGTAAAGTTGCTATTTTTGTGTCAGCTAAACAGGTCTGGATACTTTATATTCCTTTTATATAACCTGGGTGGTTATTTTATCAGGCTAATTACTTTTTTAATTAAACTTTTTTACTTTGAGATAATTGTAAGTACACTGCATGTGCGCTTGGAAGAAATAATACTAATTACTTTCACTGGTGCCAGCATAGCATTGTGGGTAAAGTAGGAGCTGAATCAGAGAGAAACAGGTCTATTGAACCTGATCTGACACCTCCTATTTATGGGTTCTTATGCAGCCACACTGAGGATGAAACATGAGAGATAATTTAGAGCTCTCAGCACGATTTCAGATACACACGGGGTGTAGAGTGCATCAGCTACTCATTAAGCAGTGGTTATTAATTACAGTATCTTTGAACTGTTGTTGTGATGAATTCCAGATTTTTGGTTTGGTTGTTTGTTTGTTTGTTTTAACCACAGTAGAGCACATCTCCCACATGGCAAAAAACAATGGAAAATACCCAATAATCACACATTTAAATAGGTGCTCTTTCAAGAAATGGATCCATTTCCATAAAGGAAGCTGCAATTACGTATGGATGCTGAAGCGTCAGTACTTTGGCCGCCTGCTGTGAAAGCTGACTCATTGAAAAAGACCCTGATGCTGGGAAAGATTGAAGACAGGAGGAGAAGGGGATGACAGAGGGTGAAATGGTGGGATGGCATCACCAACTCAATGGACATGAGTTTGAGCCAACTCTGGGCAATAGTGAAGGACAGGGAAGCCTGGCATGCTGCGGTCTATGAGGTTGCAGAGTCAGACACATCTTAGTGACTGAACAACAAGGATTACATATTGGAAAAACTCATTTCTCTAGGAGATTGCTCCTTGAGTATGTGGTTCTCTTCTCTAATTTACAGGTTCTGTGAAGATAATGACTAATGAGTATTTTGCACAGTGTATTCTCCACAAATATTAGTTGAATTGAGGTTTGCCAAGCCCTAAATCAATAGCTTATGCACGTAGATTTGTCTTGGGCTGGTGCTCTGAATGCATATCGTTTAGACTTTGGTTAATTATAAGGAGTATTTTTATTGGTCAACATTTTATGAAGATTTTATCCACACTTGGGTTCAAGGGTGAGTACTTCAATACATGAGTAATGCCTCCTAAAGTATTAGCTGCACAGGCACATAAATTCCTGAGATATTTCCCCACCACACATCTCTTTCTTTTTTAAAACACAAACAACAGAATTTCAAGGGGAAAGATGTAAAATAATGTAAAGTAGAGACACAATTATAAGTAAAAATGGACGTAAATGTGTTGAAATTGTGTGTGTGTGTGCAGGTACATGTGTGTGTTTCACTGTCTCAACCATGAGTAAAAAAAAATAATTTGCACTGGACATCCAGATCTTAAGCACTGTGAATGCAATGGACAAGAGAATTTTAGTAGGTTCTACTGAACATTTTATGGTTTTATCCTACATAATTGAACTGAACTCAAGTATATTCACTTTTAACTTAGTGTAAAAAGTGTACAAGTTTTATTTCACATTTTACACAGTTGGATTATTATTATTTTTGCCACTCGTTTAGAAATCTTTTGCCTTTCACAATGTTATGGGTGGTTACATCTTATGAATTAGTTAATGTTCTACTCTACAATTCAGAAAATTAATAGAAAAATGTAGCCATGCCTAGAAAGTTACAGGAGTTAGTGGTTCTGAATACATGGTTGTCTTCTTCATTTCATTATCACAGTAAGTGTGGTTATACTAGACTGAAAATATTACTCTGGAACCTGCATGAGAACTCCAGTGTCCTCTTGATGTATGGTTTGGTACACTTACTATCTTTCACCAATCCCTGATCGTATGTGCGTTCCATTTTTTAAGATGAGGGATGCCAGAAACAGTGAAACACTGAGTTTGGTCCCAGAAACGTCAAACCTCATAAAAGATGCTTTACAAAATCTGTTCAGTTCTATTATCTTGTTTGTCTCTCACCTTTGAAGGGCTCCCCTGGTGGCTCAGCTGGTAAAGAATCCGCCTGCAAGGCGGGAGACCTGAGTTTGATCCCTGGGTTGGGAAAGTCTCCTGGAGGAGGGAAAGGCTACCCGCTCCGGTGTTCTGGCCTGGAGAATTCCCTGGACTGGGTAGTCCATGGGGTCACACAGAGTCAGACACGACTGGGTGACCTTCACTTCATTTTGAAGGGTAAATGCTCAGGGTAAACTTAGGTAATAATGGTAGATGTCACCAGCCTACTACAAATTACTCAGAGGGTGGAAAGGGCACTGGGACCCCACCCTTCTGGCTTCACGCTGAGCAGTCTTTCTGATAAATCAGTTTTTCCAGACAGGGCCTCCCTGTAGCACTGTTTGTCCACACTGACAGTGAGTATGCTGTCTAGGTAGCCCCAGCTGTAATTATCCTGGGCAGCTTGAGCTTCCTCTGCGGTTGCTGGTATTCAGTCCCAGAGCACTGGTCACTTCCTCCTGTGTAGACTCCCTCCATTCTTGAAGCCTTCAATGCACGTTAGACTCCATTCTAGTTCTCTGCCAACTAAAATTAGCAAATACCATTTGTATGCCCTTGAAAAGTCTGCAATCTGGAGGCGGGGTCACAAACTTCTGAATTTTAAGCAAGAATTAACCTAAAAGAAAATGAATTAATTAAGTAAGATACTGAGATTGACTAGTGGCTTGAGTCATGCATGTAACAGTGAGCTCTAGTTGGCGTCATTTGCTTTCCATAAACACCAGAGAAAACAGTTGTATGTAGTTGTGCCGTGTGATGACTGTATGATATGTGCCTGCGTTAGTTTGCTAGGGCTGCCATAGCAAAGTACCATAGTCTGGGTGACTTAAATAAAGCAGATACATTTTCTCTTAGTTCTGCTATAGCAACCAGAAGCCCAGGACCCAGGCGTTGTCAGGCGTGGTCTCTTTGAAGCCCTTTCCCCGGGCTCGCAGATGTCAGCTTTCTCCCCGTCTCCACACGGCCTTCCCTCTGTGTCCTGACGTCCTCTGCTTAGAAGGACACTGGTAACCTTGGATTAGGGCTCACCCGCAGGACCTCAGTTTACCTTAATTGCTTCTAAAAGTCTCTTTTCCCTGATATAATCACTTTCTGAGGCAATGGGGGTTAAATCTTCAACAGACGAATGGGACAGGGAGTAGCTTACCCCTTAATGATGTCTTTCTGACAGTGGGTTTATATTAGTTTTTTAAACAGCCATTAAATAACCAGCTGCCTGTTTTATCTCATTAATGTGGGCGCCATGCAAGTCTGCACTTGGTAAGGAACATACTGTGTTCACCCCTGCTCTCGGTGTCGACCGTATCTAGATGCACGCGCTGCAGCCGGCCCCGGGACTCCAGAAGAGGAGGTGCTGCCATTCGCTCTGGAATTTACTCCTATTTCAGCTGAAAGGAGACACAGCGGTCATGTTATAGGCAAGCTCCCGATTTATACTTTCCATTTTATCCAGTCTAGCTATTTGACTGGTGGGTGAGTTTATAAAAGTCAGAAGCGTAGAATCTTCTTGACTTTTGTGCACAATTTAAGTCTGTCATTTGAGAGACTATATACTCTGATATGAAAGTGGTTTTAGAAATATTTGTTTCTGAGAGTTCACGTCCACGCACATCCTTTTGTGAATTCTGTGTTGTTATGGCACACATAAAATTCCATGGTCTTATTTTGTAAACTTACCACCGAGTTAACCTAACCTTGCCAATGATATTACCGAATGGAAGAACCTCGTTTCATTTGGCTGCCAGCTCAGCTTTTGATTTTGTTGAGCAGTTAATGGTCTAAACTTCTATGCTATGACTGATTATTCTGAAACTGTGTAGTTTTTCTAATGTCAGTGACCCTTTCTCAAAGTTGGCTTTTCTTTTTCTCCTTTGAGGGCCACTGACCAAGTACAGTTTATTATAATGATTTTAGAAGAGAGTTTTTTGACTTCAATTCAGAACTGCATGAATTAAAACTTGGGGAAATAAGTCTTTCTTCCCTCCAGTGATTTGACCTAAAAATAACTGTTTCAGTGCTAACAATGATATATTTTCCTATAAATTATATTAATAGTTTTCCCCAATCTATATTTTAATCTACAATTAGTTAAATGCATCATTCAAATATGAGTGTTTTTTTTTAATATGTATTGGAGTACAGTTAATGTGCAATGTTCTGTTACCTTCAGGTGTAAAGCAAAGTGATTGAGTTTTATACACACACACACACACACACACATATCTACTCTTTTCTTTTCCTGTGCAGGCCATTACAGAACATTGAATACAGCTCCCTGGGCTCTGCAGTAGGTCCTTGTTAGTTATCTATTTTATATACAGTATTGTGCATATGTCAGCATCAAACTTCTAATTTCTCTCTCATCGCCTTTCCCCCTTGACAACCATAAATTTGTTTTCTACATCTATGACTCCACTTCTGTTCTGTGAATAAGTTTATTTGTAGCATGTTTTAGATTCCACGTATAAGGGATATCCTGTGATATTTGTCTTTGTCTGGCTTGCTTATTCACAGTATGACAGTGTATCTCTACGTCCATCCGTGCTGCTACAAACAGTGCGATGTCATTCTTCTTTATAGCCACACATGCATGCACACCCCCCCTCGTCCTCACGCACTCCTCTGCCGGCGGGCGTCTCGGCCCCTGCACGTCCTGGCTGCTGTGGACGGTGCTGCAGTGAGCACTGGGGTGCGTGTATCCTTTTGAATTACGGTTTTCCTCAGATATTTGCTCAGGAGTGGGGCTGCTGGATCGTATGATAGTTCTACTTTTAGGTTTTTAAGGAACCTCCATGATGTTCTCCATAATGCTTGTACCGATTTACCTTCCTACCAACAGTATAGGAGGGCCCCCTTTTCTCCATACTCTCTCCAACATTTATTGTGTATAGATTTTTTGATGATGGCCATTCTGACTGGCATGAAATGATACCTCAATGTAGTTTTGATTTATATTTCTCTGATCATTAGTAATGTTGAAGATATGAATAAAGATATTGTGCATCAAGCCATATGATTTTGCTCTATAGCTGACAATGAAATGGATTTCAGAAAGGGTAATGAAAAAATGCTATGCAGTAAACAACATACTGTTTCTTTTTTATCACTTTACTTTTTCCAGTATCTTATTTAGATACTTGAAATTGTACTCCTCTTTCAACATTATACTGAGTGGTATTAAAAGCCTCAAATGGTCAATGCGTCTGGTGGATACTTGGTTTTTGTGTGGCCCCAAGAACATATTAACAACATCTGAGTGATCATAACCAGCACAGAATGAAAAACAGCATTATGAGAGGGGAATGGAGCCTTCTGGAGAATAAAAAAAGGAAAATTTTCCTTTTCTTTTTCAAGTAGTGTAAAGTGTTGGATAGTATTTAGAATTTACATATTTGGAAACCGCCTTATTTTGTTTGTCTTCATGTATAGTGTAAAATGTATTGGGTTCCTTTGGGGATGGGGTTAAAGAATGGGATTTTTTCAGAAATTTATCAAAGCATAGTTGATTTACAATGTTATGTTAATTTCAGGTGTACAACAAAGCTGATTGATTTACACGTGCACACACACACACATATATACATTCTTTTTCATAGTCTTTTCTATTATGGTTTATTACAGGATATTGAATAGAGTTCCCTGTGCTATACAATAGGACCATACTGTTTATCCAAAGAATTAGATTTTTAAACTATGTTTATAAAATGTCACCTCTTAGAGGATTTCCTAAATGACTAAGAGAGACTCTAAATGATGGCTAAGTGTCAGTGTACACTGCCTGGGTTTAAATTAGAGTTTTATCACCTGCTCTTCATTGGACACATTTGTTTACATCCTTTAAACCTCAGTTTTCTTCTTAGTATAATGGGATAACAATAATTTGTAACTCACACAGGTTTTCTTGGGGCAAAAGGAGATAATGAATATATTTGATTCATAGAAAAGGCTCTATAAATGTAAAATGCTATGATTGGTATTAGAGCCTTCAGAATAGAGTGAAGGAAGCTATTTCTTAGTATGGTGCTTCAAATAAACCGGGTTCTGTCTTCTTCTAACAATGAAGTCATTATTTCTATTTCAGACAAATATTTTTGGAGAAAGTAATGAGCATTTCTTTGAGGCAAAAATGGGATCCTATTTTTTGAGCCAAAGAAAATGGTAGACATGAATTTATAGAGAGCCTGGCTTATAAATTAAGCCATTCTGTAAGCGTAAAGGCTAATGGGAGTGGGAAATACTGAAATAAATTCTGGTATGCAAAAGGAGGCCAGGGGAGGCCAGCAGGCATTCAGTTTCCACTTCTAGCCCACGGCCTCTGGGTTCTGTGGGAAGCAGACTTTGGGAGGGGGTTAAGATTCAAGGGGTTTATTGGGGACAAGCATGTATGGGGGGAGGAAAGGAGATGCAGGCATATAAAGGGCTCATCCACGCCACAGACTCCAGAACTGGAAGGGCCCATAGACGTGTCCTGAGTTAGTGCAGGGGATCCAACTGTCTGTCCCCACATTGACCAGTCACTGGATACTGGCTGTCCTAGAGGGGACTGGCCTCGGGCAAGGTGACCCTCTTTACCTGAGTAAGATAGCATGAGAGGGATGGCAGCTGCGTGTCAGCCAGTCGCCTTTCTAGAAGCTGAGACTTGAAGTCTTTTAATCCTGCAGGGAGATCTGGATGGAACAGCACAGAACTCACAACAGGGCTGCTCTCCTAGATGTGACCGGCTGATTTCCCCCATAAGTAAATTATATTACATATCATTTATGTAGTTATAGTCTGTCTTTTCACAGACTGAAACCCTAGGACAGGACAATAGGAATGAGCCTGTTTTGTGTATCTTCATTGGCTAAAATGACGCTTGGGACATTGTGGTCACTTGAAGTCATTAAAAGGGAGTCCAAAATGTTTGTTTAATGAACAAATTTGAAGCCTTCATATTGTAAAAATAAGGATTTTACTTCATGTGTTATGAGGCTGGTAATTACATAGCTTGTAATCATTGGACATGTAGGTGCTTTTGTGTTTGAAGTCCAGACAAAGAAATTCATTATTATAAGGCTAATGGAGGAGAGCTTTCTGCTCTGTATCTAGCATGATCTATTAATGAAATTATCTGAACAGTGAAATAATTGGGTTAATAGGGAACAACAACAGTTATAATAAAAACAATAATGCCATCAATCATTATTAATATAGTTTGCATTTATTACTGTGATTATTGCTATTACTGCTGTAGTTAATAACACATTATGTGGCCACTATCTTTTGAATTACCACCTTTGGAAAATGTTATACCAGGACTTGTGGTGATTGCATTGATAAACAATAATAACACCTTGCAGGAACTTAGAGCTAATGCTTTTCAAAATAAGGTCCCTGGACCACCATAACAGAATCACATGGAAATCAAAGCATCTCACAGCTACATTTTCCAAAATCTCCTTGATCACTCTAATACACTGTAAAGTTTTAAATCAGTTGGTTAGTTGGTAAATTGATTGTCAGTCACTCAGCCGTGTCTGCCTCTTTGCAACCCCATGGACTGCAGCATGTCAGGCTTCCCTGTCCTTCAGTATCTCCCAGAGTTTGTTCAAATTCATGTCCATTGAGTCGGTGATGCCATCCAACCATCTCATCCTCTGTCGTCCCCTTCTCCTCCTGCCCTCAATCTTTCCCAGCATCAGGGTCTTTTCCAATGAGTCGGCTCTTTGCATCATGTGGGCAAAGTATCGGAACTTCAGCATCAGTCCTTCCAAGGTAAGTTGATACCTAGACCACAAAACTGAAAGGAGGTAAACAGAAGCGTCATTTATTCATCGCCTGTTTTGTACTAGGACTGTATCAGGTGTTGTTGCTCGTTGTTGTTTAGTTGCTGAGTCGTGTCTGACTCCTGTGACCCCATAGACTGTAGCCCACCAGGCTCTTCTGTTCATGGGTTTCCCAGGCAAGAATATTGTATCGGGTTGCTATGTCCTTCTCCAGGGAATCTTCTGGACCTAGAGACTGAACCTGTGTCTCTGGCATTTGCAGGCTGATTCTTTACTGAACCACCTGGGAAGCCCATGTTAGGTGTTACCGTCATTAATTTTGTATCAATCCAAACTAAAAAAGGGGGAAGGGTAGATGCTATTATCCTTGCTTCAAAAATGGGACGGAGTTCAGAGGAACTAGTAGGAGTGAGTGGAGATGAAGTTCCAACCCACCTCTGACTCCAAAGCTCCTTTTCATATAGATATTCAGCAAAACTCAGTAGACAAAATAGAGGACTCTGGTTTTCCTCTTCCCAGGAATAGAATATAGTAGGTGCAATACAGTCACCGCAGAGATGAATCTCTCTAGGGAAGGCGTCATGAAGGAGGAGAGCTGAGTTGGATCTCAAATGGGTAGGAAGTGTATAGCAAGAGAGAAATAGAAAGGATCCTTTCAGTTGTTCAACTTAAAAAAAAAAAAAACAAAAACAAAAACTAGAGGTGGTTAAATGTCATGCACACTCCGTGTTCTTGCAACTCAAAGTGTGGTCCGTAGGCCTGTATCGTCAGCATCTGCCTGTGACTTTGGTAGAAGAACAGAGTCTCAGACCCCTCTCCTGGCCTGCTGAATCAGAATATGCACTTCAGGCAGACCCCTGGGCGAGATTATACAGCTTGGGAAGTGCGGGTCTGAAGGACAGTAGTGGATTGGTATTGCTGGACTGAAAGGGTACGTGAATTGTCAGCAAATAGACATCTGAGCCAGATCATGGAGTCCCTCTTCTTCAAACTGAAGTGTTGTAATTGTACCTGTCTAATACCCTATCATCATACCCAAAGACAGAAATCAAATGAGTTAGGGGAGAAAATGCTGTTTATTGAGAAGACCATGTAAAGGACACAGCAAGGACAGTAGTTACTAGGACTGTGGTTCTTGGACCAGCAGCGGCGTCACAGAGAACTTGTTAGAACGCACGTTTCTGGGCCCCACCCTCGCCCGCTGCGTCACAAACTGGAGGGGTGGGGCCAGTGGTCTGGTGCCAGCAAGCTCACTGGATGATCTTGATACTGTCCATTCAAAGCCGCTCTACCAGGGGCATGAAATGTGACATTATTTCCTCATAGAGGAGCAATAGTAAAATATTCTGTGTCCTGCTTAATATCCTCATATGCAAACATAGGTGCTGAATTTGCTTTAGTTCAGTTGCTCAGTCGTGTCCAACTCTTTGTGACCCCATGGACTGCAGCACGCCAGGCCTCCCTGTCCATCACCAACTCCCGGAGCTTACTCAAACTCATGTCCATCAAGTCGGTGATGCCATCCAACCATCTCATTCTCTGTCGTCCCCTTGTCCTCCCACCTTCAATCTTTCCCAGCATCAGGGTCTTTTTCAATGAGTCACTTCTTTGCATCAGGTGGCCAAAGTATTGGAGCTTCAGCTTCAGCATCAGTCCTTCCAATGAATATTCAGGACTGATTTCCTTTAGAACTGACTGGTTTGATCTTGCAGTCCAAGGGACTCTCAAGAGCCTTCTCAAGAGTTCAAAAGCATCAATTCTTTGGTGCTCAGCTTTCTTTATAGTCCAACACTCACATCTATACATGACTACTGGAAAAACCATAGTCTTGACTAGACAGACCTTTGGTGGCAAAGTAATATCTCTCCTTTTTAATATGCTGTCTAGGTTGGTCATAACTTTCCTTCCAAGGAGCAAGCGTCTTTTAGTTCATGGCTGCAGTTACCATCTGCAGTGATTTTGGAGCTCCCCCAAAATAAAGTCTGTCACTGTTTCTGCTGTTTCCCCATCTATTTGCCATGAAGTGGTGGGACCGGATGCCATAATCTTAGTTTTCTGAATGTTGAGCTTTAAGCCAACTTTTTCACTCTCCTCTTTCATTTTCATCAAAAGGCTATTTAGTTCTGCTTCACTTTGACTTTGGTTAGGCTGGATCAGAATTTATTAAGGGGTAGAGTTTGTTTGAATACCTGGGGAACTGTAGCCTCTCTGAACTGACACGAAAAGCAGGGAGAGAAACCACGTCCACATAAAAGGGCTGCTCTCTACCAGAATGTCCATCAGATTAAGGTTACTTTACAAAATTAAGAAATTATCTTTTCATACATTTCAAGATGTCATAACTTTTCTCTTGGAAAAAGAATATATATATTTCAAGCAACTGAGCAAAATGTAATTAAATATAAATGGTTTTTCAATTCAAGGCAAGAAATTGTGTGTGCCTGGTTACCTCCATCCTCCCAAGTGGATTTGAAGTACAATAAAGGAATGCTTAAAAAAATAACTCCAAGTACCTGTTAGGAAATTAGAAACAACTCTAGATATTTCAAGCACAGAGGGAATAAATACAGAATAAAATAGAAGTTTACAAAATAATTGGAAGGGCTCGAAGAGAAAAATATCAGGAATACAAAACGACTAGTTCTTTAGGTCAGGGTTCCCTGGTGGTTCAGTGGAGAAGAATTTGCCTGCCATGCAGGAGACACGGGTGGGACCGTGGGTTCGATCCCTGGGCTGGGGAGATCCCCTGGAAGAAAGAAATGACACCCTCTCCAGTCTTCTTGCCTGGAAATTCCCTTGGACAGAGGAGCCTGGCGGCTCCAGTCTACGGGGTCACAGAGGAGTCAGACACGACTTAGCGACTGAACAACAGCAGTTCTTTAGGTCACACAGCAGTGAGCGCAGTTGAGAGGTCAGGAGAGCACCGCACGGGGTCACAGCGAAAGCTGCTCTCAACCCTCAAGCCAAAAAAAAAAAAAAAAAAAAAAGAGAGAGAGAATGTATTAGAAGGATGGATATTGGAGAGCTCAGAGAACTGATGAGGTAACCCAGCAGTGCAGTGAAGGCGGCAACAGAAGGGAGAGCTGTCAGAGGAGCAGAGGATCTGGCCGGGGCAGGTGACCAGAGGAGGCAGAGGGCAGAGGGCAGGTAGTCAGGTGCTCCGGGCACCGCCCCGGCAGTGTGCTCAGCGGGCGTGTCCCGCTGCCCCAGTGGCGTCCCCCGTAACGTTTTAGTGCCTGCGCCTCCGTGTGTCCCTGCGATGCCGAAGTCCTGGGCAGAGATCGGATGGACAGGGCTGCAGTCACGTGTTCTGTTCTAGATCCAGAGAAGAGAGGATACATGTGGGCGCCTTTGGTTTCTGCAGCGAGAAGCTCCCTGGGAGGAGACAGCAGATACGCCAAAATAAGTGCTGGGTGGTATTGTTGTCTTGTTTTACAGTTTAGTGAATGGTTTTAAAGACACTAATTTTTTCCCTCCATCTTTATTAAATTCCAATTGACAAATACAAATTCTGTATACTTTGGGTGTACAGATTGATGTTTTGATATCCCTTGAGAAGTAATCATTGCAGTTGAGCTAATTAACATATTCCTTGCTTCACATATTTACCATTTTAATTCTTTTTCTCTCTTTTTGTGGTAAGAACACTTGAGTTTTACCCTCTTAGCAAATATGAAGTAGAGAACCCAGTATTGTTAACCCTGTTCTCACTGGTGAAACAGGGAGATCTCTAGAGCTCTGCATCTTGTATGACTGAAACTTTGTATCCTTGATGGATATCTCCCCATTTCCTCCTCCCTCCAGGCAAATATTGACAAGTAAAATGTGTCCAAGTCCTAAATGAAAATATAAAAGTACCTCTGTGTTTCAGCTGACTTGATCATAGGCGTAGAAAACTCTATAAAGACTGAAGAAAATTACTTAAAGCCAATAAATAAATTTGGTTAAGTTATAAGATACAGATTATTATATGAAAATCCTTTGTTTCTATACACAAACAAACAATTCAGAAAGGAAATACAGAAGAGAATTGAATTAACAATCCCATTTGTAATAGCTACAAAAATAATTATAAAATACAAATAAAGAAGTGAAAGACTTGTACTGATGATTTTATTGATGGGTCATTGAATTGCATCTTTGTACCAAATAGAAATACAAAGCAAGCTATGTGTATTTTAAAATTTCTATTAGCCACATTTAATAAAGACATAAAAAGAGATGGTTAGTAGTTAATTTAGCCAGATATGTCCAAAATGTATTATTGCAACATGTAATCAGTATAAAATTGTTAATGATATATATGATCTTTTGTTCTTATTATGTCTTTGAAATCAGGTGTATATTTTGTACTGAACAGCATTTCTCAATCTGTACTAGTCATATTTCAAATTCTCAACAGGTATGTGGAGTTAGTTGCTACTATTAGACCGAAATTTTAGATTACTCGGTCTCTTCAATTATAATTTGGAATATTCGGGAGACTTTGCAGACAGGTGTTTCTTGGAAAAGTTCTTCACAAAAACGTTTAGAGCATATGACCCAATTATAACCCAGTGAAGACGTTTCTGCAAGTCTCAAGGTGTGATGTGTTCTGTATTTGTTGTTTGTTATTGATCTAAATTAATTCATTGTAAATCATGTTGAATACTACAGAAAATTTGAGCACTGCTTTTCTTTTATCTTTCTTGCTTAAAAGTCTCCAGCACCTGTCTGTTATATATGGGTTAAAATCTGTCCCGCTCCAGAGATTTACCCTTCAGGTAGACGTCATAGAAATCTGTCAAGAAGTAAGGCAGAAATTATGGGTTATATATGAGTTACTAATGGATTTGTTCAGGCGGGAGGAAAGGGAGACAATTTTACATGCCGGAAGAGAAGTCTGGAGACTCGGAGTCATAAAATTGACCAGTAAATACTTCACAGAATTTGATTGTGGGTCTATAGGAGATAGCAAAGCTAAAGGTAGGTTTTAGCCCGAGAAACTGGTAAAATGAAATTATCACCAGTAGTGATTTGTTCAATCCTTTAGTTCATTAATTAATTAAATAAAGGTTTATGAAATGTTTACAATTCTAGAAGCTGGGGCTATTACCATAAATAGGAGTCATAGCTCAAATATATGGAGCACTTATTACGTGTCTGAAATCAATATATATGCTTTACACAAAATAGTGTTGTTATAAGGGTTATATGGTATTAATACCTTAGGACATAATGACTGATAAGTGTAAGAGCCCAGAGTATAACTTAGGAAGTTTGCTTCCATCAGCAGCTGCGAGCTTGATACTTGTAATCACCATGCTTTATAGGCTTTAAAAGATATGATTGTATTTCTGTATAATGTTGACTTTTGTTTCACTTACCTCTTAAAATAAATAATAATAGAGGTGGAAGAAAAATGCCACTTTGTCATCTAGATACTGAACATGTATTTTTGGTTCATTTTGCGTATGTGGTGGCACTTTTTTAAATAGAATTTTCAATGTAGCCTTTGAAAATGGCTGATGAAGTAGACGGAAGGAGTATTAGCATGTAACTGAAGAATCAAACTTGGAAACTCTTCCTGGAACATCGAAGACAGCAACAGATGGTATGGAGAAGTGGTAAGAGAGCCCGGAGGAGACACTCAGAGAACCAGAGATTCATAGCAGAGAATTAATGAGGGGGAGTGTTGAACAGTGTTGAAAGCTGCAGAAATTTTTATTGTAGTTGAGACCTAGCAGGTGAGTATGATGAGTCCAGAAACCAGTGTATAGATGTCTAGGTAGTGAGCAAATACAGCAGATGAGCTTTCATTCCCAAAACTTTGGCAAGGAAATTGGGTCTTAGAAGAGCATTGTGTATTCAGTGTCATTTTTGGAGGGAGCCATTTATTTATATCTGACACTAAATGGAGAAGGTCAGTAGAAAAGTGACATATTCATACATGTATTGAGTATATTAAGATCTTTCAACTCAAATTTCTATCCCACAAGCTTTATTGCATGTCTTTATTCTGCAGTAGCCCCTTGGGTGTAGAGATATACTTAAATCATCTTTTGCTGTTCAGCACATTGGGGGCTTTCCCGGTGGCTCAGTGGTAAAGAACCCGCCAGCCAAAGCAGGAGATATGGGTTTTATTCCTGAACTGGGAAGATCCCCTGGAGAAGGAAATGGCAACCCACTCCAGTATTTTTGCCTGGGAAATCTCATGGACAGAGGAGCCTGGCAGGTTACAGTCCTTGGGGTTGCAAAAGGGTCAGACACAACGCATGGACTAGACAGCAACTCAGCAGCACCATGCAGCACATGCCACAGTGTGTGGTGGGCCAAAAAGCAATGTCTTGTAGGAAAATTCGAATGAACATTTTGGCCAGTGCAATATATGGCACAGAGTGTATTTTTTATAAACGTTAGTTAAACTAAAAAGACCGGACCCTGTTTACAAAGAAATTGAGAGAATAATATAATCAAGAGTGAGCTAAGCCTATACAATCATGAGTAATTTCCAATATTCCGGATATTCTAGCTCTGTGCACTGCCTGCTTCATGTCTTTGTTTCGTGTTATCAAGCTTTTATAGTACTTAGTGACTGGGCTTCAGCAAAAACTACTCAGCTTTATAAATGGCAGAGAAACAACAAAACAGGGAGTGGCAGTTAACAAGCCAGGCAGCGTGTCAGCGCACGTACTTTATTCATTGTTATCTTTAAAGTTGAAATATAGTTGATTTACAATGTTGTGTGTATACAGCAGAGTGATTCAGATATGTACATATCTGAATATAAACATATTTGAGTATATACATATCTGAATATATATATATATATATCTGTATACCTGAGATTAACGCCACACTGCAAATCAACTGTACTTCAACAAAAATAATACATATACACATAGACACATACATGTTGTTTTTCAGATTTTTTCCCATATTGGTTGCTACCAAATATGAATATAGTTCCTGTCTAGAGAGTAGGTCCTTGTTGTTTATCTATAGCACATATTTTAAAGCACATATAAATATATAATGCATGTATATATGAGTGCACATATGTATAATTTGTATCTACATATGTTTATATATATATATCTATTTATACACATATTCAAACATTGACAATGTTTTCTTATTTAAAAGCCCGATGAACATTGTTTTGTTGCTGACTATCTTTTTTCCTATACATTCTTTTTGTATTGCTTCATAATGAATTTTGGGACTTAAAATATTATTATGTTCTGTGCTCAGAAAGGACTTCTCAAAGTAGAGAGGAAAAGCAGCTGCAGCCATTTAGATTAAACTTATTCTTGAGTTAGCATCAATTTCCATTCACTCCACATTGATATTTCTGTAATCTTAGTGTTTATTCACAATCACACACTTCTTCTCATACAGTGCAAGTTCAACATCTACCTACACAGATGTTGACCATTCAGGTATGACCTAAATTAAATCCCTTATGATTATACAGTGGAAGTGAGAAATAGATTTAAGGGACTAGATCTGATAAACAGAGTGCCTGATGAACTATGGATGGAGGTTCATGACATTGTACAGGAGAAAGGAAGCAAGACCATCCCCAAGAAAAAGAAATGCAAAAAAACAAAATGGCTGTCTGAGGAGGCCTTACAAATAGCTGTGAAAAGAAAAGAAGCGAAAAGCAAAGGAGAAAAGGAAAGATATACCCACTTGAATGCAGAGTTCCAAAGAATAGCAAGGAGAGATAAGAAAGCCTTCCTCAGTGATCAGTGCATAGAACTAGAGGAAAATAATAGAATGGGAAAGACTAGAGATCTTGTCAAGAAAATTAGAGATACCAAGGGAACATTTCATGCAAAGATGGGCTCAACAAACTACAGAAATGGTATGGACCTAACAGAAGCAGAAGATATTAAGAAGAGGTGGCAAGAATGCACAGAAGAACTGTACAAAAAAGAGCTTCATGACCCAGATAATAACGATGGTGTGATCACTCACCTAGAGCCAGATATCGTGGAATGTGAAGTCAAGTGGGCCTTAGGAAGCATCACTACGAACAAAGCTAGTGGAGGTGATGGAATTCCAGTTGAGCTATTTCAAATCCTGAAAGATGATGCTGTGAAAGTGCTGCACTCAATATGCCAGCAAATTTGGAAAACTCAGCAGTGGCCACAGGATGGGAAAAGGTCAGTTTTCATTCCAATCCTAAAGAAAGGCAATGCCAAAGAATGCTCCAACTACCACACAATTGCACTCATCTCACACGCTAGTAAAGTAATACTCAAAATTCTCCAAGCCAGGCTTTAGCAATATGTGAACCGTGAATTTCCAAATGTTCAAGCTGGTTTTAGAAAAGGCAGAGGAACCAGAGATCAAATTGCCAACATTTGCTGGATCATCGAAAAAGCAAGAGAGTTCCAGAAAAACATCTATTTCTGCCTTATGGACTATGCCAAAGCCTTTGACTGTGTGGATCACAATAAACTGTGGAAAATTCTGAAAGAGATGGGAATACCAGACCACCTGATCTGCCTCTTGAGAAATTTGTATGCAGGTCAGGAAGCAACAGTTAGAACTGGACATGGAACAACAAATAGACTGGTTCCAAATCGGGAAAGGAGTATGTCAAGGCTGTATATTGTCACCCTATTTATTTAACTTATATGCAGAGTACATCATGATAAAGGGTGGACTGGATGAAGCAGAAGCTGAAATCAAGATTGCCAGGAGAAATCACTAACCTTAGATATGCAGATGACACCACCCTTATGGCAGAAAGTGAAGAACTAAAGAGCCTCTTGATGAAAGTGAAAGAGGAGAGTGAAAAAGTTGGCTTAAAGCTCAACATTCAGAAAATGAAGATCATGGCATCTGGTCTATCACTTCATGGGAAATAGATGGGGGAACAGTGAAAACAGTGTCAGACTTTATTTTTGTGGGCTCCAAAATCACTGCAGATGGTGACTGCAGCCATGAAATAAAAAGACGCTTTCTCCTTGGAAGAAAATTATGACCAACCCAGACAGCATATTAAAAAGCAGAGACATTACTTTGCCATCAAATGTCTGTCTAGTCAAGGCTATGGTTTTTCCAGTAGTCATGTATGGATGTGAGATTTGAACTATAAAGAAAGCTGAGCGCCAAAGAATTGATGCTTTTGAACTGTGGTGTTGGAGAAGACTCTTGAGAATCCCTGGGACTGCAAGGAGATCCAACCAGTCCATCCTAAAGGAGATCAGTCCTGGGTGTTCATTGGAAGGACTGATGCTGAAGCTGAAGCTCCAATACTTTGGCCACCTGATACGAAGAGCTGACTCATTTGAAAAGCCCTGATGCTGGGAAAGATTGAAGGTAGGAGGAGAAGGGGACAACAGAGGATGAGCTGAATGGCATCACCAACTCAATGGACATGAGATTGGGTAAATTCTGGGAGTTGGTGATGGACAGGGAGGCCTGGTTGCTGCAGTCCATGGGGTCACAAAGAGTCAGACACAACTGAGTGACTGAACTGAACTGAACACAGGTGTTGAATCACTAAAGCAGTTATAATTCTGTGTCATCAAAATTAAGATTTTTTCCCCATTTATTTTTCTCTCTTGATTACTAAACTAGAAATTTCTGCGGAGGAGCTTCCCTAGTGGCTCAGTGTTGAGACTCCATGCTCCTAATGCAGAGGCCATGGGCTTAATACCTGGTTGGGAAGAAGGACCCCATAGCACAGCCTAAAACATTTATTTTTCTATAGAAACCATATATGTACCTTTTTTTTTTTTTGCAGAAAATAGAATGTTCAAACTGTCATTTGCTTTAATCACGTTTTATACTGTCAGTAAAATTAGGCATGCACTAAGTGGTAATTAAGATAATTACTTAAAAAGAACCTGCGACATTCTCTTTGGTGTTAATAGTGAACTTTTGCCTACCTTCTCCAGGTTTCCAACGTACTAGGAAAGTATTTCAACCAAATTTCAATAAGTTTCCAGGCTTTCAACGTTTTATTGGAGGCTCTGAGATAAACAATGTGTGGCTGAGACAGAATTCCTACCCTGTGACTAGTCCGGCTCATGTTCAGAAAGAGGCTGTGTCTCTTCTTTATGCAGTCCACTCACTGTACAGAAAGTTAGTTATCGGAAAGTCAGAGGCGCTGCTCTGTTTAATCCTGGGACGGCGGGCCATCTCTCAACTAATGTTCTTTATTCCCTGGGTGTAAGCCTGGGGGGCACTGGTCACTTCCAGGGCCCTGCTGGCGTCTTCACAGATGTGAAGCTAGTGCGGGGTCCTTCCTTGCCCACCCTTTGAAATGCTGTGGACCCTACAGGTAGATCAGTAAAAGGAAAAGGGATGAAGAAGGCTGAGAAGAGAGAATCTCTTCATTATTTCTGCTACTTAATTCCCATCAGCATCAGTCTCATCTTAAAATCGATGAATATTTATATATCTTTTTTCCTTTTGGCTACACCTACACCGCTCAACATGCAGGATCTTAAGTTCCCCAACCAGGGACCAAACCCACTCACCCTGCGATGGAGGCACAGAGTGCTGACCACTGAACCGCTGGGGAAGTCCCCAAATGAAGACACATTTTATGTCCACTTCAGGTCTGGCCGTTTTTCTGTAACCACTGAGTGAATCGGTCATGTGGGGGAGGCTTGTAACCAAGCAAGCGTCTGAACTGTATTTGTTCTGATCAACTGTGAAACTATCCATTCTTTCTATGGGCACAGCCACAATAGAAAAAAAAATGTCACAGAAAAAGTTAAGCTTTATTTCCAAATGTTGAAGGCATTCAGAAAGCATCGTTAGAATGATTTATAAAGTGTTCCTAAATGTTTCATTCTTAATAACTTTCCATTCTTTAGCAGCAGGCAAATGAATGGGCTTTTAAGACTCTTTATTTGAATTATTATAGGCAAAGAAAGCTACTAGGGTTGTTCATTAAAGGTGCATAAAATATGCCCTCCCCACTCACACGGAGGTTTTCCCACAGGAAAATAAAGCACTGTTCACGCAATGGCTTCAGGGCTGCCACTCAGCACCATTACGTCCGTAATAAACCATCTCAGGCACATGTGGCCCTTCCCCTGAGCACGCGGGTCTTACATAGTCAAGCTCAGTGTTTCAAGATTACAAACCACATTGTGTTAAGATTTTGGCTAAAACATGGCTCTGTTTTTAGGAATTCTGTAATAAAGGAGTGTCTTTTTCATAATAAGAATAATACAGAAGCAATTTTAGTCTAGTTTGGAATTTAACCTTACCAGTTTTACACATGACCTTTGATAGGTAGTGAAATACGTGATGATATGCTGTGGAAATAGCCATCTTACATGATGAGATAAAAATGCCTAATTTCCTCTGTAGGACGCCACCTTAACTTTTGAAAATAGTAACTTAGAGATTTCCTCAGCAAAAGTCACGGCAAATATAAAAAGTTTGTGTGTAATTAAGACCAAAAAAAAGTAAGGCATGCACTGATTTGGAGCTAAAATAAGTCAGCACCATAAAACTTGGATACAGTTGGGTAGCTTTTGACTTCCAACAGATAAAATCAGGTTTGCTGTTCTGCAACTTTCAATACTGTTTCACTTATTGTGCTAGGAGGACAACGCCACTGCAGACAGTTTACTTAGAATTCTGTATTATTTTATAGTGGCCTCTACCTTTTAGAAAAAGTTTAGTTTCTGGATTTTATTCCTTGTTGTAGCTTTATACTTCATGTTAACAATTTTACTGGGTAAACCTTATCCAGTGAGGAGACACTTCGTCTGGGTTCCTTTGGAGATGAATGTTAGTCATCTTCATTCATATTACTTAATTTAGACCAGTAATTTAGCATTTTTAATCCATAGCAATGCCAGATAGTTTTTAAAATAGAAGTGAATTGTTTTAGTTGACTCTGAATATTGAGTACATATGCATTGTAGAAAATTTAGAAAAGCCCAAAGTGAAAATATGTGGGAAACTTTTAACAGTTATTATTGCCCTTTCCAGTATCTAGAAATCTGCTTGACTCATAGAAGCAGCCTAATATTTGCTGAATGGTTATTTAACAAAAAATGTGTGGTCATTATAGAAAGTTTGATTGATTAATGCAGAAAATAATTATGCAGGAAATAAAATGTATGAAAATTCGAATTCCCATATGCTGGACTAGATCGTTGAGATACATCTTCCTAGGACAAATATAAAACTGGAAGAAATCTGAGGGATTAAAGAATAATCAGAGAATGAAAGAATTAGGAAACTAGAAGCCTAGAGCCCAGGAAGGGCAGAGGGGCGAGTTTAGCCCTTGGGACCCCCTTTTCTCAGAAACACCTGATGACCCCCAAAGAGGAAGATAAAGAGATGAGAGGCAAACACAGCTTTAAACAAAAAGACACGGTTATGGTAACAAAAATTGGAGTCCCAGGACTTGATTTGAGTCCCCAGGACTGGTTCCTAGAAGTAAAGGCAAACCCCAAATGGACTAGTCCCTGCACGTGCTAAGACCAGAGTGGAATCCTCTCAGTCTCGGATGGGACTAAGCTGATCTAGGATGGCTAGTATTGCTGCCACTGGCCAGATATAAAGTGAACTCTCTCTGTAGAATGGCAACATCCTATTAGACTTCAAATAACGGTTATAATTTTCCATAACCTTCATCCATCCTAAAAATAGCTGGATGTATGAACTCACAGACAGTGTGATCAACAGCCCAAAGGAAGCAGAGCCAATGGAAGTCCAGATAAAGTGTCGTCCAGAACAGCCCTGAAACAATTCAGCCTGCTTAAGGACATCTAAAGGACACTTGGAACGTTGTTTAGAATGTATCCAGAATGAAGCACAGGAGAAAAAATAGATACCGAAGAGAGAAAAGAGAATAATCAACATGTGAACACAGAAAATGGATCTACAAATATCCCTGTAGTTGGAGGTCTCAGTGGGATAGGTGTGACAGAATACAGCAGAAGCAGTACTTGAAGAAATATTAGCTCAGAATCTCCCCAAATTTATGAAATACATTAAGCCACAGATTTAAGCAGCACTATAAAAACTAACTAAGAAGCAAAAAGGAAGACTCATGGATACACATTGTAATAAACCTGCTAAAAAGTGAATAGAAGCAGAAATATCTTAAAATCAAGCAGAGTTAAAAGACTGTTTTTAAAGGAGCAATAATAAACATTCAGCTGACTTCTCAGCAGTGAAATCGAAAGCAATGAAATATCTTTAATGTAAAAAAACCCAACCTAGAATGATATTCCTGAGAACATTTTTCCATTATTGTCAAATAGTGACATTTTTAGATAAGCATGTTGAGAGATTTTATCACCAGAACACTCACACTTAAAAAATATGAGGGAGTGTTTTTCAGGCAGGAGTAAAATGATACTGGGTACAGAATTATTGGAGATACGTGAGAAATACACATGAGTTAAAGGAGAAATGGGCAGCAATAGTAAAAGTGCGAGTAAATTCAGTTGACTTTTTGAAGCAATAATGTATTTAGGATTTCAAAATATAACACATACTTTAAAGTATGATTCTCAAGAGAATGAAAACATCCAAAATATTTGCAAAAGACATGTCTGATAAAGGGCAGGTCTCCAAAACATGCAAAGAACTCTTAAAATTCAACAATAAAAACAAAAGCAAATCATTCTGTTAAAAAATGAGTCAAAGCCCTGATAGACACAGCACCAGTGAAGATATTTGCATGCTCAGGGGCTCAGTCATGTTCACCTCTTTTCGACCCTACAGGCTCCTCTGTCCATGGGATTTTCCAGGCAAGAATACTGGAGTGGGTTGCCATTTCCTTCTCCAGGGGATCTTCCCAACCTAGAGATTGAACCCGGGTCTCCTGATTCTCCTGCATTGTAGGCAGATTCTTTACCAGCTGAGCCATCAGGGAAGCTCCAGTTATTCTTAATAGCAAGCTCTTATCCAAAGCTCTTATCTCATTTGCATATTTTTTCCCTTTCTAGAAGGCATCTTCTATGCTGTTGTGGAAAGAACTGTGTTTGAAATTTTGTGATATGATTAAAATTCCCGTGAGCATTAATGACAGGGCTTTATAGGTATATGTTTATAACTTAATTTCATGAAATAAGAGTAGTAAGCTCTCGTTCATGTTATAATTGTGCGTTGTTATTAAAGTAAATGACATTTTTAAAGATTTTTTTTTGCTTCATTCATATTATATGCAGAACACTAGTCAGAATTTCAGTAAGCTGTTTAGATAAATTCCTAAAATAAACCTAGGTAATTATAAGAGCGTTTGAGAAAGAAATACTTCTTATAAATTATTGATTTTGATTAGTGAGTTTTCATGGACAGTCCTACATAGCCAGGACTTGAATGTCACCCATGCTACATAACCAAGCAAGCTCTTTCATTATAAAGGATGGCATGAAATAAAAACTAATAAATGGCCAGCATTACTGAAGTCCAGAATAAAGACATTGAATTATTTGTCATAGGAATACTTAATGAATAGTTTGCTCTTAAATCAGCTTATAGTTAAGCTGGTACACAGAGTTTAAGCCTCAATAAATCTCTGATGCAAACACAAGGCAATGATAAACACAGTAAACCGAAGAAATGCTATATATAGAGATAAGACATATAAATATGACATGTGTGGCAACACAGTAAGGTAGTTATGGCTACAGATCAGAAAAGAGACAGACATTGGGCAAACATTGGGTGGTCTGGCCTCTGCATCTGAATATGAGAGTGGTTGTCTAGAGTTGAACCTTTGGGGTTTTAGGGACGAAATGTGTCAGTGGAGGCAGGCTTGCTATCCAAAGCAAGACCTTGGTTGGGCTCTGCATTTACTCAGTGATTCATTCAGCAAAGATGCGAGCCCCTGGCACGCATCAGGCATCATTCTTGTGTGGGGCTTGTGTTTGTGCAGACGCGTTATAGTGAAAAGATGCCCACAGGCTAGCTAGGAGAACCAGGGTGGGTGGGAGACGGAAAAGAGAGCCTCCCAAAGACAGTTGAGACGTCTCACCAGCTGTTCTGTTGTATCGCAGCAGAAAGGAGCTGTGGCCAATGTTCTGAGGCTAGGATTTCAACTAAGAATCTCAGGGATGGGGACAAGGTCAAAAGTGTTAAAAGAATAAGAGTGAAGGGACGTACCTATGGCTGATTCGTGCTGATGTTTGACAGAAAACAACACAATTCTAAGCAATTATCCTTCAATTAGAAAATAAATTTAAAAAAATAATAAGCATAAAGTCAGGCAGAAGCAATATAAGAATAGTTCCTATAAAAATGAATCAATAAGTTTGGGAAGTAAAACATACTGTCACTGAAAAAAACTCAATAAGGTGGAATAAATACTAGCCTAAGTTTAATTTAAAGGAGAATCAGCCAATTTACCATACAGACAGACAGGGAGACAAGCACAAAAAAGCAGTTAGGAGACACAGGGGATAGTTTATGGTTTATAATCCATGCTGACCAACGTTACAGCTAGTGGCCACTCGTGAGCATTTGAAATGTGTCTAGTCCGTGAATACCGTTATGTTATCACTTATTTTTGTGCTCAGTCATGTCCTACTTGTGGCCCCTGGACTGTTGGTCCGCCAGGCTCCTCTGGAATTCTCCAGGCGAGAATACCAGGGTGGGTTGCCACTTTCTGCTCCAGGGCACCTTCCCCACCCAGGGATCAAACCCGTGTCTCTGCTGTCTCCTGAATTGGCAGGTGGATTCTTGACCACTAGCGCCACCTAGCACAAACGAACCCATCTACAGAACAGAAACAGACGCACAGACAGGACAGACTTGCTGCCAAGCGGCAGGGCATTCGGGGAGAGGAGGCCTGGGCACCTAAGATTAGCAGATGTAAACTATCACATACAGGACGCATAGACACGAGGCCCTGCTGTAGCACCGGGGACTATATTCGATACCCTGCGGTGAACCATGGTGGAAAAGAACACAAAATGAAGAATGTGTGTGTGTGTTTAACCGAGTCACTGCTGTGCAGCAGAGATTGGCACAACATTGTAAATCGACTATACTTCAATAAAAAATTGAAATGAAATGTATCTAGTCCAAATTGTGATGTGATATAAATATTATAAAATACATACCAGATTCCAAAACATAATGTAAAATATTGTTAATAATCTTTATATTGATTATATGTTGAAATTATAATATTTTGGGCATATTGGCTTAAAGCATATTGTTAAAATTAACATCATCTGTTTCTTTTTTACTATTTAATGTTACCACATGAGAAAAATATTAAATTATGGCTTGCATTACATTTTCATGCACAGTGTTGGTCAATATAATACTGAAACTCATAGCAACAGTTTCAGGAGACAAGATTACAGGGAATGGTGGAGAAAATATTTGAAGAGCTGGTGGAAAATTATTTTTCTACAATTGGAAAAAGATTGGGGTTGACACATCAAAATGTACATCAGGCCACACTCAGGATAAACAAAGTAAGGGCATATTCAGGGAGTCTGTGACACTGAAGAGCCTCAGGTATAGAGAGAATAATCTGAAACCTGCTAAACACAGGTTACCTAGGAAGGAACAGCTGGATTAACAGTACATTTCTCTGGAGGACACGGATGATGGAGTAACAAATTCATAACCAAAAATAATATTGTCAATCTAAAAATGTTATACCAGATTTAACTATTATTCAAGTATAAGGGGAAACGCATAAGGAAAAAAGAAAGATATTGTCAAATAAAGAACATGAAAACATCAAATAACTTTCCCATCCAGAGATCCTCGCTAAGCATTTCTGAGGGACATGCAGTCAACATGGATAATGGGCCAGAGGAAGACATGGTTTGTGAGAAACAGGGAGCATAGAAAGTGATAAAATATTAATGCCTTTAATTCATTTTAAATGAGATATAATTGACCTATGACATTATATTCATTTCATGATGATTCAACTTTTTGTACATACTGCAAAGTGATCACCATAATAACTCTAGCGAGGGCCTTCCCTGGCAGTCCGGTGGCTAAGACTCCGAGCTCCCAGTGCAGGGGCCCTGAGTTCCATCAGGGAATGAGATCCTGTAGGCTACCCAAGACCCAGCGCAGCCAAGTACGAGTTTTTTAAAAGTCTGGATAAGACCCATCACCGCACATAGCTACACTTTTCCTTGTGATGGGTTCAGATCTCCTCTCTGAGATAAGACCCATCACCACACATACTACACTTTTTCTTGTGATGGGCTCAGATCTCCTCTCTGAGCGGCTTTCAGATATAAAACCCAGTGTTGTCAGCCATAGTCACTTGCTCCAAAGATGTTTCCGGGGCATTTATGTCCAAACTGGAAGTTGCATTTCTTCTTTTTTATTCAATTAAAAAGAAAATTAAAGGCAGGTAAAGTTGAGTAAGAGTAATAAAATGAGTCAGATGTTCAATGTGTAGAGTTTGTGTATGTAACACCCAGAGTATAGAAATACTGAATTATTTAACTGCATTGGACTCATTTATAACCAAGGATATGAATTATGAAATAAATGATAATCCCTAAAAAATAGACATGTAATAGAGCTTCCAAAGTAGAAAATAATAAAAAAAAAGGATTCTATAGAAATGTATCATTCCAACAGAAGCATGAAGTGAGAGGGGAAAAAAAAAAGGGAAAATGGATATAGTTAGCAAGAAACATGAAAAATATAATGCACATATTTTAAAGTCCAAGTGGATTGTTAATCACCTAGTATGTAAGTCTATTAAACACTTATTAGAAGTCAGAAATTATCAGATGAAAAGGGGTAAAAGACACAGATAATGGAAAACAAACAAATGAAAAGGAATAGAAAAGAAATGTATTGAGAACAGTGCTTACCGCACACTAGCAATTCAATAAGTGTTCCTTGTCTTTTCAGAGTTTTCTCCCAGATGGTGGATGCTTTCATATTAAAATGATTAGGTTCTTTATTTTATCCTGTAACCTGTTGAAACAGAGACAAAATGAAGAGAAATGCCTGAAGACAGCAATGTTCTTTTCTGTCCAAGGACAGCACTTGCAAGGCATAGGGGCAGAGGCGGCCCATCACTTCTGCACAGCCTCACTGAACCAGCTCCTATACCCTGGCCGAGAGCCAGTTTAAACACACAGCAGCATGGGTGGACCCAGATGCCATCATGCCAAGTGAAGCAATTCAGACAGAGAAAGGCCAGGATCATGTGATGCCACTTATGTGTCAAATCTAGGGATACAAATGAATGTACGCAGAAAACAGAAACAGACTCACCGATTTCAGAAACTAATCTGTAGTTACCAAAGGGGGACCCTGAAGGGTGGGGGGATCCATCAGGAGTTTAGGATTAACATACGCACACCACTATGTATAAAATAGTTAACAAGAACTTACTGTATAGTAAAAGGAATATAGTCAATATTCTCGAATAACCTATATGGATGAAGAATTTGGAAAAGAACGGGCATATGTGTATGAGGAACTGAATCTCTCTGCTGCACCCATGAGAACAGCACAGCATTGTACACCAAGCACTCTTTAATCAGCACGACAAAATCCATCAGGCTCTCCCCATCTGCCAGGCAGTGGGCAGTCTGCCTCGGGCGAGCAAAAGAAGAAGGCATGGAGATCTCCGTGGGGGGAAGACATTCTTCACCGGGTAGCTGGGTTTCTGTGCAGATTCATGTTGGGCTTGAGGGGATTCTTGGAGATGCTGACCCGAAGTGCAGAAATGTGGCTCCATGTGTCTGTCAGCGTGCCGGTCCCTCATTGTCTCCATGTTCTGGAAGGTCTGTGCCTGCATGCCAAGGGTGATGAACTCACGGGACCTGTAGAGCTCTGAGAGAAAACCAAGAGGCAAGCTTTGATTTTTTTTTTTGGTTTTCCCTACTGATAATTTCACTTTGGAAATTAGGTTTCTCTTTTTCCAGTAATTGTCATCTGAAAGACTCTTCTCTCACCATCTCTTTGCTGGTAAAACTGTCCTTATATTATTCAACTTGTGAGATTTAACACTCTGACAACCAGTTTGCAAATTGACTTTTGCGGCCCATTGTCATTAGACTTGCAAATTAGGGTGGATGAGTGATAAAAAGAAACTCTCAGATATTCTCCAAACCTCATTTAGCCAATGATTTCTGCACTTTCCTCATTCTTTTTTTTTTTTTTTTTAAAGAAGTTAAAATAGGTTTCAAAAATAAGCCATCTGGATCTCACTTCCATCTCTTGTCCCTCTAGGGAAGGTGTTAATGACCCAAAGCAAAGACCTGGAACCTTGTAAATGGCTCAGGAGTTTACCATGAGGCGATTTTCTATTTTCTGACACCCCAACTGCTTTTATCAGTTACTTTCAGCCTTATGATAAATGCAGACATAGGTGTGAATAAATAGTATAAAATACTTTATATGTATTGTTCTCCTTTTTTCCCTCAGGCAAAATCTCCATAAAAGTTAAATAATAAAAACCCATGTGCGATGTTTCATTTAAATTTTATATGTTTATGTGATGTGATAAAATTGTATCACTCTGTGGCTGCTTTTACAACAAGCCCAAACCTTAATTTCAGGTGGTCCTTTTGTGTTTAGTCACTAAGACTAAACCAGCCCATCCTCAACACTGAGGAGTAATTTCAGATTATGTTCCAGAGGCAGAGGAAGAGATGGTTAGATAGCATCACTGACTCACTGGACATGAATCTGGGCAAACTCTGGGAGACGGTGGAGGACCCAGGAGCCTGACGTGGCTGCAGCTTGTGGGGTTGCAAAGTCTGCCACTACTTAGCGACTGAACAACAACAACAACAACAACGTTTTAGAGTACAATGCCATCGATTACAGAGTGTCTTTTAGTGAGGACTCTCAGAAGAGACGACCAAAATTTGAATCTCAGCTCTACTACTCCTTGTAACTAGTGTGATTTGGGGCAATTTACTTGACCTTCCTTAACCTTAATTTTCCAGTTGCTGAAATGGATGGTAGCAACCTCATCAGCATCATCAGCCCCGTCAACATCATCATGGTTTATAGTCACTGTGAGGACAAAATGAGATAATTCTTGTAGCACAGTTAACATAGTTAACTTGCTCTTTTTCAGGAAAGAAATGTTTAATAAAAGATATTTCCTCTTAAGTAGCCAAGTAACATCAGTCCTTCCTTTTTGCCACTTTATTGTAGCAAATACAATAGTCACTTTCCTCTTCTCAGTATTCCTAAATACTTCTGAGTATCCCTAAGGAATTTTTCTTGATCCTATAAAGCAAGAAGCATTTGCCATTGAAAACTGCATACAAACTAGGAAAGAATCTCAAATACTGGTTCAGAGACAGACCCAGAAGATCACACACAGTCTGATCCTGTTTGTCTCTGGGGTGGGACAGACAGTGATTGGAAGGGAGCAGAAATGGACCTTCTGAGGTGCGGAGAATGTTCTGTCTCTTAAACTGGGTGTTCCTTCCTTTGGCTGTCTTCAGTCTGCACAGACTTACCAAGCTGACCACTTACACACCAGTCCATACACTTCTGTAGGGGGATTTATTCATGAAAAAGGCTTGAAACAGAGATGCTGTCTTTCATTTTTATTGTTTGTTTTTACAAAGATTTATAGGAGAAGGCAATGGCATCCCACTCCAGTACTCTTGCCTGGAAAATCCCATGGATGGAGGAGCCTGGTGGGCTGCAGTCCATGGGTCGCTAAGAGTTGGACACAACTGATCGACTTCACTTTCACTTTTCACTGTCATGCACTGGAGAAGGAAATGGCAACCCACTCCAGTGTTCTTGCCTGGAGAATCCCAGGGACAGAGGAGCCTGGTGGGCTGCCGTCTGTGGGGTCGCACAGAGTCGGACACGACTGAGTGACTTAGCAGCAGCAGCAGCGTAGGAGGATAGTTGATTTACAGTGTGGTGTTAGTTTCAGGTGTGCAGCAGAGAGATTCAGTTTTGCATATACATATGTTCATTCTCTTTCAGATTCTTTCCCCACACAGGCTACCACAGAATGTTGAGGAGAGTCCCATGTTCTACACACTCAGTCCTTGTTGGTTATATTATGTATATAGTGTGTGTGTTTTAATCCTAAGGTCCTGATGCTGTCTCTTGTTTGTAAAACCCAATCCACCCGGATGGATCAGTACCACTTGGCACTCACACCTCATTCTTGGCTTGTTTCTGCTTGATTTTTTCCCTTGCCCCTACCCTCTGCTTCACCCTCTTCTATCTTGCCGTGCATGTAGGTTCAGACCACTCCTTTTACTGTCCAAAGCATAGAGGGGGACAGAATTTTAATTCCTCATGAGAAACAAGAAGGAATGAAACCGCAGGCACAGAACGCCTAGGAGACAGGTGGGAGCTGGGCCCCCGGCTGCAGGCCCTGCACGTGGCTCCTGGCAGGTTCTGGCCACTGGAGCGACCCCACCTGGAGCCCCGCCCCTTCCCCGGAGCACAGGCGTGTCTCTGGCCATGCCTCGCTCCTCCAGCCAGGATTCTGGGCCTCCTGATTTCTCCAGGGCTTGGGAAAGGGAGAGCCCCTCTCAGTCTCAGGTTCAAGTTCATCCCCCCAATAAGCATTACCAATGCAGACAGGAAATTTGCTCGTGATAGACGTGCCCACTTGTATAAGACAGAGACAGGACCGTTAGGGTCTGAGTGTCCATCCTTGTCATGTGATGAGGGGAGATCCAGCCTCGCAGAGGCGCGTGTTCAGAACTAAGTGGGGAGGGGAGAACAGAGGAGAGGAAAGATGCGCAGGGCCTTCCTTGGAGCCGGGCAGCCAGCGCTGAGGGGAGGGGACGCGACTGGTGGGCTGTTGGGGGGTCGCTGAACCGCTGGGAGGTGGGGAGCTTTGGGTAGAGAGGTGGGGGAGGATGGTCACTGGGAACTCCGCCTTTGCTGCGTGGGGCATGTCCTCTGGGCCGCCTCTCAGTGATGCCAAATGCTGTTTCTTTGTACACCAATGCCGAATCGAGTCTCGGAGACAGAGTTTAGGGTGAAGTAAGAAGGGGTAGCTTTATTACTTTGCCAGGCAAAGGGGGACACAGTAGGGTAATACCTTCAAAACTGCGAGTCTCCACTTGGAGAGGAAACTGTAAAGGCTCAAAGAGGGCGTGATCAGCTCATGGGCGTTCTTCTGACGGGGTGAGGGGGTCAGCGTCGTCAGCCCTCTGGTTCCACCCAGTCTGGGTCTACGCGCTCCTGGGCAGCGCGCTGTTAACAGCTCCCGCTTGGAGCGTGTTCCGGTATCTGCAGGACAGCTCACAGGCCTTGTGTGTGTCCCTGGAAGCGGAGCCGGGGCCCTGCCCCGAGGCTGCGCTCCCGCTTCTCTGGCTGTTTCTCCCTGGTGGTCTCGCAGCCCCTCCCTTACCCGACCAGCAGCTGCTAGAATCTGGAATTCAGGGAAGGTCATGGAGGCTGAGTGAAGGCTGTTTCCTGTGGTCAGAGGAGTGAGGGGCACGGAAAGCCTTTGTGCTCAGGAGCCCCATAGCGACCTGATCTGTATCATCAACCGCATTTTCAGTTAAGAACGACTAGGCTTTAGAGGAAAAAAAAGAAAGGGATTCTTTTTTGATCCCTCATGATATGGAGACTGGCCTTAAGAGAGGGCAAGGTGGTCCACTTTTATTAGATTACATCTATCAATCTATATATAAAGATTCTATTAGAGTTCATGTATTGATCTATATAAAAAGATTCACAGCGCAATTTTCCAGAGCTTGTCATTTAGGAGAGATTTTTTTTTTTTTTTACTTTGTTGTTGTGTAGCTAAAGGATTCAAGGGCCTTTTCCACTTGCCCCGTTTCCCACTCAAAGTAGAACCAAGGCGCATTTGAGCCCCCAACATCCTAACCATATTTAAAAGTGCTCTGAGCTGGAGTTTCTAAATTGTTCATTTTTTATCCCAAACTTTAAAAAATTCTCGAAAAAATTTATTAAAAAAAAAACCTCAAGGTCAAAAATCCTGGGCTTCTTTTCCTTCAGAATTTATTATAGTAGCAATTATAATTAGCAATTGTGAAGCCCTCTGTGGCATGCATTGTACTAAGAACCTTGCATTTTCATTTAGTTAATCCTCACAAGAAATCTACAACGTGCTATCAGCCTTACAGCTCTGATCTTCATTTTACTGTAGAAGGAGCACGGAGAGATTGAGTGACTCGCCCAGGAACACACAGCTGGTACATGGTAGAGGTCAGATTCCAACCCAGGCAATTTCTGCTTTAACTCACTGTGTTTTAGAGTCTGGATAAAGACCACTTTGTCAATTGCATGCTCAGAATAGATAATGGTGATAAGAAATCAAACGGGAGGCACTATTGAAGAGGAGGAGCTTATGATGAGTGGAGATTAAAGGGTGCAGAGGACAGGAAGAGGTCTCTGTTACAAAATGCTTCTGCTACAACATTGTAAAGCAACTATGCTGTTCTTGTTCAGTTGCTCAGTCATGTCCAACTCTTTGTGACCCCCATGGACTGCAGCCCGCCAGGCTCCTCTGTCCGTGGGATTCTCCAGGCAAGGATACTGGAGTGGGTTGCTGTGTCCTCCTCCAGGGGATCTTCCTGACCCAGGGAAAGAACTCAACGTCTCTTGCTTGGCAGGCAGATTCTTTACCACTGAAACACCAGAGAAGCCCCAAAGCAACTAAACTCCAATAAAAATTAATTTAAAAGAAGCAAAAAAACCAAAATGCTGCTGCCATATCTTATATTTCCTTTTCCAAGTGAACTTTGGTGTCAGCTAGTCAAATTCCATTAAAACATGCTGTTGGGGTTTTGATTGGGATTGTACTTAATATATAGATAATATTGGAGAACAGAAATCTTTAGAATATCGAGACTACTCATAGGATCATGAAATGTTTTTCCATTTTATTTTCATCTCTTTTCTTAGTCAGCAGATTGGTATATTTCTTCACCTAAGTCGTGCACATTTCTGTTATTTATTCCTGGTTTTATTTGTGTTGCTACTATGAATGGACTTCCGTTATGCTATAAATCCTATTCTTGGTATACAGAAGAGTCTTTGCATCGGGTGCATTTCTTTCACAGGGGGACACCTTGCTGAAATATCTTATTAGCTCCAGATAGTTGGGGGCAATGATTCGTGTCCATCACTTAGTGCGTTGCCTGATTCACTACATAAGGACACAGCAAAGGTTACCTGTTATACTTTCTATGATTAAGCAACAGATTCAGCTGATTATTTTGTGTATGATTTTGTATCTCTATCCATAAGTGCTATTTTTGTAGATGTTTGCGTTAGCATTTCTTTAAAAATCTGTTTTTCACCATCTTTAAGAATAAAGCACCACTTAGTGCTTCCTCCCTTGAAAAGAAGACATGAATCATATTTATTAATAGCTAAATTCCACATTCAGTCCCCCCCATCCCCAGTTTTGTATCTTGAGGTTTCAGGTCTAGATGGTTGTTGTAACTAAAGGAGTGAGCGTTTTCAGCGGTCAGGAAGTCAGCAGAAGCCAAGGGCGGTACTGGGGTCCTGCCTGATCCAGCTTGTCACCCACTGTCTGCTCTGTTCTCCACTCTGATCTTCTTGTTCCCTTGAACCGTGTGGGGCCTTGTGAGCACCAGAGATAATGGAAGAGCTTTTCTCGGTTCTGAGCCTTGTAACCAGCACCAGAAGCCCAAGCAAGGGGCAGAAAGGGGAGCATCCCAGGGAGAGCAGAAAATGAAGGCCCCAGGGTGGGATGATTGGTATTGATGCCAGATGTTTGTGCCGGCTTTCCTGTAAGCCACATGGAGGCTGGGCAGCTTTCTCCTGCCCTAACGGTGTGGGAGGATGTGGGGGTCCAAAGGATTCCCCTGCCAAGGCCTCTTACACATTTCCTGGCCCTGCAGGTAGAGACTGTGACGTCCACCATCCTCAGGAGGATTGCCCCACAGGTCCCATCAGAGAAGAACGTCCATTAAGGTGCTCCACTGATGAGAAGGCAAGACAGGGCTGCTGGAGGAGGCAGGCGACAACCTGATTAAAAGGAATCAAAAGTGCTTCTGTGAAGACTGTCTAGAACTTAAAGAATATTTTCAAGCTTAATAATTCAGGAGAAACACTGAAGAAGAAAATCACTGAATGGTTGGGGAAATGGAATAGCCAAACACAAGATAATATGTCAGGAAGTATTTGTAAGAAACTTGGAGGGTCATGAAGTAGGTGTTTTATGCAAAGGATGGTATTCTTTGTTTCCAGGGGGACAGAAAAGAACAGGTTGAAAGGGCTGCATTGGTGAAAAAGCCTGGGATAGGCTGTAAAGTTGCTCATGTCTGAAATTAAGGAAGAAACCTTATAAAATTCTGCAAAGTCCATTGAAGTTTTCCCCCAAAGTCAGACTCACTGTGGTGCCTCTGTATAGCACTGAGATATAAAGAAGAGTGAAATAGTGTGAACAAAGAAGAGGTGGCAAGAATACACAGAAGAACTGTACAAAAATATCTTCACAACCCAGATAATCACGATGGTGTGATCACTCACCTAGAGCCAGACATCCTGGAATGTGAAGTCAAGTGGGCCCTAGAAAGCATCACACAAACAAAGCTAGTGGAGGTGATGGAATTCCAGTTGAGTTATTTCAAATCCTGAAAGATGATGCTGTGAAAGAGCTGCACTCAATATGCCAGCAAATTTGGAAAACTTAGCAGTGGCCACAGGACTGGAAAAGGTCAGTTTCATTCCAATCCCAAAGAAAAGCAATGCCAAAGAATGCTCAAACTACCACACAATTGCACTCATCTCACACGCTAGTAAAGTAATGCTCAAAATTCTCCAAGCCAGGCTTCAGCAATATGTGAACCGTGAACTTCCTGATGTTCAAGCTGGTTTTAGAAAAGGCAGATGAACCAGAGATCAAATTGCCAACATCTGCTGGATCATGGAAAAAGCAAGAGAGTTCGAGAAATGCATCTATTTCTGCTTTATTGACTATGCCAAAGCCTTTGACTGTGTGGATCACAATAAACTGTGGAAAATTCTGAAAGAGATGGGAATACCAGACCACCTGACCTGCCTCTTGAGAAATTTGTATGCAGATCAGGAAGCAACAGTTAGAACTGGACATGGAACAACAGACTGGTTCCAAATAGGAAAAGGAGTATGTCAAGGCTGTATATTGTCACCCTGCTTATTTAACTTATATGCAGAGTACATCATGAGAAAGATTGGGCTGGGAGAAGCACAAGCTGGAATCAAGATTGCCGGGAGAAATATCAATAACCTCAGATATGCAGATGACACCACCCTTATGGCAGAAAGTGAAGAAGAACTAAAGAGCCTCTTGATGAAAGTGAAAGAGGAGAGTGAAGAAGTTGGCTTAAAGCTCATCATTCAGAAAACGAAGATCATGGCGTTTGGTCCCATCACCTCATGGCAAATAGATGGCAAAACAGTGGAAACAGTGTCAAACTGTATGTTTTTGGGCTCCAAAATCACTGCAGATGGTGACTGCAGCCATGAATTAAAAGACGTTTACTCCTTGGAAGGAAAGTTATGACCAACCTAGATAGCATATTCAAAAGCAGAGACATTACTTTGCCAACAAAGGTTCATCTAGTCAAGGCTATGGTTTTTCCTGTGGTCATGTATGGATGTGAGAGTTGGACTGTGAAGAGGGCTGAGTGCCAAAGAATTGATGCTTTTGAACTGTGCTGTTGGAGAAGACTCTTGGGAGTCCCTTGGACTGCAAGGAGATCCAGCCAGTCCATTGTGAAGGAGATCAGCCCTGGGATTTCTTTGGATGGAATGATGCTAAAGCTGAAACTCCAGTCCTTTGGCCACCTCATGCAAAGAGTTGACTCATTGGAAAAGACTCTGATGCTGGGAGGGATTGTGAGCAGGAGTAGAAGGGGACGACAGAGGATGAGATGGCTGGATGGCATTACTGACTCGATGGACGTGAGTCTGAGTGAACTCCAGGAGTTGGTGATGGACAGGGAGGCCTGGCATGCTGCGATTCATGGGGTCGCAAAGAGTCAGACACGACTGAGTGACTGAACTGAACTGAACTGAAATAGTGTTCAGATTTCAGAGGGAAACCTCCTCCAGTGTAACATGACTATATTCAGTCAAGGTTATTTGTGTTATTTAGTTGCTAAGTCTTGTCTGACTCTTTTGTGGCCTCATGGACTGTAGCCCGTCAGACCCTTATGTCCATGGGATTTCCCAGGCAAGAATAATGGAGTGGGTTGCTATTTCCTTCTCCAAGGGATATTTCCAACCCAGGTGTCCAACCCAGGATTCCCACACGGGTCTCCTGCATAGCAGGCAGATTCTTTACTGCTGTGCCTCCAGGGAGCACATATGTATTTCTGAAAAACAAATCAAGATATCAACAAAGATTATGATTGCTTGGTTGGCTTTTGAGGGTTTTATTTTGGTTTTGCTTTTTTTAATACTATAATTTTTCTACCATAGACATTGTCTGGAAGTGAAAGTGACAGTTGCCCGGTCCTATCTGACTCTTTGTGACCCCATGGACTGTAGCCTGCCGGGCTCCTGTATGCACAGAATTCTCCAGGGAAGAATAGTGGAGACTGATCCTTCTGCAGGTTATCTTCCCAATCCAGCGATCAAACCCAGTTTTCCCACATTGCAGACGGATTCTTTACCATGTGACCCACCATGGAAGCCCAAGAATACTGGAGTGGGTAGCCTATCCCTTCTCCAGCAGATCTTCCCATCCCAGGAATCAAACCAGGGTCTCCTGCATTTCAGGCAGATTCTTTACCAGCTGAGCTACCAGGGAAGCCCTGGACATTGTCTGCTTAACCAAGAAAGGATAACTTTTGGAAAAAATAGGCAAAGATTAACTGTCTTTCAAGTCTAACTTTCAGTTCAGTTCAGTTGCTCAGTCGTGTCCAACTCTTGTGACCCCATGGACTGCATCACACCAGGCCTCCCAGTCCATCACCAACTCCTGGAGCTTGCTCAAACTCATGTCCATCGAGTCGGTGATGCCATCCAACCATCTCATCCTCTGTCATCCCCTTCTCCTCCCGCCCTCAATCTTTCCCAGCATCAGGGTCTTTTCCAATGAGTCAGCTCTTCCCATCAGGTGGCCAAAGTATTGGAGTTTTAGCTTCAACATCAGTCCTTCCAATGAACACCTAGGAATGATCTCCTTTAGGATGGACTACTTTACTCATACATTTTAATTTTATTTTCTCTTGCCTTAAAATATGAATTTTATTTCACTATGTGAAGTGGTGTTAGAACTGATGAGCAAAACAGCAAGTACACTCTACTGTGGAACTTTGGCAGCTTCGGGCTTGTCCAGCGGCCTCTAAGTATGGACATACATGCAACAGGAAAGACTATGTTTTATCTTTTTAATTCATGATTGTTATTAATTTTTAAGAGTGCTCTTTAGTTTTTAGCACATAAGTTAGGAGGTGGGCAGAAATGTTTTCCCTGGGATGTTGGTGTGTAGGCCATTGGACCCCACATGAAGCACACGCATACTCTTGCAAAAAACATTTGAGTGTACTGTCAAAGTCCCTGCAACAGTACCCTGGGTGGGCATTCCTTTGCCTGTGTTAAAGGCAGTTTTGATGATAAAATATCTTGAAAAGATAAACAGTAAGATAAATGTTTTCTGTTAAAATTTGTGGGACCAGCAAGAGATGCCCTCAAAGGAAAATGTATGACTAAAACACTATCATTTAAAAAATCTGCTAGAAATTTAAATCAGTTTAAGGCCAAATCCTTGATGTCCACGTTAAGGAAAGATGTCTGCAATGTCAGCTCTGTGCTTGTCGTGGCCTTTTCATTCCCATTTTGTCCTTGTCCTTTTGGATTAGAGGATTTTGCAGAGGACGGCATCCCGTGACTTATTGGGAGCACAGCTTTGCATAGAAGGAGATTGTGAGTCAGGGGTCAGGGATTCAGAAACCAGAGCTATGAGCTTACTGAAATCTGGGGTTCCTTGATGTTGTAATAAAAAAATGTGCATTTGTGCTTAATTACTAATTTTCTTTGAGTGGAATACTTGGGGCTTTTATGGTACTCTCAAAGAGATCTACAGAAGAAAATGCTACTTCCAGCCCTTGACTGCATCTGTCGAGGTGTTCCTTGTTCCTGCCATTTGAAGTATCTCTTTCCTCTTGTCCACGATAGTCATTTGTCAGCTTCCCCACCCCCCAATATTTTTGGCATCGTTTTCTTTTATTAACATCATTTATCCTAATTTTATCCAAATTTTAGGATTTCTAGCAAGTTCCTCTTATATAAACCCACTTTAATATTGCCTGTTATCCTCTAGATGTTATTTTTGTTGCTGTTGTTTGTTTTTTGTTTTGTTTTGTTCATTTATTTACACCGAGTGGGGTCTTTACTGGCATGCAGGCTTTCCCCTCGTCGCGGCGAGTGGGACCCCTGTCTAGTTGGGGAGCATGGGCTTCTCCTTGCAGTGGATTCTCGTTGCTGAGTAAGGGCCTAGGGTGTGTGGGCTTCATAGCTGTGGCTCCAGACTCTAGAGCACAGGCTCAATAGTTGCAGCTTTCAGGCTTAGTTGCTCTGCGTCTGTGGGGTCTTCCCGGCCCAGGGATCAAACCTGTGTCCCCTGCATTAGCAGGTAGATTCTTTACCACTGAGCCACCAGGGAAGCCCGTCTAGCTGTTACTTGCTGTGACCTTCTTAGATATGAATAACCATTCAAAAGAGCTTTTTGAATTTATACTTATTTAATGAATGTTAATTTAATTGATGAATGTTCCAGATAGTACTCAACAAAACTGTGTTCAGGCCTTTACATCTAGTAAAGATGAGATTAAAAGGTAGTTTGAGCCTTTTATATCATCCATATCACTTTCAGAACTGGTTTATCATCTCTTGTTCTCTATTGCATTTATAGAAGGCAGCTGCGTGAAAGTTATAAATTTAGCTTTTTTCTTTGTGCTAATTTTTGATATATTTTCTGAAATGGAACAATTTCTAAAAGCCTGCAGTGCAGGCATTTTAGGTAACCTCTTCACTCATTAATAGGGAAAATATTCGTGCTTTTAAAAAGCAAAGTATTCTTTTTTTTTAAAATGTATTCTAGAGGACTTAACCTCTGCATATTTCTTCTCTGACTACAGCTGCTGAATTCCCATCCCCTCACTCCTAATGCTATTCCTCTCTATCCTCACTGTCACTGCCAGTTCCTGCTCATCGTCTTTTTGCACAGTGCTTCTTCAGTTCACAGGCAGTAGACAACTACTTCCATGACGTTCAGTCCAGTAGGCTATGATTCCTCTCTTTCAAAAATGCAGAACTTCCTGGAATCACCCCTTTTCGTTTTGTGTTGTGTAGGGCTTCCCAGATAGCTCAGTGGTAAAGAACCTGCCTCCCAATGCAGGATTCACAGGAGATGCAGGTTCGATCCTTGGGTCTGGAAGCTACCCTGGAGGAGAAAAGGGCAACTCACTCCAGTATTCTTGCCTAAAAAATCCCATATTTGTGTTGCTAATACTCAATCTTGGATAATTCCCTCCACTGAATATTTGTTTCTCTGCCAGCTGTCTCCAAAATTTTGCTGAAAATATCAGGCAGAGGGCCAATTTATTCACCTACCAACTCACTTAGTGCTAATCCACCCTGGCGCCTCTCTCCATCAGAAACACTTGCATTCAACTTGAATTCATGTCCTGGTTTATTCTTCCCAGCTCTAGCTCCATCATTTCCCATTTACCTCAAGTTTCTGACCTAACTCTCTTTGCTCTGGAGACAACTTGTCTGACTCTTGATTAATTTATCAAGGTTGTCTGAGGTTTGTGTTCTTCCTGCTTCTCCTTTCCACATCAAATTTTCCCTACATCTTCATCCATTTTCTCAGTCTTGCATCTTATGTTTGATAGAGAGTTTTCATCCCACTTTGAGCTTGCTTTCCACTTGGGCACTCAGTCCAATTTTGTCTGCTTCCCTTTGCCCCAGTCCTTACCTTTCTCGTGATCGTAGCTTTGTGCATTTTCCTCTGTTACCCAGGCCTTCCCACACCTCTCTGTTTATGCGGCACTGACTCTATTCTCGCCTGGAGGAGAGCAGGTGATCCAGGCCTGGTCCGTCATCAGATGGCCGTGACTGTTGGTTTAGAGTTGGAGCCACTCAGACTTAACTAGAGCATGCGTTCTCCATGGGGGTGATAGCGCCCCCAGGAGGGGAAAATCGGTATTGCAGGATGGGAAAGTCCTCACTGGGACCGTGGTTTGTGGCCCTCCAGAGCTCAACTCTCTTGCAACATGACCTGACAAAGATCTTGGTCCTTATTTCCTGACAAGGGAGGACGTAGGAAAAAGGATTTAAAAAGTTTCTTTAGGGAGAGGATCATGAAAGAAGCTTGAGAAACATAGAGTTACAGTGATTGAAAGAGAGAAGCACTTTGCTTTTCTGCAGGACTAGGATCTGAAAAAAAGACCTAGGTTTGAATCTCTGCATCCCTGTAATGCCACAAGCAACAGCGTGTCCGACAGCAGAGCCAGAGTGAGGATGCAGACCTGAGGATGAATGCAGCAGGCAGGGTCCTGACCGCATCCTCTGGGCTTCCAAATCCGGTGATTGCTCAAGGAGAAACCAATGATAGGCTTCTGAATTGTGTATGCACATTTCTATTTTTGCTTAAGCCGTTGGGTTGTTTTTATTTAACTTTATTTTTTCATTGAAGTTTAGTTGATTTACAGTATTGTGTTAGTTCAGGTGAACAGCAAAGTGATTCAGCTTCAGTTCAGTTCAGTCGCTCAGTCGTGTCCGACTCTTTGTGACCCCATGAATTGCAGCACGCCAGGCCTCCCTGTCCATCACCAACTCCTGGAGTTCACTCAGACTCATGTCCATCGAGTCAGTGATGCCATCCAGCCATCTCATCCTCTGTTGTCCCCTTCTCCTCCTGCCCCCAATCCCTCCCAGCATCAGAGTCTTTTCCAATGAGTCAACTCTTTGCATGAGGTGGCCAAAGGACTGGAGTTTCAGCTTCAGCATCATTCCCTCCATTTAAATCTATTTTTGTCAGCTTCTTTTCCCTTCTAGGTTATTACACAATACTGAGTGGAGTTCCCTATGCTGTATAGTATGTCCTTGTTTATTTTATATAATAATGTGTAGAGGTTAATCCCAAGTTCCTAAATTTATCCCTCTCAGTTCCCTTTTGGTAACCACAAGTTTGTCTTCCATGTCTGTGAGTCTGTTATTTTAATTTTTAATCACTGTCCACTGTAACAACCCTGAACTATATTCTGACTCTGTCGGTATTTATACATACTTCTCTACTATCCATCTTCTCTTTCAATTTTATCATAAATTATGCATTCATACCTTGCCATCTTTGCTTGAATTTTTTTCTTAGCCATAATGTTCTTGAGTTTCTACATTATAAACTTTTTAAAGACATGTTAAATATGACATATATACCACAGTCTTCAGTGAATCTTTCCCACATCTTACTATAATAGAAATTTATCCACAAGTTAATCTTAGTATTTCTATGCTATATTTTTGAAATGTTGATCTGTTTATATCTTAGTGAGATGGTGAGGTTTTGGACATCCGTGAACACTTACTCAGTTTTGTATCTCCAATTTCTCGTAGAGTGCTTTCAAAGTAAGAAATGCTCAAGAAGATGGATTTGTTTGCATTTTCACTAGCAAATTAATGTGCATACCTAATTTTTCCTCAACATTTCTGAAGCGAAGAGAGAAGCCGATGATCAGAATAATATCTATACAAATCTAAGAATTAAAACCTAGCCCAAAGGGAAGAGACTCAGGTTTCCATTCAGTGGTGAATTAACTGAGTTCCTACACATTTAGGCAGTTTTGCCACTCGAGTGAGTGGGGTGTGAGGGGGGCTGGGAAGGCACAGTGGTCCAAGACGGGGTGGTCGGTACTGGGAAGAGGGTCATCATCGAGCTCCGTGGTCCCCCAGGGATGCCCTGTTGCAAAATGCATAAATAGAGGCTAATTTGTGTTGGAGCTACTAACATTCTTCATCAGATGAAAGGCGAATATGCCAGTTGACGGAATTGCAGGTGTATAGCAGAGTGTCAGGGAATACTGATTTCCTGGCCTGACTGGCTTATAATAGGAAAAACTGACTTGTTTCACTGTAGCAAAGCTGATTTTCTGAAGCTTTAAAAAATACTAGATTTGTACCATATTACAGGACAGCAAAGCTTTGATATTGTCTTTTCTCCTCCTCTCTTTTCATCGTATCTTCAACCAGACTTTTTTTCCAGCTTTATTAAGATTAATTGATATATAACATTTGTAGGTTTAAGGTGTAGGATGTAGTGATTTCGTATATGTATTCATTGCAGAATGTACCACAATAAGGCTAGTTAACACATCTATCACCTCACACAGTTTTTTCTGGTGTGGCAAGCACTGTATAAATCTACTCTTTTTCAATCATAATTAATATTGCAAGTTTGTACATGCACAGTGAGTACACATTCTGTGGAGTTTATACACTTAGGATTTTTTCCCTTTGATTTTACATCTGTCTCTGCCTTTGCCTAGGTTGGACTTAAAATTTAGGTGAAAGAATAGTTATATATGTATTTACTATTCTTAAAAATAAAAACAAAAACAAAGGAAAACTTGTCTTGCCAGAAGTAAAAACGTATTATGAACTTATATTTACTCTTAAAGTGACAGAATGTTAGAAATATTAACATAGACAGCAACATAATACAGAGTTTTTTAATACCTGATGTCAAAGAGAGGAAAAAGATCACACTCACATAAAAGCAAGTTATCTTTTTGTTTTTCACTATGTGTAATTTTCTTCAAGTTGACCTAAATATTTAATATAAAAGGAAAGTATTAATATTCATGTAATCACTTATATCTGGATACAGTAAGGATTTTCTGAGCATAAAATCATTGTGTGATACTAGGAAGACTGATAGTTTTAACTTCACGAAAGTTAACAGCTCTTCAGCATTAAAAGTTTTACAATAAATGATTGTGTTTAACTAGTATGAAAAAGAGAATAAATGTACTTATAAATCAATAAGAAAGCTATTAATTAAAAGAAGATGAACAACATTTACATTAATACAAAATGGAAGTGAAACTGTGAAAGAATTGTTGAACTTCAACAATCTTAAAAGTAATTAACCTCCAATTAAAATAAATAAATTTATATTTAAAAAAGTGAAACAAAAGAAAATAGCATATATAATCTTCACTTGCAAATTTTGAGAGCATTAGGAAAAATGCTCCTGATGGTGACATTAAAAGATAAATGACTGGTAGAAGCATACGATCTTGTTTCCTCTCAAGTAAGAATTTGATAATAAATATCAAAATATTTAAAGGTGTTTATTTTCACTTTCTTTGAGTCAGTGATTTGGCTTCTAGCGATTTGCTGTAAGCACTAATCATTGATGCAGCTATGAGTTAATTGCAGTAATATATATATGTATATATAAATATATACATATATATATACATAAATATATATAAATATATACATATGTATCAGTGAAAGCATGGGATAGCACAGATGTTCAAAAATTTAATAATGAAACAAACACATTATCACAAAATATAAACATTAAATTATGCTTTCCAAAATGTTAGTTGTGGAACAGTGATGAAAGGTTACCATGTAAAATCACTTATTATGTGCCAGGCCCTATACTAGGTTAGACTTTGGTGTAATACCTCATAGCATTTTCACTGCCATCCAGGAAGGAGTTTTTCTGTTTTAAGCATAGTAAAATAAAACTCATGCGTGCTAAGTTACTTCAGTCGTTTCTGACTCTTTGAGACTCCAAGGACTATAATCTGCCAGGCTCCTTTGTCCATGGGATTTTCCAGGTAAGAATACTGGAATGGGTTGCCATGCCCTCGACCAGGGGATCTTCCCGACCCAGGGATCGAACGGGCTACTCTAATGTCTCCTGCCTTGGCAGGTGGGTCTTTACCTCTAGCGCCACCTTCGAAGCCCAAAACAAAGCTCAGAGAAGTTAAATTACTTGCCTTTGTTCACAAGCTAGTAATTATGAAGCCTGGATATAAATCCAGGAAATTGTGTCCACTGCTGCTGCTGCTGCTAAGTTGCTTCAGTCGTGTCCGACTCTGTGCGACCCCACAGACGGCAGCCCACCAGGCTCCCCCGTCCCTGGCATTCTCCAGGCAAGAACACTGGAGCGGGTTGCCATTTCCTTCTCCAATGCATGAAAGTGAAAAGTGAAAGTGAAGTTGCTCAGTTGTGTCTGACCCTTACCAACCCCATGGACTGTGGCCTACCAGGCTCCTCCGTCCCTGAGATTTTCCAGGCAAGAGTACTGGAGTGGGATGCCATTGCCTTCTCCGAAATTGTGTCTAGAGGCTACTTTTAGTGACTACTTTTAACTTCCGTACTAGACTGTCACCAGAACGGACAATGATCATAGTCCAAAAAGGTGAAAGCAAGTATGATACTATGCTTAATATTGTGTTAAACCCCAATGAGCTGACGTGCTTACTGGGGATCTTAGCTCTCCTTGATCAGAGCCTCTTCTGGTGCAGTTAACTCTGACCTCTCAGGGGAGACACTGTCTCTCTACTGGAATAGGGCTTCAAGCCTGCATGCCTTTATAGGGATTGGCCGGTGTTCTCCTACCTATTTTGGGTCTTGTATCGTCTGTTGCTGCTGGGGATGTAAGATCCCACCCTGTGGGCAATGGTACCTTTCCCTTGTGGATATCAAGACTGGTTTAGAATAAGGTGCCGAGATGGGTGGCAGGGAGAATGGAAAACTGAAGTGTGATGAGAGTCACTTTGGAAAGGATAAAATAGATTAATCCATTATCATTAAGAGAGAGACAGTACTATTTCCGAAGACTGACTAACCTTGAGATTTACCAAAAAAAAGGACATTTAATCATGTCCTGAGACTTTGGTCAACACAATTGTCAACTCTTGCCACTGACCTTTTTGTTATTTGAAAATGCAATAAAGCTATCTGGATGCATTTTAGTTTATTTTATATCTTGCCACGGTTTATCTGGGAGCCTGTTTTTTACATTAAACATTACTTGTATATCTTTACTCTTAAATAAAACATACGTTTGCCCTTGTGATTACATTAATTCTCCTTCTATAAAGAGCCTAGACCAAAATAGTTCCGAGTCCTTATCTTCACCTTTAGAAGTGAGAGACTGGGACAAGGTCATGCCCTCTCAAATCCAAGAAGTGTTTTATTTATACTTGCTTTTCTCCTTCCTTTGGATGTTTTATTACAGGAAGGATTACCACATGAATAATTAAAGTTTTAAATGTACAGGGCAGAGATAAGCAAATAATTACAAGCAAAAACTCATTTTTATTTAAAGTAAAAGCCACTGCAGAGGAGAATTTAAGACAGTGCTGACTTTCTCAAGAAAGGACAGGTGCCCTGGTGTCTCTTAGTCACTTACTCAAAATGCTGAGCAGCCTGGGGATTCAGCAGAAGGGCTGCTGTTCCTTTTTTGTTTCAAATCCATTAGTGGAATATTTGGGCACCCTTAGAGCTGCACAGAGTGGATTTCTGGGTTATTATTTCCTTTCTGGCAGTATTTTAATACAAGTACAGAAAATGGAAAAATTATCTTTATAGCCTCCATTTTATTGCAGAAGCAATGCAGGGATTAATCAATTTTCAGCTGGAAAAAATTCCCTAAATTATTAAGCAAACTTTTGAAATGTATTAATTCGCAGGAGGATTGTGGCTATCTTTGTTCTCTCTGTTGCTGAGAGAAAACTGGAGACTTACCTGAAGAGTGGACCCCCCAAGCTCATATTCTGCGTGGTGGCACTTCTGTGAGCCCTGTTAAACCCCCACGTTTTGGTCCTCCAGCATGGCCTCTTTTTGTCACTCCTTTGGTTGTTTAGAACATTTCTGGTCTGACGTGAGTTTTCCGCTTAATAAACTCCCGGGACCCGTGAATTCCAGTCTCTGGGCCTTTCACCACGCTGCCTCTGCTGGGCCCCCGAGTGTCTTCCTGCCCTGTCTGAACAGCGCCCAGTGAGCAGTAATCAAAGGTCAGGGACCTTTCTACCTTTCCCATTGCTAAGCTTCCTTCTTCGCTCACTAGAAATCATTTAATGGGATTCAAGGCAATGGTGCCCTCTTAGGCAAGTTGTATTTTAAAATAACTTCTAATCATTTTTGTTTAAGGATGTAGTGTTAAAAAGTAATTTATTTAGCAAGGATGGCAACTTAAGCTCTCTATGTTTGAGAATTTATATGAAGAAAATATGGCATTTATATGAAGGAAAGAAAAGCTGATCTCTCTCTCTTTTTTTTTTTTTTTTTTTCCTTGAATTGTGAAGTTTCATCCAGAGAGGTGACTAAATAACCTAAAATAGGGAATAAGACAATTTGGAATAAATTCCTTTCTAATATAATACTTGATTCAGAGTTTTTTTATACCTAAAAGTAGATTTTCTTTGTTCTTTAAATAATGTGCACTCTTTTGGAAGTTGCAGGAAGTCTTAAGATCACTAGAGAGCTCTTTAATTACTATTACAGAGCTTTAAACTATGTTCCCTCCTGTTCTGTTCTCCTGACCTGAAAGTAAATGAAGCTTTAATGAGTTCAGAGCTATAGTATGGTATGGAATTTGATTATACATGGAAGAAAATCTGATTCAACTATTTAAAAAATTAAGAGTTATTTCAATTTTATTTGGCTTTAAAGGGCCTCATTTATCTTTCATAATTTTCCCCTTAGAAACATATTTCTAGTTGGGTGATGTTATGAACCTTTCATGCAAAAAAGCTGTGTAACTTTTTTGCATTGCCTTATGTATTTTCCTTAAAACTTGCCTAGTTTAAATTACCTTAAGCCAACAAATTTTTTAAAAAAGCAGAGAGTACTTCTAGATATGCTAAGAACATGACTTTTAAGCAAACAAATAAGTACTTTTGACCTCTAGGTCAACACACACGCACACACAGGCATGCACACACACACACACACACACACACGCACACACACACCTATTCCGTGAGACGCTGAAGAGTCTGCACAGCCTGTGTGTTATGACTTCTGTTGACATACTGCATGTGTCACACGCATGTGGCTGGAAGAAAGCGCTTGTCCACAGTCACGCAGACACACACATACATTCACAGAGCTTGTATATTTTGCAAATAACCACATCTTTTCCCATATCTTTAGCTCTCACCTCCAGATGATTGCCCTTCGACTACTGGTGTCATGAAGGCTTCCCAAATCTAAATCTTCAGTCCATTTGGGCTCCCCAGATTCAGTGCTGTGATCAAAAGCTCTTTATTAGCTACATCACTAAGTTTAATGTCTTTACTGTGGCATTGAAGCTTTTTCTGCATTGTAACTCCAATCCATCATTATAGATTCATCTTCATTCTTCTTCAGCCTTATTGAATTAAACTGACTCTCAAACACAGCTTGCTGCCCCAGAAGGACCTTCTCAGGCACTTAATTTATCTCTCACTTACTTCTCTGTCAGGGCTCAACTCCCATGCTCAGAAACCATAGGTCTGTCCCTGTATTTTAAACCCTGGGCTCTAGAGGAGTAAATGGGGTTGGTTCAGTTCTTTTATTTGACTTTCAGCCACCCATGGGATTATCATCTTTCCTCCTTGGAGCTCTAATGCATATTTATACAGAACCTCTGAAGACACTTCAAACAGACTTGTATTTATTTTTGGAGTTGTGTTTTTCCTTGATCAAAGTGAACATACCTTGATTTCAGAGGTAGTTCTTCCACAGTAAAATATCTAACATTTTGACCATTATCTTTAAATGTTAACTTGCTCTTCTCTAGTTTCATAAATCCAGTAAGTCCATCTTAGAAAACTGAAGTCCGTTCTTCCCACACCCCTACAAGCACTTACTAACAAATCTCATCTCTCTGATCATCTGAAATATTACATGCCCAGTCAACTTACATGGCAGCCATAGCAGCCCAGAGACATGCTGAGGTCAAGATGCTGTTCCCCCACCTCAGTGAGATGCTGTCCTCCACCTGCTGAAGCAGCAGCATCCCGATCAGCGCAGCATCGGTACCTTCCTCCTGCTCCCTCCATACAGACGAGCAATTTCTTCTTTACTTGGTTCAGAGGGTAGTTATTTAATGGAGCTATAGTTTCTTTTCTGTTATCATAGAGACCTTAATGGAGAGATAAAACTGAAGATTTGAAGACAGATCAGTCTTGGTAAATAAGAATATCAAATTAATAACATGCCGTCCTCCTGGAGGAACTTTGATATATAGAATGTGTTCCAGTCCTGAGACAGGACAGCAGGCACTGAAGAAAGTTTTTTTACTCACAAGGAGAAAAGTTGGCTATACTTTATATCCATAAATAAAATATTCAGACTTATCACTTGCCAGGAAACTGGGAAAGCAGACTACTCTCTGCCAAATTCACATACATGAAAACTGCTTTAAAATTGTAGATACCATACCAAAGGCATGATTTTTTAAGAAATAATTGAGAAGCTGGACTTCATTAAAACTGAAATGTGTATTCTGCAAGAGTCAATGTAAAGAGGAAGTGAAGACAAAACACAGACTGCAAGAAAACATTTTCAAAATACATGTCTGATCAAGAACCCCTATCCAAAGCATACAAATAACTCTAAAGACTCAACAACAAGAAAATAATCCAATTAAAAAAATGGTCCAAAGACCTCAACAGACACCACGCCAAAGAATGGATGACAAACATATTGAAAGCAGCTCCTCATATTATGTCATCAGGGAGATGCAAATTAAAACAATAAGAAAGCTGTGGTAAATATACACAATGGAGTATTACTCAGCCATTAAAAAGAATACATTTGAATCAGTTCTAATGAGGTGGATGAAACTGGAGCCTATTATACAGAGTGAAGTAAGCCAGAAAGAAAAACACCAATACAGTATACTAATGCATATATATGGAATTTAGAAAGATGGTAATGATAACCCTGTATGTGAGACAGCAAAAGAGACCCAGATGTATAGAACAGTCTTTTGGACTCTGTGGGAGAGGGAGAGGGTGGGATGATTTGGGAGAATGGCATTGAAACGTGTATAATATCATATATGAAACAAATCGCCAGTCCAGGTTCGATGCAGGATACAGGATGCTCGGGGCTGGTGCACTGGGATGACCCAGAGGGATGGTATGGGGAGGGAGGTGGGAGGGGGGTTCAGGATTGGGAACACGTGTACACCCGTGGCGGATTCATGTTGATGTATGGCAAAACCAATACAATATTGTAAAGTAATTAGCCGTCAATTAAAATAAATAAATTTATATTAAAAAACAACAACAACGAGATGTCACTGCACACTATTAGGCTGGTGAGAATCTGGACCTCTGGCAGCATCAGATGCTGGTGAGGATGCCGAGTATCAGGAACTCTCCGTTGGTGGGAACGCAAGATGTTGGATCCTCTTTGGAAGACAAAGTCTGACAGTTTTGTATAAAACTAAGCGGATTCCTTATCAACTGAGCCCCAGGGAAACCTGAAACATGGAGAAACTTAAATGCACAACAAGTGAAAGAGGCCACTCTGGAAAGTCTGTATCATGTCTGACTCCAATTGGTGACATTCTGGAAAACGGCAAAGCTGTGGGAATGGTAAAAAGTCCAGTGGTTAGCACAGTTGGAGAAGGGCGTGGAGAACAGGCAGACCAAAGAGGACTTTTAAGGTAGCAAAAAAAAAAATAATACTTTGATACTGAGATGATGGATACATGTCATAATGCCTTTGTCCGAATCCGTAGATTATCAACACCAAGAGTGAGCCCTAAGGTAAACTGTGGACTTTGGGTGATCATGTTGTCAGTGTGGGTTCATCAGTTGCAACCAATGTCCCGCTCTGGTGAGGGATTTTGATCATAGGGGAAACTGTACGTGTGTTGGGGCAGGGAGCATGTAGGAAATTTTCGTACCTTCTCCTCAATTTTACTGTGAACCTAAAATGGCTTTAAAAAAAATGATGTCTTAAAAAAGTCCTTAATGAAGTAACCACAGGTAATATAGCCATACTTCTACCTCATCCTCACCCTCCTCACTAAATAAGAATGACTCGGATTAAGAATGAGAAAATATGAAGAAGTCGTGGGGAGCTCTGACTGTTATGGTTTCCTTACTCTCCTTTTACAAGGGAAAAGACTGAAGGCTTTTTCAAAATATTTGGCAGAGAATTGGTCTCCTCTAGTAAGAGAGCTAGCTAACAACAAATAAGTTAGAAATCGTTATTCATTCTAACAGAACCATGCTAGAAAAATTACTGCTAGGTAGGAAATGAGTACTAAATATATTGTTTAGAAATGGTGTTTGGAAATTTCCCCTCCTTTTAAGATTCGATAAAAAGATTGTAACAAACAGTACAAAAGGGGACCATGACAAAACCAAAGAGAGGGCCCGTACCTACCTCCTGGTGTGGTGGTTAGTCATTGGTTTTTCTTGGATATTTTCTGCTCTTTTTCCACACAGGTGGTAGAAATGTACTTCTAAACCCCCTTGAAGTTAGTTGTGGTCACATGACTTGCTTTGTCCAATGACATATCAGCAACATACATGCATTGCTTCCAGGCACAAGAATCTAAGAGCTGGTGTGTCCACTCACAGTAGTTTCCTCCCTGTGGGATGATGCCTGGTGACACTCCAGGGGGAAGAGGTTCTCTCCACCTGAAATTCCCTGTGATGATGACAGGAGGTAGTTCATTCAGTTGCTCAGTTGTGTCCGACTCTGTGACCCCATAGACTGCAGCATGCCAGGCCTCCCTGTCCATCACCAACTCCCAGAGTTTACTCAAACTCATGTTCATTGAGTCAGTGATGCCATCCTACCATCTCATCCTCTGTTGTCCCCTTCTCCTCCCGCCTTCAATCTTTCCCGGCATCAGAGTCTTTTCAGATGAGTCAGCTCTTCACATTAGGTGGCCAAAGTATTGGAGTTTCAGCTTTAGCATCAGTCCTTCCAATGAACTCAGTGGCTCAGAACTTAGTGGCGCAGATGGTAAAGCGTCTGTCTGCAATGCAGGAGACCCGGGTTCAATCCCTGGGTTGGGAAGATCCCCTGGAGAAGGAAATGGCAGCCCACTCCAGTATTCTTGCCTGGAAAATCCTATGGACCATGGTGCCTGGTAGGCTACCGTCCATGGGGTCACAAAGAGTCGGACACGACTGAGAGACTTCACTTCACTTCACTTCACTTCACTTCACTTCACTTCACTTCACTTCCAATGAAAACCCAGGACTGGTCTCCTTTAGGATGGACTGGTTGGTTCTCTTTGCAGTCCAAGGGACTCTCAAGAGTCTTCTCCAGCACCACAGTTCAAAAGTATCGATTCTTCGGCTCTCAGCTTTCTTCACAGTTTAACTCTCACATCCATACATGCTGCTGCTGCTGCTGCTAAGTCGCTTCAGTCGTGTCTGACTCTGTGCGACCCCATAGACGGCAGCCCACAGGCTCCCCCGTCCCTGGGATTCTCCAGGCAAGAACACTGGAGTGGGTTGCCATTTCCTTCTCCAATGAATGAAAGTGAAAAGTGAAAGTGAAGTCGCTCAGTCGTGTCTGACTCTTAGCGACCCTATGGACTGCAGCCCACCAGGCTCCTCCTTCCATGGGATTTTCCAGGCAAGAGTACTAACCCCTGGAAAAACCATAGCCGTGACTAGATGGGCCTTCCTTGGCAGGAAGTAGAGCCTGGTGCTTACTGTAACGTGATCACGTGGTATGAGCAAAAGGCTTGCAGTCAAAACCTGAGCTAGTGGGTAAACCAAGAACTGTCAAGTCCAATATTCAAGCAGAAATTGAATGTCTTTATAAAAGAGAAAAACGTTGAGAGTATGAGTAGAGCATATGAGACAGTATCTGAAACACCAGGGCAGTGAGTAGCACAATACTCTAGGAGCAGATAAATGATAACAGTTCAGGAGAAAAGAATATAATCATATGCATATTTAGAAAACATATGATTTTTTCCTTAATAAAATCTAATAAACCCAGTAATTCATGAATAGAGACATTGTAAAGAATAAGTGGTTACACATGCATGTTGATGTATGGCAAAACCAATACAATATTGTAAAGTAATTAACCTCCAATTAAAATAAATAAATTTGTATTAAAAATAAAGAATAAGTGGTTAAAAAAAGGTGAACAGAAGCTTCCAGAGAGGAGAGCTGAGATTAAAAGAGAGTTGGATGAGATTGGAAAAAATATTTGGAGATTAAAAATGCAAAAGTGAAATGGAAATCTTTATTGGATATACTAATGAACAAAGCTGACACTATAGAAAAAGAGAAAGAATATTGAACCAATGACAATATTTTCATTATAAAAATAAATAGCACAAATAAACTAATGATTTTACTAAAACAGAGATGACTTAAATTCGATGACTCTTGGGGCAGATTTAATTGAAAAGCAGGGTAACACAGTAGCAATGGCAAATAGTATACCTGGCTACTTAAAAATAAATTATAGTTCTTACATGCCTGATTATGTGAAGAGACAGAATAGGAAATATTCAAAATAACAATAGTAAAAATATTTTAGTCATAAATGTGAAAAATTTGAAAAGAAGACTTAAATGTGGTTGGAAACCTCATTGTGGTAATTATTGTTTAAGAAAAGATACATTATCAAAACCGCTGCTGAAGAAGTAATAAGCATGTTTGTACAATTAACCTTGAGAGGTACTAAAAATTCATCATAGGATTATCTCCATGAGAGCCCTGGCCTCAGATAGATTCAAAGGTTATTTCAAAAAATTTCTTGCATATAAAGAGTAAAGTCTTGAGTGCACGTTAGAGTGTTCATACAGCATTGAAATTAATAGCAGAAAACTAACAAAAAAGAACATTGCACATCAATGTCTGCTAAAATAAGTGTATTCAGGAATCTTAAATAAGATGCAAATAATTTGAATTCAGCAGGAAATAAATGAGGAACAAAGTGAATTTGACTTTTAAAATATTATATCTATTAAATCACAGAGTATAATGTTTGTTACATTCAAAACACATTTCTGATAAAAAGTCATGCTTAGTAGAAAAATGCATGATAGAAATGTTCATTTGAAAAGAAAAGTCTGCTCTTGGCATTTTTATTGGAAAGTATATTGGAAGATCTATGCAACAAAAAGGAAATGGGGGCAAATGGCAGGAAAAAAAAAAAAAAAAAGTCAAAAAGGAAACAGGGCTTCCCTGGTGGTCCAGTGGTTAAGAATCATCCTGCCGATGCAGGGGGCACAAGTTCAGTCCCTGATCTGGAAAAGTCCCACATGCTGCGGAGCAACTAAGCCCATGTGGGGCTACTACTGACCAGTGCTCTACGCCCACAAACCGCAGCTACTGAGCCAAAGCACTGCAGCTCCCGAATCCCACATGCTTAGAGCCTGTGCTCTGCAACAAAGAAGCCACTGCCATGAAAAGCCCACACACCATCAGGATGAGGAGCCCCCACCCACAGCAGCTGGAGAAACCCGCCCGCAGCAGTGAAGACCCAGCACAGCCAAACACAGAATAAATAAATAAAGCTTTTGAAAAGGAAACAAACTGATTTTTAATGGAAGTTATATAGTTTTCAACATTAAAAGTGCACCATTAAATTATATATAATCTAAAAAAATAAAATCAATGGTTGAATTTAATTATAACCCCATGGTTTAGTAGGTAAACTGTAAACTCTTTTGTCACAGAAAAGATAAAAATACCACATAAACTCTGCTTTTAAGATTACTCTATTGATCAAAGTCAAAGCAAATCTTCATAAACTGTAAGGGATGAGTCAATGATTGAAAAAGCCGTAGAGCCAACAGCTGTCCTGGGCACACCAGCAGATCTGCGGTGGTTAGGACCCTTGCATTTAATTGGTCATATGTGTGTGAACAGGGAGGCGGGGCAGGGGACAGAACCCGATCATGTGCAAGGCGGTGATGCCCAAAACTCAGCCTCTGTGCCCTGGGGCTGAATTGAATCTCAGAGACAAAGCTTTGGGTGAAGTGGAAAAGAATAGCTCTATTGCTTTGTCCATCAAAGAGGGACACACACAAGAGGCCTGTGCCTGAAAACCTGTGTCCCAACCAGGAAAGGTTTGATGAGGAGTTTTATGGCAGCGGTTCAGAGGTCAGGTTGCTGATGAGGATGAGGGTGTGCGCAGAGGCTCCACTCCTTTAACCTGGCCTCTCGTGCTCTCCTGATGAGCTAAGTGAGTTGCTCAGTGGTGTCCAACTCTTTGCAACCCCATGGACTGTAGCCTGCCAGGCTCCTCAGTCCATGGACTTCTCCATGCAAGAATACTGGAATGGGGAGCCATTTATCAAACTGTGACCTTCTTTGGAATAAAAAATGCTGACATCTTCCGTTTGTTGGGGTTTTAGTTTTGTAAAGAGCTCCACAATACTGTTTCGTACGCCCCCATCCCTTGAGGTGGAACAGGACCGGCCTCAAGGCTGCACGACTGTTTCCTGACTGCCCTTCCCTTGTCTTGGCCTCCTCGCCTTCCCTGATCAGCTGCTGCTGTGTGAAAGTCTTCCATGGAGCCCCACAGGGTCCCGCTCATCTCACTGGGAGGTCGGGAGATCCCACTGGTAGTCCACATACAGCAGGCTGCTGCAGGGAGTGCATTTAGCAGCTGTAAGGAAGGGTGGGAAAAGTGGGCTTTGCCCTAGCAACAGGTGTGGTCTGTGATCTTATCACTGCTGCAGAAGGGAATGGATATGGAGGCTTTGGCTGGTGGAACAAATCCTGACAACTATCAAAGAACTATTAGTATGCATTAATCATGTTCTCTCAAGATACAGTTCAACTAACAATGTTAACAAAAAAGGTTAACTGTCGCCTTTCACGTTTGAAAATCAGAGAATTCATTAAAATTGCACACCTTTTTGTGAAAACTTATAAAATTAGGAGTAGAAGAAAACCTCCTATCATAGCTGCCACGAGACATTTAGCTAGTTCCCTTAGCTATAGAAATAAGACAAATATGTAAATATTCCACTTAAAATAAAACAAATATTAAGTAAAAATGATTTAATGGAAGACATGTGAAGCCTTTGTGGACAAAATATTTGAATTTCTATAGCTCAGATAGGAAAGAATCCACCTGCAATGCAGGGCACCTAGTTTAATCCCTGGGTGGGGAAGATTCCCTGGAGGAGGGCATGGCAACCCACTCCAGTGTTCTTGCCTGGAGAATCCCATGGACAGAGGAGCCTGGGGGCTGCAGTCCATGGGGTTGCAAAGAGTTGGACACGACTGAGCAACTAAGCACAGCACATCCAGTATTTGGAAAGAGGTTGTGTGTGTGCTCAGCACACACATGCTTTGCATCCATGGATTTTTCCTGACGAGAATACTGGAGTGGATTGCCATTTCTTCTTCCAGGGGATCTTCCCAACCCAGGGATCGAATCTGTGTCTTCTGTGTCTCCTGCATTGGCAGGCGGATTCTTTACCACTGAAGCACCTGGGAAGATGTTAGAAAAATGTAAACCAACAGGCTTAGATCCACGAGCAAGGCTAAAATGATAAGAACTGTATAACTCTCCAAATTAATCTACACCCTCAGTGTATTCCAACCAAAAGTCCAACAGAGATGTGCTGTCTGAATTGAAAATTTTATTCTGAATGTTAATGGGAGAGCAAAGGATAAAAAAAAACAAACAAACTATCCAGAACCATTTAGAAATCCAGACTATTATCATAAAGCTAGTGTTTACTCTGGGAACAGATCTAAGCACACATGTAAACTGTATATATCGCAAAGGAACATTCAGGGGAATGAGTGTGAGCAGAGCCGTCCCAGGAGTCAGGCATGAGTGGTGTGTTCTAGAATTGTACTACTGATTGATAGAAATGCAAATTAAAATCCCAGTGAGAAACCAATTCCCACACAGAAACTGGAATTGGAAATTAAAAACCTTTGACAGTGTTAAGTGTTGGTGAGTACACGGACCTTTCCCCAGACACACGGCAGTAGTGAAAATCGGTAAAGCACTTTTGGGGAGGAAAATTGTTGAAAAATTCAAAATTTAAAACAATTTACTTGAATTTGTCAAGACACAGTAAAATTGAAACTCTACATTCCCCATGGTCTGGGACTGTGAATCGATTGCAGTTTATTAAAACTCTCCTCCTACACAGGTAAGCAGACAAGAGCAACATTGTTCATATCAGTGTTGTCTGTAAAATGTAAGCATGTGAACAGCATAAATGTCCACATGCAGGAGAGTGAGTATTTAGTAAAGTGTGCACCCTGGAGAAATAATGGTACATACAGTACTGAAACAAATTGAAGGGTCTGCGTGCATCCACATAGAAGGAATCTCAAAAGCACCATATAGAGCAAAGAAAAACAGCAGAGAATACTTGTGGCATGATACACATTATCTAAGTTTTAAAAAGTGCAAGAAAGAAAAAAAAAGTGCAAGAAAATGGTATATCTGCTAAATAAAGTGTATTCCTTTATACACTGGCCCAGACACAATGCTGAGTTCATATGCAGTGCTTGCGATGAGAAACCCTAAATTCATATTAACAGCAAGCTCTGGAAACAAGGGTAAAGAGTGCTTAGTGGAGAGGATTCATCTATATTTTCTGTATTTCACTTATTAAGCACACTGGTAAATGCATAGGTTTTTTCTCTACCTTTTTATGTCTACATTTCTTTATACAACAAATAATAATTTCTTTTTATATGTATTCTAATAGAATGCTTTCCTTGTGTTGTTTTTCAGAGTATGGTTTGTTCGTACTTGTAACGTCTATGCCATGTCTGGAGTAGAGCCCTCCTTTGGGTAGGAAATACTCCCATCATTCAAGTTCCTCAAGTCCTATGGTAATATAGAGACCTAAAGAGTTATTCTAGGGCTTCCCTGGTGGCTCAGAGGTTAAAGTGTCTGCCTGCAATGCGGGAGACCTGGGTTCGATCCCTGGGTGGAGAAGATCCCCTGGAGAAGGAAATGGCAACCCACACTCCAGTATTCTTGCCTGGAGAATCCTACGGACGGAGGAGCCTGGCGGGCTACAGTCCACGGGGTCCCAAAGAGTTGGACACGACTGAGCGACTTCACTTTCAGTTAAAGAGTTATTCAGGAATTAAAACGAGTGAAATAATGCCATTTGAAGCAAAAAGGATGGGCCTTGAGATGATCATACTAAGTCAGACAAAGACAAATATTATATGGTATCACATGATATCACTTATATGTGGAATCTAAACTATGACACAAGCGATTACACATGAAGCGGAAAGCGGTTACAGACGGAGAGCACGCGTGTGGTTTCGGGGGGGGGGGGAGAGCACGCGTGTGGTTGCGGGGGGGGGGAGAGCACGCGTGTGGTTGCGGGGGGGGGAGAGCACGCGTGTGGTTGCGGGGGGGGGGGTGGAGAGCACGCGTGTGGTTGCGGGGGGGGGGTGGAGAGCACGCGTGTGGTTGTGGGGGGGGAGAGCACGCCTGTGGTTGCGGGGGGGGGGGAGAGCACGCGTGTGGTTGCGGGGGGGGGGGGGGAGAGGGGGAGGCAAGGACTGAGAGTTTGGGATTAACAGCTGCGAATTCTTATATGAGGGATGGTTAGACAGCAGGGCCCTAATGTGTAGCCCAGGGGGCTGCATGCATCATGTGATAAACCATAATGGGAAAGGATGTAAGAAGTATGTGCATATGTATAACTGAGTCATTTGCTGTACAGCAGAGATTAACACAACATTGTAAATCAATTGAAGTCCACCGTCAAAATAGCTTTTTTAAATTGAAATCAACTATATTTCAACTATACTTCAATTTAAATTAAAAAAGTTATTTTGGCAATGGACTTCTTCAATTTTGCTTTTTTGTTTTTTGTAAGTTATTGTCGATATATTCTAAATTATAATCATCACGTGAATTATAGTCTTAAGAGAATGCATGGTCATTTCCACAGCAAATTGTGTAGGTGTTATTCATTTTATTGGTTATTAAAGTCACCATCAGCCTCCTTAATTTCCACAGACCCAGTGAACCCTGAAAGCAATTTAAGAAGAGATGCCAGTTCATTATTGATAGAAGCATATTCTTCTCCTGACACAAGCTCACAAAATTTGAATTATGATGGAAACAGCTTTGTGACACATTTTAATCTTAAAAGGGCCTTGGCTTTGAGGTCTCTGTCCTCTCCACCAAATCATGTTGTCTTAAAATTAAATGGAATCAAAAGTATGTTGCTAGTCTTTATTTGACAACAGTTTAATGTAATACAGTTTTAATTGCCAGAGTTTGGTAGAAAAATAAAATAAAAGATCCTGAGTCCATGCCCAAGTACCTTCAGGAAACTTTTAAATAGAGTTTAAAATGGATTTCCTGTTTCTTGGAGCCTTGTGTTGTTTTGATGCTATGTAAATTGAATCCCCCCAATGGAAATGTGATCATTTACGATCTTTCATTTTGTTTTGCATTTTTAAAAAATATTTACGCGTGCGCATTAGCACAGGTTCCAGAATTCAGCTGGAGACCACTGACGTGGCGCCCTGAGAGAAGAGAGGGCCCCCTTCTCCTCACTCTGCAGGCGCTGCTTTAAGTCCCTGTCAGCTTCCCTCCTCCAGTACCCTATTTAATGGCTCCTTGCATAGTGACCTTTAAGTCACCAAATCGGGTGACCTTTCCCAAGTCTTTATTCTCTTTGACTACTGTGTCTGAAATTCTGAACAACCTTTAAAATAGCCCATCTTTAATAGCTTCTATGTTCCTTAACTTGAAATTATTTGACTTAAATTTTTTAAAGCATAGAAAAGTATGTGCCTATTTTAATAAATCAAGTGATAGAGACACAGCTGGGAAGAAGCTCAGAAATTTCTTCTTTCCAATCCTGTACCTCCACCAACCCATCCCCCAAAAGTGGTCAATATCAATAGGCTGAAAACTGCTTAATGTTCTCTGTGCTCAAAGCTATTGAAATATATTTGTAGATGCACAGATCATGTTTTGGTTTGGTGTCACTATTTACAAATATTGGACAAAAACATACATTGCACATTTAAACATGCTTTTGAAATGCAAAGGCAATTGTGTGTCATGCCCTTCTAGACAGATATGAAAACTCATAAAATTAAGAATAGAAGAAAACTTGCCATCATAGCTACTATGAGACAAACTAGTTGCCTTAGCCAGAGAAATAAGAAAAAAAGTGTAAATATTCCATTTAAAATAAAAATAGAAATATTAAGTAACTAAGAGCAAGTTTAGTGAAAGACACATGAGGCTTTTATGGACAAAATCTTTGAACTGTTTGAAAAGATGTCAGTAAAGATGTAAAGCAACAAGGATGGAACTGTATACATATACCCACACACCAGGGGTATATCTGTACTGAAGTATACGTATGTGATTGTATGTATGCATAGATGTCCTTTTTAATTTTATACAGAATATGTCCTCTTGTATGCTCTCCTACGTGTGTTTCCTGTTTCAAAGAAGGATGTGAGAAGGGGAAGGGAGCGTTAGGTCACCCAGTGCCCCAGTCCACTTGGCAACTACAAGTTCATTAGCCCTTTGCAGAGCCCTCCTCTGGTTAGGAAGTTTGCAGATTAAGGAAGCTGCCCTTTAGAGCCCATATCTGTCCCTCTAGACTTTGCTTGGGTCCGCAGGCTCCTGGGGTCCCTCCAGGGTCTGTGTGTGCCTCTGCCCCAGACTGCCCTCCCAAAGAGGGCAGCCAAGAGACCGCTTTCCTTGCTAGTGGAGGGTGGAGGAGGTGAATGCTCAGGGCTGTGTCATCCCGGCATCTAGACATGTGTGTAACAGGCCTGACCAGAGGGGGCTCGGGCTGGGGGTAAAGGTGGATGAGCCTAGACCGGGAGCCGGAGACCAGTGGTCTACCCAGGCACGGCGTTCTAGAGCAAACGCCGATGTGCAAGGAGTCTAAGTCTGAAGCTCTCCCTTCAGGCCCTTAGCAGTTTCTATTTGTCAAGATGGGAGAATCCAAGCAGTTAAATAGTTCACTAGTTCATGATGGAACAGAAATACGATCTATGACATAAATAATGGGGGGGAGATAAGGAGCCCCCATTACTTGTCTCCCAGGCTCTGCCCATGTGAGGATGCTGCTGTCTTTGCTTTCCTGTGCCTGGGGACTCTGGAGACCCTCCATGGACTCTGCCCTGAGATTTTCGTTTCTGGATCAACTCCTCTCCTTAAACTCTCTGGCTTGCTTTCACCGATAGAACATACAGAGGGGCCCTCCGGGGAGTCGCTCATCATGACTCGGGCCAGCGTGTAGGGGGAGGTCACACGGGCCTTCTGTGGCAGCGATGGAGGGGCACTCCCGTTGGGAAGGGGTCCGCCCCCAGTCAGGAGAGCAGGGAGCTGAGGGCCTCTCGCTGAAGCTTCCTTGGGCTCCACCTCCATGTTCAAGGTGAGCCCGTGTTTCCATCTTCCCGCCTCCAGCCCTGGTCGAGCAGAGTTGGGAGGCAGAGTCTGACCACCATGAGAATCTCACACCCAAACATATTGGGGATGTTTTCAGAACAGTTCTGCTCTAATTTACCCAACCTGTGAAAAAGACTGCCAATTTTAGGCTAGGAATTTTTACACCTTATTATTCAAGAGTAGAGAAGGAACTTATGGTTGAAGAAGGGTGAGTGCTGAAGAATTGATGCTTTTGAACTGTGGCGTTGGAGAAGACTCTTGAGAGTCCCTTGGACTGCAAGGAGATCCAACCAGTCCATTCTGAAGGAGATCAGCCCTGGGATTTCTTTGGAGGGAATGATGCTGAGGCTGAAACTCCAGTACTTTGGCCACCTCATGCGAAGTGTTGACTCATTGGAAAAGACTCTGATGCTGGGAGGGATTGTGGGCAGGAGGAGAAGGGGACGCCAGAGGATGAGATGGCTGGATGGCATCGCTAACTCGATGGATGTGAGTCTGAGTGAACTCCGGGAGTTGGTGATGGGCAGGGAGGCCTGGCATGCTGCGATTCATGGGGTCGCAAAGAGTCGGACATGACTGAGCAACTGATCTGATCTGATCTGATCTGATGGTGTGTGAATCCAAACACATGTTACTGTTATTACCAGCATGATGACTTTTCCTTTAATAGGAACACTGGAGTTTCCCCACTAATAATAACAGAAATTAATGGGCCATAAGCAAACATTTTCAAACCAATTATCACCCTATAGTGAAGATATATGTAAGTGTGTATATAAATATAATAGTTAGACAGAGATAGACAGTTAGTCCTCTGGTCAGATAACTGAACTCAGAGCTACCTAATTTTCCCATTTCTTTTGTTTACTACATTGAATGCTTCTTTCAAACACAAAAGATATCTAGCAGTGGTAATAGATGAAAGATTTAGCATTAGTAACTTTGTAATTTTCTCTTGGAATGTGAAGTCAAGTGGCCTTAGAAAGCGTCACTATGAACAAAGCTAGTGGAGGTGATGGAATTCCAGTTGAGCTATTTCAAATCCTGAAAGATGATGCTGTGGAAGTGCTACACTCAATATGCCAGAAAATTTGGAAAACTCAGCAGTGGCCACGGGACTGGAAAAGGTCAGTTTTCATTCCAATCCCAAAGAAAGGCAATGCCAAAGAATGCTCAAACTACTGCACAATTGCACTCATCTCACATGCTAGTAAAGTAATGCTTAAAATTCTCCAAGCCAGGCTTCAGCAATATGTGAACCATGAACTTCCAGATATTCAAGCTGGTTTTAGAAAAGGCAGAGGAACCAGAGATAAAATTGCCAATATCCACTGGATCATTGAAAAATCAAGGCAGTTCCAGAAAAACATCTATTTCTGCTTTATTCACTATGCCAAAGCCTTTGACTGTGTGGATCACAATAAACTGGAAAATTCTGAAAGAGATGGGAATACCAGACCACCTGACCTGCCTCTTGAGAAACCTATATGTGAGTCAGGAAGCAACAGTTAGAACTGGACATGGAACAACAGGCTGGTTCCAAATAGGAAAAGGAGTACAACAAGGCTGTATATTGTCACCCTGCTTATTTAACTTCTATGCAGAGTACATCATGAGAAACACTGGGCTGGAAGAACCACAAGCTGGAATCAAGATTGCTGGGAGAAATATCAATAACCTCAGATATGCAGATGATACCACCCTTATGGCAGAAAGTGAAGAGGAACTAAAAAGCCTCTTGATGAAAGTGAAAGAGGAGAGTGAAAAAGTTGGCTTAAAGCTCAACATCCAGAAAACTAAGATCATGGCATCTGGTCCCATCACTTCATGGGAAATATATGGGGAAACAGTGGAAACAGTGTCATACTTTATTTTTTTGGGCTCCAAAATCACTGCAGATGGTGACTGCAGCCATGAAATTAAAAGACACTTACTCCTTGGAAGGAAATTTATGTCCAACCTAGATAGCATATTCAAAAGCAGAGACATTACTTTGCCAACAAAGGTTCGTCTAGTCAAGGCTATGGTTTTTCCTGTGGTCATGTATGGATGTGAGAGTTGGACTGTGAAGAAGGCTGAGCGCCGAAGAATTGATGCTTTTGAACTGTGGTGTTGGAGAAGACTCTTGAGAGTCCCTTGGACTGCAAGGAGATCCAACCAGTCCATTCTGAAGGAGATCAGCCCTGGGATTTCTTTGGAAGGAATGATGCTGAAGCTGAAACTCCAGTACTTTGGCCACCTCATGCGAAGAGTTGACTCATTGGAAAAGACTCTGATGCTGGGAGGGATTGGGGGCAGAAGGAGAAGGGGACGCCAGAGGATAAGATGGCTGGATGGCATCACTGACTCGATGGACGTGAGTCTGAGTGAACTCTGGGAATTGGTGATGGACAGGGAGGCCTGGCCTGCTGTGATTCATGGGGTTGCAAAGAGTCGGACACGATTGAGCAACTGAACTGAACTGGACTGAGCATGTATAGAGAAGGAAATGGCAACCCACTCCAGTGTTCTTGCCTGGAGAATCCCAGGGACGGGGGAGCCTGATGGGCTGCCCTCTATGGCATCGCACAGAGTCGGACATGACTGAGGTGACTTAGCAGCAGCAGCAGCAGCATGTATATGTTAATCACAAACTTCAATTTATCCCATGTAAGAGATATCACATGGTATTTGTCTTTCTCTGTCTGGTTTACTTCACTTACTAGGATAGTCTCTAAGTCCATCCACATTGCTGCAGATGGCATTATCTTGTTCTTTTTTATGGCTGAGTAATATTCCATTGTATATATGTACCACTTCTTTTTTTATCCATTCAAAGCACATTGTAACTGTACTGCAGAATTAGTCAATGATTTTTTTTTTTTTTTTGGCCGACAGTGTGGTACAGCAGTAGGCACCTTAGTTCCCTACCAGGGAGAAAACTCCTACCCCTGCATGGGAAGTACCGAATCTGAGTCACTGGACTGCTAGGGAAGTCCCAGAATCAGTCCGTTTGAAACTGTCTTAATCCATTTGAGCTGCTGTAACAAAAATACCACGGGATGGGTGGTTTAATTAACATTTATTTCTCAGTTTCAGAGGCTGAGAAGTCTCAGTTCATGGCACTGCCAGATGCAGCGTCTGATGAGAGCCTGCTTCCTTTTTCCGGAGAGGCTGGCTTCTCTCTGTAACCTCATGCAGCAGAAGGGGTGAGAGAGCGTTCTGAGTCTTTGTTAGGGCATGCATCCCAATCATCCGGGCTCCACCTGCACGACCTAATCCCCTCTCAAAGGCCCCACCTCCTGATACCATCATAGTGGAGGCTAAGGTTTCAGTCTATGAATCTGGGGGGACACAAATATTCAATCTAAAGCAGAAACTGACATTATGAGTTCATCCAAAACTCAAGGAAAAATCCAATATCCAATATTATAATGGAGATAATACAACATAGTATGATTATCTTGTGTGAAGATTAACCCATCTTTAATCAATTTCATAGATCCATCATGGTTTATATACCCAAATCTGAGAATGATAATGGAGGGAAATAAATTTCCTGGCCAGTGTTACATGTGAAAGTTGAAGTAAATATGTGTGTAAACAAAATATTAAAATTTAATTTTCCACATTAAGAGAACAGTGTACAAGCAATAGGGTTTATTCTAAGAATGCAGAAAACTTTCAGTATTACAAAATCTTACAAAGCATTCTATCATTCAGTACAAAGTATTCCTAATAAAGTTTAAAAAGAGCAAAGATCCCATTATCACAAGCTCTCCAATATTTAAAACAGCTCAAAATGTTCTTGATAATGCAATAAGACAGTAAAAAAGTAGAATCATTTTGGCTATTATAATGAATAACATAAAATCACCATTATTTGCAAATAACATACTTAATCAACTAAAATCTGTTGGTAATGAAGTTCAGCAGTGTACTTAATTATAAGAGCTTGAGAGGGATGATATTAAAGTTTACAGATGGTAGGATATAAAATTGAATAGAAAATTATTCATTTAATAATTTACTATGAAATTAATGTACCTTGAAATAAGATTATCAAGAAATATGTAGGACCCCAATGATTTTAAAAACAGACAAAGGGGCAGGTAATAAACTTTGATGAAAATTTTATAGAACAGTAGAACATTTTTCTCCAAATCTATGCACATGTTTAGCAAATCACAATGAATATTTCAATTTGGGGAGATTCTTTTCAAAATTAACTTAAGTTTGTTTGGAAAAAGAAATCAGAGAATAGTGAAGACCATTCTGACAAAGAAGCATAAGGATGGGGGAAGGAGGGGCAAAAGTAAGAATTGAATTAACAAAACATGAAATAAAGTTAAAATCATCAAAACACTGATGACTTGGATTCAGCAACTAAATATTGAGCATATATAAAGGTTAGACATCAGACTGAGTTCAGCTTGCCAGGATCTGATATTTAATATGGATGGACCATTGCCACCAGCAAACACAGTTGCATCTTGCTTTTGCCCTTCCCCCTTCCAGCTTAGTCACTGGAGATTGATTGGGGTTTGCAGGCTGGTATCACGATCAGACATTGTTGATGCAGCAGCAAATCTCTGTAGGCTTTGCCCTGATCAGGACCACCAGAGGAATGCTAAGAATAGCGCCCAGAGTTACTAGCAGATCCCTGAAAGAAGCATAAGAAGGAGAGGAAAGCTAAAAGAAAGACAGGAGGGGGAAGTGCAGAACAGAATGAGGAGGGGACAGAGAAAGGGAGAGGAGGAAAAAGAGGAGGGAGCCAGAGGAAACAGGAGCAGAAGTGATGGAGGGAAGAAGCTGAAGAAATAACCTGTCAGTATGGAGAGAACGGTGCAGATGAATAACAGAGAAAAAGACCCTGGAAACTCCTCGAGTTTAGAACATGACACGCGTGCTATATGAGCAATTAATTAGCAAAGCCATCACTTTTCCTATGAAAGTCCATAGAGTCAAAGCTATGGTCTTTCCAGTAGTCATGTACAGATGTGAGAACTGGACCAGATAGAAGGCTGAGCACCAAAGAACTGATGTCTTTGAACTGTGGTGCTGGAGAAGACTCGAGTCCCTTGGACTGCAAAGAGATGCAACCAGTCCATCCTAAAGGAAATCAGTCCTGAATATTCATTGGAAGGATGGATGCTGAAGCTGAAGCTCCAATACTTTGGCTACCTGATGCAAAGAACTGAGTCGTTGGAAAAGACCCTGATGCTGGGAAAGATAGAATGCTGGAGGAAAAGGGGATGACAGAGGACGAGATGGTTGGATGGCATCACTGACTCAATGGACATGAGTTTGAGTAAACTCCAGGAGACGGTGAAGGACAGGGAGGCCTGGCGTGCTGAAGTCCATAGGGTCTCAAAGAGTGAGACATGACTGAGTGATTGAATAACAACAAAAATTAGTTAATATGTGGGAGACGGCATTTGGTTACTATATCAAATTGCACAAAGTGTAAAACATTTGAAAGTTTGCAAAATAAGTGACAAAAATAAAAACTTTGAGTATTTGAAGTCATCTTATAAATTAAAGGGAAAAGATTAAAACACCCCATAGAAAAAGTGGGCAAAGGACATTAGTATGTGACTTGTGAAATATAGATATAGTCAGTATTCACATACATGAAAGATATTTACGCTTAGTAGCAATAAAGAAATACATAATGAAGCATACATGAGTGATCATTTGTTAAGTCAGATTTCAATAGGACGAATGCATACAGAAATACTCACCAATTTTGGTAAGGATAAAAGGAAAAGGGCTTTCATGCATTCTTGCTATTGTTGTATTTCTAGAAGGCAGTTGGGAAGTATGTGTATATGCTTTGCTTTGATGTTATTTCTCTTTTAGGAAAGTATCCAAAGGCCATAATTGCAAGTGCATGCAAAAAAATATATATTGGTTAGTGGAAATGATTTAAAAAATCTTGACAAATCCATCCAAGGCAATACTATAGAACCATTAAAAGCTCTCATAGTTTGCAAGACTTGAAATGCCCAGAACATATTTATAAAGAGTTTGGAAGTAAATTTAAAACTTTCACACAGGTATATGCTACAGCTTTACTTAGTATTCTGTACATTGCTATTTTTATTTAAGAATACACCTTAGAAGCTTTTTCACTGATGGAGCTTTAATTAACTTTGCTTCTTTTTTAGTCTGATGCGTCTTTGACAAATCTTCTCAAAGCTAATGCAGCCGCTTGTCCCGCTGGGGCTGTCGTGATGGGCGTCTGGGGCTGGCCTGAGGCTGCTGGAAAGCCTGCTGGTGTCTGAGGCAAAGACGGGCTTAGACGTGTGTGCGTGCGGGTAATGGTAGTGTTACTGACCAGGGCTCTTGGACTCCTTAACCAGTAGGAACTGAGAAGAAGCCAGAGGAGGAATCCAGGCAAGGCTTTGTGGGGGCCCCCGCTGCAGCTCGGGGAGGTAAGAACAGACAGCAAGCTTCCGTGGGTGGGGGGCAGGGGGCCGAGCTGGCTCCTTGCCTGGGGTGAGGGTAGGGTGTGTCCAGGGGCGGACCGGAGGGGTGTCTTAGGTGGTCTGCCCGCCCTTCTGGGGGTGTTGAGCGCAGTGCAGGGGGCGCGCGCAGTACTCTGCTTTTGCTCCTGGCTCTTCAGAAATGTCAGTTGACTTTTTTGTGATTTTTCTGTATCTTGTCTATAATTTGCGCCAACTGTACATGGCAATTTCTAGCCCCTGGTAGTTTCTTTGCATTTGCTGCTGGAGGAGGCGTTGGTGCAGGTCAAGCACTGCAGCAAAGGGCCCCAGGTCCCAGCCTGTCTGAAGAGCATCTGTTAGGACTGCACGTTTAAAACGTCACTGTGCTTATCTCTAAGGCCCCCGCTGCCTCTCAAACGCGGTGATTCTCCCATGTCCTGTTTCTGCCTCTGTTTCCTGCTACCTCTCCCTGCATTCCCGTCGGCGCTGGGGCGAGAGTGGTGCAGATCAGGAGTGGGCCGCGTGCCCCTCGCTCCTGGCAGGGACTAAGTGGCTGTTGGCACATGTTCTCCCCCGAGCATCCGATCAGCTGCCCTGACCAGGGTGCTAGTCCTGCACGGGAACCTGGCTGTGACTCCTCGACATGTCCTTTGCTGACAATCTGGTGCTAAGTGCTAAGTCGCTTCAGTCGTGTCTGACTCTGTGTGACCCCATAGACGGCAGCCCACCAGGCTCCCCCGTCCCTGGGATTTTCCAGGCAAGAACACTGGAGTGAGTTGCCATTTCCTTCTCCAATGCATGAAAGTGAAAAATGAAAGTGAAGTTGCTCAGTCGTGTCCGACTCTTCGCGTCTTCGCGACCCCATGGACTGCATCCTACCAGGCTCCTCCATCCATGGGATTTTCCAGGCAAGAGTACTGGAGTGGGGTGCCATTGCCTTCTCCGTGCTGACAATCTATATGGTCTTAAAACTGTTTTCCTAAGCGTCTTCAGAAACAGTTCCGAACTTAGAAAGCCCCTGTGTGGGGGATGGGGGAAGCTGTGGAGTCTAGTCTCATGGCCGCTTAAATATCCAACATTCAGCACGAGCACTTTAAACAGGGATTTTAACAGATCCCTTAGAGAACTTTATTTAAAGTTTCCTAAAATAGAAACAACGGATATTCACTTTTATTAAATTAATGAGAAGGAATATTATTATTTTTTAAATTGCATGTTTTGTTGTTATAATACAAATTCCTTGTACAATAGATGATGAATATATTTTAAAAGATTTTTCTGTGGATTTTTGAATAGGCAATGGCTGTCAGGAAAGAAAGAAAATGAAGGCCCTTTCCTTTAGAATTCCTTTGATGAGAACTTTTTTGATGGACTGGTAAGGTGGTCTCAGTGCATCCAAGGTTGAAAACCTGAAAAAAGAGTTGCCTTTTAATTCTTCCTTTAAGCTTCATGGTCCCCCTGAAAATTCAGTTGTGTTCCCTAATGAAACGACAGATTGCTTGGAACCTTCCGTTAACAAGAATTTTTCTGTTGTCCTCTTTTATGACAGAGGTAAATCATGAGAAAATAAGTACATATTTAAAATCACACGCCTGTATGCTTACAGTGTGTGTATGTGTGTGTGTGTGTATGTGTGAGATAGTGAGGCAGAGAGGCTCAGCTTTTCAGGGGACGTTCTGGAACAGTTTATTGATATTGAGTTTCTGTACCCATTAGATCCGAATTTTCAATGATCACTGATGTATACTTTTGTGATGAGGCAGGGGTATTAATAATAATACCAGCAAAAAAACTTCATTTATAGTAAATGTATTCTTTTTGTGCATGAGAGTCTATTATTCAATTTTTAAATGATATTGATTGGGATGATTGAAACAAAATGAGCATTTCCAGATAATTTAAGAATTCGTACTCCTCTTACTATGAGTATTTTTTAGAAACAAGATTTGTTGTTTTGTTCATTATGTTTTGTACAAGAGCAGAGGCGTTAGTATATTACACATCATAGAAGAATCAGGGAAAAAAATCAATTACCTGATCTTACAGTTAGACCCAAAATGTGTTTGCCAGGTTTTATATGTAAGTTGATAATAATGCTGAAAGTGCCTTACACATTATTAAAAAAAATCAATACAGTGAATCAAGAAAGATTAGAATGTTACCTCTACACTCCTGTAGTCTTATTTCAAGCCTTCTCAGTGTGGCCTTACTTTGTCTGTTTACAAAGAAAATGAATTTAAAAAGCAAGGCCTCCGGGAAGTATTGACACCTCTTTGATTTCTAGATGATCCGGTCACTTCAATTCATGCATAGCTTCTGTTTGCTGCAATATCATTTGCGAGAAGATTTACAGCAAATACCTCTTCAAAGATTAAACGATGCCAGTAATTCTAGACGGGCTTCCCAGGTAGCTCAGTGGTCAGAAATCTGCCTGGCAATACAGGGGATGTGGGTTCCATCCCAAGTTGGGAAGATCCCCTGGAGAAGGAAATGGCAACCCACTCCAGTACTCTTGCCTGGAGAATCCTATGGACAGAGGAACCTGATGGGCTACAGTCCATGGGGGTCTCGCAAAAGAGTTGGACACCACTTAGCAACTAAACAACAAAAACACCACCACTGAATATGCATTTTCAGGATGCTTTGTCATTTGGATGAGAGCAAATTACCATAAACTGACAACCAATCTTTGCATGAAAGCAAAGCAGATATCACTTTCCAATTAGAAAATTTCTCCCTTTTTTATTCTCAGTTTCTCTGTAGGGGAAACAATGATACAAAATAAACTATCAAATTTCAGATCTAGCCAGTATTTTTCCACCAGCTAAATGGAAAATAAATATCTTTCATTTGTGGTAGTCAAGTGTCTCTGCTTAGCTATGTGAAACTGAATATAGAGAGGGGTGGGTTGGAGGATGAAGTCTGGCCGAGTCTCTTATCACCAAAAACATTTCTGCTTATTTAGAAGCACTCACAAGGAAGTCTTAAGAGCTTGCTAGCCAATGCAGGGGAAGTACAAAATGCGAGTTCCATCCCTGGGTTGGGAGGATCCCCTGGAGGAGGGCATGGCAACTCACTCCAGAGTTCTTGCCTTGGAGAATCCCATGGACAGAGGAGCCTGGGGGCTACAGTCCGTGGGGTCACACAGAGTCGGACACGACTGAAGCGCACACAGCAGGCACAGGGTAGTCTATTGGAAGATACCTCCTCTAAAGACACTCATCTTACACGATCATCAAGCTGATGATTCAGTTGGTTTGCCAAGGACACACCGCCTCTAATCACTGTTGAAAACTTACTTTTTCTATCTTTTGAGTTTGCGTGAGGCCAGTTTCCAATGGATTATTCAGCAACATTTAATTCATTATTCAGCAGTCTAAACATTTTCTCCGTAACCTTTTCTCCTTTCTGCTTGCTTTGCTCTGCGTCTTCTTCCTCCCACCTTCACTTCTTTGTCCCATTTTTTTCTGTCTGCCCTTTTAACACAATAAAATATTCTTTTATCGAAACTGATTTTGCTCTGTCAAAATAGACTCTCTCAGAAACAAGATTTTCTTTTTTAAGCCTGCCAGATTCATATGCTTCTCCTCAGCCCTGACATTCTTAAATTATGACTGAATCTTCTCCCATTTCTCTCCATAAGAATGAAAGACTCATACACAGAGCAAGAATGAGTGGGAAGTGGCTACGTATGCCTGGTGTGGTTGGTTCCTGTTTGCTTTTTTCTTATTTTGGTGGTGGTTTAGTCGCTAAGTCATGCCCGATGCTTTGCGACCCCATGAACTGTAGCCCACCAGGCTCCTCTGTCCACGGGATTCTCTGGGCAAGAATACTAGAGTGGGTTGCCATTTCCTTCTCTAGGGGATCGTCCCCACCCAGGGGTCAAACCCAGGTCTCCAGCACTGCAGATGCTTTCCTGACTGAGCCACCAGGGAAGTCCCTTTTCTTACTTTCAGTCTTTTGGTTGTGCCTGTGAGATTCAAATCGGTCCTAGTGTCTAAAGGCTCTGGAAGGGCCACTCTTCTTTGTGGTCCGTCGTACAATTTAGAATCCACGCATGGCATACAAAAGGTTTGGGACCCTTAAAAGATACCTGTGCCTATTGATAATCCTTAATAGGCACTATTCCTTTTTACTGAGGGATGCTGTAGTATGTTAGTGTAAGAGGAGGTCTGATGTTAATTTTCCTGTTGTCTTGAAAGGATAGCTAAGTATCCACCCATAATAAAAAGAGAGAGCAGACACATCATGAATGGATTCATTGAAGGGCATTAGACCCCGTGATAGGAGCCCGACCTTCACTCCCTGCCTGCTTCCCACATATCCAGATTAATTCAAGGGTCAGATGTGACTGGAAATATATTATTCCTGTTAAGAGATTTCTCTTCCTTTTTTTTTTTTTGTGAGGAAAAATGGATGGAAGATGGTACCTGCCTACCAAATCCAGGGACTCCAGGAGAAATTTAATAGCAGCTAACATTTATTGAGCGTTTATACACTCCATGCCAGGGGGTGGAGTAAGTGCATCACACTTACTGCAAAGTCCTCTAAGGCAGAAACTGCTGTTACCTCATATTTACAGATGAGGAAGTCGAGGAACAGACAAATATTTTGCTCAATGATATACACAACTATCACTTGTCAGATTCTGGCTTCAACCCCACCTTTTCTGGATCCAGATAATTTACATATTAGAAGTTATATGGCCCTTCACTCCTAGGGATTACGGTGAGAAAGAAAGACTAGGACTCTGTTCCCTGATTGGAATCTGCTTTTACATCGCACTTGTAGGTATGAGCTCTGTGCTTATGTAGAGAGGAATAAAAGAATTAGAAGGAAACTCAGATGGATGGAGTGCATCTCCGCTGTTTGTTCCAGTGGCTTGCACAGAGTTCTTGGGCATTAAATGCACACCGTAGTAAGTCCAGAGTCCAGGTTGGTATTTGTAATAACCTAGCCAGCGGCGCCTCTCGGGCAAGGGGCCCACAAAGTCATCGTCGTGGGCTGATGCCTGGGCAGGGCGTGGGTGGAGGAAGCATGTGCAAAATTTCACTCCCCGGCCATTGCCATGCCTAGCTTGGGGGAAGGGTGGACCCTACAGGGCTTCCCAGGGAACCACGACCTCGCAGGAAAGGGACACTTGGTTAGAGGAGAGAACTGTGAACCAAGAAAAGATTCTAACTGCATCTTCATTTAAACTTTTTTTAAGGTTAATCTTATTAAAAGTTTTATTTTGTATTGGAATACAGTCCGTGGGATTGCAAGAGTCAGACACAACTCAGCCACTAAACAACAACAACAAAATAGTTGTTTCACAGCGCTGTGTTACTTTCAAGCATACAGCAAAGTGGTTAAGTTATACTTTGGCCGCCTGATGTGAAGGGCTGACTCATTTGAAAATACCCTGATGCTGGGAAAGATCGAAGGTGGGAGAAGAAGGGGACGACAGAGGATGAGGTGGTTGGATGGCACCACTGACTGGATGGACATGAGTGTGAGTGAACTCTGGGAGTTGGTGATGGACAGGGAGGCCTGGCGCGATGCAGTCCATGGGGTCGCAGAGAGTTGGACACGACTGAGCGACTGAACCGAACTGAACTGTTCCATGTATTATTCTTTTTCAGATTCTTTTCCTGCTTAGGTTATTACAGAATACTGAGCAGACTTCCCTGTGTTGTACAGCAGGTCTTTGTTGATTATCTCTTTTAAACATAGCGTGTGTGTGTCAATTCTAAACTTCTAATTTATCCCTTCCCACTACTTTCCCCTTTGGTAACGAATATATTTTTTTCTCTAAGTCTGTTTCTGTTTTTTAAATGAATTCTTTTGTATCATTTTTTTAGATTCTATATGTAAGTGATATCATATGATATTTGTCTTTCTGTATCTGACTTGCATCACTTAGTACGACAATCTCTAGGTGAACCATATTGCTGCAAATGGCATTGTTTCATTCATTTTAATGGCTATTCCGTTGTATATTCACCACGTCTTCTTTATCCACTCATCAGCTGATGAGCGCTTAGGTGGTCTCCATGTCCTGGCTGTTGTAAATAGTGCTGCAGGGAACTTTGGGGTGCAGGCACCTTTTTGAAGAATATTTTTCTCCAGGTACATGCCCAGGCGTGGGATTGCTGGGTCATATCCCATTCTTCTCTTTATGTTAATTTCTCTTTCTCCTCTGATGTTCTTGGATCCATAGCCCTACCTTTGCTCTCGTCAGTACTAATTTTCCTACCTTCACATGCCCTTCTTCCCCCAGTTCTGTTTTCATTTTATTTTTTACTTCTGTTTTGGGCAGTTTTAAGACAGTTTTGGTGTGGGGGAAAAAAACAAAATCTGGTGCCGAGAATTAGAATTTTGAGCTGTCTCATGCTTTGTAAGGATAGAAAAAATAAGCACATGTAATTTTAATGCAATGATATATGATATTATGTTTAAATAATTTGTGCTTATATTTTTTATTTTTATCAGCTATGTAAACTAAAGTGAACACGTGGTTGGAATAACTGTGATCTCTTGTTATTTCTAACCATTGACTCACACCATCTATTTTCAAGTCTGAAATGTTAGAACAGGAAAAGAGCTAAGGTTTTACCCTTTATTTTATGGTGACATTGTATATTTCTTGCCCTGACATAGTGATAATTTTTGGTTTCCATGAGAGTTCCCTCCATAATTAGCAAAGGCAATTATCTCATTTAATGAACAAAAGATGAAGATGCATGCGTCACCAATTGTAAAATACATGGTAAGGAGAAATCACATGTCTTGACTGTGATTTTTCCCCCCAACATTTCCCAAATGCATTTTCTTATTTAATCCATAAAATAGCACTGATATAAGCAAGGGCTGTGCCATCATCGTTAGTTTTTAAAAACAATATTTGTCTTGGTATCTTTGAATGGTTCAGTTGACCTTCCATGCCTGAAGGGTTGGTAGAACTGGGTCTCAAATGTTGGTCTTATGATTCTTGGTTCAAGTAGGTGTCTGGTAAAATCTTCTATGTCTGTGTAGGATCCCTACGCCAAGAAGAGCATTGTCAAAGCATTTACTGACGTATAAATTGTAAGAGTGGCTGTCATAAATTATAGTGTCTAGGAGAAGGCAGTGGCACCCCACTCCAGTACTCCTGCCTGGAAAATCCCATGGACGGAGGAGCCTGGTGGGCTGCAGTCCATGAGGTCGCTAAGAATCAGACACGACTGAGCGACTTCACTTTCACTTTCCCTTTCATGCACTGGAGAAGGAAATGGCAACCCACTCCAGTGTTCTTGCCTGGAGAATCCCAGGGACGGGGGAGCCTGGTGGGCTGCCGTCTATGGGGTCACACAGAGTTGGACACGACTGAAGCGACTTAGCAGCAGCAGCAGTAGCAGGACAATTAAAGTACATACTTCTGGGAAGGTGACTCTCCCCAGGTTAATTTTGAACTGATGCAAAGCATTGAATCCTAGCGTTTCTTCCCCGATATCCCAGAAGCATGGAAATGCTCGGTATGAACAATATTGAATTCATTCATGAAGAAACAAATTTCCATCTTAGTTTTGCCAGTGCCCATCATGACTGTCGCCATTTCCATTTTCCTAATTTTAAAAAAAAAAGTAATATGCAAATTTAGGGAATATTGTCCACATTGGCCTTCTGCCTGGAGAATCTTTTGATATCACATAAAGCTGTGAATTTTTTGTTATTTTTAAAGTTGATCAAAATATGATTATTGCCTTTTCCCAACTTCAAACATTCATACTATCCAAGGTGAAATAGGATATTTTCTTAGATAAGAGTATTCATCTGGCTTTCAAGTTTTTGAAGCAACAAAGTCTCAGTCCTAGGATTTGTAGAGAGATGTTGCGTTTTGAACCTCAGCACAAGTGAACTGTGTCTTTAAAACACCTCACTCTTACCTTGATAAATACAGTGTAAACCTCCAAGAACCATTGCGCTCTGCAATTACCTTGATTAAAGAAGAATAAGAAGGGTTCCACTGCAGTCAGAGGGCTCTGAGACTCTGTCGCCAGCCTGTCTCCCTACGCCTGGTCTGCAGGTGTGGGGTGAAGTACAGGACTAGTTGTGCCCTCCTGACAGTCTTTGATTAATATCTGCTTTTCATTCTGCAAGAGCTAATCGCATCTGTAATTTTCTAATCAGCTGTTTTTTTTTTAATTAATGCTGTAGTAATTATTTAAGGAAATAGAATACAATGTTAAATGTCCCTCACTGAAAGTATGTTTTCACTGCTATAGATGAAGCGTTTATCTTTTCTAGATAGTCTCATTAGGTATTTGTGAGAAGGAATATTCTCAAGGAAGTGAGAAATGACAATGGGGTGATAATAAACCCAACTGACAAACGTGGCATATTTGATTTGATATTTAGATTGTGGTGACCAAGGGTTCATGGGATTCGGGCTCAATTAAAGGACCTTTCCATAAGCAGGACTGGGTTTGTCTTGTTCTCTAATCAGTTGATCTCTGGTATATACCCTTATCTGCTTCCTTACCCAGTCAGATTTGGTTGTAGTTTATTTTGATGATCATAAATGTTTTCAATTCTTTTTAGATTTTCAGTAGCTTTGTCATTTTGAAGTCTAGTTAAAATATACTTGACTATTTCAGTATTTTAATGAAGGAGAATAAGAAAAAAAGCTTTAATAAGGTTTTTATTTTTTATTGGAGTATAGTTAATTAGTAATGTGTTAGTTTCAGGTGTATGGCAAAGTGATCCAGTTATACATATACATGTATCTCGGAGAAGGCGAGGGCACCCCACTCCAGTGTTCTTGCCTGGAGAATCCCAGGGATGGCGGAGCCTGGTGGACTGCAGTCCATGGGGTCACTACGAGTCGGGCATGACTGAAGCGACTTAGCAGCAGCAGCATACATGTATCTATTCTCTTTCAAGTTCCTTTCCCATTTAGGTTATTACAGAATACTATAAGAAGACTTTAAAAAATTTGAAGAGAACTTTGTTGGAATCCCAGGCCACATTTTTATTTCTACTAGATGATTAAACAGAAAAGATTAAGTGCAGAGAGTTTCATTCATACATACTTTACTTCCATCTTTTTTCCAAATTAGAAAACCTTTGCTATCATTAACTGGAGATATTTTCATGTTCAGTCAAACTGTTAGAAAGCCAAAGGGACTTGACAGCTTGATTGCAATGCACTCTTGGTCAACCTTGGTGAAACAGTTCACACATAAATGAGGTTAAGATGGTGAGGCATTAAAAATCATAAGTGATTTATAGGAGGTTGAATTATCCATGTTTCCTTAGGGGCCTATACTGGACATTCGAAATGGTCTTTAATAAACTTATTGTCTCAATCATTATTTCCAGTCCTATGGTTTTCTATGAATCATTAATTTGTCCTCTGTATAAAGTTTTATGAGATATTACAGTGTCCTCATGGTTCTATTATGATGAAAACTGGTATCTTCTCCATAATATCCATTTAAAAAGACAAAAATATTTGATTCTGATGTTGGTGTCTGGGAAGACAAAGACAGGAATATCTTTCTCATGTATTCTTTTTCTTTTTCCTGTGTGCTGTGGCCTGACAGAGCACAAGTTTGGTTGAGAAGAAGAAGATAAAATTGAATTAAAAAAATCTATTTTAGATATGCACATTCCAGGGTAAAGGGATACAGTTGAGGAGATTCTCAAGTTAGAATAAGTGAATTTGAAATGCTAGGTAATAAAAATATCATGTATATGCTGACTAAGCTCATTCTCCAGGGAATATTATCTAAAAGCAAAGAATATGTTTGGCCAGTGGTAGCATTTGATGGTGACTAAGGTCTCTCTCTCTCCTTTCTGTAGGAAAAAAACATGTACTTAAGTGAAAAACTGCATTGTCCACAACACATCCTTCCATCTTACCTGATTCTGACTCGGTGGGAGCTGTTCTCCAATTCTGTAAATTGTAGATAAGCTCTGCTGATTCAAGAGAGATTCAGGTAGTATGTTACTGGTGTTAGCAAAGATACAGGTATTTAAGAGGTGCTCAAGATGTCATAGATGAGCCTACTCCTGACAAAGCCAGATGAGTAAAAAAGAAGTTCACCTGTGGTCCATAGAGAGCAAATACACCGGATCCTCAAAACAGTGAGTCTTTTGACGATTCTCCAAAAAGGAAATATGAAGCAAAGTTTTGTGAGTAGGGGATCATGGTGGTGGCATGGTGGTAGGTATCAGAATACCCGATCTAAGTTCAGCCACAGGCTTCAGAAGACTGCTTCTGTCCATAAAGAACACTGGCCACTGCTTCCTGAGTGCCCAGGAAACACACGTAGGCAAGGATGGCAGTGAGGGTGGTGTAATCATTAAGTCTTGGTCCGTGGTGTGCATTTACTGAGTGCGTTTTGAGTGCTGTCCTAGGAGATGAGGATTATAGAATTAAACTCTAAGACAGAGACCCTTCCCTCAAGGACCTTACATCCCCAGAGGGAAAGAAAGAAAGTTATGAGATGAAAAATAAGATAGTTTCATTTACTGAAAATGTAAAATATGGTAAAATGGTTCAGCCTGACTGGTGGCTTGATGGGTAGGGCTGGGGAGGACAAATGTGAAAAAAAGCTTAAATGTTGAAGAGGAAGCAGACTTGGGAAGGTCTGAGGGAAAAGCGTTGGAAGATGAAAGGCTAAGGGCATGGTTTTGAGATGGGAATGAAGTTGTGTTTCAGGAAATGCAAACCGAGTGTGTGGCCAGAAGCATCTCAAGGGCTTTGGGGGAAAGTGGTGATGGATTCAGAGATATAGGCTGGGACCAGCAAGGTGGGGTCTTGAAAGGCATGGCTGGAAATTTTTGTTTTGTTGTAAGGATAATTTATTTTTTCTCTGTGCAATCAGCTTTATTTTTCTTGTTTTTATCTTCAAATTGTCTGAGGAAGTCTGAACATTTTAAAGGAAATGCTTACGTGACAGGAAGGCATTTTTGAATAAAAAGAAATGGCCAGATAGAAGGATTGTGTAGAAAATGAACCCAAATTAGTCTTCTCCAATATCTTTAAAAAATTTTACCTCTTCCCTTTCTTTCTCTCTTTCCTCCTCAATCATCCTTCCCTCTTGTAAAAGGAAACTATTATTATGGTTCCTTGATGATAATAGCCCAAAATAAAACACCGAGTATGTTACAAAGTGTGTTTCTAATACTTAATATCAGTGGATATAAAGAAATGAATGAGCAGGAGACTGATCAGATGAATAGATGGCAGGATCTCTGGTTCAAGACAGAGAAGGTGTGTGGGGAGGGATGTCAAGGGGAGGTACTGCAGTAAGGATATCTAAGAATGGTCAGTTCAGTCGCTCAGTCATGTCTGACTCTTTGCAACCCCGTGGACTGCAGCCCACCAGGCCTCCCTGTCCATCACCAACTCCCAGAGCTTACTCAAATTCATGTCCATTGAGTCAGTGATGCATCCAACCATCTCATCCTCTGTCCTCCCGCCTTCAGTCTTTCCCAGCATCAGTGAGTTTGCAAATGAGTCAGCTCTTCTCATGAGGTGGCCAAAGTATTGGAGTTTCAGCTGTAACATCAGTCCTTCCAATGAACACTCAGGACTGATCTTTAGGATGGACTGGTTGGATCACCTTGCTGTCCAAGGGACTCTCCAGAGTCTTCTCTAACACCACCGTTCAGAAGCATCAATTCTTTTTTTTTTTTTTAATTTTATTTTATTTTTAAACTTTATGTAATTGTATTAGTTTTGCCAGATATCAAAATGAATTAACCATTTTATTAGGTTGGCCAAAATGTTCGTTCAGGTTTCCCCATAACATCTTGCAGGAAAACCTCAGCCACGTATTTGGCCAACCTGGCACATTTCACCTGTGCTGTCCCCTGTGGGTGGACTACAAGCTATAGCCCATGCCAGATGTATTTTATATTCTACAATAAAATGTATCCGAACACAGCTCTGCCCATTTGTTTGCATGTTGCCCACTTTCTTTTGTGCTAAAATGGCATGGGGTGAATCCTTACAACAGGGATCTTCTGACCTGAAAAGCATAAAATATTTCTTATTTAGCTCTTTGATGTAAAATATGCCAGTATCTCAGATGTATAGAACAGTCTCTTGGACTCTGTGGGAGGGGGTGAGGGTGGGATGATTTGGGAGAATGTCATTGAAACATGTATAATATCATATGTGAAATGAACCACCAGCCCAGGTTTGATGCATGATACAGGATGCTCGGGGCTGGTGTACTGGGATGACCCAGAGGGATGGTATGGGGAGGGAGGTGGGAGAGGGGCTCAGGATGGGGAACACGTGTACACCCGTGGCAGATTCATGTTGATGTATGGCAAAACCAATACAATATTGTGAAGTAATTCACAATATTGTGAAGTAGTTCAGTTCAGTTCAGTCGCTCAGTCGTGTCCAACTCTTTGCGACCCCATGAATCGCAGCACGCCAGGCCTCCCTGTCCATCACAAACTCTCGGAGTTCACTCAGACTCAAGCCCATCAAGTCAATGATGCCATCCAGCCATCTCATCCTCTGTCGTCCCCTTCTCCTCCTGCCCCCAATCCCTCCCAGCATCAGAGTCTTTTCCAATGAGTCAACTCTTCCCATGAGGTGGCCAAAGTACTGGAGTTTCAGCTTCAGCATCATTCCCTCCAAAGAAATCCCAGGGCTGATCTCCTTCAGAGTGGACTGGTTGGATCTCCTTGCAGTCCAAGGGACTCTCAAGAGTCTTCTCCAACACCACAGTTGAAAAGCATCAATTCTTCGGCACTCAGCCTTCTTCACAGTCCAACTCTCACATCCATACCTGACCACAGGAAAAACCATAGCCTTGACTAGATGGACCTTTGTTGGCAAAGTAATGTCTCTGCTTTTCAATATTGCTATCTAGGTTGGTCATAACTTTCCTTCCAAGAAGTAAGCGTCTTTTAATTTCATGGCTGCAGTCACCATCTGCAGTGATTAGCTTCCAATTAAAATAAATAAATTTATACTAAAAAATAAAAAATGAATAAAAATTAAAAAAAAAATGCCAGTGTCTGTTCAAAGCATAGACAGCAACACTAGCTTGCATGTTACATACAAAGATTTATGCAGTAATGCTTTCATGTACTGAATATAAACATTTGCAGATGAAATGAATGGAAGAAAATAAATCAGTTATTTCAGTCCTATAATTTTGAAGTGGTCTGAGTCAGCTCAGAAGGTAGATGGCTCTTCATCACAAGGCGCGGCTGGCTTGCGCCATCGCTCAGCACCCTGGGCTGCATGCTGGTCCTAGTGCTGGAAGCTGAGGCTGACATTCCTGAAGTCACAGTGGCTACTATTTCCATTTTGTTGTTGTTTCATGTCCCCAAGCTGAATAATGCACTTTTGTTAGTAATTATTTAGCATACCCTGAAACGGCAAAATAAATTTACATAATTATTTGTCTCTTGTAGTGCATATCCCCACTATAATTGAAAAGGCGGAGAAACAATATTAGCTTTATTTCACTTATTGGGATTCCAAGACTCAAAAATCCAAAATATTAAGAAATCATGTTTGTTTTATTTTTTCACTGCAAGTGGGTATACATCCAATATTTATCCTGTTCCATCAATGCTTTTTACTGCCTTTATTTTGTTTCACATAAAATATGAAAAGTATGTTTTACACAAGTATTTTTTATCAGTTTAATTACTTAGAGCTTAGTTTGTTTTTAATAATTTAATAAATGAAATCAAAATAGAGCATTTGATTGTACATGTTCCCTAATCTGGGAGTGCATTAGGGAAAGCAATTAATCATTTGCACAGAATCTTTTAATGTGACAAATAAATTAAAGGAAAGTGTAATTAAAATAAAAGTAATGGTGTTTTAATAAAGTTAAAAGGAATTTTTTCTTAATCATTCAGTAATTGTTCATCCGGGGTTGTGTGCCTGTCTTTCTTACTGAGAGGTGTTGGTTTGAATATTGATCTTATTTTCAATGAAACTCTAATTTTTGAAAGTAGGAAAATCAAACCTTTTAAAATAAGACAGATTTATAATTACCGTTAACTTTGAAAATTCTTCTTGACCTTTTGTTTCTTAAAATAAAAATGGTATCTAAATACACAGTTTTAAAAATCATATTCTGTGGTAAAATATATTGAAAAACAGACGTCAGTTAGGATTAGGAATTAAGACATTGATTCTTGTAGATTATGACAATGACTCTGAGGATAAGCAGACAGAACTTCTGCTTAGAGTCGTACAGACCACGGGTGCTATTCACCCTTTAAATTTGAACCATCGAGTTAGTTGGGACACATGGTAGCTACTTCCCAAATACTTTTTCCATGGACGTTTGTTGTAAGTTCAACTCTTGTTTTGAGTCCTCTGAAGAAACCCATGACTTAGCTTAGTTCATTTATGAAAGTATTTGAATAAGAACATTGTCTTCTTTGGAGAAGGCAATGGCACCCCACTCCAGTACTCTTGCCTGGAAAACCCCATGGATGGAGGGCCTGGTGGGCTGCAGTCCATGGGGTCGCTAAGAGTCGGACACGATGGAGCGACTTCACTTTCACGCATTGGAGAAGGCAACGGCACCCCGCTCCAGTACTCTTGCCTAGAGAATCCCAGGGACGGAGAAGCCTGGTAGGCTGCAGTCCATGGGGTCACACAGTGTCGGACGACTAAAGTGACTTAGCAGCACTAGCAGCATTGTCTTCTTTATGTTTTACAAATTAAAACTCAGAAGTAGCTTATTGCTTTAAATGATGCATGTAAACTCTGGATGTTTAGAATATTGTGTCAGAGCATTGGCGTTGTAGCTGTTATTATGTAACTCTGGTAGAAAAGTGTGTTTGTTTTGTTTAGTTTTGTGAAAAGGATGATACTGCCTTTCCCAGAAAAGATAAACTCACTCCACTCAGGTATCTGTGCTTTGGCATATGCTCAAATGCTTACTCCCGGATAGAATTTGAGCAGCCTCTATCTCATAATGATAAAGTTGGGAGCAGTGGCCAAGGAGAGTGTTCCTTTGGGATGTGAAATATAAATACATATCAGATTATATAAATAGCACTTTTGCAGCTGGACTAGAAAATTTCCATCTCACACCTCTGCTTCCCTGTCCTAACTGTTCAGTTGAGTCTTTGACCGGCAAACTCTCCTAAGACTCTTAACATGACCTGTCTAATTTCTAATTGTGGTTTCTCAGGCTTCTCAGTTATTTCCCAGGTATTATTATTAATTAGACTCACCCTAGTAGCCTCATCAGTGTGATGGTTCAATGCCAGATGGCAGTCTGCAAGCCAATACTTGTGAACAATTCTAATCCACACACCTCTTCTTCTACCTCCTGGTTTTGTTTAAGCTCTAGTTCCCAGGGGGAAAAGGAGTTACTGTTATTAACAAATCATTGTAATTAAGGGGAGGACATTAAGAAGTATTATGAGTTTGAGTGAAGATGAGTATCTTGCTTTTCTTGTTGTTTCCTGTAAGGCATGCCATTTTGGGGAGATGAGAATGGTAAGTATCATGACTGCTGTGAACTCCCAGACCCAGCTCTCTTCCAAATAAAAGAGGCAGTGACAGGTATTAAGGACCAAGTGGACAGAACATTTTTGTAAATTGCTGAATTCTGAAGATAACAAATGTGTGGAGGGAAACCTCAGGTGTTGACAAAATCCAGAGCTGTAAGATTTATTCGAGTGAATTTAAGCTAGCTTAGTCATTTTACAGATGGGAAACAGAGGCCAGACTGGGCTAATTAGCTTTGTTCTGAAACAGAGGAAATAGCATATCAAGATTGAAAGAAACAAGTTTTGGAGCTGTATAGGTCTGGATTCAAATCATAACTTACTTATTACTTATTTGATGCCAAGGCAAATGGCCTCACCTCTGTGACCTTCTTCTCCACCTGTCCAAGTGGTACCTACTACACAGAGGCTAAAATGGGAAGGCACAGGTGGGAACAGTGCAGAGCCTAACACGCAGCAGGCATTGGGTCAGTGGCGTTTTCCCCTCGTGACGAGGTCCCGGAATGTTGATGAACAAGTCATTCGCTTTTGATTGTCTCTTCTATTTATGCCCATAATTCTGTCACTTGGTGAGTTTAGACTGCTGACTCACAGGCCTCATGCCATAATCCTTCCATGACAAAAATTGATTTGATGGTGATGTGTTAGGTTGATGGTGACAAGGTCAATTGAGTTCTATTTGCTTTCCTCTCTAATCAACTCTATTCCTCTGGTATGTGGAGACCTTAAGAGAACTGGAGAGTTTTAAATGCTTCTACTGTACAAATGTTTATTATTCAGATATAGAACAGTTCATTTAAACTCATTTGGCAGTAATATTTCACAAAAAGATTTTGTAATTTCATGATGAAAGCTTAAGTGTTTTGATTCATTTAAAAGTGATTCTACCATTGGCTTTTTAATCCTTAAATGTGCTAAGCCTGAATATCTCCTCTTCCAACAAGTCTTTGCTAATCACCTTATCTAACTAGATCGCCTTGGACTGTAGTGTTTCTCGTTCCACAGTGAACACCGTATTTTGCAGCTTCATTTGTCAACACTGGGGCTTCCCTCATAGCTCAGCTGGTAAAGAATCCACCTGCAATGCAGGAGACACCGATTTGATTCCTGGGTCAGGAAGATCCGCTGGAGAAGGGATAGGCTACCCACTCCAGTATTCTTGGGCTTCCCTTGTGGCTCAGCTGGTAAAGAATCCACCTGCAATGTGGGAGACCTGGGTTCTATCCCTGGGTTGGGAAGATTCCCTGGAGAAGGGAAAGCTCCCCACTCCAGTATTCTGGCCTGGAGAATTCCATGGACTGGATAGTCCATGGAATTGCAAAGAGTCGGACATGACTGAGTGACTTTCACTTTCACTTGTCAACACCTTCTTCCTTCAGTAGTCTGTAAAATTTCATGAGAATTGGGGTCAGGTCTATTTCACTCATTATTCTCTCCAAAGCACCTAGTTCTATTCATGGCATATAAAAATCCATGTTGAAATAAAAAAACTGCCCATTTTCTGAGAAGTCTGGAATAGAAGGTGACAAGGACAACCCGAGGCAACTGCAGATCCTGGTCTGGAAGGAGCTCAGTGCAGTTATTTGAATCCTTTTCCCTTCTCCTGGGATAGAGAGTGGAATTTTAGAGAGCTGAATGTTCATTTTGGATACTGAAACTTTTTTTTTTTTTCCCCTTGCAGTGCAATTCATTGCTGGGTGCACCTTTATTCACTAGGTCATCCAGCATATATTCATCACACAGATCAGTAGACCTAAGAAAGCAATGGGGAAATGAACATCCATCAAGTAAACATATACATGAATATATTACTACACCTAGTGATAAATATAATGAAGAAAAGTGAAAAGTGAGTGTTAGTTGCTCAGTCATGTCTGACTCTTTGCGACCCCATGGACTGTAGCCCACCAGGCTCCTCTGTCCATGGGATTCTCCAGGCGAGAACACTGGAGTGGGTTGCTATTCCCTTATCCAGGGGATCTTCCTGACCCAAGGATCAAACCTGGGTCTCCTGCATTGGCAGGTGGATTCTTTATCATCTGAGCCACCAGGGAAGCCCCTATAATGAAGAAAGCAAACAGAAAACCTAATTTAAACCGTGGAGAGAAAAGTTTCTCCAAAGCTCTTCCTTTAGGAAGAGACCGTAGGGCCTGAGACCTGCCAGCTGCTCTGCTCCGACCCTGGGGGTCCTGACACCCTTGCACACACGTGTCCCTGGTCCCTTCTGCGTGAGCAGGGCTCTGTCACTGACTCACTGTGTTCCCCTCTCCCGGTGGGACTGCTGTCCTCCCTGACACCCGCTCCTCTTCCCTGAGGCCTGGCCACCCTCCTCCCTGCCGACCCTTTAGCCGAGGGGAAGCTCAGAGTTTCCTGCCTAGCAGCTCCTGGCTCACTGCCTGTTCCAGATTCACTGATGCACACGTTCACACTCCTTCCCACTCATGTTCTAGCACACTCATGGATTCCTGTTGGGACGTGGCCCTCTTTTACCTTGCATGTGACTCAACTTTTGACTGGAGTTGATTTCCATGTCTCCAGCCTTCTCCTCTGTTTCTTTCTTTCTTTCTCTGGCTGTGCTGTGGGCTCCTCCCTAAGGCCTACAGGCTTGTTAGTTGTGGTGGACAGATTTAGTAGCCATGGGTCATTTGGGATCTTAGTTCCCCAACGAGGGAGTGAACCCATGGCCCCTTCATTGGAAGGTAGATTCTTTACCCCTGGACCATCAGGAAAGTCCCCTTCTTCCCCTTTGAGTCTGTCTCCCTTTCTGTCTCCCTTCTCACTCCATTCATGCCCCTCTGGGTTCCATACTGCTGTATTCACCTTTCAGATGATTGATGATTGTGGAATATGGCAGCTGGACATACTTAGATTTTTTTTTTTTGGACTCTTCAATCATAGTTTCTCAACTTCAGCATTTTTGACATTTGATGTCTGATCATTCTGTGTTATTGGGCTGCCCTGAGCACTGTTGGATATTAAGCAGCATCCCTTGCCTATACCCTAGGTTCCAGGGGTATCCCTCACCCAGCTGTGGCAATCAAAACTGTGTCCACATGTTGTCAGATGTCCTCTGGTGACCAACATTTCCCCGCTGAGAACCAAGCAACCAAGCTTTCAAGTAGCCAAGGGTTATGTTGCTTATGCCTGTACTCTTTCCTTCACTCATTCATATTTCCTGAGTACCTAATTGGTGTCAGAAGCTATTCAAGGCAGTGGGAATATGGTTGTAGTGAACCCAGACAAAACTTTTTGCCTCAAGCTCACATTTTTTTTTCAAGTGGGAAAATAGAATCAACATGAAAGCAATATGTACTTTTCATGAAGTGAGAAGTACAGTAAATCTAGGAGATAGAACACTTTTTAAAGACTGTGGTTGAAGACAGAGTGTCTGAAGAGAGAACTTTTGAGCAGATTGATTAGAAAAGTTGAGAGTTTTGTGATGATCTTGGACAAAATCACTGTAGAAAGTGGGGAGCAGAAAGTGGGAAGCCCCTGAGCGGGAACGAGTATGCTGGGGTTGACAGACCGAGGGGTGGCGGCGTGCTGGGCCATGGGGAAGGGCAGCTGGCTGTGACGGGCGGCCACGGGAGAGCATTGAGCCAGACAAGAGGGGATGCGGCTTCTCATCAGGAAGAGGCGTTCTGCATTCTCGGGACAGACTGACGGTGGTAATGCAGTCATGGCCAGCCTGGAACAGGCCCATTAGGAGGTTCCCGTGGAGGACGAGAGAAGGTCCTGCTGGAAGATGAATACTGATACCAGAGGAGGTGAGGTGGTGTTGCATTTAGAGATGCTGCTTGAGGAAGGCCTGGCTGAACCTGTTGATGAACTGGAGGTTGGATGTAAGTGAAAGAAAGGCCTAAGAGTGACTCACAGGTATGAGAACCTAGGTGACATTAAAAAAAAAAAACAAAAACAAAACACACATGCAACAACTTTGTGTGTGTGTGTGTGTGTGTTGGAGTATAGCTGATTAACACTGTTGTGATAGTTTCAGGTGGACAGCAAAGGGACTCAACCATACATGTCCATGTATCTGTTCTCCCCCAAATCCACTCCCATCCAGGCTGCCATGTAACATTAAGCAGAATTCCCGTGCTAAACAGAAGGCCCTTGCTTGTTATCCACTTTAGATATAGCCTTGTGTGCACATCCATCCTAATCTCCCTAACTATCCCATCCCCGACCCTGGCAACCATAAGGTTTCAAGAACCCAGGTGACACTTGAAGAGATCTCTAGTCTTTCCCATTCTGTTGTTTTCCTCTATTTCTTTGCATTGATTGCTGAGGAAGGCTTTCTTATCTCTTCTTGCTATTCTTTGGAACTCTGCATTCAGATGCTTATATCTTTCTTTTTCTCCTTTGCTTTTCGCTTCTCTTCTTTTCACAGCTATTTGTAAGGCCTCCCCAGGCAGCCATTTTGCTTTTTTGCATTTCTTTTCCATGGGGATGGTCTTGATCCCTGTCTCCTGTACAATGTCACGAACCTCATTCCATAGTTCATCAGGCACTCTATCAGATCTAGTCCCTTAAATCTATTTCTCACTTCCACTGTATAATCATAAGGGATTTGATTTAGGTCATACCTGAATGGTCTAGTGGTTTTCCATACTTTCTTCAGTTTAAGTCTGAATTTGGTAATAAGGAGTTCATGGTCTGAGCCACAGTCAGCTCCTGGTCTTGTTTTTGTTGACTATATAGAGCTTCTCCATCTTTGGCTGCAAAGAATATAATCAATATGATTTCGGTGTTGACCATCTGGTGATGTCCATGTGTAGAGTCTTCTCTTGTGTTGTTGGAAGAGGGTGTTTGCTATGACCAGTGCATTTTCTTGGCAAAACTCTATTAGTCTTTGCCCTGCTTCAGTCCGTATTCCAAGGCCAAATTTGCCTGTTACTCCAGGTGTTTCTTGACTTCCTACTTTTGCATTCCAATCCCCTATAATGAAAAGGACATCTTTTTTGGGTGTTCTAAAAGGTCTTATAGCTCTTCATAGAACCATTCAACTTCAGCTTCTTCAGCATTACTGGTTGGGGCATAGACTTGGATTACTGTGATATTGAATGGTTTGCCTTGGAAACGAACAGAGATCATTCTGTCATTTTGAGATTGCATCCAAGTACTGCATTTTGACTCTTTTGTTGACCATGATGGCTACTCCATTTCTTCTGAGGGATTCCTGCCTGCAGTAGTAGATGTAATGGTCATCTTGACTATGCCAAAGCCTTTGACTGTGTGGATCACAATAAACTGTGGAAAATTCTGAAAGAGATGGGAATACCAGACCATCTGACCTGCCTCTTGAGAAATTTGTATGCAGGTCAGGAAGCAATAGTTAGAACTGGACATGGAATAACAGACTGGTTCCAAATAGGAAAAGGAGTACGTGAAGGCTGTATATTGTCACCCTGCTTATTTAACTTCTATGCAGAGTACATCATGAGAAACCCTGGACTGGAAGAAGCACAAGCTGGAATCAAGATTGCTTGGAGAAATATCAATAACCTCAGATATGCAGATGATACCACCCTTATGGCAGAAAGTGAAGAGGAACTAAAAAGCCTTTTGATGAAGGTGAAAGAGGAGAGTGAAAAAGTTGGCTTAAAACTCAACATTCAGAAAACGAAGATCATGGTATCTGGTCCCATCACTTCATGGCAAATAGATGGGGAAGCAGTGGAAAGAGTGTCAGACTTTATTTTTTGGGGCTCCAAAATCACTGCAGATGGTGATTGCAGCCATGAAATTAAAAGACGCTTACTCCTTGGAAGAAAAGTTATGACCAACCTAGACAGCATATTGAAAAGCAGAGACATTACTTTGCCAACAAAGGTTCATCTAGTCAAGGCTATGGTTTTTCCAGTGGTCATGTATGGATGTGAGAGTTGGACTGTGAAGAAAGCTGAGCGCCAAATTGATGCCTTTGAACTGTGGTGTTGGAGAAGACTCTTGAGAGTCCCTTCGACTGCAAGGAGATCCAACCAGTCCATTCTGAAGGAGATCAGCTCTGGGATTTCTTTGGAAGGAATGATGCTAAAGCTGAAACTCCAAGACTTTGGCCACCTCATGCGAAGAGTTGACTCATTGGAAAAATCTCTGATGCTGGGAGGGATTGGGAGCAGGAGGAGAAGGGCACGACAGAGGATGAGATGGCTGGATGGCATCACTGACTCGATGGACATGAATCTGGGTGAACTCCGGGAGTTGGTGATGGACAAGGAGGCCTGGTGTGCTGCGATTCATGGGGTCGCAAAGAGTCGGACATGACTGAGCGACTGAACTGAACTGAACTGAGGTGACACTTGAGGCCAACTTCTGAGATGGATAACGTGTTTTAATGTTGTTGAAGTACAGTTGACTTACAATGCCGTGAATTTCTGATATACAGGGCATATAAATGGTGGGAATCCTGGTAAGATACTGCACCCCTCTCCATCCAGCCTTTAACTGGGCTCTTGTGGTCTCTCTGGCTGTTTTCTCTGTCTTCTCCAACTACCTAATTATATCACAGTCTTATCTTACCCCTTTTCTATACTTTGCTTTTCGAGGAATGTAGAACAACAGGGAGTTAGGGATAATATAAGTGTAAGTAGGTAGGTAGGTTGTTCTTGCTGTTGTTCAGAGACTGAGTCGTGTCCAACTCTTTGTGATTCCATGGACTGCAGCATGCAGGCTCCCTGTCCATCACCAACTCCTGGAGTTTGCTTAAATTCATGTCCACTGAGTCAGTGATGCCACCTAATCATCTCATCCCTTGCCACCCCTTTCTTTTGCATTCAATCTTTTCTAGCATTAGCATCTTTTCCAATGAATCGAAAAATAGGTAGGTAGATAAATAATGATTCTGGGAGAAACTCTGTTAGTTAAATTAATTTCAGTGTGTTCCTCATCCATATCAGTCAAATGATTATCTTCATCTAAATAATATAAAAATGCCATTTAAAATTTTAAGTTTCTGAAGGATTCCATGAAAAATATATTTAATATGATTATAAAGTAATAGCATAATAACTAGTTTTCTTAAACATATTGCCTGACTAAAACTTATTTTCAGAGAAAAACTGATAAAAACATTCTTCCAAATTGAAAATGGAGCTATAATTTTTGATTTTGATAAATTAAGCATTCAGTGTTTAAAATTAAAACCATAACCAAAAATTTATAGTTGGATTAGCATTTTTATATGGGATAAAAGAGAAGATACTTCTTATGTTAGAGTAAAAATGCTTCCTTTTTGAGAACATACAGATTTATAATCATTTTATTAATGAAGACTTGTTCAATATTAAGTAGAAACCTTAAAATATCTAACTATCCAATTCCTACCTATTTTATTCATCTTAGAGGAGATTGCAAAGTGATTTACAGCCAATCAAAACCAATTTTACTGTAATTTTACTGAATATAATAATCACAGCTTTTATTAGAATATATTGAATTTTTCTTAAATTCAGTATAAGCCCAGAAAGCCTGAGTCAAATGTGTTTGACTAACTTACAACTGAGAGGGGAACATATTCAAAATAATCTGATTAATTGGATTTTGATGTTATTAATTGCACATACTAGGTACCTCTTTCATACATTGAGTTTTTGTTTTCTTTAGTACTGATTTCTATCCCAACAATCCTTTTCTCTTTTATGTGGATTTTGAGGTTCTTGAAAGTAGGGAAGCACAAGGTTGGTAATTCTCTTTTACAGAGCCTGAGAGAGGAAAACTGCTTTTGTAATAAAACTATGATTTTCATTTTTTGTTTTTACTGTGTTGACATTTCCAGGGATAGTCAACAAAGCAAGGGTGGTAAACGTGGCAGGACTTAGCACAGATCAAGGCCATGGCACCAATTCTGCTAGTGGTTATTGGGTTCTTCATACCGAGTGCAAATCATTTTTTTATTATGACTTCTTTTTTATGAGCAGTTTTAAGTTTACAGAAAAATTGAAGAGGAGATTCAGAGGTTTCCCACATACCTCCTGCTAGCCCCCCGTATGCATAGCTTCCTTCATCATCAACATCCCCCAGGCTGAGTGACTGGTTAGGACCAGTGAACCGGCACTGACACATCACAGTCACCCAAGTCCGTGGTTTTCATCGTGGCTCATTCTTAGTTTCGGACATGCATGGGTTCAGACAAATGTATAAGGACATGTATGCATTATTATGATACCATGTCGAGTGTTTCAGGGCTCTAAAATTCCTCTGATTCCATTGAAGAATTCTTCCTATGCAGCAGTAAAGCTTAGTACTTTTATTAAATCTCAAACCTTAAGTATGTACATCTTTTTATTATCCTAGTGGCAAAATAGGAAGTATGCATGCAGTACTTTTGCTACATACCACAATATGAGTCCAGTAACCACCTTTGACAGAACAATTCTGCTAAAATTTTATCTTACGCTATTGAAAAGTTTACAAAGGGATATATCCAGCAATATTTATGCAAACAGTAGAAAAAAGAAATGCCTCAAATGCTAAAGTATTTAGACAGATTATTTTCTATCTAAAGGATGAAACACACCCAGAATGGGAAACAGTGATATACATTGCTGTTTATTGATGTCCACATTACATAAAAGGAGAAAGTATAAGTTTAAAAAACCATCATTTTAATATCCCATGTGTGGGTGAAAATCTTACATGAATATAAAATTACTGTGAGCATTGACTTGCCTAATGGTGCTGGAGATTATAAAGTTTGTTTTTGATTATCAAATTTTTTAAAGTTTATGCAATAAATGAAATTTACTTGTATATTCAGGAAATAAAACATACTTTACAGTGAAATGTATAAAGAAATGGAAAAATAAATAACCTTAATACAAGCCCAGAAGGGACTTGCTAGGTCAAAGAAAACACGTAGATTAGATAGTCCTGTTGGAGATCATCAAACGCTCCAGGAGACAGCTGTCAGTGGAAGGGGCAACCAGTCTGACACAGATGTCTTCTGTCTGCACTGAGAAGTAAAATTAAATATGTGCATATAGATTGGCCAGTTTAATAAGCAGATTATTCATTTCTTTTTAATTTGCATAATTATGATTGTTAGTAAGACTCAGAAGTTTTAAAATATTTATTACTCATTTCCATTTCTTTCCTAATAAATTGTTTAGGCATGTTTTGCACTGCATTGCCTCTATGAGAGATTCTCTCTGTAAGTGATCATAAGGGAAATGTGTGTGTTAAGGTCCTCAAATGTTTTGTAGATTATATATGTCAATATTTCCCCCCGTTATGTGCTTTGTGTTTATGGTGTTTTGAAAAAACATATAGAAAAGATAGCTTTTAGGTAGCCATAACCACCAAATTTTTTTTTTTTTTAACTTTAGGAAAAGATTTTTTTTAAATTTGGTGTATTGGGTAAGAGGGGAACTCATTTTGCTTTAATTTCCTTAAAGGCAGGGCCCCACAGGCTGAATGATGTCTTCTTTGCCCGCCCACCTGGAGCGCTGCTCTTGCCCAGCGGTGCTTGTCTCCAGATTGCGTCTCTGTCCTGGCCGCCGGGCTCTCCTGCACCCGCGCTGCGCTGTTTCAGTAATCACACTTCTAAGGAGTCCTGATGCGGTATTTTCTTGGCTATTGTTTCCCAGTTACTCTTTTAGACCAAACTTTGAATGAATGACAGAAATCCCTAAGTAACTATCTTCACTTGAGATTTCAAATTAAGTTTCATTAAACCTGTAAGATTTCATCCCAGAAAACTGGAATTTTGTCATCAGTGAGTCTCTTCGTATCCTGAGGAGGTGAACGGTCTCACCTTTAGGCAGGACTTTGTTTACCACCCTCGCCATTATCGAGAGATCTATTATTAATGTACTGATGGAAAACTCTTCAGTTTTTTTTTTATTTCTATTTTATTTTTTAACTTTACAATATTGTATTGGTTTTGCCATATATCAAAATGAATCCGCCACAGGTATACATGTGTTCCCCATCCCGAACCCTCCTCCCTCCTCCCTCCCCATACCATCCCTCTGGGTCGTCCCAGTGCACCAGCCCCAAGCATCCAGGATCGTGCATCGAACCTGGACTGGCGACTCGTTTACTGAAGGTATGTTGGATAATAAGAAAATGCTTTTATTGTTTACAATTGCTGTGATTTTGAAGTCAAAGCTGAAACTCAAACCTGGTGAACTTGCCAGCCTACTTACTCTCTGGATTACCTGCAACATGCACGGTTTCAGTGACAATAAATTCTACAAGAGTTCATACACCGATGTCTTTGTCCTAATTTCTTCCTACTCCATCATCAAGAATAAAAAATTGTTTCCAACAGCTTAACAGACAGCCCTTCGCAGGTGTCTCCCCAACACCAAAACGTAACATTTTCCTATCCTCAAATGTGCTTTTGTGTGATGTGTGTTCTGCTTCGGTTATTGTCATCACAGTCTCTCCATTCTGTCCTGGTTCAGAAGATGAATGTTGGTCCAGGAGGCCTTTCTTATTTTTCTCTAATACCCCACCAGTGAGTCCAGTTTCACACTGGACCACCAACATGCTCTTAAGACTAAGAGTTTATGGTGTCATGCTGGGATTTAAAACAATCACTTGTTGCTTCTGATGCCTAGAGATAAAAAATAACCTATTATTAAAGCTTGGGGGAAGATGAGGTGACTGGATGGCATCACTGACTCAAGGGATGTGAGTTTGAGCAAACTCCGGGAGATGGTGAGAGACAGGGAGACCCGGTGTGCTGCAGTCCATGGGGTCGCAAAGAGTAGGACACGACTGAGCAATTAAACAACAACAACAATAATTAAAGCCTAGAGTAAGAGACATTGGTACAATTTTGATCAATGTCAGACTGATTTTGTCTAAAGGTGTTGGTGATTACAAAAATTTTTTTTTTTGCTTATTAATATTTTTAAGTTTATATAGTAAATGAAAGCTGGTTTGTTGTCATTGAAACTGCTCAGTTAGAGGTAATCAGGAGAGCCATTGGGTTGGCTAGTGCACCGAGTTTGGGTTTCAACTTTGACTTCAGCATCATAGCAACTGTAAATTATAAAAGCACTTTCTTATTAGCCAGCCAAAACTTCCGGTTTTCATTTCTATCTTTTCAGCTCAGAAATGCACCTGTGCTTCAACCACACTAACTTGTTCAACTTCATCAAGCATGCCAGCATTTTAGTGCCTGCGTGCAGAGGCTGTTTCTTTTTCCCGTGATGCCCTTCTCTAATCTTTCTGTCTCTACTGGATGCACTGGAGCCATTCTTCAGTATGGAGGGGCCAGCTTCTGCTGTCTGCTCGGCTGCCCAGACAGTGTCAGTTAAACGAGCTAATGGGCAAAGCACTTATCACAATCTTAGTTCCTAATAACCACTCAATAAATGGCAATTACTTAAAATTTGTTTAAAAAGTAAAATATAATTGATTTTTGATTTACAATATTGTGTTAGTTTCAGGTGTATAGTTAAGTGATTCAGTTATATTTATCACATTGGCTCCCTGGGTCAGGAATATCCTCTGGAGAAGGATATGGCAGCCCACTCCAGTACTCTTGCCTGGGAAATCCCATGGACAGAGGAGTCTGGTGGGTTATAGTCCATGGGGTTTTAAAGACTCAGATTTGACTGAAAGACTAAACAATAGCAACTACGTGTGTGTGTGTGTCTGTGTATACACGCACATTTGTAGTTAGTAGGTAGTTTAGTTGCTTAGTCATGTCCAACTCCATGGACTGTGGCCTATCAGGCTCCTCTGTCCAAGGAATTCTCAGGCAAGAGTACTGGAGTGGGCTGCCATTTCCTTCTCCAATATATACACATTGTATATATATAGAGAGAGAGTGTGAGTGTGAGTCTTTTTTTACATTTTCTTCCATTATAGGTTATTACAAGATATTGAGTGTAATTCCCTGTGCAATACTGTAGATCCTTGTTGGTTATCTGTTTTTGTGTAGCTGTATATGTATTTTAATCCTGAACTCCTAATTTTTTCCCTTCTCCCTCCCCTTCCCTTTGTTAACCATAAGTTTGTTTTCTGTGTAACTACTTTTGATAACATCGGTTTTCTTATCTCTGCTCCATGGATTCTGTTTACACCTGTATCATATCACTTTGTGATACAATGAGACACTTAATCACATCTATCCGGCCTCAAGACTTGGATTTATAAGAAGGTACCATCCGCATCTTAAGTTTCTTACCTTTGAGTTTATTTCCCCACAGCCTGGTGACTACTTACTTTTTTATGATTAAATAAATGAATATCAAACAATATCAAAATTGAGGAAAACTCATTTTGTTATGAAATCTAATTATCAGTGTTCTTCCTTCTAATTTACCTTCACAAGGGTAGACTAAAACATGTGCTTACAATTGCTTAAAACTTCCTCAATTTTTTTTTTTGGTTCTGAAGCAAAGAATATCACAATCTAAAGTTCACGTTCAAATCTAGAAAAACAAAAGTCTTTAGTTTTGGAAATGTATCAATCTCTCTTTTTCCCTGAGTTCTTTATTCTCATTTCATTGATTTGAATTAGGTTGCATTTCCATTGCAGTTTTTAAATAGCGTTTATTGAATATTTAATAGGTGCCAGATACTAAGCTCAGCACTTTGCAAGCATTGTCCATTCAGCATTGGCCACAATCCGATGAAGTAAATCTCACAAACTCTATTTTGCAAGAAAGATACTGAACTTTAAAGTGGCCGTGCGAATTTCCCAGGTTCATACGATATCCGAGTGACAGACATGGATCTAAAGATGGTACCCGTGGAATCTCAGCCCAAACTCTGAGGCACTGTTCTGTTCACTTTCCTGTAGAAGGAGGTCCAAGGCCCTGGTTCTCAAAGGAGACAGCAGGCGATCTTGCCCTTGGCGGGACATTTGGCAGCGTCTGGGCATATTTTCAGTTCCTACAATGGAGAGGGGTTGCTGCTTACAGCTCGTGGGTAGAGGCCAGAGGTCCTGATCAGGGACAGGATCCAGAGAGCCCTCCACAACCAGATATCATCTTGTCCAAAGACTTGTACCTAAGTCTACAAACCTTGGTCTAAACTAAAGGCAGAGAAACTTCTAAAAATGGGGCAGAGACTCACTCAGAGATTCCCAAATAAAGAAATGGTTAGAGAAAGTGTTGCACACAATCAAGGCTTGATGTATGTAGTAGTTGCTTTGTTTTTTGTTTGTTTGTTTGTTTTTTGTGGAATACAGCTCTTTGTTTTTCAATTGCTGAGTCGGGTCGAGTTCTTTATGACCTCATGGACTGCATTGTGTCGGGTTCCCCTGTCTTTCACCATCTCCCAGAATTTGCTCAGATTCATGTCCACTGAGTCACTGATGCTATCTAACCATCTCATCCTCTGCCTCTCCCTTCTCCTTTTGTCTTCCATCTTTCCCAGCATCAGAATCTTTTCCAGTGAGTCGGATCTTCTCATCAGATGGACAAAGTCTTGGCACTTCTACCTCAGCATCAGTCCTTCCAGTGAATATTCAGGGTTGATTTCCTTTAGGATGGACTGGTTGGATCTCCTTGCGATTCAAGGGACTCTCAAGAATCTTCTTCAACACCACAGTTCAAAAGCAACAATTCTTCAGTGCTCAGCCTTCTTTATGGTCCAACTCTCACATCCATACATGACTACAGGAAAAACCATAGCTTTGACTAGATGGACATTTTTTGGCACAGTGATGACTCTGCCTTTTAACATGCTTGCAGGTTGGTCAGGTCCACACCATGTCTGTCCTCTATGGTGCCCATCCTTGTATGAAATGTGCCCTTGCTTCCTAACAGAAGCAGAAGACATTAAGAAGAGGTGGCAAGAATACACAGAATAACTAACAAAAAAGATCTTCATGACTCAAATAACCACAATGGAGTGATCAGTCACCTAGAATCAGATATACTGGAATGTGAAGTCAAGTGGGCATTAGGAACCATCAAAGCTAGTAGAGATGATGGAATTCCAGTTGAGCTATTTCAAATCCTGAAAGATGATGCTGTGAAAGTACTGTACTCAATATGTCAGCAAATTTGGAAAACTCAGCAGTGGCCACAGGACTGAAAAAGGTCAGTTTTCATTCCAATCCCAAAGAAAGGCAATGCCAAAGAATGCTCAAACTACCACACAATTGTACTCATCTCACACGCTAGTAAAGTAATGCTCAAAATTCCCCAAGCCAGGCTTCAGCAATACATGAACCGTGAACTTCCAGATGCTCAAGCTGGATTTAGAAAAGGCAGAAGAACCACAGATCAAATTGCCAACATCTGTTGGATCATTGAAAAAGCAAGAGAGTTCCAGAAAAACATCTATTTCTGCTTTATTGTCTATGCCAAAGCCTTTGACTGTGTGGATCACAACAAACTGGAAAATGCTTCAAGAGATGGAAATACCAGACCACCTAACCTGCCTCCTGAGAACTCTGTATGCAGGTCAAGAAGCAACAGTTAGAACTGGACATGGAAAAACAGACTGGTTCCAAATCGAGAAAGGAGTACATCAAGCTATAAATCGTCACCCTGTTTATTTAACCTATATGCAGAGTACATCATGAGAAATGCTGGACTGGATGAAGCACATGCTGAAATCAAGATTGCCAGGAGAAATATAAATAACCTCATATATGCAGATGATACCACCCTTATGGCAGAAAGCGAAGAAGAATTAAAGAGCCTCTTGATGAGTGTGAAAGAGGAGAGTGAAAAAGTTCGCTTAAAACTCAACATACAGGAAGCTAAGATCATAGCATCCAGTCCCATCACTTCATGGGAAATAGATGGAGAAACAGTGGTAACAGTGGCTGACTTTATTTTTGGGGGCTCCAAAATCACTGCAGATGGTGACTGCTGCCATGAAATTAAAAGATGCTTGCTCCTTGGAAGGAAAGTTATGACCAACCTAGACAGCATATTAAAAAGCAGAGACACCACTTTGCCAACAAAGGTCCATCTAGTCAAACCTATGGTTTTTCCAGTAGTTATGTATGGATGTGAGAGTTGGACTATAAAGAAAGCTGAAAGCTGAAGAATTGATGCTTTTGAATTTTGGTGTTGTAGAAGACTCTTGAGAGTCCCTTGGACTGCAAGGAGATCCAACCAGTCCATCCTAAAGGAAATCAACCCTGAATATTCATTGGAAGGACTGATGCTGAAGCCGAAATTCCAATACTTTGGCCACCTGATACAAAGAACTGAGTTATTGGAAAAGACCCTGATGCTAGGAAAGATTGAAGGCAGGAGGAGAAGTGGATGAAAGAGGATGAGATGGTTGGATGTCATCACTGACTCATTGGATATGAGTTTTAGTAGGTTTTGGGAGTTGGTGATGGACAGGAAGGCCTGGCGTGCTGAAGTCCATGGGGTCACGAAGAGTCGGACATGACTGAGTGACTGAACTGAACTGAACTGAGGTTGGTCATAACTTTTCTTCCAAAGAGCAAGTGTTTTCTAATTTCATGACTGCAGCCACCATCTGCAGTGATTTTGCATACAGTAATAACAAGGAATTGTTGATGGTAGGGTTCTTATTTCTCTTATAAAACTTAAAACAAGATGTGGTCATCTTAAATCAGTCAGTGAAGAACAATTACAGTTGACATTTCTGTAAGGATGGTAGTTAAGCAGGGATGCTAATTTTACATATCTACTTCAAGTTTTCACACTTTCTGGGGTAATTAACTGTGGTCTTGATTATTTCAGCAAAAATTTTTTATCTTTGGTTAATTTTTCTTCATTCAAATTAACATTGAAATCACAAGTAGATCAGTAGTCTAATGCATTTTGTGGCTGAATGTTTGCAGTTTGCTGAGATAAGAGTGATTACTTGGCCTTGCCCTGATCTCAAGATTTGGGCACTGAGGGTCTTCAGATGGGCAGATGAGTGTGGAAACCCATTGTGCTGACATGCTCGGTAGATTCTCAAACTCCAGTAAAGTTCTTGATGAGGTTTTGGATTCCCCTGATGAAAGTTTATTAAATAGCATATTAAAAAGCAGAGACATTACTTTGCCAACAAAGGTCCATCTAGTCAAGGCTATGGTTTTTCCAGTGGTCATGTATGGATGTGAGAGTTGGACTATAAAAAAGCTGAGTGCCAAAGAATTGATGCTTTTGAACTGTGGTGTTGGAGAAGACTCTTGAGAGTCCCTTGGACTGCAAGGAGATCTACCCAGTCCATCCTAAAGGAGATCAGTCCTGGGTGTTCATTGGAAGGACTGATGTTGAAGCTGAAACCCCAATACTTTGGCCACCTGATGCAAAGAGCTGACTCATTTGAAAAGACCCTGATGCTGGGAAAGATTGAGGGCAGGAGGAGAAGGGGACGACAGAGGATGAGATGGTTGGATGGCATCACCAACTCGATGGAAATGGGTTTGGGTAGACTCTGGGACTTGGTGATGAATAGGGAGACCTGGCATGCTGTGGTTCACGGGGTTGCAAAGAGTCAGACATGACTGAGCGACTAAACTGAACTGAAGTGAACTGAACTGATAAAAGTTTTCTTAGCAAGACTGGATGCTTGGGGCTGGTGCACTGGGATGACCCAGAGGGATGGTATGGGGAGGGAGGAGGGAGGAGGGTTCAGGATGGGAACACATGTATACCTGTGGCAGATTCATTTTGATATTTGGCAAAACTAATACAATTATGTAAAGTTTAAAAATAAAATAAAATTTAAAAAATAAATAAAATAAAATAAACTACTAGGATATACTGTACATGAGGAATATAGCAAATATTTTATAATACCTGTAAATGGAGTATAACCTTTTAAATTGTGAATCACTCACTATATTGTACACTTGTAACATATACATAAACTGCACATCAGTTAAAATGCTAAATTAATAAATAAAAAAAATAAAAAAGCATTGGGATACCCACAGGTTCAGTCTTACTCACTCTGCATTGCCAGAATATTTGCCCTATGCTAAGTTGGTCAGTGTTCTTGCTGTAGTTTTTAGACTTTTTCCAAGTATAGTTGATCTACGGTGTTGTGTTAATTCCTGCTGGACAACAACATGATTCAGTTATACATACATTGCATCAATTCAGTTTAGTTGCTCAGCCATGTCTGACTCTTTGGGACCCCATGGACTGCAGCACGCCAGGCTTCCCTGTCCATCACCAACTCCCGGAGCTTACTCAAACTCATGCCCATCATGTCGTTGATGCCATCCAACCATCTCATCCTCTGCCATTCCCTTCTCTTCCAACCTTCAATCTTCCCAGCATCAGGGTCTTTTCAAATGAGTCAGTTCTTCGCATCAGGTGGCCAAAGTATTGGAGTTTCAGCTTTAGCATCAATCCTTCTAATGAATATCCGGGACTGATTTCCTTTAGGATGGACTGGGTGGATCTCCTTGCAGTCAAAGGGACTCTCAAGAGTCTTCTCCAACATCACAGTTCAAAAGTATCAATTCTTCGGGGCTCAGTTTTCTTTACAGTTCAACTCTCACATCCATACATGACTACTGGGAAAACCATAGCTTTGACTAGACAACAAACCATAAGTTTGTTGGTAAAGTAATGTCTCTGCTTTTTAATATGCTATCTAGGTGGGTCATAGCTTTTCTTCCAAGGAGCAAGCGTCTCTTAATTTCATGGTTGCAGTCATCATCTGCTGTGATTTTGGAGCTCAAGAAAATAAAGTCTGTCGCTGTTCCCATTGTTTCCCCATCTATCTGCCATGAAGTGATGGGAACAGATATACATCCTTTTTAAAATATTCCTTTCCATGATGGTTTATTACAGGATATTGCACATAGTTCTCTGTGCTACACAGTAGGACCTTGTTGTTCATGCATTCTCTGTGTAATAGCTTACAGCTATGCAGTGGTCTTTATTTTGCAGCCAAGGCTGGTTTCATGCATGCATGACCTGTCCAGCAGCACAGGGCTCTCTGCTTTGTTTAAGTCTGTTCTCACAGTCTTTACAATCTTAACTTTGGAACCATGGGACCATGTTTTCATTTTGTGCTGGGTCTCCAATTTATATAGGCGATTCTTCTGCAGCACATACAGTTTGTTTATATTTGTCTAGTTGAGTAAGCAGAGTATTAAGGGCCATATTCACACACTCTCCTAATGAATCAGTTAAAAGCAGAATCATTCCAATCTGAGAAAATGACACATTTTTTTTTTCTAGAAAAAATAAGAGAAGGGTAGCCTAGGGAGGGCAGTGATCAGGAATATACCTGCCTGCAAAAGATCATCATCTCATAATGCCATTTGCAGCAGTGTGGATGGATCCAGAGATGATCATACGAAATGATAAGTCAAACAGAGGAAGACATGTACCATGTGATACCACTTGTATGTGGGATCTAAAATAAAAAGATGCAAATGAATTTGTTTCCAAAACAGAAAGAGTCTGATATACATAGACCAAACTTACAGTTACTGAAGGGGAGAAGCTGGGGAGAGGGATACATTAGGAGGTTGGGGTTAAACAGATACTGCGTGTACTGTGCACACTACTGTGTGTAAGTAGATAACCAGCAAGGGCCTATTTCATAACAGGGAGCGACACTCATGTCTTGTAACAATCTGTAAGGGAAGAGAATCTCTATGATATACACCCGAAACTAATACGATATTGAAAATCAACTAAACTTCAATTAAAAAGCCATCACTCCGTTTGCTGAAATCTTTTTTGATAAATCTGTTTTAACAACACTTTTAAAACAAGAATAAAACATTTTCAAGGCTTTTTGCAGTTAAAATTAAAAAAACAAGGATAGAAGCCACTCAGGGAATATATGACCTTTCTCTATTAAGATATTTTCAATTTTTTCTTGTATCTTATATGATTGGACAGCACTGTGATTTGCTATATGTAAATAAAATTCGGGGAAATAACTTGATTGCATCCTTGCCTTGTTCCTTCCCAAATGACAAATTCAAGAGTGAATAACTGTAAGCACTTAGAAAATAGGCTTTATTTAACTGTGCTGTATGAAGACAGAGTTTTGTTTTTTGGCAGAAGTAAGTTTCCATTTTATATAAGTTTCCATTTTATATACTTGTTTTGGGTAGTTTGGCTGATATCTTTATGAGAAAAAAATGTGCCCAGTTACCCTGGGGCAGGGGTGGGGTGATCAATACCCTCGTTGGCACGTGCTGGAGAGGCTTCTCTGCAGAAGGGAAGTGCTGACATGGTGTGTGCAACCCTCCCACGTTTCACGGGGACTCTCGTGGACCTAAAGAGAAATCCAGATGATGCTATTTCAGCTTCCAACATTGAAAAGTTTAAAGCTCAGCATAATCTCAAATAGTGCACATCTGAACATTTCGTGGAGCTTTGAAAGTGTTTGTCAAAAACTATTGCTGTTGCTCTTCAGTTATTTATGAATTTATCAATAGTGCATCAATCTCTCCTTAGTAATTCCCAGCACAAAAAATCAGCGAGCTGACCTCACCCTCAGGAAAGAACAATGCAAGGTAAGGTGTGCACTGTGCTCTTCTATTCGCACACTTTAAGACAATATTTCACATTATTAGATCCCGTAACGACAGGTCGGAATTTCAATGGTGGAATGTCCTGGGGGTAGAAAAGTACCAGCTCAGTGCTTAGGAGACTCTCCTGCTGTCATGGTGATGGGACTGCTTTTGAGTTTCGGAAAAGCCGCACAATGAAAACGTTTCCCTTTACTTAGTATCTGTTATTTTTCGGATGCGGTACCGACTGCCTGAGCTATATTATCACAGCTGCTGCTGTGGAGGACGGGACTCTGGTTTTTGGACGGTCAGCCCCGCACTTCCTGGCAGGAGGCAGCAGCCGCTGTATTCTACCTATGGATTGGAAGGTGACGGACTAAGACGGGGCTTCAGAATGGGGGTGGCTTGTCTGTTCCACACGTCTGGGGTCACAACTGGGAGACTCAGGTGTCTGGGAGCACGTTGAATGTCTGGAGTAGAACTAACAGGGCTAGTGATCTTGAGACAGAAGAATAGACCTGGAGGCATAACACTCCCTGGTCTCAGTACGTCACAAAGCAGTAACCAAAGCAGTGGGGCCCTGGCATAAAACGGACATGTACATTCAAGGAACAAAGCCCTGAATAAACCCACACATCTGTGGTCAACTCATCTTTGGTAAGGGTATCCAGCATACAGAAAGGGGAAATGATTGTTTCTTTAATAAAGAGCAGAAATGGAGACACAGATGTAGAGAACAAAGGCATGATTGCCAAGGGGCCGGGGAGGGGGCGTGGGAAATCGGGATTGACATATATGTAATAGCGACACGACATTTAAAATACGAAACTAATGAGAACCTGCTGTGCAGCACAGGGAACTCTAGGCAATGCTCTCTGGTGACCTGAATGGGAAGGAAATCCAAAACAGAGGGAGATTTATGTGCACGTAGAGCTGACCCACCTTGCTGTACAGCAGAAACTGACCAACACTGTAAAGCAAGTATACTCCAAAAAAAAGTAGAAACTAAAGGGTTCTTGGAAAACTGCATACCCAGATGCAAAGCAATGAAATTGGAGCCTTATCTCACCCTATAGACAGAAATTAAGGTGGATTAAAGAGTTAAATAAAAGGCCTGAAAGCATCAAACCTCTAGAAGGAAACAAAGAAGGCAGCTTTTTAGCAATGATGTGTGTGTCGGGGGGGCTCCTAAGTGGCTTCACCGCTCACAGGAGACAGAGCTGTGCTGGGACATCAGGGAACTCACATACAACCTCCCCTCTAGGCCGAGGCTCTCTCTGGCTGATGGATCCCTTCCAAGAAGGGTCGCCCAAGAGAGACAGGTGTGGCTTTGCAACTCTGCTTACGTCTCCTGGAGAGACAGGCGTCACTTCTGAGGTGAAGGGCTCCCAGCACTCAAGGCCTCACTTCAGCTGAGGGGACCTCACTGCCCATCTTCATGGAAGGTCTGACGAAGAGTCTGCAGTCTCCCTTGAAAACCTCCAGAGCAAGGAATTTATTCCCATTGTAGAGCTGAAGAAGTGGAGATTAAGGAGGTGGAATAATTTGCCCAAGTTCACAGTGCAAGTAAGTGAGAAGACCAGGATCTAAACCCCAAAGCTTGGGTTTCCTGAAGCGCAATGCCAGCCAGTTTACAGAGACTTCTCTGTCATACAGAGGGAGATAAGTCAGGAAGAGAAAAGCAGATCTTGTGTATTAATGCAGATATGTGGAACCTGGGGTGTCCCAGGTGGCTCTCCTGGTACAGAATTCACATACCAGTACAAGAGACACAAGAGACATGGGTTCAAAACCTGGGTCAGGAAGATCCCCGGAGGAGGGCGTGGCAGCCCACTCCAGCATTCTCGCCTGAAGAATCCCATGGACAGAGGAGCCTGGCGGGCTGCAGTCCATAGAGTCGGCCATGACTGAAGCAACTTAGCACAATGCATGTGGAATCTAGAAAAGTGGTGCAGATGACCCTATTTGTAAAGCAGAAACAGGGGCATAAGCAGGGAGCACAAACATGTGGACGCCAGGGGAGGAAAGGAGGGTGCATGGATTGGTGAGCTGGGCTGACGCATATGTGTGTTAACATATGGTGCTAGGGAACTAGGGAACTAGCGAGCACCCACGGTGAAGCTTAGGGACGCTGCTTACTGCTCGGTGGTGGCCTCAGTGGGAAGAAGACCCAAAAAAGAGGCCGTATATGTAAATGTGTCACTGATTCACTTCGCTGTACCCAGGAACCTAACGCAACACTGTAAAGCAAATATACTCCTCAATCCTTGTTTTAATTAGGGCCTTCTATTTCTGTTACACATCCTAGTCTTGATTGTTTGCAGTTCCTCGTGTCATTTTAATTTTCTGCCTCCCTCTTTGGCACTTCATGAAAGGCAAGGACTGTGTTCTTTTTCTTCCTTATCTCCCCAAAGCTGAGATTAAGAGCTCAATAAATATTTATTGAACACAGGAAGGAGTGGAATTTTAATGTCATCAAGCTTGGTTGGAACCTACACTGATTGGTCCTGTAGACGATGTGTGGTCATTATGCCTTTTCCAAGTGATTGGTGATTGTTAGATTTCTCTTCCATTAGCAAAGCGAATGATTGACTAGAGTCACCTTGATTACATTGGAATGCTAAATGCTGAGACCTGCCTGATTCTGGAAAACAGAGTCTTCAGAGAACAAGTTTGTGTAGTTAATGAACCATTGCATCAGCTTAATACAGGACTACCAAACTGTTGTCACATTTTTTGAAGACTTAAAACTTTATTATATGGTTTTGTTAACTTATTTATATAGAGACTAGAGTGAAATGCTTCTTTTGATGCATATACTCTTAAATACGTGGGAATTCTGCCTTACAAGTTATCCTATCAGAACACAGTGAGAATTTTCATGTACAAATGAAATTTGCATACAAATTTTATACAAATTGTGCACAAACTGAATTTCAAATTGTATAAAAATTGAAAACCAAACAAGTCAGCTTAATTTGGGTGACTTTCAGGAACAGCAGTGGTTTCTAAAACATCTCTAACCAGTCTTATCAAAATATGCGTTTTCAAGATCTCATGTTTTCCATCGACATAATTGTAGGTGTAGGCTGCATGGAGCTTAAATGAGTCATCAGCAGCTTTTTCAGTTAATTAAAAATCTAACTTAAGTTTTGTTGTATTTATGTTGAACATACAGGCTTATGTGTTTAGTCTTAATTTAGGAAAAATGTTTCTGGTTTTACTACTGACCAAAAATATATTTTTCCAGTAATCAGTCAGCTTAATATATTTAAAAAATTAGCACTCTAAAGGACACAGTTAATAAAATAGGAAATAGAGCTGTATTTTATGACCCAAAATAATTGAATGGAGTAACCAACAGAGTTTAATTTCCTGATACTTAGAAATTTAAAATCTAATAGAAAAGACAAATGAAATTCTGGGTGTGTATTAAATAAAACTTTAAGAATATAAGCATATAAATGAAATTGTGTGTGTGTGTGTGCGTGAAGTGGGATATGTTTAAAAATTGAACAATGAGTGTTGTGTATGTGCATGTAATTGACAGAAAACAGCCATGATATATGCTCCAAACACATTTACTCAGATAATGTTAGTTCTGAAAACAGTTTTGAGGAGTTAAGCCTAATAATTAGAATCCCAAGATTTCTAAAGAAGCACACACATGATGTATCAGAAAAAGTGAAAAAAGGCTGGGGAATAGGAGTGCTAAAACAAATTGAATGAATTAATCGGTCGAGTATCTCTCAAAGTCGTTTCTGAAAGGATGTCCATTTTTCAGGTCTTCACGGTGGAACTAAAAGCATTCGATTCTCTTACCCGCCCCCCCTTTCATCTGAGGCTAGGAAAAGAAAAGCTCCTAGAAGTTTGAATAGTTGAGCTTGCATGTCAAGCTGTACAGATACTAACCTCAAACCTTAATATCACGAAGTTAACAGTGGTCCTGCGCTTTTCAGTTGGTTTCATAACAAAATCAGTACTGGGATTTGGCTTTAAAGAAAACCTATCCTTCAAGTTCATCAGTGTGGTTCGGAGTATGGTGCTCAGCTGTGAATTGTTTCCTTTGGCAAGCTTGGCTGTGTGTTTTGGGTGGCCACCTACAAGTTAGTCATTTAATCCCTGTTTTCCAGTATTTAGAAAGGTGATTTTTTAACACCCAAGGTAGGCAACATGTTTAGGGGTGGATAAAGGAAGGAAAACAAAATAGCCCTTTTGTATGGAAATCAAGAACTGAAAAATAAGTTTGCCATTATCTCTAGACAGTCATAAATTCTAATGAGAGATATTCTGGAGAAGGACAGAGATTTGAAAAGAAATATATTTTGTTTTGTGTGAACCATTAAAATAATTGTCATCAGATGCATGAATAAAACTTTACATTTAAAACATTCTTTCATTATCCAGGGTTTCATGGATCTGATCCCAGCATCTATTATGATGTTGAAATTCACTGGCCAAATATTGCATCAGGGAGTAAAAGCAGGGGTGGGCCACCTCTAACATGTCACTGTCCCTGAGATTGGTTGGAATGGAGACTTTGCCCTTCATAAGGAGCCCAGATTGAGCCATGGCACTTAAATCCAAACCACTTTGCAGATTTTCCTGAAAATGATTCAGAGTGATTATTACTTGATTAGAGTGGTTCATCGTGACAACTTCAATCACATTTCCTCCCAATTTGTGGCAGACTTGGAAAGTTTATCATCCTTCTGGTAAGGCAGGTGCATCCAAATATTTTCCCCACAGACTCAAAAAAAAAAAAAAAAAGAGAGAAACTGATCAGTTTGTTAAATTGCTTTCTTCTCTGGAGTTTTCACTAAGCCCTTCAAAGTTTCTGTACAGTGCCTATCCAACTATTGTATATTGTGGACAGCAGCTAAATCTTAAATTTGCCATTTAAAAATTGAAATGCTTTCACCAGGTGACTTTAAAATGCTGAGTAAGGAGAATAGGAGCAAACGTGCTCTCCAGCTCTCTGATTTTTTTCTGATTTTTTTCTTATTCTGTCCTTGCAAAGTCAAAAAGCTGAGTCATATCACACTGCTTCAAAATACGAGGGAACACACTGGTTTATGTGGAATTTGCTGCGATGAAACCAACAGCCTACTTGCCTCGGAAAACAGAAATCACAGCTGGAGCAGCCCCAGGACTCTTGTGTCATGTGGAAGGAATGTTGAAGCCAGGATGCTGGTGAAAAAAAAATCAGGATATAAATACCATCTCTCTTTTTACTGTGACACCTCTTTTAATCAAAATTTTACGTTAAGAATAACCTAAAACAAAACCCGAGAATAACCTAAAAGTGACTAAAATTAATCTATTGATTATTTTGCCTTCCTCTCAACCTCTGGAGCCTCACAGTTCTTGAATGCGGTATACAGGAGAGCTGGAGTCAGCTCAGCAGTGAAATCACAGATATTAACTTCTCACACTTTGAAGGCTGGCAAGGCCAAGGTTAAGGCGCTGGCATACCTGGTATCTGTGCCGCCTGCTTCCTGGGTTGTAGATGCCGGCTCCTTTGTGTGTCCCACATTCGGAGAGCAGTCGAGGAAGTCTTCGTTGTCTTCTTCATCCCATCATGAGAGCCCCGTCCTTATGACCTCACTGACTCCCCGAGGACCCCCTCCTCATACCGTCACTGTGGGAGGGGGGAGAATCTCAGCAGGAATGGAAACCGTTAGTCCATAACACAGTATTTCTAGCTTGCCATTGAATTCAAACTTATAGAACATAGAACTATTCACTTGGAAATCATTTCCTCATTGCTTTGGCAATTTTGATGCAAATGTAGACAACTTAAAAAAAAAATAAGGCAGACCATTTTGCATCTGGGATATGCCAAGGTCACAGTTCCTCAAGCATAAATTTTAGAAATCACAGCTGGTATTGAGACCTTGGAAGACTCGATGATCTGATGTTTATTCATCTGGGTACATGCCAGGCCAAGTTGTATAGCAGAAGAGCGAAAACATTTATCCCAAAAAAATTTTTACCAAAAAAGAAGAAACAGCTGCAAATAGAATGTTCCTAGTACCTTCTATTACTTTTAACTATACCTGCGAGGCATGAAATACTTGCATTGGAAAGTTCCATGAAATATTAAATTCAGTGTATAGACTGTGAAGTTACAGAGTCAAGCCATTTGTATTTAAAGGATATTAAACACAGTTTGAAACCCTATTTTAAACTTATCAATTGTACTTTGAGAACTGATGTGCCTGGAAGGGACATGAAATATTAATCATTCTAAACCTCTCTTTTTAGATGTGATGATCCTGATTCAGGGTACTTAAGAGGTTCACTTTGATTGGAGTATTTGTTAAGAGGCAAAAGATAAAGAAGAAATTCTACATCCTGGATTGGTAATGAGAATATACTTCATATTTATTACACTCTACTTTCCAGTTTTTTTTGTATTTTCAGTGTCTTTTCATGTTCAGTCGCCTGGTATTACTTTTCTTCAAAGCTAAATAAGAAATATCTCTTGAAAGTCTTCAAATACTAACACAATTTCAAGATAAATGGCTTCACAAATCTTAGGCGGTTATAGCAAAGTAACACATACAGGCAAACTGTGGGTATTCTGAACCCTGGGGCAAAAAGTTTAATAATGGCTTACTTTTTCAATTTTTTCCCTTAGGGAGGTGCTTGCCCAGGTACTAACACTTTTTGGAACTGTAGATTTTGTAAAGGTTCATTTGCTAAAGGAAAAAAAAAAAAATCTCAAGAGATTTTTCAGTAACTTTCTTCTGGTGGAAGAGTGCTAAGTCAAGGAGGAGATTTACTAAATGAAAGACTGGCTGTAGTCATGGACTGTAAATTTCTCATTATCATTGTTAGAAATAAATAATGGATAAATTCCAAAGGTGCTCTTACTGGATGGGGTGCTGAACTCCAGGCTTGCCTGGTCAAAGTTTGAACGTCTTCTGTTAAACCCAGACCATACTCTTCACCTGCCCCATTGTTTTGCAATGGAAGTTTTTGCTCTGGACACAGCGAGGGCAAGCAAGAAGGACAGGTCAAAGTTTGGAGCAGAAAAAGGTTTGTTGCAGGGCCACGCAAGAAGTTGGGTGGCTCATGCCCCAGAGAACCCCAAACTCCTCAAAGGGTGTCAGCAAAGCAATTTTAAAGGCAAGGCGAGGAAGGGGCATGGTTGATAGCTGCAAATGTCTCGGTGTTGGAATCCCTTGTTCTTGCAGCTTTCCACATAGATCACCCTTCCTGCAAATCTCCAATGAAACAAATGCTATTCTCTCTTCTGCAACTTTTTATCTCTACATGACTGGACTGTTAGAGTCCTGAGAATATGCTATCCTGTATATTCTGGGCTATAAGCTACTGTCTTTTATAAAAGATGTAAAGCTAGCATGACTAAGCTCAAGAAAGGGACTAGATCGAATATGGAGTCAGGCTTGTTCTTGGCTGTTATGTAATTATTTTGCCAGGTTCCAAACCTGACAGTCGCCTTTCCTCTTCCCTTTAAAACTGTCAAGTTAGCCACTGTGCTTAGGCCTGTTCTTGCCTTTCAAGCACTGCAACATGTTGTCTTCCATCCCCATGCTCCGAAGTGGTGGTGGCAGGGATTCATGTCATTTCCAGTGTCATAATAGTAGACTGATTCCTCTCCCTGTTTGCTGACTCAACCTACCTTTCAATACACACCTTTTAACACCGCATTCTTTAGTTCAGAAATCTTCAGTGACTCCCTATTGGTAAGGAGAGAACTAAGTATATTCTTAGTTTGGAATTCAGGGCCTGCTTGCTTTCTTACCATAACATCAAAATATTCACAACTAACCCTTGACAACTCCCTGTTCCTCCCACTGAAATGTTGAGCTTCAGGGCTTCGGTATTAGTGTGGCCGTGGGGTTGAGAGCCACAGGCAGCGTTTGGCGTGTTAACCCAAACCACGTTAACTTCTCCTTGATGGTCTAGGGAGGCGCAGGTCACCTCCATTAACCGAAACAGGCTGACACACCTTCCAATATTTCCAGTGGCGAGGAGCCCTTTGGATGATAATCTCCAGGACTGGATGATTTTGACCGGATGGTGCAGACTTGCAGAGGAGGCTGCGGTTAGTCGGATCTGAAGGAAGCCTTCTGTGTATTTCTATGCTGTAATGCTGCAGCCCCAAGTTTATCCACTGGAGAAATTCACGTCACAGATGCGTATCTTAAGACTGATGGAGGTGGACAGACACCCGTTGCTGCAGTCTTTCATTGCCCAGCAATTGACTATTGACTTTGCTATTGTTACTGATGGGGTTCTTGGCTTCCTTAATCAATAGGTATTGGTAAGAGGCCAGACACAAAGCTCAGGCAAGGTTCTCCTGGGGCTCCTGCTGCCCGGGGCGGGGGGAGAGCAGGTACTGGGCGATCTTGCTTTCTTGTTCCTCAAGATGTGGAGGGCTGGGTCCTTACATGGAGCATGTGCAGGGCCCTGTCCAGGGGTCAGGCAGAGGCGTGCGCCTTAGGTGGTCTGCCCCTTTGGTTGTGCTGAGTTCAAGGGGCATGCGTGATATCCTGCTTTTGCTCCTGACTTCTGTTTTTGCTCTCGGCCCTTCAGAAGTGGCTCATTGGTCTTTTTGTATCTCGTTGTCCGTCATTTGTCCCAACTGTGCATGCATGCACTTCTTTTCAGTCCCTTATGGATTCTTTGTATTCTGCTGCTGGTCTAGGTGCAATCACCGCAGGCCAGGGTCTCAGGTCCCAACCTGTCTCAGTATGAATTGAGTACATATTGTCAGGTGGCAGAGATACTTGACTTTTACATGTTTTTTCTTAGTTCTCCTGATATTCAGGCTACCCTGTAGAGTGTTCTTTCTCTTCTTACACAATTACCAAGTTTCTTCTATTTTTTCATCCATCTCCAAGTTGGTTTCTTCTATGGAATCTTTCTTGGTAACTCAGACTGGAATAATTTGCTGATGCTACACACACACATTATCATTTGTTTGTAGTGGGGTATTTCTAAGTATTAATTAATAAAAGTGAGGTCCTTCCTATCAGCTGAAAGAATTTTCTTTATTTGCAACCCCAGACATGCCCCGCCCCTGCACCCTGCTTAAAGAATTCAACAAAAGTCTCCAAGTATATGTCTGGTCAAAAATCACTGTAGAGGGACAGACTTTAAAGCACTTAAGTATATTCTTAGCACTTAAGTATGAATGTTGATGGTTTGGGTGTAAGACAGAAAGAAATGGGTAGACATTTGGAACCTAAATTTTCCTTTTTTCAGTCTGGCTGATAATCCACGGACTGGAGAAGGGAAGGAGAGGGATCACGTAGACAAGACAATAATTAGAAACTCCGCTCAAGTTTTCCCTCACGGCTGACTCTCCTTTGAAGGTAGCTGGCTTGTTACCTTGTGCCCATAAGGACATGTGAGGCTGACCTGTGCCTTGAGATTTTTCTCATCAGCCTTCTTTGAGGACAGCTCTCTTCCAATGACCAAGTACTTTAGTAGGATCTGTTTCAAACTGTCAATAGCAAAGGACCAGTTATGTATGTTTTTTAAGTTTTTATTTCCAACTGGCTGTAGATTGATACTTTTGTAAAACAGCATAAAAATGAATGGCTATAAAATGAAAGAAATAATACCAAAGTATTAAAAAGTTGAGTCCAACATCTTCCAAGAATCAGTAGTCATAATATTATCCTGTTGAATTACTAGAGAAGTCTTTATTTATTTTTATGGTTTTTAAAAATATTTTTAACATTGTGGGAAAAGTCACATAATATAAAACATACTATTTTATGGATACATGTACATGTATGACTGAGTCTTTGGTTTCCACCTGAAACCATCACAACATTGTTAATTGGCTATACTCCAATATAAAATAAAATATTTTTTTTAAAAAAGAAACCACATTATGATACCACTACTGCCACTCTTTCTGAGCAGAAAGCAAAGCCTCATAACGTGAAACTACTTTACGGTAATTCAGCGCACACTCCGGCGGCAATCGCATGTTGACAGCGCGGTGCGGCGCCGCATCACCCGTCTCTGAACTGTTCACCTTCCTAAACTGAGACCTGTCCATCAAACACGGACTCCACGGCCCCCTGCGCAGCCCCGCACCGCGGTAGAAGCTTCAGAACAGTCACTTGCAGTGTCTGAACTAACTTCATCTTGACAATTAGTGTCCAAACCAGCATTCTTCTGTGGACCACGTTGTTCCAGGTGGTCCATGTGGTCCAGTGTGGAGCGGGTGTGGAGGACCAAGAAGCTGTCCTCTGACGAGTCATTGTCTCCGCAGGGATGGGTGCCCCCATGCTGGTGTTCACCCCGCCTGGAGCAGTGAGTGATCCAGCAAGTGCTCTGCTCATTCATTCAATCCTTCAGTTCAGTTCAGTCTCTCAGTCGTGTCCAACTCTTTGCGACCCCATGAATCTCAGCACGCCAGGCCTCCCTGACATCACCATCTTCCAGAGTTCACTCAAACTCATGTCCATCGAGTCGGTGATGCCATCCAGCCATCTCATCCTCTGTCGTGCCCTTCTCCTGCCCCCAATCCCTTCCAGCATCAGAGTCTTTTCCAATGAGTTACCTCTTCGCATGAGGTGGCCAAAGTACTGGAGTTTCAGCTTTAGCATCATTCCTTCCAAAGAACATCCAGGACTGATCTCCTTTAGAATGGACTGGTTGGATCTCCTTGCAGTCCAAGGGACTCTCAAGAGTCTTCTCCAACACCACAGTTCGAAAGCATCAATTCTTCGGCGCTCAGCTTTCTTCACAGTCCAACTTTCACATCCATACATGACCACTGGAAAAACCATAGCCTTGACTAGACGGACCTTTGTTGTCAAAGTAATGTCTCTGCTTTTCAATATGCTGTCTAGGTTGGCCATAACTTTCCTTCCAAGGAGTAAACATCTTTTAATTTCATGGCTGCAATCACCATCTGCAGTGATTTTGGAGCCCCCAAAAATAAAGTCAGCCACTGTTTCCACTGTTTCCCCATCTATTTGCCATGAAGTGATGGGACCAGATGCCATGATCTCAGTTTTCTAAATGTTGAGCTTTAAGCCAACTTTTTAACTCTCCTCTTTCACTTTCATCAAGAGGCTTTTTAGTTCCTCTTCACTTTCTGCCATAAGGGTGGTGTCATCTGCATATCTGAGGTTATTGACATTTCTCCCGGCAGTCTTGAATCCAGCTTGTGCTTCTTCCAGCCCAGCATTTCTCATGATGTACTCTGCATATAAGTTAAATAACCAGGGTGACAATATACAATCTTTAATCATGAATTAATGGGCAACTCAGGTAATACCTAATCGTGAATTAATGTCTTCCTAGGATATTTATCATATTATGGTCTTCAAAATTACTTAAAGATATTAATCTTTATTCTTCTCTGGTTTTGCTTTATTTCCACGCACCGCCCACCCCCCACCACAATGATCTTAAGGTTCTTGGGGTTAGACAGTAAATTTTATTTTTCTTTGCATTTCCCACATTTTCTAGTGCTGCATCTTCCATAACTGCTAAGAGTCATTTATTTGTTTTGATTAAGCAAAAAAGCCAATCAACTCTGAAGAACATATAACACACTTGAAACTGTGCAGATAAAACATAACAGCCCTTTGGGTTATTTTTGGTATTCTGGATTGTTTCCTGCCTCCGCAGGAGAAGAATATTTATTTAGGCTGTTAGAGAAATGTGGAGTCAAGAGGGACCTTGACTTTTGTAAACTTTAGCTTGTATCCTCATCTGTAAAGTAAACATAAGAGCCCTGCTAGGCTGTCTTGAAGGTGAAATACGTTGCTAATTATATCACACCTAAAGTACAGTACCCAGGCCAGGCGTGCTAGCTGTCCTCCTCTGAGCAGCACTGCTTTAAATGCCCTGCTCTTCCTGCAACCAGGATGCAATATATGACTGTTAGTAAAATGACTTTTTTAAACATATTGATTGCATGCATACAAATATAGCTACTTAATGGAATAAAATAGTTCTTAAACTCTAGATTCTAGCTTTAAGGGAGAGACAAAACTGCTTAATGATGCTGATAATATACACTTTCTCCCTTTCTTTTTAGTGCTGGTTTTATGGTACTTTCCGTACATATATATTCCCCAAGGACTCTTGCGTCCCTAAAGAAACCATCTTCAGGAGGTGTAAGTGTCAGTTTTTCTTTTGGGGACACCAGGGCCGTGGACCGCCTCCCCCAGAAGGCCACGCCGGCGGATCGCCAGTGGGACTTGCATCATTACCGCAGCCAGGGTTTCAGTGTCTTGCAGTGTGATTTCCCACCATGACTTGTTTTTTGTACGTAATGGAACCTGCTTCCCCGCTTGTGAGTTTGAGTTCTCTCTCAAGGCTGCAGTTGTGACAGGGAAGCTGTGTTTGTGTTCACCGCTCAGCTTCACATTTGCTCTCAGAGCAAACAGGACACAACATCACGAATGGTCACGTCTTTCTGTCATTTTCCTCTGTTTGTAATAGTTCCTGCTGTTTCAGTGTCATCCCTGAGCTTGCTAACTTAGAGCCGTGTTTTGAAGGCTAGAAGGTATATATAAATGAGGCTTCTTAAGCAAGCGAGTACTCATCTAGGTATAACCTGGGATAGTTTTCACTCCTTTTAAATTGCCTAGTCTCAGGGTAACTGTCCCCTTGTCTGTATTAGAATAGAGAGTCCAGTTATATACGGAGAGTTCCTTTTTCCTTCCAAATCTCTCACTGACTCCAGCAATGCAAGCCAATTACTTATGACTCTATAACTCTATGGCTTCTCTTATGTTTTTGAACTTTGACTTGAAAAATTTCCTATGCTGTAAATTGTTTCTTCCTCTGCTAATGACCCATGATTTATTCCTTTGGCTGAGGGAGCAACTCATTTTTATAGGAGTTGGCAGAATCTGGAGGTTGGGGAAAATTAGAATTTAACTGTTTGTATAATAGATTCGTATCATGGAAACACAAAATGTTTATTTTCTAAGCGGGAACAGCCTGGTTCTCTCTCAGTGCAGGGGACTAGCCCACAGCTTCAGGACATTTTATTACTCTGTTTAGTGATTACTTGCCCTGGTCTGCATGATCACCTTATGACCTATATTTCAAAATACACTTATACAGTATATAGCTAAACTTTCAATCAGCTACATGAAGTGATTTCCTGACATTATTGTTAACACACATGGCTTCTGGGAGAAATTCTGGATTTCTGCTCTTTTAAACATAATTTTGAAATAAGTTTAGATTTACAGAAGAGTTGTGTAGTCAAAACAGAAAGTTTCTATGTAGGCTCCACCCACCTGAAAAATGTGAACATTTTACATAATGATATGTGTTTCAAATCATATCTTTCAAATCAAATGCTTTTCTAAGACATCAAAAATTGGTATAGTACTACTAACTAAATCATAGACTTTATTCAGGTCTTACTTATCTTTTTTTCCCAAAGATATCCTTTTATGTCCCAGGATCTGGTTCAAGATACTGTGTTGCATTTCGTTGTGATGTGTCTTTAATCTCTTCCAATCTGCACAAGTTCTTCTGTCTTTTCTTCTCCTCATGACCTTAACATTTTTCAAGAGGACTGGTCATGAATATTGTAGACTGTCCCTTGATTTGCATTTGGTTCTTTCTCCCGATCACACTGGCATTATTGATTTGGGGGAAGAATGCTGCAGAAGCCCCGTTGCCCTTTGTTCCCTTCAATGCAGGGTTTATGTAACGTCAGCATAGCTTCTTACCGGGGATGAATCTTGGTCATCAGGTTAAGGTGGAGTCTGCCAGTTCGCTACTTTAAGGTTCCCTTTTCCTCCCCACTTCTGTGCTCGGTTGTTTGGAAGTGCATCACTAAGTCTAGCTCGCACTCCAGGACAGGAATATTAACCCCTACCTGCAGAGAAACAGCAAATTAACAATGTTAAAGTGTTAAAGACACCGCAGTACTTCATATACTTTAAGGATAAGCAAATATTTTGTTCCTCCTTCGAGTTTTATCACTATTTTTATCATCTATGCATGGATTTTGCCTGCATCAATTACTCCTAAGATGTTCCAATCATGTGATTTTTCTACTTCTCTCCTTCCTTTTACACTTTTCGTTTTAAATTTTTCTTTAGGAAAGATCCAGTCCTTCTGCATTTACTTATGAATTCAATCACTTATTAAGATATGTATGGGCATTTGGGGGCTTCCCTGGTGACTCAATGGTAAATAAAACCACCTGCTAACATAGGAGACTTGGGTACAATCCCTGGATAGGGAAGAGCCCCTGGAGAAGGAAATGGCAACCCACTCCAGTATTCTTGCCTGGACAATCCCAAGGACAGAGGAGCCTGGCGGGCTACAGTCCATGATGGCGCAAAGAGTCAGGCACGACTGATGACTGAGCACACATACTAATGCCCACATGTGTGTAACATCACTATTTATCTATTGTAATAAGCAGGATTTTTATATTTATATATCTGAGTCAGTTTAGCAGCACAGGGTTCGTTCCAACCTTCCTTCTTTGCTTACTTGTGAGTTTTCCATCTGACTATGTGAAACATGGCTCCGCTAACAACAATGTATGTATGTATTTAGCCCTCAGTTCAGTTCAGTTCAGTTGCTCAGTTGTATCCGACTCTCTGTGACCCCATGGACTGTAGCACACCAGGCTTCCCTGCCCATCACTGACTCCCAGAGTTTACCCAAACTCATGTCCATTGAGTCGGTGATGCCATCCAACCATCTCATCCTCTGTCATCCCCTTCTCCTCCAGCCCTCAATCTTTCCCAGCATCAGGGGCTTTTCAAATGAGTCAGCTCTTCACATCAGGTGGTCAAAGTATTGGAATTTCAGCTTCAGCATCAGTCCTTCCAATGAACACCCAGGACTGATCTTCTTTAGGATGGATTGGTTGGATCTCCTTGCAGTCCAAGGGACTTTCAAGAGTCTTCTCCAACACCACGGTTCAAAAGCATCAATTCTTCAGTGCTCAACTTTCTTTATAGTCCAACTCTTGCATCCATACATGACCACTGGAAAAACAACAGACTTGACTAGATGGACCTTTGTTGGCAAAGTAATGTCTCTGCTTTTTAATATGCTGTCTAGGTTGGTCATAAGTTTCCTTCCAAGGAGCAAGCATCTTTTAATTTCATGGCTGCAGTCACCATCTGCAATGATTTTGGAGCCCCCCCAAATAAAGCCAGCCACTGTTTCCCCATCTATTTGCCATGAAGTGATGGGACCAGATGCCTTGATCTTAGGTTTCTGAATGTTGAGCTTTAAGCCAACTTTTTAACTTTCCTCTTTCACTTTCATCAAGAGGCTCTTTAGTTCTTCTTCACTTTCTGCCATAAGGGTGGTGTCATCTGCATATCTGAGGTTATTGATATTTCTCCTGGCAATCTTGATTCCAGCTTGTGCTTCTTCCAGCCCAGCGTTTCTCATGGTGTACTCTGCATAGAAGTTAAATAAGCAGGGTGACGATATACAGCCTTGTTGTACTCCTTTTCCTATTTGGAACCAGTCTGTTGTTCCATGTCCAGTTCTAACTGTTGCTTCCTGACCTGCATACCAATTTTTCAGGAGGCAGGTCAGGTGGTCTGGTATTCCCATCTCTTGAAAAATTTTCCACAGGTTATTGTGAACCACACAGTCAAAGGCTTTGGCATAGTCAATAAAGCAGAAATAGATGCTTTTCTGGAACTCTCTTGATTTTTCAATGATCCAGCGGATCTTGGCAATTTGATTTCTGGTTCCTCTGCCTTTTCTAAATCCAGCTTGAACATGTGGAAGTTCACGTTTCACGTATTGCTGAAGCCTGGCTTGCAGAATTTTGAGCATTACTTTTCTAGTGTGTGAGATGACTGCAATTGTGCAGTAGTTTGAACATTCTTTGACATTGCCTTTCTTTGGGATTGGAATGAAAACTGACCTTTTCCAGTCCTGTGGCCACTGCTGAGTTTTCCAGATTTGGTGACATATTGCACGAAGTGCTTTAACAACATCATCTTTCAGGATTTGAAATAGCTCAACTGGAATTCCATCACCTCCACTAGCTTTGTTCATAGTGATGCTTTCTAAGGCCCACTTGACCTCACATTCCAGGATGTCTGGCTCTAGGTGAGTGATCACACCATTGTGATTATCTGGGTCGTGAAGCTCTTTTTTGTGCAGTTCTGTGTATTCTTGCCACCTCTTCTTAATATCTTCTGCTTCTGTTAGGTCCGTACCATTTCTATTCTTTATTGAGCCCATCTTTGCATGAAATGTTCCCTGGTATCTCCAATTTTCTTGAATATATCTCTAGTCTTTCCCATTCTATTGTTTTCCTCTATTTCTTTGCATTGATCACTGAGGAAGGCCCTCTTATCTCTCCTTGCTATTCTTTGGAACTCTGCATTCAAGTGGGTATATCTTTCCTTTTCTCCTTTGCCTTTCACTTCTCTCCTTTTCACAGCTATTTGTAAGGCCTCCTCAGACAACCATTTTGCTTTTTTTGCATTTCTTTTTCTTGCGGATGGTCTTGATCACAGTCTTTGGTACAGTGTCACACACCTCCATCCATAGTTCATCAGGTGAAAAGAAGTTTCAGGATTATGAATCCATATAGTAATTACGTGCAGTTCATTTTACGTTTAGCCTTGCAGTGTTTACTCAAAACACCATTTCCCAGAATGACTGAGGTCTGCTCTTTACTCCCTAGCCCCTACTGGGCGCTCAGGTTAAAGGACTGCAGCATATCTAGATTCGTTTTAATGACTTGCATTCTGTCCTAGGATTGACTGTGGTCAGTTCATTTTGCTTTTTTAAATTGCATATCAGGTTCCCTCTTTGTGGCATACAGTTGCATGGGGTTTGGCAAATTCGTAGTCATGTATCTACCACTGGGATCACATATAGAATATTTCCATCACCTTAAAAATTCCTTGGTGTGGCCATTATATTGTTGACACCCCTCTCTCAACTGCTGTGAACTCCTAATCTGTTTTCACTGTAATTTTGCCTTTTTAGAATGCCCTATAAATGATGACATGCAGTACCCCTTTGGGTTTGTCTTCTTTTACTCAACAAAATGCGTTTCATATGCACCCATGTTGTTAGATGAATAAATAAGAGTAGGATCGCTAGGGGGCTCAGTGGTAAGGAATCCGCTGCCAAAATGTAGGAGACATCGGAGATGTGGATTTGATCCCTGGGTCAGTAAGACCCCTTGGAGTAGGAAGTGGCAACTTCCTCCAGTACTCTTGTCTGGAATACTCCATGGACAGAGGAGCCTGATGGGCTACAGTCCGTGGGGTTGCAAAGAATTGGCACCTTTGAGCAACTGAGCATGCACGCACACACGGTAAATGTATGTCTAACTTTATCAAAAATAAAAATCACAAATTGGCTCTGAAAGCAGCTGTACTACTTTGCATCCCGTCAGGCATGAGTGAGAGGTCTAGTCTTTGCAGGGTTGTCATCCGGTCCCCACCTCATGGCAGGTAGAGGGGAAAACAGTGGACTTTATTTTCTTGGGCTCCAAAATCACTGCAGATGGTGGCCGCAGACATGAATTAAAAGACACTTGCTCCTTGGAAGAAAACACTATAACAGACCTAGACAGCATATTAAAAAGCAGAGGCATAATTTTGCCAACAAAGCTGTGTATATAGTCAAAGCTATGGTTTTTCCAGTAGTCATGTATGGATGTGAGAGTTGGACCATAAAGAAGGCTGAGCACTGAAGAATTGATGCTTTTGAACTGTGGTGTTGGAGAAGATTCTTGAGAGTCCCTTGGACTGCAAGAGATCAAACCAGTCAATCGTAAAGGAAATCAGTTCTGAATATTCACTGGAAGGACTGATGCTGAAGCTGAAGCTCCAACACTTTGACCACCTGATGTGAAGAGTCAACTCATTGGAAAAGACCCTGATTCTGGGAATGATTGAAAGTAGGAGAGGAAGGGGATGCCAGAGGCTGAGATGGTTGGATGGCATCACCAACTCAATGGACATGAGTTTGAGCAACCTCTGGGAGATGGTGAAGGACAGGGAAGCCTGGTGAGCTGCAGTCCATGGGGTCGCAAAGAGTCAGACACAACTGAGCGACTGAACAACAACAACAAAAACGAGATGTTATACTGTCAGTTTTTGCTTGGTTGTTTTTAGCCATTCTAACAGGTGTGCAATTGTATCGCATTGTAGTTTAAATTTGCATTTTTCTAAGAACTAATGACACTATGTTAATTTTATTCTAATTTGTCATTAATTTATCATCTTTGATTAAGTGTCTGTTCAGATTGTTGCATTTTTTTTTAATGTAAGTGGTCTGTTTTGTTACTGAAAACCTACTGAATTTTATTTTTTTTTTATTTTATTTTATTTTTAAACTTTACATAACTGTATTAGTTTTGCCAAATATCAAAATGAATCCGCCACAGGTATACATGTGTTCCCCATCCTGAACCCTCCTCCCTCCTCCCTCCCCATACCATCCCTCTGGGTCGTCCCAGTGCACCAGCCCCAAGCATCCAGTATTGTGCATCGAACCTGGACTGGCAACTCGTTTCATACATGATATTTTACATGTTTCAATGCCATTCTCCCAAATCTTCCCGCCCTCTCCCTCTCCAACAGAGTCCATAAGACTGTTCTATACATCAGTGTCTCTTTTGCTGTCTCGTACACAGGGTTATTGTTACCATCTTTCTAAATTCCATATATATGCGTTAGTATACTGTATTGGTGTTTTTCTTTCTGGCTTACTTCACTCTGTATAATAGGCTCCAGTTTCATCCACCTCATTAGAACTGATTCAAATGTATTCTTTTTAATGGCTGAATAATACTCCATTGTGTATATGTACCACTGCTTTCTTATCCATTCATCTGCTGATGGACATCTAGGTTGCTTCCATGTCCTGGCTATTATAAACAGTGCTGCGATGAACATTGGGGTACACGTGTCTCTTTCCCTTCTGGTTTCCTCAGTGTGTATGCCCAGCAGTGGGATTGCTGGATCATAAGGCAGGTCTATTTCCAGTTTTTTAAGGAATCTCCACACTGTTCTCCATAGTGGCTGTACTAGTTTGCATTCCCACCAACAGTGTAAGAGGGTTCCCTTTTCTCCACACCCTCTCCAGCATTTATTGCTTGTAGACTTTTGGATCACAGCCATTCTGACTGGTGTGAAATGGTACCTCATAGTGGTTTTGATTTGCATTTCTCTGATAATGAGTGATGTTGAGCATCTTTTCATGTGTTTGTTAGCCATCTGTATGTCTTCTTTGGAGAAATATCTATTTAGTTCTTTGGCCCATTTTTTGATTGGGTCATTTATTTTTCTGGAGTTGAGCTGTAGGAGTTGCTTGTATATTCTCGAGATTAGTTGTTTGTCAGTTGCTTCATTTGCTATTATCTTCTCCCATTCTGAAGGCTGTCTTTTCACCTTGCTAATAGTTTCCTTTGATGTGCAGAAGCTTTTAAGGTTAATTAGGTCCCATTTGTTTATTTTTGCTTTTATTTCCAATATTCTGGGAGGTGGGTCATAGAGGATCCTGCTGTGATGTATGTCAGAGAGTGTTTTGCCTATGTTCTCCTCTAGGAGTTTTATAGTTTCTGGTCTTACGTTTAGATCTTTAATCCATTTTGAGTTTATTTTTGTGTATGGTGTTAGAAAGTGTTCTAGTTTCATTCTTTTACAAGTGGTTGACCAGTTTTCCCAGCACCACTTGTTAAAGAGATTGTCTTTAATCCATTGTATATTCTTGCCTCCTTTGTCAAAGATAAGGTGTCCATATGTGCGTGGATTTATCTCTGGGCTTTCTATTTTGTTCCATTGATCTATATTTCTGTCTTTGTGCCAGTACCATACTGTCTTGATAACTGTGGCTTTGTAGTAGAGCCTGAAGTCAGGTAGGTTGATTCCTCCAGTTCCATTCTTCTTTCTCAAGATCGCTTTGGCTATTCAAGGTTTTTTGTATTTCCATACAAATTGTGAAATTATTTGTTCTAGCTCTGTGAAGAATGCTGTTGGTAGCTTGATAGGGATTGCATTGAATCTATAGATTGCTTTGGGTAGTATACTCATTTTCACTATATTGATTCTTCCAATCCATGAACATGGTATATTTCTCCATCTATTAGTGTCCTCTTTGATTTCTTTCACCAGTGTTTTATAGTTTTCTATATATAGGTCTTTAGTTTCTTTAGGTAGATATATTCCTAAGTATTTTATTCTTTCCGTTGCAATGGTGAATGGAATTGTTTCCTTAATTTCTCTTTCTGTTTTCTCATTATTAGCGTATAGGAATGCAAGGGATTTCTGTGTGTTGATTTTATATCCTGCAACTTTACTATAGTCATTGATTAGTTCTAGTAATTTTCTGGTGGAGTCTTTAGGGTTTTCTCTGTAGAGGATCATGTCATCTGCAAACAGTGAGAGCTTTACTTCTTCTTTTCCAATTTGGATTCCTTTTATTTCTTTTTCTGTTCTGATTGCTGTGGCCAAAACTTCCAAAACTATGTTGAATAGTAATGGTGAAAGTGGGCACCCTTGTCTTGTTCCTGACTTTAGAGGAAATGCTTTCAATTTTTCACCATTGAGGATAATGTTTGCTGTGGGTTTGTCATATATAGCTTTGATTATGTTGAGGTATGTTCCTTCTATTCCTGCTTTCTGGAGAGTTTTTATCATAAATGGGTGTTGAATTCTGTCAAAGGCTTTCTCTGCATCTATTGAGATAATCATATGGTTTTTATTTTTCAATTTGTTAATGTGGTGTATTACATTGATTGATTTGCTGATATTGAAGAATCCTTGCATCCCTGGGATAAAGCCCACTTGGTCATGGTGTATGATCTTTTTAATGTGTTGTTGGATTCTGATTGCTAGGATTTTGTTAAGGATTTTTGCATCTATGTTCATCAGTGATATTGGCCTGTAGTTTTCTTTTTTTGTGGGATCTTTGTCAGGTTTTGGTATTAGGGTGATGGTGGCCTCATAGAATGAGTTTGGAAGTTTACCATCCTCTGCAATTTTCTGGAAGAGTTTGAGCAGGATAGGTGTTAGCTCTTCTCTAAATTTTTGGTAGAATTCAGCTGTGAAGCCATCTGGACCTGGGCTTTTGTTTGCTGGAAGATTTTTGATTACAGTTTCAATTTCCGTGCTTGTGATGGGTCTGTTAAGATTTTCTATTTCTTCCTGGTCGAGTTTTGGAAAGTTGTACTTTTCTAAGAATTTGTCCATTTCTTCCTCATTGTCCATTTTATTGGCATATAATTGTTGATAGTAGTCTCTTATGATCCTTTGTATTTCTGTGTTGTCTGTTGTGATCTCTCCATTTTCATTTCTAATTTTATTGATTTGATTTTTATCCCTTTGTTTCTTGATGAGTCTGGCTAATGGTTTGTCAATTTTATTTATCCTTTCAAAGAACCAGCTTTTGGCTTTGTTGATTTTTGCTATGGTCTCTTTTGTTTCTTTTGCATTTATTTCTGCTCTAAGTTTTAAGATTTCTTTCCTTCTACTAACCCTGGGGTTCTTCATTTCTTCCTTTTCTAGTTGCTTTAGGTGTAAAGTTAGGTTATTTATTTGACTTTTTTCTTGTTTCTTGAGGTGTGCCTGTATTGCTATGAACTTTCCCCTTAGGACTGCTTTTACAGTGTCCCACAGGTTTTGGGTTGTTGTGTTTTCATTTTCATTCGTTTCTATGCAAATTTTGATTTCTTTTTTGATTTCTTCTGTGATTTGTTGGTTATTCAGCAGCGTGTTGTTCAGCCTCCATATGTTGGATTTTTTAATAGTTTTTCTCCTGTAATTGAGATCTAATCTTACTGCATTGTGGTCAGAAAAGATGCTTGGAATGATTTCTATTTTTTTGAATTTACCAAGGCTAGCTTTATGGCCCAGGATGTGATCTATCCTGGAGAAGGTTTCATGTGCGCTTGAGAAGAAGGTGAAATTCATTGTTTTGGGGTGAAATGTCCTATAGATATCAATTAGGTCTAACTGGTCTATTGTATCATTTAAAGTTTGTGTTTCCTTGTTAATTTTCTGTTTAGTTGATCTATCCATAGGTGTGAGTGGGGTATTAAAGTCTCCCACTATTATTGTGTTATTGTTAATTTCTCCTTTCATACTTGTTAGCATTTGTCTTACATACTGCGGTGCTCCCGTGTTGCCTACTGAATTTTAAATGTTCTTTATATATTCTGGATACCAATCCTTTACCTGTATATAATTTGCAAATATTTTCTTGTAGTCTGTAGCTTATTTTCCATTCTCTTAGCAGTATCACTCATAGAGCTTTCACAAAAAGTGTTTAATTCTGACAGAGTCCAATTTATTATTTTTTATTATGGATCAGGCTTTTTTTGATGTCTTATCTAAAAGCTTAAGGTCACAAAGACTTTCTATTGCCTCCTCAAAGTTTTATATTTTTACATTTGACATGTAAGTCTATGATTAATTTTCAGCTAGTTTTTAAAATAAGATACATGAAATGTGTCAGGATACACTTTCTTACCTGTGGATATCCCATTGCTCCAGGACTGTCTATGGAATAGACTGTCCTTTCTCCATTGAATTTATAGCTATGCTTTGTTAACTCAGAAACAGTCTCTTAATGACAGAGCAAATTGTAGTGGTTTCCATCCTAAATTTAAAATTGTCCCTTACTGCTGTCCATAAACAATATTCTACTTCTCAGGATGGAAATATTTAGAATATTTGTCTCTCTTCTCAGAAGAAGCATTTTTACAATAAATATTACTGTGATAAAATATGAGAATAAGTCTTATATTCAGCATATTCAAGAGTTATCTGTCTGTTGTGTCTGAGACTGCAAATGATGGGCATTGCCTTGTAAAATATGTAGCAACCACTATGTAGTTTTTTTTGAGAAAAAAGTTGTCCTAAGTATTCCTCACTTCAGCCTCAATTAAGGTAAAACAATAGGAATGAATTTTTGCCTCCCTTCCAGAAAAGGATGGATGTTGAATGTAATATCCTTTCCTAAGCCAAAGAAGCCAAATGAATTCATTAAGGGCCAAAGGGCTGCAGGCTTAGAAATAATAAATCCCAGACCTGAAGCTGGAACATCCAAATGTATGCAAGTGTGTAAACACAACATGCAAAATAAATCTTGTCCATGGTTTTGAAAATTCTTTGGGGATGGGCCAAAACTGAATCATTCAGACAACAGATAAGTCCAAGTAAAAAGATGAACAAAGAGACTGCAGACAGAGTAGCTGAGACTAACGTCAAGAAAGAACAGACAAGGAGATGAGATATGAGAAAAAAAATTGGCTTCAGGAAGGATGAGCGAGTGGGGACAGTGCCCTCTAGAACATGGAGAGGCATGAAGCGTTCACCTGCTGATGCAGGAGGCCCGAGAAATGCAGATTCCATCTTTGGGTCAGGAAGATCCCCTGCAGTAGGAAATGGCGCCCCACTCCAGTATTCTCACCTGAAAAATCCCATGGTCAGAGGAGCCTGTCAAGCTACAGTCCATGGGGCTGCAGAATCGGACGTGACCGAGCACAGCACCACCAGAACACCAAGGCCCTGCCAACATGCGCACCATACTACACTTCCTTTCACTTTCCAAGTTGTGGCTGATGTTCTGAGCCCATTATTTGGCACTTACTTTGAGGAATGAGCATTTAGGCTAGTTGAGTGTCTCAGATTATAGCAATGTGAGTGTATTCATTTAATCATCCACTAAACACATACTGCATATCTGCTGCCTATAAACTCCTCATTGGATGCTCAGGGTTCAAAGTGCATACATTTACTTAACTGAACAGGCATTCACAGATGACATAATTTCTGTATAGGATTGGTGGAATGTATTTATAACCTAATAGAAACAGTGGTTGAGGAAGCAAAGTAATTATGCTTCACTTTGATATATGATGGAAGCATGCACTTAAAATGGAAGTATTACAGACAAGGCCAATCTATGGAGGCCCCCATCTATGGGGGGTGGTGGTCAAGGAAGGCTTCTGGGAGGAGGTGGCAGGTGTGCTGATAGTTGATAGAATTCTCCCTACAGCCTCAGTCTGGAGATGGACATCTAGTATTTCCTGCTTAGGTGTGGTTCAAGCAGGATCCTCAGGAAATGAATGGAAATTCAGAAGGATAGGGGAAAGAAGGAAGAGAAGGAAGGAGGGAAGGAAAGAAAGAGGCAGAGAAAACAAGGGGAAAACAAGGGAACGAACAAAAAGAAAAGTGAAAGTCACTCACTTCATCCAACTTTTTTTTTTTCCTTTTTTTTTTGTGGACATTTAATCTGCAAAGTGTCCGACTCTTTGCAACCTCGTAGACTATACAGTGCATGGAATTTTCCAGGCCAGAATACTGGAGTGGATAACTTTTCCCTTTTCCAGGGGATCTTCCCAACCCAGGGATCAAACCCAGGTCTCCCGCATTACAGGCAGTTTCTTTACCAGGATGAGCCCCCAGGGAAGCCCAAGAACACTGGAGTGGGTAGGCTATCCCTTCTCCAGAGGATCTTTCTGGCCCAGGAATTGAACCAGGCTCTCCTGAATTGCAGGCAGATTCTTTACCAACTGAGCAATCAGAGAAGCCCTAAATGGAAAGAAATACATTGCAATTTGGAAAATATTGGATTTGCCAGAAGTTCATTCTGGTTTGTCCATAAGAGGCTATGGAAAAACCAGAACGAACTTTTTGGATAACCCAACTCTGAGTTTCTGGAGTGTGGAAGATGTTAATCTCTTCTTCATACTTTTCTATATTTCTTTTTCCATTTTTCTGCTAATGTATATATTTATTTTTGAATTGGGAAAATACTAAAAGTAATTTCTTTAAAGTTTCACCCATAAAAGTGAGAAAAGGCAGCTGAATCCTTTTAAGAGAGCAGAGCAAAGGAGAATGCTTATTCTTAGGATGGATCATGGAGAATTTCTGGAGTCTAGCAGCAACCAGGCAGTTGGCACGATTATAGTTCCTCAAAAAATCATAGACTCACATGCAAGAACTCTACGGCTACACATGCAGCTGTGGACGTCACAGCTATGCCAACCCTCAACTTCATTTTCGTGGTGAGGGAGATGATAGAATTTTTTGATCGATTGAAATACTTATTAAATTAGAGACCATAATTTAAGAGAGTTAAAGATATACAAATGATGCAATATGATTTGAATGGCTGTTAAAATTCCTCTCTAAAGGACTAGTGTTGACAGAGAAATTAAAAGGCAATAAACGTTTCCACTTTGGACTTGAGAGAGCCTGAAACTGGACGAAATAAGTGGCATTCTACAAATCACTTAGTACATTTGAAAATCAGGAAGTTTGCCAAATGCTTAATGCTGTGTAATTTGGACCAGACATCATTGTTCAAGCTCCGTTCCCCCGCCCCTGCCTTGGGTCAGTCTTCCTTGTACTTCTTGCTGATAAATGTGTGTGTGTATGTGTGTGTGTGTGTGTGTGTGTGTGTGTGTGTGTGTGATGTGTCTGTGTGTATTTGATGCACAATCTAAAATTTTGAAACAGAACAAAATTATCTAGTGAGCAAAACTTAAAGGGTCCTTAAAAACTTAGCTGTTGTGAGTCAGGCTGTTTTCTCTTGTTTTGATACATCCTTCTGCTGCTTCTCCTTTACTATATGTAAGTGTTGATGTTTGGTGCTTTCCTTGTTATATTTCTTCATCTCAGGGCATGGAAAGTAAATCTAGTAGCTTTTTTCTTTTTAATGCAGAGAAAAGTAAAGGCATGTGAAATGTATGGAAGATTGAATATACTAAACCATGAAACTTTGAGCAGAGGAGGTGATGACAACAGGAAAATTAAATTATTCAGATGGAATGACCAAGTGTACTTCTCAAATGACTTAAAGATGTTTGCAATAACTGATTGTAAACTGTTGTTGTTCTTTTGGGTCCAAGTGGTTTATCATTGGAAGTTGAATGTCTTCAATAAAATATAGAGTTGTAATGTTGTTAAGATAAATATTAATTGTTTATCATTTCAAAAAACTGGGAATACAGAAATGTACTGAGAAGAATGTGAAAATTTGCCATCATTCTAATACCATTATTAATGATACCACTAATAATTTATTGATCACTTAACACCACCAGGCCCTGGTTCACATATTCTCCATGGATTATCTCATTTAATTCTTCCAGTAAACTCATGAGCATTAAGTAACTATTATATACCTCACTTGTATGTTAGGAAACTGAAAAAAAAAAAAAAGAAGAAGTCAATTGCTTAAGATGGCTCAGCTGAACTGATACAGATAATTCAAATTCTAAAAAATTGAACTCCAGAATTCCAGTTACTGGAACTTGCCCTAGCCCCCTCCACTCTTATCATCTTTACATTCCCTTCTAAGATTCACTTTGTGCACATACATATATTTTAAAATGTGGCATAGTAATGTGTATATATATTATATATATATATATATATATATATATATAGTTGCTGTTCAGTCACTAAGTCATGTCCAACTCTTTGTGACCCATGGATTGCAGCACACCAGGCTTCCCTGTCCTTCACCATCTCCCAGAGTTTGCTCAAACTCATGACCATTGAATCAGTGATGCCATCCAACCATCTCATCCTCTGTTACCCTCTTCTCCTTCTGCCTTCAATCTTTCCCAGCATCATGGTCTTTTCCAATGAGTCAGTTCTTCACATCAGGTGGCCAGAGTATTGTAGCTTCAGCTTCAGCATCAGTCCTTCCAGTGAATATTCAGGACTGATTTCCTTTAGGATGGACTGGTTGGATCTCTTTGCTGTCCAAGAGTCCTCTCCAGCACCACAGTTGAAAAGCATCGATTCTTTGGTGCTCAGCTTTCTTTATGGTCAAGCTCTCACATCCATACGTGACCACTGGAAAGGCCATCGCCTCGACTAGATGGACCTTTGTTGACACGGTGATGTCTCTGCTTTTTAACACATTGGCTAGGTTTGTCATAACTTTCCTACCAAGAAGCAAGTGCCTTTTAATTTCATGGCTGCAGTCACCATCTGCAGTGATTTTAGAGCCAAGAAGAGGAAATCTGTCACTGTTACCATTGCTTCCTCACGTATTTGCCATGAAGTAATGGGACAGGATGCCGTATCTTAGCTTTTTCACTATTGTTTTAAGCCCACTTATTCACTCTGCTCTTTCACTCTCATCAAGAGGTTCTTGAATTCATCTTCACTTTCTGCCATTAAAGTGGTATCATTTGCATATATAAGGTTGTTGATATTTCTGCTGGCAATCTTGACTCCAGTTTGTAACTCATCCAGCCTGGCATTTCGCATGATGTGCTCTGGGTATAAGTTAAATAAACAGGGTGACGAAAACAGCCTGTCGTACTCCTTTCTCAATCCTGAGCCAGTCAGTTGCTCCATACGAGGGTCTAGCTGTTGCTCCTTGACCTGCATACAGGTTTCTCAGGAGACAGGTAAGATCATCTGATATTCCCATCTCTTTAAGAGTTTTCCACAATTTGTTATCATCCACACAGTCAAAAGTTTCAGTGTAGTCAGTGAAACAGAGGTAGATGCTTTTCTGAAATTCCCTTGGTTTCTCTGTGATCCAGAGATATGTTGGCAATTTGATTTCTGGTTCCCCTGCCTTTTCCAGCTCAGACATCTGGACGCTCTCGGCTCGTGGAATGCTGAAGCCTAGCAGGCAGGATCTCGAGCATATGTACAATATTATGTATCTATTCATCCCAAACTCCTAATTTATCCCTCCCCATCCACCCCCTTTGGTAACTATGAATTCTTTTCTATGTCAGTGAGTAGGTTTATGTTTTGTAAATAAGCTGATTTGTATTCTTTTTTGGATTTCACATACAAGTGATATTATATGATGTTCGTCTTTCTCTGTCAGACCTACTTAGTATGATGATCTCTAGGTCCATCCATGCTCCTGCAAGTGCAATATTTCATTCAGTTTTGATGGCTGAGTGGGTTCCCATTGTGTGTGTGGAGATGCTCCTCATCCATTCTTCTGCTTCCATGCTTTGGCTGTCGTGAATAGTGCTTTAGTGAACACTGGGGTGCGTGTATTTTTTCAAAGTAGAGTTTTCCTTTTTTCCAGATATGTGCCTTGTCGTGACATTGCTGAGTCATATGGTAAATAACTCTGCTTTTAGTTTTTAATGAACCTCCTGACTGCAACCCATTTAATTGTTTCCAAATATCAGAATAAAAGTAGAGGAGAAAGATTTAAGGAAAGAGACGTTCAAGAACTATTCCAGTAAGTAGGAAAGTAACTAAGCCTTTTCACACTAGAAGTCAAAATAAGAGAAAATTTTAACAAGGTCTCTGCCTCCTGAGGACTGTATTTGTGACTTTCACTGAGATAGTTTCAGTGAAGTGAGTTGTGCAGAAGCCTGGGGGTTAAGAAACTAACTTTGAGGTTATGCACACAATATTGTAAAAATCAGCTTTCTTGAAGCATGAATTGCATGCAGTCATATACACCAATTCTATGTGCATCTCAATGAGTTTTGATGAATTTATACTTAGCACCATAATTACGAGATAGACTATTTTCATTACTCCAAAAAGTTCTCTTATGATCCTTCTCAATTCAATTCCCGAAAGTGTCGCTCCAGGCAACCACTCACTTGCTTTCCTTCACTAGGGATTACATCTGTCTTTTCTAGAATTTCTTGTAAGGATGGTCATATAGTACTAAAGAAGGTAATGTTTTGTGCCTGGCTTTCTGTGCTCAGCATGATTTTGAGATTTGTTCATATTGTTCTGTATGTCAGTAATCTGTTTTCTATTATTGCTGAGCATGTAGATTATGGGTTTGAGCAGTGTTGTTGGTGAGGTCAGATACAGGCCATATAAGACAAATGCAAACACATTTCTTGCTTTTTTTTTTTGAGACAGCAGAAATCTAAGAGAGCTTACAAGCAGACAAAAGGACTCAATAGGGAAACTAAATAGTACTAAAAAGGAAAGAATTTAAGTATCTTCAGAAGATTAAAAAAATTAAAGTATTCAGGATTTAAATAAATGAATAGAAAAATAAGTAAACAAAATAGTTTCAAAGGACCATGGGATATTAGAGGGAAACAACTATGAAATAAGAGTATAAATGGGGAATCTACTCTTAGAATTAAGCAAGCAAGCAAACCACCCCCCCAAAAAAAAAAAAAAAAAAAAAAAAAAAACCAGGAAAAACATTTGTTGAACAAGAGTGAAAAAGAACTTCTAGTTAAAGAAAAGCTTCAGGAGGTAAATATGTTAGGAATTGGGGCAGAGAGAAGATCATGGAGAAAACGTGTACCAACGGCCTGTGTGTTTTTTCAAATCTTATTTCGGTATTGACTTGCTTTTGGCTGCACTGGGTCTTCATTACTGCAGCAGCTCCTTCAGTTGCTGCAAGCCGGGGCAGCTCTGCAGCTGCGGTCCTGGGACTTCTCATTGCGGTGGCTTCTCTTGTGGAGCACAGGCTCTAGAAAGCGGGCTCAGTGGCTACCGTGCAGAGACTTAGTTCCTCTGTGGCGTGTGGAATCTTCCCAGACCAGGAATTGAACCCATGTCCCTTGCATGGGCAGGCAGATTCTTAACCAGTGAACCACCAGGAAAGTCCCAATGTTCTGACTCTTAAGAAAATGAAGGCACTCTCTGAGTGTGAGAAATGTAGGGTTACAGTTGAAAATTTGAGGGAAAGGGATAATACTATTTTATTAACACAGCACATAGAATCAGCAGGTGACTTCTTAGTATAATCAGCCCATTTCTTATCTTTGTATGTATCTAGCAACATTTGTAAAGTAGAGAGGTGATCATCATAGATGATCTTGTCTTTGAAAACTGCACAATGAGTGGGGTATGAGATCAAGAAAATGAAGAATCTAATTTTGTCTCAGGAAGCGTCCTTTAACACCTAACTTGGGGACCTACATTGATAAGGAATGAAAGTCTGAGAAATTGGTGCATGCTGAGAATAAGAAGGGAAATGGAGTGAGGGGGAGAAGGAAGAACCATGGAGAATCAGAAAATATCCATTTGTTAAATGCTGAGTGACTTGAATCGTCCATAAGTTAGTCACCAGGATATCCTCTCTGGGTCCTTAGATAGGTGATACTTTTCTGGGTTGGATTGGACATTTCTGACAGCCCTTTGGGCTAAGTGATTGGAACCACATGTAATTCCTCAGAAACTCAGTGCTTCCTTGCATTCAGCACCCTCCTTTTCTTGGGGGCTTCCAGGATGCCCTGTCCTCCAGGGCTTCTCATGCCTTCTGTGAGGTCCTCGCAGTTCCCACTTTACCACTTGACCTAAATCCAGTAACGAATACTCTTAAGATGAACATTTAAAATCATCAGAATGTCTACAAACAGTAAATGCTGGAGAGCATGTGAGGAAAAGAGAGCCCTATTATACTTTGGGTGGGAATGTAAATGGCTGCAAACATTATTGGAGACGGTATGGAGATTCCTTAAAAAACTAAAAATAGAACTACCATGTGACCCAGTCATCCCACTCCTGAGCATATGCTGGGAGAAAACCACAATTTGAAATGATACATGTACCCCTATGTTCATTGCAGCACTATTTATGATAGCCAAGATATGGAAAGGAGTATGTCAAGACTGTATATTGTCACCCTGCTTATTTAACTATATGCAGAGTACATCATTGGAGAAGGCAATGGCACCCCACTCCAGTACTCTTGCATAGAAAATCCCATGGACTGAGGAGTCTGGTAGGGTGCAGTCCATGGGGTTGCACAGAGTCAGACACGACTCAAGTGACTTAGCAGCAGCAGCAGCAGATTACATTATACGAAATGTCGGGCTGGATGAACCAGAAGCTGGAATCAAGATTGCCAGGGAAATATCAATAACCTCAGATATGCAGATGACACCACCCTTATGGCAGAAAGCAAAGAAGAACTAAAGAGTCTCTCGATGAAAGTAGAAGAGGAGAGTGAAAAAGCTGGCTTAAAACTCAGCATTCAGAAAACTAAGATCATGGCAACCAGTTCCATCACTTTATGGCAAATAGATGGGAAAACAGTGGAAACAGTGATGGTCTTTATTTTCTTGGGGCTCCAAAATCACTGCAGATAGTGACTGCAGCCATGAAATTAAAAGACACTTGCTCCTTGGAAGAAAAGCTATAACCAACCCAGACAGCATATTAAAAAGCAGAGACACTACTTTGCCAACAAAGCTCCGTCTAGTCAAAGCTGTGTTTTTTTCAGTAGTCATGTGTGGATGTAAGAGTTGGACTATAAAGAAAGCTGAGCACCAAAGAATTGATGCTTTTGAACTGTGGTGTTGGAGAAGACTCTTGAGAGTCCCTTGGACTGCAAGGAGAGCCAACCAGTCCATCCAAAGGAAATCAGTCCTGAATATTCACTGGAAGGACTGATGTTGAAGGTGAAACTCTAATACTTTGATCACCTGATGTGAAGAACTGGCTCATTGGAAAAGACCCTGATGCTGGGAAAGATTGAATGCAGGAGGAGAAGGGGATGGCAGAATGAAATGGTTGGATGGCATCACCAACTCTATGGACATGAGTTTGAGCAAGCTCCCAGAGTTGGTGATGGACAGGGAAGCCTGGTGTGCTGCAGTCCACAGGGTCACAAAGAATTGGACATGACTGAGCGACTGAACTGAAGATATGAATGAAACCTAAATGACTATCAGTGGAGGAATTGATAAAGAAGATGTGATACATATATACAATGGAATATTACTCAGGAATTCGTAGAAAAGAATGAAATGATGCTATTTGCTGCAACATGGATGGACTAAAAAATATTTTACTAAGTGAAGTAAGTCAGATGGAGAAAGGCAAATATTATATGTCATTTATATGTATAATTTATAAAAAAATATACAAATGAACTTATTTAAAAAACATAAAGACTCACACACTTCTCAAACAAATGTATAGTTACCAAAGGGCCAACTTGGGGGAGGAATAAATTAGAAATTTGGGATTAACATATACACACTACTGTATATAAAATAGATAACCAACAAGCACCTACTGTAAAGCACAGGGAACTCTACTCAATATTCTGTAATAACTTATATGAGGAGAAAATATGGAAAAGAATGAATATATGTATGTATAACAGAGTTACTCAGCTCTACACCTGAAAATAAGGCACCATTGTAAATCAACTATAGTCCGATATAAAATAAAATTGAAGTAAATAATTAAGTATAAGGAGCAGAAAATGATGAATATTGAAAACAGCTATAAGCCCCATCCATTTCCTCGTAAATTACCTATATTAAAGCTTCCGGAGCTTTCATGAACATACAAATAATGAGTGCTCGCCTTATGCAAAGCACGTTCTGATCAAGTGGGTCTGGGTGAGGAGCCCGAGATTTCACATTTTTAGCCAGCTACCAGAACATGCTGATGTGTTTCAGTCATACCCTGAATAGCAAGGATCTCTCCTGTACTTCTTCATCTTGGCCTTTGCAAGCAGAAATATGTCAAGGGAGAATGAGCTCAAAGATATGATTAGACATGTGGGGAGATTGAATGGAGTTTATATTAAGGTCACTGGGCCTGTCAGCATCTCACTATTCAGAAGGAAAACCAGCACAGATGCTAACTCACGCCATATAGGAAGACGACAGATGATGCGGAAGAGGGAAACGCAAGACAAGTAAAGGAGGTAAAGAAAATGCGATGAAACATAAAAAGATGACTGACTGACATGTACGTGGCAGGATGCTATCAATCGACGGTCCAGACTGCAAGAGAGGCAGCTGCCGAAAGCTCGCCTCGGGGAAGAAAGTCATAGCAAAACACGTCCTATACACAAATGAGATTCATGTTCTGCTCAGTAACTTTAATAACAAATTGCTAAACAAACACAAAGTAATTATGCCACGTGTTGCCAAGGATACTGTTTTCACAGTTTAACAGTGTTTTCTCACCTGCAGATCGGAGAACAAAACAGCTGAGCTTTGCAAGGGAACTTTTGAAGGCTGGATAAAACAATCATCTTCTGGGGATCAGGGGATTCTCAGCTATTTTCTGCTGTGCTCTTTGCTCGCGTCGTGGAGCTTTCTCCAGTGATATGCCTTTCCGTTGTGTGTTTATCAGTCAAAGATTTCGGTGGCCTGTCACGCTGAGGCTCCTTGCTTCTAAGCACCTTGATCCCTGCTGGCAGCTTGCTTATAATTTTCATGTCCAGCTGTGGTAAAAGCAAACTCTCCTGAAAAATGAACCGAGGGTTTTTTTTTTTTTTTTCTTTTTCTTTTCTATAGGATAAAATTTGGAAAAGGGGCCATCCATATAAAATGAGCAGTACTTAGATAACTTTTTTTTCACTTCCATTTCCTTTGGAGAGATAAGATTCTTTTCCACTTATAGTTTCATTTTACGTTGGCTCCCATTGGGGAGGTACAATACCAGTGCATTTGGAAGTAGTTGGCAGGGTTTTCATTTCAGTGGGAATCAGCGGTGGGTCAAGGCACTGGGAGTGGTTGAGAGAAGGCTTCTCTTGCTCTTTTAGATACAGAATCAGCTACTGAAAGGAGGTGTATGAGTAAAGGTTATTACAGCCAAGCTAAGCACACTGAATGTGTTAGCATGACGGGCAGAGACCATCTGGTTGATGTAACAAGATCACATTTGCCACATTTGCATTAGCTTCGCAAAGAGATGCTTTCTACATTTGAGATGCATGTGAAAATTTGCTATTACTCTGACTTAGTTGGGGTTCCCTCAGAGTTAGATGTGTGACAAGGATAATTAAATAGTTTCTTTGAGTGGTGAGCCCAGAAAGTACCAATGGAGAAATGGAAAAGGGAAGCGGGCAGGGAAAGGCTGTGATCCTGCGGCTCCATGGGGGGCAAACATTGCTTACAGCCTCTGACCGGAACCCGGCATCTCACATCTCACAGACCTCACGTCTCTCCAGTTTCTGACCCACACTGAAGGGCTGGGGGACTCGGCATTTAGATGGCAGTTTCTATAAACTAGTAGTTGCAAGCTGCTTCTACCGGTGCTCAGTCATGTCCAACTCTTTGTGACTCCATGGACCATACCCTGCCAGGCTCCTCTGTCCATGGGATTCTCCAGGCAAGAACGCTGGAGTGGGTTGCCGTGACCTCCTCCAGGGGATCTTCCTGACCCAGGGATGGAACCTGGGTCTCCTTTGTCTCCTGCACTGGCAGGCAGATTGTTCACCACTGAGCCACTAGGGAAGCTTTGAGTGGAGAGGAGTGTTTATTTCTCTGCCACACTGGCCATGTGGGTGCAGGGTGGGCTTGGGGTGCAAGAGAGACTCAGGCAGGAACTTCCCTGGTGGTCCAGTGGCTAAGACTCTGTGCTCTAAGTGCAGGGGCTCTGGGGTTGATCCCTGGTCAGGGAACAAGATGCCTCAACTAAAAGTCTGTAAGTTGCAACTCAAGATCCCACGTGCTGCAAAGGAGATGGAAGATCTCGCGTGCCACAGCTAAGACCACAACTAACACACACACAAAAAGCACTGATTACAAAGACAGACGCAAAGAAATGCACTTGCTGTTCCCTGGATGTTGGGCTGGTACCCAGTGAAGGAGTAAGAAGGATTCAGGGAGGGTCCCAACCACCAAGAGTGTCTACATCTATCACATCCTGTAGTGTTGAATTCCAGTTTAGCGTCATCTTTTCCTCCCAGCATACTTAACACGAATTAGTTTTGAATGTAAGAAGGAAAGTAAAGGGAGCAAATGATCACTTTATGTAGTCATGAATTTAGGGATCTGAAAGTGTGGCAAAAATTTTAAAAACATAATTTTAACTGTAACTGTAAGTTGGGGCTTCCCAGCTGATGCAGTGGTAAGGAACCCACCTGCCAATGCAGGAGACGCAAGAGACACGGGTTAGGTCCCTGGGTTGGGAAGATGCCCTGGAGAAGGAAATGGCAACCCACTCCCGTATTCTCGCCTGGAGAATCCCATGGACAGAGGAGCCTGGTGGGCTACAGTCCATGGGGTCACAAAGAGTTGGACAGGACTGAGCAACTGAATACACACATGCCACACATGGTGCTGGAGAAGACGCTTGCGAGTCCCTTGGACTGCAAGGAGGTCCAGCCAGTCCATTCTGAAGGAGGTCAGTCCTGGGTGTTCATTGGAAGGACTGATGCTAAAGTTGAAACTCTAATACTTTGGCCACCTCACGCGAAGAGTTGACTCATTGGAAAAGACTCTGATGCTGGAAGGGATTGGGGGCAGGAGGAGAAGGGGACGACAGAGGATGAGATGGCTGGATGGCATCACAGACTCGATGGACATGGGTTTGGGTGAACCCTGGGAGTTGGTGATGGACAGAGAGGCCTGGCGTGCTGCGATTCATGGGGTCGCAAAGAGTCGGACACGACAGCGACTGAACTGAACGGAACTGAACTGAATTGTAAATAGACGTCCATCATCAATTAGACATCTATCAGACACTTTTTCCTGGATAATAAGATATACTAAGGAACATGGTGTATTTTCAGGAATCAGATATCCTGATGATTCAATTTATTCTTTGGGGACAGAAGAAGACAGAGAAGTGTGTATTCCTATTTGGTGATGAACAGAGTTTAGGGTCAAAGTGTATGAACAGAGGTCACTGGTGGCTTCCAGGGTGGGTCTCTGGTGCCGTGCGGTGGGAGCCGTGCTTAGTCGGTGGGGTTGGACTGGTGACTTGGTAGATCCTAAACCTGCTGACCGGATTCTCCTAAGCGTCACACGTTCCTAGGAAGGCTTGACTTTGACTGGATATTGCCGTGACTTGTTTACAGTGGTCTGGGCATCTGGTGGCCTCTGCTATCCTGTTTTTGTTGTTGTTGTTTTTAAACTCCCAGCATGGGTGTCACTGGGTCTCAACTGTGTCTTCCATAAGTCTGCTACCATTTGATTTCCTTTGCCAGTCACTGCAAAGCTTTCTTTAGCTCACTTTGGAGGTTGTTTACCATGGACTCGGGTCCAAAGGGCTGACAACACATTTAAAGTGTCTTGATGATACACCAGTGTAGAGAGGTAGAATGGAGAACACATGCCTCAATTAAAGATATTTAAATATAAATATATTTTTGGATTTATTTTATTTTATTTTTTAACTTTACAATATTGTATTGGTTTTGCCATATATTTTAAACACTCACTCAAATGAAATATATACATGGGATATGCTTATCTGGTCAGTGGCAGGTTTGTGACCATGACTACACTGAAGAATAAAAAATAAATAAATAAAATCTCCAGTTTAATGATATCTTTTTTTATGGTTGAAATAGTATTCCCCTCCTCTGAAATCTACTTAGGTTGAATTTATTTATTTTTGTATCTTATTGTCTCCATATGAATATCCTTTCTCCTCTATCTTCTGCTGAGGGTCAAATTCATAACCAGTTTATCTTTGATTGCTTCAAGATAAGTCAGTGCTTGTATATACTTGAAATGGGCAGGATTTTATTCATCTTTAAAATTCATACCTCCTTTGTACAACTATTTGTGGGCTTATTCTATGAACCGAGTATCAGATGCTGGGATAGTCAGTGTATAACGGTGAAAAAAATAGGCAAGGTCCTTGAGTGTATATGGTTTCACTCCAATAAAGTTGGCCTATGGTAACCAAACAAACAAGCAAACCCCACATAAACAAAAAAATCAATGTCAGTTAAACTATTAGGGTGCTTTGGTTTACAAGAAGCTATGTAGCATCCCTAGGTCAGGAAGGTCCCCTGGAGAAGGGAGAGGCTGCCCACTCCAGTGTTTGGGCCTGGAGAATTCCATAGACTGTATAGTCCATGGGGTTGCAAATGGTCAGACATGACTAAACAACTTTCACTTCACTTTATGTAGCATCTCATAATTTTATAAACAATAATGATTTTTCCAAAATCATTAAGCTGCACATACTCAGTTTAACATTCAAACTTTTCATTTGCCTTATTTTCTATTGACACATCCTTAGATACCTTTGTTTCTGCGTCTTGTGCGTTTGACTTGTTTAAGATTATTACAGTATATTTAGTGTGTAGCCCAGGGGCTAGTAAGTAGTGTGATTCCCATAAACAGCATTAATGTACTTAATGATAAATGTATTATGTTCTGTTAGTAGTTAGGGAACCTGCCACATACCTTCCCATCATCCCTGTTTAACTTTCCTAAAATTCCTGTGATAAATTACTAACATCATCCCCAGTTTACAGGTAAGGCACAGGAGAAGTAAACAATGTATCCAAGGCCACACCACCCAGCAGGTAAGTGCGTGTGCTGCAATACATAAAGAACTGCTTCATTTCAGGGCCTACACTCTTGAACACTGTACCTAGTAACACATTTGAGGTCAGTTTGCCAAGAGCCATAATTACACTATGAAAATTACCAATAAATTCTACAGCAAAGAATCCTGATATAGAAAACATGGAGAAAAAAGCAGAACATATTAAATTTCTCATTAGTTGTCTTATCTGTTAAACATTTATAATTAAGGCCTAAATATTGCTTCATAAAATTGAAAAAGAAAAATAAAAGCACCTGCACCATCAAAAAAAAAAAAAAAAGAAAGAAAGAAAATTGAAGTAAGGCTAATGAGAAACCAGAGAACTGAAATATAATGATCGTAAATCTTATATTCAAAAATGTAAGTGATATTATACCAGAAATTATAGATTAGTGAAAGTAAGCTCGTAATTTCTCTTTAAAAATCAGAGTAATGGCATATCTATGCTACTGAACCAAAAGTGAATCTGCTTACTGTATGCATGGCAAAGCCAGTCTTGTGACCTGCGTTGTAGTGAAGAAAGCACAGTGTTTATTGCAAGGCCAAGCAAAGAGAATGGGCAATTCAAGCTCAGAAGACTCAAAAACGCCCCAATGGCTTTCGGGGAAAGGTTTGTAAAGATGGTGTGAGGGACAGGGTCACAAGGTGTCCGATCAGTTGGAGCGTGGTTCTCTGACTGGCTGATGGTGAGGCTATGGGGTGATGTTTCTGGAACCTCAGTCCCCAGCCTGGTTCCAGCTAGTCTGAACTCCTCTGTGCTGATGGGGCGTGTGCAGCTCACTTCTCCCTGGGTGGGGCTTTAGTATCTGCAGAATGGCTCCTGGATGTGGATTAGCATGTCATCTACAGCCCTTGAGAAGGAACTGAAGACCCTTGACTTTGTTTTGTGGCTAAGCTATCATTTCTTCCTCTTGCCTGACTGTTTTCCTCTGTTTCTGCATTTTCTCACTTCTCTGAATAAATTTCTTCTTTGGATCTTTGGGGAAAGTTTAGGAGGCTGAACATTTTCTACAAACAAGAAGAGGGGGATGCAATGTGAGGGGTTTCTGCCCCTGGAAGGTCCCTGAAGGGTCCTGCTTGGTTTCTGCAGGCTGAACTGAATTGGGAAAAAGGGTGATTGCATAAAAGATGACTTGAAGGATGATTATCAGATGATTGAAACAAAGCCACATGAAGAGGACAAAGTACGTTATATTAACTGAGTTATATAATATTAACAGTGAGGACTTAGAGGCATGATCTGGATCATAGAAAAAGCAAGGGAATTTTTAAAAATCTGCTTCATTGACTATGCAAAAGCCTTTGACTGGGTGGATCAAAACAAACTGTGGAATATTCTAGAAGAGATGGGAATACAAGACCACCTTACCTGCCTCCTGAGAAACCTGTATGCAGGACAAGAAGGAACGATTAGGACTGGACATGGAGCAACAGACTGGTTCTAAATTGGGAAAGGAATATGTCAAGGCCATATGTTGTCACTCTGCTTATTTAACTTATATGCAGAGTACATCATGTGTAATGCTGGGCTGGATGACTCAGAAGCTGGAATCAGAATTGCCAGGAGGAATATCAACATCCTTAGATATGTAGATGGCACTACTTTAAGAGCCTCTTGATGAGGGTGAAAGAGCAGAGTGAAAAAGCTGGCTTAAAACTCAACATTAAAAAAAGAAAGATCATGACATCTGATCCCTTCACTTTATGCAAATAGTTGGGGGAAAAGTGGAAACAGTGACAGATGTCATTTTCTTGGGCTCCAAAATCACTGTGGACAGTGACTGCAGCCACGAAATTAAAAGACAGTTGCTCCTTGGAAGAAAACCTACAACAAACCTAGACAGCATGTTAAAAAGCAGACATCACTTTGTGACAAAGTTCCGCATAGTCAAAGCTATGGTTTTTCTAGTAGTCATGTGTGGATGTGAGAGTTGGACCATAAAGAAGTCTGAGTACTGAAGGATTGATGCCTTTCCTTTGAACTCTGGTGCTGGAAAAGACCCTTGAGAGTTCCTTGGACAGCAAGGAGTTCACAGCAGTCAATTCTAAAGGAAATCAACCCTGAATATTCATTGGAAGAACTGATGCTGAAGGTGAAACTCCAATATTTTGGCCTCCTGATGTGAAGAGCCAACTCATTGGGGAAAAAAAAAAAAAAAAACAAACCCTGATGCTGGGAAAGATTGAAGGCAAGAAAAGAAGGTGACAGAGGATCAGTTAGATCGATGGCATCACTGACTCAACGGACATGAGTCTGAGTAAACTTAGGGAGATAGTGAAGGACAGGGAAGCCTGCCATGCTGCAGTTCATGGGGTCACAAAGAGTTGGACTCAACTTAGCAACTAAACAGCAATCAGCAGACGAGGATTTACTAGTCTCAAGATTTTCATTGTCATTTTAAAAGGTCTCTTGTTCTTATTTTAGTAGCAATGCAGAGCAATTATTCTGTCCTCTAAAATTTTGAGTACCTTGCCTTTGCTTAGTTGCTCAGTCATGTCCAACTCTTTGGGACCCCCATGGACTGTAGCCCATCAGGCTCCTCTGTCCATGGGATTCTCCAGGTGAGAATACTGGATTGGGATGCCATGTCCTTCTCCAGGGAATCTTCCCAACCCAGGGATTGAACCCAGGTCTCCCACATTGCAGGTGGGTTCCTTACTGACTGAGCCACCCAGAAAGCCCTTACCTTGCCTAGCAGTAAATAAAAGTCACATTTTATTAGTCATTTAATTTGCAAAAGCACTTCGACAGCTATTTGTTCATTTGGTTTTCACAGCAATACGTTGTTAATCCTATTTTATAGGCAGATGTTCTGAGACTTAGAGCAGCAAGTGGTTTACCCAAGTTCATGCAGCCAGTCCACTTCCCTGCGGTCTCTGATTATGCAAGCCCAGTGCGATTCCAGCTAGAATAAAAACGAGTTCAAAATGAAGTTGGCTGCTTCACTTCTTGTTGTCATCGTCCATATTGATATATGAAGAAATGGTCTTTACCTTTGAGGGCCCTTGATTTGAATACATTTGACCCATAACTTTGAATATCTTTATAATATGTTTCTAAATAAGTGGACACACATCCTGTTCATTCATCAAGCTGTCATCCTCCTGACTTTTTTTTTTTTTAATTTGAGGTTGGCTGGTGAAGACTGTGTGGGTTTTATGGTCAGCAGAATTGAGGGTGGTTAATGAAAACTTTAGTATAAATAGTTCTGAAAAAGAACCTAGGAAAGCTAAGGTTTCCCTGTGTGTTCACTGAGGGCATTCACATCTCTACTCAGTCATACAGACATTTCTTTCATGGATGTCTTAGAGCCTTTCATGAATAAAGAAGACAAAGTTTAAACTGAATCAATCATTCAAAGATGAATTTAATTTATATTTAGAGTCAATTTGTTTCAAACTTTGCAGTACCTTTTTGTTCATATATTCTGTAATTTAGTTCTTGTCAGCCATGCAGACTACACAGCATGATGATGTCTCTATTGAGAAGTTAAAAAGAACAAATGAGTTGTCTTTTTTATTAAAAAAGTCAAAACACACAGCTCCAAAGAAATCTTTTTTTCTCAGAAGGCCTAAGTGATTAGAAATCTCAATAAAATAAAGCAAAATGAAATTAAACCATCATTTATCAAAATTGCCTCTGTGAATTTGAAACTTTGTGAAAATTTTCAGCATTAAGAACACTCCAAGTAATCCTTATCAAACTTGAATGTGCATGCCAATTACCATATTTATAAATGAAGTGCTATGATATATGGGATTTGCTTCAAAATACATGAGATTGGGAGTAAGGAATTGAATAGGAGTATAAATACTACATGATTGGCCATGAATTTATAATTGCTAAAGCTGGACAATGAATACATAAATTTTGTCATAATAATTTTACTACTTCTATTAAAAAAGTAAAAATAAGAAAAAAAATTATTATTCTAATATTCTACTTATTAAGTGTATAATATACATTTGCATATGTGTATTTATACACTTGTGTACGCATGTGTCTGGGTATGCATGCATGTGTATGTCCCTTCATCTGTGTGTTTGTATATCTTGTTGCTTCCAACTAGAAAGAATGGTGAATAAATATTTTTTGTCTGATTACATGATATTGCTGCAATGTTCTGGAAGAAATTGATCTGCCATATGTAGAGATGAAAGAAGACTTTTATTTTTCTGTTCTCTGGAGATTATTTTAATTGTCTATGTGAGAATCTTTTTTTTTTTTTCTGAAGGAAAAATGGAAGATAATGCTTTTTCCAAGTAATGTCTCTACGGATTATAAGTAAACCATACCTATTGTAGTGGAATAAATATTAAATTCTATAAGCAACAGCAACAAAAAACATCCAAGCTACTATAGTAGCATTTTATAAATAATTCTTAGTGAAAGTGTTGATGGTGGTGGTGGTTTGTGATGGGAATGGAATGGTTAGGACTTCAGGGATTTAATAGTGAATGAGTCTATAAGAGTTTACATGATTGAAAGATAAAATGGAATTCCTTACAGAGGCAACCACACATGTGAAGGCCCAGAAGTATGAAAAATAATCGTGTATTTGGAAAATTCTAAGATTAATATGACTTGGGAATAGCCTGTGTATTAAAAAAAAAGTATTTTTACAAATCTAGAAAAGGGCAGAGATCCAGATGATCAAAGACTTTTAACCTATGGGAGATGGATTCCTTCGGTGGTTTTACGTTGAAAGACAATGTTTCCAGTTAAATTATTTGCAATTATTGCTATAAAATTTTGATTGAAATTGAGATTAGAGTCAGAGATAACTGTTGGGAAATAGTTCTAACTGTTCATGTGTATGTTAAGGCAGTGACCGTGGTGAATACATCGAAAGAGACTTAGGATGTGGAACTAATGTATTGCATTGAACATAGTGAGAAAAGAAGAAGGTATTTAAAAATTGATCTTTGAATTCTAGCTTGGGAACAGTGATATAGAGTTCAGGCCCACAGTCGTTTATCTACAATTCCAAAATCTATAAATCTCTGAAACCAAAGATTTCCAATTTTTTTGTCACAAAAACTCTTTTAATGGAAAACCATTTCTTCAACTGATCCAAGAATATTTAAAAAATACTCATGTATTCCACTTAGTGTATTCATATGCTTGATGCAGAAATATTACTGTGTTGAATTATGAGTCACTGTGCTAGAGAGAGCTGAGAGTGTTGTATGTAATACATGATGTATATCCTTCATTATCATCAGTATATATTACGTATCTTATGTATATTATCATTATAAAATCCAAAATATTCTGTATACCGAGATATATCTAGTCCTAAAGATTTCAAATAGGAGTTTTGGAGATATAGCACTACTTAATAAGATGTCATTTATTGATAAGATGCCATCAAGTCTCTTAAAAGTTAAAATAACTGTACAAAATTCAAGCATGACTTTCCTGGGCATTACTTATAACCATTTCATAGGTTATAAAATGAGTTATGTCGGGGCAAAATGATCAGTGATTGAGTCACATATAGACTATGAAGAATATACTTTGCATGCTCCTATTTCTAGATCTCTGGTGCCTGGCTGGTTTATATTCCCCTGACTAGAATACGCATGAAAACACTGAAGGGAGCGATGTGAACAGAGACTAAAAATGTTAGAGACGACTAGGAGAGCACGAAAGAGTGCTCTCGTGAACCTGTGTTTCAGGTGCTTCTTTGTAGGAAATGCCCACCAAATTTATTGCAAATGTCGAAGAAGTTTAAAAACTGAAATTCAAATTAAAATTCAAATTAAAAATGGAAGGATAATTGCTTTACAATATTGTGTTGCTTTCTACTATCAGTTCAGTTCAGTTGCTCAGTCGTGTCTGACTCTTGGCGACCCCATGGACTGCAGCACGCCAGGCCTCCCTGTCCATCGCCAACTCCCGGAGCTTGCTCAGAATCATGTCCATCGAGTTGGTTTCTGCTATACATCAACATGAGTCAGCCATGTGTAAACGTGTCTCTCTCTCCTGAACCTCCCTCCCACCTCCCTCCCCATCCTGCCCTTCTAGGTTGCCACAGAACCCCAGTTTGAGTTCCCTGAGTCATGCAGCAGATTTCCATTGATGGTCTATTTACATGTGGTAGTCTGTATGTTTCCATGCTACTCTCTCCATCCATCCCACCCTCTCCCTCCCCTTCCCACCCTCATGTCTGCAAGGCTGTTCTCTACGTCTGTGTCTCCATTGCCGCCCTGAAAACAGGATCATCAGTGCCATCTTTGTAGATTCTGGGAGTGTTATAGATTAGTACAGGTCATAGCACCACAGACAAACATGAACTCAAAATGGGTTAAAGTCCTAAATGTAAGATCAGAAGCTATGAAACTCTTAGCGGGAACTATAGGGAGAACACTGTATGACGTCCATCACAACAAGATCCTCTATGACCTACTCCTCGAGTAACAGAAATAAAAATAAGAATGAACAAGTGGGACCTAATTAAACTTAGCTTTTGCTCAGCAAAGGAAACTATGCTGTTCTGTGCTTAGTACTCAGTCATGTCTGATTCTTTGCAACCCCATGGACCATGCAGTCCATGGAATTCTCCAGGCCAGAATACAGGAGTGGGTAGCCTTTCCCTTCTCCAGGGCTTCTTCCCAACCCAGGGATTGAACCCAGGTTCCAGCATTGTAGGCGAATTCTTAATCAACTGATCTATGAGGGAAGCCCAACACACAGATGCTTGTAAACACATGAAAAGCTGATCAACATTGCTCATTGTTAGTTGGTACCTCCCAATTCCTTCCTGGAGAAGACAGTGACAGCCGACCCCAGTGTTCTTGCCTGGAGAATCCCTTGGACAGAGGAGCCCGGCGGGCTACAGTCTATAGGTGGACATGACCAAAGCGACTTAACATACATACGTACACATACAAATATAATATACATTATATGCACACATATATATGTATTTATGTTTATGCATACATGTGTGTTTTGTTTCTTGGAGATATTGTTTCATTCCAGACCACCCCAATAAAAGAAGTCACATAATTTTTTTTGGGTTTCCCAGTCCATATAGAAGTTATGTTTACACTACACTGTGGTCTATTAAGTATGCAAAGTATGTCTTAAGAAACGCAGTAAACTCACCTTAATTAAACAATACTTTGACAAATAGATGGGGAAACAGTAGAAACAGTGGCTGACTTTATTTTTCTGGGCTTCAAAATCACTGCAGATGGTGATTGCAGCCATGAAATTAAAAGACACTTACTCCTTGGAACCTCCGTCGATAGTTCATCAGGGACTTTGTCTACCAGATCTAGTCCCTTAAATCTATTTCTCACTTCCACTGTATAATCATAAGGGGTTTGATTTAGGTCATACCTGAATGGTCTAGTGGTTTTCCCTACTTTCTTCAATTTCAGTCTGAATTTGGCAATAAGGAGTCCATGATCTGAGCCACAGTCAGCTCCTGGTCTTGTTTTTGCTGACTGTATAGAGCTTCTCCATCTTTGGCTGCAAAGAATATAATCAGATTTTGGTGTTGACCATCTGGTTATGTCCATGTGTAGACTTTTCTCTTGTGTTGTTGGCAGAGGATGTTTGTGATGACCAGTGCGTTCTCTTGACAAAACTCTATTAGTCTTTGCCCTGCTTCATTCTGTACTCAAAGGCCAAATTTGCCTGTTACTCCAGGTGTTTCTTGACTTCCTACTTCTGCATTCCAGTCCCATATAATGAAAAGGACATCTTTTGGGGGTGTTAGTTCTAAAAGGTCTTGTAGGTCTTCATAGAACCATTCAACTTCAGCTTCTTCCGTGTTACTGGTTGGGGCATAGACTTGGATTACCGTGACAGTGAATGGTTTGCCTTGGAAACGAACAGAGATCACTCTGTCATTTTTGAGATTGCATCCAAGTACTGCATTATGGACTCTTTTGTTGACCATGCTGGCTACTCCATTTCTTCTTAGGGATTCCTGCCCACAGTAGTAGATGTAATGGTCATCTGAGTTAAATTCACCCATTCCAATCTATTTTAGTTTGCTGATTCCTAGAATGTTGATGTTCACTCTTGCCATCTCTTGTTTGACCACTTTCAATTTGCCTTGATTCATGGACCTGACATTCCAGGTTCCTAATGCAATATTGCTCTTTACAGCATCAGACCTTGCTTCTATCACCAGTCAGATCCACAGCTGGGTATTGTTTTTGCTTTGGCTCCATCCCTTCATTCTTTCTGGAGTTATTTCTCCACTGATCTCCAGTAGCATATTGGGCACCTACTGACCTGGGGAGTTCCTCTTTCAGAATCCTATCATTTTGCCTTTTCATACTGTTCATGGGGTTCTCAAGGCAAGAATACTGAAGTGGTTTGCCATTCCCTTTTCCAGTGGACCACATTCTGTCAGATCTCTCCACCATGATCCATCCATCTTGGGTGGCCCCACGGGCATGGCTTAGTTTCACTGACTTAGACAAAGCTGTGGTCTGTGTGATCAGATTGGCTAGTTTTCTGTGATTATAGTTTTAGTGTGTCTGCCCTCTGATGCCCTCTCGCAACACCCACCGTCTTACTTGGGTTTCTCTTACCTTGGACATAGGGTATCTCTTTACGGCAGCCCCTCCTGACCTTGAATTAGAGATACCAAGGGAAAATTTCATGCAAAGATGGGCTCTATAAAGGACACAAATGGTATGGACCTAACAGAAGCAGAAGATATTAAGAAGAGGTGGCAAGAATACACAGAAGAACTGTATAAAAAAGAGCTTCACAACCCAGATAATCACAATGGTGTGATCACTCAACTAGAGCCAGACATCCTGGAATGTGAAGTCAAGTGGGCCTTAGAAAGCATCACTATGAACAAAGCTAGTGGAGGTGATGGAATTCCAGTTGAGCTATTTCAAATCCTGAAAGATGATGCTGTGAAAGTGCTGCACTCAATATGCCAGCAAATTGGGAAAACTCAGCAGTGGCCACAGGACTGAAAAAGGTCAGTTTTCATTCCAATCCCAAAGAAAGGCAATGCCAAAGAATGCTCGAACTACCACACAATTGCACTCATCTCACATGCTAGTAAAGTAATGCTCAAAATTCTCCAAGCCAGGCTTTAGCAATATGTGAACCATGAACTTCCAGATGTTCAAGCTGGATTTAGAAAAGGCAGAGGAACCAGAGATCAAATTGCCAACATCTGCTGGATCGTGGAAAAAGCAAGAGAGTTCCAGAAAAACATCTATTTCTGCTTTATTGACTATGCCAAAGCCTTTGACTGTGTGGTTCACAATAAACTGTGGAAAATTCTGAAAGAGATGGGAATACCAGACCACTTGACCTGCCTCTTGAGAAACCTATATGCAGGTCAGGAAGCAACAGTTAGAACTGGACATGGAACAACAGACTGGTTCCAAATAGGAAAAGGAGTTCGTCAAGGCTGTATATTGTCACCCTGCTTATTTAACTTATATGCAGACTACATCATGAGAAACGCTGGACTGGAGGAAACACAAGCTGGAATCAAGATTGCCAGGAGAAATATCAATAACCTCAGATATGCAGATGACACCACCCTATGCAGAAAGTGAAGAGAAACTAAAAAGCCTCTTGTGAAAGTGAAAGAGGAGAGTGAAAAAGTTGGCTTTAAGCTCAACATTCAGAAAACTAAGATCATGGCATCCGGTCCCATCACTTCATGGCAAATAGATGGGGAAACAGTGTCAGACTTTATTTTTCTGGGCTCCAAAATCACTACAGATGGTGACTGCAGCCATGAAATTAAAAGACGCCTACTCCTTGGAAGGAAAGTTATGGCCAACCTAGATAGCATATTCAAAAGCAGAGACATTACTTTGCCAACAAAGGTCCATCTAGTCAAGGCTATGGTTTTCCAGTGGTCATGTATGGATGTGAGAGTTGGACTATAAGGAAAGCTGAACGCTGAAGGATTGATGCTTTTGAACTGTAGTGTTGGAGAAGACTCTTGAGAGTCCCTTGAACTGCAAGGAGATCCAACCAGTCCATTCTAAAGGAGATCAGTCCTGGGTGTTCATTGGAAGGACTGATGCTAAATCTGAAACTCCAATACTCTGGCCACCTGATGCGGAGAGCTGACTCATTTGAAAAGTCCCCGATGCTGGGAAAGATTGAGGGCAGGAGGAGAAGGGGACGACAGAGGATGAGATGGCTGGATGGCATCACCGACTCAATGGACATGAGTTTGGGTGGACTCTGGGAGTTGGTGTTGGACAGGGAGACGTGGTGTTTTGTGGTTCATGGGGTCACAAAGAGTTGGACACGACTGAGTAACTGAACTGAACTGAACTTATCACTAAATATACTATCATATGAAACTTCAGTGAATCAAGATCAGTCACAGATCTCTGATCCCAGATCACCATAGCAATTATAACAATACTGAAAAAGTTTGAAATATTGCAAGAATTACCAAGATGTGACACAGAGACATGAAGTGAGCAAATGTTGTTGGAAAAGTATTGCTCAACATGCTTGATGCACAGTTGCCACAAACCTTCAGTTTGTTGAAAATGCAGTATCTATGAAGAACAATAAAGTAAAACGCAATAAAATGAGGTGTGCCTGTATATACACAGGGAGACAGACATATATAGACAGTCACAGGCTATGTCTTCATTTATATCGATGTTCGTTGGATCACAATGCTCCTCAAATTAAGTTGTGATTTTATGGTGTAAACATAAATAGTCCGTAATTTATAACTGACTTTTTATTTGAATTTAGAATCAAGACTCAATAAATACTTGTTAATTGGCTCTTAGGAACATGAACGAGTTGTTTGAATCCTTCCAAAGATTTATTTTCACATGACAGAACCCCGTCCATCCGGCAAAGATGGTCGTCCCCGTTGTATGCCTGTCTTCTTCATGCTTTCTTTGCGGGGTGAAAGAAGCATGGGCTGTCTGGTTTCACAGCACCGAAGTGGCGCGCCCCTGACCTCCTCCCATCGGTCACTGTCATGCACTTGAGTCCCTGAAAGTATGTCTTCCTGAAGGCATCGATAATCTCTGTCAGGTTGCAGTGGGAAGTTAATAAGCATTCCACAATTTTTTGTTTTTTGTTTTTTTTTTTTAAGAATATATAAAAGGAGGAAACAGACAGGTCTCCAAGTACCACAAAACGGTTTCAAACAGCTTGGCTAACGGTTACATGGTAAACTGCAGCATCTTCGGCACTTTCCCTTTGGTGACGCGTGTCTGTTTTGTTTACATCTTGGCCTCAATACCTAGTAGAGTGTCTGGCAAACAACAGTCAATTCCTAAATAATGTTCTTCACTGAATGAAATTTTGCAGACCGCGAATTTTATGCCTGGATGAAATGGGGTACAGGTTAACTTGTCATGCAAGATTGTTTGAAATTCCTTGTGGTCTGGATGCTGCCTCCATCTCTTTTTTGGCCCTGGAGGCAGGGTTTCCCCCAGCTGCTGCCCTGTAGCTACCTTTAACCAAGATCAGGGCTTCCCTGGTGGCTCAGCTGGTAAAGAATCTGCCTGAATTCGGGAGATCCTGGGTTGGGAAGATCCCGTGGAGAAGGGAAAGGCTACGCACTCCAGAATGCTTGCCTAGAGAATTCCATGGGGGTCGCAAAGAGTCGGACACGACTGAGCGAATTTCACTTAACCTAAGATCACTTCCCAACTGCTGTTGGTGACTGCTAACTGCCTTAAGCAGTAGTTCAATGAAGGGCCTCTCCCTTTGGTAAAGTTTCTGGGAGTTATAGCTGCCTCCGTAATGAGCCTAAAATGAAAGCCAGTCCTCCACTCGATATATGTATGAATGTGTGTGATCAGGTTTTGGTACTCCCCTTGGAAAATGCATTTCCCCAGCTGTTGGATACACAGATAATTCATTGATTGACCCAACATAGCTGATCTACAAAGAAGAAACCCTAACCAATACAATATTGTAATTAACCTCCAATTAAAATAAATAAATTTATATTAAAAAAAGAAGAAACCCTAAGTCTGTAGGTCTGTTTCTGTTTTGTAAATAATTTCATTTGTATCATTCTTTTTTAGATTCCATATATGAGCAATAGATTTGCTTTTGCCTTTCAGAAAATGCCTTTCTCTGACTTTTCATTTAGCATGACAGTCTCTAGGTTCCTCCACATTGCTGCAAATGGCATTATTTCTTACCGGGGAGGAAGTATTGGGGCAGGGATCATTAGAGAGTCTGGCCGCATGTGTACACGCTGCTATGTGGTGGGTAACTAATGGAGACCTACTGTGTAGCACGGGAACTCTGCTTCATATTATTTAGCAACCTAAATGGGAGAAGAATCTGAAAAGGAATAGATATGTGTATGTGACTCACTCAGTCACTTTGCTGTACAACTGAAGGTAACACAACATTGTTGATCACCTATGTGAGCGTGCTAAGTCACTTCAGTCGTGTCTGACTCTCTGTGATGCCCTGGACTGTGGCCCGCCCGGCTCCTCTGTCATGGGATTCTCCAGTCTAGAATTCTGGAGTGGGTTGCCAGGCCCTCCTCCAGGGAATCTCCCTATCCCAGGGATCGAACTTGCATCTCCTGCATCTCCTGCATTGGCAGGCGGGTTCTTTACCGCTAGCGCCACCGGGAAAGCCCACCAATAATCACCTGAAATGCAATATGAAATAAAACTTAACAAAAGAAGACACCTGGCCTGTACCGGTTTTCAAATATTTTAAATGTCACGTCTTCTGGGTGGGAATATGTTCATTCAAGAAATGGAGTGTTCCCACACTTGGCAGAGGGTTTGCTGTGGTGGGTGAGGACAGGTGGGCCATGCAGTGTGCTCGGCTCTGTTCCGTACGATTCCCTCGTTTCATCGTCACAGCAATCCTGGGCCCAGGTCTACCTCCTTTTATCTGTAACATGTGAAGGACCTGCAGGGCCCGCAGGGTTTCGGCGAAGCCTGGGGCTGGGATGCGGCTGGGCCAAGCTGGGGTCTCTGACTTCACACACTTGCAGCGCATGGCGGGGTTTGGCTGTGGTCAGGGTACTCCCCCAGCCTCCCGCAGCCAGGGTGTGACAGAGCCTCTCACATGTCACCATATGCAGGAGTTTCTTTGGTCCATTTTCCTATAATTTGAAACTATCACCTCTACGAATCCCAGAAACCAGAGAAGGAATCATTCATGTCTAATTATTCAGCACTTAAATAAAATAGATAACGGTGACATAAGCAGGTATTATGTATGTACAGGTAAAATGCTCTCAAGAAAAACATGTCCAAAGACGTCTTTAGCACAGGTGACATTTAAAGGTAGACGGCTTGCAAACATTCAGCAGCCACGACTACAGTGGCACCATGATGGTATTAACAAATACGCCAGAACTGACATTTCAGACAAGTTCATGCTACGGCACAGACGTTCCTTTAGGTGGCCAAGATAAAAGTGTCAAATGTGAGCAGGACGTTTCTTAGACATCAAGGCATTCTGATTCAATATCCTTGACTATAGGGAAATGGTAACGTCAAAATCCCCCCAAATATTTAATATACTTGACAACCAGTGCAAGAAGGGTTTCCTCAATTTTGGGTGAGTAACCTACCTGAGGCTCATAGTGTGCATGTACTTCTCAGAACTCACAGCGTTCACAGCACCAGACCTTGAGATGCAGTCATCTTATCTGGGGCTCATGTGGTCACATGAGTTCAGGGACACGGGTGTTCTTCAAGGAGTTTTTAAAGTTTAATTTTTGAAATTGTATTCACAACTAAAATTCCTCAAGAAACAGTGCTTTGAACTTCTTATTGAATTATGGTTAATTTGCACTGTTATGTTAGTTTCAACTGTGGAGCACAGTGATTCAGGGGTGTGTGTGTGTGTGTGTGTGTGTATGACTTCCCTGTTGGTTCAGATGGTAAAGAACCCACCTGCAATGCAGGAGACCTGGGTTTGATCCCTGGGTTGGGAAGATCCCCTGGAGAAGGAAATGGCAACCCACTGCAGTATTCTCACCTGGGGAATTCCACGGATGGAGGAGCCTGGTGGGCAACAGTCCACGGGTCACAAAGAGTTGGACGCGGCTGGGCGACTAAGCACACACACATGTGTATATGTATGCATGTGTGTGTGTGTCTGTCTGTCTGTATAGAGGCTCCCTAGGCAGCTCAGTGATGAAGGGATGAGCCTGCCTGCCGGTTCAGGAGACGCAGGAGACATACATGGGTTCCATCCTTGTGTCAGGAACATCCGCTGGATGAGGAAACAGCAGCCCACTCCAGTATTCTTTTCTGGAAAATTCCATGGACAGAGGAACCTGGGGGGCTGCCGTCCATGAGGTCGCAAAGAGTCGGGACACAGCTGAACAACAGAGCATGCGTGCACATATATATGTTCACTTTCATATTCTTTTCCATTTAGATTATTAAAAATATTGACAGCTCCCTGAGCTTTACGGTAGTTCTGTGTTTATCTACTTTATAGTAATGTATATGCTAATTCCAAATTCCTAATTTATCCCTCCCATGCCTTTCACTTTCAGTAACCATAAGTTTGTTTTCTATACCTGTGAGTCTTTTTCTGTTTCGTTTATATATTCATTTGTATCTTTTTTTCAAGGATTTGTTTTATAAGTGTTATCATGTGCTATTTGTCTTTGTCTGACTTCACTTGGTATGATCATCTCTCGGTCCATCCCTGTTGCTGAAATGGTATTGTTTTGTTCTTTTTTATGGCTGGCTAATATTCCAGTGTGTATTTGTGCCCCATCTTTATCCATCCGTCTGCCTGTGGACGTGTAGATTGCTTCCATGGGTGGGATACTGTGAGCAGTGTTGCTAGGAACTTTGGGGTGCATGTATTTTTTCTTGGTTTTCTACTTTAATAGAAAAAAATTCCCTGTAGCAATTGTTTTTGCCTTCTAGTGTGGCCCTGTATTCTTTATCTCTCCTCTCAGATTGTACAGTTTATGAGGACAGGAACTCTGTAGCCTATCTATTTCTCCTACAGCACTTTACATAACGTCTCTGTATGAAGTATGAATGAAATAAACTTGTGTTGGATGGCAGCTTCAGGTGAAGATATTAGAATTTGTGATTGATCATGAGAACTGGCCTAACAAAGTGTTTCAATTCGAGTGCCTAAATACTAGAAATGTATTGTCTCACACTTCTGGAGGCTAGAGGTCTGGGATTCAGATGTCAGCAAGGTCGCTTCCTTCCGAGAGCTGTGAATAGGAGGTGTGCCGTGCCTTGTGCCCAGTGTCTGGTAGGTTTGGGGGCACTTTTTGGCATCCTCTGGCCTGTATAAGCATCAGCCAGACCTCTGCCTTCGTCTTCACACTGCGTTTCCCTGACTGGGTGCCTCAGGCCACATTGCCTCTGTTAGATTAGAGGCTGTGCTAATCATGCTTTTTTCTTTTCTGTATTTCAGGATGATACCTTGGGCCATTGCTAATCCTGGAGAGACCAGCCCCTGACCCCTTGCCTACACCCAGGGTTGGAGACAGTAGCTGGCTGGCCTGCCAGCGCATCTTGGATAGGCAGCAAAGCAGTCCTGAGGCTGTGCTCTGATCCACCCCGCTGCTTGGCTTTCCCCCCACCGGAGGTGATATCCCTCTGTTCTAATCACAAGGGCGCAGGTGTCAGACGTCTAGGGCGCCCTCTGCAGCCCGGAGCCTAGAACTGCAGTATTCACACTAGCCAAGCCCGCACTTGGTCATCCTATCCCCTCCCTTGCTGTTCCTTCCCAGCAAAGCGCAGGGACGACTCTGGCCCTCAGTCACTGTCTGCCTCCTGACCGACCCAGTGCTTATCCGTGTGTGTGCTGTAGCTCTTGTTTCCAGTGAGCTGTGAGTAGAAACTTTACCCTCTTTGGCAGTCATTGTCTGGTTCCGTTCCCTTCAGCCGCTCAGTCATGTCTGACTCCTTACAATCACATGGACTGCAGCACGCCAGGCCTCCCTGTCCATCACCAACTCCCGGAGTTTACGCAAACTCATGGCCATTGAGTTGGTGATGCCATCCAACCATCTCATCCTCTGTCATCCCCTTCTCCTCTCACCTTCCAATCTTTCCCATCATCAGGATCTTTTCAAATGAGTCAGCTCTTCCCATCAGGTGGCCAAAGTATTGGAGTTTCAGCTTCACCCTCAGTTCTTCCAATGAACACTCAGGACTAATCTCCTTTAGGATAGACTGGTTGGATCTCCTTGCAAATGAAAGGTTGTTGTTGAATCACGCGAATACACCGGGATTCTTGGCCCCTGGAGGAGAAGAATTCAATCCGGGGCCAGAGACGAGGCTTGATCGCTCAGAGCTTTTGTGTAATAAAGTTTTATTAAAGTGTAAAGGAGATAGTGAAAGCTTCTGACATAGGCATCAGAAGGGGGCAGAAAGAGTACCCCCACATTTTCATCGACTCCAGTCCCCAGGTCCTGGTCTACAAAGACTGTGAAAAGTTTGTCCTTTCTTCCCCCTTGAGAATTCCAGACCCCTCTCTCCTTGGGGACCCCTAGATTTCCTATCAACCTGCCTAGGAAATGACTCTCTTACAGGCCAAGGGACTCTCAGGAGTCTTCTCCAACACCACAGTTCACAAGCATCAATTCTTCAGCGCTCAGCTTTCTTTATAGTTCAAATCTCACATCCACACATGACTACTGGGAAAACCATAGACGGACTAGACGGACCTCTGTTGGCAAAGTAACATCTCTGCTTTTCAATATGTTATCTAGGTTGGTCATAGCTTTTCTTCCAAGGAGCAAGCATCTTTTAATTTCATGGCTGCAGTCACCATCTGCAGTGATTTTGGAGCCGCAAAAATAAAGTCTGCCACTGTTTCCACTGTTTTCCCATTTATTTGCCATGAAGTGATGGGATCAGGTGCCATGATCTTAGTTTTCAGAATGTTGAGCTTTAAACCAACGTTTTCACTCTCTTCTTTCACTTTCATCAAAAAGCTCTTCAGTTCTTCTTCACTTTCTGCCATAAGGGTGGTGTCATCTACATATCTGAGGTTATTGATATTTCTCCTGGCAATCTTGATTCCAGCTTGTGCTTATTCCAGCCCAGCGTTTCTCATGATGTACTCTTCATAGAAGTTAAATAAGCAGGGTGACAATATAAAGCCTTGATGTACTCCTTTTCAAATTTGGGACCAGTCTGTTTTTCCATGTCCAGTTCTAACTGTTGCTTCCTGAACTGCACACAGGTTTCTCAAGAGGCAGGTCAGTTGGTCTGGTATTCCCATCTCTTGAAGAATCCTCTGGTTGACTCACCTCACATCCCACCTGCAGCAGTTCAGAGTCCTACTCTATTGCAATGTGACTTCATCTTAATTACCTCTGCAATGGCCTTGTTCCAAACAAGGTGACATTCTGCCATCCAGAGAGTTAGAACTTCAAATTAGGAATGTTGGGGACACAGTTCAACTCACACTAAAGGTCGGTTGCATGTATTTATTTGTAGATTTTTGTGTTAAATAATTCTGTAAACTTTTTAACATAACATTCTAGAATATACCATGCTATGACAAATATATAGAGTATGAATTGGGGAGAAAAATCCAGGATTGGAAAAAAGGAGTGGAGAGTAGCTTAAATGTGGCAGAGAGATAGAGAGGTGACTGAAAACCAGTGTCTATGCAGATACTGAAGAATTACTAATGACACTGCCTGTGGACTATTTGGTGAATTTTCTCTACCCAATTTCACAATCTCTGCTCTAATTTGGGCTTCCCTGGTGGCTCAGTGGTAAAGAATCTGCCTGCAATGCAAGAGACCTGGGTTTGATCCCTGGGCTGGGAAGATCCCCTGGAGAAGGAAATGGCAACCCATTCTGGTATTCTTGGCTGGAGAATTCCATGGACAGAGGAGCCCAGTGGGCTGTAGTCCATGGGGTCATGAAGAGCTGGACGTGACTGAACGACTAAGCAGTAGCAGCAGCTGCTGCTCTGATTTGCAGAGAGTGGTGTGTACTCGTGCGGAATATCGCGGTAGCAGGATTTCCCTGGTGGTCCAGTGGCTTAAAATCTGCCTTGCAATGCAGGGACACCTGTTTGATCCCTCATCTGGGAAGATCCCGCATGCCGTGGGGCAATGAAGCCCGCGAGCTGCAACTCCTGAGCGCCTGCAGCCTAGAGCCCAGACTCTGCAACAGAGACGCTGCCATGGTGAGAAGCCCACACACCACAACTAGAGAGAGCAGTCCCTGCAGCAGTGAAGACCCTGCACAGCCCAAAATAAATAACATATTGCAGCAACTCTCTAACTGGTCTCTCCTGCTCTTTTAAATGAATTGTCTTTTAATATTTGTCTTTCACTTCTAGATTCCTTGACCAGAGATCGAACCCATGCCCCATGCATTTGGAAGCATGACGTCTTAGCCCCTGGAACCTCAGGGAAGTCCCAGGGACGTTCCCACTTTTGGAGTTCCCGTGGCACTTAGTCCGGAAAGGTGCTGGTGTGGATGAGACTGCTGCAACAATCCGAGGTCTAAATTGTGAACTGAGTGTTTATGGAGCTGTGGACACTGTGATATTTTAAATCAAATGGTCAAGCTGGGCACATCAAAATATTCTTCTAATGTAAGAAGACGATGAGTGTGGCTAAAAGAGAGTGATCAAAGGTCGATTCAACTTAAATATCTAAACTGTTTCAGAAGAAATGGTCCAACTTGAAGGGCTGAGGGGGGTAAGTGGGTTGCAGAGGATGAATGGGGAGAAGAGAGGGCCGCCAGAAGGAATATATTTGTTCTGGGACAGAGAACATTGAGGGGCCACAGAAGCAGAATGGGTAACCTCTCCTTGGGCCAGAGAAAGGTCCTCTGACCTACAGAGCTTTGCAGTCTTCATCTGTGGCAGATGTAACCTGAGTTTGATGGACTGGTTCTTAGTAGTTGAAAAATCTGGCTCAAAAATATAATTCCTCTTGCTCTAATTCTGATATAACCAAGCAGCATTTGCTTTATAAATTAGCTTCCCATTATGAATCTGCCTAGGAGAATACTCAGGCCACAGAGATAGAAGCTTTTGACGTTTGGGATTTTAATCGGTCTCTTCTGATTTTGCTTCATGTAGGCTGAGATTTCTCAACTTTGGTGTGCTGGTGAGACTCTCCTTTTTATTGAGTACCAGAGTGTGGTCCATGGGAAATTTGCCTCCTGAAACTTTTGGAATCATAGCGACCAATAAACAGTATGGTTCCAACACCAGTGACTTGAGGCTTTCTTGGGGCATTCATCCGTTTCTACCTTGTGTTAATATTTTGAGAGGTGTGGTGAAAGAACTTTGCTTGCTAACTTTGAATGTTGAATCTAAGACTTATTCATCCTGATGTCTGCAGTGCATACCCCGTGCTTTGTTAGTAACAGGCCATTAATTAAATTTTTTTTTTTTCCAATTGGGAGCCAATATGAATGTGAAATGCACACAATATTCTACTTCCAGAGGGAAATCCTATCTGGTCGTGTGACAACACGATCAACTTCTGCTTTAGAGCAACAGACTTCAGGCCAAGGAGCAAATATGCTCTTTGGCTTGTTTTTGTCTTGCCCATGGCTTGCCTTGTGGCTCAGCTGGTAAAGAATCTTCCAGCAATGATGGAGACCTGCATTCGATCCCTGGTTTGGGAAGATCTCCTGGATAAGGGAAAGGCTACCCACTCCAGTATTCTGGCCTGGAGAATTCCATGGACTGTATAGTCCATGGGGTTGCAAAGAGTTGGGCACAGCTGAGTGACTTTCACTTTCACTTTCATGAGCTAAAGATGGTTTTAACATTTTCAAAAGCTTGTAGATTCAAACAAACAAGTAAAAACAAAAAAGAAGAATATGAAGCAGCAACTGCACATGGCTCACAAAGCCTGAAGCGTTTACCGTCCATGGCCTTTTATGGAAAACAGTTGTCCAGTCCTGTGTTAGGTTACCAAGGCAAAGCTATGACATTACTGTGCTTTATCAATTAGAGTGTCATGTGACTAATTTCCTGTAACTATATTTGTTCCTTGTGAAGTGTCCTTTCCGTACGAAATACATTTTCTGAGAAGACTGTGATTTGCAAACTTCTACCGATTACTTGCATTGAATTCAGTGGAGGCTAAAAAAAATATATTTTAGTTAGCATCTTACTGCCTCTAAATAAATGCAGCCTAACCATTACGTTTGCACAGTCTTTTCATTGGTTCCAAATGAACAATTTTATGTTCCTTTCATTCTAGTTTAATGTAATTAACTTGGATGTGCATCTTAGCCTAGTATCTTACAATTAAGTATTACTTAGTTATTTGTTCTCAGAAAGTCTATAAATAAGAGAACAATTAAATACTTTTAGTATAGATAGTTCTAGACTCAATATAGCTACACGATTAGTTTTGCCCTAGTTTTACTTTTATAATTATAAAAAACAAGCATGTACATTACTTAACTTGTTTCTCTTTACATTTTATCACCTAAATGATCATTATATTGCCATTAGGAATGGCCTTTTTGACTTATTTAGAATAGTCATTCAAAAGGGGAAACATATTAAGGCTGATTTCTTTAATGATGAGGGAATCAGGTCTGACATTTTAGACACATATTAGTTGCAAGAAAAGAGAGTCTCTTAAGGGAAACATCACTAATGTGTTTCCAAAAGGTCAAGGATTTATTACCTTATAACAGATGGATCTGAGCTACTTGATCTGAGCTAATCCCTTTCTTTTTTTTCCTCCGAACTTCTTGATTTAAAAATCATTACAGGAAGACGTAAGTGCGTGGGAACATAGTGAGATGGGGTGGAGAAACAGAGACAGAGACGTTTTGTGTTATTTTTGTCGTTTTGTGGAGCAGAGGTGGACAGATGGGGGGGCGGGGCGGAGCAGAGGTAGGCAAGGGGAGGGCGCAGTGTTTGACGGCCCGGCCGTGTCCTCTGGTTCCGTGTCTCCCTCTTCCCCTGTGCTTTGCTGTCCACTGGGCATATCTGAACATGAGTCTGCTGGGCCCTTCCTAAATGTGCAGAAGAAAGTACAGGTTTGTGGGGAAGGAAGTTCGCTGTAGGGATGCTGCAGAAACATTACTCTCTGTTGCCTCCACGTTTTATAAAATGATCAGCTGTGGGGCTAATAATCACCTCATGTCTACAGGGGATTTGCAGGAGAAGATTTCTGGATGAAATCACATTGTGTGGATGGCTTAGCTATCTGCTGCTAGAGCCAGGGTTCATTAAGCTGAATTAGAAACATAGCTAAACTAGATTTAGAAAGTAAGAGGAAGATAAAAGCATTCACTGGACGTGTGTAGAGTGATCCTAAAGACTCAGGGACAGGAACTTGTGTAAAGTCTCAACAAAGTATACCCCCAGCATATAAATCCCTCAGGAACCACTGGCAGCTTTCCTGCCCTGTTCCAGGCTCTGCCCCGGTCCTCCACCACCCTCCTGTCTTCTTACCCTCCCCGATCTTCCTGCCCCCGGGAAGCATTCTTCTTTCTTTGTGGGTCTGATTTCTCAGAACTATATCCAGCAAGAACACACACTCTTATTCCTCCTCCACAATGCTTCCTAGGTCAGCCATCAGAATGAAACCCTTGGTCTTATCTCTGAGTCTAACTCCAGTCTTGTCTCTGAGTCTAAGTCACCATTTTAGAGAATAAGGTTGTCCGTGTTTGGGTCAGCTGCCCACCTGTGACACAGATGAATTGAAGTCTCTGGGATAAAGTTACATTACCCTTTGGCCATGCACGTGGGTTCAGGAAACCAGATTATCTGAAAAGGTGGAGCACTGAGGTGAGAAAAGTAGCCGCTGACATGTATGTATTCAGGACATGTATTTGGTTGTCCAATCATTGTGCACGTTGAGAAACAGTCATTCATTCACTGAGTGCTCTGCGGAACTTCTGTTATGTTCTAGAAGTAGAATGATGAATAAGACCTAGTCCTTTCTTTTAAGGAATTTCTAATGCCCTGGTATGGACAAGCAACTCTGTAAACACTTTCATTCTATTGAAATCAGTTCTTCATCTAGGTAAGCACAAAACACCCATAATAGGAGTTTTGGGGGGCTTAAATATTTCCTGGAAAAACAAGTAAGAGATAAACTATCTATTAAAGGATAGTAGAAGTTAGCCAGATGGATAAGTCAAGGAAAACCATAGAGGGTGATATAAAATTCATAGCCTGAGCCCATTAGTTTAAGATCAATTGTCAAAAAGAACAATCTGTGAGAAAGCCAATTCACCAAAAAAAGTCAGCTTTCTGAACTTGTGTGTTATCAGAACTTGTTTTAAGAGATGCCATCCTTTCAGTGCCACTGATATGAATACATTATGGTTATGGGTTCCTACTTGTGAGTTTTATAATTTGGCTGAATTGATCATTCGATGATGCTAATGTTTAGTACATTTGTAATTCAGTGTGTTGACCCTGGGTGTATTGGCCTGCTTCCAAGTAAATAGGTCCAGCACGTGAGGGGACAAATGCTTCTTCCATTGGTCAGGGCAGTGCAGCTAGAACATAAAGTGTGAATTGAGCAGAGGGAAGTGGTTTGGGGAGTGGGGCGGGCGGGCGGATTATCTCTTAGTATTTATCTATATCCATTTCATCCCAATGGATTGTAGGCTTCTTGAGATTAAGAACCATATGCTTTCTTAATCTAAATCAGCTTGTTTTTGGTGCGGTATTTTAGGATACACACATGTTCTTCTCATATGACGTTATGGGTTCTTTGGGTGTTAAGTAAGTACGTTTTAACTTGATACCCATATGCTCATTAACGTTAAGTATAATTAGACTTTTCTAAGTCCTCGTTCACTTGTGGATGCCTCTCTCGCTTTAGAGATATAAGCGTAGCATTATTACATACATTTTATTATTTTTTCATGCCTTCTGAAATAGAACTATTCCTGTTAAAACATTAGCTGCTGAAGTTATTAATGTAAAAGCAGATGTGTTTAACATTTGAAGATACAACATACTGATTATTGAGGCAACTCTGTAAGTAAGAATCAAGTACGGTGGTGCCATTGCCGCACCATAGTTCCTTCCACAGAAATGTTTCCTAGGGGTTGGCTGATAAAAATGGTTCAAAACTTGCTCTTCAGTTTTCGATAGATTGCTTTCACTCAAGACATTTCTGTAGAGGGCCAAATATGGTCCAGAATGTGATACTCTTAATTGAATATAACACAATGTAATTATGGATGAAGGAGTTGTCAAGGAATCTAGAGATTAGATCAGAAATGACGTATGTCCCATTTTCCTGGTTAACATTTGACCTTCTGAGATGAATATTTATGCTAATACCCTGTCACTGGTGAGGCTGAATATATAATTGCCTTACAATTTCCACATGTATATCCTGAGTTGACTTCTGTGTGTGTTATTTGTACTGTTGCTTAGTTAAGCGGAAAAAAAAATAAAAAAGAGAGAAATGTTTGTTCTTTTAAAGACTGAACCACGAATAAATACCAAATAAATGAGTTTACTTAAGGGGATGATGGTAGGTCCACTGGTAACTTGATTTTTTGCCAGAGTTCTCAAAAAATAGAAAAAAGGAATAAGAAAAAAGGAATAAGTATTTTAGGAATACTTATAATAAATAGTCATAGAAAAATATAAAAAATTGTCAGTACACAGGAAAGAAAATGGTTTACTTATAGTTCATATTTTCTGCCCCAAGCCAACTTTATTATAAAACTATACTAATACCAGTAACATAATACCAGATATAGAACAGAGGAATTTAAAAACATTAACAATGTAATACATGCAATGTTTTTACCAAATCTGAATTCCTTCATAGCATTGGAAAACTCTAGAGTTGACTCATCTCCTATTGCATTCACCAGTCCCTTTATTTAGCTTCTTCTAGTAAGTTTATTATAGCAGTTTATTTCGTTTTTATTTATAGGACAAAACTTGCATGGGAGCATTTGTGACATGTCTCTAAGAAGATTTGTGTGTAGTAACTTTAAGCTTTCCGAGGGAATGGATCATACCTGCTCTTGTTTTGTAGCTCTCCCAAGATACGTATAGTCAACGCTGTGTTCTCGGTGTGCCTTGAGTGAGTATTCCCGGCTGCCTGAGTGGGTCTGAGAAGCAGGTGCTTGTACGGCCTGCAGGCCTCGTCTGTAGCACCATCGCCAATACTCCGGGTTGCCGTCTCCGAGACTGAGATGCAGAACGTTACAGTCTCATGAAGTGGGGTCACCGTGGAGTCTGCAAGCACAACTGTAAACCAGCCCCAAGCATCACAGAACGGACAACAGAGTCCCTGAGGCCCCAGCCCAGCCCAGCGCTGACTCTCTAGAGGCTTTTCAGCTTTAGGGACCATGGTCCAACTCTACTCTTTCCTGGGTTTTGACACCTTATAAATTCTGGAGACTGCTGACCGCTTGTCATCTGATGGCTGACAATACCTGTCAGAAAGCTGTCTTACACAGGAGACAAACTCAAGGCCCCAGAATCCTGGCTGACCCAGACGCCGCTTCCCAGGAATGCCTAGGAGAGTATGTGACCCTTTTCTATCATAGCTTTGAAAAGCCTTCCACCTCTTTCTGAGATAAAGGAGACGTGGCTGAGTCGTTCCTAAAGATGACCCACCAACTTTCTCCAAAGACCTTTCCCAGGATGACAGCATCGGAAGTCAGAAACAGCGCTTCCGGTAAAGCCTGCTGATGCGCTTTCTCGTATGTTGGACTTTCTTGTGTGTTGTGTTTTCAGTGACTGAATCCGTCTACCAGGACTTCTCTGATGGTGCAGAGGTGAGCAACCCGTCTGCCAGTGCAAGAGGTGCAGGTTCAATGTCTGAGCTGGGAACATCCCCTGGAGGAGGAAATGGCAACCCACTCCAGTGCTCTTGCCTGGGAAATTCCATGGACAGAGGAGCATGGAGGGCTGTATAGTCCATGAGTTTGCAAAAGAGTCAGACATGACTTTGCGACTAACAACAATAACACTCCTTCTCTACCCCGGAAAAGTGGTTAACTGTTGTTGTTTATATTACATAACATAAAATAAAACCAGGAGAGAACATGAACATCAGTCTGAAGTCTTCCTCGGTTCCCAGTTTCCTGACTCAACTAGGAAAGAAAGACTCACAGTGCAAATGCCATCAAGAGAACATCTAGATAAATTTTGTAAAGCCTCATTTAGTATCTCAGGTTGTCTAACACACCCAATTTGTTGTTGTTTATTTGTTTTGTATGTGTTTTTTCTCCAGTTAGTAGCTGATTTTCTTTACACATAAGCTCAATGGGAAAATGTGAAAATGACTGTACTTTGTCAAAGTTAGCAAGTTAGGATGACTTTTATATTTCTTTTATCATGACAGCCACTTTCACCTTTTCCTTTCTCATGTCCGCTGCTGCTGCTGCTGCTGCTGCTGCTGCTGCTAAGTCACTTCAGTCGTGTCCGACTCTGTACGACCCCATAGACGGCAGCCCACCAGGCCCCACCATCCCTGGGATTCTCCAGGCAAGAACACTGGAGTGGGTTGCCATTTCCTCCTCCAATGCATGAAAGTGAAAAGTGAAAGTGAAGTCACTCAGTCGTGCCCGACTCTTAGCGAGCCCATGGACTGGAGCCTACCAGGCTCCTCTGTCCATGGGATTTTCCAGGCAAGAGTCTAGGTAAAGGCTATTTGGTGGCTAGAAAAGTACAAAAAAAAAAAAATACTATTTACATGTTATTTAAACTTTAAGATTTAAAACAGGAATGAAACAAAATGTGTTTTTCAAGCATCTTCCTGCTGTTGGCTCTCTCATCTCACGGACGGAAATGGACGGAAAATGAGCTGATCTCGTCCCGCCCCTTCTCTTGTCACACTCCTGTGTGAAGTCTCCAGGTTGCGTGCTCTAGGGTCACGGCGGTCAGACGTGAGTTCTGGAGCTTTCAGCTTCCTCTCTGACAGCTTCTAGTTACATGATCTTGACCTTTCTGTGACCTCCTGGAACAGTCTCCACCTATAAAATCAGAAAAACACTTAGTACCTGTTCCTTAGGGTTTTATTGATGATTAAATACATCAGGGCAGGGAAAATTTTTAGGGAGTTTCTAATATATGATAAATACCCACAATGCAAAATACTCACTGTTGTTCTGACTATGTGAGCCTCTTTCCACCGAACTTCCCAATGTTTCCTGCTTCCTGTTGAAACTATGACTGGTAAATTCTGCCTGCACATCACGCATATGCACCTCTGTACTTGGCTCTGTGTTCATCCTCTTCACTTCTTGGCCTTACTGTCAGCCATGCCCATTTAAGTCTGAACTCTGGCTTTTAAATCTGCCTTATCAATATTTAATACATATATGACTATGTATTAAACAATGCATATGTATTATGTATTACATATGTATTGCAATATTTAATATCAATAGTGTATATATGTCAGCCCCAAAGATACAAGGTTGATCCCTGGGTCAGGAGAATCCCCTGGAGAAGGAAATTGAAACCCACTCCAGTATTCTTGCCTGCAAAATCCCATGCACAGAAGAGCCTGGTGGTCTACAGTCCACAGGATCACAGAGACAAAGACTTGACTGAGTATCCTTGTCACAGTCCCGCTAATCCTCCCACACCCCTCCCTGGTGGTATCCACGGATCTGTGCTCTGCAGTTGTCTGTTTCTGCTTTGCAAACAGCACATCTATACCAGTGTATAAACAGATCAGTAATGAGACCCTACTGCACAGCACAGGGAATTCTGCTCAGTGCTGACCTGGCTGGGAAGGAAGTCCAGAAGAGAGGGCTTACGTGTGTATATCTGGCTGGTTCATTTTGCTGTACAGTAGAAAGTAACACACTGTAAAGGAATTATACGCCAATAAAAAGTAATTTTAAAAGAAAAAGAGAAGCTGTCTTAGCGATATTTGCTTAGTGTCTGGCTGCAGCTTTCCGTCTGAACAATGAGCTTGCCAGGGGGACGTGGTTTCTGGGAGGCGCTCCGTTCCTCCCAGAGAGTAAGCATGTGGGCCTGCCGGCCCTCTCCCTCCCCTTCTCATTGCCCACTGTGTGCTTGCACACTGAGGCTGAACTTGCAGTCAGCAAGTCTCATTCTCTAACTCGATGGAACCTGCCAAGGGCCCTTTAAACTCTGGGTATTTCTGTACCTAGCATCTTATTCCTTTGTGGAGACACACTCCTTTTTGGGTAGCTCTTGTGTTCAGCTGTATTGTCAATCAGTGTTGTTACTGGTGCTGCTAGTTTAAGGAGGCACTGAATAAAAGATTCAGATCGTGTTATTTAAAATGTCTGCATTTCCTTCCACACATTTCTCTAGATGTAAGCTGTAATCTACATTGAGCGGACAATTAGAGCTCAGTGAAACAAAGGGAAAGAAAAGTGGAGGGGGCAAAAATAACATGGCAAAAATAACGTGCAGATGGGGCTTGGGGATTGTGTCTTTTGTTTGTTTTTTTTTCCCCCACACATCAGAACTAAGAAATTCTGGGAACTTAAGAAATTTCGGATGAGAAGGAAGGCATTTGAGATCTGGTCAAGAAAGAATGATGCACGTGATGGTCAATGATCAAGGGATGCATTAAAGAGCAGTAGGTGGTGTAGAATTCAGAATTTTGCAGATGGTAAAAAGGAGATTTAATGAGATTTACAGCAGCAAGGAAGATGCTAGTCTGTCTTTCTATCAATTAATATATAGCCTATGGACTATGCATTACATTTTAAAACCACCATTTTCTATTTAAAAGAAACAGTGAAATCTAAATTAAGCAACTTAGTGATGGGGCAAGTTCTCTCGTATGAAGACTGAGCAAAATTTACTTGTTGAGTTGTTTACTTTTTCTATTACATGTGCTTGCCTGCCATGTACATATTTTAATAATGTTAATACAAATATGGGGCTATTTATTTTGTACTACCATGAAATACAAGGGAGGAAAACAATGTAAAGATTCTAACAGGAGATTTTAAGAATGCTAAAGCTGTGTTTTTGTTGAGAGAAGCTTTTAAAAAAATTTCCTAGCTTTACAAATACTTGCTACTCAACAATACAGCAAAACCTAACTTTTCTCTCATTTTCAACACCTATTTTCTGAAAGTTTATTCATACAAACGAGGACTCATCAATTGTCTCCTGTGTTTACAAGACAAATCTTTCACAATAAGGTTAGCACCGAATCATCAATTATCCTGAAGCTGTCTCTCACTGAATGTACTTTCAAAAATCAAGCTTCGTATGTCTTTGCTGCAAATATCAGTGGTCGCTTCAACACCACAAATCAAGAATACCATTGTCCTCTTCTTTCTAAATGTGAAATTGGTAGAAGTCCATCCTCTATTTTTTTTTAATTTATTTTTTTATTGAAGGATAATTGCTTTACAGCTTCCTCTATTTTTAAACTTAATATTACCTTTGAAATTTACCAGATGAACTTTTCAAGTCCAGTTATTAGAGGACTTTTTAAATTTTGGTTCTCTTTTCTGTATCATTGCTTAAATTTCCATATCTCTTTATGATTCTAAACACAATTTCTGGGTCTGCTCCCCAGTCTCTAATTTGGATTTTTTAAACATTTTACTTTCTTGGCGCTTTGTGTGTAAGTAATTCATGAATACATCCTTGTCAAATAGCAACACCTACTATAGAGGGCAGAAAATAAAATAGGATATTCATTTCCAAATATGACAGAGTGGTTTGCATCAAGCCCACCCTCTCTTCAAACACAACTATGAAAAATGACATAAAATAACAGCAGATGGCTCTTCAAAATCTGAACACAAAAAGGGAAGGCAAGATGCCAGAGAAAAGGAAAGCAAAAAGAAGAGATATCAATATATACATATTTTTTTCCCTGAAGCAGACAATAGAGGGACTTTTATTTATTAGGAGAATCGTTAGCTAACCAATGTCTCCAGAATGTTTATCCATTTTATTTTATTTTTTATTTTAATTTAATTTTATTTAACTTTACAATATTGTATTGGTTTTGCCATATATCAAAATGAATCTGCCAGCTTTTGTTCACCAGCTTCCTTGTTGCTACCCAGGCTTCTGTCTAATCCTGCACTGTGGGGGTCGTGAGTCATAGAGGCTGAACAGGATGAAGGTGTAAGTATAGTCCCAGAGGAGGAGCGAGTCTTCAGTAGAAATAATACAGATGAAAAGCATAAGTTGCTCATAATGTTTGGATTATAGATCTCTAAATGTGAAAAGCAGAATTATAAACTTTTAGTAGAAAACATAAGAGAGTCTCTGAAAATTGGGTCAGAATAAATGTTCTTATGCATGCCACCAGAAGCATAATCCATTAAAGACAGTGGTAAATTCCACTATATTAAAATTTAAAAGTTTTGCTCTGCAACAACCCTGTTAAGAGAAGGAAAAGACATTGTACGTAAAGGGAGAGAGTATTTGCAGGACTCAGAGCCAACATTTTGGAGGCATAAGATGAGGACTCGCTGCAAGATGAAGACACAAGGGCTTTTGTTCAAAAGGCAATAAAAATGAGTCATTTGGTATGCCAACATGGAAAACTTGTCCTTATCTTTCATAGTTTCTTTTCAGTCTTCACAGTATTTTTTTTTTAAAGAATTTGTTTTTAAAGCAGTTTTAGATTCATAGCAAAATTGTGAGAAAGGTACGGAGACTTCTATCTCCTCCCTCCCTCCACAAAGGCAAGGCCTCCCCTGTTACCATGACACCCCCACCTGAGTGCTACACCGTTATAATCGAGGACCAACACTGACGCGTCGTAATCACCCAGAGTGCGCAGGCTGTACCTGGTGATGGAAGTTCTCTGAGTTGGGCAAACGTATAAAGACGTGTATCCATCACGTCTCATCACACAGAGTGCTTTCTGAGCCCCCAGAGCCTCCGTGTGCTGCCCCGTAATCTCTCCACTGCTTCTCCAACTCCTGGCAGCCACTGAGCATTTACCTGGCTCCAGAGTGTTGTCTGAGAGCTGGGATCACACAGTGGTGAACCCTTCTCGGTCTAGATTTTTTCAGTTAGTAATCTGCATCAGAGCTTCTTCCTTATATCTTCATGGACTGAGAGCTCACTTCCTTTTAGCACTGAATGATATTCTGTTGTCCGGATGTGCCCCCCATCTGTTTATTTACCCATTCACCCACTGAAGGACATTTTGGTTGCTTCCAAGTTTTAGAAATTATGAGTGAAGCTGCCATAGACATCATGTGCAGATTTTTGTGTGGATATAAGGTTTTGACTCCTTTGAGTGGATACCAGGAGCTTGATTGTTGGATTATATGGTAAAAGTGAGTTTAATGAAAAAAAAAAAAAACAAACAAACCCAAAATAAAAACAAACACAAATAACTGTCAAATGATCTTTCAGAGGGGCTGGACAGTTTGCAGCCCCCAGCAGTGAGTGAGAGTTCCTGTTACGCCACAGCCTCTCCAGCGCTTGATGTCATCGGCACTCTAGACAGGCCATCCTGAGGTAGACGGTGATGTTTCATTGAATTTGTGTTTCATCTGAATTCGCGTTGCTTGATGCCACTGATGCGGAGCTGCTTTTCATGCGCTTATTTGTCATCTGTCTTCTTTGGTGAGGTGTCTTTTAAAGACTTTGGACCATCCATGTTTTAATCAGGTTGTGTTATTAATTTGGGATTTTAAGAGTTCTGCGTGTGGGTATATGTGCTTCCCAGGTGGTGCTAGTGGTAAAGAGCCCACCTGCCAATGCAGGAGACGTGAGAGACCTAGGTTCCATCCCTGGGTCGGGAAGAGGGCATGGCCACCCTCTCCAGTGTTCTTGCCTGGAGAATCCCATGGACAGAGGAGTCTGGTGGGCTGTGGTCCATAGAGTCTCAAAGGGTTGCATATATACATGGCGTGTGTGTGTGTGTGTGTGTGTGTATATATATTTCTCTTTCATTAACTTTTACTTATTTTAGCAATAATTGAAGGACGTATATATAAACAGTGGGATTATTGGCAATGATGAGCATTAGTCAGGATATTATGTTTATATATATTATGTTTATGTTTATTATGTTTCTGTATATTTTGAATAACAGTGCTTTCTCAGAAGTATCTCTTGCAAATATTTTTTGCCCAGTCTGTGGCTTGTCTTTTCATTCTCCTGACTTTCGCAGAACAGAAGTTTTAAATTTTAATGAAGCCTTGCTTATCAATGCTTTCTTTCATAAATTGTGCCTTTGACATTGTAGCTGGAAATCATTTTCATGTATGTGGGTTTGACGGGGTGACAGAAGTCTTCTTTCCCAGTTTTCTGGCAAGTGATACTTTTGACTCTCTTATTTATAGGTGTAAGATGTGTAAACTTTCTCCTTCTTGAGGTTAAGAAGAGCTCTTTCTTCCAGTACCTATAGTCCTGTTTCAGCACCTGGACGGCATTCCATATTGAAAGTTCCTCCAGGAGAATGGCATATTATTAAGTTGATATTCTTTTTAAATGTTGTACTTTCCTTGTTTAGTTTTTGCAGTGCTTGCCTTCACGGCTGCCCTGGCTGCTCTCTGGATGCAGCACACGGGCTTCTCACTGCAGTGGCCTCTCTCGTTGCAGAGCTTGGGCTCTGGGGCGTGTGGGTGTCCCTGACTGCAACACGCAGGCCCAGTAGCTGTGGCCCATAGGCCTGGTTGCTCCGAGGCATGTGGGATCTTCCCCAACCAGGGATCAAACTGTGTCTCCTGCATTATTGGTGGGCAGATTCTTTACCACTGAGCCTCTAAAGTGAAAGTAAAGTCCCTCGGTCGTGTCCAACTCTTAGCGATCCCATGGACTGCAGCCCACCAGGCCCTCCATCCATGGGATTTTCCAGGCAAGAGTACTGGAGTGGGGTGCCATTGCCTTTTCCGGCTATGAAGTCTTAAGTAACCTTAAAGAGGCTTTTATTCATGGAATTTCAGCTTCAGCATCAGGCTTTCCAATGAATATTCAGAGTTGATTTCCTTTAGGATGGACTAAATGACAATCCTAAAGGAAATCAACCACCCTTGCTGTTCAAGGCAGTCTCCAGAGTCTTCACCACAATTTGAAAGCATCGATTCTTCAGCACTCAGCCTTTGTTATGGTCAAACTCTCACATCTGTACATGACGTAAAAGTGGGATAAAAATCCTCTGAGGTCCACGTATTCAGCCTTCCCTTGAAGGCTGAATACAATGTCTTGTGCCCTCACTGCAAGGACATCCAACCAGTCCATCCTAAAGGAGATCAGCCCTGGATGTTCATTGGAAGGACTGATGCTAAAGCTGAAACTCCAATACTTTGGCCACCTCATGCAAAGAGTTGACTCATTGGAAAAGACTCTGATACTGCAGGGATTGGGGGCAAGAGGAGAAGGGGATGACAGAGGATGAGATGGCTGTATGGCGTCACTGATTCGATGGATGTGAGTTGAGTGAACTCCGGGAGTTGGTGATGGACAGGGAGGCCTGGCGTGCTGTGATTCATGGGGTCGCAGAGTCGGACACGACTGAGCGACTGAACTAACTAACTTGTGCCCTCAGGGACTGACTTGAGTAGGTACAGGGGAGTCAGTTTCCACTTTCCCATGCTCACCACTCCAATCTGTGACTGTGGGGTGGCATTCAACAGATGGTATTCTGGGCTGGGTGCCCAGATCAGGGACCAGTGATAGTCACAGAACATGCAAGGGCCCTGGGAGCCAGAGCAGGGATGGCCCCCGTGTTCCCTTCCCAGGACACACTGACCCCACGGCCAGCCCAGCCCTGCCATGCCCAGGCCCCCACCGGAGTACAAGGAAGCTTACAGCCCTCTCCAGCCAACACAGTCCAGTGGCTGCTCTTGGCAGATAGGTGGGCAACCTCAGGGTGGGGTCTAAGGGGGGTGTTGGGAAGGGCCTGCATAACCAAAGAGAGAGGCATGGGCAGCTGGGAAGCCGTCCTGGGGGGACATGAAGCACCCCAGCCTTGGACATGCATGTCATGGTCCCCCTGGAGTTCACTTGCAAAACATCGATTCTGAGATAGAATCTGTGTTATTAAGAATTTCAAGACAGGACATTAAACTCTAAAAACAGGGCCCTTCTGAGCATGAGGCCCCATGGGACTGCACAGGTCAAATGCCCTTGAGGCTAGACCTGCAAACAAAAGCCTTGTTTCTAGAGTCTATATCTCTATCTGTCTATTTATCCGTATCTTTCTATTTCTATCTGTCTACCTACCTACCTACTTATCATCAGTAAAATAGAGTTGAAATGAAAGTTTGGTGAGTCTTGGTAATTATATCTGAACATTTGTCAAAAGTTAGCAGAGCTTGTCTTTGGTGCTGGTTTTCCCTTCCCAACAGTGGACTTATTTTGTTTTCATGTTTAGAGACAGAATATATTGGTTTGTATGTAAGTTCCCCTTGTCATGTCATCCACTGTTCCCCATCCAGCCTTCCACTGAGGTGAGGTCTCAAACCTATAGAATTCATGATAAATGTAAGTAAAGATAGCATCTTCTATATTAAGATACATATTTTATAGTAAATATAAAAAGAAACACATGAAAAGATGCTCAACATCATTTGCCACTAGGGAAATTTTAATTAAGATGATGTTGTGATTTCACTAAATATCCATCAGAATGGAAAGACAAAGCAAAGCTGCCAATACCAGCTGCTGATGAAGATTTGGAGCAGTTGGAATTCTCGTAAATTGCTGGTAGGAATTCAACACTGTAGTTTCTCTAGAAACAGTACGTAGTTTCTTATAAAGTTAAGCATACCTTTGCTGCAGTATTGCTCCTGGGTAATTAAAGACATGATGGAAACTTGTAGTCACACAAAGCCTGTACATGAGTCTTTCTTAAAGCTCTATTTATAATCTCAAAAGTTGGGAAAGCCCAGAGTCCTTCAAGAGGTAAGTAGATAAACAAACTGTGGACCCCTCATACCATGGAATACTTCTCAGAGATAAAAAGGAACAGTTATTGATACACGTAGGTGACTTTGAAGAATCTTGAAAGTAGTAACTGGAATTAAAAATTCAGTCTCAAAAGGGTACACAGTTTTTTTGTTGTTGTTCCTTTAATATTACATTCTTTAATGAGAAAACTGGTGACAAAGACAGATCAGTAAAGATAAAGATCAGTGGTTTTCAGAAATAAAAAGGGTATGACTCAAAGAGTTTCACAAGGGAGTGTTTTAGGTGATAAAAGGGTTTTAATATGTGGATTATAGTGGTTGCAAACATTTACATTGTTGGTCTAATTAATGAAATTTTATACAAATGGAATTCAACTTTACTGTATGCTAATTAAATCTAAAAGATATCAATGGATTAAAAACAAAGATACAAATGGAAAAGTAAGACACGTTCAGTAACTCTTTTTAGGATAACTGGCTAGCAATTTGAGGAAAAGAGTCAGTTTAATCCCTAAAAATGTCAATTTAAGTCCTACTTTGCACCATGAATACATTTCATATGAAATTAAATTGCAACTCAAAGAAAAAAACCTTTTGGTAAAATATAGTTTCCCATTGCCTAAAATATGGAGGCAACCATAAAAAAGTACCTTCATGTAGGACTACAGTAAAATTATACTTTAGCCTTGTCAAATATAGCTCAAGCAAAATTGATATTAATGTCAAAATTGTCAACCATGTCCTAATAATTAATACTCATTGAGAAACAGATTATAAAATAAATTTTTTAGAAAAAGTAAGGCTTTAATTAATATGTATACATGATTGAAGTGGAGATATATGTATTTCATAAAGAGAAAGTTCTACTGTTAAAAAATGTATACAGAAGTGCTACATCTCTTAATAGGACCAAAACAAAAATATTTATAGTTATGTGTTACCATTTTCTACTCATTTCACTAGGAATGTTAAAGGAGAAATATACAATGCCAACAGAAGCTCAATGAGACTGGTATTTTCATCCCTTCATATAGTGTAATAATGGCTATAATAATTTTGAAAGCCATTTAACAATGCAGGTGAAAACCTAAGTGGTTCATAATCTTTGCAACAATACTTCCATCTTTGAGTCTCTGATTTAAAACAATTGTTCAGAAAGTTATAACAGAGACAATATAAATGCCTGAAGATTTTTTATATTGGACTTATTTTAAAAAGTGAAAAAAATTGAAAGAGCCTAAATTTCTAACAGAATATTGCATGCATGCATGCTAAATCACTTCAGTCATGTCCTACTCTTTGCAGCCCTATAGACTATAGCCCGCCAGGTTCCTCTGTCCATGGAATCCTGGGCAAGAATACTGGAGTGGGTTGCCATTCTCTTCTCCAAAGATCTTCCCAAAATGGGAATTTAACCCACATCTCTTATGTCTCCTGCACTGGCAGGCGTGTTCTTTACCACTAGGGCCACCTGGGTTCCATGGAGCCCTAGCCCCAAAACTTTGTGATGAAAGGGTCAAATAAGTTAAGAAATTCCTGCATAGTATATTTGTAAAGTCACGATAAAATTTCTATACTAAGTATTATAAGATACCTGTCCTGCAGAAAAGAATTCTAAATATGTTTTTTTCAAACTGATTTGCTTTTAAATCTCATGTTTCCCATGTATAGTATCTGCTAATATCTTTATAAAGAATTTTAGTAAAATACGTGTTAGTATAATTGCATTAAGATTTTAATGGTTTCCTCTGTTTCAACACTGATTTGAATGTATTGCTTTGTAATAAAAAAAATACACAAGAAGAAATGAGTAAGTTCAAATTACTACCCTCAGAAAGTTTATAATCTATTGGAGAGAAAAGGCCATTTGTAATTAACAAAAGTTACATTGTGAAAGGGTTATGTTAGCTTTATGAATGAACTTCTAAGTGAGCAAAATGATGGGAAAATTAATTCTGCCTAGAGAGGAAGAGTTGAAAGAAGGCTTTAAGTAAAGAATTTCCCCCAGCTGGTTGAGATACGACCTATCCATAAGAAATCATTATTAGTTTTCTAACAGTTTCAGTTTTAGCCAGGATAGCTACTAATTTCCTGTGAAAAGGGTGATATAAACAGTTTCTACTGCCTTATCTGAGATTAAACCCTCTTAATTTTATTTTTATTTTTTGCACTGTAAAATTACGATGTTTATCCTCTTATTTATTCTTTTTCCAAATCTTTGATTTTACAACACGAGAAAGGAAATCCTGACTCGTTTCCATAGATGTCATTCTCCCAACTTTACTTCTGCCAATATTTTTTTTTCTCTAAGCCAAAGTCTCAAATGTGCCTGCCAATGGGATCTACGCTAAGAACACGGATAACTTTCCCACCTGAAAGTGTGGAGAAGACCCACATCACTCAGTTATCTAATGTCTCTCAGCGTTCCATAAACCCTCTTTATGCTAATACTAATGCTAAGTTGCTTCAGTCGTGTCCGACTCTGTGTGACCCCATAGACGGCAGCCCACCAGGCTCCGCCGTCCCTGGGATTCTCCAGGCAAGAACACTGGAATGAGTTGCCATTTCCTTCTCCAATGCATGAAAGAGAAAAGTGAAAGTGAAGTCGCTCAGTCGTGTCCAACTCTTAGCGACCCCATGGACTGCAGCCTACCAGGCTCCTCTGTTCATGGATTTTCCAGGCAAGAGTACTGGAGTGGGGTGCCATTGCCTTCTCCCAAACCCTCTTTAGATAAATGGAAATGTGAACTACAGAAGCATACTGAAATAAACTTGGGTTTTGGTTTTAGGTAGTGGTGGTGATGGTTTAGTTGCTAAGTCGTATCTCTTTTGACCCCATGGACTGCACCCTGACAGGCTCCTCTGTCCACAGGATTTCCCAGGCAAGAATACTGGAGTGGGTTGCCATTTTCCTCTCCAGGGGATCTTTCTGACCCAGGGATCAAACCCGTATCTCCTGCATTGCAGGTGGGCTCTTCACCTCTGAGCCACCAGGGAAGCCTAGTGTTAAGTAGAGCTCTGTCAAGAGCCTAGTTTTTTTTCTTGGTCAAATTAAGCACTCAGTTGCAATTTGATCATAATGGTGACAACCTAGCCAAGTTGATAAAGGATTAAAGAGTATAGTTAAGTCTTTACAAGGTGTCCAGTTCAGTGAGGTGTCGCTGAATGAAAGCTATGAGCTATATGATGGTCATCAAGAACCGTATTAATACTCTTTAACTGGCAAGTGACCTAAAACTATGTCAAGTACCTGAGGAGGAAGAAAAAAAGGGAATTTATCAACACTTAAAATGGGAAGGTTCTGAGTGACTGAGTGGAGGGAAAAGTTAAGCCAGGCTTGAACTTTCTCCCTCTTTCTGTATCTTATTTCCTCATGACTCTACTGAACTTCAGTGTTTATCAGTCTTGGTGCAACAACTCATTTCAAAACTTGGCAGCATGAGCCAATAAATACTTAATATTACACGTATTTTCTGTAATTTGGAATTCGGAAGCAGCTTAGCTGGATGATTCTGGCTCAGGGTTTCTCATAGGCTTCAACCAAGATGTGGGCCATGACATTGGTCATCTCTTGATGGCCACTGGGACTGGAGAATCCACTGACAAGATGGTTCATACACATGCTGATGAGTTGGGGCTGGATCTTGACAGGAGGCCTCTGTTCTTTACTATGGGCGTGTGCCTGCTAAGTCATTTCAGTCATGTCCTTCTCTTTGTGGCCCAGTGGGTTATAGCCCACCAGACTCCTCTACCCATGGGATTCCCCAGAAGAGCAGGTTGCCACGCTGTTCTCCTGGGGATCTTCCAGACCCAGGGATTGAACCCTTGTCTCTGACGTCTCCTGAACTGACAGGCAGGTTCTTTACCACTAGCACCACCTGGGAAGCCCAGACCTTTCCAAAAGGTGACTTGAGTGTCCCAGTGTGACAGCTGGATTCTCTCCAAATAGATGGGCTAGAGGGTGCAAGGCAGAAGCTTATAATCTTACCTCTAGAGTGACACACCGTTCTTTCTGCTTTATTTCCTTTTGTGGAATGTGTTAGCTATTCACTGTGAGAGGGGACTACACCACAGCGGGAACTCCAAGCGGCAGGGGCACTGGGAACCGTCTTGGGACCTGGCCACACAGATTGATTCATTTTCTCAGTCTACCAAGAATTTCTTCACTCAGAGGAGGTGATGGCGTTGATAGCCATCTCTGGTATCACAGCTTGCAAACTGGAATAAAGAAAAGAGCTCTCAGCATCTGAACATCCAGTATTGCAGAAGGTCTCTGATTGGCCCAGTGTTGGGTCACGTGTCCTCCTGTGGAAGAAGTTGCCACGAGCCTGTAGTCCTGGGGTCACCTCCTCACCCTGAGATCGGGGCAGGGTCTGTGGTCGGTAGCTTCACTTGACTCATATAACTCTGGGGAGAGGAGAGGAATGAGATCTATCTTTCTTGGATTGCTGGGTAAAAAATTTACATTTTCTTTATCATTATCATCCTACCCTTGTCTATATGGGATAAAGTTCTCTATGGGAAGAATCTTCCTTTGTTAATTGGATCTGGACGTTGCCACTGATTTTTTTAGAGACTGGCACTTCAGGGTATTCTCTAGGTGTCAAAAGTAAGATATTGGGTATGTTTTCCCCAATATTCTCATAAAGTATAATTTTAAAGGCTTGCATTACTAATGACTGGGCCATTTTACTTCTTTACTGAAATCTTTTAAATTCTACTCTTTAAAATCTCTTAGGCTGTGCATCCAAAGCATTTATTCATTAATTACTGTTTTGCAAGGACTACACATTTCATTAATCTCTTAATTTTTTGGAAAGTGATTTTGTTTATCAGCACAAAGACTTAAACAATAAAGAATAAAGAGCTGTATAAAAACAAAATGTTCACATCTTTCCCAAATAGTAGCACAGAATGACTTTGTGGTGTGTGTGTGTGTGTGTGTGTGTGTGTGTGCACTGCTTATCAATATTACCCAAATTGATATTCTATTAATACAATCTAGGAAACACAGTTCTATTAAGTTTCTTTGTAGAGTTACTAGAGTAGTAGAAAGGATAGGGAACAGACATACTATATTTCAGTTTTTAGAGGGCATTTGAAAAAAATTACTTTTTATTAATTTAAGATGAAAACAATTTCTAGATGAGTCATCTTTAAATATTTTTCTTGTAAAATCTAGGAAAATTTTTTGAAAAAATAATCCTCTCACAAATTTTTACCCTGATGTCAAATGCTTTTCATCATAACTTAAAAATTATTTTTTAAAACGTTGAATCAGAGATTTGCACAATTGACTTCACTATAAATATTTTCCATGGCATACTCTATATTGGTCTCATACATATACTATTTTTAATTATTCATTTAGTAAATCAGTATTTGTAGTGTGATAGCATACACAAACCCAACACCCAGAAGGAAACTTAGGACTTGGGCTGACATTTAACTATTTATTTTCCTCCTGCTATTTCATTCCCCTGGATCACCTACCCTGAATTCTGTGTTCATTGCTCTCTGACTTTCTGTTTTATTTAGTTTATTGTATTTGTATGTGTTCTGAATGTGTTATATATTTATTATATATATGTGTAATTTTTAAATGTTTTTGTTTTATAAAAAGGCTTATATAGTCTTTTGGAATTTAATATTTCATTCAATGTTATTTTGATAAGATGCATCCATATTTTTGAATGTCTATTATTTAAAAAGAAATATTTTATTAAAGTTTATAACATATGTAAAATACATATACCCCCAAAATTTGCAGATCATAGGTACACCTGGATGAATTGAAATAAACACACCTGCATAATTAAAAAAAAAAAAGCAAAATGCTCACATTCTGCCATTATATTCTCCAGCTCTAGAAGAAGAATATGCTCAAGGGGCATCTCTGAATGATTATGTTATGCAAGACAGTCCTACAAAGTCAATGTAATACTCTATTTAAAATATACTTAACCAGACCAATGATAATTATCTAGCCCAATTAACAATATAGAAAGCAATTTCTGCTTTGCATTCCCTAAAGAAAATAAAGACCCCACTGCACTTAATTCCCTGTGATAAATCACAAAATGAAATAATAAATGCGGCAATTTCATTAAAATTGAGCATATTTATTAGAGATGAATCACAAGGGTCTTGTAATCAGAGGAAAAAAACTTGTCTGAAAAAGAATTTTAGGTATTTTTTGAGTATTTTAAAAGTACATTCCTTTGTAAATAGTAATTGTAAAGTGGTAGGTCATGGTATTGTTATTTTAAATTAGCTTAAATTACATCCAAAATTACAAGAATGGAAAGCTCTCTCAGTGGAGAGGAGAACGTGCTTATCTCTCTTACATTTCTTAGTTTGTCTGGATAGATATGCTTAAAGGGTGGCAGCTTCATGGATATGTTGTAGAGAAGCATAAGGTAGGTGCACATCAACTGCATCACTTCTTTTTACCTCAATATTAAGCTCTTCTGGCTCGTTCTAAAGGGCTTGTTCCACACTGCTATGGTGCTGTTTATGTACCCTTGTCCCATTAGGGGTTGTGAAATTAACAATTGCTTCCCGAATTTGTGACTGTTAGGCATTAAGTTCTGTGACCACAGCAAAACCCTTAACACATGTATTTGGAGAAATTCTCTCTAGATAATTGAAAAAGAGCTTTTCACTTCTTTAAAATGAAATGGAGTTTACCAACATATGAACTAAATAAAAAATAAATTAGTAGCAGAAACGATCTATACTAAAAAAAATCTATCTCCTATGCCTTTGCCAACATAAGAAATACACAACGTGAGAGTTGTGAGTTAAGTTGTATTTGAGACAAAATGAGATTGAAGGCAGGAGGAGAAGGGGACGACAGAGGATAAGATGGCTGGATGGCATCACCAACTTGATGGACATGGGTTTGGGTAGACTCCAGGAGTTGGTGATGGACAGGGAGGCCTGGCGTGCTGCGGTTCATGGGGTTGCCAGGAGTCGGACACGACTGAGAGACTGAACTGAACTGAAGACTATAGCTGGGGAGACTGTCTCAGAGGGTTCTGAGAAACTGCTCCAAAGAGGCAGGGGTGAAGGCCAGTATATATGTGATTTTGGTGAAGGGGGAGTATGTGCAATCAATAGGCCTTAGGAAGTATCACTATGAACAAAGCTAGTGGAGGTGATGGAATTCCAGTTGAGCTATTTCAAATCCTAAAAGATGCTGCTGCAAAAGTGCTGCCTTCGATATGCCAGAAAATCTGGAAAACTCAGCATAGGACTGGAAAAGGTCAGTTTTCGTTCCAATCCCTAAGAAAGGCAATGCCAAAGAATGTTTAAACTACTGCAGGATTGCACTCATCTCACACGCTAGTAAAGTAATGCTCAAAATTCTCCAAGCCAGGCTTCACCAGTACATGAACCGTGAACTTCCAGATATTCAAGCTGAATTTAGAAAAGGCAGAAGAACCAGATATCAAATTGCCAACATCTGTTGGAACATCAAAAAAGCAAGAGAGTTCCAGAAAAACATCAACTTTTGCGTTATTGACTATGCCAAAGCCTTTGATTGTGTGGATCACAACATACTGTGCAAAATTCTTCAAGAGATGGAAATACCAGACCGCCTGACCTGCCTCCTGAGAAATCTATATGCGGGTCAAGAAGGAACAGTTAGAACTGGACATGGACCTACAGACTGGTTCCAAATCGGGAAAGGAGTACATCAAGGCTGTATATTGTCACCCTGCTTGTTTAACTTATATGCAGAGTACATTATGAGAAACACTGGGCTTGATGAAGCACAAGCTGGAATCAAGATTGCCAGGAGAAACATCAATAACCTCAGATATGCCGATGACACCACCCTTATGGCAAAAAGTGAAGAAGAACTAAAGAGTCTCTTGATGAAAGTGAAAGTGGAGTGTAAAAAAGCTGGCTTCAAAGTCAATGTTCAGAAAACTAAGATCATCGCATCTGGTTCCATCAGTTCATGGCAAGTATATGGGAAAACAATAACATACTTCATTATTTTGGGGGCTCCAAAATCACTGCAGATGGTGACTGCAGCCATGAAATTAAAAGACGCTTACTCCTTGGAAGAAAAGCTATAACCAATCTAGACATAGATTGTTTTTGTTAAAAAACAAAGACATTACTTTCGCAACAAAGGTCCATCTAGTCAAAGCTATGGTTTTTCCAATATACATGTATTGATGTGATAGTTGGACCATAAAGAAAGCTGAGCACCAAAGAATTGATGCTTTTGAACTGTGGTGTTGGAGAAGACTCTTGAGAGTCCCTTGGAGAGCAAGGAGATCAAACCTGTCAATCCTAAAGGAAATCAGGCCTGAATATTCATTGGAAGGACTGTTGCTGAAGCTGAAACGCCAATACTTTGGCCACCTGATGTGAAGAGCTGACTCATTTGAAAAGACCCTGATGCTGGAAAAGACTGAAGGCAGGAGGAGAAGGGGACGACAGAGGATGAGATGGTTGGATGGCATCATTGACTCAATGGACAAGTTTGAGCAAGCTCTGGGAGTTGGTGATGGGCGGGGAGGCCTGGCGTGCTAAAAGTCCATGGGCTCACAAAGAGTTGGACACAACTGAGTGACTGAACTGAACTCTGATAATCATGAGGAACAGCATGAGGTCATGGTGAAGGGTTTTAGTGCTTTGCTAGATATGAGGAGATGCAAGGATCAGGCTCATTTGATCAGCTTGAAAATATCTAACTCTCTAAATACCTGTTTTGTGGTGTCTTTCCAGTGCACAGAGTCCTCACTCCTGGTCTTTACCCCTAACTCCCTTCAGGGGGTGTGGACGGCCTCAGCTGCAGCACCACGTAGTTTAATCCTTACAGAGGTGGAGGGCAAGTGCCAATGGCAAGCGCCAGTCTGTAGTTGGCACCTGGTAAACGCAGCTGCCATCGCAGAGGGCACAAGTCAGAATACAATTAGCACGTGCTCCAGAGGGTGGGCTGTTTTGTGGACAGAATGTCAGTCTGAGCTTCACATGTCCCATCTTGTAGATTTGTTTTTCAACTTTGATGTATTTGAATATTATTAATATATTTGCCCACAAGTAATTGTTTTAGAAATTACTCCTCAGCAGCAATATAAAATCTCAAACTGTGATGGTAACACTTACCAAGAATACAGTTTTTATTGCTTCATTACACCCACTGGGCCATTTTTATTGTTGAATTTAATGGTTAAGTGTTCATTTTCCAAACAATGCAAACATGTCAGGGCAAAAGCATGCTGGAATTAATAAAGAAGAACAGATGGCATTTAAGGGGCAACTTATACATGGCTCTGTAAGTAGAACTCACTTTCTAGGATAAACAAATATTATTTGGAAGGCAGTGTTTGTGCCTAATGAAAAAGGAGATACTTTCAACAGGACATAAGACATGTAAAATCATCCACTTAGGTCCCCTCTTTGCCTATTAAATCCTGCTTTTCTAAATGCTGCATGAAACAACTTCGAGCTATTTAAATTTGGCTTATTATCATTATTTAAAGAGAAACACATGAGATAAGTCTAAAAATGTAAAATTTCTGATGCTGAGGAGGAGGCTAAAAGACTTATTCCTATGATGCCTTTCTTCACATTATGTGAATCAATTTATTGAAGCAAATCTACAAACCCTCCTAATCTGCCCGGTGTTATCACAGCTCTGTCCCTCCCTCCTTCCCTCTGAGTTCCCCAGCTCCTGATACTGCCTCCTTCAGTTTTAATCTCCCACTTTTGTACTGAAGTCAGTTGATTAACAATGTTGTGTTGTTTCTGGTCTGTAGCAAAGTGAGTGATTCAGATAAATTTTTATATACACAAATATATATATATATATTAATATATGTTTTCCAGATTCTTGTCCATTATAATTTATTACCAGATGTTGAATGCACTTCCCTGTGTTACAGAGCAGGACCTTGATGTCTGTGCACAGTACTGCATGTATGGTAGCCCCAAACCTCAGATTTACCCGCCTTCCCCTTTGGTGACCATAAGTTTGTTTTCTGTGTGTGTGAACCTGTTCCTGTTTTGTACGTAAGTTCATTGTATCTTGTTTTAGATTCCACATATAAAGGATGTCATACGGTATTTCTCTTTCTCATTTCACTCAGTATGACAATTTCTAGGGTCACCCATGTTGCTACAGATAGCATTATTTCCCTTTTTTATGACTGAGTAATAATCCATTGTACACATGTACTGCTGCTGCTGCTGCTAAGTCGCTTCAGTCGTGGCTGACTCTGTGCAACCCCATAGACTGCAGCCCACCAGGCTCCCCTGTCCCTGGGATTCTCCAGGCAGGAACGCTGGAGTGGGTTGCCATTTCCTTCTCCAATGCATGAAAGTGAAAAGTGAAAGTGAAGTCACTCAGTCGTGTCCAACTCTTAGTGACCCCATGGACTGCAGCCCACCAGGCTCCTCCATCCATGGGATTTTCCAGGCAAGAGTACTGGAGTGGGTGCCATTGCCTTTTCCGACATATTCTTTATCCAGTCATCTGTTGATGGACATTTATGTATAACTTCCCTCTTTAAACAAAATTTCAATATTATGAGTTGACCTGGGTCTAATAAATTGTTATTCAGAATATCTAAATATTCCTCATGATAGGAAATTTGTCCCCTCTTATTTCATTTTCCCTACAAAATGAATTTAAAATGTCTATAGAATTTAAAAAGTATGCCTAGGTGTGTGTATGTGTGTGTGTGTGTTCAGAAAGAGTGAGGAGAGAAAAATTAGTCACAGCAGGGAAGCTTTAATATTTAAAAAAAATAGATTTTTGTAAATTAGTTATAGTCTTAAGTGGGCTTCCCTTGTGGCTCAGCTGGTAAAGAATCTGCCTGCAATGCTGAAGACCTGGCTTCAATCCCTGGGTTGGGAAGATCCCCTGGAGAAGGGAGAGGCTACCCACTCCAGTACTCTGGCCTGGAGACTCCCATGGACTGAGTCCATGGCTAGAGTCCATAGGGTCACAAAGTGCTGGACACAGCTGAGCGACTTTCTCTTTTTATAGTCTTACATAGTTCTAAACTACCCATAATGCTCCATTAGTTAGTATGAGCTTGAAAAATAGATATGTGTTAACAGTAAACTGAAAAACATATGGTGTTGATTAGTGCCTGTCTTATTTTAATAGATCTCAGTTAAATAAATGCCTGCAGATAACAGTTAAAAGTTGTTGCTGTAGAAAGGTACTGAACCAAGGAATGAAGACATTTCAGAGGAAAATGACCATATATTTTCTTAAGAATTTACACATGTATTTTCATACATGAGGGGATTTTAAACTAGAATCTTCGAGTTTGTTACAGTCTAACTAGAAGATGGGACTCCCCAGATGGCACTAGTTGTGAAGAACCTGCCTCCTGATGTAGGAGACATAAGAGACATGAGTTGGATCCTTGGTTTGGGAAGATCCTTGGAGGAGGGCATGGCAACCCACTCCGGTGTTCTTGCCTGGAGAATCCCATGGACAGAGCAGCCTGGCAGGTAACAGTCCATGGGGTCGCAAGGAGTCAGACGCGACTGAAGTGACAGCATGTGTGCATGCAACTAGAAGTTATCACTAGACTCTCATTCTAGGGCTAGGGCCAGAGTTCAAAACTCAGCTCTGCGTCGATTTCTTCATCTGTAAGTCTGGGCTAATGATAGGACATACCTCATTGGTGACGTTTTGAGGATTAAATGAATGCACATTTGTAAACTGTTTCCAGTGTATGGCACCTAGTGAGAGCTGTAGTAAGTGCTTCTAAATTATTTGTTTAAAAACCCTGACATTTTCATTAATGGAATTCATTTTAAGAAATCATTAATTGTGAGCACACTTCAAGCATGGTATTGTTGCCAGTTACTCTGGACACTTGTTGTGAACAGGGTGATTTTATGACTACGGGAGGGTCCATCCAGGAACAGCATGAAATGGAGAGAGACGCCAGGATTTCAGCAGGAAATTAGTGCCTGAGATCAAAAGCACATCAAGTGTCTGTGACTAGCTCATCCTTCCCTTACAGATACGTCTTTTGATATAGCAAAGCCAGGTCAAAATCAAACAGTCACTTGCTGGTCATGTCCTCAGGACAAGGGCCTTATATGACCTAAGAATTTTAGAACATCAAGACATTGAAGCCTGCAGCCTCTCTCCCACCAGAGATGGTCATGCATGCGTGCTCATTTGTCCTCAACTCTTTGTGACCCCGTTGACTGTAGCCCACCAGGCTCCTCTGTCCATGGGATTCTCCAGGCAAGAATCCTGGAGTGGGCTGCCATTTCCTGCTCCAGGGGATCCTCCCAACCCAGGGACTGAATCCACGTCTCCTGTGTCTCCTGCATTGGCAGGCAGATTCTTTACCACTAAGCCACCTGGGAAGCCCCAGAGATGGTCATGCCAAAGGCTAATTCTTGTCCACAGGACTGGTATCCCCTGGATAGTGTTTTAATAAATCCAAGTCACAATGCCTAGCAAACTCTTTAACCTGCTTTCCTGGTTGACCAATCCCTTGAAGTCAGTATTTCTTCATATGTCTGCATATCTGTTCAAGCCACGTTTCAAGTTTCCTCTGAACTTTTGTTGCCCTGGGAGTGTTCTTTCTCTCCACCATAACTTTGCAAAGCTCTTTTCTGACCCATTATGTATTTATGTCAAAGCTTAAATTCTTCAGAGGCTTTTCTTATTTTCTAGTGCCTAAAAAAACCCCCTCACTTTCTAAAGCCTGTTTGAGGTTGAGTAAACTTGCTTAGTTAAGCAATAGAAATGTGAAACTAAATTGAATTTTGAAATGTTTAAAAAGAATGTGAATGTTTGACCAGAAAAGTCTCAAGTTATGCCTATTTTCAACTTAGCAAAGTATCATTATGAAAAATTGCATTAAAGTAAGCCAGCTGGACTTTGGTACAAAATATATACTCTTTCATGCCAGTTTCTATTGGTCCCCTGCCTTTAGGCAATAAAGTTCGTTCTCAGAAGATAACCACCAATCACCATTCCTGAACATTGCCAACACCACAATACTAACATCTCCCTTTCCGGTGGGACAGAGATCTTTTCTCCAAAAGATGGATCTCAGTGGTTTGCATCATATTTATATATATGTGAATTGTTTTGAGAAAAATATTGCTGATATGCAAGCTTTATGCACACAGAATTGTCCAGTTTGCACTAAAAGCTTGCAATAAAAGTTGTTTAACTGATAAGCGTCATTGAGTTAGAAATTATTATGACACTGAGAATACTCTATCTAAACCTTTGTCGACTGTGCCATTTCATTTGGCTTAAATGCTCTCTTAGTATTCTCTTTTTCTCCTAATTCATCGTTGATCTATACATTATTCCAAATTAATGATTTTAAAGCTTCTACAGCTTTTCCATTTTCATTCCTGGCTCTTTGGATCAGAAAAAAAGTAAATCTCATCTGGTAAATTATAGATATAATGAGCTGAAGTTGCCAGTAAATAATATTCAGTGTACAGCAGCACGTCACCTATTTTGGAATGGCTGGGTGGAAAGCCATGTTTTTAAAAACATTTTTGGTTTAAACATACCTCAAAAATTAGAGCAAATCTGGGTAAAACTTTCTTTCTAAGTAGCCACATAGCAGTTCCATAAATGTTAAAATTGAAGATATATAGAATGTATAGAATCACAAATCTATAAAATCTTGGAGTGTGAAGGTGCTTCATGGCCATATGGTATATTTTCACATTTTTTTTATAACTCAATGAATTTATTCAAAATGAGCTTAGTAACCAGAATCTAGATAAAGAAATAGAATTTCACTAGTACCCAAGAAGCCCTTTTCTGGTCAATACTTCAGGAAGAGGAAGAAAACATATCAAAGCAACTTTTTTTTTTCTTTTCAATCATCTGCTTGTTGCATACCTTCCTTTTTTTTAATTTAATTTAATTTAATTTTTTTAACTTTACAATGTTGTATTGGTTTTGCCAGTATATCAACATGCATCCACCACAGGTATACACGAATTCCCCATCCTGAACCCTCTTCCCTCCTCCCTCCCCGTACCATCCTTCTGGGTTGTCCCAGTGCACCAGCCCCAAGCATCCATATTTGATTTTGGGGCTTTCAAACTTTGCTTGAGAAGTTTAATTCTGAGAGTTTAATTCTGAGATGTGTTAATAAAATGCAACAGTCTTATCAATTAATATACATTTTGCTGAACATTTGAGATCTGGCATCATTTAAAGGAAAATTACATGATGGTGTGATCACTCACCTAGAGCCAGACATCTTGGAATGCAAAGTCAAGTGGGCCTTAGGAAGCACCACAAACCTAATGGAGCTGGTGGAATTCCAGTTGAGCTATTTCAAATCCTGAAAGATGATGCTGTGAAAGTGCTGCACTCAATATGTCAGTAAACCTGGAAAACTCAGCAGAGGTCACAGGACTGGAAAAGGTCAGTTTTCATTCCAATCCCAAAGAAAGTCAATGCCAGGGAATGTTCAAACTACTGCAGAATTACACTCATCTCACACACTAGCAAAGTAATGCTCAAAATTCTCCAAGCCAGGCTTCACCAGTACATGAACCATGAACTTTCAGACGTTCAAGCTGGATTTAGAAAAGGCAGAAGAACCAGACATCAAATTGCCAACATCTGCTGGATCGCCAAAAAAGCAAGAGAATTCCAGAAAAACATCTACTTTTGCTTTATTGACTACTCCAAAGCCTTTGATTGTGTGGATCACAATAAACTGTGGAAAATTCTTCAAGAGATGGGAATACCAGACCACCTGACCTGCCTCCTGAGAAATCTATATGCAGGTCAAGAAGGAACAGTTAGAACTGGACATGGACCAACAGACTGGTTCCAAATCGGAAAAGGAGTATGTCAAGGCTGTATGTTGTCACCCTGCTTATTTAACTTATATGCAGAGTACATCATGAGAAATGCAGGGCTGGATGAAGCACAAGCTGGAATCAAGATTGCTGGGAGAAATATCAATAACCTCAGATATGCAGATAACACCACACTTATGGCAGAAAGTGAAGAAGAACTAAAGAGCCTTTTGATGAAAGTGAAAGAGGAGAGTGAAAAAGTTGGCTTCCAAGTCAACATTCAGAAAACTAAGGTCATGGCATCAAGTCCCATCACTTCATGGGAAATAGATGGGCAAACAGTGGAAACAGTGACAGACTTTATTTTGGGGCTCCAAAATCACTGCAGATGGTGACTTCAGCCATAAAATTAAGATGCTTGCTCCTTGGAAGAAAAGCTATGACCAACCTAGACAGGATATTAAAAAGCAGAGACATTACTTTATCAACAAAGGTCCGTCTAGTCAAGGCTATGGTTTTTCCAGTAGTCATGTGTGGATGTGAGAGTTGGACTATAAAGAAAGCTCAGTGCCAAAGAATTGATGCTTTTGAACTGTGGTGTTGGAGAAGACTCTTGAGAGTCCCTTGGAGAGCAAGGAGATCCAACCAGTCCATCCTAAAGAGGATTAGTCCTGAGTATTCATTGGAAGGACTGATGCTGAAGCTGAAGTTCCAATACTTTGGCCACCTGATGTGAAGAGCTGCTCATTGGAAAAGACCCTAATGCCAGGAAAGATTGAAGGCTGGAGGAGAAGGGGATGACAGAGGTTGAGATGGTTGGATGGCATCACTGTCTCAATGGACATGAGTTTGAGTAAGCTTCAGGAGTAGGTGATGGACAGGGAGGCCTGGCATGCTGTGATCCATGGGGTCACAAAGAGTCGGAGACGACTGAGCGACTGAACTGAATTGAAGCCAGAAAATGTCTTTAAAAATGGTTTACCAATCCTTAAAATCCAAACAAATACTAGATTTTAAAAATTATTTTGAGAACAAAGCACTATATTGCATCCTCAGCAGTGGTAGGGTGCACAGCACAGCGAGAAGAGTAGCCCCATCCCCCAACCAGAGCAAAGCTTTTGTGCAGCAACAGAGACACAGCACCACCAGTAAGCAGTTAGCTAATTAAAAAAGCCAACCAAGGAGCTTCCTTTTTAAATGGTTAAATACAATATGTTGCCTACATTTTTCATGAGCTAAAGTCATGCATTATTGTTCTTTCACTGATAGAAATAGAAGCTAAATACCACCTTCTATTTAATGACATTATTTTATCTATTTTAAGATTGTAATTAAAGTTCTTCTTAGTCTTCTTTTTGCGTCTAAGAAACCAAATCTTCTAATTTAAATGTATAATCTTCTGTCTACTGTTTAATGATCTGTCACATTTCTTCTTAGACCTGTATTCATGTCTTTTATGGATCTACTTAGAGTTTAAATGTGAATATAATGCATTTGAGAAACATGAGTATAAGGAAATTGTCACTAAACTCTTTAACATATTAAAAAATCTCTATTAAATAGTCATTTTGTCTCAAATTTATCATCCTTTATTACCTTTTTGTTTATAATAATTGTTATAATTCAACAATGTCGTTTTCAATGTTGATTGTTTTACAGGGTCTAGAATTAGTCTGATTTGAGTCTGCAGACTTAATTAAGCATCCTCAGGCTTATCATTCAGATGAAGAAAAATACATTAAACGGTACTGTAGTGAAACGTGGCTACTGCACAGTTTATTGTGTTTTTTTTAAACAGGTTTCTACTTTTTTCTAGGTCATATCTGATCTATTGATCAGTGTATCTAGTATATGAAATGAGTCTTTGTCTTGTATGGGAAATGTAAACAGCTGTCGGATTGCTGCAGCATGTGAAACCAAACCCAGGCTCTGAAGGAAAGGGCGCACATGTGCTCATCAGGGGCGTGCATCCCAGGAGAATCATTTCATGGGAGAAATAATTTTTTTTCTATCTGTTTTACCCTAATATGCTTTATCTATTTGAGGTTAGGAGTTCAGCTGGAGGAAAAAAAAAAAAAAAACAAAAACCAACTTAAACCATTTTTGAAAAGCTTAGGTGATAAACTGTCATGGAAATGTTATTTGATGAACAAATACATTTCCTTGGAAATTTGGGTCAGTCCTCAGTTTTACTATTAATACCAAAGAGTTCACTGGCTTATTATATTTTTTATTGCTGCATGACAGTATATATTATCACAGGAAAGTTAATGGGTAAAAACAACACACACGTATTATCTCACAGCTTCTAAATATCGAGAGTCCAGACATTGCTTATCTGGGTGGTCTGGATCGTCTGCCAGCTTGCAGCTGATGAGCGCAAAGTGAAAAGTTAAAGTGTCATTTGAGTAGACAGTTAAAGTGCAGTGACTCAGAGTCAGATTACTCAGTAACATACCAGTTACTTTGCCTGGGTTAGAAGTTTTGGAGCAAAATGGCTCTAAACAAAACACGTCCTCTGAGATCATAGGGCAGTAAGCACATGCAGTACTGGTTAAGAAACCTGATGAAGGGAAGCTAAGGCAGACCTTTCCATTTCTTTCAGGCTTCTAGAAGTGTCTGCCTGTGCTGTGGTCACATCTAAGACTTGGCTGGGGAAGGAACCCCTTTCTTACCCTCATGGCGTTGGTGACATTCGGCTGCTCATGATGGTCTCAGTTTTTTCTTGGCTATTGGCCAGAGACTACCCTAACCTCCCTGTCCCATGGTCTCTCCATAAGGAAGCTCAGAACGGGGCAGCTTGCTCTTTCAAAGCTAGCGAGGGTGTATCTCCTCACAAAAGGCATTAGAGTCGTTGTGGTTGTTGTTCAGTCGCTGTTGTGTTTGTTTCTTTGTGACCCCATGGCCTGCAGCACACCAGGCCTCCCCGTCCATTACCAACTCTGGGAGTTTACTCAGACTCATGTCCATTGATTCGGTGATGCCATCCAACTATCTTATCTTCTGTCGTCGCCTTCTCCTCCTGCCCTCAATCTTTCCCAGCATCAGGGTCTTTTCCAGTGACTTGGCTCTTTGCATCAGGTGGCCAAAGTATTGGAACTTCAGCTTCAGCATCAGTCCTTCCAATGAATATTCAGAGTTGATTTCCTTTAGGACGGACTGGTTGGAACTCCTTGCAGTCCAAGGGACTCTCAAGAGTCTTCTCCAGCATTAAAATTCAAAAGCATCAATTCTTCAGCACTCAGCCTTCTTGTAAAAGTTTTTTTAATTGGAGAAGAATTGTTTTACAATATTGTGTTGGCTTTTGTCTTCTTTGTGGTCCAGTCTCACATCTGTACAGGTCTTATGTAACACACATAAGATGTGACATACATGTACAGACTTAACAGCATCATACCCCTGTAAGCATGTCCATCTTTCCGATATTCTATTTGTGGAAGCAAGTTACAGGTTCTCCAGGGGAGCCAGCTCTGCAAAAATCTAACGACCATGAAGTGGAAATACTAGGGACCATCATACAGCGTGCTGGCCACAGCTGGAATGAATACATTTTTCGGGAGCTTTCTCTTGATATGGGAAAATATTCTCAAGCAACCTGGAGGCACTCTGTATCATCAGTAGTGCCTACTCCATGCCTCTGCGACTGAGAGGGGGAAAATGTGAAGGCAAACACAGAACTTAGAGTGATCATGCTTTCTTAAGAATGCTTATGTAAACATCTAGATACAGGGAATATCAGGAGTAAACGAATATATTAGAGAAAGACTCAGTTCAGTTCAGTTCAGTCACTCAGTCATGTCCGACTCTTTGCGACCCTATGAATCGCAGCACACCAGGCCTCCCTGTCCATCACCAACTCCCGGAGTTCACTCAGACTCACGTCCATCGAATCAGTGATGCCATCCAGCCATCTCATCCTCTGTCGTCCCCTTCTCCTCCTGCTCCCACTCCCTCCCAGCGTCAGAGTCTTTTCCAATGAGTCAGCTCTTCGCATGAGGTGGCCAAAGTACTGGAGTTTCAGCTTTAGCATCATTCCTTCCAAAGAAATTCCAGGGCTGATCTCCTTCAGAATGGACTGGTTGAATCTCCTTGCAGTCCAAGGACTCTCAAGAGTCTTCTCCAACACCACAGTTCAAAAGCATCAATTCTTTGGTGCTCAGCCTTCTTCTCAGTCCAACTCTCACATACATACATGACCACTGGAAAAACCATAGCCTTGACTAGACGGACCTTTGTTGGCAAAGTAATATCTCTGCTTTTGAATATGCTATCTAGGTTGGTCATAACTTTACTTCCAAAGAGTAAGCATCTTTTAATTTCATGGGTGCAGTCACCATCTGCAGTGATTTTGGAGCCCAGAAAAATAAAGTCTGACCCTGTTTCCACTGTTTCCCCATCTATTTCCTATGAAGTGATGGGACCGGATGCCATGTTGAGTTTTAAGCCAACTTTTTCACTCTCCACTTTCATTTTCATCAAGAGGCTTTTGAGTTCCTCTTCACTTTCTGCCATAAGGGTGGTGTCATCTGCATATCTGAGGTTATTGATATTACTCCTGGCAATCTTGATTCTAGCTTGTGCTTCTTCCAGTCCAGCATTTCTCATGATGTGCTCTGCATAGAAGTTAAATGAGCAGGGTGACAATATACAGCCTTGACGTACTCCTTTTCCTATTTGGAACCAGTCTGTTGTTCCATGTCCAGTTCTAACTGTTGCTTCCTGACCTGCATACAAATTTCTCAAGCGGCAGATCAGGTGGTCTGGTATTCCCAACTCTTGAAGAATTTTCCACACTTTATTGTGATCCACACAGTCAAAGGCTTTGGCACAGTCAATAAAGCAGAAATAGATGTTTTTCTGGAACTCTCTTGCTTTTTCCATGATCCAGAGGATGTTGGCAATTTGATCTCTGGTTCCTCTGCCTTTTCTAAAACCCGCTTGAACATCAGGAAGTTCACGGTTCACATACTGCTGAAGCCTGGCTTGGAGAATTTTGAGCATTACTTTACTAGTGTGTGAGATGAGTGCAATTGTGTGGTAGTTCGAGCATTCTTTGGCATTGCCTTTCTTTGGGATTGGAATGAAAACTGACCTTTTCCAGTCCTGTGGCCACTGCTGAGTTTTCCAAATTTGCTGGCATATTGAGTGCAGCACTTTCACAGCATCATCTTTCAGGATTTGAAATACCTCAACTGAATTCCATCACCTCCACTAGCTTTTTTCCTAGTGATGCTTTCTAAGGCCCACTTGACTTCACATTCCAGGATGTCTGGCTCTAGGTCAGTGATCACACCATCGTGATTATCTGGGTTGTGAAGCTCTTTTTTGTACAGTTCTTCTGTGTATTCTTGCCATCTCTTCTTAATATCTTCTGCTTCTGTTAGGTCCATACCATTTTTGTCCTTTATTGAGCCCATCTTTGCATGAAATGTTCCTTTGGTATCTCTAATTTTCTTGAAGAGATCTCTAGTCTTTCCCATTCTGTTGTTTTCCTCTATTTCTTTGCACTGATTGCTGAGGAAGGCTTTCTTATCTCTCCTTGCTATTCTTTGGAACTCTGCTGCAAATGGGTATATATTTCTTTTTCTCCTTTGCCTTTCAATTCTCTTCTTTTCACAGCTATTTGTAAGGCCTCCTCAGACAACCATTTGGCTTTTTGCATTTCTTTTTTGTGGGGATGATCTTGATTACTGCCTCCTGTACAATGTCACAAACCTCCATCTGTAGTTCTTCAGGTACTCTATCAGATCTAGTCCCTTGAATCTATTTGTCACTTCCACTGTATAATTGTAAGGGATTTGATTTAGGTCATACCTAAATGGTCTAGTGGTTTTCCCTACTTTCTTCAATTTAAGTCTGAATTTGGCAATAAGGAGTTCATGAGCCACAGTCAGCTCCTGGTCTTGTTTTTGCTGACTGTATAGAGTTTCTCCATCTTTGGCTGCAAAGAATATAATCAATCTGATTTCGGTGTTGACCATCTGGTGATGTCCATGTGTAGAGTCTTCTCTTGTGTTGTTGGAAGAGGGTGTTTGTTATGACCAGTGCATTTTCTTGGCAAAATTCTATTAGTCTTTGCCCTGCTTCATTCCGTATTCCAAGGCCAAATTTGCCTATTACTCCAGGTGTTTCTTGACTTCCTACTTTTGCATTCCAGTCCCCTATAATGAAAAGGACATCTTTTTTGTGTGTTAGTTCTAAAAGATCTTGTAGGTCTTCATAGAACCGTTCAACTTCAGCTTCTTCAGTGTTACTGGTTGGGGCATAGACTTGGATTACTGTGATATTGAATGGTTTGCCTTGGAAACAAACAGAGATCATTCTGTCATTTTTGAGATTGCATCCAAGTACTGCATTTCAGACTCTTTTGTTGACCATGATGGCTACTCCATTTCTTCTGAGGGATTCCTGCCCACAGTAGTAGATATAATGGTCATCTGAGTTAAATTCACCCATCCCAGTCCATTTTAGTTCGCTGATGCCTAGTCGACATTCACTCTTGCCATCTCTTGTTTGACCACTTCCAATTTGCCTTGATTCATGGACCTGACATTCCAGGTTCCTATGCAATATTGCTCTTTACAGCATCGGACCTTGCTTCTATCACCAGTCAGATCCACAGCTGGGTATTGTTTTTGCTTTGGCTCCATCCCTTCATTCTTTCTGGAGTTATTTCTCCACTGATCTCCAGTAGCATATTGGGCACCTACTGACCTGGGGAGTTCCTCTTTCAGAATCCTATCATTTTGCCTTTTCATACTGTTCATGGGGTTCTCAAGGCAAGAATACTGAAGTGGTTTGCCATTCTTTTCTCCAGTGGACCACATTCTGTCAGACCTCTCCACCATGACCCACCCGTCTTGGGTGGCCCCACGGGCATGGCTTAGTTTCATTGAGTTAGACAAGGCTGTGGTCCTAGTGTGATTAGATTGACTAGTTTTCTGTGAGTATGGTTTCAGCGTGTCTGCCCTCTGATGCCCTCTTGCAACACCTACCATCTTACTTGGGTTTCTCTTACCTTGGGCATGGGGTATCTCTTCACGACTAGGCAGGGACAAAAACCGAAATCACTAAAATAAAAAAATCTATTTTGAGAAGTCAGAGTTCATGGGGAAAATAGAGGAAATCTTGGGACTGTAAGCATCAAGGTTGACAGAGAATGCAACACTGCTCCTTAAAATAAGGAGACAGCTTAGTCCTCCTGTGCTCAACTGGCAATCCCCAATCTTAATCACGATAAGCATCACAGTTTTGCTCTTCCTTGGCATGTAATCAGTTATTGAAAGTCATCCCATAAGCCCACACTGTCCCCCTCTCCTCACACTCCATGGAGAACTAGGGTATTTGCCTATGGGATCGCCTAATATTTAAGTGCCTACAAGACAGCTGGACACAGAGGAGATACTTTTAAACTACGTCTTTCCAATCACTTTTCAGTGATTCTCAGGCTTCCCAGCTCCTTCTTTGACCTAACTTTTCACCAAAACAATAAAGCCAAAACAATCTCTAATTTAGGTCTTCAGAATTTTTCTGGGGCAAGACACTTTTAGGTTTTATATAAACTCTTTTAGTTGCAAAGTAGGGTACAGATGAAACCACAAAGAATTTTGGCACATCCTCCAGAGAATGGGGCTAATATTTACAGTAGCTTTGTAAAAAATATGGCCTGAGAGCTCGTGATTCATTCTCAAGCTCCCCGCTAGGAGAGCAGGGACATTGATGGCATAAATTCCAGGGGGCCATGTTTTGTCAAGGAGGCCCTGAGGACATGACTGATTCAAGGAGAGATTCCCCAAAAGGAAAACAGATCAGAACACAGAAAACTATTTGCAGCTTGTTTGTAACGAAAATAATAAAAATGCATTTTTTCCATAGGACTTTGAAACTTTGAGGGATAACAATAATTACACTGAAATGTAAGCTATATATGACCTACTATTGAATACATGCTCTAATTGAAGAATGACTTAAAAAAAAAGATTTGCCTTTGTTGTTGTTGTTTTTCTTTTTAAGGTTTAGGTTATGAGCTGTTTTGTATCAGAGATATATTAGCCATGATTTTTTTATGATGAGTCTCTTAAAGAGTAAGGTAAAATTTTTTTTTTAATCTGAGGTTTGAAAGTAGAAATTATGATGCTGAGTTTACAGAATTAAAAGTGTGCTGCTTAGATAAGGGAAAGGAATACAATTAAAAGTTTCCTTCTGCATTTATTCCTGCCACTCCTGATTTAACTTTGTATGTGAATCTTTGACTATTTAGGAAGAGTTTTGTCATCTTTTGAAAACCATAATCTGACTGAGACCAACAAAATTAGTTTGATACCATAATGTAATAAAAACTAGTTGAAATATCCCATTTATCTTGATTTGTCTCATGTCTTATATTATTTTCCTATTACAAAAGTAAGATGGCCTTCCCTGGTGGCTCAGATGGTAAAGATTCTGCCTGAAATGCGGGAGACCCAGGTTTGATCCTGGGTCCAGAAGATCCCCTGGAGGAGGAAATGGCAACCCACTTCAGAATTCTTGCCTGGAGAATCCCATGGGCAGAGGAGCCTTGGTGGGCTACAGTCCATGGGGTCCCAAAGAGTTGAACACGACTGAGTGACTAACACTGCTACTACTATAAAAGTAAGATATTACTAATTTATATGGCCTCAGCTTTAAAGTTTCAAAGTGATATTTATATTTAACTCAGTTCAGTTCAGTTCAGTCACTCAGTCATGTCCGACTCTTTGCGAACCCATGAATCGCAGCACGCCAGGCCTCCTTGTCCATCACCAACTCCCAGAGTTCACTCAAACTCATGTCCATCAAGTCGGTGATGCCATCCAGCCATCTCATCCTCTGTCGCCCCCTTCTCCCCTTGCCCCAAAACCCTCCCAGCATCAGAGTCTTTTCCAATGAGTCAACTCTTTGCATGAGGTGGCCAAAGTACTGGAGTTTCAGCTTTAGCATCATTCCTTCCAAAGAAATCCCAGGGCTGATCTCCTTCAAAATGGACTGGTTGGATCTCCTTGCAGTCCAAGGGACTCTCAAGCATCTTCTCCAACACCATAGTTCAAAAGCATCAATTCTTCAGCGCTCAGCCTTCTTCACAGTCCAACTCTCACATCCATACATGACCACAGGAAAAACCATAGCCTTGACTAGTTGGACCTTTGTTGGCAAAGTAATGTTTCTGCTTTTCAATATGCTATCTAGGTTGATCATAACTTTTCTTCCAGGGAGTAAGCGTCTTTTAATTTCATGGCTGCAATCACCATCTGCAGTGATTTGGGAGCCCCCCAAAATAAAGTCTGACACTGTTTCCACTGTTTCCCCATCTATTTCTCATGACGTGATTGGACCAGATGCCATGATCTTCGTTTTCTGAATGTTGAGTTTTAAGCCAACTTTTTCACTCTCCTCTTTCACCTTCATCAAGAGGCTTTTTAGTTCTTCTTCACTTTCTGCCATAAGGGTGGTGTCATCTGCATATCTGAGGTGATTGATATTTCTCCTGGCAATCTTGATTCCAGCTTGTGTTTCTTCCAGTCCAGCATTTCTCATAATGTACTCTGCATATAAGTTAAATAAGCAGGGTGACAATATACAGCCTTGACGTACTCCTTTTCCTGTTTGGAACCAGTCTGTTGTTCCATGTCCAGTTCTAACTGTTGCTTCCTGACCTGCATACAAATTTCTCAAGAGGCAGATCAAGTGGTCTGCTATACCCATCTGTTTCAGAATTTTCCACACTTTATTGTGATCCACACAGTCAAAGGCTTTGGCATAGTCAATAAAGCAGAAATAGATGTTTTTCTGTAACTCTCTTGCTTTTTGATGATCTAGCGGATGTTGGCAATTTGATCTCTGGTTCCTCTGCCTTTTCTAAAACCCGCTTGAACATCTGGAAGTTCACGATTCATGTATTGCTGAAGCCTGGCTTGGAGAATTTTGAGCATTACTTTACTAGTGTGTGAGATGAGTGCAATTGTGCGGTAGTTTGAGCATTCTTTGGCATTGCCTTTCTTTGAGATTGGAATGAAAACTGACCTTTTCCAGTCCTGTGGCCACTGCTGAGTTTTCCAAATTTGCTGGCATATTGAGTGCAGCACTTTCACAGCATCATCTTTCAGTATTTGAAATAGTTCAACTGGAATGAAGTCCATATAATAAACAACTGCTGCTTATCAATAATAATAATAAAAAAAAAAAACATGATAACATGGGGCTTCCCTGATGTCTCAGTAGGTAAAAAATCTGCCTGCTATGCCAGAGACCCAGGTTCAATTCCTGGGTCAGGAAGATCCACTGGAGAAGGGATAGGCTACTCACCCCAGTTTTCTTGGGCTTTCTTTGTGGCTCAGCTGATAAAGAATCCATCTGCAATGTGGGAGACCTGGGTTCCATCCCTGTGTTGGGAAGATCCCCTGGAGATGGGAAAGGCTACCCACTCTAGTATTCTGGCCTGGAGAATTCCATGGACTCTATAGTCCATGGGGTCACAAAGAGTTGGACACAACTGAGCGACTTTCACATGATGATGAATTTCGTTTGTCAGCTTTTTGTTTTTCTGTGACTTTACTTCAATTTATTTTAATTGTCTTACTTTTGTAGTTATTAATGCAGAATTCATTAGATATACCATATATACATGCCACTAAAGCTGAACATTGTATATAAACATGTTATATGTATATAGCATATATATATATATATATATATATATATATATATATATATATATAATGTTCTGCAGACATAGAGAGCAGACTTGTAGACATGGAGGGAAGGGGAGGAGGGAGAGGGTGCGATGTGTGGAGAGAGTAACATGGACGTTTACAATCTGACATGTAAAATAGATGGCCAGTGGGAATTTGCTGTATGACTCAGGGAACAGAAACAGGGGCTCTGGGACAATCTAGAAGGGTGGGATGGGAGGGAGGTGGGAAGGAGTTTCAGGAGGGAGGAGACACGGCTGTACCTGTGGCTGATTCTTGTTGATGTTTGACAGAAAGCAACAAAATTCTGTAAAGCAATTATCCTTTAGTTAAAAAATAAACAGATATATATATATATATATATATAAAGATATGTATGTATCACATATTTGCAAAATTACAGTGAAAGCTGCTCAGTTGTGCGACTCTTGGCGGCTCCGTGGACCGCAGCCCACCAGGCTCCTCTGTCCTTGGGATTCTCCAGGCAAGACCACTGGAGTGGGTGGCCAGTCCCTCCTCCAGGGCATCTTCTGGATCCAAGGATCGAAGCTGGTCTCCTGCATTGCCAGGAGGATTCTTTACTGTCTGAGCCGGCAGGGAAGCCCCCAAATTACAATACTGCTGTTTTAAGCCTAGTGTTACGGGAATCTCCTAATGCTATCGTTTTAATTTTAAATTCACACTGCACTCTAGTGGGGAGTGAGATCAAAGCCAAGTTTTTCTTATGTTGGTGCTTTTTAGCACTGATTATGGATTATTTATACTTTTAAAAGTGAAATGTAAAAGAGTGCTATGATCTATCATTTTCTCAAAGCTGAGATAGTATAAATATAATTTATATATTCTATATAATATATATTTAATATTTAACCCGGGAGTTAAATATTTACTCCTGGGGTTTGAGCAAGCTCCACGAGATGCTGAAAGACAGGAAGGCCTGGCGTGCTGCAGTCCACGGGGTCACAAAGAGTCGGACACAACTGAGCGACTAAACAACAACAGTATTTAACCATTATAATACAATGTGTTTTTTTCTCTAAGTTGCTCTAAAGTAATAGAGGAAAATTCACTAATGAAACATTTGGATTGATTTTTCGTGGTGTATTTGGCATATATACATGTATATGTGTGTGTATATATATATCCATATATATGTATATATGGATGTAATTTACACCATAAAATCCTAATATAAAGAAATATGAAATAAAAGATAATCCCTCATTTTTTTATAACTAGAAGACAAAAGAATGGCCAATTTTCTTTCATAATTTTGAAAAATGAGAGTTACATTTTAAAATATTGGCTTGTAAATTTTCTTTTCGATCCTAGTTTAATTCAGCATGTTTATCTAAGCTCTGCAGAGGAACCTTTGGCAACAGCATCTTTGAAAACACTAGAACTGGAACCACTTTTCAAATATCTAGTAATTTTCTCATTTTTTCCTAAGTGATTTTAAACTAAATTAGTGCTCTTAAAATTCATTTTTGATGTTGTCTCCAGAAATTTTATTCCAAGTAATTAGTATCCAATCACATAAGTGTAGTACATATTTTTTCTAACTATTTCACTCCATAAATGCTTACTTGCAATCTCCACAAACTTTTCCTATTTTTTAAGGTCAGGTTTGAAAGATTTCTTGAGATGATGCCCTGAAGTTGCAGCTGTGAGATCGTGCCCTCACGAACAGTGACTGGAGCTTTGTTGTTTGCTTCTCTTCTTTTCTACTGAGCCAGTAAAGAAAAGTTGCATAAAAACTATGAACTCCATAATGATTTTTACTCCTCATACAAAGTACAACTTTCCTTTAGTGAAACGGTCTGAATTGATGTGTCCTCCCCAGACATTATTTTATTCATAATAAACTGCAAAAGCTCCTTATAGTGGGACCCTTTAAGGCGTTCAATATCAGCAGATTCTTCTCTTCAGAGAGAGATTTTTGAGAACACATTTTGTCTTGCATTTGGGCAATATTTAGACTCATTTAGACTTTGACTTTTATTTTCTCAGTGAAACTGACTTTGAAAAAAACAGCTAAAATTTATCACTTGCCACCCTCTGAATAGATACTATTAAAACTCAAAGGAATGAACTTGGAATTTCTATTTTTTTACTAAATATTTGGCTATCATCCACCTTAGCTGGTCAACTATATCGCCGTGAAATAGCTATAGTTCAAATGTTTATTTTGTTTTTATTAGATGAAAAATGATTGTTAGATATACTGTCAGATCACGATTTATAAAGGGGTTTTCTGTTTGTTTGTTTAGTATTGGTTATGCCACTCCAGCACTCTTGCCTGGAAAATCACATGGATGGAGGAGCCTGGTGGGCTGTAGTCCATGGGGTCGCTAAGAGTTGGACACGACTAAGCGACTTCACTTTCACTTTTCACTTTCATGCATTGGAGAAGGAAATGGCAACCCACTCCAGTGTTCTTGCCTGGAGAATCCCAGGGACGGGGGAGCCTGGTGGGCTGCCGTCTATGGGGTCGCACAGAGTTGGACACGACTGAAGCGACTTAGCAGCAGCAGCAGCATGCCACTATTTATGGCACAGTTTTGTGTTAAATGTGTTCTACAATTTTAAGTCCCTACCTACCTCATTAAATAATATTCTAAGGAAAGAGAAGCCATTGCAAAAACAAGAATATTTTAGTTTATTTTACTGTGCTGCTTACATTTCTATGCCTTTATAGGTCATGGTTTATTGTGCTCTGAACTGCCTGTTGGCCAATGTTTTTTATTGTCATCTGATTGTCAGTACAAATTATTATAGAATCTTAAGGGTCCTTGCTGTTTTGACAAGCGAGAAAATCCAAGAACAAAGGATAAAACCAATCATGGGTGAAACAGCAGAATTTGACTTTCTAACTTTGAAGTAAGATATCAAAATTGTGTATAAGGAAAAATTTCCATTTGATAAAGTTAGGTTTAGTTTTTAGCCAATAGACATTCCTTTTAATTTTGTATTAATGCTTGTTGATTATTGTGGTAGAGTTAAATACTAAACAAAAATGAAATTTATGAGACCAGTTGAATAACACGTGTGTGTGTGTGTGTGTGAGAGAGAGAGAAAGTCGCTCATCCTTCAATTTTATTGGAACAAATCGTTATTAGACACAAGGGCTCAGTGGGGGTTTGTTAGATTTTTTGTTAATGGGTTGGCAAGTTAGTTATTTTGTCAGCAAATTTGATTGAGAGGAAATGGCTTGGAGCCATGGTCCGTATTAGATTTCACACTTCTCTGCACTGAATTTACCTCCAAGTCACATGCAGGGCACCTGGAGAAACCAGAGATGGTAAGCCTGTACACTTTATGCCTGTATATGGCAGCTGAGAAATAAGAGCATGTACTTTTAAGCCAGTCTGAAGCACAGAGTCAAGACGGCCAGTCCCCCGCAAGGCCGTGATCTTGCTGCTCATTCTCCCTGTCACACCGTTTGCTTTTCCTGCTGCGGAGATTAAAGAGCAAAGAATGAAGAGCAGAGAAGCTTCTGTCTTAGTTCTTTCCCAGAGTACAGGAGCTACAAAGAAATTTCTGTTCTATTAGTCAAGAAGAGAAATAAAGAATAGTCTCAAACTAGTAGCTTTTTTTTTTTTTTTTCAATTTAAATAAACTTTTTACTTTAGAGTAGCTTTAAATTAGCAGAAAAGTTATCAACTTAGTTGAGTTCCATAAACTCTACCTACATACTTTGCTCTACTGTTAACAGATTAGTCTGGTGCATTTGTCCCCAGTAATAGAGCAGTAATATTACTGACACTTTATTCTTGATTTGGATTTTATCAGGGGTTTTTCTTCTCTCCCCGCTGCTCCCCCAGCCCAGATAAGGAAATGGCAACCCACTCCAGTACCAGGATTCTTCCCGGGAAAGTCCCATGGACAAAGGAGCCTGGTGGGCCACAGTTCATGGGATTGTGTCCAACTGAGCAACTGAGCACAGGGTGTTTTTAAACCAATGGTTTTTCTCTGTTCTAGCACCCCATCCAGAACACCACTTTTTTTTTTCTCTCTGTTGTGCAGTCAATTGGTTTTGTAAAATTTTTCTTGAAATATATTTGATTCACAATGTGTTAATTTGAGGTGTACAGCAAAGTGATTCAATTATATATACATACTTATATAGATATAGGTTCTTTTCCATTAGGGCTTCCCTGGTGGCTCAGAGGTTAAAGCGTCTGCCTGCAATGCAGGAGACCAGGGTTTGATCCCTGGGTTGGGAAGATCCCCTGGAGAAGGAAATGGCAACCCACTCCAGTACTCTTGCCTGGAGAATCCCATGGACAGAGAAGCCTGGTAGGCTACAGTCCACGGGGTCGCAAAGAGTCGGGACACGACTGAGCGACTTCACTTTCACTTTTTTTTTCCATTATAGGTTATTACAAGATATTGAGTAGAGTTCCTTGTGCTATACAGGAGGTCCTTTTTTATTATCTATTTTATATATTGTAGTGTATACATTTTAAACTCAATTCCTAATTTAGAATTATTTTAAGTGATTTATAAATAAACGGTAAATTATGTATTCAATAGTTACTTTAATTATTATCTTAAGGTCAGAGATACTGCAATTGTCAGCTGATTTTTCTCTTAGACTGGAGTATACATACCTTATATTTGTCCAAAAATAATGTATTCTGATAAAATCCTTAGATCTGTCACACTTTTTTGTACCCTATGAAGCTGTCTTACATGTTCAGAACATCTTATGCATTTGAGGTACAAACCGTACATTTTTAGATACTGAAACAATTTTAGCTTTTTTATATATGTAAGATATGTCCATCCAAATGTAAGTGCTTTTACTTGATTGATATTAAAATATGAGAATTTTATTTAGTTGTAGAAATCAAGGAAGAAATCTCTAATGCATTAATGGTATCCCCAAATCACTGTGGATGGTGACCGCAGCCTTGAAATTAGAAGATGCTTTCCCCTTGGAAAAAAAGCTATGACAAACCTAGACTGCCTATAAAAAAGCAGAGACTTCACTTTGCTGACAAGGGTCCAGACAGTCTTAGCTATGGTTTTACCAGTAGTCATTCATGGATGTGAGATTGGACCAAAAAGAAGGCTGAGCACCAAAGAATTGATGCTTTCAAAATGTGGTGCTGGAGAAGACTCCTGAGAGTCCCTTGGACTGCAAGGAGATCAAACCAGTCCATCCTAAAGGAAAACATTCCTGAATAATCATTGGAAGGACTGATGCTGAAGCAGAAGCTCCAATACTCTGGCTACCTGATGTGAAGATTCTACTCATTGGAAAAGACCCTGATGCGGGAAAGATTGAAGGCAGGAAGAGAAAGGGATGACAGAGGATGAGATGGTTGCATGGCATCATCAGCTCTCTGGACCTGAGTTTGAGCAAACCCTGGGAGATGGTGATGGACAGGGAAGCCTGATACGCTACAGTTTATGGGATTGCAAAAGTTCAGACATGACTTAGCAATTGAACAACAATGTGTCCTTTAATGGAGCAAACAGTTCCTTATCTCTATCATGCAAGCCCCCTTTTCTTTAATTCCCACCATAAATTTGAAAGGTCGGGAAGCTAATACAGGTACCCACTCTTTTGGAAAGTTTGCTTGCTTTATATGGCTTTACTTTTAGGAAGGCTTACATTATTTTATTACTTGATTTTGCTAACTGAAAGAAATTTGAAGATGATTTTTTATTTTACAAAATAAAAGATGAAAAGTGAAAATAGCATTCATCATTTGTTTTCAGCAGCTGTGATAGGTGAAACCTCCTTTACCAAGTCCAAGCTCACTCTCTTCACCACAGGACAGGCCAGTGAATCCTCGAGATGGAATGTTGAGGCAAAGAATATGGCTTTATTGGAAAGCCTGCTGACTGAGAAGATGGCAGACTAATGTCCCCAAATAACCATCTTGTCGGGGCTTGGATGCCAGATTGTTTTATGGATATGAGATGGGGGAGGCGAGGAAGCCAAGTTAAGAAGACCATTTAATTCTTGCAAGTATTTCCTAGAATGGCAAGCCTCAGGCAGGCAGAGTGTTACTTTCTTTTTCTTACAGTCATTTCACAGGTGGTGTGGAATGGAATGTCTCCTGCCACATCAATAAACAAGCATGTCACAGTTATCTTTGATTCCATCCCTCCAAACGTGAGTTTCTGAGCCATGCAACACACCACACTCCCTACACAAGGAATCAAGGATGACACAGTCATCAGCGATTTCAGCCCGTGAGCTAGACAAAGGCACTTTAGTTTAAGGAGAAGGCAGAGGAGGCAGGGTTCTCTAAGGCAGGCCATTATGTGTGCTTATACTAACAAAAGCAGCAAAAACAGGGGTTCAAGTCAAAGAAACAGACTCAGCCTGAAATCAAAATTAACCCTTCCTGGCTACATTGGTACTTACTCAGAGCATGGTGAGTAAGAGCTTGTGATATGGAGATGAATGAAATTGAACGCTGATCCCAGAGGTACCCTTTTTAGGTGCATGACCCGAGATGAATTCTTCATGCACTGTAAACCTCAGCTTCCTCAGTTTGAAACAGGAAAGACTATGGTTCTTCACTATTTCCTTTTCCGTTGTTATGATGTTTGTCATTTAAAATGGCATTTAACATGATATTTGGCATGGCAAAAGCAAAGTGAAACCCTTGCCGTTTTGATCTCCAGTGGCCTCCCTCTGCAATGGCTTGGAGCAGGGCTTGGGTTCTCAGCCAGAGACTGGGCTGGTTCACAGCAGTGCAAGCACCAGGTCCGAGCTACCAGACCTGTAGTCAGTGACACGGGCCCTGGCCCTTCAGCTTTGCAGAAAAGAATTCCCACAGAGATGGAAAGTAGTGAAGCAAGCAAAGTATTTAGTGGGAGGAAAAGAGTACAATGCATGTAGATACACTCATGAGTAGGAGTTGTGCCCTGATGGCAGTTTGAATTACTTTTATGGGGTGTTTCTTCCCGGTTTTCTTCAGCCAGTCATTTTTATTTGCCTGGTTCACAGCCCAGGTTTAGTACATCTCAGGATCCTCCCTGTGTGCACGTGCATCTCTTAGCCAAGAGGGATTCTACTGCAGAGGTGTCTGCATAGGGAACATCCCTTGGCATAACTCCCCTTTGGCCTGCAAGAAGTCTTTTCTGCACATGTGTGGTCAGGGAAGACTCCTGACTTTGGAAATGAGGACTATGTGGACTGGGCAGGGCCCAGCCTCCTCCTTTAATTGTCTTGCTATTCTAGTCTTGGCGTTTCTGTCCACAGGGAATGAGTCTCCAATTGCTTTACCCTGGGGGGAGGGGGTGCTCACCTACCTCCTACCTCAATTTGCATACTATGAAAGATATAAAGATATAATGTACAGTATGAAAGCAACCTACTAAAATGGGAGAATTGGAGATTTTGAATTGTAAGTGTCTCTGTGTGTGTGTTAGTCACTCAGTCATGTCTAACTCTTTGTGACCCCATGGACTATAGCCCCCCAGGCTCCTCTGTCCATGGGATTCTCCAGGCAGGAATACTGCAGTGGGTTGCCGTTCCCTTCTCCAGGAGACCTTCCCAACCCGGAGAGCGAACACTGGTATCCCACATTGCAGACAGATTTTTACCCTCTAAGCCACCAGGAAAGTGTCTAGGACAATGCTTATTTGCTACTGAATTTAGTAATATGAAGGAATCTAAGAATTATTTTATTATTTTTTATTTTTATTTTTATTGATTTTTTTAATTGAAGTACAGTTGATTTACAGTGTTGTGTTAGTTTCAGGCGTACAGAAGAGTAATTCAGTTATATAATACACACACACACACACACATATATGTGCATATATATATGACCTTTTTCAGGTTCTCTTTTGTTATAAATTATTACAAAACATTGACTTTAGTTCCCTGTGCTATACCAAGGGGCCTTGTTGTTTATCTGTTTTATATACAATAGTGTGTATCTGTTCATCCAAGCTCCTAATTTATCCCTCTCATATTTCCCCTTTGGTAACCATAAGATTGTTTTCTATGTCTGTGAGTCTATTTCTATCTTGTAAATGAGTTTGTTTGTATTATTTTTTTTTTTTAGATTTCACATTTAAGTTATATCATATGATTTTTGTCTTTAACTTACTTCCTTAGTATGGTAATCTCTAGGTCCATCCATGTTGCTGAAAATGACAGTATTTCATTGTATTTTATGGCTGAGTAGCATATACAATGGTACATCTATCTACACATGTGTATGTATTTATTCATTCATTGATGGATATTTTCATTGCTTCCATGTCTTGGCAATTGTAAATAATGCTCCTACACTGTTGGTGGGAATGTAAATTGATGCAGCCATAGTGGGGAGCAGTATGGAAATTTCTTTAATAGGAATTTGCTGCGTGGCTCAGGAAACTCAAACAGGGGCTCTGTATCAACCTAGAGGGGTGGGATGGGGAGGGAGATGGGGGGAGTTCCACAAGGGAAGGGATATATGTATACCAATGGCTAATTTATGTTGAGATTTGACAGAAAACAGCAAAATTCTGTAAAGCAATTATCCTCCAATAAAAAATAAATTAATTTAAAAAATAGAGTTATCATATGATCCAGCAATCCTACTCCTGGACATATACCCAGAAAGGATGAAAGCTCTAATTACAGTGAAAAGCACGTGCAGCCTAATGTTCACGGGTCCAGGAGTCTTGACTGGCCTGTTCATAGCTTGCTTTGCACCTAGATCCCACATGTGCCCAAGATGGAGAGTGTGAGGCTGAGTTTCCACCTGACGGCTTTGAAGAGAAACCAGAAAAAGAAAAGAAACAAACCAATTTCACTTTGTGCAACGTGTGTAACATTCAGCTGAATTCGACTGCTCAAGCCCAAATCCACTACAATGGCAAATCACATCAAAAGAGATTAAAACAGCTCAGCAACGGGCTGGTGAAAAACGACAATGGTAAGTGTTTCTGAAGCTATATTTTCGATTTATGTTGTGAAGTTCTTTATGTACCTGCAGATGTGGAAATAAAAGAATAGACTAAGCTCTATTTTTAAAGCTGGGAAAACAGTAAATAAAAGTTTTATCAGCGTAGTGCATTGAAAGAATTTCTCACAGCTATCTGAGGGACAAGGGGAAATTTGGTTGTTGTCTATGTGTAAATGTATTAGGATTGGGATTGGGATTGGGACCTACCAGGACACTTATGATAATTACAAAAAAGTTGACATTAGATTTTGTTGATATTTGACTTTAATATAATTATTTGAAAATTAGCATTCTTCTATATTTTATATAAAACAATTGTTTCTGTGTTTGTTTTATGCATGTTGGGGCCTCAGTTGGTTCATAAGATTGCCATTTATTTTTAAGAAATACATACTTTTCAAGTTGAAGTTTTAACCAACAAAATGTGATCTTTTAGTATGTACAGATTCTTTAAATTTGCTGGTGAAAATTCATGGTTTGCCTAATCACTTTCTACTTTTAAAAGTATAAGCTGAATTTAGGAGTAAGCAAATTTTAAAAATAGCATGTATGTATTTTTGAAACAAATGGAAGATTATTAATAAAAGCAGGGAGAGGTGAGGGAAGGGAGGGTAGAATCCTGCAGCAGGATTTAGGGCAGCTAAAATAACAGTAACGCCAAAAAGTTAACAATATTGTGGTCTGGTTGGATGTTTCATTGATAAGATATGTTTTATATCAATTTTATTAACATTTAAATATGAGACTGGATTTTGATATGTTCTAATATTTGGTATTGAAGGCAAGTATAATTTTGTAGTGTTGACTGAAATAATTGCACGAGGTGACAGTTGCGAGTTAAGTTTTATTTGGGGCAATATGAGGACTCAGCCCGAGAGACAGACATCAGTAGCTCCGAGAATCTGCTCCAGTGAGGCAGGCGAAAAGATGGTGTATATGTGATTTTGGTAAAGGGAGGGTATATGTGATCAAATACATACTATTTTGTAGAAAGTTTCCAGTTGTGCCATGAAGCTTCTGCTAGTCAGGAGAAACAGTCAGCACCATGAAAGGTTTTAATGCTTTCCTAGATATAAAGAGATACAGGAACTGGGCTCATAAAATCAGCTCCTGAGAATATCTAGCTGTCTGAAGACCTGTTCTGCCAGTTTTCTAGGAGCACAGAGTGCCTGTCTCTGCGCTCCACCCTGAACTCCTTCATGGGGTGTTGGAGGTCAGCAGCTGCAGCTGCACAGATTCCATCCTTGTAGAAGTAGATGGCAGGCATCCATGGTAAATGCCAATTTGTGGTTGACAGGAGTTTGCTTCAAGGCCACCAAAATGAGAAAAAAAAACACAAACCAACCACAAACCAGTGTATTTTTTAAAGGGAAAGTATTTCTACCTTCCTTTGTATTTTTAGTATGGCTGAGCTGGAATATTCTAATAGAAAGGACTCTGCGTTTCTCTTTCTTTTGTATGACAAAAGGTTAATTATGGATCTTACTGGTCAAAGAGATATTTAAAAATAATCATTGCAAAATAAATAAGAACTACTAAATTTCATAGCTCCAAGATGAGCTAGTGAGGCCATGGACTTATTAAGTCATATTTAAAAATACAAATTTCATGACCTCTGCTTTGAATCTTCTAGGGAAAATCTTTTCCCTATCATTGGCATTAGGGTAAAATCATGGTAAGTACAGCGTGATTGAGTTTCAAGTTGTCTTTCTTTCAGTTGCTGTGGGTGTGAAGCCCAATCCAGATCTCTGTCTATTGACACTGAATTAAATCGCAGAGACAGAGTTTTGGGTGAAGTTAGAACAGAACAGCTTTATTGCTTTCCAGGCAGAGGGAACCAGAGTGGGCTAATGACCTCAGAACTGTGTGCCCCCTAGGAGGGGATAGTGGGGGGTTCACAGAACTGGTTCAGAGGGAGCATGATCGGCTAGTGGACATTCTTCCGATGGGTCAGTGGTGAGCTGAGTGGGAATCGGCATCATCAGCCTTCTGGCTCCAGCTGGTCTGCGGTCTGTGCACTTCTGGGTTAACTTCTCCCTCCCACGGGGGGTTCAGTATCTTCACAGCAGCTCAGAGATACTGGTATATGCAGCCTTCCAAGGAGAACCAGGACCCTGCCCTGAGGCTGCACTATTTCCTGATGCTCCTCTTGTCTCTGCATCCCCTCCCTTCCCTAATTAGCAAAGGTTTGGACCTGCTGCTCTGGGAAGGTCTTGGAGGCTAAATGAAGCCTGTTTCTTATAATCAAGAAAAGCAAGCTTTTGTGCCCAGGAGACCCACAGGGGTCCTGCTGGGTTTCAGTGGTGGTGATGGTGTCAGCTTCAGGGTTTTACTTCAGTTAACTTGGTATTTACAATCCTCTTTGGAGAAGTAATAAGTTACATCATAGAAAGAAACTCAAGAGTTTACATCATAGCTAATCTCAGATGAAATTTAGGATGGTCAACAACTTTCAAATCATAGGACTGAGTTCCTCAAATCAAATATTTTAAAATAATTGCATCAGTCCACATATAATGGACTAGCATTGTACTAAAGGCTTTATGTACACTTCTTATTTATTTTTCTTTACACCCAGAGAGAGATTTCCATTATCATCCTCTTACAGATGTGGAAACTGAGGAGAATGTCAATTGAATCCTGCACTGAAGGTCACCCAACTCTTAAATGGTCAAACTAGAGATCAAATTCCAGTCTTATTCATTAAATAGCTGCATTCCAAAGTATACTGTCTCCCCAAAATGAATATTCCATAGAAGTTGTGACTTTATTTATTCAAGGAGAAAATTAAGAGGATATAAAAAAATAAAATTATATCATATTCCCAACAATGCAATGATCAATATGGTGCTTAGCAAATTTCATTGCTACATTTTATTTGCATATTATTTTCCCAAGTTTCTTTTTAGCACCAAGTTATCAAAAGTTGTGAAAATGATTATGAATTAATGGGAGCACTTGGTTTGGGTTATCTTGGTTTGATCTGAAATCATACTTTGGAAGAGCCCTCACCTTTGATGACAGGTGGATTTAACTACAGGAGGATCTAACTACAGGCAATCAACTCTCAAATTAAGTTGTTATTTTACATTGATATAGAAACATATTTCTTTTATATATCCCTCTGTCTTTCCACACTAGAAATTTCTAGTGTGGAAATTTATTTTGGGAATAAGGAAGGAGCCCAGTTCTGAGAGTCATATGATTAATTGTCCTTCCTTTACTCACACAGTGACCAAGCTAAAATCAGGAATTCTCAAGAATAATGGATCATGTAAATATTTAGTTGAGCATTATCACCTTTAATTTATTCAGAGATAGAAATGGGACTAGAAGGAAATAGCCTTCTCCTTGAAGATGCACACACAGAATGGCTGCTGTGAACTTCTTCCATCTTTAGAAAATCATCTTATCTCAGATTTCAAACTTGAAGGCAGTGTGGGAGTGCCAAGAAAGCAGTAAGATATTAGAAATATTTACCTGGATGAATTCAACCTTATCCATAGCTCACTGTCAGAGATGCAAATAAAATCAGTAGTAGTTGCTGTTGTTAAGTTGCTAAGTCACGTCTGACCCTTTGTGACCCCACAGACTGCAGCATGCCAGGCTCCTCTGTCTTCTACATTTTCCTGGAGTTTGTTCAAATATGTCCACTGAGACATGGAACTAGATTTTATTATTCATTTGAGGTTGTCTAAATGGAAAAAATTAGTAACACTGGTTCTGGTAGAACATTGTATAGTTACATGCCTACAGGTGTATTCTAAAATATGTGGAAAAGTACAAGAATGAACAAGAGGGACATCACCCTAGCTAAAATACGGTTTCTGTATTTCTGAGCAAAATGTGGCATTTCTCATGTCATTTGACTTATTACCTAAAATGGCCTTCTGAAGATTGCAGTGAAAAAATATACCATGTGTGCTGGTTAGGTAGGAGCCCCTGGTCCCACAGGTGAGACCTGACTTCACTTTCTGACAGTTGCTGCTGTCTTGACAGGAGTTACATTACCAAGGACACGTGTCTACACATGCGTGTACGTTGTCCTGAGTCCCCAGGTCCCTCCTGACGACTGAGACTGTTGCCTGCTGAGCTCCCCAAGCACTGCCTGCAGGTGAAGGGGCTAGCTCTTCTGAATTTGCTCCTTCCTTGGAGCAAAACCTCCCAACTTCTTGGCTCAAAAGGCCATTCCAGCTTCAGCTTTACTGATAACATGGCTGCAATTCTATCAAGTCCAGCCTACCTTCCCCCAGGTCTGCTTTCCTCCTGCCTCTCACTTCCTAATCACTAATCCACCACTTGCCCACAAGGAGTCTGCCTCCTGGGAATTCACCAGTGCTTCCCATATATTCCCAAGTAACATGCATAATGTGCTTCACTGTGCAAAGCACCAGCATTTAGTTCTTCCCCACGTGTATTTTCCATCTAAGCCCGTATTTAAGCTTTGTTATCAAAAATGCCAAGGGAACAACAAAAAGTGAACTAGGATTCACTATTGTTCCACTTCTTTTATACACATCATCTACTGCACCCAATCAGTGTTTCTGCAAAGCAATTGTTACTACATCTGTTTTAAAAATATGTTAGCCAGGGAGATCAAAGGGACAGGGAGACTTGCCTAATAACTCTGTTTATTTGTTAAGTTTGTCATATTTATATTATCACAGTACACTCATCTCCACGGTAGACTTACATTCTTCTGTCAACAAAATTATGCCATATATTTGGTATTTTCTTATGTGATTGAGTTTATGTCATTTTTAAAGCACTTAAGTTACATTATTACAGGAAAACTGATGTTTCCTTAAATTATTTTCACCAACATAACTGCGGAGGACGTTTTGTGCAGTGTAATTTACCACTACATATTATTCTAGAAATACATTTATGTTTACGTTAGCACACTTTGTGAAGATGAGGTGAATACAGAAGTGGCAGAAGGGTATTATATAATTAAAAATTTCTTAAATGTCTAGAATTTCACTTATTTCAGAGATTGCATTCTTCACACTTTCATGAAAACTGTAAACCAAAGAAATTCCAATACAAGCTGCATGCATGCCTTACTTTATTTGGAAAAAGTCTTTAATTTTATATTTATGGGGAATGTATGTTTTGCAAATAATGATTATTTTCTGATAATAATAATGTCCTGTCTGAGCTGTTCATAAATGTACAAAAATAAAACAAAAATCATCAAGAATCCCACAAATGTAATTACTTCTAATATTTTTGTCATCATTCTACCAGGTATGCAGGTAAATATGAATAAGCAATATTATATGTACAATATTATATGCATTATAGTATAGTAGTGTTTATAGATGATCACCTTTTTATGACTACATATGTTTAATTACCATAAAGAAATTAATTAGCTTATGTTAAGGTTTTGCTCACATTTGTCATCTACCTTTCCAACTATGTGAAATATTCTATAGTGGAAAAGCCTTACCATCATCAGGAAGTATAAAATAAAAGTTAAAACGAAGCATCCTGAGGCGTTTTATCAGAAGACAGGAATTTGAATATTAGCCTAAAAATACTTCTTTGATTCACAAGAGCATTTTGGAACACATATCGCAAAGGGTACAACTTTCAGGTTTTTAACAGCTTCTATGGCCAACTAACATCATTCAGTTTCAGGGCTCACCATGGTTAAACTCTTGCTAATAATGCTCGCTGGAAGACTGAGTTATAAGTTGACCGATTGTGGCAGCTTTGTTTTGTAAACACCCTCTTTGTCATATTTGAGTTATTTTGTTAAGCCTGGTTGTCTAGTTTGATTGGGCTGAAACTGCTATCGAATAATTCAGTTTTGTCTACAGTGTTCTGGACCCTTTCGGGGCTCATTGTTTTGTGGCACATGGATTGTGAGCGTCGTCGCCCTTGTCTATCCCCTTAGCATTAAATTTTCTTTTATTAACAAAGAAGCTAAATAAAACTGTACTGTCTAGCTTTCACTGATCTATTCTCTTTTCTCTTTCCATTGATTATCCTAGATAAGGTTTAAAGTGTCAGTAGATTTTCAATTTACAAAGGTGTTCCCTCTCTTGCAACATTGGTAGTTAATTAAAATAGCTTCCGAGAGTTTTCTAATACCTCATGTCTTAAGATATATATATATATGTCGCTGTGTGTTAAAGGTTTCATTTTCATATAAGTTTGTCTCATCTTTTAATCTCCAAGTACCATTCATGCTTTTGTAGAATGTCAAATGTCAATAAACGAATTAGAATTTGCCAATATCTTTGTGGGTTCATAGTGTTCCCTTTCATTTAATAATGAAGGCTGCTTTCTTAATACTACTGTATCTATATTGGTATATGACATACTGCAATGTGGCCATAAGGAATACTGCTTTGCTCATACTTCTGTCTTATCGACCATATCCTTTAGAAGGTTCAGCCAAGGGGAGGCAATAAAAAAATGCTAATGCTAAATTGACCAACATTATGGGATAAGTTATTTTGTTCTTACTTGAATCTTCTAAGTTTCTTTTTATCTCTGAGGGATAAAAATATGGGGAAAAGTGACAAATGCAAAATATTCAAATTTTGACTAGGTCTCTGGCTTTGGTTACTGATTTTTCTTTCTCCCCTAAAATAGGGATACATTGTTAATTAGTTCAATGGAAACATACCTCCTTGCTAACACTTTAATAGTTTAGATCAGACAGTTAATCCTCTTAGAAGCATTATACTTGGTGTACTCTGCTGCTTTATGTCTCATTTTTGTAATTGAACATGAAGGGAATGTAGCATTTTAATCATAACTCTGCCAACATATTTAATTACAGGCCAGTTGACATTGTTTGTTTGTTTGTTTGAAATTTTTGTCACCAAGAAAGTCACGGTTTCTCTCCTAGACTGAGTTGGTGGTAGTGTATTTTTGGTTATCAAAATCTTCATGGCTTTGGGAGTTTGAAATGGTGAATATTCATGATGTGTGAAAAAGCATGGTACATAACTATATGATCCTATTTATATGAAAACGGATGCTTAGTTGTGTAAATACATAAATGAGACCCAGAAGGACGCATCAGAGGTAAACTGCTTGTTGTGATGGATAACGTTGCTTTTTGCTTCTTGTGTTTTTGGTTTCCTGTTATGCACATGTTAACTTTTAAGAAATAAATGTTATTTAATGTTTTAGAACCTTTTTAAAGGGTTGTTCTAATAAAATATTCTAATAAAAATCTGTACTGAAAAACCTTAAAAAAGAGAGAGCAAACACATTTATTATTCCAAAAGGGACAGATTTCTGGTCACCAGCTACTTGCTTGACCTTGACTTGGTAAATCCGTTGAAGGAAACCATCTTTTTCAACACAGAGATCTCTTTCTCCAATCTGTGTCCTGAAGAAACCCTTCTTTACTGGGATAATGGTGAGGTTTTACAAGCTGAGGTTAATAATCAAGGCTGACCCCCTGTCTGGAGACTCTGGCACTGTGCCCAAGAAAAGTGTACTCAAGCTCCTCACGACGACTGTTTGTATGAAAAAAATAGATGAAACGACCATTAAGGGAAACTTGAAGAGAGAAACAGATGAATTAAATGCATGCCATTTAGCTTGAGAACAGGATTTATTTGAGATAGAAGAGTTTCATTTGTGATTCTGTGTCTGTATGGGGCGTGTATTTGGGGACGTTAGAAGAATTGCAAGAATTGAGAGCTTGTAGCGGTGGTGGTATAAACTGGGGGTGCAGAGTAATGTTTCGGCCCGTCTGAACCTCACTGTATCTAGCAGGGGTACAGCCATCTCTTCTTTCCTCGCCTTTTGCCTCTTTCAGTCAATAACCATGTTCAGCAGCGACTTCTTCCCGTCATAGTGTTTCTCTACCCCCTAATCTTTGAAAAATAAGCATTTTCCTGCTTTTCTCGGTTTGAAAGTATGTTTTGCCACTTTTGTTCTGTTTCGTTTATATTTCTTCTGAAAGCACTTTGCTGCACGGTAACAGTGTTAGTAGATACTGGAGACAGGATGCTTTCAGGTATGAATTCCCCTTTCCTGAAAAAGTTGCCTTGCATTTGGAGGTCAGTCCCATAACTGGCTTCATGGTTTCTAAAGCTCCACCCCAGGCATGTCACACTTCATCGTTTTGTGTGTTTCTCAAGAACACTAAGCAGGGGTGTGAGCAGGGGTGTGTGTGTGTGTGCAAGAAGGTACACTAGGGTGGGGCAAATAGAATAGCGCTGACGGGCACGTCACCGTGTGTAAACAGACAGCTAATAGGAAGCTGCCGTACGGCTCAGGGAGCTCAGCCTGGTGAGCTGTGGGGACCTGGAGGGACGGGGTGGGGATGGAGGGGAGGGAGACCCCACAGGGAGGGGATCAGTGTACACGTGTGGCTGATTCACGTTGTTGTACAGCAGAAACTAGCACGACACTGGAAAGCAGGTATACTCCAATTAAAAATGAATAAATAAAATAATAAAAATAAAAACGAGGGTACAATAGATTAATCATTAAGTAGATCTTTAAAATGTGAATTTTAAGTGTTTAAATAAGAAACTTTGACATAATTTTCAAAAATAGAAGCTCAGATACATAAATTTCTTCTCTTTGTTTTCAAAATTGCAATGATACAACATAAGAAATTTGGGAACAGAAGTAAATATATCCGTAGCAGCATTGCATACTTGAGAATAGTGAAACAATGAGGAATTTCTGGAAAATATAAAGGAAATAAGGGCTTCCCTAATAGCTCAGTTGGTAAAGAATCCACTTACAATGTGGGAGACTCTGGTTCGATTCCTGGGTTGGGAAGATCCCCTGGAGAAGAAGAGAGAGGCTACCCACTCCAGTGTTCTGGCCTGGAGAATTCCATGGACTGTTTGGGATCACAAAGAGTCCATGGGATCACAAAGAATTTCAGAAAATTTAAAGGAAATAAGGTGAAATGAGGTAAAACAATAAAGCTAAATGCAAACAAGAAAATACAGAGTTAAGGAGAAAGGGCCCTATTCCTTAGGTTTCCAAAAAAATTCCAGACCGTCTCTAACTTTGATCTGAGGTAGCCTTAAGTGTAGGGCTCACCATTTGATGAACATCATGATGACTTTATTACACTGATTTGCAGTCAGAAGCTGGGACATAACTGACCTGCCCAGCCTAATCCTGGAAAAGTGAACAGCAAGTGAGTCTAGGGACCACAAGCCAGAAAGGTCAGAAAGTGAATGGTTTGATGGCGATCACGGATGAGAGAGGTAGAGGAAATAGATGTGTCTGATAAGATTTTTAATTTGTTGCCTTTGTACGTGTGCTGTAATATCTTCTGACATCTCACCTATGGAAGCTTCAGTAAAGGCAGCTTCACTTACTGACATTTAATGTAAGATTAGAATCCTTCATGAGGGATAAAATGTGTGCCAGGACTAGATCCAAGTTGAGAAAGATATTATCTTGCAGATAGAAGGACAAAGGAAGTATAATGCATGCCCTGCTCATTTGCAAACCTTTGAATCAGGTACAATGTTGAAATCAAAGGTGTGAGCAAGACATACTTACCCATCACTTAATTTGCCGTCTTTGAGAAAATACATGAATTTCAAGTCAAGATTTTACCTCAGAGAAGATAGGTAATGGGAAACCACATGTGCTTTTATTTCAAGATTTTCAGTGATTCAATATATATTCATGTATATAATACAGAGGATTGTATGAACTTGTCGGTGAGAAGAGGTGAAGGACTGTGGTTTCAAAAGTAGAAGAATAAAAGCAGAATTAATATAAGAGTATTCCACTTCCTTGATATGCCCCTGGTGGTCCAGTGGTTAAGGCTCTGCACTTCCAATGCAGAAGGCACAGGTTCGATCCCTGCCTGGGGATCTAAGGTCCCACATGCTGTGCAGTGCAGCTTAAACAAATAAATAAATGCTCTTCTAGAAAACAATCATTGGGAAGTATAAAAAATTACAAAAAAAGAATGTTTAACTTCCTTAGCACATATTAAGCAAACACGTGCATAGGTAATAGTAATTCTGATCAATAATTAATATTTTCGAGTTCCAGAGAAGATTAGTCTTCTAACAAAGACAATTGGTACAAAATATGTCACTCACAGGAAGAATAAAATAGTGAATATAGTTTGAATGGGGAATTAACAAGGTTCTCCATTGGAACCCTGTTTGTATGCTGTGTATTTGGAATAGAGTGGTTGATGTTAAGAAATTGAACAGAGGAAAAACTGATCAGAGCTTAACAAAAATGATAACTTCATCTACATACACATTCAATTTGTACTACTTCAACATGGGTTTTATCCTCACTGGTAGCACAGCTACAGTCGAGGGAATTATAAAATAGGTGCAAGAAAGAAGAAAGGGGGAAGCAAACTTAATGTTTACTTTTTGTAGGATGAAGAGAAAGAGTATCTTAACGACGTAATGAAGATGTCAGAAATATATACCGTGGGTTATGTTTGTTGTGCATTTAATAATATTTCCAGTCTTATTTTTAGTGCAATCCAAAGGACCGATTGCCAATTGTGCTAATGACATGTTGATATCCTCTTCATATTTTCCACAGTGAAGGCTCAGTATTAAAAATAAAAAGACTTTATTTTATTGTTCAATTTACAGCTTCTCTCGCTGAAAATAAGTCCATGTGGGCTGGGGCTTAGGCCAATCTGAGAACCAGTCTTTTCTTTAAAGAAAACGTTACTGAGATATCTTTGACATATATAAGTTTTACATATTATGGTATACAATTTAATGTTTTTATATATCTGGATAAACTGTGAAAAGATTACCATGATCAAGATAAATGACTTCTTCATCACTTCTACAAAGTTACCCTGTTAAGTGTGCATGTGTTGAGAAGATTTAAGGCTTACTCTCTTAAGGGATTTCCTGCGTGTACTACAGTATTAGCTATAGTCACTGTGCTGTGTCAGACATCCAGAATTTACCATCCCTGTGACTAAGTCTTTGTATCCTTCACTGACATCTCCCCATCTCCCCCACACCACCCCCCGCCCCTGGAGACCTCAATTCTGCTCTGTGCTCTTACGGGCTCTGCTTTTTCGATTCCACATGTAAGTGAAGTCTGCAGTAGTTATCTTTCTGTGTCTGGCTCATTTCACTTAGCATTGTATCCTCCAGCTTCATCCATTCTGTCTCAAATACCAGGGTTTTCTTCTTTTTACAGACTGAGTAATTTCAAATTGTGTGTGTATATATGTATATATGTACAGACACACAGTTTAACCTTGAATCGCTTGGCTGTTAGGGGTGCTGAACCCCCAGGTATTTGAAAATCCTGACTAGATAGCTAAAAAATAACTAATATCCTTGTATAAGCCTCCTTATCTGTTCTACAGTTTCAGATTCAACCAACTGCAGATCCTGTAGAACCTATTTATTGAACAACAACAACAAAAGATCCAGGTATAAGTGGATCCACTCCAGTTCAAAGCCATGTTATCCAAGGGTCAACTTGTACACACACCCACACACGCCGCATCTTCTTTATCCACTCATATGTGCACACCTAAGATGCTTCCATGTCTCACTTATCATGAATAACGATGCAGTGAACACAGGAGTGTAGATGTTTGTTTGAAACGCTGATTTCATTTCCTCTGGATCTACGCCCGGAAGTGAAATTGCTGGATCGTAGGATTGTTGTTGTTTAGTCACTGTGTCATGTTCAACTCCTTTAACCCCATGGACTGTAGCCCTCCAGGCTCCTCTGTCCTTGGGATTTCCCAGGCAAGAATGCTGAGGTGGGTTGCCATTTCCTTCTCCAGGGGATCTTCCTGACTCAGGGATTGAGCCTCAGTCTCCTGCACTACATGTGGATTCTTTACCACTGACACCTGGGAAGCCCAGATCATAGAGTCGATGATGGAGACGATGATGGAGACCCGACCTCCATGGAGGCCTGACCTCCATGGAGGCCCATTATAATCAAATCATTAAGAGTTAAAGAGACAATTTTGAAAGCAGCAAAATAACTTGTTACATACAAGGTTCAGCAGAAACCTTGAAGGCAAGAACGGTGTGAGATGATATATTCAAAATGCTTAAAGGGAAAAAAACACTGCCAGCCAAGCCAGTAAACCTGGAAAGAGTAGCCTTTAAAAATGGAGAGGAGACAAAGGTCTCAGACAAATAAAAGCTGAGGGAGCTCATCACCTCTAGACTTGCCTGACATGAAATGCTAAATATAGCTCTTCAAGTTGGAGCAAAGGATGCTAACTCAGCAAGACAAGAGCATAAGCAAGTATGAAACTCATCACATATAGGCAAAGCCAGGTTACACTCTACTACCTTAATAGGGGTGGGTAATCATTTTTAATCCTCATTTAAAGGTTGGAAGACAAAAGTGTAAAAAATAACTGTAGCTAAATATTGTTAGTGAATGCACAACATAAACCGATGTAAACTTCAAATGCCTCTTTCCCCTCAGTGCTCCCAGAGGTTTGGCTTTAGACCCCAGGGGATAAACCTTTCCAAGAGGCTCCATGTTCAGTCAGGTTGTCTCCCGAGGGACCAGCCCCAGATCACTTCGCACATGATCACATTAGTGCTGTTTAGAGGAAGCCTACTCTAGTTCTACTTATTTACATTTTATTCTGGATGCCCCACTTAGCATATTAAATATATTTTAACAACTAATATGTGGGTTCAGAACAAGCTTAGTAAGTCATATCTTCACTGCAGTCCCTATCCCTCTGTAATTAAATGCGTTATCAGATTAAATGGGTTGGTGGCTTGAAGGAAGACATTAACAATATTTATATTTTACTTAATAATCAATGTTGAATACTACAAGGTTTGTCTTCTATGGGAAGATTTCTTATTCAGAACGTAGAGAGAAGAGAATTGGAGAGAATTCTCTTCAAAGAGAATTCATTGTTGACTTAAGAAAAAAATCCTTTGCCCAATTCATACTTCCAGGGAGGCTATTCCAAGAATCTACCACTTAATTTCTGTAAGTAAAATCTGGCATGAACATACTCTTTTTTACTGAGTAATATTTATGTAAATAAAGCAATAAAACTAAGTATGCATATGTGTGTCTATAATATACATACTCAAACACAAATAAGTAACAATTACTATATAGCTTGGAGACGTGTGTAAGGCCCTGTTTGAACTTGTAAGGAAAGATAGAAATATGGCTGTTTTATAAGGAGGATATTCATAAACTAAGACTTATTTTGCTGTTTATACTCTTTCCAGTTCCTTCTAATTATTTATGGCATTATTTTGTTTACTTTGCCTGTTCAATAAGCTTCTGGAAAGAAGGAAATGAGATGTTGTAGGTGGAAGTATTCCAATAATATAGGCTTCCCTGGTAGCTCAGACAGTAAAGAATCTGTCTGCAGTGCAAGAGACCTGGGATGAACCCCTGAGTGGGGAAGATCTCCTAGAGAAGGGAATGGCAACCCACTCCAGTATTTGTGCCTGGAGCATTCCATGGACAGAGGAGTTTGGTGAGCTACAGTCCATGAGGTCTCAAAGAGTTGGACACAACTGAGCAACTTTCACTTTTTCACTTTCATTCGAATAATCTCTTTTTCATCCAAAGATGTGAATTTTAATTCACATTTTTTTTCCTCCAAAGTGACTCTGAATTATTTGAACTTAAGGGCTCCAAGAATTTAATAGGAATTTAATTCCATATTAAACCTAGACTAAAATTCGACGGGATACACTGTGAGGATGTGAGATTTCTGGAACGTTTCTTACATACAGATTACCTGACACTGCTGTGCTTTGCTCTGATACCATCAAAACCAAAAGCTATAAGACTTAGGGACAGGAAGAGGAGAAGTGGGGCAAGTAAGCTGTTTTTTATATGTGTCCTTAGATGGGAGGAGAAAGTGGGCAGTGGTCACTGTGAGGAGGAGAGGGACACAGACAGAACCCTAGAACTGGCCAGTAAAAGGTGTAAAAAAGGGTGAAGAATTTGCCTGCATCTGTGATCCCAGCTCAAGTGGCCAAATTGACAGATACTTGTATTTGGGGGCTCTCAGTGCGTCCAGTTAGAGTCACCTGACTTGGGTGAAGTGTGGTTCTTTGCAGCCTCCCCCAAAGTTCTTGAACCAGAAATACTGAGGGTAGCCAAGGAATCTGTGTCTTAAAGACTTCTTTAGGTGCTTCTGTTACAGGCTGTTTGAGAATCACTGCCCCGTGTAATACATATCATCTCAGAAGCAATAGTTTTAAAATTCAATAGTAATGTATGTCGTGTATTTAGTACAAACGGGCAGTAAATTTTCAGTGTGGCTGAAATGAAATTAAGCTGTGGCTATAATGATGGTTAATTCTTGTTAAACACTATAATCTGCTGGGAGAAAAGTCCAGGTTGGGAAACTAACATGTATAATCATAGATTTTAGTGTTTATAGTGTCCTTAGAAAAATGGCCCAGGGACCCCCTCAGGTGACCTGTTCACAGATCTCATGGGAAGTGAGAAGGGCTTGTGTGTGTGTGTGATCAAGTCCTGTCCAACTATTTGCGACCCCATGGACTGTAGCCCACCAGGCTTCTCTGTCCATGGGATTCTCCAGGGAATACTGGAGTGGGTTGCCATTTTCTTCTCTAGGGGATCATCCTGACCCAGGAATAAAATCAGTGTCTCCTGCATTGGCAGGGGGATTCTTTACCATCGAGCCACTAGGGAAGCCCTTGAAGGGTCTGAGTTTCAAAAATTAAAATCAGCACTTAGGTAGTGATGTTGCAATTGGTCCTGTGACCACAGTGTGAATAGCAAAGATCTGGCCCACGGCCCCTTTTACTTATACTTGGCAGTCCTGTGCAGCCCCTGAAGCCATCTGAAACAGGAGTTTGAGTGTTTGTGGAAAAGCCAAAGACAGAAAGTAGGAGCAAGTTGGGGCTATCTGAGTTCATGGTTTCGCCTCCCTTGAATTGTGGGATTTGTCCATCTGTCTTTAGGAAGCCATTCAATGCTTCTCAGAGAATTTGGAAAGCAACCATACATTGCTAAAATTTTTATGGTCACTTTCTATTAATTTCACACCTTCAGAGGGAGACAAATATAACTTTAGATTAGATAAAAGGAAGACCATTGCACAGGACAAGCCATGCATAACTCCTACCACGTAGATTGTACTGTGCAGGGCCATCCAGAAGAGTCCACACTCCTGCTCTGCTTAGTAAAGCTTTCACTTTAGTTTTATTTTGAACATTAAAGCACTTTCTTTTTTGAAACTAAATTTAGTTTTAATCACTGACTCATATACATGGATCTTGGTGTATAACTACAGGATGCTACCAAGGGAGATTTTTCGGTAACCTCCATTGTTTCACTGGGCTTCCCAGGTGGTGCTAGTGGTAAGGAGCCTGCCTGCTCGTACAGGAGACATAAGAGATGCAGGTTTGATCCCTGTGTTGGGAAGATCCCCTAGAGAAGGGAACAGCTACACACTTTAGTATTCTCCCCGGAGAATCTCATGGACAGAGGAGCCTGGAGGGCTATATAGTCCATAGGGTCACAGAGTCAGACGTGACTGAAGCAACTTAGCATGCACACATCCTTCTGCAGTTTGGAGAGTTTTCCAATAAATGATTGAAAATATGGTCTCCACTTTAATAAAGGAAGCTGGGTGGTGTTGAGTAAGTGGTTCTGTCCTTTAAGCAACACAGTTAAGGGCTTAAATACGCGGTGTGATGGAGCAGTAATAGTGCGACTTGTTTAAGTGGAGCCCATTTAAACGGAAGGCTTTTTACTGCATCTGACTCAGCTCTTTTAGGGCTGGTGAACTTGTCCTTAATTGGATTTGATCCCTCCATCATGCATGGCTGAAGACAAATTTAAAAAGCACACATTTTAACTCAGTAGAGTTTCCTTGAATTATGCAGTTTTATATTAAGGTCGTTAGACAAATTTTACACAACTTGAATTCTATGCCTGCACCTCAGTCTAAAACGTTATTGAATCAAAAGAATAAGCTATAGTAAAGCTATATTTTTATGATTAACAGTCCTAAAAACAGTAATTGCAGAGATGAAATATTTACCCTGTGTTGGCCTCAGAAACCTTGTTTTAAATACCCATTCCTGGAGTCAGCTTCTTCTGAGTTGAAGCTGGCATTGCCTACAGCTCTGGGCTTCCATTTTCCCAATCCTAAGCTCAGTAAAAGAGAACACCTCTTTTTTAGTTACTACAGAAGAAAGCCTCACTTCTCACCGAATTCTATGGTAAATGCAGGGAAAGTGGGTAGGAGGTTTTAGAGTCAGCCCTGACTCTCTTATGGAGGAAGAAATATTTTCTGGATGGAGGTACATGGAAAATAGCAAAGTCCTTCTAAGGTATTACAGAAATTTCAAAGGTAATAAATATTAACCAAGTTCTTGTATAGACCAAGAATGAAATCTTTTTTTTTTCCAAAAATTTTCTATGGAAAATCACATAATCTTTGCGAACGCAAAAAGGGCACTTTGGCCTGTAATAGATTTTAAAAGTGCTTCTAAGAAAAATTGGGTCATAGCTTCAGTTTTATATATTTACCTTGTGGGCAGGATTTGACTGATTATTGGGGTTTCAAAATAATTTGAACTTACTCTAAGAAAATTTTTGAACTTGGAAACATTTTATTGCCTGTTGTTGTTTTATGAGTTTGTATCTTAATATTTAGCACTTAAAGTGATTTTTTTAGTTATTAACAAACACTTTACTGGTGGATAGACTTGGTTTTCAATTTCATATTATTCTTTAAAAAAGAAAACATTATTTTATCAAGATCTATTTCATCTTTGAAAATTCCATCCAAAGCTGTTTTTTTTTTAATATTTAATTGGGGGACAGTCGCTTTACAATGTTGTTTTGGTTCTGCCATTTGTGTTACAGCAGCAGGAATCAGCACAGGCATCATATTTCCCCTCTCCCCTGAGCCTCCGTCTCACCCACCCACCCCGCCAGGGTGTCACAGAGCACAGGTTGAGCTCTTCGGTCATAAAGCAAATGCCCAGGTGGCACTAGTGGTAAAGAATCTGCCTGCCAATGCAGGAGAGGCAAGAGATATGGGTTCGATCCCTGGAGGAGGAAAAAGGCAACCCACTCCAGTATTCTTGCCTGAAAATTTCCACGGACAAAAGGAGCCTAGCAGGCTACAGTCCATGGGATCACAAATGGCTGGACACAACTGAGTGCACGTGTGCATATGCACGTGGACACACACACAGACACACACAGACACACACACAGACACACACAGATACACACAGACACACAGACATGCACACAGACACACACAGACACACACAGACATGCACACAGACACACACACACACACACACACAGACACACACCCACAGACACACACACACACAGACACACACAGACACCCACAGACACCCACAGACACACACACACAAACACACACAGACACCCACAGACACACACAGACACGCACACACACAGACACACACACACACACAGACACACACAGACACACACACACACACAGACACAGACACACAGAGACACACACATGCACATAGACACACGGACACAGACACACATGGATACACACAGAGACACACGTGCACACAGACACACAGACATGCACACACAGACACACACAAACACACACACAGACACACACAAACACACAGACACACACAGACACATACACAGACACACGGACACAGACACACACGGATACACACAGATACACACACATGCACACAGACACACAGACATGCACACATAGACACACACAAACACACACACAGACACACACACAAACACACACAGACACACACACACAGACACACACACACAGACACACACAGACATGCACACATACACACGGACACAGACACACACGTGCACACAGACACACAGACATGCACACACACACACACATCTGTTTTACGTATGGTCATGTATATATTTGCATGCTACTTTCTCGCTTCCTCCCACCCTCTCCTTCCCCCACTGTGTCAGCAAGTCTATTCTCTATGTCTGCCTCTCTGTAGTTGTACTGAAAATAGGCTTATCAGTATCATTTTTCTAGATTTCATAAATATGCATTAATGGACAGCTATGTGTAAAAGAATGAAATTAGAGCACTTCCTAATACCAAACACAAAAATAAACTAAAAAATAAACTAAAAACTTAAAGACCTAAATGTAAGGCCAGAAACTATGTATATATACAATTCTTAGAGAAAATCATAGACAGAACACTCTTTGACATAAATTGCAGCAAGATCCTCTATGACCCACCTCTTAGAGTAATGGAAATGAAAAAAAAAAATAAATGGGACCAATTAAACTTAAAAGCTTTTGCACAGCAAATGAAACCATAAACAAGATGAAAAGACAACCCTCAGAAAGGGAGAAAATAATTACAAATGAATCAACTGACAAAGGATTAATCCCCCAAATATACAAGCAGCTTGTGCAGCTCAATATCAGAAAAGCAAACAACCCAATCAAAAAATGAACAGAAGACCTAGACATTTCTCCAAAGAAGCCATTGTGGTTGTTGTTCAGTTGGCCAGATGTGTTCGGCTCTTTGCAAACCCACGGACTGCAGCACGCCAGGCCTCCCTGTCTCTCACCATCTCCTGAAGTTTGCCCAAGTTCATGTCCATCACATCGGTGATGCCGTCCAGCCATCTCATCATCTGACACCCTCTTCTCCTTCTGCCCTCAATCTTTCCCAGCATCAGGGACTTTTCCAATGAGTCAGTTCTTCACATCCGATGACCAAAATACTGGACTTCCTGCTTCAGCATCAGTGCTTCCAATGAGTATTCAGGGTTAATTTCCCTTAAGATTATCTGGTTTGATCTCCTTGCTATCCAAGACACTCTCAGGAGTCTTCTCCAGCACCACAGTTTGAAGACATCAGTTCTTTGGCGCTCTGCCTTCTTTACGGTCCAGCATGCACAACCAGAACGTGACGACTGTTAAGACCACACCCTTGACTATATGGGCCTCTGTCAGCAGAGAAGTGTCTCTGCTTCTCAACACACTGCTAGGTTTGTCATAGCTTTCCTGCTAAAAGGCAAACATCTTCTGATTTCACGGCTGCCGTCACCATCTGCAGTGATTCTGAGCCCAAGGAGAGAAGCTCTTTCACTGCTTCCACCTCTTCCTCTTCTATTGCCATGAAGTGATGGGGCCGATGCCATGATCTTCTTTTTTTTTTTAATATTTAGTTTGAAGTTGGCTCTTTCACTCTCCTCCTTCACCCTCATCAAGAGGCTCTTTAGTTCCTCTTTGCTTTCTGTCATTAGAGTGGTATCACCCTCATATCTGAGGTTGTTGATGTTTCTCCTGCCTATCTTGGTTCTGGCTTGTAACTCACCCAGCCCGGCATTTCTCATGATGTGCTTAGTGTATAAATTAAACAGACAGGGTGACAGCAGACAGCCCTGTCATACTCCTTTATCTATCCTGCACCAGTCAGTTGTCGCATACAGGGTTCTAATTGTTTCTTGCCTTGCATACAGGTTTTTCTGGAGGCAGGTAAGATGCTCTGGTATTCCCATCTCTCTAAGAGGTTTTCACAATTTGTCATGATCCACACACTAAAAGGCTTTGCCATAGTCAATGAAACAGAGATAGATGTTTTTTTGAAATTCCCTAGCTTTCTCTATGACCCAGTGAATGTTGGCAATTTGATCTCTGGTTCCTCTTCCTTATCTAAATCCAGCTTGGACATCTGGAAGTTCTTGATTTGCATAATGCTGAAGCCTAGCATGCAAGATTTTAAGCATGACCTTTCTAGCATGGGAGATGAGTGCAATTATCCCATGTTCAGCACATTCTTTAGTACTACCCTGCTTGGGAATTGGGATGAGGATTGACCTTTCCTAGTCCTGTGGCCACTGCTGGGTCTTCCAGATTTGCTGACATATCAAATGCAACACTTTTATGGCATCATCCTTTAGGGTTTTGAATAGTTCTACTGGAATTCCATCACATTCAGTAGCTTTATTCACAGCAGTACTTCCTAAGGCCCACTTGACTTTGCACTCCAGAATGTTTGGTTCTGTGTGGCCCCCCATCATAGTCATCTGGCTCATCTGGATCTTTTTTATGCAGTTCTTCTGTGTATTCTTTCCATCTGTTCTTGATCTCTTCTACGTCTACTAGGTCTCTCGTGTTTATATCCTTTATTGTGCCCATCTTTGGGCAATATGTTCCCTTGATATCTCCAATTTTCCTGAAGAGATCTCTAGTCTTTCCCCTTCTATTGTTTTCTTCTAGTTGTATACACTGCTCATTAAAGAAGACCTTATTGTCTCTGCATGCTGTTTTTGGAAATCTGCATTTAGTTGGATATACATTTCCCTTGACACACAGACGACCAATAAACACAGGAAAAAATGCTCAACATCACTCATTATTAGAAAAATGAAAATTAAACCTACAACGAGATGTCACCTCATACCAGTCCGAATGGATATCATCAAAAAATCTACAAACAATAAATCCTGGAGAGGGTGTGGAGAAGAGAGAACCCTCTTGCAGGGTTTGTGGGAATGTGAACTGACCCAGCCACTATGGAGAACAACATGGAGATAAAAAAAAAAACAAAACTAGATATAAAACTACCATACAATCCAGCACACCCACGATGGGGCATAGACCCTGAGAAAATCAGAATTGAAAAAGACACATGTACCCCGGTGTTCATTGCAGGACTATTTACAGTAGCTAGGACATGGAAGCAACCTAGATGTTCATCAACAGAAGAATGGATAAAGAAGCTGTGATACAAAGGAACGGATTGGAGTCAGTTCTAATGAGGTAGATGAACCTGTTATACAGAGTTAAGTGAGTCAGAAAGAGAAAAATAAAACTTTTGTTCAGAGTACTTGAAAAACAAATTTGTTTGCTATTATTAATAGTATAAAACACTTTACTCTCAATAACAGCATTTTTATTTGCCTTGTTATCAACCTGAGTTTCTCTTAGAATGGGAGCTTTTAAAAACCATGTATTTTAAGATACTGTTAATTTTATGATCTATCCTAACAGTGGCATGGTAGCATTTTAAAGAAGGTCTGTGTGTTCAGCTGCTCATTTGCTTCTGACTCCCGGGGACCCCGTGGACTATAGCCTGCCAGTCTCGTCTGTCCATGGAATTACCCAGGCAAGAAAACTGGAGTGGGTTGCCTTTTCCTTCTCCAGGGGGATCTTCCCAGCTCAGGGACTGAACATGTGTCTCTTGAGTCTCTTGCACTGGCTGGCAGATTTTTTTTTTTTACCACTGTGCCACCTGGGAAGCCCAATGTAAAATGTAATTACATATAAAAAATAATTTTTTAAAGACTTGGGAATGTGTATACCAAATAAAGTCACATTTCCCACGAGAGCAATCATTTTCTTTTTATTAACACAGAAACACACACATACACACAAAACACAAACACATACATAGCCTCTGTTGACTCTGGGGAGAGGAGGAAGGAGGGACATTTATGTAGTAGCCTGCTTCCACCGCAGCGTGCTTCTCATTGTTCTTAATATGGTTCTGTGTTATCAGAAATTTTAGTGGCAAATGTCAAAAAAAAAACCCTCAAACTGACAACTTAAAAATTGAGTTTCTTGACTCACTAATGAAAAGTTGTGAGTGGAGGTCAGAGAGGAGACTATGCCTAGGCTGAAGCCTGGCCTCTGCCGTCGGGCTGTCCTGGTTCCACTGCTCACTAACTCCATGCAGTTTTGCTCACTTAGTGCTGAATATTGTGAGAAGTATTTAGCAACAAGTATTGCTAAGTAAGCAATACTTATTCAGCCTCCATCTCACTCTGTGAAGTGTGCCAAGTGTTGTATGAGCAGAATGAGACGTGACACCTAGACAGCCCACAGCATTACCATACACTTTTCTTTTCTAAGTCCTTTCTCTGCCCTTTAACCAACATTTCACCGTTTCCCCCAAATCCCAGCTGCTGGCAAACGTCACTCGACTCTCTGTTTCTGTGAATGACTTTTTTAGGTTCTGCATGTAAGTGAGATAACACATACAGTGTTTGTCTATCTCTGACTTATTTCACTTGGCAGAATGCCTTCCCTGTCCACTCATACTTTCACAAAAGGCAGAGTTCCCTTCCTTTTATGACTGAATAATATTCCACTGGGTATAAATACAGTTGATCCTTGAACAGCATAGGAGTCAGGTGTGCCAATCTTCCATGTGATTGAAAATCCATAATTTCTTATAGATTGTAATTAATTGAGTCAATTTTTCAATCTGTTCTGATACTCTGTCTTTATTGGTTTGTTTCAGCTATTTACACTTAATGAAATTATTGCTATGTTAGCACTGAAAAATTTATCATTGGATTCAGTTCAGTTCAGTCGCTCAGTCGTGTCTGACTCTTTGCGACCCCATGAATCGCAGCATGCCAGGCCTCCCTGTCCATCACCATCTCCCGGAGTTCACTCAGACTCACGTTCATCGAGTCAGTGATGCCATCCAGCCATCTCATCCTCTGTCGTCCCCTTCTCCTCCTGCCCCCAATCCCTCCCAGCATCAGAGTCTTTTCCAATGAGTCAACTCTTCGCATGAAGTGGCCAAAGTACTGGAGTTTCAGCTTTAGCATCATTCCTTCCAAAGAAATCCCAGGGCTGATATCCTTTAGAATGGACTGGTTGGATCTCCTTGCAGTCCAAGACACTCTCAAGAGTCTTCTCCAACACCACAGTTCAAAAGCATCAATTCTTAAGCGCTCAGCTTTCTTCACAGTCCAACTCTCACATCCATACATGACCACAGGAAAAACCATAGCCTCAATATGCCAGCAAATTTGGAAAACTCAACAGTGGCCACAGGACTGGAAAGGTCAGTTTTCATTCCGATCCCAAAGAAAGGCAATGCCAAAGAATGCTCAAACTACTGCACAATTGCACTCATCTCACATGCTAGTAAAGTAACGCTCAAAATTCTCCAAGCCAGGCTTCAGCAATATGTGAACCATGAACTTCCTGATGTTCAAGCTGGTTTTAGAAAAGGCAGAGGAACCAGAGATCAAATTGCGAAGATCCACTGGATCATGGAAAAAGCAAGAGAGTTCCAGAAAAACATCTATTTATGCTTTATTGACTATGCCAAAGCCTTTGACTGTGTGGATCACAATAAACTGTGGGAAATTCTGAAAGAGATGGGAATAGCAGACCACCTGACCTGCCTCTTGAGAAATCTGTATGCAGGTCAGGAAGCAACAGTTAGAACTGGACATGGAACAATGGACTGGTTCCAAATAGGAAAAGGAGTACGTCAAGGCTGTATATTGTCACCCTGCTTATTTAACTTATATGCACAGTACATCATGAGAAACTCTGGACTGGAAGAAACACAAGCTGGAATCGATTGCTGGGAGAAATATCAATAACCTCAGATATGCAGATGACACCACCCTTATGGCAGAAAGTGAAGAGGAACTCAAAAGCCTCTTTTTTTTTATTTTATTTTATTTTTAAATTTTACATAATTGTATTAGTTTTGCCAAACATCAAAATGAATCCACCACAGGTATACATGTGTTCCCCATCCTGAACCCTCCTCCCCCCTCCCTCCCCATACCATCCCTCTGGGTCGTCCCAGTGCACCAGCCCCAAGCATCCAGTATCATGCATCGAACCTGGACTGGCAACTCGTTTCATACATGATATTTTACATGTTTCAATGCCATTCTCCCAAATCTTCCCACCCTCTCCCTCTCCCACAGAGTCCATAAGACTGTTCTATACATCAGTGTCTCTTTTGCTGTCTCGTACACAGGGTTATTGTTACCATCTTTCTAAATTCCATATATATGCGTTAGTATACTGTATTGGTGTTTTTCTTTCTGGCTTACTTCACTCTGTATGATAGGCTCCAGTTTCATCCACCTCATTAGAACTGATTCAAATGTATTCTTTTTAATGGCTGAGTAATACTCCATTGTGTATATGTACCATAGCTTTCTTATCCATTCATCTGCTGATGGGCATCTAGGTTGCTTCCATGTCCTGGCTATTATAAACAGTGCTGCGATGAACATTGGGGTACACGTGTCTCTTTCCCTTCTGGTTTCCTCAGTGTGTATGCCCAGCAGTGGGATTGCTGGATCATAAGGCAGTTCTATTTCCAGTTTTTTAAGGAATCTCCATACTGTTCTCCATAGTGGCTGTACTAGTTTGCATTCCCACCAACAGTGTAAGAGGGTTCCCTTTTCTCCACACCCTCTCCAGCATTTATTACTTGTAGACTTTTGGATCACAGCCATTCTGACTGGTGTGAAATGGTACCTCATAGTGGTTTTGATTTGATTTCTCTGATAATGAGTGATGTTGAGCATCTTTTCATGTGTTTGTTAGCCATCTGTATGTCTTCTTTGGAGAAATGTCTATTTAGTTCTTTGGCCCACTTTTTGATTGGGTCATTTTCAAAAGCCTCTTGATGAAAGTGAAAGTGGAGAGTGAAAAAATTGGCTTAAAGCTCAACATTCAGAAAACGAAGATCATGGCATCCAGTCCCATCACTTTATGGGAAATAGATGGGGAAACAGTGGAAACAGTGTCAGACTTTATTTTGGGGGGCTCCAAAATCACTGTAGATGGTGATTGCAGCCATGAAATTAAAAGACGCTTACTCCTTGGAAGGAAAGTTATGACCAACCTAGATAGCATATTCAAAAGCAGAGACATTACTTTGCCAACGAAGGTTCGTCTAGTCAAGGCTATGGTTTTTTCCTGTGGTCATGTATGGATGTGAGAGTTGGACTGTGAAGAAGGCTGAGCGCTGAAGAATTGATCATTGGATTACATGTTTTCTATTTGTTCTCTCTGATTTTTCTTTCAATGTTTTCCCTGTCCTGCTTTCCTATAGATTATTGAATGTTCTGTTCATTTTCTTGTATGGGTCACTCATGGGTCTGCTCAGAAGTTTATACCCAGAGTGAGGAATCCTTTCCACCAGCAGTTTCATCTCACATCCTCCTCCTTTTATTCTGCAGTTGGATGGGGAGAGTTGCTTTTTGCTCTCCTTTATTTACTTCATGGTTGTGGTGAGGTTGATCACTTACTCTCCACCCCACCATCTCTGCAGCCAAGAATGCTGACTCGGCAGCGTTACTGAAAGGTAGGGAGGGCCACAAGGACCTTTCATTGAGTACTGAGGTCTCCAACCAGCCTGCCTTCTTTTCTCCTTCAGTCTTCTGATGCTTGCTCTATATCTTTCATCAGGGGTTTTACTTGTACTTAGCAGAAGCAATGGGGTAAAATGTGCCTCTTCTTGCCTCAAACTGGAAATGTGATCTGTAGCAAATTTCTTAATCATTTGTATTATTTTAATATGGCCATTGTACTGTGCATAAAATAAAATCACACCATTTGGGGATTGTTGTTTTGTATACAACCTTCCCTTCTCTTTCTCTCTCTCTCTTTCTGTACACACACACACACACACACATACACACAGCCTGTGGTGAGTATTCAGCTTCACAGTCTGGTTGAACTGCTTTCGTAAATCTCTGTCTCCATGTTATCGAGTAGGATATTAAGGAAACTTTATTTGTGGGGATGAAGAAAAGACGATGTGGATGATATGAATTATGTCCCAAAGCCAAAATACTATTTAAAAATACCAACCTTTGTTTATTCCTGCCAGGAAAGGAGTATTTGAGGGCTTTTTATTTTTTAAAATGATGTATGTAAAACTAGCTAGTGTTTTATTAAAAGAGATGAGCTAACTGCACTTTCAGCTAATAAGCCATTTAGGAGGTTTTATAAAAATTTAGAATTTTATTCCTTGCAGGGACAGTGGTGGTTTTCTACTCTACTTCTTCATTTTAAAAAGGAATAATTTAAGACAACTTCACAGTATTTACACAGTCTGAATCTATTGTGTTATATTTTGGTAAGATAACAGAATTTTCAGGGAATGACTTGGACTAGTTAATCTCTTCTTTATGTGTTGAAATATTTTTAATATTTTATACAAAGTACATTTTCTGGAATTACAGAGTAGGAAGAAATCACTACTAATATACTATTTTACTGACTTTTAGATCAGTTACTGTTAAAGACCTATGGCTACAGTATTGTATTTTTTAGGTATTAATATTTCCAGGGTGCTCAATCCTTAGGCAATAAGTTTCTGCAATGTCAATAAGTCAAAGACCATTCATTCCACTCCTGTTCAGTGATGTCTCTGCAACTCAACGGCAGAAATGCATTGTTTTGTTTGTTTGTTTTTTAATTTTTAAAATTCCCTTGTCTGTGCCCCTCAGCATGCAGGGCGCTTAGTTCCCTGACTAGGGACCAGAGATTCAACCAGGACCCCCTTCAGTGGCCGCCTGGAGTCCTAACCACTGGACCGGCAGTACCACAGACCTGTTTTTACAGCATGTGTTTGATTGGACACTGGCTGCATGCATATTGAGGTGCATTTTGAAATACCTTTGGGTTAAACAACCTCTTGCATTGATCTACCATCTACCCAGTGAAGCTTTCCTTCTCTTGTTCTTAGTTCTTTCCTTGTCTAGCTTAAATCACAGTATTCCCTTTACTGTCACCCCCTTGCATGTTCCCTGGAGCATGCCCCCGGTGCCCCTCCCCCACCCCTGCTCCCCCTCCTACCCCCACCTTCCCCTTTCTGCTGCAGCCCTGCACCCAGGCAGGTGAGTACCCCAGACACAGAGACCCGGGCTGGCTTGCTTCCTGCTGAAGTCAGCATTGTTGACTTGCCGTGAGCTCTGCAAGCTGCCAGGAGTCCAACAGTGTTGCCCTGGTGTATTTCTTCTCTCCATCCACTCGATGATTCTCATACTTCCCCTCACTCCCCAGACCTGCCCAGTTTTCTCCCCGTTTGGTTCTCCGTCCATGAACTCGCTTCCTCTTTCGCTGTGAAAACAGAAGCCACCTGCTGGGGCCCCCACGAGCTCCCCTCCTTCCCCCTTCTCTGGACAAACATCCTCTCTCTTGTCCCCTCCATCCCCCGCCCCGCTCATGCCGTAGGTCCTATTTTTCCTGGTCCGGGTCCATCCTGCAGTGGTTTACCCCAGTGTCTCCTGACATGACCTTTTTCCTTCTCAGCTGGATGTTCCGCATCACGATCCCAACATCCCATTTTTCTTTCATCTTAAAATTCTTCTTGTCACCTCATTTTCCCCTCTACCTTACACCCCTCTTCCCCTTTGTAGAAACCTCCTTGGAAGAGCTGTGTGCGTTAGCGACCTCCAATTTCTCTCCCACTTTTTTCTTTCCTTCACCTTGTCCCTAAACTGTGCTCTTGGAGGTCGCCAGCGACGCCATGCTGGTGGACAGGTCAGCTCAGCCCTCGTCCCATCTGACAGACTGGGGTCAGACCACTCCCTTCTAGCAAGGGGTGACCAGCACTAGGCCTCTGCTCCTCTGCTTCTTCTCCCACCTTCCTGGACACTCTGCTCTGCCTGTCTGCCGGCTCCTCTCCTCCCTGACCTCGGGATGTCAGAGGACCTATCGTTGTAACCATTTTATTTCCTTGGTGATTTCATCCAGTGTCCTGACTTTAGGTTTTCTCTAAACATTGGTAACTCCCAACTTGTATTTCGTCGCCTGGGTTTCTCTCCTAAGCTCGCATCGCTGTGTGAGACCCGTCGGGATGATTGCTGCTTAATGCCTGTGTCAGCATGTGATCAGCCCGCCCATCCGTCAGCCTCCCACTCGGAGCGTGGCCAGACAAGCCCCTGTCGTTCCCCTTGAAGATCTGCTCCCCTCAGCTTCACAGCAGTTTGCTGCTAGCTTTTATCCTCACTATCCTCCTCTTCTATCTTGTCTCATCCCATCATAGCCATTTGATACCATTCTAATAATTCTCAGCAGTCTACCCTCAACCAATCAGGCGGAGGCTTGCTATCCAAACAATTCAGATCGTGTTCCTCCTCTGCTCAGAATCCTCCAGTGTCTTTTAGTTGGGCTTGGGATAAAAGCAAAGTCCATATGGGGACCTTCAACATCCGTCTAACCTGACGCCCTCTTTCTTACGCGTCTCTTGTTCATTTCCCTTTGGTTACAGCGCAGCACCTGCTTCTCTGTCTGATCGCAGACTAAGCTGGATTTCACCCCAGGGTCTTTGGACTCCCTGTTCCCTATGTCTGAACTACTCTTACCTGGAAGAGCGCATGACTCACATCCTTCCCAAATTAGCTCTTTACTGAAACGTGCTCATTTCACGGGACCTTTCTTCACGCTTTCTGGGTCCACATTGTGACACCTCCATACACAAACCTTCGTTTCCCTTCCCTCCATGTGACCTATTATTCAAAAAAGCATGGATTGTACTTGTTGATTTTATCTGTTTTCTATCTTCCCCACTTGAACCTAAGTTCCATGAAAGCAAGGGATTTTCTCAGTGTAGTTTACTGTTGTAACTTCAATACCTAGAAAAGACTCTGGCCTATACTGGATACTCAAGAATGTTTATAGAATGGTTAGAGTGAATGAGAATGTTTATAGAATGGTTAGAGTGAATGAGAATGTTTATAGAATGGTTAGAATGAATTAATTTTTCAGGCTGGAAAAGAATCCATGTAATATAATTGTTATGACTTTATTTGAGAGAATATTGTTTGGGAAATGAGATATACAACTAGTTACTCCATAAAATCCAGAATCAATCATTGTAGAAAAAAATATTTCTCTAGGGTAACAATCAAGTCCTGTAAGTCTTTAGGAATTATGTTTTGCAGGTCATTGATCTCTTCTTTCTTTATAAGTGCAGGTCACACCATTCAACAACTTTCTCTAAGTTTTTAAGTCCGTGGACAGGTTGAACAGAGGTGTCAGTGGCTGGCTCTGCATCTGTGCACTGGAAACCCTCTGTGCATCATTCACGCACCTCCTCTTATCAGGCGGGCTCACCAGCTCAAAGCATTTTCCTTTCTCATCTGAGCAGGTTCCCATTTTAAGATTCGTTAATCAATACCTTTTTCCATTTACATCGTATTAAGAAGCAATTTAAAAGTTTAATCAAAGACTTCAGCAATTGGGGCTGATTATGCATGCTGAATTAAATCTGGGGGCTGCAGACTGCAGATTGATTCATGGATGAGGTCCTCAGCGCTGGGAAGTGAAGGGAAGCAGGGCTTCTCTCTGTGCTGTGAACGCGGCGGGTGGGGGAGTATTGATCTATTTCCCTTTGTGCTTCAGTGCTCCTCTGGTCAATTATTTACAGATCACCCAGACGGGGATTCTCAGGAGCCTCTGAAAGAGGCAGGGTGATTTCCTGTGCTTAGAGGCTGGCGTTAATGATGAGGTTATAATATGAAAGCACGTGGTTGAAAAGAAACAGATTCGACCCAGTGGGTGATGACCAGGGGGCTTAATCAGGGTTTCTCTATTTTATTTGTAATTAATTTTTATTGGAGTGTAGTTGATTTACAATGGCGTGTTAGTTTCTGCTACACAGCAAAGTGAATCAGGTATGCATATACATATATCCACTCTTAGATTCTTTTCCCTTATAGGTCATTACAGCCTACTGAGTAGAATTCCCTGCGCTATGCAGTAGACCCCTGTTAGCTATCTATTATATATATAGTGGTATGTATATGTCAATCCCAATCTCCCAAATTATCTCTCCCCCACCCCATACCCGTGGTCACCATAAGTTTGTTTTCTACGTCTGTAGTCGACTCTACCTCTGTTTTATAAATAAGTTCGTTTGTATCATTTTTTTAGGTTCCACATATGAGTGATATTATATGGGATTTGTTCCTCTCTGTCATGACTTATTTCACTCAATATGACAGTCTCTAGTTTCATCCAATTTTTAATTTATTTTATATAGTTCCCTGTGATATACAAAAAAGGTCACTTTAAATAAAAACTATTGATATAAAGCAGCTCTGCATCTCTATGTTCTGAGTGGCCTTCCAAATGTTGAACATGGCCCCATCAGAAGGAAAACACAAAGCTGGTGATTCATTTTGCTGTATGGGTGTAAAAATAGATGGTCACAAAGCTCCCTGCTACTTTTAAGACTCAGTGCTGCTAATATGGCACTCATTTTGTAATAAATATTTTTCAAGAGCCTGTTTGTTTCAAGTCCTATGTAATGTCCTGGGAATATAAAAAGTGAATAAGAAAGCATTTTAAAACTTCTTTTTCTAAGGAATTAATTATGAGTATTTTATGAGATAAATAATAGTGCTGTGAACTAGATTATATTAATATTCACAAAATGTAGATGAAGAAGTTGACAGTTTAGCTTTCCTTTGAATGATGTATGCAGTATCACACTGCTGGAAAGCTGTGGAAATAGAATTCAAGCTATGCTGGCCTGCATTCAGAAACAGAACACCTGTGAGCTGTGCTATACTAGGAACCGGGACGTAGCCCACCGAATCCATTTGCTGACACCCTACCCCACCAGTGTGACTGTATGTGGAGACTTGGCCTGTAAAGAGGTGATTGAGGTTAAACGAGGTCATTGCAGGGCAGGGCCCTCACCTAGCATGACCGATGCCTTTATAAGAGAAGGAAGAGACAGCAGAGACATGGCACACGAAGCCAAGGCCGTCTGAGGGCACGGTGAGGACGCGGCTGCCTGCCACGGAGGAGCCAGCCCTCTTCTTGGACGTCCAGCCTCCAGACCTGGGAGAAATGCTGTTGAAGTCAAGCCGTCTGTGATCATTAGCTACAGCAGCCCGAGTGACTAAGGTGTCATACCTTGTCCCAGGGGTCCGAAGTCTCTTTTGAAACTTGCCACAGGACTCTGTGTACAAGTAGATTAGATGTGGAATAAATATTGACTAATACAGACCCATCAAAGACACCCTAAACCAATTCAGCAGAGATCCCAGCCAATCCTGTGACAGCAAACCCACTGGACTGATGGTAAGCAGCCTATTGTCGAATCTACTGCGGCAAGAGAAGCCCCATCACCCAGACCTGCTTGGTGGCTGAAGGACTTCTAAGAGGTCTCTGGAAGCAGAGCGAATGACTGGAAGCTGTTGAAGGAGAAGCAGTGGCTCAAAGGTGAGAAACGACTCTGTGTATATAGAAGATAGGGAGCCTGCTGTGGAAGCAGAACTCTTTTTAAAACAAGAGAGAGATCGGTAAAATGTGATGAATACAAAATTTTTGAGTGTGTACATTCACAAGCATACTCCACACCCCTGAATAATTTCTAAATGAGACATATTTCCCGGCTCCCCTGGTGGCTCAGTGGGTAAGAATCTGCCTGCCAATTCAGGAGACACAGGTTCGATCCCTGGTCTGGGAAGATCCCACGTGCCGCGGAGCAACCAAGCCGGAGCCCCGCAACGCCCGAGCCTGCGCTTTAGAACCTGGGACCCACGGCTCCGGAGCCCGCCTGCTCTAGAGCCTGCGCTCTGCCCCAGGAGAAGCCTGCGCAGAGAGAAGCCTGCACACGGCATCTAGAGTAGCCCCTGCCCCTCACCACGACTGGAGAAAGCCCACAATCGGCGATAAGTAAATAAATGAAAATTTAAAAATATTAAAGAAAAATGTTTTCAGATGAAAATGGAGGTCAGCTACTCTAGGATAAGCTCCAGTTCAGATGCCAGGAAGTATGATTTTTAGTGCAGATTTATTCAAACTGGTGAAAGGCCAGTGCCTTCATTTTCTGTTTGTTTAGTATTTTCCCTGACAGTTTTACAGCAATGAAGATGTTGACTTGCTTCCGTAATCCATGTTGAGTAGCTGACTAGGTATTTATCTTATATTTCATTCCAACCAAATCCTTTCTGAAGGCAGAGCCAGTGGCAGCCTTCATCTGACAGGTGGTGTTCTTGGCAGCCCACATGGACAGCTCATTGGTGGGCTCTGAGGCGCCTCTAGAACAGTTAATCTGGACTTGATTCTTCTCTTATATAAGAGAATTAATGTTCCAGGTTTTTTTTAGAATTAGATTATCTGTGAAGAAGTAATGCAAATAACAGGTGACAGTTTCCTGTACACGATGAGCAACTAAAAGCATTTTCCATTTGCTTGATGGTGTTGTAAGACTTAAACTGTCCAGAAACTTTTATCCAAAGAACAGCAGTGGAAAGTGCACGTGGAATGCTCATATTTCTCCGTTTGGAATGAACCAAGAAACTGTGTTAAGAGAGTGCTTACAGCATGTTCTTAGGCCTGTGAAATTCTAAACCGGGAACTGCTCCTATTAGCTGAGAATGTGCTAAGTCAGGTCAAGGATCTCAGGCTTCAGAGATACTCTACCTGTCGGATCTTTGCTTGCCCTAACAGTCAGAGGCTGCACTTCTACTCCAGTACCTATGAATGTTTTACCCTCCCAATGACATCCTTGGAAACAATGTTTCATTTGTTAATTCAAAATACCAGAAGCTCCAATGGCATCATTTACATGTGTGCTGTCATTTAGGAAAACGTTATGTGTAAGACACCGTTTGGAGATGCACACTCTGCAACCTGTGCAACTGTATGCAGCCACCTTCCCCTCCTCCCTCCACCTTCGTAGCCACAGTCCTTTACTCTGAGCACCACATTTGTATTTCTTCTTGTATTTCCTTTTCCTAAGATTTGTTACCTCTTGATCCACAAAGGAATTTATCAGTTATAGCAAAACAATTTATTATTTGGAGGGATTACCTACCTGAGGTCCTTTGCTCTCTGCTAGTCGTTTGAGATTACTAAACTCAGGGAAAGAATAGCATACTTTAGAATTATAGTTTAAAAACCATAGTTCATAATACCATAGGTAAAGTGTACCACATTTATTTTGCTTTAAAATGATTGAAAGTGTGTGTCTACATCTCTGGTGACATTTACTATAAATTTAATATTCATGAAGAAAACAACATTGCTTTTAATTTCATGGCGGTACTGTTACTTGTCACAGCCCTCATTTAAACAAAATTCTTTTTCAGTTCAGTTCAGTCGCTCAGTCATGTCCGACTCTTGCGACCCCATGGACTGCAGCATGCCAGGCCTCCCTGTCCATCACAGGCTTCATTTAAGCAAAATTCATTTTGCTGATCTTTATAAGGTGGTGTATTTATTCTTCATGCTATTTATGTAATATCCATGAGAGGGCAGTAGAGGACCTGGTTCTGATGGTAAGAAATTGTGCCACATGAAATTTATTTTTAAAAAGTGCCAGCCTTTGAGTTACTATTTAGATTGTACTAATGCAGCTGCCACCATTGTCAGCTGCTATGGGGAAAGGTGAAGCTTTTTTAAATGTATTCTTTTATTGGCAGTAGTAGACATCATTTCAGGTAAATTTTATTCATTAATAATACTCGATGGTTTTATTACTATGTTGATCAAGTTAGAGGTTTGTGGCCATTAAATTCATTTATGAATAAATATCTAAACTATTCAATTTGGGTCTTTTTTTTTTAATTGAGAAAGCATCAAGCGTTTGTAGAAAAAAAAAAACAATTGGATAAATTAGTGTGAATTCAGATGACTGTTCTATTTGCTCTGGTACTCTGTTTGATACGAATTTTGGATGCGTGAGAAGCCTGTGCCTGCTGCCTTCCTCCTGAAGCCAGCAAGATAAGCATTTTATTAATTTCAGAATCATCATTTGTATAACCATCCCCCACATTTAAGTTGGCTCGTAGCTAATATTCCCACATATCAAGTTAACTTTGTCACAAGAAACCCCTTCTGCAAGCTGCTTATCTTGGCAGGACCATTATGAAGCCGTATGACTCAAAGGATGGGTTATGAATGGTAACAGAGTTCCTGTTTAATCTCCGGGAGAGCACAGACCTCATGGCATCAGAAGCATGTTTCTACTTCTAATAATTAAGCCATTATAAGCTCCGTATGGTAGAGTTTTCTGTTCATAACTGCTTAGATATCATGACGTTGGACCTAGCCAATGGGAGTGCCTAAAGCATCACAGACCCTGGGTTTGGAGTCATCAGCTTGGATTTTGTCCATGCCAGAGATGGAGAGGGCTTCCCTGGTGGCTCAGACGGTAAAGAACCTGTCCACAATGCGGGAGACCTGGGTTTGATCCCTGGATTGGGAAGATCCCCTGGAGGAGGGCATGGCAACGCACTCCAGTGTTCTTGCTTGGAGAGTCCCCCTGGACAGAGGAGCCTGGAGGGCTGCAGTCCATGGAGTCACAGAGTCAGATAGGACTGAGTCATGGAGAAGTGATTTGGGGCAATTTATGTCACTTTCCTGAGACATTTTCCTGAACTGTTTAAAAAGAATAATAATTTTGCCTATTATATAGGGATGGGTATGATGGGTAATGGAGAAGGCAATGGCACCCCATTCCAGTACTGTTGCTTGGAAAATCCCATGGACGGAGGAGCCTATTAGGCTGCAATCCATGGGGTCGCTAAGAGTCGGACACGACTGAGCGAATTCTCTTTCACTTTTCACTTTCATGCATTGGAGAAGGAAATGGCAACCCACTCCAGTGTTCTTGCCTGGAGAATCCCAGGGACGGGGAAGCCCGGTGGGCTGCCGTCTATGGGGTCGCACAGAGTCGGACACGACTGAAGTGACTTAGCATAGCATGATGGGTAAATGGCCTAGCACTTAGTAATGTGACCAGCACTTAGGAACAACTCAGTAAATGCTTATATTTATTAGTTTTAGTATTTCATATAGTTTATGTAAAAAGGCTATTAGAAATAGCTTTATTTTTGAAGGCAATAGTCACTATGTTACGAGGCCCCATGGAAGGAATGTGTTTCTAATTTTAGCACTATCATGCCTTATGTTATACTGACAATTAATTGGCTTTACCAATGATCACTTTGAACCTACTTGCTGTCATGGTTTTGACTTTGCATTAGTTGTTAGAAAGCTTACATTCAAAAAATTGCCTTGTTTCTAGCAAATTTGATTTTATACTCCTACTTTTTTTATATCTATTCCTTTCTATACATTTCCCCCTATTTTCTGTTTTCTTAATACACTTTTATTACTTTTTATTATGAATATTTTTTTGCAAGAGGCTTTAAATTTCTTCTTGGACTAGTTTTGAAGTGCAATCATCCATGCAGACAAATGAACAAAATGGATTTGAGTGGTTCTTGAGGATAAAGAGGTCCTTGAGGAGGTCCATCTAGTCAAAGCAGTGGTTTTTCTAGTAGTCATGTATGGATGTGAGAGTTGGACCATAAAGAAAGCTGAGCACTGAAAGATTGATGCTTTTGAACTGTGGTGCTAGACAAGATTCTTGAGAGTCCCTTGGACTGCAAGGAGATAGGAAATAAGCCCCTAATATTCATTGGAAGGACTGATGCTGAAACTCCAATACTTTGGCCACCTGATGTGGAGAGCTGACTCATTTGAAAAGACCCTGATGCTGGGAAAGATTGAGGGCAGGAGGAGAAGGGGACGACAGAGGATGAAATGGTTGGATGGCATCACCGACTCGATAGACATGAGTTTGAGTAAACTCCGGGAGTTGGTGATAGACAGGGAGGTCTGGCGTGCTGCAGTCCATGAGATCTCAAAGAGTCAGAAACAACTAAGCAACTGAACTGACTGACTGAGGAGCAAACTATAATTTATTGAAAGGAAGGTGGTGTGCATCAGTGCTAATCATTAGATATTTCACTTCATGGGTTCTACTAACTTTGACCTCAATAAAAGTATTATTTGACATTAAACACCAAACGTAGATATGAAAGAAGCCTATGTGTATATAACTCATGGAGGAGAAAACGCAAAGGAAAGTTTATAATTTGAGAGAGTGATGCTCCCAGCTCTCTCACTCTGAGTATGTATTTATGATACAAACTCACTAGTTCACAAGGATCATCATTCTATCCTGGTGTGGTTGAAATCATATTTATGTGTAGTTGCTAAATTCTTAATGCCCATCCTCTATATGGACACAGGAAAATACAGAAATTAATCCTGCTTCTGAGATGGGAAAGTTTACCCCAAAGAGACTCTTTTTTTTCCCCCGGTGTTAGTCTGGAAGCGGTCAGGACTACAACCTTGGAAAGCTTTAGGCACAGACATCAGCTTGCTTTTCAGTGCTGTGAAGATTATATGTTGTCAAACCTCTGAGTTTTATAATTAGAAAAATAAATAAATATTAAGTTTTCTTGTCTAAGCCAGTCTATAAAAGTATGTGTGGTCTATAGGATTTTAATTATATTTTAAACATATAGAAATAGCACCAATAAAACAAATACCAACAGTGGGGGAAAAAAGACTCTATGTTGTGAAGATCATTTTATTTTGAAAAAACTAAAGCCTTTTGCCTTCGGAGATTGTATCCCTGCCCCTGATGGTTTTTGCTTATAATCACTCAAATCACTCGAGTGCTTCACAGGTGGTATGACTCACGCTGCAGAGCACCTGTTTTCCCTTCGATTAGGAAACCTGTGACCAGAGTACACTCCAGGCTTTGCAGCAAAGCTAATTAAGCTCTCCCAGTTCTCACTGTGGTTCACTGGGAGCTTATGTTTCCAGAACGGGCCGAAGCTCCTTAACATTCTTGGAAGTTGTTGGCAACCAACCCTCCATTCTCTTTGTCCTTGTTAATGTGGCTGCCGTGGAGCGGCGGCGTCTCGTCCTTTGAAATACGTTGGCCATGGTTATTCTTCCTCCATTCATAGTAGAGTGAAAGATGAGAGGCAGCAACCATGTGATACAGAATATCGTGGGCTCAGGTGTCAGAGAGGATGTTTCAGGACATCTGAGGACACCTAGGCTCTGCTTTTGCTCTGTGCAGAAACATTTCTTCTTCGTTTTTTACTACATTGTAAATCACTTGGTTTCCAAGTTTACCCATTTTACTAGACGCTCCATGAGGGTGGAGTCTGTGCTTCCCTTTCATCTCTGCAGTGTTTAGCGTTCTCCCCTAGATGTTACAAATATCGCTGATGCCCTGAACAGACCCGTGAGTTCTCACCTTCCACCAGTGACTTCCTGATAGTGGCTTGTCTGATGGATTCCTCTGGCCGTGGGAGAATACACCCTAAGCGGTCTAGAGGGGCCAGCGAGTTAACACCCCCGGGTAACTGATGGGCATTGGTAGGAAAATACCCCAGGTTCTCAGCCCTGAGCTGGGAGAACTCAGATACGTTCTGCACACTGACTTCAGGGCCCCCGGGGACTGAGCCCGGTGTCCTCACATGGGTGATCCACTCACATATGCACCTTCTGGGGGCTTCCTTTCTTTACTTCTTCTCTTCCCCAGCCTCCTAGAGTTCCCTTACATCAAATAAATCACTTGCACTCAAGGCTCTCTTTCAGAATCTGTGTTTGGGGAAACTCAAAGTAACACATTGTGTATGCCAGGATCACCATATGTACCTGGTGAATGATGGTTGGATGGGTTGGTGCTTGGAGAAGGGTGAACGGATGCCTGGGTGGGTGGGTAGATGTGCATAGCTTTTGCCTTTGTTTTGGTTATCAAGTATTCTTACCTTAAAGAAAAATTTAGCTAGGTAGTAGCCAATTAGCTAAGGTACCAATCTAAAGGTTTTCTCTCTCTTTCCTCAAAGTTATCTGTTTGTTTCATATGATATCAGCATAAGATAACTTGATAGGTAGGTAAAATGTCGTCACAGTAACTGAGGTCAAACAAGCATTGTCCTCCATATGTAGTCAAGCCGATGTTGCTATTTTGCACGGATGTCTGTTGAGAACTGATACTGAACTTTGAGTTGAATTCAGTGCAAAGTATCAATCCGTCAAGATGTCAGGTTCAGCTTTAAGCATAAAACCTGCAATGTAATTGCTGTAGTGAGCAGGTATTGATGAAGAAAAGAAGGTGTCACTGTTATTTCCATTCATACTGTGTTTTATTTTTAAACTTGAATGGCATTATTTCTGCAAGTGTTTTCTAATGAAAAATTGCAGTGTCATTATATTGCAGACTTATTATATAAGTCATATGCTCTGTGATCTATGAATCTTGGAAAGTACTACTATTACTGAGTTAACGTTTTCAGAAAACCCTATACAATAATTTTATATGTGGAAAAACTCCAATTGTTATATGTCACCATGAGTAAAAATGAAACATAACATTTCAGTGTAAAGTATACAATGCATGGCTTGTTATACGTTAAAATAACTTTTAGCATTAAATTCTTGATCACCCTAGCTGCTGAAAGGACTTGAACTTCAAAAACAACAATATAAAATTGAAAAATGTGAGTTATTTTTCAGTGTTATAACAATACTAGCTGTATTTCTAGATGAGCTTATCACAAAACATTTTTTGCAGAAACTCTTTCTTAGTCTCTCCAATACTATGTCATAACTAGAATATAGCCTTGCAACTTGATTCCAGAAATGTTATAACTTTTATGATTTTATATTACTTAACAATAGTGAAAGTGAAGTTGTTCAGTCATGTCCGTCTCTTTGCAACCCCATGGACTGTAGCCCACCAGGCTCCTCTGTCCATGGGATTTTCCAGGCAAGAATACTGGACTGGGTTGCCATTTCCTTCTCCAGGGGATCTTCCCGACCCGGGGACTGAACCCGGGTCTTTGCATTGCGGGCGGACGCTTTACTGTCTGAGCCACTCTAACTATTCTGAGAGTTACTACTGAAGTTTTTATTTCCTTAGATAGTTTTTTAATTCCCTTATGCTTTCATTTCTCTTTTTCACTTGTTATTGGAGGGTAACTGCTTTACAATGTTGTATTCGTCTCTGCTGTACAGCAGAGTGAACCAGCCACGCGTGTGCAGGTGTCCCTCCCTCGTGGGCCCCGCCCTCCCCTCCAGGCCCCCCATCCCCCCCAGGCCCCTCCCTCCTCTCCAGGCCCCGCCCTCCCCTCCAGGCCCCTCCCTCCCTTCCAGGCCCCTCCCCTCCAGGCCCCTCCCTCCCCTCCAGGCCCCGCCCTCCCATCCAGGCCCCTCCCCTACAGGCCCCTCCCTCCCATCCAGGCCCCTCCCCTCCAGGCCCCGCCCTCCCCTCCAGGCCCCTCCCTCCCCTCCAGGCCCCTCCCTCCCCTCCAGGCCCCTCCCTCCCTTCCAGGCCCCTCCCCTCCAGGCCCCTCCCTCCCCTCCAGGCCCCTCCCTCCCTTCCAGGCCCCTCCCTCCCCTCCAGGCCATCTCAGAGCCCGAGCTGGGCTCCTTGTGCTAAACAGCAGCTTCACACGTGCTGTCTGTTTCACACATGCAGGATATACATGTCAGTGTTACTGGTAGTGACGTGGATGAAACTAGAGTCTGTCATACAGAATGAAGCATTCCTTCGTATTTTTTACACTTTCTCAACTGACCATTTTTCACTCCTCCTGGATCCAAGCATTAAAATATAATTTGAAAAATTGAAAATGTTTTTTCAGTCATGGTTATCCTGTACCTTAGTGCACAGAATGGGAATGTCAGACACATGACGTGTTCACACGGCGCTGCTCTTCCTGCTATTGATATGTCTATTATTGATGGCAGACGTCAATAACCAATCAGGAGTGTTCATTCCTGCTAAGAGAACATTCTTCAAATCCTTCTCAGTTTATACCTCCTGAAAGCAGCTACAAGGAGACCAGTTCACAAAACAGGTTAGTTATATTTGCTCTTTCAAATACACAGAGAATATAATTTATTACAACTCCATATTTATATGCAACTTTGGAAATTGGATATTCACATACATGCACATACATACATATATGGCCTGTGTACCACATACAACTACTGGCATTTTATATTTGCAAATACTCATTTGAATTCATAAATATTTGTATTTCTATCACTATAAGTATTTAATGTATATAAATTTTTATCTATGGATAATGTTTTCTAGGGAGAAATAAATATGCAGCACACAGTTACTCACTTGGCCTTTAGCCGGAATTTGAAATTTACACCATTTACTTTCACTCAATTGCTAGCGAATTTAATTTTAAATGCTTGTAAAGAATGCGAGTCCTGTTTTCTCACTTCCCTTATTACATATGTATTAATACTGTTAATGATTACAACAGTGATATCATCATATTTATCACTTCTCAGTTGGAGCCTATGAAAGGCACATGAACCGACTAACCAATGCCTTGCCTAGGATTGGTCACTCTTGATGTGAGGCGTGGACTCTAGTACTTCCATTTAATTCTTTTGACCTAGATTAGTTGAGTGGAACTACGCACGTTAATCCTGGGTAGTAGATATGATCTCTGTGGATATACTCGTTCTTGATTAGCAGCCCGTTTTTTTACCTTGTGTTAGTGGGCTGCTGCCTATGGGGTCGCACAGAGTCGGACACAACTGAAGCAACTTAGCAGCAGCAGCAGCAGAGCAGACTCCGGGTGACCCTGCAGCAACAGGCACCCTTCCCTTTGTCTCTGGCATCACGCACTCAGCCTCTGTCATCCACATCCCTGGCCTGGAGACTCACGCCTCATATCTGGCAGTAAGAGCAGACCTCTGAGCCCCTGGTTCTTGGGTTGCTCACTGTCTAAGTCTCCCCACCCTTACTGACAGTAACGTCCCACACATTAGACCCCTTTTTCTTTTTTTCTTTTTTCACTTATATAGACATTTATCATAGACTTCATTTTCTCCAAGGTCTTCTATCATCATAAGTTAGCTATGTCCATCAATTTATTTGAACCAAGGTGTTAATACAATAAGTCCCCTACCTAAGAAACTCCAAGTTGAAAACTTTCAAAGACGTGAAAACGTGTCACGAGTCCAGCCATGTAAGTTTGTTCACGCGTCTGGGGTACATGGTCACGTGCATGCATCCTCTGTAAGCTGGCTGTGCTTCTGTGTGCTTTACCTATGGCACTGTACATAGCACAGCAGTGTTCTTTATTTCAAGCCCAGGATGTCCAGAAGCAAGTGTAAAAGCCGCAGTGATGCAGCTACTACTGCGTTTTTTAAGGCACTGTACTGTAAGATGAGAAATGTTATCTTTTTCGTTGTATTTGTTTTCATATATTGTTTGCCTGGCATTTTGGAAAGTATTATAAAACCATCATGGTGCGATAAACGCCGTTGTCTTAGTTGGGCACCTAGGCTAACTTTGTGGAACTTATGAACAATTTGGACTTAGAAACATGCTCTCAGAATGGAACTCGTTTGTATGTAGGGGACTTTCTGTATTTCACTCTAAATAGCTGCCTTCCTCACCTTAACCCAAGAGATCAACAACCAGGGAAATTTGACCAGCTGCATATAAAGGAATGCAAGTGAAAGTGATATTTTAAAACAGGGGTCCCCAACCCAGGACGTGGTCACGCTGCAGGAGGTGAGTCGCAGGCCAGCGAGTAAGGTGTCCTCTGACTTGCAGCTGCTCCCCGTCACTCGCATCCCCTTGGTCTGTGGAAAAGCTGTCTTCCACGAAACCTGTCCCTGGTGCCAAAACAGTTGGGGACTGCTGTTCTAAAATACTAGGACCTTCCCTAAAGTCTGTCAAAAGATTGGCTGCTTTCCTCTGTGCTACAGCATTATCACTGATCTCGATGCTGAATTATAAATTCAGAGGTTTAGAAATAGAAATCACGCAGGGATAAACCGATTAGGCAGTAGCAAATAGGCAGCACCGGTAATGCCAAAAGCCTGCCCCCACCCCCTTCTTCCTTGCTGAGCGGTGACGGAGGCTCGCCGTCTGTTTAAGTTCAGAGCACCACGTGGCCTCCTCCAGCCCAGTGTTACTGGCACTGATGACTTGTCACTCTGGCCCTAATGCTCCCGCATTCTTATATGAGACAGAAATTAATGGGGCTGGCCGAGCCCACACTGTGGCTTAGTTGAAGAAGAGAATGTAATTCCGCACTTCCTGGGCATCTTCTCTCACTGCCGAGGGTGCTGGAGCCCTCCATCAGTGATTCATCTCTGGATGCACTCAGAAGGACCTGAACTTGGTAGAAAATTGCTTCTATATGTTTTCCCCATGGGAAAAGTGACAGTCCAGCCCCTGAGTGAAACAAAGCCTTAACCCAGAATGGAGCCTACATTTCTTAATATTGCATCAAAGCTGTTGCCCTTTTTTGACAATGGAATTCATATCTCTTGATTCTCTCTGCCTAGCTTTCTCAAAATACCACCTAGGTTCATTGTTCCAAACTGCATCTATGGAATATCCAACACTCGTTATAAAGAGTGAAAATAAAGCTAAATCTGAAAGCACAGTGTATTAATAAAGTAAAATATATTCATAGATGATTTATGTAAACTGATAACATTGAAAAATATAGTTTTTTATCAGCAGGAAATAAAGAAATGAGTATTACAGCCAGTCCTCAGTCACCACTGTCATTCTATTCGTGCTCTGTAAAACTTGTGTGCTCTATAATGTTTTTTTGCATTATTTCTTCTGGTTCCTGATGGTTAGAGGAATGTGATCGGTCTAACATTATTAATTGCTGAAAAGATTTCTTATGGCTATCCATTAATTATTTTAATTTCCCAGACAATACAATTCAGAAATCATTCTTATAACTCTGGAGAAGGCAATGGCACCCACTCCAGTACTCTTGCCTGGAAAATCCCATGGACGGAGGAGACTGGTGGGCTGCAGTCCACGGGGTCGCTAAGAGTCAGACACGACTGAGCGACTTCACTTTCACTTTTCACTTTCATGCATTGGAGAAGGAAATGGCACCCTACTCCAGTGTTCTTGCCTGGAGAATCCCAGGGACAGGGGAGCCTGGTGGGCTGCCGTCTATGGGGTTGCACAGAGTTGGACACGACTGAAGTGACTTAGCAGCAGCAGCAGCTTCTTATAACTTATACAAAAAGAGAGACTTCATTTTGTAGCTGAAGCTAATCCGATGCATGGGTAATAAATAATACCCTATGAAGCGACTTAGCAGCAGCAGCAGCAGCAGCAAACACTACTAACCCTTGTTCTTGTTTTCTTGTTGTTAGTCACTCAGTGGTGTCTAACTCTGTGCGACCCCATGGATGGTAGCCCACCAGGCTCCTCTGTACATGGAATTCTCCAGACAATACTGGAGTGGGTAGCCATTCCCTTCTCCAAGGGACCTTTTCAACCTAGGCAGGGATTGAACTCAGGTCTCCCACATTACAGGCAGATTCTTAACTGTCTGAGTCACCAGGGAAAACCTAATAATACCCTATCATTACGGTGTAATAAATAATATGCTTCCCAGTGGCACAGTGGTAAAGATTCCGCCTACAATGCAGAAGGCATGGCAGGAGCTGTGGGTTCGATCCCTGGGTGGAGAAGGTCCCCTGGAGAAGGAAATGGCAACCTACCCCAGTATTCTTGCCTGGAGAATTCCATGGACAGAGGAGCCTAGTGGGCTGCAGTCCATGGGGTCACAAAAGAGTTGGTCGTGACTGAGTGATGAGCACGCTTGCAAATAAGGCAGAAGGTCCTCACACGCAGCCCGCCCAGGTCCTCCCTGATGGGCTGGGCTGAGCCTGGGATGTGCAGGCGTTCATTCCCTGCAGCTGCACCCTGGACCAGGTCTCAGTTTCCTTGTCTGTCAAGTGGGAACAATGATCGCCCCTACCTCACACGAGTGTTGTGTGCAAGACATAATGTGCTGAGTGCTGGGTTTGTTATTTGGAAAACTTGGTTCCTTTTGATGATTAGTTCCCTAATAAGCCAATGCTTTTACCAGTGGTTTTCAACTCAGATAGCAAGGGAGACTAGCTCATGGAGTATTTTGTAGCTGCAAAGACCTGGATCTTATTCCAGTCCTATTAAATTAGGATTTCTTGGAACAAAATATGAGGATCTTTAATTTCCATAGAACTCCAGGGGTAGTTTATCCTGTAAAGAACAACTAAGCATATGATAGAGACACTGTTTCATTTGCTAAAATTTATTTGATTATTAGACTGCAAGGATATCAAACCAGTCAATCCTAAAAGAAATCAATGCTGAATACTCATTGGAACGGCTGAAGCTGAAGCTCCAATACCTTGGCCACCTGATGCAAAGAGCCGACTCATTAGAAAAGGCCCTGATGCTGGCAAAGATTGAAGGCAGGAGGAGAAGGGGATACAGAGGATGAGATGGTTGGATGGCATCACCAACTCAATGGACATGAGTTTGAGTAAGCTCTGGGAAATGGTGAAGGACAGGGAGGCCTGGTGTGCTGCAGTCCATGGGGTTGCAAAGAGTTGGACATGAGTGAGCAACTGACCAACAAATTTGATTATGTACAGTAGCACAGACATTATTGATGATTACTTGAAGCAACATAATAGCAACAGATTCATGTTGTTAGATTCAGTTCTCATGTTTAGAACTGAAATAACTACTAGTCTCTGAGGAAACAAAAGAAGTAATACATAGTAATCACTGAGTTTGATCATTTAATATGTGCTAAAATGCACTGTTTGGTCCTAGTATTCACAACAGAAAGAGCGTTGTTCTAATGATGCTGTTCCATGATTCTGATGTACAGAAGATCCTAATTTCTTCTGTCCACCTTTCCCTAGCCCTGCCAGATGCAAATGAATGAATGAATGAGCATTTTCTAAGAGTAGATAGTAAAACTGAATCCCTACCCTAGTTAGCAAATCTCTTTATAAAGAGGATTTCATTTCTTTTTACTGTGCAGAGTTCAGTGTTAACCAGGTCAGCAACTGTAATTTTCTGGATCCCTTTGCGTCTGATCGCACTAGGTTGGTTAACAGGTGTCATGGCAAGTGTCAGCAGACAGTAGGAGAACATGGGCCATCCTTCAGAACTCTCTTTCAGGTACCGCAGCCCTCACTGGGTTCCCTGGAGAAAATCTTTTAGTTAATTCACTCAAGTTCATAGACCCTCTGCCTTTGATTTCAGACTCTATGCTTTCGGGCAGTGTGGCTTGTGGCACAGAATATGATTCATACTTGCTAGAGGGTACAGTTTATCTCCCGTAACAATTCTTTATTTTCTAGTGCTTTTGATTGGAACCATTTTTCTTTCTAGTGTGGGCAGAAAGAGACTAACAACTTTGGGATCATTTTTATGCCGCTGTTTCATGTTGTAGATTTTATGTAGCGTGCCCTAGAAATTCATAATTCTAAAAAATGAAGCAAGGGAAACACCGCTAAGAAATGCACATCCCAACAGGAACCGCCTGCCAAACTCAGGGGGTTGTAAAGTACTGAATGAAACATTTACAGTCAGGGAAATAGAAGAAATCGCTGCGTTAAAAAAAAATGAGTCTGAGCATCATAATACTACCTGCAGAAGAACCGCATTATTCTTCCCCTAAAGGAGGGCAATGACAAGAATCAACAAAGTAGATTATAGTGAACAAGTAATAAAACATCTTCTTTTCTCAGGCGGTCTTCCATGGCAGCAGGCATGCTTGGTGAATTTCAGTGCACGTGGAAGCCGAGGGTGACAACCCACTACAGAGCATGCCGTATGTAGGCAGGGGGACCGTTTCTGCCGTGCAGTCACGGGAATCCGTCCTGGTAGTGATGGCAATTGCCTTGGCAGAAATGCATTTTCCATAAGAGCTGGACAAGTTGGTTTCCAACTTGAAAAATTTATGGATACCTTTCAGACCAGAAAAAGAAAGACTCTCACAGGCTTCCACCCCTCCCCAAGGTAGGCAGATTATTTTTATAGTGTGATTTTTATATATCACATATTCTTATATTTTTACATATTTTTATGTATACATATATATATCTTTTATCATATTATATATATATATCTTAATATATAATTATTAATAAAGAACACATTCCTAATGCTGCTAGATTTTATATACTTAAAGTAAAAATTGACTTACTGTTAAATTCAAATAAAATTTGAAAGCTGTACAATTCAGGTTAATCATGCTCCTTTAATAGGATGGATGCTAGTGGTTTCTCAAAACAAGATTACCCCTTCCAGTGTGAAATTACCCCTCACAACTGCTCTAAGTCACAGCTTGCTGTTCTGACACGAACCACACAAGGGTGCAATCCTGTTCTTGGTTCCTGGCTGGACTGCCATGAGATTTTTATCTCATCAGTGGTGTTGCTTGATCTTACATAGTACCAGCATGACCATAGGCACCGACCCAAACGTGGGCACTGAAGTTGCAGAACAGCATCAGTTTTAATTTCCTGGGTCACTCAGATGATTCAAAATGCTGTGTTGGTCTCCCAGATCATCAAAATGAAAAAGTAAATTGTTGAAGAGAGTGTCTCCGAACCCTGAGATCACGTCCTCAGACTCACTTTGGGAAACAAAGAAGTGAACTGAAAACGCAAGCTATGAAAATCTCCGAGTTGTCAACATCTCCTCTAGGGCAGCCTTGAGGGGTATGTGGGACACATGTGTATTTTGTAACAATATGATTTAATTCTTACTTTCCCCAAAATATTTATCAAACATTTCCTGTCCTATGCCAGGCAAAAGGGTAGACACTGGTGAGCTAATGATACTTTAGATGGGGCCCTTGTCCTCAGAAATCTCAGAGTTTATCAGGATGGACAAACAAATATTTTGAAAAATGGCCCCAGTGCGATTCATCAGTCCTGTCAAAATGACCCTAGAAACATCGCTATGTACAAAGTGCTGTGAGCAAATGTAGAGAAGCACCTGATTGCTTTTTTTGTTTGCTTTTTGTTTTTTAAATCGTAGAACTAGCGGGGGATTGGAGAGCAGTCAAAACACCCTCTTAGTTTAAAGATGAGGTAATCTCGTTTTCCTTTTATCTCAGTTTTCCTTTCATCGGTGTATATTTTTCTCATCTCTGCCTGTAGCTCGATGGCCAGTGATACCCAAGAAGTCACCTACTTTCCTGGGAGGTTCTCAGTGTTCAAGAGCCATCCCCTTTCGTTTTAAAATACATTTTAAGTAAACGTGTTGAAGCTCAGTAACATAGGAGATGAAGAGTTGGCTAAGCACAACCATTAAATAGAGGACTCTGACTCAAACGGCCATGATTTGGCTCTAACTCTTATATCTGGGCAGACTTGGACACACAGCTTCATTCTGTTTTGGTGTCTGCACCTTTCCAATAGGAATAAAAATACCCGGAGGACATATAGCAACTAGAAGAAAGAAATGCAATTGTAAATGTAAAGCACTTAGCCTAGTATCTGGCAAATACCAGGTGCTTCAGGAAACAGTGGTGAGGAATCTGCCCGCCAATGCAGGAGACACGGGATGAGGGTCTATCCCTCCATTGGGAAGATCCCCTGGAGCAGGAAAGGCAACCCACCCCAGCATTCTTGCTGGGAAACCCCATGGGTAGAGGAGCCTGGTGGGCTACAATCCATGGGGTCACAAAAGAATTGGACATGCCTGAGCGACTAAACAGCACAAAGTGCTGGCAGCCCTCAGCAGATGAAGGTGTCCCCTGGGCAAGAATGCAGACCTGGTCGTCTTGACCACCCACCCTGGGATGTTTTAAGTTCCAAAGGAGAACTTAACGGTGGGTGATGCTTTTCTTTCATAGCAGGACTACACCTTCCCATATAAACACTTTGTAAATTTTATTCTATTTAGGGGAAAAAACTGACATCGTACATTAAAAATAGGATACTAAATCCCATGAAACTTGATTTCTATAGAAGCTCAGCACATCCACTAACTCATTCCGCTCCTTAGAGTAAATCATTTTGCCTCTCTAGGCTTTAGCTCACTCATTTGTAAAATTTAGAGGTCTACAGTCACCAGACGATTTAAAATGTGTCCTTGGGTTCTTTCTAAGATTTCCAAGAAATGGGCTTTTTTTTCTTTTTTGATAATTGATTTCATCTTCTTTTGGAGCCACAATTTATGGGCATAGGGACACTGCTGACTTGGTATTATTTGCCAGAGAATCCTTTCTGTGGTTTGTAGTTGAACTGAAACTTTGCAAAACTTACATATCTGGTTGTTTTTCTTCTTTTTTTTTTTTATAGAAGCTATAGTTGGAAAAATCAAATGTGTCAGTTTCTATTCTGAGGTTGCCAGTCTTTTCACATTATAAATAGAACTTATAGGAAAATGGTTTTGTGTAGGAGCAGTAATGTGCTATTTTTCTGTCGTTCAGATTAGATTTTAAACCCTGTCTCTGCTGCTTACTACCGGGCTGACAGCAGACATGTTATTTCACCTCTTTGAGGACACTTCACACATAGACTGGCACATGGAGCCTGCTCAGGGAACGGACATGTTTCTACTTTGCTTTTTTTTACCAGCATCTTACATCCACACTCTGGAGAAGGCAATGGCACCCCACTCCAGTACTCTTGCCTGGAAAATCCCATGGGTGGAGGAGCCTGGTGGGCTGCAGTCCATGGGGTCTCGAAGAGTCAGAGTCGGGCACGACTGAGCGACTTCACTTTCACTTTTCACTTTCCTGCATTGGAGAAGGAAATGGCAACCCGCTCCAGTGTTCTTGCCTGGAGAATCCCAGGGATGGGGGAGCCTGGTGGGCTGCCGTCTATGGGGTCGCACAGCGTCAGACACGACGGAAGCGACTTGGCAGTACATATACACTCACAGAAGTCTCTTCATATATCTTATTGTTTTGTGTATTGCTATAAATTAAGCTTCTTTATTCATTTACCAGCATCTTATATACACACTCACAGAAGTCCAGATAGATCTCTTCATATATCTTATTGTTTTGTACATTGCTATAAATTAAGCCTTTTTTATTCATTTACTTTACTTTTTAACTCCTAAATGTATTTTGAGTACTGCTAAAAGAGACAGCTGTTGTTGTTTAGTCTCTCAGTCGGGTCTGACTCTGTGACCCCATGGATTACAGCACTCCAGGCTTCCCTGTCCATCACCAACTCTCAGAGCTTGCTTAAACCATGTCCACTGAGTCAGTGATGCCATCCAACCGTCTCATCTTCTGTCGTCCCCTTCTCCTCCTGCCTTCAATCTTTCCCAGCATCAGGGTCTTTTATAATGAGTCAGCTCTTCCCATCAGGTGGCCAAAGTATTGGAGTTTCAGTTTCAACATCAGTCCTTCCAAGGAATATTCAGATCTGATTTCCTTCAGGATGAACTGGTTGGATCTCCATGCACTTCAAGGGACTCTTAAGAGTCTTCTCCAACACCGCAGTTCAAAAGCATCAATCAAAAAAGACAGTAGATTATTTATGTTTCTACAAATTTTAGTTCAAATGAAACCTGACTATTTATGAGCAATAGGATTCAACAAAAATCTCATTTTCTCTAAGTTTCTATTAACATCAAGCTAATGCACCTCAGAAACCATAGCATTAACAGCTTTTGGGGTGGCCCACTTATAACAGGCCCCATGAATTGCACTGCAGACTGGAGTATTTGAATTCAATACAAGGTTGTCTGACTTCACACTTAACATTTTATTTATTCCTAAATGTCTAGTTCAACACTCAGAGTCTTATCATTCCTGAAAATATCTTAAAAACGGACATTTCATATTGGAACTCTTTGATAAAGGGCACTCTAGATTCTTTGACTTAGCATTTTGAGAATTCTACAACCAGACCCCAATCTTTTTATTCTTTTGTAGAATTTACTTATTTATATGTTGGTGGTGCTGGGGATTTGTCTCTGGGCAGGCATTTCTCTGGTTGCTGTGAGTGAGGACTCTGTAGTTGCCGTGTGCCAGCTTCTCATTGCAGTGGCTTCTCTTGTTGCAGAACAAGGGCTCCAGGGTGCGGGCTGCAGTTTGTACAGAGGTTTAATTGCCCTGCAGCATGTGGGGTCTTCCCAGATCAGGAATCGAACCCACATTTCCTGCATGGGCAGGCAACTTCTTTGCCACTGAGCCATGTTTATTCCAGTCCTTCCACTCATTGTGAGGTAAACACTGGACCTCTGGCCTTTCCATGGCCCCCTTCAGGACACACCAACCTTCACTGGTGTGTGGTCCTGGGTGTCCTTCCCATTCATCCATCAGTTGGCATCCCGCCTGTGCTTCAAGGTGCGTTACACGTTCAGTGTTTTCCATGCAGCCCAGGATCCCCGCTCACCTTGCCATCTGCTCCGTGGGCACACCTGAAAGATGATGGCCATTTCTGCTCTGTTAGGTTTATCACTGAAATTATTTTGTCAGTCTTTTTAAGCACTTGTCCTCTACTCATACTTTTCCTATAAATCCCACTCTCTGGAAAAAATCCACTCATTGCAAGGGAGTAAGAGCATGAGACCTGCCTCTCAAAGGCAGGGGCCCCAGAGAATTGTGGACCTACGTGTGAAACTCCACAGATCTCAGCGTCAGTTTTTTCTTCTTCCAGGTCTCCCTCCTGTTCTGTGTCCCAGACAGCACTGGGGAGCTAGAAAATTCCCTTCATGGTGAAGAGATCGTGCCGCACAGGATGTCTTTTTTTTTTTAATTAAGTATTTTTATTTTATATTGAAGTATAGTTGAGTAACAGTAACCGTGTTACCGTCACTGTGGTACAGTTGAGGAGTACAGCAAAGTACTCAGTTATACGTTCCCATGTGCCTATTCTTTTCCATTATTTTCCCATTTAAGTGACGACAGGATGTCTTCTCAGTTTTGCTTTAGGCAAAAAGCCCGTGGCTTTAATCTGAAGGGGGCAGGATACTAAGGAGAAACAAAATTCCTCCTCGGCATTTTTGAGTAGTTAAATTCATCATCTGTGTAGTTAGCCCTGGTCAGCGTTATTCTCTGGCGGGAAGAGTGTTTTTTTGTTGTTGTTGTTGTTATTGTTTTTAAGAATCCTGTAGGTCTCTCTCTCTCTTTTTTTCCCCATCAGATTTTGGTTATAATTGATCAGTTTTTGTTTTTCTATTTTTCTAAGAAATCCTATGATAATTCAAGAAGCCCATGTTTCTTCCATCATAAGACTCAAACATCCCTCAAATGTGTATTTTTTGGCTCTATATTAATTACCAGTTCTCAATTGATTCCTCCTTGAGGGATGGTTGAATTTCTGCATAAATCTTCTACCATCCAGTCTATTTCCAGTTCTCCACTTTCAAAACCAACTTCAAACTTTCAGCTTTTATTATTAAAGTCATATTCTTTAATCACATAGGGAAGCAGCCTCAAAATGAATTCCACACAGAAAGTCCAATGTGGCATTAGTAGATATAATATGGTGAATACCAGCTCTATGACTCAAGAATTTTGAAATACAGTATGCAATATTTGTTAAATCAACAATTGCCTATTTCCTAATTAGTTTTTAAAATTTATTTATACTGAATTAATTTTTTGAATAGTAAAGATGTTTAATAATGCCAAGTAATAGAATCTTTTTTTCTTTCCAAACCAAATAAGATGAAGAATAGTTTTGTGTGTGTGTCTGATTTGTTTGTTTTAAAATTTTTGGCCACACCACACGGCAAATGGGATTTCAGTCCACTGACCAGGGGTTCAAGCTGTGCCCTTCAGTGGAAGTGTGGAGTCTTAACCGCTGTACCACCAGGGAAACTCCAACGGTTTTGTTTTCTAAAACAGTTATTCAGCAATAGCAACAAAACTAAAATAAAGATATTTCATTTCGTGCCATAGCTTTTCATATGCTGCACTCTGAAAAAGGCAGAGAGAGTAGAAAATGCTGTGTATTAGAGCAGCATTTCTAAAGAGAGGAATTTTATCCCAGGCTCACAGCATGCTGAATTCCATACTAGTCAGGAGGCAGATGAATAACTCGAGAGCTTCACCCCATAGAAGTGGAATATACTACAGGGTATACTTGCCAGAATCAAACTAGGTAGAAAATATTTAAGAAAATTCTCAAAGAAAAGCTCAGTACCCATGCCATCTGATGGAAGAGGAAAAAAAAAAAAAATGATGGCACGCAAAAAAATCTGTTGAATTAAGATTCAAATGGATGTGGAGAATTAAGACATGGAGTGGTCCAGAAAAAAATAAAGCAATAATATAAAATCATTTAATTTCAAGGTTGATTTCAAGGTTAAAGAAAGACTTTCCAAGCATCTGGAAAGAGATGATGCCTTGGCAGACTTGAAGGTGTGCCTTCAAGAAGACACGTGTGCGTCAGCCGTGAGGAGTGTAGGAGCTGAGAACCTGCAGTTACACTGCCTTCAAGATCTGCCGCACCGTTTGATCCAAAGCCCGCATTTCCTGGTGTGGAAACGGAGGCTCCTGAGCCTCCTAACCATTTCTCCCCAGCCCAGGACTCCTGGATGGGCGGTTGTAGGACCAGGGCTCCCTGCTGGATGGCTGAGATTTCTGGGAATCTCACCTTATCTGAAGCTCTTCCATCCTTTCCTCAATGTTCACGGGTGTCAGAATCTGTGTCTTTGTCTGGAATTTTTCCTTGCCATACTTCTCTTTCTCTCTCATAAGAGTTACCTCCAATAAATGTCTGGCACTTCTAAGTCTGTCTTCTTTTCCTTTTTTTGGAGGATTCATTGATGCAGGGCCTTTATATTTTTATTGAGCAAAATTATAATACAGAGACAGTAGTGCAATGTCTACAGATTTATGAATTTTTTAAAATGTGAAGCTTAAGGACAAAATACCTAGCCAAATTATCGTTCAAGTGTAAAAGCAAGACGCATGCGTATCAGATATTCCACAGCACAAAGAACCATGAGACTTTGGAAGAGCAATACGACTTGACAAAGCAGTACAAACAATCAAAATGTGAAGGAGATAATTAATTGTTTAAAAGATAATTGTTTATTGATCAATAGAATCTTTGATGTCATGACTTTATAGTAATCACTTCATATATAAAGGAAAGAGATACATATTTAAATACGAAGGAAGTTGGGTAATATAAGAGCAATAAACAGTTTATTTAAAAAGAACTGTTAACAAAATGCTCTCCTGTGATTCCCAAATACTATACATCCAGGATTCAAAGATTTCTTCCAGTTTTATCACTAGCTACTGAAATCCCCCACGTCCAAGGTAAGAGAAACCCAAGTAAGATGGTAGGTGTTGAGAGAGGGCATCAGAGGGCAGACACACTGAAACCATAATCACAGAAAACTAGTCAATCTAATTACATGAACCATAGCCTTGTCTAACTCAATGAAACTAAGCCATGCCCGTGGGGCAACCCAAGACGGGCGGGTCATGGTGGAGAGGTCTGACAGAATGTGGTCCACTGGAGAAGGGAATGGCAAACCACTTCAGTATTCTTGCCTTGAGAACCCCATGAACAGTATGAAAAGGCAAAATGATAGGATACTGAAAGAGGAACTCCCCAGGTTGGTAGGTGCCCAATATGCTACTGGCGATCAGTGGAGAAATAACTCCAGAAAGAATGAAGGGATGGAGCCCAAGCAAAAACAATACAAAAGACTCTGATGCTGGGAGGGATTGGGGGCAGGAGGAGAAGGGGACAACAGAGGATGAGATGGCTGGATGGCATCACCGACTTGATGGACGAATTTGAGTGAACTCCAGGAGTTGGTGATGGACAGGGAGGCCTGGCGTGCTGCAGTTCATGGGGTCGCAAAGAGTTGGACATGACTGAGGGACTGAACTGAACTGAACTGAAATCCTACTTGTTCTTTAGGAGTTAGTACAAATAGAACCTGTTTTAAACCTTTTAAAAAGCAATCTCTAGTTAATATTAGATATAATGATATTTGGAGAAAGAGGCAAATAGCAAAGTGCTTTGCCTTCATGCTTCTCTAGCTGGGCAGCAATCAAAGAACAAAGAGTACTATTATGTACTTTAATTCATATGTTTTATGTGCCTACAGATACAGATTTTCTCTAAGTTTCTAATATTTGGCTTCTACAGAACAAAGCCTCTGACAAATGTCCTTAAAAATCTATAATCATGGTTTTACTTCATTATTTTAGGCTAAGAATAAGGACAAACATAGCTAATAGGATTTTGCAAATCCCTTATTTTCTGGAGATTAAACGTTGAGATGCCTGACAGAGTAGTCTTTGTGCTTTTTATCTCTTCTTTCTCCCTGAAGAATACATTTTAATAAACAGAAAACTTCAAGCTAATTGAAAACAAAATAAAAACACAAAAACAGAAATCATGGAGTAGTTAAATCTCTTCCTTTAAAAAATATGTAGATTTTCTTTTTTCTTTTTCATGAGCAGATGTTAAGTTGGTAAGTTGGTTTTCATGTGAAAATGTTCTCGCTAAACTGTAAGCATTTTGAATACCAGGATTCTAAGATCATCTACTGAATTCTTGGACCTAGAGTAGAATGGACCCTTGATAACTCCTGGGTGACTGTTTACGAGTGATTGAGCTTCCCCTAAGGTTTAAGAGGCAAAGCCAAAATTGTATTTCTGTTATGTAACATCTGTTATGTTCATTCATATTAATCTTTCCTAAAGAATTGCATATATAAAATATTTGCTCTTAATTTTAAGGAAACTTTCCAAGATTTTGGCTTCACTAAACCCAACATACTCAGTATTTTTATCAATAAGAGGACCAAATTGTGTCTTCACATTTTTCTTACAGTAGGTTTTTTGTAATGCTAAATTTTAATATGTTTAATAATTTTAACTTTACTTAAGCATTTGTAACATTCCAAATAATTATTTAATTACATGTAATTTTCTTTAGGTAATTTCAAGAATTGATGAATGATAAGGAACTTAATTATCGTGACAAAGAACTTAAAAACAACTGATTCCTGGGAGTTTTTGTGCTTTCTTGTTTTCTCCCAGCTAATGCCTCTTATATCATCCTTCAGGAGAAGATGAAAACACACAGAAACCTGAACATCAGAAATTATTAGGTATGACAGGGGACCAGCATGCAGTAAGTAAGCAGAACTGTGGAAAGAGTAGTAAAAACAGGTATACGAATAGGATCATGGGGACGTACATACAGTAAGTCCCCTACATACAAACCGTGAACTTTCAAAGATGTGAGCATGTACACATCTAGTCGTGTAAGTTAGCTCACGTGTCGGGCACATGTTGTTGTGTGCGTGCACCCTCTACAAGTGACTGAGCCGTGTAAGTTAGCTCATGTGTCGGGCACATGTTGTTGCATGCATGCACGCGTGCACCCTCTACAGGTGACTGAGCTTTTGTGTGCCTTCCTGTGCAGTCCTGTGTAGAGCGCAGTAGTGCAATAATTTTGCTTCAAGCCCTTGATGTCTAGAAGCAAGTGTAAAGGCTGCAGTGATGTAGCTGGTACTGCTAACAAGTGCCAGCTGTTGGACTGTACTACTGCACATTTCAGGGTAATACACTGTAAGATTAAAATGTTTTCTGTGTTTTTATGTGTTTTTTTTTATGTATTATTTGTGCAAAAGGCATTATAAATCTAGTACAGTACAGTATTATAGCCGGTCATTAGTTGGGTGTGCATGCATGCTCAGTCGCGTCTGACTCTGTAACCCCATGGACTGTAGTCCACCAGGCTCCTCTGTCCGTGAATATTCCAGGCAAGGACACTGCAATGGGTTGCCATTTCCTCCTGTTGGACTTATGAACAGATTGGACTCAGGAACATGCTCTTGGAATGGAACTCCTGGCTGTGTAGGGGACTTACTGTGGTGCATGATGGATGGAAAAGGATCTAGAAGATTCCCACACACCATAGACTAAGATGCACGCTTCCCTGGGGGGCACGGCCACGACTGTCTGGATGGCAGTCTTCTGAGACTGTGGGACTGCTTTAGGGGGTGCCAGCAGAAGCCAGCCACAGGAGGTGCCCTGCCAATGCTAGTCTGCGCTGAGCTAGACTGGCCCTGAGCAGCCGTGTGGTGGCTGGAATTGGACACTACATCAGTGAGAGAAGCTTCTGGGCTCCTCCTGAAGGAGCATAGCAGGACCCAGAAGAGAAACCCATCCCTCCTCTAGTGCTGGGAAAGCTGAACACTGCGTGAGCTAGTGAAGGAGATATGTTTACAGGGCCCGGCTCCGTTGCAGGGAGAAGGCAATGAATTCTGGATTTGCAACAGTTGCTGGCATTTAGCAACACCCACAATTAAATATTTTGGTTTTTAGCAACATCAGCCATCAGGTTACAGAAAAGCAAATAACGTTTCCTGGTCCCCACTAGCTCCCTGCTCCTCAGGCTGTGACTTGAGCTGAGGGCTTGTTATTTTTATTCTGTAAGTGCTCAAGGGCTCCTAGAAACATCTGTCCTCCACCGCAGTCCCCGCAGTCCTCCTCACTGCCACCGTGGTCAGGCGCAGCAGCACGTGGGCTCTCCAGGCACTCGCGGCAGTTGACACTGTGTCACAATCCCCGACAGGTACCGCTTTGATTAACTGTGATGTCACCGCCTGCTCCAGCCTCCTAGAACTCCATGTGCCTTTAGAGGGGAGCTCAGCTCTGGAATAAAGCCCAAGGTGCCACCAAACTCCCGAAGCCCATCTGTGAAGATCTATTACCTGGGACCACTCCCAGGGCTGAAAATCACATACTGATTTGAGCAGGAAAGGTATCACTTAGTAATGATTAATGAGGGCTCTAAAAGTAGAGGAAGAACATGTACAGGGAACATCCCTTTCCCCTCGGGGACAAAGAATCATCAGGAAGGGGAAGGACCCCTTTCCCAGGGCTGAAATCGAGACCTCATTGGAGACACGGTGCCTGAGATGCCCTGGAGAGCGAACGTTCCCGAGGTTGTGAGCCCCTTGGCAGAGTGGGGAGGGGAGCTGGCCGCAGACCTCTCCTACATGCCCAGGACCTTGGAGGAGCTGCTAGGAGCGGAAGCGGATGTTGTAATCAGCGTCTTGTCCTGCAAGGGCCTCCCCCGCAGCGCACCAGACCCAGACTTCCACTTCCGGGTCCCTTTCTCGCCCTCTGCTGACAAAGCCTAACTTCATGCCAGGGACAAAGGAGAGCAGGCCTGGGGATTCAGATGGTAAAGCATCCGCCTGCAATGCAGGAGACCTGGGTTCAGCCCCTGGGAGGACCCTAGGAGGAGGGCATGGCCACCCAGTCCAGTGTTCTCTCCTGGAGAATCCCATGGACAGAGGAGCCTGGCGGGCTACAGTCCATGGGGTCACACAGAGTCAGACACTGAGCGACTAACACTTTCACTGACAAATGAGAAATAGTTAATGGGTCCATCAACAGTATTACAGAGTAGGCAATGAAGGGTGGATTTAAAGTAGAAAGATAAAAACTATAGGCTATCACAGAACACTATGTGATTATAGGCTATCCTATAGCCATTAGGATTATATTTGTAGAAAACTTTATGGAGGAAGTTTGAACACATCCTCTAATATGATATGGAGAATGGAGAAGAGTCAGCCTTTTTTTTTCTTTTTTTTTCTTTTCTTAAATTAGTGAAGAAATCTGTATGTTAGGATTGAAGCCATAGAGGAGCAATATAGTAGTAATAATAACAGCAATAACTATAATAGAAACAAAAAAGAGAATCTTTGAGGAAAACTGAGCCTATGTAATGCACTGGTGGTCCACCCAACATGACGTTATAACAGATATATACAGAATAGAAGGAAAACACGGATAATTCTAGAACTGATAAATTTGCCTCCAAAGTTACATAAAGGAAGTTTCCATTAATTTATTCAGTGTCATTCTCATGCTACATTTTCATATAACTGTTTTATTCTTTCCCACGTCTCAGAAATAGTAAGAAATATACAAATAAATTGTTTTAATCTTTTAAGAAAATCTGTTCAGACGTTCTTTGCTACAATTAAAAGAAAGTTGTTTAGCATGGCTTCTCGTTGAAAGTTGTAAATATAGTGATCTAGAAAATTAACTGATACCACAGTTGTGTAAAAAGAATATACATCTTTGTAGGTTCTTTTTACTAATCCAGTCTTTCTTATGATCACTATCCACTGCAAAATAGTACAATGTAAACTTTAAAATTTCACATTATAATTTATTACAAGATATGGAACAGAGTTCCCTATGTTTTGCATTATGACTTTGTGGTTTTATTTATTTTATACATAGTACTATGTATCCCAAACTCCTAATTTATGCCCCCCCCCACTTCCTCTTTGGTAACCATAAGTTTGTTTTCTTTGTGAGTCTTTTTTTGTTTTGTTTTGTAAATAAGTTATTTTTGTCATTTTTTAATATTTCACGTGTAAGTGATATCATATGATACCTTTTTCTGTCTGACTTACTTCATCTCTAGGTCCACCTATGTTGCTGCAAATAGCATTATTTCATTCTTTTCATGGCTGAGTAATAGTCCACTATATATATATCTTCTGTATCCACATCTTCTTTATCCGTTCCTCTGCACATTTAGGTTGCTTTCATGCCTTTATTGTGACTTGGAGTGCTATGAATACTGGGGAGCATGTGTCTTTACAAGTAAGAGGTTTTCCCCAGATATATGCCAGGAGTGGGATTGCTGGATCATATGGTAACTCTATTTTTTTAGTTTTTTGAAGAACCTCCATACTGTTTTCCATAGTGGCTACACCAATTTACATTCCCACCAACAATGTAGGAAGGTTCCCGTTTGTCCACCACCTCTCCAGGATTTATTATTTGTAGACTTTTTGATAACCAACCCAATACATTATTTCATTATTGCATTCCTGCTGTAAGACCTTTTCAGTCAAATCCATGTTACTGGCAGACTAGCAGGGATATTGAGTAAAGGAAATAGGAGAGACAAGGGCTATTCATATAGTTCAAAAATAGCATTCTTCTTAAAGGTTTTTGGCTAATCATTCCTGTACTGTGTTATTTAGTTTTTCTTGTTTTAAAATTGTCTCACCAGTCTAATTTCTTTTCTCATTATCAGTAAATCATTAACTTCTGTTATAGCAGAATAAATCATAACAGCACTCTGTTATCTATTTTATCAGATAGGATTAAGTGTGGCCTAAGTGACAAGACTCAAAATTAAAAGTTTTTTAAATTGATGTTTATTTCCTACTCATGTGAATAGGAGGACCTCATGCAGGAGGTCCTTGGTTGGTATAATGGCTCAAAAATCACCAGGGATTCTCTCTTGTTGAGCCATCATCCTCAGTAACTAAATTCTTCCTTGATGTCCAAGAACAACTCCCTAGCTCCAGCCATCATGTTATCTTTCAGCAAATAGAACAGAAGCCAAGGAAGGAGAAAGCATCCTCCTTTCTTCATACACTGAACTTTCTCTTACTTCCTTGGGCCAGAGTGTAGACAGGTAGCATGGCTATTTGCAAGGGAGACCAGGTCACGTGATCTTTTTAGTTTCTTCTGAGCAGCCATATGTTTAGCTAAAAAGATGAGGGGATTGAAAGAAATGGGTATTGGCAAACATTTAGCAGTCTCTGTCACATATATATTTTACAGATGGTGGCCATAGCAAGTGAGAAAATAGTACATTGTTTAATTTTATTATCTAACTTGAAATACAGAGACATCATTTTCAAGAGTAATCTGTGATATTCAAATAACCATTGCTGTCCAAAGAATATCTCACAAGCATAGGTTCTGTTGATAAACATCCTCCTAACCCTATGAATGTGAAGAGCTGACTCATTTGAAAAGACTGATGCTGCAAAAGATTGAGGGCAGGAGGAGAAGGGGACGACAGAGGGTGAGATGGTTGGATGGCATCACCGACTCGATGGACATGGGTTTGGGTGAACTCCGGGAGTTGGTAATGGACAGGGAGGCCTGGTGTGCTGTGGTTCATGGGGTCACAAGGAGTCGGACACAACTGAGTGACTGAACTGAACTGAATACTATCGTTCCAAAACATTAATTTGGCTGGTTACATTAAAAATATGAAAGGAAGTGAAAAAGTAACCATAAAGCAAGTCACCATCTTTGGGAGAACTACTAGGGCAAGAAGCAGACAGTACCTTGACGAGAATGCAAGGTCCTTGTCTTAGCTGTGGTAATACTATATGATGTAATAAGCAAATCTAACAAGGTCAATGTATCTGTAGAGTGATAGTTTGTGCTAAAGTAGTGGATGGCAACTTTTCTGCAAAGGGCCAGATAGTAAAATATATTAGGGTCTTCTGACCACATAGTCTATGTCATAACTACTCAGCTTTGCTATTTTAGTTTGAAAGCAACCAAGGATAATTCACGCATGTTTATGGTCCAGTAAAGTTTTACTCACTAAGGCAGATAGCTGTCAGGATTTGGCCCTGACTTAATGTGGGTGTTTCCAGCCAACGAGAAGCTAAGACACTCAGCCTTCTAGATCATTGGTCCGCTAGGAGCACACAGGCTGGCTCTGTGCCTAGGGGCAAGAGAAACTGGTCTGGTGAATGGCTAGCTCATCTCTGCCTCAGTCATTATTATAATAATTCTTAACTTTTATGTTATTTCACAGTTTTAAAAGCACGTGTACCTCTCTATATATTCCACTATAAAGCTGTGAATTATGTAGTTTGGATATTAGATCAGTAGTTTTTAGGAGGTGGGAGGTTAAGTACCTTGATCAAAGGAATGAGCTATGAACTGTGAGAATAAGGAGTTAAAGGCATGTTACCAAACCGGTTCCGTAGCATCTTAAATTAGAGAATGCACTTGAAATAAAGGAAGATAGGTTAATTTGCAGACATTTTTTGGACCCACTTTTTAAGAAACAATATAATTGTATTCAAATCTTTAGTCTCGAGGTTTTCTAGATTCAGCTTTGTGGATCTCATCCTTGCCTGTCTGTCCATATTATTTTGAAACTGTACCCTACATAGAAAAGTTATTTCCTAAATCCTTCTTCCAATTTATTACATGTAGTCCCACAACCTGCCACTATTTACGATGAGGGTTCCTGACAGCTGTGCCTGAGACGAAGCTTGAAACACTGATTGCCCTCTGCTGGCACCATGAGAGAGCTCTGTCTTGAAGATAATGTCAGCAAGGTGACCAGGCATTACTGCTTTTGCTGCATACTCCCTTGCCTTGCTAAACACTGTGCCTTCTGTGATTTCCTTTTCAAAGTGCTGCAATCGCCCCCATCTGTGAATGTGGAGACAAAACATCTCAATACCATATCCACACATCTTTTGACAGGAGCAAAAGTAATAAATAAGCATGCATGTGTGCTTGATGGTAGCACTCAAAGTCGGAGCATTTTCTCAGGTTTTTATTCTTGTCAACATCATCTGTTATGATCACCAAATGATGACCCCCTCACAGTCATGTTGCCAAATGTGTCTCATTATTCAGGTTTTTGATTTGCCAACATTCTCCTAAAAATATAGACACCAAACTTCTGGAAACTCTTCCTATGACATAACAGCCATATCATTTACAACTTTTGATAGAGACATGATTTCTTTGAAAGGGGGTTTGCTAAACATTCTGGGCCTCATATAGCCAGCTGGATGTCTCAGATAATGAGCCTAGAAAATTCTCCTTTGATTGAAGCGTTCATGAACAGGAATCCAGGGAACCTATAAACGAATGTTCTTAAACTTGAGTATTTCTAATAAAAGGACTTGGTCTTACCTGGTCTCATTCTTTGTCATCCTCTCTGTGTGCACGTCCATCCCTGCCCACCGCCACTCGCTGCCAGGATTCAGGCATCATAACTGGGGTCAGTGGACATTTTCTGTGGAGAAAGGTATCTCACTAGGAAAATGAAGAAATAGCAACTTATTACTAATGCCTCTTTGAACTGAGTTGATGCGTTGTATGGCATTTGATTCCCTGTTTCTTTTATTGTTTTTGTTTTTAGAATTGGCTCCTTAGACATTCTGTAGATAGTTAGAACTGCTCTTTGGAATATCTGCTGAGAATTTATGAAAGGATTGCTCATGGTAAACAAGAGCAGGTGTGTGTCAGAAAACATAAAAAGTACATTTTATTCTTTGCATGGGGGGAGGGAGGGGTAAGCAGAAAGTTTTGTGGTTTACCTGTGGGACCTTCAGTGAGTCTTCGCTCTACAAAAGACAGACAACTTTTGGAGTAGTCTATTGACAAGGAAGCTTCCTTATTTCAGTTGTGGCTGAACAGGACAAATTCACTTTTAGCATAGATGGTGTATTCAGGTGAATACCAATATTGAACAATTTTATCTTCTCTGTTGAGTCTCTGATTGTTTGAAAATTGTTCCACTTCTAATACCAAATATGCTCTTTTGAGGGTAGTCAGGGGAAAAGGCAAACTTAAAAAAAAAAAAGGGTTAATGGGAAGGGAATCTACTCCAGGTGAACTTAAATTTCCTCAGTGCCACATATAATGATGAAGCAGAGCAACAGAAGTCTCATACAATTTTCACAGAAAGCAGACCCTCATTCTGAACTATTGCACGTGAAGATGGCGATGTCGGTGAGAATTACAAGAGAAAATGGGAAATACAGTTTGAATCTACGCTCAGATAAAAAAATATGGGGTAGATAAGAGGTGTCTATGTAGATGATATTCAGATCCAAGGGAAGGGATCAAAACGTCTTTGGAAAGAGTGTGCCTGAAAGAAAGAGAACCCAGGATTAAGCCCTGGGGATGTCCAAGCTACTGCAGTCTGAAAGAGAAAGACAGACTCACGAAAGAGCAGTCATTCTGGAGGAGGAAACACAAGGGCATGCAGCATTGCAACAACAACAAAAAGATTTGTTCAAGAGAGCGAGGAAGAGTGAAACGGGGATGAGGAGGGCAGAGGAGCAGCAGTTCAGTGGCAGCACCTGAAAGAGCGCTTTGAATGGCGGTGAGAACAGAGTTCAAGGACTTCCCTGGTGGTCCAGTGGTTAAGACTCTGAGCTCCCACTGCAGAGCACAGGGGTTCAATCCCTGCTCTAGGAACAAAGCTCCCACATGCTGCGTGGAGTGGCCAAAAAAAAAAAAAAAAGTAGAGTTCAGATTGGAGTGCACAGATGACTGAGTGGGGGTAAGGAAACCGTGATGATCCTGTGTGGTTTCAAACATATAGAATCTGGAGGGGATTGTGAAGGAAACTGGAAAAGAGAAAAGGTGTAAGTGATTAGGGTGTGCATATATGTTGATGGGTATAATCCAGTGGTGGGCATGAGACTGACCAGCTAGGAGAGAGAGCCTTCAATCTCCAGTGGTTTCAACTCTAGTGTCATGCTAGAATCACTTTGGAATTTTTAAAAATTTCAATGGCTGGGCCAATCCCAGGTCATGTTAATCAAAATCTCTGGGAGTGGGTTTTTAGAGTTGGTGTTTTACAAATTCCCCACATAATTCAATGCGTAGTTGGTGTTGAGGACCACTAGATTCATTCAGTGGTTCCTCAGACTTGACCAGACTTCAGAAGGACCCTCAGCACTTCTGATTCAGGTTCCTGAGTAATGCTGATGCTGTGGGTCTGAGGACCATGTTTTGAGACCAGTGAAGCAACAGGATTCATGTACCACATATAAAGAGGTGAAAGGGACATGGTCCAGAGGACAAGTGGGAGGATGCAGCCTCGATGATCAGAGGCTCCCTCCTCCATCATCACAGGAGAGGGCATTGATGGTGGGGAAAAGAAGGCTGATCTGGGATGGGAAGGCAAGGGCACAGTGGTCTTCATGGAGTGTGTGTAAAGTAATCAGATGAGAATTGGGTGGAGGGTGGAAGCATACATTTTGAAGAAAGGAAAAGATTGTTTTCTTATGTGGTGAATGTTAAACTACAGAAATATATAGTTGTTGTTCAGTTGCTAAGTTGTGTCTGACTCTTTTGTGACCCCGTGGACTATAGCCCACCAGATTCCTCTGTCCATGGGATTTTCTAGGGAAGAATACTGGAGGGGGTTGCCATTTCCTTCTCAAGGGGTCTTTCCAGCCCAGGGATAGAATTCACATCTCCTGAATCGGCAGGTGAATCATTTACCACTGAGCCATCTAATGTTGCCGAAACTTGGCCTCTCTTCACCAGTGCCTAATATGAAAAAGAATAGTTATTTTCCTCTGCCAGGCAAAGGGGACCACAGCAGACTAATGCCGTCAAGACCCTGTGTCCCGTCCTGGAGCGGGTGGGGAGGAGCCATAGAGCTCCAGGAGCAGGGCGTGGTCAGCTTGCGGACATCCTTCTGATTGGTTGGTAATGAGGTCATGGGCATTAGCGTCATCAACCTTCCGGTTCTAACTGGTCTCCAGACTTCCTGCTTGGGGGCAGCACACAGTTTCTCCCACCTGGTGGAGGCTTCAGGATCTGCAAAACAGCTTCAAGGACATAGCTCAGAATATTACCCATAGTCCTTGAAGAGCAGCTAAAGGTCCTTGACTTTGTTCAACACCTAAAATATTATTTTGTCTTGCTTGACTGTTTTCCTTTCTGCATTTTTCTCAATTCTCTCATTAAATTTTTTCTTTGACTAACGTTGTTCTACAGACAAAAGGCAGGCGGAGGACATAGGGGTGGTCCCTCCTGGGGAGGGTCCTGCTCAATTACAGTAGTGATACCAGGCAGTCCCAGTGTAGGTTTGAATCGGGAATCTTCAAAGGGAAAAGAGCCTGCTTGTATAATTTTCACTTACAGCAGTCAGAAGTGACTGATATGTAAGACTCCTGTTCATCTACCCTTTATTAGTAATCTTCTAGTATTAGGTAGTGGACCAAATCCTTTTTGTGTAGATCCATCCATAGAAAACTGGAGAGCTGGCTTCTCTGTTAAGAGCTAGATGATAGCAATGGACGAGATTACAGCTATTGAAACATTTCAAAGGCTGTTTATGGTGACGATGTATCTAATTATTCTTGCATTGACGTAGTCAATGCCTTCACTCCATCTGATCATTTTGGGATCAGCTTGTCTTTGCCTTTTCTCTTCAGAGCAAACGAGCTGGTGCAGGCAGGCAAATCACACAGCTGTTGACACTTGTTTTGTTATAGCCACGCGTTCCGGGAAACAAACTCACTCAGAAGGACAGTGCAGATAGTGGAGTGCAGTTTATTACACCGGTGGGCCCAAGGCAGAGTCTCCTCTTAGCCAAGGACCCCGACCAGCATTTGTGAAAATCTTTTATACCCCATGTGTATGTGTCTGAACCCACCACCCCTGAGACTTACATAAAACAAAGGAAGGGTGAATACAATCACAGTAACCCCATCATTCAAGTGTTAGGTGATCAAGCAGTTGATAATCAATAAGCCTGCAGTTACACTCCAATAGATAACAGAAAGAATTTATGACCTGTCCAGAGGCAGGGGTGATTAGAGTATGTTTTCTCTTGCTGCTGCTGCTAAGTCGCTTCAGTCGTGTCTGACCCTGTGCGACCCCATAGACGGCAGCCCACCAGGCCTCCCCGTCCCTGGGATTCTCCAGGCAAGAACACTGGAGTGGGTTGCCATTTCCTTCTCCAGTGCATGAAAGTGAAAAGTGAAAGTGAAGTCGCTCAGACATGTCCGACTCTTAGCGACCCCATGGACTGAAGCCCACCAGGCTCCTCTGTCCATGGATTTTCCAGGCAAGAGTACTGGAGTGGGGTGCCATTGCCTTCTCCAATGTTTTCTCTTGGGTGATGAGTAACCTGGATGTGATCTTCAAGATTCCCCTGTCCAGAGCGGGGTATTATCCTTCTATTGTAGTTTCCACAGGCACTAAGCACAGACTTCAGAGCACCATTGGAAAGGCGGCCGAGCGTGATCAGCATGAACAGGCCTAAGATGGGGTCCAGGCCCTATGAATTCCTTCTTCAGTTTCTGTAAACCCTTTGGGAATTTCACTCTCGATGTCTTCATCTTCATCTGTGTACCTTCATCTAGGTACACAGAAACAGAAAACTATTCTAGGGGAATATTAATGTCTACCCAGGGTCACTTAGGGCACCAGAATACTCAGGAACTAGATTTGAAGATCCCTGGAAATGTATGTGTGTGTGTGCTGAGTCACTTCAATCATGTCTGACTCTCTGTGACCCCATGGACTGTCCTCTGTCCATAGAATTTCCCAGGCAAGAATATTGGAGTGGGTTGCCATGCCCTCCTCCATGGGATCTTCCCTATCAGGGATCGAGCTCACATCTCCTGTGTCTCCTGCATTAGCAGGTGGATTCTTTACCACAAAGCCACTTGGGAAGCCTTGGAAACATGCTGGGATCATTAAAATATCAATGTCTAGGATAAGCAGAAAAACACTAAGGTAATAGGTTTTTAATAAGTACGTTTCTTTCAACATAGAATGATAAGCTGCCCTTTTAAAGGATGCAAAGCCATTTGTTAATTATATGAAATAATCTAGCTTATAAAAAGTTGCTTTCTGAAAAGATTTAAATGCTTCTCCTGCTAGAAAGGAGTGTATTGCCTTGGAGAAGTCTATGGGATTGGCATTTAACCTCTTTCTGCACTTTTTAATGACACTAAAATGTGTATTTCGGCCTGTTCAGGGAACTTCCAGATGTATCCCTTAATTCAGCGAGCAGTTCCATATCCCTACCTTGCAAGCTCTTCCTCCTGTAATTCCTGCTACAAACTTGAAAGGGAGGGAAGTTAATACAGGCATCCCCCGCTTTTCAAAATTTGGCTGTTTTATACAACTTTGTTTTTAGGAAGGCTTACATTATTAGTTGGTTTTGCTAACTGAAAGAAATTTGAAAAGGACTTTTGCTTTTACAAAAAAAAAAAAAAAAAAAAAAAAGAGCAAAAACAGCATTCAGCATTTGTTTTGCCACAGCTGTGATAGATGCAGCACCCCCGAGTCCAAGCTGGCTCTGCTCAGCAAGAGCTAGGCCAGTGAATCCCAGAGGCAAGGTGTTAAAAGAAGGAATGCGGCTTTACTCAGAATGCCAGCTGCCCAAGAAGATGGCAGACTAACATCTCAAAGTAACCCTCTTGTTGGGGTCTGGATGCCAGGTTCTTTTATGGATCAGAGATGTGGGAAGTGAGGAGACAAAGGAAAAAGGCCATTTAATATTGCAAGCACCTCCTAGAATGGCAAGCCTCAGGCGGAGGGGAAGGGGGCTGTGTTAGTTTCTTCCTTCCTGCCATCCACAGGTGGACAGGGTTCTGAACAAGGCCCCGCCCCTCAGAGTGGCACCACCTCCGAATCTTTCCCAGTCCTCCAGAACTACACAGCCTCGCAGCATCAGGCTACCTTGGCTGCGAACTGTGCCTGTGGGCATCTCTGCTTGACCTCAGTTTATTTCCTAGATTTGTTAGCCAATGTGTCCTAAGGTCGTGCTTATTCAGTTTATCCCAATTTTCCACTTAGGAAAGCTTCCACGGGAACATTCTTCACTCAGATAGCAGGGAAAGCTGTACTATGCTCCTTTTACAGGTGAAGAAAAGTTAAAAGCCCAAACTCTTTAAGTCTAATCATAGGAGCCACACATGGGACAAGGGGTCATGCTTTTTATTCTTTACCAGTTTTTCTCCTCAAGAAAGGCCGTTGAGTGTGGCTTTTTATACTTCTTAAAAATAAGAGCATTATTACGTTTCAGGAAAGACTGAGTTTCTGGAAAGTGAAACTCCTATGTCCTGAGGAGTGAAGCGTTGACAAGGGGGAAGTCAGGATGGTTTGCTCCTCTCCCCTCAGCCTCCTTCAGAGGAGACGGGCTCCTTTCCCTCCCCTCACCCCCAGTCTCCTCTTTATATGAAACTAACTTCAAACTGAGGTCATTTAGAGGATGAGACGCAGGGACCTGAAAGGGGATGTGATTGGGTTTGTCTCCAAACTGATTTTAATGAATAACTTGGGACTTGAAGATGACCAAAGGTCTGGATTTTGACCAGAACCTGGCTTTGTTTCCAGCAGCTATATTCCTAGGGTGCTCAGCTTACCAAGCCCACTGTCTCTACCCTGAGGGAAGCTGCTGTTTTTAATGACTGGAGAGCCTTGTAGTTCAATAGTGATTTGAGGTGCTAGGAGCTAGAAGTCTGTACTTTTGAAAAGAAGGAAAGTGCCTGGAAACCAGAGAGGTGAACCGGCTTCTCTGTGGACTGAGAGCAGAAGTGTTTAACTTGGCCCGAGTCTTCCAGGGAACCTCAGTTAGAGGCAAACAGCAGGGCCTTAGGCGGCTTCCTTATTCCAGGGCACTCAGAATCAAATCTGGACCTTCCCTTCAGACTCACTTTCCTTGCTTCCTCCATCCCACCCTTCCACAGTCTTTAGTATATCCTCTGTATTTTTATCACCACGTCCAAGCTCATACTGCTTGCTGCACAACAGGCCCATAAACCTAGAGACAGGTGTTGGGCAAGGAAGAGAGACAGTTCGAAAAGCCCGCAGACCAGGAGAATGGTGGCCTGGTATCCCACCACAGAGGCATCTCGCCTGGGTTTGGCTGTAGTTTCTTTTACAGAATTAAGAAGGGGAGGTAAAGAGGTAAAGGTTTTTAAAAAGCCAAGGTGTTGAAGATTTTTCCGGGTTCAGGCCAGACTCCAGAGGGAATGTGTTAAATTCCTCTTCGTGGTAACTATTCACAGGAGGGCCTGTTCAGGATGTTTCCTGTGAGCTAAACTAAGGTATTTTAGCTTCATGCTTATTACCTGGGAGGCAGGGTTGCCAGAGATGGGCCATTATGTGTACTTTAAGCTATAGGCAACACGCCTTTAGTGATTAACCCATAGCAAATGCAATAGATTACAAAGATTAAAATAACAGAAGTGGATCTAATATGGAGTCAGATTTGTTCTTCCCTGTTACACTTTCTACTTGTCTGACTTTTCTCATGTGTTTCTGTTTCCTTCCTTCCTTCTTTCATTCTAACGTCCATTCCTTTCCTTATTTTGTTCAATTTTGCACACTTTATATAACAATATATCATAGATTTAAAAAGCATTTACTTAAAAATTTTTTACTCTGCAACTGAACTATAGAGGGCCATTTGAGAACTACAAAGCTTAAGTACCAACTCCTCAGCGAGGAGCCGGGCTTCTTGAGTGCTAGTGATCTTTCAGGTGTTCTTTAGAGGATACTTGATTCTGCTGGAAGGGACAGAGGAAGCCTCTTATTTGAACAAAATCTTGAGTAGTTTATTAAAGTAGTCATGTTCCTTTTTATTTTTCAATCCAGAAATAACTTCTGGGGAATATATATAGTTGGTCCTCTGTATCCATGGTTTCACCTTCAGCCAGCCACCAGTGTGCAATTTGTGAACACAGAGGACTGACCGTACTGGACCATTCCATATACAGGACTCGAGCATGTGTGGGTTTTGATATCTGGGGTCAGGGTGGCGGCGGCGGTGTGGGGTGGGGTGGAGTGGGGGTGGAACTGGGATTGCTCCTCTGTAGATAATAAGCAATACATGTAATGTCAAAGTATAGTCACTGTATTCTGTAATACATGGTTTTTCCCCATGTTAAGTTAAGGAATTTCTTTGAGCAATTAAGAAATCCTACCCTTTTTCAGACCCCTTACCACAGGTAGCTTCGATTACTGTCTGTAACACTAAATTGAGATAAAAGTCTGATTTACATGCTCATGATTCAGTTTTCCCAATGTTTCAATTCATCATCAACACTAAGATGTAGAAATGAAAATAATAATATGACAACTTACCACTGGTGTGTGTTGCTGCTGCTGCTAAGTTGCTCCAGTTGTGTCTGACTCTGTGCAACCCCATGGACTGCAGCCCACCAGGCTCCCCCATCCATGGGATTCTCCAGGCAAGAACACTGGAGTGGGTTGCCATTTCCTTCTCCAATGCATGAAAGTAGAAAGTGAAAGTGAAGTTGCTCAGTCGTGTCCGACTCTTAGCAACCCCATGGACTGCAGCCTACCAGGCTCCTCCATCCATGGGATTTTCCAGGCAACAGTACTGGAGTGGGGTGCCATTGCCTTCTCCATAAATTATTATCCTTCTCAAGAAAAAAATTCTACATCATATTTTTCCTCTGAATTTGATAGCTTCCTACAGCTACCTTGATAAACAGAATCAGCTCCTGAAGGAAGTCTTTGCAGGTTCCTTCTAAGGGGTCTGAGATACGTCCGTTGTTAAACATGCCACCTGGAAACAAGAATGGCAGAGTGAAGACAGCACGAGGATGTGCACTCGGCATTTAACTGCCCAGCCAGAGGGAACACTGAGATCTGGAGATTCACTGACCTTCCTTGATTCCCTGGATAAAAGATACGTTCCACGCTTCCGCTTCTGCATCTGCCAACCAAAGAGAATGTGAGCTAACTCAGAAATAACCAGGGATTTTTTTTTAATACATTGAAATATTAAGCTAGTGTTTATTCTCTGGAAAGTGAGAGACATATAGAGGAACAAGTGAAATTAACCTCAAAGGTTGCTCCAGAGTAAGGTGGGAGAACCATGATGGCAGGTTTGCAATAGGATTTAATAATTAAAGTTATGATTGGGAGACTAACTAAAAAGCCTCTTGATGAAAGTGAAAGAGAAGAGTGAAAAAGTTGGCTTAAAACTCAACATTCAGAAAACTAAGATCATGGCATCCGGTTCCATCACTTCATGGCAAATAGATGGGGAAACAATGGAAACAGTGACAGACTTTATTTTCTGGGGGCTCCAAAATCACTGCAGATGGTGACTGCAGCCATGAAATTAAAAGACGCTTGCTCCTTGGAAGAAAAGTTTGACCAACCTAGACAGCATATTAAAAAACAGAGACATTCAGTTCAGTTCAGTTCAGTCACTCAGTTGTGTCCAACTCTTTGCAACCCCATGAATTGCAGCACGCCAGGCCTCCCTGTCCATCACCAACTCCTGGAGTTTACTCAAACTCATGTCCATCGAGTCGGTGATGCCATCCAGCCATCTCATCCTCTGTCGTCCCCTTCTCCTCCTGACCCCAATCCCTCCCAGCATCAGAGTCTTTTCCAATGAGTCAACTCTTCGCATGAGGTGGCCAAAGTACTGGAGTTTCAGCTTCAAAATCAGTCCTACCAATGAACCCCCAGGACTGATCTCCTTTAGGATGGACTGGTTGGATCTCCTTGCAGTCCAAGGGACTCTCAAGAGTTTTTTCCAACACCACAAGTCAAAAGCATCAATTCTTCAGTGCTCAGCTTTCTTCACAGTCCAACTCTCACATCCATACATGACCACTGGAAAAACCGTAGCCTTGACTAGACGGACTTTTGTTGGCAAACTAATGTCTCTGCTTTTAATATGCTGTCTCGGTTGGTCATAACTTTTCTTCCAAGGAGTAAGCATCTTAATTTCATGGCTGCAGTCACCATCTGCAGTGATTTACTTTGCCAAAAAAGGTCCATCTAGTCAAAGCTATGGTTTTTCCAGTAGTCATGTATGGATTTGAGAGTTGGACTATAAAGAAAGCTGAGCACTGAAGAATTGATGCTTTTGAGCTGTGGTGTTGGAGAAGACTCTTGAGAGTCCCTTGGACTGCAAGGAGATCCAACCAGTCCATCCTAAAGGAAATCAGTCCTTCCAAATATTCATTGGAAGGATGGATGCTGAAGCTGAAACTCCAATATTTTGGCCACATGATGCAAAAAACTGACTCATTGGAAAAGACCCTGATGCTGGGAGGGACTGGGGGCAGGAGGAAAGGGGGACGACAGAGGATGGGATGGCTGGATGGCATCACCGACTCAATGGACGTAAGTCTGAGTGAACTCTGGGAGTTGGTGATGGACAGGGAGGCCTGGTGTGCTGCGATTCATGGGGTCGCAAAGAGTCAGACACGACTGAGGGACTGAACTAAACTGAACTGGGAGCCTGATGCCAAAGGTCTCCCTCAGCCACTCAGTCTCCTCTAATGTGATGCTGGATGAACTCTTTCTCAGGTTTGTATCTAAACTACTGTTTCTTACTTTGAGAAAAGAATGTGGCTGCCTACTGTTTAGGTAGGTTGCCATCTGCCTCAAATATTTCTGACATTCTCCATTGGATAGGAGTTTGATTAAGCTGATGTAGAAATATGAAGAATGGCTTGGAAACTGGAATATTATTTACCTGTCAAATATCATAGATTGAGTTATTTTGGTAAAAGAGGAAGGAAAGTTGCACTGCAGAAATATGTGTTCTTTAACCCTGTGTGAGGCCAACATTTACCATCCAGATTTGAGCTACTTTATCAATGTCATGCTCCCTTTCTCTTTCAGAGGGTTCATTCTGTGGACATTTGTTACTCTGTTAATAGATTTGGTAAATAGGTGGAATATTCTAAATTTTGCCCAACTATAAGGAATGCTGAATTCATTTTTTTTTCTAAAATAGGATAATACCTATACTACTCATGAAACTATCTCCTAAGTGTTTCAATATACTAAATGCTTTCTGAAGACTTATGAAAAGAGAACTTAAAATGATTGAATTGAATCTAGTTGGAATTGTTGTTACAACATAATAGCTTTTTATTAATTACTTTAGTTTATATATATTTTATTGAAGTAGAGTCATTTTGCAATATTATATTAGTTCCAGGTATGCAGCATGATGTTGCTTGAATATTATACTCCATTTATTTATTTTTCTTTTTATTTATTATTATTATTTTTTTTATATTTTATTTTATTTTAACTTTACAATATGAATGGGTAAGAAAGCTATGGTACATATACTCCATTTACAGTCATTAGAAACAGTGGCTGTGTCTTCCTGTGCTGCACCATGTAGCCTTGTGGCTTGCTTATTTCATCCACACTAGCTGTAGCTCTTCATCACTCATCGCTGTCTTGCCTCTTCTCCTTCCTTCCCCGCTGCTTCCCACCAGTTTGTTTTCTGGATCTGTGAGTCTGTTTCCATTTTGTTATTTACATTCGTTTCTTTTATTCTTTAGATTTTACATATAAGTGTATAGAGTATTTGTCTTTCTTCATCTGGCCAAGCATCAGTTCAGTTCAGTCTCTCAGTCATGTCTGACTCTTTGTGACCCCATGAATCGCAGCACGCCAGGCCTCCCTGTCCATCACCAACTCCCAGAGTTCACTCAGACTCACATCCATTGAGTCGGTGATGCCATCCAGCCATCCCATCCTCTGTCGTCCCCCTTTCCTCCTGCCCCCAATCCCTCCCAGCATAATTTCCTCTAATTCCATCCACATTGTTTCAAGTCAAAGAATTTCAATCTTTTTATGACCAAGTAATACTCCATTGTATGTGTATGTGAGATATATCATATCTATATCCATTTATCTCTTGATAGACAGTTGGGTTGCTTCCATATCTTGGCTGTAGTAAATGATACTTCTATGAATATTGGGTGCATATATCATTTCAAGTTAATGTTTTCTGTTTTCTCTTTCTTTTTGAATATATACCCAGGAGTGGAATCACTGGATCATATGGTAGTTTTATTTTTAGTTTCTCCATAGGATGTATTGCTTGTCCTTTTTTTTAAAAAAAAAAATTCATTTAAAAATAAGTGAACCCCTTTCTTTATCCAGGATGTAAATTGTGCTTTAAATAGGTAAAACCACAGATTTTTTTTCTCAAAAAAATATGAATAGATAATGTTTATAAAATGTAAGCTTACTTATCTTTAAAGTTCTAAGTGAGACATTTGGAAAATTTACCATATCAAGAATGAAATATCTGTTTTCAATTCTAGGGAAATACCATTATCAACATGAGGACACAATACAGAACTCAGGCAATTTGTGACACACAAATGAAGCCATGAGACAAGCAGAGCAGTAGAAGTTTCACTTGCCCAAGCTTATTCTTCTGCCTAAGTGCAGCAGAGAGCTTAGCACTCAGCTATACCAGACAGCAGCAACAGGAACCTATGGGGGACACAGGGGCAAAGGAAGGTGCCTGCCTTTAGTCGGGGTTGCCTCGATTGCTGGCTTGATCCAGGCGGTTTAGGGGACATCTGCAGGAGTCCCAGTTTATCAACTTTGTGGCAAATCTACTACCATTACACCTAAAAATCTGGTCTGGAATCCTGGGGTTTCAATTTCGTGCCTCCTTAAGGGAAGATTATGGAAAGAAGGAGTCCTTGTGGAAACATTACATTTCTCCTTGCTAAGTCACTTCAGTCGTGTCCAACTCTGCATGACCCCATAGATGGCAGCCCACTAGGCTCCCCCATCCCTGGGATTCTCCAGGCAAGAACACTGGAGTGGGTTGCCATTTCCTTCTCCAATGCATGAAAGTGAAAAGTGAAAGGCAATGGCACCCCACTCCAGTACTCTTGCCTGGAAAATCCCATAGATGGAGGAGCCTGATAGGCTGCAGTCCATGGGGTCGCTAAGAGTTGGACACAACTTCACTTTCACATTTCTCCTTAGAGACCAAAAATTCTAGTAGATCACCATTCTAAAACACTGCTTTGTTTGTGCCATTCTTTTGTTCCAAGCTCTTCAGTTTTCTAGACTCAAGACCACAATGTTTAGAATGCCGTCTTTGTTGTTTCCCTCACCTTTGCAGCACCTGAGTACTATATGACCTGGCCCCTTTGGGATCTCGTCATATGCTGAGCATGTTCTGTTATTCCTCCTCCACCCCAAAGCTGACACTGGGTCTTTCATACTCAATAATCATCCCTTCCCTTCATATATTCCTTTTCTACTATAGGAACCTTAATTTGTTGGCCAGTGGCTAGAGATCCCGTATTGTGAGCACATGTAGACCCTTATGCCATATGCAAATTATCCACATTAGCCTGAGCCAGTTATTGCAATCTCATTTTTCTTTTGATTTAATACTGACCAATGAGATATAAGGAGAGGTCAGCTTGGAAGAATTTACTAAAACATTGCATTTTCTAACACAGGAGACACCAGCCTCTGATCTTGCACTTTATACCTTCTTACTAGCTGAACACAGATGTAATTTCTGGAGACATGGCAGCCCTCTTGTGAATGAAACACCAAACATAAAAACAAAATATTAAATTGAGGTTAATGGAGAGTAAATTAGAGCCTGGGTATGTAATGATACAGGTACCAATTCCAAGATACCTTCTTTCTATATTTATTAAGTTAGCTTTCCATGCCATTTTGATCTAAGCTACTATTGATAGACTCTGTTACTTGCAGCTGGAAGCATTCCTTCACATTATGCATTTGCCATCACTTCTTTAGTACCCTTCCTCACACACCAGCTTTAGAAATTCAATCATCTTTAGTATGAGTTCAGTTGAAGTTCAACCAGGAGTACGTAGAATGAAAACTTTATTATACAGATTAGATCTTAACCATATATGGGATGCAATGAGGAAAAGATTATGCAAAAAGAATCAAAGAAAAATCACCGCACAGAACTGGTAGGAAAGTAGGTGCACCCAGGGCTTCCCAGGTGGCGTGAGTGGTAAAGAATCCTCCTGCGGAGTCGATCCCTGGTAGGGAAGATCCCCTGGAGGAGGAAATGGCAATCTGCTCCAGTATTCTTGCCTGGAGAATCCCACGGACAGTGGAGCTTGGTGGGCTACAGTCCATGGGGTTGCAAAAGAGTCGGACGTGACTGAAGAGACTTAGTATGCACACAGGTGCATCCATCTGGTGGAGCAGATCTTCCAAACGATATAATGAAGGTCAGAGTTCAAGAGTGAGTAAGGAATGGGAAGGGGGGAGGAAACAGAGAAATAGCTCTTAGACTACTACACACAGATATCTGGTGAAGGATGCATTCTGAGTTTGTTTTGTTTTGCTTTTTTGCCATTCTGTGCAGCTAACAGGAGTTTAGTTCCCTGACCAGGAATCAGACCTGTGCCCTTGTCAGTTAAAGGGCAGAATCCTGACCGCTGGGCCACCAAGTGCCAAAGAGGGGCAGGGTCTGGAGCACTGCTGAAGTGTAGAGCTGGAACTAAGCTGCCAAAGAACACTGTACTTCCTGGGAACACACAGTGTCACTCGATGCAAAAAATGAGTGGAATTAGCACCAAGATATCTAGAAATTATAAAACTGTGTGAAAGACCCTCTAAACCAGCTATGTTCAAACTGTTAAAGTAGAGAAAAGGAAGATAAGCCACAAAGAATATAACCTTTTAAAATCAATGGATTTTGTATTTTATTGCTTTTCAGTTAATTGTTATTTTTATTTCTCAATAGTCATAGGTGGCCAGTGGTTGTTACTATATTAGAGATGTCTTGGATGATTTTGTATTCCTAAATAGTTGCAGAATAATCACTTCTTTGCTTCTTTCACTTTTGTCATTTGAAGTTCTGGGAGAAAGACATCTTTTCCCATTAAAAAGTTGATTTGTTTACATAATAATAGCCATCGTTTTGAAAATTGAAGTGCAGCATCTCTGATATTGACTCTGGTATTATGAGTCATTAGAAAGAGAGAAAATGCAACCTGCCCTTCTGTTTTGATATCACTCAGAAGAAGATTTTCTAAGGCTTTTCCAAAGCTGTTGCCAACTCAGAAACTGCATTATACAAATCTGTACTGACTTCATTATCTGTTACCTGTTATTGCCCTGTTGAACTAAAATAAACTGTTGTGTTATGTGACCTATAAAACAGTATTAAGCATTTTATTACTTGCTTGCTGTCAACTTGAACATAAGACAGTTATTAAAGATTACGTGGAGAAGATTTAGAGGACTACAAATGTTATTTTACAGAGCTGACAGGTTGTTCTTAATGTTTCCAGTCATAAAAGACAAGAAACTGGATAAATCTGAAGCCAGTGATATAAACTCAACAGGCAATGTGATGAACAGATCACAGACAGTGGCAATCTTCTTTTCCATATTCTCTTTTATTTTTCTAATGCCTATGCATTACTTTAACAGCTTCTAACTGATGTAAATTGGAAAGCAAGAACATTAAAAGAGTAATTTCACTGAGAAGAGAGGACGCCTCTTTATAGTTGCATTAGATATCTAAGTGTGATCTAGACTTTCATCATCCACTGCTGAATTTATGGATGTTAGAAAGTAGAGAAACTAAACAGAAACATGGTGCTTCTGACTATAGGCATCATTGATTCTGTGAAGCATCCAGGAGAGCTGAAACTTATTTAGCAACTGGCTTAGGTTTCCAAAGAGATGTTTGCTCAGTTTCCTGTTCCTCAAACTCAGGTCCTGTACAACCAATAGAGGATGTGAGCTAAACATAAATAAGCCAAGTGCACGCCACTTACCTCCTTAGGCGTCTCTAACTGAATTTCTTCTCCTGATCTAGTTACTACTTGCAGCAAAGCTGTCCCACCTTTCAGCACCAGCTGATGCACAGGTACAAGATTTTTTATTGTACCCAGCATTTTTTCACCTCCCCCCCTCTCCCTTGGAAGTAGCGAAGACTATGTCATTTTAGTCTTCTTTCATCTTTGATTTGTTCAAAACTACAGTCATCTAATAAATGGTCCATTTTTTCTCCTGCCTGGAAATATTTAACCCTATCCCAGTTTCTTGAATGGGCAGAGGGTCATACACCAGGAAAACAGATGTTATTTGCCCCCATCACTCCTTTCAACCTTCCTCTGTTGGCGCTCCCTTCCCTGCACTGAAGGTGTCTCAGCAAGATAGAACAGCTCTCTCGTTACTTTCAATTATAAGGACAATCTTATTTTTTGAAAATCCTCACATTCAGGGATAAACAATCCTTAGGTGATCTGATTTAGCAATGGAGCCTCAGATACTATTCACATTCCTCTGGTCCACTTAGCTTTGGCATTTTTGGCAAGACTGTGATCTGTCTTTTACTCTTTATCCCTTTCCCTTCTGACTTTTCCAGAATCAATGCACCAAGTATAGAGATTCGAAGCAAAAGGCCCAACACCTTTTACTCCTGTGCAGTTTGTGGCTACTGGTGCCCTTCTGTCTCGATAGGTGTTTCTGTGCTTGTTCTCCACTGCAGTGTGTTTCATGGTCTCTGGTAACGCACCCGCTTTGCCCGGCAGCACATGCCCAGGCTTCCGGTCTCGTGTACGTGCCTCACTGGAGCAATACATGCACCAGCTTACCATTTGGTTATGCTCACACCTGCTCTTTTCAGCAACAAACTGATCTGTTTCCTTGGCCCAAGCAAGCAGCCCTCCTGGGCTGGGTCCCATCACGTTGGCTGACACCTGCATGCTGTCATACACCCGCCTGGCACGGGGCAAACTCAGGTATCCCATCCACACCAACACGAGTGTGCAGCCCATGATCTCCTGTTGCCCCCACTCTTTGCCTTTGGGGGATGTTCCAGATGCTTTTCGCCTTCAGAACTTTCTGCAGGGCCAGGTTCATCTTTCAGTCTAGCAGAGACAAGCTCCCCCAAGCGCTGTGTAGACATCTGTAGGTGGATGTCAGTGTTACTGTTCCTGCAGCTTTGCAGGCATCTGTCTAGCTGGGGCCTGGGGTGTTTATTTTGCCTTCTGAAAGGTCCCCCTTTGCTTTTAGCACTTCTCCCGGCAGGTCTCTCAAAATCTTATGAGGAGGGCAAGAGAAAAGCCAAACAATTTCCTTACTTACTGACCCTAGAATGCTAAATAAGTTCCTTTTCTGTATATATTCATCTTAACATTTACATTTCTATTTACATCTTACTTTATATTCATATTATTCATGTTTGTATGATATTTGTACCAATTGAATAAAGATCAGATAAGGCCTGAAAGGCCAGTCTGCTCACCTCTTGGGGAACCTTGTGGGGTTTGTCTAGAGTAGGGAGGTACTTCTGTCTGTGGTTATCATGTTTGAGTGAGATACGGGGCAAAGCCACTGATCAATTATCGATTTATCAATTACATTTCTTCTTTGCCCTGCCTTTTAAGATGACCCATTGCAAACATCAGGAAAGCCCCTTTCAGTACTTTTGCTTTTTGTGTTTATAATAAACATAGAAACAAGCATGTAGTATTGAGGTTTTAAGACATGGAAAAAACAGTTAAATGTTTTACAGGTATTATCTCATTGTGATCACAATAATTTTAAGAGGTAGGTCTTAAGTTCCCTAGTATATGTATATGAAAATCAAAGCCGGAAAATGTGAACTAATTCATGTAAGGATTTATAGGCAGTATGTTGCTTAACTTGGATTTCAGCTCACATTTTTAAGATTCTAGAGGCCATGATCTTAATTCCAACACTATCCCATCAAAACACGATCGGTGCTTGCCTAGGAGAATTACCCTATTGATACGCTTGCATTAAGGATACATAACACTATTAAAGAAATTCACATGATAATCAACAACGGCTCTACTTTTTAATAGCTCTTGAAATGGTCCTTGAGTTACCATGCAAATTGCCACAGAATCTCTGCCCCTCTGTCCTCATCTAATTAAATCTCCTATTGCACTTGGCTTAGAGAAAAAATCTTTTTCCACTGCCCTCTGACAGGATTAACCCTGCCTTGTCTGAAGAGCCTGAAATGACCTCCTGTGAGACTCGGTGCTGAGTGTTCTCACCAGCCCTCTGTCCATCCAGACCCACAACTGGACTCCGATCCCCACAGACCCCTGAGCTGAGGTGCAGAGTGGGGCGCCCGGGAGGTGCACCGCCTGTAACATGTCACAGCTGGGGTCCCAGGAAGCCCATTCTGGGCTGGAGGTTTAGTTACAGGAGGCTTCTTGGGGCCTCTCCCGAGGATGGCTAACTCTTGGGCAGAGGAAACGCTCGGTGGGCCTGCAGTCACAGCAAAGGCCTCGGCCTCCCGTGGGGCGCGTGGGAGCCGGGGCGCTCTTCAGAGGTGTCCTGATCTGGAGCGAGGGAGCTGGACATCTAGGCGAAACATGAACCAGCGGCTGAGGCTGGCTGCCCCAGAAAGGGGGCGTGAGGTCGGGGAGGGCCGTTTTCTTCAGCTGAGCCTAATCCTGGGAGAAGGCCGAGCTCAGGGCTGTCAGCAGTGGCTGGCCCAGCAGCTGGACACAGTTCTTCAGCCTCGAAAGGGCGTCTGAACATAGACTCCCCTACAGATGCATGAGCCTTCTACTGCTATTTTCAGTCGGACTCCTTTGAGGGACTGTATACATTTTCATGGGCTTTAGTGGGCTTTCCAAGTATTATACGCTTTTTACCCAGAAGTAGAAAGAGCGTACATAGGATGCATTGTTTTTTTTCATCATTGTGTACGTATCATGTAAAATTTACATCATTGTGTACATATGATGGACTGTTTAATCCTCACAGTAAATTAGTGTGGGAAATAATATCATTCTCATTATGCAGGCGAAGAAACGGAGGTTCAGAGAGGTTACATAAATTATCCAGAATTGTGTATCAGTAACTGCTTCAAGAATACTATCTTTTAATGAAAAAAAAAGGTATGTTTTGAGTCTGTGTTAGTTATACCTTGTTGTGTAACAAGTCACCCCCAAACTATGGATAAATAAAGTTGTCTTCTCGTGTCATGTTTCTGTGGGTCGTGGGAGTGGCTTACTTGGGTGACCCTGGCTCAGGGCTCCTCACGGGTCTGGCGCTGAGATGGTCAAGGAACGATGTGGAGGCTATAAATAGCATTGTGCAAAGGCGGGAAAGGAGTGATGATAAACGAAGCTGCAGTCACTGGCAGGCTCGACCAGGGCTGGAGGGCCCGCTCTGACTGCTGGCTGGAGGCCTCGCTTACCCGCACGTGGACGTCCCTGGAGGGCACCGTGTGTCCTCACCACGTGGCAGCTGCGAGGAGCCGGAGGAGCTGCAGTGTTTCCAGTGACCTGGTCTCACGGGTCGCACACAGTCCGTTAGGGGCAGGGGAGATGGACTGCACTTTGGGGAGGGAGGCAGGTGAGTAATGAAAGAGCTTGTAGACATCTTTTAAAACCATCATGACGTTAAATATGTGAAAGTAAATGTATACTTTATTTTCAAAATTTTCACCACAAATTGGGCCCATTATAATTGAACCTATTTTCTTATTTTCTATTGAAGTATAGTTGAATTACAATGCTATGCTAGTTTCTGGTGTACAACAAAGTGATCCAGTTATACATAGAGTCTTTTCATGTTCTTTTCCATCATGGCTTATTATAGGATATTGAATACAGTTCTTTGTGCTATCCAGTAGGACCTTGTTGTTTATCTGTTTCATATACAGAGGTTTGTATCACCGACTCGATGGACATGAGTTTGGGTAAACTCCAGGAGTTGGTGATGGACAGGGAGGCCTGACGTGCTGCAGTTCATGGGGTCGCAAAGAGTCGGACACGACTGAGCAACTGAACTGAACTGAACTGTATCACCTAATCCCACACTCCTAATTTATCCCTCCTCCACCCCCTTCCCCCTTTGGTAACTATAAATTTATTCTTTATGTCCATTGGGTTACAAAGAGTCAGACATGATAGAAGCAACTTAGCACACGCACTGTATAAGCCAAGGGAGGCTTGAGAACAAGAGAATGATGTGGCCTAATGCAGCGATCCCCAACCTTTTTGGCACCAGGGACCAGTTTCATGGGAGGCCATTTTTCCATGAAACACGAGGTGGAAGTGGGATGGTTTCAGGATGATTCCCATAAGGAGTGCACAACCCAGATCTCTTGCATGCAGACTTCATAGTAGGGTTTGTGCTCCTCTGAGAGTCCTGTGGCACTCCTGACCTGACAGGTGGAGCTCGGGCAGTACCCTGAGTGACGGGGAACAGCTGTCAACGTGGATGGAATGTCATTCGCTTGCCCACCGCCTGCTGGGTCTCCCCTTCCTAACTGGTGACAAACCGGTACCAGTCTGTGGACCAGGGGTTGGAGACCCTGGTTTCATGTATATTGAAACCAGACTCTAGCTTCTCTTTGGAGAATGAACTTTAGTTGGTAGGAGGTAAGCAGGACTCCCAGCTGGAAGATGGCTGCAGGCTGCAGAGATGATGGTGTCTCAGATCCAGTGGGATCACAACAGGGGATGGAGTGGTCAGACTCAGGTTTGACCGGAGAGAGATAAAGGGTGAAGGGTAGCCTGAGGCGCTGACCTCGTGACATTATTCAGTTAATACAGAAACAACTCCTTTCCTCTCTAGTTTATGTTCACTGCTGAAATGTTTTCAGACATTGTAGTCTCCTTGAAGAAACTGCATAAAACAGCTTAGTTTGAGAAACCATTCTTTACAACTACCAAGTTATTAAATTAACTTTTCCCATTACCCAAGCCTTAGCCACATTAATACTGCACTCATTGAATGGAAATCAATAAAGCCATTAAATACTCATGATTTTTAGTTCATATACATTTATATAAAAGCTATTTAATAAATATATCACTACTTAATTCTAATTTGGTATGAAGTTTGTTATCAGTGTTAAATTTCTTTTGATAGCTTTTTCTGTACTTTAGGAGCCAAAATAATGAAGCAATTAGAAGTGGGCCTTAAAATGTTCTTCTTTAATTAATAGTCACTCTTTTTATAAAATTTCTCAAGTGGATAGCTTTTCTTACTGGATTCTCTCTTATTTTCTGATTGAGCAGTACTAACCAAATAATAATCGACTGTGTTATGTTACATATCTACCTTTAGTTTAAATATTCCAAACTTTATTTCTTCATGCTCTAAGATCAGTAGTTTCCATGAATGTTAAAATGTTTCAAATGAAAGTGAAATTCTTTGTTCAGATAAGTTTTCAAAATATAAATGAAGCTAAAACATAAATATTCTTAGAATTTCCTAGAACATGCAGCATATCACTGTGTGTTGCCTCTGTCCAAGAGGAAGTACAATTTACAAAATTAAAACTTATCAAGTAATGGTTTAATTTTCTCTTTAGTAAAAGGCTTGCCTACACTTTTCCCCTCAATAATATCACTGTTTACCTAGTTAAGGAAAATAGAGTATATGTTAATAATAGAGTGAAATTCTCTTTGAATTTATTCAGTACCATTCACTTTTCCAATAAATATTTGTTGAACACCTCTGTCCAAGAGGAAGTACAATTTACAAAATTAAAACTGATCAAGTAATGGTTTAATTTTCTCTTTAGTAAAAGGCTTGCCTACACTTTTCCCCTCAATAATATCACTGTTTACCTAGTTAAGGAAAATAGAGTATATGTTAATAATAGAGTGAAATTCTCTTTGAATTTATTCAGTACCATTCACTTTTCCAATAAATATTTGTTGAACACCTCTGTCCAAGAGGAAGTACAATTTACAAAATTAAAACTGATCAAGTAATGGTTTAATTTTCTCTTTAGTAAAAGGCTTGCCTACACTTTTCCCCTCAATAATATCACTGTTTACCTAGTTAAGGAAAATAGAGTATATGTTAATAATAGAGTGAAATTCTCTTTGAATTTATTCAGTACCATTCACTTTTCCAATAAATATTTGTTGAACACCTCTTATGGGTGCTTGTGGCCAGGGATATAACAGTGAGTGAACAGCATTTACAACATCTATGATCTTGAGAATTTATACATGGTCTTCAAATGGAGTCCCCATCCTTGTGGGAAGAGTAAAAGACCATCCCAAAAACTGATCGATGGTTTTTAGGGACTGCAGCCCCAGACTGTCAGCTCTGTGCAAAACCTTCTCTGAACTGACGTCCCTGAGAAAGCATTAGCAAAGGGCTCTTGCCCAGCCCGCCCCCACAATCCTCTCACAAAGGACATTTCTATAGCTTTGCACAAGAAATGGACGCCATTGCCCTTCTCTTATTTTACTTCAGTGCCTTGTTTCATGGAGGAAAATCTTCCCAGCACCAACCCCAGGTTAGTGTTGATGCTCAAAAAACAAGTCTTCCCTGGTGGCTCAGCTGGTAAAGAATCCGCCCGCAATATAGGAGACCTGGGTTCAATCCCTGGGTTGGGAAGATCCCGTAGAGGAGGGAAAGGCTACCCACTCCAGTATTCTGGCCTGGAGAATTCCCTAGACTGTATAGTCCATGGGGTCGCAAAGAGTCTGACACGACTGAGTGACTCCCACTTCACTTTCTTTTCAAAAAACAAGCAGCCCGCATCCCCTGGTTCCTGCTCACAGCCCGGCTCGCACCTACACACCCCGTGTCTGTCTTGTCTGCCTCTCTCTTTCCTTCCCTTCCTCCCGCCTTTCCCTTTCTCTTACGCACACACGCACACACACGTGCACACACATGCACACACACGCACTCCTGTTACTTAAGTGAGCCGTTGTGTTCATGAACCGTCAGTGCTGGCCGGCAGGGCGGTCACCCCCAGGAGCACAGAGCGCCCTTGGAGACTGACTTCTGCGGGGTTAGCTCCTGAGCCACAGCAGCGAGTGACGTCCCGGCGCTAGGCTGCCCCCTCAGTAGGTGTCACATGGGTGTTCTTTTCCTTCTCCTCGAATCAGAGCTAGTAGGAGGTTTGGGAGCCATTAGGCTGAAACTCCTGTGGGCTCAATGACATTCCTGCAGATCCGTATCTCTGAAAGAGATGTTCCAAGGGAAAGGCTGGCCTTCAGGGGAGACACGGAACTTTCTGCCCTGTAGGTGCGCAGTGGTCCAGCGGTTGCCTAGCAACAGTCACCCGGCAACCCGCAGGGCCCCAACCGGACGCACAAGGGAAAGTAGTCATGAACGTTACGGTTTCAGGCTGGCTTTCAGAAGTTCATATAACACACCATAGATGTGAAAAAGTGTAGGTTTGGAATAAAATATTTTAAAATTAAGTATTTAAAAATGTAAAAACATTTTTAAATACTTTGGCAAAACTAATACAATTATGTAAAGTTTAAAAATAAAATAAAATAAAAAAAAATGTAAAAACACATGGAAAGGTCCCGTTTTCCCTGTGTCATCATTCAGTTATTTCATTATGAGAACTCTCAGACGAGCTCTCACTCCAGAGATACTCTTTGGCAGTGCTCACCTGCCTCCCCAAGAAACCTTCTGCCTCGGGTCCCCCGGCTAGTCAGGGGTTCGGACCGCAGCCTCACTCCCGGGCACATCCATGGTCCCATCCGACAGGAGGCCGCGGTTGTGTGGAGGCTCGGAGAGAGCCAAACCGTTCTGCAAGGTCAGGAGTTCAGGAGAGTTGCTGCCTTAGTCTCAATCCTGAGGGCTTAGGTCACAGGGACTGTTGATAATCCAAGGCAGCTAGTGGGAAGGAGTTTGTGTCAGTTCACCACCCATTTCTTCTTCAGTTAAGCTTCATGGACTCTTTTTGAAATGAAAAGTGTGCTAATGCAGTTTGTTTTGACCAACAAGAAAGTGGATGATATGGTGCCATAATGCTGAATTCTCAAAACATGGATTACAGGAATTTAAGAAAGCAACTGTCTTTCAAGCAAAGTACAGTTCTGTCCTGTTCTCCTTCAGCCCCTGTGGTGCTAAGGGTCCTGCATAATCAGCGGTTGATTTTGGTTTGGTCTCTCTCCCTCCTTCCTTCCCTCTTGTCCCCTGCCTTCCCTCTCTTCCTACCTGCCTCCCCCGTTTCATTCATTTCCAATTATACTATGTGATTGGAGTAGACAAGAATATGGCCAAAATGCCAGGCTCGCAGAGGGAAACCATGAGGTTAATGCTTTTTTTGTTCCACCAGTCTTAATTTCAGCTAATGATCTGAAGAGATAAGAAAGCCTTCCCCAGCGATCAATGCAAAAAATAGAGCAAAACAATAGAATGGGAAAGACTAGAGATCTCCTCAAGAAAATTAGAGATACCAAGGGAACATTTCATGCAAAGATGGGCTCGATAAAGGACAGAAATGGTATGGAACTAACAGAAGCAGAAGATATTAAGAAGAATACACAGAAGAACTGTACAAAAAAGATCTTCATGACCAAGATAATAATGATGGTGTGATCACTCATCTAGAGCCAGACATCCTGGAATGTGCAGTCAAGTGGGCCTTAGAAAGCATCACTACGAACAAAGCTAGTGGAGGTGATGGAATTCCAGTTGAGCTATTTCAAATCCTGAAAGATGATGCTGTGAAAGTGCTGCACTCAATATGCCAGCAAATTTGGAAAACTCAGCAGTGGCCACAGGACTGGAAAAGGTCAGTTTTCATTCCAATCCCAAAGAAAGGCAATGCCAAAGAATGTTCAAACTACAGCACAATTGCACTCATCTCACATGCTAGTAAAGTAATGCTCAAAATTCTCCAAACCAGGCTTCAGCAATATGTGAATCATGAGCTTCCTGATGTTTAGGCTGGTTTTAGAAAAGGCAGAGGAACCAGAGATCAAATTGCCAACATCCACTGGATCATCAAAAAAGCAAGAGAGTTCCAGAAAAACATCTATTTCTGCTTTATTGACTATGCCAAAGCCTTTGACTGTGTGGATCACAATAAACTGTGGAAAATTCTTAAAGAGGTGGGAATACCAGACCACTTGACCTGCCTCTTAAGGATTTTGTATGCAGGTCAGGAAGAAACAGTTAGAACTGGACATGGAATAACAGGCTGGTTCCAAATAGGAAAAGGAGTACGTCAAGGCTGTATATTGTCTCCCTGCTTATTTAACTTCTATGCAGAGTACATCATGAGAATGCTGGGCTGGAAGAAGCACAAGCTGGAATCAAGATTGCCAGGAGAAATATCAATAACCTCAGATATGCAGATGACACCACCCTTATGGCAGAAAGTGAAGAGGAACTAAAAAGCCTCTTGAGGAAAGTGAAAGTGGAGAGTGAAAAAGTTGGCTTAAAGCTCAACATTCAGAAAACTAAGATCATGGCATCTGGTCCCATCACTTCATGGCAAATAGATGGGGATACAGTGGAAACAGTGTCAGACTTTATTTTTGGGGGCTCCAAAATCACTACAGATGGTGATTGCAGCCATGAAATTAAAAGACGCTTACTCCTTGGAAGGAAAGTTATGACCAACCTAGATAGCATATTGAAAAGCAGAGACATTACTTTGCCAACAAAGGTCCGTCTAGTTAAGGCTATGGTTTTTCCAGTGGTCATGTATGGATGTGAGAGTTGGACTGTGAAGAAAGCTGAGCGCAGAAGAATTGATGCTTTTGAACTGTGGTGTTGGAGAAGACTCTTGAGAGTCCCTTGGACTGCAAGGAGATCTTATCATCAGTCCATTCTGAAGGAGATCAGCCCAGGATTTCTTTGGAAGGAATGATGCTAAAGCTGAAACTCTTTGGCCACCTCATGGGAAGAGCTGACTCATTGGAAAAGAGTCTGATGCTGGGAGGGATTGGGGGCAGGAGGAGAAGGGGACGACAGAGGATGAGATGACTAGATGGCATCACTGATTCGATGGACATGAGTCTGAGTGAACTCCAGGAGATGGTCATGGACAGGGAGGCCTGGCATGCTTTGATTCATGGGGTCACAAAGAGTCGGACACGACTGAGGGACTGAACTGAACTGAATGATCTGCCAATCTGGTGTTTCCAGGATATGGGGATTCGATAAAGTAAATTGGATTTAAAAAATTCTTTGGAATAATTTGCATTTGCTTTTAAGTAATGAGATTGTAGTATCAGTTGATATAATAAAAACAAAATGCTGATTTTCCTATTCCAAGTCCTTTTCCAAAGCAGTTAATGATGATGCAGTCTAACATATCATTTTGAATGGTCTCCTGGTGCCCCAGGAACCATGCTTGTCACTTGATTATCTGATTTACTGTGTAGAAACTGTGAGATAGGTATTAATCCTATTGTTGTTTGTATTTTAAGAAAGAATAAGTGGTAGGTGGGAAGAACATGTCTTTAACTACTAAACACTGGGGGACATGCCTGGTGGTTCAGTGGTTGAAACTTCACACTTCCTTTGCAGGAGGCAGTTTGGATCCCTGGTTGGATTATTATCCCTCATGCCATGTCGAGTGGCCAAAACAACCAACCAACCAAATCCTTTTAAGTGTGAAATACACACTGGATTTCAAAGTCTTGGCACTGAAAAAAAGTAGGACATTTTATGACTATTTTATAAAGATTCCATGTTGAAATGATACTGTTTTTGATATGTCGGGTAAAATAAATTTTGTAACTCAAGTTTCAAAAAGAAAGAAAGAAAGAATGAGCTCCAGTTGAGAGAATTTAATGAAACTGCCCAGTGTCATGCAGCTAGTAAGTGGCTTGGCTGGAATTCAAACCAGGTCTATGCGTGTCTGGGACTGCCAATGCAGCAAACGTAAGAGACTCAGGTTCAGTCCCTGGGTCGGGAAGATCCCCTGGAAGAGGGCATGAAAACCCACTCCAGTATTCTTACCTGGAGAATCCCGTGAACAGAGGAGCCTGATGGGCTACAGTCAGTAGGGTTGCAAGGGGCCAGACACGACTGAAGCAACTTAGCATGCATGTAGGCACTCACACATTATGTATGTCTAGAGCCTGAGATTTTACCACAAATACCTCCCAGCATCACACAGCAAATACTCAGATGTGGTTGGTTAAATTATTAGAGTCAACGTATCATTTCTCTGTGTTTTACTTCCCATCTCTGCCTCAGCTTCATAGTGAGTAGAGGAACCTTACTCGTCTGTCTTCCTGTCCTGAGTGGCTGTTGACCACTCTGCCTGGGCTCCACCAAGAGACCCCTGGAGCTGATCTGAATGAAGCCCGCAGGCTGTAGATGAGCCCAGCCAACCCACTGAGTTGAACTGATTCCGATCTATTCACACGTGTGAGCTTGAGAAAAAAATGACAGCTGTTTAACCCACTGAGCTTGTGTGTGTGTGTGTGTGGTGCAGTTGATTTAGAATGTTGTGTTACTTCCAGGTATAAGCAAAGTGAGTCAGTTATATCAATCTAGCTATACATATATATAATCTATCTATCCTTTTTCAGATCCTTTTCGCTTATAGGTTACTCCAAAATACGTCTTTTGTTGTTTATCTATTTTATATATAGCAGTGTCCCAAACTCCTAGTTTTCCCCCCTCTGCTCCCCTTTGATGTGTTTTCTATGTCAGTGGGTCTGTTTCTGATTGTATATACATTCTTGTCTTTCATTTTTTTAGATCCACACATAAGCAATACCCTATGATATTTGTCTTTGCCTTGCTTCTCTTTGTATGATAGGCTCTAGCTGGCCCGTCCATGTTGTGGGAGCTGGCATGCTTTCATCCTTTTCACCAGCTGGGTAATATTCCATTGTATATATCTATCACATCTTCTGTTTTAAAAATATTTATTCATTGAGTTATTTGGCTGGGCCAGGTCTCAGTTGCGACTCGAGAGATCTTTCGTTGCAGTACTCGGACGCCCTAGTTGCAGCAGGCAGGCTCTCTACTTGGAGCGCCCAGACTCTCTAGTTCCAGCACACAAGCTCTCTAGTTCCAGCACGCGGACTCTCTAGTTCTGGCACGCGGACTCCCTAGTTCTGGCACGCGGACTCTCTAGTTCCAGCACGCGGACTCTCTAGTTCCGGCACGCGGACTCCCTAGTTCCAGCACGTGGACTCTCTAGTTCCAGCACTCCGACTCTCTAGTTCCAGCATGCTGACTCTCTAGTTCCAGCACACAAGCTCTGTAGTTCCAGCACACAGGCTCAGCAGTTGCAGCACATGGGTTTAGTTGCTTCATTGCACATGGGATCTTAGTTCCTCAGCCAGGGATTGAACCCACATCCCCTGCATTGCAAGGCAAATTCTTCACTACTGGAATATCAGGGGAGTCTCCCACATCTTCTTTATTCATTCAGTCCACTGAGATTTCTTTGTTTGTTTTAAAGTAGCATTATTATGGCAATATGTGACATGCTGCAGAACAGGAATTTGAATTAAGACTTTCAAAATGCACTGGCTAAATTTGGTCTGTAGACGTGAGTATTTGGTTATTTTGTTTTGTTTTGGCCAGAATTATTTTAACTTCATTCTAATCTGAATGGCCTCAAGAGGGCAGGTGCCTTGCAGTGTACCATGCTTCCTGAAACTCAGCCCGGTGCTACCTGGGGTTTATTTCACCTATTACATTCTCACTTACATGACCCTAGATGGAATTTCCGCTTGTGGTCTTTGCCATAGTCTGTAATAGAGAGCTCCTAAACTCACACCTTGTGTATTTTATATCTCTTTATTGGAGTCAGAAAACTGCATACATGGTGAAAGGAGGAAATAGTCACTATTTTGGGTTGTTTTTATGTAGTTTATATAACAATGTGTTATATTATGGGCTTCCCCTGATAGCTTAGTTGGTAAAGAATCCACCTGCAATGTAGGAAATCCTGGTGTGATTCCTGGGTCTGGAAGATACTCTGGAGAAGGGATAGGTTACCCACTCCAGTATTCTTTGGCTTCCCTTATGGCTCAGCTGGTAAAGAATCTGAAATGTGGGAGACCTTGTTTTGAACCCATAGAGAAGATCCCTTGGAGAAGGGAAAGGCTACCCACTCCTGTACTCTGGCCTGGAGAATTCCATGGACTGTATAGTCCATGTGGTCGCAAAGAGTTGGAGAAATGCTCACAAGTTTGGGTTGTTTTTATGTAGTTTATATAAATGTAATGGATTGATAGAATTTCTGGATTTTATATAGACAGTTTATTAAATATATTCAATAGAATAACAGAATTTTAGAATTAGATTTGACCTGAGAATTTACCATTAAAATCTGCTTAGTTACTTGGAAAAATTATGTGGCTTATATCTATCTAATGATTTAATCAAAAGTCAGAAGTCTTACTAATGGTATAGAGAAATCAGGTGAACTGTTAATTTGTAGCCCAGTTCAAATTCTTTAATTTTGTTTTCATGAGAATTAATATAAATTTCAGTAATTGTTCTTCATTTTCCCCAAAGTTTTGTAACCTAATATATACTTATATTTCCCAATTACCTGTTGGGTCTCATGTAATATCATCTATTGTAAAATTTCCTTAGTTCAACATTTCCTTTGTTTTTATGAGATAAGCCTTAAAACTTTTCCATAAAATAAATTACTTATCCCAGTAAAATTTAATTTAGAAAAGTACCTGCGATTGACTCTTTTACAACATGCTCCAAGTAAAATTCTGACCTGAGGACAACTCAACTCTACCCATAACAAGTGGAATATAACTTGTCTTGGATGAATTAATCAACAAATGATGGATTTCTTCGGTGTTAAAAGTAACTACTTCAGTAAATCTCAAGGTATTTGCCATCGCTTATGTGAATGAAAATGAGAGGAAACCAATGAAAGAAGAAAGCATCACTGGAAGAAGAGCAGGCAGTTGCTTTCCTTCCTGAGCATTCTGGATGGAAAGGCAGGGGGACGAGGCTGGGCCTTGTCCATTGTGATTAAATGCCAGCAAACTACCTGGAAAGGAATTTGATTCAATCCACAGTGTTCTTTTTACATGAATATACATAGTAACGGACTGTCAAGACATTCTGCTTTTTAGAGAGTATCTCTATGGATTATTCTAGAACAGACAGAGAAAGATAGGAAAAATAGTCCTGAAAACATATGGTTAATGAAACTGTAGCAAAAGTGAGCAGTTTTAGAAAAGTTTTATCTGGTCTGCAAAAATGTGTGTTGGTGCTTTGAGTTGCAACCCAAGTGAATATTTTCCTTCGGCTTTTCCCTCTTAGTGGCCATTTGTTTATTCCACTTAGCAGGTCCCCTGCTGCCCACTCCACTGTCATTTTGGTTGGAACAGTTGTGCTGAGCTACTATCATCAATTTTCCTCCCAGTTGAATCTGCCAAGGCTGACAATTATTATCCTAACAAGTGCTTGTTCAGTAATGTTCAGTCATTCAGATTGCCTTCCTCATTATTTTTCTTCCCTGGAGGCAGTTGATATGAACAGTCTCCAACTCTTCACCTGGGGCTCAGAGATAGAGAAATTTGTTTAGATCTCAGTGATAATTCTATCTCTGATTAATGGCAAAGAGATTCGAGTCTCATTTCTCAAAAGCAGCTGGAGTCTCGAGTAGCCACATGCAGACAGCCTGGGTATGACTTCAGTGTCTCCAGGCTTCACTGGCTTGAGGGAAAGTTCTGGGAACCAAAATACAGAGGGGGGTGGGGTGGGGATAGAGAAGCAGGATATTTTGAATAATTCTCAAAAGTGATTGCAGCAGTTTATAGGTAAAAATCATTTTAAAATATCACCTCACCTCAGCAATAGAAATGATAATGAAACATGTGGAGAACTTCCCACACTGTGCGCTGGTGTCTGAATGAGAAGTTTTTCAAAGAGTTCATCTTTGAATCTGAATAATTTTGCAGCAGCTAGAAATGGAGTGAAAATTGAAAGGAGGTAGAAGCTTGTAGCATTCTCTTCCCAGGGTGACAATGGAAGTGTTCCAAATACCTGGGAAGATGAAATTTGGTTCTGTGTTCTGAATTGCATCTCCATCCCCATTGATTAATAATCTCTTTGCATTAATAATCTCCTTTTTCTCTACAAGAAGACTTTGTGTGTGTGTGTGTGTGTGTGTGTACACTGTATCAAATCACACAAAGCCAACAGTCTCTTTCCTTGCATTTCCTTCCTTCCCTCTCAGCACCCCTTCCCCCCAACCCCCCAGTCCAATTTGGCATCACAATTCTAACCCCCTTTATGGTAAATCATGACAAGGAACTTTCCACATTCAGCATCTCTTTCCATCATCACAAGGACTAGTTCAATTCCTCTCTGACTCTCATTCCTCACAGTTGGCCAATGCCTCTGTGTTTTATATTTTTAAAGACTATTTTTATTAGAGCAGCTGTTGGTTCATAGCAAAATTGAGAGGAAGTTATAGATTTCCCAAATACTTCCTGTTCCTAGTATGCATTTGGAATATATAACCCAAAAAGTTGTCTGCTTTGTCCCTTCTAAACTGAATGACAGTGACTTCTGTTCTCTGAATGGCAGTCAGCCACAGTGGACTCCTTGGTTTGAAGCCTTGTTCTGCTCTGGGACACTGCAGACTATAGCATGTTAATAGAATTCAGGAAATTGGAGAACCATAGCCAATCCTAGTTGTGAGAATTAGAATTTTAACTTAGTTCCTTGATTTGATGATTGCAAGCTCACATCTCTTGCATGATGTAGTGTTTACAAAAAATCAGTATTTGGCCCAAGTCTGTGATCTTTCATAGACTCAAACAAGTCAAGCCTGAGACAGAAGAGTTCGTTTTCATTCTGAAGCTATACAAATGTCTAGATGTTCCTTCTTAAATTGGGTCTTTATAGTAACTTCTAAGGATCCATATATTGACTTCCGGACAAGGTCTTTTTTTAATGAAAAGATTTAGACTTTTGATTCTTTGGAAGAGTGCGGTTCTGGAAGACAAACTATGGCTCTTTTATGGGCTTTTCCAGCAGAGAAATATTAACACATCACTGGAGTTTCACAGCAGTATTAAGAATTGGACTCAAATGACTCAACACTCAAGGAAATAGCTTGTTATGAAAGGATTACATAAACCTTTAGAGTCTCTTTTTCTGTAGAACAATAATTTAAGACCCTCAACTCACTCTATCTTAGTAACAAAAAAGAAAAACTCTCTTAAAAACTCTATTATGACTAGATAGCAACCTTACTGTATTGCAAAGAAAGACACCCATGATGACCACGTTAATAATAATTTTTAACATAGCATGGGGAGACAGTGAGTACCCTGTGGGTATTAATCATTTAATTCAGCAGCTCTAACTGTGGTGTTGGAGAAGACTCTCGAGAGTCCCTTGGACTGCAAGGAGATCCAACCAGTCCATTCTAAAGGAGATCAGTCCTGGGTGTTCATTGGAAGGACAGATGCTAAAGCTGAAACTCCAATACCTTGGCTACCTCATGCGAAGAGCTGACTCATTGGAAAAAACTCTGATGCTGGGAGGGATTGGGGGCAGGAGGAGAAGGGGATGACACAGGATGAGATGGCTGGATGGCATCACCGACTTGATGGACGTGAGTTTGGGTGAACTCCGGGAGTTGGTGATAGACAGGGAGGCCTGGCGTGCTGCGATTCATGGGTTCACAAAGAGACGCGACTGAGTGACTGAACTGAACTGAAAAGGGATGGTCCGTCATCCTCATTTTCCAGACAGAGAGCTGAGGTTTGTAGTTGTTGTATTGTTGTTTAGTCGCTGAGTCATGTCCAGCTCTTTTTGTGGCCACATAGACTGTAGCCTTCCAGGGTCTGTGGGGTTTCCCATGCAAGAATACTGGAATAGGTTGCCATTGCCTTCTGCTGGGGATCTTGCTGACCCAGGGAGAGAACCCATGTTGCCTGCATTGGGAAGCAAATGATTTGGGAAGCCCAAAGTTTTTAGAGAAGTAAATTGTCCACAGTCTCATGACTCTCAAACAATGAAATATGAGTTTAGGTCCAGCCAGTGGGGTTCCTTATAGAATGCCCAAAGGGGGAGTATCTGAGGCCAATTCTTTTTCAGTATTTTAACCCAATCTGATAAATTTTTTGCTAATACCTCTGAGAGGTGGTGATCTAACCTCTACTTAACACCAGCAAATGTGGGAGACGTGGAGCCATGTTTCTCCTATTTAAATATATTTCTCATTTCTATAAGGCACTGAAGTACAGCTGAAAGTTTATATTTACTGCTCTTAATTCTGTCACCAAAGAATATATTTTGTTTCCCATAAGGAAGACAGACATTTTAACCTCAAGGTAATGTTAATTTTCCCAGCTGAATAACCTGTTCCTTTAACCTTCCTGCAAAGGTTATGGTTTCTCATTCATAAGTCTCAATTCAGTGGACACCTCCTTTTCAGTATCTCTCATAACATTTGTGTTGAGCTCCTAAAAAGATATTCCAGGTGTAATCTGATAATGCAGCTAAATGTAAATGCTGCCTCTATTGCTGTGAACAATGTACATTGATCAGTTCAGTCTCAGTCCATATTAAGTTCCCAAATCACCTGTGGGTTCATATTGAGCTTCATGTAATCTAAAAGCCCCAAGGCATTTTGCCATGAATAATACTATAGTTGGGCTTCCCTAGTGGTGCAGTGGCAAAAAATCCCTCTGTCAATGCAGGACACATGGGTCCAATCCCTGGTTCAGGAAGAACCCCTGGAGAAGGGAATGGAAACCCAATCCAGAATTCTTGGCTGGGAAACCCCATGGACAGAGGAGCCTGGCTGGCTATGGTCCACGGGGTCAAGAAAGAGTCAAACATGACTCAGTGATGAAACAACAACAACAATGATCTTGTTAAGTTATATCTTCCATGTTCTGTATTTTTGAAATGGTTTTGGATTTTTATTTAATTATCAGTTATCATGGAGTTTTCACCTAATCTAATGGCTCAGAGGTTAAAGCCTCTGCCTGCAATGTGGGAGACCTGGGTTCAATCCCTGGGTCAGGAAGATCCCCTGGAGAAGGAAATGGCAACCCACTCCAGTATTCTTGCCTGGAGAATCCCATGAATGGAGGAGCCTGGTGGGCTACAGTCCACGGGGTCACAAAGAGTCGGACACGACTTCACTTTCATTTTCACTTTCTTTCAACCTTCACTTACTTTTCTGTTAATCACATCTTCTGGTTTTCTTCCTGTATCACGCTTCTTTAACTTGTGTTCATGTTTGTAAATGAATATTCACCCCCTCTCTGGGGATCTGCACCAAGCCCCTCTGACCCCACAGTCCTCTGGCGACAGCCCAGTAACATGTAGTTAATCAATTTCAGAGCTAATAACATACAGCTCTGGGTCATTTGAAGAGATGCTTCAAAGAAAGGTTTTCCATTCTGAACCAGAGAGGCAAAGTATCAACCTTCATGGTGATAGGAACCTTCTCAAGAGCAAACAGAGGAAAGCAGAGAAGAAATCTACAAAAAGGAAGAGATCTCATCTGATGACATCTTTTGAGACTCCTCTTTGATTTTTATATAATGTTCACCTCTAGAATCTCCAGTTACCTGAGCCAGCAAATGCTCTTCTCTGTTTATGCGTGTTTGAGTGGAGCTCTGCCTTAAATAAGCAACAGAATTGACTAATACAAACATAGCTCAATGTAATACTTATTGCCATTCAGTGTCACTCGGTCTAGATCTTCCATTTTTTTGAAATCTTAATTCTATCCCAGCTTTGTATCATCAGCAAATTTAATGTCTGTCTGTCTGTATTTAAACTTAAGTTGTTGACATAAATCTGGAACATCAAATGACAAATCTCCCAGAGTTTAATTAAGGTTTTATTCCCATAATTGTTTGCCAGACTCCTGAAAATACCAAATGAGGCAATCTGTATGCCTGCTCAGTTGGTGTCTGACACTTTGTGACCCCATGAACTGTAGCCCACCAGCCTCCTCTGTCCATGGAATTTTCCTGGCAAGAATACTGATATGGATTGGCATGCCCTCCTCCAGGGGATCTTCTCCACCCAGGGATCGAACGCACATCTTCTTCATCTGCTGAACTGCGGGTGATTCTTTACTGCTGAGCCACGGGGGAAGCCCATGAGACAATCTAGTCAGTGAGTAATCCACTCTGAAAACTTGTGATCAGCATTATTTCTTTGTAGGATGATTTCTTAAATTTATTTTTCCTCATTCTAGAAACTCAGGATAGCAGATTCCCATCACCCATCAAAACCCTGATGTCTGGAGTTGGACTATTAAAATCTCAACACTAGACCTGCAACCCTTTGTTGGATCTTGTACAAGTTATTCAGCCTAATTGGTGCTTTTGAACTGTGATGTTGGAGAAGACTCTTGAGAGTCCCTTGGACTGCAAGGAGATCCAACCAGTTCATTCTAAAGGAGATCAGTCCTGGGAGTTCTTTGGAAGGAATGATGCTAAAGCTGAAACTCCAATACTTTGGCCACCTCATGCAAAGAGTTGACTCATTGGAAAAGACTCTGATGCTGGGAGGGGTTGGGGGCAGGAGGAGAAGGGGATGGCAGAGGATGAGATGGCTGGATGGCATCACCGACTCAATGGACGTGAGTTTGAGTGATCTCCGGGAGTTGGTGATGGACAGGGAGGCCTGGCATGCTGCAATTCATGGGGTCGCAAAGAGTTGGACATGACTGAGCAACTGAACTGAACTGATGAGCTTCAGTTCCCTTATCCATAAAATGACGATAAAGATGAAACCTTCCTCAAAGGGTTGTAAGAATTACATTTGAATAACACATGAAAAGAATTTAGCCCTGTGGGACTTACCTGGTGGTCCAGTGCCTAAGACTCTGAGCTCCCACTGCAGGGATTTTGATCCCTGGTTGGGAAATTAGATCCTGCATGTCACAGCTAATAGTTCACATGCCACAGCTAAAGACCCCACGTGCTGCAGTGAAGAGCATGGAAGACTGAGGATCTCATGTGCCAGAAGTGACTCGGTGAACCCAAATAAATAGATAAATATTTAAGCAAAAAAAAAAAACAAAATAGGCTTTAGCCCTGTGTCAGTTAGTATTTTAGCACACAATGGGTGACACATTCAAATTAAGATATTGGTTCACAACAGAGACCATTTAAGGTGTGGGCAGCATAGAAGAGCCATGAGAATAATGGTGGAGTTGATTGCACCAGATTTTAAACAGCAAGCAGAGACGACAGTTGCAGGAGCTCAGAAGTGAAGTACACAATGGAATATTACTCAGACATCAAACAGAACAGAACAATGCCATTTTCAGCAACATGGATGACCTAGAGATTGTCATGCTGCGTAAAGTAAGTCAGAGAAGCAGAAACATTGTATGACCTCCCTTATATGCAGAATCTAAAAAGACATGATAAAAATGAGCTTATTTACAAAATAGAAACACAGGCTTAGAGAACGAACTTATAGGGGAAAGGGATAGTTAGGGAGTTTGGGATGGACGTGTACACATGGCTATCTTTAAATTGGATCTCCAACAAGGGCCTACTGTACAGCACAGGGAACTCTGCTCAATGTTACGTGGCAGCCTGGGTGGGACGGGAGTTTGGTGGAGAATGGATACACATGTATGTATAGCTGTGACCCTTTGCTGTTTATCTGAAGCTATTCTAACATTATCAATCAGCTATATCCCAAAACAAAAAGTACAATTAAAAGAAAAGAAACAAGTGTATAAGGGAAAAGAATCTGTATATGTACAACTGACTCATTTTGCAGTACCCTTGAAACTAACAGCATTGTAGATCAACTATACTTCAATAATAAAATTTAAAAAAATGGTAAAGTCAAGTAAACACAGAAGCTTTGTGAAGAACAGTGACCATGGAGGAAACCTTGATGGAGGCACAGCCAGCCTCAGGGACCCTGCGGGGAAGCAACAGGAGACCAAATCCTCCCCCTGCTTCTCCCTCCCTCTGGTCTCCTGCCAGGGATCCCCAGAGGCTAGATTCAGTGAGGAGCCAAAGGACAAGGAAGACGGCTGATGCAGTCAGTGTGAATTAGTCTCTCAGTCTCAGAAAAGAATGGAAAACTTTGAGGGAACTGGAGGAGCCAATGGAATACATCCAGCAAAAGCTCAATTCCTGAAACAGTACACTCTAGTAAATAAATGCTTTCTTAAGCCAAAGTCATTTAGTAGTCTAGTCTCCCTATGAAGCTTGGAATATAATTATCTTCGATTTGCAGAAAAATCAACATAAGTCCCCTTTCCATGTTATGTGTTAGATTGAACCACATGAAAGCATACAGCTTACTGCCTGTACTCTCATGGGATTCAGCTATATGCTAAGCCTGACTGATGGGATGGGATTCAAGGTACACTTCGGGTTAAAGGGGGCAGGGGTGGGGGGGTTGGTTCCCTGGTGGCTCAGATGGTAAAGAATCTACCTGCAATGCAGGAGACCTGGGTTCAGTCCTTGGCTGGGGAAGATGCTCTGGAGAAGAGAATGGCTACCCACTCCGGTATTTTTGCCTGGAAAATCCCATGGACATAGGAGCCTGATAAGTTATATAGTCCATGGGGTCACAAAGAGTTGGACATGACTGGGTGACTAGCAGACTTTTGAACTAAAGGAGAATGATGGAAAATTTACCTGGAATGGTGGACTGGAAACAGGTAGCTAAGGACAACGGATGCCATGATAAGAAGTTCTAAACGTAATATATATGAGTTAAGAAGCTTCTGGGGATGTTAAAACTAGGGTGTGATGCTATCAGGCCCAGTGTTAGGAAGGTAACATTATCTGTGGTTAGCATGTCATCTGCCTCTGACAGTGAGCCTGCTTATTACCTGTATTTTATATTCTTTCTGTTGCTTGGGTTGTGGCCAAATAGAAAGCTTGTATTATTATTAATCATTTTAGACAGCTCCATGCATGATTCACATCAGTCATATTGACATCCTTGGAGGTTTCTGGCTATGTTTGGCAATAGCTCTGCTCTCTGGTCCACTTCTGGCCCATCTCCACGTTCTGTGTAGGGATCTTTTATAATCAATTTGTCAACTTCATTGTGAGAGCCCAAAATCTCCATCAGATCAGTAGACCTCTACATAAACTATGAGACATTGTTGAAATGAAAGATAAAATAATTTGATTATAATTTGGAGTCTTCATCCATAGGATCATGCCTGATCATATGTATTATAACTGTTGTTATGATAGAACCAATAATGATAATATCTGTCGCTGCAGTGCACATTTAATAAGCATACTTAACGATAGGGTCTTGGGCATATATTTCTTTGCTTAACATGTTGGTATCTATGAGGCTTATCATTTATTATCATTTATTATTATTTGACTTGATGTCAAAATAGTAACTATTTCTTTTTCGGTTACAACCAAAAGAATTAGGATTAAATTCCCACATAAGGCTAGTTTCACCAAACTTTTGATTGATTAAGCTCTCTGGAAAGTAAATAAAGAACGTGTTTGGAACTCTGCTTTAGTGGCATAAGATCTGCTTCCGTCTGTAGATTATGATGATAATGACACCACCACCAATAACAGGTCCAGTGTTAGCTTTTCTCCAGGCTCTACTCCAGCTGTTCCGTGTGCATTATCTCATTAAATCCTTGAGAACAACCATGTGAGACAGATGTTACTATTATCCCTGTTTTAATGATGAAGAAACTGAGGTCAAGAGCAGTTGGGTAGCAAGTCCAAGGGCAGGCAGATAGTAAGGATTCTAAGGAAGATTGTTTGATTCCAGGGATCATGAATTTAGCCAATAACTTATAAAGCCTCCACAGTAATTTAAGAAGCCTGCCACTGACACAGTCTGTCACATTTGGATGTTTATATTCAGTTGAGAAAACATCTTTCATGTGTATTAGTCATCCTGTTATCTTTATACATCCTAGTTTAGCGCTAGGCTACTGGTTGTTGTTTAGTAGCTAAATCATGTCTGACTCTCTGCAACTCCATGGACTGCAGCCCACCAGCTTCCTCTGCCCATGGGATTTCCCAGGCAAGAATACTGGAGCAGGTTGCCGTTTGCTTCTTCAGGAGATCTTCCCAACCCAGGTGTCAAACCCACAACCCCTGCATTGGCAGGCAGATTCTTTACTGCTGAGCTGATGGAGAAGTCCCTTGCTATTAGGTAGTGCTTAATAAATCCAGGTGAAATTCAGTTCTCTATTCCATACCTCCTGATGTTTATAGCAGTACTACTTTTTTCTTTCTTTCTTTCTTTCGCATTAAAGTTTTACCCACTATTCCCTTCCCCCAGGTTTGTGACTTTCTCACAATACTTTTGTCATCTGATATGCTCTTGCTTTTCCTCCTGGATCACTTCATATACAGAAGACTTGTTCCATCTATTACTCTCGTTGGACCCACACTTGGTGATCTGAGTTTGCAGGATGCTTTAGAATGTAGTGTTTTGGTTGATTAACCATGCTCTGTTCTGGGGAAAATGATTCTTATCTGTATTCTCCCCTGTTGTTTATTCTTAAGGACAGTTGAGTGCTTTCTCCTCCGTGTATCCATTCCCTTTGACCTCCATGGTCCTCATTTGATTTTGTTCCTACCATTTATCTGAATCCTTTTCTCTAACCCCTGAAGTTCAATGGTTAGAATTTCATACACGTTGTTTTACACGCTCAAGATGGAGGCAAGGCTCGTGCCAGAATGTCCTTGTCTTCACTGTGAGCACCCTACATTGGCTGGTAGCGTATCTTTTTAATCCTCGTTGTCAAAGACTGGGGAAATGGATCCGTTTTGCTGGACTCTTTCCTTTCCACTTCTGCTCTTCTGGATCACCCATGCCTTTTCACTTGGACGGTCTGTGGTCACTGTCTCTGGTCACTCATCCTTGGGCCACTGGGATACTGCTTGTCCCCAGCGCCTGGAGCTCCTGACCACCGCCGCAGAGCTCCTGGGTGCCAGATTCACTTCCTTTACTGAGAGGTGCCCTTCACTGTGTTGCCTCCATTCTGAGACTGAAACTGATCCACGTAGATCTGTGATCCACATAGACCCACTTAGATCATAGACTGAGCCACAGTCTCTCGTTTTTTTCAGACGCCCTTTGAACATACTCCCGGCAACTGCGTCTTCACTGAAGACCCTCTGGTGACGTGGGAGTTTGGAGGAAGGTCTCCCTTAGGCTGATCTGGCCCCTTCTCTTCCTTCTCCTCTCTTTCTGCCACATTTTCCCTTTTAGTGCAGCTTGTCAAAGACCGTGACTTCAGCAAATACTCTTGCCTTAGCTGGCAGTATTTCAAAACAAGGAAAACACTTTGAAAACTCGTTTAGTCCAGGTTCGATGCACGATACTGGATGCTTGGGGCTGGTGCACTGGGATGACCCAGAGGGATGGAATGGGGAGGGAGGAGGGAGGAGGGTTCAGGATGGGGAACACATGTATACCTGTGGCGGATTCATTTTAATATTTGGCAAAACTAATACAGTTATGTAAAGTTTAAAAATAAAATTAAAAAAAAAATGCTGTTTTCCAGAGACCACTTTTTTGTGCATGTTTGGTTATGCTCTGGGTTTAAATGATAAGTAATCAGTTTTTCGCTTAATTGAAAGGGTATTATGCTTGGCTTTAGTGCAGCATTTTGCTTAACAATCCAAATACCTTTTAAAAAATGAGGTAGAGAGATTTTGCTAGATGAGCGCTGGGAACAAAACTAACAGTCCTGTGTCTCGTGGGAATTTAAATGGCATTGCTTGGCCCGATGAAGACAGGGTTGGGCAGTTTTGTCTGTTCTTCCAGTGTTTCTTCTTACTCTACTAGTTGTTTTGAACCTGATAGCTTTTTAATGGAGATCAGGCTAAACGACATACGTGATTCAACACACTTCATCCAGAACACTTTCTGTGCACTGTACAGCTCTCTGATACCCGGATGCGGCTAACATTCAATTACTCAGTGTTCAGGGCTTCTTCTTGCACAGGCGGCAGTGTTATAAATCTGTAAATCTGCAGTGTTGACTTTATGTGCAAATCTTTTGGGTAACCTAAAAACAATGTAAAATGATGAAGTGGTACCATTTAAAAATCTTTCCTATGAAACATCTGTTTAAAAGTATTTGACATCTAAATCTTGAAATATTCTCATTCCAAAGGATAAATTCAACACATCTTGGCACTTATTCTAGATATTTTCATTCTATTATCATATAATTTTCTTTCTGCCAAGAAAATCAAATAAAGCTTTAAAATGTGCAATATTTTATTGTCCTGATTATTACTTTTACCACATTTAAGGCTACTTTAAAAAATATTTATTGATTTATTTTTGAATGAAAACATTTATGATAATTATAGTATTATTGAAAATAACATGCCAGTAAGATAGCTGGTGTGAATTAGCATTCTGTGATACTACTTATGAGATAATTTGATAGCTCCAATGTTTTTTATTTTTGTTGCACAATGTGTTAAATTCATGATATATAGTCAATGTTTTTATAGTATATTGTATTCAAGTTGACTTCTTTCTTCCTCATTTTAAATGTCTTTCTGTCAATAAATTTTAACCATGGAAATTTCCTTTTTTGAGATTCAATTCATGATAATTATGATAGGAATTTAATGTATTATCCTGATAAAATGATCAACCACATGGTTTGCCCAGGACTGTTAGGTTCTCTGGGAGCAGGACTTCCAGTTTTAAAGCTGGGACTACCTGCCCTGGGAAAATCATTTCAGTTTGCTTGGACACAAGTGTTTCCCAGGATGTAGCATTTTATGTTAAAATTATGAAAGTTCTCGGTGAACCAGTGTGACCAACAGCCCTACATCCTGATTATACCTCTGGTTTTAAGCTGGAGCATTTTTCATCATGGCTTCTTGCTATCAAAGTAAATATCAAAGGTAACCTGGGGTAACATAATACAAACTGCTCAAATAAGTTTTTAGGGAAATTGTTTTTTTTTTTATGTTCTTAATTTTTGTTTTCAATTTCTGCTTGATCACACATTATTCAAGGATGTTGTTCCTGGGTATCATCACTTGGCTTTCATGATGCTAGTCATGGAGAGATTTCAGTTTGCCTTTGGCTGTCAGGATGTGTTTTTCCCAGGGGAGTGACACTCTGAACTTTGACAGATAACATCTCCTCTGCTTATGATTTCTGGGAAATGTGAAGTCTTAAAAAAAAAAAAATAGGCCATTCATATTCCTCCCAGGATCTCACTGCTTCCCTCTGTCTTCAACATATCACACTGGTTTTCTCCCCCCCTGGGACCTCACCCTATGCAATTGCAGTGTTTGGATAAGAACTACATTTTCTGGATTTCACCTAGGTCCTCATCACTTGGTGTGGGGGCTGAGAGCAAGCATTTCAGAACTGGGTCATGTAGCTCAGATGTTGCTGCTTTCTTTGCTAAACCATGGGACACTGAAAAAGATAACTCACCACTCCATGCCTCTGTGTTAGTGAGCACAAGTTCATGTATCTGACACATGGTGAAGCCAAGCCAACCTAGATGCTAGAGTTTGGGGCAGAGAAAATTTATTGCAGGGCCTGGCAAGGAGACTGGTGGCTCATGCCCGCAAACCCTGAACTCCTCAAAGCATTTCAGTGAAGCACTTTTACAGGCATGATGAGGGAGGGCGGGGTGCGTTGTTGCAGACTTCTGGGTATGGGAGTCTTTTGTTCTTGCAGCTATTCACATAGGTCAAGTCATGATGTTCCTATGAATCTCCAATAAGGTGACTATTATTATCTGTTCTACAACTTTTTATCTTAATATAAAAAGTGGGTGGTTAGTCACCCAGAACCAGACATTCTGGAGTGTGAGTCAAGGGGGCCTTAAGAAGCACTGCTATTAATAAAACTAGTGGATGTAATGAAATACCAGCAGAGCTATTCAAATCCCCAAAGGATGATGCCATCAAGGTTTTTCATTCACCATGTCAGCAAATCTTGAAGACCCAGCAGCAGCCAGAGGACTGGAAAAGGTCAATCCTCATCCCAATTCCCAAGAAAGGCGGTACCAAAGAATGTGCTAGCCATTGGATAATTGCACTCATCTCCCATGCTAGGAAGGTCATGCTTACATGCTAGGCTTCAACATTATGCAAACCAAGAACTTCCAGATGTCCAAGCTGGGTTTAGAAAAGGAAGAGGAACTAGAAAGCAAATTGCCAACATTTGCTGAATGATAGAGAAAGCTAGGGGGTTTTAAAAAACATCTATCTCTGTTTCATTGACTACACTAAAGCCTTTGACTGTGTGGATCATGACAAATTGTAGAAAGCTCGCAACAAGATGGAGATACCAGACCATCTTACCTGTCTCCTGAAAAACCTGTTTGTGGGTCAAGAAGCAACAGTTAGAACCTTGTATGGGACAGATGATTGGTTCAAAATCCAGAAAGGGGTGTCAGGGCTGTCTGCTGTCACCCTGTATGTTTAATCTATACACTGAGCACATCATGAGAAATGCCAGGCTGGGTGAGTTACAAGCTGGAATCAAGATACGCAAGAGAAACATCAACAACCTCAGATGTGCAGATGATACCACTCTAATGACAGAAAGTGAAGAGGAACTAAAGAGCCTCCTGATGAGGGTGAAGGAGGAGAGTGAAAGGGCCGGCTTAAGACTAAATAAAAAATCTAAGACCCTGGCATCAGCCCCATCACTTCACGGCAGATAGAAGAGGAAGAGGTGGAAGCAGTGACAGAGCTCCTCTCCTTGGGCTCAGAATCACTGCAGACGGTGACGGCAGCCATGGAATCAGAAGACGACTGCTTCTTGCAGGAAAGCGATGACAAACCTAGACAGTGTGTTGAAAAGCAGAGACTCTACTCTGCCAACAAAGATCCATATAGTGAAGGCTGTGGTCTTCCCAGTGGTCACGTACGGTTGTGAGAGCTGGATGGTAAAGAAGGCAGAGCATCAAAGAATTGATGCCTTCAAATCGTGGTGCTGGGGAAGACTCCTGAGAGTCCCTTGGAGTGCAAGGAGACCAAACCAGACAATCTTAAGGGAGATCAACCCTGAATATTCACTGGAAGGACTGATGCTGAAGCTGATGCTCCAGTATTTTGATCATCTGATTCAAACAGATGACTCATTGAAAAGTCCTTGATGCTGGGAAAGACTGAAGGCAGAAGGAGAAGAGGGTGTCAGAGGATGAGATGGTTGGATGGCATCACCTACTCCATGGACATGAGTTTAAACAAACTCTGGGAGTTGGTGATGGATAGGGAAGCCTGGAGTGCTGCAGTCCATGGGGTTGCAAAGAGTCGGACACGACTGAGCGACTGAACTGAATAGGATCTCCACTTATTAGTAGATATTATGAAGATTCAAATGAATGCTTCTAAAGCAGTTAATTCATAGTATACAGTATTTGGTAAACACTGATATTATACTTTGGCTACCTCATGCGAAGAGTTGACTCATTGGAAAAGACCCTGATGTTGGGAGGGATTGGGGCCAGGAGGAGAAGGGGACGACACAGGATGAGATGGTTGGATCACTGACTCGATGGACGTGAGTCTGAGTGAACTCCAGGAGTTGGTGATGGACAGAGTGGCCTGGCGTGCTGGGATTCATGGGGTCGCAAAGAATCGGACACGACTGAGCGACTGAAATGAACTGAACTGAACTGATATTATCTTGATTTTCTTTATTCTGACCATTTTAGTGAGTTATCACTTACCTGAGTGCCCTTACCCTCACCCCTGATTTTACTATACTGGTTAATTTGGTAAATCTTTGTTAAAAATCTAAGCATCTAGAACTAGGAAAATCACCTCTTTAATCAATTCTGAAGAGTGCTTGGACTTTCCATGTACTCGGCTGCATGATGCTCTTCCAAGTCTTACATATGATCTTTGTTAAATTGTTCCTTTCAGCACTATGGATTCATATGACTTGCAGAATACTGGTATCCATGATGGAATAAAGTAATTTCTACTGAAATTTGGACTTCCCAGGTGGTGCTAGTGGTAAAGAACTCATCTGCCAACACAAGAGATGTGGGTTCGATCCCTGGGTTGGGAAGATCCCCTGGAGGAGGGCATGGCAACCCACTCCAGTATTCTTCCCTGGAGAATCCCAAGGAGAGAGGAACCTGGTGGCCTACAGTCCATAGGGTTGCAAAGAGTTGGGTACCACTGCAGCATCTTAGCAGTACTGAAATTCACCAACTCTATAAGATGCATTTCTTAACTTTCAAACCATTTTTAGAATGTCTTTTTGTTTGTTTCAGTCAACTTCTCTTCATTTGCCTTTGGCCTGAATCAGCTTTGTAATTTATCTAAACACACAAAGAGAAGAAACATTGTCAAAATGACTCCATTTTATTCTCAGTGAAAATGTGTTTTCATGCAAAACTTTAATTTGAAAGGAGAAATCAGATGTCATTTCTCAGTGTGATCCTTTTTAGTGTCCTTTGCCGCTGGGTTTTCAAATGTTAATATAAAAGTGGCAAGTGCATGATAGTAACATTGTGAGGAGGTTTCCTCCTGTCCTGATTTTTGAGTTTAGAGCATATGGTCTGTAAGTCAGATGAGCCGTTCGGAGGCCCTAAGAGTAAATGAGTCCAGGTGGTTCCTGACCAGGCTCAGCTGCCACACGGGGTCCTCCTGTTCTCTCTTTCTATCCCTACAGTCTCCTGCTGCTACTCCTCTGCAAGCATTGTTCCAGTTCAACCACGTGAATTGCAAGCTTCATGATAGCATGTCCTAGACAAAGCATGGGTAGGGAAGATAAAAACAAGAGGAGCCTCCGTGAGGGGAGACGCCCTTATAGAGTAGGCTGAAATGCATGCATTTTTGGGGCATGGTGGACTGTGCACTTTTATCTTTATTTCTCTCCTCCAGGTTCCCCGTTCTTATCTTCAATTCTTTGCATCTTCCCTGATCCTCACAGTATGATCCTTTGTTGCCTTCCATATGAAGGAAGCACACAAACCCGCCACAGTGGCCTTCTGACCCTTAAAAATCATTCCCTTTCTTTTCCTGGTAACTATTTGTCCTATGTTATTTGAGAGAACAGGTGCTATCTCTGAATAAAAGAGCATGAATAAAATTTTAAATGTTTTTGTTGCTATTTTTATTTTCCAGTTAGTTTTCGATTCCTTTTTCATTCTTAAAAATAATCTACTGCATAATGTTGAGTGTGTGTAAGACTTATCGTTTTCTTTCTAGAACCGTAGTTTTCTGATAAGGTCCAAGGTATGCTATCTTAGTGTGTATGTTGTTTATTTGCTGATCATAAGAACCTTTGATGTGTCATTTCTTTTTTTTTTAATTGACTTTTTTGAGGTAGGTACAAAGAGCTGAGTTAGTGTCATAGAGTGATGTATTATTTCTTGATAATATTAGTTTTCTCTGAAGTTCTGAGAAGCTGAAAGTAAAAAGTTCATGCTGTAACCCCAAGTTCAGAAATTAGAATTGGGGGAGGGGCTATTTATAAAATCAGTATTGAAGTCAATAAATCACTACAGAAATGGGAGTGCAAAATTCAATAATGTGTGAAATGCTTGTGAGTTAAAAACAGAGTTGATAATAATAATAGCTACCATTCTTTAGGAGATTAACCATGTACTCACCTCTGTATGTATATGCTTTATATGGCTTATCCTATTTAGATACTGTATTAATAATAACCCTCTGAGTATTATAGTTATACACACCTTATTTAAAGAGGAGAAAACTGAAGTACAGAGAAATTAAGCCGCCTTAATTGTAGAACTAGTCAGTGATTAAAATCTTTTTCACACTCAATTAGTTCTGCCTTTCAGTCTGGCACTATTAACCAAACACAGAGTCCTCATTCTACACCTGTCTCTGCCCCACCATGTCATGAAGAAATTGAGGCAAAGTGAGATTTTGTGCATGTTTGTTCATTCGTTCACAGAACAAATTGGAGTGGGGTTCCCAGACATGCAGGTACATTAGAACCAGCTGAAAGAAAGTGAAATTTAAAGTGAAGTCAGTCAGTCTTGTCCAACTCTTTGTGACCACATGGACTGTAGCCCACCAAACTCCTCTGTCCATGGGATTTCCCAGGCAAGAGCACTGGAGTGGGTTGCCATTTCCTTTTCCAGGGTATCTTCCCAACCCAGGGATCGAACCCTGGGTTCTCCTGCACTGCAAGCAGACTCTACCCTCTGAGCCACCGAGAAGCTAAGGAACTAGTTGAGGTTTCTCTTAAATGTTCCAAGTTCAGTCTACACCCTAGGGCATGCATGCATGCATGCTAAGTTGCCTCAGTCCTGTCCGATTCTCTGAGACTCTACGGACTATAGCCCACCAGGCTCCTCCATCCTTGTGATTCTCCAGGCAAGAATACTGGAATGGGTTGCCATGTCATCCTCCAGGAGATCTTCCCAACCCAGGGATCTACTAGGGTTAAATGACAATTTCAGGGAGGACACAACATTGATGATTTCAGGGAATGAGATTTCAATTTCCATATGACTATGGGAAACATTTAGTTAGAGGAAATGCTTGAAAGGGACTAGCTGTACTCATTCATAAGCCATTTTCCTTATTAGGCAGTCCTCCCACTACCCAATGGTTGGGGATTCCTGAAAGAACCTGCATCAACTCATATCATATGGAGTACTTGATTATGGACTGAGCCTGGAACTGAGAACTTAGCTCACAGGATCCTCCCACAGAGTACATGAGAAAACAGAAGTGGAGAGAATTAAAGCAACCTGTTTAAAGTCACAGATCTGGTTACTGGTGGAGCCAGGATTCAAAGCACAAGTCGGCTTGACTCAGAACCCAAGACAGTGGAATCTGGGAGTACTATTCTATTTTAAAGTCTTTTTTTGTTGTTGTTTGTTTCCATCCTTAGAAGACCTGGAAGCCTGTCAGCGTTGTGGGTTCCTGACATTTCAGTTTGCTGACCCTGCTTGTCCCCAAGCTTTGGGATTTGGAGCATTGTATTTAGCATGAGTCTGGTTGCTCCCATGTTGAGTCCTAATCATGCTAACTGCTGTGCTTAGACCCTTATCTATATTTAGGTTCCAGCTGTTCTTGCTGATGAAACTGCTGGGGCACAGAAACTATTTAAGTTCCCCATGTGTTTCAACCAAAAAAAAAAAAACAAAAACAAAAAGAACTTCCACCATCATCCTTGAAACCCATGCATCAGGCACTGCCCCTCCGACTGGGTCTGTTTTCATGGAAGATCTTGCTGGATGTCCTTTTGTGATATTCTTAGCTCCCAGTCATAGCTCTGTAACGCCACACCATTTTAAGAATTCCTTATCTTATATTGTGTGGCAAATCATGGAATCTAGACTCTCCTAAGCACCCATGAATGGAGATTCTTAGTCATTGTTCAGTCATTCAGTTGTGTCTGACTCTTTGTGACCCTATAGACTGCAGCATGACAGGCCTCCCTGTCCTTTACTACCTCCCAGAGCATACTCAAATTCATGTCCATTGAGTCAATGATGCCATCCAACCATCTCATCCTCTGTGGTCCCCTTCTCCTCCAGCCTTCAATCTTTTCCAGAATCAGGGTCTTTTCTAGTGATTCAGTTCTTTGCATCAGGTGGCCAAAGTATTGGAGTTTCAGCTTCAGCATCAATCCTTCCAATGAATATTCAGGACTGATTTCCTTCAGGATGAACTGGTTGGATCTCCTTGAAGTCTAAGGGACTCTTGAGAGTCTTCTCCAACACCACAGTTCAAAAGCATCAATTCTTAGGCACTCAGGCTTCTTTATGGTCCAGCTCTCACATCCATACCTGACCACTGGGAAAACCAGAGCTTTGACTATCCAGGCCTTTGTTTGTAAAGTAATGTCTCTGCTTTTTAATACACTGTTTAGGTTTGTCATAGCTTTTTTTCCCAAGGAGCAAGTGTCTTTTAATTTCATGGCTGCAGTCACCTTCTGCAGTGATTTTGGAGCCCAAGAAAATAAAGTCTGTCACTGTTTCCATTGTTTCCCCATCTATTGCTGTGAAGTAATAGGACCAGATGCCATGATCTTCACTTTTTGAATGTTGAGTTTTAAGACAGCTTTTTCACTCTCCTCTTTCACTTTCATCAAGAGGCTCTGTAGTTCTTCTTAACTTTCTGCCATAAGGGTGGTGTCATCTGCATATCTGAGGCTATTGATATTTCTCCTGGCAATCTTGATTCCAGCTTGTGCTTCATTCAGTCTGGCATTTCGAATGATGTAGTCTGCATGTAAGTTAAGTAAACAGGGTGACAATATACAGCCTTGACGTACTCCTTTCCCGATTTGGAACCAGTCTGTTGTTCCCTGTTCAGTTCTAACTGTTACTTCTTGACCTGCATACAGGTTTCTCAGGAGGCAGGTCAGCTGGTCTGGTATTCCCATCTCTTGAAGACTTTTCCACAGTTTTCTGTGATCCACACAGTCCAAGGCTTTAATGTAGTTGATGAAGCAAATTTTTTCTGGAATTCTCTTGCTTTTTCAATGATCCAACAGATGTTGGCAATTTGATCTCTGGTTCCTCTGCTTTTTCTAAAACCAGCTTGGACATCTGTAAGTTCTCAGTTCATATACTGTTGAAGCCTGGCTTGGGGGATTTTGTGCTTGACCTTGCCGTATGTGAAATGAGTACAATTGTGCAGTAGTTTGAGGAATCTTTGCAGAAGGAAATGGCAACCCACTCCAGTACTCCTGCCTGGAAAATTCTATGGACTGAGGAGTGTGATAGGCTATAGTCCTTGGGGTCACAAAGAGTCAGACACAACTGAGCGACTTCAGTTCAGTTTGAGCATTCTTTGGCATTGCCCTTCTTTCATGTTGGAGTGGAAACTGACCTTTTCCAATCCTATGGCTGCTGCTGAGTTTTCCAAATTTGTTGGCATATTGAGTGCAGCGCTTTCACAGCATCATCTTTTAGGCCATGAAATAGCTCAGCTGGAATTCCGTCACCTCCACTAGCTGTGTTTGTAATGATGCTTCCTAAGCCCCACTTGACTTGGCATTTCAGGCTATCTGGCTCTAGGTGAGTGATCACACCATCATGGTTATCTGGGTCATGAAAATCTTTTTTGTATAGGTCTTCTGTGTGTTCTTGCCACCTCTTCTTAATATCTTCTGCTTCTGTTTTTTCTGTGACATTTCTGTCCTTTATTGTTCCCATCTTTACATGAAATGTTCCCTTGGTATCTCTCATTTTCTTGAAGAGCTCTCTGGTCTTTCCCATTCTGTTGTTTTCCCCCATATCTTGGCATCGTTTACTTTAGAATGCTTTCTTATCCCTCCTTAGATTCGTAGAGCAGAATATGAATTGAATATTATTTGTATTGCCTTTTTGTAATTTTATACATTTCATTTTAAAATCAACAGAGTTGCTAATTTTAACTTAATTAGTAAAACTTTTATAAAATACTTACGCAGTCATTTAATTGCAAATATTATTTTTTTGTTCATTTTCTGTCCTAGCACTTGAGACATGTAAAATTCATAAAAGCACATTGAATGAAAGAGTGAATTTGGTTTATGAAATCCAGAAGTAGTAGGCAGAGAAGGCAGCCTGATGCTCTGCTTTGTATCTTGAAATTCTTAACGATTTGTAAAAAGGGCCTCCCATTTTCATTTCCACTGGTTTCCACAGATTGTGTATAGGAGTGTAGGCTCATGGAGCCATTCTTGAATGGAGGAAGTATATGAAAGCATAACCTTAGTGCCGAAATATTGGGTTTTTCCATGCCATTGTATGGAAACCTGAATGAAGTTTTTGGCCAACCCAGTAGTTAAGTGGCACTGGTAGGGGGTGTGGGGAGTGGGATTCGTGAACTCCTGTGTAAACATATTGGTCACAGAGAGCTAAAAATCTTTTTCTTTTTAATTCTATAGAATTTAAGACATAAATAAAAGGATTTCCTATAGAATTAGGTTGAATAATCATGCTTTATATAACCCTGCCTACATTTCTCATGTACATAATTGTGATTCATAAAACACAACTTCATTTAGTACCTCTATTGAATTTGTAAATGCTAGAAGTTTAGCCATTAATATATGAGGGGGGTGGGGTTAGACAGTCAAGTCATCAATGACATGGTTTATGCCCTTTCCTGAACTTATCTGAATGAATTAACATGAACTTTCCTGTCCCTGTCCATAGTGGTAAAAACATGTGAAAATGTAACAGTAATTTTAAAAGAATACATATTTGAGCTTAATTAAATTCTTATTCCAAAAACAAGGTACAAATGCCTTGCTCTGGAGAATTTCAGATCAGATACAGGTCCTGTACCATAGGACCTTGGGTTATTACCCACGTGTGGATAGGAGATGAGAGACTGGAATAGAGGTTCCTACATGAAGCCAGGATCCTACAGGCGTATCTCCTCAGTAAAAGAGGATTTAAATAACTCTCCCTGTGAAACTGGAAGCTTCAAGGAGTTTTTCTCTCTACTAGGCCTGTCAGTGCATGTGTGGGTAGAGAGAGGGCCGTGGAAATTGCACTTCAGACCTGGGCTCAGTAGGTGAAGAGTCCACATTTACCCAGCTTGTGTATTGTGAATGCAATTTCAAAAATGAGCATTTTAAACACCACCGAGTTCCAGGAAACAACGGATCACTCTGTAAAAACAAAGATCAAATATCTTTGTAGGGAAATGCCCACAACCCAGGGCACACAGGATTCTAATGTCATCCAGTCTAAGGATAAGACATGATGGACATTTGTGAATAGACCATGAGGAGGGAGAGAAAGCAAATGCAGGGGGCGGAGGATTCACACCTGAAAACCGGATAAAAGGGAATCTTCTCAGAGAGACTGAAAGACTGATTTCTAAAAGTATTTGAGGGATAGAGAAGAACTAGCAAATGTCACAGCAGAGAAAGTGAAAATCAATCAGAATTAAACTAATCAGACATAATTACAAACAAAAATGTAGTAGAGATAGTTAAAACTCAGTAGGTATATCAATAGGCAGATTTCATCATTTAAAAAATTATTTACTTATTTTTGGTTGTGCTGGGTCTTCGTTGTTGCATAAGCATACACACACACACACACACACACACACACACACACACACACACACACATATATCTCTTTCAGTTCAGTTCAGTCGCTCAGTCGTGTCTGACTCTTTGTGACCCCAGTAATCGCAGCACACCAGGCTCCCTGTCCATCACCAACTCCCAGAGTTCACTCAAACTCACATCCACTGAGTTGGTGATGCCATCCAGCCATCTGATCCTCTGTCGTGCCCTTCTCCTCCTGCCCCCAATCCCTCCCAGCATCAGAGTCTTTTCCAATGAGTCAACTCTTCGCATGAGGTGGCTAAAGGATTGGAGTTTCAGCTTTAGCTTCAGTCCTTCCAAAGAACACCCAGGGCTGATCTCCTTTAGAATGGACTGGTTGGATCTCCTTTCAGTCCAAGGGACTCGAAAAAGTCTTCTCCAACACCACAGTTCAAAAGCATCAATTCTTTGGCACTCAGCTTTCTTCACAGTCCAACTCTCACATCCATACATGACCACAGGAAAAACCACAGCCTTGACTAGATGGACCTTTGTTGGCAAAGTAATGTATCTACTTTTGAATATGCTATCTAGATTGGTCATAACTTTCCTTCCAAGGAGTAAGCGTCTTTTGATTTTATGGCTGTAATCACCATCTGCAGTGATTTTGGAGCCCAAAAAAATAAAGTCTGACACTGCTTCAAGTTATGCATAATTATGCATAGTTCTAAATAGAGTGATTTTTAGTGCAAAATATCTTAAAAAGAAAACCAAAATGAAGAGAACATTTAAAAAGAAGCCAGCAGAAAAAGACAGTTTTACCTATAAAAAATTAATTTGATTAGTTGAATTCATATCAAGCAGAAGTTAGTGAATTATCTTCAGCGTACTAATGGAAAATATATATCATAAAATTCTATATCCAGCTTAATAGCGTTTAACAGGAAATTTGAAATGAAGACAGGATAAAATCTGAATTTTCCCTTCATAGACCTCTACTGAAAAAAAATACCAAAGTTGTAGTTCAGAAAGAAATTGAATCTGTAACAAACAAGTTAGATGCAAAGAGAAATTCAGTTCAAACATATAGGTGAATGTATTAATAAATCCAATATAGATGGTTAAAGAATAAAATCATTTTAATTTTGGTAGAGTAAGGCATGCTAAAATATCAGAAAGCCATAAGATGAAAATGGGTGGAGAAATGTTATAACTTTAGACTTTGTTGCCAAGTGTGCAGCTTAATGTTTAAATGTAATTGCGAAAAACATTAAAAATAGGAATTAATTAACTACAAATGAGTATAGACAAGAAAAATGAATAAACTGAAATCTATAAATCTAATAGTTTATCAGAAAGGGATAAAAGGGAAAAAAACAATGATTAACTTCAAAAAAATGGTAAAAAAAAAAAAACCTAAATCAATCAAACTAAATATGAACATACTACTTTTCCAGGTATAGTACAGAAATTATTGACAAAATTGGGAACAAAAATAGTAGAAATTTGAGTTCTTTACAAAGGATATAGTGAAAATATAATGACAGAAAAATTGAAACACAGCTGGAAAGAGATCTGCTAAAAGGAAGAACAAGCATGTCATACTAATAGAAGACAAAATGGACTTTAACAAAAGTGTCACCCTAAAAAAGAAAGAGAGCTCCAGAAAATCATCTACTTCTGCTTTACTTACTATGCCAAAGCCTTTGACTGTGTGGATCACAACAAACTGTAGAAAATTCTTAAAGAGATGGGAATATCAGACCACCTGACCTGCCTCCTGAGAAATCTGTATGCAGGTCAAGAAGCAAGTTAGAACTGGACATGGAACAACAGACTGGTTCCAAATTGGGAAAGGAGTATGTCAAGGCTGTATATTGTCACCCTGATTATTTAACTTATGTGCAGAGTACATCACGCAAAATGCTGGGCAGGATAAAACACAAACTGGAATCAAGATTGCCAGGAGAAATATCAATAACCTCAGATATGCACATGACATCACCCATATGGCAGAAAGTGAAGAAGAACTAAAGAGCCTCTTGATGAAAGTGAAAGAGAAGAGTGAAAAAGCTGGCTTAAAACTCAACATTCAGCAAACTAAGATCATGGCGTCTGGTCCCATCACTTCGTGGCAAATAGATGGGGAAACAACGGAAACATTTTTGAGGGGGCTCCAAAATCACTGCAGATGGTGACTGTACCCATGGAATTAAAAGACGCTTGCCCCTTGGAAGTAAAGCTTGGACCAACCTAGACAGCATATTAAAAAGCAGAGACATGACTTTACCAACAAAGGTCTGTCTAGTCAAAGCTATGGTTTTTCCTGTAGTCATGTTGGACTATAAAGAAAGTTAAGCACCGATGAATTGATGCTTTTGAACTGTGGTGTTGGAGAAGACTCTAGAGAGTCCCTTGGACTGCAAGGAGATCCAACCAGTCCATCCTGAAGGAAATCATTCCTGAATATTCATTGGCAGGGCTGATGCTGAAGCTGAAACTCCGATACTTTGGCCACCTGATGCGAAGAACTGACTCATTTGAAAAAACCCTGAAGCTGGGAAAGATTGAAGGCTGGAGGAGAAGGGGACGACAGAGGATGAGATGGTTGGATGGCATCACTGACTCAATGGACATGAGTTTTAGTAGGCTCTGGGAGCTGGTGATGGATAGGCAGTCCTATGCTGAGGTTCATGGGGTCACAAAGAGCTGGACATGACTGAGCGACTGAACCGACTGACTGAAAGAATTACCCTTAATGGCGATTTCTTTCATCCTAAATTAAATTTATCTGTAATTTCATTTTTAAGACATTAATATTGGTAAAATAGACAACAAAATGTTAACCTGTATTAAACCTCAGTGGCAGTTTCTCTGGATATTTTATATTCATCTTTGCACTATTATGTCTTTGAAATATTTTCGAGTAACATTTAAAAAGTTCAGTGGCTTTTGCATGTTAAAAATCAGGAATCTATTGTTCCAATTGTCATTTGAACTATGTTAGAGTTTTATTATGTGTGTGTATACATGCGTGCATGTATATATATATATTTATGCATTCAGTAAATGTTTATTAAATGCCTACTGCTTTCCAGCTATGAAGGCAGGTTAGGAGTTGAGCACGCAAGGATGAATGTCAGGAGAATGGGTTTGGTTATCCTGGTGTTGTTTAGTTGCTCAGTAGTTTCCGTGTCTTTTGTGATCCCATGCCCGCCAGGCCCCTCTGTCCATGGGATTTCCTAGGCAAGAACACTGGAGCAGGTTTATCATTTGTTCCTCCAGAGGATCTTCCCAACCCAGGGATCAAACTTGGAATCTTGCATTGGCAGGTGTATTCTTTACCATTGGGCCAGCAGGGAAGCCCAAGTCATCCTGTAGAAATATCAAAATCTCTAGCTTTTTAATACAAAATTTTATTTTGAACTGATGCAAAGCCCATTGCCAAGTCATATGTTTTCAGCCTGATGTGGGCATAAGCAGCCTCCACAATTTCTGGAACACAAGCTTTTGGTCTTTGTGGAAGGGAAAATGAGAAGACAAAAAAATCATAGGCCAGTTCTTATATGTTCTCACCCCTGAAAGTTCTCAGTCACCCTTGTCTTCCATTGACAAAAGAAATTCTGATGGCCCTGCCTAAGATCAGATTGGCAGTGAAGTGTCAGGTAAGAGAGAAGAGCTACAAAGATCTGTTTAGCTGGGTGTGCAAGAAACAGCACTTTCCTGCCTTCATGGAACTAGCAGTCAAGTATAATGTCTAGATCAGAGTCCTTAGTCTCATCACCGTTGACATTTTGTATTGGCTCACTCTTTGTTGTGGGGCCTCTTCTGCATTGTAGGATGTTTAGAGACACCCCTGGCCTCTAGTCAGTAACCCGTGGCAGCATCTCCCAGGTCTGACCATCCCAGAGATCTCCAGACACTGTCTTGCTCTCTGGGTACCGGGGCAGGGGGCGAGGGTTGCTCCCAGTTGAGAAACACTTTTCTAAAAGAGATCAAAGAACTATTTTATAGAATAGGTGGTAAATCTATGAGATTTCATAAGAAGAAGTAACAGGTGATGGAAATATAAGTAAATCTGTCTCCAAATGCATGTTGATTCATTTATAGTCCTTCTTAACAATGTGAGAAAATCTCCCTTATCTCTTATTTGTTCCCCAAAGGATGACAATCTTAGACTCTTATAGTTTGGCCATTGTTTACCATGTCAGTGGGAAAGATCTTTTTATGACAGGTATGTGGGCACATCAATCAAGGTGCCAGCCAGAAATGATGTTTCCTAGAACCCTGGCATAGGGGTACAAATATCAAAAGCACAAGACTTTGTATGTACCACAACTTCTTTATCCATTCATCTGTCAGTGGACATCTAGGTTGCTTCTTTGTCCTAGCTTTTGTAAATGGTGCTGCAATGAACACCTGTTGGGGTACAGCTGTCTTTTTCAGTTGTGGTTTCTTCAAGGTATGTGTGCAGTATCGGGATTGCTGGATCGTATGGTGGTCTTTATTCCTAGTTCTTAAAGGAATCTTCATACTGTTCTCCACAGTGGCTGGGGTGGGAGATGGGGGTGGGGTTCAAGAGGGAGGAGCCATTTGTATACTGATGGCTGATTCATGTTGATGTATGGCAGACACCAACACAATATTGCAAAGCAATTATCTTCCAGTTAAAAATAAAGGAAGTTAAAAAAAAGCACAAGACTGAATTCAAGAGGTAATCATGGGAAGCCAGGAGATGGTGATCAATTATTGGAGGTAATGCTGAAAGAATATACGAGGATGGTGAAAACAAGAAAAATACCGAGAACCAGGAGCCAGATGGTCTCTGCAATGAAGCACTTGAAGGCAGAAACAGACAAGAAGTACTGATGTTTGTATTCAGTTCTGGGCAAAGAGGTGCACGTACAAAGGTCCCTGACTGGATGAATGGGCAGGAAAGGTACTGAGCCACCACAAAACACATTGATAAAAACCAAAGGGCTGGAAAGGAACCCCAGGGAGGAGTGCGGCTGTCTAAGGAGGGTACAGACAAGGCTTTCCAGCATGGCTGCTACAGAGAGAGACAGAGGTAATCAGGCAAAAGTTGTGACAAGCCTAGGTGTTTTCTGTCAAGTTGCCTTAGATGTCAGTGATATGAAACAGTTCGTATCTTTGTTCCACTATGGAACAGGAAAATTATAGTGCAGTGTGCACGCTTGCAATCTATTCAGTTATTACCAATATTTATATGCTAATTCATGGTATAATAAATTGAAGAAACATTCCCATAAAATGGATCCCCTGGCATTTTGTGTAATGCTTGAAACTAAACCTATTTGCTTTAAATTAAATCCTGTAATTAGCAAGTAAGTAATTCTTTAGCATCTTTCTCTATAAATTATTTTCTTAGATAAATAGCAAATAGATCCATCCTATGCTGACAGCTGTTTAATGTTTACAAATAAGAATAATATATGCTTATTATAAATAATTCAAGCAATAAAGACATACATAAAATGAGAGTTCTCTCTTCTTCTGCCACTAATTCAGTTCCCGAACCTTTGTAAGAACCACTTTAAACTGTAAACACTTTTCAGATTATTTTGTAGCCTTTACTTATTTTTTTAAATTTGTTTAAAGTTTGTTTCCAAAGAGTTACTTTTGTAAACCATTTATTAATTTCTATTTTTATTGCATTCTGCATTTGTTTAGTGAATATTTACATAAAAATCCCATTATTAACAAATACATTAAGTTAATCACTATTCTCAGCAGCTTTGTCTGCTCCTTATTATTTCTTGTACATCTGTCTTCATTTTTCCCTTCAATTCATTTTTCCATTTGCATACACATGCCATATTTCTTATGCAAACTGGTAAGCCACTATGGAGAACAGTGTGGAGATTCCTTAAAAAACTGGGAGTAGAATGTCCATACGACTGAGAAATCCCACTGCTGGGCATATACCCTGAGGAAACCCGAATTGAAAGAGACACGTGTACCCCAATGTTCATTACAGCACTGTTTGCAGTAGCTAAGACAAGGAAGCAACCTGGATGTCCATCAGCAGACGAATGGATAAGGAAGCCGTGGCTTGTATACACAATGGAGTATTACTCAGCTATAAAAAGGAGCAAGTGTGAGTCAGTTCTAATCAGGTAAATGAACCTGTAGCCTATTATACAGACTGAAGTAAGGCAGAAAGAGAAAGACACATACTGTATATTAACACACACACACATATATAGAGAGAGAGAATTTAGAAAAATGGTACCATGATCCTACATTCAGGGCAGCAAAGGAGATGCAGACCTAAAGAACAGACTCTTGCACTCAGTGGGACAGGGCGAGGGTGGGATGATTTGAGAAAATAGCCTTGATATATGTATGTTACTGTGTGTGAAATAGATGAGCTGTGTAAGTTCAAGGCATGAAACAGGGCCCCCAAAGCCAGTGCTCTGGGACAACCCAGAGGGATACAATGGGGGAGGGAGGTGGGAGGCGAATCAGGATGGGGAGGGCAAATGTATACCTGTGGCTGATGTTAGTGTATGGCAAAACCTTTACAATATTGTAAAGTAATTATCCTCCAATTAAAAGCAATTAATTTTTAAAAGTTCCAGGGATTGTAATTTTCTGAATATATGTATATATATATGTGTGTGTGTATACACACGTGTGTGTATATATATACATAAATATATATACACACACATATATACATAAATATATATACACACACATGTGTATATACACACACATATGCTATGCTAAGTCACTTCAATCGTGTCCGACTCTGTGCAACCCCATAGACGGCAGCCCACCAGGCTGCCCGGTCCCTGGGATTCTCCAGGCAAGAACACTGGAGTGGGTTGCCATTTCCTTCTCCAATGCATGAAAGTGAAAAGTGAAAGTGAAGTCGCTCAGTTGTGTCTGACTCTTAAGGACCCCATGGACTGCAGCCCACCTGGCTCCTCCATCCATGGGATTTTCCAGGCAAGAGGACTGGAGTGGGGTGCCATTGCCTTCTCCAACAGACACATATATATATACATATATTCAGAAAATTACAATCCCTGGAACTTTTAAAAATTAATTGCTTTTAATTGGAGGATAATTACTTTACAATATTGTGATAGTTTTGAACATACATCCACTCTCCAAAATATTCAAGATAGAGAAACATTTATGTTTATGTTTTATGTTTCTCTATCTTGAATACTTTGGAGAGTGTATGTATGTTCTTTGTTGTTCAGTCACCCACTCATGTCCCACTCTTTGCAACCCCGTGGACTCCAGCACGCTAGGCCTCCCTGTCCCTCACCATCTCCTAAGTTTGCCCAAGTTCATGTTTATTGTATTGGTGATGCCGTCCAGCCATCTCATCCTCTGATGCTCTCTTCTTCTTGTGCCCTCAATCTTTCTCAGCATCAGGGACTTTTCCAATGAGTCATCTGTTCCCATCAGATGACCAAAATACTGGAGCATTAGCTTCGGTATCAGTCCTTCCAGGGAATATTCAGGCTTGATCTCCCTTAAGATTGACTGGATTGATTTCCTTGCTGTCCAAGGGACTTTCAGGAGTCTTCTCTAGCACCACAGTTTGAAGGCATCAATTCTTTGGCATTCTGCCTTCTTTATGGTCCAGTTCTCACAACTGTATGTAATCACAGGTAATTTATCTTTTGTTTTGGTTTTGTTGTATTAGCATTTCTTGTTACAAATGAGTTTGGTTTATATTATTGCTAGGTTGCCTCTTTCTGCCTTCTCACTGGCAGCTGGCAGGAGTCTTTTTATCCTTGGAGATCACACTGTTCAAGAGTGGGGGTGTGGGGATGTACTGATACCTCTCTATTCTGTGTTTGAATGTCTTTTCTTGCTTTAAGCTTCTGAAAGTGAAAGTGTTAGTCGCTCAGTCTTGTCTGACTCTTTGTGACCCCACGGACTGCAGCTCACCAGGCTCCTCTGTTCATGGAATTCTCCAGGCAAGAACACTAGAGTGGGTTGCCATTTTCTTTTCAAGGGGATCTTTCTGACTCAGGGATGGAACCTGCATCTCTTGCAGGCAACTCTTTACCAACCGAGCCACCAGGGAAGCCCTTTAAACTTCTAGAACACTGGTTTAATCTGTTGCCAATGGTAATTCTATACTTCTGTTGAGTTTTCTTCTCTTTCTTTCTCCTTCCCGTTTACCCTCCCCCCAGCCCATTTTAAATTTCAGCAGCCATGCTTTTAATTTCTGGGAAAAGTAAGCTGGGATGTGGTTTGGGATTTGCCTTTTAAAGAACAGGTGTATTTTGGGTGCTGTAATAACAGCTTGCAAACCTTTGAAGATACAAATCATACACTTATTTTTCTCTAAGATTTCTTCTCACTCCTGATTTAGCCCCGTTTCTCAGGGTTACTCCTTGTTTTTGTCTTCTCTGCCAATGGTTTTCTGCAAGCGTTTGTTGCTTTGGGCAGTTTGCTTAGGTAAGCAGATAAGTGGCAACTGACCAAAGCTACCGACGGAGGGTCTTCCTCAGTGCTCTTGAAGACCCCTGTGGTTAACTGTTGGACGCTGCTGGAAACCTGAGTCCAGTTGTCTTATGTCTTATGTGACTGTGGAGCACCTGTGTTCTAAGAAGGGGGTCTCTTCTGCTAGCCTAGGGTCCAAATACTCCTTGGGGTCTGACCCAGCTTCATCCTCCAGCCTCTTCATCCACTGTGTGTTTCCTAAGGAACTGCTCACTTTATTTAGCAAGATGTACTTAACAGGCTTCCCAGGTGGATAGTGGTAAAGAATCCACCTGCCAATGCAAGAGACACAAGAAACGTGGGTTTGATCCCTGAGTGAGAGAAGATCCCCTGGAGAAGGAAATGGCAACCCACTCCAGTATTCTTGCCTGCAGAATCCCACAGATGGAGGAGCCTGGCAGGCTGCAGTCCGTGGGGTCTCAAAGAGTTGGACATGACTGAACTGACTTGGCACACAGGCATGCAACTAACATAATACCATTTGCTCTGGTTTCTCAGTAATCATCATACTTGAAATTCTTGCAAGGAAAACTATCTAAACTCATTAACAATTGTAGTAGAACTTTTGTATATGCTGTGTGTAATAATTAAGGCAGTTATTAAAACTTTAAGTTCAAAGACAGTTAAGCAAGTGTTTTTTGAGGTTTGTACTTTGTGTATTTTGAAGCCTATATATTTTGTCAATAGTCAAGCATATTTGTATATCTTACACACTGATCCTGTTTTTCACCTGTGCCAATTGTGCATTTCCTAGCTCTTTTGGGTTTTACCTTAGGTTTGAGCTTATCTACTTAAAATCTTCCACTAAATTCCTCAAATTTGTGTTCTGTTAATATTCCTCCTCTACTTTTCAGGGCTAATATTGATTTATGTTTAATTTACCATTTTTTCCCTCTTATTCTAATGAGATTTGGGGAGATAGAAAAAATTAAAAACCACTGTCAAGTCGACAGTCTCTGACTAGGAGCCTGCAGTCATTTTTGGTTGAGAAAGTCTCAATTTTCTGTGTGCATTTTTAATAAATAGAATCTACTGCCAGTACTTAAATGTGGGCAGAAGATGACCTGGAGAACGTTCTGAAGTCTGTGCTCTAACGTGGTGGGTGGACACCAGTGGTGGAATCAAGATGCTTCAAAAGACCAGAATAAGCCATTTACTTCCTTGCTGAGTGAGCGTGAAAGCAACGCCCACTCTGGAAACTGTCCCCCAAGCTGCCGTGTCATATAATGTTCCTGTCTCATGATAGTTATGTTCAATCCTGCTTTGATATGAGGCTGTTCTCCTTATTAGATTGCAGTCTAGGGGCCATAATTTATTCACCTTTATAATTCCCAACTGTGGGACATTTTCTGCAGCATGTGCATTTACTGGAGGAAAGAGTGAGAGAGAATGTGGAAGCAGAGAGGGAGTGAGAGGCAGAGGGGACAGAGAGAGAAAGAGATCAGATGAGCAAACTGTCATAGCTGTGAATGCAAATAAGCTCTTAGTGTTAAAACACATTTGTAGAATATAGTGTAACACAGGAGTAGCCGAACCGTTGATCATTGTTAATGGACTCAATTCTTTGGATAAAGTTTAGAAAGTGCTGTGCATTTTCATCTCAGCCTATGAATGTTAAGCGTTCGGGTTGGTAACTCGTTAAGATGGCAGGGAGGAGGTGGGCCGTGTACCCTTTTAAGAACATGGTGTTGAAAAAAGGCGCTTCTTCTTCCCAGAAAAATGCAAGTGAATTGATGTCAATCATTTCAGAAAGGGGGTGGGATCTCTGGATTCCAAGATAGGAATTCCTGTTGTAGAAAGTTTGACAATATCGTGCACATGTACTGATTGCTTCATGTATCTTGAACTATCAATACCTGAAAGAAACAAAAGATAGAAAGAGAGGGAGGAGGAAGAAAGCTGCTACCTGCTGGGGTCCTTTTTAAAGTGTTTTATTAATCTGTGATGTAAAAATACAAGGATTTTTTGTGTAGCATAATCAGAGTCTTGAAGACCTGAATTTCATCTCTGCAACTTAGCAAAGATGTGATCTTAGGTAAAATTGCTGCATCCCCGCATGTCTCAATAGCTCCCTCCTTCAAATGGAATCATAATCATTTCCTACCTTCTACGAGACATTATTGTCTGCATTAAATGACTGTTTTCTAGATTTGATTTTTGCATCAATTGATGTTTACAACCATGTTTATTTACTTTCCTAATTTACTATATTTAGATTTCATCCAGGACTTTATTTTATGCATCAAAATTTTAAAGTTTCTAAGAAATATCAAGTTATAGTATTTTGTGAATTAAATCTGATGATAGAGATGTAGTCTTCTGGTCTTGAACTCATCAGTGTGAAGACATGTAGTCAGGTGGGTTCAGTACTGGGTCCACTCCTGGGCAGTTTGCGTCTATTGTAATGATAGACATATTTGGGAAGAGCCAATTAAACTCTGATGAAGTATAGACATGTGTGTTGTTTTCTAAGAATAAGTATACTGTTCTTCAATATATCAGGTGCTTTAAAATAGCCATCTCATCATACTTTGTATTCATTTCCATGAAAAGCTTTCTTACTGGGGACGTTTTGCTTACATATACTTAAATATTTGGAAATAGTTAATGGTGGAATTTACTCATAAATTATTGCAGTTATGTGCAAAAATAAATCAAGCTCTAAGTAATTATTTATTATGCTTCTGGGACCAATTTAGGGAAGATTCATTAACAAAACTTGTAGGAAGCCATGTATCATGTCTTCAATGAGTTATATTAGTAGTGAAACATTTTCAGTTATAATCTGGTGAAATATTCTGTTCTAGGATTCTGCCATGTACATTTAGTTCTAAAGAGATACTATTTTCACTAGGGGGTGGATACAGGAGAAAGGAAGGAGTGGGAAAAAAAATCAGACAAGATTTATTGAAATAGCTCTGCTTCCACTATTTTGCCTATTGCAAAAATAAACAATGTTTGTCCAAATAATTATTCTTACAGAAGCATAGACATTGTTCTCATGAGGAGAGCGTGATGCATGTGGAAAAAATGTCCCTCTGGTTTTCTTCTGCTTGTGCGATGAGATGAATTCGTAGAATCCGGTCTGGCCGCAAGATATTTTTGTGGTATTTGGTCAGTGGGAGCCTCATGTCCATCTAGACCCCATCAGAGAGACTTAGACTGTGGATTTCTAGGCTTAGAATGTGTTTATCACAACTACCTCATATTGCACTCCCAGCCTCTAGACAGGCAGGGATGCAGATCTGAGTCTAAGCAGAGAAAACACAACAGATCTCCTTTCTTTCCCCTCAAGAAGCTCAAGGGCTGGTTCAGAAGTGAACTGACGTTGGGAGTAAAGTCACACCTGGTGCGAATGACCTTGGAGAGACAGCAGCACGTGGCCCCGAGGAGTTCCTAGTTCACCGCCCAGGAGTGGAACCTGGGTGGCCCAGGTGAAAACCAGGGGTCCTAGCTGTTAGAGCGCCAGGGCCCAGGCTAGAAGAAAAGTTCCCTGGCTCTTGTTTCAAGCAGGCAGAAACTGCAGAAATAGGTCCAGAGTTTATTGTTAGAGACACAGCACCATAAGTGGGAGAGCACAGAGAGGAACAGTTTAGGTTTTTAAGACAGAAGTAAGGCAGAAATACACATCCAGAGAGAAAGGGTGTGGGCATTCTCTCTAATGCAGGGCAGCACAGGAATGAGGTGATTTAAAGCCCTCATATAGGACAGTTCTGCTGGATCTTTCTGGTTGTTTTCCAGTCGTGTCCAGGCCTTTGTGACCTCAGACTGTAGCATGCCAGGCTCCTCTGTCCTCCACTCTCTCCCCAAATTTTCTCAGCTTCACGTCCATTGGGCCGCTGATGCTATCCAACTATCTCATCCTCTGCCAATGCCTTTTCCTTTTGCCTTCAGTCTTTCTCAGCATCAGGGTCTTTCCCAATAAGTCCCCTCTTCACAGCAGGTGGCTTCAGCTTCAACATCAGTTGAATCTTCAGGGTTGATTTCCTTTAGGATCGACTGGTTTCATATTCTTACTGTCCAAGGGACTGTCAAGAGTTTTCTCCAGCACCACAATTTGAAAGCATCAATTCTTCAGTGCTCAGCCTTCTTTATGGTCCAACTCTCACATCCTTACATGACTACTGGAAAAGGGTCATTTTTACCTTTGTTTCGTTCCTCACATCTTACCTGTTCTAGGATACTCCCCAATATGCATGCACAACCTTTTGCTGAGATGGAGTCCACTGCAGAGGCCTGGGGGGTATGTCCACACTTATTATGGGGTGGTACCCCTTCCCTTTTTGACTCCCAAGGAGCCCTCTTGAGCCTGTGAAGAGAGGGACGTTTTCCTTGACCTCAGGGGTAGTCATCTTACCCCTTTACTTCCGCAGAGTTCAGCTTCTGCCTCTAGCTTTGTCCTTGCTGTGCATGGGGGAGAACAAAGCTTCAGACTCACTCCCCTTGACAAACACCGGCTTCTGGCATTTGTTTCTTCCTCACTGGCGTTTCTTTCCTTGCCAAGGCAGAGAGAATTATGTTGGCAAATGATGTGTATGCAACTCTTGTGGGTTTTGCTCTGCTCCAAAGTTAATTTTGTAAATACTCTTTGTCTTGTGACATAGGGGGGTTTTGTGCATATGGCAAGAACAGCCGAAATGTCTCCGGATCTTTCTTCCCTACCTTTTATTATTCTGCCTTCCATGGGTACCCTACTTTATCATACATACTACTGTTTAAAGTGAGTATATTTTCTTCACGTTTTATTCACTGTCATCTTTTAATCTTGAAGTCTCTTAGAGGTTTTTTGTTTCTTCTCTTTTGCTTATTTGTCTTTATGCAATAAGCTACTAAGTGCAAATGCAACCAGGAAGATGACGAGACTAGTTGTAAGACTTTGATCCTTAGAGAGCAAAGAAGAGACTTTGCTCCTCCATTTGCCTCCTTTACCTTAATTCTTTTTATCTCCATTCTATTGTTTCTATTCCTACCGTTACTTCTATTTATGTCCTGTTCCCTTATAATGTTTTTTATTTTGCTTGTTTTGTAATTTTTGATATTATACTATTTACAAACCTATAGATTCAATGGACTAAAAATCTACATGTGTGCTGTGCTTAGTCGCTCAGTCATGTCTGACTCTTTGCGACCCCATGGACTGTAGCCCGCCAGGCTCCTTTGCCCATGGATTCTCCAGGCCAGAATACTGGAGTGGGTTGCCATGCCCTCCTCCCGGGGATCTTCCCCACCCAGGGATCAAACCCAGGTCTCCCACATTGCAGGCAGATTCTTTACTGTCTGAGCCACCAGGGAAGCCCCCCAAAATCTATATACCCATTACCAAACTTAAGAAATAAATATAACAATGCAACCATTTGCAGCAACATGGGAGAATTATCTCCTACTAAGTGAAGGAAGCAGACAGAGAAAGACAGATACATATGGTTTCACTTTTTGGTGGAAACTAAAAAATAATAAAAATTAATTGATTTACAGAACAGAAAGAGACTTACAAACATAGGAAACAAGCTTAGGGTTACCAAAGGTGAAAGGGCAGAGGGAGGGATAAACCAGAAGTCCGGGATGAGCCGACACACACGGCTACACATAAGAGAGATGACCAAGAAGGACCTGCTGTATAGCACAGGGAACTATGTTCAGTATCTTGTGAAAGAATCCAGAAAAGAGTGTCTGTCTCCCTGACTCACTGTGCTGTCCCCCTGAAACTCATCCAGCATCGTAAACCAACTATACTCCGATTATAAAAGGAAATAGCAACAATGCAGTGGATGGCCCCTCAGGACCACTTCAAAATTCCTTTCTCTTCTTTAGCCAGAAGTAGCCACTGTCTAGATTTTGGCATTTGAAAATCCCATATTTTACTATTTCCTTTTATATTTAAACTTTTTGCAAATTGTATATTTGCCATAACCTTCTGCAACTTGGGCTTCCCTTGTGGCTCAGCTGGTAAAGAGTCTGCCTGCAGTATGGGAGACCTGGGTTCGATCCCTGGGTTGGGAAGATCCTCTGCAGAAGGGAACAGATTCCCACTCCAGTATTCCGGCCTGGAGAATTCCACGGACTGTATAGTTCATGGGGCACAAAGAGTCAGACTGAGGGACTTTCACTTTCTGCAAATTAATTTCTCCTTTAAATTATTTTTTTAAATAATCATTTTTATTGTATTATTTTATATTGCATGGATAAACTACAATTTATTTTTCATTTTCTTGTTGGTAGATATGGATATTTACAATTTTTCTTATTCCATGCATTACTGGAATAAACATTTTCACATATATTTTAACACACTGTACACCTCATAATAAGAATTCTGGGGATTGTTTGGCTTAGAGTAACTGGGTTTTTTATTTTTATTTTATATTTTTAGCTGATTTACAACGTTATATTAGTTTCAGGTGTACAACAAAGTGATTCAGTTATACATATACATGTATCTATTCTTTTTCCATTCTTTTCCCATTTGGATTATTACAGAATATTGAGCAGAGTTCCCTGTGCTACACAATGAGTCCTTAAATAGATATTTCATAGTATTCTCCAAACCAGTTTAACCAAGTTCCCTCTTCTCAGTGATGAGGATTTAATTCCTTCACATTTTTCCTAATGTTAATATTTGTACAACTTTGTAATATTTTGATTTCTGTATTTTCTGTTGTTTATTATTTTCTTCCTTCTAACCTTTTAACATGCATTGCTGTGGCCTTAATTCTGTTCTTCTGTGTTAGGCATCTCTCTCAATTCTCAGAGTTCTAACATAAAAATTTAAATTTATATTTTTATCATGCACACTGATGTAGCTCATCATTGCTTGTCTTGATTTGCAGTAGTCTTATAATTATTCAGTTTTAACCAGTCCCTGATTTTCATTCTTGTTACTTAAAGTGTGTGCAAAAATTTCCACAAACCTTTTAGTTGTCTTTGTTGCATTTTTCGTTGTATGGAACCAAACATGTGCTTGCCGGCTTGATTGCATTGTGGTTAGAAAAACAAAATCTGTATGAAAGTGATTCTATCTGTTGAGCTTTGGTTTGTGATCTAAAAAGTATTTTCCCCAAAACCCAGACCAATAAAAGCAAGTTTTCATGTCATCTTCCTTTGTGTCCAAGTGAATATTTTTCAAATCTACCTTATATTGAAAGCATAGTGTTCTGAGGACCTGAATTTTATGAGGAGTCTCAGTTCCTATGCCCTTCTTAGTAAAGCTAGTTTTTGAAAAATAAATAATTATATGCCAACTGAATATGCAAAATGGAACCCTACTTCTCACCAAACACCAGAATGAACCCCAAATCTGTCAAAGATTCAACAGTAAGGAGAAAAACTATACAAAGAAGACCAGAAGAGAAGATGGTTCCGTTTCTTTATAATCTGGATGCGGGAAAGCCTACATAAGACTCAAAATTCAGATGTGATAAAAGATTGGTAAATTTAACTCTATAACAATTATAAAAAGAAATATTTTGTATGAACAAAAAGAAAACTCTATAAACTAAGAACAGTATAAATGACAAACTGGGAGAAAGTGACATATGTCTGTTATATACATGTATGTATAGTTCTCATTGCAGCTTATGTGTGATATTTTTATCTGATAAAGTGTGAATATCCCCAACATGTAAATTCCTAAAAAAAACAGAAGATTACTGAAAACCCAATAGAAAAGCAGATAAAATATCTGGGTGGTTCAGATTAAACATATACATATGAGTCTTACAAATAAAAATGATGATTATTAAGCTTTACTAGTAAATTTAAAATGTAGACTAAAACTACAGTGAGCTATCATTTCTCACCTTCCAGACTGGCAAGAATTCAAAAACTGAGTGCATACCATTGATGAAACTATGAAGAATTTCTACTCTCATAATTTGCTGATAGGCATACCCAACGCCCCTGGAGAAGAGTTTATAGTATTTATCAAAACTACATAAACATTTCCCACTGGACCTGCAGTGGGTGCCATTTGTGGCTGTATACTCAGACAGGAGACCTCTGCACGACCCAAACCCTTTGTACAAGGTGATTCATGCAGTGTTACTTATAACAGCATAATTTTGAAAACAACCCAAATAAATATCTGCAAAAGCCTGATTTGAATCAACTGTGGCAGACCTACACAAAAGGCTTATTTCTCAGATGTTTAAAATTGAAGTTGATCTCTATGAACACTTATGGAATGATTTCTAGAATATATTGATTAGTGAAAAAAATCACGATGTGGTATAATGTTGCTCGTTTTGCGTACAGGAGCATGGTCAGGATAAACAGAGAAGTAAGGACAATGGTTGTCGGTAGGAGTGGGTAAGCAGGGCAGAAGGGGTGTGGATGAGAAGGAGCCCTCGCTGGTGGACCTGTGACACGGTGTTCTTATTGAACAGTCTACCCTTTCAAACTATTGTTAGGAAATGAGGATTTTTAAAGTTAAAACTGGGTCTAAAATTGTCTAAATCTGTGTCTAATTTTCAGAAGCAACTTCACACATCACCTGAGCCCAAGGTCTACATGTCTTTCTTGTGGATTTTCTTTAAACCCAGTCCACTGGGCCTTCCCTGGTGGTCAAGTGACTAGGCTCCGCATGTCCAGTGCTGTGGGCCAGGTTCAATCTCCGGTCTGGGCACTGAACCCTACAGGAGGCAGCCAAGGGTTCAGAGGCCTAGTGAAGATCCTACGTGCTCAACAGTGCAGTCAGGATGAACAGCTGCAGGTTTAAAGCCCCTGTTTCTGCCGCTGTGGTGCGAGAGCTACAACGGTTTCTAACCACTGCTCTGTTCCCCCCCTTGGTTTTTCTTGTTATTTTTGGTATTTTAACTTACTTAGTGAGTAAGCAACAACAACTTACATTTACATAATTAAAAGGACATTTATCATATTTTATCCAATATTTTTATGTTTTTGCAAAAGATAATTTTTTAAGCAAACCAAGTTCGCTGTGGTGCCAAAAGTAGAAGGCCTTCTTTCTTGGTGCTCTTGTTTTCCTCTTCTTCTTCCCTCTGTCTCACCTTTCTCTTCATTCTGTTAATATCTTTTTAATCTTATTGATGTGTTTCCCTGGTGGCTTAGTTGGTAAAGAATCTGCCTGCAATGCAGGAGACCCAAGTTGGATCCCTGGGTGAGGAAGGTCCCCTGAAGAAGGAAACGGCAACCCACCCCAGTATTCTTGCCTGGAGAATTCCATGGATGGAGGAGCTTGGTGGGCTAAAGTCCATGGGGGTCGCAAAGAGTCAGACATGGCTGAATGTTTTATTTCTCATTTTCCATCTGAAATTTAATATCCTTCCTCTCGTGTTTAGCCCTATTCAACATTTGCTATAGTCAAAAAAGTATAATTATCCAGTCAATTTTATATAATCATGAAAGATCATGTAAAAATTATCTCCAAAAATATCTGTATATTCCTAGAGTTGAAAATATGAAGTAGTGTGTCATAAGCTTTTCATTAAGTAAAAAACATAGACACACAACCTTGATTTCCTTGAGACTACAGAATACCCAAACCATTTGCAATGGACTTTTCTGAAATAGATCATCAATAAGGATACTGTTCTGTCACAGAAGCACTGCCTAATTCCTTTCCTCCCTTCTCTCAGAAGTTAAGCTATAGATAAATGTTACTAAATTGTGTTAAATTCTCCTCTGCTTAAAAAAAATGTATCTCATTATCACCTCACACCAGTCAGAATGGCCATCATCAAAAAGTCTACAAACAATAAATACTGGAGAGGGTATGGAGAAAAGGGAACCCTCTCACATTGTTGGTGGGAATGTAAATTGATACAGCCATTGTGAAAAATGATATGGAGATTCCTTTAACAACTAGGAATAAAACCACCATATGGCCCAGCAATCCCACTCCTAGGCATATACCCTGAGGAAACCAAAATTTAAAAAGACACATGTATCCCAATGCTCACTGCAGCTCTATTTACAGAAGCTAGAACATGGAACCAACCTAGATGTCCATCGACAGATGGATGGATAAAGAGGCTGTGGTACATACACACAGTGGAGTATTACTCAGCCATAAGAATGGACACATTTGAGTCAGTTCTAATGAAGTGGATGAACCTAGAGCCTATTATACAGAGTGAAGTAAGTCAGAAAGAGAAAGAGAAATATCATATGCTGCTGCTGCTGCTGCTGCTGCTAAGTCGCTTCAGTCGTGTCCGACTCTGTACGACCCCATAGACGGCAGCCCACCAGGCTCCTCTGTTCCTGGGATTCTCCAGGCAAGAATACTGGAGTGGGTTTCCATTTCCTTCTCCAATGCATGAAAGAGAAAAGTGAAAGTGAAGTTGCTCTGTTGTGTCCTACTCTTAGCGACCCCATGGACTGCAGCCTACCAGGCTCCTCCGTCCATACTAACACACATATACAGAATCTAGAAAGATGGTTCTGAAGAATTTATTTGCAAGGCAGCAATGGAGAAACAGACATAGAGAACAGACTTATGGACACGGGGAGAGGGGAGGAGAGGGTGAGATGTATGGAGAGAGTAACATGGAAACTTACTTTACCATAGGTAAAATAGATAGCCAATGGGAATTTTCTGTACATCTCAGATAACTCAAACAGGGGCTCTGGGACAATCTAGAAGGGTGGGGTGGGGAGGGAGACAGGAGGGAGGTTCCACAGGGAGGGGACATGTGTACTTATTACTGAATCATATTGAGGTTTGACAGAAAACATCAAAATTCTGTAAAGCAATTATCTTTCAATTAAAAAATAAATGATTTTTAAAAAATGTTTCTAAAGATTTAAGCATGATCCAAGTGCAGACCATCCTGGAATTAGAACCAGAAGGTGTGTCTCTTGGACTGTATTAATACATAAAAGTCCCATTCTTTTCCTTTACATTTACAGTCAGAGCTCAAAAAGGCACATTCAAGAGGGAAAGAAAGCTTTGAAAACTTTAAATATCTGTGAATAGTCAGTTATTAGAGGTAGAGATAGACCCCAAAATAATAGTCTTTTGTATATTTCCATTTCTGCTTTTACATACTCTAAAGCTCATTCCCATTTCTACAAATGTTTCTTGGAACAAAGCCTTGGACATATTTGGTAAAATAGTAGCACTTTGATATTTCACATTTAGTGTTCTAAAAGTTGTCTAATGGATCCTTCTTTATGTTAGATTTTCAGAGGGCTTTACAGAGGATTATTCCTTAAGTGGGGATGTGGGGAGGGATGTTGAACTCCAAGTGCTGAAACTCACATTTTATGCAAATAATACATTGTTTTCAAAGCTTAAGCAATTAGTTTAATGAGTGGACACTCACTAACACACACTTACTTCCCAAGTGTATTTTAATCTCATTAATATAAATATGTATAACATATAAACTATCAGTAACTATCCCTGCAGAAGAAACAATATGAAAAGAAAAGGAATAAGAGAGAATGTGACTCTGGCAGAAAAAATGGAAAAAAGGAAAATAATATATTGTTTTTAAGTTTTTGACAGCAATGTTTTAAAATCTAAAACATCATACAAAATAACACTAGCCTTTTGCACTGCAACTAGACCCCAGAGATCCATGAGGAATGACTATCTACTAAACATCTTAACCACTTCATTTCCAAACCTGGTGTTCAATTCCCATATTACAAGCATGTTTCGTGTGTTTTTATAATTTCTTCCAGTTTTATTGAGATATAGCTGACACACAGCATTGTGTGTTTAAGGTGTGCAGCATAATGCCTTGATTTGTATACACTGTGCAGTGATTACCAAAATGAGTTAAGTGAATACCTGTCATCTTGAAAAGCTGAAAGTGTTAGTCACTCAGTCATGTCCACCTCTTTGCAGCCCCATGGACTGTAGCCCATCAGGCTCCTCTGTCCATGGGATTTTCCAGGCCAGAATACTGGAGTGTAGACAGTCCCTTCTCCAGGGGATCTTTCTAACCCAGGAACTGAATCTTGGTCTCCTGCATTGCAGGGCAGATTCTTTACCATCTGAGCCACTAAGGAAGCCAAAAAAAAAAGTTTTTTTCCATGTGATGATGTATTTGCATTTCTTAGTTTTTCTCTCAGCTTTTCTCTCTTTCAAGTGATTAGAGTTTTGTTTGAAATCCCAGTGGGATAGTTTAGTTTGCTTTACCTTTTAAGGAAATGGGCAAATTGTATCTTAAAGTAGAAACATGTTGATAGGAATTCTTAATTTGGGGTCTTTGGGGAGACTCCAGTAGTTTTTTGTTGATTTTTTTTTGCTGTTGTTTGGTGTCTGTGTGGGTGTGGATGTCTGTGTAATAAGATTTTTTTTAATTGCATCTTTATTTTTAGTGCTTCTAGTTTCTTTCAATTATGAGTGCAGATGACAAAGCACAGTATATGCGATTCCTGTGACTTTGCCAATAGATGTAATAGAAACCTATTGCTGCAGATATCTTGATGTATTTTTATATGTATCACCACCTTGAAATAATGATCCTTATTAGACCTTCCAAGACATATGTTATTAATATTTAATGTGTTGAAAAATAAGAACACATATGATCCTCTCACACTTAAAAATATTTTGATAATGGAATTTTTAGATTCGTTTGCTTTGTAATTATTTGAATTTTGATATTTGAATTTAGGTGTTTTTAAAAGCAGCATTATTAGCAATGCCAAAGGGGTCTATCGCGTGTGCTCATGCACATATACACACTCCCACACACTCTGAAGAGTCCTTATATTAATTTATACCATTACAGTAAAGTGGAAATTGTCTTTTGCAATGCGTGCTCCTTGAGAGAGAATAATACAGACTTCATTTCCTAGGTTCCCTGAGTTCAGGTTTTTAAAAGGCCTTTCCAGACTCCCTAAGTCCTGCTGTTGATAAACATTCTCATTTTGAGTTTTGTTTCAGCATCGCAGCCCATATACATTAGTCAGGCTCCCTGAGAGGCAGAATTCCCTTTGCAGTCTCGTTGATGTTTTTATCTATAAAAAGCCCAGGGCATTGTATTGCATTAAAATACCACATAGAAAAAAAATATTTTCTAAGAGTTTTACTGACAAACAATTTCTCTGAAATTAGCTTGGTGTCTTCACTATTGCTGCTTCCACCTGAGAAGACACCTGAAGCAAAACAAAGCTGTGTTTTCTTCTTCCTGCCGTGTCTGGCCTGAACACGTGCCTGCTAAGCTGCTTCCATCCTGTCCGACTCTGTGACCCCATGGACTGTAGGCCTCCAGGCTCCTCTGTCCATGGGATTCTCCAGGCAAGAACACTGGAGTGGGTTGCCATGTCCTGCTCCAGCAGATCTTCTCAACCCCAGGAATCGAGCTCTCATCTCTCTCTTTACGTCTTCTGCATTGGCAAGCGGGTTCATTACCACTAGCGCCACCTGGCAAGTCCTTAAGGTGGACAACTTTTAATACAGTCTAAGCCCAGGAAATTAGAAAATTTATATTGCTGGTTGATTTCAATAGTTTGTGAGTACAGTTCTTCAAATGAGGAGAAACAGCTTAACTATCATCAACATTCTTGGACCTCCTGTCTTCTATCAATATCCCCAGCAATGTCTTTAACTTCATTGTATTATTGGAAGGCAGAAGCACAGTTTATGGAGTCAACCTGACTAATATTCAAATCTGATTCTACCATTACGTTTAACCTTGAGCCTAACTAATATCTCTTACACGATGTTCCTGTTTATAAAATGAAAATTATAGCAGCTATATGACATGATTTTTTAAACAGCCAATGAAATTATATACATATGTGTGTATACATAACATGTGTGTGTGTGTGTGTGTGTGTGTGTATTCAGTGTTTTGAAAAGATCCTGGCCTGGAGTAAGTGTACACAGCGAGTGTAAGATAAAGGCCCGCCATTGCTTTTATCACTTATTATTATCCTTGACTTCAATCTAATTCTCTTTCAGGAACTAGAATTCTACTTTTCCAGCTACCCATGAAGAGAAGAGTGAGAGTCTTAACGGCCCGGACACTAAGTCTAACACTGCACTGCTTTTCTCTCTGAGGCAGCTCTCTTGCCTCCTCATTTATGGTAAGGGCATGACCGTTTGGACAGGGTTTTCAGGCCTGCAAGCTGGGAGTGATCGCCATTTATTAACCGAATGTGTGATTAGTTGGTGAATGTGGTTGACAGAACACACACAGGGTGTAGATTTATATGTAGGTAGTGACCTGAAAAAACCAAGGTTCACCAGCCGGGGATGAGCCGGGGTCACGTCCAGTCAAAGTAAGGCTTATCTAATGTGGGAAACTGCACGCCAGGCCAGCACCTGGGAAGTCCCAGTAGGAGTGTAGGTGGAGGGGCTTTCACAGGTCTGGGTTCTGGGGCATGGTTCTCAGCAGGACCTGGGAACAGCACCCGACTCCAGACTGACTTCAGGGAGGAGACAAGATGGGACAGGGCTTCCTCAGGCATTGGTGAACAGCAGAAAATACACCAAAAGAGGTGTTGCTCGTCATCCTGCAGCAGTGATCAACCTTGGGAGAAACAGGGACCCTTTTTGTATGCAGTCTTATTGTTTCCATAGAACTTCACGTTCTGATTACCAGCAAAGCTGTTTTATTTTCTCTCACTACACTTCTTTTAGAGCAAGTTTGTGCTTCCCTGGTGGCTCAGACGGTAAAGTGTTTGCCTGCAATGCGGGAGATCCCGGTTTGATTCCTGGGTTGGGAAGATCCCCTGAAGAAGGAAATGTCCATCCACTCCAGCACTCTTGCCTGGAAAATCCCATGGATGGAGGAGCCTGATAGGCTACAGTCCATGGGGTTGCAAAGAGTTGGACATGACTGAGAGACTTCACTTCACTTTCAATACCACTACTGGTCTTGATTCAGTTTTTAAAGTATTCCATAGCACATCATCAAAAGCATTATTGATTAATGATGAATAAATCTGAAATTTAGTCAAACAATGAAAACTTCATTGAAATCCAGTCACCATGTTTTTATGGGAAGTGCTGATTAACTTCATTGATGACTTCTCACTATCTGGGGGATTCTGAAGGTCCAACAGACCGTAAGAACATGCATTCTCTAGGAACTCATAATCTAAAGAGACAAGAGAGGTAAATAATAATTCCACTATGATGGAATGAAGATGACATGTCACATGCCCAAACAAATGTTGTCTAGACAAGTTGGGAAAAACTTCTCAACTATTGTAATAATTAAATTGGGACTTGGAGTTTTATTGAATTTTATTAAAGGAAAATCAGTGGTTAACTGCAGGGAGAAGACTGAGGGATAGAGGTAGTTATGAATGTGAAAGTATCACCCACATGTTTTGTTTTCAATAAGTAATGCTTTTCTCCCAAAGCACCCCAGTGGAAATTGAAAAACAAATCAGTAAGAGACGTTTGAAAAATCTGGCACATTGATAAGAAACTTTAAGAAGATGTATTAGTAACAGTTCGGATTGGCAAGGATGCAGGGAAATAAGCAAGCTCAAAAATTGCAGGAGAGAGAACAAATTACTGTAACATTCCTGGTTGGTGATTCAACAGTTTGCATTACGGGCTTTAGAAACATTCAAACACTTTGGCTTGGTGACTCCACTTCTTGGAGTTTATAGAAGAAACCAATCAACCCTCAACCCCACATCAGTCCAGTCCAGTCGCTCAGTCGTGTCCGACTCTCTGCGACCCCATGAATTGCAGCACGCCAGGCCTCCCTGTCCATAACCAAGTCCCTGAGTTCACTCAGACTCACGTCCATCAAGTCAGTGATGCCATCCAGCCATCTCATCCTCTGTCGTCCCCTTCTCCTCCTGCCCCCAATCCCTCCCAGCATCAGAGTCTTTTCCAATGAGTCAACTCTTTGCATGAGGTGGCCAAAATACTGGAGTTTCAGCTTTAGCATCATTCCTTCCAAAGAAATCCCAGGGCTGATCTCCTTTCGAATGGACTGGTTGGATCTCCTTGCAGTCCAAGGGACTCTCAAGAGTCTTCTCCAACACCACAGTTCAAAAGCATCAATTCTTCGGCACTCAGCCTTCTTCGCAGTCCAACTCTCACATCCATACTTGACCACTGGAAAAACTAGCCTTGACTAGATGGACTTTTGTTGGCAAAGTAATGTCTCTGCTTTTGAATATGCTATCTAGGTTGGTAAGGCTTATACATGAAGATTTTTATCATAAGTCATTTACAGTAGCTGAGAGACTAGGAACAATCTAAATATTTGTCAAGACAGATAAAGGTAAATAAATTCATTATGGCACAGCCATGCACTCAGACACTTTGCAGTCATTAGAAAGCATGTTTGTGAAGAACACTTAATGATACAGGCTGGGTGCTCATAATACCAGAAGGCTTCAATAGACTATAATAGCATGCACTTTAGCCTCAGACAGACCCAAGTGCTTGGCGTATCTGTGCTAACTATCCATATAGCTTGGGGAAAGTGGCTTACGTTATCTCAGCTGCAGTCTCTTCATCTACAAAATGGGTAAAATAATAGTACTCACTCCATCCAGCTGCTGTGAAGGTTGATTAGAATGGCATTTAAAGAGTTTAGTGCCTGACACCATAATAAGGACTGAATAAATGACATGATGGATGATAATGATGATCTTTTTCTTCCGTCTCATAGGAACGACGGCACTGCCTTCTGCAGCGGCTGGCTGGTATTTGCACGTCTTCTTTCATATTCAGTTTGAGCTCGTTGGGTAATAGCCCTAGTGCGCCTTGCATTTTGTGTGCACAGCAAACAGGAAGGGCTTCAGATGCCCGCAGTTATTAGAAAACTTCTAGAGGCTTTTCTGATCTTTGACTTTTGCTGGATCTCTGGCTTCTGTAAAACTAGGTATTATGTTATCTGTTAAGCAATATTTATAGCACTGCTGTGTTGGGGTGGAGTGAAAAATAATAGCCAATAACCTATATAATACTGAGTGCCAGGTGCTACACACTTGTACACAGAGTAACTGATCTAATTCTCATCGCAAATACATGAGACAGGACTGTCAATACTGTCATTCCACAGATGAGCAGACTGGAGAGATGAGATCATTTCCCAATATCACGCAGATAATCAGTGGATCAGTCAAGATGTAAGCCAATGTGGTCTGGGCCTGAAATCCATAATTCATTAACACACGAAAGTGAACTGTAAAACCCATTCAGGCGAACACTGTATCAGACACATCACTAATAAACCTCCACTGCCTGCCACTGTCACTGGTATAAAGTCACAACTCAGTAAATCTTTCTGGAAGCTTGATTGTCTGGCCGAAGTGAAGAGGGTGCACACTGCACGTTCCAGATTCAGACTGTTGCCGGCAGCATTTCTGATAATCAGTCCACAGCTGACCTTTACCCTCTGGGCTTTTAGGTCAAATGCCCATGTGGAGGCGGCAGCATAATACAGCTCCTCATCATAATAGCTGCCATGCTGGAGCATCCGTGTTTCTTGGGGGAATGGTATCTGACAGCCACGTGGCCAATCATTTCTAAATCGTGGAAACAATCCACCTAAAACAATAAGATGGCTTCCAAATTATTTTTCTTATTTTCGCTGTATAAATGCTACGGTTTTATCTCCCCTTGCTCCGAATGTTTGCTAACAAAACAAATGTGGTTTTTGTCTCACTTCATACTTAGAAAATTCACGGCTTTGTGATGGCATGTGGTTGCAGATCTCCAAGCTGAGAGCGTGATTTTGGCTCTTGTTTTCTGTTTGCTCAACTGAATAGTTTATTACAACTACAATTTTAAAATTCCTTAGAAGCATGAAGCAGTTGTTGCCAGAAGTACAACTGCTTTCCATCTAAAATGCCAGCGTTTCAGTGTGTCTTGCAACATTTTAATTACTTTGCTTATGGAAAGAAGCAGAGGCATAAAATACTGAAGGCAAAGGAAAGTCTCCCTCACCATAATTACTTTTTGCAAAGGCTTACTTACATTTTCATAATTATCCAAATGTTTTTGTACAGGAAATTTTACATTTTAAATGGAAAATTATACCTCCATAAATGCCACCGCAAATTAGCAGCTTTAATGCAGCATTCAAACGCTTGGTACAGTGCTCTGTTGCTTCTGTCGTCAGATCACCCACTGGCTGTTTGGAAAGACAGATTTGCTGCAGCAAAATGTTACGTTTGAGTTACTGCCAGAGGATTTGTCCTTTAATATAGCATTCTGCTTTAAAAGCAAGTCCAAGCTGTACAAACTATTTGTCAATAGTTTTAAGGAGCTCAGAATTCCCCCGTGTGGGTAGCAGTGGGTGTTTCAGCTCAAAATCTTCTTTTCCATTGAGAATATAGAGATTGACTGAGTTCCATGAAAAGAAAAGAAGGAAAATGTTCAATAAGATTCTTGGACAGGTCTTCCCTAGGGGCTCAGCAGTCAAGAATCCACCCGCCAATGCAGGGAACACAGGTTGGTTCCCTGGTCTGGGAAGATCCCACATGCTGGGGAGCAGCTCAGCCTGGGAAACACAAGGACTGAGCCCACATGCTGCAACCACTGGACCCCGTGTGCCCAGAGCCCGTGCTCTGCAATGAGAGAGCTCACTGCGGCGAGCAGCTCAGCACCTTGAAGAGCAGCCGCTGCTCCCACACCTAGAGAAAGTCCCCGCAGCAGAGAAGGCCCCACACAGCCAAAAACACGTCAGTAAGTAAATGAAATGAAGAAAGATCCCCGGACCCACGTCTGAGTCAGTTGGTAAATTGGTGTATTACCCTAGTATAATATAGCATCAGATAGTCACTAAGTCGAGTCTGACTCTGCAACCCCATGGACTGTAACCCGCCAGGCCCCTCTGTCCATCGGATTCTCCAGGCAAGAATACTGGAGCGGGTTGCCATTTTATTATCCAGGGGATCTTCCTGACCCAGGGATCGAACCTGCATCTCCTTCATTGCAGGCAGAACTACCAGGGAAACCCTATGTTTACACAAAAATATCAATATTAATAATTATAATAAATAGAATAGGAATACATATTGGCTCCCAAAATTAATGTTAAGGAATAGAAATGATCAAAAATTAAAATAAAGATAAATTTGAATCTCAGTACCAAGAAAAAAGTACAGTTAACATTATGAGCTCTTGCTCAAAATTAGGTAAGTTCACGCTCTAGTAATGTACCGAATGGAGCATGGTGTCCAATGTCAACTTTGTGAAGAATTCCTTTCAGCTTCCAATTAATCAGTGGTGTTGACAAAACCTTTGTTGGATATAATTATGAGAAGAAGTAAATACCACACTTGTTCCACTGGCAGTAGATTCCCTAAGATGACAGAGTAATTTAAATAGAAAATCAGGAATTTTAGCTTAGGGATTCATTTTTAAAAGAAAATAAGCACCCTGTAACAGTTATTCAAAGGTGACACATCCTTGCAAATTCTTAAGGAAGATCGTGGATGAAAATTCTTTAAAATTATAGCAGAATGTTCCATTTGGAGCCAGGATAAAATGTACCAAACTTTGCACCTTACCATATAAGATTTGACTTTGATTAAAGCTGAAAATGAAGAAAATGAGTGATAAAATTGTTGTGATGTGGTCCTGGAAATGTATACAGAAAGCTTTGCTCTAAATCAAGCACACACATGAAAGCTTCAGGGAGACTGGAAGAAGAAATAAATTCCCACTCAATGACTTGACATATACCATCAGCAGAAATGCGAAAATGGCAAAGCTTGTGCCAAAAGAGATCCTAAGTTATCACGAGGCTGATTTTGGGTTATCTGAACCAGTTAAAGCATTTAATGAGATTAAAATGAGATCATTCAAAGGTAATTAGTTGCATACTTACAGACTGGATGGATTGTCTGTGTGTCTGTGTATGGACGTGGATGGGTTTAATGCAAAGAAAGTATGATCTCCTAAGAACATTTCCCCAGTGCTTCTAAGGAACTGAAGAAACTAGCTTTCTGTATGTAGGATTGTGTAAAAATAAACCTGAAGCATGTATCATTTACTCAAATATTAGTTCCAAATCCAAAATACCTTTGGAAAGGCAGAATGATCATCATTTGCTAATAATTATCTTCTGCATGTCTAAACCAAAAGGTAATCCACAAGTAATTGGTTTCCAACCATTGCATCAGAACATTATGTCAGAAAACCATGACTGTATTGCCATGTGATTATCATCTGGAAAATGGCAAGCACATTGAACAGATGCATCCTGGGAGACCTAAGCCTCATCTAAATCAGAAATGAGATAAGTTGGTAGAGCTCCTGTATAGTCGGTTGAACCATATGGAATGGCTGACTTGTGATCTATAGAAAGAGCAGTTTCACATGGCTCACTCCAATAGTGGTTGTGTTTTATGACACTGCCCTTCTTTTCAACATAACATCATGAGTTATCTACTGCTGTGCAACAGATTATCCTAAAATTTAATCATTTGAAACCAAATATGTTTGTTACCTCCCAGTTTCTATGAGTCAGGAATACAAAAGTGGCTTCATTGAGGGCTTCTACTTCAAGATGTCCTGTGAGGTTACTGTCAAGATACTGGCCGTGGTTACAGTTATCTGAAGGTTTGGCTGATGCTGGTAGATCCATTCCCAAGATGGTTTACTCACATGCTGGACACATTAGTGTTGGCTTTGGTCAGGAGTTCTCAGCTCTTTGCCACATGGCCTTTCTACAAGGCGGCTCTAGGAGTGGTGACCCTGCAACACAGCAGTTGGGTTACCCAGAGCAAGACAGCCCAGGGAAAGAAAGGAAGTTGCAATGCTTCTTATGACCCAGTCTGCGAATTCAGGCACCATCATTTCTGCCATATTTTTTTCATTAGAAGTGAATCACTTAAGTCCAGCCAAAAATCAAGTAGGGGAGAATTTCAAAGAGAGAAATATCAAAGAATTTGTGGGCAGATTTTTAAACCACCACAACAGCATAGGTTATTCTCCATGCAAACACATATGATCGACACTCAACGCTCTTTCCAAGTCCCTTTGTTCTAAGGCTTGACATGCATTTTCCACCCTCGTGTTCTTCATCTCTGATTACATATCTCCTCTTCATCTGGAACCTTCCTGCAAAGACTTCACTCTTCTTTCTTTCTCTTCTAAGCTCTTCTGCTGAGATGGAGCTGCTGCAAAGCAGTAATTATTTCAAGGGCCTAAGAGAGATAATTTTTATTGAACTTTCTGGGTTAGAAAGTACATATTTTACTGGAGTGGAACAAGAGTGTTACTCCTCCTCTATTTCAAACCTCAAAATCACACATTTTGAAAAGGGATCCGCCAACAGTCTGTTACAGGAAAACCTCCTTATTGTTGACCAGAGTTAACTAAGTTGTTCCGTTTAGTTACTAATTAATTGTCAAGTGTTGGGTAAGAGTTCAGTCTCTAGACCTCAGGGTTCCTTAATGCTATGGTAGAGTTGCCCTAAGCTATTATTTAATTGTAAAATATTGTATGGTCATGATTAATAGTGATCCGTGAAATTGAAGGTATACAGTGTGTGTGTGCATGTGTGCTGAGTCACTTCAGTCATGTCTGACTCTTTGTGACCCTATGAACTGTAGCCTGCCAGGCTCTTCTTTCCAAGGGATTCTCTAAGCAAGAATACTGGAGTGGATTGCCATGCCCTCCTCCAGAGGATCTTCCCAACCCAGGGATCAAACCCATGTCTCTTATGTCTCCTGCATTGGCAGGTGGGTTCTCTACCACTAGCACCACCGGAAGCTCATGTGTTTAGTGGGCTCAGATATATATATAAGAGGGGCTTATGTTTATATCCTTCTGTTTGGAGCAGTTGTAGAGAGCAGTGACAAAATAACTCTTTATCCCATTTTTATAATTCTTAAATTTACTTTTAATTGGGGGATAATTGCTCTTTGGAAGGAAGTTATGACAAACTCAGACAGCATATTAAATGGCAAAGACATAGCTTTGTGACAAAGATCCATACAGTCAAAGCTATGGTTTTTCCAGTAGTCATGTACTACTGCTACATGACGTGATGTGAGAGTTGGACCATAAAGAAGGTTAAGGGCTGAAGAATTGATGCTTTTGAATTATGGTACTGGAGAAGACTCTTGAAAGTCTGTTGAACTGCAAGGAGATCGAACCAGTCAATCCTAAAGGAAATCAACCCTGACTATTCATTGGAAGGACTGATACTGAAGCTCCAATACTTTGGCCACCTGATGTGAAGAGCTAACTCTTTTGAAAAGACCCTGAAGCTGGGAAAGATTGAAGGCAGGAGGATAAGGGGACAACAGAGGATGAGATGGTTGGATGGCATCACCGATTCAATGGACATGAGTTTGAGCAAGCTCTGGAAGTGGAGTACAGAGGAGCCTGGCATGCTGCAGCCCGTGGGGTCACAAAGGGTTGGACATGACAGACGGTCTGGACAATTGCCTTACGGCACTGCGCATCCGTCAGAAGCGTGCACGACGCCCCTCCCACTGGAGCCTCCCCCACCCCCACCCTAGCCCACCTTCCTAGGTTCTCACAGGCACCAGCTGGAGCTCCTGTGATGTACAGCGACGTCCCAGTAGCTCTCATCCCATGTTTATAATTTTTGACCCTCGTTCGGAAAAACTCTTCTGGCGAATGAATTGTCGACTGTGTATCACTTGGTCAAGGCGACCCCTGGGAGAGAAGCCTGCGCTAGAGGCTGCGGGATCTCTTGCCTGTTGTTCTCTGCGTCATCGTGTCCGCGGCCGGTTCCTGGAGCTGGTCTACCTGGATTCTCGAAAGCTGGGTCCAGAGCAAATAAGCTTTTAAACCTAAAACTTTGATTTTGATACTAACGTGAAGTGGAAGTGCTGTTTCTTCATAGATTTCATGTTCTCCTAGGCTGTGCTTGTGGATAGAGGTCCGTTGTGTAGGTGCTTTTGTGGGAGCACGGAGCACCTTAGACAGCTGTCACATGCTATCTCGCCTTACTCCCCAGGAAGACTTTTTAAAGCACTAACTTGCCAATTTGTGATTTTCTTACTGATTACCTTCACAGGGAACATCTAAGGCATAATTAGTGGAAAAGCCTTGTACTCACAGAAGAGTAATCGGATAAAACAGTATACGGAAAGTTTTATCTAATATCCAGCCTGGACTAGAGACAAAGGCAAAATCTGATTGTAAACATCTGTGTCAGATCACAGACAAACTCTCTAATCCCAGAAAAAATTTAGCATGAGTTTCAGTCACACCAGGACAAACACATCATACTCTGTGTTTGCCAATGATGGCATAGTTCCTGGGTTATTTTCCTCTATCTTTCCAGGAAAAAAAAAAAAGCAAAGGCAAAGTATGCACCATATATAAACCACTTGAAGATTAGCCCTAATCTAAATCCTGCTAGTAACAGGAAACACAGATTTTTTTTTTTTTTTTTTTTAGTACTTACTCTCTGACAGGTACTTGATTAGGGAATGATGACACATAATGAAGAAAGGGACCCTGCTCTCCAGGATATTCATATCTAGAATCAAGAGAACCTAATCAGAAGAGTATAAAGCAGTGAAAGAGGCTCTAAATGCATTTCAGACCTCTTACTTCTGGAAATGATAAAAAACAACAACAACAACAACACACAATCAAGTCAGAAAACATAGAGTAAAACAAATCATTTAAGTCTTCATCTGGGAAAGAAGACTGGAAATACTTCTATTCATTCAGTTCAGTTCAGTTCAATTGCTCAGTCATGTCCAACTCTTTTCGACCCCATGAATCACAGCACGTCAGGCCTCCCTGTCCATCACCAACTCCCTGAGTTCACTCAAACTCACGTCCATCAAGTCGGTGATGCCATCCAGCCATCTCATCCTCTGTTGTCCCCTTCTCCTTCTGCCCCCAATCCCTCCCAGCATCAGTCTTTTCCAATAAGTCAACTCTTCATATGAGGTGGGCAAAGTACTGGAGTTTCAGCTTTAGCATCAGTCCTTCCAAAGAAATCCCAGGGCTGATCTCCTTCAGAATGGACTGGTTGGATCTCCTTGCAGTCCAAGGGACTCTCAAGAGTCTTCTCCAACACCACAGTTCAAAAGCATCAATTCTTCAGCACTCAGCTTTCTTCACAGTCCAACTCTCACCATACATGACCACTGGAAAAACCATAGTCTTGACTAGATGGACCTTTGCTGGCAAAGTAATGTCTCTGCTTTTCAATATGCTATCTAGGTTGGTCATAACTTTTCTTCCAAGGAATAAGCGTCTTTTAATTTCATGGCTGCAGTCACCATCTGCAGTGATTTTGGAGCCCCCAAAATAAATCTGACACTGTTTCCACTGTTTCCCCATCTATTTCCCATTCTTTGTTTATAAATTCTGTAGTGGTGACATTGTTAATACCTGGTATTTTAGACTCTTGTCTTTGCCTACTTTAACTACTAAAGAAGGAAGAGCTGGTGGATAGTTTGCCTGTTCATCAGCAGCGTCCATTGTGCTCATTGCTTCAAAGATATACAAGGCTAGTCAAAAAACAGGCAGCAGACCTGAACAGACATTTCTCCAAAGATGGAACACAGATGACCAGTAAACATGAAAAGATGCTCAACATCGTTAGAGAAATGTTAGAAAAATTGTTACAGAAATGCACATCAGAACTACAGTGAGGTGTCACCTGACACTGATCCGAATGGTCTACCATAAAAAAAAAAAAAAAACAACAGCAACTACAAACAGTGAATTCTGGGGAGGATGTAGAGAAAAGGGAACCCTACTGACTGCGCTGTTGGTGAGTGTGTAAAGTGACAGCCATTATGCAGAGCAGTAGGGAGAGTCCTTAACAAACTGGGAATAAAGCTATCGCGCGACAGGGCAATCCCACTGCTGGGCATGTGCCCTGAGAAAACCACGATTCAAAAAGACACATGTACCGCAGTGTTCATGGCAACACTATTTACAAGAGCCAAGAGTCTCATCTTTGCAATATGCCAAGAATGTCCCAAGGAGAAAGCCAATGTACAGAAAATTTAGTTTACCTTAATAAGATTTCCTTCTTTCTGAGAGCTGACCTTTCAAAACTGGCTACTTCAGCAGTTCTCATCTTGTTTCAAATCCAGTCTCCAAAATTTCAGCTATTTTTTATTTTTAGCAGGATTATTGGTCTCCTAGAAAATAGCCCAACCTAGCTGGAAGTGGAAGTTCTAGGCTTGAATTTTTCTTTTTCCTATAATTTAGAATAAATATTCACATGGTAATAAGGTACAGCTGTTGCCAACATTTAAGTTCAGTAAATTAGGGAGAAATGATTTGTCTTTACATTATGGACTTTTCAGAAATTCGAGTAAAATAAACCAGATGTGATTTCCTTGCCCAACACTGAAATAGATCAAAAGAGGCCAACGGTGCTAAGATGAAAAACTGAAACGACTGACCGTTACAGTCTTTTCAGAGCTTGATTTTCTCAAGGACTCATTTTTCACAAGTCAAAGATAAAAATTTTCTTTGTAGAGCATACGATGGACAGTACTTTCCATAAGTATTTGACCTTATTTTTTCCCATTCTGTAAATATTTTTACCTGTTTATATGTGCTTTTAAGGTGTGTATTCATAGTTGTCTGCTCTAAAACACACAGGAAGCTCATACATTCATATGCGTGTGTATGCATGCTTATTCTAAGACATGGGAAGGAAGCCTGCTCGTTGACACCAGTCGGTCTATGTGTGACGCCCTTAGAGTAATGGATATAATGAGGAGCTCCAATAATGCAGCGTGTGCCGTAGCCCTGACCCAGTCCATGAGGCGCTGGGGAAACTGAGCTGGAAGCCGCAGGTGCATCTTCACTAACGTAAACTTCACTTTTCTGCCTTGTTATGGGAGATGAAGTTGAAGTCAGTTCCTTAGCTTTGAAACGTCAACACGCTTTTGATATGTGCTGCTCATTGAGTTTGTTTTCCAAATAAAACTCCAGCTTTAGAAGCTGTGCCAAGTGTTCAGGGATGCTCTTCAATTCGTTCAAGTCAGTAATATAATTCTACCTAAAGTCCTGTACTATAAATTATTGATTCCATCAAATCCACTGAGGTAGAACTGTACTACTCAATATGGAAGAAATAGGAAAGTGTGAGTCTCCATTCCTACTGCTGAAATTCTAAATAAGAGTGGCAAAATTTGCTCTGGAAAGACAGATTCTAAAAGAAGGAAAAAAGGATGAATACTTGATAAACTTTCCACCTTCCCTCCATCAAAGTACCATTTGTTTTTGTATAATTTGAAACTTACAGAAAATTGGCAAGAACAGTACAAGGACCTCACAGATAGACTTGACCCAGATTCATGAATTACTGGCATTTTGCCTGTTTTCTTTCTTGTTATTCCTCCTCCTTGCCTCCTCCCTCCCTTCCCTCCATGTTTTCCAGCCTTTGGAGGGTTGCTGGAAACCTTTTGCTCCTTTACCCCTAAATACTTCAGTGTGTCTTTCCTAAGAGAAATGATATTCTCTTATGACAGAACAGTTATAAAAATCAGGAATATTGTTATAATATTCAGTATCACAAAAGCCGTGGTTCATATTCCAACTTGTCAGTGAATCCAGCAGTGTTCTCTGTGGGTATTTATCCCCCATCCAGGATCGGACCTAGGACCGCGCACTGCATTTGTTTTTAGGTTCTTTGCAGTTTTGTTGTGCAGCAGCTCTGCAACCTTCACTTAGCTTTCTTTCCTTGACGTTTGTGAAGAGCACAGGCCAGTCGCTCTGAAGAACATTCCGCAGTTTGTGTTTCTGACATGAACCTTGGTGGCTCTGTGTGCCCTGGTAGAAGACGTCTAGAAAAAGGTACCAGCCTTGTTCACTGGGTTTCTTCATCGTGAGCCCCACGTGTTCGAATCACGTGCTTACGGGTGGCATGAGCTTTAGGCACATTACTTCACTTTGAATCCTTGCCACAACTTTTCAGTCTTATTATCTTTTAACCCATTTCTCAGATAAGGAAACTTAGGATCAGAGGCGGATAATCACCCACGTTGCACAGGCTGTTAGCTTGCTGCACTGTGGTGGGAAGTGACCTCTCTTTAGGTCAAAGACCTCTGCACGTTGTCCACACTCTTCCTCTTTCTTCCTAACATTTCTACGGGTGTTTGTTGTTGCTGCTGCTTTTGTTTGTTTCTTTTTATCACACTGCGTGGCTGGCTTACAGGACCCGAGTTCCCCCAGCAGGGACTGAACCCTGGCAATGGTGGTGAGAGCCCCGAATCCAAACCCTGGACCACTCAGTATTCCCCCTGCCTGTGCTCCCTCTGAGTGCAGATTATTCCATCTTCGGAGAGTATTCCTTCACAGTTCTAGTGTCAACTTTGGAATTCATTATACTAAAATCTATTAAGAGTAAACCATAGCTGAATGGAATGAAATAAACCTAACAGCTAACATTCTTTTATCTGCTTGATACATGAACATGTGAATCTTCCTAAATTCAGTAGCTTCTAAGGATGTTTCAGTCTCACATTGCTTGTCTCCAAATATAGTCTGTAATAAGAGAAGAAATTACCTTTGAACATGAAACAAGATATTTCGTTGCTTCAGAATCTTTGAAATTGGCTTTTCTTTTTCTTTTCTTTTTTTGAAGGACCAACTGTAGAGCAAGTACTTGAGAAGAATTCTCAGAAGAATGTGTTTATGAAGAGCCCCAGGGATTTCTTTTTTCCATTTGTGAAAACGTTTTCATTTTTTTGCAGACTAAATTGTACCAACTCCAGTTTTTAGTGAATGAAAGATACAAAAAGAGATAGAAAATTATGCTTCATATTTGAAAGAGTTTAAGCATGCTAATATTGGTGATTTTACCCTGGCTGATGATACTTGATTCATTCTTTACTCAAGATAACAAATTGAGGTGTGGGCCAACTGGACCATTGAACAAAATCGATACGTTGTATCTAGAATATTATATAACGTCAATAGCAGTAACCATTCTAAAATTACTCAGCTTGTCACATTTCTGTTATGAATTTGTCCTTTTATTTTCATTAGCATCATTGCCAGAAATATCATTTAATTTATATTTCATCACTTTTAGTGTATAGCTTTGGAATCCTCGATATATGCACCTTTTCTAACTACCAAAAGGGAGAAATACATAGACTTGCATGGAGTGATCTCTTTCATTCACATTGTGTTATACCTCAAAGGCAGATGAAGAGAGACATTATTTGACCACCAGGGTCAGAAAATTATTAAAAAGTGTTTCTAGAAGTGTACTTTTGGTTGGTATAGAGTTTCAGAATGTAGATTCAACTTAGAAAGTTTTATATAAGTGAACCTATGTTCAGATGTTTAGGCACCAAGGATATTGATTTGGATACAGATGGAAGAAGTGACTAGAAGAATCAGTAGAGCCCTTTGCCCTCCCAGTCCTTACTGCTTCCCAGGTAGCACAGCCATAAAGAATCGTCTGCCAGTGCAGAAGATGCAAGAGATGGAGGTTCAGTCCCTGGGTTGGGAAGATATTCTGGAGGAGGAAATGGCAACCCGCTCCAGCATTCTTGCCTGGAGAATCCCATGGACAGAAGAGCCTTGTGGGCTTTAGTCCATGAGGTCTCAAAGAGTTGGACACGACTAAGTGACTTAACACACACACACCCTTAACTGCTTTTCCATAAACTACAATGGCTAGATCATTGATTATAGTCTGAAAGGCTGTCTTAAGTACTGCTCACCCTCCTGGAGCCAACATGGAGCCAAAGCCATCCCAGGGATGAAGGTGACCTGCCGACCAGGCGATAAACATCTTCTTCCAGATAATCATCGTAACAGAGTTATGAGTGTTACCACCCAGTCTGCTCAAGCTTTAATAGCCAGAAAAGCAAATGAACATCTTAAAGGATTTCTAGATTAGTCCTACTGAATCTCTTGGGAGAGGACTACTGTGGCTAATTTTTTAAAGTTTTATTTTACTAACATATAATATTAGAGTTAATTTACAATGTTGCATTAGTTTCAGGGGTACAGCAAAAGGATTCCATTTTATATGCCTGTATCATAAATACATGTTATTTTTCACATTCTTTTCCATTGCAAGATACTGAATACAGTTTCCTGTGCTATGCAGTAGGTCCTTGTTGTTGATCTAGTTTAAAAGTTATTGGAGTATACTTGATTTGCAATATTGTGGTCATTCTGGTTTTTTGAGCCAGGATGGGACCATTGAATAAAATATACTTAACTCCTGGGGAAAGAGATTACTTTAACAAAGAGTTGCCTAAAATACAATTCATAGTTATAAGAGATGATCTTGGAAAAAAAAAGTTTTGTTTTCAAATAATTAAAGAAATGAGTCATTATCCTATCCCCTCACACATAAGACTAACAGTAACTCTAAGGCATCTTGCAAAATAAAAAATCAATCTAACTTTGTTTAATGAGATATTTCCCCAGTACATATTAATTTTTCTTCATCAGGAAACACACTTTTAAAACCACAAAACAATGAGAATATATGTGAAGCAAAAAAGGTAGAACATCAGAAAACAAAATGATCATTAGACACACAAAAAACTACACACTCCCACGGAGGGCCAGACAGGTCACTGGCCAACAGGAACGGCCCGTAGCCAGCATGAATATTCTGCCAGATTTCCCATGTGGGAGCTGAATTGCTGTATTCTATCACAAAGAAATCAGTACTTCCAAGGTTTATGTTCTTAAGAAACAGCTAAGGAACCCAGTTTTCTGTACTGTTTACTTAAAACCTGAACTCGATCTCTTTCTGGACACTGCCTTGCTTATCTCTGAAATCCCTGGTCATCTGCGTCCCTTTTGTCTGCCACCAGGATTTAGTCAAATCCGTGCCATCTCTTTCCAGCAATAGCCTCTTAGACATTTTGTACCTGATGTTACTTGCCCATCGTCTGTTCTCTCCACTTCAGTGAGAAGGATTTTGGGGGTTGTTTTTTGTTTGTTTGTTTTCTGCTGAGCCTTTGTTTCCATATTCTTTTCCATTATGTTTATTACATGATATTGAATAGGGTGCCCTGTGCTCTACAGTGGGGCCTTGTTGTTCTCCCGCTCTATATGAATAGTTTGCATCCGCTGACCCCCAACTCCCAGCTCTTCCTTTCCCCCTTCTCCCTCGCCCTTGGCAACCATGAGTCTGCTCTCTGTGTGAATCTATTTCTCCTTTATAGACAAGTTCACTCATGTCATATTTTAGGTTCCACATATAAGTGATATCATATGGTATTTGTATGATTTGCTTCTAATGTGATAATCTCTGGGTCCATCCACAGAGCTGCAGATGGCATTGTCTCATTCTTTTTACAGCTAATACTCCATCATGCATCTTCTTGGAGAAGGATCTTTGAAAAACAGTCCATTGACCAGGTCTCCCCCTCGTTCTTCTGTGTCTTCAGTAACCTGGCCCCCGGGACCAGGATGATCCCCTGGCACCCCAGCTCATCTCTCTGAGGGTGGCCCCTCACTCTTACTCTCATTCTTTAGTCTCATTTGTCTCCTTTGAATTTCTCGTAAGCGCAATGGTCCTTTTCATTTCAGCGTCCTGCAAATATTCCTCCTTTTTCAAAAGAGTTCCCCCTCCAGTGTGCGATGCTCTCACATTAAATAATGGGTTTGTATGTGTCCTTCAGAACTAATGTCTCCAACAAAGCCTTCGCTGCCCCCAAATAGCTTCAGAAACCCCTGCTAAATAAGCAGTCACAGCCATCTCTTTCTATGCTGAGAAATTTTCATCTAAGACTTAATTGGCTGATTCATTATGGATTGCTTGTCTCTCTAACAATTAAAGAAAGACAGGGATACTGTTTGTCATCAGTAAATCCACATAGCTTAAAACTGAGCAGCTAAATGAAGGAGCAAAAGTTTGGGTGAATGGATGGATGGATAGATGGATGGGTGTGTGGTGGTTAGGTAATGAGTAAATTTTCTATTACTTTTGTTATTCAACAATAATTTCAAAGGTGAGCGCTCTTTGCTTCTCTTTATCCAAGTTAATTTACTGCAGAAATATAACCTTTCTAGAGTGTGGAACTATAACCTGAAGCTGTCCGTTCTTTCACTATTTCCATTTCCATCTCTCCTGTAGTCCAGTGTAAGGAGGACTTACTTTCTGCTCCTTTCACTTTGACTTCCTATGCCACTTCTGAATTTGGAGTAATGTTTTTGGGGAGAAGTCATGTTTTCATTCAGAAAAGATGATGGCACCCCACTCCAGTACTCTTGCCTGGAAAATCCCATGGATGGAGGAGCCTGGTAGGCTGCAGTCCATGGAGTCACAAAGAGTTGGACACGACTGAGCGACTTCACTTTCACTTTTCACTTTCATGCATTGGAGAAGGAAATGGCAACCCACTCCAGTGTTCTTGCCTGGAGAATCCCAGGAATGGGGGAGCCTGGTGGGCTGCCGTCTATGGGGTTGCACAGAATCAGACAAGACTGAAGGGAGTTAGAAGCAGCAGCAGCAACAGCAACATGTTTTCATTTGTTACCCACTGTCTGGAAGCTGCAATAAATTCACTTCTAAAATACTAGGAAATGAATTATTCATCAATTTGAATGTAACAGTGTAATGATACAGTGTGTGCAGCCCTACTTTAGAAATCTTATAGTTCTATTCAAATAAAAGGCATTATAGTTCAAATGCAAAATAAACTCTTTTAATTTATATTTTAGTTTCTTCCAAGGAAGCTTTTCAGCAATGGTATCATTTGTTTCTTTTCATTTGAACCATTTCTACAGTTACTTAGTATTTATAATTAAACTGACTTCTTTTTTGAAAGGATTTTTGACAAAATACCTGTTGTAAACCAAAAAGAGGAGAAAAAAAAATGCTAACTTTAAATTTTGTGAATTTTTGTATTCTGGAAATGTGATGTGAAACTCGCCAAACTGATGACAGGAAAGTCTTTGTTCATGAATTCATTTAATAGCTAGGTACTAAGGCCTCTCCCGTGTGGGCAGACCCCACTCAGTTCAGTTCAGTTCAGTCGCTCAGTCATGTCCGAACCTTCGCGACCCCATGAATCACAGCACGCCAGGCCTCCCTGTCCATAACCAACTCCCGGAGTTCACTCAGACTCAGGTCCATCGAGTCAGTGATGCCATCCAGCCATCTCATCCTCTGTCGTCCCCTTCTCCTCCTGCCCCCAATCCCTCCCACCATCAGACTCTTTTCCAATGAGTCAACTCTTCCCATGGGGTGGCCAAAGTACTGGAGTTTCAGCTTTAGCATCATTCCTTCCAAAGAAATCCCAGGACTGATCTCCTTTCGAATGGACTGGTTGGATCTCCTTGCAGTCCAAGGGACTCTCAAGAGTCGTCTCCAACATCACAGTTCAAAAGCATCAATTCTTTGGCACTCAGCCTTCTTCACAGTCCAACTCTCACATCCATACTTGACCACAGGAAAAACCATAGCCTTGACTAGACGGAACTTGTTGGCAAAGTAATGTCTCTGCTTTTGAATATGCTATCTAGGTTGGTCATAACTTTCCTTCCAAGGAGTAAGCGTCTTTTAATTTCACGGCTGCAGTCACCATCTGCAGTGATCTTGGAGCCCCCCAAAATAAAGTCTGACACTGTTTCCACTGTCTCCCCATCTATTTCCCATAAAGTGGTGGGACCGGATGCCATGATCTTCGTTTTCTGAATGTTGAGCTTTAAGCCAACTTTTTCACTCTCCTCTTTCACTTTCATCAAGAGGCTTTTTAGTTCCTCTTCAGTTTCTGCCATAAGGGTGGTGTCATCTGCATATCTGAGGTTATTGAGATTTCTTCCAGAAATCTTGATTCCAGCTTGTGTTTCTTCCAGCCAGGCGTTTCTCATGATGTACTCTGCATATAAGTTAAACAAGTAGGGTGACAATATACAGCCTTGATGTACTCCTTTTCCTATTTGGAACCAGTCTGTTGTTCCATGTCCAGTTCTAACTGTTGCTTCCTGACCTGCATACAGATTTCTCAAGAGGCAGGTCAGATGGTCTGGTATTCCCATCTCTTTCAGGATTTTCCACAGTTTATTGTGATCCACACAGTCAAAAGGTCTGGCATAGTCAATAAAGCAGAAATAGATGTTTTTCTGGAACTCTCTTGCTTTTTCCATGATCCAGCGGATGTTGGCAGTTTGATCTCTGGTTCCTCTGCCTTTTCTAAAACCAGCTTGAACATCAGGAAGTTCACGGTTCACGTATTGTTGAAGCCTGGCTTGCAGAATTTTCAGCATTACTTTACTAGCATGTGAGATGAATGCAGTTGTGCGGTAGCATCTGCTAGGGCCTGGCAAACCTGAACTGAAAGTGGCAGAGGGCGCTTCCACTCTCTGCAGGGCTGAAGCCCTGTGTAAGTCGTGCACCCCTTCTGGGTCAGAGCCACTGCTTCGTCCTAGAGTGAAGGAAGCAGCAGATAAGCTGCCTTCCAGGGCGACCCTGTCTGCGGCCGTCGCACTGGCCCAAAGCTCCCTTTCTCGGTGCCCATCAGGGGCCAGCCCCATCCTCCGCGGGGGGACACACCGCGAGCCCCATCCTCAGCGAGGGGGCACGCAGTGAGCCCCATTCCGTGGGGCGGACACGCTGTGACGAGCCCCATCCTCCGCGGGGGGACACGCCGCGAGCCCCATCCTCCGCGGGGGGGACACGCTGTGACCAGCCCCATCCTCTGTCGCGGGGCACTCCGTGTGCCCCACACCAGCCTGCTGGGCTGAGGACTTCACCTCCCGTGACTCAGCTCAGGGCAAGAACCTCGGATGGGTGTTTCCAGGGCCCTGAACACATCACACTGAAATGAGTTCCTTAATTGCCTGCACTCTGAGCTTGAGGTGAAGAAGGGAGATTAAATTTTGACTCTCTCACTCTTTCATCAAAAACAGTGATATTTATAACTTTATGAATTATTTTGTCTTATCATTGTGGCCTGACTGGTGGAGGAAAAAAAAAAATCTTAATGAGCAACTGCCTTCCTTTAACTGCTTTCGGGGTGTTGATTTGTTTCTCACTGTTCATTTTGTCCTGTTTGGAATATGTCTTTCCTATCCATTGGAAGCACTCAGCTTAATTCTAATTTGAAATTTAAATAAATTTCCGAGTGATGAAAAGCACAGAAAGCTCACTTTGTTAAAACTAAATTTCCAACCCAGATATCATACGTTATTTGTGATCCTATAAGAGGAAACACATTTTTGTAACTGAACTGTTGGTGGCAAAAATCTCTTTAAAAGTGAGTTTATTATGCACATGAAATAAAAACAGCAAATACCAGGAATCTGTATTTTATGCTGTAGTCCCAGGAGGCACCATCTTGTAATGTTGTTTTAGGAAATCTCAGGGCTGTAAATGGAGAACATTATGGTTTCCATTTTTTTCCCCTTATAGAAAACATAGCAGAGTGTTTCATCTACTTTCCGTGATTTCTTTTTCTTGGATTATTTGTAATGAAAAAAAAAATACCGGCACATTGTTGTAGTAAGAGAGAAAAATAGTATTGTAAACATATATGTTTTATATTTATTGCATTTTCCAATTGTTAAACCTCAAGCCATCTCTCTTTATGGCTTAATATTTACTTGGATTTTTATTTCAAATATGAAACTTTTATAATAATTTAGAAATAAAGGTTATCCAGTTTTTGTATTATTTGGTAACAGACTCAGCTTCTATCATGAGATTATATTAATATTACAGGTGAAAATGTTCATTTTCATGGACTAAGAGGAATTGATTTTTTATTAGATATACAGCTCCTTGTCACTGACAATAATGATAATAGCAATAAAAGAGCTGCCAAGGCAACACTGTATAACTAATGTTCTATTTGTTCTCAGAGCAAATTTATTGAGAAAAACTGTTATTCCCATTTTAGAGATGAAGGTATTGAGGTTTTGACATACGAAATTTACTTCAGTCCCTGTAACTGGAAGGCCTTCTCTGATGGCTCAGACAGTAAAGAATCCGCCTACAACACAAGAGACCCAGGTTCGATCCCTGGGTTGGAAGATCCCCTGGAGAGGGGACTGGCTACCCACTCCAGTCTTCTTGCCTGGAAAATTCTACGGACAGAGAAGCCTGGAGGGTACAGTCAGTGGGGTCACAAAGAGTCAGACCTGCTGAGCGACTAGCAGGCAGATGCTTCCCTTTCCCTTCCCTTTTCGCTTCCACGGCAACTGGAAAGCTATGAAGTCTGAGCGCGGGTCTGTCTGACAGCAGAGCCCTTGGTCCGGACCTCCAGAGTCACTGCCCAAGCACAAAATACAGGTCTTCTGATTGTGATCAGCTAACAAATGATTTTACCAGTCACTTCCTTGAGTTGGTATTCTTAGGTAGGAAAGATGAAACATGATCCACAAAGCTTAGCTGCGTTCAATCTGAAAACCACTGAGGAGACACGGAGTTTTCAGAGAGAAGAGAGAAGCCTTGTCCCTGTTCATTGTGCATTTCAGTGAATTAGAACAGTTTTATTAGAAGAGACTGCCCCCACGGCCACGGTGCTCCCCCCACCCCTAACCCCTCACGTGTGTGAGTCAGCCTGTTGCAACCTCGCAGAACAGCACTCGGGTGCGTCAGTGGTGATCTGGAGAGCAAATGCTGATTTAAATAGGGTTGTCTCTTGAGCACTGTCTGCCCCCTGTATCCCCTAAATGGTGCTCAATTAATACATTGACTGGAACTACCATGTTTATCTCGGGGCCTTATATTTGCCAGCAGAGTGACGGTCCTGAGGGCTGCAAGCAGTCCTGTGGCTTCAGAATGGAGAATTGGAGGGAAAAACGCCAAAGCAGAGTGTGGAGCAGGTGGACTAAGATGCATTCTCTGTTAGCAGCATCTAGGCTGTGAGGGAAAATCCATGAGGGAGGAAATAGGATGGAAATACGGGGAAGCCAGATGGTGATGTTCGGAGGCGGAGGGCTGGAGACAAAGCCTAAGGTGATTCCCTAAGCCGAACAGCTCAGTTTCACCAGCCTCTTCTATTTGTTTGCCCGTGCCATGCTGCATGTAGGATCCTGGTTCTCTGACCAGGGGTCAGACTTGGTCCAGGCAGTGAGAGCCCTGAGGCCTCTCCCAATTCATCAGTATCTTATGCACGTCCTCTGGACCTGCCTAGGCCAGTGCCATGTGAGATTATGGAGGCAGAAAAGAGCACAATTTACCTGGACAACTGTTGAGCAGGAAAGTAGCAGAGAGCTTTTCCTTCTCCAGGAACGTCCTCCTCTTCAGACCTGGAGGAGAGCTATACTAACCCTCAAGGACACCGCTGTTTAGAAGATAGGAAGGTTCAGGAAGCTTAGTAATGAGGCAGGACCTGGAGTGTTGGAAAAAATAAACTTGTCTTGGACTCATTACCAGAACAAAGTTGTCAAGTAGAAGTGGGATTTTAAGGGAAGAGTAGAGTTAGAAACTACAATTACTGAATTAGGTCGCGTGCAGGCTCTAATGCAGGAAGCAATTAGAGTATCAAGGCTAAGGACACAGAATTTCCAGAGATGATAAATCTTAAGTCAAGGCTAAGCTGGGTCACAGGATAAAACAGTGCAGATCGCTTTCTGTGTGAGACCCGCTTTCACTGGAGGGCTAGCAGTGTCTCCTGCATCCGTCTTTCGGAAAGCGGGCTCATGTCGTGATCATGTTGAGAGACCAAGCGTAGCATAGCACGCCCTCAAACGAGCGGAACCCTGAAACTCTCTTGCACGTGTTTATTACAAGTGGAAGTTTCCTCCATCCCTGGGAGCAGGTTTCTCTGACATGTTAGTTGTTTTTACCATTTCACTCTCTCGATCGGAAACTCTGTCCTAATTACTAAAAAGCTAAATAAAATGGAAAGAATTGTTTCATCTGGATAACTTAGTTGTCTCCCTTTTAAATGTTTATAGCTAGAACACTATAGAGGGTCCTTCTGTCTTTCCCATACCCGAACTTCATCATTTTTGAAGTTGCTTCCATTTTCTTTTTATTACTATATTACAAATTAAAAGTGGACAAGAATATCACTTTTGTAAAACTAACTCCAAATGATAGGGTCAGACGGAATCAATATTCTTCTTAGGGTAAAAGTTCAAACAGCTTTATAAAAATATAGAAGCAATTCTCCTCACCATCCTAGTCCATTAATTATTAGGAAATTAAATAAATTCGATCAGCTTTTATCTTGAATCTATCACTATTTATCTTTACTCTAAAAGCAATGGTTTCATGAAATCCAGATTGATGAGAATGTTTGGTAATTTTATGATGTTTTTAAGGTGACAGATAATCTGTTAGCTCACACTTTCCTTCTGCATCTGGGAAATCAGCCTTTAGTAAGTCAGTCAAGCTGGATCATCATCGTGCGTTTCAGTGTTTTATTAACCTTTTAGAAATATTATTGTGCTGTGGTTTACACACACCCTTAATTCTCAGCTGTAACTTTTGTATGTGCAGCAATGATTATTAAAAGATCTAAATCTTTTGGACCCATTGATCTTTTCAGAGCTGCTATATTTTTCATGAGCCCTGGCAATCTGCTACCTATTTAACCATGACTTTAAACTGTTCCTACCATTTGCTTTAATTTATCTGTGACAAATTGGCCCTAATAAAGGCTATATCATTTAAATAAATGGGACACTTCGTCACCTCCTTTAAACAATTTCTGCCACCCATCATGTTACCAGCGCACCTGACAAGTAACGAAATTAAACGAGTTGATACTTTGTAATCTGCTGGCCATCTGGTAGGTTATCAAAGCTCTGATGTCTGTGTTTTGACCTGTTTGCTACTTGCTTTGATTTCAACAGATAAAAATGTTAGATAGTCTAATACTCTTTATTAGCAAAAACATTGCTGATTATTGACTTTTTTTTTTGATTATTGACTTTTAAAATTTGCTCATTTACATAAAAGTTTCAGTGGTTCAGGACTTCCCTGGTGGCTCAGATGGTAAAGCGTCTGTCTACAGTGTGAGAGACCTGGGTTCGTTCCCTGGGTTGGGAAGATTCCCTGGAGAAGGAAATGGCAACCCATTCCAGTACTCTTGCCTTGAAAAGCCCATGGACAGAGGAGCTTGGTGCAGGCTACTATCCATGGGGTCGCAAAGAGTCAGGCACGACTGAGCGACTTCACTTCGGTGGTTCACGTTAGACTTTTGGCTGCAACTAGACAGTGCTAGCGCATGGATTCCAATGCCAACTCCTAGAAAACAAAACGGAATAGATACACCAACGAATATTGATGAATGCCACATATTACTATTGCTTTGTTTGAATAAAGACAACAAAGCACTGTTAATAAAATTTGTTTCCTGGTGTAGTACACTTTTAAAAAACAGAATGGAATGCACTGTAGTGAAAAATTAACCTGTGTTAGATATAGCCATGCTAACTAAAATCCTGCCTTTATATAACAGTACATGAAGGGAAAATATAAAATACATCAGTATCTACTGCACAATTTTTAAATTGGCACATGTGACCAGAAATACATTTAATAATACAATGCTAGAAGGAATTCCTTTGAAAGTCAGGAGTACTCTGGACTTGTTCACTATCAGTAATATCATCAAAATTATTCTGAATGTTCTAGCCAATTCAACTAGAAAAAAGAGAAAAGAAATATAAGTGTTACAAAAAGGAATACATGTTGAACAATAATGTGATTACCAAAGTACTACTAGGAATATTATAAATCAATGAAATGATTGGTTATAGAATAAATTTCAAAAAATCCACAACACTCTCTGTAAGTACCGCAAACAGGTTCAATTGTATTTTATAGAAAGAGAGTATGCTTCCTATTCTTCGTGGAGACCTTCCTTCTGGCATGACTGGGTGATTCCACCAGGCTTTCTTAGTTCGCCAATGTCCAGCCCTCATGGCCGAATTGTGGATGCCTCATCTCTGGATCATGTTGGAGTTGGAGATCAGCATCTGGCTTGCGGCTAAGACTTGGGCTGAATAAAGTTAGGTGCTTATCTACTTGTGAAAATCCTTTGAGGCTATTCTCTTCTATGAATTATGGAAGAGTTAATTGTCTGTATCATTCCCGGAACACGTAGTGTGTGCTAACACAGAACTGACTTCTAGTAGATTTCTATTAATGATAAAGTGAACCCTCCAGCTAGCAAAACTGGACAAGTGGATCCAGAATATTCAATTCTGTAAAATGTCACTTGATGAATCTCTAGTATGAGCCTGAGAAGCTGGCTGACTAGGAATTTTTGAATAAATGGAAAATTTTAGACGAATCTAAGTTCTTATTTGGTTGGCACCAATTAGTGATGCCTGCTTGCCCTGATGTAAGTATTGATAGAGATGATTATAGATCAAGTGGACACCATCAGAGCCATAAGGAATCACCTGTTTAGTTGCTGCATGCTGGCTAGATTTGGGAAGATGGGTATGGGAGAAGGATGGAAGTGAGAATCTCTCTCTCCATCCCCCTCTCCCTTTTTCTTTCGGTGGAAATACTTGCAATTTCCATCCAGCCTCGTTCTCCCCTTCATGTCCTATCCCACATCCACAGCAAAGTAGAACCTTTAATCTGCTCTTAGTGGAGAGCCTCCTTTGCCACCCTTTCCCTATGGCTATTTTGAGAGCAGAGACAGGATAAGAAGTCAACCATCCAAATGTGTGTTATTGTGCTATGTGTTATTAGGAGAAGAAAGAATTTCATGTAGTCACTTTCCTTTGTTTGAGTAAAAGACTTGGCATAGCTTTCCACTGCAACACTCCATTCATAGTGCTATCGAACTCAGGTTTGGCTCTTAGCTCAAGAATTCAATATTGAGAGATAAGTGTTGAGTAGGAGGAAAGATGCCGGCAATCCTGGGGAGAGGGTGGACTTATGCTCCAAAGAACCAACTCTCCCTTGCCAATCATGGGGCAGGGGCTTTTAAAGGGGAGTTTGAGGGGTGAATGCAGAGCTGGGGCTACATGCAGAACAGAACAGACAGCTCTGACAGTCATCTCAGAATCGGTCGTGGTTATCTGATCGGCGTCATCCTGGTTGTTTTTTGTACAGTTCATCTTTAATTCCAGGTTCCATTTGTTTCCGTTTCCTTGAGGCCACTCTTGGAAGCGCATAAGATGCAGCCACTTATGTCTGGTCATTATACTATTGACTTCTTCCACTTACTGGGGATTTCAGTATCTGCAAAACAGCTCTAAGGATATGACTCAGTATCGCCTATAGTGTTTGAGGAGGAAATAAAGGTCCCCTACTTTGTTTAATGACTAAACCATTATTATTTTGAATGTTTCCCTTTAGTTTTTCATGTTCTTACTTCTTTTATTAACTTTATTCTTTGGCTAAAGTTTTTCAACAGATAAGAAGTGGACAGAGGACATGAGGGTGCCCTGCCCCATGATGGTAATAGGACACAAAATCCTCATTTATGATAATGAAAGAGCTTGAGTTTTCATGATAAAATTTTTTAAGGTCATAGTTCCCAAATCGTATGCCCAGGTGGTTCAAAGCACTTCGCTAAGTTCACATGCGTGTTACCAGATATTCTAACTTTTTAAAAATCCACACAGCCCGTCAGACACTGCGTACACCACTGGATAGAGGCTGCTCACAGTTACAATCCTAGATCACATAATCACTTTTTTAATGTCATAGTTTTGCAAAATTTATCTTTTTGGTAGTTGCTGTGATTAAAGGCAAGTACAATACAAAAGTCAGTGACAAACAGCGAATGATCATGGAGATGCTCTGTTGATCTTTCTTCCAAAAGTTTGTGAAAATATTTCAGACAAATAGGTGTTTGACCCCATTATTCAGTAATTATAGGAATGTAATAATGAAGTGATGGGACTGGATGCCATGATCTTAGTTTTCTGAATGTTGAGCTTTAAGCCAACTTTTTCACTCTCCTCTTTCACCTTCATCAAGAGGCTCTTTAGTTCTTCTTCACTTTCTGACATAAGGGTGGTGCCATCTGCATATCTGAGGTTATTGGTATTTCTTCCAGCAATCTTGATTCCAGGTTGTGCTTCATCCAGCCAAGGGTTTCTCATGATGTACTCTGCGTATAAGTTAAATAAGCAGGGTGACAATATACAGCCTTGACGGACTCCTTTTCCTATTTGGAACCAGTCTGTTGTTCCCTGTCCAGTTATAACTGTTCCTTCCTAACCTGTATACAGATTTCTTAAGATGAAGGTCAGGTGGTCTGCTATTCCCATCTCTTTCAGAATTTTCCACATTTTGTGGTGGTCCACACAGTCAAAGGCTTTGGCATAGTCAATAAAGCAGAAATAGATGTTTTTCTGGAATTCTCTTGCTTTTCCAATGATCCAGTGGATGTTGGCAATTTGATCTCTGGTTCCTCTGCCTTTTCTAAAACCAGCTTGAGCATCTGGAAGTTCACAGTTCACATATTGCTGAACCCTGGCTTGGAGAATTTTGAGCATTACTTTACTAGCGTGTGAGATGAGTGCAATTGTGCGGTAGTTTGAGCATTCTTTGGCATTGCCTTTCTTTGGGATCAGAATGAAAACTGATATTTTCCAGTCCTGTAGCCATTGCTGAATTGTCCAATTTGCTGGCATACTGAGTGCAGGACTTTCACAGCATCATCTTTCAGGATTTGAAATACCTCAACTGAATTCCATCACCTCCACTAGCTTTGTTCATAGTGATGCTTTCTAAGGCCCACTTGACTTCACATTCCACGATGTCTGGCTCTAGGTGAGTGATCACACCATCGTGATTATCTGGGTCATGAAAATCTTTTTTGTATAGTCCTTCTGTGTATTCTTGCCACCTCTTCTTAATATCTTCTGCTTCTATTAGGTCCATACCATTTCTGTCCTTTATTGAGCCCATCTTTGCATGAAATGTTCCCTTGGTATCTCTAATTTTCTTGAAGAGATCTCTAGTCTTTCCCATTCTGTTGTTTTCCTCTATTTCTTTGCATTGATTGCTGAGGAAGGCTTTCTTATCTCTCCTTGCTATTCTTTGGGGCTCTGCATTCAAATGGGTATATCTTTCCTTTTCTCCTTTGCTTTTCACTTCTCTTCTTTTCAAAGCTATTTGTAAGGCCTCCTCAGACAGCCATTTTGCTTTTTTGCATTTCTTTTTCTTTGGGATGGTCTTGATCCCTGTCTCCTGTACTATGCCACAAATCTCCATCCATAGTTCATCAGGCACTCGGTCTATCAGATCTAGTCCCTAAGTCTATTTCTCACTTCCACTGTATAATTGTAAGGTAACTGATTTAGGTCATACCTGAAGGCTGTAGTGGTTTTCTCTACTTTCTTGAATTTAAGTTTGAATTTGGCAGTAAGGAGTTCATGATCTGAGCCACAGTCAGCTCCCAGTCTTGTTTTTGCTGACTGTATAAAGCTTCTCCTTTGGCTGCAAAGAATGTAATCAATCTGTTGGCCATCTGGTGATGTCCATGTGTAGAGTCTTCTCTTGTGTTGTTGGAACCATCACTTCATGGCAAATAGATGGGGAAAAAGTGGAAACAATGGCAGACTTTATTTTGGGGGCCTCCAAAATCATTGCAGATAGTAACGGCAGCCATGAAATTAAAAGACACTTCCTCCTTGGAAGAAAAGTTATGTCCAGCCTAGACAGCATATTATAAAACAGAGACATTACTTTGCCAACAAAGTTCCATCTAGTCAAGGCTATGGTTTTCCCAGTGGTCGTGTATGGATGTCAGAGTTGGACTATAAAGAAAGCTGAGCACTGAAGAATTGATGATTTTTAACTGTGGTGTTGAGAAGACTCTTGAGAGTCCCTTGGACTGCAAGGAGATCCAACCAGCCGTTCCTAAAGGAAATCAGGCCTGAATATTCATTGGAAGGACTGATGTTGAAGCTGAAACTCTAATACTTTGGCCACCTGATGCAAAGAACTGACTCATTTGAAAAGACCCTGATGCTGGGAAAGATTGAAGGTGGGAGTAGAAGGGGATGACAGAGGATGGGATGGTTGGCTGGCATCATCGACTCAATGGACATGAGTTTGAGTAAGCTCTGGCAGTTGGTGATGGGCATGGAGGCCTGGCATGCTGCAGTCCATGGGGTCACAAAGAGTTGAACTCAACTGAATGACTGAACTGAACTGACCTGAATGATGAAGTAAAAACAATGTTTCATTTTCATTAGTATCTATTGTTTAGCCATTAGGCTATTAACTTGTTAGGACATATATATTTATTAAGTTTGGACCCAACTGCTTAGTATATGGGGCTCACATATTTCTTTTGACCTGGGGATCTCATGTAAAAATTAATAAGACAGTAAAATTACCACAAAATGAAAAAGTTTGGAAACCTCTGAGTGGAAGAGTTACTCTAATTGCTCTTTAGATCTCTATGAGTCAGTGAAATAACTGAAAAATCTCCATTATAAGAATGTATATTTGGCAAAACTAATGCAATTATGTAAAGTTTAAAAATAAAAGAAAAAAAAAGAATGTATAAAAAACTGCAGTTTTGAGCAAATTGATCCCTATGTGGTTATTTGAAGCAAAAAAAAAAAAAAAAGAAGAAGAAGAAGAAGAAGAAAAAAAGAAAGAAAGGGATGTATTACTTAAAGACAAATTCCAACTGCCATGGATCTGTCTGGGAGGAAAAACTATTTCTTTACCTTTCTAAATTTTTCTACCTGGTCTAAGAATTAATGTGACATAAGACAGATTAACTGGAAAAAAATCATATAAAAATTTAATAACTTATATCCATGAGTGAGACTCAGAAAAACTAACTTACCCAAATCCCTGAAACCCTCACTTTTAATACTGTCTTCTACTTAAGACAAAGAAGGTGTCAGGGACAGTGTTTCAGGGCTTCAAAGCGTAGGAAGGAATTGACATGAGATGGAAAAGCAAATGTTTGGTAAATAAATGTTTGCTGGATTAGCAGAGACAGCAGGATACAGGAATTTTTACAAAGAGACTTTGGTAGGTTCCTCCCTCCTTACACATGTGGTTCATACTGCAGTTCCTCACGGTGACAGCTCCCTTCCTGAGTAGGACCTCTTTTAACACTCTTAGGTAGTTAGTGGGGAAGGTCAATGTTTCTTCCTGAACTTTTGAGTCTTGAATGTTTTCTGCTCAGAATGATCAGCATACAAAAAAGACCTTTAGAGTGGAAAGCTTTGTTCCTTTAAGGGCAAACATCACCCAATAAACCATGTTAAAAAAAAATTCAGTCTTTGAAATTTTCATTATAATTTCAAGATCCTTGTCATAGCAAACAAACTGAAGAGAAGAGAATTTTATTTACACAGCAAAGCCACGAAAGCATTGTGGCTCAGAATTCTGGGTTTTGATGACACAAGGGCTCCCCAGGTGGCTCGGTGGTAAAGAACCTGCCTGCCAACGCAGGAGACACAGGTTCGACCCCTGGGTGAGGAGGATCCTCTGGAGGGGGAAATAGCATCCCAATCTAGCATTCTTTCTTGGGAAATCCCATGGATAGAGGAGCCCGGCGGACTATAGTCCATGGAGTCACAAAGACTCGGACATGAATGAGCACACACATGATATAAGTCATGGCTTTATTATTTCCTAAATGAGGAGGGAGAGTGGCTCTTGTCTTGTAATTAAGGAAGCTAAGCTCTAGTCTGAATTTCACCTTAAGGAATTCAATCGCTGTGCCGTGTGCTGTACTCAGTCGCTCAGTCAGGTTTGACTCTTTGCGACCCCTCTGACTGTAGCCAGCCAGGCTCCTCTATCCATGGGATTTTCCCAGCAAGAACATCACAGCCTCCTTATAGAATCAGAGGTAACTTAAGAATGCCTTTCTGCTCTTGTTTCCCATTCAGGTCCAGCTCATAGTCGTCCATCGTATTACAAACATAGCTCAGTAAAGCAAGCTGTAACGGCCTCGTTGTTTGTAAAGACTTATTTCTGTCTGTGCTGGGCCTTCGTTGCTTGCACGTTGGCTTTCTCTAGCTGTGGTGAGCAGGGTTTCTGTGGTTTGGTGCATGGGTCTCTGATTGCAGTGGCTTCTCTTGTTGTGGAGCATGGGCTCTCTGTGCGCGGGCTTTGTGTGTGGTTCAGTGGTCACAGCTTGCGGGCTCCAGAACGCGGGCTCGGTGGCCGTGGTGCACAGGCTTAGTTGCTCCGTGGCAGTGGGGTCTTTCCAGGCGGGGGAACCGAACCGGTATCCCTTGCACTGCAGGGTGGATTCTTAACCAATGGACCACCAGTGAAGCCCAAAAGTTTTCATTTTTAAGACAAATCTCTGGCAGAGTTTTTTTTTTTTTTTTGTGCAGACTACATGTGCCTTCATTGTGAGTGTGCACATTTAAAATGCTGTAGAGATATCTTTGTGAAAGCCTAAATAAATTGCTCTTTCAGTCCTCATACTCATTTGAGTTAAGTCACAAATTAGAGGTATGAATGACTTGGTATATTATTTGATAAAATTAAATGAAATTGCAAAAAATTCTCTGTATCCCTTGGATATTTAGAAAATACAGGATTGTGGCAAACCAAAAATATGAGTTCCTGTCATTTTCTTGGAACCTATATGGTTTATAAAGATTCACTGATAACCAAAGCTGTTTCATAGATTGCATTTTAGCCACTTGGTGAAATGCCTTAAAAAAAGTTTTACTTGGAGGTAACTATTTAATCTTGCTGAAGTTATATTTATTCAGGAGGCTCCAAGTATAGCATTATGAACATAGTCATGACAGGTGAGTTACAGGATCATGATGTCAGAAAAAATCAGAGCAGAACTCAAAGAGTCACTCAACTTCAGTTTTTTCCAGATGTTTCACTGCCCCTAGAAAACTAAACAGTTACCCATCAAGCTTCATGTGACTTTTGAGAGGAAAATAATGTAAATGCTGAGCCTCTCATTGGTAACTGCTACTGCTTGAAATGTGCATTTCCCACATGACCTTTACAAACTCTTATTACATTTCATTAGACCGAGATGGGGGGAAGGAGACACTGGAGGGAAATTCAGACAGCAGCAGAGATAACATGCAGGGTATTCAGCTTTGCTAATTGTGGTAGTTTGTAAGCCAATGAAGAACATAAAGTTAGAAAATACAGAAGTTGGCCACTTGTAATCTTGTTTTCGTGCTGGCTGAATGTGTCCACCGGGTGCAGAGGAAGAGGCTGTGTCTAACACAACGTGGGTGTCTCTGGAGGCCTCAGAAATGAGCTCCTGAACCACGACATCTGTCATGTGTCCTAGCAGTCCTACCTCTGGCATCTAAATGTCTTTCCTTGACTTAAGCTGATCTATGAAAATGCAAGATAAATGGATATGATTATTTTTAGAATTCTTTGGAAAGCATCATAGAAGATAATAGGAATTATTTCTGAACTCAAGTTTGCCTTCTTATGGCTCAAAAAGTCAATACATAAGACACAAGTGTTAGTTGGCAAAGGAAATGCTACTTTAGTTGGGAGCAGCCTATCTGGGGAGAAGGACTCATGTCCCAAAACCAACTCCAAAGAGTCTGAGTGGCCATGAAAGATTTTACAGGGATAAAGGGGAAGCTGTCTCAGTGAATCATTAAAGCAGTGGGTCACATTCTTCATCATCCCCCATTGCAGAGAGACTGCAGACTTCTCCTGATCTTTCTTTGAATGCTTTATTGTCCACACGGTCTGTCTGCAAATTTTCTAAGGGAGAAGCTGAGGGTAGAGTTAGTCATTGATTAACTACTTAATTCTTCATTTTACTCCTTTTAATCTGGGCAGGGAATCAACAGGATAGGCAAAGCATTATGTACATTCAGTAGAGTATACATCAGGAAATAGGTTTAATGTTATCTAGTAATCTTATTTTTATAATTGAAGTCTGAGAAATGGAGACGGATAAACAGAAAAAGGGCAAAAGAGCTGCTTACAGACTAGGTCCATCTTATTATACTATTATTCTGCAAAATGTTGATTCCTGAGATACAAAGGGAACATTTCATGCAAAGATGGGCACAATAAAGGACAGAAATGATATGGACCTAACAGAAGCGGAAGGAATTAAGAAGAGGTGGCAAGAATACACAGAAGAACTATACAAAAAGATTTTAATGACCCAGATAACCATGATGGTGTGATCATTCACCTAGAGCCAGACATCCTGGAATGTGAAGTTAAGTGTACCTTAGGCGGTATCACTGTAAAAAACCTAGTGGAGGTGATGGAATTCCAGTTGAGCTATGTAAAATCCTAAAAGATGATGCTGTGAAAGTGCTCCACTCAATATGCCAGCAAATTTGGAGAACTCAGCAGTGGCCACAGGACTGGAAAAGGTCAGTTTTCATTCCAATCCCAAAGAAAGGCAATGCCAAAGAATATTCAAACAACACACAATTGCACTCATCTCACATGCTAGCAAAGTAATGCTCAAAATTCCCCAAGCTAGGCTTCAACAGTACATGAATCGAGAACTTCCAGATGTTCAAGCTGGATTTAGACAAGGCAGAAGAACCAGAGACCAAATTTCCAACATCTGTTGGATCATAGAAAAAGCAAGAGAGTTCCAGAAAAAATCTACTTCTGCTTTATTGACTATGCCAAAGTCCTTGACTGTGTGGATCACAACAAACTGTGGAAAATTCTTAAAGAGATGGAAATACCAGACCACCTTACCTGCCTCCTGAGAAACCTGTATGCAGGTCAAGAAGCAACAGTTAAAACCAGACCATGGAACAGTGGACTGGCTTCAAATTGGGAAAGCAATATGTCAGGGCTGTATATTGTCATCCTGCTTATTTAACTTATATGCAGAGTATATCACGAGAAATGCTGGACTGGATGAAGCACAAGCTGGATTCAAGATTTCTGGGAGAAATATCAATAACCTCAGATATGCAGATGACACTACCCTTATGGCAGAAAGTGAAGAAAAACTAAAGAGCTTCTTGAGGAAAGTGAAAGAGGAGAGTGAAAAAGTTGGCTTAAAACTCAATATTCAGAAAACGAAGATCATGGCATCTGGTCCTATGACTTCATGGCAAATAGATGGGGAAGCAATGGAAACAGAAGGAGACTTTATTTTTTGGGGCTCCAAAATCACTGCAGATGGTGACTGCAGCCATGAAATTAAAAGACACTTGCTCCTTGGTAGAAAAGCCATACCAACCTAGACAGCATATTAAAAAACAATAACATTACTTTGCTGACAAAGATTCATCTAGTCGAAGCTATGGTTTTTCCAGTAGTCATGTATGGATGTGAGAGTTGGACCATAAAGAAAGCTGAGTGCAGAAGAATTGATGCTGTTGAACTGTGGTGTTGGAGAAGACTCTTGAGAGTCCCTTGGACTACAAGGAGATCCAACCAGTCAATCATAAAGGAAATCAGTCCTGAATATTCATTGGAAGGACTGACACTGGAGCTGAAGCTCTAATACTTTGGCCACCTGATGCGAAGAACTGACTCATTTGAAAAGACCCTGATGCTGGGAAAGATTGAAGGCAGGAGAAGAGGACCACAGAGGATGAGATGGTTGGATGGCATCACTGACTCGATGGACATGAGTTTGAGCAAGCTCTGGGAGTTGGTGATGGACAGGGAAGCCTGCCGTGCTGCAGTCCATGGGGTCGCAAACGTTGGACACAAATGAGTGATTGAACTCAACTGAGCTGCCTTCAAGAATTAATTTACACTTGTATTAATTATATCAGTAATTAGTCAATACATAACATCCGTTGAGTGCTTCAGCCCAAGGTTTGATTTGAATTATTTTGCTTGATCATCACAGCCGCCTCTGATTTAGGTTCCATTATCATCCCCATTTTAAGGACGAGAAAACCGAGGTCCAGGGAGAGGCTAAGACCACTGGAGAGTAAGTCATTGAATTGAGAATTGAACCCAACCCATGTGAGGCCAAGTTTATTTTTTCCCACATTTCAACATCTTGGAAATCAGATTGTATCTTAAAATTAGTATAAATGATTATGCTTTATGATATATTTATGCTATGTTTTTAATGCCATCCCCCAATAAAGCCTTTTATTAAGTCCATGATGTATCTTAAAAATATGCAGTATCTTAGACCAAAGAAATAGGATGTTAGAGGCTAAAGCAAAGAGCAGGAGGTCTTGGAGGTAGGGAAGCTTCCACGTAAGGGAACACATAGATAAGTGAAAAAAAAAAAAACAAACAAAAAAACACACAAACTGAGCACTTTGCTCAGGGGGTCAAGTCATGAGTTTTAAGTCCTAGGGGGGGAGGGGTCACCACTATCTTCTTTTCCTATCCGAGGACTGAAAGCAACTTTATGGGATAGGAAGCAATGAAATCCCTGGTTGGTTAAAACAAGTCCCTTTCTTTGCTCAAGAAAGGTTTAAGTTTAGCCCAAAGAGGGTCGTACTTACTGAGGCCCCTCAGAGTTCAAGGTTCTTCAGCAGCCCCCGCTGGTTAGAGCTGGTTGCAGGGAAGTTAGCCTTCAGCTTTTCTTTCTTTCTTTCATTTTTGGCTGCACTGTGTCTGCACTGCTTCCCCGGGCTTTCTCTAACCGTGACCAGTGGGGGCTACTCTTTACTTGGGGCGCACGGGGTTCTCATTGTGGCGGCTTCTCTTGGCCCAAAGCAGCAGCTCCAGGTGCGTGGGCTTCGGTTGCCTGGTGCATGGGCTTGGAGATTGTGGGTCAGGGGCTTAGTTGCTCCCCGGAAAGCAGGAGCTTCCCAGACCAGGGTTCAGACCTGTGTCTCCCGCATTGGCAGGTGGATTCTTAACCACTGGGCCACAAAGCAAGTCCTAGATTGCAGTTTTAATATCTCTGAGGCAAGCACTACAGAAGCGAAGAGAAGCAGTCGTTTAGCATCATTGGAGATCAATATCTTTCAATTACACTCATACTGAAAAGGCCCACCCTGATAAAATGTACTGATATAATTAAGAAATGAGAAGAGTCAACCCAATGAGGAAAAAGAAGAGCAACATGATGGGTTGAATGATCATATGCTATAAAAACACTACTGATTATCATAGTGTGATAATGACAAAGTAAGTTAAATATTAATTAGTGGAATGCATTAGAAAGTTCAGAATCAGACACAAGTTTATATGAAAATTAATTATAATTTTGACAGCAACATTTTAAATCAGTAGATAAGAGTGCTTTTTTCAAATGGTATCAGAACAAAAACCTAATTATATTGATAATTAAAAAAATAATGATTGGCTATGCACTTCATATGAAACTTAACTGAAACACTTGTTCAAAAGCAACAAATAAATAAAATAAGATTCTAAAATTAAATATTGACATGCTGCTGCTGCTAAGTCACTTCAGTCGTGTCCGACTCTGTGTGACCCCATAGACGGCAGCCCACCAGGTTCCCTTGTCCCTGGGATTCTCCAGGCAAAAACACTGGAGTGGGTTGCCATTTCCTTCTCCAACGCATGAAAGTGAAAAGTGAAAGTGAAGTCGCTCAGTCGTGTCCGACTCTTAGTGACCCCATGGACTGCAGCCTACCTATATGTGTAATTCTGGCTTCAGAAAGGCATTTTTAAGCCAATGATTGAAGGGGCAAAGGAAAATATTGTTAAATCGTACATTAGTAGAAACATAGATACATGATAGGTAAGTAGGTAGATCAATAGGTAGATAGTTGTAGAGATACGTCATTACAACTACTCCAAAATTCATGGAAATGGCGATTTGAAAATAACTTGAAGCAATTTATAGTTGCTTTGAATACTATTAAAAAAGTAAATTGCAGCATTGTGTAAATATATCTCTTCACCATTATAAACACTGCTCTACAGGTTAAAAAAATGTATGAAAGAGCTCTGATGGCAAAAGTAAGTTTATTAAAGAGTTGTGAACATAAGGCAAATTTGCCAATGTTTATTTACAAGCAATTCAAAATTATTAAAGAGATGGGAATAGCAGACCACCTTACTTGCCTCCCGAGAAATCTGTATACAGATTAAGAAGCAACAGTTAGAACTGGACATGGAACAACAGACTGGTTCCAAATGAGGAAAGGAGTACGTCAAGGCTGTATATTGTCACCCTGCTTACTTAACTTATATGCAGAGTACCTCATGTGAAACGCTGGGCTGGATGAAGCACAAGCTGGAATCAAGATTGCTGGGAGAAATATCAATAACCTCAGATACACAGATGACACCACCCATATGGCAGAAAGCGAAGAACTAAAGAGCCTTTTGATGAAAGTGAAAGAGGAGACTGAAAAAGCTGGCTTAAAATTCAACATTCAGAAAACTAAGACCATGGCATGTGGTCCCATTACTTCATGGCAAATAGATGGGGAAACAATGGAAACAGTGAGAGATTTTATTTTCATGGACTCCAAAATCACTGCAGATGGTGACTGCAGGCATGAAATTAAAAGACACTTACTCCTTAGAAGAAAAGCTATGACCAACCTAGACAGCTTATTAAAAAGCAGAGACATTACTTTGCCAACAAGGGTCCATCCAGTCAAAGCTATGGTTTTTCCAGTAGTCATGTAAGAGTTGGACTATAATGAAAGCTGAGCATCAAAAAACTGATGCTTTTGAACTGTGGTATTGGATAAGACTCTTGAGAGTCCCTTGGACTGCAAGGAGATCCAACCAGTCCATTCTAAAGGAGATCAGTCCTGAATATTCATTGGAAGGAATGATGCTAAAGCTGAAACTCCAATACTTTGGCCACCTGATGCAAACTGACTCATTTGATAAGACCCTGATGTTGGGAAAGATTGAAGGCAGGAGGAGAAGGGGGCGACAGAGGATGAGATGGTTGGATGGCATCACCGATTTGATGAGCATGAGTTTGAGTAAACTCTGGAAGTTGGTGATGGACAGGCAGGCCTGGCATGCTGCAGTCCATGGGGTTGCAAAGAGTCGGACACGACTGAGTGACTGAACTGAACTGAATTTGAAAATACATTTAAGTCCTAAACCTATTATTTTGTACTTGTCTACTTGACATGTGTAGAGTTATGTGTAAAATACTTTGTGGGATACAGTCCATAGGTTGCAAAGAGTCGGACGTGACTGAAGCGACTGAGTACACAGCACATTTTAAAACAAGTGGTATATGAGCTGTTACAAAGTTTCATGAGGGCATATTGAAATAGTCATATCACATTTGTTCCCAAAATTTGATTTTAAAAAATGTGTGCTAAGGATTGAATCATAGACATTTACAAAAGGACTTCTCAGGGATACTCAAACATGTTTTGTCAGGAGGGTCAAATGGGCCTCAAATCACACACCAAGACAGACAGTTATTTACAGAATCATAGTAGGTCTACCCATTGCAATATTATATGGCCTCCTCAAAAATTACTTTCATAGAATACTCTTTACAAAGTTAAAATATCATTCTTAATATAGTTTAAGTTTAACAAAATCAACTTTTAGGAAATTCTATTTAAAATATATGTGAGAGAAAATACAGAAAAATTCAAAGCAGATATCTTCAAATACAGATAAATGCAGTTTCAACTTTGAGATGCCTGGAATGTAATAAGTGAATGAGTAGGCTGAATTCTCTATTGGTTTTCTTGGTACCTGATACAAAATATTGATAGGTAAAAAGATACTTATGTATACAAATAATGTTAAAAATGAATAAACTATACATTATTCAGTTTCTCTAATTGTTTCATCTTAAGTAAAGAATGGAAATGGTTAAGTTAAAAGGGAAAAGTTGGAAAATCAAGGAACTGGCCAGTACATCCTCAAAAGAAGTGATAGTATTTTTGTGGTTCACCAGTGTATGGCTTTGGAGAAATCTATAAATACGTTTGGTGAACTGATCCATGAACTGACCAGGGGTCAGCTCAAGGAGCTAGTTTGCCATGTGAATATGCACACTGCATTAAGTAAAATTAAGAGGTGATTACTGGGTTCATCTTAAATTCATATGACTGTAAACTGATTTCTTAATTCTTGGAGAGCTATGAAATTCAGCAGCATAATGAAGATTGTGGAATTCATCCTTAGTAACATGAGCTCCTTAAAGAAGAAATGAAGCATTGTTCCTAGTCATTCGGGAATAAGCACAAAGGATCTGGTCATAAATGTGATCAGTACACATACTTAAGTATCTTTTCTTCTAAGATGTCTCACCAAGTTTAGCATAGAGACACTATAGGTTAATATGAGAATTCTAGTTAAGGATATGATTAAGACGGCACATCCTTTAGGCCTGGGATCATTGAGCAAACACGCAGGCTATTGCAAGGATGAAATATGTATTTGAAGATGTGTATTTGCCATCAGGTAAAATTGTTCATTCAGGAAACCAGCATTTGTGCAACCTACTTACTGTCCTGTCTTTGATGGAAGCCAAATAATTTAATCTTGACAGCCTTCTAATTAAATGTCTATTTTATAGAAGTTGAAATTAAGTTTTTAAGCGAGTTGACAGTTCACACAGTTAATAAATAGAAGAATCAGACTTAAAATTTCTACTCTTCTATGCAGAATTCCTAAAACAAACATGAATCGTACCATAAACATGCATTGACATGCATGAACGGCTACATTCATTTAACAGCCAGATTATAAAAATTCTTTTGAAGTCCAGACAACATCGAAGGATAGAAGTATAGTCATAAACTCTATCGAGTCAGATACCAGTTTTGTGTCCCAGCCGGTGCTTAGCTAGCAGGAAAATCTCTCTCTCTCTGTGTACATTAGTCTGTGTATACGTGTACATTTGTATAGAGTCAGTGAATACATGCATTCAGTAGTTGAGAAATCTTAACACGTTTATGTATATTTTCCAAGAGTTTACCTATGTATAAGTTAAAAATAAATAAGAATTTCAAATAATTCCCATGTATAGTACACTTGTTAATATTTTCTGTATTGAAGAGCTTTCCCAAACTCACTATGAACTATTCCACTGTACTTAGCTATGAAATGAAGATGAGGATTTGTCCTTCAACGTACTTGCCATATGTATCTAAATTTCTAGAATTCTAGTTATCAGTGAGTTTATTCATTTACTCTGTAAATAAATGTATTCAGAAGATATTATAAGATAATCATCTGAATGTGACTTTCAATCATTTCCTCGGGGTACCTTGGTGACATCCCCCCCACCTCACCCCCTAAAGCTTAATGAGCATTTTCTCATCAATGATGGGAGCTGAGAAATCTCACATTTCTAAATGACTCTTTAAACCCAGTTGTTCTCCCACTCTGCAGCTGAGCAGCTTTGAAAATACAATGTGCAAAGCTACAGATTAACAGTACTTAGATGTCCGGAGTTGATGTGGTTTCAGGCTGCTTGAATTAACTCTCTCTGACAAGCCCTCCCTTGCAAACCGCCAACAGCAAAGTGCCGCTTTGTCTGCAGTTAGAAACCAGGCTCCGGTTCCTGGGAGTCTTCACGTTGTCTCTAATATATTGGTGCTGGGACAAACTCGAATCAACCCCCATGAAAGCCTGCCTGCCCAAAGGGGATCAACCCGATTGCCAGTGGTTTATTCAGCTTTGACAGTTCTCAGTGTGATCCTAACAGCCTTTGGTAAAACAGGAAGACAGGGGAAAAGCTCCAGAGATTCCTCCTATTCATTTCTGTAATAGTTTTCTTGCCACAGGAGGCTTAAGAAGATTTGTACAGCCTGCTCTCTTTGCATTAACAGCAAGTGCAATGCTGTTGGGTAAGTTAATGCAAAAGAATATAAAAAAAGCAGAGTGCTATATATACATTTTTTTCCATTAAAAAAAAAGTCCTTTTACTTAAGTAAGAAACAGCTGAAAACATAAAGAAATAGTAAATATACTTTTGTGTTTTCTAAATCATAGACTTGGTGTCTGACTTGGTTCTGTTTGTTAAATGCAATACCATGGTTCACGGGGTTTTTGGTATGAACATGTGAAAATTATCGTTATCGAGCTGGCAAGGAAACCTGATTTTATTTTCGGCACAGTCATAGTTCTTGTCTTGGAATGTAACAATATTTAATGTTTTCTTTGTATCCATATGTGAGAAAATGCATCAGCATTTTTAAGCTTAGTTTGGCTATTGCATTCAACCTCCAGAACTCAATTAGTTTGTGTAGCATCCTTCTTTCCTTCTTTGCTAGAAAAAGAATATCTGGTTGGTAAAATCTCTGACTCTAGTTAAGAAAAATATGTACATTTATCTTGGGTACAGCACAGTATACTAAACTATGAATGTGTTTACATATATATATATATATATATATATATATATATGAAGAAGGTACTTTCCTTATAATTTCAATGGTGATATAATTTGTTGGGTTGCATGTTGCTCTTCATTTCTCTTTTAGAATTTGTCTACCTTTTATTATGTGGATTAATTTCTGAATTAAAGGATTGATGAACTACAACATATATGTTATAAATAGTATATATATATATCATTTATATGCTTGTAGTTATTATTGTACAAGTTATTAACACTTTAAAGTTTAGCATTTGATAATTTGGAGCACAGAGAAAGAGATAAGAAAAAAGAATGAACCACATAAATAAAAGTTACTTATTTCAAGGTAGAATAGACAGAACCAAAATGTGGAATGGGTGGACTAAACTAATTCTTTCCTGATTTTTAGGACTTGAGAAATAAAACACTAAATTCAGCCTAAAGTTAAGACTTTTTTCTGGCTTCTCTGATACAATCTTTATTATTAGAAATATATTTTTATGTGAAATATTGTGACAGATACGTCAGTATTACGTATTGAGAAGAGTCCAAGATGAACTTCAAAGGGTTAAGTTGTAATGTCTCATGAGGAGAAATAAATGATGACTTTAAAATAAGACCAATGAACTTGACATTCAGCTTTGGGGGGAATCCTCATGTTTTATAGAAGCGGCAGAATTGCATGTATTATATACCCATGATTAGAAGCATCTCAAACAAGGACTTGATTAAAGAACTGCAGATAGAAGTGTTCTTTCCTTTCCCTGCATCCTTAAATTTTTTTCCCCTGACAGTTTGTGATGGTGCGTTGACATTTTGAAATATCAAAGCAGAGAATAACCATTGATACAGCTGTCTGACTTGCCGCGGTTCCTTATTATAGCAATCATGTTACCACGGGCCATACTTCTGTCAACAGCACTTCATCACAGACGCCCCAATTGCCCATATATGCATGGAAGCTTGGAGCATTGCCTGCCAAAGAGGTAATAAATCAAGAAGCAAATGATGTGGTTGCTTCTGCAGTGCTTAGATTTTCCTGTGTTCTCATGGCCATGTGCTCTGATCCAAAGTTAGTAAGTCCCTAAACAATGCATTTGCTGGCAGATGAGTCTCTGCATTCTGTTTGTATCATATTTTATAGCACCGGAGGATGACTCACTAGAAATTAGAAAGTGGAGCAAGATCTTTAAGTGCCCTTTACTGGCACATGCTTTTAGGAAAGGAAACTGAAACAGTTATTATTTGCTTATTCTCATTTGACTACTCACAGAAAGAGCTATTTTATTTCAGATACAGGCTGCTAGAGTACCAAGTGGGTATGAATTCTCTGAAAATGATATTTCATTAGTGTGTCAGTATTTGTACATATATATGTGTATGTTGTACACATTTTCTTAATTAACGAAAGACAAAAATCTTAGTCGTGTAGAATTTCCCCAAATCAAAGAGAGTAATTATATATAACCTGATGGTATCTAATTATGCTACTTAGTAAAAGTACCTGAGTCTACAAAAGAGAAAGAAGCATAATACATATTTTTTATTTCATATTTCTTACCAATCAGAGAGCTTATAGATTTAGTTGCCTCAAATTAATTGTAGAATGAAGTGGGCTGTGATAAATAAACTAAAAATAATAGCATTAAAAGTGAAAAAAGACTACAGAACATGAGCAGCCTAACCACTCTGTGTAGACCATTCCTTCCTTCCCTTGTTCTAGTCAAGCAGGAAGTTTTATTATCCTGACTCTTGATTTAGCTTTGTACATAATTCTACTTTATGTCCAAGGGCATCACCTTTTTGCTATGGAGTATATTGCTCTTTTCAAAAAAATGGACTTTGCACAAAATTGGCGTTATCATGATGGTAACATGTAGGCTATATTAGCAAGCTCACATAGCTAAGAAAACCAGACCTTGAGGAACTGATATTTTGTTTCCTGAAGCTTCTCTTTTAATCACCAAACAACAGAGACAATACTCAGGTCTTGTTACTTAATAGTTTGTTCTTAAAATAGCAAAAAGTAGTATTTTCCTTAAAAGGAAATATGTCAATTTTCCACTGGCTGAAATTACACTTTTGAAGGCAATTTGCTTTTGTTTTCTCATTGATTGTTATCAGTTGTTTGTTTCAAGCCCTTTAGATATCATATCCTTGTCTTTCAGCCATTGATAAAATACTAATTATCTAAAAGTGCTTGGCTGGGTCTTTTGTGATGGGTGTCTATTTGAAGTAAGCTCTTATAAAGTTGATACTGTTTTTGCAGTATTCAACTAAATAGAAGCTTTTCTGAATCATCACGTTTTGTTTGTGATTTCCCTTGCTGTGTCAAAACTTGTGATGTGATTAGGTCCCATTAGTTTATTTTTGGCTTTTACTTGTTTTTACTTTGGGAGACTGACCTAAGTAAATACTGCAATGATTACGTCGGAGGATGATTACGTCGGAGGATGTTGGTTGTCTTCTAGTTTTATGGTGCCAGGTTATGTTCAAGCCTTTAATCCGTTTTGAGTTTATTTTTGTGTTCTGTCTGAGGGAGTGCTCCAACTTCATTGGTTTACATGAGGCTGTCCAGGTTTCCCAGCAGCACTTGCTGAAGAGACTCTCTCTTCTCCATTCCTGGCTCCTTTGTTGAAGATTAAAGGCTTCATTATTCTTACCTGCCAAATGGTCTTTAACAAGTTCCTTGCTCTAAAACTCTCTTTCTCACCCATAATTCAGAGACAGGCATACTTGCCCGATAGTGTTGTTATTCGTGGTGTCTCGGTTGGTAAATATAAGGGTTTCCCACTGTTGCACCCTGGCGCTGACAGCACATCGTGGCCACTCCTCTTCCTGCTCAGCTGCCAGCCTGGAAAACCCGTGCAGTGCAGTCTGCCCCTTCAGTATGCCAGTCAGCACTGCTGGCAACCGAAGTACAGGCGCCAGAAAGCTCAAAATACGGGCCCTGACCTCGGAGACCTCCCTGTCTAGTTAGATGAGGACCCAGTAAGATTGAAATAATTAAAAATAACACACTTATCAACTTCAAAATGATGCTTCGTAATAGAATGGAAATAGTTGAGAAGGGCTGACTTGGCATAAGGAGTCATAAAAGAAGTGAACTTGATCTCCATTGGGGGAATGAAGGACTGGGCATTGCATCCAGGGGAAGCAGGGCATTTCACAGGGGGGTGTTGGGTTGGGCGTTGATTGAGGAAGAGGAAGCACGGTCAGGAATGGACGAGTTTAGTGTGTGTTACGGGTGAGGGGTGTCGGGTGTGACTGACGTGGCGGGCGCCTGGCGGGGCCCTGAGCAGGGAAGAGCATGACCAAACCGTAGATGCGCCCGCAGTGTAACAGGTGTGTTGCGAGGTAGTAGAGAGAGGGTTGGACTCACGCATCACCTGGGACAGTGATGCTGCAGGCTGTCTGACGAAGGACGGGACCCTGGGCCCTGGGCGGGCAGGCCCGGGCTGACGGGACCCTGGGCGGGCAGGCCCGGGCTGACGGGACCCTGGGTGGGCAGGCCCGGGCTGACTGGGAACACGTCGGCTGCTGTGCTTCCTGGGTCTCTGCTCTTCTCAGGGTCCAGGGGCCCTCGGGCACATTCTTGCAGGCTCGTACCTGTTATCACCTGCTGATGATAACTGACCGAACTGCTCCCAGGCAGCTTCATCTGTTTTTCAACTTAAATGAGTGCATTAAAAAGCATTCATTATATAAGTAAAATTACACTGGAAAATGAAGCTGTCTATAATATTCTGTGCATTGGGATTTTGTTATGCTGAGTATTCCTTGAGGCAAATTTTAAAACTTTGACCATTTTTACGTGCAGTTTTGGCACTGTGTTAATATTTTAGTAGATTAACAGTCTGGCATACAAAAACATTTGGACACTTGTTACAAAGAAAAGAGATTTCTTTTGATTATATCATTTTCTACTTTTTGCTTGAGACTTTGGAGATTTAAAAATGCTTAAGTTAGAAACTACTTTGAGCTATACATAGTCTATATTGAATGTATTTTAGGAGAATGCTGGGGTGATAAGAACTTAGAATATGTATAAAAAATGAAAATTACTGATGAATATTTCATCCATCAAAAAGAAAACACTAATTGCTTTCCTGTTGGCATTAAACTGTGAGAACAGTTTTGGGGAGAATTTCCCCTTTAATTCCAACAAAAAGAGTGTAATAATAATGTCCTTTTTGTTTTTATTCCTCATCATAAATGTAAAGATAAATGCATCTTGGAAATTCAAACAATTACGAGAAATTCAATATAGTTGAAGATGCTCCATCATCAATAACACAAAACATTTTTTGAGTTTCTTGATTAGATTTTGTAAAGACTTATTAGTGTGGCTAAAATTCCCCTACATAAACAATTATTAATACAATGTCAAATAGGTTGTTAGGTGAACTCAATCACGATGGCACAATGGAACAAATGACTGTAAAAGTCATTGGCATTATTGTTCTCTGAAGGTCAAAGGCACTGGAGTGGAGAATGGTGAAATTAGATGACAGAGCAGAATAAGAGGCTGTGATTGAAGATGTTCTGGATCACAGACCTTTATTGTACTTTGATTTTTTAAAGCTTACTTTATTTTGGGTCTTTCATCTGTGAAAAAAAAATTAGTATATGCTGTACTACTTTGATTGAAGTATTTGAACTTTTATGAACACACATTTTTTTCTCCCATTTTAAGAAGTATTTTTTCTTTCTTGTAGCACTCCAGCTGTGAGGCTAACTTCTATTAGTTATAATGTAAATCTCTCTGATCCAGAGTAGTGTTTTTCTCTCTGCTTATTACAATGTTTCATTACAAACTTTTGCATTCATAAATATTTCACATCCAAGAACCTAAACAGGAAATGCTAATAGGGTTTAAGCACCTTGAAGGAGAATGTTTAAATTTGGCAATTCAACTATTCCTCATCTTTGATTTTTAAGCAAAACCCAGAAAGTTCATAGATTTTTATTTTATTTTTTAACATAGTAAAATGGATTGCATATTTCAGGTATTACCTCAATTTTTTTAGTTTGTAAGAACCTGGCTTTTAGTGAGGAGAAGAAACCTGGATCATGTATTAATATTTAATTACCTTGTGTCCAAAGCTGTGCTGATAACTGAGCATACATTGCTGTAAAATGAGCTAAAGTACGTGACTTCATGATTTCAGTCTAGTGGAGGGAGCAGACCTTCAATAGCACGCATGTAAATGATCAAACATGCACATCGTGATCAATGCTATGAAGGAAAACATACCAGTTCCCCGGGAAAGTAATAGGAAATGCTACTTTAGATTGATCACTTCCCAAACAGGGTCAGTCACAGGGAGAGAATTACAGATTGGTCAAAAGTTTCTCCACACAGACCAGTGCTGGTAGCCCAAAACATTATGTATCTCAACCAAGTTCTATTTTTACAAACGTTCAGAATTTTTCACCTCGTCATGTGGAGCAGTGATTGGAATAAGCCTTTATATGTGTTATTCAGGAGTCACGTTTATCTTCTCTCCCCGCTTCATGCTGCCGCCTCTGGCCAGCTCTTCCTAAACTAGCCTGCTCTGGGCATCCATACCTGAAGCTCGGGGATGACCCTCGCCCTCTCTCTGTAGCTTGTCTTCCCTCCGGGCCTCCTCACTAGGTTACCTGACTCCCTGGTCTCTCCAGCCCTCCTGTGTCCTCTGATTCCCTCTGCTCCTTCCCACAGACTAGTCCTCCTGCATGGTGTGCAGCTGCCATTGGTCTCTCCAGGACCCCTCATTGCCCCCTGTTCTTCTGCATCTAGACCCAACCCCTCAAACTCAGCATTCGCAGTCCTTTCACACCTAATTCAACTCAGTCCACCAACTTCTGATGACACTGTGCTGTGACCCTTCCCAAAACAGCACAGGGCGTGAGGCCAAGGTCTCTTGCATGTCGAGGACCAGCAAGAGCAGCTGTGAGGTGTGTCCAGCTCAAGAGGAGGTGACAAGTAGAGCTGACACTCAAGTCCAGGGTCTCTTCAACCCACTCGAGTTTTGCTTTCCTCGGGCTGATGATCTCCAGGAACCCGAGGCAGCCCACGCAGCCTTCAGCCTATGTGCTAAGAAAGTGTTCGTCATTCAGTCGTTTCTGACTTTCTCACCCTATGGACTATAGTCCGCCAGGCTCCTCTGTCCCTCGGATTCTCCAGGCAGGAATACTGGAGTGGGTGCCGTGCCTCCGCCAGGGAAACTTCCCAACCCAGGGGTGGAACCCAGATCTCCCGCATTGCAGGTGGGTTCTTTACCTTCTAAGCCACCAGGGAAGGCCCCTGTGATGATGACCCAAGTTCAAACCCACTTTCTAGCTTGGGCCTTAGTGACCTGCTTCATACCCAGGTCTTGGTTTCTTCATCATATGGGTTATTCCCTAATCCCAGGGTTATGTTGAGGAAGAAATGAGTTAATAAAATATTTCAAACAATGTGTGTTGCTTGGTAAGTGCTGTGTAAGTGTTCACTATATAAAATAAATGAATCTGTGTTTTATGAAAGCAGTGTTCTCATGAAGATGACTTTAAGGCGTGTGTAGGGCTGAAAATCGACTTATTAATAACTAACACTGACAGTGTCTGCTTTCCACGATCAGAGGGCAGAGACTCCTCCCACACCTTTTCCTTCTGAACAATTTATTACTAGATAATTGCACATTTAACTACATAAATCATCTCTAAGGAGGACTTATTAGACAAATCAGGTAAATTAATTGTAGTGTAGGCTTGAGGACCATCCTTAATAATGATAATACAGCTAAGAACAAAACCGTACCAAATAGCATGGGCAGTGAAGTAAGAGCAGTTTTTATTCAACTTCTTCCTCGCATCATTTACACCATAGTAATATTTGCACAATCAATCTTCTGTATTTATGTGGAGATGAGAATTATTTGGTAAATTAAGAAAAATGGAGAAACAATGTGTATAAACCAAATTAATTATATTTAACAGATTTGTTTACTCATTTGCTTGCAAACCAAGTTCATCTGTTAGTACAGTCAAGCTGCCAGACAAAGCAGCCTTCCTCCTGGCTGAAACTGCTTAATTATCTCTCAACTGGGGCCGTTTGGTCCCCAAATCTGAACTGTGACTATATCACTAGGCATCCCTCGTGCTGTGTTATCAACCTGGAGCCAACTTTTGATCAAAATATTTTAATGTCATTATGATGGAGTCAGTAAATAGTTTAGGTCTTAGAAGTAAAAGCTACGTCTATTCTCTGAATACGTGATTACAAGAAGGGGTATCTGGTAAAAAGCTTTTTCCAGTTCTTTACTTGATGCTGAATATTTAAGAATGTATTATAAATCTCAGTATAAATAATTGATGATGGATGCTAGTCATTTAAAAAGTGGCAACATCGATTTTTTGGAACTCATTGTCAGGTTGGTTTATTTATCTTTCTTGGTTCTTGTCACAAGAAAAATTTGGAGTGATGGGCTAAAGGGTGTAAAATAACAGACAAGTTACAGCTCAGTTCAGTTCAAGCAGGCAGACCTTTCATTAGACAGACACTCCCAAGACATGGGAGCAGCCGGAGCCCAAAGGAGTCCTCCTCATCCTTCCTCTTGATCCGTCTTGGCATCCCCCTTTCATACTTCCAGTCTCCTCCTTTTGGTTATGATGTGTACAAAGTAGAGCTGATACCCGCCACAAATCAATGGAAAGGAATGCACATCGGCATATGCTCGAGGCCAAGTGACAATTGTGACTTATGTAACAGCAGGCTGTGTTGCTTCTGTCTCCCCATAATTCAGTCTGTTGTAGTTAGACGTGGATTATTCATGAGCCCTTAGGGGCTCCTAAATGCCTGAGGTTACTTGGAGAAGCCCTTGAGGTTATTTTGTATCCACTGTGTGCCCAGGGTATATGTGGTTATATCGAAGCATATCAGTGAGCTCTCCTGGGTGTGTCTGGGATGGAGTTTAAAGATCAGCTTGCATCCCTTTACACTAGGCTTCCCCTTGTTGCTCATGTCTAACTTCCTACCTAACATCATCATCAGATTATCTCTGCTGCTGCTGCTGCTGCTGCTAAGTCGCTTCAGTCGTGTCTGGCTCTGTGTGACCCCATAGACGGCAGCCCACCAGGCTCGCCCGTCCCTGGGATTCTCCAGGCAAGAACACTGGAATGGGTTGCCACTTCCTTCTCCAATGCATGAAAGTGAAAAGTGAAAGTTAAATTGCTCAGTCGTGTCTGACTCTTTGAGATTCCATGGATTGTAGCCCACCAGGCTCCTCCGTCCATGGGGTTTTCCAGGCAAGAGTACTGGAGTGGGGTGCCATAGCCTTTTCCGAGATCATCTCTAACCAACTCCTTATTTGGAGGAATTAGACAAAGCATAGAGAGTATTTCAACCAAATGCAGCCCCTGATATTCTAGGTTTGTAACTTTGGTGGTGGTGGTTTAGTTGCTAAGTCATGTCTAACTCTTGTTACCCCATGGACAGTAGCCCACCAGGCTTCTCTGTCCATGGGATTCTCCAGGCAAGAATATTGGAGTAGGTTGCCATTTTCTCCTCCAAGGAATCTTTCTGACTCAGGGATTGATCCCATGTCTCTTGTGTCTCCTGCATTGGCAGGTGAGTTCTTTACCACTAACACCACCTTGGAAGTTCAGTTAAGTTCAGTTCAGTCGTTCAGTTGTGTCCGACTCTTTGCGACCCCATGAATCGCAGCACGCCAGGCCTCCCTGTCCATCACCAACTCCCGGAGTTCACTCAGACTCATATCCATCGAGTCAGTGATGCCATCCAGCCATCTCATCCTCTGTCGTCCCCTTCTCCTCCTGCCCCCAATCCCTCCCAGCATCAGACTCTTTTCCAATGAGTCAACTCTTCCCATGAGGTGGCCAAAGTACTGGAGTTTCAGCTTTAGCATCATTCCTTCCAAAGAAATCCCAGGGCTGATCTCCTTCAGAATGGACTGGTTGGATCTCCTTGCAGTCCAAGGGACACCTTGGAAGCCCAACTCTAAATATATTCCTATCCAAAAAGAGAAATATAACAGGACAACAGTGATTTTCAGATGATTTTCTTTTTTAATATAAATTTATTTATTTTAATTGGAGGCTAATTACTTTGCAATATTGTATTGGTTTTTGCCATACATCAACATGAATCCACCACGGGTGTACACGTGTTCCCCATCCTGAACCCCCTCCCATAAGAACCAACAAAGCTAGTAATATTTGCCTCTCAGAGGCAAGAAAAAAATTTATGGGATATCTTGAATATCAGTTCATTTTTGTGTCTGTTTTTAATACTAAAAAGCAACATTCTCTATAAATTTTCACTTCTAGTACTTTTCCTGTCAAAATTAGTTGTATTACCAATGAATTACTATGGAAATAATTAAAATGATTTTAGTGATGGAGATGAGGTTTATTCCTTTAAACACTTAAACATGCCTTGCATATATCTTAGGAAAAGTAGAATCCCCAATGCAATTAGTAAATATGGATTTACCAAATATGGATTTATAAATTATGAAGTCCTTAGTTGTTCCTTACAAACATAAAATCAGCTATAATAATAAACATGAACACTCTAATAATACATCACTGGTGGGAGTAAGAATTTTTTATAAGCTTTTTTTTTTGTTTGCTTTGTTTTTATGTTTAATTGAAGTGCAGTTGATTTAAAATGTGTTATTTTCAGGTAATAGTTACTAATTTAGAGCCAACTTTACAGAGTACCTTATGAACGTTATCTCATTAAAAATTCTTTGCAGTCTTACAATCTAAGTGGAATTAAAATTACCTTATTTTTGAACTTAAAACAGAGGCTAAGTGAACATCAGTGCTATATTTAGGAAGCCAGGAGATGTGAAAATTGTACATATTTTACTGTTTTAGGCATCTTTGAATTGACTTGGAAATATTTTGACTTTCTCAATAAGATTTTATTCATTCAAAGATTCACTGGTGCAATGAGACCCATTTATTGGAACTGTTTATCTATATTTGCTACATAAACAGTAATAAATAAAAGTTCTCCACCTTCTTCCAAATAAAAAGTAAAATATTATGTTTTTGTTTTCCCTGTCAATGCTAAGTACCTGGTTATCCGCAGCAGATAGAAAACAGATTTAGTGGTTTTAGTCCTGACATACTAAGGAAATTATGATCCATTGGTCTTTCAGTAAATGGGTGAAATTCTGTATATTAATATCTTGCTTAGTTATTGTTATTACCAACTATGATTCTTGGTCTCCTTGATCAATAGAAATTGATCAGAGAACGGACAAGAAATCCAGGAAAGGCTTTACTGGTGAGCCTGCTGCATAGGAGGGAGCAGGAACAAGTAACAGGTCCCCGGCTCACTCAGTCCCTGAAGGAGGGGGACCGGGTTCCTCACAGCGGGTGAGGGTAGGGGTGTAGGTGGCGCTAGAGGTGAAGAACGCACCTGCCGATGCAGGAGACGTTAGAGACGCAGGTTCGATACTTGGGTCAGGAAGGTCCCCCGGCAGAGGGCATGGCAGCCCACTCCAGTGTTCTTGCCTGGAGAATCTCATGGACAGAGGAGCCTGGTGGGGCTACAGTCCATGGGGCACAGAGTTGGACAAGACTAAGGCGACTTGGCACGCATCCACGGTGGGGGGTCCGGGAGTGGCTTGGCGGGGCTGCTGGTGGTCTGCCCTGCCCACCCCTAAGGCGGTGCTGAGTGCACGCGGGGGTGCACAGTACCCGGCTTCCCCTCCGACACCTGTTCTTGCTCCGGCTCTTCAGAAGCGGCAGTGGTGTTTTTTGGCCTCTTTGTATCTTGTTGTCCATAATTTGCCAGGACTGTGTGCGCAGGCAGTCATTTTTAGTCCTTTATAGTTTCTTTGTACTTTGTTGCTGGAGGAGATGTTTGTCCAGGCCCAAGCACTGCAGCAGAATGTCCCAGGTCCCAGGCCCGTCTCACTGTCATTAACCCCCTTATATATTTACAGACCAGCTCAGTTACCTCATCCACACTGTGAATTAAAGCATGGGTGTTAAATAACAAAATCTAGACCAAGTTAGAGAAGTACATTTGGGGGGGCAGAGACGCCAAAAAAAAAAAAAAAAAAGAGCTGTGATGAACATTTTTAATCCTTTAGGTCAAAGATCTGGAGAAGACCATGGTGTGGAGGGAAAGGAGGAAAGTAACAAAGTATTTGTGGTCTTTATCTTAAGTCCCCAAGTCAAGGCACATGTCGATATTATAAAGCCCAAAGAGGCTTAATAGCTCCTGGGGTAAGTGGTGCACAGGGAGGAGTCCAGAGCTGCGACGTTCAGGACATTTCTCTTTATTTCCCTTGGGTTCAGAACCTGGTCACCTGAGGAAGCGTTCTCCCAGCCTGGTTTGGAGAAAGCCAAGCGTCTGCTCCAGTCCCGACAGCCTGTCTCTGCAGCCCGTTTCAATAACTACTACGCCGTAGGTCCAGGTAACCACGCGTCAGTAGACATGGTTGCCACAATCACTGCGGACAGAAACCCTAACCATGGCCGTAAGAAGGAACTGGCCTGCTTGTAAACTTGGTTTTAGATGCTGTTATTCTGTGGCATTTTCTAGCGCAGATATGACTGGATGTGGCTGAGCCTGAGATGTTTTTCACCTGTTCTTTATGAGAAACCAGGAAGGCAAGAAATAAGGTTCAGGGTGGTTTTCAGTTTCAGCATGTATTTTTTTTCCCCCAAGCTACTTAACTTTCTCAAGAAAAGAGTAATCCTGCCGCCAGCTCAATTGACCGTTAAAGCTGATGGCTCCCCCACCCAACCAGCCTCACAGAATAACTGCACTCCAGATACTTGTCAAGGATTATAGGGGCAACTCTCTGCTATTCAACATTTAATCAAAAGCTAGGTAGAGAGGTAGTACCTGCGGCAGATAGCCCGAAGGAGGCGCTGCCTGCAGCTCAGCATCAAAAGTTCACCCCTGAGTAAGCCACGGCCAGCAAGCTCACCCTCACGTGGGAACGGCCTTCACCAGCTCCATTTCACGTTGTTGCCATAGCCCTAGATCTAGGACATTAAAAATGTCAGCTAAATCTGGTATGGGAAGGATGTCACTCAGACTATTTTTCCTGTATCCTAAAGGACTTTTCTGTCTTTTACTTTGATCAACTCACATTCAAAACTTTTCCACGTTTATGGAGGTATCATTTACATACCATAACATTCACCTATTTAAGGATACAATCCCATGACGCTTTAGTACCTTTACAGAACTGTGAAAATCTCAACATAGTACAGCTTGAACATTTCCATCATCCCCAAAATATCCCTCTTGTATGTTGCAGTCAATTCCTGCTCGTGATCCCAGCCCAAGGTAACAACTGATATGTTATCTGTCTCTATAAGTTTTCATATAAATCAAGTCATATCATGTGTGTGTTTCTCTTTCCACCCATCATCTTTCAGCAGCAGTGTTTTGGAGGTTCATCTAATTTGGAGCATGTTTCTATTTATTGCTGGATCATATTCCACTGAATGAGGAGAATAAAAATATTTTGTTTATCGATTCACCAGTTGATGGAAATGCTGGATAGCTTCAAAGTTGAGTTATCATAGACAATACTAGAGTGTGTACTTGGATACACGTCTTTGTGTGAACATGTTCTTTGCATTTTTCTAATCTAGATACCTAGAAATGCATATCTTGGTCATCTGATAAGTTTAACTTTTTAAGCTGTCAAATGGTTTTCTAATGTGACTGTGTCATTCACACTTACACCAGCCGTTCATGCAGGTTCTAGCATCTCTGCATCTATCCAGCACGTGTTGCTGTCTGTCTTTTTGATTATAGCTGTTCTGTTGGGTGAAAAATCATCTCATTGGAGTTTTAATTTTATGTTCCCCTAATTGCTAATGATGTCAGGCATCCTTCCTATGGTTATTAGCAGTTTGCATATCTTCTCTTGATATTCAGATCTGTATCCCATATTTAAAATTGAATTGCCTTTTAATATCTGAGTTGTAAAGCTCTTTATATATTCTGGATACAAGTCCTTACCCACCATGATTTGTGTATGTTTTCTCCCCTCCTCTGGCTTGGCTTTTCATGGTCTTAATGTGGTTATTTAAAGCACAAATGATTTATACTTTGATGAAGTAAAAATTATAATCTTTAATAGATCATGTTTCTCATGTCATATTGAAGAAATATTTGCCTAGTCACAAGTCCTGAAGATTTTCCCTAAATCTTCTCTTGTATATTTTATAGTTTACATTTTACCTTTAGGCCACTAGTAAATTTGGGAGATAGGGTTGTGTGTGTGTGTGTGTGTGTGTGTGTGTGTGTGTGGTGTAATACAAGGATTGAAATTTATCCTTTGCAACTGGATTTCCAATTTTCCTAGTACACATTTTTGAAAGATTATCCTGGTCACACTGAATTGCCGTGGCATCACTGTTGAAAATCCATTGGCTATAAATACAAGGATTAATTTCTGATCTAAATTCTGTGCTGCCTCTCCTTATGCCACCATCACACTATGTAGTAACAAGGCTCATGTCAAGTCTTTCTGTGGCATTTATAAGACTTTAATATTCATGTCTCTTATGCAGTCTCCAAGAGCAAAGATGGGTAATGGAAAGAAAGAGTTCCCCCAATTCTTTAACTAAGGCCACCCCTCCCACACAAACACTATTTTTTCTCTTGAAAACCTTTTTCTATGGAGATATAATTACATAAGAAATTAACTGGGTCTTAAATATATAGTTCAATAAATATTGAAAAATGCCTATATTCATATAGCCCGCAGTACTAGCAAGACCGACTATTCATTCTAGAAAGTCAGGCAGACTTTTTTCTCTTCAACTTTTTATTTTTTATCAGAATATAGTTAATTAACAATGTTGTATTAGTTTGAAGTGTATAGCAAAGTGATGCAGTTATCCACATGCTTGTATCTATCCTTTTTCAAATTCTTTTCTCATGTAGGCTGTTCGAGACTGTTGAGCAGAGTTCTCTGTGACATGCAGTAGGTTCTTGTTGGTTATCCATTTTAAACAGAGCCATGTGTGCGTACGGATCCTGAAGTCCCCACGTATCCCTTCCCCCGACCCTTCCTACTGTGAGTCTGTCTCTGTTTCCTAGATAAGCTCATTTGTATCATTTCTTTTAGAGTCCACCTATATATGATAAATGATACTTCTCTTCTCTTTCTGGGTTCCTTTGCTCACTGTGACCATCTCTAGTCCATGGCAGGCAGGTTCTTAGGGGCATTTTATCGCCACACTGGGAGCCCAGAGCCTCTAGAGCAGCTAAGGTGCTAAGCTGCTTCAGTCATGTCTGACGCTGTGCAACACTCTGGACTCTGGCCCTCTGGGCTCTCTGTTCATGGGATTCTCCAGGCAAGAGCACTGCAGTGCATGCCCTCCTCCAGGGCTCTTCCTGGCCCAGGGATCAAGCCTGCGTCTCTTATTTCTCCTGCATTGGCAGGCAGGTCCTTTACCACTCGTGCCATATTCTGGTCCAAATCTGGTTCTGCAGATTTTCCTATAATCAAGAAAATAACAATGTTTCTCAACAGCAGCTATATAATTAATCACTGACAGCTCTGTGGGTAAGGATGAGGTTTGTTTGAAAATCAGTATTTTTCAGGAAAGAGGAACCACTGGCCCTGAGGACTATGAGCTGATTCCAGGACTTTTGGGTGAAGAAGAGATGAGGGGTCCTTACAGCATCTTCGGGGAACCTCACTTAGGTACTCTTCCACAGTTTAGTTGGGAACATCAAGTGCTCACTACTAAAGGGTGACATGGCAGCAAAGGTTTAAGGCCCCTGAATCAGAGTACCCATAACCTTGGGACTGAATAATAAACAGTGCAATCAGACTGACGTTTGAAAACAGCTCATTATTTCTCTTGGGCCAGAATTGCAGATTAAGGACTATTTGTCAGAGCCCAACTAATTTCTTTTGCTTCTTTACCAGGAAAATATCTATAGAAAAGTAGAGATTTTATGTGTGTATTATCGTGGTAAAGAATATGCCTGCCAATGCAGGAGATGTAAGAGATGAGGGTTCGATCCCTGGGTCGGGAAGATCCCCGGGAGAAGGGAATGCAACCCGCTTCAGCATTCTTGCTTGGAGAATCCCATGGACAGAGGAGCCTGGAAGGCTACAGTCCATGGAGTCCAAAGAGTCAGACACGATTGAAGTGACTTAGCACGCACTCAACTCATTGTGTTATGTAGCTGAGAGTATTTTCCAAGGTGAATTTTCAAATTGTTTTTTAAGCACTAATGAATGTAACTTCATTTCTGGGCTCCCTATGCTGTTCTACGACTATTCCTTACAGTTTTGTTTCTTAATGTCTTTGTGGCCAGGCTGGGTCTTCGCTGCTGTACAGGCTTGTCTCGTTTCAGCGAGCAGGGGTATTCTCCAGGTGCGGCTCACAGGCGTCCTATTGCTGTGACTTCTTTGTTGCCAGAGTCGTGGGCTCAGTACCTGTGGCTCGTGGTCTCAGGTGCCCTGCAGCACGTGGGATCTTAGTTCCCAAACCAGGGATCGAACCCCTGACCCCTGCACTGGCAGGTGGATTCTTAACCACTAGACCACCAGGGAAGTCCCTGTTTCAGCACTATTAATCTATGTCATACTAGTATCAATTCTATCTAGTCTAAATTGCCGTACCTTTATAATAACACTTGTTATCAGGTAGGGCAAGTCTATTCATTTTGTTCATCTGCAAAATTGTCTTCATTATTCTTTGCCCTTTTCTCTTCACCACAATTTTATCATCATCTCAAATACCACACAGTACTTTCTGAGATTTAGATTAAATTTGAAGTAAATTTATAGTTTCATTGTAAGGGAATTCACGATTTATGACATAGAGTGCCCTTCCTTATTTAGGCCTTGTTTAATGTCTTTTAATACTCTTTTCCCTGAACAAGGTACTGCAGAGTTTTCATTATAGCTTTATTGATAAGTTATTTATATTGAAGTTGCTCTTGTAATGCCATCTTTCTTTTCTTATTTTATTTTCAGCTCTTTACCGATGCCATAGAGGAACAGATTGGTTTTTATGCTGATTGTGAGTTTGGCTGGACTGCTGAATGTTACTAGTATTTTTAATAATGTATAGATTCTTGTGGTTTTCTAAAGTACATTTGCAAGCAGTGAGCTTTATTTATTTATTTATTTATTTTGCAAACCCTTGAGCTTTCGAAGTTACTGTTCTCACCAGTGTTATTGCCCCAAATGCGACGTTCATGCTGACTACACGGTGCAGATACTCAAGTCATTGCTGGAAAGGTTTCCCTACTAAACATGATGATAGCTCAATGTCATCTTCAGTGACTATATCAATGTCTGCCCATTGTTGAGATTTAATAAATATTTGTAAAGGAGTGAGCTTGAAATTGGTTATGTTTCTTCAGTTCAGATCAGTTCAGTTCAGTCGCTCAGTCGGGTCTGACTCTTTTCGACCCCATGAATCGCAGCACGCCAGGCCTCCCTATCCATCTCCTGGAGTTCACTCAAACTCACATCCATCAAGTCAGTGATGCCATCCAGCCATCTCATCCTCTGCCGTCCCCTTCTCCTCCTGCCCCCAATCCCTCCCAGCATCAGACTCTTCCAATGAGTCAACTCTTCGCATGAGGTGGCCAAAGTATTGGAGTTTCAGCTTTAGCATCATTCCTTCCAAAGAAATCCCAGGGCTGATCTCCTTCACAATGGACTGGTTGGATCCCCTTGCAGTCCAAGGGACTCTCAAGAGTCTTCTCCAACACCACAGTTCAAAAGCATCAATTCTTCAGCACTCAGCCTTCTTCACAGTCAACTCTCAAATCCATACATGACCACTGGAAAAACTATAGCCTGGACTAGATGGACCTTTGTCGACAAAGTAATGTCTCTGCTTTTCAATATGCTATCTAGGTTGGTCGTAACTTTTCTTCCAAGGAGTAAGCGTCTTTTAATTTCATGGCTGCAGTCACCATCTGCGGTGATTTTGGAGCCCAAAATAATAAAGTATGACACTGTTTCCCCATCTATTTCCCATGAAGTGATGGGACCGGATGCCATGATCTTCATTTTCTGAATGTTGAGCTTTAAGCCAACTTTTTCACTCTCCACTTTCACTTTCATCAAGAGGCTTTTTAGCTTCGAAATATTAACACAGATTATATATACAGGTTCCCAAACTCACTTTTGATTAGTCATTTTTTACTCTATGCAGCTTAAAATTGTAGAAGGATTTGCAAAAGAAATAAAAATGGTTGGGGTATAGATTTTATTTTGACATGAACATATCCTGAAAACACTTTGGGCCACTTCTCAATTAACTTTGAGAACGTGCATGTGCGCGCACTCAGTTGCTAAGTCATGTCCAACTCTTTGTGACCCCACGGACTGTAGCCCACCAGGCTCCTCTGTCCATGGGGTTCTTTAGGCAAGAACACTGGAGACGGTTGCCATTTCCTTTTCCAAGGGACCTTCCCGACCCAGGGGTAGAAAGCACATTTCCTGTCTCTCCTATATTGGCAGGTGGATTTTTACCATTGAGCCACCAGGGAAGTTTGAGTACATAGACATATATAACAGCTATATTTTATAATTTTAGCTAACTTATGCTCAGTCGAAAAAAACTGGAAGGAATTAAAAAGTGTAGCCACTATAATGTAATAAAACCTGTAACACCGAGAATCAACTCCTCTCAAGTTCTTGGTAATTTTTCTCTGTCTTTTCTTTATTCTTAGGATTATTCAGCAGGTACATTTTGGTATACCTTTAAGCATGTTTCTAAATCAATGCAACATTTTAACTGATGCACAACACTTGACTATACAGTAAGTCCCCTACAAACAAACCTTCAAGTAGCAAACTTTCAAAGATGTGAACGTGTGTTCCACCGTCGTCGAGCGTGAGTGACGCTGCAGCGGGCCCTCCGTCTCCTGCTGCTGAGGGTCCTTCAGCTCTACAGCCTCCCGGGTCCCCTCCGTCCTCCAGGCAGTGAGGCACCGTGCCCGCGCGCTCGATGCCTGCCCTTGGATGCCAGCTGGTGCCGTGTACTACTGTACTTTTTGTACTGTAAGATTAAGAATGTTTTCTTTGTTTTTTGTATTTGTTGTTATGTCTTATGGCCCAGCTGGTAAAAAGTCCGCCTGTAGTGCGGGAGACCTGGGTTCGATCCCTGGGTTGGGAAGATTCCCTGGAGAAGGGAAAGGCTACCCACTCCAGTATTCTGGCCTGGAGCATTCCATGGACTGTATAGTCCATGGGGTTGCAAAGAGTCAGACAACGACTGAAGGACTTTCACTTTTTATTTGTATGAAAAGTATTAAAAATCCATTATTACTATGTAGCCAATTGTGTTAGTTGGGTACCTAGACTAACTTTGTTGGACTTAAGAACCAACTGGACTCACCAATGCACTCTCAGAACAGCACTTATTTGTAGGGGGCTCACTGTACAAAGACTGATGACTATCTGCAGGCGGAAGGGCCCATAGACTGTTTTTGCACAGTCCATCAGCAAAAAATGGAACTTAGATGTTTTTAAATATGTGCAAATATCAGCATAATAGTAATAACATAATATTTTGTAACACATAAACATTTATAAAATTCAACTTTGATTCTGTAAGTAGCATTTTCTTGGAGCACAGCCGTGCTTGGTTTTCTGTGTCCTACCTGCAACTGCCGTCCCACCACCAGGACGGAGCTGAGGAGTGGTAGAAACTCGCTTGACTCCCAGAGACTGAAATATGTATCAATCATCCTTTACAGCAGAATTTGCCAACCCCAGATACAGGCTCACAGTGCTTTTTGTAAACCTGCCCTATTTTGTGTAGCAGTGACTTGGTTCCTATTTTCTAAATTTTATTTTATTGAAGTATAGTTGGCTTATAATGTTAATTATTGTTGTACAGCACCATGATTCAGTTACGCACACATATATATGTATTCTTTTTTATATTCCTTTCCTGCTGGTTTATCACAGGATAGTGACTAGTTCCCTGTGCTATGCAGAAGGCCCTTGGTGTTCATCCATTCCATAATAGCTCCTACCTGCTAATCTCAAACTCCAGATCAACCCCAGCCCTCCCCCAAGGACAGGTTCCCAATCAACTCCTCCCCTCACCCCAGGACAGGTTGCCAAGGTTCCTATTTTTGGACCATCCCACCGTGCTGTCTCACCCTTCCATGCTTCAGTTCCAGCTTTTCCCTCTGTCTAAAGCCCCCTCTCCCCCTGTCTCCTTCAAGGTGAACTTTTTATCCCTAAAGTAACAGCCTTCCCCATATCAAGAGACAATGTAAGCCCCTCAAAATCCAATATTCCGAAGGCTATATAGTTCATTCTCTCATCGATGGTGGCAATGTTACTATGATAATAATTTATACCTATTGAGTGTTTACTGTGTGCCGAGTTTATGCTAAACCCTTTACCTGTATGTTGTTTAACCCTCTTGACAACTCCATAGGTTATGTCCAGGTGCCATTATCATTTTCTGTATTTGACCACAGGCTTAGGCAAATTAATTTGCCCCACATTACACAGCTAGGAAATAGAGGAGGAGCTCCCAGGGTTGCACCTTTCAAAACGCATTATAATTGAAATTGCCTGTGTCTGCAGCTAGGATACCCACCTCCTGAGTGCCTGGCAACATGGACATTACATCTTTGAACTCCTAGTGCCAAGCCTGGTTCCTGATAGTGGTTGACAGCCATCCATGCTTGTTGAATAATGAATGAATGAGGACTGACTCCTGACATTATTCCTCAATGTTCTCTAAATCCCTCGGCAATTTTACAATGAAACAAAGACGAGATATGAGGGACAACTATTCGAACAGATATTATTATAAAAGCCCATGTTCCTGATACCATTTAATACATTATGAAACCATCTGATAGCAGTGAAGAGATTTTTAAATCAAGGCTGTCTTTATTTGATAGAAGTAGGAAGCATTTGAGTATTTCCTCTTAGATATCAGGATCTAGGGTAAGCATTTGAAATAACCTTGGAGCTAATAAATAGCAAAGGCTGGGCCTGATGATAATGACATTGATTAATATCACAAGATCTCCTGTTCAAGAGTCATTTCAAGTTGGCAATTTAGCTTAAATGATTAAAAATTAAAGGAAGATAAAATGACTTAACCATCACACTCTTCAGCCAATACAAAGAAAAAATATTGTAGAATTATAAAATGATATTGGAATAAAGAGGAAGAGAGGAAAAATGTCAAAAGAAATGAATAGTTTTTTATCTATTGTATCAGATATGCTGATTACTAAAGTTGACAGAAGTGTCAAAATGACAATCATGAGTGTTTCATATGTATTCTCCAATATGAGAAATAAAAATATTTCTATCATTCAGACAAACCACCTACAATTTCCTGAAATATCAAGGAAAAAAATTTTAGATTACAAAGTCTACTGTAAAAGTCATTGATTCTAACTGCTATATTCTTAAATAAAAGCACCAATATAATTGCAACATTAGTAACAACTTCTTCCAATACCCAAATATCACACAATGAAAGACTGAGTAGATAAATTTTTGTAGAATTTTCCAATAATTATTGTGAATTAATTGAAGTTGCTTTTGCAGAAAATGTTTACTTAAAAAGACTAGCAATTGAGTGTTCAAGTTAAAAATAATCTTAGAAAGCACTATACATGCTATATTGGGAAAAAGTGTGCCTAAATATATATGACTGAGTATATACAAGCATATTATTGGTGGTTAAAAGCTACTTTGGGGTTTAGGCATTTATGTATCTTTTTGTTATTCTTTTGCTAATTCTAATCTCTAAATTGTGAAATAGGTATTATTTCATTAAATATAATATTTTAAATATAAACATACAATTAAAACTATGATCAGAAGCAGCCAAGGACAGAAACAAAATCCAAAAGAAAATTAAATAAATGATGTGGAAGATGAGTTTGAAGAGCTGACAAAAAATAAAGTAAAGTTAATTTCAAATAGTACCAAAATGTGTACACAATATTCATTACTTAAGTTAATGACCTCTAATCAGGAAAGCCATTATTACTTTCCAAATATTCTACTTTTTTATTCTTTTATTATAGATTTAAATTTTTGTTTCCTTTAAGTAGTGAAACATTACCTGACTACAGAGTTTTAACATTTTGATGTATATTAAGCTTTGGTGTGGCCTAGAATAACTTCAAGATTCATGGACATTGAGAAAGAACCATTTCTGATTGTAAAGTAAGAAGTTTTAAAAAAAGCCCAGTATGTACTTGGTTATCTCTTTTGGTTTTAGGTTAGAATCTTATGGAACCAGTTTTGCTTTTAAGCTTCCACCAGCTGGTATAATAAGAAACATAGCCATGGTAGTCCCAGCTGGAAAAACTCATCTTAAAATTATCCCTTGATGTGTATATTGAAACTCATACATGAGGGACATTTTCCAAATAGCCCTCTGTTTACCGAGTCCCATGAAAGTCGGGAAGTGAGAACAGTATCTTCGTTTGTCCTGCCTCAACCCAGCGCTCGTTACTCCACCTTCTTGAAGCTCTGCTCAGCTGGCCCTCTGGTTATCTGTGGACAGGTACATGCACCGCGTTTGCTGTTTGTTTTGTCGTTTTCTCCTTTGTGTGTGTGTGTGTGTGTGTGTGTGTGTGTGTTCGGTCACTCAGTCACGTCCGACTCTTGGCGACCCCATGGACCGTAGCCCGCCAGGCTCCTCTGTCCGCGGGATTCTCCAGGCAATGGTCCTGGAGAGGGTTGCCGTTTCTTCCTCCAGGGGATCTTCCCGACCCAGGGGCGGAAGTGACTTCTCCCGCGTCTGCCGCATTGCAGGCGGGTTCCTTACCGCTGAGCCACTGTGGAAGCCGACTCGTTTCCTGGGGGGACGTTGATTTCAGTTCTCTTGAAAGAACCAGTTGCTTTACTGTGACCACTCATGTAAACCACCAATGCAGACAGTGTGTAGGGAGAAACTCTGACGTACTCATTTTACCTGTTAATGGAAAAAAGAACATTTGAAACAAGAACATGGAAAGAACGAAAACGAGCGCAGTAGGCTGACACCGAAGAGAAGTGGCTCGAGTGGCTCGAGTCACAGAAAGCTGCTCCATGTTTACGCTTGGAATATCTTTGCATTGTTTTCCCCTAGCAAATACCTGCAAGAGCATGACGCCAATCTTAAAAAAAGAAATGTAACCTCAACCCGAGGTGCCTATTGGGAAATGAGAAGCCGAGTGTCAACAGTTCTAGAGTGGGTAGAATTCTAATGACTTGTACACCCTTCCTCTGAGATTCTGAAAGTATTTATCTTATACCCAGATAACTAGAGTACTGTCAAGGCAACCACCTCAGGTCCCTGGGTGCTAAGAAAAATAAGCTATATAAACGGAATGACAGAGATATACATAGGGTGTTTAGAAGCATACAATCATCTGTGTTTTTGCCAGTTCTTAAGATAATTTTCAGTCTGGTTTTCTATTGAGTATGGTTGTGTTGATTCCCATGAACTGGGTCTCAAACTTCTCACCATGTTTGTGATATATGCTCACATACTAATTTGAAAATACTTTTTATTGCCATTTTTACCATTCATTTTTTAATGTTCAAAGCTATTCTTGCTAAGTCTCAGGATAATTTATCACAACATTGTTAGATTTGATAGAAACTCTTCATAAAAGAAGGACTTTATCTTCCTTTGAATACAAACAAACCAAAGGGCATCTAATATATTTTAAATAAACTTCTTTTGTTTTAAAGATGCTATAGTGTTATAATTTTATATCTACTTTTCTTTTTAGCAAAAATACACAGTTTTTATTGTAATTTCTAACACAATGGAATGATATAATGTAAATAGATGCCTCTCATCATAATTTTTGGTTTCTAGAAATGTTCCTAATTTAAATAATTATGTATCTTGACTTTATGCCAATTAAGTTTGCTCATCTAGGGACTGAATTTTAATGAGGTCTTTGAATGAGTTTTCATTGATATGATCTTTTGGCCGGGACACAATGAAATGAGAAAAGGTTTAATCTCATATATTTTCATTTCTTCAGTATTTGAAAAAGACAGATAAGACCCTTTTCCCCCTCCCTGCCCCCCAGGAAACATCACAGAAGCAATGAGCAGAAGACGGGCTTAAGTGCATTCAAAGATCATTTCCTTCCTAACACTTGAAGTCAACAGGGTTCATCTCAAAAATGCAGTATAAAGTGTTCACCTACCCTCTGTTAGAAAATTAAAATAAGAAACACAGTGGCCAAGCTTGGTCTTGCTTGAATTAGCTAGTTTTAGGGTGGCTGCCTCTAAAATCTGGAGCTGGCTGCATTAAAATAAACAAAACCAAACCAGAAGAGGCATCACCTGCCGTGTTGAACTGTGAGGTACACGCGTCTCCCTGTGACTGGACAGAGCATAGATCCCTGGAGGAAGAGGATTTTATTAACTAAATGCCTAACAGCTGCCTTGCAAGCCTGAGCCTAGATAAAGTAAACAAGCTGCAAATCTGTGCACCCTGCATGAAGGCCACACAATCCAGGCTGATCACTTCAGGGCTCATGTTACTGTGACTGAATAAGAGTAACCAACCAGCAGATCCTTGCCGAATTTTAACAACTACTGATGAGGAAATCGAAACAGATGGATCATTATGACATGTGGGATTATGATGAATTAGCGTTGTGATCAAAGGCTTCGAGGAGGTGGGATTACTGACCCCATGGAGGAAGAGTTCTCATCTCTCTCTAGAAAGCCAAACATTTGGTCCTTTCATCCCCAATTGATAGAAACATGACAAACTTTATATGAGCAAAAGAACAGCAAACAACTCTGGATTTACAGTTTAATGAAGACAAGATTTTTGATGTAGAAGCTTCCCAAAGATAAACAAAATAAACAACAGATATGAGTAACTGTTTGGAGAAATCCACCTTTTCGATAGGAATGTGAGGAGCCGTCACTTTAAGGATGGCAATAATACCTGGAACATGGCTGTCGTTTAGTAAATGCTTCTGAATGAATTAGCGTTGTGAAATGCAGAAATTCATGTAGTTGGCTCCTTCTAACATGAGGTTGGGTAAATGGATTATGCTGACTTTTTCCAGTGTGTGTCATATGATAGCGCACATGTAAACCGAGGAGACCGTTGTATGTGTAGAAGATAGAGGTGCAAGAATCTTACCGTGTAGGTCAAGGTCAGCACATACTGCAGCACTGTGTGGTATTTCTCCTCCTCCAGACCTTCCCTTTGCATAATTCTGCTCGATATTGTGTAATATAACAAGCTGGATTTTTTCCTGTGTAAGTTCCAGAGAGTGGGAAAGTGCTGTTGGTTTCTGTTTCCTACTGAGGCACTTAGACAGCTGTCTCTGGCTTTCATGCACTACGCAGTGATCCCCTGGATCGCCTTGAATGGGACACGACTCCTAGATCAAAGCCTGCCTGTTGCATTTCCTCTGCACATATTCAGACTTACCTGTCCACCAGTGGGAAGCACACTTTACCTTTTAACATCAAGAGGACATAATATATCCTTGTCTTGTCTCTCTAGACACCACGACGTGCTGAGAGTGTGAGCAACGTGCTCACGCTCAGTTGTGTCCGACTCTGTGACCCCATGGACTGTAGCCCCCAAGGCTCCTCTGCCCCTGGGATTCTAAGCAGGAACACTGGAGCAGGTTGCTGTTTCCTCCCCCAGCAGATCTTTCCACCCCAGGGATCGAACCCGTGACTCCTGTATTGCAGGCGGACTCTTTACCTGCTGAACCACTGGGGAAGGCCCTAGATAACATGAGTGTTGTCTTCAGACTTGGTGTCAACGCTCTGACAGTCCACTAGAGAAATCTGTCGATGAGGCAAAGCTACGTTTCTTAGACTTCCTGCAGCCAGGGAGGACCTCACTGAGAGTTAATAACTTCTCAGAACAGGAAATGAGGCCAGGTACTTAAGCTGTGGTGGGGACAGGACATGTAATTTTGACAGGTCCCACAGAGGAGGTAAATGCTTTGGTGTGGACAGCAATACTGGGTCCTGAGGTGAGTGTCCATAGGCAAACTGAGTCTCGATGAATATGCTCTTCAGTTGATTTATAGCTTTAGGTTCCAAGTGCAAGTATTCCTTGAAGCAAGAAACTAGCTTAATTTTCTTTAGTCCATGTCATGTAGTAATACAGAAATAAGACCTTATTTTGGTTTCAGTTCTCACTAATTATATTTTCAAAGTGCTATCTCTTAAGTTTATTTTTAGTTTGGTATATTGATAAACATCCATTTTGCTGTCTTCTATGATTTTGGAGAAACTTAACAAAACTGATCATAATTTTTTTTTTAGAAACCCCTTATAAAATACAATTTTCTCCAGACCTTGGCATGATTTCCAAGTATAATAAATGCCTACTTATAGAGACACAGTGAATCCTTCCTATGTCTCCCATTTTAATAAATGAACTAGTTGACTGTTAGTTAAATAGGGGAATATTTAATGATTTTTTTTAGTGGAAATAAAAATTGGACATGGGCTAAAAAAAAGTCTTAAATGTTCTTAACATATACAAAAAAAGTTATTCATGGAAGTGTTAGCTAACCTTTTTGTGGTTATCATTTCACAATAGATGCTTGTATCAAATCATCACGTTGTATACCTTAAACTTACACAACGTTGGATGTCATGGTATCTCCATAGATCTGAAAAATAAAGGAAATTCAAAGTATTACAAAACAGCAAGAAGAAACCACAGCTGCGCAGCTCTCATTTTTCAGCAAGAGCACTGGACTACTTTGAGTGTTTCCAGCTCGAACTGTTGAATGATTTATAGTGGCATGTTAGATCCTTTGATTCTCAAAACAACATTAGGAGGTCAACATTAGGGATGTGTCGTATCGCCAGTGCGAGGCGCTAGGGGCCGGTGTGCCTTTCCTGGCCTCACACGGCTGGTGGGTGGCAGAGTGTGAGCGTGAGCGTGCGTCCAGCCCCTCACACGGCGACTTTGTCACAGTGAGCGGATTGTCGCCATGAAACCACGGACTTCCAAAACACTTTACGTTTTCTTTGATTTCACTTAGCATCTTAACAATAAGCTTTACTAGTATTTTTTATACCATGTGTTACAAGTAGGAACGAGAGCTAACAAGCGCACATAAAATCTTATATTTTTTCAGTTTATTTAAAAATAGCAATTCTGTTAAAGTTGATCATTACCTAAATATTTCCAGTTTTAGGAGGCATGGTGGTGGTGGTTTAGTCGCTAAGTCGTGTTGGATGGTTTACGACCCCCTGGACGGTAGCCCACCGGGCTCCTCTGTCCATGGGATTCTCCAGGCAAGAATACTGGAGTGTGTTGCCATGCCCTCCTCCAAGGGATCTTCCCAACCCAGGGATGGAACTCAGACCTCCTGCCTTGCAGATAAGTTATCTACCAACTGAGCCACAAATGGGAGCCACTGAGGAGGCATAAGTATTTACAAATTCATTTGGAGTTTTAGAATATTTCCAATATTATGTGTAGGAGATTGTTAAACTCTATTGTTTTAAAAACATGGAATACACATGTGGACTCGTGGCTGATTCATGTCAATGTATGGCAAAACCCACTACAATATTGTGGGGTGGTCAGCCTCCAATAGAAAGAAATAAATTAAAAAAAAATAAAAAAACATGAAGTCTATCTATCTATCCATATATATCTATATACATAAATAGTTATGACTGATTCTCATTGTTGTACAGCAGAAACCAACATAATATTGTAAAGCAATTATCCTCCAATTAAAAAAAATAATGAAAACAAGTTTTAAAAAGGGAATCAAACTTTAAAATAATAAAATATAAAATAAAAACATGGAGATAACCACTTTCTCCTCCTCACATAGCACAATGCATACACACATTTCATTCTTAGGGATTTCACAAAATAAGATGTAGTTCTCCAAACACTAATTAAAGACTGCTATGTTTATTTTTTATTTCAAACAAATGTATATAAACATTTAGTCATCAAATATGATTAAATTCTACAACAAAATTGAATTTAAAGCCTGTTTGCTCTACACTCTGCAACTGTGCGGCATGCTTATTGTGCCCCTCACATCTTGCACTCCGGGTGTGCGTGCAGTGTCTGCGTCCTCTCTGGCCCCAGAAAGGCCTTCCTTGTTCCCCTGCCCTGGCTGTGTCACTTCCCACAGTTCCATATTCAAATTTGACCTGTCAATCATATCTGTACATGAATACTATTATCTGGGAGACGCTGTGATTTTGGGCTCAGTGTGATGCAACTGCTGGTTGGACTTGAAAAGGATTTTAACTCGCTGCACTAAAGCAGCTAGATACTATTTTTTAAACAAAAATGTTAATAATTTCCTGAAAGTAGTAAATTCCATTTTTTTAGTATTTGTATTTTTAGCAGCAAGCAAAGGGATTTAGAGGAAGTGAAAGTTCTGTGTATTTTGACATTTTAAAAGATTGTTGAGCTGAGAAATTTAAAGATGCTTATTTTAACAGTTTTTAACAGTATCTTACCAATTTCAGAGATCTGGAAATAACATAGAGTAGATATAATGTCTGGCAAATCTTACCATTCCCAACGGTGAACTAAACGGCTGAATGAAACTACAGCCACATTAACACATTGCTGTTACTGGCAGAGCGGTCCTGTTGGAGAGGGAACTAGGATGGTGACGGCTTAGGAAGGAGAAAGACAATTGGCAACTTGCGTGTGTTAGATGTATGTTTAGCCCATAACTAGTAGGGTCTATACGCCTTTTGAAATAATTGGCAATGTGTCTGTGTGTGCGTTAAATGTTTGTTTGACCCATATCTAGTAGGGTCTAGACACATTTTCAGATGCAGCAGTTAGCTGCACTTTAATACTTTTCTCCAACCATGTTTAGCTTTGTTTGTTGTCAAAAGCTCAAAAGAAATTTGTTGTAAATTCTTATCCCATATAAAAATAATGATGTATTATTCATACATCATTCATAAAGGTGGGTTTCTAATACTTTCTGGTTTATGAAAGACTTGTCCTATATCTAGCCTCATCTCCCCTTTTGTGCATAATATGGTCTCCTTTGTGGTCCCATTTTGCATTCAAAGATGTGGAAGCCCATCCAGTTTTAGTAATCAAACAAACAAACAAACATTCTCAGCATTAAGGGCCTGGAGTACGTCTTCCTACTCCACATACAGTGCTCTTTCTAGCTGACAGGGGCCGCCAGTCTTATGCTAGTCCCGTGTGGAAATGGGGCAGGGACTCCAGGGCACTTCCTTCAAAGTGTTGACCAGGAGGTCCCAAGGATGAAATAGAATTTGAATGCCCACCTATCAACCTTGTCTCTCTTTAAAATTGACTGTGGAGCCCAGTGTTCAGCTATGGTTAGAGATAAAATGATTGTTACAAAAATTCTATTACCAGTAATGGTTCCCACCTGCACATAAGCCAGAGGACAAACGTTTCTAATGTTGTTATCAGTAATATTTGGTCCCTTTTCATTCTGACATAATGGAAAATGAAATGGTGCCAAATTCTCAGAACGTCAGAGTTACTTTGTGTTGTTAAGCTGAATACTTGCTGCATACAAAAAAAAAAAAAAAAAAAAAAAAGTTGGCGGCAGGGGGAAGGCTGTATTTTGTGCAGCGTTCTGTCAAATCCTTCCAAAAATAGGATGTGATTGCTTCCATATGCAATCCATATTCTATCTGGATGAACTTATATCTCAGAGGACGAGGCCATTCTGTAGGAAGTGAAGTTATTTAAAGAAATGGAACATCTGTGTTTTCTACACTTGAACTATCAATGAGCAATTAACTCTTTGTTCAGACCCTGAGACCTTTAGAGAAAAAGCAATTTAAATATTAGAAACTGCACTTCTGCTTTGTCTTAAAATATTTTTAAAAAATTACTAATTTGAGTTTTCAGTAACGTTTTAGTAGGCTAAAAAAATTGAGATTATTTACTATGGGAAATAGAGCTACCCCATGGGAAAAAATAAGCCTCATATTTTGTAGTAATACAATCCTTTTTTAGCAGCTGTGATTGTCATAACATTGACTTATGGGTGTGCAAGTTTCTCCAGCAAAGGTTATTTTAAGGACCTAAGATGATCCCTCATGATGTTAATAACTGGTATACTGAGAATTTGCAAGTCCAGATGGAGATGAATTTGAGAGCTTTGCCCAGGCTCTTGTCTTCCCCTGGTGTTTTTCCCATCCCTCTGCAGTCTGGCCAAATCTGCCTCATTCACAAGTTCTCATTCACCTTCCTGCAGGTTACATCCTGCAGGAAGACCTTCTCACTCTCTGCAGAGTCAATCCTTCTGTCCTTGTGTTCCAACAGCTCTGAACCAGCGTCAGATTGAAAACATCCTGTGACAATGTTTCCAGTTATTCTCCCCTTCTATAGATAATTCCTTTATAAACTGGAATTCCCCACATTTATCTTCAAATGTTCATATTCATAGTAGGTATTCAGAATTGTTTGCTAGACTAAATGAATTCACAACATAACACCATTTTCAATAGAAAAGGTACCTGCAAATGAAAGTTTAAAAACGAAAAAAAAAAAAAAAAACCCTGCCTGCTTCCCAGGCAACATCAATAGAGCAGACTCTTTCCTTTTCCAAGGCAGCTTTGCATCCTGTGATATTTTAATTTTCCTTACAGTTTTTCATTATCCACCCATTGAAATTTCAACACATTTACTTGCATCTCGGTTTCATCTTTCTTTTCCTATTTCTGAAAGTCCTTGTTTTCATAAAATGAATTAAAAAGTAAACAAACTATTTTCCGCAGTTTTTATCAGTAATATTTTAAACATATTTTTCCTCTTCATGATGAATATAATGTGTCTGTTCTTTAAATGTTTCATCCTTTCACAGTCCCTTTTTTTTTTAATCCTTCCATCAGAAGAGGTCTTTCTGGGCACGTTGTTCTGACAGGCACGTTCATGGACTACCCTGTCCTGTTAGGATTCTCGGCTCAGAGCCTGAGCCGGAGGGCACGGTGATGAGCGTACTCTGTGGCAGCATCTTCTGTTCCTGGGATAACAGTCCTTATGTTTCTGTAAATTTTTTCCAACCTAACTAATGCACATTTATGATCAAAATTTTCATTGCAGTGCTCTTTATAATTATGAAAAAATGAAAATTACCTGAATTCCAACCTTAAGGAATTTCTCACATAAACTTTGGTCATCTATACAGTGAAATGCAGTTTAGTTATTTAAAATTATACATATTGACATGGAAATGGATTTTCTGATACAAAAAAAAGATTTCAAAGGGTAGTACAATGCCATTTTTCATAGTCGTGATTTATATTTATGCTCTGTAGATGTAAAAGTATGAAGTATATGCCATGCTGTTAGCAGTGTTTGACTCTGGATGGTACAATTATGGCGACATTACTTTTTTTTTATCTTATTGGGTATATATACATGTGTGTGTATACGTGTGTGTGTGTGTGTGTGTGTGTACACATGTGTGGGTGTGTGTATATATACACACACCCACTCGGCAAGCCGAGCAACTCTAGTGGTAAGGAACCTGCCTGCCAGTGCAGAAGATATAAGGGGCACAGGTTCGATCCCTGGGCCACAAGATCCCCGGGAGGAGGAAATGACAACCTGCTCCAGTATTCTTCCCTAGAGAATCCCATGGACAGAGGAGCCTTGTGAGCTATGGTCCTTAGAGTCGTTAAGAGTCAGAAACGACTGAAGCGACTTAGCACACACGCACACATTTCACTAAAGTGAAATGTATTGTATAAAAAATGAAAAATAAAAGAAAAGTTAAGATTAAGAGACCATAGTGCTGCCTAAGGAAGAAATGTGAGTTCCAATAAGCATTCTTGATGGCAAATGCAAGGTCCATTTTCCCATCATCTGATGGATTACAGGACGATGTTGAATGGATGCTGGTACCTGCAGTCTGATCTGACAGCCCTCTAATGAGAATGGCCACATCGCTGGCTCTTCAGCAGTGGGAAGCAGAGTGGGGCAAACTCTAGAATTAATGCAGAGCAGAAACTGACCTCCTGTTACTGAACTAAGGTCCAGCTGCCCACTGGAGAGCCAGCACTCAAGAAGCAGGTGTTGGTAGAAAGAAAAGGTTGCTGGAGGCTTCTGAGGAAACATGGTCACTGGGGAAGGGAGTGGCAGGCCACTTCAGCATTCTTGCCTGGAAAGCCCCATGAACAGTATGAAAAGGCAAAAAGATATGACACTGAGAGATGAACTCCCCAGGTTGGTACGTGCCCAATATGACACTGGAGATCAGTGGAGAAATAACTCCAGAAGGAATGAAGAGGCTGGGCCAAAGTGGAAACAGCACCGAGTTGTGGATGTGACTGGTGATGGAAGTAAGGTCCGATTCTGCAAAGAACAATACTGCATAGGAAGGAACCTGGAATGTTAGGTCCAAACTGGAAGTGGTTAAACAGGAGATGGCAAGAGTGAACACAGACATTTCAGGAGTCAGTGAACTAAAATGGACTGGCATGGGTGAATTTAACTCAGATGACCATTATATCTACTACTGTGGGCAGGAAGGAATCCCTTAGAAGAAATGGAGTAGCCCTTGCAGTCCACAAAGTGAGAAATGCAGTACTTGTATGCAATCTCAAAAACGACAGAATGATCTCTGTTCATTTCCAAGGCAAACCATTCACTATCACAGTAATCCAAGTCTATGCCCCGACCAGTAATGCCAAAGAAGCTGGAGTTGAATGGTTCTATGAAGACCTGCAAGACCGTCTAGGACGCACACCCCCCAAAGTTGCCCTTTTCATCATAGGGGGCTGGAATGCAAAATAGGAAGTCATGAGACCTGGAGTAACAGGCAAGTTTGGCCTTGGAGTACAGAATGAAGCAGGTTAAAGGTTAACAGATGCACGAGTCATAGCAAAACCATCTTCCAACAACAAAGACATGACTCTAAACATGGACATCACTAGATGGTCAATACCAAAATCAGATTGATTATATTCTCTGTAGCCAAAGATGGAGAAGCTCTATACAGTCAGCAAAAACAAGACTGGCAGCTAATTGTGGCTTAGATCATGAACTCCTTATTGCCAAATTCAGACTTAAATTGAAGAAAGTAGGGAAAACCACTAGCCCATTCAATATGACCTAAATAAAAGCCTTTACAATTATACAGTGGAAGTAACAAATAAATTCAAGGAATTAGATCCAATAGAGTGCATGAAGAACTATGGATGGAGGTTCATAACATTGTACAAGAGGTGGTGATCAAGACCATTCCCTAGAAAAAGAAATGAAAAAAGGCAAAATAGTTTTCTGAGGAGGCCTTACAAATAGCTGAGAAAAGAAGAGAAGTGAAAAGCAAAAGAGAAAAGGAGAGATATACCCATCTGAATGCAGAGTTCCAAAGAATAGCAAGGAGAGATAAGAAAGCCTTCCTCAGTGATCAATGCAGAGAAATAGAGGACAACAATAGAATGGGAAAGACTAGAGATCTCTTCAAGAAAATTAGAGATACCAAGGGAACATTTAATGCAAAGATGGGCTCAATAAAGGACAGAAATGGCATGGATCTAACAGAAGCAGAAGATATTAAGAAGAGGTGGCAAGAATACACAGAAGAACTATACAAAAAAGATCTTCACGGCCCAGATAATCACAATGGTGTGATCACTCACCTAGAGCCAGACATTCTGGAATGTGAAGTCAAATGGGCCTTAGGAAGCACCACTATGAACAAAGCTGGTGGAGGTGATGGAATTCCATCTGAGCTCTTTCAAATCCTAAACGATGATGCTGTGAAAGTGGTGCACTCGATATGCCAGCAAATCTGGAAAACTCAGCAATGACTGCAGGACTGGAAAAGGTCAGTTTTCATTCCAATCCTAAAGAAAGGCAATGCCAAAGAATGCTCAAACTACCGCACAATTGCACTCATCTCACATGCTAGCAAAGTAATGCTCAAAATTCTCCAAACCTGGCTTCAAAAGTACATGAACTGTGAACTTCCAGATGTTCAAGCCAAATTTGGAAAAGGCAGAGGAACCAGAGATGAAGTTTCCAACATCTGCTGGATCATAGAAAAGGCTAGAGAATTCCAGAAAAACATCTACTCTGCTTTATTGACTATGCCAAAGCCTTTGACTTTGTGGATCACAACAAACTGTGGGAAATTCTGAAAGAGATGGGAATACCAGACCACTTTACCTCCTGAGAAATCTGTTTGCAGGTCAAGAAACAACAGTTAAAACCAGACGTGAAACAATGGACTGGTTCCAGATTGGAAAAAGAGTACATCAATGCTGTATATTGTCACCCTGCTTATTTAATTTCTACAGAGAGTACATCATGCTAAATGCTGTGCTGGATGAAGCACAAGCTGGATCAAGATCGCTGGGAGAAATATCAATAACCTCAGATATGCAGATGACACCACCTTAATGGCAGAAAGCCAAGAGAAACTAAAGAGCCTCTTAATGAAGGTGAAAGAGAAAAGTGAAAAAGCTTGATTATTTTAAGTACAGTTAATCTTTATTTCCAGGGCTGGTTTGTTTCCATTTCCCTGAGCCCAATTCTCAGAACTGTGTAAGATAGAACAGCTTATGTCGTGGCTACAGTATGCTCATCATGTTATTACCTTCTTCCACCTACTGGGGGATTCAGTATCTGCAAAACAGCTCATACAGCGTGGCTAAGAATATTATGTACAGCCCTGAGGAGGAACGGAGGTCCTTGCTTTTGTTTAATGACTAAATTATTATTATTTTGTTCTATGGGACTGCTTGTCTTTGCTTCTGCATTTTTGCACTTCTCTGATTAAATTTATTCTTTGGCTAAAGTTTTTCTGCAGACAGAAGGCAGACAGGAGACACCTGCGTTGGGGGAAGATAGGTGGCCATTTCTATTCTAGGAAGACCCCATAGAATCCTGCTCCATTTCACTGGCAATGGTTGTCGAGGGTTTTTAGAGGCTGAAGACAGAAAACCATAAATGCAGGGACTTGCATACATCACGCATTTATTTTCATTTGGAGAATCATCACTCTACAGTTGGTGTGTGCTGTCCACCGACATGGATCAGCCACAGGTGTACACATGTCCCCGCCCTCTGAGCCTCCCTCCCACCCCACTGGGCAGTCACCGAGCCGGGCTGAGCTCCCTGTGTTTGCAGCAGCTCTCCACTCGCTGTCTGTCTCACACACGGTGACGTGCATGTTTCCACCCTACTTTCTCAGTGCATCCCACCCTCTCCTCTGCACTGTGTCCACAAGTGTGGTCTCTACACCTGCATCTCCATTCCTCCCCTGCAGACAGCTTCATCAGTACCGTTTTTCTAGACTCCATATATATGCATTGATATACAATATTTGTTTTCCTCTTTCTGATTTACTTCACTCTGTATAACAGGCTCTGAGTTCATCCACCTCACTAGAACTGGCTTAAATTCCTTTCTTTTATGGCTAATATTCCATTAAGTGTGTGTGTGTGTGTGTGTGTGTGTATACATATATATATGTATATATATATCTCACATCTTCTTTATCTGTTCATCTGTTGATGGACATCTAGGTTGCTTCCGTGTCCTAGCTACTGTAAATAGTGCTGCCATGAACACTGGGGCACATGTGCCTTTTTCAATGATGCATTTCTCAGGGTGTATGCACAGTCATTGGATTGCTTGGTCATAGAGGAGCTCTATTTTTAGTTTTCTAAGGCATCTCCACTCTGCTCTCCATAGTGGCTGTGTCAATTTATGTTCCCATCAACTGTGCAAGAGGGTCCCCTTTCCTCCACACCCTCTCCAGCATTTATTGTTTTTTTTTTGTTTGTTTTTGTTTTTTTTTTTTTTTTGATGATGGCCATTTGACCAAAGCAAGATGATACGAGGTGCCACTTCTTGATCCCAGGTCAGAAGTCCTTTCAGCTGTTCAGACTGGTGTTCAGCTGAGCAGGGGACAAAGTAGTGTGGCAGATATATGGGGCCCAGTGGTGAGAGCAAGAACAGTATCCTGAAGCCAAACCCCTCAGTTAGCTATTGAACACCCTGAGTCTCTGGGCAGACCTGTGGTCTGGGGGCCCAACTGGGCACAGGAATAGAGTGGCACTGTCCAGGCCTGTGGGGAAAAAGCCCACAGGCGCCAAAGAGAGCAAGTGAGGGCTAGGTCAGTTCAGAAATTAGAAGCGAAAGAAGAAAGCAGAGGCAAGATCCGCCAGCAGCCTGCAAGTTCTCCCGTCAACCTTCTCCAGGTCAGAGGTGGCGGAGAACCCAGGGTGTCCTGGCGTCATCATTTTTTTAGGGTTTTTTTTTTTTTAATTTTTTTATTTTTAGACTTTACATAACTGTATTAGTTTTGCCAAATATCAAAATGAATCCACCACAGGTATACACGTGTTCCCCATTCTAGGGTTTTGTCCTTTGCCAACAAAGGTCCATCTAGTCAAAGCTATGGTTTTTCCAGTAGTCATGTATGGATGTGAGAGTTTGACTATAAAGAAAGCTGAGCACCAAAGAATTGATGCTTTTGAACTGTGGTATTGGAGAAGACTCTTGAGAGTCCCTTGGACTGCAAGGACATCCAACCAGTCCATCCTAAAGGAAATTAGTCCTGGGTGCTCATTAGAAGGACTGATGCTGAAGTTGAAACTCCAGTATTCTGGCCACCTGATGCAAAGAGCTGACTCATTGGAAAAGCCCCTGATGCTGGGAAAGATTGAAGGCAGGAGGAGAAGCGGATGACAGAGGATGAGAAGGTTGGATGGCATCATTGACTCAATGGATATAGTTTGAGCAAGCTCCAGGAGTTGGTGATGGACAGGGAGGCTTGGTGTGCTGCAGTCCATGGGGTTGCAAAGAATTGGACATGACTGAGCAACTGAACTGAACCTCCCTTGAGAGGGCAGGGTTGGCGCTAGCCACAGTGAAGCTCCACTGGGATGTGACCAGCTTAGAATCTGTAAGTCAAGGAGCAAGACTGTTCATCTTTCAGTGTTCACCTTCGGTCTGGGCTGGGCCAGTCAGCTGTGGGTGTGTACAAGAGCTCAGAGTGCCCATGAGGTGAGACAGAGCCGGAGGTGCCGTGTGAGCAGGTTCATGAGGATACAGAAGGGCACGTGCTGTGAAGAATAAGGAACCACATGCTCTGCAGGAAATCCCTTTCCTTGGGGGGATGCTGACACTCTGGCAAAGGCAATGGTCATTTTCTGGATTGTGAGGGCTGAGCTGAGTCTGGGAGGGGACGTGCTTTCCAACAGAAGGAAATGCACCCTTCCATGGGGTTTACACTGATTTCATGACATTTCTTTGGCACCCGTGATTCATATAACCTCCAGGTAAATGTCTCGGCCTTTCTTTAAAAAAAAAAAAAATTGATTTCCATTTAACATCTTCATGCTCTTGTTAAAATTTAATCTTCAAAAAGTAAGATCATGATTGTCAGGTAGATATAGAATAAACATGTGGATTCTTTTATTTCATTTAATTCATTTGTCAGTGACACAAAAAGTAAGATGTTATGACTAATTTGGAGAGCCCTTGCAAAGTCAGGTATATGATCATTTAACAAATTTTAGCTTAAGATAATTAAGTTGTTTGTTTAACGTTATAGGTAAGGGTCCAAAAGGCCATACATTTTGGAGTTATCTGTTTCAGAGGGAAAAATAGTTGTACTGCTATCAAACAAAAGTAATGAATGTGAAATTTGAAGGGCAGGAATAGAGACATAGATGTAGAGGAGAGATTTATGGCTAACGCAGAGGTGGAGAAGGAGAGGGCAAGATGAATTGAGAGAGGAACATTTCTGTATCTGTACCACTATGTATAAATAGACAGCTAGTGAGAACTTGACGTGTAACACAGGGAGCTCAGCTTGGTGCTCTGTGGTGGCCTGGAGGGGTGGGGTGTGTACACACACACACACACAGCTGATTCATGTTGTTGTACAGCAGAAAGTCACACAACATTGTAAAGCAATTATATTCCAATTAGAACAATTGAAAAAATAATGAGTGTAACAAGTCAACAAGTAACTTCACCAAATTTGATTCTTTTAATATCAATAGTAAATAAGGCACTGAACTGAATACATTCCTTGAGATGATTCTTGAGTGCTCTTTGCCCCGAATGACGTTGAAATGACAGGCCACCGTCTTTGTGCCTCGTGTCCATGTTTTTGATAATCTTCCCGACGCTTTGTACTTCTATCCTTTGTTTTCCTTACTTTATCTTTTATCCTCCAGCCTCGAGGGGTTTGATTCCCTGGGCAAGTCTGTTATTCTATCAGCTCTTCTTAGGTCAAGAAATGCGCTCGGGTTTGAAATGGAGAAAGATTGCCTGATGCTGACACGTTAGAGTATGTGAATAAATGCAACCTTGGATAAAATTTAGCCTCTGGTGATGAGAGAAAGCCCTGCTGCATCTGTGAATGTTCACCTCCACAGCAGTACTCATAGCCCGGCTTAAGCATGCAGAGTAACCGCTATGTGAAGTTGTTTTTTTTTTGTTTGTTTGCTTTTTTTGCTGTTGCCTTTACAAAAGTAATATAATCAAGACAGGTTTAGTTATTTTTGTGTTTTACATCAAGAGACTGGACCATTCTGGGACTATGAGTGGGGACACTATTATTGATGGTCAAGTTCCTTGGTAAATCTGAAATTTCCTAATGTCATAATTTCTAAAATGTATGGTTATTTCCACAAAAGACAAAGATGGGTTTAACTTGTTCCAATGAAAGATATTTTAATCTAGTATAGATCTTTTGTTGAAATATTAATGAGATGAATCATAACTTCATTTCCTTTATATTTTTCCCTCCTTAATAGTTCTTTTTCTTCCTAATGTTTTCCTAAAATTCCAACTTCTAGAACATTCCTTCTATCAAATCCAGTCTACTAGAAAGAAGCTAGTATCCTTTCAGTGTCTGCTTCGTGTCTTCCTGAGATAGCTAAATTTTTTTCTCATTGTCCCATTAGCACCATAACTTTCTCCAAATCTAGAATAGCCTGAGAAAAGAAGGTATGGAAGGGGGCGACAGAAGATGAGACGGTTGGATGGCATCACTGGCCCAATGGACATGAGTTTGAGCAAATTCCGGGAGATGGTGAAGGACAGGGAAGCCTGGTGTGCTGCAGTCCATGGGGTCACAGAGTTGGACACGACTTAGCGACTGAACAAGAAGAACAAAGGCAGTAATGAAAAGAGAAAATGTTCAGTTACTAAGGATAGAACTTCAAATCCTTGAGCTAAGTATGAGTTATGTTGTTTTATATCATGGAGCATTATCTGGGCTAAGCCCTTCATTACAAAAGCAAAATTAGAGATAGATAGTGCTCTGCCAAGGTCACACAATCAAGGTGGTGTCTAGGACCCTGCGTTGACTCCTAGTACAGACAGTATTACATGTTACACATTTAGGAAATTACCGTCATAAGGAAGACTTAGATATATTTTCAATGTGTGTGTGTGCACTTAGTTGTATCCAACTCTTTGCACCCCCATGGACTGTAGCCCGCCATGCTCCTCTGTCCGTGGAATTTTCCAGGCCAGAATACTGGAGTGGGTTGCCATTCCTCTTCCAGGGGGTCTTTCCACCCCAGGGATCCAACTCACGTCTCTTGCGTCTCCTGTACTGGCAGGTGGATTCATTACCACTTAGCCACCTGGGAAGCTCTATATTTTCAATAATCCTAGAGAAATGTGCCACATTTTGTTTTCTTGAAATAAGAAGATGTTCTATTCCTAGTTAATATGTATGTACAGGGATATAAATTTTAGAAATCACTGAGGGTGCTAACACACTCTGATTGGTCTGATAAAGGAAAAACCAAATTCCAAAGGCTCATGTTGAGAGTAAGATGAAGTTCCCAATAGATCTTCAACTGCCATCCCCAATTTCTTACCAGGAAGTCCTGCTCATGATGGCACAGGACACAACTGAGCGACTGATCTGATCTGATCTGATCTGAATCTTTATTTGTGTGCACCCAGAGCTGACTCCATGGCCTTTATTGCTTTTGCCAGAGAAGCATGTGTTCATGGTCAGCATGGACAGCTGTCATTTTTTAAAATCAACTTTATTGAGGTATGATTTCCATACAATGAAACATACTCATTTTAAATGTATGGTTCAATGAATTTTGAGAGTATTTACAACCAAATAACCACTACCACAATCAAAATACAGAAAGATTCCACCAACCCATGAAGTTCTGGGACAGCCATCAGTTTTGATTTTCACAGAATGCCTGCTTAGACACTTGGCCTGTTGCCTGCCTGCGATGGTGCTGTTAAGCCAGCCTTGCAGACTCTGAGGATCTTTGTAAAATAGAGCACAGTTGTGAATGTGATACAATAGACTGTGGGTCCTGTTTTAAATGACTAAGTCACGGCGTCAGATATTGTGTTTTGCCCCTGGCAGTGGTTCTTATTTGTAGTGAGCCTCCTCACACACACATATCTAATTCTGTGATGTTGTTTTTGAAGAGGAAGAAATGCCTTTCCAAATCCTTCTAACGATCAGTGTCTGCCCAAAGGCTGAAGAGCTTGTGCACGTCGCTAGTTATTAAAATGGATCATCCCTCTGAAGAGCTTGTGCACGTCGCTAGTTATTAAAATGGATCATCCCTTTTTAGAAGATGACGATGGTTTGGCTTATCAGATGGTCTCCAGACCTCCCGTCATGGTGTGACAGGTGCCATCGTTTTTTAGGTGTGGGCTTGCAAAGCTAGCACAGCGAGGTGGCTTTTGTACTTAAAAATCACCATGCTAGAAACTCAGTTACTGTTCCACTAGGCCAGTGATGACGTTTGAATCATGGTCTCAAAAACTAAAGAAACAACTTGTATTGATGAAGCTAAATTAAAGGACAAAGACCATTATAATTCTATAAAAAATAAAGTAAAGCAGCTAATTATTCCTATTAAATAACCATATCACAAATGTGATATGGTTTTTTTTAAATGTCATTTTCATTCAGATACTATTGCCCTGCTTTCTAGAAAATAAAACTAAAATGTTAAAAATAAATACATATAGTAACCCAAAGGAAAAATAAATTTCAGTGGTATCCTTTGGTTGATTATTGAATAAGCTCCACTAATTCCTCCTTGCAAACTCCATTTAATTCTGCTTCCTTTCATCTTGTTTTCATTATAAATTATTTTATTCTCTATAATGAGGAAAGAACAGAACATAAAGTCAGATAATGGGATCTATTCCCACCAGATTAAAAGTTATTTCTTGCTGACTGATCAAAAGTTTGAAGACTTTATGAGTTGTTGTGACCTGTGCACAAAATTGTGTAGCCTTAAAGGTTTTGCACTAAATTTAAAATGAATGTGTGATGAATTAAGTTTTAAAGGCAAGTAGATAGTATGTCCTTCTACAAATATTTTGGCATGGAGAAAAGTAGCTTTGAGTCTACTTATATAGGTCCGGCATTGGATTTAGCTTGGACATCCTTCTACTGAAAGGTGAAACTTGAGGTTTAGAATAAAGCCTGTTACCCAGAGGAGTGGGACACAGTTGCCTAGGACGGATACCTCTGAACACCCTGCTGTTCTTGGAAGCTGACCAGGGTGTGATGCGCTACACCTGGAGCTTTTAACACCAGGCTGTAGGCTCATCAGGGCCTTCCATCCTTTTGCAAAGACCTTTCATCTGTGATCAAAGTCTTCCTACCTTCCTTTCTACCCTAAAAATAACCTGCTGCTTTGGGCCATTCTCTACTAACCTGTGTCCTAATGGTTTTCACTCTCATCATGTTCTACAAAGCTGTTATGTAGTTTAATACACTGGGTCAGCACACAGGCTTTGCCACTAACTAGGGAACAAAATCCTAACTCTACCAGTCAGCAGGGTACCTAACCGAAAATTCTAGACCATCCCATCACGCAAGCATCACTTAGACTGCCTTACCCTTCACTTCCCTTATCTGTGAGATGGAGACAATGACGTGCCTTAAACTAAATGGCCTAGTGTCCGGGGTGCACAAAAGACGAGCCGCCGTCGGTATCCGTCTGAAATTATCTTAGGTGTGCGGTCAGCGCATCACCACGTAGTGTACACATTGCCATCTATTTAGTGTACGTTTTTAAGTTAAGTTATTTAAATTTTTTAAAATTAACTAATTTTGAAAATCGTGGCAGCCCTGGGTCCTCGTCGCTGCCTGCGCTTCCTCTGGTTGCAGCGGCCGCGGCCGCTCTCTGTCGCAGAGCGCAGGCTTCCCGTCGCGGCGGTCTCCTTACCGTGCAGCGCAGGCGCTGGGCGCAGAGCTTCCATAGCTGCCGCACGCATGCTGTTTTGCCATGGCATGGGCGATCTCCCTGGACCAGGGATCGAACCCGTGTCCCCGGCGTGGGCAGGCGGGTTCTAGAATTAACCACTAGACCCCCAGGGAAGTACTTAGTGTTCTTTGTTTGAGCGAATATTGAGGACCGTTGTGAGTAATCAGACGTGATTATCATTTCCGGTTCGTGTGCATTCTGCAGTGAGACAGTGAACACGTGATGATATTGGGGATTTTTTTATTTACAGGATCTAATGCAAAGTCTTCACTCGCAGCTTTTCAGATCTGTAGTACTGACTGTTTCATCCATTTCTTTTACGGTTTAAAAGGGTTTTCTTATTCATTGTTAACGTCAGAGAGTGTGTTTTCCTGATGGCTACTGGATGCTTGCTGGAATTCAAGACATAACACTGACCTTACTCAAAGAAAGAAATATTTTAGTAAAAAAAAAAAAAAAAAAATTTAAATTTCTGCCTTTCACTCTCTTCCAAACTTTAGAGAGTAAACCATTGATGAATTGAATAATGAAGATTGTAATTTAAACCAGAGTTTAGGGTTTGGCAATGAGGGTGGAAATTAAGAGCCAAATCAAGGTGGATAGTGTCTACCTTAATCTCTTAACAAAGTGCCATATCCCCCTTTCAAAGATGGTCATCAGTAGAGAATTTGTTTCTCCCTCTGGACTTTTTATCCCTATTTCTTTTCTCCTATTAAAAAAAATTAAAAGTTATTTTAAAAAACAAAATAGGAGAAAGTGGTTTCTGTGCAGGCTTTGAAATCATGCCCGCCTGGTTGTGGAGTTCTGTGACCTTGAACATCTCCTCCTGCCTTTATCATCTACAAATGGAATAGATAACAGGATTATATTGAGAACTGAATGGGATAATGCAGGCAATTTGCTTAGCACAGCACTTGCTACTCAATAAATGTTAGTCATTAATGGTATGAAGTTTATTATCACCATCCAAGGGCAACGCCAAAATCATAGTAGAAAGATATAGGAGAGAGAAAGATGGTAATGGAGAAGGACGTGGCATTCCGCTCCAGTATTCTTGCCTGGAGAATTACATGGACAGAGGAGACTGGAGTAGTAGGAAGGCTTTGATGCCAGGCAAGGGTGGGCTGGTCAGTTAAACTCCCTGGACATTAGCGTCTTCTTCTGTAAAATGGAGATATGATGCTTTCCTGAGATGGTTGTGGTATGCCCTGAATTCGATAATATCCATAGTCACAGAAATTTAGTAATCACCAGCCCTTGTCACTGTTCAAAACAATTATTACAGACATTTTACCAGGCCTACCTAGTGAACAAATGGTTTTTTTTTTTTTCTTTTTACATGTCTGTATCATCAGCCAAAAAATTAATCAGCTGATCTAAAAAAGAAATAGAAAATTTCATTTGAGCCAAACTGAAGAATATAACCCAGGAAGAGCAAGCATCTCTGAAAGCTCTGAGAGCTGCTCACCCTCAGAAGCCAGGGCATGGTTACATAAGCTTTCTGAGACAGAGGGCTGTACCTTAAATGACGTATTATTGACAGCTTACACAATCCAGATCTAAGTGTCATCGTGGCCCCTTAAAAGATCAAGAAAGAATATTATTTTTAAGGAGTCATCTTGTTGAGCTAGGAAAACGTTGCTTTTTATGGTTAAGCTAGTTTTTCTGCCCGTGGGGGAGATTTGATCCACGTACAATGCAGATGGACCACACACGGCAGGGAAAAAGAGGGGATCAAAGGGCAGAGACACACTTTTCTGTCCAAATTTTTTCTGGTCTTGCAATAAAATGTGAATTTTTTTTTCTTCACACCATGTATATATCAAGCACAATGACCTGACCCTAATACCACTGTTTTTATTTTTTCAGTTTACCTTTCTTGGCTTTTAGTTCCATAGTGTAGTTCATCTTGAGTGACTTTTTGGTTCTTAGTTTTCTGTCTATTGTTTTGTTATTTTTCCTGTTCACCTGAATGAGCATTTCTAAAGTATGCTTATTACCTCCTTTCCTGACACATTTAAATGAATGTTTTTCTAATATCTCTTCCTTTTCCTTTCAGTGTGTTAATGAACCAAGGTAGATTATCATCACCATCAACATCATCATTATGAAATAGCTAAATGTTCTTCCATAAATCTAATGGCCATCTCATTTTATTTCCTGTCTGGTTTTTTCACATAATTTGATCTGTCTTCTGATCCTGTCTTCCTTCTACAATGAATTCTGTCAAATAGTGTCAGTCGTGGGTCCAGTATCGTCCCCTGATCACCAACATCAGGGGTTTCCTTTTTTCAAAACAGAGAGAGTATATCTCTTGGTCCTTTTAACTGGCATTCCTTTGTTAGTTGGGCTGAACATGTTCCCATTCGCAATGTGCATTTCTTGGTGTGTAAATAGCCCATGTAGACACTTTGTGCAGTTTTCAATGCTGTATCTGACTAAAGGGCCGTGATAAGAACCTTACCGGCTGTTCAACACGTGAAGTTCCACTGTTTCACCTGGTATTAAGGATGTGACATTCACTTAGAAGAACTCCAACTGTTCTGTTTTTTTTTTTTTAATATGGTTCAAATTTTACTATATTTTGAACACAACCTTCCACTGTTTTGATTTTCTATTACACAGTACCAGTAACACGGGCATGGTGGTGGGGGGAGGGATGAGTCATTTCAATGGGATATTTGGTTACAGAAGAGTCTGTGTTCACCGAGTATAAAGCAATATGCGTTTGGTTAATTGCCTATTTTACCAATGAGAAAGCAGTAACCCAGAGAGGTTAAGCTAGTTGCCCAGTGTCAGAATCTAATGAATGCTCATTCCCAGTCTCCTGGAGCATAATCGAACACAGTGGCTCCCAACATGTGGTGTATGGGCCAAAAGCTAAGCATCACTTGGAAACTTGTTAGAAATGCACAGTTTTGAGTCCCGACCCCAGAACTCCTGAATCACCATCTCTGGGAATGGAAACCAGCAATCTGGGTTTAGCAAGCCTTCCAGATAACTCTGGCGTTTTCTCAAGTTTGAGAACCACTTGAGAACCACTGTCTTATAGATTCTTTTCCCTTGTGGGAGAGACTATTGATTTATTGCTAATAGAACCTTCATTTTGTTCACGTAACAAAAGGCAAACCAACCAGGGAAGGTGAATGAAATCCTGGGCAGGGCTTCTCAGCTTTATCACTACTGATGTTCTGGGCCAGACAGTTCTGGGCTGTGACTGCCCTGTGCATTGTAGGACTCATACGTGCCCTCTGTTCCTAGACTCTAGTAACACCCCCTTCCAACCCCGCCCCTCCAAGCTGTGACAGCCAGAAACGTCCCCAGTGGTGGCTGTTATCAGCTGGGGGTCCGCCCCTTGTCCTGGTGGGAATCACTGGGGGGCTCACTAGAGCAAGAGTCGTTCTGTTCTAATCACAGCATCCTCATCCTCTCTTGATTGTCTGTGTTGACATTAGAGCCACAGGACTTCCTCTGGTCAGTGAGACCTGAGGCGATGTCTTTTGAGAGGCCCTCAGAGAGGCTTAAAACTGGAGATTCACAGCTAAGTTTCCTTTGTGCCTCCTCTTTGGACCTTAGCTTTTGCATCGGGGATGCCTGGACTTGTGGCCGCCCCCAACCGTAAGGGAAATGACTGAAAGATCCGAGGAAACTTGCCCTAACTGAGCTCTTACATCAGTCAGTCTGGAAAACAGCCACCATTAGGACTGCTGTTATTTGATAAAATCCCCAGCCTTTTTGCAATCGTTCATTCGTGTTACTTGGCGCTAAAACATTGAAACTGATGTATGCTCGACAGTTGGAGATATTGCTATTACAAATTTTGAACTACGTGGAAAAGAGAGTCTGGAAGTAGTTTGTGCATGAACAACATTTTCTTCTGTGTTTATGGATGAAGTTTGTCTTCCAATGGCAATGAAAATGAAACTCTCCAGAAATTACATTCAAGTATCTACATTAGGAAAATTCCACTGCAGTGAGCTATTTGAGTAGAGAGTAGTGCCATCAGGCTAGATCTCGGGGGGGGCGGTTATTAGTGGATACGTGCCCAGGTGTCTTTGCTGTTCAGTGATGATGAAAATTTTCTGTGTGATTGAACATCTCTGAAATGTAGTTTTATCTCTTTATTGATCATTGTTCCTTTTTTTTAGTTTTAAAATAATTGTCCTCAAAAGTAATACTTAAATACTAGAGGAATGGAAAGTTGTACATTTTGAGGCATATATTTCAGTCTAACATTTCAATGAACTTAAATACAATTACACTGCTTATGATTTAGTCATCTATATTGTAAAATAAAACTTTAGGTGGGTAAAAGTGAGGCAAGAATTTTGACTGATACAAAGATAGAAGCTAGATGGTATAGCTTATTTAAAGCTAACAAACATTAGCAACAAAAACTAATAAATCCAGTTTGGATTTGAATCAGAATTTCGCTCACTGCTTTCCTACACACCCAGGGACCAAATTCAACCCTCAGATCCAGTTAAATTATCATGGTGTCCAAAGATGAAGTTGTTGCTGTTGTTCAGTCACTAAGTCCTGTCTGACTCTTCTGTGACCCCGTGGACTGTGGCCCGCCAGGCTCCTCTGTCCACGGTGTTTTCCAGGCAAGAATGCTGGAGTGGGTTGCCATTTCCTTCTCCTGGGGGTCTCCCTGACCAAGAGATCCAACCCGGGTCTCCTCACTGCAGGTGGATTCTTTACCACCTGAGCCACTGAGGAAGCCCATAGTTGAAGTTGTACATGCGTAATTCCAGATCAAGAATCTCTGCTGGATATTCATTTCTCCTGCTCAGTCACTATCCTATCTCAGTATACTGAAATCTAGGAGATAAGTTACAATTTAGCCATAACCAGCACAACCTATATACAGTTGAGAGGGGAAGCGAGGTAGGAAAAGGGTAATTAACTAGTGTATCTAAGGGAGAAGGCAATGGCAACCCACTCCAGTGTTCTTGCCTGGAGAATCCCAGGGATGGGGGAGCCTGGTGGGCGGCCGTCTATGGGGTCGCACAGAGTCGGACATGACTGAAGTGACTTAGCAGCAGCAGCACAACCTATATACAGTTGTAAGGGGAAGCGAGGTAGGAAAAGGGTAATTAACTAACACATCTAAATGAATTTGTGATGCAGTAAGGAGGGGGGACTATTAGGAGGGTTGCCACAGCCCTGATTTCTGAAAATGAGGCCATAAATACTCAAAAGAGTTACTCTGGATCTCCTGAGTTCAATATATAATTTTCTTTCCTAAATGTGCTAAAGCACTCTACTTTCACTTGATAATTGAGATCAGTCACCCAGGTAATGTATTACTCCCCTTTTGCCTGTTTTTTCAATAACACGAGTGCTCTGAAATGGCCAACGAGAACCACTGTTATACTCATTGGGCTAAGCATGCTTATTCTGGTATTTAAAAACCTCTAAACTAGCAATGCCCGAAGCGGCAGGCCTACTGAAGACCCTGCATAATCAAAGTCTTGCCTTCATGGGCTCTGCGTGTGTCCTTGGACGGCCATCGCAGTAGCTGTTTCAAGACTACGGTTCATGAACTACTGTTGCTCCATTCTCTGACGGCAACTGTTTCCTCCCTGCCTATCAACCCAACCACCAGGACACTAATCCCAGCTTCCTGTTTCCTTAAGATTCTGCTGCTTTCAATGATGCGTAATACTCTGTGTGATGGTCAACACTCTTGGTTGCAGACAACAGACTCACCTCTTGTCTAGGTTAAACACAACATTTTTAAGAATTCATTGGAGAAATAAAAGAAACAGACTCCAAGATGAGTGTCAAGAACATTTTCCTGTTTCAGGTCACTCACCACCCCCCAACTCTCACCACACTCAGGAGGGAACTGCTGTCTCTGTTGCAATCTTGCCTTATTGATAGCCTCAGAAAACTACTACTCACTCTTTGGCTCTAAAACCACTCAATCCCTGCTCCAATCAGGGAGCTCCCAAAGGACAGCTGCTCCCATAACTCTTGGTTCCAAAGACATGCTGTCTCTTCACATCTCAGTTTAAAAACAGAGTCTTCCATGAATGACATCTGATTGTAGAACCCGACTCACATGTATGTCTCTTAGTATTAGGGGAAGCTGTGAAAAGTAAATGTTTTTTCACTCTACTTTGGGAAGATGTCATGTACGCTGTGGGGACTATCAAATTATGGAATTTGGGGGGCAGCCATGAGTGAGATAGATCAAAACCTCAGTACTTCCCAAAGGTCAGCTATTGTCCACTCTGACTTCACATGTTTGTAAAATAAGCAATTCAGGTGCTAGAATTGCAGGCTTCCCAAGCTTCTCTTTTCCTGGTTTACATCAACATCCTTTCTAGTAGATGCACAGGGTCACAAAATTTATTTTATTGAAAAGGGAACATTACTTATTCCCAATGTTAAAGAGAGGAATCCCTCAATCAGCCCCCAATTTAATTTTAATATGGTCCAGATAAACTATTTTGCTTGTTAATGCAATTGTCATTGATGATATTACATAAATTTCCAGTGACTTAATTCCTAATTTTAGACATTCTACAAGTTGGATATTAGTTTGAATATAATGGAAGCCAGGCTTCTCGGAGATATCACAGACACATTTTTCTTTATCTGGCATAACCTCAGATCCTAACATTCCTTGACTCAGTCTGCTTATTTCCATTTTTCAGTCTCTGGCATTCACTTCCCTCTTATCATTTATTTGTTTGTTTTTGTCTAAAAATGACCGGGCTGAATTCCCTGAGCTTGGTTTCCGTCCCTGTTCCCGTTTGTTTCTCACACCACCACTACACTTCTCTTTCTTTACATGGAAGTGCGTGCATCTCACTCCCTTTCTGAAAACACTTCCGTGTTCCCCCATACCAGGAACACTCCAGCTACATCGTGGAAACCTGGTGTCTTTCACATTCCGACCCCCCATATTCCTGTAAATTCTGTAACAAATTAGCAAGGGCAGCTATAAGCAGTCAAATGGAAATCCGTAAATTCCCCCATATTCTCAACTGATGCATGAAGCTGGGCCTTTGACTACACTTTTCCTTTTCCCTGGAATGTCCTGCCTTCCAAACCACACAGCTGTTGAGAAGTCTTCCCCAGTCTACCTGCCCAGGGTCACTCAGTGGAGAGGAGACTGCACCTCATTAGAGGAATATCTGTGTCACTGCTTTAAACTGAGCTTCTAGGCTGAGAGGAGCTTCCCTGGTGGCGTGGTGGTTAAAGAACGCACCTGCCAATGCAGGAGACGTAAGAGACGCTGGTTCGATCCCTGGGCCAGGAAGCTCCCCTGGAGGAGGGCGTGCAACCCTCTCCAGTGTTCTTCCCTGGAGAATCCCATGGACAGAGGAGCCTGGAAGACTACAGTCCTTGGGGTCACAAAGAATCAGACACAACTGAGCGACTAAGCATGAAATTGGGAAATTGGGATTGACTCATACACCCTATTGATACTATGTATAAAATGGATAATTAATGAGAACCCGCTGTATAGCATAATCGGACATGCAAAGAGTCGGACACAACTGAGCGAACTCACTCACTCACTGTATAGCACAAGGAAGCTAGCCAGTGCTCTGTGGTGATCAAACGGGAAAGAAACCCTGAAGAGGGGAAGTGTGTGTGTGTGTGTGTGTGTGTGTGTGTGGCTGATTCACTTTGCTGTGCAGTAGAAGCTAACAACACAACATGGCAAAGCAACTATACTCCAACACAATTAATTAAAATAGTTAAATAAATAAATCGAGCTCTGAGAGAGAGAGCGCCTCAGATATCGAATCTCCAGAGCTTGGCGTGGAGCCTACCATATGTTTTAAGCTCTGCCATTTTTTTTTTTTAAACAAGTAAACAGATGAACAGTTTATGGCTACATGCTCACCCGATACTTGCCGTTCCAAGACTTAAAAGTCAGAGATTTTGAAACCACGGCTGATTGTTGCTTATACTGGTATAGTGATTTAAAATGACCATTTCAAGAGATTTGTGGATGCTAAATTAGCCACTGGAGGGAGCCCATCTACCATGGATTTAGAGAATTATTACCATTTACAAGCTACATTATTTAAAAATAATTATAAAATAGACATTTACATTTAAAATAAAGTGAATTTGTCAGTTCTAAAGTAATAACTATCCTGTAATCCCAAACGAAATCATAAAAGCTTCTGAGTTTGTTTTTACCACAAAGTCAAGTTATATTATAGAAAAGGGAGAGAATAAATGAGAATGAAAGAGGATATCCAAAAATCATGGGTGTTTGGGGGCTTGAAACATTGGTTCAGCTATTTTGTTTTGCATTTATGATAGTATAATCTTCCAACTTATTTATTTTAGAAGCATGTTTTCCAAACCATGATATTAGACAAATAGATCAATTAATTATGACATATTAGTTCTTAAGACAATATCAGTGATATTAGGAATGTTTCATTAATAACTTAGTGGCCTGAATTTTTTCATTTTAATTGATTATTATGTGTATAAAGCTGTTCTTTCCTTTTAAATTGTTCAAAGGGAAATAATGTCAGAGATTTTCTTGAGTAAGGCATTTTTAAAATATGATTTGATATATAAGAATATACAAGTTCAAAAATTTTAGAGATTTTTAAGAAATGCAGAACACATGTCTTATTGTTTAGAAGCATACATACAAATATTCTATCACTGGGTCTTTCAGAGCTAAGTCCACCAGAACTAAGTCTAGCAGAAAGCTTCAAATATATTAAAAAATTGCTTTTGTAAATTATCTAAGAGTGATTATCTTTAGATTGATCTACAGCCTGTACAATCAAAATAATTTTCTTTCTGGATGATAAAATCAAAAAAGAAATTCAATCTCAAATGATGTTCTTATTGAAGACCCGCACAGAGTAGACATTGATGTTTGCCTTAATGCAGGTACTAAAGTTTGCAGCAGTGACTTTGATAAAATGTAGAATGTCTCTTTACTGATTCTGTAAATTCTAGACCTAAGAACCAGACTTCTAATTATTGTCAGCTCTCAGTGTCAGTTCTTTTTATAAAGCAACTTTCAACCTTCGGGACCCTAGCAAGGCTTTCTCTCAGGGCACATTATAATTTCAGATGGACTTCCTAAGATAACTAATTTGAATGAGCTCAGTGGAAAAACTTTCAAGGAGCTAAATTATCTGAGGACCCATTAAAACATTTAAAGGGTTTTATATTTCACATAAATGCTAAGTTATTTTTTGTCTAGCCTTTTAAAATGTTATTCACGGAGATCATGACTCACTGGTGTGTATCTCAAGTGCCAGCTCCCAGACATGGTCCAGTGCAGTAAAACGGGTTGAAGACTTGGGTACCATTTAAGAGTAGGTTGTCTCGCTGCCACATGCAAGGCACTTTTTTTTTGTTTGTGGTGGTTGGTATTTTCACCAGTGTTTTAAATTTTGTGCCATATATCCCTTGCCTCCTAAAATCTGCAGTTCACATTCGGAATGAGGTATCTTGATGATAAAGCAGATATGAATGAGATGTGAGGTCAATCGAATTTGCTCTGTCTCATGCTCAAGGTGGTTCTGAATCTACCGATATTTTTCCATTTCACCGCTTAGAATTATCACTGTCATTTCAGATGAGGAATTTGAGGCTCCCAGAGGTTACTTAGTCAGTGTCAAATGGGATGTTTGAGCCAGCTGCAGGCCGCTGTGCCTCTCTGTTCTGTGCTCGGCTCCACCCCAGTGTTTCCCAGACCTTCGTCATTGGAAGCTTTTCTAAAAAGCACACTTTGCAGGAGACCAGATGTAGATACACACCATCAAGACGTTTTCCAAAAGCCCTTATCTTTACAACATGTGATTGACTCTGATCTTTTGCATTCTATTCTATTCTAGTTCACTTTGTAAGACATAAAACACCAAATTGATTTACCGATCCACAAATTGGTCTCAACCATTGGTTAGAAAAACACTGATTTTCATGTTTGGACTTTTCTGGCTGTGCAAATAACTAGTTTTTGGAAATTAACTTCAGAGGGTCATGGACCCAATGAGGTGAAAGGACTGAAAGTTGGTGGAGAGAGTCCGTGTCTTTTCAATTATATTTAATTTAAATTCCATTAAAACCCTGTGTTTAGCTCCTTTGAATATAAATAGCACTTATCATGGAAGAAAACCACCACAGCTTCATCTTGATCCTTATTCAAGTGTATTTTGAAAGAAATCAACGCTTATGGTCCCAACAGTTTTGCAGAGAAAATCAGCAAGGATAACAGTAGTTTTAAATCTAATGAGAGCAAAGCAGAAATGAGTCAGCACTGAGTGAAGGGCAAGCGTGCATGCTGAGAACGGTGTTTCTGAGTTGCTACATCCTCAGAGCCCGTGAGGAGTTTTTCTGGGCGACCCTGAGGCAGTCAATCACTATTGTTTCCCGTGAGGTTTCCGTGCCGAGCCCGCGTATCCCTGACACCGTAGGTTTTCAAGGCTGTAGACTGCAGGGTCTGAGAAGTTTGGGCAACCATCTCTCTCCCTCTCTGAAAACATAGCTTCTTCCATTTTCAGTAGGAAGATAAAGTGCCACCCGAGGTGTTCTCCACTGTTTCTAGTCTTGCTTTCATTCAGACTGACTCCTACCCCGTGAAACGGCATTGGTACTTCGTTCTTTAAAGTTTGTATTTAGTTTTGACTCCGCTTGGGTCTTTCTGCTGCACATGCGTTCTCTTGGTTGTGGTGAGTGGGGGCTCCTCTCTCGTTGTGGGGTGCGGGTTTCTCCTTGGGGTGCCTCCTCTTGCTGCAGAGCTCAGGCTCTGGGTGCACAGCGTTTAGTGGTTGAGGCCCACGGGCTTGGTTGTCCTGTGGCACATGGAATCTTCGCAGACCAGGGTTCAAACCCATGTCCCCTGCATTAGCAGGCAGATTCTTAACCACTGGAATACCAGGGGAGTCAGCACTTATTTTTTAAAGTAAATTGCAGTCACTCTTAAAATGAGTAAATACCATATATATTGCAGTTATACCTGCCCATATGGAAGCCAAAATTCTTGCTGCCGTTGATAGTATTCTTTTGATTCAATATGTTAAGATCAGCTTAGATCTCTATTTCCAACCGCTGTTAAGCCCACAGAGTGGACCTTTGCTAAATCACATCAATGACAGATAATCCTTCTATGGGGATTACTGAATTCGGGAAATTAGTATAGATTTAAAGTTAACAGAAACTTACTGTGTCTTTAGAATTTTACACATGTACCACTTCTTAATACTGATAATAGAATATCACCTTGTTGCAATATGTAACTCAGATAATTAGGAAATTTCAAGGCCTCTCATCTTGATTTCAAACTTGATTGAGCCACTTAGGTAGAACATTAACTGGATATTTGCTATTGCTCTGAAGTCATAGCATTCATTCACTTCCTCAGCATTTATGTCTCCTGTGTGCTAGATTCTGTTCTAAGCACTAGATACATACAAATGAAACAGACAAAACCCATGCTTGCCTCATTTACTTTCTTGTTAAAAAGAAAGATGATAAACAACCACATAAGACAGTGTCCTGTGGGATAAGGACTTTCAGGAAAAAATAGACAGGCTGACAGGGTTGAAATGTGAAAGTGGGGGGAAGTATTTTAATCAGGTTGGTTGGGGAGACTCCTCTGAGGAAAGGATGTTTGAACAGTTCACACCCTTCTCCTGTATTTGTGCTTCAAGATGTACAGATGGATGCTTCTTTTCCTTGCCCACCTCTGTCTCCATGTCACTGCCCTGTGCTTTTCAGGCAGCAGAGTTAGAACGGCATGCACCCAGGGCTTCCCCTTAGACATCCCAACTTGCGGATTTCCATACAGTGTTCATCATCACCTGTGAACAGTACAGAGGAGCTTCCTCTAGAAACTGCCTAAGATGATAGGATTAAATAAGGAACACTAATATTTGGTGGGCTTTCCATTTTATATGCATATTGGCCTCAGTTCAGTTCAGTTCAGTCACTCAGTCGTGTCCAAATCTTTGCGACCCCATGAATCGCAGCACGCCAGGCCTCCCTGTCCATCACCAACTCCCAGAGTTCACTCAGACTCACGTCCATCGAGTCAGTGATGCCATCCAGCCATCTCATCCTCTGTTGTCCCCTTCTCCTCTTGCCCCCAATCCCTCCCAGAGTCTTTTCCAATGAGTCAACTCTTCACATGAGGTGGCCAAAGTACTGGAGTTTCAGCTTTAGCATCATTCCTTCCAAAGAACACCCGTGACTGATCTCCTTTAGGATGGACTGGTTGGATCTCCTTGCAGTCCAAGGGACTCTCAAGAGTCTTCTCCAACACCACAGTTCAAAAGCATCAATTCTTCGGTGCTCGGCTTTCTTCACAGTCCAACTCTCACATCCATACATGACTACTGGAAAAACCATAGCCTTGACTAGATAGACCTTTGTTGGCAAAGTAATATCTCTGCTTTTGAATATTCTGTCTAGGTTGGTCATAACTTTTTAATTTCATGGCTGCAGTCACCATCTGCAGTGATTTTGGAGCCCCCAAAAATAAAGTCTGACACTGTTTCCCCATCTACTTCCCATGAAGAGATGGGACCAGATGCCATGATCTTCGTTTTCTGAATGTTGAGCTTTAAGCCAACTTTTTCACTCTCCACTTTCACGTTCATCAAGAGGCTTTTTAGTTCCTCTTCACTTTCTGCCATAAGGGTGGTGTCATCTGCATATCTGAGGTTATTGATATTTCTCCCGGCAATCTTGATTCCAGCTTGTGCTTCTTCCAGCCCAGTGTTTCTCATGATATTGGCCTCATTGATCCCTAATTTTTATCCTCTGAATGCAATTAAGTTTTTGTTTTAACGTGGGTTTTTCTGACTTACAAGCTTACCTTGATTGACCATTCTGGTTGGTTACTTTTTTGGGGGGGTTTCTCCTTAATAAATGTTTATGTGATTTTACTTGTTTTTTTGCTGCACTGTGCCTTCACTGCTGCATGCATGGGCTTCCTCTAGTTGCAGCAAGGCTGCTCTCTGGTGGTGGGGCTCGGGCCTCCCCTACGGTGGCTGCTCCTGAGGCAGAGCACGGGCCCTAGGATCCACGGGCTTCAGTGGTTGTGGCGCATGGGTTTAGCTGCTCCATGGCATGTGGAATCTTCCCAGACCAGGGGTCGGACCTGGGTCTCCTGCACTGGCAGGCAGATTCTTCACCACAGAGCCACTGGGGAAGCCCTGGCTTTGTTTTTAAGGGAGGTTTGCAACACGTGCCATTTATATCGTGTTTCTCCTTTGCACCTTGAGAAGTACAGCTAACATGACTGGGGTTGGCAGTCAGTGGCGGTATTATTCATATTCATTATAGACAAATGAGGGAATAGACAGTGAAGTCAATCAGGGTGTGGACTGCTCATTCACTGAGGACTCCCTGTTGCAGCTGCGGCAGATGAACCCTAACGTAACCTCCAGCTAGTCCTGCCTCCTGGCGTCCTCACCTCTGTGCTCACCCACGGACTGCCCCCAGGCTCCTCTGCCCACAGGATTCTCCAGGCAAGAATACCGGAACGGGTCGTCATGCCCTCCTTCAGGGGATCGTCCCAACCTAGCAATGGAACTTGAGTCTCCTGGTCCCCTTATTGGCAGGCGGTTCTTTGCCATTAGTGCCACCTGGGGAGCTCCGTATGCATGTGTGTGTGTATCTGTGTGTGTGTGTATATACATACAAACTAATCACTTTATTGTAGACCTGAAACTAGCACATTGTAAATCGACTATATTTCAATAAGAATGTTTAGGAAATAAAACAAAAAGTAAAAAAGGGGGCAGGGCCTCAGACACACACACACAGAGTTGCCCGTGAAGACTGACACTGCCACACGCCAGAGGACCCCGGAGAGCTGGAGGGAGCCAGGGACAGGCCCCTGGTACCCTCCGAGGATGCCCTGATCTCAGGCGTCTGGCCTCCAGAACTGAGACAATCAGCTTCTGCTTGTTCAGCCACTCAGCCTGTGGTCCTGCATCCACCTGCCCTGGGGGAGGACACGGACCACTCAGCCTGTGGTCCTGCGTCCGCCAGCCCTGCAGGAGGGCACAGACGACCTGAGAATAAGCACAGGGTGACATGAGAAGAAGAAAGATCCCCTCCTGCTGCCCACCACTCCTTGTTCTTTGTGTGTTTCTGCCTGGAGTCTCTCCAGTGCTCTCCCAGGAATGTGTCTTCCCTGTAGAGGAAAGTTAAGAAGCCACCAAGCTCTCTCTGATCATCAACATTGTAAAGTGCATTTGTATGGCCTGGCAGACAGGGAAAAGTGCTTTTGTGGGGGCAGGAGGGAAGGGTTTGCCCCGACAATCTCCCAAGAGCTGAGGGCGGCAGTTCCGACGCAGGCCAGGCCGCCGGGCTTCACTCCCAGTCTCCTTGCCGAGGGCTCCGTGCCCATCGCGGACAGGCTCTAAAGTGAGCCCTGCGGCGCTCCGCACCTGCCTTCTGTCCTGTGCGTCAGGCCGACCCATGGACACACGCCTCTCGCTGGACATCGGCGGGGCTGTGGGTCGTGCAGGCCTCCTGCTCGGCGCCCCTTCGAGTGCTCCTCTGCAGGCGCCTTCGGTGCCAGAGGCCTGTCCTCGGGGCCTCCCGGTCGCTCGCATGGAGAAGTGTCCTCACTGCATCTCTCGAGGCAGGCCCGCGGCCTCTTGCCTCTGCTCTCTTAGAGAAGATCCTCTGCTCCCTGAGTCGCGGCAGGCCCGCGGCCTCTCCCACCCGCCTGGGAGGGGAGCTGCAGCGGCTTTTCCGGCGCCATCCTGCGGGTGTTTCTCCTTGATGAGGGGTTGGCTGGAGGCCAGTGGTCGGGGAAGAGTCCAGACCTGCCCCCTGCCGCGCCTCGGGGCCTGATTCAGGGGAACCGCATCTCCCCGTGGGAAGACTCACCCTCTGCTATTTTGCCATCAGTTTGAGGTCTTGGAGGATCTGAAACGCAAGTCCAGCCTTAATACCCTGTCCTCATTGAGTCTGTCCCCAGCCCAGCCTTGCCTGTCATTTCTTTCGCCACGTCAGCCAACCTTCCTGAAAAAAGCAGCTGGACACGTGGTGTTCATTGCACTCCACTCACTCTTCAGTCCTCGGTTCTACTTTCTTTTGCTACAGTCGCACTGAAAGGTGTCTTTGAAGAAATTGCTGCTAAGTTCGTGACTGCATCACCCAAAGTTCAGATCTCAGAACCGAGCACTCCTTGGCATATTTGGATCTCACTGGAGCACTGGGAACACCCCCTCCTTCTTAAAATGCAACCCCCACCCCCAGTATTCTCTATCTTCATCTCTTCTTTTTTCTCTTGCCTTTTCCATCTCCTTCCAAAGACTCCTCTTCCTCGGTCCTTCATTAAATGTGGTTCACATCTTTCTTCCTTGACAACTTTTTTACCTCTTGCTCTTGGCCATACAGCCCAAGATAAAATTTTCTTCTCTAATCACTTGCAAATCTAAAGGTCCAGACTAGCTCACTTTCCTCTATTCCAGATCTTTATTTTACTACCTAATGAACATTTTTCAAGTTAGACAAGTTTTAACTGTTATTCTTGATGCAAAATTTTTTACATCTTCTTCCATTGTAAGGAAGAAGAATTACCTGGAGGAAGAATTACCTGGGATGAAAGATGTTAAGGAGATGATCACTCCAAAAACAGAAGGAGTAATTACTGAGTTTGAATAAGAGGGAAAAAAAAAAAGGAAGGGGAGTAAATTTTCAATCATTTCATCACTTTATGTTAAAAGTAATTTTATTCATTGTGATGTAATTTTCTTCACTAAATGCTTGTTATTTTATAATATATTAATATGCTTTCACTTGAAATATGTCATCCATCTGGAAACATTGTTATAATTTTTAAAAGCAACATTTTAAGTCATTTTAGCTATTTATTCATTATACTTTTTTCTGTCTCTTCAATTTCTTATATTGTTATGAATGATAAAGAAAAATATAGTAGCCATTTTAGAAGTATCTTTTCTATACATTTTCTATCTAGAAATCATCAGAGCCTATACCAAACTGTAACCATTTTGTTAAATGATTTAAAGTTTTCCTGCTCCCCTTGCTGAATGATTGTTATTCATATTACTTATTTTATTTTTGCTTTTATCACACTGTTTTGCCCCTAAACAACTTGCAGGAGAGCAAATGCCATCTGTGTTGTCAATTTTTGTCTCCCTCCCACACAGCAGCTGATATATAACTGTTATAAAAATGTTTCTTAAAAACTATAATATCTTTTTTATGTTTATTTCTAAAGCATTTGTCAATCTGCTCAACTTCTAAGACTTTAAGGTTTTAGCTGATGCTGTTGTTTTTTGCTCTCCTAAGTTCTCCAGCCAGAAGTATTGTCTCTTCATTCCACAAAATCATTTTTATAAATTGTGTCATTAAACAGTGCAGTTATGGTTCCTTGAATGATTTCCAAAATGTTAGAATCAATTATTGGTAGTAGATAGCTGAAGGGCACACTCAGAAACAAGCTTGGTATTTAAGATTAAATCCACAAAAATTAAACATATTTCATCACATTTCAATACATGAAATAGATTGTCATGCTACAATTGAGAATTTACAAACTACAACAACCCAAGTTAAAATCTTGTCCTCATAAAAGTTTCCCCCAAATGCAATTTTTATGTGAGCCCCACCCCCCACCCCCTGTGCAGAGGGTGGGGACCTTTTCTTTCCTCCCGTGGGGACTGCTGTGGAGCAACTTGAAACATCCATAGAAATAAATCAATAAATGCTGCTTCCAGAGGGACATCCTTGGAGAGGTGAGGAGAGGAAAGAGGCCTTGCCAAGTCTTTTGAAAAAGTCTGGCATCAAATGGGGTGACAGACGTTCTAGCCAGGTGGTCCACGCATACAAATGAGAGAATGTGCTGGAAGAGGCCTGTAGGGACCCTGTGCATCCAGTCATGACCACAGCTCAAGATGAAGTTAATACCATTATGTAGGAAGAACTGTTAAAAAACACAGACACAACTCATTGTTAGGTTTGCTTATTCAGAGCCAATGCTAATCATGCATTTGAACGCAGGTCTCATCAGCTTACGGTTCTTGCCAAAGGTAGACCAGAGGGAGTTCCGTCAATAGGTGTGTATCAACTGTCCATGTTTCCACTTCTTTGTATAGAGTCACTCCAATTCCATACAGACAAGGAAGCATTCTACAATTTAACAACACTAAGCTCAAAAGTGTAAACATTGCTGGGGTTTTCTGAGCCATGGATCACACTTCTACCCGAGGCCCTATCTCTTCAGAAAGGATACAGGATAGAGCTAGTCCCAGGGAGGTTGTGAGAGAGGGTGATGGTCAGGGAGGAGGTTGGAGGGATGTCAGATGCAGGCGGCTCACCTCAGAAGGTCACTCAGCTCTGCGTAAAGTTCCTCCCCTCTTTCTTTGGTCCATATATCAGTTCCACCCAGACCCATCCATAGTCTGCATCCATAGTCACAGTGCTGTGACTTAAGTACCCTGGGACAAGTGGAGCTAGTGGCAAAGAACTCGCCAACCAATGCAGGAGGCTTAAGAGATGTGGGTTCAGCCCCTGAGTGGGGAAGATGCCTTGGAGGAGGGCATGGCAACCCACTCTGGTATTCTTGTCTGGAGAATGCCATGGACAGAGGAGCCTGGTGGTCTACAGTCCGTGGGGTTGCAGAGTCAGACACGACTGAATGTCTTAGCACACACGCAAGACACATACCATGCCTCCTAGCAGGGAGGCACTTCATCCACCCTCCAGCTGCACCTCTGAAGTAGCAGCAGGAAGCTGAGCAGCTTGATGAAACAGACGGACAACCGGGGGTATGGACCCGAGTCATGTGCTCTGGGGATGTTGACGTATGTGTTTGTGTGTGTGTGTGTGTGTGTGTGTGTGTGTGCTATGCATATAGTTAACTTTTTATGTCAACTTGTGTGGGCCATGACAGTCAGATAGTTGATCAACTTTATTCTGGATATTTCTTTTTTATTACTTACTTATCTAAGTGTTTCTTTCTTCATTTTTGGTTGGCTGGGTCTCGGTCGCTGTACCCAGGCTTTCTCTGGTTGTGGCGAGCCAAGCTGCCCTCCCCCGCGGTGGCCTCTCTCGCCCTGGAGCCCGGCTCTCGGTGCAAGGGCTTCAGTTCTTGTGGCACCCGGGCTCGGTAGTTGCAGCACATGGGTTTCCTTCCCCCGCAGTCTGTGAAAACTTCCCAGACCACGGATTGAACCCATGTCCTCAGAATCGGCTGGTGAGTTCTTATCCACTGTACCACTAGGGAAGTCTTTATTTTGGATATTTCTATGAAGATATTTTTCGGGATGAGATTATCATTTAAATCAGTGGACTGTGAGTAAGAAGATTACCCTCTTTACTGTGCATGGGTTTCATCTTATTAGTTAAAGTCCTTAATAGAAACAAAGACGGACCTTCTCGAGCAAGGAGGAATTCTGCCAGGCTGCGTCTTTAGGACCTGTCCTTGGGTCTCCAGATTGCCCACCTACTGTGTACATTTTGGTCTTACCAAGCCTCTACAAGCATGTCAACTGAGTCTTTAAAATAAACCTGTCTCAGGCTTCTGGGGTGGCTCAGTGGTACACAGTCCCCCTGCCAATGCAGGAGATAGTGGTCCGATCTCAGGGCTGGGAAGATCCCATACGCTGCAGAGCAACCGAGCCCAGGCGCAGGAACTACTGAAGCCAGGGTGCCCCGGAAGCCACCGCTCTGCAGCAAGAGAAGCCACCACAGTGAGAAGTGCACGTACCCCGACTATAGACTGGCCTGCTCGCCGCAAGTAAGGAAAGACCAAGCACAGCAATGAAGATCCAGCCCAGACAAAAATAAAGAAATATTTAAAACAAACCTCTCTCTCTCTTAAAGTCTCTCTCTCTCTCTTACCAATCAACAATCAAAGAAACCAATCCTTGATTTGTAGTGTTTGCTGATGATCCTGGTGTACATTTCCCCATCAGTGCTGATTTCAGGCTCCGAACACGTGTGACTGTCCCTGGAATTGCAGAGATTTGTGGAGGGCCACACCGCTGTATAGAGTTTCCACTATGCGGGCAACAGTACATCAACAACCTCAAGAGAAGAGGCACTAGTGAAATAGTAAAAGAATGAAGAGCTAGTGAGTTCCAACTGTTTATTACCTTTATTTTTAACATCACTTAATTGTAAGCACTTTTTATTTAATATCACTTAATTGGAAGGACTGATGCTGGAGCTGAAACTCCAATACTTTGGCCACCTGATGCAAAGAGCTGACTCATTTGAAAAGACCCTGAGGCTGGGAAATATTGAAGGTGGGAGGAGGAGGGGATGGCAAAGGATGAGATGGTTGGATGGCATCACGGACTCAATGGACATTAGTTTGGGTGAACTCTGGGAGTTGGTGATGGACAGGGAGGCCTGACGTGGCTGCAGTCCATGGGGTTGCAAAGAGTCAGACACGACTAAGCGACTGAACTGAACTGAATTGTAAGCATAGATAATTAATATTTAATGTTGGCTATGTAAAGCAACTGGAATGCAAAAATTCCTGAATATTTAAGAATTCACTCTTATGAACTGGTACAAATTGGCTCCAATGCATCACAAACCAGGCTCAGGAACCAGCTTAATATCTGGATCAAGGCCATGAAACTATTCCAGAGGATAGCTATGGGTTAGAAGCAAAGATAAAAAATACAGACTTTAGAAGGGAAACTCAGTAAGAGCAATAAAGGAATACTTTACTTTGGCAGTAGGGCTTATCTGGTGGCTCAGACAGTAAAGAATCTGCCTGTAATGCAGGAGACTCAGATTTGATCCCTGGGTCAGGAAGGGACCCACTCCAGTATTCTCGCCTGGAGAATCCCATGGACAGAGGAGCCTGGTGGGCTATAGTCCATGGGGTTGCAGAGAGTCAGACATAACTGAGTGACTAACACTTTCATGCTTTTTTTTTGCTTTGGCAAAGCTACTTTCAGAGTTGTCTTCTGATTTTCAAGGCACACTCTGTACCAAATGCTTGATAATTTCAGTTTAGCAACATGCTGGGTTGAAAAGGATTTTTAGATTTGACCAGAGAATATAATTATCATGTAAAACACTATTTCTATGGGAAAATATATCTCAGGATCCAAACAACCAACTTCAAAAGGACGGTTTTAGAACACTGCATTCATAACTTATAGACTGCCTGTGCATTTACAAATGGCAGGGTCAGCTCTGCATGGGTAAAGTGTGCTCTGCTCAAATAGTAGTAAATAGAATCCATAGTAATAGTTGTACTAAGTGTTTAGCAATCTGAGTTGTTTTTTTTTTTTTTTCTCTTTTTCTTGCAAAATGGTAACAAGCAATCAGGTAACCAACCTCAGTCTTCCCTAGCCTGGTGTGGACCCACTGCATCATGACCGCATCTTGTGCTACAGACCAGCACTCAAGTCTGAGCGTTCCTCCATTAACATGCCCTTAGGATGCCATAAAATGCTGCGTGAATTGATTCCCTTTGAAAGACAAGAAATGTGACTTTATAGCTATGATTTCCTGCTGAGGACAGGAAAATGGATGAGATGGGATAACACGTCTCTGTCTGAGACCAACTGTTCTTACCTGGGTTCAGCCTACATTAGCTGCTGAGAACACCTCAGTGATGGGGCTAGAAATGCCTTGCTTCAACAAACAACCATGTTTTCCACATACATAAATCCTACTCTTATAGGTGCAACAATTTGATGCAACACAATAAAAATGAAATGACCTTCATTTTGTAGTCAATATGCTTTATTTTGCTCTGCTGAAAGCATCTTGTTTCACTGAAAGACATTCCTCATCGTTTCCAATAAATTTATTTACAGCCTGCATCATTTCAGATTTTAGGAATCTTGGCAAAGCCTGCTAAACTGTAGGTGTTCCTTCATATCATGAAATAGCATGAGTGAAGACAAATGGTAGAATTGTATCATCATATTTTTTTATCTGAATGTATATTATAAAACCTCATCTCAGGTAAAACCTTCTCATTTTATAGATGTAAAAATAAAGAGAGTATATAAGTGACATGATCAATTTGGCTAGATACTGTCTCATTAGAAAAATGCTTTTCCTTTTTATGAAGGAAAAAGGAGTTTGCTAGTATATTTTTAAGCATACAAAGGTTATTTTAAATGATAGTAATACATGTTTCTAACTTTAAGTTTGACTTTTCCCTCATGGGTTAATTCTTATAGAACAAATAATTGTAAAATAAAAAATAGGGTTCTTGATGGGGAGACAGACTGCCAAGACTTTGTCATAAATCTGGACAAAAGGGTGAGATAATGATCTTTTATATATACAAACTAACCCATCAATGATGTATGGTGTTTTCTCATGACATTTTTTTCTTAATGTGGTAGGAGACAAAGCATAAATCTGTCACCTTCAAATAATCATAAATAACATTTTTTCAGAAGAATCTTTAAATGAGGATTTTGTTAAATGGCAAGAACTGTTCAATTGTACTCCATTCTCCAGAGTAAATATTCTAAATGTAAACACTATAAGCACAATTTTCCTTAATCACTGTTTACTTTCTTCTAGAAGTTCCTGCACACTTTTTTGAGGACAAAGTAGAGAAACCGGTGAAGTTTCCAAAAAGGCTGTGCTTTGTACCAAAAAGTCTACATAATTAGCTAAACAAAACACCATGTTGCAACTGCTTATGTACTTGGTCTAATAAAAATTAAAAGCAAAATTAGTACTGACTCTATGATATAGAGCAATGCTTCTCAAATAATATATGAGAATCAGGGGATCTTGTTAAAGTACAAATTCTGATTTATGAATTCTGGAACGGGGCCCAAGCTTCTGGTGTTCTAACAAGCTCACAGGTGAGACTGTGCTGATGCAGATCGCATTCAGGGTGCAAATTCCTGCCGTGCGAGTCATTCTTATATTTGTGGAGCCTTGGGTGAAGGCTGGGGTGGAAAGCCAGATGCGCACTGGAAACACTTTCCAAGGCCTTAGTTACATGTCATTTGCACACCCTTCATATTGTTATATTTTTATGGATTAATTAATTTATTATTTTTGACTGTGCACTCACCTTGCAGGATCTTAGTTCCCCGACTTGGTATTAAACCCGGGCCCTGGCAGTGAGTGTGGGGAGTCCTAACCCCTGGACAAGCAGGGAATTCCCTGTTTATTACTTCTGTTACCACTGGTTTGGCCAAACCGAAGTGGACTGATTTGAGGGTTCAGCGGTGAGTAGGGGAAGGATTTGCTTGCTTCCTGCTACTTAGTTTCCCCTGAAGGGTGCAGACATTAAGGAGGAAGAAAGATTGTCAGCTTGCATCCCCTCTGCCATTGTAATAGCTCAGGGAAAATGTGAAACCAGCTAACAGCTTGTATACTCATGCATTCTCTGATGCTGACGTTTGTTAGCAACTTCCCAAATGAGGGCCCTCTGGGGCCCTTTTCAGTGCAGCGCCGGGTGGCTCAGAGACGACTATGTGTGTTCTGTTTAGCGCTTCCCGAATCATGTGACTCTGTCACGGCAGCTGTGCGCCGAGTGCTGAAGTTAGAGAGCGTGTGAAGGACTTGATACTTCAGTTAATAAATTCATCCTAATAGCTTCCTGCCTTTGAAGAAAGTTTGGTTTGGAGCCGATCACCTAATACACACAAGCCTACACCATTTCAGGATTACAGCCCTGCTCCTCATATGAGGTGTTATGATGGCATAACTGAGCTGACTGCTAAACAACTGTATTAAAAATAGAGACCGGAAGCGGCTATAAAGCAGAGTGAACATTCTGATCCCAGCGATGGCAATAAACGGGATACTGCGCGCTCTTTCCTGAGCAGACGTTCTCTCCTTCAGATGACACTGCAGTTTGGCAGGCATCATTCCTGAAAACAAACACTTCAGAGTCAAAAGGACTAACCTCCCTGTGCTTAAAGAATATGAAAACCAAGATTTCTCCCCATTTATGATCTTGTTGATTCAATAAGAGATAAATTATCCTATCATTTGACTTCTTGTTAGCGTCATTTGTAACAAGCAAAGTGTTGCTGTCTTGCCAGGTTTTACAAATTTGAGAGGACTTTGAATGATGAAAAATAATAGGGGTACCTGCTTTGATTCTGGTAGCATGTCACAAGAGAATTACTCTTGTTCCAGCCCTCTGCTCTCCAAATCAACAGAGTTCTTATTACAAAATATCTTTAGGGTGTGTATGCTGCTGCTGCTCCTGCTGCGTCGCTTCAGTCATGTCCGACTCTGTGCGACCCCAGAGACGGCAGCCCACCAGGCTTCCTCGTCCCTGGGATTCTCCAGGCAAGAACACTGGAGTGGGTTGCCATTTCCTTCTCCAATGCATTAAAGTGAAAAGAGAAAGTGAAGTCGCTCAGTTGTGTCTGACTCTAGTGACCCCATAGACTGCAGCCTACCAGGCTCCTCCGTCCACGGGATTTTCTAGGCAAAAGTACTGGAGTGAACCTAAATAAATATGGTAGTCTGAAGCAGGGATTCCCCAACCTCCAGAATCTAGTGCCTGATGACCTGAGGTAGAGCTAATGCAATAATAATATACACAAAATGCACAATAAACATAATGCACTTGAATTATAACAAAACCATCATCACCCCCATCTGCAGAAAGCTGTTTTCCAGAAAACTGACCCCTAATGCCAAAAGGGTTAGGAACTGCTGTAAAGGACTCTCTGCACAGAGAAGCAGTTCAATGGGTTTAAGAAATAATGAGATTAATAAAGAGTTAATCTTAGGAACAAAATACTATATAACAGATATGGTACATTACAGCTAAAATATGTAAGTCTTCTAAAAAGCAAATAGAAGGGTATCCATGATCCAGTAATTACAATTCTTGGTATATATCTAAACAGTAATTTGTTTAAATGACAACATTGAAATGTTTCATTACACGGCTCTTTATAATAGTGTAAACATGAAAATCACTCATATGTCCATTCATGTAATGGAATCCTATTCAGCAGTTAAGAAACAAGTTACCAAGTTAAAAGGATCCCATGGAAATAATTATTATTGAGTGATGAAAGGAAAACAGAAATATTTGCACAGCGTGATAATGTTCTTCTGTAAAAGCACACAGAATGCCCTGTATTTTCTATTTTATACACGTAAATGCCATCTTCATACTGATGGGGTCAACATCAAACTGGCAGTGGTGGTCTCTTATGAAATGGTCTTGTGAAAGCTGCGCTTGAGTCATATCTACACGAGTCCACGAGACAACATCTCATGGTCATGAAGAAGTTGAATCTGGAGCCAGATTGCTTACCTTTAAATCAGAGCTCTGCTGTTTACTAAATATATCACATTGAGAAGTTACTTAAGAGATCCCTGTGTTTCGGTTTCCTCAAATATGAGATGGGGCTAAAAGTACTTCCTGTAGAGAGTTTCTTAGAAGAAGACATCAGTTGTCCTGTTTTACTGAACCTAAGAGGTCATTGGGTTTCCCTGGTGGCCCTAGTGGTAAAGAACCTTGCTGCCATTGCCAGAGGCAGAAGAGCTGTGGCTTTGATCCTTGAACTGAGAAGACCCCCTGGAGGAGAGCATGGCAGCCCACTCCAGTATTCTTGCCTGGAAAATCCCATGGACAGAGGACCCTGGCTATGGCCCATAAGGCTGCAAAGAGTCAGACATGACTGAAGTGACTTAGCACTTCACACACACACACACAAGAGGCCATCAATTCTAAGATATGCTATTAAGACGCATCATTAACATCCAAGATTCCAAAATGGGCAAAGATGATCATCTTAAAATGGAAAAATATATATAAAGCATTTAAAAGGAGTAATTTATACATGTTGCTTATCATTGTGTTTTGAAATTGTCATTTTTTGCTGGTATAATTCCAATTAATGAAATATTATGCATAAAGTGAGATAGACTGTAATAATCCATCTATGGCTACAAAAGTAGATTTATTTTGGGAAGCCATGGAACAGGTTACAACCACCTCCATGAATTATCTCCACAAGCAGGCAAAACCAAGGCCTCAGCTCTAAACATCAAGCAGCATTAGCGGAGTTAATTTTCTTAGGTTCATCCATTGTAAATCCCAATTCCAACAGCATCTGACACGCCAGCTCATGCATTCTACTGCAGGCCCCTTAAGAAAATCAGCTTTATTAACTAAGTACTAAAAATAGTTTATAATCCAGAGCAAACAAGAACTGTTACACAGCACAGCTGTGTTTTCCTTGAACCATTTCGGAGGCTCTCCAGAATCAATTATCACTAGTAGTCTATTGTGCCTTACAGTTTCAGGGAAAGGTCAAGGTAAATTAATTAACTTTCAATAACTACCAAAGTCTGTACGACGCCACTGCCATCCTTCTAATATAACACGTTTCTGGGAATATGCGTGCTACCTAGAATCACTGGCTCAGAGAATGGGTCATAGATTGAGGGCGTCTGCTCTTGAATTGATTTCCTCAGTGGATCAAAATTCTGAGCCACTGTGCTTTTGAGACCTGACTGCAGGCTGCAATAGGTATCTGGGCATAGTGTTGCTGGGTTGATTCTCAGCTTCACAGAGAGAGGAAACAGGGTAGCTGTTATGAGGCGTATTCCTGTGCAAACAGAGCATCCAAAATGACCTTGCTTATGGGATCTGAGTGCTTTGGTGTCCTCCGTGGGAAGCCTTGCCTTCTTTCTGCACAGGTCACACAGGACAGAACAAACCTGATCCTGTGACACGCAAAACCCTCCAGGGTCCACAGTCGTGTCATTTTATTGCAAATGCAAATGGAACGTAGAAATTAAACTGAGCTTTAATTGTGTTAACAGTTCCTCTGAATTTTCCTTAGAGTGGGGAAAGGGTGGGAAAAAAATGCTCCTCTGGTTAATGGGCAAAGGCATGATGTAAACAATGATTCTTTGGAAGATTAGCAATCCTGAAGAAAGCAATTAGAGAAAGAAAGACCATTTAGGCAGAAGCTAATGCTTAGTAGCTTGCAGCATGCTGTAGCTGTGCAGAATTTTATTTCCACATTAGATGGAATCCTTTCAAAGCTTTTTTTTTTTTAAACTACGAAATAGGAAAATTGAGTTTCCAGTGATTTCAAATGATACCTAAAATCACATGAAACATGAGAAAACTTTTCAAAACTCCTGGTTTACTTTCTGCCTGTGACTCGTTGTAGCTATTTCGTTCTTCATGTACACCCAGCTGGGTGCAATGGCTGGGATATAGTAGGTGTTCAATAAATGGAGTAAGTGTTAGTTACTTGAAAGGGTAAATGAATGGAAAGAGTAACTCTCACTAGAGAGAATATATATTGTATTCTTTCATTGTCTTGAAGACAAATGCTTGACTGATTTGTATTGATAGCTGAATGAAACATTTAAGTGGCCAGGAGCTCTTCAGTGGTCCATGGTGAACTACTTTGTCTATCCCATTTCATCCAGGCAGAAGGAGACAGGCACTGTGCAGCTCCCCTAGAAATAAGTAACAGAACAGAGAGGAGGGATCCCCAGATTTGAAATAGAAATGTTTACCACTATCAAAATACATGTTTTGGTAAATCATATACATTTTCTGTCCCTCATTATTTTTTGCTTTTATTTTCACATTTATAAAATGAAAACAATATGTATTCATGATATCTCAGCATAAATTGAATAATTTATGTGTGAATATTTTTTAAAATACTATAAAGCAAGACTTCTCAAACCATGTATGATGAAGGATCTGCTTTATATTTCTTGGTTTTTAACTTCCAATCCATTGAAAATGGATTCTTTTAAATCTCCACATGTTCATGTAACACTAATGTTAAGTTGATGTCAAGGATTTAAATACTTTCTTTCAGTTTCTACCTTATCTTAATGCAGAGCAGTAGGAAATGGTTAACTAACCATCCAGGGTCTCCCACAGTCTACTCTTTGAGTTGTTATTGTGTTGAGTTTTTAAGTCCTGTCTGACTCTTTTGCAGCCCCCTGGACTGCAGCCCACCAGGCTCCTGTGCCCATGAGATTTCCCGGGCAAGAATACTGGAGTGGGTTGCCATTTCTTTCTCCAGGGGATCTTTCTGGCCCAGGAATTGAACCCGTGTCTCCTGCATTGGCAGGTGGATTCTTTACCGCTGAGCCAGCGGGGAAGCTGCGCTGTGAGCAGCGGTGCTATGACTGTCTGTACACATAGAACGGGATGAAAATGATGACAAGATGATGCAGCAGTGGGAATGGCGCTGCCGCGTTTCCTCAGGGTGGACCCGCATTCGGCGATCAAAGGCTGGACCAATTTGCGCTGGTTGAGGGGGAAAGGAGGAGGCTTTGCACGTGTGAGGAGCCTGAGCACAGCTGAGCTGAGAACAGCAGGCACCACAGAAGACACAGTGGTCACAGGGGAGCAGATCAGAGGCCTGAAGAAAATAAGGCTGCAGAGTGAGGTCTCGAAAGACATGTTGACCTTACGGGTAAGCAGTATACTTGAAGTGGTATTGAGAGATGCCACACTTGGTGACTTCGGAAGCAATACGCTGAAGGTGGAATTCAGTTTAATGTTCAAGCCGTGAAGTGAAAAGGGTCTAAACCAGTGACTAAGGTGGGATCCGAAAGGAGTGAGTGGGTGTGAGAAATGCAATGAAGGGTGCGTTGAAGGAAGCTGTGATCTGATGGGAGGATGAGGACAACAAATGAATGGAAGGCTTTGTGACCATGAAAACACGGCTTATTTCATAAGTAGAAGGAAGTATTTAACATGGTGTATTTCATAAGCAGAAATGTACAGAACTTTGTGTGGATCACAAGCTGTGGAAAATTCTTAGAGACACAGGAATACCAGACCACCTGACCTGCCTCCTGAGAAATCTGTATGCAGGTCAAGAAGCACCAGCTAGAACTGGACATGGAACAACAGACTGGTTCAAAATTTGGAGAGGAGTTTGTCAAAGCTGTATATTGTCACCCTTCTTATTTAACATATATGCAGAATACTTTGTGTGAAATGCTAGACTGGATGAATCATAAGCTGGAACCAAGATTGCTGGGAAAAATATCAATAACCCAATATCAATAACCACACATATGCAGATGGCAGCGCCCTCATGGCAGAGAGTAAAGAGGAACTAAAGAACCTCTTGATGAAGGTGAAAGAGGAGAGTGAAAAAAATTGGCTTAAAATCCAACATTCAAAAAACAAAGATCATGGCATCTGGTCCCATCCATTCATGGGAAATAGATGGGGAAACAATGTAGATAGTGACAGACTGTATTTTTTGGACTTCAAAATCACTGAAGATGGTGATTACAACCATGAAATTAAAGGACGCTTGCTCCTTAGAAGAAAACCTATGACCAACCTACACAGCATATTACAAAGCAGAGACATCCCTTTGTCAAGAAAGGTCCATCTAGTCAAAGCTATGGTTTTTTCAGTAGTTATGTATGAATGTGAGAGTTAGACCATAAAGAAGGCTGAGCACAAAAGAATTGATGCTTTTGAACTATGGTGTTGGAGAAGACTCTTGAGAGTCCCGTGGACTGCAAGGAGATCCAACCAGTCCATCCTAAGGGAAATCAACCCTGAATGAAGATTCATTGGAAAGACTGATGCTGAAGCTCTAATACCTTGGCCACCTGATTCAAAGAGCCAACTCATTGGAAAAGACCCTGATGCTGGGAAAGATTGAAGGCAGGAAGAAAAGGGGTGACAGAGGATGAGATGGTTGGATGGCATCACTGACTCGACAGACATGAGTTTGAGTAACTCTGGGAGATGGTGAAGGACAGGGAGGCCTGGCGTGCTGCAGTCCATGGGGCCACACAGAATTGGACGTGACTGAGCAACTGAACAACAACAGAGAAACGCACAGGGGACAGTATCAGTATACGTGAGAAAAAGCAGAGAGCTGAGATACGTGAGAAAAAGCAGAGAGCTGAGATACGTGAGAAAAGGCAGAGAGCTGAGATAGTGAGAAAAAGCAGAGAGCTGAGAGCAGTATGTCCTTCTCTGCCTCTCTCTAGCTGTGTGGCTTTGGATCTTCAACTTTAGGAGATTAATTCATCCATAAAATTACTTTAAAAAGTATCCTTGGACTTCTCTGGTGGTCCAGTGGTTAAGAATCTGCCTGCCAATGCAGGAGACGCGAGTGTGACCCCTGGGGAGATTCCTTATGCCCAGGCCCCTGCACAGCAGCTGCTGAGGCCCGCCCTCCACAGAAGAGGAGGCACCACCTGGAGAAGCCAAGTGCTGCACCTGGAGAGCAGCCCTCGCTCGCAGCAGCTAGAGGAAGCCCTGCACAGCAACAGAGACCAAGCGTGGCCACAAGGAAATAGTAATAATAAACACACATACAACTCCTGGGCTCGCTGTGGCTCTGAAGGTGACGACATGTGCAATATGCCTAACGTACATGAAGTGCTTACTCACACGTCTGTGTTCATAAACCCCAGCATTCTTTCCGTCATCTAGCTGTCTACAGAAATGTATGCACTTTTTCATTTCAAAATGTATTTAAAGTTAACAAGATCCATTAGATACGAATACAGGTCGACTTTAAAAGACGGAGTGAGCCTAAGTTGTGTGGTGCAGTGACCTTGGTTTGACCTGGATCTCTGCTTTCCATTCACACAGATCCACTGGTAGGAAATAGGGTCACAGTTTTGGCATCCTGGGGTGGCTGAAGGACAGTCACTCGACTGTAAATAAAAGTTACAACTGTTCTGTGGGCATCCTCTGTTCTTAATACCAATGTTATCAATGTGTACGCTCTATACTCTGAGTTACGTGGATCCAAGTGCATCTTGAGAGGAACCATGTTATCAAGGCAGGAGGCTCGTGGCTGTGGAATTAGCTGAAGATCCACTGTCATCTTTGTGATGCTTCTTCCCCTCCTTCACTGTAGGCTTGCACGCTCTGCAAACTTTCTCTCGGGCCGCTTTACTACCCAGGGAAAGCAACCACTCTTCATGACCTCAGAGTCTGGTTGTATATATATATATAGCATAGGATAGGATAGGATCAATTGCTCAGTCGTGTCCAACTCCTTGCGACCCCATGAATTGCAGCACGCCAGGCCTCCCTGTCCATCACGAACTCCTGGAGTTCACTCAGACTCACGTCCATCGAGTCAGTGATGCCATCCAGCCATCTCATCCTCTGTCGTCCCCTTCTCCTCCTGCCCCCAATCCCTCCCAGCATCAGAGTCTTTTCCAATGAGTCAACTTCATTATATGCATATTCCTAACACCCTGCACCACTAGAACTTATATATATACAGAACTTATATATATATATATAGAACTTATATATATATAGAACTTATATATATATAGAACTTATATATATATAGAACTTATATATATATATAGAACTTATATATATATAGAACTTATAATATATATATATATAGAACTTATATATATATAAAAGTTCTAGTGGTGCACAGTGTTAGGAATATGCATATAATGAAAGATAATTCTTGCCCTCAAAGCGTTTACTGTCAGTATAGAAAGCACTATGGGAAAATGCAGTGTCAAGCACACTTAAATAAAAATAAACCTTATTACATCTGCATTGTGAAAAGCAGCTATCTCCAAATATATTTAATCATGCATCAATACCAGTAAATTTATATATTGTTTTTATCATGTTATGTATATTTATGCATTTATACCATAAATAATCTACTCTGATAACAATGTATATAAATATCTTCAAATGCAGACATGGAATAGGACATATTAAAAACATTTTAATATGTGCATTGTATTTACATTATATAAGAAAAATATTTTATCAAAAATAACCATTAATCAAAAGAACAGCATAATTTCAAAATCTGTTTCTTAGTTTAATTAAAAGAAACTCTTGGCTGCAATTGCTACTTTACTTAAATCTCTCACAAAGATACATAGTTCTAATAGAAGATATAACCATTTACCAGACTGGCAATCATGATGCTTATTCATTTCTTCACACACTGCTCAGTTTAACAAGTATTTATTGAGTACCTACTACATGGCAAACATCGTTTAAAATTATGTGAGTAAATGCAGCAATGTCATCGCCATCAAGGATAGGAAGAGAGAGGAGACATGAGGGTTACTCAGATGTTAGCATCAGCTCACAGAGGAGAAGCTGGCATACATGCTCATGATAGTTAGGTGTGATCACATATAATCAGACACATGCAGTTGTATATGTACATACAAGTGACCCTTGAAGAACACAGGTTTGACTTGCAAGAGTCCACGTCCATGTGATTTTTTTCAATAAACACGTACTATCCTACTACAGGGCTCCCCAGGTGTCACTAGGCACCCAGGCAGGTAAAGAACCCTCCTACCAATGCAGGAGATGGAAGAGACATGGATTTGCTCTCTGGGGAGAGAAGATCCCCCGGAAGGAAGCCCACTCCAGTATTCTCGCCTGGAGAATCCCTTGGACAGAGGAGCCTGGTGGGCTGCAGTCCATGGGGTCACACAGAGGCAGACATGACTGTGTGACTTAGCCTGCACTCACGGAACTACATGTCCCATAGTTGGTTGACCCCGTGGATGTGGAACCACAGATATGGAGGGCCAACTGTCCAGTTATAATGGGGATTTTGGACAGTTTGGAGGGTAGACACCCTTAAACCCCTGTGCTGTCCAAGGGTCAATGATGTAACAGTGTATGTGTGTGTGTGTGTGTGTAAGCTAAAAGATTTTTCATTTGGATTATTGATAGCCATTTTTAATTTTAAGTTGACAGTAATAAATATTTTTTTAATTAGTAAACTTTATTTTCCAGAAGTTTTAGATTTGAAGAACCATTGAGCAGATTTGTTGTTGTTATTGTTTAGTCACTAAATCATGTCCAACTCTTTTGTGACCCCATGGACTGTAGTCACCAGGCTCTTCTGTCCATGGAATTCTCCAGGCAAGAATACTGGAGTGGGTTGCCATTTCCTTGTCCAGGAGAGCTTCCTCACCCAGGGATCAAACCTATGTCTCCCAAATTGGAAGGCAGATTCTCTACCACTGAGCTACCAGGGAAGTCCATCAAGCAGATAGTATAGCAAATTCCCCAATTTTCCCTATTATCAACCTGTTGCATCAACATAATACTTTGTTGCAGTTAATGAACCAAAGATGATACATTGCTATTAACTGAAGTCCACACTACACATTAAGTTTCACTCTGTGACCCCAGAGTGCTGAGCAATGCATGACAGGTATTCATCATTACAGTATCACACATGTGGTTTTATCACGTTAAAAATCCCTGTGCCTCACTTATTCATCTGTTTTCACTTTCCTGAGAATTCCCAGTAACCATTTTTCTTTTTACCTTCTCTATTGTTTGTGCCTTTATTTTAAAGAATGCCATAAAGTTAGTATCACACAGAATGTAGCATGCTGTTTGTCTTCTTTCACTTAGCAACATGCATGTAAGTTTCCTCTATGTTTCTAATGACTTAATGGCTCATTTCTTTTATTTGCTGAGTAATAGTCCATTGTATGGATATACCACAGTTTGTTTATTAATACAGTTCTAGAAGGGCATCTTGGTTACTTATAGATTTTTGTAGTTATTAATAAAGCTCTGTGCAGGATTTTGTATGGACATAAGTTTTCAATGAACTGAGTAAATATATAGGAATGTGATCACTGGATCCTATGATAAAGACTATATTTAACTCTTGAGAGTCCCTTGAACAGCAAGGAAATCAAACCAGAAAATTCTAAAGGAAATCAACCCTGAATATTCTTTGAAAGGACTGATGCTGAAGCTGAAGCTCTAATGAGTTGGCCACCTGATGCGAAGAGATGACTCATTCCAATAAGACCCTGATGCTGGGAAAGATTGAAGGCAAAGGAGCAGGGGGTGGCAGAGGATGAGATGGTTGGGTAACAACATTACTGACTCAATGGACATGAATTTGAGCAAACTCTGGAAATTGGTAAAGGACTGAGGGGCCTGACACACTGCAGTCCATGCAGCACGCAGCACGCAGCATGGGTCACAACAAGTCAGACACGACTTAGTGACTGAACAACAACAACACATTTAACTTTGTAAGAATCTACCACACTTTACGAAAATGTGACTGTACCATTATACAGTCCCGCCAGCAATGAATCCTTGTTTCTCTACATTCTCAGCAGAAGTTGGTCTTGTCAGATTTGGGGATGTTTAGCTGTGATGGTAGGTGTGTGGCTGTAGCTCACTGTGGTTTTACTGTGCAGTTTCCTAACGACTTGATATTCAGTGCTTTGCATGTACTTATTAAACATCTAGATCCCTTCTCTATTGAGATGCCTGTTCAGCTCCTTTGTCCATTTGTAATCAGGTTGTTTGTTTTCTTATTGTTGAATTTTAAAAGTTTTTGTGTATTTGGATACAAATCCTTTAACAGTTAGGTGTTCTGCAAATACCTTCTCCAGTTTGTGGCTTGTCTTTTAATTCTTTGAACAGTGTATTTGAAACAGCAGACATTTTACATTTTAACAAAATCCAACTTATTTTTTCTTTCATGGCACATTTTTGCTGCTTGAAATTCCATCTTCAGACCTACAGTCACCTACGTTATCTCTTAGGTTATCCTCTAGCTTTATAGTTTTGCGTTTGGCCTTTGTGTCTGTGACCCATGTTGAAATACCTTTTGTAAACGTTGTGTGGTTAGCATCTAGATTTGTTGTTTTGAAAAGTTGCTTTTCAGTTGTGTGAGCTGCATCTGTCACGGGACTATCTGTCCTCTACTGAAGTGCCTGCGCCCCTCTATCAGAGATTAATTACGTGTGTTTCTGTGTGTATTTCTGGGGTCTGTTTATTATATGTCATTTATCTACGTGTCTGTTTCTTCACCCATCCCATGCTGCCTTGATTACATAGACTTTGATTACTTGGTTATATATTATATATCTTGAATTTAGTATATCAGCATATATATACATACATGAATTAGTATATCATGAAGTATCTCAGTCCTTCAACTTTCTTCTTCTTCAGTATCCCATTGACCCCTGTGGGTCTTTTTTCTCTCCATATAAATTTTCAAATCAGTTTGACAATATTGAACAAACAAGTTGCTGGGATTTTAACTGAGATTGTGTCATAATTCTAGTTCAGGTTGGAAAGAAATGACATCTTAACAATATTGAGACTCACTGTCCATATTGCTTCTTTCATGCAGTTATTCTCTCTTTTCTTTCATCAGAGAGTGTAGTCTTCCACATACAGATCTTGCACATGGTGTCAGTTCTACCCTTATGTACATTTCTGTTGTTATTCTTGCTATTAATATAAATGGTACTGTGTTTTAATTTAAAATTCCAACTGTTTCTGACTGGTGTATATGAAAGCAAATAACTTTTGTATATTACCCTCGTGCCTTGTAATCTTATTGTAATAGTTAATTTACTCCTAAGAGCTTATATCCGCTGGGTTTTGTTCCATGTCAGTCAGTTCCTTGGGATTTTCTGCATGTACACTCACAGCATCTGAACACAAAGACAGCTTTGTCTCTTCCCTCCCAATCTGTGTATGTTTTATTCCCTTTTCTTGTCTCATTGCATTAGGCAGGTCTCCCAGTATTTACTAACTGAATAGAACTGGGAAAAAAAGAACTTGTCTTGTTCCTGACCCTAGTGGAAAAGCTACCCCTTAAGCTCATTATCTTTTCTCACCATTAAGTCTGATGTTAACTATCGGGTTTTTTCTGTTTTTTGTCTTTTGTAGATTTTATCAATTTGAGGAAGTTGTTCTCTATTTTTGGTTTTCTTACAGTTTTTGTTGATGGATGTTGTATATTTTCAAATGCTTTTCTGCAGTTTTTTATATGATCGAGTGATTTTTTTTTTTTCTTCTATGGCCTGTTGGTGGAATAGATTATATACATTGATTTTGACTGTCTAACCTTGTATACCTGAACCAAATCTCATTTGCTCATGATGTATAATTCTTTTTTATATGCTGTTGGATAAAATTTGATAGGTTTTTGAGAATTTTTGCAGCTAACTTTATGATATTCATCTATAGTTTTTCTTTCTTATGTCTTTGTCCAGTTTTAGTGCTAGGGAGATGTTTATCGCATGGAATGAGTTACAGGTGTTCTTGTTTCTGTTCTCCAGGAGAAATTGTAGAGAAATGGGATCATTGTTTTCATAAATGTTTAGTATACTTCACCAGTGAACCCATCAAGCATGGTGCTTTCTTTTAGAAGGTTAATGATTTATTCAATTTCTTTACTCTTTAGAGGCTTGGTTAGCTCTGAATTTTTCTTTGTGAGAGTTTTGGTCATGTATGTATTTCAGTAAAGTGGTACATTTCATCTAAATTATCAAATTTGTGGGCATAGAGTTGTTCATCATATTCCTTTTATTTTCATTTTTACCCCCGTAGGAGATAATATTTCTGATAATAGTAATTTGTGTCTTCTCTTTTTTCCCTGGCTAGCCTGGCTAGAGATTAACCAATTTTAATGATGTTTTCAAAGAACCAAGTTTCAGGTTTGTTAATTTTATTCTTTTGATTTCCTGTTTTCAATGCCAATGATTTATAATTTTAATTATTTCTTTTTTCTGTTTGCTTTTGGGTTGCATTGCCTTGCTTTCTAGTTTTCTAAAGTGTAAGATTCAGTTCAGTTCAGTTGCTCAGTCGTGTCTGGCTCTTTGCGACCCCATGGACCACAGCACTCCAGGCTTCCCTGTCCATCACGAACTCCTGGAGCTTACTCAAACTTATGTCCATCAAGTCAGTCGATGATGCTATCCAACCATCTCATGCTCCACCTTCAATCTTTCTTGGCATCGGGGTCTTTTCACTTGAGTCAGTTCTTCGCATCAGGTGGGCAAATTATTGGAGTTTCAGCTTCAGCATCAATTCTTCCAATGAATATTCAGGCCTGATTTCCTTTAGGATGGACTGGTTGGATCTCCTTGCAGTCCAAGGGACTCTCAAGAGTCTTCTCCAACACCACAGTTCAAAAGCATCAATTCTTTGGTGCTCAGCTTTCTTTTTCTTGGGAAAATTAACAATCTAATTATTAATTAATAATCTAATCAATTTATATTATTAATTAATTTAATATAAATAAGCTAAATTAAATTAATCTAAATAATTTATTTATTTAGATTATTAATTTAATAATCTAAATAAGATTATTAATTTTAGAATTAGAAATTGTAAAGTAGATTATTAATTTATTAATAATTTAATTTAGAATTTCTAATCTAATTTCATTTTAATGGAAGATTAGATTTTCAAATTAAAATTTTTTTTCTTTTCTAATACAGGCCTTCTCTACTATAGAATTGGGGCAAAAGCTCAACAGAGTCCAAATTTTAGTTGATCAAAGTCAGGATGATCAAAGTCGTCATTCCATCTTCTACCTGGGTGGGGACCTTTGTTCCTGCAGAACTCTAAGATACGCTGTTAGATCTATTTCTTGAGGATTGAGGGCTGTGCCCCAAAGCTGCACTACAGTTTCTTGCCTGATACTTCCTTGCTTCTTTATTCCCTCCCTTAAGATCTTTAATTACTGAGAGTCATGCCTGGTTCTCTTTCTCCGGGAAACCCCTACTTTTTACATAAATCACACATACGTACACTTGGAAGTTTTATTCAGCTTTGCTAGAAGTTAGAATGTATTTAATGGTAAATTAATTTATTTACTGTGTAGAAATGCACCCAGATCTTGAATCCAGTCTTTGATTACCATGATGAAACCAGAGCTAGGGTTTGCCCTCTTTTAAGGACTAACGTCTTAATAAAAAGAAATATCATGGAGGAATTTGTCTCTGTATAGCCTGCCCAGCATGCATGGACATTTTAAATTATAGCTGATAAAAAGGGTCAACGTGTTGAGCCATACTTATTGAAAACTGTGATCTTGGTCAGGAATGATGCTGAGCTCAGCCTGTGTGCAGTAGTACTGAATCAAATTTCAAAGACCGAGTTTTGGGTGAAGTAGAAAAGAAGAGCTTTACTGCATTACCAGCAAAGGGAGACATAGCTGGCTCTTGTCCTCAAAACTCTGTGTTGCAACCGAGAGGATTGGGGGGTTTTGTACCCAGGGAGCTTCCCCGGGAGCTCAAACGGTAAAGAATCTGCCTGCAGTGCGGGAGACCTGGGCTCTATCCCTGATCGGGAGGATCCCCTGGCGGAGGGCATGGCAACCCACTCTAGTCTTCTTGCCTGGAGAATCCCATGGACAGAGGAGCCTGGGGGCCGCAGTCCATGGGGTCACGAAGAGTCAGACTGACACTTTGTAGCAATGGTTCAAGGGTGCGGTTACTGATAAGCTTAGGGTGTGAACAGGGCCTCCACTCCTCTAATGTGGGGTGCGGTTACTGATAAGCTTAGGGTGTGAGCAGGGCCTCCACTCCTCTAATGTGGGGTGTGGTTACTGATAAGCTTAGGGTGTGAGCAGGGCCTCCACTCCTCTAATGTGGGGTGCGGTTACTGATAAGCTTAGGGTGTGAGCAGGGCCTCCACTCCTCTAATGTGGGGTGCGGTTACTGATAAGCTTAGGGTGTGAGCAGGGCCTCCGCTCCTCTAATGTGGTCTCTGGTAGTCTTCTTGATGAGCTGCTCTGTTTCCTTTAATGTAGCCTCAAGTGGCCTCTCGGTGGTATGAAGAACACTAACATCCACATGTATCCCTCGGGCTGGACCCAGGACCCGCCCCGAGCCTGCACAACTGTTTCCTGTCTGCTCCTCCCTATTCTTTGCATCCCTGTGTGGGTCGCCTTTCCCTTCTCCAGGAGATCTTCCCAACCCAGCGATCAAACCCAGGTTTCCCACATCACGGGCAGATTCTTTACCAACTGAGCTATCAAGGAAATCCTCTTCCCTTCCCAGATGGTTTCAAAACTGCCCTTTGGGGCTTAGGGAAGGTGACGGAAGCTGGAGTCATGGAACATGGGACTGAACGTCCTCCATGGCCAGGAGCTCCACAGGGTCCTGTTTGATTTTAGAAAGAATATAAACTTCCTATCTGGAGGAATTATCACAAAAATATTTAACTCTCCACCACTGAAATGTTCTTTAAATTTGCAGCTGAAAATTATTTAGGGAATATTTTGGGGTTGACTATTCAAATTTAAAATTGGGAATGTGTATTCTGTACATTTGACTTTGTTTTAATTCCACAATGGCATATATAATCAGTCTTTTTTGTTTTGTTTTTACTTACAGACCTTCTTTTTACGAATTTTGACCTTATCTGTTTTCATTTAAGGTAAAGGAAAATTTTCCCTAATGCTAAGTTGCAATTCTCTTTTTAAAAAAACCCACATGTATTTTATTGAACAGCTTGTGATACTCTGCTCTGGGAACAAAGTATTGAAATAATATCTTAGATTGGTTCTGACCCTGAAAACTTGGCTCTGTGCACCAGTGCCAAACTGAATCTCAGAAACAGAGCTTTGGGTGAAGGAGAAAAGAGAGCTTTATTGCTTTGCCAGGTGAAGAGGGACATAGCAGCCTCCTGCCATCAACTATGTGCCCCAACCTGGGGAGAGGATTTGATAAGGGGATTTGTAACAGTGGTTCCAAGGTGGAGTTACTGATAAGATGAGATTGGCTACAGGGTTTGCACTTCCTTAATCTCATCTGGACCATAACTGAAGGCTGAGCGCTGCTAAAGAATTGATGCTTTTGAACTGCGGTGTTGGAGAAGACTCTTGAGAGTCCCCTGGACTGCAAGAAGATCCAACCAGTCCATCCTGAAGGAAATCAGTCCTGAATATTCATTGGAAGGACTGATGCTGAAGCTGAAGCTCCAATACTGTGGCCACGTGATGTGAAGAACTGACTCATTAGAAAAGACCCTGACGCTGGGAAAGATTGAAGGCAGGAGGAGAAGGGGACGACAGAGGATGAGATGGTTGGTTGGCATCACAGACTCAATGGACATGGGTTGAGCGAGCTCAGGAGTCGTGATGGACAGGGAGGCCTGGCGTGCTGCAGCCCATGGGGTCACAGAGAGTCGGACACGACTTGGCAACTGAACAACAGCAACAATCTCATCTCAAGTCTTTGGGCTCCTAGTCTTGACACACTTCTCTGCTTTTCTGGTCTCTTTAATCCTGCCTGCTCTGCCTCTGATTAGTCCCTATTCAAATCTGCCCTTTGGAGCTCAGGGAAGGTTGTGGAGGCTTGAGTCTTGCAAAAGGCTTCTTGAGTCTACAAAAAGGCTTCTGTGCCCGGTAACCCTCACTTTTAGGCTTAACTTTCTGTTTTATAGTATAAGAATCTAATCTGGATTTAAAATAGGGGACATTAACAAATTAGTATAATACATACAAATTTTCTTTTTCTCTTTATATAGTATCAAAAGCTAAGAATATTATGCAATCTTTTTCACTTAAGAGTATATCTGAAATGTATCATTAAGAACACACATTACTTCTTAAGCCTGTATTTAGCTTGTCAGTTGCTCATTATTAATCCTTAATTATGCTTGTTCAAGTTAGTAGATTTTGCTCAACTGCAAACCTGGCAATATCAGGGTTGCTGTCCAAATGTGGTATATACTCCTGCTTTAGGAAAGATACCTTTGTGGGAGGTAGAGATGACCCCTGTTGAAGAGATATTTAATATGAAGGTTTGTGATAGTTTCTATGGGCATTATAATTAATAACAATGACTATAATAATAATTTAAAAAAATGAGTTGATGACTTCATGTTCGGGAAGTTGACAATAGAATGCATGTATATTGCCTCTGAAGAGGGTTTCAAGTCTTACCCAACTCTTATACTATTTAACACTGTGCTCCTACCTTGCCAGAATTCTCCTGCCCATTAGCACAGAATGGTAGTCTTTAAATGAGACGATGAAGTCATCTCTTTCAGTTGCAGTAATCTATGTGCTAATGGGTTTTTATAATGTTGTTTCTGGGTCCCTCAAAGCATTTTATGCAGCACACAATTTTTGTAGGAGGGAAAACAAGCTCTTTAAATGTAAAATAATAATAATAAACTCCAACTGAAATAGAGGTAAAATGAATCTTGTTTTTTTTTTTTCATAATTCTTGTGTGCTGATGTTGTGATCTTTTAATGTTTCATATTTTAGGCAATCTATAGACTATGAAAGAACCTAAAACTTCACCTCTAAAATAAAGTTTTATTTAGGAAAGTGTGGTTTGCCTTGAGCATCTATGTAACAGATGGATAACATGTCCACAAGGAACTAAGAATGCGGTTAAAGAAAGTATTACTGTAACTGAGCACATGACGTGTTATTCAGGTAAAAATAGACCATCTTCTGTTAACCTGTTCAGAGGCTGAGAAAATAGTTTTACTTGCCATCTGATTTACATGTGTGGAATAATGAGCTTTACCTGACTGTGGTATGTTAAATAAACATTTTGGGTTAATAACAGCATATTTAGAATTAACTTAAATGGCAAAGGAAAAAAAAAAGTCTAATCAGGTTACCAAGCAATTCCTGAAAATGGTAAAATGGCTCATTTAAAAAGAGTGGTAAGAAAAACACGCAGTGGAGAAAGAGAAACAAGTATATTGTTAGTACACTGAATTTACAAAAATATACCGAAGGCCATTTTGTACTGTGGATGAAAGATTCGTGTGGTATGATGGTCTTCTCATGCCATTACGGTTTCTGTCCTGTCGGTTGATTGTCTCTGCTGTGTTGAATTCTATGTGCCTTGGAACAGGTATGTGCCAGGTTGTCCAGTACAATTCTTCACTGATGAGGTAGCATCCTTCATGCACACACAGTTACCACGGAAGGCTTCACCTTATGCATCGTGCAGTTCTACCTTGAGTTCTAACATATCTGCGTTGACTCTACATATTTTGGCATAATTATAGATTATCCAATATCAACACTTGAGGGTCTTTGGCTCTATTGACTGCTAGGAGATAGTTATACTCCTTTGACCTAAAACTATATTTTAGACTCTTCCTATTAGGTTGCCAGAGCATTGGAGCTTCAACATCAGTCCTTCCAATGACTATTCAGGACTGATTTCCTTTAGGATGGACCAGCTGGATCTCCTTGCAGTCCAAGGGACTCTCAAGAGTCTGGCCTTCAGTGTATTTCTGTAAATTCAGCATATTAATAATATACTTGTTTCTCTTCCTCCACTGCATTTTTCTTCTTGCTGCTAAGTCACGTCAGTCATGTCCAACTCTGTGTGACCCCATAGATGGCAGCCCACCAGGCTCCCGTCCCTGGGATTCTCCAAGCAACAATACTTGAGTGGGTTGCTATTTTCTTCTCCAGTACATAAAAGTGAAAAGTGAAAGTGAAGTCGCTCAGTCGAGTCTGACTCTTCTCGACCCCATGGACTGTAGCCTACCAGGCTCCTCCATCCATGGGATTTCCCGGGAAAGAGTACTGGAGTGGGGTGCCATTGCCTTCTCCATTTTTCTTCTTACCGTTACTTTTAAATGAGCCACATTGCCATTTTCAGGCATTGTTTGACAACCTTATTAGACCTTTTTTTCTCTTTGCTACTTAATTCTAAATTAACGACGATTTGGAGAAGACTGGAGAATAGACAGCACTTTGAAAGCATCAATTCTTCAGCGCTCAGCCCTCTATAGGATCCAACTCTCACATCCATACATGACTACTGGAAAAACCATAACTTTGGCTATATGGACCTTTGTTGGCAAAGTGATGTCTCTGCTTTTTAACACACTGTCTAGATTTGTCATTGAGCTTCCCGGGTGGCTCAGATGGTAAAGAATCTGCCTGAAATGCAGCAGGCCTGAGTTCAATCCCAGGGTCATGAAGATCCCCTGGAGAAGGAAATGGCAACCTACTCCAGTATTCTTGCCCGGAGAATCCCATGGACAGAGGAGCCCGTGGGCTGCAACCCATGGGGCCGCAGAGAGTTGGACATCAGAGCCGCCAGCGGCACCACAAGCTGGTCCCGGCTCTCCTTCCAAGGAGCACGCGCCTTTCATTTTCACGGCGGCAGTCACCATCTGCAGTGATTTTGGAGCCCACAAGATTAAACTCCGTCACTGCTTCCACTTCTTATGTGGTAGAGACGCTTCTGAGGTTAGGCTCTGGAACGTCTTCTGGTTGTTTGAACAGTGTGTTCATGCTTTTCCTCCTTAGTATCCTAAAGTAAGGAAAGGAAGTATCTTTGTTTTGTTTATTATTTTTTTGGTATTCTGTCAGAAGCCTCGCACAATTCTGAGCAAAGTTAGTAGTCTGCTGACAGTTAGTAGTAGGGGAGCATTAATTGAATTGAACTGAATTGAATTTTAGAGAAAACTAATCTCTAGCTTCTCCAAAATATTAATACATAGGACCCAATTCTCCTAAATCAACTCACAGTAGTTTATGAACATTACATTCCCTGCTGAAGCTCTGCGTCTCCTGGAAAGAATCGTGCCAGCTTCTTCTGTATGGCACAACAGTATAAGCACAGGACCTTAAACATAACAGGCATTTAATTTCTGTTAAATAAATTCATAAACACATATGGCAGATGAGCATTTTGTAGTTGGATTTAACAATAATATACATGCACTCGCATAAAGGTTTACCTGCTGTGTCATAACTCTCCCTTCTGGCCAGTGGCTAGACCCAAGCCCCGCCGTGTAAAGTCCCAGCTGACAAGACTCTTACAACAGCGGGCCGAATAATAATATAAGGATATTTGTCTCTGAACAGATAACCAGGAGGGAATGTGTGGAAAGGAGTTCTTTATTATGAATGATACAGGTCAACAAATAGACTCTTTAGTTTCCAATAAAATGATAATTAGGGAGGGGAAATCTGAAGTGTGTGTGGTAGAAATAAAACCCTTGTTTGGAGTGGCCATATACTCACTTTTTGCTTAATTCTCTAGGTATAGAATTATATAATTATCATGAGCAGGGGTCTACAAATTGTGCCCCATGGGCCAAAGCACACCTGCTGCTTATTTTATAAATAAAATGTTTTGCTACACAGCCATACTCACTTATATATAGATTGTCTAGGTATGCGTTAAGTGTAGCAGCAGAGTTGGAAATCTGCAACAGAGATTGCATGACTCAAATGCTGAAAATATTCTCTGGCTCTACAGAAAAAATGTACCAACTGCATATCATGAAAATCAAATGAAATAATAAGTGCTCATTCCTTAACAGAGTCTAGCATATAGTAAATCTTCAAAAATATTATATCTGCCTATCCATATATCTCGGAGCAGGAAATGGCAACACACTCCAGTATTCTTGCCTGGGAAACCCCGTGGTCAAAGGGGCCTGGTGGCCTACAGTTACAGTCTGTGGGGTCGCAAAGAGTCGGACATGACTGATGACTGAGCCCAGCACAGCATTTTAATACCTATGTGTAATATTAAAAGTGTAGAAAATATTTCCTACTGTTCATTGTACTCTGGTTTTGTGGGAGATTAAGTTTATCGTTTAAGGCTGTGCTGTCCAATACAGTGGCTACCAGCCACAGGCAAGTCGCTCAGTCGTGTCCGATTCTCTGCAAATCCATGGACTATACAGTTCATGGAATTTTCCAGGCCAGAACACTGGAGTGGGTGGCCTTTCCCTTCTCCAGGGGATCTTCCCAACCCAGGAATAGGATCTCCAACCAGGAGACCTGGCTCCCAACCACGGTCTCCGGCATTGCAGATAGATTCTTTCCCAGCTGAGCTACTAGGGAATCCCACAGAGGATTATTTAAATTTAAATTACTTAAACAAACATAAAGTTAAGTTTCTTAGATGCAATAATCAAACTTTAAGAGTACAAAAACACATAGGACTATTTATTATACAGAACAGATATAGAAAATTTCTATCAACCCAGACATTTCTAGTGGTCCAGCTCTGTTCTAAGCTCTCAAAAAACACTAAAAAAAGTCTGTGGAGGTTTTTTCCCCCTAAAATGTATTTCCTCTTGGCATTAAATGAGGAATTTACAGATATTGCAATAAGCTAATGAAATAGCATAACTTTTTAAAAAATAGACATTGATATATGTGCCTTTCTAGTAGAGCATTTATAACTATCTAAAAACTAGAGATTTAAATCCTAACAGATGATGCTGTGAAAGTGCTGCACTCAATATGTCAGCAAATTTGGAAAACTCAGCAGTGGCCACAGGACTGGAAAAGCTCAGTTTCATTCCAATCCAAAAGAAGGAAAATGCCAAAGAATGCTCAAACTACTGCACAATTGCACTCTTCTCACATGCTAGGAAAGTAATGATCAAAATTCTCCAAGCCAGGCTTCTACAGTATGTGAACCGAGAACTTGCAGATGTTCAAGCTGGATTTAGAAAAGGCAGAGGAATCAGAGATTAAATTGCCAACAGCCATTGGATCATCAAAAAAGCAAGAGAGTTCCAGAAAACCATCTACTTCTGCTTTATTGACTATGCAAAAGCCTTTGACTGTGTGGATCACAATAAACTTTTTTGGAAAGTTTATTCCAAAAAGTGGAAAGTGGAAAATGTTTCAAGAGGTGGGAATACCAGACCACCTTACCTGCCTCCTGAAAAACCTGTTTACTGATCAAGAAGCAACAGTTAGAACCAGATATGGAACAACAGACTGATTCCAAATTGGGAAAGGAGCACATCAAGGCTGTATATTGTCACCCTGCTTATTTAACTCATATGCAGATTACATCATGCGAAATGTTGGGCTGGATGAAGCACAAATTGGAATCAAGATTGTTGGGAGAAATATCAATAACCTCAGATATGCAGATGACACCACCCTTATGGCAGAAAGTGATGAGGAACTACAGAGCTTCTTGATGAAAGTGAAAGAGGAAAGTGAAAAAGCTGACTTAAAACTCAGCATTCAAAAACTAAGATCATGGCATCTGGTCACTTCACTTCATGGCAAGTAGATGGGGAAACAATGGAAACAGTGAGAGACTATTTTCTTGGGCTCCAAAATCACTGCAGATGGTGACTGCAGCCATGTAATTAAAAGATGCTTGCTCCTTGGAAGAAGACTATGACCAACCTACTCAACATATTAAAAAGCAGAGACATTGCTTTGCGGACAAAGGTCCATCTAGTCAAAGCTATAGTTTTTCCTTAGTCATGTATGGATGTAAGAGTTGGACTATAAAGAAAGCTGAGCATTGAAGAACTGATGCTTTTGAACTGTGGTGTTGGAAAAGACTCTTGAGAGTCTCTTAGACTGCAAGGAAATCAAACCAGTCAATTGTAAAGGAAATCAGTAATGAACATTCATTGGAAGGATTGATGTTGAAGCTGAAATTCCAATACTTTGGCCACCTGATGCAAAGAACTGAGTCATTTTAAAATACCCTGATGCTGGGAAAGATTGAAGGCAGGAAGATAAAGGGATGACAGAGGATGAGATGGTTGGATGGCACCACCAACTCAATGGACATGAGTTTGAGTAAGCTCCGGGAGTTGGTGATGAACAGGGAAGCCTGGCATGCTGCAGCCCATGGGGTCACAAAGAGACGCAACTGAGCGACCAAGCTGAACTGAACTGAGAGATTAAAGTGTTGATAGAGAAAATACAAATACGTAATCAAGTCCGATTGGCCTCTTAAAAGAGACAGATTGGTTTGCATGATGATTACAACCCTCCTGTGCAGAGTACCATAGAGCGTGCTTTGGAACTCAGACCCTTACACAGCAGTTCTCAAGGGTAATGCTTAGTCTTAGCTTCGGCCACACCTTGAAATCACCTTGAGATGTAGCGAGACCTGAGTCCTAACTCCAGGGGTTCTGACTTCACTGGCTCAGGAAGCAGCCTGTGCGTCAGGACTTTTAATAAACTTCTGATTGTTTCTAATAGCCAGCAAAGTTTTAGAACCACCAACGGAAAGTCACTTGCCCCACCTGTAAGCTAAAGATGGGAGGCCCCGGTATTCATTTTTTTTTTTTTTAATAATCAGTCAACTCTGGTGATGGATTTAAAGAATATTATGATAACAGCATAGTAACTTCTATAAATCTTTGTCACAATGAAGAAAAATAAGACTCAAGAGAGAACCTCTGGCTACTTTATAGTCCAAATAAAAATGAGGTATTCCAGAGCAGTGGGCCTCAGAGTGTGGCTCCCAGGCCCAGCAGCAGTAGCATTTGCTACATTACCTGTTAGAAAGCCATGAACTTGGGTTTCACGTCAGGCCCTCCTTCATCAGCAGCTCTCTCAACAAGGCTGCCTGCTATGGAGTCTGAGGCCGACTCCAGTTTCAAAACCAGCGCCCCAAGAGCAGAATGCTGTATTCAGGAAGCCTGAGCAGTACATTTTTTTTTCCAATTTATAAAATCAAAATAAAAGTGTTTTCTATAATTGTTGTTGTTCAGTCGCTGAGTCGTGTCCAACTCTTTGCGACCCCGTGAACTGCAGCAGTCCAGGCTTCCCTGTCCATCACCATCTCCTGGAGTTTGCTCAAACTCATGTCCATTGAGTTGGTGATGCCATCCAGCCATCTCATTTTCTGCACATACTAATATGCATTAATATGACACCAGCATATTATAGGCTTCCCTGGTGGCTCAGACAGTAGAGAATCTGCCTGCAGTGCAGGAGACTGGGGTTCAATCCCTGGGTCAGGAAGATCCCCTCTAGAAGGGAGTGGCAACCCACTCCAGTATTCTTGCCTGGAGAATTCTATGGACAGAGGAGCTTGGTGGGCTACAGTCCATGTGGTTGCAGAGAGTCTGGACACAACTGAGTGACTAACACTTTCACTTTCAGCATATTATAATTTTACATGACGGTAAAATCTAGTATCATTTTCTAAACTAGGGTTTGGTCACTTGAAACCCAAAGACGTAAATTTTGTCCTTTGCATTGTCATAGCATCTGGTAGCTCAAACAGGATAAATTATAGCTCCAAGCTGCAAATGAAATATTTATTTTTACATTTAAAAGTCTCTTGGTAGCATTGAAGTAGTACGGTGGACACATTTGAGTAAAATGACAAGATCAAAAATGCAATATTTGAATTTCATGGATCTTGGTATTGAGCAAAGTCATTTTAAAGGGAAAGAAATTCCTTGTAAGTGAAAGCTCAAGTTCTTCACCAAAGGAAGTTCCTCAAGGTGTAAGTTTCTCATTTAACAGCATACCCAGCAGTGTTCAGCTCTCTTCCCTATGTTAGCAAGTTCTCAATAAAAACATTCTGAGTGACTTCTAAAGATTTATTTTGTCACATGCAAGATTGTAAATTCACAGTCGTGTCAAGGAAGACATGCAGATTCTGCTTTAATGAACTGAAAGCAAAGCCGGTATTTGTCACACTGAATCCTCTGAGATCCATTAACATTCGTTAATAATAATAATCTTCTTTGAGAAAGGTAAATGACCTTGTTAAATCACTTAGCAAAGTTTGTTTCCTCCTTCCAAAGATAATGTAAAAGCACATTCTGTCAGACCTATGTCCCATAAATCACAGACTCTAAACTATAATGGGATGAGCTTTTGAGGTTTCATGGTGTATTGATTCCATCCATTTATAAGTTTGGATAGCAGATTCATGGTGTTTCTTAAGGGCTCCAGAAGCCCACAATGTGCAGCAAATGCTCTAATTACTGCAGTTCTATCATAAGCAAATCTTATAAATAATGACTTGGAGAAAAACAACAGTATTATACCACATGAAGCTAGATATAGCAGAGGTAGGCTCTTCTGAAAGTGAAAAATGCCTCCCCGCAACCGGAGGACTTTCTGCAAAAGAGCAGTAAGGCATCGTTCTGCCAAGGTAAGACGGCGCCTCTGCTGCTGCTGCTGCTAAGTCGCTTCAGTCGTGTCCGAGTCTGTGCGACCCAATAGACGGCAGCCCACCAGGCTCTTTTGTCCCTGGGATTCTCCAGGCAAGAACACTGGAGTGGGTTGCCATTTCCTTCTCCAATGCATGAAAGTGCAAAGGGAAAGTGAAGTCGCTCAGTCGTGTCCGACTCTTAGCGACCCCATGGACTGCAGCCCACCAGGCTCCTCCGTCCATGGGACTTTCCAGGCAAGAGCACTGGAGTGGGCGCCACTGCGGCGCCTCTAGGCAGTGATGATCCACTGACGATGTTGGACTACTTGGTCAGTAGCGCTGTTCACTCTGAAGGCTTTGTTTCACACACCGCCTGTATTTACCTGACCTACACTTCTGAGTTATTGGTGTAATAAAAGATGATACTTTACGAGGAGTTATTTAGCCTCGAATACCAAGCTTCTCAGTAAGAAGATACAATGGATAGAATTACTCTATGTGACAGGAGAGAATAAATAATAGAATGGAAAGCTGTATAATAAGTTATCTTCAGACACACCCACAGCTAAAAAGCTAATTTTAGAGTCATAACAGTAATAATAAGCCTGTATAGACTTTTATAAAATGGATAATAATATGAGATTATTTTACTAGTATTTATGACCGTCATTTGTGACATTCATGATGTGCCATTCACGATGTTCACTTTAAACATATCAGCCTGTTTGATCTACAGAGGGACACATGTTATCCATCATTGAAAAACAGTGGAAGTGAGGCTCAAAAGGATGAAGCAACTTTTCCAGCTCTTCAGCTAGAGCTAGAGGAGAAGGACTCAGAAAGCCAAGGCAAACAGCCCAAATCACAGATGACCTAGTTGATACTCAGAGGATATGTAAATTTCCTAAACCCTCTTTATCCAATGCATTTTATTTTTATCATAAGTGGAATCATATAGAGGAAGCTTACCTGCCCAACTCATCAGACTTCATGATAAAAATCAAATATCATGGTCAGTTTGGTTTAGTTGCTCAGTCATATCTGACTCTTTGTGACTTCATGGACTGCAGCACGCCAGGCCTCCATGTCCACCGCCAACTCCCATAGCTTGCTCAAACTCATGTCCATAAAGTCAGTGATGCCATCCAGCCATCTCATCCTCTGTCGTCCCTTTCTCCTTTTGCCTTCAATCTTTCCCAGCATCAGAGTCTTTTCCAAGGAGTCAGTTCTTTGCATCAGGTGGCCAAAGTATTGGAGTTTCAGCTTCAGCATCAGTCCTTGCAATGAATATTCAGGACTGATTTCCTTTAGGATGGACTGGTTGAATCTCCTCGCAGTCCAAGGGACTCTCAAGAGTCTTCTCCAACACCACAGTTCAAAAGCATCAATTCTTCAGCACTCAGCTTTCTTTATAGTCCAACTCTCACATCCATACATGACTACTGGAAAAACCATAGCCTTGACTAGACAGACCTTTGTTGGCAAAGTACTGTCTCTGCTTTTAAATATGCTTGTCTAGGTTGGTCATAGCTTTTCTTCCCGGGGCAAAGATCCTTTAATTTCATGTCTGCAGTCACCATCTGCAGTGATTTTAGAGTCTGAAAAAATAAAGTCTCTCACTATTTCCATTCTTTCCCCATTATTTGCCATGATCTTAGTTTTCTAAATGTTGAGCTTTAAGCCAACTTTTTCAGTCTCCTCTTTCACTTTCATCAAGAGGCTCTTTAGTTCTTCGCTTTCTGCTAAAAGGGTGGTGTCATCTGCATATCTGAGGTTATTGATATTTTTCCTGGCAATCTTGATTCTAGCTTATGCTTCATCCAGTCCAGCGTTTCTCATGATGTACTCTTCATATAAGTTAAATAAGCAGGGTGATAATATACAGCTTTGACATACTCCTTTTCCTATTTGGAACCAATATGTTGTTCCATGTTCAGTTCTAACTGTTGCTTCTTGACCTGCACACAGATTTCTCAGGAGGCAGGTCAGGTGGTCTGGTATTCCTGTGTCTTTAAGAATTTTCCACAGTTTGTTGTGATTCACACAGGCTTATTGCTGGTGAATACAAATTCTTTTTCATGATGGATAGGACATCTGCATGTAGAGCTAAGAATGGTGTGAAGCACAGTGGTTTAGTCTAAGGAGTAGAAGACATGCTCTTTTTCTCCTGTGAGAACTCCAGAACTACAACTTGCTGCTGAACAGTCAACTAGAGAATATTGGATCCCACCAAAAAAAGATATCCCACATCCAAGGGCAAAGGAGAGGCCCCAGCAAGATGGTTGGAGGGGCAAAATCACATTTAGAATCAAACCCCTTACCCACCAGAGATGCTCAGAGGGCTCAAACAAACCTTATGTGCACCAGGATGCAGGCACCCCCACAGAGACTGAGCCAGAACTGTGTTTGAGTGTCTCCTGCGAAGGTGCAGGGCAGGGGCTCTGGGTGCAGCAGACCTGGATATGGCATGAGCCCTCTTGGAGGAGGTCACCATTAAGCCCACCACAGAGCTGCCAGAACTTACACAGGACTGGGAAATAGACTCTTGGAGGGCATAAAGAGAATCTTGTGCACACCAGGACCAAGGAGAAAGGAACAGTGACCCACAGAGACTGGCGCAGACTTGCCTGTGAGTGTCCAGGAGTCTCTGGCAGAGGCATGGGTCGACAGTGGCCTGCTGCAGAGTCGGGGACTGAGTGCAGGGACAGGGCCTGCATGGGACCTTTTGAAGGAAGTCGCCATTACCCTCATGACCTCCACCATAGTTTGGCCCCAGGTCAGATAACAGTGAGGAAACACAGCCCCACCCATCAACAGAAAATTGGATTAAAGATTTACTGAGCAAGGCCCTGTCCAGAAGAATAAGACCCATTTTCCCCCTCAGTCAGTCTCTCCCATGAGGAAACTTCTATAAGCCTCTTATCCTTCTCCATCAGAGGGCATACAGAATGAAAACCACAATCACAGAAAACTAATCAAACTGATCACATGGACCACAGCCTTGTCTAACTCAATGAAACTATGAGCCATGCCATGTAGGGCCACCCAAGATGGATGGGTCATGGTGGAGACTTCTGACAAAATGTGGTCCACTGGAGAAGGGAATGGCAAACCACTTCAGTATTCCTGCCTTGAGAACTCCATGAACAGTATGAAAAGGCAAAAAGATAGTACACTGAAAGATGAACTCCCCAGGTCAGTAGGTGCCCAATATGCTACTGAAGATCAGTGGAGAAATAACTCCAGAAAGAACGAAGGGATGGGGCCGAAGCAAAAACAACACCCAGTTGTGGATGTGACTGGTGATGGAGGTAAAGTCCAATGGTGTAAATAGCAATACTGCATAGGAACCTGGAATGTTAGGTCCATGAATCAAGGCAAATTGGAAGCGGTCAAACAGGAGATGGCAAGAGTGGGCATCAACATTTTAAGATCAGTGAACTAAATGGACTGGAATGGGTGAATTTAATTCAGATGACCATTTATATTTAGTACTGTGGGCAAGAATCCCTTAGAAGAAATGGAGTAGCCATCATAGTCAACAAAAGAGTCCGAAATGCAGTACTTAGATGCAATCTCAAAAAAGACAGGATGATCTCTGTTCATTTCCAAGGCAAACCATTGAATTTCACAGTAACCCAAGTCTATGTCCCGACCATTAATGCTGAAGAAGCTGAAGTTGAACAGTTCTATGAAGACCTACAAGACCTTCTACAACTAACACCAAAAAAAAGATGTCCTTTTCATTATAGGGGACTGGAATGCAAAAGTAGGAAGTCAAGAGATACCTGAAGTAACACAAATTTGGCCTTGGAGTACAGAATGAAGCAGGTCAAAGGCTAACAGAGTTTTGCTAAGAGAATGTACTGGTCATAGCAAACACCCACTTCCAACAACACAAGAGAAGACTCTACACATGGACATCACCAGATGGTCAAAACCAAAATCAGATTGATTATATTCTTTGCAGCCAAAGATGGAGAAGCTCTATACAGTCAGCAAAAAAAGACTGGGAGCCGACTGTGGCTCAGATCATGAACTCTCTACTGCAAAATTCAAACATAAATTGAAGAAAGTAAGGAAAACCACTAGACCATTCAGGTATGACCTAAATCAAATCCCTTATGATTATACAGTGAAAGTTACAAATAGATTCAAGGGATTAGATCTGATAGACAGAGTGACTGAAGAACTATGGATGGAGGTTCATGACATTGTACAAGAGCATGATCAAGACCATACCCAAGAAAAAGAAATGCAAAAAGACAAAATGTTTGTCTGAGGAGGCCTTACAAATAGTTGAGAAAAGAAGAGAAGTTAAAGGCAAAGGAGAAAAAGAAAGCAATACCTATTCGAATGCAGCATTCCAAAGAATAGCGAGGAGAGATAAGAAAGCCTTCCTCAGTGATCCATGCAAAGAAATAGAGGAAAATAACAGAATGGGAAAGACTGGAGATCTTTTCAAGAAAATTAGAGATACCAAGGGACTATTTCATGCAAAGATAGGCTCAGTAAAGGGCAGAAATGGTATGGACTTAACAGAAGTAGCTGTTAAGAAGAGGTGTCAAAAATATACAGAAGAACTATACAAAAAAAGATCTTCACGACCCAGATAACCATAAAGGTATGATCAATCACCTAGAGCCAGACATCCTGGAATGTGAAGTCAAGTGGGCCTTAAGAAGCATCACTACGAACAAAGCTAGTGGAGGTGATGGAATTCCAGTTGAGCTATTTCAAATCCTAAAAGATAATGCTGTGAAAGTGCTGTACTCAATATGCCAGCAAATTTGGAAAACTCAACAGTGCCCACAGGACTGGAAAAGTTCCATTTTTATTCTAATCCCAAAGAAAGGCAATGCCAAAGAATGTTCAAACACTGCAGAATTGCACTCATCCACGTGCTAGCAAAATAATGCTCAAAATTCTCCAAGGAGGCTTCAGCAATATGGGAACGTGAACTTCCAGATTTTCAAACTGGATTTCGAAAAGGCAGAAGAACCAGAGATCAAATTGCCAATATCCGTTGGATCATTGAAGAAAACATCATGGTACCCTTCCTTTAAAGATCTTGGTTGTTGAACTCTAGGTTTTCAAAATGGGAGCAAAAGAACTAGTTGAGAACTAAACTATGACATAAGTACTCTCTGTGTTGTTGTATGCACACACACATACACACAAACACACATGAAAATCATATATACAACATTTATATCATTGAGGCATAGTCATTATCTGGAACTCTTGTATTCATTGTGAGGGTCCTGTTTCTTTGTTAAAAATCTAAGGTCCATGACCCAGCAGCATGGACGTTTTTTTGGTAGCTCCTTGGAAATGTAGAACCTCCCCTAGATGTTGTGAATCGGAGTATGCGTTTTGCGTAGGACTTTCCGATGATTCACGTGCACATCAGAGTCTGAGAAGCTGTTAACTCAGTGTGTTCACGTCATGCTGATGTCTGGGTCGGCTGTACACTGCCTTGGATCTGCACAGATACACTTCATTTCTTTCTCAGCTGGCAACATGAGTCCTGTCTTCAAATTCCGGACTTTCTGCATCAATCATCCTGACATATATTTCCTGTGTTCCTTTGCAAGGCCTTTTTGTTTTCTGAGTTACATCCTTGTTGAACTGCTGTCTTCTAGGCTTTAGTAGAACCTCCTTAGCTTCTTACCTTATCTGCACTATTAAATTTCCCCAACTCCAGAGTTAAATGCTACTTGGTTAAGCATTGGTTTGTTCTGGGAAATATAGGTTTAAAGACTACGATTTGATGACCATTCTTTGTATGTTGAATGTGAATACTCTTTATCTATATTTCTTCATATTTGAATGTGAATATCTTTATTGATATTTCTCATTACTAAAAGAGAATTCTCAAAGAATGCAGACAAATGTTTAAGATCAGCATTTATTTACTTATTCATCCATCTAAACACTTAACAAGTAATGAGCATCTACAATGGTAGAAAATAAAAGGTATGTTATGCAATAGAATCAGATGTTGACATTTATTTTAAAAAAGACTGTTAATTATTTTAAACATTTAGTTTGATGACATTGAAAGAAAGGGGACAAGTGATGACACGTATCAGCTCCCTCAAGTGTTCCTGCCCTCCCCCTCCCATCCCCTAGGTCAGCACAGAAAGAGCACCTTTTAAATGATACTTTCCAATCGGCTGTGAGTAAGTTATTCTGCTTTAATGTGGGTTCCCAGCATGATTTTATGCTACAGGCATCTAGGATTTTGAGAACAGTGGACTCTGAATATTTATGTGTTTTTAAATATGGACACCCCTTTGCCAGCATGTTATCTGCATATATTTCACATATTTGTGCACAAAGCGAGGGAAAGTCCGAGAATTAGGAGTAAACTAAGTGGAGTGGGAGGTGGGATGATATTCCTCCGCATCCATTAGGCTCCAGAAATTCTGGAAACAACCAAGGCCCATGGTAATGGAACTAACGGTTCAGTCTGACTTGAAGTTAGGAGCATCTTAGGTCAGGAGAGCTCTTGGTACCACATTGTCTGATTTGTAGACGCATGTTACAGGGCCCTTGCAAATAGGAAAAGGACCTTTAGGAGGAAACACAGCTGCTTGTCTGGACGCAGGGTGGGCTGTAGGATGACAGCGCAGGAGGATGGGGAGAGAACTCCTCCTTCAAACGCGCGGGGTCTAGAGTCAGCGGCAGAAGGCGCCTGCAGCCTCCTCTTCAAAGTTTCGGCACGTCTTTGGTCGGCAGCAATGGTGAAGGAAAACATTTTCTCCTGTTTCTCTTGTCCACTTTCCATTCTTATGATCCTAGTGTTAGATCAGGATATCAAATTGGTCCACGCTGTGTACTGATTTGTACCACTTTGATCATGTTTTCAGTATCAAATCTGTTGTATTTACTGCATTTTTAAGACTTTTAATCACCCCAGTTTGCTCCTAGAGTTATCCTGCCTCTAGGACACAGAATTCATAAATATTTCTTTCCCTAGTGGTACTGTTCCTATTTCTAATTACTTGAATGCTGAACTATGAGTTAAGACATTCTTCAACAATTTCAACTCTTTTTTTTACAAGCGATTATCTATCAGTATAGAAAATTATTAACATTTCCTAAAATAGCTTGGATATTTGTCCTAGTATTCACTCTACTTTTATGTATTTTTAAAATACTTCATAAATTAAAGATATAAATCGCACTTACAAAGCAATGAAATGGTTATTTAGTTCGTGTGTTCAGATGGTCTAGTTTCAGGGTTGGTTTAAGTTAACTGTGCAGTTCTGTCTTCCAGGTATGGTATGGCTTTCCTCTTTTCCATAGAGTTGCTGGACCTTTTCTTGCCTCACTCACCCTGATTATGTGTAAGGCACCCAGGGAGTGCTGGGTGGTGATCAGCACAACTCAACCCGCCACTGCAGCGAGGTGATGAGGTCACCTTGAGAGGGGTAGACATAAAGATTCTGCCCCAAATTCACCCACTTCAAAGCAAGAGAAGGGAAGGCTCTTGAGGAGGCGATGCATGTTCACTCCCTTCTCTGCTGAGGCCACGTGCGCCCAGGGCTGCTGGGCGGATCCCCAACCATGTTCCGTCTCACTTTCCAGCTAGACTTTGGGAAGCGATGCTGCCTGGCTAGTGGTTTTGGTGTAAAACTCTTTCCAGTTCAATTCAGTTCAGTTGCTCAGTCGTGTCCAACTCTTTGACAAAATACCTGTTGTAAACCAAAAAGAGGAGAAAAAAAATGCTAACTTTAAATTTTGTGAATTTTTGTATTCTGGAAATGTGATGTGAAACTGGCCAAACTGATGACAGGAAAGTCTTTGTTCATGAATTCATTTAATAGCTAGGTACTAAGGCCTCTCCCGTGTGGGCAGACCCCACTCAGTTCAGTTCAGTTCAGTCGCTCAGTTGTGTCCGAACCTTCGAGACCCCATGAATCGCAGCACGCCAGGCCTCCCTGTCCATCACCAACTCACAGAGTTCACTCAAAGTCACGTCCATCGAGTCAGTGATGCCATCCAGCCATCTCATCCTCTGTCATCCCCTTCTCGTCCTGCCCTCAATCCCTTCCAGCATCAGAGTCCTTTCAAATGAGTCAGCTCTCTGCATCAGGTGGCCAAAGTATCGGAGTTTCAGCTTCAACATCAGTCCCTCCAATGAACACCCAGGACTACTCTCCTTTAGGATGGACTGGTTGGATCTCCTTGCAGTCCAAGAGACTCTCAAGAGTCTTCTCCAACACCACAGTTCAAAAGCATCAATTCTTCGGCGCTCAGCCTTCTTCACAGTCCAACTCTCACAACCATACATGACCACAGGAAAAACCATACCCTTGACTAGATGGACCTTTGTTGGCAAAGTACTGTCTCTGCTTTCCAATCAGTTCTAATTGGTCAAATTCTCCCCGCAATGATTTTCATTAATTGTGCTTACCTAAATTTCCACTCTTCACATGAGCGTTTACCTGTTTTCCAGGTCATATTAGAAATATAATCAAATTGCAGCACATTGAGTGGTGTGCATGAAGCCAATTAGATAAATGTATTTTCGTGAGCAGTGGCCAATGCCCCTAAATGAAAATGTTCCCTTATTTCTGAACACAGCAAAATGGTAATTATTCTAGATTTTCTAGTTTATGATGAGAGAGTGTGTTCATAAGGTGCAAACACCTGTACTATGATGTGATAAAAAAATAGAGCTTGCATTGAAAGCAGTCTGTTTCCTTGGGTTTTCCAGAGGTACCAAAGCTGGTTCTGTGAATAGATTAGCGAGCTGCTTGGCAGCATGAACTCAAATAGTTTAGTTTGACCTTGAACTGACAGTTCCAGCTCTGCTCTTTGCCTGCTCCATGCTGTATATTTTAAGCATTGTACGATATGGAGGTGTCTTAATCAAACCTTTACCATAAATCAGCCATAAAAATAAGCACTGGCAGATGTGCCTAGTGACTAAAAGAAATCAAGTCAACTAAATGAGAATCAAGCAGTGAACCTAAAGAGATGTTATTACATTCTGCCCCTTTTCATTTGGCTTGACAGGAATATCCGAATAGAGACTCAGACTGAAGTTGCTACAGACAGATGTTCCAATTCCCTTAGCCTAGCCTTCCCTGGAGCAGCAAAAAGCTGTTTCAGTGGAATTGCCCTGGGTACCAATGGCTGAAATTAATATGTGATTTTGAGGCAAAAGTTAGAGAAAATATTTGTGAGCCTGGCATTGAAAAATATTAATATTTTATTAAACCTGATAATGAAAATGTTAAATCTAATACAGAGAGGGTGCTTGATGTGTTCCCAGGAGCACTTTGATACTAGCCGTGTAAACGTCTCCCCTCTTGATGCTGATGGGGGTGAATCTATACTCATCCAGCTGATGAAAGTGGGCAGGGATTTCTTAGGGGAATAATCAGCTTACAAAAGTAGACATCATTGTGTTTTTAAAAATTGAACTTGCCTGGTAAAAATTTTAACTAATCTGTAAAACTATATTTTACATCAGGGGTTGGCTGCAGCCTGCAGGCCAACTCTGTTTGACACTTGTCCTTGTAAATAGAGTTTAACTGGGACACGGTCCCAACCCTTTGTCCACACGTGGCAGATTTTGCAAGGACAGAGTTGGGTATTTGTGATGGGGATCATGTCACCACCAAGCCTAAAATATTTAGTGTCTGTCCCTTGACAGAAAAAATGCGCTGAACCTTGATGAATAACAACCTTTTTCAGAACGACAAATGCCATGTGATATCACTTACATGTGGCATCTAAAATATGACACAAATGGATTTATCTATGAGACAGAAGCAGCTCACAGACATAGAGAACACAACTGTGGTTGGCAAGGGGGTGGGGGGGGGGACAGGGCGTTTGTGATTAGCAGGTGCAAACTATTATGTATATGCGCTGTGCTGTGCTCAGCCGCCCAGTCGTGTCTGACTCTATGAGACCCCATGGACTGTAGCCCACCAAGCTCCTCTGTCCATGGGATATGCCCTTCTGTCCAGGCAAGAATACTGAAGTGGCTTGCCATGCCCTTCTCCAGGGGATTGTCCCAATCCAGGGAGCAAACCCAGGTCTCATGCATCGCAGGTGGATTCTTTACCATCTGAGCCGCCATAAATGACAAGGCTCCACTGTGTAACACAAGGGATTTGTATTCAATATCCTGTGATAAGCCATAATAGAAAGAATATGAAAAAGAATATATGTGTACACACAACTAAATCACTTCACTGTACAGCAGAAATTAACACAGCATTGTAAACCTTCTACACTTCAACAAAATAAATTAAAAAAAAATAACCTCTTTCAGAAATACCTCTTTTTTTTGCAGAAAAGAATGTACTTCTGCAGTTGTCAATGTGCTATTTCAGCATTCATAATTATTAATATTAATTTCATATTTTTCACCCAGAAGAGACCCTCACTATTACTAAAAGTTTCTGAGTCCCAAAAAGTGGGTCCCAAGTTTTGTTTTGTTTTGTTCCTCTTCTTTTTTGAGTTTTGATACTTTGTCAAGTCAAACTCTGTCTCAAATGATTTCCCCATTTCAGCAGGATGCAGAGCGTGACATCCGCCATGTCCCGGGGAAGCACGGCATACATAATGTATGAATCTTCAGCAAGATCTGAGCCCTTGAATACGCAATTACACTTTGGGCTTAAAATGGAAAGCGCCACGTTTGGAAGCAACTTGAAGTTTCCCAAAATATTTGTTTGCAGTTCTAATTTCAATAATTAACATACGGATTAAAACGTTTTTCTTATCTTCCAGTTCCAGCAGTGAGGTCAACACCTCACAGCTACAGGGGAAGAAAACGCCTTTAGAACTTCTAGAATCAGAGCCAGCAATAAAGTCTCAGCAGCAGCCTGTGTGCAAAGAGGCCTCAGCTGCCGAGCCATGCATGGGCCCGTGCCCTGACGTGGCCTGAGACGCGCTGTTTTCTTTCTTTTTTCTTGAGTGTCCTATTCAGTGGACCTCTGACAGGAGCTAAGGGAGGAAAAGCAGAATGTTCTTTTCATCTCCCGGACCATAAAATGGGCAACTCTATTCCCCCCTTTATTGCTTATCCATCTTTTTTTACTCTTTCTTCCCAAACCCAGCTACCTAAGATAAAGTTCTGGCCACGTGTGCATAGCCCCTGACTCTCCAGCTTGTGGGCTTTCCAGCGGCTGTGTTTGCCCCTTGCTTTCTTCCTGAAGCAAAAGTACATTTACAGACAGAGGATAAAGGGCACTTTTGCTGAGAGAACTTCTTTGAGCCTCTGGGCTCCCTTGCAGCAGAAAGGCTCAGTGGCTGCTTTGCGGTTTTCATCTCCTCCCTGTGTTTCCTTACTATTAATATTGACAGGACACATCAATGCCACTTCCAGGTGGTCTTGCTACTGAAAAGAATCCCTTCCTCCAACCTCAGATATGAAAGTTGAGGTTTGGTTTTTTCTTGTGTCATAGGCAGGGTTGATGTCTGTGATGTTGGCTATTCTGACATCAGATCAGTCCCCAGATCTCTTGACAGGAAGCAGAGGTCGCCACAGGTGGGGTTGACCATCCCGGAAAGCAGGCGCCATGTAGCGTTGACAGCGTGGTCCTGTGACTGGATCAGTGGTCACTGGGACGCCCTTGGCCTTGCCTGGGTGCTAGATGGTCACCATGGCAGGCAGCTGATTAATAATTCAACCCATGAATGCCAGCCGGTTTAACAGAGAACTTAGAACTATGAAATTGGAGGACATGGAAATATATCTACCGATTTTAATTCAATCACAGGCTCCACTGTATAAATAACCCTTCCTCAGAGGCTCCTTCTGGAACATTTGAATCTGTCTCTTTACCTTAACCCTTCTCAGACTTGTGTCTTCTGAGTTTTATTTGGATTTTATACCCTTGGCATTTAAACAAATATTATTTGGGTATAGTTGATTTACAATATTTCTAGTATACAGAAAAGTGATTTAGTTTTACATGTATAGATATTCTTTTTCAGATTCTTTCCCATTATAGTCTGTTACGATACTGAATATAGTTCCCTGTGCTATATAGAGGTCCTCCTTTGTTTCATATATAGTAGTGTATATCTCTTATTCCCAAATACCTAATTTATTCCTCCTCCCTTCCCCCTTTCGTAAGCATAAGTTTGTTCTCTATGTCTGTGGGTATATTTCTGTTTGGTAAATGAGTTTATTTGTATTATTTTATAGATTCCACATATAAGAGATATCATATGATATTTGTCTTTCTCTATCTGACTTCACTTGGGCTTCCCAGGTGTCACTAGAGGTAAAGAACTCACCTCCCAATGCAGGAGACGTAAGAGATGCAGGTTCAATCCCTGGGTTGGGAAGATCCCCTGGAGAAGGGAATGGCAACCCACTCCAGTATTCTTGCCTGGAGAATCCCATGGACAGAGGAGCCTGGTGGGCTACAGTCCATAGGGTCGCAAAGAGTTGGACAGGACTGAAGCAACTTAGCATGCATAACTGCATCTGACTTCACTTAGTACGATAATCTCTAGGCCCACCCGTGTTTCTGCAAATGATATTATTTAATTCTTTTCATGACTGAATAGTATTCCATTGTGTGTGTGCTTTCTATCTGTCTCACATCTGTATCCATTTACCTGCTGATGGCCATTCAGGCCACCTCCATGTTCCTGCTGCTCTAAACAGTCCTGCAATGAACTCAGGGGTGCACACATTTTTACATATATTTTTCCCATATATGCCCAGGAGTGGGATTCCTGGGTCTTATAGTAACTCTATTTTTAATTACTTAAGGAACCTCTACACCCTTAGTAATTTTTTAAGTTCTCTGAGATAAACAATCATTTCGATTTAATTTCTAGATTTCTTTTACATTACATTTTGAGGAAATTGCCTTGCTTTGTTCCATGGCTTTTTGCTAAGCTCCTCTGCCCTGGTGTTTTCCACTTACCCCTCCGATCCATTCCTATTCTTCTCCCTAGTGCTGCACTGGGGGCTGTCCTCTGGCCTGAATTGCTGGGCTCCCTTGACCTTGGCTTTCCATGGCTTCACCAGTGGATAACTTCAGCAGGAGGCTCAAAGCAGGAGAGGATGGTGGTCGGAGCGTGTGGCCCCTGCTCCCTCCTGTTGTGGGCTGGGTGCCCGGGGCCATTCCTTTTCCTCCTAGACTGCAACTCCTGGGGGCACCCCGCCCCAGGGGGGCCTCAGCTGTCCTGACCCACGGCCTCTGTGCACTCCCACTTCCTCCTGGGGCCTCAGGACTATTGATTCTGGGTGCCCCCAGTCCGCTGTTGATTTCCTTTCTCCATATGGAGTCTGCACAAAAAATAGGAGAAGAAAAGGAACAACCCCCACCCCGCCCCGCCCCCAGAAAAAATGCTACTCTTTGAGTTGAATTCTATTTTCTGCTGGGACCTAAACCATACAACTTACTGTGTGCCAGGAACTGTAATAGCTGAGAATACAGTGAATACAACATCAAAACCCCAACCTTGTGTCATCATTCTTTTATAGGGGAAAACGACAATAAAAATATAGAAATAAATAAATTAATGAATAATATGTGAATGATGCTATCAAGTGATATAAAAAAGACCAAAGGGAGAGTTAGCGAAGGCTGCGATCAGGTTATCAGAGTTTTAAATATAGTGAGGGGGGAAGGTCTAGATGGGAAATGGACATGCTATTTATATTTCTGTTTTACTATTAAGTATTTAGTATTAAGCATTCTTCTTAGGTGGAATCAGGTAGAATGTCCAAAAGGCTCCTACTTCCCTTAGCTCCACATAGAATTTCTCCCTTGAAATGTATTTTGATTTTATATCTGTGGGTTTTGTTTTTAAGATGATGTGATCACTTGGAATCAATGTCTAAATTTCTTTTGAAACCATCATTTAAGAACATAGCCTAGCCTTTGCTCAAAATGCATCGGTGAGTGGGTTGTTCCTCATCTGTCTTCCCAGGGGCACAGGGACAAGAGAGAAAACGGGTCAGTTTGTTAGAATCTCAGCAAAATGTGATGGTGGCTTGGAGGGGGTGGCAATGGTGGAAGAGAGGAGATGCAGTCGGATCCTGAATTTATTTCAAACTTGAAATGATGAGTTATATACGGTGTATGAAAAAAAATTAGGAAAAAATGCAAAAGTCCGAGATTTTGTGCCTGGGCAGTTGATAGGATGAAACGGATTACATCTAGAGCAGGTTCTGAAGAGGAGAGCTGGAGTTTCCACTTGTGCGGGCTGACTTGGCTATTTCAGTGAGATGCCTAGGGCATAATTGAGTTTCAAGTTCACAGAAGGGGTGCAGAAAAAAGAGAAAAACTACAGAGTGTCATGTAAAACCAAGGAGCTCGGTGACAGGGGTGTGGAGGCCCGTGGAGAAGCAGAGAGGCCACGGAGATGACCGGCAGCGGCACTTCTGCTGTTGAAACGCAATAAAAACGCTGTGGAGAAACCATCCGTAAGAAAGGCAAACGGCCGGGAAGAGTCTGGTGTCAGGCAGGCTGAGAACTGCTTCCCGGGACTGGCGGCCGTTGGAGAGTTTGTCAAGGAAAAGTTCCCCATGAGGAGCATTTTGTAACATCTACTCTTCCAGCTATACTTGGAGTAGATCAGATCAGATCAGATCAGTCGCTCAGTCGTGTCCAACTCTTTGTGACTCCATGAATCGCAGCACGATACTTGGAGTAGAAAGACCCTTAAAAGCAGATGAAACACACACACACAATCCACATACGTATGTACATCATGTGGGCTTCCCAGGTGGCTCAGTGGTAAAGAATCTGCCTACCAGTGCAGGGAAGCAGGAGACGTAGGTTCAATGGCTGAATCGGGAAGATCCCCTGGAGGAGGCAATGGCAACCTGCTCCAGTACTCTTGCCTGGGAAATTACACGGACAGAGGAGTCTGGCGGGCTACAGTCCACGGGGTCCCAGAGAGTCGAACACAACTTACTGACTGAGCACACACTCACATATACACATATATACATTAATACGTCTGCTGCTGCTGCTGCTAAGTCACGTAAGTCATGTCTGACTCTGTGTGACCCCATAGACGGCAGCCCACCAAGCTCCCCCGTCCCTGGGATTCTCCAGGCAAGAACACTGGAGTGGGTTGCCATTTCCTTCTCCAATGCATGAAAGTGAAAAGTGAAAGTGAAGTCACTCAGTCGTGTCCAACTCTTAGCGACCCCATGGACTGCAGCCTACCAGGCTCCTCCGTCCATGGGATTCTCCAGGCAAGAGTACTGGAGTGGAGTGCCATTGCCTTCTCCGATTAATATGTATACATATCCATAATATATATAAATAAACATAAACACATATATGTGTACTATATATATGTGCATACATAAAACATATATACATATACAGTATACATATAAACATTACATATACTATATATGTACATAATAAACATATATACACACACACTATTACTCACATAATAAATATATTTTATGTATGTTTGTGTGAAGAAAGATTGATTTCATCCAGCCCTGTGTTTGGTACTATATTTTTATTAGCTACCTCTTCTCAAAACCTTTAACAAAATGCAAGTAAACAGAATTAACATCAGAGTGTATTGGAGCTATCGCCACAGCTCACTCACATGATCTAGGTCGGTCCATAGCCCCTCAATTATATTTACACTTAACAGAAGTTTACATGCCATCACGTCACGTCTACTCTGAAAACAAGTCCTCATTCTCTACCGCTTGCACAAACGGTAAAGAAAAAGTCCACGTGAATAGACAGTTTCTGTAAGTAGGAGGCTCCAGTTCTGTACTGGCCTATAACTCACGTGGATGACTTTTCCTGAAATGCATAGGAAGGAGGGAACTAGAAAAGCTGGTTTCATCGGACTATGATTAATGCAGCGATTGTAGTTTCCTGTAAAAACAGGAGAGAAATGAAATCCAGACTCACAGAGTTGAAATGCTAGAAATGGCAGGGAAAGCCTTAGTTGCACAGCGGGCGGGTGACATGGACTCTGGTACCTTATCTTCAGAAGATGTCCCACTTCTCAGGGGCCGTGGCCGTGAGCGTCTCGCCCTGTGCCATGCTGTGATTAATGCCCTGGGCGGGTGCAGATGCAATCTCAGCTTGAGCTAGGCGGTGTGCGATGGCCAAGTGCAATTTTTCATCAACTGAAACCTTAAAGGGAGGAAAACAAGTCATTCTGAGCCACTGTGAGGACTAGATTATAAACAAATCCTAGAGTAACGATATGTTAAATTACTTTCCAGGATGGATATGGGAATGGGTTTGGGGAGTGGTAATGTGACTTTTGGCAACAACATTACTCATTTACTAAAAGAGCTAGACTACTCAACACTCTGTAATGGCCTATGCGGGAAAAGAATCTAAGAAGCAAGTGGATATATTTATGTGTATAAATGAATCACTTTGCTGTACACCTGAAATGAAACAGCACTGTAAATCAACTCTACTCCAGTAAAAATTAAAAAAAAAAAATTAATGCAAATTAAATAAAAAGATCTAGAAGCCATTGAGAAAGGCTCAGTGAGAACTCTGGTGGATTTTTGACATGACAAAAGTCGTGGTGTCTCCGGTAGTTGCGCTCTAGAGGGTTTTCCTCTGAAACAAAATGGTTGTTGCAATGTATCCAACACCACTTCCCGAGCCATTTTCTCCTGCTCCCTATCTCTCACTCCACTGACAAGGAGTAAATTGCCAAATGACTTGCTGAGGAATGATTTTATGAGGTTACACAATAAACAGTGTTGAAAGTAAAATTATACAGAAAGCCTGAAAACTACACGCAGCCTGCCTAAAACGTGTTTACTCTGCCCAGCTTCACCTACAGTCCCTGCCGTGGTCTTTAGGGCAGATGACCTGCACAGAGACAGCAGTCTCTCTTGTTTTGGTCCAGAAATATGGGAGGAGAACAGTCAAATCAGACTGTCAAGGAGGGGGAATGCCAGCTGGGATTGCCAGCCAATCAAGTTTCTCGGCACAGAGTAGGCACCTAATGTTTGTTGATGAAATTATAGATCTGATCAATGAATGATTACAGTGTTGAGTTTGCTCCTCAACTCTTTACATTTCTTAGTGTGCCCATATCACTCCCTTGCTCAATAACATGAAGTAATTCACTCTGATATTAGCTCATTCATCCAGTTAGTGGGTCAGTTAGCCTGTCAGTCAACAAATACTCATTAACTGCCTATTAAATGCTAAGGGTTAGACTAAGTTCTTGGAATAGAAATGGAAAAGCCATAGTCACAATTTAAGGGGTTCTTGCTAAATCAAAGACTCAGAGAAATAAATAGTAATTCTCAACAACAACAACAAAAAGATGCTGATACAGGTAGAGCAAAAGCTGAAGAGCAGGACTGGGTGCATAACTTCAGGACGTAGTGCAAAATGAAAATGCATGTTCTTCTGTTGAAAAATTAAAAATTTCAGGTTGGCTATAGCAGAGTGTTGACCAAGTACTTCCTAGGCAGGAGACACTGCACCGCCCTGAGGTAGCATGCCACAGTGCCAGCCCTGGCAGAAGCGGGCTGGTTATCTCTGTGCAGAATATTTCCGGAAGAGTTTTGGGGTGTCATAGGAGCTTTGTTTTAGAGAAGACATGGAGCTTGCTTGGCGAGTTTGGGATAAGATATAAATAACTAAAGAAATGAAACTCTTACATTTCTTTTCAACTGTAAAAAGGCACATATTGTGGCCAGAATATAGTTGGTTCAAAAGCAGATTGAAAACAGAGAATGGAGAGGCCACACTTGAACACAGAAAAATAAATAAGAAGCAAGTCCTGACTGTCCTTGTGGCCATGCTCAGGCACACAGCTGTCTCTCTTCTATTTTTTTATTGAGGGGTGTGTGTGTGTGTGTACTCAGTCACTCAGAATTGTCCGAGTCTTTGTGCCTCCCTGGACTGTAGCCCTCCAGGCTTCTCTGTCCATGGAATTCTCCAGCAAGAATACTGGAGTGGGTTGCCATTTCCTCCTCCAGGGATCTTCCCAACCCAGGGATTGAAGCCCCTGCATCGGCAACTATATTCTTTACCAGTGTGCACATTATTATGACTTTTAATATTGCCTATAACAGCTTTGCCACTACCAGCATACATGTACAGAGTGTTTGTCAACCTAGAATGTTCCTGAATATTCCTTCCCAGTCAGTAGCCTAATCTGTCATAATCACTATTCTGATTTCCATCACTATGCTTTTGCTTCGCCTTTCTTAAATTCGTATAAATGGGATTATACAATACACGCTCTTCCTTTTGTTTTGAACCTTTATATTTTAGTAAATGACTTCACACCAATTTTTCAGTTAATCCTCACAGCAATACTGTGAAGAAATTATTTTTGGTCTTCCTTTTAACAGAAGTGGGGATTAACACTCAGAGTTACAAAATAACACATTAGGTCATGTGGTTAACAAGTATTAAAATCAAGGCTCAAAATCCATTCTTACATCTCCAGGCTAGAATTCCCTTCCATTTTTTTCCACAACTGCTGATCTGGACATTTATAACTAATAAAATAACAGAACAGAACTCAAAAGGAATAGGACTGCACATTTTGAAAAATTACGTTTTAAAACACTTGAAAATTTTAGCATTTTCATCACCAAAGATAATATTAGATTTTGACCATCATCATCCTATAGATATGAAGCTGAAATGACTCACCAAACATGATTTCTAAGCTAATAGAGATGACTACCTTTTTTTCCCCCAAAAAATAGTGTTTTTAAAACTCCAAAAAGGAAAGAGATAGTCTTAAAAAAAATAGTCAGTCTTGTGGATCATTTTTTTAAACTCTTTTATTTATTTATTTTTTTCACTGAAAAGAACTTAGGAATTTCTTACTCGTAATGAGAAAAAAATTCATCTCTGTAAGTAGGTAAGACTATATAACTTTAATGACACCTAGTTTTAACATATTTTCTGTGTTTTAAAAACAGTACTCTGATTATATTTTCTCATTGTTTAGCTTTATCACAAACTGCTTGAAAGTTCTTTGGACGTCTGATTTTTAAAATGCATGCAAAACTTTAGTTGGCCTTGACCACTGGAAAGGAAATTTAGAAATAATTATAAGCAGATTTTGCATTAGTTTGTGGAGGGAACAAATATACAAAAATAAAACTGAATTCAAGGGTCCCACAATATTTCTGAGCATGGAGACTTAATTTATTTTCCTCATGGGATTATCCTTTTGTATTTTGTGATGACTTTATCAGGGACTTGAGGGGGTGGTCACATTTTTTCATTGGATACAATTTCCTCCAGGTCTCATCATCTTTCAACATCCTAACCCCTGCTCTATTTTCATTAAGGTTTGATTATTTCCCACTGACCTTGATCCCTTGAAATAGTTCCTCAATTTATAACTTCTCATCTTATCCACCACTTGATTCTTAGTCAATTCCTAGTAATTACAGCGCCATCCAGTCCTAAATACCTGCGTAGAAATAATAGAACTTACTGCTCAGCTCAAGACAGTAATTACCACCTAATCACACCCTATTCAGAATCGAAACGTTTCTTGAGAATTCTTCTGAGAAAATAATCCCTTTACAATCAACCGGTTAGTATGATAGTCATTTTGTTTCTGACTTTGATGCCCCCAAAGTAAAAGCCCTGTGGAAATCAATAAAGTCACAGGTCTAGAAGTGACAGTTTTCAAAGGAATACTGTCTGTTACAGTCACTTAGGGAGGCTCTTTTATGAATAAGATCTAGGAATGATGTTGGAAATGTGCTGAGGGAGACTACTATGCAATTAACCAAACTCGCTGAAATTTCTACCTGCTCTAAATTGTCCTACAGCCAACGTTTCCTTAGTGATGACTGCCAAATGAGGGATATACGGCATGCATGCTAAGGTTTAGGAAACAATCATTCATGTTGGAAAACTGAACAATTTTTTGGTGATTGCAAAAGGTCTTTTAAACAGGAATGCTTACAAAAAGAACTTTGTATTCATTCACTGACTCATTCACCAATTCAAAAAATGTGTTTTGAGCATCTATCAGGCACAGTTCTAGGTAATGGAGAGAAAAATAAAAGACAAGAGAGGTTTTGATTGTGCTGTCATGAAACATATTAGAAGAGGGAACAGGGCAACAGTAGCAGACAGTGACAAATGGTGGGGAGTGGAACAGAATGATAAGACAAGGAGTGTCTATGGGGGTTGCTTGGGGTCGTGTGAATAACCAGGGGGCAAAGACATATGTCGAAATGAACTTGACCGGTTTCAGACACAGAAGGGCGTCTGTATCTGGAACCAAGGAATGGAGAAGGATAGAAGTACCAGGTCAAAGAGGAGAGAGTGACCACCTTCAGGCCACCTTCCAATTGCAGTGGACACATAGGAGGGTTTTTAAAAAATCATTATCTGTGTCTCTTATGCTGTCTTGCATACAGGGTTATCATTACCATCTTTCTAAATTCCATATATATGTGTTAGTACACTGTATTGGTGTTTTTCTTTCTGGCTTACTTCACTCTGTATAATAGGCTCCACTTTCATCCACCTCATTAGAACTGATTAAAATGTATTCTTTTTAATGGCTGAGTAATACTCCATTGTGGGTGATTTGGGTGAATGGCATTGAAACATGTATAATATCATATATGAAACAAATCACCAGTCCAGATTCGATGCAGGATACAGGATGCTTGGGGCTGGTGCACTGGGATGACCCAGAGGGATGGTACGGGGAGGTAGGTGGGAGGGGGGCTCAGGATGGGGAACACGTGTACACCCGTGGTGGATTCATGTTGATGTATGGCAAAACCAATACAATATTGTAAAGTAATTAGCCTGCAATTAAAATAAATTTATATTTTTTAAAAAATCATTTTTTGATTAAATTTATTTATTTTACTTGAAAGATAATTGCTTTACATTATTTTGCTGGCTTCCACGGAACATCCACGTGAGTCAGCCATGGGTGTGCCTGTGTCCCCGCCCACTTCAACCTCCCTCCCGCCTCCTTCCCCATCCCGCCCCTCTAGGTTGTTATCAAGTCGAGGATGAGTTTCCTGAGTCACACAGCAAATCCCATTGGCTATCTGTTTTACATATGGTAATGTATGGTGGGTTTTGAAGGCATAGCAATGGAGAATGCAGTTTAAATCTGATGCTCTCTGCCAAAACTATTACTAACATTTGCTGCTGTCAGGATATAGACTACAGGAGGCAAGACATACTGATGAAGTGCTGTTTGAGCGCTGGTCTTCGGCTGGGGAGGCTCCTCCCGGGGGCAGTCATTCTAAAGATAGCTGCGGCATGAACTGTTACCCAGGAATCAGTTTACAACTCGTCAAGTTTCAGATGTGCTTTTTTCTAGAGCTGGCCTTCCTGAATATGCGTGTTCTATTTTGTCACTTCCCCTTTCATAATTTATAAAAGAAAGTTTCACCTCTTACCCATCCAAAATCTACTGTGATGTCTAGTCCTGGTAAAGCTCTTTGGGACACCAAACTGTGGGGCAAATTAGAAATACTGGTTTTGCAAATAAGTTCATTTATATCAGTTTTCTAGATTTCACATATAAGCATTAGTATACAAAATTTGTTTTTCGCTTTCTGACTTACTTCAGACTTTAAGAAAAGGGCTTCCCAGATAGCACTAGCAGTAAAGAACTTGCCTCCCACAGAGACACAAGACATGCAGGTTTGATCCCTGGGTTGCGAAGATCCCCTGGAGGAGAGCATGGCAACCCACTCCAGTATTCTTACCTGGAGAATCCCAGGGACAGAGGAGCCTGGTGGGCTACACAGTCCATGGGGTCGCAAATGAAGCGACTTAGCACACAGCATGCACAGACATCATTTTACCAACAAAGGTCGTGGCTTCTCCAATAGTCCTGTATGAATGTGAGCTGCACCCTAAATAAGGCTGAGTGCTGAAGAACCAACTGATGCTTCTGAATCGTGGTGCTTGAGCAGACTCTTGAGAGTCCCTTGGACTGCAAGGAGATCAACAGTCAATCCTAAAAGAAGTCAATCCTGAATATTCATTGGAAGGACTGATGCTGAAACTCCAATCCTTTGGCCACCTGATGTGAAGAGCTGACTCACTGGAAAAGACCCTGATGCTGGGAAAGATTGAGAGCAAGAGAAGCCGGCAACAGAGGATGAGATGGTTGGATGACATCACGGACTCAACGGACATGAGTTTGAGCAAACTCTGGGAGACGGTGAAGGACAGGGACACCTGGTGTGCTGCACTCCATGGGGTCACAAAGATTTGGGCATGGCTTAGTGAGTGAACAACAACAACAAACATATAAAATAGATAACTGATGAGAACCTACGATGTAGCACAGAGAGCTTTACTCAGTGTTCTGTGGTAACCCAAATGGGAAAGAAAGGAGATATACATATACATATAGCTGACTCACTTTGTTGTACAGCAGGAACTAACACAACATTGTACAGCAAATATGCTCCAAAAAATTTCTATTTTAAAAAAGAAATATTGATTTTAGTACTGAAAAAGTGGATGATCTAGTCATGAAACCCTTTTGCAAATCAGGTGATTTCCAATTCTTCACTTTAGCAAGACTGTTGAAAGTATTTTTGACAGATCCCCATGTGTCTGCTGACATAACAAAAATCCCCAGGATGTCAGTACTCTTACAAAACTCCCATTGTTTGTCTACTTATGCACATGAACAGATACTAAGCTCTAACACATTAAAATAAACATATAAACACATTAAAATGTAGAAAGAAAGTTGATGATGAACCTTATAAGTATTATAATTAATAAGTAATATAATATTATATTATATTATTATATTATACTTAAACTTTCTAAAATTTGTTATATTTTGTTCTTTCCACCATCTATTAACAATAATCACAAGAGATTTTTAACACATGGAGTTTTATATCCTAAGACTGTCTTTGTTGCTTTTTATGTTGCTTACTTACATGATCCACTGGAGGAGGGAATGGCAAACCACTTCAGTATTCTTGCCTTGGGAACCCCATGAACAGTATAAGACAAAAATATTTGACACTGAAAGATGAACTCCCAGGTCGTTAGGTGCTCAGTATGCTTACTGGAAATGAGTGGAGAAATAGCTCCAGAAGGAATGAAGAGGCTGGGCCAAAGTGGAGACAACACTCAGTTGTATATGTCTGGTGGTGAAAGTAAAGTCTGATTCTGTAAAGAACAATATTGCATAGGAACCTGGAATGTTAGGTCCATGAATCAAGGCAAATTGGAAGTGGTCAAATAGGAGATGGCAAGAGTGAACATCTAAATCACTGGAATCAGTGAACTAAAATGGACTGGAATAGGTGAATTTAACTCAGATGACCATTATATCTACTACTGCGGACAGGAATCCCTCAGAAGAAATGGAGTGGCCATCATGGTCAACAAGCACTAATGCCAAAGAAGCTGAAGAGTTCTATGAAGACCTACAAGACCTTCTAGAACTAACACCAAAAACAAGGATATCCTTTTCATCATAGGGGACTGGAATGCAAAAGTAGGAAATCATGAGAAACCTGGAGTAGCAGACAAGTTTGGCCTTGGAGTACAGAATGAAGCAGGGCGAAGGCTAATAGAATTTTGCCAAGAGAATCCACTGGTCACAGCAAACACACTTTTCCAAAAGCATAAGAGACAATTCTGCACATGGATATCACCAAGTGGTCAATAACAAAATCATGATTATATTGTTTGCAGCCAAAGATGGAGAAGCCCTATACAGTCAGCAAAAACAAGACTGGGAGCTGACTGTGGCTCAGACCGTAAACTCCTCATTGCGAAAATCAGACTTTAATTGAAGAAAGTACGGTAAACCACTAGACCATTCACGTATGGCCTAAATTAAATCCTTTACGATTATACAGTGGAAGTGACAAATAGATTCAAGGAATTAGATCTGATAGACAGAGTGACAAGAACTATGGATGGAGGTTCATAACATTGTACACGAGGGAATGATCAAGACCATCCCCAAGAAAAAGAAATGCAAAAAAGGTAAAATGGTTGTCTGAGGAGGCCTTACAAATAGCTGAGAAAAGAAGAGAAGTGAAAGGCAAAGGAGAAAAGGAAAGATATATCCATCTGAATGCAGAGTTCCAAAGAATAGCAAGGAGAAATAAGAGAGCCTTCCTCAGTGACCATTATGAAGAAATAGAGGAAAACAACAGAATGGGAAAGACTAGACATCTCTTCAAGAAGATTAGAGATACCAAGGGAACATTTCATGCAAAGATGGGCACAATAAAGGACAGAAATGTATGGACCTAACAGAAGCAGAAGATATTAAGAAGTGGCAAGGGTACACAGAAGAACTATGCAAAAAAGATCTTAATCACCTGGATAAGCACTACAGTGTGAACACCCACCTAGAGCCAGACGTCCTGAGTGTGGGCCTGGAGTCAAGTGGGTCTTAGCAGTCACCACTACAAACAAACCCAGCGGAGGGGATGGAGTTCCAGCTGAGCTATTTTAAATCCTAAAAGATGATGTTGTTAAAGTGCTGCACTCAGTACACTAGCAACTTTAGACAACTCAGCAGTAGCCACAGGACTGGTAAAGGTCAGTTTTCATTCCAATCCCAAAGAAGAAGAAAGCTATGACTAATCTAGACTGCATATTAAAAAGCAGAGATATTACTTTGCTGACAAAGGTCAGTATAGTCAAAGTTATGATTTTTCCACGTGTGGATGTGAGAGTTGGACCATAAAAAAGGCTGAGCACCAAAGAATTGATGCATTTGAACTGTGGTGTTGGAGAAGACTCTTGAGAGCCCCTTGGGCTGCAAGGAGATCAAACTACTACATCTTAAAGGAAACCAACCCTGAATAAATATTCATTAGAAGGACCGATACTGAATCTGAAGCTCCAATACTTTGGCCACCTGATGCAAAGACCCGACTCATCATAAAAGGCCCTGATGCTGGGAAAGACTGAAGGCAGGAGGAGAGGGGACGACAGAGGATGAGATGGTTGGATGGCATCATCGACTGGATGAACATGAGTTTGAGCAAACTCAGGGAGATGGTGAAGGACAAGGAAGCCTAGTGTGCTGCAGTCCATGGGGTCGCAAAGAGTCAGACGTGGCCGAGCGACTGAACAGCAGCAATGCTGCTTAGTATTGCTTCAGGTGAATGTAACACAAGTTGTTTATCCATTAGCCATTTAAGGATACTTGGAAGGTTTCTAGTTTTCAGCATTTTAGATAAAGTTTTTATGTCTGTTTTTGTGGAAATAAATTTTCATTCCTCTTGTGTTAAATACTTAAGATTGGAATTGCTGTGTCATATGTTAAATGTATATTTAACTGTAAAAGAAGCTGCCAAACCAAAGTGGTTGTACATTTTACACTCGTACCACAAAGTGTTACAATTCTGACTGATTCGCATCCAGTTATATTATTAATAGATGTTTTTACAGAACTTTAAATTTTAGCCATTCTAGTAGAATGATGCTGGGGTCTCATTCCAGTTTTAATTTGCATGTTCATGATTCTTAATTATATTGATATCTCTTCATGGAGCTATCTGTAGACTTTCATTTGTATGTGTTAAACTATTTTGCCATTTTTTGAAACGGATTGTTTTCATTTTACTATTGAATGTGTTTCTTTATAAATTTTGGATAAAATATTATTGTTAGGTATATGCATTTGAACTGTTTTCTTTCAGTCTGTGGCTTGCTTTTCATTTTCTTAAGGAGAAACCAGACAATTTTAAAATTAAATAAAACCCAATTATTTTTTATTGTTTTATGATTAATGCGTTTCGTGACCTAAGGAATCTTCACCTCACCAAAAGACACAAAATTATCTCCACTGTTTTCATCTAGAAATTTTGTGAAAAATGTTTTTCATGCATAGCTCTTTGATATATTTGAGTTTAATTTTGTGTATGTTGCAAAGAGACACGACTGAAGGGATGTAGCGCACGCGCGTACATACACACACACACACACACACACACAGTGTGAAGTAAGCCCATCAGGGCACATTTTACGCATCCTTTCCCATTAAACAGCATTGACACATTGAAATTTATTGACGGTTTATGCGTTGGTCTGTTTCTGCCGTCTCTACTTCATTCTATTAACCTTTGTATCTTCATTTTTGGTCCAAATGCCACATTTTCTTCATCAATGTAGCTTTATAATATGTGTAAGTCCCTCACATTTGTTCTGATTTGTCAAAAAATTTTCACTAATCTATGTTTATACATTTCTACATTATGTTTAGAAACAGATGGTCAATTTCTACAAGGAAGCATGCATAGATTTTGAATGGGGTAGTTTTGACTATGTAGATCCCTTTGAAGAGAATTTTATTTAACAATACTGAGTCTTCTAATCCATGAACATGATATATCTTCCTACTTATTTTGGTTTCTTTAGTATTTATGAGCAGTACTTTGTTATTCTCTCAACATGTAGATTTATTAAATTTATCCCTTTGGATTTTTAAGCTTTTTTATACCTTAAAATGATATTTTAAAATATAATTGTTGATCATATATATAAATATAGTTCTTCTTATATTGATCTTACCTCCTATAATATTGCTACGATGCCTATTTCTTGTGTTTTCTGTATACTTGAAATGAACATATATTCTGCACTTGTTGTTAGGGTTCTACAAATGTCTTTAAGGGAAGTTGAGTCATTTAATTGTAATGTTTATCGTGAATATTCATATTTGTCTCTGATAGTATACTTATCAAAATACTTTATCTGAAAGTAATATAGTCGCCTCAACGTTCATGTTTAGTACTTTTATGATACACCTTTTCCATCATATGTCTTTTATCTTCTTCAGTCTTTACATGTAAAGTGCTTCTTTTTAAATACTATTACAGTGTCTGCAGTTTATGTGGCATATTCAGACAGTTTGCATTTAATCTAAGATCTGAGTTTCAGTCTTCCACCTAGCTGTCGGTTTTCTCTTTGTCTCATTTGGTCTTTTTTCCTTTTGTACTGTCTTTATTTTTACATTTTTTGGAGTGAGTATTTTTCAGTGTTCCACTTTATATCCTTTAAATTGGCTTAAAGGCTAAACCTCTATGTTTAATTTTGTGAGTTTCACTCTAGGGTTTACATTTTTTACTTTTAAATTGTTACAACCTAGCTTCAAATACCATACCATTTCCTATGTAGAGAAAAAAACTTTTTAACTGTACATTTTTATTTTTATCCATCTTACTGTTTATTCAGGTATTTTATTTTTATATTTGATGTAAACCTCACAAATGTCTCTAAAGAAATGTAGTAATGAGAGAAACATATTTTTTTTCATGAGACTATTTATTATACTATTCCTTACTTTAGATTGATCCAAATTTCCATTTCGCATAATAGTCCTGCAGGCTAAAAAGCATTATATAGCATTTCTCTTACTGCAGCTCTGTTGCGGACAAAACATCCCAGCTTTTGTTTCTCTGAAATATATTTTTTCTTTATTTTTTAAGAATAATGTTTCCGATAGTAACATTTTAAATGTGCAGGTTTCTTTTTTCCCTTCAGTTACGTTACTTTTGTCATTTTATTGTCATGTGGCTTGCACCTGATGTGATGAAAAACTTGGTGATATTATCTGTTTCTTTATATTTAATATACTTTTCATAATTGCTTAGCATTCTTTTAATTATTTTCAGCAATTTTCTTATAATGAACTTTACTGTTTTCTTTGGTTTATTTACTTTTCTGCTTTATTTACTTTTCTGCCAGTCCTTTGAGCTTCTTGGATATGTGGGTTGGTGTTTCTCATCAAATATGAAACATCTTTGACCCACTCTTTTCTTAAATTACCTCTCTTTTTTTCTGTTCTAAGATTCCAGTTACATGTCTTTTGGGCATTTTGATATTGTCCCACAAGTTGCTGAGAAGTTTTTAAATTATTTCAACTTTTTTCACCTCTCTCTTCTTCTGTTCAAATAGCTCATAATGCCCACCCATCAATTCCACAAATACTTCCTCAAGTCGTTGCTAACTGACTCCCAGGCCGCCCAGAGACCTTTTCATTCCAGACATTGTACTTTTCATTACACCGCTTTCATTTGTTTCAGTTTTTACAGTTTCTATTTATGTTTCTTTTTGTTCATATTTTCACTTAAATGTTTCAACATGGTAATAAGAAAAACTGTTTTAAAATCCTTACAATCTTTTTTATTTCTTATTTCTGTTGATTAATTATATACTGTTTTTTTCTGCTTATTTACATGTTAATTACTTTTGACCTGATCTTAGATATTTGAATGATACACTGTTGCTTATGCATTTTGTTGTTTTCCTGTAGAGCATTACATTTTATTCTGGACAGGAATCCCTTTAGTTTTGTGTCAGTGTTCTCATCTTTAGCATGTCTTAATTTTTTTTTTTTTTTAGGACAGTTAAAGAGTAGCTTTTATTGTAGGGCTTTTTTATTTATTTATTTTGTTTATATATTTTTTAATTTATTTTTTATTTATATATTTATATATTTTTTAATTTGTTTATTTTAATTTATTCTTCCTTTTAAAGAATGGCCTTTCTGGAATCTCAACTGAATATCTCAAGTGTTCAGCAAAACTTGGCTGGTGAGAACTTTTAATTTTTTCAGTAAACATTGGAATGAAATTTAGTTTTCTAAATGTTAACTTCCTGAAACTTGTTGTATCTCCTAGTTTTCATTTGCCTTGTTTTGTGAATTTTTACCCTGATTCTATCTTTCTTTCTGTACAGTATTAGAAAATTATTCTTTTAAAATAATTTCTCAGTTCTCTAGGCTCTTTTTTTTTTTTGCTTTTTAGCAAAAGAATTTAGTTTATTTTTTTAATTTATTTATTTTCATTGGAGGCTAATTACTTTACAATGCTGTAGTGGTTTTTGCCATACTTGACATGAGTCCGCCACGGGTGTACATGTGTTCCCCATCCTGAACCCCCCTCCCACCTCCTTTCCCATCCCATCCCTCTGGGTCATCCCAGTGCACCAGTCCCAAGCACCCTGTCTCATGCATCGAACCTGGACTGGCGATCTGATTCACATATGATAATATACATGTTTTAATGCTATTCTCTCAGATCATCCCACCCTTGCCTTCTCCCACAGAGTCCAAAAGACTCTTCTGTACGTCTGTGTCTCTTTTGCGGTCTCACATACAGGGTTATCATTACCATCTTTCTAAATTCCATATATATGCGTTAGTATACTGTATTGGTGTTTTTTTTTTTCTGGCTTACTTCACTCTGTATAATAGGCTCCAATTTCATCCACCTCATTAGAACTGATTCAAATGTATTCTTTTTAATGGCTGAGTAATACTCCATTGTGTATATGTACCACGGCTTTCTTATCCATTCATCTGCTGATGGACATCTAAGTTGCTTCCATGTCCTGCCTATTGTAAACAGTGCTGTGATGATCATTCGGGTCCATATGTCTCTTTCAATTCTGGTTTCCTCAGTGTGTATGCCCAGCAGTGGGATTGCTGGGTCATATGGCAGTTCTAGTTCCAGTTTTTTAAGGAATCTCCACACTGTGCTCCATAGTGGCTGTACTAGTTTGCATTCCCACCAACAGTGTAAGAGGGTTCCCTTTTCTCAAGCATTTATTGCTTTTGATTTTTGGATAGCAGCCATCCTGACTGGCGTGAGATGGTACCTCATTGTGGTTTTGATTTGCATTTGTCTGATAATGAGTGACGTTGAGCATCTTTTCATGTGTTCGTTAGCCATCTGTATGTCTTCTTTTTTTTTTAAATTTTTTAAATTTTATTTTATTTTTAAACTTTACAATATTGTATTGGTTTTGCCAAATATTGAAATGAATCCACCACAGGTATACATGTGTTCCCCATCCTGAACCCTCCTCCCTCCTCCCTCCCCATTCCATCCCTCTGGGTCGTCCCAGTGCACCAGCCCCAAGCATCCAGTATTGTGCATCGAACCTGGACTGGCGACTCGTTTCATACATGATATTATACATGTTTCAATGTCATTCTCCCAAATCTTCCCACCCTCTCCTTCTCCCACAGAGTCCATAAGACTGTCTATACATCAGTGTCTCTTTTGCTGTCTCATATACAGGGTTATTGTTACCATCTTTCCAAATTCCATATATATGCATTAGTATACTGTATTGGTGTTTTTCTTTCTGGCTTACTTCACTCTGTATAATAGGCTCCAATTTCATCCACCTCATTAGAACTGATTCAAATGTATTCTTTTTAATGGCTGAGTAATACTCCATTGTGTATATGTACCACTGCTTTCTTATCCATTCATCTGCTGATGGACATCTAGGTTGCTTCCATGTCCTGGCTATTATAAACAATGCTGCGATGAACATTGGGGTACACGTGTCTCTTTTTATTCTGGTTTCCTCAGTGTGTATGCCCAGCAGTGGGATTGCTGGATCATAAGGCAGTTCTATTTCCAGTTTTTTAAGGAATCTCCACACTGTTCTCCATAGTGGCCATACTAGTTTGCATTCCCACCAGCAGTGTAAGAGGGTTCCCTTTTCTCCACACCCTCTCCAGCATTTATTGCTTGTAGACTTTTGGATCGCAGCCATTCTGACTGGAGTGAAATGGTACTTCATAGTGGTTTTGATTTGCATCTGTCTGATAATGAGTGATGTTGAGCATCTTTTCATGTGTTTGTTAGCCATTTGTATGTCTTCTTTGGAGAAATGTCTAGTTCTTTGGCCCATTTTTTGATTGGGTCATTTATTTTTCTGGAGTTGAGCTGTAGGAGTTGCTTGTATATTTTTGAGATTAGTTGTTTGTCAGTTGCTTCATTTGCTATTATTTTCTCCCATTCTGAAGGCTGGCTTTTCACCTTGCTAATAGTTTCCTTTGTTATGCAGAAGCTTTTAAGTTTAATTAGGTCCCATTTGTTTATTTTTGCTTTTATTTCCAATATTCTGGGTGGTGGGTCATAGAGGATCCTGCTGTGATGTGATGTATGTCAGAGAGTGTTTTGCCTATGTTCTCTTCTAGAGTTTTATAGTTTCTGGTCTTACGTTTAGATCTTTAATCCATTTTGAGTTTATTTTTGTGTATGGTGTTAGAAAGTGTTCTAGTTTCATTCTTTTACAAGTGGTTGACCAGATTTCCCAGCACCACTTGTTAAAGAGATTGTCTTTAATCCATTGTATATTCTTGCCTCCTTTATCAAAGATAAGGTGTCCATATGTGCATGGATTTATCTCTGGGCTTTCTATTTTGTTCCATTGATCTATATTTCTGTCTTTGTGCCAGTACCATACTGTCTTGATGACTGTGGCTTTGTAGTAGAGCCTGAAGTCAGGTAGGTTGATTCCTCCAGTTCCATTCTTCTTTCTCAAGATCGCTTTGGCTATTCGAGGTTTTTTGTATTTCCATAGAAATTGTGAAATTATTTGTTCTAGCTCTGTGAAGAATACCGTTGGTAGCTTGATAGGGATTGCATTGAATCTATAAATTGCTTTGGGTAGTATACTCATTTTCACTATATTGATTCTTCCAATCCATGAACATGGTATATTTCTTCATCTATTAGTGTCCTCTTTGATTTCTTTCACCAGTGTTTTATAGTTTTCTATATATAGGTCTTTAGTTTCTTTAGGTAGATATATTCCTAAGTACTTTATTATTTTCGTTGCAATGGTGAATGAAATTGTTTCCTTAATTTCTCTTTCTGTTTTCTCATTATTAGTGTATAGGAATGCAAGGGATTTCTGTGTGTTGATTTTATATCCTGCAACTTTACTATAATCATTGATTAGTTCTAGTAATTTCTGGTAGAGTCTTTAGGGTTTTCTATGTAGAGGATCATGTCATCTGCAAATAGTGAGAGTTTTACTTCTTCTTTTCCAATTTGGATTCCTTTTATTTCTTTTTCTGCTCTGATTGCTGTGGCCAAAACTTCCAAAACTATGTTGAATAGTAATAGTGAAAGTGGGCACCCTTGTCTTGTTCCTAACTTTAGAGGAAATGCTTTAAATTTTTCACCATTGCGGATAATGTTTGCTGTGGGTTTGTCATATATAGCTTTTATTATGTTGAGGTATGTTCCTTCTATTCCTGCTTTCTGGAGAGTTTTGATCATAAATGGATGTTGAATTTTGTCAAAGGCTTTCTCTGCATCTATTGAGATAATCATATGGTTTTTATTTTTCAATTTGTTAATGTGGTGTATTACATTGATTGATTTGCGGATATTGAAGAATCCTTGCATCCCTTGGATAAAGCCCACTTGGTCATGGTGTATGATCTTTTTAATGTGTTGTTGGATTCTGATTGCTAGAATTTTGTTAAGGATTTTTGCATCTATGTTCATCAGTGATATTGGCCTGTAGTTTTCTTTTTTTGTGGGATCTTTGTCAGGTTTTGGTATTAGGGTGATGGTGGCCTCATAGAATGAGTTTGGAAATTTACCTTCCTCTGCAATTTTCTGGAAGAGTTTGAGTAGGATAGGTTTCCGCTCTTCTCTAAATTTTTGGTAGAATTCAGCTGTGAAGCCATCTGGACCTGGGCTTTTGTTTGCTGGAAGACTTTTGATTACAGTTTCAATTTCCGTGCTTGTGATGGGTCTGTTAAGATTTTCTGTTTCTTCCTGGTCGAGTTTTGGAAAGTTGTACTTTGCTAAGAATTTGTCCATTTCTTCTACGTTGTCCATTTTATTGGCATATAATTGTTGATAGTAGTCTCTTATGATCCTTTGTATTTCTGTGTTGTCTGTTGTGATCTCTCCATTTTCATTTCTAATTTTATTGATTTGATTTTTCTCCCTTTGTTTCTTGATGAGTCTGGCTAATGGTTTGTCAATTTTATTTATTCTTTCAAAGAACCAGCTTTTGGCTTTGTTGATTTTTGCTATGATCTCTTTTGTTTCTTTTGCAATTATTTCTGCCCTAATTTTTAAGATTTCTTTCCTTCTACTAACCCTGGGGTTCTTCATTTCTTCCTTTTCTAGTTGCTTTAGGTGTAGAGTTAGGTTATTTATTTGACTTTTTTCTTGTTTCTCGAGGTATGCCTGTATTGCTATGAACTTTCCCCTTAGGACTGCTTTTACAGTGTCCCACAGGTTTTGGGTTGTTGTGTTTTCATTTTCATTCATTTCTATGCAAATTTTGATTTCTTTTTTGATTTCTTCTATGATTTGTTGGTTATTCAGCAGCGTGTTGTTCAGCCTCCATATGTTGGAATTTTTAGTAGTTTTTCTCCTGTAACTGAGATCTAATCTTACTGCATTGTGGTCAGAGAAGATGCTTGGAATGATTTCTATTTTTTTTGAATTTAACAAGGCTAGCTTTATGGCCCAGGATGTGATCTATCCTGGAGAAGGTTCCATGTGTGCTTGAGAAAAAGGTGAAATTCATTGTTTTGGGATGAAATGTCCTATAGATATCAATTAGGTCTAACTGGTCTATTGTATCGTTTAAAGTTTGTGTTTCCTTGTTAATTTTCTGTTTAGTTGATCTATCCATAGGTGTGAGTGGGGTATTAAAGTCTCCCACTATTATTGTGTTATTGTTAATTTCTCCTTTCATACTTGTTAGCATTTGTCTTACATACTGCGGTGCTCCCGTGTTGGGTGCATATATATTTATAATGTTATATCTCCTTCTTGGATTGATCCTTTGATCATTATGTAGTGACCTTCTTTGTCTCTTTTCACAGCCTTTATTTTAAAGTCTATTTTATCTGATATGAGTATTGCTACTCCTGCTTTCTTTTGGTCCCTATTTGCATGGAAAATCTTTTTCCAGCCCTTCACTTTCAGTCTGTATGTGTCCCCTGTTTTGAGGTGGGTCTCTTGTAGACAACATATGTAGAGGTCTTGTTTTTGTATCCATTCAGCCAGTCTTTGTCTTTTGGTTGGGGCATTCAACCCATTTATGTTTAAGGTAATTACTGATAAGTATGATCCCATTGCCATTTACTTTATTGTTTTGGGTTCAAATTTATACACCGTTTTTGTGTTTCCTGTCTAGAGAATATCCTTTAGTATTTGTTGGAGAGCTGGTTTGGTGGTGCTGAATTCTCTCAGCTTTTGCTTGTCTGTAAAGCTTTTGATTTCTCCTCATATTTGAATGAGATCCTTGCTGGGTACAATAATCTCGGCTGTAGGTTATTTTCTTTCATCACTTTAAGTATGTCTTGCCATTCCCTCCTGGCTTGAAGAGTTTCTATTGAAAGATCAGCTTTTATCCTTATGGGAATTCCCTTGTGTGTTATTTGCTGTTTTTCCCTTGCTGCTTTTAATATTTGTTCTTTGTGTTTGATCTTTGTTAATTTGATTAATATGTGTCTTGGGGTGTTTCGCCTTGGATTTATCCTGTTTGGGACTCTCTGGGTTTCTTAGACTTGAGTGATTATTTCCTTCCCCATTTTAGGGAAGTTTTCAACTATTATCTCTCTAAGTATTTTCTCATGGTCTTTCTTTTTGTCTTCTTCTTCTGGGACCCCTATGATTCGAATGTTGTAGCATTTAATATTGTCCTGGAGGTCTCTGAGATTGTCCTCATTTCTTTTAATTCATTTTTCTTTTTTCCTCTCTGATTCATGTATTTCTACCATTCTATTTTCTAACTCACTAATCCTATCTTCTGCCTCTGTTATTCTACTATTTGTTGCCTCCAGAGTGTTTTTAATTTCATTTATTGCATTATTCATTATATATTGACTCTTTTTTATTTCTTCTAGGGCCTTGTTAAACCTTTCTTGCATCTTCTCAATCCTTGTCTCCAGGCTATTTATCTGTGATCCCATTTTGATTTCAAGATTTTGGATCAATTTCGCTATCATTATTTGGAATTCTTTATCAGGTAGATTCCCTATCTCTTCCTCTTTTGTTTGGTTTGGTGGGCATTTATCCTGTTCCTTTATCTGCTGGGTATTCCTCCGTCTCTTCATCTTGTTTAAATTGCTGAGTTTGGGGTGTTCTTTCTGTATTCTGGCAGTTTGTGGAGTTCTCTTTATTGTGGCATTTCCTTGCTCTGTGTGGGTTTGTACAGGTGGCTTGTCAAGGTTTCTTGGTTAGCGAAGCTTGTGTTGGTGTTCTGGTGGGTGGAGCTGTATTTCTTCTCTCTGGAGTGCAATGAAGTGTCCAGTAATAAGTTATGAGATGTCTATGGTTTTGGGGTGACTTTGGGCAGCCTGTATCTTGGAGCTCAGGGCTGTGCTCCTTTGTTGGAGAATTTGCTTGGTATGTCTTGCCCTGGAACTTGTTGGCCCTTGTGTGGTGCTTGGTTTCAGTGTCGGTATGGAGGCGTTTGATGAGCTCCTGTCAATTAATGTTCCCTGGAGTCAGGAGTTCCCTGGAGTCAGGGTTTGGACTTAAGCCTCCTGCTTCCAGTTATCGGTCCTATTTTTACAGTCGTTTCAAAACTTCTCCTTCCATACAGCACCATTGATAAAACATCTACATTAAAGATGTAAAGTTTCTCCACTGTGAGGGTCACCCAGAGAGGTTCACAGCGCTACATGGAGAAGAGAAGAGGGAGGAGGGAGTTAGAGGTGACCCAGATGAGATGAGGTGGAATCAATAGAGGAGAGAGTGGGCTAGCCAGTAATCACTTCCTTATGTGCACTCCACAACTGGACTGCTCAGAGATGTTCACAGAGTTATACAGAGAAGAGAAGGAGGAGGAAGGAGACAGAGGTGGCCAGGGGGATAAAAGGGGGGAATGAAAAGGAGGGAGACAGATTCAGCCAGTAATCAGTTCCCTAAGTGTTCTCCACCGTCTGGAACACACAGACATTCACAGAGTTGGGTAGAGTAGAGAGGTGTTAGGGAGGAGACACAGGCGACCTGGTGGAGAAAAAGGAGAGTCCAGAGGGAGAGAGAGCAGTCAAGCTAGTAATCTCGCTCCCTAGTGAAAAATGAGTACTGAAGATTGGGTTCTTAAAGGTACAAATTTGGTAACAAATACATAAAAGCAGAAATTAAAAATCTAGAGTAGAGTTTGGAATTTCAAAAATACAATGTTAAAGAAAAGAAGAAGGAAAAGAAAGAGAGAGAGAGAAAAAAAAAAAGTCACAAAAATTATAAAGAAAATATAGGTACAAAATTGATAACAAATACCAAAAAGCAAAAGTTAAAAATCTAGACTAGAGTTTGGAATTTCAAAAATAAAATGTTAGAAAGAAGAAAAAGAAGAAGAAGAGATAAAAAGAAAAAACAAAAACAAAGTCGCAAAAATTATAAAGAAAGTATAGGTACAAAATTGATAACAAATACCAAAAAGCATAAATTAAAAATCTAGAGTAGAGTTTGGAATTTCAGATATACAATGTTATATAAAAGAAGAGAAAGAGAGAAAAAAAAGTCACAAAAATTATATTAAAAAAATATAGGTACAAAATTGATAACAAATACCAAAAAGCTAAAATTAAAAATCTAGAGTAGAGTTTGGAATTTCAAAAATGCAATGTTAAAGAAAAGAAGAAAAAAAAAGTCAAAAAAATTATAAAAAATATATATATATGAAGTTTGCTTTAAAAAAAATGGGGTCTTTTTTTTTGCTAAGTAATAGTAGGTTATAAAAGTGAAAATTAAAGGAATAATAGAGGACTTAAAATTCTGTAAAAAATTAAAAAAAAAAGAGAAAGAATGATCGTAAAAATAGTAAAAATATATCTAGGACTTTCTCTAGTTTTGTTGTGAATATTGTGGGTTCAGTTCATTTTCAGCTAGTTCCTTGGTCCCACTTTTATTTCTCAAGATCTATAGGCCCCTTTCTATGTAGACAGTACTAACCACAGGGTTTTAATCTATTGCCTGTAGCTTCCAAGGCGGTTCCCTCTGTTATAGCTTCTTCTGTTTGCTGGTCTCTTCAGTGACTGGTTTCCGCCCTGACACAAAGGGGACGGTGGAGGACACTTTTTTTTTTTTTTTAGGCTCACTTGTTCAGCCGCGCTGTGGGGAGGGAGGGACGCTGCAAACAAATAACACTGGCATGTGCTTACAGTGCCTCAGCCACACTGGGTCTGCCCCTGCTCACGGCGCGTGTAGCCTCCCTGCCCACACTGCTCAGGCTCTAGGCTGCCCCGCCGGGAACCATCCGTGGCCGGCCCTGGGCTGCATGTACCTCCCAGGTCCAAGCCGCTCAGGTTCAGGCACTCGGGTAGTCCTCAGAGGCGCAGACTCAGTTGGGCCTGCGTTTTGTGCCCTTCCCAGGTCCAAGCAGCTCAGGTGACGAGGTGTTTGGCGAGCACGATTGCTGCGACTTATCGCCTCCCCTCCGCTCGGTTTTCTGGATGTACAACCGGCGCACCTTCTCAGGTGGATGTTGACCGTCCAGACCCCCAAGAAGTCTTAGTTAGCAAAGAAGCCTGCTTACAGTTTTATAGATAGTGTCTCTCTGGGGCTGCAATTGCCCTCTTCCGGCTCTGGCTGCCTGTCACCGGAGGGGGATGGTCTGCAGCCAGCTATCTCTGTTCAGTCCTTTGTTCCATGCCTGGGCCTGGCGGTGTCTTAGGTTAGGGCTGAATTTTCGCGTGGTAGATATCCCACAGTCTGGTTTGCTAGCCCAAATTATTTCACTCAGATAGCGCTCAGGGTATTCAGGCCAGGTCCTTACACAGGTCCCGCACCGTGCCTCCCTGTCCAGCCCCCGCTTGCTAGTGACGTGTGCAGGCGTCTGCGCTGCTTCTCCGCTGGGGGAGTTACCATAGGGCTCGTAATCTGCGGTTTTTAATTGTTTATTTATTTTTCCTCCCTGTTATGTTGCCCTCTCTGCTTCCAAGGCTCGGCACAGATTCGGCAGTGAGAAGGTTTCTTGGTGTTTGGAAACTTCTCTCTTTTTAAGACTCCCATCCCTCCCTCTTTTGTCTCTTTTTTTTTGTCTTTTGTATTTTTTCCTACCTCCTTTCAAAGACTTGGGTTTCTTTTCTGGGTGCCTGATGTCCTCTGCCAGCATTCAGAAGTTGTTTTGTGGAATTTACTCTGCGTTTAAATGTTCTTTTGATGAATTTGTGGGGGAGAAAGTGTTCTCCCCGTCCTACTCCTCCACCATCTTAGCTCCTCCCCTCTCTCTAGGCTCTTTATAAAAGAGTCTGGAGAAAGTTACTCTATCATGTGCAGAATCTTGATACTGTTAATATCATACTTTTATATTTATCATCCATTGAACCTTTGAAGGAAAGATATAATAGCTTTTATAGCTTTTAAAAGATATAATATTTTATCAAGTCATTGTTGATGAGCACTTTCAGATCACCATCCTTTGCAACTGTTTAAATTCCAAATAAAAAATTTTAGATCTTCACTTAATATTATGCAAAGAGAACAATCCAATTTCTCAAATGTTTGAGGCAGTATGTAAGCAATAAATTTAGAATACATCTACATTAAGAGAAATTAGAGAAGTCCAGGCAAAAAATGGTGGTGTGTAGGGTGATGCTGGTGGTGAAAATGGAAAACGGGGTGTGTTTAGCACATAGTTTAAAAATATAACTTCCATTTAGAGTATAACTGGAAGAAAATAATTAGGAAAACTATTCTTTCATTATTTTAAAGTCCATTTTAGGATCTGTGCTGTATATTCTGTCCTTTAAAAAAAAAGATTGTGGTATTGGAGAAAGAGCAGTTTGCGTATTTAAATTTCATATTCTCTTGTGTTTAAAAGGAAACATAAAAGCAAGCTATTAGCAATTCATAAATATTTAAATATATAATTCATAAAACATAAAATAATACTTAAGTATTAGCTCACTCTTTAGCATTATTTCACACTTCTCTTTCTTACCATACAAGGAGTTGCACTATTTTATTGAGTATGTAAGATGCATACAGTCAGACATCCTGAAAAGAAATTACTTTGATGATGTTTTTAAGAGATATGGTGTGTAAAAATAGTAAAATACCTTGAACAAAAAAATGCAGATGTACCAGATACACGCATAGGTATAATTCCCAAATGCCAGTAACACAGGCAACAGCGGATGTCATGTTGTTGCCTCAAACATCAGAGTCTGAGTCTGTTACAGAATGCAGACATGATGAGGGTGATATGGAGAAGGATTTTTTCACTGTTAATAAAATCTTAAGTATGTTAAATGAGTTTATAATCAAAATTTTCATGGGAGATGTTTATGTCTCTGAAATAATGTTGTATATTCTAAAATAGAAAACCATGATCTGTATTCACCAAGAATATATGATGTCTGTTGGCATTTCTAGAGTCCCTTTCAGGCCAGAGAAAATGATCATAAGTTTCATAAATGTGATATGATTAGTTATGTTCTGTTTCCTGATGGAAAAGAGAATCTACATCATGATAAAGAGAGCTTGACATGTCTGGGCTAACCACCCAGTTTTCAAGGTTTCTAACTCATTTAGTGATTAAGTGTATGTGACTTTGAAACATTTCTATCCAGCTACTCTGCAGCTTGATTAAAATACAATACACTAGGTACCCAGATCTTAAAATAAGATAGCAACACCTTGTTAGTACTTTAAATGCTAATCCCTATTGATAAGTCCATAGAAATCCACTTTAGCATGACTTCAATTCTTTAAAAAAATGTCATTTTTTTCCCCATGAGATTTATGGACACTGTCTAGAATTCAAGAAAGAAAAAGTATTTAAAATAGTACTTTAAAAACTATTTGAAAGGCCCTTTTATCTTTTAAATGTCAAATAATTATTTTCAAATTTATTTTCATGTGACATCAGATTACAGAGAAAAGTAGCCAAAAAGAAAACAAAGCCTTTTTTAATTTATATTTGTTGTTCAGTGAAATTGATCTGGGTTAGAATCACCCGTAACTGTAATAATCTGTCCACGTCTCTGATACTCACTTTGGCGGCAGGGGACGTGAAAGCCGGGGTATAAGTAGCTCTTGGAGGACATAATCAAATGGGCCTCTGGTTCAAGACTGCTACTTCACACCTGGCAGGCATGTCCCGCTAGAATCCAAGCACAATGGCTGAGCAATGTGGTTTTGATTTTGCTGCAGGATTCTACTAGCTGTGCACAAATGTGTGGAAAAACAGTAGAAGGGAGAGAGAAGTCATGGGAAAATTGTTTATTACATAGGATCACAAGATGAATCAAACCGTCTAGCAACTTTCAAGAATCAGATTCAACCTTTAGGAGGATTTCCCCAAATTTCACCAGCCAGTGTTCCTTACTTCACCCTTCCCACTATTGATATGAACCCATATTTTTAAAAAGATATTCTTCGCTTTTTCATTTTTTTTATTATTTCTTTTGAAAAACAAACTTTTTTTTTAATTTTATTTTATTTTTAAACTTAACATAACTGTATTAGATTTGCCAAATATGATGAAGTTCAGTGTATTCACTTTTTCTATACTTGGTGCTTTCTATAGTCTATTTTAAAAATCTTTGCTTTTTTAGGTCACTATATCTTCCCTTTTTGAATATTAGAGAAGTTTTATAATTTTGTCTCTCACATTTAAACCTATAATCCTTTGCCAGTATTTGTGTATGGTGTGATGTAAGGATCAAGTTTCATTTATCTAACTTTTTTTGCATATTGATATCCAGATATCACCAGCACTATTAGTTGAAATGAGTATCTTGTCCTTTGAGTTGTCATGGCACCTTGACAAAAATCACTTGGTCCTGCACGTACGGCTGTATTTTTGGACTGTTTATAACGTTCCATTCATCTATTTGTCCGTTTCAGCCGAGTATCACATTGTCTTGATTACTATAACTTTAACTGTAAAGTTATAATCCACAAAAACATGAAATATGAGTCCTGCAATATTGTTCTTTTTTACCAGCTGTATTGCCCGTTCTAGGTCCTTTGTACTTACATATACTATATATTTTCAACTTATACAGTATATGCTAATATGTATACATGTATTTTATATGTCTATAAAAGGCCTACTGGGATATTAATTTGAGCTGCTTGTAGTCTATAGGTCATTGTGAAGAGAATTGACATCTTAACTATTTTGTCTTAGATCCCTAGGCAAGCATCCGTTCGGTTCAGTTCAGTTTAGTCACTCAGTTGTGTCTGACTCTTTGTGACCCCATGGACCACAGCACGATAGGCCTCCCTGTCCATCCCCAACTCCTGGAGTTTATTCAAACTCATGTCCATCGAGTTGGTGATGCCATCCAACCATCTCATCCTCTGTTGTCCCCTTCTCGTCCTGCCCTCAATCTTTCCCAGCATCAGGGGTCTTTTCAAATAAGTCAGTTCTTCGCATCAGGTGGCCAAAGTATTGGAGTTTCAATTTTAACATCAGTCCTTGCAAATATTACTCAGGACTGACCTCCTTTAGGATGGACTGGTTGGATCTCCTTGCAGTCCAAGGGACTCTCAAGAGTCTTCTCCAAACCACGGTTCAGAAGCATTGATTGATAGGCAAGCATATTCTTTATTAACATGTCTTAAGAATATTCTCTCAGCAATATTTTGTAGATTTAAGTGTATGGATATTGTATATAAATATAATTTTGTTAATTTTATATGTAAATTATTTTAAATTTTATAACATAGTACATGATGGGTGTATGCATTATGACCAATTTATTTGTTCATTTCTTATACAGAAATATAATTGATTGTTATATATTGACAAAAACCCTACAGTTTTGCTAAATTCTCTTTTAGTTCCAGTAGTTTAGTTTAAAAAATTCTTCAGTATTTTCATCATAGGTGATCAATTTATCTTAGAATAAAAACAGTTTTACTTATTTCCTTCCAACCCATATGGTATGAAAGATGCCTTTTACATCTTTATAAGAAAAAGACAAACAACACACTCAAAAAATGAGGAAAGTATTTGAGCAGAAACTTTAGCAGATACATGGATGGCAAATAATTACATAAAAATGTTCAACATTATTAATCATTAGATATAAAAAAATTAGAATCAAATTCCATTATCCATACTCTAGAATTATTAAAATTAAGAAAATGATAATACAAAGCATTGGTAAATATGTAAAGTGACCAGAAGTCTCAAATATTGCTTCTGGAATTGTCAAATTGTATAGTCACTTCATTTTATTAGTTTCTACTAAATTTAAACATAAACTTACTATATGGTACAACAATATCACCTTGTCATTTAAGATAAATGAATACATGTATCTATGCAAAATTTTGCATATATAAATATTCATGAGAGCTTTGTTCAGAATAATATTAATGGAAACAATGCAAGTAGTTAAAGGATAAACAAGTTTGATATATTCTCTCAATGGACTAGTACTCAGTCCTAAAAAGTATAAATAACGGCTATTTGCAACAATATGAGTGAATATCAAAAGCGTTATGCTGAATGAAAGAAGGCAGAAACAATAAAAGTACATCCTGTATTATCCCATCCATAACAAAATTATAGAGAGAAATAAATAGCAAAATTGGAGTTGTAGAAAACAAATCATTTGCCTGTATTTGCTTTAGTTGCTTGGCTATTGGTGTTATATGCATGAAATCTTTGTCAAAACCAGCACCATGAAGGATTTTGCCTATGATTTGTTTTCTAAGTATTTTATAGTTTCAAGTCTTATGTCTTAGTCTTTATTTTTGAGTTGATGTTTGTGTATGATGTTAAGATAAGGGCCCAATTTCATTTTTTGAGACTGGATTCACAGTTTTCCCAAGGCCGTCCATTGGAGGATTCTCTTTCCTAGTTGTGTGTACTTGATATCCTTGTTGAAGAGCAGTTGACTGTGTAGTCACAGATTTATTTCTGGACTCTATTTTGTTCCATTTGACTATACATATGTATTTCATTTAACTTCTGGTGGCTTAGATGTTAAAGAATCTGCCTGCAATGTGGAAGACCCAGGTTCAGCCCCTGGGTTGGGAAAATTCCCTGGAGAAAGGAATGGCAACACATTCCAGTATTCTTGCCTAGAGAATTCCATAGACAGAGGAGCCTGGTGGGATATAGTCCATGGGGTTGCAAAGAGTTGGACATGACTGAGTGATTAACACACACACACACACACACACACACACAAGACACACACAAATATAAATACTCCATTCATATATGTATATATGTATCTTTCAATGGATATATATATCTTTGTGCCATTATCATAATGTTTAGATTACTGTAGTTCTGTAATAGGTTTTGAAGTCATAAAGTACCAGGTCTTTATCTCTGTTCTCTCTCAAGATTTTTTTTCATTATTTAGGGTTTTTCATGAGTCCATAGGAATTTTAGGATTGTTTTTTCCTAACCCTGTATAAAATGCCAATGACATTTTTGATAAAAATTGAATTGAATCTGTGGATACCTTTGAGTAGTGTGGACAGTTTAACAGTATTCAGTACATTGTTTTCCGGTCCATGAACACAGCACGTATTTCCATTTGCTTGCATCTTAATTCCTTTCATCAGTGTTTTTAATTTTTCAATGCACAAGTTTTAACTTTAGTTAAATTTATTTCTAAGTATTTTATTTTTTGTATGCTATTGTATATGAAATTTTCTGAATTTCATTTTCAGATTGATTTTAGTGTATTGAACACAAATGGTTTTTGTATGTTGATTTCGTATCCTGCAATTTTACTGAATTCTTTTATTATTCTAACAGAGATTTTGGAAGTGTGTCTGTGATGATGGAATCCTTACGGTTTTCTCTTTATAAGAGCAGGCTATATGCAAAAAGTAACCATTTTCTTTCTTTGTTTTTTTTGTCTAACTGCTCTGGCCAGGACTTCTAGTGTCCTGCCGAATAGAAGTGCCAACAGTGAACATCCTTGCACTGTCCCTCATCTCAGAGGAAACTTTTCAGTTTTTGACTATTGAGTATGATATTAGCTTTTTATATATGACCCATATTATATTGAAATAATTTCCCTTTATTTCTAATTTGTTATGAGGTTTTAACATAAAAGTATATTGAATTATATCCAGTGATTTTTTCTGTACCTACTGAGATGATCATGCGGCTTTCTCTTCTCTATTTATTTTATCTCTGACCCTCATTATTTTCTACCAAATGCTCTAAAAATGCCACTTCTGTATATTTATCCAAAAAATTGGTAATTAGGATCTCAAAGAGGCATCAGCACTCTCATGCTCACTGAGCACCATTCACAATAGCCAAGGTGGGTAAGCAACCTCAGTGCCTGTCAGGGGAGGGTAGATAAAGAAAATGTGGTACATACATGCAATACAATATAATTTAGCCTCAAGAAGAAAGAAACCTTGCAATATGGAAAACGTGAATGGACCCTGAAGACACTATTCTAAATGAAATGCGCCAGTCAGGCTGCAAGATTCCACATGCGTGAGATAGCCAAAACAGTCAAACTCATGGGAGCAGAGAATATAATAGTTGCCAGGGGCTGCGCAGAGAGGAAATAGAGAGTTAATAATCAATAGGCATGAAGTTTTAGTGATGCAAGATGAATAAATTGTGGAGATCTGCTTTTATTTTTCTAACAGAGGTTTTCTTCGATTTTGTATTAATTCTCTACACTGAATAAACTGTAGAGATCTGTACAACGCTGTGCTTCAGTTTGTATTATACACGTAAAACCTAATAAGAGGAAGCACCTCATGTTGTGTTCCTATCATAATAAAGTGAAAAGAAAGAAAAGAAAAATAATCAGTGGGTTCTCAAGGTCAAGGGTAGGGAAAAAGATTGACTGCAAAGGAGAAATAGGCAACTTACTGGGGATGATACCAATGTTCTGTATCGTGACTGGAGTGGTGCTTAAACGACTTCATGCACTACACAAAATTCATCACTTACACACTTAACCTGAGTGTGGATTTTACGATTTGTAAATAATACTTCAATAAGATTGACACACATACCCAAATGAGGGGGAAAACTGCAAAAGCATTATTATATTCAACAAATAATGTTCATTGTGTAACAATTTAATGCTTTTATTTCTAGTTATCTGCAATATATGAAGGGTTTAGAATGATGCTAATTGTTATAAAACAATTGAATTATTAAAATATTTTCCTATTATTCCTGTCAGAAGCAAGAAATATGCCATCTTTTACTTGATTTAGCATTACTGATGGATACCTTTATAATTTAATTGTTTTTTGGAATTATGATTATGTCATATATTCCTTCTTACCTGATTCTCAATCCTCTCAAAGCTAAAGAACCCATCAGCAAGTGTTTTGAATATAAATAATGGAATGCCTCCAAACAACTCAGAAACACCTTCTCATGTACAGTGTTATTATAATCCCAGGGTCTCTGGGAAATGAATCATAAAAGTATTAACTCCTCCATATTTCCACCAGTGAAAACAACTTTATCAGCAACTGGGTTTCCAGAGGTTAAATTTTTGGCAGCCAATGTGAGATTAGAATTTACACTGAGCTTCATCTGAAAAGCTGAGGTTGGAGCCTGTAACAGGAAGGAATCTGGGCTTGAGAAGACCCGGATTTTTGCTTTTGCTTTTTGTTCAACTTGTCATATGATCTTCAAGCCATAAATCCACAATGTTGTGAAAACCAAGTACAGCAGTAATAAGCCATCAGTATTATGGGTTTCTGCCAGGACAGCCACTCTCTTGAGCTCGCAGGGTCCTTTCAGCCCCTGCTTTGTGTCTGGCTTTTGGATGTGATTAGGGTACCACTAATCAGGGTACTACTTCCTAGAGCACCGAAGAATTGACGCTTTTGAACCCTGGTGTTGGAAAAGATTCTTGAGAGTCTCTTGGACTGCAAAGAGATCCAATCAGTCCATTCTAAAGGAAATCAGTCCTGAATATTCATTGGTAGGACTGATGCTGAAGCTGAAGCTCCAATATTTGGTCACCTGATGCCAAGAACTGACTCACTGGAAAAGACCCTGATGTTGGGAAAGATTGAGGGCAGGAGGAGAAGGGGACGACAGAGGACGAGATGGTTGGATGGTATCACCGACGTGATGGACATGAGTTTGAGCAAGCTCCAGGAGTTGGTGATGGACAGGGAGGCTTGGTGTGCTGCAGTCTATGGGGTCGCAAAGAGTCGGACATGACTGAGCAACCGATCTGATACTGAGGGTGCTGCTTGGGGCTTCCCAGGTGGCCCTAGTGGTAAAGAACCTTCCTGCCAAAGCAGGAGACATAAGAGACACATATTTGATCCCTGGGTCAGGAAGATCCTGTAGAGAAGGAAGTGGCAACCCACTCCAGTATTCTTGCCTGGAGAATCCCATGGACAGAGGAGCCTGGCTGGCTCCTGCTCATTGTGTTGCAGAGTTGGACATGACTGTAGTGACTTAGCAAGCGCTCTGAGTGCCACTCAGCCGCCCTCGGTGCCTTTCCCATTCTCATGGTCCCAACCTGAGGTGTGTGTCAGGGATGGGTAAGGCTTGGGGGCCAGACCCAGGGAGCAGAGAAATCTCAGTCACTCTCCATTCTCCAAGACCTCTCCCACATCACCGGGGTACTCTGCTGCTTCCTGAGTTTCCAGAAACATGCCCTAAATTTCTCAATGATTTCCTGCAAGGAAAAGGCTGCATTATGTCCTCTCCATGGCAGAAAGTCCTAAAGCAATTCATTGCTAACCCTTGCCACCTTCTAGAATTCAAAGATAAGAGAAAAACAAACAAACAGGATACACAATTCAGTATCAGTCGCTTTCTTTCTATACTGATTGATAGGAAAGCACTTTTTAGATCTAGAAAACCCTACCCCAACATTGTGTGTATGTGTGTTAGTTGCTCAGTCATGTCTGACTCTTTGCGATCCCATGGACTGCAGTCCACCAGGCTCCTCTGTCCATGGAGTTCTCCAGTCAAGAATATGGAGTGGGTAGCCATTTCCTTCTCCAGGGGATCTTCCTGACACAGGGATCGAACCTGGGACTCCTGCATTGCTGATAGATTCTTTACAGTCTGAGCCACCCTGGAAGCTCAATCCCAACATTGAGATACTTGTGAATAATTTGGGTAATTCCCCTTCCAGGATTGGGAAGAAATGTCGGTAAAAAGCTGTAAGATGTATTAGTTAGATGTAAGCCTCCAAAACTGAGCATCGCTTCTCAGTTTTTCCACATTCTACACCCCACGACTCTTGGCTTCAGTTTCCTCTAGCTATACAGTTATAATCAGGACGCCATTCACGAACAAAGGTTAATATGAAGTTTTCCTCCCAACTCCCATTGTTATTGCTGATCAGTTGCTAAGTCCTGTCTCACTCTTTGTGGCCCCATGGACTCTAGCATGCTAGGCTTCCCTGTCCTTCACCATCTTCTGGAGTTTGCTCAAACTCATGTCCACTGAGTCAGTGATGCCATCCAACCATCTCATCTTCTGTTGTCCCCTTCTCCTCCTGCCTTCAATCTTTCCCAGCATTAGGGTCTTTTCTAATAGGTCAGATCTTCCCATCAGGTGGCCAAAGTATTGGAGCTTCAGCTTCAGCATCAGTCCTTCCAATAAACACCCAGGACTGATCTCCTTTAGGATGGACTGGTTGGATCTTCTTGCAGTCCAAAGAACTCTCAAGAGTTTTCTCTAGCACCGTAATTAGAAAACATCAATTCTTTGGCATTCACCCGTCTTTAGGGTCCAACTCTCACATCTGTATGACTACTGGAAAAACCATAGAGGTGGCAGTATTGATCTTTGTCAGTAAAAGTGTTGTCTCTGTTTTTTAATATGCAGTCTAGGTTTGTCATAACTTTTCTTCCAAAGAGCAAGCGTCTTTTAATTTCATGGCTGCAGTCACCATACACAGTGATTTTGGAGCCCAAGAAAATAAGGTCTGTCACTGTTTCCATTGTTTCCCCATCTACTTATGATGAAGTGATGGGACCACCTGCCATGACCTTAGTTTTCTGAATGTTGAGTTTTAAGCCTTTTCACTCTCCTCTTTCACTTGCATGAAAAGGCTCTTTAGTTCCTCTTGGTTTTCTCCCATGAGTGTGGTGTCACCTTCATGTCTGAGGTTATTAATATTTCTCCTGGAAATCTTGATTCTGGCTTGTGATTCATCTGGCCTGGCATTTCTCATGATGTGCTCTGCATATAAGTTAAATGAGCAGGGTGACAATATACAGCCTTGATGTACTCCTTTCCCAATTTTGAACTGGTCTGTTGTTCCACATAAGGTTCTAACTGTTGCTTCTTGACCAACATACATGTTTCTCAAGAGCCCAGTAAGACAGTCTGGTATTCACATCTCTAATTTCCAGTTTGTTGTGATCCACACGGTCAAAGGCTTTAGTGTAGTCAATGAAACTCCCAGTGCCCAGGTGAAATGATCTGCTGTCCATTCTGACCTTGGAGAAGAATTTTTCTGCTACTAGTGTTCTCCCCAGAAACCAGAACTGCAGCAGAGCTGTCAAATCTGACAGGCTTTGGCTACTTTATGCATTGTATAGAGTTATTTCCTGATCATTATCAATACAATTAATTAATTTTTGCTCCAATGGTCTGCTTTTGTGTGAATCTTCAGATATTTTCTTGTATTCAGGTGTATTTTCTTGACCTGACAGTGATGGAGAAGTTGCATTCAAGCTCTTCTTCAAAAGTCAGAAGTGTTGATTCTTAGGATCATTCTGTAACCACAGAAATCCTATCTGTGATAATCAAGTCTTTTAAGCCCTCTCGCTGAACATCCTGGTGCTATAATATGGCAAATGCAGCTGAGGTTATTCAGGTATCTTTTCAGAGGGTATATTTATCCATCAGAAAGCACTTATAGGACTGTGAAAATGCCGTTCCCTGGGAGAGATTGTGATGCTAATAGGTTTTCTGAATTAATGGAAACTGGCATGGTTTGTTCATTTCATCTTTCTAAAATTTAACACTGCACAAAGTTATTTTTGGTTAGAAAGATCTCCCTATCAGTTCAGAGAGTAGATTTCCTGACTTAATAGGGATTTAAAGAAGAAAGAGAAGAGGGTGAAGGAGGAATAGAGGCTGGGATAGCGCTGGTTGTAGGAGCTACTGTGTACTTGGTGCTTTTATGTGTGAATTCAGGCCACAACCAAAATTATCATCCCTATTACATTTCTGGTACACCAGAAGTCACATTCATGCAAAAAATATCACCACTAAGCAAATTTAAATCTCCACACTCTTTTTCCCCCTCAATTTTTAATTTTAGGAAGTGTATTATATTACAGATAGCAAAGGCACAGTATATGTGTAACCCTGATCTGACATTCATAGAATGAGATGAGAGAGTAAATAACTAAAATGACTCCAACCATGTTAACTCTAAGTGATTCTCTGGGAGAAAGGAGTTGCAAAGTAGCGTAAAACCCTTGGTCAGAGACTAGCAAAGTCTGTTTCTTTTCCCTCATTGTTGTCGTTCGCTCCTGTTCATGGTTTAGCAGTACATCAATGCATTTTAAACTGTCAGGAGTACAACAATGCTGTAAGTGAAGCCAGTGTCTGTGAAACCAATTCAAAAGTCCATCAGGATCTCTTGAATAATCTCAGGATCGTCACAAGGGTGCTGTACACCGATGTTTGTGCATGAATTTGGATAAGGAAGCTCTGTAAAATTACAGTAAAATTGATCTTATTTGCCTTTCAAAGCTTAGTGAAAATGCCAGCTCCAAGTAAAAGATGAATAATTTAGTGAATAATTTTGCTCATTGTGCCAAATTCCTCGTAGATCTCAGTATTTCAGAATTTTAGCATCTTTCACTGAGTTGAATTTTGAAACTGATGTGATGGTACTGAAAATGTGGACTGTAAGTTCACATGCAGACTTAATGCCTTACTTTAGTAGGGCAAGCTTTATTGCCCACTCCCCCACTTCAGACACATTCGGCAACTGGGTTGCCAATGAAAAACGCCAAAAAGGTCAAGAAAGCATCATCCCGTAAGGCCCTATCATCTGATGAAGTAGAATAAAGTAAGTCCCAACTTGAGATGAATTCCCTTCAGTGAGAATAAAACTACTTTGACTCTTCAGAAAATACACATTGAGGAGTGAAACAAAACCACAACAAAAGATAGCAAAACATCCTCCTTAAAAAAAAAAAAAAAGCTACAGTTGCCTAACGATGCTCTGGTAGTGTCAGCAGAGTGACTGACTTATACATACGCAAGTGTGCTAAGTTGCTCAGTTCTGTCCGACTTTTTGTGACCTCATGGACTGTAGCCCGCCAGGCTCCCCTGTCCATGGGATTCTCCAGGCAGGAATACTGGAGTGGGGTTGCCATTTCCTCCCCTGGGGTTTCTTCCCAACCTAGGTATCGAACCTGTAACTCCTGCATAAGGAATCCTTATCACTGAGCCACCTGGGAAACCCACTTATACACATACTTATTTTTTTTTCAGATTCTTTTCCCACTTAGGTTGAAAGTGAAGTGAAAGTGAAAGCCTCTCAGTTGTGTCCAACTCTTTGCGACCCCATGGACTATACAGTCCATGGAATTCTCCAGGCCAGAATACTGGAGAGGGTAGTTATCCCTTCTCCAGGTGACCTTCCTGACCCAGGAGTTGAACCGCATTGCAGGCGGATTCTTTACCAGCTGAGCCAGCAGGGAAGCCCTGGGTGTTTTGAAACGACCAAAACCACACAACGGACAGAGATGCTGACACAGAGGGGCTCTGAGACCCTGCTGATTTAGTTTCTACTTCCTTATCCTGCCCCATTTTCACTCAAAGAACACATATGAAGGTTGGTTGGGTAGGTCTTTCCTTCTGTTTGTGCTTCTGAAATATACTGGGCTCGTGCGTCTAAAGCCCAGACGCCTTTGTAGCTCTGTGTATCCAGCAGGAACTCTGAGTTCAGCAGACCTGGGGTTTAGTTCTAGGTATGCGACCTGGGCAGATATGTTTAACCCTCCCCAGCTGCAGTTTCCTCATTTGTAAAATGAGAACTCTATCATTTGGGTCATAGAAAGTGAGAGTCACTCAGTCTTGTCAGACTCTTTGAGACCAGGCCAGAATACCATTTCTGTCATACCATTTCTGTCCTATACAGGTTCTATCAGTTCAGTTCAGTTCAGTCGCATAGTCATGTCTGACTCTTTGCGACCCCATGGACTGCAGCCTACCAGGCTCCTCTTTCCATGGGATTTTCCAGGCAAGAGTACTGGAGTGGGTTACCACCACCCTCTCCAAAAGCAATTATACACCCCCCCCCCAAAAAAAAGAATTTAAAAAGAATTCACTGTCTGTTGGGATTTATTTTCTTTTAAAACTTGGTGGGGCTTCCCTGGTAGTCTAGTGGTTAAGAATCCACCTGCCAATGCAAGGGATACAGGTTCAACCCCTGGTCCTGGAAGATGCCACATACCATGGGCAGCTCGGGCCATGCTCCACCACAGCAGAGCCTGCACCCTGGAGCCCATGATCCTCAAGAGGAGAAGCCACTGCCGTGAGCAGCCCAGCCCCTCAGCTGGAGGGCAGCCCTGCTCCCGCAGCGAGGGAAAGGCCATGCACAGCAATGGAGACCCTGCACAGACAAAAATGAAAACCAACACATAGAATTTTAAGCATGAACACATACAATTTAAAAAATAAACACATACAATTTTAAAAAAGAGCTCAGGGAATAAAATATTTTTTTAAAAAATTGGTAATTCCTTGATTATTCCTCTGCACCACACTCTGACTCTAATATGCAAGCACCATTAGGGAACTCTTTGTTTTTTCCTGCTGCGCTTAGTCCAATGCCCTGTATATTTAAGGGTTCAATCAATTTTAGTTGAATTGACAAATTGATATTTTCAATTGTTGCCACTTTCAAATCAGACTCGACCTCTCGATCGCTTGGACCACAAAGAGTAATAAAAATGATTTTTATCCCAGAGCTCAGTTTTCTACAATAATAGGCTTGTGTTTCTCCTGTGCTGAAACATAGCCTCAGGGGTAACTCAAAGGGCCAACACATAATTCCCGAGCCACCAGTGTGGCCCTGTGACCTTCTGGGCGAGGCACGTTTCCAGGACCCGGCCAAGGGCAAAGTGAAAAAGGAAGCAAGACTGACCTTTGAGTGCTTCGACCTGAGAGTTCCGAAACCTTCTCCCCACACCGGAGAGCTAGCATCCTGACACCATCTTCTAATGGTTCCTAGCCCTCTACACAGGGGAGGTCCTGTTCAGCTTGTTCTGAAACAGAACCACCATCATCCCCTAGCAATTATCCAGGAACTACTTTCTAGGATAAACCACAGTTTTCAATAAAAGCCAACCCAGATTCTAAAGAAACTGTTCTTAAAAGCTTTCTACTCTAAACTATTTCAAACAAGAACCAAGCATTCTTCAGAAAACAGAATGCAGTGCAATTTGAAAGAGAACAGATTTTTAGAAGTGCCCCAACTATGTCTGGAAGAATACCATTTATTTGACATTAATGGGTAAGACCATAATGTTCTTGTTTTGAATTCTGTCGTTAGTAATGGCCTTATCAAAATAATCCTCCTGCATCAGCTTAACTGCTGTTTGACAGGAGATCAAATGTGGAAGTAACCAAAGCTGAAAAGTATTGCATTTCTGCACCATTTTGGCATTCAAAATGTGATGGATTGACTATAGGGCTGAATTAAGCAAGGAAAGACTTTCATTCCACTTTCATTGTTTTACAACTGTAAAACAATCCTTTGGGTATAAATTCACATCCTCTGACTCATATATAAGCAGCCATTTCAAAGCTCTAATTACAGCATTAATATAAAAAAGCATCACCATAATCATCCACCAGGGCTCCAAAGAGGTTGATCAAATTGAGTTTGAACTTGTCTTCTGTGCCTACCAACTAATGCCTGGCTTTTCAAAAATGGATCAAATTCAATTCAAAGTGCTGGAAATAAGGTGGTGGAAAATGATTCCCAGGTAGCTCAGTGGTAAAGATTCTTTCTGCCAATACAAGAGATCCCATTTTGATCCCTGGGTCAGGAAGATCCCCTGGAGAAAGAAATGGCAACCCAGTCCAGTATTCTTGCCTGGGAAATCCCATGGACAGAGAAGCCTGGTGGACTACAGTCCCATGGGGTCACCAAGAGTCAGACATGACTTAGCAACTAAACCACAACCAAGATGAATCAGATTTGATAGGAATCAGAATTTGAGCAGAGTCTGAGATAAAATTCATTCTTCCTGTTTTACTCCATCTCCCAATCCTTTATTAGCACATCCATCCAAAAGGAGTGATATTCCAGATTTCAGTCATATTATTCTACTTGGAGGCTCTTCTGTTAGCATGGACCCCAGAGCAAAGTAGAATGGAGTCCCACCTGAGCTATAGTGGAGAGAAAGATTACTTATTTATTATTCATATCAAAGCCAGTCACATCTCTGTGTTTTTTGTTTTTAATCTGAAAGATTATATATATATATATATATATATGGTGTGCAAAAGATCTAAATTTTAGAAATAGTGAAAGTATTAGAATACACTTTCAATTCTTATTTGTGTATCCTTGAGGTATAGGAAATTTTCTTGAGGAATATCAGAGACTTGAAAATGTATAAAATCACAGAAAAACGCATAGGAATTTACAAAAATTAAAAATAACCTTTGTCTTGCTGACCCTGTGTGTGACGCTGACTGTCTCGCCTTTTGCACTGATCGCTGAACCCGGGGTGGGCAGGACGCGAGCTAAGAGGCGGGACGGAGACCCAGGAGCCGGGGGACTGCAGGCGCGTTTACCGTCTCCTGAGTGCACAGCAGCCGCAGCCCAGCCTCTCTCCGGGCTGACGTCTCAGCCACAGCAGCAGCCAGGGCAGAACCATAACGAAGCCGTAACGGAGCCGTAACACAGCCTCGGGTAACACAGCCATGATGCCGCTCAGTGCAGCCCCGGGGCAGCAGCAGCCAGGCTTGCACCGTGAAGCGCGTACAGGTGGGCCGCTGGCAGGAGCCCACCGCCAAGCAAGTACCTCGTGATGCACATGCGCAGCGCTGTACGCGAGCTCAGCCGTTACACAGGCATTGCTTACAACGCGAGAGGTGAGAGAGCCTGAACACTCCGTCTTGGCTAACTTGCTGTCTCCCCACAATGTTATAACAAAATGCATCATAAATGACGTCAAGAGTCAAAGTCATTATACAAAGTCAACATACAAACTGGAGGGAAAGTTTACATAATTTGAAAAAAAAAAGGTTAATAATCTAAGTATTCAAAAGAACCCATAAAAATGACAAGGATAAGACAATGTGGAACATGGCCAATGAATGTAAACAGGATAACCCCAGCAAAGGAAACATTTTCAACCTCATCCATGGCCAGGAGAGGACGAATTACAGTGAAGACTGATTATTCTGTGTATCATTGTTGCTGTTCCACTGCTAAGTCACGTCCGACTCTTTGCAACCCCATGGACTGCAGCATGCCAGGCTTCCCGGTCCTTCACTATCTCCCTGAGTTTGCTCAAACGCAAGCCCATTGCTTATGAAATTAGCCAAAATTATTAAGATTTGTAACCTACACTGCTAGGTGAGAAGATAAACGGATACAGTAGTCTGGCATTTAAAAAAATTAATGTGATATCCTTTGATTCAAAGATGTCAGATTTGGGAACTGATCTTGGGAGAAATCCAAGTATGTAAGCCTGCAGTTATACATAAATGATTGTTTATGACCACACTGTCTGTAGTAGCAAAACCCTGGAGGTAACCTGGAGGTCCATCCCTGGAAGAACCGTTGAATATGTAGAGTTCCTGTGAGGCTGCTGGAAAGAGTGAGCTAGGGCTGTTAACCCCGATGTGCAGACTGTGCACCGATGTGCCGTGGGAATCACAGGCCGCAGGGTAACAGGGAGAGTTGGCACCATCCTTGCTCTTCAACGGTCTTGCCTCTTCGCCTTTCACTTGCGTTACCCCTCTTCCTTACAAGCCACTTATCAGCTATCTTGTCTAATTCTTACATTTTTGAAATATTCACCAGGAGCCTCAGCTCACCAGGAAAGCGAAACCGGTCAACCTAAGTGAGCTATGTGTTAATCACCTTGGTTACCAAGTCCTCCTGAGCAGACCTCAGTCACAGTCATTTATTCAACTATTGCTTTCCTCGAGACTACTAACTCTTTGAAATGAGTGAATAATCTCAGCATCCCCAGCATGGTATGTGATATAAGAGGTGATCCATCAAACTTTGCTGAATTGATGAAAAAGTAATAGGTCCAATTACATTCCCCAGATTAGTATCTAAATAAGTAATGGTAGAATATAAGAAGTAGATGGAACATCACTGAAAACTGGAGAGTGTCCTCTGCTAGGTACTTTCTTGCTTAAGCAGTCTTATTCCCTTTGAGAGCGATGAAATCCCCAATTCATTGAGCACTGACAAAGACTGAAAACGAAGCCTTTCTTGAAAGTTCCCAAAGTTGCTCCTCAAGGACAGAACTTGCAGGATTTCTAATACAGTCATCCATATGCTCGCTTAAGTTTGAGCACTACTTCCTGGAGGATGATGCCCAGACTTTAGCAACCATAGGAGAAGGGGAAAAGGAAGGAGATGAATGTCTGAATGAAGATGTCTGGGACCAGAGAGCACACTGCTTCTATGCAAGATCAAAACTTCTTTACCCTGCCCTCTGAGAGAGAGAAAAGTTAAAGTGTTCCCACTGGCCTGTGGATTTTCTCCATTCTGTTCTGATTTTCAGTCTTTCAAGTCTTAATTTGCCTTGTTTGCTTTTACGAGAGTTAACTGAGTGATATCTTGCTACATGTCCATGACCAATATGCAGAAAAAGTCAGCATACTGATCAACAGACCAGGTTTTGGTCTTAGAAAGACCAAGGACAGAGTCTTGGCTTTGCATTTATTGACCATCTGACCTTGAATGGGCTTCCTTGGTGGCTCAGGTGGTCAAGAATCTGCCTGCAATGCAGAGACTTGGATTCGATCCTGGGCCAGAAAGATCCCCTGGAGAAGGGAACAGCTACCTACTCCAGTATTTTCGCTTTGACTTTGAATAAATGACCGAATCTCTTGAGCCTCAGTTGCCTTGTTCATACACTAGGAATTAGAGTAATAGAAAGTCTCTCATAGACTGTTAGGCATTGATAGAGGGAGGGAAAAAAGCATGAAAAATACTTAGCAGTCTCCTGTGCTCATCATTTAGTTTGTGTTTTAGTTATTATTATGTGTAAATTCCATCAGCTCTAAAAAGCATGTTTACTCCCAACTTATCTCTGAAATCAGCAGGATGCATCTTGTAATCTGGGGCACCTTATGGTCCTGCACGTAAATCAGGATGCAGCTTACAGTAGATGGCACCTTAGGTGTGAGGAAAGAGATTATCATTAGTACCACTGACGGTTTCAGAACGGGGCTGTTTTGAGCATCGGGTCTCTATGGTTCGGGTCAGTTTGCCTTCCTGGAGCAGTACTATTCCTGACTGCATATCTCCTCCCCATCAATTGAACTATGGAAACTCAGAGCCCCAGTGGTGTCCTAATGATCTTTGAAAATGTGTTTTCCAGTGTCACAAAATATGATATGATATTCTCAACAAAGAAGGTCTTAAACCTGAACTAGAAAGACTCAAACTAGGAAGCTGGTCACTTAACCATGACTCACACCCAAGCTCCCTAGGACAGCATCTAGGAGCTCTTCCTGACCCAGCTCTGGTTGTGTCCATGACCAAAGCCATCTCAAGTTCTCTGTTTCAACAATCTTTACCGTGCATGGCTTCCTTTCTCCAAAACCCTCCAGGTACCTGTCCCTAAGCCTTTCCTCACCTGGTTGGGGTTCCCACGAGGTTTCCTTTGTGGGCACCATCTGCATTGTCTCCACGGGCAATCTTTCTGAGTTTTCCTTATTACCAAAACGATGAGGGCCAGGACAAACCAATTTTATGACTAAATCTAGTCTTATAAATGGTGTTCATATGTGTCCTTCTTGAAATCTCATCACGAAGCTTTGTAACCATGTCATTAGAGTGGTTTCTCTTAATATTCAGTTATGAAAGCTGGAATGATTCAAAAGAAAAGGCATACTTTGCTCCCATAGCTTCCACAAGCCCTGAAATAAGTGTGATTTGATAATCATTCAGTGGCCACAAATTCCCTGTTGAATCTAGACTGTTATTCTGATCTGCTGGGAACAATAGAATTTGGAGGAAATGATGGCATGTCATGGAAATTCAGGAGCCTGAGCTTCAAGACACTTTGCGTCTTCTACCTGTGCTCATGTCAGAGGCTGCCCCAAGCTTCCATCCACGGGGAAGCCTGGATGACCCATCCATCCCCGGGGAACCCAGGGATTCACAGCTGAACCCAGCTTCATGAATGAGCTCAGGAGTGACTAGCAGAGAACCACGGTCAGCCACCACACTGCAAACATCATAGACTGTTGTTCTTTGAAGACATTACATTTAGAGTGGATTTTACACACCAGTAGGTAGGACTGAAAGAAGCAAAGGCTTTCAGTAGTTAAAACACATGTCACTAAATTAGAGACTGAGAGAAGGAGACCTGTAGGAAGAAATCTGACAATAAAACGTGAGAAAAAAGTCTTTACTTTTTGTTGAACTTTTGTTTCTGCCACCCTAGTGTCTGCAAAAGACTTTGGGCTTAACTAGAGCTGTAAAGATGAATGCTTTGAATTTTGTAGGCATCTTTCATAAAACCATGATCATGTGCCCTTCAGACGAGCTTCATGTCCCTATTTAAGATTTCTCATACTGTGACGTACAAAATTGACATGATTGGCTCAAGAACTGGAAAGTATCCTAGAATAAGGGGTGATGCTTCCTGTTTTTTTCCATTTTAAGCCACATAAGAAGAGAGTGATCTAGAACAGGATCAGAAACTGTGGCCCAGGGGCCAAGACTACCTGCCATATGTTTGTACAACTGTAAGCAAATAGTGATTTTTACAGTTTTTAAATGGTTGACAGACAAAATCAAAAGAATCAGAATATTTCATGACATATGGAAATTATATGTAATTCCAAGTTCAGTGTCCATAAATCATTATGGGGACCCAGTAATGCTCCTTCATGTATGTACTGTCTAAGGCTACTTGTTTACTACAGCAACAAGGCTGAGTCATTGTGAAGGAGGATGCATGCAGAATCTAAAAGCTCTGCTACCTGGTTTTTTATAGAAGTTTGCTACCTCTTGGTCTAGCATGCAGATCTGAGCATTTTCTTTTTAGATTGCTGTCATGTGTTATATCCCAAGGCAGTATTTGTGAATCCATAAATAACACACCTGGCTCATTTCTCCACTTCATCCTCACAGGCCTCACAGCTTGCTGGTCTAATGTGGAGAAGCGTAAAGGTGTTAACATCCTAAACCAGGGGAAGCGCTGAGGGTGGGAGAGACAGAGCAAGAGAGTGGTGAACCACAGAATAAGCATTTGATGATAAAAATTGAAGGAGTGACTTGGAAAAAACCTCCTATATGTTTCTTCTTGATGCTTCTTTTAAATACAGTTTTTGTTTAAGGATCAGAGCAGTTTTTGAAGAGTTGGAATAGCAAACTACTAAGAGCATTAGCCCCAGAGAATGACTTTTTCTTTTGTATTTGCTTCCATCATCAGCAGTTAAAAGTCTTCAACGGATCTTCTTGTAACAATGTCATTGACAATTAAATAAATACTTAAGTAAAAAGCCGAGACACATCTTGCCTGCCTGGCCTTCCCAGACTGCAAACTTCTCCTTCCCACCCTAACGTACAGTTCAGTTCAGTCGCTCAGTTGTGTCTGACTCTTTGCAACCCCATGAATCACAGCATGCCAGGCCTCCCTGTCCATCACCAACTCCCGGAGTTCACTCAGACTCACGTCCATTGAGTCAGTGATGCCATCCAGCCATCTCATCCTCGGTCATCCCCTTCTCCTCCTGCCCCCAATCCCTCCCAGCATCAGAGTCTTTTCCAATGAGTCAACTCTTTGCATGAGGTGGCCAAAGTACTGGAGCTTCAGCTTTAGCATCATTCCCTCCAAAGAACACCCAGGGCTGATCTCCTTTAGAATGGACTGGTTGGATCTCCTTTCAGTCCAAGGGACTCTCAAGAGTCTTCTCCAACATCACAGTTCAAAAGCATCAATTCTTCGGCACTCAGCCTTCTTCACAGTCCAACTCTCACATCCATACATGACCACAGGAAAAACCATAGCCTTGACTAGATGGATCTTTGTTGGCAAAGTAATGTCTCTGCTTTTCAATATGCTATCTAGGTTGATCATAACTTTTCTTCCAAGGAGTAAGCGTCTTTTAATTTCATGGCTGCAGTCACCATCTGCAGTGATTTTGGAGCCCCCCAAAATAAAGTCTGACACTGTTTCCACTGCTTCCCCATTTATTTCCCATGAAGTGATGGGAGAATTTTGGAAGAAACATACATTATTATAATAACTTTCTAGAGTGAAAAGTGTTCAAATTTTACAGTGGAAGGAACAGGAACAATTTTCTATGTAGTCATATAGAATCTTGGAGAAGGAAATGGCAACCCACTCCAGTGTTCTTGCCTGGAGAATCCCAGGGACGGTGGAGCCTGATGGGCTGCTGTCTATGGGATCGCAGAGTCAGACACAACTGAAGCGACTTAGCAACAGCAGCAGCACATAGAATCTATTAAGTACTAACAACTACATCTCTTTTTGCTTCATTTCCCCCAAACCCAAATAAATCCAATGGCAACCCACTCCAGCACTCTTGCCTGGAAAATCCCATGGATGGAGGAGCCTGGTGGGCTGTGGTCCATGGGGTCCCAGAGGGTCAGATTCGACTGAGCATCTTCACTTTCACTTTTCACTTCCATGCATTGAAGAAGGAAATGGCAATCCACTCCATTGTTCTTGCTTGGAGAATCCCAGGGATGGTGGAACCTGGTGGACTGCCATCTATGGGGTTGCACAGAGTTGGACACAACAGAAGCAACTTAGCAGCAGCAGCAGCAGCAAAGAAATCCAAAAGCTATAGATATGCTGACTACATTTTATCTTTACTTATTAGCTGTTGAGATTTTTTGTTTTCTCGTCAGGTCTCATATATGATACTACTTGTATTAGATTTTAATTTAAATAATAACTGAATTTCAGTAAAGGAATGTTTATTTAAAACCATGACTGTGAGTGAACAAGTGGATTTATGCAGGGCTATTTACTGAGCATTTCTTAGGCCAGTCTCTCACTTAGGATATATAGAGGTAATAGAAAGTATAATACAAAATTGCCTAAGAAAAAAAATGGACTGTTTTGTTGGCTTGCTTAGCTGAAAATACAAACATAGGGTGAAGCTCAGTGTTGGCTGATTCAAAAGATCAGTGCTGGAGTCATTAATCCTGTCTCCACTCTACAGTCCAAAGTGCCACCTTCTTCCTAAAATGTCATCAGATGACAGAAGGGTCACTGTTTCTTACTATAGAAGAAAGAGAACTCCATCTCCAAGGCAAACGAGAAGGAACTTCCTAAGAAGACCTCAATAAACAGGTCTTTTGTGTCCCGTTGGTCATACTGGGACATTTATCTATTCCCGGGCCAATACTTGTACAGGAATGGAGTTTCGGCACTTAGACTTGAGGCTCAGGTTGGGAAGAGGTCAGCTCTGAGTCTCGTGGGCTGTGTGCCTGTTAGAACATACTTCAGAAAGAGATGGAAACAGGTGTGCAGTATCCACTTGACCCAGCTCTATGTGTATGAAAATATAGTAACACTAATGTTACAGAACAACTGCATCCTTTTTCCTTTTTTGCGTGTTTTTATTCTGTTGTTATGACCAACAAAGGTGACAAATAGATGACAGATTCTGTAGGTATTAAGTTCATTATCACCACTAAAGTAATTCTAAAATGACTTTTCCTTATTTTCAATTGAACTCTAAAGTAACTGTCTTGCATAATTTTTAAAATGACTGCTGGCTAGATTGTGCAACCTTGAGCATAACCAATTTTAGAACATTTTCTTCATTCCACACCCGTTAGGAATCACTTCCTATTTGCCCCAAACCACCAATCCACTTTTTTGTCTCTATAGAGTTGCCTATTCTGGACATTTCATATAAATGGACTCATGCAATTTGTCTTATGGGGTCTTTTTATCCCGTTTAAAACCTTTGCTGAAACCTGTATAACGTGAGGTTGACCATTTACGTTTTGCAGCTCAGTGGCATCAGCACCGTCACATGTGCAGTCGTCACCACCATCTGCACAGCGCTCTCTTCTTCCCAAACAGAAACCCTGCACCCACTCAGCAGCAGCTCCCTTTCGCCTCCAAGCAGCCCTTCTCAAAGCCCGTCCTGCTTCTGTCTCTGTGAGGTCTCATCTAAGTGGACGCGGCCCAGATTTGTCCTTTGTGTCTGGATAATTTCACTCGGCACAGTGTCTTTAAGGTTCATCCGTATTGCAGCACGTATTTGAAATTCATTCCTTTCTCTTTGTGTGTGTGTGTGTGTGTGTGTGTGAGTTGCTCAGTTGTGTCCTACTCTTTGCAACCCCATGGACTATAGCCCACCAGGCTCCTCCGTCCATGGAATTCCCCAGGCAAGATACTGGAGTCTGCTGTTATTTCCTCTTCCAGGGGATCTTCCCGACCCAGGGACTGAACCCCAGTCTCCTGGACTGTGGGCAGACTCCACTGTCTGAGCCACCAGGGGAGCCCCCTTCCCTTTGCCCATTCTAAAGGACAGCTCCTTGCAGTGGAGGGTCAACACATTTTGGATTTGGTGAGTGCAGTGGATAGGAGCCATGAGAACAGTGGGGAGTGTCTCTCTAGGTTTAGAATTTTGTAATACCCTCCTTTTTTTAATTGACATGTAGTTGACATACAATATTATGGGAACCTAGTAAAAACCACCAAACTGTACACTTACCTGGGTGAATCTCATGGCATCTGAATTATATCTCAATAAAGGTGTTGAAGAAAAGGGGGAAAGCTACACATGTTCAATATAACATTATTAAACATTCTTGAAACGTTTCAAAGAGAAGATAAAAAGTTATGGCTAAGTAAACTATGGTAATTTTATGGTAACTCAGGTAAATATTATATATTAGAAGTAATCATGAGTATTCTTTCCTGGAGAATCCCATGGATAGAGGAACCTGGCGGGCTACAGCCCACAGGCATCGCAGCTGCAGAGTCAGACATGACCGAGCGACTAAACACGTGTGCACTAAAATCATACGGAAATGTTGTGTAATGGTGTTAAAAAGCACAAGACACCAAATGGGAAACAGAAAAAAAGAAAGAAAAAATAAGAATGCGTATGGATAATGACCAGAAGAGAAATAGGAAAAAAGTAACAACGTGTTGAAGTATTTGGCTCAGAGGCAAATCTTTAAACATTTTTTCTATCGCTATTGTTTGATAAAGACGGGGAGGGGACATTGCGCTTACTGCACAAGACTAAGACATGAAGTGGCAAGTTCATAACTCGGAAAAAAGACTGCTGGCAGTAATATCCAAATGCGTGAATTACCGCATGCTTCTTACTGTCTAGGCTTCCCGCTCAAACACATGCTACTTTTTAAGTCAACGATTCAATAGAAAGTAGACAGGGTCTTCCCATCACTTAAGTCAGTCACCCGAGAGCCGGAAAGAGGAAGTGAACTGCAAGGATCCTGCATGTTACTAGGCCGCTCAGCTCAGAGCAGCATCGGAGGTTTAGGCGCCTCGGTTTTGACTTTCTGTGCTGTTTTGTTTAGGGGGAGCTGTTGTAACAGCTGACTGTGAACTGGGGACTTAAAACACTAGAAGCACTCTTCCCCCGTTCTGGAGGCCAGGTGTCCACACTGCCACCTTCCCTCTCGCCTCGCCTGGGTCTGGCGGTTGCCGGCGTTCCTGACTTGTGAGCATCTTGCTGTCTCTGCTCCAACTCCACATCGTTTTCTCCACTGTGTGGAGTTGACCCTCCTCTTGTCTCTATTAGAAGGATGCAGGTGACTGCACTTAGCACTCACCTGGATGATCCAGGGAAAACTCCTCTCCCCAAGATCCCTGACACCTTTTGCCACATGAGGTGATATTCAGTCTTTTGCTGTAGAAGACAATAATCATGGGCTCCAGAAACTCAAATCCAGACCTGTCTTTGGGACCACCTTTCAGCCAACTAAACATTCCAGGCTAAAAACCTGGTTAAAAGGAAATTCACATTTCTCTTAATCTCTGATGAGTTACTAGTATTTAACACAAGACATTGTTTGATAGAAAGTGAAAGTGTTAGTCACTGAGTCCTGTCTGAGTCTTTGCAACCCCATGGTCTATAGCCCACCATGCTTCTCTGTCCATGGGGTTCTCTAGGCAGGAACACCAGAGTGGATTGCCCTGCCCTCCTGCAGGGAATCTTCCCGACCCGGGGATAAAGCCTGGTCTTCTGCATTACAGGCAGACTCTTTACCATCTCAGCTACCAGATAACATTCGTTGAATAAGTAAATGAATAAATACTTCAGTCTATGGGAGCAGAAAGTGTCCTGATAGTGGAGGAGGTGCCCTACTGATGAAAGGAAGCTATGGGTGAAACGACAGCTGAGGACGTGTGGGCTATTTTCTATTAGAATTGATAGTCTCATTAAAAGCTTTGACCACACGAATGCCCCAAGTGAAGTCAGAGACAGGACAGGATAGCTTCTGCGTCAATCTTCTCCCTGTGGCGGCTGAGAAATGAAGGAAAACATAGAAGGAGCAGAGGACCTCATAAAACCAGACCATCTTCAGGTTTGGGAGGACCTGAGATGCTGTCTAGCCCAGTTTCACACCCAGTGACAAATAATCACAGTTGGGAAACAGAGAGCTTCCATTTAAATGCCCCAGAGCTGAGGATCACACCGCCTGACTGTTCAGCCCAGGTTATTATTGGACTGGCCCAGGAGGGTGAAGATGAATAGAAAGCAAGCATATGGGATGGATTACACAGGTGTTGTCTGCGGCAGCTACAAGAGCAGTCCTTTATTTTTTTAAGAGCATGATATTTGTTTGTTTTTTGAATGAGACTGAGCTGGGTCTTAGAAGCTGCATGCAGGCCCTCCGCTGGTCACGCACAGTCTCTCACTGTGGCGCGCGCGCTCCGTAGCCGTGGCGCGCAGACTCGGTCCCTGTGGTCTGCGGGCCGGGTTGCCCCTCGGCGTACGGGATCTTAGTTCCCCCGACCAAGGATCGAACCCACCTCCCCTGTATTGCAAGGCAGATTCTTAACCACTGGACCACCAGGGACGTTCCTGTAAGTTCAGTCTTGGGAGTGTTTCCTAGCACAGAAGACAGCTTCCCATTTTGTCAATTTCTATGAGCATATGAGGTTACTTGCTATGCTAATCCATGAGAATGCGAGGCCCTCTATTGAAGGTTAGGTAATTTCTACTCAGAAGAAAGGACCAGCACCAGTGATTTTCAAATTATTAATTGAAAACAATGTTTATTTTTTATCCTAAAACCCTGACAGCATGTGAATGAGCCTGACATAGAAAATGCTAGAAGGCAGACAACATTATAGAGATGAAGTGATTTGCTGTAAGACTTATTACATTAAAGAAAAACACTGCAATTATTTTTCATATTTTTATTTAATCATTTTTAAAATGAAAGTAGATGTGAAGAAAAAAGAATCAAACAAGACATGTGGTTTATTAACACATGCAGCATTGTAAAATTTAATAAAAGGAAAAAATGCAGATATATAGGCTTGAAGGAGGAAAGGAGACAGTAACAGACAAAAGATAAATTATTTAACAACACTGTCTAGAAAATTGACTGGATTGATTTTTGACATTTTTATAAGGAAATCTGGAACGTCAGTATCCAGGCTAGTCCAAGGGATAGTGCCTTTTAATGTCAAAATGCTTATAATTTAAGAGCACATTTCTCACCCCATTTCTCCTAAGATGATGTTTAAGCATAAAGACATGCATTTAAGCTTCTTTGAATATTTTCAAACTGTAGGTTATTTTGGCATGAGCGCAAACTTTTTCAATATTAAACACATTATGAAGATAAGATAGCTGAAATCCTTCATGACAAAACCCCGTAGAAAAATCCAGCCTTGGTCGAATTCAGTTGTCTGACTGCAGTGTTGGAACGTGGGCTGTGGAGGAATGGTGTGCACATGTTTGCCCCCGAGATGAGAGGGCATCCTTCTCTGTGGTCAGGGCAGTATTTCAGTTCTTTTGGGCCTGTGTTCCCAAAGGTTGCATTTATGAACTGAATCAGGTTGATTTGAACCAGATTGAATCTCAGTCAATATTTTCTGACTAAATGAGTAGTGAAGTGGGTGGGTGACCTCTGAATTGAGTGTGGAAAGGTCTGGGTTTACGTTCAAACAACTGTCACTAGCTGGGAACAAAGCTGAGGTTTTCTTATTTCCAGTCTCGGGTTCTTTCATCAAGAAGGATTTGTCAATGAATCAATTAACTATAAAAGGGCTGAAGCAATATTGAAAAAAATACGAATGCATAAAACATTTGTGTGCCTCTGTGTCTCTGCCACATAACTGTATATATTTTCTTTTCTGTATAGTATCCTGTGAGGTGGGATTTCCACCCCTCCCTGCCACCAGTGAGGTTAAATCAAGAAAGGTCCTGGAACAGTTAAATTTAAAAAATAATAAAACATAAGAGAAAGGGCATTCCAGGTTGCATGGGAGAGGAAATTTTTAAGAAAACTGTTTTTACACAGTTATTGAATTGTGCCTTGAAAAACAACCTCAAGTGTTGATTTGTTTTGAAAAAGAAATGTCAAGAAAACATTTCCTTTCATGCTCAGATCTGGTCTCCAGCCTCCTTGTGTACATAAGTTCTGAAGTCCTGGAATCTGCTTCCTTTAGTTTTATAAAACTTTACTCGTGACACCCAAATGCTATGGCTTTTTTTGACAGAATATTTCATGTATCAGGTTTTAATGCCAGTTTTGACACAGCATCCTCTGATGAACTTGGGTAAATACCTGAGATCAAACCGCGTGAACCTTGCCCTCCAGATACACTCCAGGATTTGTGTCTGTCCCAAGGAAACAGCAAATATGGACATGCTTCCCCCCACCCCACCCCCACCAGGAGTACAAGTTTTCTTTGCACCCCAAGCAAAATTTCCAGACACAAATATTTGCTAAGGAAAAGAACTCACAAATATGGAACACTTACTTAAAACTTGACAAGCGCATTCCAAAACCGCTAATAAAGATGCTGTGAGCAGGATGTTGGCTGGAGCCTATGCCATCATGGACAGAGAGGGGCAGGGATGTGAAGAAGGGAACGCAAACAAACTTTTGCTTTGTCCGAGTAAGATTGGCTCTGCCAGTAGGGTTTTGGCTACAGAATCAATTGGACATCAAAGGGCCATTGGGAAAAAATATATGTAGAGGCATTTCCGAAGTGTAGGCAAGAAAATATCAACCAAGATGCTTACAAGTAGCTTTATATCAAAGGAATGTGAGGTCAGCGCCCAGGATACCCCAGAGATGGTGACAGCTTTCTCAGCATCACTAAAACAGCAGATCAATCCAATCCATTCAGCCAAACGGATGGTCAACTCAGTTAAACAAATATCAGTCAAATCGACTGCCAGACTGAGTTAACTAGGAAGCAGTCTCCAGTATTCATGCCTGTTGTGTATGTACATAGGAGACACAGTAGCGATTTGGTACATGGGAAGATTGCATTTTTGCTAGAGTAATTAGAGGTGTAAATGCGAATCTTTTAGAAGGTATTCCATATATTTCAGGGCTTCCCTGGTGACTCAGCAGTAGAGAATCTGCTAGCAATGCAGGAAATGCAGAAGACGTGGGTTCGATCCCTGAGTCTGGAAGATCCCTTGGAGCAGGGCATGGCAACCCCCTTCAGTATTCTTGCCTGGAGAATCCATGGACAGAGGGGTCTGGTGGGCTACAGTCCATGGGATCACAGTCAGACACCACTAAAGTGACTTAGCACTATATATTTTAGTAACTTCTCAGCATCTTCCCCAAAACACCCTGATATCCTTCTTGGGTGTTGACACTTCTCTTCCCAACAGCCCCTCACCACTGCCAGCTTCACCCTTTAGTCCACATTTTTAAGTAACAGCCAAATTGGTCTTCTCAAAGGATATCATGCCTTCCCCTTGATTAACATTCCCCTTTGCTTTTTCTTCTAATATGGATAATCTGGTCAAGGCAGGGCCTTCCTCCAGCCCCGATGGCCTCTCTTTTGTCCTGAAACACCCAAGCGTGTTACTAATGCTGGGCCTTTGCACTTGCTGTCTCTTACACCTGGGAAGTTCTTTCCCTCCCTTCTCATCACTTAGCTCTGAGGTCTCCTGTCTCAGAGGCTTCCTCTGACTCTCTCAGATAAAACAGCCACTTCCTCCATGCCAATGACTCACTTTCCCACCACCCTTTCCAACTCCCTGTAGTACATGTTCGTTCTGAAATTATGCAGTTTCTTGACTTGCTTTCATATTTACTGGCTTCCTCTTAGAAGGTGAGCTGCTTTAGAGCAGGCACCTGGTATGGGAGACAGAATCATGTCCCTGCGACGTCAGCACCCTAGTCCTCAGAAACGTAAATATGTCCCCTTACGTGGCCAAGGAGCCTTTGAAGCCATGATTACGTTAGCATCCTGAGATACACACAGTTCTCTGGGTTATCCAGATGGACCCAGGATAATTGCAAGGGCCCTTGTAAGGGGGAGGCAGGAGGGTCAGAGTCAGAAAGAGGAGTTGGAAGAGAGAATGGGTGGTTGGGGTGATGTGCTTGGCAAATGGAGAAAGACACAAAGAGCTGATCCCCTGAGCAGGTGGCTCCTGGGAGCCCCCAAAGGCAAGGAAACTAAACCCCACTCCTGTCTCCAGAAAGAGCTCACCTTGAGAGCACCTTGAGTTTAGTCCAATGAAACTAACTTCAGACTTCTGACTTTTGTGACTGTCAGATAACAGGTATGTATTGTTGTGCTTACTGTCTAGGGCAGCAAGGTGAGGCTAACGCACGTTTGCTTTGCCCCATGCTGAGTCTACTGTCCATACCTGCCTAACACGTAGCAAATAGTCAGTAAATATTTGTGAAACAGACCAGTGGTAGACCACACGCTGAAATTTCCTGTGGGAAGATGTGAGTGCCAAAGTGATTTAGATTGTGTACACCTAAGATTATCATTTCAGGCTCCAGTTGTTTTAAAAAGCTGCAACTGCCCCCTCCCCATTCTCTCTTGGTTGTTTGTCTTGGTGGGCAACAAAGCAGAGTGAACTATGTGCTGACTGCAGCGTTCAGAAGACATTTAAAATAGGACCCTTGCCAACTTCAAGTTCTACTGTGAGCAGCTTATGAACACTTACCTGACAGCTTGGAACTGACCCGCTGAGGTTAGCATGTACAGGATGAATATATGTGACTCTAAGGGAACAGACTTTCAGCATAGGTGAACATACTGACTGAAAGGGAACAGTTGTGTCAGGAATATGGCTCTGGTTTTTAAAATTTATGACCAACACTGGTGTGCATGGAGCTGTCCCTTTGGGAAATAGATGGTGTCCATTAAGTTTCTGATTAGTTTCTTGACATGATTTTCCCATGGGCTTACTTCCAAGTACAGGGAAGGAGAAATGCAATCAGAAGAAAATGTATAAACTGTAAGTCAGGTTACTGTTAATATCCAATTTGACTGGCTCATAATGGCATTTATCCAGGTAAATAAGCTGAAGATTAATGCTGAGCCCTTTACCAATGCTCTTTGAATATCAGAGATACACATACTATAAATCCAGTGTGTTTCCTCCTGCAGTATATATTCAACTAGGGAAAGGCAAACTTCAAAAGGATCAGAGATCGCATTTGAATGAAGAGCCAAATGCCATGCACATTTCAAAGACTTCTTTTTTAGAGTTGTAACTCCTGGGAGAATTCATCTTTTTGTAATCTGTCCTCCTTCTAAATCCAAAAAATACTTATAATGCTTCAAAACAGAGGCACTCTAATATAGTAATATAAAGAGGCTGTGGGTGTGATCACGGATTTCCTTCCTCTATGAACTCTGAATAAAATATAAACTATTTACATGGATTCAGTTCAACAGGTGATTTTACTGATCTAATGTAGCATGTGGCATCTTGAGACATAAAGCGAAAGTGAAAGTCGCTCAGTTGTGTTTGACTCTTTGCGACCCCGTGGACTACAATCCTGGGGATTCTCCAGGCCAGAATACTGGAGTGGGGAGCCTTTCCCTTCTCCAGGGCATCTTCCCAACACAGGGATTGAACCCTGGTCTCCGCATTGCTGGCAGACTCTTTACCAGCTAAGCCACAGGGGAAGCCCTCTTGAGACATAAGCAAACTTTTATAAAAATCATTTAGCCACAGTGCCTGGCATGCAGGACCTTAGTCCCCCACTGTGGATCAAACCCACGCCCTCGACATTGCGCTGGACCCCTGACCTGCCTCCCAAGAGACCTGTGTGCAGGTCAGGAAGCAAGAGTTAGAACCAGACGTGGAACAATGGACTGATTCAAAATTGGGAAAGGAGTACGTCAAATACATACATTATCACCCTGCTTACTTAACTTATATGCAGAGTACATCATGTGAAATGTCAGGCTGGATGAAGCACAAGCTGGAATCAAGATTGTCGGGAGAAATATCAGTAACCTCAGATATGCAGATGATGCCACCCTTATGGCAGAAAATGAAGAGGAACTAAAGAGCCTCTTCATGAAAGTGAAAGAGGAGAGTGAAAAACCTGGCTTAAAACTCAACTGATCTTAAAACTAAGATCATGGTATGTGGTCCCATCACTTCTTGACAAATAGATGGGGAAACAATGGAAACAGAGACAGACTATTTTCTTGAGCTCCAAAATCACTGCAGACAGTGAGTGCAACCATGAAACTAAAAAAATGCTTGCTCCTTGGAAAAAAAGCTATAACAAAACTAGACATTGTATGGAAAGGCAGAGATATTACTTTGCTGACAAAGGTTTGTGTAGCCAAAGCTATGGTTTTTTCAATAGCCATGTATAGATGTGAGAGTTGGACTATAAGGAAAGCTGAGCACCGAAGCACTGATGCTTTTGAACTGTGGTGTTGGCGAAGACTCTTGAGAATCCCTTGGACTGCAAGGAGATCCAACCAGTCCATCCTGAAGGAAATCAGTCCTGAATATTCATTGGAAGGACTGATGCTGAAGCTGAAACTCCAATACTTTGGCCACCTGATGTGAAGAACTGAAGAACTGACTAATTGGAAAGGATCCTGATGCTGGGAAAGATTGAAGGCAGGAGAAGGGGACGACAGAGGGTGAGATGGTTGGATGGCATCACTGACTCAATGGACATGAGTTTGAGCAAGCTCCGGGAGTTGTGATGGACAGGGGGCCTGGTGTGCTGCAATCCATGGGATCACAAAGAGTTGGACATGACTGAACGATCAAGCAACAACAAAGATAGTACTAATGAACTGGGGACACAGGGAAAAAAAGAATCCAGATCTTTCATGTGGTTGGCAAGCCACTGAGAGAACCCTCGGACAACCTAACGCTAATACCTTTTATTATTTTCAAACAATATAAAATGTTTAGCCAATTTTAGTTTCACAAAAGCAATTTGACTGATACAGGGAGACGAACCAGAAATACTAGAAATAATTTGAGAAGAATACACACAGGTGGCAAACTAGTTCTGGCAACACAAGCTGTAGGCAAGAAAGGAGTTTGATATAAGCCTCATGGAGCTCTGTGGAGCTCCCCTAAGCTTCTTTTGACATTCTAGTAAGAAGAAAGTGTCCTGGTCTTTTTCTTGTTTGTGTTGTTGGATGCGTTTATCACGAAAGAACAGGGAAGACTGGCGTGCTGCCCTCCATGTGAGTCAGACATGACTGAGCGGCTGAACAACAGCAAAATGCATTCATCAAATACTGGCAGGGGGAGAAGACGTAAATATTAGAAGAAAAATATGTCTTTGTGAATGACCTGGGTGGTACTGTTAATCACAGACTTTGGAAAAGATCTCATATAGACAGTTGAATCAATATTTAAATGATACAGGAAAGTCTGTTAGCACCATAAAAATATGAATATATTAATTTCCTAAAAAGAGCTTATACATAGCATTGTCAATGGACGTAATTTTGTTTGAAATGCCACATTACCATATTATAGTTACCATCAGCATTATGGTAGGGAAAGGTCACTTCCCTGACACTTCCTTAGAGTGGAAAAACCGTCACCGAATCCCAGTTGTCAATTTTAGAAAAATGTCTAGTTTTTCCTTAAATTCTCTAAATTATTTCTTAAGATATTAAATTGTTCCATTTTCATCCACTGCTAATACTTTTCACGTATTGGAGCATGTACTTTGGCGGCAACCACTGAGGGGAATCATTCGCAGTTTGTTTCAGTTCTTATTCAGTCTTACCGCCACTCGGCATCAAGTGGTTGTCTGCTTGCTTGTTCTTCTAACTGGAGGATAATTGCTTTATAATGTTGTGTTGGTTTCAGCTGTACGACAGTGGCAAGCAGTCATACATATACTGCTTTCATCAAGATCCTATATATATATATATACATAACTATACATACACGAAGATACACAGATGGCATATAGAACTATAGGTAGTTATATAGGGTTGGCTGAAAAGTAACATTCAAATGAAAAGTTCATTTGGATGTTCGTAACCTGTTACAGAAAAACACATATACGTGTATATGTATATGATTCTGGACCAGGTGAGGCACACATACATACATGTGTGTATATGAAGGTGTGTTTATGTGCATGTCTACCTGTTGATGAAGGAGATGTGGGTTTGATCCCAGGTTCGATCTCCATTTCCCTGGAGAAGGAAATGGCAACTCACTCCAGTATCCCTACCTGGGAAATCCCATGGGCACAGGAGCCTGGCGGGCTACAGTCCATGGGGTTGCAAAGAGTCAGGCGTGACTGAGCAGCTACACAACAACAGCAACAGCACATGCATATGTACACATACAGAGGTGTGTGTGTGAGCTTTGGCCTAAAGAGCACAATTCTTTTTTTCTTGATTTTGTGTACTAAGAATTTTCATAGCTATACATATTCTTACTCATGCATATAGACAAACGCATGGCTTTTTTCCATAAAACACCAGTGCTGTATAGTCTTTTTAATAAAATTCTCACAGGTATTTTGTTTGAAATATGAAGTTAATTCAAACCACGTGAGGGGTGAGCTCGTGCTGTTTTGCTCAGAAGTTCCAGGGCCTCAGGTGATCCTCTGTACTGCGATATGATGAATCTTGAAACAAGTCGTGTTTTAATCAGTCACATTTTAGGCTGAGGTTTGCACAGACGGCTGTTCCGTATGTGGGGAACAGGCGGAAATGCACTGATTTGCATGCCTGACTCAGTCTGTACCCAACATGCTTTTCTTTGCAGCTGCGTCTTGCTTTCATGCATCATTAAGTGACATAACAATCGAATGGGTTCTCAGCAAAGTGACAGCTTCACTTCAGGCTTGATGTACAGGTGTGTGAGATCCATGTCATAAACTGAGTTTTTAAAACTTAAGAAGAAGAAACCCCTTGGGAGTTACAGAGGCAGACTGATTTTTTTTTCCCCTACTGCAAACTTGCCTGATAAGCGTGGCCCCATCAGCTTGATCTTGTGTTGGCTTTCTGTGCTCCATTTGCCTTTACTGGTGTGTTCTTTAGGAAACATGCCCTCTGTGGTTAAGGGTTTTTCTGCTCTGATATTGCTATTGAATTTTGTTTCACTCGTTCAGTTTTCTGGTTCACTTCTGGGATATTGCTATTGACTGTGGGCAAAATTATCTCCTTGGGCCAGAAAATTCATCTGAACATAGAAACGCTTGACTGCATCCCAGGAGAGAGCCTGTAACGTCTGACGAAAAGAGAAGTGAATTAAAACAAAATATGTTTATATGCTACATATGCATAGTGTGTGCATTTTGGGGGGTGTAGGTGGTGGACAGGTCATGAATGCAAGTTGAATACATTAATGATTGGGGTAAAAATAAGAATTTCCACCACCCAAAGAAGTGTCGTGGTGAAAATTTGGCTACAACGATTTAAGTCTGAAGTTGCCCCAAGGGGTATGTTACTCATGTGTGTAACGTCAGGTTTGGCATGAATAAGCAACCACATAAATTAGGATGTTTGAATTTTTCCTGCTCCCTAATTATACAGTGTTGGAAGGTTTTTATGCAAGATACCACTAATGCCCCCAAAATACACATAATGTACGGATGCAGTGTAACAATGTAAAGGACACCTGTGTATCCACTCTGCAGCTTGGAAAGGAGGAAAATCACAGTAACTTTGAAGTCTCCTGAGTTACCCTCTTTGACTGCAAGCTCCTCCTCTTGCTTGGTCCCCAGGTAACTGCAAGCCTGAACTGTAGCGCTCCACTTCTTTTCCTTTCTTTGTATCTCTATAACATGGACACGTATCTCTAAACAGCACGTTCTGCAGTTTTTGCCTGCTGTTGCTCTTTAGGCACACCCAGGCTCCATGAGCATTCTTCTGTCACTGCGTTTTCCCCTCAATGCTATGTTTCTGAGACTCACCCATGTCGATGTAGGTCACCGTGGCTTCCTCCCTTTCTTGCCTGTTTCGGATCCACGCGTGCCCTGCAATCCATTAAGCTGTTTCACATGCCTTTGACTTGTTTCCAGAGTTTGCTCTGTTGATAATGCCCCTGTCAATTTTCTTACGCTAGTCATCCTTTGTACCTTGGCACAAGTTTCTGTAGATGACATACCTAGGAATAGCATCACTGGTTACAGGATACACACATCTTTCACTTTTCTAGGTAATGACACATTGTTTTGAAAAAATTAGCGTACAAATGTACATGCCCACCAGCAAAGTATGACGGTGACCCTCAATTCACCAACACTTTTGTTTGGCCAACTTTTAAATTTTGGCCACCTTTTGAGCATGTAATGGCATCTCTTTATAATTTGAATCTGCATTTTCTTGCTTGCCAAGGGCTTCCCTGGTGGCTAAGACAGTCAAGAATTCACCCACAGTGCAGGAGACTGGGGTTCAATCCATGGGTCGGGAAGATCCCTGGGAGGAGGGCATGGCAACCCACTGCAGTGTTCTTGCCTGGAGAATCCCATGGACAGAGGAGCCTGGTGGACTGCAGTCCATGGGGTCGCAAAGAACCAGACATGACTGAGGGACTTCACTTTCACTTTCCTTTTTCTTTCGCTGATTACCCATGAAGATGAACAGCATTGCACACACCTGATGATAATTTTTTTTTTCTTCTCTGGGATGCTCATTTAAATCTTCTGCCAAATTTTCAACTGGGCTTATCAACATTATTATTTCTGTTTTTAAAGTGAATGTGTTTTGCATTTTGTTACTAAGTATGATGTTTGATGTAGATTTTTAAATACTTAGTATTGTTAGAAGGAGCTTCCTTCAGATTTTAGTAGGTTGAAGGTTTTTTCATGTAAGTGTACTTAAAAATTGTCAAATGCTTAATAATTTTTCAATATTAGGATGAACATAAGAATTTGTCACTTGAGCTAATCTTGCTTTTTTGAGATAAAACCAACTTATTTATGATAGCTTACATTTTCAAGTACCCTCCTTGTTGAAGATTTTTTTCATCTAAGCTTATGACTGACTGTCTTGTAATACAAACACCTTCTACTATCCTTGTCTCATAAAATTATTTGGAATTTTCCCTGTAAAATATTATGTAAAAGTAGAGTTTATACAAGATAGCAATTATCTACTTATTGAAGTTTGTAAACAGTTTTGAGAAACCATCTGTGCCCATTTAAATATTTTAAATGACTGTTTCAATTTAGTTCATTGTTGTCAGTTTATTGAGGTTTTTAATTTTTGAGTCTTCCCTAATGCTGTTTGTTTATACTGTGATTGGAAAAAAATGTATATTCTACAATTTGTAAATAAAGTATTTTATATATATCCATTTCATAAAGCAATTTAAGTATGTTACTCACACATTCTACTTTTTACCAGTAAAAAAGAATCTGTTTTACATGTTAATATTAGACATATTAACATTTTTGATATCTTTATATTTATGTTTTATATTAAACATATACAATTTTATATGTAAAAAATATGTTTAATCTACTATTACTAAAAGGTACATTTATATAAAACATAGTTCTGTGTTATGATGATTCATTGGACTCTTCTTGTATTTGTATCAAATTTTGATTTCTAACTCTAATTTGATATTTTATGTTATCTGACTTGTTTCTTCCTGCATTTGTGTAGTATGTTTTACTGTCTATTAATATTTTTGTGTAGCATAATTTTTCTTATATTTTTATAAGAGCAGCAGGTTTTCTTTATGTTTAGTATTTGCCTGGTATTCATTTTACCATCATTTCACTCTCAGACTTACTGTGTTGTCTTGTCTGAGGTTTACGTTTTTGTTAAAAAGCATATAATGATTTTGTTTTCCAGTCTTGTCTGACAATCTTTGTCTTTTAATTCTAGAATCTAGTCTGTCTTCACTGATTGTGGTCGTTGACACGTCTGAACTCACTTCTAGCATCACATCCACATGCTTTTTATTTGTTCTGCTTCTTTTATGTTTCTGTCCTTTTTGCCTTTTTCTGACTCTTTTTTTCTCTATTTTATTTCTGCCTTTTTTAGTGGTTACTTGAAAACAGTTTAACAGCGTATTTACTATGTGCCTACTGTGTGCTCAGGCACTTCAGTTGTGTCCGACTCCCCACGACCCCCTGGACTGTAGCCCGCCAGGCTCCTCTGTCCATGGGACTCTCCAGGCAAGAATCCTGGAGTGAGTTGCCATTTCTTCCTCCAGGGGATCTTCCCAACACAGGAATTGAACCTGAATCTTCTGCATTTCCTGCACTGCAGGCAGATTCTTTACCACTGAGCCACTGGGAAAGCTATATTTATTATAACCAAGTATACACTTATATTATTTCCATTCCAGACAAACATAAGCCCCTTAGACTTTATTAATGACAATAATCTTCTAATAGCTTATGTGCAGTTCTCTACCATAATTTCAGTTCTCTTTTTTTTTATTTTTAATGTGAAAAATTAAATTTTTTTATCACTTAAAGTAATACTGGTTTAGATTCACTCCCTTGTCCTCAGTTTCTTTGTCCATTATTCCATCTTTAATCTCCCTTCTTCCTTCTGGCATCTTCTTCAACCTGATAAGACTTTTTCTATTAATATAGAATCTTAAAATATACACCCAGAAAAGAAGAGATAGTATAACAAATGCTCTTTACCCAGCTCCCCCGATATGATCGCGTGTCTTAGTAGAGTCATATCACTATCCCCTACGCCCTAAAGAATTGTTTCAAGCAACTACTATGTATTACATGTTTACTCTAGAAAAAATGCAAAATATAACTAACTGATAATGGCTCTTTATTAAAAAATGGTGCCTTATCATGATCACACTTAAATATAAAAATAGTCCCTTAATGCCATCTAATATCCAGTTAGTGTTCAAATTTCCTCCAATTATCCCATTAATATATTTTGACAATTGATTATTTAAATGAAATTTCAAACACGACCAAAGCATAGCATTTGGTTAATATGTCTCTTTTATCTATAAGAGTTTCTTTCTTTTTTAAATTAAAGGAATCAGGCTATTTTTGTGTGTACAGATTGAGTGATTACATTCCTTTGGTGGCTTTTAATTTGTTCCTCTGTGCTCTGTGTGTCTTTTAAATTAGTACTTATATCTATAGAGTTGATGAGGTTTAGAACTGATTTTTTTTCTTTTGGCCGAAATATTTTGTAGGTGCTTCTGTGTACTTTCTACTGCATTCTACCAGAAGGTATAAAATATTTCATTATCTCGTTTTCTGTCATGTTAAAATTGATTAGTGGGTTTAGTGTTTTTTTTTTTTTTTTCATTCTAATCCATTCATCATACATTTCATCATCAGTCAATCTTTTTCTAGATAATTTGGGAAAAATTGATCATTGTCTATGTATATAATTTCACTAGAGTTTGCAAAAAGTTAATGTTCTTTCTTTCTGCATTAGTTAGCTGGAATTCCTTGATTAAGAGGTACCTTATCAATTGCTTGGTTTCCTGAAATATAGTTTACACACAAAGGCAGAATACATATACACCTCATCTTTTTTGAATTCCCTTCCCATTTAGGTCACCAAAGAGGGCCAAGCAGCGTTCCCTGTGCTGCATGGCAGGTTCTCATCAGTTACCTATTATGTGTGTGTGTCTGTGTGTGTCTGTGTCAGTCACTGTGCAGGAGGTTCTCACTAGTTACCTATGATATGTGTGTGTGTCTGTGTCAGTCACTCAGTCGTGTCTGACTCTTTGCGATCGCATGGACTGTAGCCCACCAGGTTCCTCCGTCCATGGGATTCTCCAGGCAAGAATGCTGGAGTGTGTAGCCATGCCCTTCTCCAGGGGATCAACCTGACCCAGGGATTGAACGCAGGCCTCCTCCATTGCAGGCAGATGATTTACCAGCTGAGCCATCAGGGAAGCCCCATCTATTATACACATAGTATTAGTAGTGTGTGTATATCAATCCCAATCTCCTTTCCTTCATCAGTGTTCAGAGTAATTAATTAGTGCCATATATTAGCAATCTGTGGAAGCAGTGACAGATTTTATTTCTTGGGCTCCAACATCACTGTGGACAGTGACTGCAGTCATCAAATTTAAGAAGCTTGCTCCTTGGAAAGAAATCGTCCAAGCTTTTTTTTTTTTTTTTTTTTGACAAACTTAGGGAGCATATTTCATGGGAAATAGATGGGGAAACAGTGGAAATAGCGTCAGACTTTATTTTTGGGGGCTCCAAAACCACTGCAGATGGTGATTGCAGCCATGAAATTAAAAGATGCTTACTCTTTAGAAGAAAAGTTATGACCAACCTAGATAGCATATTGAAAAGCAGAGACATTACTTTGCCAACAAAGGTCTGTCTAGTCAAGTCTATGGTATTTCCAGTAGTCATGTATGGATGTGAGATTTGGACTGTGAAGAAAGCTGAGCACTGAAGAATTGATGCTTTTGAACTGTGGTGTTGGAGAAGACTCTTGAGAGTCCCTTGGACTGCAAGGAGATCCAACCAGTCCATTCTGAAGGACATCAGCCCTGGGATTTCTTTGGAAGGAATGATGCTAAAGCTGAAACTCCAGTACTTTGGCCACCTCATGCGAAGAGTTGACTCACTGGAAAAGACTCTGATGCTGGGAGGGATTGGGGGCAGGAGGAGAAGGGGACGACCGAGGATGAGATGGCTGGATGGCATCACTGACTTGATGGACTTGAGTTTGTGTGAACTCCAGGAGTTGGTGATGGACAGGGAAGCCTGGCATGCTGCAATTCATGGGGTCGCAAAGAGTCGGACACGACTGAGCGACTGAACTGAACTGAACTGAGGGAGCATATTAAAAAGAAGAGACTTCACTTTGCCAACAAATGTCGTTATAGTCAAAGCTATGAATTTTCCAGTATCATATATGAATGTAAGAGTTGAACCATAAAGAAGAGTGAACACCGAAGAACTGATGCTTCTGAACTGTGGTGCTGGAGAAGACTCTTGAGACTCCCTTGGATGGCAAGGAGATCCAACCAGTCAGTGGTGAAGGAAATCAACCTAGAATATTCATTGGAAGGACTGTTGCTAAAGCTAAAGCTTCAATACTTTGGCCACCTGATGTGAAGAAACAACTCATTGGAAAAGACCCTGATGCTGGGAAAGATTGAAGGTGGAAGAAGGGGATGACAGAGGGTGAGATGGACCCCATGAACTGCAGCTCGCCAGGCTTCCTTATCCTTCACCATCTCCCAGAGAGTGCTCAAATTCATGTCCATGGAGTTGATGATGCTTTCCAACCATCTTATTCTCTGTCTCTCCCTTCTCCTCCTGCCTTCAATTTTATCCAGCATCAGGGTCTTTTCTAATGAGTCAACTTCACATCAGGTGGCCAAAGTATTAGAGCTTAAACTGCAGCATCAATCCTTCCAATGAATATTCTGGGTTGATTTCCTTTAGGATGGATTGGTTTGATCTCCTTGCAGTCCAAGTGACCCTTAAGAGTCTTCTTCAGCACCACAGTTCTAAAGCATCAATTCTTCATCACTCAGATTCTTTATGGTCCAACCTTTAGTCTCTCCCACAAGAGAGCTTACACAAGCCTCTTATCCTCATCCATCAGAGGGCAGAGAGACTGAAAACCACAATCACAGAAAACTAACCAAATTGATCATATGAATCACAGTCTTGTATAACTTAATGAAACTATGAGCCATGCTCTGTAAGGGTCACCCAAGATGGCTGGGTCATGGAGACTTCTGACAAAATGTGGTCCACTGGAGAAGGGAATGGCAAACCACTTCAGCATTCTTGACTTGAGAACCCCATGAACAGTATGAAAAGGCAAAAATATATGACACTGAAAGATGAACACTCAGGTCAGTAGATGTGCTGTATGCTACTGGAGAAGAGCAGAGCTTGAGCCAAAGCAGAAATGATATCAAGTTGTGGATGTGTCTGGTGATGTAAGTAAAGTCCCATTCTGTAAAGAACAGTGTTGCATAGGAAACAGTTAGGTCCATGAATCATGGCAAATTGGAAGTGGTTAAAGAGATGGCAAGAGTGAGCATTGACATTTTAGGAAATGGTGAACTAACGTGGATGGGAACGGTAAAATTTAATTCAGATGAACATCATAACTACTACTGTGGTCTAGAATCCCTTAGAAGAAATGGTGTAGCCCTCATAGTCAACAGAAGAGTCCGAAATGGAGTAGTTGGTTGTAATCTCAAAAATGACAGAATGATCTTGGTTCTTTTCCAAGGCAAGCCATTCAATATCACAGTAATCCAAGTCTATGCCTAAACCACTCATGCTGAAGAAGCTGAAGTTGAATGATCTATGAAGACCTACAAGACCTCCTAGAAGTAACACCAAAAAAAAAAAAAAAAAAAAAAAGACATTGTTTTCATCATAGGGGAATAGAATGCACAAGTAGGAAGTCAAAAGATACCTGGAGTAACAGGCAAGCTTGACCTTGGAGTACAAAATGAAGCAGGGCAAAGGTTAACAGAGTTTTGCCAAGAGAACACACTGGTCATTGCAAACACCTTCTTCCAACAACACAGAGATGACTCTACACATGGACATCACCAGATGGTCAATACCAAAATCAGATTGTTTATATTCTTTGCAGCCAAAAATGGAGAAGCTCTATACAGTCAGCAAAAACAAGACCTGGAGCTGACTGTGGCTCAGATCATCAGCTCCTTATTGCTAAATTCAGGCTCAAATGGAAGAAAGTAGGGAAAACCACTAGGCTATTCAGGTATAACCTAAATATAATCCCTTATGATTATACAGCAGAAGTGGCAAATAGATCCTTTGAATATATTCACCATATATGTGTACTCAAAGCCCTGTGTTTAAAGTCACTGAAATAAATCTTATTAGCATAGGTAAGTGTCCAACTTGATGTATAGCTAGTTTCCTTTGATTCATTCTGTTTAATAAATACGTAAAACATTTATGTGGATGCAAAGCCAAATTTGTAAACAAGAATGATTCAGATAATCCAGCCTTAATCTCTGTTCTCTCCACTGTGTTCCATTTCTTCCCCATAGGTAAGCAATTTCTTTAGTTCTCATGTACATTTTCATTATTTAATACAGATACATATTTGTGTGAGTGTAGTATGTATATATGCATACATACAGATATATAGGATTTAAAAAAATAAAAGTAGCATCTTTATTTTCATCACAAATAACAAGTCCTTTTTCCACATCAATTGATACAATTGTGTCATTTTCATCTTTAGACTAATTGATTTGTAAATATTGTTCCTGCCTTGCATTCCTGCTATAAATTCTACTTTATCACGGTGTATTTTTATTTGCATATATTGCTGAATTTGCCAGTTTTTTATTGATGATTTTTCTTTCAATGTTCATGGAGGATATCAGTCTGTATTTGTGTGTGTATGTGTGTGTGTGTGTGTGTGTATTGTCTTTGTCAGTTTTGGTATCAGGACCATGCTGGTCTCATAAAATGAATTGAGAAGCATTCCCTTCTATTTGTTGGAAAAGATTGTATAAAATGGAGTTATTTCTTCCTGAAATGTTTGGGAGAATCCTCCAGTGAATAATGTATGAATCTGTGCCTAGATATTTTATTTCAGAAAGCTTTGCTTTTTACTGTAAGTTAATTTCCTTCCTGCTTATAGCTCTGCTCTGGTTATCTGTTGGTTTCCTGTTTATTCCCTTTGTGTTTTATGTTCTGTCCTCCTTGTTAATATTTTTCTTGTTAATATTTTCATATCCAATCTTAACTTATCTTCAGTGTTTTTGAATGTATATCTTCACAGTGGTTTTTGTGGTTGCTCTAGAGATTACATACATTTACAAGTTATCACAGTGTATGATCTTGTTTCAATAAGTTATTGCATCAAGGTGAATGTAACCATCTTACCTATCTTGAGGCCTCTCTCCCACTTCCACCTTTATAACAAAATTGCCTTAAATATTACTTGTACATGCAGTGAAAACCACATCAGACAGTATTATAATCTTTGATTTTAATCATCAAATGTAATTTTTAGATTTAAAGTAAGAGCAGTTTTTGAATTTACCGTCTCTGTTGCTCTTTGTTTATTATCGACATGTTCCTGAATTTCAATTACTTTTCCTTTGCTGAGACTTTTTTTTTCTCCATGAGCATTTGTAATAGCTTGCTGGAGCATTTTATGATAGCTGCTTTAAGGTCTTCATCAGAGAATTCCAGCGTGTGAGTCATCACGGCACTTGGCCTCTTTTGATGATCATTCCTCATCCCAGTTGAGATTTTCCTAGTTCTAGAGATGATGAGCAATTTCTCATCATATCCTGGACATTTTAGGTTATGAGACTCTGGTTCTATTTAAGTCATCTACTGCAGCATGCCAACAACCCCTTGAAGTTTAGAATACGTGTCTTTGTGGGCCGTAGTTCAAACAGCGATTTCATTTTCAAAGCCTTTGAAGTACTGTTTGTTTTAGCCCATCTACTTGTGTGCTCAGCGGCGGCTGGTCTGAGAGCTGGGCCGTGTTCAGGTCTCCAGGCTTGTTCTGTTTTGGTTCTGCTCGGTTTCACTCAGGAGCGGCTCCAAGTTGTGCCCTGGGACTTCTCACGCTGACTTAAAGCCTTGCTTCACCCAGATCCTCCTGATGCATCATCCTTCCCCGCTGTCTAGCCCTTAGTGTCGGCAGGGGAGGAACAGTGGACCGAGCCCCCCAGGACGGTCTGTGTCGCCCCAGCGCTGACAAAGGGCCGGGGAAGTGTTTGCTTCGGTTACTGCAGGGCAGGGGCGGTCAGCCAGGAAGCTCTCCTAACAGCCTCTGTCAGCGCGGGCCCTGGGGCGTGTGTGCGTGTGTGTGCGCGTGTGCGGGGCCCAGGGTGTGTGTGCATGTATGCGTGTGTGTATGTGTGATGGATGCCCGTCTCTAGCACAGGGCGGGGATGGTTCGTGCACAGCTGCCCACCATCCCGGAGGCCCCAGCGCAGAGCGGGAGTCCCGGCCTCTGGGGCTTGCCCGAAGAGGGCAGGTGAGGTCGCAGGCTTTGAACCCTCAGGTCCTCTTGTCAAGAGACTGTGATTTCATGGGATGGCTTCTTCTTTTTTTTTTTTTACATAAGTTTGCCTGTATTTATTTAATTCAATCCTTCAAGCCTCCTTGACTTTTTTTTCATGCATTTGAAATAATTCCAATACACCTTTGTTTATACTGCGTCACTTTTATTTCACATGCAAGCAGAATAGAGAGCATTTTATTTTTCTAAGTTAAAAAACTAAGCTCCTTAATAAATAAACTAAGCTCTTTAACTTTTTCTTGCCTTTGTCTTTAACATTTAAGTTACTTGAGAAAAATCATCATGGTTTTCATGGTTTATAGCATTTTGCTATTGTATACATTATTTTTAAAAAATTAATACTCACCATTATAAGAGAACATAACATAAGTTACTCACATCTGTAAGAGTAACATATATATGTGTGTGTGCATATTCTCAGTCTCTCAGTCTCTCAGTCGTGTCCAGCTCTTTACAGCCTCATGAAATGTAGCCCACCAGCTTCCTCTGTCCATGGAATTTTCCAGGCAAGAATACGGAAGTAGGTTGTCATTTCCTACTCCATACATATGTGTATATACATATATGTAAAATATAGCTCATATTACTATTAATCTAGTCACATTAAAATAAATGTATTAAAATATTCAGCCACTAGCTTATCTTTGATCTCTGGCATGTTCAAGTTTTCATAAATTATATATGTTTGCATATATCATATACTATTTTATTAATACATATGATAATATGATCAATTATCTAATTTTTTATGTTTCCCTAACATGTTTACTGTATTTCTCTTTTAATTACTTGTTCTTTATCTCTAAAACTTGGTTTCTACAAATACCTTCCCTCCCTTATAAAAGTTATCTGGATGCAATTGTCTCCTTTGGAAAGAGACCTAGTAGGTTGTAGCAAAACCCACTTCAGAAAATGCATATGAAAATTGATGACTGACAGAAGCTTTCATTTTCCTGGTGGAATCCAACATCTGATAAAGCTTCTGCATCTGAAGCAGATGGGCAATCATATGTTTTCTTTTAAGTCAAGGGGAGACAAGCTTGTGTGCTTGGCATGCGCTGGCCATCACGATTGACTTTCTGGGCAATAAAAGTATCAGGCTGAGCTCAGGAACAGACAATTTGGAAAGAGCAGATTTAAAAATCAATTTAAAGAGTTTATATATTATATGTAAGAAATTACTTTCTATTTCTTATCAGCACAATGCAGCTCCTGTCTGTGGACAAAGCCAGAAGTTTCTGATGGCCTGTGGGGACATTCTGAGTCAAAGCCCACTGCCTGCTGGCATTCTCGACTCGGGACTTAGCGAAGTCAAGACGACCCTATTAACAGCTTTTGTCCCCGTGGTCAAACCTTCCAAAACTTCTTCCCAATCATGGATCCCCACCCATAATTTCATCATGCCCTGTGTTAGTAAGACACTAACCAATGTCCATAAAACTATGCCGGTGACAAGAAAATGCAGGAAACCAGAAGACCTAATTTTAACTAGATGCAGAAGCCTGTCATAGAGGACAGAATTTTATCAGTGAGCTCCCTGTTACTTCTGAAAACAATGCTGATATTTCTCATATGTTCAGAAGAGTTCTTCAATGAGTTCCAAGACTGTCTGAGATTTTCAGAGGAAGTTACTAAACGGACCAGTTTCAGCTTTCATGATGGAAGGCTGATACAGGAGCCGTGACCCATGATGCCAGTGGGCTCTCAGATTGTCTTGACTCTGTGCTTCCCCATCCTTGGGGCAAGCTGCCCTCCTCAGCCATTTGATCCAACGATCAAGAGCTATAAATACTTTATCTCCAGGCATCAACTAAACAGTCTCAGCAACAAAGCAATGTGGAGTGCAGTAAAAAAAGTCACAAACCAAGTCAATCTTTTGTACAGTAAGGGCCTCAACTAAATGCCCGAACCAGAAACCTCTGCTTACACTTAACTGATTGTCACCACGCCACACAGGCAGCCCTAACTTCAAGGTGGGCTGGGAAACATCTGACATCCCAACCTCACTGTGCTTCCATTTGCAAAGGGAGCTGGAGGGCTAGAGCGTGGAAAGTGAGTGCAAACATGTGCCCCTGTGTTTGATATGACTACTTAAATTTCCTTCACAGGAGGACCTCAGGAGATGTGTGACTGTCTTTCCTTATTACTACAGGTGTGTTTGTGTGTGTGTGTGTCTTTGACATATAAGAAAAAGTAGGAAACACACGTATACAACAACCCATATATGCAATGACAAAAAGGAAACTGCTACCACTGTGCCTTCTGCAGAGAGATGTTTGATTGCCAGATCCCTTTTGTCCTTTTCTTCCTAACCCAACTTCTGTCATCCTATCTCATGATCACTTCATTGTAATATCAGGGAGAGAACGTAAAAATAAAACCAATACTGAGCTACTCTCTTCTGAAACACATTTGGCTATACATGAGGTTAGATTTAATGTAAAAATAGGATTTGAACATTTGGCACATTACAAATGTTGAGGAAATAATTTTCTTCCGTAAGTTTAGCTTATATCCTAAAAATAGGGTAAGAAACAAGATATTGTGACCACCTCGTGCTTATTTTGACTTTGTCTGCCTCAAGGAGCAGGGCTTCCCAGGTGGCACAGTGGAGAAGACTCCTTCTGCCAACGCAGGAGACCAAAGAGATGGGGGTTCCATCCCTGGGTTGGGAGGGTCCCCTGGAGGAGGAAATGGCAACCCACCCCAGGATTCTTGCCTGGAGAACCCCACGGACAGAGGAGCCTGGCGGGCTACAGTCCATGGGATCACAAGGAGTCGGACACGACTGAGCAGGCACGTGTACGCATACCTCGAGGAGCAGATTTGTCTCCACGTGTTATCAAGGAAACACACTGACTTTGGAATCCAGGGACTGACGTTTCCCCTTGGTCTGTACTCATACTTTATCTTAATAAAATAATAATGGGAAATTCAACTGGACCTCATTTTTAGGATCACACATGAGGATGGAGAAAGCCGTAAAAACTGTGATAGCATCTCAAAGACTTTCCGCAAACCCTTCTCAGAAGCGGGCCTTGTCAGAAATCAATGCGCTTAGAGATGGCATCAAAAACAGACGCTGGCATTCTGAAAAACTTGAGAGAAATATACACAGAGCTGATGTTTCGTTAAACACATAACAAAAGAAGAAAGTGAAATATTCTAAGGAACATTTTCCCATGGCTCCATCCTGCAAATACTGAATAATTATTTAAATATATTCTAAGTGTGATGTGTTATTAATGGGCTTCCCAGGTGGCGCTAGTGGTGAAGAACACAACCGGCAATGCAGGAGACATAAGAGATGCAGGTTAGATCGCTGGGTCAGGAAGATCCCGGGAGGAGGGCATGGCAACCCACTCCAGTGTTCTTCCCTGGAGAATCCCATGGACAGAGGAGCCTGGCGGGCTACAGTCCACAGGGTTGCAAAGAGTCAAACACGACTGAAGTGACTTAGCACACACATGTTATTGACATGGTAAGAGTTAATACCTAATACTTGCTAATTAAAGTTAGATTTTTAAGTGATGACAATGAAATGCTGTCTGTAAGAAACTCTAAAGCTGGGTCATGTGGTTTCTGCTATCTGTTCCTTGTTTTCTTTTATTTTTAAGCTTAGCAAGCCAAACCATCATTAGAACGCCCGCAGATGGCTGTGATTTTTTCCAAGGTAAATAAGTGGGGTAAATCCGGGTTATTGTTTGCGTCCATCATGCCATAACCTGTGTATTCTGAATCACCACTGAGCACAGTGACCATCGGACACTTACACAGTGGCGAGTCCAAGCAGAAGTGGGCACCAGGTGTGAGTTAGACTTTGAGACTTCGTTCTAAACAGGCATGCAAAGCATTTCAATAGTTTTGTATTATTTACATACTAAAACAGTGCTTTGGATATGTTGAGTGATATGAACCATCCTGTTAAAATTAATCTCAACTATTCCTTCAGATTTTAAAATACAGCTTCTGCAAATTTGAAAATTACCCACGTGTTTGGCATTATGTTTTTATTGGACAAGACTATGCTAAATCTTCGCCTTTCTCTTTCTTCTGATTTCCCACGACAGTGTGGACTATGGAGTGGGTTAGAGTCACATCAGGAAACCAGGAGGAAAGCTGGCATTGATTTCAGAAGAAGCACACATGGGCAGCGACATTTCCATTCTGGAGATAAATGAATGGTCTCCAAACTTGGCTCTTATTATAAGAATTATTGCTGATGTTCTGAGCAGGCAGAGTCTAAGATTTCTCTCCTTGAGAGTCTTGTTTCAGGTCAAGGGAAAGATTGCAGGGTTTGCATTTTTAAAAACAAGACTCAGGTAAGTTTTTTGAACATGGGGATTGGGAGGCCACTAATACAGGGAGATAAAAACACAAATTTTTCTGAGTCAATTGGAAAATTAGTTGTCATTACTGTGAAATAACACAGATTTTGCACTGACAACAAAATCTATAAAAAATTAAGCGTGTGTGGTTTAGAGGAAGGAATTCTGGGATGACAGCTCTATTCTCCTGTAAAAATAGCGCTAGCTTCATGTATACGTTTTTTAAATTTAATTTAATTTAATTTTCTAACTTTACAATATTGTATTGGTTTTGCCATACATCAACATCAATCCGCCATGGGTGTACACGTGTTCCCCATCCTGAACCCTCTTCCCTCCTCCCTCCCTGTACCATCCCTCTGGGTCATCCCAGTGCACCAGCCCCAAGCATCTAGTATCATGCATCAAACAACATCTTTCAGGCCCATATTATTTCTTCCAGTTCTAATTAACTGGTATAAAATGGTGGTATATATTTAATGGAGGGAGTGAGCACGGCTCTGGTGAAGCCCTGTTGGATCCGTATCAGTAAGAGTGCTCCTGGCACCTGTGTGCTAACATCCTCTTTTCAGGTAAGAAATGCAAAAGGAGTCTAGATTGGTGTAACAAACAAAAGAAAAAAGGAAGGATGGAGGAAGCAGAAGGGGAGAAGCAAGGAAGGTAGGAAGGAAGCCCCACTTGAGTAACAGACAAGCGAGCGCTGCTGTGTGGCTGATGTGTCAGTTTCACTGGGCAAATGAGAATGAGAGCACACGCAAGGTTGTGTATTCAATGCCATCGATTTATAGGCATTATATTTTATGATTTCCAAGACATACGGAAAGTGACGTCTCTCAGATTCCCATCTCGTGGTCTAGGGGAGGTAAGTAGTGGCAGCACGTGGCAGGCATTTATGCCACAGGCTAATTGCCCAGGGAAAGTGCTTCATCTTCTGTGAGGGCCCACGCTCTGAGCCGCTGCCTGTTTTTCCCTTCGTCTGTGTGATGGGCCATTTCCCTGCTTATCAGCGCCTCCACTTGACAGATGGGCGAGGATAAGGAGGAATCCAGTCTTGTCAACACTACTGGGCGCCTGGCAGCTCTGCAGAAATGTGTGGCAGGGAGGAATCCAAGTGTCAGAGGTGGGGAGGCCCAGGACGGCTCAGCTTATTCGTTTTATAGATGACGGTGGCCTCCAGGGGAGCCACGGGGCTGGGTCACACGGGCAGAGACAAGTCTCTGAACCACGGGGTGCTCTTGTGTGATTTCTCCTAATCGCAGCCAGTCGGCTATTTGACTTGGGTTGAATGGACACTATTAACTTGTGGGTTTCATGTCTGTAAACACGAACCATTGACAGTCAGCAGTACTACGTTTCAGAGTCTGGTTTGTGTCTGAGTCCACATAGTGACCAGATTGCATACCTAAACACCCGCATTTACACCCACACTGATAATGAATTTACACACATCACTTACACAGGCACATAATCTTGCCTGTCTCTCACCCCCTCTTGTGAGCATGCACATGCATGGGGCGCACGCTCGCACACACACACACACACACACATACACACACATCTAATTTGAATTACTCTGATTTGGATAATCACCTAATTTTTCAACACCACCCAACAGACTCCCTGCTCCTCTGTTATTGGCACATGGTACTGCTTTCCCACATGATTCATGTCGAAGGGGAAGAGGTGGTCCAGTGAACAGAAGACTGGGGAGGAGGGTCTCCTCTGGACAGCTTGAGAATTCAAACCCCTTAGAGACACAGGCCACTTTCATGAGCATCAGATTCCTCCATCACTCTACCTCCAGGGGTCAATAGGAAAGAAATGTTTGCTTCTGTCCAAAGTGGCACTTGCTTTGCCTACATATTTCCCACTTTGTATAAAAAAGAAGCAACAGGTGGGAAAAGCTAGTAATTATTGAATGTCTTAATATCTGGTGCCTTATTTTCTTGTCTTCTTGTCTATAGAAGACTCTAAGCAGCATCTTGCCTGGAGTTTGCATTTTAGCAAGTCTCCCAGGCTTCTCAAATAATGAGAGAAAATGTCTGTGTTTCCAAACCACTAGGCTTACTTGTTATTTTGCAATGTTGTTTCTATGTTGCTGCATACCTGACAAAATGCTTAAAGACGAGCACTGTCATCTGTGGCTGTGAGAGGAAGCTAAAATGCCACACCTAGGAGCAACACAGAGCAATGCACAGATAAGACATTAGTGACGATAAGATACGATGGTGGAAGCCTGGAATCTGGACTCCAGCCTGCAGCATCCAGTGGGAATTTCTGAGATGAGGAAAATGCTCTTTATTCCTGCTCTCCAATATGGTAGCCAGGAGCCATATGTGGCTCTTGAGCACTTGAAATATGACTCTTGCAAGTGAGGAGTTTGTCATTTAAAAAAAAATGACTTTATTTACATTGAAATAGCCATGTGTGACTGGTGGCTACCGTAGTGGATGGCATCACTCTATCTAGAATTTTCCAGAGAGTCTCTTTGTGTTTCGAACTTTAATATCTCAAAGAAGAAATTATGATAATTATTAAATGTTCAGCCTTAAGAGTGACTTTCCAAGCCACATTCTTTCCAATAATCAAGTGGTAGAAGTAAATCGGATAAGACAATGGAAACAGTTGATGTAAAATCCTGTTGAAACAGGATCCACCTTCATCATTTACCATCTTGGACCAGATACTTAGTATCTCTGATCCTCGATTTCCTCATCTGTATAAATAGATGATGTAAATAAACATTAAAAGTTTAAGTTAGGTAAATTAGGAAGCATTTGAAGACAAGAGATGCTGAAATGAATTGTGCCAGGATGAACAGCTCAGAAGGGGAAGCTGGAATTCAAACCCCTGTCTTCTGATGGTGCACGTGAGCTTTTCACAGGCTGGGCCAGACCTGAAGAATGAAAGAGAAGTATCACTCCCTCTGTTTTTGAATCATCTCTTTCTCATAGTCATTCTGCACACCCTGGAGAAATTTAAGTACTTCCTTGTGATCGATTTACTTAATGTTTCACCTGATTGGCTCCTTAAACGCTTTCTTCTCAGCTGGTAACTGCCATCACCACATGTATGCTCATTTTAATTGCAGCTTGCAAACAGAGGTCGATTTAGCCTTTTCCAATCAAGGTGGCAGTTCCATATCATCCTGTAAGAAAAGAAATGAAAAACTCATGGAGGACAATAATTGTCGGCATTAGGCGTGTGGCATAAAAACGTCTTACTCTGTTTACTAAGGCCATCATGTCAAATATTTTTTTTTTTTCCTATTCAAACTAATTTCTGTTGGAGCAGGTGCTCTGCAATGGTGTGTTAGTTTCCACTGTGCAGGAAAATGAACCAGCCGTCCATGTGCACACCCCTGCTCTCTTTTGGCCTCCTTCCCGTTCCAATCCCTGCGAGCGCTGAGCTGAACTCCCTGAGCTGTGCAGCAGGCTCTGCTTAGCTGTCTGATTCATCCATGGTGCCGTCGTGTCAGCCCCAGGCTTCCAGTAACTCCCATCCCCCTTGGTATCCATGTCTGTTCTCGATGTCTATGTCTCTATTTCTGCTTTGCAAGTAAGATCACCTATAAAATGGCACAAACATTTCAATTTAGTCCTGATTATATACCAGTCATTTTATTCTGGGTAAAAATGTGCAGGGGTTTTCATCTGTCCTTTGACAGTAATAGTTTTTCCATGGAAATAATTAATAGCTTTTGTAAAATTCCCTACCTTTGATCTTTGATGAGTTGAGATACTTCTAGCAAAAACTCCATTGTCTACACCTGAAATTAAATTCCACAGAACCTGACAATATCCGTATTGAGGTTGAAGAATACTGAATTTCTCATCTTCAAATGACAGTCCCACGGACGCTGAGCGCACTTCCAAAATGAGTGATGATTAATTACCCCACAGGGACCCATTAAAGCATTTTCCCCATCCACTAGCTCATTTCCTAAGACTCTTGGGATAAATGATTCCCTTCAAACTCTATCTCATATGGAGATACTAAAAAACTTCTTGAAAGTGTCCAATTTCAGGAAGCCTAAAAAATGGTGAAGCCTGAAAAGAATGCTTTTGTTTCTTGATGTGCCTGTCTGGACAAGTTACATTTTACTTGAATTATGACAGGGATGGTACACGTATCTTTTATGTACTAGAACATACCTGGACATTGTCTAAATTGTTTTCACATCTGTCTGATACAGTTTTAAAAGAAAAATATTGTTTCCTTATTGAAAACTTAAGCCAAAATGGAAACATTTTGAAAGGCTATTTTGTTATGGAATCTTTAAGCTTTATGCTGAGTTTTGGAACCATAATAGGTTTGCAGTTATTAAAGCATCTTGATTTTAAATAGCAGTGACTGTATCTACAGGATAAAGCAATGCTGTCTAGACAATTTTCTAGAAGATTGTTAAAAAAAAATGGAAGTCTGGGAAGGAGATGGAATGCTGAGGAAGGTGGCTGTGGTGGACACTCTCAGCAGATCCATTTCACTGTTCAGAGCAATCGCCCTCCCTCCCTCGGGTTGGGTGGTTTGTCTCTAAGATGCCACCTGTATCTGGGACTTTTTGGAGGACTGGTCCTGGTGCCTGGAGCTGCTTGGCTCCCAGTAAGCTGGAGCACCTGCAGGGTTTACAGCCCGTGGTGGGGACCTTAGCAAGGACCGTCTGCCGTCTTGCCTGAGATAAGAGGCGTCCTGACCTAAGTAACACTCTCCAGCTCCCCCAGAGTCAGCATCGCCTAAATCTTTCCCCTCCTCTGCCCTATTCGCTTCCTTGTTTCTTAGGGGAGGGAGTGCTTCCCAGCCCATCACTGCACATAAATTCTTACAGGCTTGACTTTACTTATGTCTGTGGCTTTCAAAGCATTTTGTCAACCTTATGTTGTTCATCTGCCGAATGAGCAGGTGAGCATTTTTGTCCTGATGTGAGAGGCTCAGAGGTTAAGTGACTTGACAGGGATTCACACAGAGCGAGACGACCCTCCTGGGACCGCGCTGTCAATGAGTGTGTTTCCGCCTCCAGAGTAGGCCTGTCCTCTTTGGATGTGGCTGGTTGTGTGGCTGCCCTGCCGCCGCCCAGGCACCTGTAGTCAGGCTGTACCTGCTACTCTTTGTCACCCAGAATGGGTGCAGTCTGCAAATAAAGTTACTTCTCTGCAAGACAGCATGCTGGTTCAAGTGTTTTATTTGAAGGTATCTATTACATAAACACTGCTTTGACTCTGTGCTTTTGAAAGGGCTCAGAACCTTCTGCTTAAGGAGTCTTAGGCAAAGAAAAAGAGAAGTTGTTTTGGAAACAACATGAAATCCTTTCCAATGGACTGAGTCCATTTCCCTATAGAAACAGAGATTGGATTTATCACAGAAATGACTCCATCTCCATGATGGAAGTGCAAAGTTTTTCTTACTGTCTAATCTTGTTGGAGAAAAAAAAAAAAAAAAAAAAAGACTTACTTAATATATGCTGACTCCTTCATAAGTATAATAAGCTCCTGGGCAATATTGTAATTTTGTAAATTTAAATTGTAATTTATGTTAGATAATGGGTATCATTTTCATGAGCCATAAGTTAGATTTTTATTCACAATTACATTGTTTTTAAGGAAGTGTAACTATTAGATATTTTTGTAGCTGACTGCCTAGTGGATGACCTAGTTTGAGAAAGCGATCCAGTCTCTTAGAGAAGTTGAAATTTATATTCCTTCCCTTTTATGGAGAGAGGCACATTTTCTTAATTGTTTGTCTTCCTTTTAGTGTTGATGAGACAGACATTAATTCCTTATAGTTGCTTTATCTTCTAAATCAGTCGAGCTTCCCTGCCTCTAAGATAATAATAGCAACAGTTTTCTGTGGCTCCCAGTCTCGAGCTGGCGAGTTATCTGCTCTCTCTCCAAGCAGCAGCAGCTCATGAACCGCTGGAGCCCACTGCACTCTGACGCGGTCTTCCAGTTAAACGAAATGATGACTTTGCCACAATGGATTCATAATGCCAGTGTTTTGGCCAAAGAGAGAAAGGAAACAGTGTCTCAGTTAAGTTCCAACTGCATCAGTTAGACATGTATAATTAAAAACAGATAGATACGAAGGTAATGAGAGTGACTTGGGAATGAAAGACAAAACCAAAAACCTCTCAGCGAAGAAACGTGAAGGACCAGAGTGTTCCACTGGTGAACTTTACCAAACATTGTAAAATGAATTAACACCAATCCTTCTATTAATAAAACTCTTCAGAAAGTCAAGGAGGGAGGAACACTTCCTAACTCATTCTGTAAGGCCAGCGTTACCCGGATAATAAATGAAGCCCGAAAAGACATTAGAAGAAAACTATAGATGAATAACCATTTTTAATACTGATGCAAAAATCATCAAGAAAATGTTAACAAGCTGAAGCCAGTAGCCTTTAAGAGTACTAGACATCAGGATCACATGGGATTTATCCCAACACAGCAAGACCAATTCAACTCAATAAAATTCAATAACATCAATCTATGTAATACACCACATTAATAGAATGAAAGGAAACAAATATACATGATCATCTCAACTGATGAAGAAAAATCATTTGAGAAAATCTGATACCATTTCATGATTAAAAACAAAAACAAGAAATTGTCTCCAACTTCCTCAACATGGTAAAGGACATTTATGAAAAACCCACAGCTAATAATACAGTCATCAATGAAATAAAAAGCTTTCTCCCTGTGATCAAGTATAAGACAAGGATGCTAATCCTGGAAGTTCTAGAGAGCAATTAGTCAAGAAAAGGAAATAGAAGTCATACAAATTGGAAACAAAGAAGTAAAACTATCTCTATTTGCAGATGACATGATCTTATTCATAGACAATCCTAAAGAATCCAAAAGAATCTACAAAACAAACAATTAAAATTAATAAATGAATTACACAAAGTTATAGAATACAGGATTAATGAGCAGATATTAGTTGTATTCTATAGATTAGTAATGAATGAATAATCTACAAAAGGAAATTAATAAAAAGTTCCATTTATAATGCCATTAAAATACTTAGGAATAAATTTAACCAAGGAGATGCCTAATTTGTATGGTGAAAGCTACAAAACATTGCTGATAAAAGTTATAGACAATCTAAATAAATTGAAAGATAGCTCATGTTCATGAAAAGAAAGACTTAATATTGGTAAGATGGCAATACTTACCCAAAGCAACCTACAGATTCAGCGCAATCCTTATCAATATCTCAGTGGACATTTTTGCATAAGGTGATCCTAAAATTAACATGTAATTGCAGGGCAGCTCAAATAGCAAAAAGAATCTTGAGGAAGGTTGGACTATTCACACTTCACAATTTCAAAGCTTAGGACAAAGCTACAATATTGAAACAATGAAAGACAGGCAGAAGGACAGAGAGATGGAGAAGTGGGTTAGAGTGAGAATCTGGACATAAACCTGTGACTCCTTGATCAACTGCTTTTCAGTAAAGGACTTTGCTTTCTATTGGAAAACAATCTTTTCAACAAATATTTCTGGAACAACTGGGTATGGAGCATGCAATAAAATGAACTGGACCCCGGTCTCACACCACACATAAAAACTAACTTAGAATGGATCAGAGGTCGAAGTGAAAGCGCTAAACTTTTCATGGATTTGGCAGTGAATTCTTAGATGAGATTCCAAAAGAACAAGGAACAAAAAATAAATAGATAAACTATAAAATTAGCTTTATCAAAATTAAACATTTTATTTATCAAAGGGCAGTATCAAAAGAGTGGAAAGACAACCAAAAGAACAGGGAAAAAAAAATGTCTGCAATTCATATATCTGATAAGGCTCTTGTATCCAGAACATACAAAGAACTCTGACAACTTAAAAAAAAAGACAGTGAATTGAAAAAACAGCCAATGGAATTGTTTCTGAGTCATTTCCCTATGGAAGAGGTAAAAAATTGCTAAAAAGCACATGAAAAGATCATTATAATACAGCATTGTTAGTATTGTGGTAATGCAAACCACAACCACAGGGAAATGGATCTTCATGCCCCCGGCAATGGAAGGGACTACCAATAATTCTTTTTAATCTGTAATAGCAGGTGTTGGCGAGGATATAGTAAGTTGGAACACTCATATATTGCTGGAAAGATTGTAAAATGGTGCAACCACTGTGGGAGACGGTTTTCCAGCTACTATAGGACCCCAAATTCCACTTCTAGGTATAGACTCAGAAGAACTGATAGAATATTCAAACAATTTATCCAAGAATGTTCATAGCAATTTGTGTTTTTAGTGGTAACAATCCAAATAGCCATCAACTATTAGAGGCCAGACACATATTGAACTAAATACTATTCCAAAATATACAAAATAGTAAATCCTTAGGGACAAACAGCAGGTTAGTGGTTTCCAGAGGCCAGGGGAGAGGGGGTGAGGAGTGACTGCTCACGGGAGTGGGGTTTCCTTTGGGTGATGAAAATATTTTGGAACTCGATAGAGGTGATTGTTAGAGAAGGCAATGGCACCCCACTCCAGTCCTCTTGCCTGGCAAATCCCATGGACAGAGGAGCCTGGTGGGCTGCAGTCCATGGGGTCGCTAGGAGTCGGACACGACTGAATGACTTTACTTTCAATTTTCACTTTCATGCATTGGAGAAGGAAATGGCAACCCACTCCAGTGTTCTTGCCTGGAGAAGCCCAGGGATGGGGGAGGCTGGTGGGCTGCCCTCTATGGGGTCGCACAGAGTTGGATACGCCTGAAGCGACTTAGCAGCAGCAGCAGAGGTGATTGTTGTACAACAGTGTGAATGTACTCAATTCCGCTGAATCGTATATTGTAAAATGGTTAGTTTTGTGTCATGCAAATTTTACTCAGCAAAAAATTAACCGTGTATCACACATAATTCAAAGAGAGCCCCCATGGGGTGGGTGTGTGTGCATGGCTTTATGAGCCCCTCTGCTAGAGTGGTAATGTTCTCTGTGGGTGAAAGGACTGAAGTCCTCATCTTCTTTGAAGAAAGAATTCAACAAAGAGACCAGGCTTGCAGAGCAGGCACGGCATTTATTAGAAGCACGGTACTTGTGGGGGAGCACACAGCTGAACTTGAAGAGCAGGTTGGACCTGATAGGGGTAGCTTAGGTGTTAATTGGGGGTTAATCATCCAGGGTTTGGATGGGGGCAGCTCGTTTTCCCCCTCCTACTATCACGTCATCCACAATTCCTTATTTGAGTTTCCATTGGATTCCGTTTTGAATCTTTCCTGTGGGTGTCTAAGGGACACTCGTGGGGAGAGGTCAGACCTCAGTGTTAACGCTCGTAATGATATTACAGTGCAGCCTGGGTCAGAGGACCGTCTGAGACTCCTCTGCGTGGGTCAGACTGGGACCTCCTCTCGACCACAAAAAGGCTGCAGCGGTTGCTTTGTTTTTCATCCAATCAGGGTGCCTCGTTCCCTTGGTAATTTGTCTCTGGGTCAGCATGGAACCAGCTGCAGGCTGACCCCAGGCCCATCTCCTACTTCAGCAACAGAAGCGGTGAATGTCCTGTGGTAGCACCTATGATGAGGTCACATCGTGTGGCAAGGTGAAGAATTTTGCAAATGTAACATAAGTCCCTAATTATTGAGAAAGTTTGAGTTCATCCATGTGAGAGTGTCTGGGTGGGCCAGACCTAATCAGGTGAGCCATTCCCAAAGGCCAGCTGCTGCAGAGCTGCTGTCCTGCTGGCCGTGTGGACAGAAGCTGCCGTGCTGAGCGGGGATGAGGCCAGGCGGTAGGTCCCTGAGGACGGCTGGAGGGGGCCAGTGGCTCCTGGTCTAGAACCAGCAACAAAACATGGACCCCACTGTCCAGACTAAGAAGTGAATTCTGCCCACGACCTGTAGGCTTGGAAGAGGGTCCTGAACCTGGGCACTGCCTCAGTCTTAGCCTGGGGGGGCGTCTAGTGGAGGGACCAGCCAACCAGTGCCCGAGCTCCTGTCTGTAACCCTGAGATGATGACTTTGTGCTGTTTTTAAGCTGCTTCATATGTGGTCCTTCATCACCAGAGAAAGACAATTAGGATGCTAAAAACCAGTCAAAGCTATGGTTTGTCCAGTGGTCATGTATGGATGTGAGAGTTAGACCATAAAGAAAGCTGAGTGCTGAAGAATTGATGCTTTTGAACTGTGGTGTTGGAGAAGACGCTTGAGAGTCCCTTGGACTGCAAGGAGATCCAACCAGTCCATCCTAAAGGAAATCAGTCCTGAACATTCATTGGAAGGACTGATGCTGAAGCTGACACCCCAGTACTGTGGCCACCTGATGCAAAGAACTGAGTCATTTGAAAAGACCCTGACGCTGGGAAAGATTGAAGGCAGGAGGAGAAGGGGACGACAGAGGATGAGATGGCTGGATGGCATCACCAGCTCAATGGACATGAGTTTGAGTGAACTCCGGCAGTTAGTGATGGACAGGGAGGCCTGGCGTGCTGCAGTCCATGGGGTCACAGTCGGACACGACTGAGCGACTAAACTGGACTGAGGAGTGAAGTTCTCTATGGCATCTAACTCAGGGAAATCTCCAGAGGACTAGGGAAACCTACCAAGCCTTGACATAAGACAACCACAGCGCTGCTGGCATGGTGCACGCATCAGATGCCGAGAGAAGGGAGTGCTGTCTGGGCTTTGCTGTGATGCTGCTGCTCTGAATCTACTTCTGTTTGAGTAGCTGACCGTAGACTCCTAGATCTTTCGAATATAATACTTTTATTGGTCTCTGTAGCTAACTACTTGGAAGACAAAAGCACTTCAGGTCTTAAATATGAATATTCATAGACTTTCAGTTTTGTTAAAAAAAAAAAAAGAAAACTGTTTTCTATTTGCCGCCGAGCATACTTTCCTCGGGCATGTTGTGTGGTGGTTGCCCCTTCCCCAGATTTGAGTGCCTATAATCTGAGCAGATAAAAGACGGGAAAGGGTTCTGGGCTGTGGTTGTTTTCAACACGCTTGTCAAGCAGCCACGGCCAGAACGTCTTCCCCTCGACTGACCGAGTCTCGGCGCCTGTGGACCTCATGTTCCACACTCCCTGCTTTGCCTTCTCTCCACTGGGAAACGTCGTGACCTTCCTCTTCCATGGAGATAATGTGGTGATTGGGGCTTTGGGAATCAAGGGAACATTTCTGTTTTTAATTCTTTCCAGCATGTGCTTTTCCTGGGTGACATCAAGAGGGCATCCCCTCCCTCGCTGTCAATTATTTTCAGACCCAGCTTTCCGTGTGGACACGGCTGCTTCTCCACCAAAGGGGAACAGACGCTAACAACCACGTGCTGCCCCCGGAGCCAAGGGTCTGGCGGCAGCCCCTCATAAAACCATCTGCCATCAGGGAGGGGCCGCAGCCCGCCGTGGCTGCAGCTTGGGGAGGCACAGACTTTCCAAGCTCCTCTTTCATTAGAGCGCCAACAGGGCCCATGAGGTCCATGGCAACTGTGCCCATAATTACACGTGCGGCTCTGATGACTTTTCCATTTGCTCTGGGTGAGCTTCGAGCAGGCTGATACTCTGCTTGGATCACCAGGCTTGGAGGGTGAGCTGAGGACAAGCAGATCTGGGACACACCCTTAAGCAGTAGATTCTTGATTTATTTTACACTTTGGTGGTGTTTTAATGAAGGATCCTGAATGAATCTTGGATGCCCCCGTCTACACACAGTGGGCACCAGGTCAGCAAACCGCACCTTCAAGGAAAGCGGGGAGACGGGATGGATGTGAGGCAGGCATTCACAGCGTCCGCGCTGTGCAGTCCTTGTTCCCAAGGCCTTGTCACAGTAATGTTGTGTGACGTGTGTGCGTGCGTGCTAAGTCGCTTCAGTCGTGTCCAACTCCGTGTGACCCCACGGACTATAGCCCACCAGGCTCCTCTGTCCGTGGGATTGTCCAGGCAGGAGTACTGCAGTGGGTGGCCATGCCCTCCTCCAGGGGGTCTTCCCGACCCAGGGATCAAACCTGGGTCTCTTAACTCTTCTGCACCCGGGAAGCCCCAGTGTTACGCGTATCTGGCAGGGATGTGTGGTCTGTATGTAAGCTCAGCGAGGTTGTGGGGGCTGCGTGAGATCGCACAGTAGTGGCAATGAGCAGAACTGGGGCTCAAGCCCAGGCTTCTTTTAATCAAGACACTTTGCCTTTTCTATTACACCCCCGAAAGTGAGCAGCAGCACTGTTTCAAAGGTTATTATTCTTTTTTTTTTTTCTATCTTTTGGCCACACTGCACGGCACACAGGATCTTAGTTCCCCAACCAGGAATCAAGTCTGTGTTGCCTGCAGTGGAAGTGTGGGGTCTTAACCACTGAACCAGCAAGGAAATCCCCAAAGGTTGCAATTCTTTAAATTCATTCAGCTTGAGTCCTTCTCCCTTCCATTCTCATCTACCATGCTCAGGGTTCTGAAACAGTTTAAGGAAAATGCTTCCATCCGACTTGTGGGACCTGCTCTGAACCCCAGTTTCTCCCTCACCTCGGTGGTCTGCGCTGGGCACCCTAGGAGCTGCCTTTCCTTCAAACTGGAGCTGGAGCCTCTCAGCCCACTGTCTGTTTTTGTCTCCCCTATTGGCACCCCCAGCTCTGCAGAGGAGAGATGGCTCAGAACCTGGAAAGCCTCAGGAGTGTCCAGAGGTTCCCAGTTGTCTCAGCCCCACCCATTTCACGGTTCAGTGGAAGTTTTCTTCGGTTAAGACTTTCCATTTCTCCCCACTTCCGTCTCCTCCCCTTGGCCCTGAATCCCGAGCCCACCAAGCTGGCAGCTGGGGCAGAGGATGGGAAGGGGAAGGTGCCTTCCTCTGTCACCCAGACAAGCGTGGCTCCCCATCCAGTCTCTCTCAATTATTTTCTTGATTTTACTGTCAGCAGCAACGTTTGTTTGTCTCAATGATCCCAGTTATTCTCTGTTCCTCTCTTCGCATCCTCTTCCATGCTTGCTGTTTTCTAGGACTTCTGCCTTTCAAGGAAGAAGTGATGTGTGGCAGGGAAGTCACCGGTAAAGCCTACATGGTTCCCCCTCTGCTTTTGCTCCATCACAGGGAAACAGACACGCCACTTCCCAAATGACAATTTTGCAGATAAAAAGAGATCATCTAGAAATCTGCAGCTTGCCCTGATAACGGTTCAGTGACCACATAATAATAGATGGCAACTCTCTGCAGATTTCAGCATCTTGATCAAACTGTTTTTAAACTTCCCATAGGATGTTGTGTTTGTTTTATGAGATGTCTATCTTGCCTATGCAGTGAACTCTGTGAGCACAGAATATTTTTTTAATTTTTATTTTATCTTGGATTATAGTTGCCCAGGTGACTCAGTGGTACACAATCTGCCTGCCAAGCAGGAGACATGGGTTCCATCCCTGGGTCCAGAAGATCCCCTGGAGAAGGAAATGGCAAGCCACACCAGTTTTCTTACCTGGGAAATCCCATGGACAGAGGAGCCTGGTGGGCTACAGTCAATCAGGTAGCAAAGAGTCAGACACGACTGAGTGACAAGCACACGCAGTAAATGGTGAATCCAAAGCCAAGAGTGCCTCTCTGGTCTGCCCTGTCTCATTAGTAGCAGAGATAAGGCATAAACCTGTTTTTTGGGCTCCTCATCTGATATTATTTCTGCTATATCACATTGGCATTCAATCCTATATAGTAGTATATTTACCTTTGGAATATTATACAAAGGACCACATTTAGAAGCAGCGCTGGCCATGTGTTCTGAAGTCTTAAGCTAGTATGAACCACCCCCTCCCAGGAAATTGAGTGTAAGGTTTGTGGGAATTATGCAAGCACATTTTCCCATGTGAGGGTCCATAGCTTTAATCAGATTCCCTAAAAGGTCAGTGACCAAGTTTGAGTCCTGGTCAGAGATTAAAGTATAAAAAGGGAGGCTAATTTAGAGCGTTTTTGAAAGACAACATCATTTGGCATCAAATAGCTGTATGTTTGGGCTTCCCTGGTGGCTCAGACAATAAGGAATCTGCCTGCAATACAGGAGACCCAGGTTCAGTCCCTGGGTGGGGAAGATATTCTGGAGAAGGGAATTGCTAGCCACTCCAGTATTCTTGCCACAGACAGAGGAGCCTATCGGGCTACAGTGCTTGAGGTTGCAAAGAGTTGAACACACCTGACTTAATAAACACACACACAGCTTATGTTCCTGATGGTGGTGGTGGTTTAGTCGCTCAGTCGTGTCCAACTCTTGTGACCCCATGGACTGTAGCCCACCAGGCTCCTCTGTCTATGGGATTCTCCAGGCAAGAATACTGGAGTGGCTTGTAATTTCCTTCTCCAGAGGATCTTCCCAACCGAGGAACTGAACCCAGATCTCCTGCATTGCAGGCAGATTCTTTACCAACTGAGCCGCGAGGAAAGCCCCTATGGGGAGCTTCCCCTATGAAGGAAGCTATGAGGGGAGCCCCATGTTTCTGATGACAGCTTATCTTTTAATCTAAAGATTCTGGGCACCTCCGAGGTCCCCACCATTCCAAGGAGCCAAGAAAGACCCTAGCAATTTGGGAAGCTTCTAGACCAGTGGTTGGCTAACTCCTCCTGGAAAAGGCCAGGGAGTGACTGTCTCAGGGTCTGCGCACCAGCTGGTGCTGGCACAGGTATTCACGGCGCCTGCGTCGCCCCGACGCAGCCACACGCTACAAGCCAACCAAACAGGGCTGTGCTCAGATGACCCGCTGGATTTGACAGAGGCCTGAAACATGCCAACCCCTGGCCCCTTTACAGAGGTTTGTGAAGACAAACGTTTACTTTCCTAGAGGCAGAGAGTGGTTGTCATGACTTTATAAATTCTTAATATCTTTCTTTTAATAGAGAGGAAAAGTGCTCCACAAACCAAAAAAAAAAAATCCAAGTCTTCGTCATTGAATGTCAAAGTCTGGAGGGAAATCAGAATTTATTTGACCCACCACTTGGCACTAGTGATAAAGAACCTGCCTGCCAATGCAGAAGACATAGAGATGTAGGTTCGATCCCCGGGTGGGGAAGATCCTCTCGAGAAGGAAATGCAACCCACTCCAGTATTCTTGCCTGGAGAATCCCATGGACAGAGGAGCCTGGCGGGCTACAGTCCATGGGGTTGCGAAGAGTTGAACACGACTGAAGTGACTTAGCGTGCATGCTTCACTTGTTCTGTAGACATGGAAAGTTAAGGCTCTGAGAAGCAAATGGTTCAAAGCAATACACCTTATGAAAGAAGCTTACAGTTCTGAGTCCCTGTCTTTTGATTTTGTTGTTGTTGTTTAGTCACTAAGTCATGTCTGACTTTTTGCAACCCTGTGGACTATAGCCCACCAGGCGCCTCTGTCCATGAGATTCTCCAGGCAAGAATACTGGAGTGGGTTGCCATTTCCTTCTCCAAGGGATCTTCCCAACTCATGGATCAAACTTGCATCTCCTACTGTAACAGGTGGATTTTCTACCACCGAGCCACCAGGGAAGCCCAATCTTTTGATTATCAAGTATCTATGGCAGAAAAGGCCAAAGGGAATCAGGAAAGTGATTGAGGTCAGGCCCAATATACAGACTGTGAGTTGTCAATACCTAAAACTTTCTAAACTTTGCTTCAGTTATCATTCATTTGCAGCCTGATAGACATCAGTAAATAATGGAAGCCATTAGCGACGCTAACGTCCATGAAATGCCCCCGGGGACACCGCAAGCATTAGCAGAGCTCCAGACTTTTGTCTCCAAAGCAGAAGGGGAAATTGAAGGAGCCTGATTTCTTCCTTGGGAAAAGCGGCATGTCTTAAAACTTTCAGCGGAAAACCCTAAACTTAAAAGGCCGATTTTGTGTGGTGCCGACATTGCTGTGACGCCTCCCATCTGGCGTTTCTCCCGGGTAAACGCTTGCCATTCCCTCCTGTCTCACGGCTCCTGCACAGCTATGCCTGCCTCAGTTTAAGCCATTGAAGGAATGTTTGTGTGTTGTTAAAAATGAAGCTGCCGGAGGGGTTTCCCTGGTGTCCAGGGGTCAGGACTTCATCTTCCAGTGTAGCGGGTGTGAGTGAGTATCTGTGAACTGTGAGCTAGAACCCCGCATGCCTCATGACCAAGAGACCAAACATGAAACAGGAGCAATACTGTAACAATTCAGTAAGGCGAAGGTGAGGTGAAGTCGCTCAGTCGTGTCCGACTCTTTGCGACCCCACGGACTGTAGCCCACCAGGCTCTTCCCTCCATGGGATTTTCCAGGCAAGAGTACTGGAGTACGTTGCCATTTCCTTCTCCAGAGGGTCTTCCCCACCCAGGGATCGAACCCAGGTCTCCCGCATTGTAGGCAGACGCTTTACCGTCTGAGAATGGTCCACATAGAAAATCTTTTTTAAAAAATGGATTTATCGGAGATTAAAACAATGTACTAAGTGGAAGCAAAGTAGTTTTACCTCCTCCTATTATAGAAAAGACGTTAAAAAAACAACTTTCTATCATGTTCCTTTTACATACATAAGAAAAGGACAGAAAACATGCATTAAGCTGCTAAATTCTGTGTTGACCTTTGTAATGGCATTTACTCCCCGTGAAAAGTACTTTTGAGTTTTAGAGCAATCACCCCTGGACGATGGAGAAGGAGCTTCTCGTCACTCTGAAATGGCCCTACGCTCGCCTGGCCCCAGGACCGCTGGTCCCGTGAATGTCCTCATCGTGGCTTTTACTGGGCTGTTGGTGTTGTTTTGGGTCCTTAGCCCTTGTTTTCGCATATCTGGCAACTCAGGGAGCAGAAAGAAAAATAAAGAGGCGTAAGGGTCACATGAAAAACCGTGCCCCTACCCCCCACCCCCACCCCTGAAAGCTCTCACAGTTTCCTAGTCTGTAATTTACAATCTTTACAAAGACAAAAACGGAAAAGTTAATTTCAAGTGCTTTAAATTAATCTATGCAATTGGGATTGGACTAAGCTTTATATACATGTAGCAACATCTTTTATATATATTAACATTGCTAATCTGCTATATATACATAGCTGTGTAGATAGATAGATACAGCTGATTAACAATGTCCTGCGATAGCTTCAGGTGAACAGTGAAGGGACTCGGCCATACATAAACATGCACCGTTCTCCTCCCAGCCAGGCTGCCACGGGACACTGAGCAGGGTCCCCTCACCATGGAGTAACCTACAGTCCTCGTTGGTGATCCGTTTCAAATACAGCACCTTGGACATGTCCAGCCCAAACTCCCTAACTATGTCTTTCCCCCCCAGCAACCATAAGGTTGTTCTCTGTGCTTCTGTTTTGTAAATAAGTGCATTTTATTTCTTTTTATATTCTGCATATGAGGGATGCCACGTGATATTTCTCCTTCTCTGACTTACTTCACTCAGTATGATAATCTCCAGCTCCATTCATGCTCCTGCAAATGGCAATTTTTATGTACATTAGATCTCTTTAAGCTATGCAACTTGGACCAATCTTTCTTCAAATTTTTTATATTAGTATAGCTGATCAACAGTGTTGTGTCAGTTTCCGGTGGACAGCAAAGGGAGAAAAACTGATTTCAGTAGTGAGAGAACTCCTCAAGAAAAATCTGAGCAGATGCTGGAATCGCATATTGGAAAGAGAAAAGTCAAGCATAAGAAGAACCCAGTCTGCCAGGGTTTAAATAGCAACTGGTGCTTCCACAGCAACAATTTTCTTTGAGAAAATCAACCATATGCTTTGTGTGAAGTCCATCTGCAAATGTAACACCCAGATGCATACTCTTCCTCCCAGAAATGCTACACTATGGCTGAATGTCGTCTGCGACCTAGAGAATTGATAAAGGGATGCCATTCTCTTCTTTCTTCTCTCTTTTTTTTCCATTTTAAAAGCAATAGAAAGATAACTGTAGAAATTGTAAACTTCAAAAGAACAGGGAATAAGAAACGGCACTCATTTCAAATCTCACTCCCCATCTCATAACCAACAGTGTGTTACTTTTACATAAATATGATCATATTCTTTCCCCCCATTTGTATAACTTGATAGATCATTCCATTCCCATTCTTCTTCAAAACCATCTATTTTAGTGGTGGTATTGGTATGCATTGGCATTTTATTTACCTTTGTGAAAATAAACCACATATGCATAAGGTTAAAAAATCAGGGTATTCAAGAGTTTGGGATGAAAATACGAATTTTCCCCATGAAAGGCAGACACTTTAACAGTATGATAAAGATTCTGTACTCCCCAATTAGCCTGTGCATCCTCAAGCACAAATACATGTGTGCACAAAGGGAATCACAAAACACACGCTGTTCTCTACATCCAGATCCTTATTGCTTAACATATTTAAGTAATAAATACAGAGATCTTTACATACTGGAGACCTTTACAAATAGACCTGTCCCAACCCAGTAACAGCTGCAAAATGCTTCACTGTGAGGTCTGGGCACACCTTCAATGTCCCATTGAAGATCTGAGTCCCTTTACTTTCCTGCCATATTCCGACAACACTGACAAACGGAAAGAAGCCGAGACGCCTCACACATGAAGGCCGCAGAGTGTTCACTAGTTACGCCCAAAGTCTGCCACAGGAGATGGGATAAATGCAGCAAAAACGAAGCAGTCCTACTAAATACTTTTAAGCATGTTGGATCTTTGTGTAGTATTTAACTGAATTTCTCGTTTTGCATTATGTAATTATTTCTAACATAAATATACAAATCCAGAATTTTCTAATGACAGACTATAAATAAGGCTGTTTTCTGACCTTGTATGTCAGTGATTTCTACCTTCATTCCTCAGGGAGAGTCATTTGCAGGAATGCAGGTCAAAGGCATCTATTAACTTTTGAAAAATTAGTATTAATTTATATGTTTAACAAATGAGCACATGCTCATACTTTGAGAGTCTCACCAATCTTTAAGATTTACAGCAACATCCAAGCCAGTATTTTGTCATAACTCTCCCCTTCCTTGGTTCTGCTCAGGACCTTTCACTTACAGTTCTCCTGTGTGTCTCTTCTGTTTAACATTTCTTTTAACCACTAACAGGGAGGTTATTGGTTTTGGCTGATTTATAATGTTAGATAGTGTGTCCTGTATTTTTCAATTTGAATGTGTGAGGCACCCCCCCATCCTCCAATGATAATTGTGTTATGGGTTTAATTAATTCAGTATTTTGTGTTTTCTTTATTGTGCCTGTTGGCATAGGGTTCGTGGGGAAGTCAAATGAGGGACTATAATTACTTTTACTTTATTGTCTAATTTCTTCTTGTATTTCCTGGAGTGAAACATGATTTGAATTTTTTCCGTTGCTTAGGGCTTTAGGGAGGCTGCACCGTTCCCCACACTTTTCAAAAGCACGTGGCCCAGGCTGTCAGATTCTCTGTCTGACCCCTTCTGCTTTTATTCCTCCTTCCTGACGCCCTCTGACTTCCACCTCAATCTAGGATAGCAGCTGTCGAGTCTTCTGCATGGCTGGTTTTTCACAATGTTGGTCATCACCTTGGAAATTTCAGACTTCTAGCAGGTGTTGGAACCCTGATTCCTATTTCCTGGGTTCCATGCTTTCTCTGGAATGAATGTGACCTCCTTACAAGGAAGCACCTCCTGCTGTGATCAGAGAGAGCAGAGGTTAATCGTTGGAAAACTTAGAGTCTTAGAAATGGTTTTAGTCCGCCCGCACACTGCATGATGTGTTATAAGGGAGGATCCTGATTCCCATTTCTTAAAATTTAACCTGGGCCCTCTCTCTTGACACGTGTTCTTCTGTGTAGGATACGTGTGTGTGTGTGCTGTGCTTAACTGCTTCAGTTGTGTCCGACTCTCTGCTACCCCATGGACTGTAGCCCACCAGGCTCCTCTGCCCATGGGATTCTCCAGGCCAGAATACTGGAGGGGGATGCCATGCCCTCCTCCAGGGGGGTCTTCCTGGAAATCCAGGAAACAAGCCTGCATCTCCAAAGTCTCTTGCACTGGCGAGCGGGCTCTTTACCGCTGGTGCTGCTGGGGAGCCATGTGTGTGTCTCTATGTGTATGTGTGTGTGCATTTATATGTGTACTATATATGTGTGTGTGTATGTGCATATAATTTATTCTCCTTAACTTTATTTCTGGATTTACTGTTATGCAAATAGAAAATTCTGTGTGTGTGTGTATATATATATGTATATATATATATTCTCTAATTTTGTTATCATTTCTCTCTTACTTTCCATCTATTTTTTATTTCTATTCCTTGCAAGACATCTTAATTTCCCTTCTAATGCTTCTATTGAATATGTTCTCACTCCTTTCATAGTTTAATTTCCTAATGCTCTTCTCATCTGATTGCCCCCTTTTCAAGCCATTCTTTTTTCTTTTTTTTTGATATGCTGCAATATTAACATGCATATCTTTGAATATGGTTTTTCATTTTTGAAAAAGGTATCCTCAGCGTCTTGGTCTCTTGTGTTTCATGGTGGAGAATCGCTTCAGATATGCACTGGCCTTTCTGCTCATTCATGTTAAAGAATGATGTGTTCCAAGGATGATGGCGTAGCTGGGGGCGGCTGGTGAGCTTCACTGCGGTGATCAGGTGGAAAGCTGGCCTTTCCTTGGCAGATTCTAAAGTGCCAGCCTCTGAGTGGCGTTTTCCAGGGCTCTTTCTGCTTCTCCTGAGAAGGAGTGTCTAGCGCCCCGCAGGGCAGGGGTGTGTTGGGTTGACGCCCCCGGCGTCCGGACGCAGCAGAGGCGTCGGTGGGAGGGCGCTGTTCCCCTGACTGCATCCGCACGTTTCTATTTTATTTTCTCCCTCTGTCTCTGTGCCTCACATCCCCACGTGGTCTTTGAAGTCTCCTTTCTTCTGCAAAAGTAGAGGAGGAACGCCCGCTTCTCGTACCCTCATCTGTGGAGGAAACTCACAGCTCCATTTCCCAAGTCGTTGAAAGAACCTGGAAGCCGGCGCACTAACCTCGCCTCAGTATCTCCTCTCTGTACGCTTAGCTTCAGCTCCCGTTGCTTTGCTTGATCATATGTTTTCCTCCATTCCCTCTTTATCTCCCCAAATTGAGTTGACATCATTTATGTATTATTGTTTCCTCTCATTTCTCTGCCCGTATGGGTTTATACTTTTCTTTTTTTCTTGCTGTCATTTAAGTATGGTTTCAGGCAAGAAGGAAGATAAACACATGTGTTCAATCCATTGTGTTTTATCATGAGATTTAAATAAATATAAACTTTCTCTCTCCTTCATTTTGGTAGTGTATGTCCTGAAATAACATAACGGGCTACTTCGCATGGGGCTCAGGGAAATCTATTTGGAGGTTTAGGTTTGAGAATTTGTTTCTGGTTTACAAGATAAGGTTCATTTATATAGAAAAAAATCCATTCATTTCATTCATTAGCATATGTCCACAGACATTGCAAAGCTGAATGCTAAAAAAAAAAAAAAAAAAAAAAAAGATGCCTTCGATGGAACTTGGTTCCATCAAACAGAAAAGTATAAATGGCTTCTGTTACCACTGAGGCTATACTGTTCCAGATCATAGTTTTTGCAAAAAGGGAGGCATTCGAGAGTTGTTTTTCTTCCCTGATGGCACAGCATAGATTGATTCAGAGATAATGTACAGGTTATGTGGTTTCAGGGCGCTGGGAATGGGAGAAAATTTTCTGATTAAAGCTTTTTGAATAATTCTTGCTGGAGGCACTTTATTCCATTTACTGTGAATTGTGTATATATTTAACATCTGAAATATGCCAAAGCAAACACTGAAGATTAAAAATAAATAAATAAAATGGCTTTCCCAGAGAAGTAGTGTATTTTCAAGCCCTGCTCGGCTTTCTCAGACTGAGACTGTCAGAAGCATCTCTGGTCAGATCATTAGCTGGTACACGGTGCCTGGGACGCGGCGGCCTGTCCTTTCCCGGACACCAGGATCTCACTTGGCATTCGGAGCAGCTTGTAGATTTCTGCCTGAGGAGCACCGGAAAAGGAGAGCCAGAAAGAACTGAATTTGAGTCCCATTTATGGCTGTGATGTTGAGAGGTTAGGAACCTGCGCGACCCTCTTTGAATAATAAAGGTACAGATGCTGTAGAAAGATTTCATAAAGGTGAAAAGGTTTGTGTGTGTGTTAGAGGGAGAGAGAGAATATCTGAAGGATTTCCCTGGTGGCCCAGTGGTTAAGATGCTGCACATCCAATGCAGGGGCTGTGGGTTCGACTCCTGGTTGAGGAACTAAGATCCCTCATGCCTCAGGGTATGGTAAAAAAAAAAAAAAAGTTTAAAAAAGTAGACTATTTGGCATTTCTTTATAGCATCCACTAATTTGAAATAACCATCTTGAAGTCAGGTAGATAGAACAGACATGCCCTCCCCTTAGAAACTCCCGGGCAGACAGAACGGGGAGTGTGATTGTGTTGGTATTTGTGGAGTGTGAGGCCCAAAGATAGATCTCTAGGTAAGTAGCCCACACTGAGAGTCCGCTAGGAAGGGAGGTTTCCATTTTTAAGAATACCCATCCAAAGGCTGATTATAATTTCCTTTTAAATATTTGGATTTTGAAGCCATAATGACATTCTTCCTCTCTATAGGCTGATTCTGAAAGTTTTATTCTTGGCAGAATTTGCTCCCACCAGCCCGGTCCTAATACCCGTAGTGCACGAAACGACAGACTTCTTCCAGGAGACGGATAAGCCCGCGCCTGTGAGGCCTGGCTGCCCAGAACGAGTCTGGCAATGCTGATAACGGCGCTGCCGTCTCTGAGGTCTGATGGAAGAGGAGGGAAAAAAAGAAAAAGAAAAAGACTCACTGCCACAACTTTCTTTCTGGAAGACTTGACTACATGCTGTATTTTTAGTTCTGTCAGAGGAAGTGGGTGTCGATCAAGATATTTTAGGAAAGGCTTAACTTTCCCCAGCTATATTGTGAGCTTCTGAATGTGCCCTGATTCACAGAAATATCCGCACATTGGTGAGGGAAAAGATCAGTAGGCTTTGTCCGGGGGCTGCTATTTTATTTCCTCATTTATTTTTGCAGAAAGCATCTTTCAGCTGGCGCCTGTGCGCAGAAGAGCCAGGGAAGGGGCCTGCGCTGTGGGAACAAGGCTGGAGAAACCGCTGGCTCAGATGAACGCAGAGAAGGGCGGCCCTGCCCCAGAGCAGTGCTTCTGCGCGCAGGAACCTGTGCTGTGCACACTTTGTTAGACCCCTGTTCTAGACGGACTGTCTAAGTGCAGTGAGGCCTCTCTGTAAATGCTTTTGCCAAATGGCCACGTTTTGGTGACACTTCCCAGGTGGCTCAGAGGTAAAGAATCCGCCCGCCAATGCAGGAGACGTGGGTCTGATCCCTGGGTTGGCAAGATCCCCTGGAGGAGGGCATGGTGACCCATCCCAGTATTCCTGCCTGGAGAATCCTGTGGACAGAGGAACCTGGCGGGCTGCAGTCCATGGGGTCACAAAGAGAGTTGGACATGACTGAGCGACCGAACAAGTAACATCTAAAGTATCTTATTAAGAGAAGATGCTTTTCCTTCTATGGGGACGATTTTCAGGCTCTTCTCTCTGCACTGTTATGATGGGATGCTTGAGAATCTCTGGGACAGCTTACTTCTGAATATGATTTAATAAAAACCCTGATTGAACAGAACCCTTCACGCACAGAACTTTGAGTCAGTGGCTCTTTTATCACCTCCTCAGGCCTTTCCTATGTCAGGTTATTTCCCACCTATTTCCACCACCAGAAAATTGCAAGGCGTGGGGGCTCCCAAATAAGATTTTTCAGTGGAGTGTGGTATTCTCCTCCTAGGATGATCTTGAGATATTGAGCTAAAGGTCAGGAGGGTTAGTGGCCACTTACTCTGCTGGGAGATCAGGAGTGTGAGCGGCAGCACAGGGGAGGCCTCCGTGTTGTCCTGAGGTCTCGCTTTGCCAAGTCTGGATGTGACCCAGGCTGCACAGCAGGTTTTCCGGTAGGTGGACCCAACTATCCAGGATGCGAAGGTAAATCAAGTCCCTGTCCACTCTCCCCTTAACTGTGTTCAGCACACCTTAACTCTCATATCCGTTATTTCAAGCATTTTATCACCCTCCCTCACCCATAGAGCAATGGCAGGGAACTAACACTAATCAAATTCTCATTGTATTAAATATAATATGTAGTAGACCATGTTTTATAAAAGTGTTGTGTTCTTTCATTGTCTCAACAATCCTAGGAATATTGATTTTGTTAAATTAGTCTATATTACTTCCCTGGTAGCTCAAATGGTAAAGTGTCTTGCTTACAATGTGGGAGACCTGGGTTCGATCCCTGGGTCAGGAAGATCCTCTGGAGAAGGAAATGGCAACCCACTCCAGTATTCTTGCCTGGAAAATCCCATGGACGGAGGAGCCTGGTAGGCTACAGTCAACGGTGTCGCAAAGAGTCGGACACGACTGAGCGACTTCACTTTGTAGTCTATTATTCAGGTGTCTTATAATTCATGTTTTATTTGTAAGGAAATGGCTTCAGAGAGGTGACGTGACCTGCTCAAAGTCACACAGCAAATCTTTAGAGGCCGAAAGGTAATGACAGGTTGAAACAAAGATACAAATTAATTTGTTCATCTACCCATAGTATGAAAATTAAAATGATCAGAGTCTAGATAAACAGGTCCTGAATCAGAAACTCATTTGACCTGAGTCAGCTGGTGACCTTGACAAAACTGCTCCATCTCCCCCAGCCTCATCAGTTCCCTCATTTTAAAACAATGTATTATATTTACTCTGGTCCATAAATCCCCTCCAGGTGACATATAAGTTCTCTCAGTTCCACGATGCTCTCCAGCTGGCAGGCACCACTGAGTGTTGCCCAGAAGTGAACACAGACAAGCATGTACACACACACACACACACACACACACACACACACACGCTCTTGCAGGAGGAGCTGTGGGTCTCGTGAAAGCAGAGCACTGTCTTCTCAGAAAGAATGGCGCTAGTGGTACATTAGACGAGACGATGAGAGAGCTTCAGGCTGCTTCTAGTCCTGAGATGAGCTGCATTCTTTAAAGAGAAGCATCAGAGAGTGTAGGGTAAACTGTGCACATGAGTCTTCCCTCTGATGGAGATGAGAAAAAGCTGAGAAAGTGAGGTGCCTATTTTATTGATAGAGGCAATTTTCATCAGTTTGCGCAGTGATGAGAGTTGCTGGTCATTCCGTCCCCATTTAGCCCTTTCAGCTCTCACTAAAGGTTTTTTTTTTTTTCTGGGTCAAATGCCATTTCTGGGATGTCAATTATTTGATTCATTTTGACCTGTGGGCTGGAGGTCTACTTGTAAGAAATTCCTGAATAAACAACAAGATCCTATTGTAGAGCACAGACAAGTATATTAAGTATCTCATGATAAACCATAATGGAAAAGAATATTTGAAAAGAACATATGTGTGTGTGTGTGTGTGTGTGTGTATATATATATATATATATATATATATATATATATGCTGTATATGCTTCTCAGGTGGTGCTAGTGCTAAAGAACCCACCTGCCAATGCAGAAGACTTAAGAGACACGGGTTTGATCCCTGGGTTGGGAAGATCCCCTGGAGGAGGGCATGGCAACCCACTCCAGTATTCTTGCCCGGAGAATCCTGTGGACAGAGGATTCTTGCAGGCTACAGTCTATGGGATTGCAAGAGTCAGACACGACTGAGTGACTAAGCACACACACGCATCCACATGCGTGTGTGTGTGTGTGTGTGTGTGTGTGTGTAACTGAGTCACACTGTACAGCGGAAATGAACCCAACATTGAGAATCAGCTATACTTAAATTTTTTAAAAAAATCAGGAAAAAAATGTTTGTTGCAGTCTGGTAAAAGAGGGAGTCTTAAAAACCAATGTTGCTTCAAGTCTGTAACCTTCGCTACTCGGAGCTTAGGAGTCATAATAATAACAAGACTGCACTGTTTATTCAAGGTGTTTGGCTTATGTCGTCAAGAACAGCAAGGAAGCCTTGGTCATTCTCTGGCCTGAATTTACACGAAGGATTATTAGAGCTGTGGCTCATGAAACACTTGCCCCAAATCACTTGTAAAGGAATCATTAGTCAAAAAGATCTCTATAAGAATTTCTAATTTTCTCAAAATATTTTATATCTCATGGACACTCAAGACCTTGATAGTCCTTGGCACAGCCTTTGATACATTGAATATTTGCTGTTCATGATTTGTTTCCAGATGAAGTCTAGCAGGAGTTGAAATAAATTAGGAATTTGTGGCGTATTTTAGGCACTGTATCTATTTTAGTTGTAGAGAGGGTAATCACCTATTAAGGTAAGAGAGAATTCAGTTTCTACCTCCCATTCCATCTAACATTTTCTTTGAAAATGCAATTTTTTTTCTCTTGCTGAAGTCCATTTTCCCATCTTTATCTTTCAAAGAAGGAATAATTATCCTATTCCTAGACTTCATATTTATCTTGTACCCTTTTCTTTCACTTTCTGAAAGATTAGTATAGCTGACCTTACCTTCTCTTCTTCCCTCTCTGTTACAATCTCTCAACTGCTCCATCCAACTTGAGGAACCCATTAAAAGCATTACCTCAAGATTTCTCAGAGTGCCTCTAAAGCTGATTGCTTCAAATGTTCGCGCCTTATGTAACTGCTGTGACCACTTTAGAAATACCCAACCAGCAGTCAGGCTGAATGGATCTCCCAAAAGTCCTTGGTTTTATGGTGGTTGTTAATATGTGAATGTTTTTATTAGTCACCTGATGGAAAAGGTCCTAGAAAAAGATTCATCTGGGGTAAGTTGGAGAAAAACGGTTTAGGGACAAGGAAGTAGGTCCCAGGAGGTCCTGTGAGTCACTCTGCCAAAATGTGAGGGCCATCCCCGCTGTACCTGTGGACACTTACACATCTGTGTCTCTGTGTGTCCCCGTGTGAACTGCCATCTGTCCCTCATGTATGACATCTTAAGTATTCAAAGAGAAAGGAAGAAGTAAGCAGTCGGCCAATTCACTCTTAAGCTTTAAAAAGACATATTCATGTTTTCCGTAAGTAAACCAATAAATAGTGTAAATGCATATTTTATCCATATACAAAGAGACAGAAGAGTACACAGGCTGCACGACAGAAGCAAAGCAGGAGAGGAAGAGTCAGGTGTGAGGGAAACCCAGCGAGCGCCACGCCCTTGGTAGACGTGCGGAGGGTGATGCTGGAAGCTCAGCTTCTTTACACACCGATGCCGAATCGAATCTCAGAGACAGGACTTTGGGTGAGGTCGAAAAGGGGAGCGTTATTACTCTGTCGGGCAAAGGGGGACACGGCGGCCTCCAGCCTCGAAACACTGTATGTCCCCGCTCAGAGAGGATAGTACAGTGAGAAGGTTTACAGTCAGGGTTCAGGGAGGCCGTGATCAGCTCATGCACGTTCTTCTGATGGGCTGGGGCCGAGGTCAGCGCGGGGCAGCATCGTCAACCTGCAGGTCCCGCTGGTCTGCGCTCTGCATGCGGGTGGGCGGCACGCCACTGGTTACTCGGTAACTCCGCCCACCTGGAAGGGGTTTCAGTATCTGCAAAACAGCCCGGAGGCGCTCCTGTCTGTCCCCTGATGCGGAACCTGGGCCCCGCCCCGAGGCTGCACTGTGGTTTCTCTTGGCTGTTTCTCTCTGGTATTGCGTCCCTTCTCACTTGAATCTGCCTAGTGGAGCTCGGGGAAGGTCGTGGAGGCTGACTGAGACCGTTTCCTATAATCAGAGGACTAGAATACACGGCAGGAGAAGGCAATGGCACCCCACTCCAGTCCTCTTGCCTGGAAAATCCCATGGACGAAGGAGCCTGGTAGGCTGCAGTCCATGGGGTCGCTAGGAGTCAGACACGACTGAAGCGACTTAGCAGCAGCAGCAGCAGCAGCAGCAGGGCACACGGCAAGGCGTGGCGCCCAGGCGCCCCACAGCGCCTGCTTGATATCAGTAATGGGCCCTGTGTCTAGAGGCCTCTGGACACACTCTGCTAAGCTGTTACCGTGCTTTCAAATGAGTGAAATTCGTCTCATAGGATTTTTAGGAAGATTAAAATAGTTAATAGAAGTGACGTCCTCAGAATAGCGCCTGGCACGTGGTGCACGCTGTGTGGTTTCATTAGCGGTGGTGCCGGTGCTCCAGAAGGATTTGTCTCCCGTCCAGATGGTTGTGTACGTGTATGAACATACTCAATGTTGCCAGCCACTTTCACATAAAATAAGTAAGCTCACTCTTTATTCTTCTCAGTTATCAGGTCAGCCTTGTAAGACAAGGCTTGGAAATGACATGTAGAATGATGGTTTCTTCTGAGTCTTTTTTTTTTTTTTTTAATGTACATTTAATTTTTGGGCTAACTGTAAGGAAATATTTAGTGAGGACAAAAAGGAGATCAAAACATTATTTTGAGTGATTGAGTTAGTAGATACTTATACTTCTCAACTCTAGCCTGGAAAATCCCATGGACGGAGGAGCCTGGTAGGCTGCAGTCCATGGGGTCGCACGGAGTCAGACACGACTGAGTGACTTCACTTTCATGCATTGGAGAAGGAAATGGCAACCCACTCCAGTGTTCTTGCCTGGAGAATCCCAGGGACGGGGGAGCTTGGTGGGCTGCCGTCTATGGGGTCGCACAGAGTCGGACATGACTGAAGCGACTTAGCAGCAGCAGCAGCATACTTCTCAACAGAAGTAGAGATGCATCTACCAACTCAACAGAATACAGAATCTGCTCAATCCAAGGCCATGCTTAAGATTAGCATAAACATATCTAGATATGTGAGACCTTGTGGTTCTAAATAGGTCTGTATTTCATATTCAACTTACTCTTTTGTCATAGATGTCTTGACTGGACCATGCTAAATGAACCCACATTTCACCTGGGTGCTACTCAGAAGGTACTCAGTCAATGTGAGTTCCTGCCCCTTTCTTTTTCTCCAAGGTAGAAATTAAAGTCAAGAAAATCTTTTTTTTTTACTGTTCAGAAAGAGCTATTGTATAAATACAACGTGCTAAGTTCACTAATTATAATTGATGTTTAATTGCCTCTTTATCATATTCACAATATAATTAAATATTATGCTTCAGGCTATGAAATTTATAGAAAGGCAATAATCACCCATTCTTTAATTTTTCCTCACATTTTTGAAAAGCTTTTAGAAATATAAATCTATTTCTCCATATGGGCTGTGTAGATGCGTTTCTGAATATGAACCTTTAAACCATTTGGAGCTTATGATCATGGAGACAGAAAGCAATTTGATGTGCATAACCTCTTTTTTCTAACTGAAGTATAATTTATAATCAATGTTAGTTTCAGGTGTATAGGAAAGTGATTCAAATATACATATATGTATATAATTTTTCAGATTCTTTTCTCTTATGAGCTTCCCTGGTGGCTCAGATGGTAAAAAAAACATCTGCCTATAATATAGGAGACCCGGGTTCGATCCCTGGGTCGGGAAGTTTCTCTTATAGGTTATTGCAAAATGTTGAGTAGAGTTCCCTGTGCTATACAGCAGGACTTTGTTGACTATTTTGTATTAATATATAGTAACATGTTTATGTTAATCCCAAACTCCTAATTAATCCCTGTCTCCCACTTTCCCTTTGCTAACTGTGAATTTTTTCTCTATGTCTGTGGGTTGGTTTCTGTTTTTAAATAAGTTCATTTGTATCATACTTTTTAGATTCCACATATGAGCTGTATCATATGATGTTTGTTTTTGTCTGGCTTACTGCACTTCGTATGATCATCTCTAGGTTTGTCCATATTGCCGCAAAAGGCATTATTTCATTGTCTTTTACAGCTAAGTAATAGTCCACTGTGTCTTCTTTATCCATTCATCTGTCGATGAACATTTATGCTGCTTCCGTGTCTTGGCTATTGTAAATAGTGCTGTTATAAACAATGGGGTGTATGTATCCTTTCAAATTATGGTTTTCTCTGGATGTTTGTCCAGGACTGGGATTGCAGGACTGTATGGTAGCTCTCAGTCTCATAGAAAATCGAGTGTTTTGAAAGTTTCTGTCCTAAAACACGCGGCGGTCCTTAATGACGCTGATGCTGGTGGCTTTGTCACTGGTGTTGAGAAAGGCATGTGTGTGGGTGTTTAATCTCCAGGCATCTGTCTGTCTCCCAGTCATAACTATGGCTGATCTTTTTCCGCTCCAGGCAAAATGGTATATGCCTCTGTCTGCATCTGCCATCAGAGCCCTGCTTCCTGAGTACTGCTGAAAGAATCTTCTCTCCCAACTTGGGCCTGCATGGGGAAGATTGAGTTCTGCCTGAGGAAATAAGCTAGGTTTGTTGTCCTTAGAAAAGCGGGATATTAATAGGATCTTGTCCACATATAGCAATGTTCCAGACCATGTACCAGACAGTCATTTTGTTTTATTAAAATAGTCTTTTCATCACAGTATTTTTCTTTGAGTTTGCTGACTCTTTATAAAACGTTTAGCCACAAGTGGCTTATTGATTCTTGTAAAAATTAATTCATACCATAGTCAAAAGAGAGTTTGGACTTGATTTTTAAAATTTTATTTTGAATTAAATCATAAAAATGTTCTTGTTTTTATTGCAAGAAGTCAGTAATGAAGACAAGGGATGTGATTTTTCTGCCTCGTTTGAGACGTGTGTACATATATTTTTTTCATGATTGTAGATTTGCTTGTCATGAGCCATGCCCTGAATCACAATTGTTTCTCTGCATCTTTCAAGAGCTGGCACTGAGTGCTTGCCTGATTGACTATGGAGAGCTTCAGTGTTTAGATTACCCTGCGAGATGGAAAGGAAATGGAAAGGCTGGCTTGATTTCTGAACTCAACCATCACCGCCCCTAGCTCAGATTCTCTGCACCTCTGTGGGTAGGGAAAAAGAGAAATAGTTGGGAGATTCCAAGAGCAATGACAAGGTGTGTTGGGGGGGGAAAAGTTTGTAGTGAGAAATGCTTCTTAATAAGCCAATAAATAGAAATGCTTCCAGCAGATATTACTCAGGCATCCAAAAGAATGAAGTGATGGCATTTGCAGCAACATGAATGAACCTGCAGATTATCTCACTTAGTGAAATAAGTCAGAAAGAGAAAGACAAACTCTATATGGTATCACTTACATGTGGGTCTAACATATGCTGCAGATCAACGCATCTATGAAACAAAAACAGGCTCACGGGCACAGAGAACAGACGTGTGGTTTCCAGAGTCGGGTAGGGGGGAGGCGAGGGATGGAGGGGGGTCTGCGCATCAGCAGATGCAAACAGCGACAGCAGAGATTGGGTGAGCAGCAGGGCCCTGGTGTGTAGTGTAGGGAACCACGTTCAGCGTCCTGTGGTGAGCCACAGTGAAAAAGGATACATATATGTGTATAACTGGGTCACTTTGCTGTACAGCAGAAATTAGTGCAACATTGTAAATCAACTATATGTCAATAGATATTTTAAAAAAGAAGTACTTCCAGTAAGAGGCGTATCTCAGGAGCCATAAACCAGAACCTGAGAAAAGTGAACAACACCATTCAGACATGAGGGGCACTGACGGAATTTCTGCCTAACTGAGGGGCCTTCTAATTTCTCAGTGTTGCATGGAGTGTGTAAATGGCACTTTCTAAAGCTTCTAAAAGTATTTTGAAAGTGAAAAGTGAAAGTCGCTCAGATGTGTTTGACTCTTTGCAACCCATGGACGGTCGCCCGCCAGGCTCCTCTGTCCATGGGATTCTCAGGCAAGAACACTGGAGTGGGTTTCCATTTCCTCCTCCAGGGCCCTTCCCCAGCCCAGGGATTGCACCTGCATCTCATGTCTCCTACAGCGGCAGGTGTGTTCTTTACCACTAGCATCACCTGGGAAGTCCAAAGATATTTTATCACTTTATTTTTTTTTTAATTTTTTAAACTGGAAGAGAATTGCTTTACATTACCGTGTTGACTTCTGCCGTACATAACAGGAATCAGCCACAGGTTCACACACGTCCCCTCCCTCTCGAACGTTCCTCCGTCTCCTGCCCTATCTCTGTTCCACGTGTGTCGCATTCTCCTTGGGCCAGCAGGCTCACCGAAGGAGGTTTTTCTCATAGTGATTCCAGAAGTGCAAGAGAGCTAGGCTCAAATATGCCACACTTCATCCTGTGAGTTGAAATTGATAGTGCAACCAAGCCCAGTAGAAGGCAGGGGTTGAAATCTAATATATCCATGAGAGCGAGGGACAACACAGTTACATGGCAAAGGGCGTGGATATGGGGAGGGGTAAAAACTGGGGGCCAGCGATGCGGCATGGGGGGTTCGTATGGGCACCTTCACAGACGTCATGATGAACCTAAGCCTGGAGTCTGTGAAATGTCTCATGATTCTTCTTTCCTCGTTTGATTGTTCTGAAAGCCTTTCTTCCCTGTAGTCAGAATACTCTCTATTCAGAAGTCAACTGATATATGTCCACTTCCATAGTGCTGGGGTGTGTGTGTGTGTGTGTGTGTGTGTGTGTGTTAGTCGCTCAGTCATGTCCAACTCTTTGTGACCCCATGGACTGGAGCCCACTAGGCTCCTCTGTCCATGGGATTCTCCAGGCAAGAATACTGGAGTGGGTTGCTGTTCCCTGCTCCAATAACCCACAAGAAAGACACTTTGCCCACCTCCTCTCACCATCCTGCTCCAACCTGGGTAAAGGGAGAGGTGTTTGGGGAGGAGGTGGACTAGAGGGAAGGAACTTCTGCAAATTTTGCAAATAGTTATTAAAGGAAGAAAGCAAATTCAGATTGACGTGATGAAAATGAGTTCCTGACAAAGATCAAACCCTGGTTTGGAGTCAGAGTGGATTTATCAAAATGCAAATATTTCAAACAAAAAGGATGTTGCCAGTGCATCTGGGAGCTGTTCCCTCAAAGCCTACTGGGAACATTTTCCAGTTTACATAATGTAATTAAAGTCAAACCTGATGAATTCAAATTTATCCCAAAGACGTTATTGGCAACATGATCCCTTGTGGTGAAAAGACTGAGGAAATAACATGTTTGGGGGCTGAGGGAGAGTTAGAGAGTTGTATCTGAAGCTCACAGCGATTGTTCGCAAGGACTCCTCTGCAGCTCCGCTCAGCAGTGATGGGGAGGGAACTGGAGAGCCTTTGGAACCTCATCTTTACTCTAGAATCCACACGCATGCATGGACAGAGGGTAAAACCTTCCGTCTCTGCCCAGAAGTGTAGCAAGTAAGCTTCTCTCATAGAATTCTCATAGCTGTGAGGGATAATGTGTCTTTTAGCTTTCTTTAATTATGATTTGTAATTATCATTTTCACAATTTAGCTTCATTTTCCCTTTTATGGTAATTTCTGATGCTCCATTTAGAAATTACATTTCCAAAAGTTCAAATAAAGCTTATTCTTTCAGTTACCTGTAAATTACATCAAATTCCTTAGGTATGGTAAGATGCTAAATGCCAATTAAAAGATGGGCAAAGGATGAGAAGAGAAATCCACACACACATTTTTTCCATAAAAACATTAACTTACTTTATTAAAAAAAATACAAGGAACAATGATCAATGTTTATTTGATGGGATACATACAAACATACACAGAACTGTTTGCGACCCCATGGACTGTACCCTGCCAGGCTCCTCTGTCATGGGATTCTCCAGGCAAGAATACTGGAGTGGGTTGCCGTGCCTTTCTCTAGGGCTCTTCCCAACCCAGGGATCAAACCTGTGTCTCTTACATCTTCTGCACTGGCAGACAGGTTCTTCACCACTAGTGTTCTTTACCACTGGGAAGTCCAATTAAAAAAAAATACAAGTAAGTAGCAATAATCAATGTTTACTTGATGGGATACACACACACGTATACACAGGCAGACACACATCCATGTATTCCCTTCTTTATATCTGTGTATTCCCTTCCTTAATGGTAATAAATAACCAGCGCTGGTTATGGTGCAGTGAAAACAGACACATACAATGCTGATTATAAGCCAGGACGTGCATACACTGTAAGTCAGTACAAACCTTTCATGAACACAACTGAACACTGTGTACCAAAGTTCTGTTCAGAGATTTTGCCTTTTAACCTAATAGTTACATTTCTAGGACTTTATTTAAGGAAATAAAGAGTAATAAGCACAAACACTAATGGAAGGGGAGGTCCATTGCCATACAATTTACAATAATGAAAACTTGGAAACCATTTAACTGTCCAAAAATAGAATATTTAAGTACATATGCACACACATGACAGAAGATACTGTTCAGCAACTAAGATTATATTTTGCAGAATCTAATGACATGGGGAAGATGTTGATTAGTATAATATTAAACAAAATTTTAGAATACAAAGAAATACTATAATAAAGATTTAATGTGTATATTGTACATGCTATTGTCAATATAAGTTATAAAGTTGACTATCTGATAGGAAATAGTACTATTAATAATATTTGTGTAAAGGATTATCGATACTTATTTTCTTCTTTAATTTTTTCTGAATTTTTCAAATTCTTTAACAGGAGCATGTCAAAATTGCATTATTAGTGAAAAACATCACTTTTGAAAAAATGAGCTGTATTAAAAAAGGTATACTAGTTTTAGCTTAGACAATCCAAAAATATTCTCTAGCATCACATTCTTGTATCAATAAGAAAATGATTCATTAATCCCCTCTCATTAAGAACCTCCTGTAGTATTTCAACGTAAAAATTTAATTTCTGGAGATACCAAAAGGGCAAACATGTAGGGAGGAGGAAAAGGTGCATATATAACTGAAAAGTCATGACAAAATTGTAGAAGATTCAAACCTGGGAATCAAGGGGAACATACAAGGCCCCGTGTGTGGAAGGCCCCGAGCAGAGGAACAAACTTCAGAGAGGTACAGGCAGGGTCACAGAGAGTCTAGACTATACTAGAGAGAAGGACCGTGAAGTCGGTTGTCAGGCCTTCCTCACCCCTGTCTCTTTAAGTAACAAGAAGCAAGCTTTACCCCAGGCTTCAGATGACCATGGGCAGTAGCGGGTGGCGCAGGTGCCAACCGTGAGCATCCTGTGCTGCTTTAAGGGGCCAATGCCAAGTCTTCCTGCAAATACTGGGCAACTGGGCACGCAAGAGTTACAATAATATAAATATAAATGCAAATGAAACAGAAGCAAATGATATGTGAAAGCCATCCTTTAGCCAGAGAAGTGAATTCAACCTTTGATGACTGCTTCATGCCTTTGACTATGTCCTCATTGAGTCAGCCTTCATGTGATAAAACTGGCTTGCACCTCTTTGCAAGAGCCAGCCGTGCCTGTCTCTTCCAAAGCTCTCTTGGTTGTATTGATGCCATAAAATTGGTGTCTTGGTGAGAGTGTTTAAACCATGGAGATTGGCGAAAGCTACAAATCAGGGCTTTGTCTCACTGGAGAACCCGCTGTTAAACATTTCCCTGGAATATCTCTGGCCTCCATCTGCCCGTTTCAGATGCTTTGCTCAGCTGCCTGTCACTTTTATTTCCTTGTGTCAAAGGTACCACAAAGATCTTAACCAAATCTGTTAACTCTCCCCCTACACCGGGCATCTTTCGAGTTCCCCCAGGTGCCTACATCAATAATAAGTCTTGAACTGGAAACACCCTACATTATTCCTAATCATATCCACATCATCAGCCCTACCAGAACCATCATCATGTATCCAGCTGGTCCACAAAATCTCTTCAATGTTTCCGCATTAATCCACTCGGCGCAATCTCTGCACCTATCAGAATATCCTTTCTGTGGACTGCCGTTTCTTTTTTGTAAGCCTTCGGGCTTTAGGAGACCATGAAATTGAGTTACATCTTTCTTGGTTCCCCTTTTCCCTTCCATCCGGGGCTTTTTTATGTCAAAGTGTCACTTCTTGTTGACCCCCATTTTTAACAGAGAAAACGCATCTGAGTGGGGAGAAGACTAGAGAAGCCTGAGGGGGCCAGACATGAAAGCACAGCAGAGCAAATTTCTCTTTCATGTTCACGTGACTCTTTTAAATATACAGAAATTAACATGATGGTATTAAGACGATGGATTGTCGCCATGCAGGTTGTGGGCTTGCTGTCCGTCTTTCTGCGACCTTTTGGACCGTAGCCCGCCGGGCTCCTCTGGCTATGGGATTTTTTAGGCAAGAATTCTGGAGTGGGTTACTCTGTCCTCCTCCAGAGGATCTTCCTGACTCAGGGATCCAATTTATGGCTCCTGCAGCTCCTGAACTGATGGGTGTATTCTTTACCCCTGAGCCACCTGGGAAGCCCCGATAAGGACCAGAGCTGCTGTTTATTAAGTGCCTACTTGAGCCAACTGCTCAACACGACAAAACAAAGTAGGGAGTGCCCTCCCCATCCTACTGATGATGAAATGGAATCGCCAAAGGTTAGGGAATTTTCCTGGGTCACACAGCTGTTGAGAGGCAATGCTTGGGCTGACTCCCAGGGTGGGACTGCTCCAAAGCTGTGTTCTTTCTGCTGTAACATCCTGTCTTGCCAAAGCCCTCGGGCCCCATTGTCCCTGGTTTTTGTAACAATCTTGCCTCAAGTCCATTAGAAATTAAAGCTCCATTTTGATTTTTTATTTTCTAACCATATCGTATAGCTAACTCCAACTTCCAACCTTATGTTTACCGAATCCAGTGCTTTTCGTGTGTGTGTGCTTAGCGTTTTTTTCCATTTCTTTTTTCTTTGGAACATGATTAAAAAACACAATTCTTAAGTCTAAAATTGATTTAGGTTGGCAAATGTACCCTCGTGACTACCACCTAAACTAAGATATGTGGAATTTCTACACCTGAACACTATAAAGCCAGATTTGGGAATAAAGTGATTGATAGGATTTTGTAGTTAAATAGTAATAAACAAGGGACTCAGATTTGGCAATATGCATCCAGCACTGTCTGGACGAGTGGGACTCTAAATTTTAATGGTGTTAAGTGTCAAAGACGGAGAAGGAAATGGCAACCCACTCCAGTGTTCTTGCCTGGAGAATCCCATGGACAGAGAAGCCTGGTAGGCTGCAGTCCATGGGGTCGCACAGAGTTGGACATGACGGAAGGGACTTGGCAGCAGCAGCAGCAAGTGTCAAAGACATGGGATGGGAGTTTTGCCGAAAACTTCCCAATGACCTGGATAAACCTTTAAGTCTTTCCATCTTCCTCTGATCTGATGTTGTGTTTCCTAAGAACAACGAATTATCTAACTAATATTTCTCTTCTGCAGACAGAATAGTGTGAGGAACCGGAGAAGATCTGAGATGGGAAACAGTGGCATATCAGCCGCTGGAAAAAGGGTTTCCTGTCTTAAGATGGTACATTACTATTTTGGCAGAGACAAAGCGAAACAACACAGCAACTTCTCACGGCAAAACCCCACGCTCCAATGCCCCTTTACCATCTTTGCTGAGATTCATCCAAGAAAATGTACAGACGTCCAGTCACACGGTCTGTGATGACTCTCCCTCCTCTTGAGTCTGTTCATTCACTGCCTCCCACATACATCCATTCGCTCATCTAATGAACATCTATCGCCAAGTCAGTGTGGGCAGCTCAGTGGAATCCAGGGGCACAGACATGAGCAACTTACGTAAAGATGGGGCAAAGCTCTGTGGGGAAAGCGCTGTCCAGGGAAGGAGGACATGCACGCACATGTGCAGAGCCGCTGGGAAACTGTCCTTAGGTTGAAAGTGATGGAGAAAGATGCGGGCCCTGCATCTTCCTTGGGGAAAGGGCAGTGGACGAACACTCTCTTTAGAGTTTTATTCTGTAAGATGACCTTGCCCAGTTTGGGCAGACCTGTTAATTGTACCTTGATTCTGCTTCCTTAAATAGAGATAAAGAGGAAATAGAAGGTAACAAGGAAAAAAATTAGTACTTTGGCTTCAAGAAAAAGTTCTTATTATCAGCTGCTTTTTTGTGTATTTAATCATAGTATACCACTCTTTTCTCAATGCTCGCTTCTGCTAATGCAATGGGTCATGACTCTACCTTCTGGAAGATCTTTCGTCTTTGCCCTTCACCAGAAAGCAGGCTTACGTCACGTGGCAAGAAGGGCCCCAGGGGTCCTCTCATTAGCCCCCAAAGGAGCTTCATAGGCCTCTAAGATATCTCCCTCTAAGACCCTTTATTACCTGGAGCAGGGCTGGTAATGGAGACGAGCAAGTTCACATAATCCTCTCGTGCTTAGCATACACTTACGTGGATGGTTGGACAAATTGTCATCATTTAAGAGTTCGAGTATCTTTTCCTTGTTGGCTAGAATCTATGCTAAAGGGCTAGTCCATTGGATATGCAATGGGGGTTCACAGTGATATAGAACTATCATTTTACTTTCGTGCTTTTCCCCAGCACTTTAAAGAGAGTTCTCGTCTTTCATTACTAAAATGTTCTGAAAGAAAGGTCATATTGTCTGTTATTCAAATACCTATCGATGCGACTCTCAGGTCATAGGCTTAATCACAGTGTAATCCTCCCCTCCTCCTCTCTGTAGGTCTCTTTCCATGCTCCTCCACACTCCACCCTAACTGCATTCACCATCCATCCATCCACACATCCATCCATTTAACACGTATGCATTGGGTACTTACTGAAAACCACACACTAGGCCCTGGAGGTGCCATGGCCAGTTCATTGGGGGCATCTGTCTTCAGGAGGAGTCTTGCAATCCTCTCAAAGCAACTGTCCAGGCCATTACAACAAATGCATTATCACCGAGGACAGTGTGCTGAGGAAGCATGTGGGAGGGGTATCTGCAGAGTCATGAGATGCTATGGAAGAAATGACTTGAGCATGGAGGTCACATGTGTGATATTTGTCAGAAATAGGAGGGACTTGAGTGAAAGCCCGATGTGTATGTTGTAAGATAGTTATACAAACCTAACACGCGTGTAGATTCAGCCTTGCTTAAAGGTGGCTGTCTCCAGAAAGACTGGCATCATATGATATTGCTTATATGTGGAATCTAAAAAAAAAGGGGGATACAAATGAATTTATTTATAAAACAGAAGTAGAGTGATGGATGTGGAAAACAGACTCAGTGTTACCAGGGGATGGTGGGGAGGGGTGAATTGGGAGATTGGGACTGACAGACACACACTAATATATAAAATAGAAAACTAGCAACAACCTGCTCTACAGCACAGGGAGCGCTACTCAATAGTCTGTAATGGCTTACATGGGAAAGTAATCTAAACAAGAATGGATATATGCATACGTTTAACTGATTCGCTCTGCTGTACACCTGAAACTGATTCATTGTGAATCAACTATACTCCAATAGGAATTTAAATAAAACAAAATGCTGAATTTTGAGAGTTAAAAAAAAAAGGGGGTGTGGGGGATGGCTCTCTCGCCTTGTCTTGGTATTCCCCTAAGACCTGTGACTTCTGTAAGACTCGCAACTGATTATATTTGCCTCCAAATTCCATGCCAATTTAGGCTTATACAGAAGTCGCTGGGGTGTGCCTATGTGTGTGGTGGGAAGTGTTTGTACAATCTTTTAACCACATTTCATGAACAACAGCAAAAAAGATTGGGTTTGAAAAGATCTTATGTCTTTGGCTACATTAAATGTGGTCACTTAGCCCACAGCTTGAGTCAAGCATTGGATTAGAGAAGGTTTATATTAATAGAACCACATCTGGCTGTGTTCTTTACCCACAGCCACAAGTCCTTTCAAGTACTCTGGTCCAACTCCAAACAATTTTTTCTAGTAAATATTATTTGAACTATGTGTTTTTGATTCAAGGATCTCCAGTACTTTATCCTGCCTTCTAACTCATTATAGCCTTTTGTTCCACCTTTGGCTCCATTTAATGTACCTTCTTTCAAATTCCATCTTTTCTAACTTACTTGTCTTGACCTTACTTACTGTTTATCTGTTATGCTTCATCCTCTCAGGGACTTTCCAGAGTGGTTTAATAAGACTTACTCTGTCCTCTTGCAAGATTTCCTCTGAGATTTGCATCATACAGCAAATCTGGTAGATCTGTTGTGAATGATCAGAAATAGAGATAAAAGAGAATATCAGTGAACCCATGGTACTCCTGGCCAATAATGGGTCACACCCTTACTTTGGCTGAACACAAACTCTTCTCTAGAAAGATGCTGAGCACGCCTCAGAACAGGGACCAAAGTCGCGGTTTGGGTTCTAACACTTCAGTAAGCAAGTCACTCATCCACAACAGACAGGAAATCATTTAGCTAGAAAGTTTAATGCTCTTCATCACCCTAGTAATTAAAGATGTTTGATTATCAGGAGAACACTACATAAAAGCAGAAGGAAAACAAGCTACATATCAATTCTCAGAGTCAAAAGCCTTTACTTTTATTCTTCACAGTCACATCTTCACAAAGCCTTAGTGGAAAATCAAGGTTGAAAGAACAGCTCTTTGATCTGGAGACTTAGACGCCACTGCCATCCCTTCTAGAAACCATTACTATCGGCCCACACCTCCTCTTGGTCAGCCCCTGAGCACCCCAGGGTCCCACAACATGACTGTCTCGTTCCTTCTTTCCTAGACCACTGTCTTCCCTTCTTAACCAAGCTGCCATATCGCGCTCTCTTCTTCAGGAGAAATGGTCACAGCACCCTCCCCTAGAACAGAACTTGGCCGTGATGCCTCTGACTGTCAGTCTGTGGAATTTCCTCCAATTAACTAAGGAAGTATAAGAGACAGTGCTCCTGAAGGAACAGAGACGTATTCGAGCTGCCTTGGGGCGGGGAATGGAATTACTGGAAGGGCGCACACGAGGAGAAGCGGCTGAGCAACCAGAGCCTGCCCTGGAAGGACGAGCCTCCCCACACCCAGCGTGCAGCCTGCTGCTCTCTGCCCGCCTCTGTCTCTCCCTCTCTTTTCTACCTTCTGCCTTGTCCACTGCGCACAGGTGCCCACTGGACTGGAGTTTATATGACCTCCCACTTCCAGGTCCGTCATCTAGTGACAGGCTCCTTCTCCACTTCTTAGTTTATGTTTTCAGCAGCAAACATTATTCTTTCAGTTCATCTTTTCAAGCCAGGCTATACATGTCACAGGTCTCAGAAAATCCTACTCAAAGGGCACTGCTATCAAATCAGTCATGTGCAGGGGTGAGTGAACCCAGAATATTTCATATGGAAAAAGAATTTCCCCGGAGAGGAAGATGCCTCGGCAGCTACCTTGAAACATGTCCAAGTCCCTTATATTTCTATTAAGATTGATGCCTTGCTTATATTTCTAGGAAAGTAAGACAATGAAACCTTATATATGCCTATGTGTGTGTGCATGTTATATACATGTGTGTGTGTTTGTGTGCATGTACACACACACATATATATATAGTTGTTGTGTTGTTCAGTTGCTAATTCGTGTCCTCCTCTTTGTGACTCCATGGACGGCAGTACACCAGGCTCCCCTCTCCTTCACTCTCTCCCAGAGTCTGCTCAAACTCATGTCCATCATGTCGGTGATGCCATCCAACCATCTCATCCTCTGCTGTCCCCTTCTCCTCCTGCCTTCAATCTTCCCCAACATCAAGATCTTTTCCAATAGGTCAAATCTTCCCATCAGGTGGCTAAGTACTGGTGCTTCAGCTTCAGCATCAGTCCTTCCAATGAATATTCAGGGTTGATTTCCTTTAGGATGGACTGGTTTGGTCTCCTTGCTGTCCAAGGGACTCTCAAGCATCTTCTGCAGCACCACCAATTTGCAAATATCAGTTCTCCAGCACTTGGCCTTCTTTATGTGTGTGTCAATGTGTGTGTGTGTGTGTACACACACTGTCTAGTTGATATGCATACATTCATACATATATGTGTGTGTGTGTGTGTGTAGCTGGTTCACATACATAACATTTAGGAAGTGGATGCTTTTATTTCTCAGAAATAAATCCAATAACCAGCTTATCTTTTGAAAATACTACTGTGATTAGAAAGACACTCATTTTTGAAACTTTACAGAAGAAACAACACATCCCTGGCCACTGCAAATAGTACAACTTCATTTCCTTGAGGCCACCGTAGGCAGGACAGTCTCCCAATACTCCTCAGTGCTTGAGCATCTTCAAAAACAAGGTCGCCCATAATGTGAGAGCTGCTATTTATGAAATTTGCACGCAGAAGAGAAGTAAACAATTTAAAAACTTGGGCTTGTGAGCCAGAAATGTAGAATTATACTAAAACTGGCACATAAGCATAAACACTCGTGACACTCAAAGTGTCGCTTCTCCCATTTTTCTATGAATTGTATATGCACTGTACACAATGTACATATAATGTATATACATAATTGCATGCATATAATATGTATATGTATAATTCTACAGACTCCCATCTAGCCAACACACTGGCTCCATCATTTGAAGGCTGATCTGGGTCAACTGTCAAACAGTCAACGCTTCAGTTTTCATTCTTGTGTTCAATGCTCAGCTCCCATGACAGCTGAAAAAGCTGTCTTACCCCGAAACTGGTTGAATTAGTGATTCCAAACTAGACAAGGCCAGCCATGCAAAACACCCCTTTTTCCTTTTGTCCTGTCTGCTGTGTTTCACTGGATGACATGTAGACAGAGAACCTGAACAAGGAGAAGTGGGCGCATGTCAGAGATTTAGGGCATATGCTTTCTGCATATGCTTCTCTCGAAGTCGCTTTTTATATGAGTACCTTGTTTCCACAGAACGCTTGGGGGGTAACTGTTGTAGCCCCTGTAGAGGCAGCAGCCACATGGCGCTTCCTTTTCCTGATGAGCCCTCTGCTGGCTTCCGCATCTTTGCTGCAGGTTCGCGACGGCCCCCATGCCCCTGACTCACTCACTCTGGACCACTTTCCACCTCTCCCAGCCCCTGGCCTCATGCTGCTTTTTTTTTTAATCCAGCCTTTTCCCATGCGGTTAACTATGCCTAGGACACTTGCTCCCTGTTTGTATCGAATTTGAAATTATCCACACTCTTCAACTTAGACACCATATGCTCACGAGTCTTCTCTAACTTCCCTGACTGCCCACTTTCCTTCCCTTTCTGCCCATCAGAGCTTCAGAGGGTATGATTGCTGACAGTTTCTTTAGACTCTCAGCATATATTTATGCCTCACATTTTTTTTAAGATAAAATATTTTCATTGTTGTTCTTTACCCCCAGAAAGAGTGATCTGGTTATTTAACTGATGCAGTGTTATTTTCAAAGATATATGATGTGCATTTTAGCTATAAAGGACATGAGAAATTACTTAGTTTAAAAGGATTTCCCCTCATACTTTTATACTTCAAAATGATGCAAGTTCCTTAAAGCCATTTCTTCATGCTCCAATGAGTTAGGGTAGGTCCTCTAGATTTTTTTTTTAATTGAAGGTGAAGAGACAACCTGCCACTATGTAGACTTTCAGTGTCTTTTCAAAGTAATGGCACCTTCTAGAAAAGATAAAATGATGAGCGATTACCTTTGTTGAAAAGAAGGAGGAGAGCTTTGTGACTGAGCATCTCTTGGCAGGCCTGCCAGCTCTAAGCCATCAGAGTTACTCAGACAGAGCATGTGGACCAGGGCATTCATTTAAATTCTGGGCTTTCCTTTCTTCACACTGATTCCCAAATCAACAAGTCTCTGGAGAAAAAGTGGGTCTTCTTTCTCAATTATCTGGCAATTTCAAGGACTTCTTGGGGGGTCAGCCTGCTTTCTTCTTTGTGAAATTAATCTTGTTTGACTTTAGGTAGTTGGGACTTAGTCAAACCACCACGTACGTACTGCGTGCCTCCTCATGGACAGTGTCACGCGATGGGTTGTCCGGGAAACAGAGACTATGGTCCGCAGGCAGGACATTTCTCTGGGAGCTCTTTGTGTCCACACCATGCAAGGGAGAACAGGAAAGGGACTGGGGAGAACAAGAAGTAGAGCTGGGATGCAAGTCCAAAGGCAGCTTTGGACCCTCTGATGCTAAAATGGCCCAACCTGACCAGGTTGTTCCAAACTGGTCTGAGGTGGCCAGACCTTTCATTTCCGCTTTGGTCACTGATGTGGTCCACCATGCGGGGCAGAAAAACCTTAGCAATGCAGGTCCTAGCAGCTGAGACAATATCTGAAAAGCCTTCTCTCTGAAGCACTCCTAGCAGCTGAGTAAGAACTCATCATAGGGAGATCTGTGAGGTGTGTTCATGGGCAAGCATTGCAAAAACACCCAGTGATAACAAAATAAATGAGATGTACTGACCTTCCAAACAAGGCTTCACAACGGAGAGAGGGGGGCACACTGAGGAACTTTATCAAGGGATAAATAATGCTTCTTGAGGCATAAAAATAATAGTCACTAATTATGACCTTAGCGATCATCCTGGAGAATGCTCATCCTTGCTGGTCAGTTTCTGACTTAGGGATGAAGCTGTACAGTGTTTCTGGATTTCGTGGCTCCTCTGTCCACAGAATTATCCCAGCAGGAACACTGGGGCAGGTTGCCATTTCCTACTCCAGGGGCTCTTCCCAACGCAGGGATGGAACTCAAGCCTCTTGCGCTTGTGCATTGGCAGGTGGGTTCTTTACCACTGCACCTCCTGGGAAGCCCCCATCGTGAATTGCACTGAAGATGCTGGTCATGGCAGCAGGTGTGTGAAGGCATGACTCACGCTGACGAGTCCACTTCCAAGGTGGCTCACTCCCAGGCCTGGCACGCGGGTGATGGGCATTGGGTGTGTACCTCTTCACAGGCCCACAGTGCGCCCACACAGCATGGCAACTCCCTTCCCCCAGAGGATGCGATCCCACAGAGGGGAACCGGAGCCACTTTGCCTTTGCTGACCTCATCTGGAGAGTCACACTCGGTCGTGTCAACAATATCCAACTAGCTGCTCAGGTTGGGCCAATCCACACTGGGAGCGGGCCACAGAAGAGGGTGAGTCCCGGGAAATGAGACTCACTGGAGAGGGACTTCCCGGGTCCAGTGGCTGAGAATCTGTCCTTCCACTGCAGGAGGAACGGCTCGATCCCTCGTGAGGAACTGAGATCCTGTGTGTTGTGCAGCATGGCCAAAAAACACATAAATAAAACCAGATTGAAAACAGAATCACGGGGTGCAGTTTTGGAGGCCGACTTCCACACATGAAGAAGGAGGCCACGCGACTTGTATTTCTTCATCAGAGCCAGCACAGAGGAAAATCACTGGTGATTTCCTTTTCTGGTTCTCCATGCCTGTCCCACAAGACCGAGCTGACATTCATGCAGTCAAAATGTGATGACATTTTACAAAATCATTCCAATTTCTTTTCTTTTCTTTCTTTTTTTTTTTGGCTATGCCATGTGGCATGTGAGATCGTAGTTCCCTGACCAGGGATCAAACAAACCCCTATCCCCTGCCTTGGGACTGTGGACTCTTAACCATTAGACAACCAGGGAAGTTCCCTAGTTTCCTTTTAGTAAATTAAACTGTGGTCAGCATGGAAAAATAATGCAAACAATGCATCTAAATAAAATTATACTTAGAATCTATATATTTTAAATTAATCTCTCAAAATTCTGACTCACAGAGAGGGTGGAACTGTCACTGAGTATCCACTTGCTTCATCCCACCGATTAAACCCAATGTTCACCCTCTTAGCAGGGTTCAGTGAAAAAGTCTAAGTTTCTTTGCTTTATATTCTGTATTTCATTAGTACAGCTCATGATAATGTATTAAGCATGTCTGTTCATGAAAAGAATAAAACATGACCTTTTATTTCAAATATATATTCTGTGTACAGACTTTTAATCAGTTTCTCAGCTGGGGACAGAATAGATATTTATGTTTTCTGTGACTTTATGATCTCAAATGGGAAACGTGAGGGTTACTTCCATATTAGAGTAGCAGTACTAACGTCTGTCTGCATAAGACGTTATGTCTTCCCTACCACGAAGGTGAGTCTTTGTTTACCTTTTGAAAATGCTTATCCAAGGGGCTGTGGGTAGCCATTGCCAATACAGAGCAGGCCAGCTGATCAGATAGCAGCAAAACTAATGAGAAGCATCATGGAAGTGACAGAAGATTAATTAAGCTCCTCCGGCCGTATTCTCGTATGGCTGTGCAGAGCTCCTTTGGGCACCGCCGCAGTTAAATGGCATTCATGGTGGCAAATACTGTAGATTTCCAGAACTGACACTTCTGAGTCAAGGGTAAAAATCACATTCAGTCATTTTATCCACCACAAAGATCAGAGATGAGCCCTTAGGATTGTTACTACGTTTCAGCCAAGCCAGGATGGAAATTGAGACATAATTAAAAGAATGCTGAAACTGTAATATTTTGTTTTCCATTTACACATTTCCTTTATGTGTTTTAGACTTTTTGACAGAGGGAGCCAAACACATTTCCATCTACAGCATTTGACTACAGGCACAGAATTAAGTACACTTGGGAACACTTTCAATTACTTTGTGAATTCTTGCAACGTTGGGCGCACTGCACAGTCCTTCTGCTCACTCTGTATAGTTATTATCACGGTGTATATATAAAAATGGAATGCCCATGACCTAAAGCATCCAGATTTACTCGAGCTGTACTCAATTTATCTTGAAAGATCTTTTTTATTTTTGGAAAGCAAAAGACAAAATTCAATATGATGTTGTTTTCTTCTTCCATTTGGTTTGCAGGCACATTTGTTGTGGGGCTGGGTGGGGAAAGGGCTGATCCTCAAATTGCTGCCCAGGAACCATAAATGAATTTTATTTTAAGAAAAATTGGAAACCTCTGGAGTATATAAGATCTTTCAACCTGCTATACAAGATGATTTAACTCATGTTAGGGTGTCACCAAATATCTTGGGAAGCATAGTATTACATTTCTGTCCTTGGAAGCACATTGAGGTTCATTCACATATTCATTCAGGAAACACTTCTTGCATCATGATTCAAATTAAATTCAAAAAGCTTTCGTCTGGGACATGAGATCACATCCAGCACGGACTCTGTTTCCTTCTTTGGCTTCATTTGCATGAACATATTTCATGAAGCTTTCTCTTGAATGCTCTTATTTGTTCTTTGTCTCCCAGACACATCATTCTCAATTCCACTCTTGCATTATATCCTCTGCCAATTATTTTTGCATTTTACCCATCCCAGCCACTAATAAAGATTGAGTTTAAGTGCCTCCTGTTCTCTTCAGCTTTCCAGGTTTGCCTTGAAGCCATTACAGTTTCGTCTTTTATCAAACCTTCACGTGTGTGCCCAGAGTTTTCATTTACTATTTACGAAGTACTGCCTTTGTTTTTACTTATTATTATTATTTTTGTATAAAATCATCATCTTCTTAAATAAGACACCAAATGCTTGAAGGAGCAGAGCAGTAGCTTAAATATTTCAGTTCAGTGTCCTGTTATGTAGACTCTTCACTTATAATTTTTTATCAATGATGATAATGGTTATAATAATTTAACCTACTATGAGTAAGGCACCAAACTAGGGGTGTCCATTGATTTTTGAAGAAAATATTTAGATAAATATAAATACATAGGTAGATATAAACCTTATAAAACTAGATAAAAACATGAACATGTTCCTGGTGGGCTTAGAAGTGGGAAAAGAGAAAATACAAAGAAAGAGAGACGTGGCAGGGAGGTAAGCTGAGCGCCTTCAGAGAGGGAGCCTGTGATGCGCCTGTTGCAGGGGGTCAGGGCTCTCAGTCAGTCAGGGAGTATGCTCTGATAAGCGCCACCGGGAAGAGCAGCTGGGTTTTGATTAGCTTTCCCCGAGTCCCCCTCTGCCTATACTTTTGTTCTTGACTCCAGGAGTCCTGGGCTCCCTATTGGGCTCCTGACCTGCTCGCCCACACCTCTGGTCTGCCTCTCGCCTCCCACGCCTCTGGTCTGTTTTTTGCCTCCTGGCTGACGAGTCTCTGGGTGCTGGCCCGCCTTTCCTCCGTCTCCGGGATTCTCTCTCCCACTGAGGCGGCTCGTGGTGTCTCCTCCTTGCCTGTGTAGTTCTGATACTCACCTCCAGTCTCAGCAAAGGCTGCAGCTTCCTCAGGCATGGGTGTTGATGGGATGCTCCAGTCACTAACCCGAACTGCCAAATCCTTGGCATGCATTTCTGCTATATTCTGGGATATGTTAAAATGCTAAAGGAATTAATATTTATCTATTTTTCCATGACCGCAAAATGCCTTCATTCTACTTTAGGAATACTGATAACTGGAGCAGTTATTGAAATGCGTGCATGCTTTGTACTTAGCCGTTCAGTTGTGTCCGACTCTGTGTGACCCCATGGATGTAGTCCACCAGGGTCCTCTGTCCATGGGATTCTCCAGGCAAGAATGCTGGAGTGGGCTGCCATGCCCTCCTTCAGGGAATCTTCCCCACCCAGGGATCGAAACTGCATCTCCTGCATTGCCAGTGGGTTCTTCACCTGTTGAACCATAAATGCACTGTAATAAAGTTACACAAATAGTGTTTGGAAATGTCTTAGGGAAACATGAGTCAGAAATAAGCCCAGGGAAGACTTCTTAGAAAACAAAGTGTCTTAGCTGTTTTGAGTGATGAATGTAACTTGACACTTAAAGGAGAATAGGAAAGGACATTCCTGGCAAAATACAACCATATTCTCAGCTTCCCAGGTGGCGCTAGTGGTAAAGAACCCACCTGCCAATGCAGGAGACATAAGAGCTTCAGGTTCAATCCCTGGGTTGGAAAGATCCCCTGGAGGAGGGCCTGGCGACCCACTCTAGTATTCTTGCCTGGAGAATCCCATGGACAGAGGTGCCTGGTGGGCTACAGTCCACAGGGTCTCAAAGAGTCAGACACGACTGAAGCAACTTAGCATGCACACATGTATTCTCGGTAGAATCAGGATGGTGCATCATATGGAAGACTTTTGAGATATTCATTCATTCAAATAATAAATTAATGAAAATGAATATTTATTGCATGCCTCCTATTGTTGAGACACTTTTGAGGCACTGGTGCAGCATGAACATGGTGGATATACCCTGCCCTCAGGCCATTCTACTGCAGATAAAGGAGCAATAAACTATAACCAGTGAACGAATGAGATGGAGGAGGCTGTAAGTCTTCCTCTGCATGAGACAAAGGTAGAAGAGGTTTCAAATCCTACCGGATAGACTAAGCTGTGGAAATCCCAAGAATGCAAGCCCTGGAGACTCTGTATTTTCATCGATTGTACCTCAGCACCTAGAACAGTGTTTGGCACATGAGTGCCCAGTAACTATTTTTTTGAATGAGTAAATATGCCTAGGTCATAGCCACCTCCAAGGTTAAGGATTCTAAGAAGGTTCTCAATGCCAGTTAGTAAATCTTATTAAAAAAAAAAAAAAAAGCCCCTGTTAACTGATCACACGTACAAGGGCTTTATTAGAGTTCTTGGAAGTTATGAAAATTCAGACATTTAGAATTTTAGAATATTTTAGTATTTATAGAATTTTTATCCTTATCACAATATCAATACTTCTTTTACTATGGGATATTAATTTTCCATACTAAGGTCCCTAAGCATTTAATTTCAGTGGAAGCATCAAGTAGAAATAAAGGAGTAAAAATGATTTAGGAGTTTGTAGTTGTATCTATACAATCTAAAAAAAATCTGATCACTATACTACATGGATCCATTGAACCAGTCATTTGTTCATAAATTACTTATTTCTTCACTTTTCAAACTGTTTTGACATTGGGTGGTGGTGTGTTAGACAGAGGCAAGCTCAAGCTTAAAATAAATAGCCTTCCATCAAATGTCATTCATATGTCAACGAATATCCATTCAACAGATTATTGTGCTTTCAACAAACATTCCATCATCTGATACCCACACATGGGCCTCTTGCATGTGTAATTCTCCAGGGTTCATTGTTAACCCTACTTTGCTTTTCCATCTATATTCCCTTGAAGGTTTCACCTGGTCTCATGCATTTAATCACCATTTATAAGATTATGACTTTTTAATTGGAAAATATAACTTTATTTCTTTATTGCATTTTTCTCCTCTCTTTTTTAAAAAATTGAAGTATAGTTGATTACAATGTGTTAGTTTCAGGTGTATGGCAAAATGATTCAGTTATACATACATATATACGTAACTGAATCAAGTGTGCATGTTATATATGTATTCATATAAAGATTCTTTCTTGTTACAGGTTATCACAAAATATTGATTATAGTTCCCTGTTCTGTACAATAGACCTTTGCTAGTTATCTATTTTATATATAGAAGTGTGTATGTATTAATCCCTTACTCTTAGCTTGGTAATCAGAAGTTTTTGTTTCTATGTTTGTGAGTCTATTTCTGTTTTGTAAATAAGTTCACTATAAGTGTTGAAAAGCGTGTGGAGAAAAAGGCACCCTCCTAAACTGCTGGTGGGAATGTGAATGCATGCAGCCACTATGGAGTTTCCTTCAAAAGCTAAAAATAGAGCTACCATATGGTCCGGCAGTCCCACACCTGGGCACATGTCCAGAGAAAACCATAATCTGAAAAGATATACCCCCCGCCCCCGATGTTCACTGCAGTACCGCGTGAAGGAGCCGAGCCACGGAAGCAGCCTTGGTGTCTGCTGACAGCGGGGTGGGCAGAGCAGATGCGGTGTACATGCAAGACGGAATACTAGCCACTAAAACGAGTGAAGTAACGCCATCTCTAGCGGCATGAATGGACCTAGAGATTATCACACTAAATGAAGGAATTCAGACAGAAAAAGACAAAGATCATATGACATCACTTATATGTGGAATCTGAGCAAATGATTCAAATGACGAATTTAAATTTAAATATGAAGTTCAGGCATCACCCCTGAACTCCAGTCACATAAGCCAGACTTCCAGGGAACATTTTCACTTGAATACATAAGAGGGCTCAAATGAAATGTGCTCCACATTGCCTGCCTTCTAACTCCCACCCAAACGTGTTTCTCCACAGTCTTCTTATCAGCTAGTGGAAATTTCATCTTCCAATTGCTCAGGCCCCAAATTTCAAATAATCTGTTCTTCTTTTTTTTTTTTTCTTTTCCATCACTTTCCCAACTCATCAAGAAATCCTACTGACCCACTTTGTCATATGTACAGATTCAAATCACTTTTTACCTTCTCCACTGCTTCTGTCCACTCCAGATTGCCATTTCTTTCTATATTATTACAAAGTCTTCCTAAAGTTTTCCTTTGCTCCCGTTTATCTATTCTCCATACAGTAGCCATAGTGAACCTGTTAAAATATGTCAAAGAATGTTGCTCCAAAGGCATTCTATATAAGTCAGAATAAGAGTCTAAATTCCTATGATATGGCCTACCAAATTCCTGGTGAATTAGGTTCCATGTGACCTGTTTGACTTCAGTTATTAACATCCTGCTTAGGACCTCCTTCTGCTCGAGCAGGTCTTTCTGCTCTTTCTTGTAACCCTCAGGCGCGTCCCCGTGGCCCTGTTACTGTCTTCAGTGTTCTTTATCTATCGTCTAGTGAAATGTATGGCATGACGTAGACCTTCAAAAGATACTGACTTTATTCAATAAATATAGAATGAATGAACAGATAAATAATGAATTTATTCATTAAATGCTGATCTGTATTAGGTCTTGGAGATTAAAATAAAGAAGATCACCCCCTTTCACTTAGGAGATGGAGAAGGAAGGGGAAATTCCCACATTGTTTAAGTGCTGACGCAGGAACTAGAAAATATGCTGCATGAAGAAGAAGTACCAGTACTTCATTCAGTCTTGAGGTTATGAAAGGTTCTCAGCAGAAATAATCCTTACCCATAGACACAGAGGTTGAATAGGAGTTGTTAGGTAAAGAGAGGAGGAAAGAGGAATAAAGTCTTCAGGGGACCTCTAGATGGAATGGGCTGGGGTGAAACTTGAGGAGGGGAAAGCGTTCACGGTAGCGGCTTTCCCGGGGCTGGTTGTGAAAGGGCCTACGTGCCGGGGAGGTGAAATAGACGGTGAGCAGTCTGGAGCAGGGGGTGACTTGATCACATTCATTTAGAAAGATGATAATGGATCTATTATGGAGAATGGGTCGGACATGGGCAAGCCTGGAATAAGGAACACTGGATAAAATTTTCTTGCTGAGATATAAATAAGAGATGACAGTGGACAAAACTAAGGCTCCGGGAGGCAGGGGAAGACTCCACCAGCGATGTGACGCCAGCGCTAAATGGCCGCGGCGTTCAGCCTTGAGAACCTGAGAAGCACAGCTCACAGACTGCAGTCTGCAGGACCACCTGGCGTCTGTACCGCCTGGAATTTAAGAATAGCAGCTGCTAAGCATGGGTGCATACGTGCTCAGTCGCTTCAGTCATGTCTGACTCTGCAAACTCCATGGACGGTAGCCTTCCGGGCTCCTCTGTCCATGGGGTTCTCCAGGCAAGAAGACTGGAGTGGGCTGCCATGCCCTCCTTCAGGGCATCTTCCCCACCCTGGGGTCGAATCCGTGTCTCCTGCGTCTCCAGCACTGCAGGGGATTCTTTACCACTGCGCCCCTGGGAAGCCCTGCCAGTAGGTATAGACATACTGTTTGTGGAGTTGCTTTGCACCAAACACCATCAGCTTCAAATAAATGACTGTAGGCACATGGAAAAGCATGATGTTTTACACACAATACGGGTGCACGCAGTTGCGTTCATTCCTTCATTCCCTAATGTTGACCGAGTAGCAACAAGTACCACGAGCCCTTGGAAAGACGGTGGAGACAGCAACGACCAAACGCCCTCGTGTGTGACTTTCCAGTGAAGAGAGATCAAAATAAACAGATGCCCACAGTAGTGGCCGGATGGTGAGAAGGGCTTCGGAGACTCAGAGAGGAGCGAGGGGGTGAGGAAGAGCCGGGGCTGAACGCACAGAGAGAGAAAATGGGGAGACCGCACACAAACCCTGGAGTAAGACTTGGAGGAGACGGGAGAGCCGGGCGGGCAGCTCCCTGTGTATCTAAGCAGAGAGAAAATCCATGTCTTCCCTGAAGGCTTTCACTCCCAGTGTGAGACTGGTCTCAGGGCGTCTTTTGTCTTACCGGTGAGCGGTGTATTTCTACCTGGCGAGCAGCAACCTAGCAGGTCCCCTGCTCGGGACCTCTTGGCTCCTCAGAGGCTCCGAGGGACAGAAAGACTGTGGCTGTGAGTGCCGACTGCCCTGGGAGCCGAGAGCCGGCTCCCTGTCGTGGCTGGGAGGCACACGACCCCACGTCCAGCCAGCCTCAGCTGGGCCGTTATTTAGATGTCATTTTGTTTCCAGATAAAAACAGTCACATTTTTTCTTTATACACACAAAGTCACTTTAAAAGAAACACTAATAACTGTACAATGAAAATAAAAATCACTTGTTTTCCATCCAGAAATAAGCCACTCTGAGGTCTTGACATTCCAGATAACCCTGAAATGCAGGTGGGTGGGGCATGCATGTTTAAATAAAGCAGACACCCTCCTTTTTTTGAACAGAATTCCCCTGTATGAACGTAGCATTCAGTTGCTCCCAGATGCCATACTCTTTCAGAGGCTACAGGCGGCTCTCTCAGACCCTGCAGAGGCTGGAATGTTCTAGTGCCTAATACTTGCTGCCTCTGTTTTCACAGCACGATGACAGATACACACATTTTTCTTTGACAGGCAGCGACATAATGAGATTGGAGAAGGCCTTTAGGTGAGTCATTATAAATGGGAAATTTAGAATTTATATATTTGAATAAAGAGCTCTCTAGGGACTTGGACATAAATTCAGCATGCAAACAGCAAGACAACTGTTCTGTACAGAGATTTACTGATGTCACTGAGAAAGTTGCCTAGATGTCTCTGTAATCATGATTATAATAGACACCTTTCGAGATCTCAGCTTGTAAGAAAGATGACATAAGTGAAAAGACCTTGTGACTGCAGAATGCCATGCAAATTCAAGAGTGTTGTTAATGATTAAAAACAGCCCTTTGCTGTCTTAAATCGCCTGCTTTAAAGGCAACAATGAACTCTCACACCTTCTACCTACAGAAAGTCAAAAGGACCAAGAACGCGAACATTGCCCCTCGGCGCCCCCTAGCGCGCGTGGGCCGTCAGGACAGCCGCCGAGCTTCGTGAAGAAGCTCGACCACAGATGGTTCTCCTGCCTGAGGGAAAGGCCATTAATTGTACTTTTGGACGCCTTCCATCTGTCCAAAAGGAAAAGCACTTATGTTTTCCTCAGGAATTTCTTGTAACATTCTTTTTAGTTTTAAATTAAAAATAGGAGAAGGAAAAGTAAATATTCTTTACTATTGACATTTTCTTCCTCCAAATTGCTTTAAATGAAGAATACTTCTAAAAGAGCACCAGCAGATTTGTGCTGAGACTCACTCTAAAGTCTCTGATTTATGTATTATAACCTATTTGCATTCACCAACTCCATTGTCAGATTGCAGAGCAAGCTATTAGGAGCTTCAGCCTCTACTAATTCCAATATGCATTAAATCCACCGACCGATACGGAACTGTGCAAGGAAAGACCATGGAGTATTTTAGTATCACAATGTAGAAATATCCACTACCATGGCTGATCAAAACACCTTTAAAACATATCAAGTGTTTTCTTCCCTAGGCTACCACCGTTCTTTATCTTCAGTTTTTTTTTTCTCTTTGCATTTTCTTTTTTACATTCGTTTCCATTACGGCTTATCAATAATATCTTCGATTTTTACCTTAATAGATTTTTGTGAAAATGATTACGTTTAAATGGTCCAGTAGGTTAAGTTGGGTCTCAAAGACATGAGTGCTTATGAAGCTGAACTTGCTCTAAGGGTTTATTTTCTCTGCAGAGCGTTTAAGTATTAATCAGTACACCGTTCAGGGATTTCTTTCGAACATGCTTTTTTTAATGTAAGATGAGGACTGCAATTCATTAGACCATTGGAGGAGCCAGAGGCTTTGCTAAGCTTTGCCTCTCTTGACTGTTTGTCTCAGATTTAACAGGAGTGCGTGTGTGTGCGTGAATGTGTATTACACTCGTGACCCGAGTTGAATTATGCCATAATCTTGGTTATTTTTTAGGCTGAAATGTCTGTACCCTTTAGGGGTGAAGGGCCATTTCAGCCTCGGTGCCCTTCTGGTGCCCGCTCAGGGAGACACAGCAAATGCGATCTGAAAGTGCCAGGTGACTTTATCACCAGTTATTTTCCTGTACATTTCTCTATCAACCTAGCTCCACAAATACTCAAGAAATAAAGGTAACTCTTCTCCAGCTGCTGGGGTTCTGTGATCTGATCACCTCTCCGTGGAGACCTCTATTACCCTAGCCGTGGCCCCTCGAGTCTTTAGGGTGAACGTCACTGCCCGCAGCCAACCCTGAAGCCCCCGCCGCGGGGGTGCAGGCGCGGGGCACGGTCCCTCCCCACGCGCGTTCGGCTCGGGAGGGGCGGCTGGCTGCGGCGAGGACGCTGCCTTTCCCGCGGGAGGGCGGGGCGCGCGGGGGTTGAATTTCGCGTGAGGGCCCGACCTCGCCCCCCCGGCCCCCCCTCCCCGGTGGGGTCCCCCGCGCGCGCCTCCGCGGACGCGGGGCCCGTCCTCGCGCTCGGCGAGCCCCCCGCGCGCCCCCGGGGCTGCAGGCCGGTCCGGGCGTCGCAGGCGCGGGCCGGGGGCGGGGTGGGGGCGGCCGCCCGCCGCGCTCCGGGCCCTGATGTCACAGGCGCGGCGGGGACACCGCGAGGCGGAGCCGGCGGGCGGCGGGGATGGGCGGCGCGGGCGCTCGCTCCGGCCGCCGGGGACCGCGGGCCGCGGGGGAGGCGGCGGCCTGAGCGCCCAGGCCCCGCGCGCCGCCGGGGCTCCGGCCGGGCGCCGGGAGACGCAGCATGTATCTCGGTGAGTGCGCGCTCCCACGGCGCCCTTCTGGGGGGCGGGGGCCGCGGCGGGAAGCCCCGGGATCCGTCCCGGTGACCCCCCCGCCGCCGGCGGGCACTGGGGGAGCGCCTTTGTGCCGCGCGCGGGGCCGGGCGCGAGGCGTGGGGGAGTCGAAGTTAGACGAGAGGAGAGCCGGGCGTGGGGGGCCCCAACTTCACCCGCCGCGTGTGCGCTGGGCGGACGCCTCAGGAGGGGAGGGCGGGGGGCGGCGTGGGAAAGTCCGGGGCGAACTTGCTGGGGTGCCAGGCGAAGTTGGTCCCACGGATGCTCCGGGAGCCCGGCCGTGCCCGCGGCTCAGAGGCGTGTCGGCGTGCCCCCGGTTCCGAGGAGGACGGGAGGACAGCCCTGGGTGCGCCCTGCCCGAGCCGCTCACAACAGCCTTTCTCCCCATTCCCGGTTTTCCACCGACCTCCGGCGCCTGGCACGGAATGCATAGTCTTTTAAACCTCTGGAGGGCTCGGAGCCGTTAAATGTGTGTGCAGTTGAGTTGCGTGCCGCGCTGGAAACCTCTCGCAGGTCTCCCCGGAGCCGCCTGCCTTTCGGGAAAGCATGTTCAGGCTGACTTAGAGCCGGGCTCGCCGGGGAGCGATGTCAGTGTGCTGGGAGCTGAGCGTTTGCACCGGAACGCGGCGCCTGACGGCCGCGGGGACGGCGGAGCCCTGCCCTGAACTGCAAGCCCAGGGTTAGACGGACACCCTGTCCTCCTCCCGGAGCTATGCTTTCCTTCTGTAAGTGCCATCCCGCGTCAGCACTGAAGGGTATCTATCCGATATTAACAAATCTGTGAGAGCCGCTAAGGCGCTGGAGAGGGAGTATTCCAAGGTGCGGATGCTCCGGGTGATTGGTTGACTTGCTTGAAATAATAAAGCTAGGGTCATTTTTCAGTTAAAGAGGCATTTGGATTAACTTGCGTTGGGGCAGTGTTGGTTTCTTGGGTGTTTATTTCGGTGTGTACTTATGTTGTTTGCTTGAGCCTTTGAAACATTTGCCAAAGTATGCAAAAGCTGACCGCTCTTTTAATTGTCTTGATCGCAGTTTTGATTTCCCTATAATTTGTGTCATATTAGAAAAGACGGCTTAAAAATAACTAACAATGATTTGAAGGAAAGGCTCGTTGCATAGCCAGATTTAAGCAGAATCCAGAGGTAATGCTCCAGGCTGTGATAGTAATAGAGGCGGTAAGCGTCTTGACTGGCGGTTCATAAAAGAGCAAGTGTTCACCGTGAGTATGTTTTTGATACCTGCAAAAGCTTGTAAAGACAACCTGTCTTTTGAATAAAATAACATTTTATCACCGGTAATGGTATTTAAGGGATGGAAAGGAAGATTATAATGTTAAAGTTTTCAGCCTCTTGCAGCAAGCCTGAGGTGATGGTGGTAAGGATGTAGCTCTAACCGGATCAGTAGTGTGGTCTCAAAGTAGTGGTCCAAAGGCCATCTGTGCTGTATTGGATTTTCCTGTGTCTCTTGGAGAAATATTCACTGGGCTAGTGCATATTGTTAACTGCATGATCGTCCAGCCGTCTTGTAAAGCAGGGTGATTCACAGGGCAATTAGTTTCACTGTGCAATGCAAGTTTATAATAGCTCACCCTGAAATGTGATGTCCTGCTTGAGATGAAATTGTATTCTTTTAAAGGCAAGGCTAAGGTTGTTCTCTGTGTTATGAGCACGGTTTGAGCTTACCATAATCCCCGCATGAGATATGTTTTTCTATTCTTGGAGAAAATCCTGTGTATTTAGGAATGCTGTTTCTTTCAGGTTCTGCCGTGCACCCCCTCTCTCAAGGAACTTGGGGAACACCCCTGTCTGTCGTGACATGTGTGGTCCATTATCTCGGGCCAGGATTGACAGTGCAAGCCAGGCGTGTTAAGATTCAACAGCATTTTAATGTTGTACCTCCCAAAGAGTGTGAATACATGCATGCAGGCACACACGTGTATTTACGTGTATGCAGCTGTTTCAGGGCATTTTTTCAAAACAGTGCTTTCACTTTGCTGTTTGGCTACTCGTGACTGTCTTCTTCACGTTTCAACTGCCAAGTGTTTATCAAGTAGGGGAGGACGGGGACAAAGGGAAAGCAGGGCGCATTCTCCGGCCTTCCTGGTGATTTGTGGGAGTGAGGTCGAGGTGGCAGAAGTCTTTTCTTGTGTCCCCAGCAGGGAGTGACCAAGAGCAGGGTGATGCTGAAACACCCAGGGAACTGGTATGCAGGCAGGATATTTACTTCCCATGTAAACCATCTGATTCATCAGTGGTGCTCCCCTGCCACCCCCTTTCAGATATGATGGAGGACTCATTGCCTGGACACACTGGCCCGCCCTCTGCCCCTCTGGAGACCCCCTTCCCCTTAGTGGATGGACACCCGGACCCTGTGTTTCTCAGTTAGAATCAGCTGTGTGCGTGCATGTTGGTGGAATCTGTACTATTTCCAGTTCTCCAGAATAGCTCATGTTTTGAGTGTGTCTCAGACTCACGAGACTAATGGATTCTTTTACTGACTTCAGCCTCACTCTTATCTCCTATTGAAATTTTAGTGCTGTGTTTTCAATAATTGTGCGTTTGCACTCACCGTGCTGTGATTTAAGAATTTGCTGTTCAGTCACCGTGGATACTTTTGTTACTTATTCTATCGATCTTGCATTCATTACTGGGAGTTAAGAATCAGGTTCACCCATAAGAAAGGAGGGAGGAAAAATCCCAGTCAGCCAAGCGGGTTGGGATTTACTGTAAAAGCAGGAGAAATATCAGGAAGACTTCTAGAGAAGTTACTCTCCTCACTCCCAGGAATATTTGACATACTTAAAAGTGATGTGTGCCCAGGATGAAGAACCATTAATATCTGGTCCTGGAATAGGGAATTCCCTGGGGGTCCAGTGGTCAGGCACTTTGCCTGCGGAGGGCATGGGTTCGATCCCCAGTCAGGGAACTGAGATCCCACAAGCTGTATGGACAGATTAAAAAATGTTACAATTGCGATCCTCAGTTTGCAAATGAGACCTAGCGACAGTGAATTAATTAAAATAATAATAATAATAACAACTGATCCCAGGAATAAAAGCCAGTAGCTGAGAGGCTCCCCCAGATGAGGGCGGAGGTTGGGGGTGTTGTGAGTTCCGCAGGCCCACCCTGTGCCCACAGGTGACAGTGAGGTCGGGGCGGCGGCCCAAAGGGCAGGCGCGTCTGCAGGAGGCGGAGGCCGTCCGCCAGCCCTGTGGCTCCAGGTCTGACTCATCATCACCCCTTTTCCATCCTCCCCGCGCTCTTCTCCGGGGCCGCAGTAATGAGCGGCCGCCTGTCGTGTCCCAGGGCTTTGCCATCCGCAGAGAAAGTGGGAGACTTCTGACACCGAGGAGACTCTGTGTGGCCGGAGGTCAACCAGACGGAGACCCCGGGGAGGTCACTGCCAGGCAGGGCCGGAGGCTTACTCCCTGAGGGACCTGCCTCGAAAACAAGAAAGGATGCACCTTCAGCAAGTGAGCAGAACTCAGAGGCAAACAGTAGAGCTCACTCTGAATGCTGTTATTGATGGCATAGTCATTAAACCCAGAGAAAAAGGGCGAGCAAAATTTAGAAAGTGCGAACCAGCCATTCAAGTTCAGCAGAGGTGTTAATTATGGATCAGCTGTCTCCCTTCAAATGCTTTAGAAACACAAGAAAAAGACCCGAGTGGTGTGCCTCTCATAATAAGGAATACTTAATGGAGGAAGCTTTCGATATAACAGCTAGGAAAAAAAAAATCTCACAGGAAAATTGTAGACCAGGAGCCTGTTTCCCTGCCTATGAGACACCTCCGTACACTGTCAGAGGAAGGACTCAGTGTTTCCCCTGGGATGTGTAGAACATTCTCTAGTCAGCATTTACACTTTTGCTTGTGGTTGGCCATCAAGTTTCACCTCCAGAGCAGTATGTTAGAAAAACAGGTAAGCAGCAAGGTTACGAGGAATGAGATGAGCAGAAAACAGCAGGCAGCAGAGAAAAGCCTTCCTCTTTCTGAGCGTTTTCAGTGGAAACATTTAACTCATGCCAATTAGTTTGCACTGAGTGATCTGTTTCGGGGATTAGGTCCACCTGAGTTGCTCAAACACACTGGACAGATTTCTATTTTCCTAGGCTTCCAGGGGAGAGGATAATTCAGGAGGGAATTCGTGAGTCCAGGTTACCCTTTTTAAAGTTTGAAGTCATTACCACTGTGTGTTATTACAAATGCTTCTAAATGACATGCAATCAATTACTACATAACAGGGGTGGAGAATGTGGCAGGTGAATAGTAACTCCCCTGAGAGTCGAGCTACTTCTTTTCCAGAGTCATATGACTTTCTCATTTCCAGGAACCAAATTTCAAGTATGATCAGGATGTCAGTAACATGGATTCTTTATTATGACCCTTACATTTTGAGCTGAAGTTTTGTTTTTTTAGGACCTTCTTAGTGGCTGTAATTATATGGAGATGAGATGGGTTTATTTAAGGGATGTGTTCCAAATTCATGAGATAATGATGACTCGCAAAGTCACCCTTTTGTGGGTGGCACGATTGTTCCAAGAAACAAATGAAAAATTTAAATTAGTGGTTTCTGACTTCTATTGCAATGTATTTGGTCACAGCTGCTTTTGACTGAAACCTCCCATGATACCACCAGATGAGTTGGCTAGTGTGTGTGTGTGTGTTTAGGGGGGGTGGTGGTGGTGAGTGTGTGTATGTGTGTGTGTGACTATGTGTGTGTGTGGTGTGTGTGTGTGTGTGTGTGTGGCGTGTATGTGTATAGTGTGTGTGGTGTGTGAGTGTGAGATGTATGTGTAGTGTGTGTTTGTGTGTGATGTGTGTGTGTATGTGGGGGGTGTGTGTGTAACACTGGAGCATCAAATAGTGCCTTGTTATATAAATACCCCGGCATTTATTTCTCATTCACATCTTTTGTAGATTTCTAAATCTTTTCACATCCTTTGCAAGGCAAAACTTTAAGAATTGATTTAATAAGATGGATATGAAACTATATTTTGAGCACAGCTGGCTTTCAAGTTTATCAACCATTATATACCTTAGAAGTTTTTAAAGTCAAGTCACAAGGATAATTTTTGTGGCCTCTCCTGGTTAAGAAAGAGTGATGCTTGTATAAGCAGAAAACTATTTTGACTTTGACCTTGAGAAAGAGCTGTTTCGATTTGTGTTACACTATGAGAAACGTCGAAAAACAGAGGTCAGTCACTGCCCTTTCTCCGTGTGTCTCTCTTTAAAGAAGTCATTACATATCATTTCCCATAAAGATTAGTTTTGCAACAGAATTTCACACATGATTGGTGGCATTAAGAGAAAATACAGCCTAAGAGGTGACTGGAAATATCAAAGCTTAAAGTGGTTGAGATCATGTTTGAACCAAATTGCTAGGGTTGAAAATAGGAAGACGCTTTGCTCTGTTGCAGCGTCAAAATTCTTATAAAGCAGCTGGAAGTCGGCCTCCTTTGAGTGTGAACTCCAGGCTTGCACAGCCTTTAAAACTGAAGGCTTTTCCGTGAAACTCTCTGGATTCTGACACCTGGAACGCACATGAAGCTGCATCAGAGTGCTGAACGGCAGGCACTGAGCCTCTTCTTCTTAACCTTTAAGTTTATTTTTCTCTTTTGCCCAGTTGCAATAATCCTATTTCTGTAAGTTGGGAGGAAGGAGGCAAGTTACCTGGTCAAGGTCACAGGGAAACCAGCAGCAGCGGTCTGGGCTCCAGCGATGCCATCCGCCCCGAGCACCAGGGTGCTGGAGGGAGGTGGGGACTGCGGCCAGGCCGGGCTCAGGCCTTGGGATTGCAAGATGGACCGGGCCTTGGAGACCAGAGAGGGAGGGAGTCCACTTCTTCAGTGGATCCAGAAGGCCGATGTTCTCTAGCGGAGCTGGTGTCTGTGTGTTGACAAGAGAAACACACCTCTCTGATTCTGAAATGGAAGCTGCTTTTTTTTCGATATGTCAAAGCCAGGACTCATCCTTAGAAATTGGATCTTTAAATAAATGTATGGAATTCCACAGCCTCTTTTCTTTTGGTTTGCTTCTTTCTTCATGGGACTCTGCAGTGTAAAAAGGAGAGGGACAGAGCTACAGAATATTGAGGCTAATGTTCTAATATGTTGGAAGAACACGTGAAATCCTCAGATGAGATGATAGAATTGTTCTATTGTCAGTCTACCTGGTCACAGCATCAGTTCTCAGCTGCATCTGTCTCCTAGGTGCTTGCCCCAGATGTTGGCATCCTCTGGCCTTGGGGCTGGGATAGGCAAGGAACCTCCTTATGCATAGGCAACCAGAAGTGCCCGGGGGGGGCCACCAGTTTTGAAAATTGCCTTTTGTTAAGGCTGGGCAAAGTGGAGATAATCCTCCTGCTGTTTGCAAGGCTTTCATAAAATTGTTCTTCACACTTAAAACCTTTTTCATACTCGTGCGTTTTGCTGATGAAGGAACCCACTTGTGGCAGATTGCTCTGAGGATAAAAACACGAGAGTGAACGTAAACGTACTTTAATAAACAGGATCCTTGTAGAGAAATTTGTATTTTTTAATGTGCATCTACATTATGCTTTTTTATCCTCAAAATGACCCATTGCAGGAGGTAGACAAAATACAATTATTCATATTTTTAGATGAGGAATCTGAGCCTCAGATGGCTGAAACAACTTTCTCAAGGTCACATGTGTCAAGGCCAAGACTCCGATTCATGGCTTTGGAGCCGATTTCAATGTCTTTTTCTCTTTACAGCAGAGCATGGAGCAATAATTTTATGAATGGAAGACTATTTATAATAATGCTAGAGTGAATGTTCCAGCTAATTACTAAAGATATGAATACAAATGACTGAGGTCTAAGATATATTTGTGTTTTGACTTTGTGGAATCACAATAACAGAAACCTGAATTTAATTCACACTTTTATTTATTCTGCTTTTTTTTTTTTTAACATCAAATAATCAGAAAAAGTCAATTGAGAGGCATGAATTGACTTCTGGCAAGACCCAGACTTTCTACTGCTACAGTGATTCCAAAGTACTGTTGGATATTGAGGCTTGTATTCATTATGTGTTAAACATACCTGCTGTTTCACAATGTAACTCAATTCTTGCAGAAATGATACAAGTCATTTGTGCTACACACTTTGATATTTACAACATTATTTCCAGTGTTTGTTCAAGATAAGAGTCCCAACCTGGTCATTTCCCACAACTGATAAAGAAGCAAAAATGACCCTGTTAGAATTTCAGCTGTCCCATTTACTGGCTCTGTGTTCTTGGGCAAGTCACCTCACATTTTGGTGTCCAGTTTGTTACTTTGTGTTTGTGTGTGTGTGTGTGTGTGTGTGTGTGTGTGAACAGAGAATAATGCTAATATGTTTCCTACAGTTCTATTTTGAGGACTAAAATATACAGCCATATAAAAGTGCCAATCCCCAGAAGTCTGAGGTGATCCATTGTCAGTAACATTTGACTCTTTCTTGCTTTTTCCCTCTATGTCCACCCCCCTGTGCAAATGTATGAAACTTGAAAAAAGACTGATGAAATCTTTTAGGGTCAAACAGAAAACAGGTCCCGTGCCAGCTAGTGTGCCAAGAAGGACTTAGTGCCGATCGTTTGTTCTGTGGGTGAAGCAGCTGAGAAGCCCTTCCAGGAGGCGGGAGGCGCCCAGGGCTTAGTGACAGTGGGAAACGGGGGCTGTGAGATGGGGAGAGGGGAGGGGGTCCTGGAGGCCAGCAAAACGGGGGCTGTGAGATGGAGAGGGGGGAGAGGGGTCCTGGAGGCCAGCAAAACGGGGGCTGTGAGATGGAGAGGGGGGAGAGGGGTCCTGGAGGCCAGCAAAACAGGGGCTGTGAGATGGAGAGAGGGGAGAGGGGCCTGGAGGCTAGGACCCTGGGCTCCTGCTTGGGCCGGAGCGAGACCCTGGGGACAGGGGATTCAGCCTCAGGCACAGAGGGGGCATGTCCTGACCCCTCCTCTGAGCCCCCTCTGGAGCACCGCCTCCACCTCCTGCTGGGGCCTCAGAAGGCAAAGCATCTGCCTGCAAAGTGGGAGACCGGCTTCCAACCCTGGTTGGGAAGATCCCCTGGAGAAGGACATGGGAGCCCACTCCAGGATTCTTGCCTGGAGAACTCCATGGACAGAGGAGCCTGGCGGGCTGCAGTCCATGGGGTTGCGCAGAGTCGGACACGACTGAGCGCCCTCACTTCCTCTTCTCTCTTTTCTCATCGGTGGAATCCAGAGGCCAGCAGGCAAGGCCACCTGGGCAGTGTGTCCTGCACAGACCGCATCTGGGTGGTCCTGGAAGAGCTTGAGACGGATCTCAGAGCAGACTGGCCAGGGACCCGGAGGGAGAATGCGAGTAGCTCTTTATTTATTTGTTTTATTTGCACAGGAGTGTAGTTGCTGTACAATGCTGTGTTCGTTTCTGTTGTTCGGCAAGGTGAACCAGCTGTGTGTATACATGTATCCCCTCTCTTTTTGGGTTTCCTTCCCATCTAGGTCAGTACAGAGCACTGAGTCGAGCTCCCTGTGGTATACAGTAGGTGCCTGTTATCTATTTTATGAAAAAGTGAAAGTGTTAGTCACTCAGTGGTGTCTGGCTCTTTGCGCCTGTAGACTCTATGCTGCTGCTGCTGCTGCGAAGTTGCTTCAGTCGTGTCCGACTCTGTGCGACCCCATAGACGGAAGCCCACCAGGCTCCCCCATCCCTGGGATTCTCCAGGCAAGAACACTGGAGTGGGTTGCCATTTCCTTCTCCAATGCATGAAAGTGAAAAGTGAAAGGGAAGTCGCTCAGTCGTGTCCGACTCTAGCGACCCCATGGACTACAGCCCACCAGGCTCCTCCGTCCATGGGATTTTCCAGGCAAGAGTACTGGAGTGGGGTGCCATTGCCTTCTCTGTGTGGACTCTATACATAGTATCATAGGGCATGTACGTCAGTCCCCGTCTCCCTGTTCCTCCCCCAGTCCCTCCCTCTTTCCCCCTTGACCTCTATACTTTTCTTCTCTGCATCTGTGTCTCCACTTCTCTTGTCTCTGCAAAGATATTTCAGATATCAGTGTGATGTTCCTTGGGGGAGCTGCAGGTAGGAGGGAAGGGAATATAGGTGAAGGGCATTCAGCAACTCCTCACCAATCCTCTGCATTCAAGTTCCTCCTTTGTCACTTTCGGCTACTGTAGCATCGGACAGACTAGTGGATCTCTCTCTGCCTCAGTTTTACCGTCTATACAGTGGGTTAAAGGCTCCATCTGACAGAGAGATCCTGTCCGAGGTTGAAATAAACTTCATAATCTGCAAAGCACCATATGAGTGGGCCCTGGCATGACGGTGCGAAAGACAGATGGATCACAAAGACAAGAATGGGGGCTGCCCTGGGTGCTCAGTGGTAACGAACTTGCCGGTGACCCCTGACCCGAGAAGATCCCACGTGCCGTGAAGCAGCTAAGCCCTGTGCCACAGCCGGGGACCCGCAACCACTGAGGCCGCGGGCTACGGCTGCTGAGGGTCCTGCTCTGCAACGAGAAGCCCATGTAACAGGGAAGACCCAGCACAGCCAGAAATAAATAGATAAAGAAAATTAGAGGAAGACAAGAGTGGAGTTTGAAGAAATAACAGTTTGGAAATACATGCTGAGTGATGCCGGTTAGCATCCCCTCGGAGTATCTGGGGTCACTGAGAAAGGGAGCAGGTGGTTACCCCTCAGGCAGCCGCTGATCCTCTGGAGCTGAGATTCCACCCAGGCCACTGCTGATCTGATGTAACAAAGGGAAATGTTAGGAGCAGAGGCAGGAGAGAGATGAGCAGGCCAGGAAATCTCTATTAGGGCTCCATGCCCCGTGTCCCTTCCTGCCCGAGACTCTAATGGGGACGGACACATTGAAAGCTGAGGGAGTTTATTAATAGTTGCTTGGGACACGAAGAGGGATTTGGTATCGATTTTTTTTCCTATCCTTCCCTGTGTCCCTGTGTTGCTTGACTTTTAAACACGGCTTTCTTTGGCTGACTGGCTGTTCTATTAGGAAAAAAAAAAAGGAAGGCCCAGCATTCTCCCCTCTTGGATGGGTCTGTTAGCATCGCTCTCAAAGCTGGGTCCCAAAGCCTCGCAACCCTTTATAACATTCCGTGCCCTTGTGTGGTCACGTGAAGGTAACTGGCGGGGAGTGTGGCCCCGTGATGCCCAGCCTGGTAGGCACGTGCTCACCACATGTGTTTCCGTTCGCAGCCCCAGGAAGTGTGGGCTGTCTCTCACATCTGTGGGGGTTCTTGGGAGCCATGTCCTAAGGAAGCTCTATCAGTTAAATGGTGCATTAGAAGTAGATGGCTTAAAACGTGTTCTTTTTCCTTAAAAAAAAAAAAAATGTTGCATAAGATCCTGAATACTAACCTTCTGGCAAATTAGTTCTTTTTTGGCACTGTTGCCTGGTTTTTCCTAACTTTAAAATGCTTCATGGGACTTCCCTGATGGTCCAGTGGTTAGGACTCCCCACTCCCAACATGGGAGACACAGGTTTGATCCCTGGTAGGGCTTCCTCCGTGGCTTAGGGGTAAAGAATCTGCCTGCAATGCAGGAGATGCAGGAGACAAGAGTTTGATCCCTGGGACGGGAAGATCCCCTGGAGAAGGAAATGCCAACCCACTTCCGTACTCTTGCCTGGAGAATCCCAGGGACAGAAGAGCCTGGTGGACTACACTGCATGGGGTCACAAAGAGGTGGACACGACTGAAGCGATTGAGCACAGGGAAACCAAGCTTCTGCATGCTGCATGCGTGGCCTGGCCCAAAAATGAAAAGTAGATGCTTAATAAGGGAGCCGCTGGTGGCCTGGTGGTTAGCATTCTGGGTTTTCACCACCATAGTCCAGGTTCAATCCCTGGTCAGGGAACTGAGATTTCATAAGCTGTGTGGCGCAGCCAAAATACATAACAACATAAAATAAAGTATAATAAAATGCTTAATAAGTAAGGACATTACCGTGAGAATCCTAAGCAGTGGACTCTATGGAGCTCTTGGTGTCCTCGGGGAATTCCTCAGCCCCTGTTCGTGGCAAGCAGTGCCCCAGCTGGCTGAGGAGGGAATGTCCAGGAGCATGGATGCCTGCTTTGGTGCCAGACGCTGGCATGAGTTACTTCATTGGCACCTCACCACCGTCCTCAGAGGCTGCCCGGGGGTCTGGGTGCTGGCTGCACCGAGGAGTCCCCTGGGGACTCTGGAATGATGCTCCAGTCACGGCCCTGTGGCCGTCGGATGACGTCTGCTTCTCTGGGGTGGGCCCAGCACCTGCCTTTCTTCTGGAACGCCCCAGTTGATTCTGAAGGATAGCCAGGTTGAGAGCCGCCGAGATGGGTGGTTCATAGACTGCCCTCTGCACCCCAGGAGTGCCCAGCTGGCTGGGTCACCCTGGCATACGGGTCAGGACCCCACGGCAGGTCAGTCTGAGTCCAGAGCCTGTGTTCTCCACCCTCAACAGGCTGCTTTCATGGAAGGAAGTCTGCCTGTGGCCTGAGGTCTGGACCCAACTGCGAGCGGCTTTGTGCTGCCCCCTGCTTTCTAGGTTGGTCCCTAGGGATGAGCCCTCCCTCTCCTGCCCTTGGGGCCCCTTGTAGAGCTGGCGCCCCAGAGAGCTCGCGCCCCAGAGAGCTCCATGCTGTGCTCCTTGAGTCAGGGTCACAGACCTATAGTTCTGGAAAGGATTCTAGAAGCTGCTTCTCAAAATGTAATGTTCATACGAACCTCCCAAGGATCCTATTAGAAAACAGGTTTTGATTCCATAGGTCTGGGGTGACCCAGAATCCTGTCTTTCATCGAGCTCCCGGGAGATGTCAGCCCGGAGCGTGTCACTGACCACGCTCTCTGTAGAAGTCTTCACTGATCATCCAGCTGAGGTATGGCTTCTTGCTGATGTGAAAAATCAGGCCTGCGTCCTTAATCTAAGTTCTCTGTTTCTACTGCACCAGATACCAAAGGGTCCTTGGTTAGAGCTCCATGCAGGGGGACCAAGCACCCTACTTTTGCCTGAGACAAAAGAGCGGGGGGTCCTGAGGGTGTGGGCCTTTCAGCAGTGCTGAAATGAAAGGCGTCTCACGCAGGCCAGGATGACTTGTTCCCCGTGGTCCCAGTAGCTCAGAGTTGAGTCCTAGCTCAAGTTCAGATCCGAGCTTCAGCATTCAAGACCCAGCTCCTCCCAGAGAACTTGAGCAAGTGACCTGCTTTCTCGGAGCCTCCACCTCCCTGTCTGTGAAACAAGAACGATAAATGAAACCGCCCGCAACAACGGTTGGAGAAAGTGATGGCATCCCACTCCAGTACTGTTGCCTGGAAAATCCCGTGGACGGAGAAGCCTGGTAGGCTGCAGTCCATGGGGTCGCTAGGAGTCGGACACAACTGAGTGACTTCACTTTCACTTTTCACTTTCCTGCATTGGAGAAGGAAATGGCAACCCACTCCAGTGTTCTTGCCTGGAGAATCCCAGGGACGGGGGAGCCTGGCGGGCTGCTGTCTAGGGGGTCGCACAGAGTCGGACACGACTGAAGCTACTTAGCGGCAACAACGGTGAGGATGGAATGAGCTGGTGTCCACAGAGCCTGCTGCCCAGTGTCCCTTCCACTGACCGCTGAGCTGACTCCCCACTCCCATCCATCACTGGGAAGAAGAAGCACCCCGAAGACCAGGTGTGCGTGGCCATGGATCGCCTGTACTGCACCAGCTGTCCACAGAGAGGGCAGCCTGTGGGTTACCTTCTGCCCTCAAATACGATGGGCAGGCCGGTGAAGTCATCCTTCATTCCGCCTGCAGTCTGCCTACCCTGAATATCGATTCTAATGATCTTTGTGTGTTGTTTAGGGGAAGAAAGGCCTGGCTGAGGCTTGGCCACCTCGGGACCTGGTGAACTGGCCCCCGTGTCCCCGTTGACCTTGTTTATCCATTAGTGTGGCTCTGAGCCTCGTGACGGCTTACGAGGGTGGCTGCGGCTAACGACTGTTCCTCCATCTCCTGACCCATCCCGCTCGTAACAATCAATAGTCTTAAAACAACAGGCGCACAGACCACTGAAGTGCCTGCGTCGGCTGGCTGGCCTTGGATGAAAGCTGCAAGCCATGCCCTCCCTTACCTGGGAAAGCCAGTTCGCTCGCCTGTCAGGTGCCATCTGTTTCTCCGAGCGCTTAGCCTGCCAACTGTGTGACGATTGTGTGCGAAGCAGAGCACGCTTTGTTTTCCTATGATGTGTGGCAAGTAGGTCTGCTCCAGGCAGCAAATCATTCCCTGGTAGGGGTTATCTGGCCTGGACTGCGGCCGACTGGCATTTCAGACAAGAAAACAAATGAGCAACAAAGCAGAAGCTACTCCTGCTTTCCTCAAGCTTAAAATACGATCCTAGGGAAGTCTCAATACAGTTGCAGTTTCACTGGTGAGCGCAAAATTGGGAGATTTTATCTCCAGGCTCATCTCTGCTTGCCGTAGTCACAGCGTCTTCCATTCTGGCACATGCCCTTTAATAGATGGAGTCAAAGTCTCCATTTTGTAGACAGGAGGAAAGAGGCTGTGTGCTTTGGTAAATCCACGCATCTGGCTAGTGCCCTTCTCCACCCACAGCTCACAAGCCAAGCCTTGACTCAGTGGCGTGAATTTGGAAGAATGGCCACAGCCTCAGCTTCCAGATCAGTAAATTGAGAACGTGGTAACTCATCAGGCAGCCTTCTAACTACTAAAAATAGCCGAGGTGTATTAGTGCAGGGTGCCTGCCAACCACTGTGCCTGGGGCTCACCCACTCCTCCTGATGCCTGCTTGGAAGGGCGATCAGTGAGCCTGGCTTGCAGACGAGGAAATCAAGTACAGAGAGGTGAGCAGGGAGGCCGCCATGAGCCGGCAGGCTGAGCGGACCCCAGAGGCCCGGCGGCCTGGCCACACAGGTGTGACCTTGGGAAAGCTTGGCCTCTGAAAGCCAGATCCCCGAGCACAGTCTCAGGCTGCAGGGGGAAACAGGTCACCAGCAGACGCACGGCCCAACCCAGCGGCAGAGCGCACCTCAGCTTGAGGGCCAAGCCACCCCCTGGGGCTGGGGCCTGAGGCTGAGAGCACAGGAATATTCTGGCTCCTTCCAGAAAGTCTGCACAAGGGTCGGGGATAGGAAGCCTTTTTCATGGAGCATGCACTGCTGCAAACCAGAGCTCATAGTAGCGCACAGGGGCCGGCTCTGGGTGCCTGACCCAGTGGCCACCCCCTTCCAGGTGGAGCAGCATGTCTGTGCTCCCCGGCTCCTCCCTGAGTCCACATAAAACACCCGATGCAGGCCAGGCTTTCTTATTGGAGATTAATCAGAACTTTTGGGGGCTTTTTATAGAGCACCAGGAACTGAGGGAGGCCATGACATCTTTCTATACCTGCGATAGAATATTTTCAATTTTTGAAAAGCTAATGCATGCACCATTTTTGAAATACAGTGTTGTAAAAGGATTTCAAATAGTGAAAATGAAGTCTCCTCCCCCTACCCTGGTTTGCTTTAGTTTATCTGGGAGACTGACTTCTCCAGAAGGGGAGGGTGGATGAAGCTGGCCCAGTTATAAGATAAAAGCATCCCAGGGGTGGTCATTGCAGCGTGGTTGCTATAGGTAACAGTGCTGTATTGGGTATTTAAGAGTTTGAGGAGAAGTACATCTTAAAAGTGCTCATCAGAAGGAAAAACTTGCAACCATGAGAGGTGATAGATTTTAACTGGACTTATTGTAGTGATCATTTCTCAGTGTATACACACATCAGGTCATTATATTGTATGTCTTCAACTTATGCTACATGTCAATGATATCTGAATAACACTGGAAAAATAAGCTCTATGGAAGGGCATATGTGTTCACCCCCTTTTATTTTTACATGGAGTGGAAGCCTACCATATCCCTGGTTTTCATATTGCTTTATTTAGCATGCACTGATCTTTCTATTTTTTAAATTTTATGGCTAAATGATATCCTAATGTAGGAACATACTGTGATTAATTTTACTGGCCCTTTTAAAAGAAAAATTCTTTTCAATATTTCTCTAATAAAAACAATGAATATCATTGTGCATACATTGTCCATTGTATGCATGTTCACATATATCCATAGAGTAAGTTTATAAAAGTGGAATTTAGGGGGTAAGGCATATTTAATTCTCACGGGCATTGCCAGAGTGTCCCATGGAAATTTCTTATTGACCGATTCCTACATATATTTCTCTTACAAAGGAGGGAACAGCTGCTTCCAAACTGGTGAACTGTTGATGTGAAAATGGTCTTGACACCTTCTCAGAGCATGAATTCTCAAAGTGGAGCTAAACGAGTGACTTCCTGCATTCCCTCCTTGCCTCTCCTCCCCAGTCTGTTTCTCCACTTAACTCCATTGCGCTAATTCCATATGGATATGATTTCAATACTGAAGAAAGCAGTGGTGCCATAAAGTCAAAAGAAGCGCTTCCAGAACGGGCGTGTCTGCGCTTCCAGAACGGGGGTGTCTGCAATGGAAAGAATGGGTCGTCTAGTGAAGCGGTGCCATCCCGCCTCAAAACTAGAATGTTGATCCTCAAAAGAGCTCTGAATCAGTTAGATCTAAATTCAACTTCTGTTGGAAGCTTCATTTTCTTTGGAGCCCGTGAACCTTCAGAGGTAAAGGCACATTTGCATAATTCCATATTTCAGGGTTTTTTTCCTTGTACATATTCCTAACTCTCATGTTCTTCTTCATATTTTTCAGCATCACAATTTAGAAAGCATTAGACCTAGAAATAGTCTGGACTGTCTATTGCATGTCTGTGATAAAAATGCCATGTTTATTGAAGCCCCCAAATCTCTAAGCAGTGAAGATGATCATCATTTATTGAACCCTTGAGCTGTTTACAAACATCAGTTCATTTATTCCCTAGAGCAGCAATGCTGTTTTAGTGAATGAGATATCATTCTATGTCATTCTCTCTACTTTACAAAAGAAGAAAGGTTCCCTTAAAGGTTCAATTTGTTGTCCAATATTGAATAGATTGAAAATACAGGCATGGGATTTGAATCCAGGACCTGTGATGGGATGTCTCGGGTGCCGAGTGTTGCCGCCACGGTTTGGTATGTTCTGCCCAGCACGGGACTCCTGGGGCACTTCTGTAGAACCCTGACAGAAGGGGGCATTTCTGTAAAATGGAGGTTCTCACTTTCCCGGTCTGTTCTGTGGGAGGGTCTTACGAACAATTGCGGCCACCCCTGATGCAGCGTAATCAGTACCAGGAGCCGTTCCTGTATGAAGGGCTCTGAGGAGGGGGTGGACCAGCCGTCTCTTCTTCTTCTCTTGGAGAGATGGTCTCCTCTGTTACCTGCTGGCTCTTTGAGCCATCCTAGCAGTTAAGTAAAGGAAATCAGTAAATCACTGCACGTTATTATGTGGTAATTGGGAGTACTGGGTAGAACGCACTCTCAAGTGTCCTGATTACACTTCCCTCTGTTGCTTGAGGTTCTCTCTCATCCTAGAAATGATGCAAGCCCTGAGGAATATGTATTAGCAGAGTCTCCTAGTCTGGATAACATCTTCTATCTCATCTCACCCCAACATCCTTACCCTGAGAGGTGGAAAATGGGAACTTAGTGGGTTTCATTGTGTGGCCCAAACAGAGTCAGTAGCGAGTGCGGAAGTTGGGCTGCCTACAGTCCAGGTTACTCCTTCCTTGAACCAACTGACCCTCCCTCCTCAGTGTTGGGGAAGGAGATGGTGGCCCACCTCAGTGTTCCCACCTGGAGAATCCATGGACAGAGGAGCCTGGCGGGCTACAGACCCGGGGGTCACAAAGAGTCAGACACGACTGAGCCACCGGACACGTGACTCAGGGTGTGAAGGGTGGTTGTTCTTCTTCATAAGTGCTCTCCTTGCTTTACGGATGGAGGGACTGACGGCGCCCCTGAGTGATGTTACCCAGGGTGAAGGCAGGCTCTCTCTGCTTCCCACGCAGGGCTCCCCTGCCGCCCTGTGCTGGGGTTTCTAGGTGGGGGATCATCTGCCCATCTCGGCCTTTAAAGGAGCTCAGAGGCCCCGCTCAGCCCTGCGGGTCTCTGTTCCCACCATGGCTGTGGGCTTAGAGGGCGGATCTCCCGGAGCCTTAAGTCCCCAGGAGCCAAGGCAGACCGCCTCCCACGCCGCGCGCTGAGGGGGCAGCTTCCTCTGCGGAGCCGAGCGCTCCTGTGCCCGCGGGCCTGGCCTGGCTCTCTGCTTCCAGCTCGGCCTGCTCTGCAGACCCGACAGCCCCGGCATACACACAGTAACACACACTCACACCACACAGACACAGACACACACACTCACACCACACACGCACACAGAGACACACACCACACAGGCACAGACACACACACTCACACACACCACACACACACTCACATACCCACACACACCACACACAGACACATACACACCACACACACTACACACACAGACACACATACACACACACTCATACACAGATATACACACACTCACACACACCACACAGACACAGGCATACATACACTCACACACACACCACACACACACAGGCACAGACACACACTACACACACAGACACACATACACACTCACACACACTCATACACAGACATTCATACACACTCACACACACCACACAGACACAGGCATACACACACACACACATACACTCACACACACACACACGCACAACACACACACACAGGCACAGACATACACACACACTCACACACACACATACACAGACACACACCACACACATAGACACAGACATACACACACTCATACACACTACACACATAGATACACATACACACTCACACACACACACCACACACACACAGACATCCACACACACACCACACACTGCTCACAGAGACACACAGACACACACACCACACACACAGGCACAGACACACACTCACACACAGACCCACTCACACACACCACACACACACACACCACACACCACACACAGACACACACCACACACACACACACACACACACACCCCCAGACACACCCCTCTGCTAGGGCAAGGCTTAGCTGCAGACTCAATCGCCCCCAGCACAGACACACATGGATGCCACTGTAATTCTTGTTTCCTCGTTCAAAGCTCCAGAACTTGGTCCCCAGGTGGTCAGGACCGCCCTTGCTCTGGGCCCGGTTTACCCTGCCGTTTCATTTTCACCAGAGTCCCCTCCTCCCACCCCAGGTCCGGCCCTGCAGAACCACTCCTCGTTTCTAGCCCTTCTGAGACTTGGCCCCAGGTTGTCCTTCTTGCCTGACTCAGGGTTGTTTTTGCCTCTGTGTCTCTGAAACTTTAAGCATCCGTTGTTTTTTCACTCATTGTTTTCTTTAAACTGTCCTGTAACTGCTCTATGTATTCATAGAAACATCACCTTACTAATTCTTCATGAGAGTCTGCTGTCAATGTGCCTCCTTTTCTGAAAGACCATCTAATTCTTCATAAAAGGAGTAAGCATGCTGTTTCTGAATTTCTAGGTATGGTATTTCCCAAGCTCGTCTGAGCAACACCTGGAGAACTGGAAAAGGTCTGTGTCTTCTGTTTCCCACTCTGGATTTCCTGAGTCGGACAAGCAGGGAAAGAGACCATGGATGTATTTTCAACTTTGCCCCAATTTAATATCATGAAATTGTTGGCTCTCTGCAGAAAAACCCAGAAAGGTAACACAGTAGCGCATAAACTACTAATAGGATTTAACTGTGAACTAGACAGAATGAGGCAATTTATTGGAAAGAAGATACATAAGCAAACACTTCTGGAAATTATGAAAAAGATTGTTCTGACAGGAGAGACTTATCCTAAATCATATCATCAACCCATAAAAATTAAATAATTTGGTTTTCAATAATAGGTATATTATAAATAAATAAAATACAGCTTAGAACTTTTAGAAGTAAACCTTAATATTTATGTATAAGGAAGTGCCAGTTATGATAAAAATGATATTAAAATTCATTGTAGAAAGCAGGGACTATTAAATCAGTGGGTTGGGTCCCACTGAATACACATTTAGACAAATAAAACAGAAGCCTATTCTACTTTTTACACCAAAATAAATTATAGTTTGAGCAAAGATTCAAACATAGAAGGTAAAGCCATAAATTTATGGAAGGAAGCCTGGGTGAATAAATTTATACTCCTAATGGAAATGGCCTTTGTAATCAGGACACAAACCCATACTATAAAGGAGAGAAAGGATAAATCTAACTGCAGGAAATATTAACTTGTGTTTGGGAAAAATAATTCAAGAACTAAGTGAAAAAAAAAATGACACATTTGGAAAATAGTATTTAAACATCACTGTCAGATAAATGGCCAATTTCTTTAGTTACTAAACAGAGCTTATAAGAATTAATAAGAAAAGACAAACAACTAAAGAAAAATGAAGACTATGGGCAGATACTTTACAAATAAAAATATATTGCCAGTGAAAATATAAAATTATACTCATTTTCAATCATCATAACAAACAGAAATATCTTTTATATCAAACACTCTTACCCTAACAAGCGAACAAGCTTATTACCAGCAACATGCTGCATATTCCCCAGAGCTCTCTCTCCATATGACTCAGGAGGTTTAATGCAGGGTGGATTGTTAAAGCTCACACTGGAAACAGTGAAAGTGAACATCAGCGCAGGATCTGCTGTTGGTCTCCATTGGCACGGATCATTAGCAGTCGCTGGTTTTGGGCAGCACTTAAGGCTTCTTAAGTCACCTTGTGCAGCTAGAATGTTCCATGGGGCAGGGAATAGATTGCTTGCTGCTCTGTGCCCAGGAATCAGAGGTGCGTCATGGCTGGACGTGAGTGACTGGCTCGCTTTGCTTTTCTCATCGAGGGTCGTCTGTCTTTGTCCTATGAGCCACTTTTTCAGTTCTCTTGTCCTGTTTCTCTGCACTGACAGACATATTGTAAGAACTGTATTATTTTTTATTAATTTTCTTGGACTATAGTTGCTTTTGTTATGTTAGCCTCTGCTGCGTAGCAGTTGAATCAGCTGTATGTATACCTATATCCCTTCTTTTTTGGATTGAGTAGATTCCCTGGGCTCTACAGCAGGTTGTCATTGCTTATTAGTTTTCTCTTTTATACATAGTATCGACACTGTTTATGTGTCAGTCTCAGTCTCCCAATTCACCCCACCCCTCTCCCCGCTTGGTATCTGTATGTGTGTTTCTTCTCTACTATTTCTGCTTTGCAAATACAATCATCTATACCATTTTTCTGAATGCTGAAGAACTGATGCTTTTGAACTGTGGGGTTGGAGAAGACTCTTGAGAGTCCCATGGACAGCACAGAGATCCAACCAGTCCATCCTAAAGGAAATCCGTCCTGACTATTCACTGGAAGGACTGATGCTAAAGCTGAAACTCCAGTACTTTGGCCACCTGATGCAAAGAGCTGACTCATTTGAAAAGACCCTGATGCTGGGAAAGACTGAAGGCAGGAGGAGAAGGGGACAACAGAGGGAGAGACAGTTGGATGGCATCACCGACTCAACAGACATGAATCTAAGCAAACTCCAGGAGACAGTGGAGGACAGCAGAGCCTGGAGTGCTGCAGTCCATGGTGTCGCCAAGAGTCAGACCTGACTTGGCGACTGTACAACAACATACCATTTTTTCTAGATTCCACAGATATGCATTAAGATATGATATTTGCTTTTCTCTTTCTGAGAACTGTATCCATTTAAAAGGATTGTGAGGCTCGTGTCACAGCTCCCCAGGAGACACTCTGCTCAGCCAGAGCTGGGGCGTGCTGCCCTTTGCCATCTGTCCGGTGGCCATCCCTCCCCACGGGAGGACGCTGCGTGGCCGGAACTCTCCGTTTCCAGGCCTCTGTAAGTGGAGCTGGCCCTGGCGGAGGACAGTAACCCCAGGTCCGGTTACCACGCCGCCTCTTGTGCCTGCTGACAGAGTGGCTTTGGCCAGACCTTCCCGTGTGCATCTCAGCTTCCTTTCCGCGTGCTTCTTAATGAGATGTGAGCATGGCTTCCCAGGTGTCTCAGTGGTAAAGAATTGCCTGCCGAGCAGGAGAGGTGGGTTCGATCCCTGGGTCTGAAAGGTCCCCCAAAGGAAGAAAGGGCAGCCCGCTCCAGGATTCCTGCCTGAGAAGTCCTATGGACAGAGGAGCCTGGCAGGCTGCAGTTTGCGGGGTCAAAAAAGGGTCGGATAGGACTTGGTGACTAAAGAACAACCCAACTGCACACAGCGCAGTCCTCTTAGTTGACGGCAGCTTCAGAGTCGGGAATCAGGTGGACGCCCAGCGAGGCAAGAGTCAGCGAGTGGGCGGGGCATCCTGCCGGCCCGGGCCCACGCAGACCGTGCTGCAACCGCGCTGCTCGGGATCTGGGGAGACTCACCTGCGGATTCACTCCAGACCGAGTAGGAGGCTACTTCCTTTCTGCTACCAGGAGACGTGGGGCTCGATTTGTTCTTAGTCCCGTTCCCTGGTGCCCCGAAGGTCCGGGCCCTTGCAGGGGCCGTGGTTACCTTCACCGATCAGGCTCATGAAGGTGTTTCCTCTCCCTCTGGGCTCATTCCAGAACCCCCTGTGTTTTCACTGGATGCCGGAGTTCTCATCCTGTCGATTGCTAGCCCAGCTCAGGGCTGAGCTCTGAGAGATTACGGAGCCCCGCCTGGGAAGGCACTGGGAGAGCCCAGGACCTTATCTGTAAAAGCCTCCCAGGGAGACAGAAGCCTCCGTCAGGGGAAGTGCTCAGCAGTGTCAGGATCTCAGGAGCCCCGAGTCAGGCCGCCTTCCACTGCAGCTGGAAATGACAGTCTTATCTTCAAAGACGGTGGAGTGGGGAGATAATCCACTTTCAGTCAGGGTTTATAAAGCAAGCCTTGCCTCTTCTTCATCTTAAAATAGCTTGAACGAAGGCCTGTTAGCCAATGACTGGGAAACTGCCGTTTAAATAATTACACAAACTCATGGTTACCGAGGGGGAGAGATGGAGGCGGATGGATGGGGAGTCTGGGATGGACTTGTGGACACTGCTGTGTCTAGAATGGGTCACTATCAGGGGCCTACTGTACAGCACAGGGAGCTCTCACTATCAGGGGCCTACTGTACAGCACAGGGAGCTCTCACTATCAGGGGCCTACTGTACAGCACAGGGAGCTCTGCTCAATACTCCATAGTAACCTAAACAAGAAGAGAATTTGGAGAAGAAGAGATGGATATATGTAGAAGGTGTATGTGCTGAGCTAGTGACCCAGTCATGCCTGACTCTTGGCGACCCCATGGACTGTAGCCACCAGGCTCCTCTTCTGTCCATGGAATTCTGGAGGCCAGAATCCTGGCGTGGGCTGCCATTTCCTTCTCCACATAATGTGTATGTGCATAATTAAATCGCTTTGCTGTACACTTGAAAATAGCACAACATCATACATCAACTACGCTCTAATCAAAAAGAAAAATTAAAAAAAGAAACGTTTAAAAAACTAAAAGAAAAAAAATTATGCCCTTGTGAGAGATTCATGTTTAGGTTTTTATTGCTTTTAAAGTCTGATTGTTTATAAATCTTTACATTTAAGGTGTGAGGCATACTTGAATGTTATTACTCGGCTTTTTGCTGTCGGTGAGCCTGGAAGGTGAATCATTACCAGGAGGGTGACTCTGCATGGGGGGCAGGGATGGAATTTCCGCGTCTGCATGCACACGGGCAGGGGTGGGTTTCTGTGTCTGCACACGGGCAGGGGTGGGGCAGGGCAGCGGTGGGCACAGGCAGTGGTGGCATCACCTCTTCATGAGAAGGTCCCTCCCCTCCATGCTGAGGCTGCCAAGGCTTCGAGACACCGTGGGTAAGTCAGTGAACAAAACAAAGATCCTTGCCCTTGAAGAAGGTCCATTTTTTTGGGAAGAGGCAGACCTTAACTAACAAACATACTAAAGTATGTTTTTCAGTTGCTAAGTTGTGCCCGACTCTGCATTCCCAGGGACTGCAGCACACCAGGCTTCCCTGTCCTTTACTATCTCCTGGAGTTCACTCAAACTCATGTCCATCAAGTTGGTGATGGCAGCCAACCAGCTCATCCTCTGCTGTCCCCTTCTCCTCCTGCCTTCAATCTTTCCCAGCATCAGGGTCTTTTCCAGTGAGTCAGTTCTTTGCATCAGGTGGCCAAAGTATTGGAGTTTCACCTTTAGCATCAGTCCTTCCAATGAATATTCAGGACTGATTTCCTTCAGGATGGACTGGTTGGATCTCCTTGCAGTCCATGGAACTCTCAAGAGTCTTCTCCAACACCACAGTTCAAAAGCATCAATCCTTTGGTGATCAGCTTTCTTTATAGTCCAACTCTCACGTCCATACATGACTACTGGAAAAACCATAGCCTTGGCTAGATGGACCTTTGTCAGCAAAGCTATGTCTCTGCTTTTTAATACACTGTCTAGGTTTGTCATAGCTTTTTTCCCCAAGGCGTGAGCATCTTTTAATTTCATATAGTAAGGTAGGATATGGTGAACACTGCAGGTGGGCAGTGCAGTTCAGGAGGGCTCTGGCAGAGCAGGGCAGGGGAGGGTGGCCAGCATGCAGGAGGGGGCCTTGTGCGGAAGGTCATGTCCAAGCCAAGTTTGGATGAGTTGGACCTCTTCTCTGCCACGGACTAGCTGAGTCAGCTGGACAGGCCCCCTGGCCACACTGAGGCTGTGCTTCCTCACCTATGAAGTGGCAACAGTAGTTAACCTACTGTGGACAATTAAAAGGGCAAACAAACCTTGACAAAGCAGCAGGCCTACACTATGTCCTCGGAAAGCTGTGGGGTTTTATGACTTGTTTTACTATGACCCATTCAGTTGGTCTCAATTTCTGTTTCAGAATGATGAGTAATTTGTTTGCAAAGCAGAAATAGACACAGAGGTAGAGAACAAACACATCGATGCCAAAAGGGAGGTGGGGGGGAGACTGGGAGACTGGAATTAACACACAGAGACTGCTGCCACTGCGTGCAAAGTCGGTAACTGATGAGAACCTCCCGTGCAGCGTGGGGAACGCCACCCCCTGCTCTGCGGTGCCCTGGATGGGAAGGGGATCCGACACACAGGGCACGTAAGCACACAGCTGACTCATTTGCTGAACAGGAGAAATTAGCACCAAATTTTAAGCAACCATACTCCAATAAAAATGAAGAAAACGGTAGGTAAAAGTGTTTAATCGAATGCACTTTTTAAGGGAATATATGTTCTGGGATGGTATCACACAGACCTGGAGCTTCTGTGACCTGATAAAACCTTGATTTTTTTTTTTTTTTCCTCTGTTAAAGAATCTGGGGAAAGTAAATGCCAGGGTACTGCATGGGTGGGCACTTGATCTTGTCTTCCTTTCACCATACGGCATGTTTGGGATCCACCTGGGTTCTGACCTCTGCAGGCTGGGTGGGCAGAAGAGTGAATCAGGATCACATGGGCCCGGGAAGCTGACCCCCGACAGCCAGGTCGGGGGCCTCCCTTCACAGGGACAGCAAGTCCACAGAGGTGTGTGGAAGGCTGCGGGGAGGATGGGAAACTCTGATGAATGACATTGTAGATTTGGAGGCAGTTAGGGTTACTTACTGACGCTGACACCGAAGGTGGCTCAGACAGTGAAGAATCTGCCTGCAATGCAGAAGACCCAAGTGTGATCCCTGGGTTGGTCAGATCCCCTAGAGAAAGGCATGGCTTACTTACAGGTTTGAAGACAGTTGTTCAGTGCCAGCAGGCTTTCAAATTGCTTTGAAACCTGGAGAAAAGGATCTAGTCCCCTGGATATGGAGCTTGGCCAGAGAATCTGGGTCACATCGGGTGACAGGAGGTGGAGGGGGTTTGCAGTGTGAGACCTGGGCTCCTGCAGGGCCCAGGAGAGCCTGGAAAATCCAAGCTGCTTTCAGTGGCCACAGAGGCCTCAGGCCTCCCTCTGGGTTAGCTGGGAGCAGGACAAAATCCTAAATTCCTCCAGCGGGAGGGGCCCTGGGGCTTCAGAATCTAGACTCTGGTAGGTCAGGGCCACTGAGTTTACTGTTAGGGAGAAATGGAGTAAAGAAGATGGACAGAGAACCTAAGTACAGGACAACTGAAAGCTTTGTTTTTCTGTTTCTTTTTTTGTTAAACCTTTTGTTTTCAAGTTCAATTTTTTTTTTTTTTTTGGCCACACCCTGTGGCATAGGGCTTTCCTGGTGGTGCAGACAGTAACGAATCTGCCTACAATGCAGGAGACCTGGGTTTGATCCCTGGGTGGGGAAGATCCCTTGGAGGTGGAAATGGAAACCCACTGCAGGATTCTTACCTGGAGAATCCCACGTACAGAGGAGCCTGGTGGACTACAGTCCATGGAGTCACAAAGAGTCAGACAGGACTGGGTGACTTTCACTCTCTCCCTCCCTGGGGCAGAAGAATCTTAGTTCCTGCACTGGAAGTGCAGAGTCTTAACCACTGGACCACCGGGGAAGTCCTTGAAAGCACTGTTTTTCAAGGGTAAAGGGGAGAGGCAGTGAGAGAGGACATCCTCCAAAGTGCCTGACTTACACGCCGGTGTCTAAGGAGGGCTCTTTGTCCACAGGTCTCTGCTGGACTGCAGGGGCTGCTGGAAGCATCACTTTGCTGGCGGTGGTCCTTGACTTGTGGCTTGTGCCCCTGGAGACCAGATATCTACCCCTTGCCCTGCTATTTGGTGGCAAACATCTCTAGGAGATGGGACGCTCTTACAGTTTATACAGAAAATACCAGGCTGGCCTCCAGATTCCATGCTGATCTTTGGAAAATGTAGTTCAGAGGCTTTGTGTATTTCTAAACACATCTTTTCTATAAAGTGTAACCATTCTCTTGAGTAACCTAACATAGCCTGAATTAATATCGCTATAATTGCTAAGGGATTTAAGGATCAAAAGTATTTTCAAATAAATTAGGTACTTTCCAAAATAGGATTTTCTTGTCCTCATTTTTGATTATGAAACCTCAAAGAAACTCAAGGCCCAGGGAAATGATGGAGATTTTCTTGTTTTGTGGCGTCCTTTTAGGCTGTGCCAACATTTGATGCTCTCTTCTCTGGATGATTTCTTTTTATAACCGTGGAAAGGATGCTTCGGACCACCGAGAGACTGTCTCAGCAGCGGCCCCCAGCCCTTCTGGCACTGCGGAGCAGTTGCATAGGAACAGTTCTCCCGTGGACCAGGGTGGAGGGATGGTTTTGGAACGATTCAAGCACATTACAGTTACTTTGCACTTTATTTCTGTTATTATTATATCAGCTCCATCTCAGATCATCAGACATCAAATCCTGGAGATGGGGGACCCCTGGACTCTTAAAAGATTTCTCCCTGCTCTATGAATGCCCAACTATGTTCACATCTCACGCACCTGGCTTCAACTCTCTGGTTGATAGCGGGAAGGTTAACTTCTTTGACAATCGTGGGTCTTAGAACAGGCAGAGTGTACCCACACCTGGGACTTACAGGGGACTTAAAAGCAGCCATCCAAGCAAGGAGGGAGAGGTGGATAGGCCCCTTTCCAGAAATAGAGGTCATGGGAGTTTATTTACATTGAAGCCTGCTCATTAGAAAAATTTCCATTGTAGTTTCTCTTGAAAATGAGAGAGATGTTTAAAAGCAAAAGACAAACTTCTAAGCAAAGTGTGTCCTTCAGGGCATATGCTATTCAGGCCCCCTCCATTCTGGCATTGATCTCACAGGAAAAAGGTGCAAGTAATTGCTGATGAAGATCCACAGAGCCAAAGCCAAGGTCAGAGTAGTTACCCGCAGATGTGAGAACTGGACCATAATGAAGGCTGAGCCCCGAATAATTGATGTTTTCAAACTGTGGTGCTGGAGAAGACTCTCGAGAGTCCCTTAAACTGCAAGGAGATCAAATTAGTGAAGAATCTGCCTTCAATCCTAAAAGAAATCAACTCTGAATATTCATTGAAAGGACTGATGCTGAAGCTCCAACACTTTGGTGCTGATGCAAAGAGCCAACTCACTGAACTCATTTGAAAAGACTCAGATGCTGGGAAAGACTGAAGGCAAAAGGAGAAGGGGATGACAGAGGATGAGATGGTTGGATGGCATCACGGACTCAATGGACATAAATTTGTGCAAACTCTGGGAGATGGTGAAGGACAGGGGAACCTGGTGTGCTGCAGTCCAAGGGCTCTCAAAGAGTCAGACACTACTGAGCCACTGAACAACAATGGAAGCTGCCTGGTTGCTGTCAGGGATCTTTCATCCCCATTTGGAAATCTTACTGAAGATCTCCTCTTTCTTCCTCATCCCCCACCCTAAAATAGGAGGTCTTCCAGTGAGATGTCTTGGGCTTCCTGGAGGAAACAAACAGTTGACGTATTCCCATCAGAAATATATGCCGACGTTGCAGCTCTGTAGAAGGAAGGGACCGTGATAATTCTCCCGACCTGTGTTCTAGAACTGGGGTGTGCACAGGAGCCTGGAAGTTTCTGCAGACTTGCAGGTCTTGTGAACCACACACCCCTGGGTTCCTTGCCCTGAGCCTCTCATCCAGCACATCTGAGGTAGAATCCAAGAATATACCTTTCTCACCAATGGCCAAGTGCTGCAGATGCTGCTGGCTTAGGAAGATGCTTTAAGCCTCCATTCCAGGCCAGTGATTCTCAACGACTGAGTCACTGGAGGTGTTGCGAGAAGGGAGACCCCCTCCAGGGCCTGAGAATGGGCTCTTGTCTAACAAGGAGAAATGAGTTGTCCAAGGAGACCCGTGTGGTGACAAGCAAGAGACTTTATTGGACAGGGGTGCTCGGGTGGAGAGCAATAGGGTAAGGGTACCCAGGAGAAGACCTCTGCCACAAGGCTTGTGGTCCTGGGTTCATGGTGATGGGTTAGCTTCCGGGTTGTCTGTGGCCACTCATTCTGACGCAGGATCCTTCCTGGTGGCGCACACATCACTCAGCCAAGATGGATTCCAGCAGGGAGGATTCTGGGAGGACACGTGGACTGGTGTCTCCTCTCTCATTTTGTCTCTTCCTGATTCTTCCAGCTGGTGGTGGCTCATTAGTTCCATGCTTCTTACCAGGGTCTCCTGTTGTGAAATAACGCATCCACGTGGCTACTGTGGTCCCTGGCGGGGCGAGCAGTTCCCGTCAGTGTCTCCCCTAACTGAGGGGGTTTTTAAATCACAGTTCTCAAGCCATGTGTGTGTGTGCACACTAAGTCACTTCAGTTGTGTCTGACTCTGTGCAGCACTCTGGACTCTAGCACTCCAGGCTCCTCTGTCCATGGGATTCTCCAGGCACGAACACTGGAGTGGGTGCCATCCCTCCTCCAGGGGATCTTCCTGACCCAGGGATCCAGCCCGTGTCTTGTGCATCTCCTGCATTGGGTTCTTCACCACTAGTGATACCTGGGAAGTCCACTCAAGCCACACCCCTGACCAATCAGATTCCCTAGAGCTGAGAACTAAACAATTTTTTTTAAAACTTTTTTTGACATTCCCAAATGTGTGCAGCTAAGTTTGAAAACCACTCTTCTAGGTCCACCTTTCTTCTTATTTTTCTGGTGAAGACCTGGAGGCTGAGAGCGGTGAAACCATTCAGGGTCATCCGCCAGTTACGTGCCTTGGCTCTCTTGTCTGGACCAGGGCACTTTCACTGCATGACAGTTCTTTACTGATACATTTGGATTGAAATTCAGCATCAGGTAAGTAAGGGTCTCCAGGGCTCTTGTTACAAAGTGGATTCTGACTTAGCAGGTCTGGAGTGAAGTCTGGGATTCTACATTTTTGAGGAGTCTCCAGGTTTGGTCCATATAGCTGGCTCCCAGACTTGCACTTTGAGTAGTGAGGTTGAAATGTACTTCTACCTAGGCTTTATTGGTGATATGTCAAACACAAATGTATGGAAACCATGAGGCCAGGTACAAGGTTATAGCTACTACAAGGAAAGTTGGCGTATCATAGTCAACCTAAGCCCACAGTGCTAATTGCTTTAAAATCAATTCACTTATATTTTACATTTCTGTTTGAGTGTTCTTCAGTCAGTCATGTTGGGAAGGAAATACTTGAATTGTTTTAGGCTTCTCTTTTCTGGAGAAGGTAGGATGGCATTCTGACTGCAATTTTGACCTCGAGAAACAGAATATCTGGGTACAAATTCAAGCTTTGCCATTGAACCGCTAAATGATGAGTGCAATACTTCATCTTGATAAAGTTCAGTTTTTTCATCTGTAAATGCAGATAGTAATGATGCTTGCCTCCTGGAGTTTTTGAGAGGACCTAAGAAGGCAATAGAAGGCAACAGCACCCCACTCCAGTACTCTTGCCTGGAAAATCCCATGGATGGAGGAGCCTGGTGGGCTGCAGTCCATGGGGTCCCTAGGAGTCAGACACGACTGAGCGACTTCACTTTCACTTTTCACTTTCATGCATTGGAGAAGGAAATGGCAACCCACTCCAGTGTTCTTGCCTGGAGAATCCCAGGGACGGGGGAGCCTGGTGGGCTGCCATCTCTGGGGTTGCACAGAGTCGGACACAAGTAGCAGCAGCAATAAGGCAATGCATGGAACATTCTTATCACTCTCCAGGCATGTAGTGAAAGCTTAGAGGAGTCCCGGCTCTCATTGAGGTTCTGCCTTGCTGGCTGTTGGCCATAGTTGGCTGACCGCTGTGGGCACCGGGGTTCCCAGGACTCAGTTTTCTGACTTGGCTGTCAGAAAGGTCCCTGGAAGGATTTCTCAGGAGACCAAATAGGAACTGTATTCGAATCAACCCCAGGGATCCAACTGCAGAGTGGAGTTGTCTGGGGAGGATCATGGAAGGTACTGGCACCCCAGGAAGGCTCCCTGTGGAAGAGCACAGACTGCCTAGTTCTGGAGGGTACTTTGTGGACCTCACAGGGCGAGCCAACGTGTTCATTTGCTGGCCCAGTGGTTCCAGAGCTGTGGTTTTAGCACCAGTAGTAACCAAGCCTCCTGAGAAGTCATTGGAAATGCAGATTTTTTGCTTCCACCTGAAATGGACTGAATTTGAAATTCTTGTGTGATTCAACAGTCTGTGGCTTAAGGAGTCCTCCAGGTACTTTTAATGCAAGTGGAACTTCATGAAGCGCTGCTCTGGGCATAGGCAGCCCTAAAGGACATTAACCAGAGGCATGATATAAGCAGGCTCTTATATTGTGGAATGATCATGTTGGCAGAAGAGTGAAGCCTTGGCTCTAATCTCTGCATTGGGGCTGCAGAGAATTCCCGGAAGTTATCACAAGGATTGTGACAGTCTCACAAAGTTCTGTGTATCCTCTTCGAGTATGAAAATCCCAGAGTGGCTCCAAATACTCTCTTGCACATATCCCTTCCACCCTCCTTTGAATGTATCAGATGATTTTGTGGTTAAAAAAGGCAAAATCTATTTAATGGCATAATTGCATTTATAAGCGCTTGTTGCCATGTATTTCTTCAATCAAATGATAGCTGGAGGTAAAACATTTATTCATTCAATATTTAATGAAGATTTGCTCTGTGCTGGGAACTTTTCTAGGTACTGGAGGCAGAAGAGTGAGCAAAGTGATAAAATTCTCTCCCCTAACGGGGTTTACATCTTTGGTGGAGATAGAGAGATGGAATAAGTTAAATAACTAAAATATTTCCTGTGCTGTGTAGGGATGCATTTTTAATTTATTTTATTGAAGTATAATTGATCTACAGTGTTTTGATAATTTCTGCTGTATAGCAAAGTGATTCAGTGAGTGTGTATATATATTTATATCTATATATATATCTGTGCTATACATGTATTATATATATAATACATACATATATACAATTAATATGTAATTATTATATATAATTATATAATATATAAAGTATATATATATATACACATACACACACACATACTTTTTTAGATTATTTTCCACTGTGGTTTATCCTAGTATATTGAATATGGGTCTCTGTGTTGCATGGTAGGAAACAGACATGGAACAATGGACTGGTTCCAAATAGGAAAAGGAGTACGTCAAGGCTGTATATTGTCACCCTGCTTATTGAACTTATATGCAGAGTACATCATGAGAAATGCTGGACTGGATGAAGCACAAGCTGGAATCAAGATTGCTGGGAGAAACAGCAATAACCTCAAGTATGCAGATGACACCACCCTTATGGCAGAAAATTAAGAGGAACTAAAGAGCCTCTTGATAAAAGCGAAAGAGGAGAGTGAAAAAGTTGGCTTAAAGGTCAACATTCAGAAAACTAAGATCATGGCATCTGGTCCCATCACTTCATGGCAAATAGATGGGGAAGCAGTGGAAACAGTGACAGGTTTTATTTTCTTGGCTCCAAAACCACTGCAGATGGTGACTGTGTGCTGTGCTTAGTCGCTCAGTATTGTCCAACTCTTGGTGACCCCACGGACTGTAGCCCACCAGGCTCCTCTGTCCATGAGATTCTCCAAGCAAGAATACTAGAGTGGGTTGCCATGCCCTCCTCCAGAAATCTTCCCAACCCAAGCATCGAACCTAGGTCTCTCACATTGCAGGCAGATTCTTTACCATCTGAGCCACCAGGGAAGCTCGGATGATGACTGCAGCCATGAAATTAAAAGTTGCTTGCTCCTTGAGATAAAAGCAATGACAAAACACAACAGCATATTAAAAAGCAGAGATATCACATTGTTGACAAAGGTCTGTATAGTCAAAGCTATGGTTTTTCCAGTACTCATGTATGGATGGGGAGAAGGCGATGGCACCCCACTCAGTGCTCTCGCCTGGGAAATCCCATGGACAGAGGAGCCTGGTAGGCTGCAGTCCATGGGGTCTCAAAGAGTCGGACACGACTGAGCAACTTCACTTTCACTTTTCACTTTCATGCACTGGAGAGGGAAATAGCAACCCACTCCAGTGTTCTTGCCTGGAGAATCCCAGGGATGGGAGCCTGGTGGGCTGCTGTCTATGGGGTCGCACAGAGTCAGACACGAATGATGTGACTTAGCAGCAGCAGCAGCATGTATGGATGTGATAGCTGGACCTTAAAAAGGGCTGAGTACTGAAGAATTGACGACTTCGATCTGTGGTGTTGGAGAAGACTCTTGAGAGTCCCTTGGACTGCAAGGAGATCCAGCCAGTCCACCCTAAAGGAAATCAACCCTGAATATTCACTGGAAGGACTGATGCTGAAGGTGCACCTCCAATACTTTGGCCACCTAATGCAGAGAACTGACTCATTGGAAAAGACCCTGATGCTGGGAAAGACTGCACGTGGGAGGAGAAGGGGACAACAGAGGATGAGATGGTCCACCGACTCGATGGACATGAGTTTGCGCAAACCCCGGGAGATGGTGAAGGACAAGGAAGCCTGGCATGCTGCAGTCCATGGGGTCACAGAGAGTAGGTCTCCACTGAAAAACAACCTACGTGTGAACACGTCCTGTTCTAGGAGTACTTTTGTAAGTCCAGTTTGTTTGTAAATCCAACAAAGTTAGTCTAGGTACCAACTAATGCAATCAGCTATGCAGTACTGAACTGTAATACATTTATATTATTTTTCACACGAATAATACATAAAGAACAGCACAAAAAATAAAGAAAACGTTTTAACCTTACTGTGTAGTCCCTGGTGGCTCAGACAGTAAAGAGTCTGCCTGCAGTACTGGAGACCCAGGTTCAATCCCTGGGTTGGGAAGATCCCCTGGAGAAAGAAATGGCCTCCAGTATTCTGGCCTGGAGAGTCCCAGGGACAGAGAAGCCTGGAGGGCTACATTCCATGGGGTCACAGAGTCAGACACGACTGAGTGACTGACACACACACACAGTACTCTGCAAAGCACCGTAGTGCAGGACAGCAGCTGGCACCCACGGCTGACGTCGAATGAACAGGCAGGAAGAGCCCTGACTGGGTGGGCGGGGAGACGGCGGGGCTGAGGGGCCATGGGCGCAGACGGAGCCCGGCCGCAGCAGTGCTCGTGCTGACGTTGGTGGCGCGGGTTCTGGTTCCTGCTGGAACAGGATGCATGTTCGCATCTTTGAAAGTGCCCGACTTGAAGGTTCGTGTGTAGGGGACTACCTAAAATCCAAAGAGAAGGGTTCTGCAGGTGGAGCGATATGAGAACACGGCACTGTCTTTAGTGGACTTAGAGAGTTTCTATGATGAGATGTGAGCAGTGGCTTGATGGAAGTGGAATTAAGGGAGAATAGGAACAGGGATTTTGGTGACAGCAAACAAATGTCTCAAGGAGCTTTGCTGCAGAGGGAAGGAGAGATTAAGCATTACCTCAAGAAGGATGTTGGTCCAGGAAAATTTTCTGCTTGCTTGTTTTTAAAGACAAGAAATACTAACATGTAAAGAGCAACAGGACTGATTTAGGAGGGAGGGAAACTGATGATGTGGAAGAGAGGGATGAGTGATGTCTGTGCAGACTTCAGGGCAGGGATCAAGAGGAGGGTGGGCCTTAGCTCAGAATATTGTTCATTCTTAGAAGCAGGGGTGCCCAGGATGTAGGCTCGGATGAGATTATGGCAGTGTATGGTATTTATCCCTTGTTGCTTCTGTTTTCTCAGAAGTGTGAAGCAAGGCCATTGGCTCAGAGGTGGGTTGGGGAAGAGATATTGAAAGTTGCACGAGGAAGCAGAAAAAGATAAAATACTTGTCTAGGGGAGAAGGAGAGCGACTGTACGAACTTGCGAAAGATTGTGTCCTGGGCAGAATGAGTGGCCCACTTGCTGCTGAGATGGTCCTGGGTTTAAACTGGAGCAGTCATTAAGGCACATTTAATTCCTCCTGCCCAGTTCAGCTGCATGAACACATCCATCGGAGTATGCAGAGATTTAGATCTAAGCACCGTTTCATCCAGTCAAGGGGATAAGCTAGAAAAGAGAAAAGGGCTGGGGAGTTGAGGATACAGGCAGGAATGTTAGAATGATTAAGCTGAGTAAGGACAGAAAAGCGTGACCTGGGTGAAGAATTGAACCTGTGGAAGCTGCAGATTCTGGCCTCATGGGCTGGAGGCTGCATGGCTTGCTGTAGTCAGGAGGACCTGTCAGGACAGGGGGCGGGGGGGAGGGGGTGGCGTTTGCAGCGCAGAATGTTTGAACCTGAGATTATGGTGGCCTTGCAGTTACTGAGACTGACACAGTCCAACCTCTGACCATGGGAAGGAGTGGTTAAGGTGGAGTGGAAGATAAGATTGTTGGAGAGGGGATGCCAAAGAGGGAACCTCCAGGGAACTGGAAATATTGGCTGTGGGTATCTTGAAATCATCCTGCTGCTAAGTTGCTTCAGTCGTGTCCGACTCTGTGCAACCCCAGAGATGGCAGCCCACCAGGCTCCCCCGTCCCTGGGATTCTCCAGGCAAGAACACTGGAGTGGGTTGACATTTCCTTCTCCAATGCCTGAAGGTGAAAAGCGAAAGGGAAGTCGCTCAGTCATATCCAACTCTCAGTGACCCCATGGACTGCAGCCCACCAGGCTCCTCCATCCATGGGATTTTCCAGGCAAGAGTACTGGAGTGGGGTGCCACTGAAATCATCCTAAGGTGCAACAAAAAATAGTACCGGGGACAGTGGTAGAGAAACAAGTGCTGAAACCATCAAGAACAGAAAAAGTGAACCCGAGAAGGTCCCTGTGCGGCTCCAGGCCACAGAAGCCTTTCTCAGTCCCCTGTTCTTTTTTTCCAAAGAAAAACTTCAGCCTCCATCTTCCCCGAATTCCAAAAACCAGAGGCAGACATTTGCTCATCAGGGAAGGGTGGGATATGGAACCAAGGGAGGAGTAGTCAGGGAACTGGTGCGGCCACAGGGCAAGGTCCGGGTTTCCCCTCAGGAGAGCCACAGGACAGCATCTCCGAGCGCTTATGCAGAATGAAAACCCCATCAAATGGAAGGGGTTTCTAATGAAACACTCTTCATTTCAGAGAGAGGGCCACAGTTTGGTAACCCCCAGAAGGGCTGCCCTGGTGACTCAGGCGGTACAGAATCTGCCTTCAATGCAGGAGGCTTGAGTTAGATCCCTGGGTCGGGAAGATCCCCTAGAGGAGGACATGGCAACCCACTCCAGACAGAGGAGCCTGGCAGGCTACGGTCCATGGGGTCGAGAAGAGTCAGACATGACTGAGTGACTAAGCACAACATAGCAGAGCACAGAAGGACAGAAACTCGGAGGAGACCATCTGCGTCCATATTTAAGGAATCCAAGCCCAGCACACAGCCTGATTCTTATCAGCAGCTCTGCCCTTGAACTTTGCTGTAAAACTCCTCACCAGATCCCCCCAGGCTGAGACACACACTTTTGCGGGGATGAGCTGCTGTGACCCCCTTTGCCTGGCAAAGCAGGAACATTCATTTTTACTTCACCCAAAACCCTGTGTCTGGGATTCAGTATGGCACCAGCGCATAGAAGCTGTGTTTCCAGCATCAGAGGCCGGCCCTGGGGCCCGTGGTAGAGCAGCAGTGGGTGTCATTGCTCCCAACAGTTGTGACACTGAGTCTGGGGGTGCAGACAGAGAATGCCTGGGCTTGGCGGAAAGGAGAACAGGTCCCCCCACTCCAGGCCCTTGGGTACAAGGAGAGGGGAAGAGGAAACACCCACCGCATATAAGGACCCATGGGGAAGGGGCGCACTCAGTGCAAAGAGCACGGAGGGCAGCAGGATAGAGGAGGTCTTCAGGGTGGCCCTAGCCCAGATGGTCCAGTGGCTAAAACTCCTCGCTGCCAGTGCAGGGGCCCTGGGTTCAATCCCTGCTAAAGGAGCTCGATCCTGCAAGCCACAACTAAAGGTCCTGAATGCCACACTAAGACCTGGCACAGACAAATAAGTCAGTTAAGAAAGACATGTTAAAAAACATATTTTAAAAAAGAGGCTTTCAGGAGCATACAGAGTTGGGAGGCTGCCATGGGCTTCCCAGGTGGTGCTGGTGGTAAGAACCTGCCTGACAACGCAGGGGGTGTAGGAGACAGGGCTGGGGAAGATCCCCTGGAGGAGGGCATGGCGACCTCCCCAGTGTTCCTGCCTGGAGAATCCCATGGACAGAGGAGCCTGGCAGGCTACAGTCCATGGGGTCACAGAGAGTTGGACGGGACTGAAGTGACCGAGCACACTGGCGTTGGACTCTAGGGTATGGACAAGTGGGGCCTACAGAGCGATTAGCTTTTCTCTGGAACGAGGCTGGCCTATACTTTGCTAGGGGATTGGTCCTTGGGGCCTTTGGGAAGGGTTTTTTCACATGTGTAGATTTGGTGTCTGGCAACAGAATACCAGCGCCATCTTACTTCGTGTAACTGGGTACTCTCTTGGCTCTCTCCATTGGAGGCCCCAAGGTTGGTCAAGTTAGCATGGTGGGGAAGGAAGGACATTCTTTTTCCTGTGAAAAGTGATCCTTATCTGTAAGAAAGCTGCCACCACTGGTTAATGGAAGCCACGTGTGTGCGTGTGTGTTGGTGTGTGTAGTGTTGAGACTGAAAGCCTCCAAGCCACTTAGGGGTTCCTTGCAATATTTCAGGAGACAAATAGAGATCAGATTAATTCATTGGCAGTAGAGGCTGAGAGAATATGATGCATTCAAGAAATAAATTAATCCTGATTGAGTAAAGAAAGCTCTATTTGCTCAGAGTAGATAAAAGGCAGCTAACAGATTTTATGTATTTAGACAATAGTAAAATCCATGTTTTCAAGAGCTTATATATTTGCAAACCTGAATAATCTTCATATGCAGTCTTCTCATTTCCTTCTGCATGAAATTTTCACATCGGATGCCAATGTGCATAGTAATTTCTCCAAATCAAAGTTTTATTTAAGAGGATTTTGCAAGGGTGTCCAAATTATTGAGAAATCTTTTCCTTTAATCTGCACTTTTCTATTATTTAAAATAACATTATTTCCTGGTGGTTGGAACCAAGCAAACGGGAAGAGGTGACAGACTGTAGAAACTGTGGTTGAAATATGGGGTGTGCTTGTCACTTAGTCGTGTCCAACTCTCTGTGACCCTGTGGACTGTAGCCTGCCAGGCTCCTCTGTCCATGGGACTCTCCAGGCAAGACTACTAGAATGGGTTGCTATTTCCTTCTCCAGGGGAGAGTAATTTTCCATGTAAAGAAGTAAGAAGAGATGATGAACTCAGCTGGCCACAGGGCTGTGCCGGCCAGTGGGTGAGGCTCTCTGTGGAGGACCCCCGGCCTGGAGAGGCAGGGATCCTACTCCTTACCTTAACGCGGCCACCCCATCCTTGCCGTGTGGCCTTGAAAGCAAGCATAACCAAGAGAGAGAAGGAAGGACTGCAAAGATTCATAGTGATTTGCAAGAGGAAGAGTACCTTAGGGCAGAACTGCATAGTGAACACAGGTGCAAAGGTGTGAAACACGCAGCAAGTTCAGGGGGGGGCACTGGTCGCTGTCAGAGTCCTGGCCACGTGGTAGGCAGGGGCAGGCTGGGAACGGCGATCGGGCCTTAAAAGAGGCCTCTAGTGCTCCATCAATTAAAGGCTTGTGTATTATTCTCCTGATAGATTATGGGGATTGCAGAAGGCTTTTAATTACCAAAAGGACATTCCTGTATGTCATTGCAGGTTTCTAAGATGGTAGTTATTTAGTAAGTAATTCTATATTTTTTTCATGCCCAGTGACATGGGAAAGGTAGAAAAATGGTTTTTCCTAATGGAATTTCAGTCTCCGGGCTGTTGTCCTCCTCCCCGCTCAGAATTTTCTCTCCCAGCCCTCAGAGATTGCTGTTTTCTTTCCTTTTAAGCTCTTTGAAAATGCCTATGTCCTTAAAGCTACATATGAATACCCAGATTACTTGGATGTGCTGAAAAATTTGAAAAGACAGAACAACTGAGCTTTTTAGGGAAGATTTCTGTTCCTTTTCTCCCTGTGACAGTTACAGAATGAATGGCAGTGGTGTAGGGGCTTCAGGGTGTCAAAACTGGCTGATGGTAGAATTCTCCTGTAATTACTCTTGTTAGAAAAAAATGTTGAAATGAGTTAAAGGTGAAGTCTTTCCAAGTATCCTAACCATTTCTCCCATGTTTCCAAGCTTATTAATAGAACATGAGAAATTCTGGGTTCATTACAGAGGGAGAGAATTATATATTTGTTTTCTAGAAAATCTGGAGGGATGGGGAAGTCAGGTCAGGAGTGTTAATTTTCCCGAGGACAGAGGTCACAATAGCTATGGTAGAGGAAGGCATAAGGAAAAATCAGAGAGGCTTTCAATTAGTAAAATGATTCGAGTATTTTAGTTCATGAGAAATGAGTGAGTATTATTCATGGAAGACTTTCTTAACATCAGACTGTGGAAGAATGAATCAGCCTCGCTCCTGGAACAGTGAGCCCCGCCAGCCGCCCTCCCCCGATGAAGTCTCTCCTTGGAGGAGCCCATAGAGGGGATGGTTGGACATGATGGTTCGGGGCCCTTCAGTGTCACTGCCAAAATTCAGATCTTCGGATTAGTGCCTCCCCTTCCTGACTTGAGCTGTCATTTAGCAAGTCCTGCCACAAACATGCCTGTGCTTAGAAACTCAGTCGCCTCTGACTCTTTGGGACCCCATGGACTGCAGCCCACCAGGCTCCTCCGTCCATGGGGTTCTCCAGGCAAGAACACTGGAGTGGGTTGCCATTTCCTTCTTCAAGCGATCTTCCCAACCCAGGGATTGAACCCAAGTCTCCTGTACTGCAGGCGGATTCTTTACCAGCTGAGGCACCAGGGAATGAGGATCAAACTGGAAAAATATGTGGACAGTTTAATGCCAGCTCAGAAATGCAGTGCAGATCGGGCCCTCCTCACCTATTTGTGGGGCTGGAGATCCAGTCATCAGAGGATGGAGGCGTGGGGCAGAGAGTCAGGAGACAAGTGTCAGCCATCTCCTGGGAACTCAGAGAAGGCCTTGCTGTTGGGCTGCACCCTTGCAGGCAGGCAAACTCTGGATTGACAGGCCTTGTTGTTGTTGTTCAGTCGCTCAGTCGTGTCCAACTCTTTGTGACCCCGTGGACTCCAGCCCACCAGGCCTCCCTGTCCATCACCATCTCCTGAAGTTTGCTCAAACTCATATCCATTGAATTGGTGATACCATCTAACCATCTCATGCTCTGTCGTCCCCTTCTCCTCCTGCCTTCAGTCCTTTCCATCAGGATTTTATCTAGTGAGTCCAAGTATATGAGCTTCAGCTTCAGCATCAGTCCTTCCAATGAATATTCAGGACTGATTTCCTTCAGGATGGGCTGGTTGGATCTCCTTGCAGTCCAAGGGATTCTCAAGAGTCTTCTCCAGCACCATATAGTTTGAAAGCGTCAATTCTTTGGCCCTCAGCCTTCCTTATGGCCCAACTTTCATGTCCCTTCAGTCCTGAATACTCATTGGAAGCATTGATGCTGAAGCTGAAGCTCCAATACTTTGGCCACCTGATGTGAAGAGCTGACTCATTTGAAAAGACCCTGATGCTGGGAAAGATTGAAGGCAGGAGAAGAAGGGGACGACAGAGGATGAGATGGTTGGATGGCGTCACCGACTCAATGGACGTGAGTTTGAGTGAACTCATGTTTGGGTTGGTGATGGACAGGGAGGCCTGGCGTGCTGCAGTCCAAGCGGTCACCAAGAGTTGGTCACAACTGAGTGACTGAACTGAACTGAACTCACATCCATACACGACTACTAGAAAAACCATAGCTTTGATTAGATGGATCTTTGTCAACAAAGTGTTGTCTCTGATTTTTAATATGCTGTTTTGTCATAGCTATTCTTCCAAAGAGCAAGCGGCTTTTAATTTCATGGCTGCAGTCCCTGTCTGCATTCATTGCTGCTGCTGCTAAGTCACTTCAGTCGTGTCCGACTCTGTGCAACCCCATAGACAGCAGCCCACCAGGCTCCCCCGTCCCTGGGATTCTCCAGGCAAGAACACTGGAGTGGGTTGCCATTTCCTTCTCCAATGCATGAAAGTGAAAAGTGAAAGTGAAGTCACTCAGTCGTGTCCGACTCTTCTCGACCCCATGGACTGCAGCCCACCAGGCTCCTCCGTCCATGGGATTTTCCAGGCAAGAGTACTGGAGTGGGGTGCCATTGCCTTCTCCTCATTGTTGCTAATAGTAGTCAAAATTAACCCAAAATGTCTTGTTATTTTTTCCCCTTTTTTCCTTATAATCACTAACAATTTTAAGGGTGATTCTCAGGAGCTTTGGCCTAATAATCAAAGTGGTCATGAAGTTTGGATGCTGAGGGGAAGTCCAGCTGCTCTTTGGACAGATGTGAAAACTGAATCACAAAAGGGTTGTTACTTTCCAAGGTTCCACATGCATTTTGCACCAGAGCCAAGGCTGAAACCCAGCTGTCTGTTCCCAGCCCAAAGCTCCTCCGCGTCACCACGGAATCAGTGACTTCAGTCATTTAAGCGCACACACATATAATTCTACTCACTCATTTCTCATCTTTTAACATTTTAAAGAGCTGATCTGTCATCTTCAACAATTTGTGCTTTTTCCAGTCTCTGAGGGCTGATTAGGGAGCAGGTATTACTAATGGGAAACATTAACCAAGCCACAGTCAGAGACCAGTGCATTCTCAGATGATCTCACCTTCAGAGGAGATTTATAGCTGTCCTCAGCTCAGCCTGCCCTTGCCAAATGCCTCTTGCCCAGGGGAGCCCATTGCAGGTTTTGCCCATATTAGCATGCACTTCCCTAATCTGAAGTGTTTTTTTTTTTTTTTTTTTTTCTCCTCCTTAGAGCATTTAGGGAATTCAGTGTTTTCTGTGTGTATGATTTTAAGAAAGAAGCGCGTGCAGTGTTAGGGTGGTATTGTCGTGGTGGTGGAGTCTTAAAGTAGATCTGCATTGACAGTTGCTTCCTATTTTTAGACGCCTTGTGACGGTCCCAACAATCAAATGCACTTATTGCACCATGAGGCATACATTAAAGCGTGACTTCCATCTACACCAGAGGACTGCAGACAGTCCCACACCTCTGCACAATTTATAGTAAATCATGCATTTGGAATCTTGTTTCATGTTGAATATTTTAAGTTACTTTAATAAAGATGATGTGACTTGTAAGCCACACAATGAGGCCAATCTAAATAGGAATTATTAAAAAGAATCATAACTATTTAATCAAGCATCTCTCTCCCCAGGGAGTGGGATCCAGGTCATCAGCTCGTTCCGTTTTTCTTTAAATAATAGCAAATACTCTTGGCAAGTGAGGCCCACTTGAGTTTGAATCACACTTGTGTTCTATTTTAAGAAAGCTACTGAAAGCCTTTGAACGTACACTTTAAAAAACTTTTAAAATTATCTTTGGATATGTCTATACACATTTGGAGAAGGCAATGGCACCCCACTCCAGTACTTTTGCCTAGAAAATCCCATGGATGGAGGAGCCTGGTGGGCTGCAGTCCATGGGGTCGCTAGAGTCGGACACGACTGAGCAACTTCACTTTCACTTTTCACTTTCATGCATTGGAGAAGGAAATGGCACTCCAGTGTTCTTGCCTGGAGAATCCCAGGGACGGGGAAGCCTGGTGGGCTAACGTCTATGGGGTCGCCGAGAGTCGGACACGACTGAAGTGACTTAGCAGCAGCAGCAGCATACACATTGAGCAGCATAGGCTGAGGCAGCCACTTGAAAGAGGTGGATAAAAAATAAACCGTCAGCTTTGTAAACCTGATTTTGTCCCCAGTGTTAGAATATTAATATCTACCTATTATCTATCACTTGTCTATTTATCACCTGTATAAATGCCCCTCTCCTAGGACTGGAATTTCAGAATTGTGACTCTGTGACCCTAGCAACTGCCGTCATGGTAGGTGCAAAGCAATAGGTTTTTGGGTATTGATCATTATATGGTTAACTCTCTGACAGCTGAAAACTGTCAGAAACTGGAAAAAAACCCTACTGGTTCATGATCACTTTTTAAATAATTATTTATTTTTCTGTGTATTTATTTGTTTTTGGACTGTGCTGGGTCTTCACTGCTGCACAGCCTTTCCTCTGTTGCAGGCGTGGGCTGCTCCCCAGGGCTGCTCTCCATCACGGGGGCTGGGAGCTGCTCCCCATCGCTGGGGGCTGCTCTCCATCGTGGGGGGTTAGGGGGCTGCTCTCCATCTCTGGTTTGTGGGGAGGTCTGCTCCCCATTGCTGGGGGCTGCTGTCCACCGCGGGGGTGGGGAGCTGCTCTCCATCGTGGGGGGCTGGGGGGTTGCTCTCCATATCAGGGCATTGCTCCATTGTGGTGCCTGAGCCTCTCTTGTTGTGGAGCCCCAGCTCTGGGGCATGGCTCAGTAGCTGTGATGCACAGGCTTTGTTGCCCTACCACATGTGGAGTCTTCCTGGACCAGGGATCAAACCCATGCCCCCTGTGTTGGCAGGCTGGTTCTCAGCCACTGGACCACCAGGGACGTCCTCAAGATCACTTTTGATGGTAAGATTATAAAGCTAACACAGACATCAATTGGAAACCTTGTGCCTCAGAACCCAATTCCTAACTCTACATAGAGGTGCCAACAGTAACTTAAAAAAGAGTCGTCAGATTTTCTTTTTTGTATCATCAAGTCATAAATATGCTGTGACTCATGCAAAGTGAGCCCCTGGCCTCCCTCTAATTTCTGTGAGAAAATGCCCCCTTTTCTGGGGATGTGTGGTCTTTCACTGCCTCCGGGGTGAGAAGTTATGGGTGAGCTATCAAAAGCTGGTTGTTTCAAAGGGATGGGTTGTATGTGGTGTGAACTCTATATCTCAATCAAACTGTTATGCAAAAGAAAAAAAGAGAAAAGCTGATTGCATGACAAGGAGCTCTGTGTTAAGTCCCAGTGTGCTTGTGTAAGGCTGTATGGTCTTGCAGACCCCTGTTCTGTTTTTGTCCTGTGGGAAAAGTGAGGAGGTGTTTCAACACCGTAGTCCTGTCCCCACTGAGGAACTGTTTTGACGAGGACCAGTCATGTGGAAGTTAGGCCCTTGCAGGCCTGCAGCATTGCCTCTGTGGTTCCACGGGTGCGTGATGGCACCTTTCCACTTCCCACCCCCTCCGCCCTCACAGAGCCCACCTGGGCACAAGTCCCAGGCTGGGGCTTTGGCAACCGGGGCTGGGCTCGGGGTGGCAGAAATGAATGGTAGGTCCTGCGGGGAGGAAAGCACCAGGCAGTTGGAGAAGCAGACCCCCAGGGGACGGAGGAGCCCGCTGCGTCTAGAGCGGAGGGTCTGGACTGCGGGTGAGGCATGCGGCACGGGTGGATCCCAGGGCGGGGTCCGGGTGGGTTCCCTTCCAGCTCTGCCCTTACAAGCCCTCGGGCAAGTCTGAGGCTCCCACCCGAGTTTCTTCAACTGCACTCAGGCCGTGCAAAGACGAGATTGGCAAAGCGGCCTCTGACTCTCGGGGTCTGTGCCCTCCCCCACTTAGGAAAGAGACCCCGTGACAAACAGTTTGAAGGTCATAGGACCCTGGAGATCCCTGAGTTTATAGCACAGAAGATTCACTTTTGATTGTTTCCAATTAAATTCCAATTAGTGGCATTTTGCTTCATACTCTTTGTGTCTTCTAAGGGAAAACTTGGACAAATGTAGGAGCATTTGTTGCTGTTTCTTAATCTACGTTAAGAAGTTGCTTTGGGTGTCTTTAAAGGAGTTCCCAAGTCTGGGTAACCAGGTGCGATCCCGGGGTGGGGAAGGTCCCCAGAGGAGGGCCTGGCAGCCCACTCCAGGATTCTTGCCTGGAGAGTTCCACGGACAGAGGGGCCTGGCGGGCTACAGTCCGTGGGGTCTCAAAGTGTCAGGCACACCTGAGCGGCTGCCACTTTCACTTTCAAGTCTGGGTACTGGTGTTTGTTCAAGTCTGTCCTTTGTTACGGAGATATTCCACAGTGCAGGGATGGGGCAGACTTCTTATACTGATGGCCTGATGGCTGCCTCCCACGTAGAGACAATTTGCTTGAGTATCGTCATATTTTACAGTATTTTAAGTTGATTGCCACCTTTACAATGGAGAAGTTGTAGCTTAGAAAACTCCATACCTTTGACTTTTCTTGAGATACAGAAAGACCCGGGAGCGCTGAGCCTCCATTCTCAGACGATAACTATGGCCGGGGTTGAGAAAAGCCGCCCTTTCTTGATGGCTCAGACTCGGAGGTAACCATGGTTACTCCCCTGCCCCAGGAGACCTCTTCTTGGAAATGCATGGACTGGTCAGCATGCCACTAAGGTGGCCACTGTGGTCAGGTGCTAGAGTCACACTACCCTGCATTCAAATAAGTGTTTATTAAGCACCTACTCTGTCCAACACTGTGCGAGAAGCATGAGGTTAATTGTTCATTTGTTAATGCAGCATGTTTACTGAAGGTCCTCTATGTATCAGGTAGTATTTTAAGTACTAGAGATACTGTGATGAACAAAATATGACTTCGGTGAACTTATCCTTTTGTGAAAGGAAAGGATAATGGGTATGAAAGTGAACAAATACTATCGGATGTCAGTAAAGATGTTTAAGAGTGAAGGGTGACGCCCAGGAGAGGGCAGGTCGCTCGGTGGCGACAGGATGAGCTCAGGGCTCTGCCGGAGGTGTTTGCACATGGTGTGCACACGAAGTAGCGCCCTTAACCCAGAGTCCAGGGCTGAGGGGTGGCTTTTAGCAAGAAATTGCACCTGAGTACAATCCTGTAGAACAGAGAGGAACACTGATGGGTGACTGAACAGGCAAACCAACCATAAGCTGAATTTAAAAGACAGTGCCACGTCACCGCAAAACTCAGAAGAGTTTGATCCCAGGGAACTTATGTGGGGTCCGAAGGCCTGGAAAACTCTGATTCCCAAATACAGACCTTTTGTCTTTTACAGGTGAGTACTGTTTCTCTTAGCACTGCATGTAGAGAAGGGCACGCAGTTTCGTTCTGGCATTTGGGTCTTGTTAGGAAGCTGAGTGGAGCGAGCCACGGGAGAAGCGGTGTGAGCCCCAGTGATGGGTGGTGTGGGCGCAGGGCACAGGGTTTGCAGGGAGCTGAGCACATGCCATGAGCTGATGGTGCCCCTTCCCAGTGCCAGTGTGTGTGCTTTGGGGAAGGAAGCATTGAGAGCTGGCCTTGCAGGGAGAGCAGGGAATTACTATGCAAGTGGCTCAGATTAAACCCAAAGATCAGAAAGGGGAGGAGTCATGGATAATGGATTTAGTCAGCTCATCAGCCTGGAGGTCAGACTCTTGGACCACAAAAAGAAAGAACCGTCTTCAGCGGTGCCTCTGAGTAGGAGGGTGGAGGTCCTGGATATTTTTCATGAGAGGAGGCACAGCATAAGTTACTTTTATGAGGTTGCAATGACTGCTTTCTCATTTAAATAGTTTATTTTGCACATAATTCGTTATTGACAGAAGGGATTCAGTAAGAAACAGATGGCACACTCAAACTGTGTCACAGAAATAATTTAGTAAAAGGACTACTTACAAAGGTTGGTAGGACCTAAGGAAACCAACAGAATTGCAGAGTGCAGGACGAGGAGAAGAAAGGACACCTTTGAACTGTGTCCAGGGTGGTGCTTCATAGGAGGTTTGGTTGGCAGAGGTATTCATCAGGGAATAAAACCCCTAAATTTGAACTTATTCTGCATTCAGATCACTTGTGACTTCCCGTAGCTATCAGACACTATATGGCAAAGGAGCCCTGGATATAGTCCACACAGGTGAGCATCTCAGGGCATAGCGAAGCCTGGGAAATGCTAAGAGCATGTGTGAGGGCCGGAGAGCCAATGTTCAGATCAGTTATTGAATTTTTTTTCCTTTAAATCTGAAGGACATCCTTTTCGACAGTAGGCATTACAGGCAGTTGCCAACAAAGGTGAATGAGAATGGTTTCAAATTGCTCCCCTGTGCATTTCAATAATGAAATTAGCATGGGTATGTCATTTGAGGATTCCAAGCTGTTTTTCTTGCATTATATAATTTAAATAACTTTCTAAAGCTTCACATTGGTTTCCTACTGAAGAGTCAAAATTCTTATTCATCTCTTTCCTCCAGTTTAATGCTAGTAAGTGAGGCTCAGGAAGGCCAAGTGGGGAATGCAAACTGATGCAGCCACTATGGAGAACACCAAAGAGATTCCTTAAAAAGCTGGAGGAAAAAAACTGCCATGTGACCCAGCAATCCCGCTATTGGGCATATACCCTGGGGAGATCGTACCTAAAAAAGACACATGTACCCCAATGTTCATGGCAGCACTATTTACAATACCTGAGACATGGATGCAACCTATATCTCCATACACAGGTGAATGGATAAAGAAGAGATGGTATGTATATTCAATGGAATATTACTCAGATTTAAAGAGGAATGCATTTGAGTCAGTTCAAACAAGGTGGACGAACCTAGAGCCTATTATACAGAGTGAAGTAAGCCAGAAGGAAAGACACATATCATATATTAATGCATATATATGGAATCTAAAAAGATGGTACTGATTTGCAGGGCAGCAGTGGAGATACAGAGAACAGGCTTGTGGCCACAGTGGGGGAAGGAGAGGGTGGGAGGATCTAAGAGAGTAGCACTGATGCATACACATTACCACGTGTGAAGGAGACGGCCAGAGGGAACTTGCTGTGTGATGCAGGGAACACAAAGATGATGCTCTGTGACAACTAGACGGGAGGAGAGGGAGGGAAGATGGAGGGAGAGGACATGTGGATGCTTATGGCTGATTCATGTTGATGTGTGGCAGAAATCATCACAGTATTGTGAATTAACTATCCTCCAGCTAAAAATAAAATTAAATTTAAAAAAAGGAAAGGCCAAGTGAGTTACTGAAGGTCAAAAAGTCACAAAGTTGTCAGAGCCAGAGGTGCGCTCAGGCCTTCTGTCAGTCCAGCTGCCTTTCTGTAATCCCTAGAGATAATCCTGGCTGTTCCTTCTTGGAAGAAGATTACTCAAAACTAATTTTTAAAATCAGTCCTATGGTGGGAGTCCCCTGGTGGTCCAGTGATTAAGAAGCCGAGCTTCTGCTACAAGGGGCGCTGGATTGATGCCTGGTCGGGGAGCTCAGATCCCACATGCTGCATGACCAACAAAGAGAGATAATCATGTGGTGTAAATGCAGCACTGTGAGTATCAGTCCAGGTCCCTGGGCTCAGGGAATCATCGGAGCTAAACTTGCTCCTCCTCTGGGCGCCGCCTTTTCTTGTGGGGGGCACAGATTATCCCATTTCTCTCTGACTCTCCCTCCGTCTGGATACTTCTTCCCCGGAACACACCCAGCCCCCTCCTTCACTTCCTTGCAGTCCTGCTCCAAGGTTATGCTATTTGGAGAGGTCTGCCCTGACTGCTTTACGCATCCTCAGCCCCAGGCCTGGCCCACGTCCCCCTCTAGCCCAGAAGACACAGGAGTATAACATGAGCACAGATGCAAGCCACACAGGTAATTTAAAACTTTCTGTAGTCACATTTTAAAAAAGCAAAGAGATACACATATAATTCTTTTTAATTTCATAAATCTCAGGTCTTATAATTTCAACATGCAATCAATGTAAAAGATTCATGAGTTATTTTATATTCCCCTTTCATATTAAGCATTCAAAACCCTGTGCTTAAATTTAGGGTACATCTGGTAAATACTCTGAACTGACACTTGGAGCACATTTCAGCTTGGACCAGCCACATTTTAAGAGCTCAGTAAGCACATGGGATTAGCATATTTATATGTTGATTTATTAATTTACTTTCTTTCTTTATGCGATTATAGTGTGTATATATATAACACGGTGTGTGCTTAGCTGCTCAGTCATGTCCGACTCTTTGTGACCCCATGGACTGTAGCCGGCCAGGCTCCTCTGTCCATGGGATTCTCCAGGCCAGAATACTGGAGTGGGTGGCCATGCCCTCTTCCAGGGGATCTTCCTGACCCAGGGGTTGAACCCGTGTCTCCTGCATCTCCTGCATTGGCAGGTGGATTCTTTACCACTGAGCCACCTTGGAAGACATATATAAGGCATATATGTGTGTGTGTGTGTGTGTGTGTGTGTGTGTGTAATATATATAATGTTTTAAGGGCATGAATATGTGCAGAGTGGTGCCTCGCCCACAGTGAGCACTCAGATTTTTGTCGGATGGATCGAAGTCTGAGGCAGCAGGTTTGGCTTTGACCTCCCCATTTGCAATAAGAGGAGGAGGACCCAGCAACTCAGGAGATGTCCTCTCCTGGGGCCACATGGCTAGTGAGTGGGTTTCCACCCAGGGGGGCAGGTCTTTGAGAGCATAAGCTTATTGTTAGCTTTTGTTCTGTACTGAAAACTCACACAAATATGTTCATGAGAATGATATATTCTCACTTGCTCATGCTTTCCTGATAATTTTACTGAGGACATTATAATCAAATCATAATAAAACAGAGAATTAAGAAGAATATTAACAAGACACAAGCTGATTAATAAAATGATAACTTCTGGTCCTTAGCCACACAGAGCCAGGCCCATCCCCTTACAAGTACGTTTTTGCTTGTTTTATTAGATTCAGTGAAGTTAAATAACCAGCCTGACCCTGCACAGTTAGTAAGCTGTAGATCTCAAGTCGCTTCAGTGAGACACAGCACGGGAAGCACCCCAAGTACCCTCTTTAATTGTCATACGTTCAAATGCCCGAGTCCTTTTTCTAGATGTACACAAATGAGCACTCAATTCTCCATAGTTACGACTTCTTTCTCTCTCTCTCTTTTTTTTTTTTTCAAATTATCTCCCTCTGTTAAGTATGGGCTTTTTCAAGACCCAAGATTTCTCCCCTAGTACCCAGATCTGGCTGTTAAGACCAGTTTCCCACTTACTACAGTAGGAAAGTGGGTGAAATGGTGTATGCCACGAGGACCTCGCTTTTCTTATTTGTAAAACGGGAGTGTGGCACCACTAGCACTGTGTGATGCGAGGTTGTGTATCACAGCCGCGCAGCACTAGGTTGTGTATCACAGTCGCTCAGCACTAGGTTGTGTATCACAGCCGCTCAGCACTAGCACTGTATGATGCGAGGTTGTGTATCACAGTCACGCAGCACAGGGCCTGGTGCTGGCAAGGCTCTGTAATGACAGTTACCTCTCTGGTCACAAGGCATGGCACTTTGTACAGTACTTCAGGAGAATAAGATGCTGTTCCTGTTTACACCACATATTCTCACCCCAACAGGAGGTAGCAGCAATGGAAATTGGAAGGGAGAGCATTTCTAAATTGACTTTTATTGGAGTGTAGTTCCTCTACAGCGCTGTAGTGAATCAGCTGTACATACACATATATCCCCTCTGTTTTGGATTTCCTTCCCATTTAGGTCACCACAGAGCACTGAGTCGAGTTCCCTGAGCTGTACAGTCATTTCTCTTTATTGTCTATTTTATGCAGTGTCGGTAGCGTGTATGTGTCAATCCCAGTCTCCCCATCCATCCCACCCCCGGCCCCCTTTGGTGTCTGTGGGTTTGTTCTCTATATCTGGAACGAGGGTATTTTAGAGGAATAAAGTGGAGTTTCAATGGACTCTCTATGTAGAATATATATATATATATATATATATATATATATATATATATATATATATAATAACATCTGCAGCTTGACTACAGGAGGAAGCTATGAGTAGGGCTGTCAGATCTCATGCTTCTGGGCATGGCTCAATGACTAGCTGAGGTCAGAAAGAAATCCTCTCTTTGATGATGTAGAACATGGTGAAGAATGTTTGATGGTTTCTATACTTTCCATGGAAGCATCTGGCATTATTGAGGAGGAGACCTGCATTGGCTGGAGGGGCTGTTGATGAGTTCCATTTAAGCTGTCATCCACACTGTGTCCTGCGGCGATGCTTGCTTAAAATCACACGTGGCTGCAACCTTGGAGCTAAAAAGAGCTATGAAGGGTGTAGCTGATGACTCAGGGTGTAGCTCTTGCTGACAGCACACAATTTGCCAACCAGACTGTACCCCTGGGTATTACCATACACTGTGGATCAGCTTCACTTTAGACCAACGCTTGAGAATCACCCATCTCCAGAGGCACCGAAGATTAATTTAAAAGGGAAAAGAAAAGCAATTTCCAAAAGCTCCGTCAGATGAGAAAAATAACTGCATTCCATTGCTCGTCTTTTGATGTCTTCTGCATGCCCGACTCTCAGCTTTAGCGCCACGCTTCTGTACTCTGGGAGGTGGTATGATGCCAGTAGCTGTAAGGATGGTGATGATGACGATGCTGATGTAAGAGGCCCATTTATACGCAGCTCCTATGTCCCAAACACGTTATATGCCCCATATCTCATCTTCAAGGTACTGTATTCATTTTACAGTAGAGTTAAATAATTTGTTAAACAATAAGCAATTCTTTGGTGAAGCCAGGATCCAAACCCAGTCAGCCTAACTTTAAAAGCCAAGCTTCTCCTTCTACTCCTTTCCTTTTTACGCTTCTTCCCTTTCTCCTTATTTTCCTTTCCTCCCCTTTTCTTTAAAAAAAAAAAAAAAGCCTTTTATGCTTGTTTTAAGTAGACTCAATAGAGTTAAATAAGCAGCTTGACCCTGTGCACTTAGTAAAGTGTAGGTTTCAAGTTACTTCATTGAGACCCATCGCAAGAAGCATTCCCAGCTCCCATTTTTCATTGTCACGTGTTTAAATACTCAAGTTCATTTTTTTCTGGATGTACGCAAGCGAGAACTCAACTTGCTATAGTTCTCTCCCTTTTTGTTTCCAAATTTCTTCCTCTTTCAAGTGTGGGATGTTCTGAGACCCAGGAATTCTCCGCTGGTGTCCACATCTAGCTGTTAGGGCCTTTTAGTGTTCTGGAAGGGCTCACACAAAGCAGATTCAGGCCACGTGGAGAAGTGACACCTCCTAATTGGAGCTCCTGCTACCTTGCTCTTGAGAATGTGTCTAAGTTTCATGGCTTCCCCCACGGGCCCTTATTGTATCAGAAGGTACTCCTTAACAGACTGTACTGAAAAGATGTCTTAAAGTTTTACACTATCAATAATTTTGACTCTATAGCATCTTCTCCTCTCTGGCTAGATGATGCATTGTTTTTACTCATTCATTCATGCTTTTGAACTGTGGTGTTGGAGAAGACTCTTGAGAGTCCCTTGGACTGCAAGGAGATCCAACCAGTCCGTTTTGAAGGAGATCAGCCCTGGGATTTCTTTGGAAGGAATGATGCTAAAGCTGAAACTCCAGTACTTTGGCCACCTCATGACAAGAGTTGACTCATTGGAAAAGACTCTGACGCTGGGAGGGATTGGGGGCAAGAGGAGAAGGGGATGACAGAGGATGAGATGGCTGCATGGCATCACTGACTCTATGGACATGCGTCTGAGTGAACTCCGGGAGTTGGTGATGGACAGGAGGCCTGGCGTGCTGCGATTCTTGGGGTCCTAAAGAGTCGGACACGACTGAGCGACTGAGCTGAACTGGACTAGTATTGGTATACCAGCTTCTCTGTTTGTGCTTGCTTCTCTTGTTGGGGACCTTGGGCTCTAGAGTGTGCGGGCTTCAGTAACTGTGGTTCATGGGCTCAGTGGTTGCGGATCCCGGGCTCTAGAGCCCATGCTGAGTGGTTGTGGCCCACAGGCTTAGTTGCTCCATGGCATGTGGGATCTTCCCTGACCAGGGATAGAACCTGTGTCTCCTGCATTGGCAGGTGGAATCCTACCCTTTGCACCAGCGGGGAAGGTTGGGGACATGGGGAAAGTCACGAAGCTGTAGACCAGCTGCTGTGGGTGGGCAGGAAGCAGACTTAGGAAGGATGAGAGAATTGCCAAGTTGCAGAGAGCCAGCGGTTGAGGTTGGATAGAGTACATTTGTACCAGAGCCAGGGAGCAGAGCCGTGCCACTTTTTTGAGCAGTTCTTGGCAACCGGAGAACAACCTGGAGAAACACGGAGTTGGATTGATTTAGGGTATGGCATCATAGAGACAGCTGTGGTCAAAAGTTAAAGAGGAGAGGGAATTGAGGATGCTTGTGAGAACGTAGTTTAATCGGACGGCTTCGTGGTTCCAGCTGGAGAGGAAAGAAGATTCGGTTGGGAGGCTGGGAGGAGTCCTGGAAGCATTTCAGGGACCAGGGGTTTTAAGCAAGAGGAAGTAACAAGGATTGTGATCAGAGGTCAGAGTGCGAGGGTTCTAGAGCAGTTTCAGATAGTGACCAGGTATCAGCCTGAATGCAGCTGGCTGTGGTTCTCAAAAGTCAGGTGCATCAGAGTTACCTGAGGGTTTTTTTTTTTTTAATTTCTAACTTTAATTAATTAATTAATTAATTTTTATTGAAGTATGGTTGATTTACAACATTGTGTTAATTTCAGGTGTATAGCTATGTGATTTAGTTATATAGATTATAAATATTTACACACACATACACATATTCTTTTCCAGGTTCTTTCCCTTAGAGGTTATTACAAAATAATTGAGCATAGCTCCCTGTGCTATACAGTAGGTCATTGTTGATTTTATATATAGTAGTGTGTTTATGTTTATCCCAAACTCCTAATTTATTCCTTTGTCCCCTTTTCATTTTGGTAGTTGTAAGTTTGTTTTCTATGTCTGTGGGTCTATTTATAATTTGAAAAGATACGCACACCCTAATGTTCATAGTGGAAGCAACCTAATATCCCTTAATAGATGGACAGATAAAGAATTAGTGGTACATATATACAATGGAATATTACTTAGCCATCAAAAAGGATGAAATAGTGCCATTTGCAGCACTATCTCTGGATGGACCTAGAGATTATCATATGAAGTGAAGTAAGTCAGACAGAGAAAGGCAAATGTCATATGATATATGTGGAATCTAAAAAAAAAAAAAGTGATACAGATGAACTTACCTGAGATTCTTTAAAACATGCCTTTTAGCTAGACTTTCTGATTCCAAGACTCTGGAGTGAGGCCAGTGACTGCATTTCTGACAGGTTTGTGTTTGATGGTGATCCTGCTGGCCTGGAGACCACACTTTGAGAACCACTGGAGGCTAGAGTGGAGCAGAGGAGAGCCTGTGGTTGGGGGTAGGGGGTCTTTCTGGTGTGGGTGTTACATGTGGAAGGGGGTGGAAGAGGGATGTTCTGTCCCGCTGCTACAGTTTCCAAAGATCATGAGCAAATGGCCTGGGGCTCTGAAAGTGATGATGGGGAGGATAGAAAATTAAGAATCTAAGACGGTGAAGGCTAAGCTCACTGAGCTCAGAATTGGTGACAAGATCCGTTGTTTAAGGCTTGGCCGGGCGGCCCCTGTTCCCTGGAGATGTTAGTGAGACGGGGTGGGGTTTTCCGTTTCCCCAGGCCGCAGACAACTTTTCCAGGCTCTCGCATTCTGACGGCCCGAGGGCAAACGGCTGGTGCAGCCAGGGCGAAGCTCTGGGTCTGGGGCTTTTCCTGAAGCGTCTAGCCTTGGGTGAAACGCTGCACCTCTTGAAACGTGGAGCGTGCGTCCCTCTGGGGCTCAGACCGTGTCCCTGCCAGGCCTGCGGAGGTCACGGCCACGGCACGCCTAGCACGGTAGAGGGAAGGACAAAGAAGGCGGCCACGCTGCCTCTTCCCCCGCTCTGTCTCCGGGGCAGCTCCACGCGCGGTTCTTCCCAGCAGCGTGTCAGGAGGTGCGGGGCCGTGGAGCGGGCGGGGGCCGTGCACCGCCCCAAATGGCTCGTCCCCCTGCCCTCGCCTTGCCCCTTCCCTCAGTCTGGGCGCCCGACTCTGGCACCTCCCAAAGAAAGCCCCAGTTCTTGCCTCAGGCTCTGTTTCCTGAGGAACCAGGTCTGAAGCGTGGCTCCGGCACCGTTACCCGCCATGGCCTCTGTGAAGACGTCTGTGTAGAATCCAGTGTGAGCTGCCGTCGCCACGGAATCTGCAGAGATTCCGGGTAGAGGCTCAAAAACTGAGGTCTCCAAATAAGTAGCACGGAAGTCACCGCAGAACATCTGAGAAATGCAGATTCGCAGGTGATGGGGCACTGACGTTTCCGATTTTAAGCCTTCTGGGTGAGTCTGGTCGTATTTGAGAAGCCTGCTTTTGAGCTTCTTGTTGATTGATGCTACCTGACTAGCCTCCCCTTCATCCGACACTGCAGCAGCTGGCCGCAAGCTGGTTCTAAGTCTGACACCTATGAACTCAGTGCCGGTGGAATCTAACTATGTGTCTAATTGCCGATGTGTAGTTGAGTCCCTTGACTACAAGGAGATCCAACCAGTCCATCCTAAAGGAGATCAACCCTGAGTGTTCATTGGAAGGACTGATGCTGAAGCTGAAGCTCTAATACTTTGGCCACCTGATGTGAAGAGCTGACTCACTGTAAAAGACCCTGATGCTGGGAAAGACTGCAGGTGGGAGGAGAAGGGGACGACAGAGGATGAGATGGTTGGATGGCATCACCAACTCAAGGGGCAATGAATTTGAGCGAGCTCCGGGAGACAGTGGAGGACAGAGGAGCCTGTCTTCACTGTCCATGTGATCACAAAGAGGTGTTCAGGACTTAGCGACTGAGCAACACAACAGTTGAGTCTACACTGAATTTCTGGTGACTGTTTTATTTCTAGCTGCTTTTCAAGTCCACCCTTTGTAGGTTCTGAGAAGTAACAGTTGATGTGTAGGTGACTTGGTGAGTGTGGGAGAAAAAGGAAGCTGAGCATTCTGAATGGGAGGCCATGGAGCCACTGGGAATTCCAGGCAGTTTTTGCTGTCCTGCAACAGACTGCACGTCTCCAACAACTAGAGATGCATTCCGTGTGGTGGTCGTGTCTTCAGAACAGAGCCAAACAGGAGGAGTCTCTTGGGGCCTCTACTTTTATGGGTGGTGTGGTAATCAGAACACAACGGGTGTGAGAGTCAGTTGTTCACTTTAAATGTGATAGAATCTTTTTGCTTCAAGAAAGCATGGCAGGCCAGGTCATTGTAAATATCTGGACACCCGAAATATCTCCCTATAGGGGACTGTACAGCCTCAGCCGTGGGATTGTCTAAGATTTGTATATGCGAGTTCCCTTTCATTTATCATGGAGCGTATTTTTCGTAGTTTGCTTGTTTAAGCAGACAGCTCTCTTCTTGGCTATGGACGTGTCTCCATGGGCACTGAAGCATGTTGTTGGGAAACCAGCGCATTACAGTAGCTCCATAACGTCTGGGCGCTGTCTGCAGCTACCCTGGTGTGCTCTCAGTTGACCTTCTAAACATACAGCTAGAGTATGAAGCTGCTGCATGGGAACTGGGAAATTTCTCTTTGTCATCTTACAAATTATATGACTTGGCACTTAGTTTTCATATTGCATTTCTAGAGCTATTAATTGAATATTAGGACATTGGGATTGCATCCAAGTACTGCATTTCGGGCTCTTTTGTTGACCATGATGGCTACTCCTTTCTTCTAAGGAATTCTTGCCCACTGTAGTAGATATAATGGTCATCTGATTTAGATTCACCCATTCCAGTCCATTTTAGTTCTCTGATTCCTAAAATGTCAGTGTTCACTCTTGCCATCATAACAACAGTTATGGCAGAATTCATGAATTTTAAAAACAGTTTATTGATACACATGCACTGTGGAAGTGGACACATTGCTAAAGACTTTTAAAACAACTGAGACTTAGAATGCAGTTAATATCTAGTTGTGATAGACTCATTTTGCATACTTTATTATGTAAAGATAATTAATGAATAAAGTTATTCTGTGTTTTCATGATATGCTTTGCTTCTTCCCCCCAATTTATTGATTGCTTTTTATTTCATTTGAAATAACTTATTTATGATTGTAGAATTAGCTTATGTCAGCTTTATTTATAATGACAAATATTGGAAATATATAGAGATATGGAGAAGGAAATGGCAACCCAGTCCAGTGTTCTTGCCTGGAGAATCCCAGGGACAGGGGAGCCTGGTGGGCTGCTATCTATGGGGTCACACAGAGTCGGACACGACTGAAGTGACTTAGCAGTAGCAGCAGCAGCAGCATAGAGATATGTATATATATAAATGCTCAAGATGAAGCCTTGGTTATCAGTCATGGTATAATCCTAAAAGAATGTGATTGTTAGAATTTAAACTGAGAATTTAGAAGCGTATTTGCTAAGATGTATGGTTATTCTCAATAGAACAAAGGAAGTTTCAAATGATTTTGTTTTTGTAAGCTAATGTGTAAACTAAGGTGTCAGACCTCCTTGAAGAATATGTTTTAACAAGGATCAAAATAGTAGAGATGCCCAAATAACAGAGGTAACTCCTGATATTGAGATTATAGTGATTTTAAAATAAAAATTCTATTTTATGCTTATTTTACTGTCCCTTTTTTTGGTTTGTTTGTTGTTGTTTTTTGTTGTTGGTGATGCTGTTGATGTTGTTGTTGGTGATGGACAGGGAAGCCTGGCGTGCTGCAGTCCATGGGGTCTCAGAGTCGGACACGACTGAGTGACTTCACTTTCACTTTTCACTTTCGTGCATTGGAGAAGAAAATGGCAACCCACTCCAGTGTTCTTGCCTGGAGAATCCCAGGGACGGTGGAGCCTGGTGGGCTGCCGTCTATGGGGTCGCACAGTCGGCCACGACTGAAGTGACTTATCCATAACAAACCAACTCCAAAACTAACTGGTTTACAACAGTACCAGTGTTTCTCGTGATACTTTGGGTTTTGGCACCTCCTTTGTGTATTTTCTGGTTCATTTACCTGGCAGCCTTTATCTGTAGAGTCTCCTGGGCTGGCAGGTCCAAGATGACATCACCCCCGTTTCCGGACCCTGGTGCTGGCTGTTGACCATGGACCCTCGTTCTCCTCTTTAGGATCCCTCTTCCTTCACTAGAATAGACCCGTGTACTTTCCGGCTGGTCTTGGGCAGGCTTATCAGAGAAGCAAGGGGCAGTGGAGCAAGGCGTCCTGAGGCCCAGACCCTGGGATGCACATGGCATCTCTTCTGCCTTCTTCCATTGGGAAGGCAGACCTCGGCCACCGGGATTCACAGGGCCAGGTCACAGTCTCCTCTTCTTCCATCGGGAAGGCAGACCTCGGCCATTGGGGTTCACGGGACCAGATCACAGTCTCCTCTTGTTTGTCAGAGGGATGACCGAAACACAAAAGGCAGAATCCCAGAGTCATCAATCAAAGATCTTTTGCTGCTCTCTCATCTTGAGACTCTAAGTAATTCCATTGTTATTTCAAAACATTATATTAATATTAAAGCTAAAACATATGGGATGTTTAGGTAAGTGTTGTCAGTATTCACATCCTTTTTTATGAATTATATTATTTAATCACCAGACTAACTATAAGGGGAGTGCTATAGCTTTTCCCATTTCACACAAAAGGGACATTAGGCTGAGAAGTATTAAGCAGGCTTCCTAGGTCACAGTCACAGCTAGTTAATGGTAGGGATAGGGTTTAAGTTCAGAGTGTGATTCCAAAGCCTTGTATACCCTGGTTTATCAAAACTCAGCAGAGAAAACAAGAGTGTAAACTAGCTCCTTTTTTTAGATTGCTCTTACACTGAAATGCTCTTTTGTGTATACTGAATTAAATAAAATTAAATTATTAGTTTCACCTGTTAATTTTTACTTTTTTCATGGCTGCTAGGGAACTTAAAATCACACATGTGACTCACATCTGAGTTCACATTATATTGCATCTAAACAGTGTTGGTATATATACTGATGCTTTTTTAAAAATTATTTTATATTGGAGCATGTTTGTTTAACAATGTTGTGATAGTTTCGGGTGTACAGCAAAGTGATTCAGTTATACATACACACGTATCTATTCTTTTTTCAGATTCTTTTCCCATTAATGTCATTACAGAATATTTAGCAGAGTTCCCTATGCCATACAATAGTTCCTCATTGGTACACATTGACACTTTTCATAGTTTCTCATACCTCCTACCAATCCTGAGTTTTTTAGTTACATGGCTGGAAACTGTTCCGTTCAGTCGCTCAGTCATGTCTGACTCTTTGTGACCCCAAGGACTGCAGCACACCAGGCCTCCCTGTCCATCATCAACTCCCAGAGTTTACTCAAACTCATGTCCTTTGAGTCTGTGATGCCATCCAACCATCTCCTCCTCTGTCGTCCCCTTCTCTTCCCACCTTCAATCTTTCTCAGCACCAGGGTCTTTTCCAATGAGTTAGTTCTTCACATCAGCTGGCCAAAGTATTGGAGTTTCAGCTTCAGCATCAGTCTTTCCAATGAACACTCAGGACTGATTTCCTTTAGGATGGGCTGGTTTGATCTCCTTGCACTCCAAGGGACTCTTAAGAGACTTGTCCAACACCACAGTTCAAAAGCATCAATTCTTCAGCTCAGCCTTCTTTATAGTTCAACTCTCACATCCATACACAACTACTGAATAAACCATAGCTTTGGCTAGACAAATCTTTGTTGGCAAAGTAATGTCTCTGCTTTTTAACATGCTGTCTAGGTTGGTCATAGCTTTTCTTCCAAGGGGCAAGTGTCCTTTAATTTCATGTCTGCAGTCACCATCTGCAGTGATTTTGGAGCCCCCCAAAATAGTCTGTCACTGTTTCTACTGTTTCCCCATCTATTTGCCAAGAAGTGATGGGACCAGATGCCATGATCTTAGTTTTCTAAGATCTTAGTTCAACTTAGATCAACTTAATTTTCTGAATGTTGAGTTTTAAGCCAAATTTTTCACTCTCTTCTTTCACTTATCAAAAGGCTCTTTAGTTTTTTATTTCACTTTCTGCCATAAAGGTGGTGTCATCTGCGTATCTCGGGTTATTGATATTTCTCCCAGCAATCTTCATTCCAGCTTATGCTTCAGCCAGCCCAGCGTTTCTCATGATGTACTCTGCATATAAGTTAAATAAGCAGGGTGACAATATACAGCCCTGACATATTCCTTTCCCGATTTGGAACCGGTCTGTTGTTACATGTCCAGTTCTAACTGTTGCTTCCTGACCTGCATACAGATTTCTCAGGAGGCAGGTCAGGTGGTCTGGTATTCCCAATCTCTTTAAGAATTCTTCATAGTTTTTTGTGATCCACACAGTCAAAGTCTTTGGCGTAGTCAAGAAAGCAGAAGTAGATGTTTTTCTGGAACTCTCTTGCTTTTTCCATGATCCAGCAGATGCTGGCAATTTAATCTCTGGTTCCTCTGCCTTTTCTAAAACCAGCTTGAACATCTGGAAGTTCACAGTTCACATACTATTGAAGCCTCACTTGGAGAATTTTGAGTTTTACTTTGCTAGCATGTGAAATTAGTGCAATTGTGTGGTAGTTTGAGCATTCTTTGGCATTGCCTTTCTTTGGGATTGGAATGAAAACTGACTTTTCCAGTCCTGTGGCCACTGCTGAGTTTTCAAAATTTCCTGGCATGTTGAGTGCAACACTTACACAGCATCATCTTTTAGGATTTGAAATCCTAAACTGTACGTAATTTCAAAGTTGTTGTTTAGTTGCTAAGTGGAGTTTGCAACTCCATGGACCGTAGCCTGCCAGCCTCCTCTGTCCATGAGATTTCCCAGGCAAGAATACTGGAGTGGGCTGCCATTTCCTTCTCCAGGGGAATCTTCCTAACCCAGAGATTGAACCCCTGTCTCTTGCATCTCCTGCATTGGCAGATGGACTCTTTACTGCTGAGCCACCAGGGAAGCAAATTTCAAAATGCGATATTTAAATCTCTTACCAAAGTATAATCTGCACTTGCAAGAATCAATTAGAGCAACCTTAAAAGCCAAGCACAACAATAATTTGGCTTTATGTCAGTGAAGAGACTTCAAAATAAAACTATTACAAACTGAGTACACATTTCTGCCAATGATAATATTTACCACTATCAAATTGCTTGGTGTTCTAAAAAGTTACTTTCTTCATTTTCCTTTGTTTCTGTTGCCTTATTCTGTGTGATTTATCTTTAATTATTCTTATGTGGGTCACAGGAAAGGCAAGAATGTTTCGATTCGCCTTTTTGTCCTTTGCCAGTGTAGAAATCCAAGCTGGACATCTGTGCTGGTCTGGGTGTCTGCCTGCTAGTTTTCAGGGTCGTTCTCTCCCCACTTCTTGGCTGACCCATTCTCCATGCTCTGATGGCCTCCGCTGAGGAAATATTGCCCCTGGGATCCGCCTGTCTTGCTGCCACTCATGGTTTTTGCTTCCCTGGTCCCTTGGCCTGACCTCAGGGTGGGTGATCATTTGTGCTCTAACACTTCATTTGCTAAATTAAGAGAGGCGACATGTGTTATTCTATGCAGGAAAGGTTTTCCAGAACTCTTCTCTCAGTAATAATTCAGTGTTGCCCATGACTAATTTCATCATTTCCTAGGTTTCTACTTGGTCTTTTTCTCAATCATGCTATCTGGAGCCCTGGAAATGTAACTGGAGTGTTTGGGTTAAACATCAGGTGAAGCTTTGGAGCTGATGCTTCCTTTTCTTGAAGCAGAATTTTGTGTGCCAGCTCATCTGTTGGGCTTGTCAAGTTCATCACACACAGGGTTAGAAAAATTCAGCTGGAAAAACCGAAGCGACACAGAAATTTGAGACTCGGATGCTGGCTTCCACTTCTGTCTTCTCTGAGCTGCTAGTCTGTGCCATGCTGTGCGTTCGTTTCTTTTTGTTAAACCTAAGATCGTGAAAGCATGCTTAGATTTCAAGGGTGGGTTGAATTCTTGTTACCAAGGCAAATAATGTTTCCAAATAGCCAGTAACCACAAAATCTTCAGGGAGGCTCCTCTTCTTAGCATGTGTTGAATATTAAAGCAAAAGAAGTCTATTTTTTTAAGCACTCAACAAGAAGGGAGCTATCTAATAATCTCTCTTGCTAAGACAAAATAGGAAGGTAATTGTGTAAGAAAATAAAATTTAACATGTTTTCATTTTGCAATATTTCTTAGCATTCATAAGAGATGTTCCATCCATCACATACGAATTGGAAAAAAAACAAAAAACAAAAAACCAAACACCTGTTGCCAGTGTCCACTGGACTTTTCGTGAGGCTTGTAGATGTGATTGGCTTCCTTGCTGAGGAGTAATGTACCTGCCATTGAGCATGAGCTTAAAAATTATAATTTTGCAAATTGCCGTGTAAATTTGCTGAACTAGCAGAAAGCATCTTGTCATTTATTTCCCAAGCTGCACTTCCCCTTCATTTAAAATGAAGACATCCCTTTGAACAAAATTAATTGTTATTTTTTTTTCCCGAGTAGGCTCTTGAAAAATGTGACATTCTCAAGTAGCTAAGATGCTCAGAATAAAAAATAGGAAATTCTTTGGAAATCTGTTTGCAACCTAGCTTTGCTCTGATTAATAACCCTTGCAAATGTGTGCTTATTATACCATAAACATGACCTTTATAAGAACATTATAAAAATCAAACTATGGATATGCCATGTCAGAAAATTTTTAAATGTCAGAAAATGTAATGCTTTTAAATTAATAGGATTTTATAATACTTAACTGTTGAGGGTATTTTGAGCTTTCTGTGAATTGGGGGCTTATTAAAGATTTTTAAAGGGGTTGCTGCTGCTGCTAAGTAGTTTCAGTCATGTCTGACTCTGTGCAACCCCACAGATGGCAGCCCACCAGGCTCCACCGTCCCTGGGATTCTCCAGGCAAGAATAGTGGAGTGGGTTGCCATTTCCTTCTCCAGTGCATGAAAGAGAAAAGTGAAAGTGAAGTCTCTCTGTTGTGTCCGACTCTTCGCGACCCCATGGACTGCAGCCTACCAGGCTCCTCCGTCCAGGGATTTTCCAGGCAAGAGTACTGGAGTGGGGTGCCATTGCCTTCTCCATTTAAAGGGGCTCTGTCATTGAAATAGTTGAGGTTGGCTTAAGTGAGATGCTAAAGAATGTAAACGTCCTTGGAAAGAAGAACCATTAACTATTTTTAGGTTAGTATGGCTATGCTTGCCGAACATAGAAGCTACTTCTTACCTTGGTTTATTTGAGCCCCTGACCAGAGAGGAGAGTGAGCTGAGTAGTCAGAGAATGTTTTAATTGAAAGGGAGAGGCTTTCGAAAGCACGCTTTAGGAATCACCTGTGCAGAGCAGGCAGCGGGCAGGCAGAGCCCTGGGGACTGTGGGAAGTGCTAGTGTTGACCAGTGGGCATGGAGCCTGCCCAACAGAGGAGGCTTAGCTCTAGGGCGGGACACGCACCACTACTGTAGTAGATTTCTATTCCTGGGAAATCAATTCACCAGAAACTCCCGGGGGCTGAACACACGCATTTATTTCATTAGTCCACAGGTCTGTTGCTCTGAAGTCCACCACTGGTGCTGTGTCCTCTGCTCAGGGGATTGTAAGGCTGAAATCATGATGCTGGCTGGACTCAGTTCTCATCTGGAGACTCTGGGGTGAAAATCTGTTTCCATGTTCATTCTTGTTGGCAGAATTCAGATCCGTGGTTGCAGGACAGAGGCCTCAATTTCCTTGTCACTGTCAGCCTAGGGTTGAGGTTACTTAGCTCTTCAATATCTGGCTTCCAACAGCACACAGAATCCTTTTGATGCTTTTGTGACCAAAGAAGAATATTCTTTGCTTTGAAAGTCCACATGTAGTTAACACAGGCACATTTTAATAATCGCCCCAATTTTGAGGTCATGTCATATAGCATACTCTAATTACAGGGGTAATAACCACCGAATCCACAGTCTTGTGTACACAGGGAGGCTGGAAATCTTAGGGACCATCCTAGAATTCTGCTCACCTGGACCTTGGGCTTCTCATTTCTGTTCTCTGGCTTCGGGGTTCTCCTTGGACCAGGAGCATCAGCATGACCTGGCACATTGTCAGAAATGCAGGTGAGCAGCCCTCAGTCAAGACTCAGTCAGAAACTCTGGGCAGAGGTAGGCTTCAGTGGTTTGTTTAACAAACCCTCTAGGTGTTTCTGATGCTCTTTGAAATCTGAGAACCAACACTTCAGACCAGGGTCAGCAAAAAGCTGGTGCCAGACAGCTAAGTCTGGCTTGATGATTGCTTTCGTGAATAAAATTTTCTTGGAACATAGCCATTCCCCTTTGTTTGCGTGTTGTCTGGTTGCCCTCACACTACTGTGGCGGAACTGCAGTACAACCGTAAGGCCCACAGAGCCTAAAATATCAGGTTGGCTAACAAGTTCATTTGGGTTTTTCCATTACTGCAAAAAACTGAACAAACTTTTTGGCCAACTCGATGTTTATTCTTTGGCCCTTTCCTAAAAAAAAAAAAAAAAAATTGCCTACCTCTGTTCAGGAAGTAGATAACCTGTTTGCTCAAGTCTCATTTGGTTCTGACTTGTTCTGATTTTGTACATCTTTCCATATAAATTCACAAAATCACATGAGATTTAGGGACTCATTCTCCTAAAAAGAATTATCCCTTGACCTATTTCCTATTAAGGGCCTGAACCCCTAATTCCTATTAGGGGGCCTGAAAGTGGGTCATTTCCTCTAGACTTGATTGAGACTGAAATAATTCTTTTATCCTCCCTCTTTACCTTTAGTCCTGTGTCTGCTTGTGTGTCTTCAGTGAAACTGGAGACCATCTGCTCACCATCCTTTCCATATTCCATTTCAAATAGTTGAAGGCTATTAGTCACACTGAGTGTCTTCCCATCAGGCGAACATCACCAATACTTTTCACCTTCCCCGTCTCTTCCCTTTTCCTGTTTGCCCACCCCTTAGTCATGTATGTTTCTCTACTTGGGATATTTACTCGACTGTGTATATCTTTCAGAAATTATTAAAGTTTGAACATATTTTGCCACTCTTTCTGGCTTCTTTTAAAACAAAACAACTAAAACTCCCCAACAGTCCAGGCTTCAGCTCTTTATTTTATTAAGACTTCTATGGAATTGGGTATCTTCTGACCTTACCTTTGCTTGAACTTCATTAAAGGTGGCCTGCATCCCTTATTTACCCTTCTTTCCAAAATCAGTCCAACAATCAGAATAGAGTTCATCCTTACTTTCTGAGGCTGGACTCAATGGTGTCAAACATTTGACTTAATAGAGGTTTTCACAGGCATCTGATTAAGTAGTCAACCAATCGGTTCCACATACTCTGAGTATGCAACTCACATTATAATCCTTTTCTCACTTCCTTTTTAGAAAATCAATCATCAGTGAAATCTCTTTCTCTTTCTTTCCTTTAATCACCTTATGTTTGATCCTTCGTCTTGATATTTTCTAATTTGTGATGCTAGGAATAGCCATGATTGTATTTGTTTGGTTGCTTTGTTTCGACTTTTGTCATTCTTAGTTTGAATTCTTCCAGAATACATGTTTTTGTGTGTCTACCAAACATATGCAGAGCAGTTGTTTTGTTCCCTTGAGTTTCTTTTCTACCCACTTTATCTGTGATGTACATTTGTACCCTTGGTATTACGAGTTTCTTTGAAGAACAGCCAGTTTTCCTAAGCTTGCCCCTTGAGGTATGCCCTGCCATTTCCTTTAGCAGATTAAAGCCTGCTTATTTGAAATATCTCATTACTGAAATAATCACTTTTAATTTACCAATTGTGCAGGCTTTACCTTTCCAGAAACATAATGAATAATATAATTTGCTCCATGCCAATCAAATTTGTATCCCATGTGCCAAAAATGTAGGATTTTACTCATAGAATATATTCACATAAGATTTCTGAACATATGACTTATTTAATATAAAGATAACTAGCTTTGTGAGGAAATTTACCTTATCACATTTTTTCTATATTTTTAGGGGAAAACTTTGAATATTTTGTATAGTATAATACTGTGAAATGTGATGGGAGAGTCTGCATTCTTTGCAAACAGTTCTACTATGCTTATATCTATAAATGGAAGATATCAATCAGTCGAGACCCTGCCCAGACTAGCTAAGTGGAAATGTAACCAAGTGCAATTGAAAATGGAAGAAAAAATTAAAAACAAGAATAGAAACTGTCTAAAGTATCTTCCTGGTTTTATGGCAATGGCCATTGAAGAAAGGCTGTGTATACAAATGGCTGTCAGTGGGGAACAGAGCATATAAGCTTATCAACTAGTGTTTAAGGATGGAGAAGAAAGCATATTTTTCTGTAGAATTGTGCAGCACTCATGATTTGGCTAGAGGTATTTGAAAAAAGAGCCAACTAAAATTTTGGCTGGACTAATTGAGTTCCTCAGCTACAGGCAGGACTGCCATAAACAATTTTGATCAAGTTGTCCCTTGGTGTCGATATGCCATCTAAAACTTTGTCTGCCTGGAACAGTGTAAGAGGAAAGAAATGGATGAGAAAATCGCTCATAACACTGAGTTGTCTTTATTCTAGCCTATGTGAATACCAGAACATAGCACATTTTGACCAAAAATGTCATCTAATGCTATTAAGTAAACATCACACGTGTCTTTTTAGGAAAGAAAGTGAATTTCAAACTATGTGGAAAAAATGGAGGAAAGACCAAATTGAGGCTAACCGATGTCCAGTTAGAAGCTCATTTGCTTTTGTTAATATATACGCTGATATTGGGCTTCCCCAGTGTCTCAGATGGTAAAGAATTGCCTGCAATGTAGGAGACCCCGGTTTGATTCCTGGGTTGAGAAGATCCTCTGGAGAAGGGAAAGGTGACCCACTCCAGTATTCTTGGGCTTCCCTGCTGGCTCAGCTGGTAAAGAATCTGCCTGCAATGCGAGAGACTGGGGTTCAATCCCTGGGTTGGGAAGATCCCCTGGAGAAGGGAAAGGCTACCCACTCCAGTATTCTGGCCTGGAGAATTCCATGGGCTGTGTAGTCTATGGGGTCGCAAAGAGTCAGACACGACTGAGCAACTCTTGCTTTCACGCTGATACTAACACAGTGTGCTTGTTTTTACTTCATAGTTCTGAAGAAGATTTGATTTTTTTAAACAGGAGAAAACATCTGCAAAATGGATGCCATGGAGAACAGGATGGAAAAAATATTTTGCTTATTCCCTTGCTGTTGCTTTTGTTTTTGTTTACTTAAAGGGTGTGGCGTCTTTGCCAGTGCACTCAGGAGAGGGGGCCACTGAGAAATACCTCATGGGTGCTTGTGAGAGAGAATGGATGAGCTAAGTATGTTGGAGTGGAAGGAGAAGTGGGGAGAGTGAAGGAGGGAGTGACTGAGAGGGTGAGCTATTTGAGAACCATGAAAAAGGGGTAGATAGAAGTTAGTGGTGTCCATGTTCCCACTGACCAAAAACGATATTAAATGCTTCCATGGCAGATTCTGAGTCAGCTAATATGTTCCAAGTATCCACTATGAGTTAGACACTGAGCTAGTGTCTGTTCCATGCAATGCATTGTCAGATATTATCACGCACTTAATTGGTTACTTTCCAATTTAAAAGCTAGAAATGCGACTATGAGTTACCATGAGTTCTTTAAAACTGGATATGTCAGGTAGGATGTCTTTGGGGACAGTTTCCATGTTTCTCATGGGATGTTTCAGTGACAGTTCTGTCTAGGTCAAGTGAGCCGCCTGCATATCTGATTTGGATGTGGTTGTTTCCCTAGATCATTCCCCCCTTTCCTTCCTTCTTTCTTCCTCTTTATTTTTCTCTCTTTTGAGAATACTGTTTCCATTTCCTACCACCACGATACTCACACACTGAAAACAGGCAGCAATAAATGTTTCATGTTCTTAATAGGAATCAACCAAATGGTGTCAATGAAATTAAATATACTTTGCCATTTCCATTTGCTGTTTTTGGATTAACTTTCAAAGAAGCATTGTCTTATTTATCCATTCATTTATTCATTCTTTGACTCCAGACCACTTGAGTGCCTGTAATGTTCAAAGCACTTTAGGCATCATGGAAAAAAAAAATTAAGATCATGCTGACGTGGAAAATCCCCTTTAAAAACTTTTAAGCCAGAACCCAATATCTTTACTACTAAACAAAAAGTAATACCCATGAGACAAAGAATGATTAATGATTTAAATAATAATTTCAATAAAATAAAAATTAATAAAATATCATACATTAAGTTATTTCCTATCATTTTAATAAAATAATCCTTGGTGGTACAGTGGTAAATAATCCTCCTGCTAATATAGGAGATGTGGATTTGATCTCTGGGTCATGTAGATACTCTGGAGAAGGAAATGGCAACCCCCTACAGTATTCTTGCTTGGAAAATCCCATGGACAGAGGAGCCTGGTGGCAGTCCATGGGGTCCCAAATGAGTTGGACATGACTTAGTGACTTGTTGTTCAGTTTGCTCAGTCGCATCCGACTCTTTGTAACCCCATGGACTGCAGCATGCCAGGCCTCTCTGTCCTTCACCGTCTCCCAGAGCATGCTCAAACTCACGTCCATTGAATCCAACCATATCATCCTCTGTCATCCCCTCATCCTTCTGACTTCAGTCTTTCCCAGCATGAGTCTTTTTTGCATCAAGTGACCAATGTATTGGAGCTTCAGCTTCAGCATCAGTCTTTCCAATGAATATTCAGGACTGATTTCCTTTAGGATTGACGATTGGATCTCCTTGCAATCCAAGGGACTCTCAAGAGTCTTCTCCAATGCCACAGTTCAAAAGCATCAATTCTTCAGTGCTCAGCTTTCTTTATGGTCCAACTCTCACATCCATACATGACTACTGGGAAAACTATAGCCTTGACTAGACGGACCTTTGTGGCAAAGTAATGTCTCTGCTTTTTAATATGTTGTCTAGGTTGGTCATAGCTTTTCTTCGAAGAAGCAAGTGTCTTTTAATTTCATGGCTGCAGTCACTATCTACATTGATTTTGGAGCCCAAGAAAACATAGTCTGTCACTGTTTCCATTGTTTCCCTGTCTATATGCCATGAAATGATGGGACCAAATGCCATAATCTTAGTTTACTAAATGTTCAGATTTAAACCAACTTTTTCACTTTCCTCTTTCACCTTCATCAAGAGGTTCTTTAGTTCCTCTTTACTTTTTGCCATAAGGGTGGTGTCATCTGAATATCTGAGGTTATTTATATTTCTCCCAGCAATCTTGATTCCAGCTTGTGCTTCATCCAGCCCAGCATTTCTCATGGTGTACTCTGCCTATAAGTTAAATAAGCAGGGTGACAATATACAGCCTTGATGTATTCCTTTCCCAATTTTGAACCAGTCTGTTGTTCAATTTCCAGTTCTGACTGTTGCTTCTTGACCTGCACACAGATTTCTTAGGAGGCAGGTAAGATGATCTGGTATTCCCATTGCTTTCAGAATTTTCCACAGTTTGTTGTGATCCACACAGTCAAAGGCTTTGGCATAGTCAATAAAGCAGAAATAGATGTTTTTCTGGAACTCTCTTGCTTTTTCGATGATCCAGTGGATGTTGGCAATTTGATCTCTGGTTCCTTGCCTTTTCTAAATCCAGCTTGAACATCTGAAAGTTCTTGGTTCACATACTATTGAATCCTTGCTTGGAGAATTTTGAGTTTTACTTTGCTAGCATGTGAAATTAGTGCAATTGTGTGGTAGTTTGAGCATTCTTTAGCATTGTCTTTCTTTGGGATTGAAATGAAAACTGATCTTTTCCAGTCCTGAGGCCACTGCTGAGTTTTCCAAATTTGCTGGCATGTTTAGTGCAGCACTTCAACAGCATCATCTTTTAGGGTTTGAAATAGCTCACTTTGAATTCCATCACCTTCACTAGCTTTGTTCGTAATGATGCTTCCTAAGGCCCACTTGACTTTGCACTTCAAGATATCTGGCTCTAGGTGAGTGATCACACCATCATGGTTATCTGGGTCATTATAGTTCTTCTGTGTATTCTTGCCACCTCTTCTTAATATCTTCTGCTTCTTTTATGTCCACACCATTTCTGTCCATTATTGTGCCCATCTTTCCATGAAATGTTCTCTTAGTATCTAATTTTCTTGAAATTAGATACTTCCCGTAGTATCTAGTCTTTCCCATTCTATTGTTTTCCTCTATTTCTTTGCATTGATCACTTAGGAAGATTTTCTTATGTCTCCTTGCTATTCTTTAGAACTCAGCATTCAGATGGGTATATCTTTCCTTTTCTCCTTTGCCTTTAGCGTCTCTTTTTTTCTCAGCTATTTTTAAGGCCTCCTCTGACAACCACTTTGCCTTTTTGCATTTCTTTCTCATGGGGCTGGTTTTGATCACCACCTCCTATACAGTGTTCAAACCCCGTCCATAGTTTTTCAGGCACTCTATCAAATCTAACCCCTTGAATCTATTTGTCACTTCCACTGTATAATCATAAGGCATTTAATTTAGGTCATACTTGAATGGCCTAGTGGTTTTCCATGCTTTCCTTAATTTAAGTCTCAGTTTTGCAATAAAGAGTTCATGATCTGAGCCAGTCAGCTCCTGGTCTTGTTTTTGCTGACTTTATAGAGCTTCTGCATTTTCAACTGCAAAGAATATGATCAGTCTGATTTTGGTACTGATCTTCTGGTGATGTCCATGTGTAGAATTGTCTCTTGTGTTGCTGGAAGAGGGTGTTTGCTATGACCAGTGCGTTCTCTTGGCAGAACTTTATTAGCCTTTGCCCTGCTTCATTTTGTACTTCAAGGCCAAACTTGCCTGTTACTGCAGGTATCTCTTAACTTCCTCTTTTTGCATTCCAGTCCCCTATGATGAAAAGGACATCATTTTTTGGTGTTAGTTCTAGAAGGTCTTGTAGGTTTTCATAGAACCATTCAACTTCAGCTTCTTCCTTATTTCTGGTCGAGATATAGACTTGGATTTCTGTGATACTAAATGGTTTGCCTTGGAAATGAACAGAGATCATTCTGTCATTTTTGAGATTGAATCCAAGTATTGCATTTTGGACTCTTTTGTTGACTTTGTTGACTACTTAGCAACTAAACAACAACATACAGCAAAATAAGAAAGGTAGTAACGATAGTTGCTGTAATTTAGTATATCCTCTGTAAAAAATGTCTCTGTATAATCTTACAGAAATTCTGAAATGTGGGTGCTATTTTCCTAAATTTATAGAAGAAGAAACTAAAAAGCTGTTAAGTTCTTTAAGCTATGAAACTGTTGGAATTTGGATTCAGAATTCTAATAAAAAAAGTCTGTTCTCATAACCACGTAAAACCATTTTGTAGAGGCTTGGGAAAGAGAAAATGGTTATGGTGCTAAATGGGCAGGGTTGGGGGGACGGTGCTGGAGGAAGTGACATTTCCCCTAAACCTTAAAGGACTCAGAGCAGTTAAAGGGATGACAGACTTTAAAAAACGTGAAGTATTTCCCTTAGCTTAGGTATATGAGGACGCTGCCACACTGTACGAATAGACAAGACAAGGTCAGAATGACATTGATGACAGAGATGGATAGTGAGTTCTTGGAAGGTGTAATGACTTTTGAAAAGTCAGGACAGACCAGGATCGTTCAGGAAAATACAGGGCCAGTTTCAGAAAAGCTGCTCATCACAGACTTGCCTCTCTCAGCAGGCTTTCCTGCTCAAAGCAATTTGACTCATTCTGTTTTGTTCTTCCTTTGGGATTAATGTCCTTTCAAAATAATCTTTACAGTTTAGGGCGAACCAGCCCATGAATTTGCAAGGCTAGCTCAAATTCCTTGTGTCTATGATCAGAGCCCCTTCCCAGGTGTCTTTTGAGGGTTGGTCGTTTGCCACATGACTTCTGGGGTTTTCGTGGGTGCATTCGGGCCTCAGCTTCTCATCTGGAAGACAGATGGGTGGGGAAGGATGGCAGTGAGGAGACTGCATGTTCTCAGGCCGGCGGGGCACGCCTGGCTCATCACAGGTGGGTCATGCGGGGATCTTGCACAGTGTGGTAGCTGTGTCAGTACTCACTGATTCAGAAAGGTGAAAAGTGGATGCCTCCCACTCACTGAGGGGCGAGTGCAGCTCTCCAGATTTCTTCCTCATCTGGGCACCCACGGGGAGAGAAGCCCTCTCAGCAGGTTCTACCCAGAAGTGGGCAGAGCGCTTCCCCTGATGGCTCGGCATAAGGAAAGCAGGAGGACTATTTCACCCTCCACCTTCCAGGGTCTTCATGCGTCTTCTCACCTCATCGATGAGCACAAGAGCAGAGTTCGGGATGCTCTAATGGTACCATGTGCGGCTCATTTTGAGTGTATTTGTTGGGGATAGCAAACTCTGGGAACGGCCACAGATTCCAATGGTAGGCTGTGTCGTAGAAGGGTTTTGAGACCCACAAGAGATATGGTTGCTGGGTAACATATGCCCTGAGTACTAGAAAGGAAAGCAATATCATGGACTTCTATCCTTGGTTTAAAGGGACAATGGATAGAAAGTGATTTTCACAAAAAGCTGGAGTATTGAAATCAGTCAACCTATGTTACGTCCCTGCTTTGCTGCTCTAAAGTACTTAACTTTATACAGCTTCAGTTTCCGGTGTTAAAAAGCTAAATTATTAAGAACTAATAGAATTGTTGTGAAAATTAAAATCATATATTTATATGCATGTTCAATGTATACATCATATATACATATAAAATTAAAATCATATATACATATGCTGCTGCTGCTAATTCGCTTCAGTCATGTCCAACTCTGTGCGACCCCATAGATGGCAGCCCACCAGGCTCCACCGTCCCTTGGATTCTCCAGGCAAGAACACTGGAATGGGTTGCCATTTCCTTTTCCAATGCATGAAAGTGAAAAAGGAAAGTGAAGTCGCTCAGTCAGGTCCGACTCTTAGTGACCCCATGGACTGCAGCCCACCAGGCTCCTCCGTCCATGAGATTTGAAGTGCTCAAAAATTGATAGTGGTTATCATTATTATTATTATTTTGGTAGTTATCATTATTTGAAATTAGAACTGTTTGAAAAATTCCATCTGTGTAGTCCACTACATACCAGCAGTGTATAATATAATTATTGGAATATTTTACTCTTATTTCTAAATTAACTTTTTCTCTTAGAAATTTGTTTAGGCCTGTGCTATTCTGAATACCCCAATTCTAAGGAACAATGAGAGAATGAGCTTCCATTAAATTTGCAGTCAAAGAAAAATTGGAGACAATTTCTATAATATCCTGCATCAGTCAGTGACTTCTGGCTCACTGTAAGTGGAGCAGAATGGATGAGAATTAGTAGCATAAGTCAAGATGTGTGTGTGCCTCATGGCAAGTCAGCAACTCATGTCATAGGCAGCGCTACACAGGGAAGTGGGCAACGGGTCACAGAAACCAAAAGGCTGTGTTCTCTCCTGCACCGTGGTCTCTGACCTTGACCTCTGGTCAGTGCCTGGCATTCTCTGAGCACAGGACCCCTACAGAAGGCTGTCTGGAAAGTTTGTCTTTAAATTGGGGTATAGTTGCTTTACAGAGTTGTGCTAGTTTCTGCCTTACAGCCAAGTGATTCAGTTATGTATGTGTGTGTGGGTGTTAGTCCCTCAGTCATGTGTGACTCGTTGTGACCTCATAGACTGTTCCCTGCCCGGCTGTCCGTAGGCCTCCCTGGTGACTCAGATGGTAAAGAATGCGCCTGCAATACAGGAGATCTGGGCTCGATCCTTGGATTGGGAAGATCCCCTGGAGAAGGGAATGGCAACCCACTCCAGTATTCTTGCCTGGAGAGTGCCAATGGACAGAGGGGTCTGGCAGGTTCCATGGGGTCACAAAGAGTCAGACATGACTGAACAACTAATCCCAGGCTCCTCTGCCCGTGGGATTCTCCAGAGAAGACTCCTGGAGTGGGTTGCCATGCCCTTCTCCAGGGGATCTTCCCAACCCAGAGATTGAACCCCAGCCTCCTGCACGGCAGGCAGATTCTTTACTGTCTGAGCCACCTGGGAAGCCCGATTCAATTATATATACACATGTATCCCTTCTTTTTTGGCTTCCATGGAGGCTGAGTGCTAAAGAATCTGCCCGTCCATGCAGGAAACTCAGGAGACATGAGTTTGATCCTTGGGTTGGGAAGATCTCCTGGAGGAGGAATTGGCAACCCACTCCAGTGTTCTTGTCAGATTAGTCCCATGGACAGAGGAGCCTGGTGGGCTACGGTCTATGGGGTCGTGAAGAGTCAGACACCACTGAGCGACTGAGCATGCGCATTCCTTCTTTTGGGGATTTCCGTCCCATTTAGATCACAGCAGAGCATTGAGTAGAGTTCCTTGTGTTATACAGTAGGCTCTCATTAGTTACCTATGTTAGGCATTTTGGGGTGTGTTCTCAGTCGTTTTCAACTCTGTGACCCCAGTGGACTGTAGCCCACCAGGCTCCTCTGTCCATGGAATTCTCCAGGCAAGAATAATTGAATAGGTTGCCATTCCCTCCTCTAGGGGATCTTCTGGACCCAGGGACTGAACCTGTGTCTCCTGCATTGGCAGGCGGATTCTTTACCTGCTGAGCCACCAGAGAAGCCTCCTTTTAGGCAGAGCAATATATCTCTGTCGATCCCAGTCTCCCAATTCATCCATCTTCTCTTCCCACCTTGATACCCATAAGTATGTTCTCTGCCTCTGTGTCTATTTATGCTTTGCAAAAAGTTCATCTCTGCCTTGTTTCTAGATTCCACATATATGCGTTCATACACAACATTTATTTTTCTCTTTCTGACTTACGTCACTCTGTATGACAGCCTTTAGGTCTATCCACATCTCTGCAAATGGCACTACTTCTGTCCTTTGTGTGGTTGAGTGATATTCTATTGTGTATATATACCACATCTTATTTATTCACTCATCTTTCGATGGGCATTTAGATCGCTTCTAGGTCCTAGCTATTGTAAATAATGCTGCAAGAAACACTGGGGTGCTGGTATGTTTTTGAGTGATGGTTTTCTCTGGGTGTATGCCTGGAGTGGGATTGCGGGCTCGTATGTTAGCTCTGTTTTGGCTTTTTGAAGAACCTCCATACTGTTCTTCATAGTCACTGCCCCTGTTTGCATCCCCACCAGCACTGTAAGAGGGCTCCCTTTTCTCCACACCTTGTCCAGCACTTATGGTTCATAAAGTTTTGATGGTGGCCATTCTGACCCTTGTGAGGTGGTACCTCATTGTGGTTCTGACTGGCATTTCTCTAATAATTGGTCATGTCCAGCATCTTTTCATGTGTTTGTTGGCTCAGGTTGCACTTTCAATGCCCGTCATCTCTACCGACAGTGCTCCTAGAGGGGCCAGCTTCCACTGATCGTTTGCTTCTCCTTTGTTTTAGTTTCACTTTAATCTCTGTATTAACTGAAATATTTTATAATGTCCCTTATTTTATCACAATACTGATACCTCTTTTCATCATGTGTTACCTTTTGGGGATGGCACTGTAACCTTGGTGTCTGACTTTCTCCTCCCTGAGGCTGTAAGCAATTTCTGCTTTCTTTCCCCCCCCCTCCCCTGCATTTGTAAATCCTGTATCTGCTGACTCCCAGCTATTTGAATGTGGAAATTTAAGTCCTTTCCTCAGAGGCAATTTTCGCTTTCATCAATTACTCTTTCAAATTAGTGGGACTCACAATGTGGTAGGTATTTGAATGGGTCAAGGATGTAATATACTCAAAGAACATGGGCTTTGGAGTCAGACCTTTCTGGTTTCTAATTCTTCTCAGCTCTACTCCTTAAGAAGGCAGTTTATCTTTGGAAAAATGACCTCACTAAGCCTCCATTGCTTCACCTGTAAAATAAGAACAAAGATATCTTCATTGTTTACATAAATAATCTATGTAAAGCCATTTAGCACAGAACACAGGCTATAATAAGTGCTCAAAGTGACAGAGCTTCTTATAAAAATAAAGTATGGTTATGTGTCTCTTCTTGCTTGCAATCACTTACACGAGTTTTATTTGTCTTCATTTTAAAGCCAGTCATTTCCAGAATACCACACTTACTACAGTTCTATTAGTAACTGATTTTACATCTTTTCCAGGGACCAAATGTTTGAGAATTAAAAGAAAATATAAAGTTAGGTTTGTTTTACGCAAAACCTGCCAGAAGAAACAATCGCATCAGGCCGAGACTAAACAGAGCCCATGTCAGCTCCACAGGGAGTGTTCTTGAGGAAATTGAAGTCAGAATTTCTTTTTGCTATTACAGAGTTTGTAAGAATGTTCACCAAACTGATAGAAACCAGAACTCACCACTCCCAAATCTCAGGAGGTAATGGATGGGACAAATGGGATGTACTAAGTACAGGACTCTTAAGATAGCAAATATGGGAGCTCCCTTGTTCTGGATACTTTCATTTAATTTGGTGATAGCAATGGTGGCATAGTCTTTTCTTATGTGGTTATTTCTCAGTGTCACTCAGCGCTGACTGCAGGGGCATTGCTTGGAGTTTTGTGCCATGGCTGTTGTGAAAGAAAATTCAATTGAAATATGGAAACAATCACAGTGAAACAGTGACTGAAAATCAAAATAAGGGAATGCTCTACCATATATTGAGGCTTCCCTGTTGGCCTAGTGGTAGAGAATCTGCCTGCAATGCAGGAGACCAGGGTTTGATTCCTGGGTTGGGAAGATCCCCTGGAGAAGGGAATGGTTGCCCAATATTACCATTAAATTCAATAGAATTAATTATGATGGATATAAGTTTAGTTTCTATGTTGCCTTTCTGGAATATGTAGACAGAATGAAAGGGATAGCTGAACAAAGTAATGGGCTTCCCAGGCGGCGCTAGTGGTAAAGAATCTGCCTGCTAATTCAGGAGACATAAGAGACAGGGGTTTGATCCCTGGGTTGGGAAGATCCCCTGGAGGAGAAAATGGCAACCCTCTCCAGTGTTCTTGCCTGGAGAATCCCATGGACAGAAAAGGTCGCAAAGAGTTGGCCATGACTGAAGTGACTTAGCATGCAGGCACAAATAACAGGTTCATTCCAACAGAGTAAAAAGCTGCTACCTTTGGATGAACACATATGTTCTAGTCTATTGGGGCTGCTGTAACAGAACACCATGGTTGCTTATGATAAACAGACTTTGGCTTTTCACAGTTCTGGAGGCTGGCAAGTCTGTGGTCAAGGCTCTGGCAGACTTGGCGTCTGGTGAGAGCCTGCTTCCTGGGTCACAGATGGTCCCCTGCCGTACTGGAAAGGATGGGGGTCTTTCTGGGGTCTCCATGACAGGGTACAGGGTCTGTTCTTGAGGATACTGCTCTCATGGCCTAACCTCCCACGGAGGGGTGTACGTTTCAGCATATTTATTTTGAGGGTAGGAGACATGAGCATTCTATTTATAACATTATGGTATCTGCCAAAGCAGGAAATGCAGGTTAGACCCCTGAGTTGGGAAGATCCCCTGGAGGTGGAAATGCATCCAACTCCAGTCTTCTTGCCTAGAGAATCCCACAGACAGAGGAGCCTGGCAGACTGCTGTCCGTGGGGGCGCGAAGAGTCGGATGCAACTGAGCACACAGACTCAACATATGCATAATATGTCTTATACTGGATTATAAGCCCCAGTAAAGACAAGATACATGAAATTGTTGCTTAAATAATCTAGTGCCTTACAAGTGAGTGAATCTTAACATGATTGATCTAATTGGCTTTGGCCTAGTTTGACTGAAACCAGATTTTATTTACGAAATTTTGTTTTCTCTATCACTTTTTTTTTCCTCTACCACAGGTCATCAAAAAAAAAAAAAAAAAAAAGGAATCCCCGAATAAAATGTAAATGTAAGATCTTAGACTTTGGAAGTAGAATGTTGATTTGCAAATTCCGTCTATAGCATTTTCATATCTGGTTAAGAATCTGCCTGCCAATGCAGGAGATGCAGGAGATGTGGGTTTGACCTTCTAGAATTTATTGTATGACCTTGAACAACTGTCTTAACTTCATCATGGCTCCATTTCCTTAAGCCAGTGCTTTGCTGTGCTTAGTCGCTCAGTCATGACCAAATCTTTGGGACGCCATCGACTGCAGCCTGCCAGGCTCCTCTGTCCATGGGATTCTCCAGACAAGAATACTGGAGTGGGTTGCCATACCCTCCTCCAGGAGATCTTCCCAACCCAGAGATCAAACCCAGGTCTCCCGCACTGCAGGCACATTCTTTACCAGCTGAGCCACCAGGGAAGCCCAAGAATACTGGAGTGGGTAGCCGATCCCTTCTCCAGCAGATCTTCCTGACGCAGGAATCGAACCAGGGTCTCCTGCATTACAGGTGGACTCTTTTACCAGCTGAACTATCAGGGAAGTCCTTTCCCTAAGGCTGTGAGAGCACAAAGGAGATATACTCTATGGAATATCCAGCATTCAGAAAGTTCCTGCCTTTATACCTGCGGAGGAAAGGGGAACAGTTATGAGAATAAATTCATACCTAAAAATGAAACAGGCTTAAGAAATTTATGTAGTGCTGAGAAAATAATGTTAATAAAATTATAGTATAAGAAGATTAGAATTATGATTGACTCAGTTCAGTTCAGTCGCTCAGTCATGTCCGACTCTTTGCAATCCCATGAATTGCAGCACACCAGGCCTCCTGTCCATCACCAACTCCCGAAGTTCACTCAAACTCACGTCCATCAAGTCGGTGATGCCATCCAGCCATCTCATCCTCTGTCGTCCCCTTCTCCTCCTGCCCCCAATCCCTCCCAGCATCAAGGTCTTTTCCAATGAGTCAACTCTTCGCATGAGGTGGCCAAAGTACTGGAGTTTCAGTTTTAGCATCAGTGCTTCCAATGAACACCCAGGACTGATCTCCTTTAGAATGGACTGGTTGGATCTCCTTGCAGTCCAAGGGACTCTCAAGAGTCTTCTCCAACACCACAGTTCAAAAGCATCAATTCTTCTGTGCTCAGCTTTCTTTATAGTCCAACTCTCACATGACCACAGGAAAAACCATAGCATTGACTAGATGGACCTTTGTTGGCAAAGTAATGTCTCTGCTTTTTAATATGCCGTCTAGGTTGGTTATAACTTTCCTTCCGAGGAGTAAGCGTCTTTTAATTTCATGGCTGCCATCACCATTTGCAGTGATTTTGAAGCCCAGAAAAATAAAGTCAGCCACTGTTTCCACTGTTTTCCCATCTATTTGTCATAAAGTGATGGGACTGGATGCCATGATTTTAGTTTTCTGAACGTTAAGCTTTAAGCCAACTTTTTTACCCTCCTCTTTCACTTTCATCAAGAGGCTCTTTAGTTTCTCTTCTCTTTCTTCCATAAGGGTGGTGTCATCTGTATATCTGAGGTTATTGATATTTCTCCCAGCAATCTTGATTCTGAGATTCAAGAGATTCTGAGCTACTCTGAGCTACTTATTTATTAAATAAAAAAATCAACCATGGAAGCTTTATTGGCTTAAATGTCTGTGATACACTGTTCCTCTCACTGTAATTGGTGAGAACACTTCAATAAACTCTCTGTCCCCTTGTCTTCAAGAAAGTTACTGGGGTTTGAAGTGGAGAAGACTGTGGGTTTGTGCACAGCAGAAGGAAGGGTGCAGTATCTAGCAGGCTGTGATTCAGTCTCCCTCAGTCATCTGACTGCTCATCCATGTGTATAGTCATGCATTTATTCCCACAAAAAGACAGACAAGTAGGTACCAGGAACCTCATCCTGCACAGGAATCTAGAAGGATTACACCAGATAGTCTCCTCAAGACCCGGCATCCTCACAGAGAAGGCAGAGCCAGAAGCATGGCAATGCATGTGCAGATGGAGGAACGGGGCAGCAGAGGGTACCAGGCGCGTGCTCCTTCTACACGGGCAGCTGTGAGCGTCTACCAGCATCGAGGAGGCCAGGCTTGAACTGTGTCCTCAAGCAGACATGATGATTGGTTGTTTGCCATACGTTGATGTGGGTTTAGAGTATATGTGGAGTGGGATGTGACTGAAATAAATACAAATTAATACACTGCCATGGCTTCACATTTTCTAGGCTTAATTGCTAGTTGAAACTTGCCTTTCAAAAAATGAGTTATATTAACTACTCTAGATTGAATCAGTTCCTTTCCATACCTTGGAAAAATATTTACCCATATCAGTAAGGCCCTACTTTACTTTTCCTTCCCAGTCAAGTTGTTCAAAATATTTTTCCCTACTAGACTCCTTTCTGAATACCTCCTCCATCCCTGAGCCTTCTCAAAAGGGTCAGACTTCACTTTTCTTTTTTTTTGCTGCACATATACATTTTTATTTTTATTGTGTGAATACCTAGGGGATTGCAGGGTCATATAGTAATGAATATAACTTTGTAAGAAATTACCAAATATTTCCAAAGTGCTACCTTCTTTTGCATTTCAACCAACAAGTATGAAATTTCCAGTTGACCTACATCCTTGCCAACACTTGGTATTGTTTTCCTTTTTAATTTTAGCCCTCCTAGTAGGTGATAGTAATATGTAATAGTTTTATTTTGCATTTCCCCAGTGATGCTAAGCAGATTTTTATTTGCATATTTGCTGTTTGTATTGCTTCTTTTATGAAATGTCTGTTCAAAATTTTTGCATATCTTTGAGTTAATATTTCATTATTGAACTATAAGAATTTTTTATATATTCCAAATGCATTTTTTTGTTAAATATATGTGTTGCATATTTATTTTTCTTAGCAATAGCTGGCTCCCCCACTTTTTTTTTACTTTTTGTTTTATATTTGCATATAGTTGGTTAGCAGTGTTGTGATGTTTCAGGTATACAGCAAAGTGATTCATTTGTACTTATGTATGTATCTATACTTTTTCAAATTATTTCCCTATTTAGGTTATTACAGAATACTGAGCAGAGTTCCCTGTGCTATGCAATAGGTCCTTTTGGTTACATATTTTAAATATAGCAACATGTTGCCTTCTCTTTATGTTTTAATGCTGTCTTTCAAAGGTAGGAAGCTTTAACTTTGATGCACACTCAGCTCTCTATTCAAAAATTCTGTATCAGCAGATCCAATCAACTGCAAGTGGAAAATATTTTTTAAAACTCTAGAAAGTTCCAAAAGGCAAGATTTAAATTTTCTGGGCTGGCACAGGCAACTATTTACATAACATTTACATTGTATTAAGTATTATAAGTGATCTGGACTTAGCAGCAGCAGCAGCAGAGATGATTTAAAATGTATAGGAGGATGTGTGTGAGTTATATGCAAATCCTGTGCTATTTTATATAAGGGACCTGTGTATCCTCAGATGTTGGTATCCAGGCAATCGTGGAACGAATGCTTTGTGAGAAAATGACTTCTCTTTGAGGTTACTCACTAAATAACAAAAAGGTCCGTATAGTCACAGCTATGGTTTTTCGAGTAATCATGTACAGATGTGATGGTTGGACCTTAAAGAAGGCTGAGCCCTGGAGAACTGATGCTTTCAAACTGTGGTTCTGGAGAAGACTCTTGAGAGTCCCTTGAACAGAAAGGAAATCAAACCAGTCCATCCTGAAGGAAATCAGTCCTGAATATTCATTGGAAGGACTGATGCTACAGCTGAAACTCCAGTACTTTGCCATGTGATGGGAAGAGCTGACCCATTGGAAAAGACCCTGATGCTGGGAAAGATGGAAGGTGGGAGGAGAAGGGGCAATAGAGGATAAGTTGGTTGGTTGGCATCACCAACTCAGTGGACATGAGTTTGAGTGAACTCCGGGAGACAGTGAAGGACAGGGAAGCCCAGTGTGCTGGGGTCTCAAAGGTCAGACATGACTGAGTGACTGAACACCACCACCAACAAGAGCAAATAACTGATAAAGATCACCAAAAATCTTGATGACATGAAGTCTCACAGAAGTTGGCATCTTAACTGGTCCTTCCACGGGCAGCCTTCGACAGTGCTGACCACTTAGTATTTCCTTTTGTAAACATACTCTCCCTCTTGCCTCTGGGGGTCATTCTCCCTGTCCTTATCTTTTATTCTGGTCTTTTATTATTATTTTAATAAATAATAAATTATTATTTATTAATAATACTTGTTTATTAATTATTAATAAACAACATAGTTTATTTATTATTAAATTCTCCGTCTCCTTCCTTGGGCTGATGAGCCTCCAGGTTCAGGAGGCTGGTCTCTCTGTTCTACCTGTTCCCAAGGAGATCTTTTTCACGTCCGTAATTTCAGTTCCTGTGTGAGGACTCTCCAGTGTTCCCTCAGCAGGAAGTCTGCACAGAGCTGTCTTCTAAGTGCTAGGACCCATTTCCACTCACACCTCAGCTCCAGGATGTCAAAACTCTGAGCTTGTCTTCTCCTCTTAGACTTGCTCTCCCTCACCATCTATATCTTGAAGACACTTTAGGGAGATGAACAAAGGTGTTCTCTAGTTTGCGGGATGCTTACCTAACTTACCTTTTCGGTATTGGGAAACCCACCTTAAACCATTTAAGCTCAGGAAATGCTTTGTTAATACCTTGGGTTGCACTGATTGCCTACACAGATTGGCAAATGCTTGGAGAGGAAGCAGAGTGTATCACAGTAATACCAGTGGAAAGAACGTGGGGGCAGAAGAATGTTTATCAGGGTGTGGGGCACAGTGAACTGTATGCCCAGCTGTGCTGGCATAGGGATGTTCACATGGGCAAGGCCAACTGCAAGCCCAGATCCTGCAAAACAAGACCACGCCACAGATGACAGCATCTTTTTTTCTCTTCAAAGGGTCAGACGACTAAAGCCTGGTTATTATGAACAGAATTACTCCTCAGGGTGACTCAGAGGTATCGAGGGAAGTTTAACTGCCTACATTAGCTAGCTTTGAACATTTGGCTATTAGTGAGACTAAACTGTGACCCACTTTGATGAAATACAGCTTCCTGGTAGCGCTCTCAAGAATGAATAGAATTTTTAAAAGTACCATTTGCCCCAGGACTGGCCCGTTTTGCATCTTTGGTTTGCAGAAGTGGTGTCATTTTCATCCAAGGCACTCCTTACTCACTAATACTGAGTTCAGCACTACATTTTTTACATTAAGTTCTCCTTTGAGGATAATCATCATTGATCACAAAAGATTCCTAGACTGGCCGTTGTCTTCTCCAGGAATGGAGGACTAATTCTTGCTGACCCAGTCCTGTCAGCTAACAGTGGCCAAGTCTGCCCCTGGGAAAGCTCTCCTGGCCATCCCCCAAAGGAGACGGACCCAGGGGAAAGCAAAGAGTTCTCTCCTATCAGCAGTGCTTTCTGGAACAGACTGTCAGGCACCTTGTCTGTAAATGATTCCTTACTGGGGACCGTTGCTTTTGCATTGAAGCCACAAAGTCTGATGGAATCCTCTGCAGTGATGGAAATGTTTTTCTTCTTTTAATTAATTAATTTATTTTAATTGGAGGATATCACTTTACAATATTGTGGTCTTTGCTCTACATCGATTCGATTCGGCCATAGGCATGCATTTTCCCCTTCATCCTGTACCCCCTCCCACATCCCTCCTCAGTCCATCCCTTTTTTTAATTGCAGTATTCTATTCATTGAGGTAGCCTCGGTCACATGTGGCCATCAAGCACTTGAAATGGGATTGAGAAACTGAACATTTAATTTTATTTAGTTCTCACTTAACCACACACAGATAAAGATTACCATACAGGACATCTCAGCATTAGATCACCTTTTTGATTAGTTACAAATGACTTTGTGAAATTAAATCTTGTGAGTTCTTGTTGAGGAAAAATTTTACATTTTTACATTCACTGTTGCAGGCTTCAGAGGAAGTTTCCAGGCAAAAGTGTTTGATCGCCTGAGAGAAGTTCCTTGTCTTGACTCATGTGCTAACAGAGGGGCTGAAGTGCAGAGGAATATACAAGATTAAATGTATAAAAATCCCTACTCTGGTACTCTTAGAATCATCACAGTGTTTTGTAGGCACCGGGAATCATCATGAGAGTGGGGCAAATAAGTGAGAGGGTCCACATTGCCTCTAGTGAAGACGTGACAACCAGAGCAGAGCAGTGCTTTGGTTTTGGTGCCAGTGTTCAATGATGACGACAGAGGAAGCATTAGTTAGTCCTTCTTTCTTAGCTTTCTTCCAGAATGAGCTTTGACACAGTTTACTGGAACATTTATTTAATCATAGTCTTTTCCATTATGACTTATAATGAACACGACTCCCTGTGCTATATGAGAGCTCGCCCGTTCTCTGTTGGTTTGGGTCCCAGACTCCCACTCCACGCCTCTCTCACTGCTCTTCCCTTGTGGACCACAAGACTGCTCTCTGTGTCTGTGTCTGTTTCTTTTTGCACATAGGTTTATTTGTGTCATATTTAGAGTCCACACATAAGTGATGCGTATGGTTCTTTTCTTTCTCAGACTTACTTTGCTTAGTATGATAATCTCTAAGTCCATCCCTGTAACTGCAAATGAAAAGGAGTATTCCATCCTTTTCACGGCTGAGTTCTATTCCACTGGATGTCCTGGAATATTTAAATTCCATAACTTAAAATGAATAAATAAAGAATTTAAACAAGGGGAAACAGATCCCTCGCATGGGCTTTCTTTTATGGGTAAAGTGTGAGTCAGTTAACCTGGGCAAATGTTTCTGCATCACAGTTTCCAGCTTAGTGTTAAAGTTGCTGTAACTCAGTCCCCTTCTTACCTCCTTCCCCTCTGTGGTCACGGGAAGAAGGGCTGGGGCCGCGGTCCTCAGCAGGAACAGCTCAGTGCTGCCTGCTGCCCCTGTGGGCCAGATCCTGCTTTAATATCCAAACTGACCTTCCAAGGGCAACGTACTTTATGCCCACAAGGAGCTTCATCCTCAGGTAGAAGGTGCTGGATCAATTAGTAGGCAAACCAACAATTTAGAACAGAGGGAAAATGAAATCCATGAAAGAAAAATGGTGACTGAGTCACACTAAATTCAATTTTATCTCCAAATCCATTTCTACTTGTATCATTCCATTGGGAACAATGTTTAAACAAAGATGGGAACTGAATGGGAGTTTGGATCACTGAGTTGAAGGGAATATGGTAAACATACAGTTTTTCTAGCTAAGGAGTAAAAGATAACCCCAACAGCAGACTGCCCACTGTAATCCCCAGCCAGCAGCCTGGAGTATTTGGGAGGCAGCCACGCAAGGGAATGTGACAAACACGTATTTGTTTTTCTGATTTGGCAAGTAGATGTTAAAGAATGCAAACTGGAGGGCTTTTGAAACATTTGATATGAAGTCCATGTGTTTCTGGAGACTTTCTCAAAGATAGGGCAGGATCAGCGTTTTCCCACATAGACAAATATTGGTAATAAATACTGAACATTCCTTATCATCTTCTATACACCGAATGAGTCTACTCCTTTTTTTTTTTTTTTTTTTTTGAGCAGTAATAAAATTTTCTCACAAGACTTCTGATTTAGAGCATTCCATTCTGGCTGCAAGGGAGCTGGCTTGCCTTGTATGACAAAACTGACTTCACAGTGCTCTTTTTTGTTGTCATTTTATTTGTGTTTGTTGTTTTAATTTAAAGGCTGTTTGTATCAGTGCACTGAAACTTGTTAGGATTACTCAGCGTAATGATGAATGCCATTTATTACCCGGGTGGTTTTTAGATGCAATGTATTTTAGGTGATAGCTTTGACTTTTGAGTTTGTAAATTCGGCATTATAATAGATTCCTGGCAGAATTATTGTGTATTTTAAAGGAATTAAGGGTATATACTAGAGTGGGTAGCTGTTCCCTTCTCTGGGGAATCTTCCCAACCCAGAGATCAAACCCAGGTCTCCTGCATTGCAGGCGAATTCTTTACCATCTGAGCCACCAGGGAGGCCCATAGCAGGGCCTAGCACATACCAACTGCTTAACAGATTTGTAAAATTTAGCTTTTTTCTCAGCATTCACCCCCTTCCACCCTGGCTGGTCTGTTTCACCAGCAACAGCATTTGATGGCCATTGTTTTGTGTCAAGTCAAGTTTTGCTTTTATGCCCCCAATCCATCATTTCTTTTCTACTTCCTGTTCATAGTATCAGATATAATTCTCTATGTCCTCGATCACGTAGGCCCCAGAAACCCTGTCTTGCCCTTCCCTCCCTCAGCACACATGGCAAATTCAAACTGCAGTAGTTGGGATTGGATGTCAGTAACGTTCCACTCCTGTCAGATTGGTTGCAAGTAACTACTTACGACTTGATGTGTAAAATGTTCTCAGTGTTATTCTACTAGATTAAATGCTCGGAGCAGTTTAGCAGTTTAACTCTGGCTCACTGTTGACGCTATTCAAACATATGTGTATATTTCAGTATAGGTAAGCATATATATGGGCTTCCCAGGTAGCTCCGTGGGTAAAGAATCCACCTGCAAGGCAGGAGATGCAGGTTCAGTCCCTGGGTTGGGAAGATCCCCTCGGGGAGGGCATGGCAACCCACTCCAGTGTTCTTGCCTGGAGAATCCCATGGACAGAGGAGCCTGGTGGGCTATAGTCCGTGGGGTCACAAAGAACTGGACACGACTGAAGCAACTTAGCACAGCACACAAGCATATATATACATATATAATTAAATTTATACTGAGAGAAAAAAAGATATGCTAGAAATTATTTCTCCCATCAAGAAATCAGGGATTTCTTCTGCTTTCTATAAATACAGATACTATATATATGTGTGTGTGTGTGTGTGATAATATTCAACAGCAGCAACCCCTGATCATTTTTAACTTCACTTTTGCCATTTGGGGAAATGAGTGATTAAGTAGTAGGTTAAGCTGTGAGACAGGACGTCTGACTGTTTTATGAACTATGAATGGACTGAGTGCAGAAGTTCAAGGTTAGAAGTGTTATATTACGGAAAGAACACTATTTTACTCTCAAGGAATATTTCAAAATGTTGATTTACAAAGTAACCTCTTACTGTGAAGTCTCTCCTTCTGCAGGGGCCAGAATCAACCAAGTGCAGAATAGGCAGGTGCCTTTAGGGTTGTCTTGATTGACCTCCTCCATGGGGCCCAGATATGTGTCTGCACCAACCTGAACATTCCTTTGGAATTTATTGGGTTCATTAAAAACACCCGCCTCACTTAGGACCGCCTGGTCAGGCTCTCTGCTAGGCACTTTACCTACATTTTCTCTAATATGACGCTTCAGCTGACAACCAGTGGTTTAGAATTCCTATTTGTCTGTATAAATTATTAAAATGAATATTTCCAAATTGGCATTTTAATTAGGTTTTCAAAAATGCAAATTGTTGAAGTGTATAATGTCTTATTTTCTCAGATAATCTCTATTAGCAAATGTCCTATAAACAAACAGGCTATTCCAGTATTTTTTAAGTTCACAGATTTGCACTTCTGTGAATACAGAGCTAGCTGTCTTGTGAATAGACCAAAGTATGCTCTACAGTATATGTTTGCTCTATAATTCAATTCTGAATTCTAAGTATGAATCTAGGCTAGCAGAACCAAGCCTCAGGAAGGGACAGAGAGGAGTTTTATGAGCTTAGATCACTTGCTTCATCGTATTTACCTTATTTCCCTTCAATATTCAATACCTTACTCAGTATAGGTCTAATAACTGATGTCTATTTAATGAATGTTTTTTAGTTTATTGAATATAATGGGATGTAAAGAAATTTGGAATAGAGAGATATTAACTGCTCTGAAATCTGAATGTTCTGTTAAGGCTTAATTTGTAAAAGCTATGTAAGTTAAAATTGCACAGTGTGTGAAATACGTGATACTAGAAGTAGTACCATAGAGCTTTCCATGCAAAGGGCGTGCATTTGTATCTTTTCTGTTCCCAACCCATGGAGGCTTCAAATTGCTTTTCTCAAAGTAAGAGCATCAATATTTTCAGAAGTGACATTCTGACGAAAGAAGCAACACTGGTAAATGGTAACGACACAGCAAACTCTTTGTTACCTACAGTCCTGTCTACACATTCATATATATCTTGATGTTTATTATCGTCAAGATAATTTTATAATAAAGAAAATAATAGTAAACATACATTCATGCCCTAAATATAATAAATTCTTTTAAAAAATGAGAGAATGAAATAGCTGTTTTCTCAAGGAGCACACTTTAGTGTGCTTTACAGGAAACATGTTATGTTTGCTGGTTTTAACTTCATACTATTTGCCAATAGTATTCTTACTGCTGAGCGTATACAGATTGAAACAAGCAAAATATTTTTCAGAATGTATCCTAATTTTAAGAGCAGAAATGTTAGTCATAGATAATTTTTAAGAGACAGTCTTAATTTGGGGCGTAAATATTAATACTATAGTCAGTTCAGTTGCTCAGTCGTGTCTGACTCCTTGCGACCCCATGAACCGCAGCACGCCAGACCTCCCTGTCCATCACCAACTGCCAGAGTCCACCCAAACCCATGTCCATTGAGTCAGTGATGCCATCCAGCCATCTCATCCTCTGTTGTCCACCCTACCTGGGTTTGCATGGCAAGTGGCTGAAGAATGTATGGTCACACCATGTTCTCTGTTTTCCAATGATCTTTCACTTTTCTCTCTTCAATTAGGTAGAAAGGGCTGAACTCAGATAGTGTCAACAGCTCCTGTCCAATGTTACGAGTCTTCCTCAATGTCTTCTTATCCCCTACATAGGAAGCCCCAGTTGCAACCTTAAGAGAGGGCCCTGAACTGTATGTATAATAAAATGCAAATGAAACCCATATCTCAGAGGAAGAGAGGTATGTATCTAGAGGAATTAATTTTCCCTAGCGGTAGAATCAGTGTATATTTATTCTTTGCTCCTCTCAGCGTGGTGGATAAAAAAAGAAGCCTGAGCTTTTCCAGAACCTCTTTGGCTCTCCGGAACCAATGGGGAACTCGTAAAGGAAATAATTCCAGAATATGTTCCTGCTAAATTGCATTCTTATAATTAGAAGAATGAAATGTTTCTGTGGAAGCAGCATAAACAGCTAAAGAGTTGATCAACTTATTTTTTCTCTCCATGGTATTATGCTATCCATTACCTGATTTCTGAGAATTTAGGGTCAAACAATGTAATGGATATACATGAATGAATACCTTTTGCAAACCGTGACTCTGACACAGATAATAATAATTTAAAATGATATGTTTAAAGCTATTATTTATGGACATGTTAAATTGCACCTCAGATTTCAACCCAAACTTATTTTACTTCTGAGTTTTCTAAAGAGGCACCAACCAAAGTTTTATTTTGGTTCTTTAACTTTTCATCAAAAGAGAAATTGGTAGCAGTACTAAACTCGTGGCAGCCCATCACTGACGTTGTACGAATGCCATTTCTATACCACCTGGTGACAATAAAGTTAGTTTATAGTGTGCTCTGGTGACTGTAACTCACTGTATTTTGCCTTTATCTCCCTCTGTTTTAACATCAGCCCTCTATTTTCTGACTCTTCACTATTTTTCACTTTAATTGGTTTGTTGTTTCAAACTGGATGTTGTTGGCCTTGTCATTGAAGAACATTTCAAGAGGGAAGAAAGAAAGAGTGGGAAAAATACTGGTTTTGTTAATTTGGCTCCCGCTGATTTTATACCTGAAGCCAGGAGACCTGATGGTTTTTTTGGTATGGTTAGTTAAATCCTGTGCTGTTGGCTTCTGCTGTGGATGTTAAGTAACCCGCCTTGTTAGTAGATCCTCTGGTCCAGTAGGGTTGGATCTGCCATGGGGGAATCGTTTTTTAAATGTTCACCTTTGTTCCGGTGACTGATGGGGCACAAGAGGGTGGTCTGTGTGCAGCTGACCTGGTAAGATCTGTAAAGATAACTTGGATGGGATCTCACTCCAGCTTGTTTTAAAAGCAAGATGGCAGGCAAGGAAGTGGCACAAACAGGAGCCTTTCTTCTCTTTTCTGTCTCCTAGAATTCTTTTCCATGAGAAAAAGGAAAAATCCCAGTGCGTTTTGTTTTCCTAATGCTTCTTTGGATTCTCACCAGTAGGTTTTTACAGTCTGTTGCTTGCCTCTCAGATTAGAAGAACGCTGGCATATTTTAACAGTTTCCTAGGATTCAAACAGCCTTTAATTAACAACAAATTGATGTTTTGGAATGTTACCAGAGTATGAGAGACAGAACAGGGAGGTAGGCTCCTTTCAGCTTCCGAACACAGTGAAATCCTAGAACAGGGGGCAGAGGTGTGAGTCTCCTGCGGACAGCCTCTGCCCACTGGTGTGAGAAGGAGGCGTCTGAGTTGCCGTCGCCTGCCGTTCCTTCTCCTCGATGGCCTTCCGTATTCCACCTACTCGTGACTGGGAAGGCAGGGGGCAGGTAGTCTTGAATCTTTAAAGCCGCAGGGATTAAGTGGCTCAGGGATCCTGCGATTTGCAGCTGGATTTGCTGGTTTTAATCTTCCAGTCGCCAGGGCCGTCAGGTATGGCTGCCCGTGTTTGTGGTTAAGTTTCCTTCCTGTGCCAGCTTCATGTCATCTCGCTGCCAGAGTCTGGGACGTGGTGGAAAAGAGCAGTTCTGTAAAAGAATCACTCAGACTGGATGCATATTTTCAGCCAAAGTTCATTTTCAAAGACGGTTAGGGGATCATCAAAAGGGTTTTCCCTTTGAATCAAGGGATCTTAGTTACAGGTTTGCTGGTGACTCAATCCAGAGCTCGAGGCAGAAAAAGAAGAATGGGCTGTGGGCTATGAGATGTTTGAAATGTTAACAATTACTTACGTAGGCAGACTGTCCTGATCCAAGAGGGACAGGGAGCAGCAAGTGTGCTCCCTCTGCTCACCTGCGCTTCTGCTGGGTCCCGGCTTTGGGGTCAGTTTGCTCCGTGTCTTGTTTTCTCCAGTGACCTGGAAAGCTGGCATTTGGTCTCAGAAGAGGCCTGGGCCACTGAGCGCTGTGTGTTCCCATGCCCCAGGTCCCTGACTGTGCCCTCTCTTCTCCTTTGTACAGGTGGCACATGCCAGAGCCCCGCTCTCCCAGCCCTGGTCCGGCCGCCAGCCCCGCCTTTGCAACCGTCGCTGGACATTAAGCCGTTTCTCCCATTTCCTCTCGACACGGCGGCCGCAGTCAACCTCTTCCCCAATTTTAATGCGGTAAGTCCCGCGCCATCTGCCTGGGCCAGGGTGGTTGGCCCTGGAAAGCGTCCAGGGCCGGGGATGAGGTGGCCACGGCCTCCCTTCCACTCTGCCCTTTACTCCATGGCTTGGCCGGGAGGACGCCGAGGGTAGTTGCCTGCCTGGATGTGTGAGGTCTCCAGAGCCAGCCTCCTTCAGGAAAGAGGAGCAGAGCTTGCATCTGAGGGGGTGGATCATGATTCTGTGCCTCCCTTTTACTTTCTTTCTGGGCAACACTAGACATTTGATTAGTTTCTTTTCCATGCCAAGTTCAGTTTAACTGAAAGGTAATGAATGTGTTAGAGAGCATTCAGATTCATGTCGATGTCTGAAAACTTAACCATGTGTTTCTTCTCTCTGGGCCTTCTACTTTAATTTTCAAATCTGTTACTTCTTTTCTGATTTCATGAAGAGGACCCTGATCATCACACTAGAGATACATTCTATGCATAAAGCACATTCTCCCTCTTAATTTAAAAGCAATTAGGGTTCTGGTAGAAATAATTTTCTTTTCTTTTTTTCTCTCTTCTCAGACACTGCTCCTCAACTTGAGTCTTTCTTAAATGACCTTGTTTTGGGAGCTTTGTCAACAGCCTTCTCAACACCAGTTACTTGCCTCTGTTTTCACTCTTGTTCTTGTCTTTAAAAGTTGACAGATTCCTCATATGCATCATCATCCTTTTTTTTTTTTTTTTTTTGTAGAAGCACTGAGAATATTCTTAGGATGAAAATAGAAATAAGGGTTGAAAAGGTTAGAAGCCAGTAAGTGACATTGTTTTCTAATATCTGATTCAGTTTTCAACAGCTGTTATAATGCAGGTCTGAGTTTATCAATGACAGAACTTGTCAACACAACCAAGGCCAAGGGGATTAAGATGTAAGATCTCTGAAGTTCCAATGAGCTAAATAATACAGACTTCTTTTTGCAACATCTTACCTCCATGATGGATTAAAAAGAAAAAAACACTCTGTCCACAATTAGGTCATTCTCCTTGAGGAGACAGAAGTGGGTCTCTTTTACTTTAATTATGCTTCGTCACAGGAACTTTGGACCTGCCAAGGAGATGGTGCAGTTGTGTGTTCACCTTTACTGAAGGACACTGGAGAGTCACAGAGGTTGCTTTGCTTTGGGGAACATGAAGGATTTTCCATAGGAGTCTTATTTTGAAATGGATGAAATATAAATAGAGCAGCATAAAGATCATATTTCCAAAGCAAAGGTTTCTAATTCTAGGTATTTCAATAAAAGTACAGGAAGACCCGGCTTCAGATCAGATCTGTTGGTCGTTGAACGACCGCACTGAAGTCCAGGCTCCGTCTCTCTGAATGGCCTGCCTGCTGCCCTGTTAGTGGCTTCTAGGCACCATCGTGCTTCCCGGACCCCAGAGATGATCCATCAGACGCTTCACCAGGCCGCTGAGACCACGGCCTCCTGTCACTCACGGCTTTGGAGAAGCCGGCCTACAGTTCCTGCAAGGTTGCAAAAGACTGGGTTTTAAACTTTGGATTTGCCCTTTGGGAACCATTAAAAGCAAAACGATGAATTCGATTGACAGCAAGTGTTCTTTTCATTGAACAAAGATGAGTGATATATTGAGCTATAGGACACTGAGCACATCTCTTTATCCTCTTTGCTGCTGTTTCCTCATCTTTAAAATAAAGGGAGTGGACCTGATGATCTCTTCCTTTGGGTTTATAATGTTCAAAATACCTTAACTTTTGTGGACAAAGACAGCTTTGTGTGGTGGTCCAGTTGGCTTCTGAGCTAGACTGCCTGTGTTCAAGTCTTAGAACTGCTCCTCACCATCGTCATGGCCTTGGCTAAGTCACATAATCCCTATGTATCTCAATGTCCTTGTTTGTAAAATGGGACTAATAATTAACCTACTTCCTAGGCATGTGGTCATGATTATGTGGGTTAAATCATTTAGAATGCGGCTCAGCCTATAATAAGCACCCTTTGAGTGACAGGTATTATGCTCATAAGTAGCCTTCTTATTTTGAATGTGGAAGTTCAGCAACTAATGGATTGCCAAAGTTTTACCTGATTCCTTTTCTTATGTGATTGATTTGGACTTGTGTTGGTGTTTTTCCCAGTTAAACCAAGAGACCCTGTGTTGCTACGCCTATTGGTTATTTCCTTCTAGTGCTGACTAAGTCACAACCAGTCCAAGATTAAGTCTGTCTGTGTTTCCAACTGAATGGAACATTGCGAAGCCCCATATCCTGTAGTTCTGGGCTGAGAATTACAGCGTCATATCCTATAATTCCCAGATGTACAGAGCATCTCTGACTAACACCCTGAGTTCTTGATTTTGTAGCAGGTGTGAAAATCGCAATCCACAAATTCAGGGTATATTAATTATAACATTTTATTGCTGTTAGTTGATTTTATTTCTGGTTCAAAAGTTCATTCCATGAGTCGGTAGGGAAATGAAATTTAATTGTTTCAGAATGTGCTAAGGTTCTGGAATCTAATAGATTATCTATCCAGCTTTTGGTGGGAGAGTTCCTCTGTTCATCAAGTGATGGATCTACATAGACGACTGTGGGATGACGAGCCCCTGATGAGCATGGCTTTGAGGCCCAGCTCTCACCTGTGGACTCACAAGCATGCAGGGCTGAGAGGCCCCTCCTACCCAGACATGCCCCAGTGCTGCCACCTGTCTGCTACCTTGTGGCCTTCTTTCCTCTGACCTTTTTGAGTTCAGATATGAGCCAGGACTCTTGCCTGGAAAATGCCATGGATGGAGGAGCCTGGTGGGCTGCAGTCCATGGGGTCACTAAGAGTCTGACATGACTGAGCGACTTCACTTTCACTTTTCACTTTCATGCACTGGAGAAGGCAATGGCAACCCACTCCAGTGTTCTTGCCTGGAGAATCCCAGGGATGGGGGATCCTGGTGGGCTGCCATCTATGGGGTTGCACAGAGTCGGACATGACTGAAGTGACTTAGCACGAGTCAGGAAGAATCATGAAACATCTGGGGAAAAAGAAGTGCAGTTAGGAGAGAAAGAAACGATGGGTGTAGGATGGGAGCTGAGCTGTGGACACATAAAAGCACATTCAACAAAGCCGTTGGGATCCCTTAATTTCCTTACAGCCACCTTCTGGGGAGTAGCAACAGAAGCTGCTTCCCTGACCTAGGGTTGCTGCAGCCAGTAGCTTTCAGACAAGAGAAGTTTCCTTGCCTTTTCCTCGTACCCCTACTCCGTCCCTCCGTCTCTTTAGACAATGGAGTCTCAGTGCTTAGGGCCACTATTGTCTCAGTGATCCCTTTCTGCACGTGCATTTCTTGAGAGGATCCAATCCTGGAAATAGGTTAATGCTATTTATTGGTAGTAAAGAAATATTTCCTTCCTACGTAGTATGAACATGGTCGATTCACTCAATTGCTAGAGTTCAGTTCAGTTCAGTTCAGTCTCTCAGTTGTGTCTGACTCTTTGCCACCCCATGAATCGCAGCACGCCAGGCCTCCCTGTCCATCACCAACTCCTGGAGTTCACTCAAACTCAATGTCCATCGAGTCAGTGAAGCCATCCAGCATCTCATCCTCTGTCATCCCCTTGTCCTCCTGCCCCCAATTCCTCCCAGCATCAGAGTCTTTTCCAATAAGTCAGCTCTTCACATGAGGTGGCCAAAGTACTGGAGTTTCAGCTTTAGCATCATTCCTTCCAAAGAACACCCAGAGCTGATCTCCTTTGGGGATAACAAAATTTATGTTGTGACCTCTGCCATGAAACAATTTATAAAGGAGAAGCTGGACAAATAAAGAAATATTTGTAAATGCAGGTGCTTTTATAGAGAATGATGTGTGGTACAAAATGTCCACTCAAGGGCAGGAGTGAAAGGTTGTCTTAGTGAAGGTTTGATGAGAAAAATAGAAACTATTCTTGGCACGCAAACAGGAAGGGAATTAATAGAAGGATTTAGATGCTTACAGAACATTTGGAGGTGCCGGGCAAACAAAGGTCCAAGTAGGCTGTTGCCGGCTCTTGGTTTTCAGCTTGTCCTCATGGAGTCAGGAAGCTGCAGAAATACAGGATGCCTGGTAATCCCAGTTACTTTCATCCAAATCCCATGACTTTGGATTTTGTAAAAGATAACAATAGCTAATAACCCACTGAATGAACTATGACTCTATTATTCCACACAGATATAAACAGAGAGAAGGTAAAGCTTTTGCTTACAATAGAATGCAGCAAATAGACATAGGAAAATGAAAATAAAAAATTACCATTCTGCAACTTATTCAGCAAGAGACATCAATGGATGATAAGCATAGGAGATGAAGGTGCAATAGGGAACATTGTATTTACATAGTCTCTGAATATTTCCACAAGAAAAAAAGGAATTTCATAGTGGAGACACCTAGCAGGCAACATTGATCTTGCTCAAGTGATCGATATTGTCATCCGTAATTTGACAAATAAATATCATGTAACACAGTGTGGGGCGTGATGATAAGACAGCATCGCTAATGTGGTATCCCAAAGACTTGTATCCCAAATCTTCAGCGACTCTTATGCTGAACTTCGCGGGCAGATCTCTGGGAATGTAAGCCTCTGGCTTCCTGTCCTTAGGGTGCAGGGGGCCACATGGAAGGAGGGGCAGCGCGGGGCTGCCGACAGAAGACATGATGTGACAGCAGAATGGAAAGGGCTCCGAGGAACCTGAAATGCGAAAGTTCCAGCAATTACGAGCAAGAGGCTAAGTGCCCTGGAGCCCCAGTGTCCCGTTCCATAAAAGAACAGTGACTCGATCTCACTTAGGTTTGCTATCGGACAGGTAGCTGGGTTTTAAAACGCTGGAGATGGAAGCCAGGAATGGGCTTGAGTAAGTAAGACCTTGGGGTATCGCTCGATTGGACCAAACCCGTAAAAAATGACTATGTTCCCAGACAACTTTCTCCAAGGGTTTCAGAGCTGCCTTTCTGATTCTCATTCCTCTGGCATCCTTTCTTCATATTCTGCTCAGTCGTCATGACAATACTGAACATTCAGAGTGTCATTAAAAAGGTGCAGTGCTTGGAGGATGTGTTGATGAGGGCTGACAGTGAACCTGGCTCCGTGCTCCCCTCCCATAACTGGGCTTCTTGTTGGCATAAAGATTAAGTGGGTAAGCTTGACCTGCACATGCCAGATACTCAGCAAGTACTGAGTCTTGTCGCTTCCAGAAGATGCACAGGGCAAGGTGAGAAGGTCGCGCAGAGGGCAGGAAGGCAGAAAGGTGTGCAAGTGCAGGAGGCAATGCTTTTGCTTTGAGGGTGCTCTGGTTATCATGTTGTTGAACATTAAAGATGGAGATTAGCATAGAAAGTTAGACTCTGTGCTCTTCCTCTGGGTCATATTGTTTCATTGCCAGACAGGGAACACATGGGAAGGAAGGAAGGGGAAAAGAGAGAGGCCGAGAGAGAAAGAGGTCAAACCCTAGTGTCTGACATCACTTCTCAAAAACAGTAGTAATCTTACCCACAACTAGCCCTGTGCACTTGAAGATGGTGTTACTTTGGATTGGGAAGCTTTATTTGTTGGAGGCAGAAAAGTGAACTTGACGTGTTTTACAGGGACGCTTCCCATGTTTGCAGAGGCCTGTGAAGAATCAACGGGACTGTGTCAAGTGCAGATTCTGACCTAGCAGTTCAAGGATAGGGCCTGAGCATGTATGTGGGCAGAGGGAGGGGACGTCAGAAGAGTGATGCCATGCGCTGGGCAGGTCTGTCTTTCCCGTCACTTTGTTTGTTGGCTGGGCTGGACCTTCGTTGCTGCCTGGGCTTTTCCTAGTCACGAAGAGTGGGGGCTGCTCTCTAGATGGGGGCTTCTCTCGTTGCAGAGCTCAGGCTCGAGGGCGTGTGGGCTTCAGAAGTTGGGGCCCCAGGCCTGGGAGCCCCGGCTCCATCGCTGTGGCGCTCGGGCTTAGTTGCTGCATGGCACGTGGCATCGTCCCAGACCAGGGGTCTAACCCAGCTCTCCTGCACTGGCAGCTGGATTCTTTACCACTGAGCCACCAGGGGAGCCCCATGAGACAGTTATTAAACACTCCTGCTTAATAAGAAGCAGAGTATTTCTTCATTCATTCAACAAGTATTTATTGAGGGCCTACTATGTGCTGAGCCCTTAGGATTCAACAGCAGAACTACGAGCCAAGTCTCTGTTCTTCTGGAACTTACTTCCTTCTATTTGTCTGCTGGGGCTTTGGGGACCCTTGAAGGTATCGGCAGCCAGAGCTCTACCGCACATGATCCTTGTATCGTTGGTTTTTAGCTCCCAGAAGTACTTGGAGCCTTGCTTATAGGGAGGCATTGTTCAGGATATTGGTTCTAGCTGCCAGTAATGAAATACTGATTATGGACTAAGTATGCAAAATCATCACTTGTATCCCAACTGGTTAAAAGCAAAACTATTTTCTATGAAATTTTTAAACTTTTATGTGCATCGCAATTTCAAAATTGTTGTCGAGAAAAATATAGGAGTGAGTGTTTCATTCATTTACTCATCGAATGATTTCTTCATTCTTTAAAAGTTCAAGTCTCACTGGAAAAACTCTATGGATTGAAAAATCGGCCTCTGCAAAATAGCTCTATCAAAGCCTGTGTGGTGGGATATCCCTGGTGGTCCTGTGGTGGAGAGCCTGTGCTTCCAATGTGGGCCGTGGGGGTTCAGTCCCTGGTTGGGGAACTGAGATGCCGCATGCCATGGGATACGGCCAAAAATAAATGAATTCTTAAAGAAGCATCTGTGGAAAGGATAATGCTAATAAGAACAATAGAGAGTAAGAGGAAGGGTAAGAAGTAATTTTCTTACTCGCCGATTCACTCTCTGCACATTTATGAAGCACTGAGTGTGTGACTGACACCCTAGTGGACCTAGAAATACAAAAGCAAAGATAAGAAGAGGAGGAAGAGGAGACGAAGGGGAATGGTCTTTGTGACTATGGCATCAGTCAAGTTGATCTGTCACTCTTGAAAACACCCTTCTGTCAGCAAGTGATAAAACATCTGGATATAAGGCACTCGGTTAGGCAGTGAGCTCTATGCAAGCATTTTGCTGGAAAGTGGGGTAGAGTAGTTAAAATGTTCTATAAAGAACTCAGTAGTTAAATCAGTAATTAATGTGCTACCTGAGGTCAAGAGAAGGAGAGGTCACTTGGAGGTGAGCAAAGAAAGCTACACGGTATTAAGAGAATAGAATTGAAACAAATACTACACTGCCATATGTCAAGTAGGTGTCTAGTGTGAGTTCAGTGCGTAAAGCAGGGCACCCAAAGCTGGTGCCCTGGGACAACCCAGAGGGATGGGGTGGGGAGGGAGGTGGGGGGCTCAGGACGGGGGGACACACGTATACCTGTGGCTGATACATGTCGATGTATGGCAAAAACCATCAGAGTATTGAAAAGCAAGTATCCTCCAATAAAGTAAATAATTTTTATAAAAAAGTTATATGGTAAAGGTTAAGGTTGAATTGGAGAAGGCAATGGCATCCCACTCCAGTACTCTTGCCTGGAAAATCCCATGGATTGAGGAGCCTAGTGGGCTGCAGTCCAGGGGGTCGCTAAGATTCGGACACTACTGAGCGACTTCACTTTCACTTCTCACTTTCACGCATTGGAGAAGGAAATGGCAACCCACTCCAGTGTTCTTGCCTGGAGAATCCCAGGGACGGGGGAGCCCGGTGGGCTGATGTCTATGGGGTTGCACAGAGTTGGACATGACTGAAGCGACTTAGCAGCAGCAAGGTTGAATTTGGGATCTGAGGTCAGCTCCATATTCATCTTGTTCATTAAGGTACAGAGCTTAGAATCTCACAAAGACTCAATACACGTCTGTTTTTAACTGAAGGATGGTTGACTTACAGGGTTCTTTTAGTTTCAGGAGTACAGCACAGTGATTCAGTTTTATATACATATATATATTCTTTTTCATATTCTTTTCCACTATGGCTTATCACAGGGTACTGACTGATCATAGTTCCTTGTGCTATGCGGTAGGTCCTTGTTGGTTCTGTATTTTACACATGATGGTGTGCATTTGTTAATCTCCAGCCCCTGATTTAGCCTCCCCCAGCCCTCTTTCCCTTTGGTGGCCATAAGTTTGTGTTCTGTATCCCTCAGCACACATTTCTTGAGTGAATGAGTGGAGGGTGGATGGATGCATAGACAGGTAGGTAGGTAGACAGGCAGAAAAATGCACGACAGGTAACTGATAGAGGAGAAAAAGTCATTACAGTTGTGTAATAAGAAACACGAAACTTTAAAAAAGCTTAGTGCTCACTGCTTCATACGTTAGATGATTTCTATGTAACACAAGTTATTCATTTAAGCAGTAATTAGGAAGCATAGGAAGCCCAGCATCAAACCGTGCCCTTAAGATGCATTCACAATCCTATGTTGGGTCATTTGTTTATTTCCTCTAGTTGTAGAAAAAGACAGTGGTGTCAAAATCCCAGTGACTGCCTACAGAATATAATCTAAAATCAGCCCTTTGCATTTCTCATCAACAACATAACGTGAGTCCAGAAGCACTGCCACCATGAAATGTTGGTGAGGCACTTTAGGACTTTAAAAGGACAGCTTCAAATGTGTTTTAATGTATAGAGATTATTCTACAGGTTAAATATGCATATATAATATTATAAGTGAATGACAAAAATACAGAACTCAAAATAGAACATTTCAAGTTTTTTGTTCTTTGTTTTTTACCTTTGGATATAAACCCTTCAGGATCTCTATTTCCCCCATATTTAAAATGGCAGGGCTGCCATATTGACTGGCACAGTTTTGTCTCCTTTCCTTTGAAAAATCATCCTTGGCTTGTGCTCGCCCCTATGCCTGTGCAGCTTGCCTCCTGCTGCAGCTACGGAGTCGCCCCTCCTCTCTCAGCCAGTGTGGGAGCTGCAGAAACAGTCTCATCACACCTCTGTTTGTTTGGTCCAGAGAGGTACCAACTAAATTCAGTTTACACATTAGTACCTGTTCCTAAGAAGTTTTCACAACAGCTGCTCTCAGTAAATTAGGTAGGGAGCCAAGGTGGAATTATGGGTAGAAAAATAAACCTGCCTTTCTTAGTCACAAGTGGTAGAAGGTATGGAAATTTTGCAGATGAAAAATGCCATAGTAAATACAGTATTGATTACTAAGTTCCTTGCCTTTCAAAGACAAATGTAGCAGATTGCTAGCCAGTTCTGTGCATTGTGTGCCGTATTTGTACAGCAAAGGCATCTTTAAAAACGTATGGTTATTAAATCTTTCATTGTATGTCTTTGTGTTCAAATAGCTATATAATATTCACTTGAGCCATACTGCTTCCTGTGAACCAAAAATTGTAAAGGTCAAGACTACTTATAAGGACCCTGAAACACAAAATGACTTAAACACAGAATATCCAGGCTTGAAAATAAAAGGCTGAACAATTGCAGACAACAGATGTTTTTCCAGTTTTAATGCTTGTGCACTCTTTGACCAAGAAAGCTATTTCCCTATTATTCCAAACGTGATGTGATGAGGACAAGTTTCCCTATCTGCCCTCCCCTTGGGCCTCCATTCTCTTGTCAGGGACGGTTAGTGGCTTTTGTCTCTGTCCTTCCAGTGATATTTTGAGGTGTGAGCATGTTTTTCTCACTAAAGATTGAGGCATGATGCACATTATACCTTTGTTTTCCTTTCTCAGCCCATCGAATCCTAGTGATTTGAAGCTTTACTTTTGCAAAAGTATATATTGGACCTGTTTGCTTAGTCTGTATTTCGTACTAACTGTGATCCTGGGTCACCACGAGGACCCAGGTAAGAGACTGTCTAAGCTCCTAGTTTATTGTAGCATCCAGAGACTCTCTGGGTGATTTCTTGTTCCACACGTATAGACACTTTAAAAAGGAAAGAAGCATTTTAGAGTTAATTTGTATCTGAGGCAAATCACTTATTTTACAGAGAAGCCTAGAGTGATGGAGACATTTTCAGTTTCATGGCATGGAAGTGGGAGAGCTAAGAGAAAACTGAGACTCCTGACATCTCTCTCACATGGATGCTTCTCATTGAATCAGATCATTGTGGGTTGAATTGTGTACCCCCAGCATTCATAACCCATGGTGCCTTAGAAATGAGATCGTCCTTGGAAATAGGGTCGTCAAAGATATAATTTGTGAAGATGAGGTCATTAGGGTGTACCCTAATTTATTATGACTGGTATCCTTATAGAAAGAGGACATTTGGACCCAGAGACAAGCAGAGAGGGCAGATGCCATACAGACACAAGGAAACACCCTATATAAGCCAATAAGAGACCCAGAACACATCCTGCCCTCATGGCCCTCAGATGGACCCAACCCTGCTCACACTTTGATTTTGGACTTCTCGCCTTCAGAACTGCGAGATAACACACTTTTGTTGTTGAAGAACACCCAATTTGTGATACTCTGTTACAGTCACCCAAGCAAGAAAGGATTCTTAGAGCCATCTGGGCTACCTGCCTACACTGGCTCTCCTCAGTGCTTCTGACAACTTGTAATCCAGCTTCTTACTGAACTGTCTCCCATGACAGTAAATAAGGCTGCCCCCGGGAGAGAGGGACTCTCCACCACTGGTCACACATGCCGTAAAGAGGTTCTCTCTTTGGAGCCACTGCAGGCTCCCTATAATGGCTATAAACCAAGGAATAAGATGAAGCGCAATCTATGGCTTTTATGAAAAAAATTTATTGATCACAAACTAAGCAATATGGGCTACTAAAGAATGCAATTATATACCCACCTTTAAAAAACTCCAATTTCATAAGGGCCTTACGTCTTAAAAGTGTTACCTGGATGACATTGGTAAGGAAACGCAGGGGCTTGGGGTAAAATAACTTGCCCCGGTTTTATATATATATATATATATATATATATATATATATATATATATATACACTTCCCTGGTGGCTCAGATGGGAAAGAATGCACCTGCAATGTGGGAGACCTTGGTTTGATCCCTGGGGTGGGAAGATCCCCTGGAGGAGGGAATGGCAGCCCACTCCAGTATTCTTGCCTGGAGAATCCCATGGACAGAGGAGCCTGGCAGTCTACAGTCCATGGGGTTGCAAAGAGTCGGACATGAATGAGTGACTAAGCACAGCACATCATATATATATATATATGTGTGTGTGTGTGTGTGTAGATATATATATACACATACATGCATCTATTCTTTTGCAGATACTTTTCCTATATACAGAATATTGAGTATGGTTCCCTGTGCATTGCAGTAGCGCCTTGTTGATTGCCTGTTTTCTATATAACAGTGTGTGTGTGTTAATGCCAACCTCCTAATTTATCCCCCATCCCCCCTTTGGTAACCATAGTTTGTCTTCCAAGTCTGTGAGTCTGTTTCTGTTTTGTGAATAGGTCCATTTGTATCATTTCTTAGTTGTCCTATCTTTAATCTATTGTTAGAGCCTTAGTATACATTACAAGCTAATTAACTAAATAATCTTTAATTCTTTAGAAGGCTTAGCTCTAAGATAATAAATTATTTCCTAATTAACATCCTGGCTGTGAATGGACAGTTATGAAAAAGAATATCTAGAGCTTCCATCACCCTCACAAACATTCATGTTGAACATGGCCAATCATTGTTAGGGGGATAAATTACTTAAAGTGATAATAAATTAAAAAAATCTTCCCATCCTAGTAACAATGTTAAGGCTCAAGACCCATCTTCACACATAAGAAAAAATTACTAAATTTAGGTTCTAAAAGATCTGAGCTCTAGGTCTAATGTTTTATCTTTGGCAGAACCCTGAGTCCTCATTCTCTCATCTGTGAAATGAGAGTAATCATATTGATCACATAAGAGCATCTGAAGATGTTAAAGATGAATGTTAGACATTTCTGTATAATAAGGCATCTACTGAATTCTGAATTCTGGGCTCTGGTGTGGGGACCCTAATGAACATCTTTTACAACCTCCCGCATGTGATTCCTTTGCCCCTTAAAGGTTGAAAATCACTGAATTCCACTCTGTGACCAAAATTGGTGGGAAAATCCATTTTCACAGCAGAGCGCAGATGAACGAGCAGCCTTCTCAGACTGTCTTTTGAGGGAAGTTCCACACCCTCCCAAGGCGAATGCAAAGAACACTGTTAACACTATTTCTCATGACTCTTCGACAAAGGAATGAGAACTTTTTGCCAGCAGACTATTTGGTTTTATGACTCAGTGCTTCTCAAAGTGTGGTTCTCAGACCTGTATGTGCTGGTCCAAGAACTGATTCCAGGTCTGCAATGAGATAAGTGCTGAGATGGGAGGGCGAGCAGCCCTTATAAGATTATAGCAACTTAGGAGAGCAGATTGACATCTGTTGACGCTAATACAGAGTTATGACTTGTGTTTTGCGTATCTTTCTCATTTTGTTTTTTTCCGGTCATTCACTTCTGTTACATTTCCTGAGGATGAGGCTGTGACTGATGGGAAGGCTGGCCCATCCACAGAGGGCACTGGGGAGCAGTGCTCTGTTACTGTTAAGGCTTCAGAGCTCCATCTACATATTGGAAGTGAAGGGATTTTGAAGCAGTTATTAAATTTAGGTAAGTTGCACGGTGTATGGTTGAAGAAGCTGCAAATGCAATTTGACTCAAATTCTTTTAGCTCTACCCAATTTCCCTGATCCTGTGAGGTGTGGCAATGGCAAGTGGCTTTCCCTGAGACTCATAAATCAAGACAATAGTAGAAACAAAAGTGGAATAATTTGAATTGTGCTTCTCTCTGAAGTACGCCCTTTATGCCACATTTTATCATGAGTTTGGGGAAATCATAAAGTGGTTAAATTAACAGTTAATTCCTGAACTGTCTTTTTGAACACTCTGAAATGGAATTTACTTCAAGGACCTCACTGAGGGGTTTTAGAGAACTAAAGAAAAAAGGAAAATTTCAGTGACTGTACATGAGGATATTTCATTATTTTGGTTTCTAAACCCAAATCAATTTTTAAATAGAAAGTAGAATAAATAGTCCAGTACTAGGGGTGTATATTGTCACCCTACTTATTTAACTTCTATGCAGAGTACATCATGAGAAATGCTGGGCTGGAAGAAGCACAAGCTGGAATCAAGATTGCCGGGAGAAATATCAATAACCTCAGATATGCAGATGACACCACCCTTATGGCAGAAAGTGAAGAGGAACTAAAAAGCCTCTTGATGAACGTGAAAGTGGAGAGTGAAAAAGTTGGCTTAAAGTTCAACATTCAGAAAACGAAGATCATGGCATCTGGTCCCATCACTTCATGGGATATAGATGGGGAAACAGTGGAAACAGTGTCAAACTTTATTTTGGGGGCTCCAAAATCACTGCAGATGGTGACTGCAGCCATGAAATTAAAAGACGCTTACTCCTTGGAAGAAAAGTTATGACCAACCTAGATAGCATATTGAAAAGCAGAGACATTACTTTGCCAACAAAGGTCCGTCTAGTCAAGGCTATGGTTTTTCCTGTGGTCGTGTATGGATGTGAGAGTTGGACTTCGAAGAAAGCTGAGCGCCGAAGAATTGATGCTTTTGAACTATGGTGTTGGAGAAGACTCTTGAGAGTCCCTTGTACTGCAAGGAGATCCAGCCAGTCCATCCTAAAGGAGATCAGTCCTGGGTGTTCTTTGGAAGGAATGATGCTAAAGCTGAAACTCCAGTATTTTGGCCACCTCATGCAAAGAGCTGACTCATTGGAAAAGACTCTGATGCTGGGAGGGATTGGGGGCAGGAGGAGAAGGGGATGACAGAGGATGAGATGGCTGGATGGCATCACTGACTCGAGGGACATGAGTTTGAGTGAACTCCGGGAGTTGGTGATGGACATGGAGGCCTGGCGTGCTGCGATTCATGGGGTCGCAAAGAGTCAGACACGACTGAGCGACTGAACTGAACTGAACTGAACTGAGGGCTTCCCTGGTGGCTCAGCTAGTGAAGGATGTGCCTGCAGTGTGGGAGACCTGGGTTTGATCTCTGAGTTGGGAAGATCCCCTGGAGAAGGGAAAGGCTACCCACTCCAGTATTCTGGCCTGGAGAATTCCATGGACTCTATAGTCCATGGGGTCGCAAAGAGTCGGACATGACTGAGTGACTTCACTTTCACTTTCACAGTAAGTTGGGAACATTTTTAAACCAGTTTTTCAAAAGCAATCCCACAGAAAAACAATTAGTTTTATGCCAACATCCTTGTGTTCTTCAGAACATCTCTGTGTATCTACTGCTTTAGTGCTTCCGTGACTTTTGTCACCTGCTTCACTGAAAAACAATTCTCTGCTCTTTTAGGAATTTAGAATAGGAAAGACAGACAGAAGAGGCAATCAGCCCTCTCTGGCGCTTTGTACATTTACAGATGTATCTACTCACATAGATGCTGCTTGTGTGTGATGAGCCATAAGGGGAGATGGCCTTGTTTTTCCAGATAATTTTTTTTTTAAACTAACAAAAATTGGAAAATACTAATTTGATTTTCAGAATCAACTTAATTAATTTTAACTGAATTCGCTCTTACACTGCCTCTCGGATCCATTGACATGTCCTACGTCTGAGATCCTGCTTAGGAAAGAGGGAGTGAAATAAAGGAGAATGATTTTAAGCTCTGGGTTTGTTTTTATTTTGCTTACCTAAAACCACAGTAAAAATTCAGAATTTGGAAAAAAATACATACACACATATGTGGATATATATGTTTATGCATGAACACATGCTTTTCACTGGGGGTTGTGGTATGTTCATGAAGCTTAACTCGAAAATGTTCACTGCAGCATTTTTTTACATTTATTTTATTGAAGTATATAGTTGATTGATTGACAATGTCATGCTAATTTCTGTTATACACCAAAGTGATTCAGTTATACACACACACACACACATATATATATATGTATGTACACATTCTTGTTCATATTCTTTCTCATTATGGCTTATCCAGCAACAGTTTATTAGCCAAAAAACCCCCAAATACATAAAAGCTAATGTGATTATCAAAGGCTAACTAGATATATAGATATGGAAATCTTTTCTGAAAGGTACCTTTGGAGACATTTGAAATGAAAGAACTGTTTTTTGTGGGAATACCATAAAAGCATAATGTTGGGTGAGGAAGAACACAAGTTGCAAGTTGTATTCAGAATTCTAGAAAACGTATGTGAGTATTTTTAAATCACAAGGCGATGAGAGAGAGACAGATTGATTGTCAGTGTATGACAACATGGGCTGGAAGGTCACACGTCAGATCTTAGTTTGCAGATGGCTCTGAGGAGAGCCAGACACACGAGTCCTGATCAGGGAACATATCTCTAGTGCTGCAGTGTCCAGGTTTTCTCATTTTAAAAAAGATAGATCTGGAAAAAACAGTTATTAATGTAGCGTTTCATTCTAAGTGAGCAACATATGATTATTACAGTATTCTATGTCTTTGTGTTAGAAAAATGTTAAATTTTGTAAATTGCATATATCTTCAGCAAAATACCTCATTGCAACATGTACTACCTATAGTATATGATCAGCTAAGGGCTCAGCTGATAGTAATACTTAGCTGTGCCCCTAATTTGCATGTTCTGATCAGTGTGGCCCCAGCTCGGAGATTTCTGTGTCACCCTTAGGACTTCACTCATTGAAAGGCCAAAATTAATACCTAGATTAGTATCTAGGTAGAAAGGCTAATGCTCTGATTCTTGTTACCTTCTATAAATAGGTGAGATTACAAAGTCAGTCAGAAAACATGTTGGCCAAGCTTGGCAACTTATTTCTAAAATCGAATTTCAAATTTAATTCGTGTAGACATTATCCTTTAAACACCTGCACATTCGGTAAAGGTCAACGAGGTCAGTAAATTTTCTGGATTTTATTATTAATACTGATTGTAATGAAATTTGATTGAGGTAGTCCTAGGCTCTATGAAGTTTCCAGCATAGCAGGGATGATATTTCAGAGTCATGGGCAAATTAATATCCCCGTTTAAACACTGCCCTTTGAGTATTTCTCAGAAGTGGTCAACTTTATTTACGCATCCTTTAGAGCAAGTTGCTTCCGACAGCAAATGTAAAATGTCAACACTTAATTTTCTGCTGAAAAGTCTTTTTTGTTTTTCAAGGAATTGCCATACTTTTTAGGTAAGCATCAGGTCTTTTTTTTTTTTTTTCCTAGTGTGTTCACAAGCTTACTTTTTATTTGATATGCATATTATGTATTTCGCTTGGAGAATGAGTGCCTTGCAGTGTTGAGTTAGTTTCTGCAGTCCCGCAGTGGGACTCAGCTGCATGCTGCGTATGTGTGCGTACCCTCTCTCTTGCGCCGCCCTCCTTCCCGCCGCCTTCCCCGGGTCATCGCAGAGCCCGAGCGCGGCGCGCGTGCTCTGCCGCAGCCCCGCAGCTGTGTGCCTCATCCATGGGCGTGATGTCTGTCCGCGCTGCTCTCTCCATTGGTTCCCGTATCCACACGCCTGTTCTTCACACCTGTGTCTCTCTTCCTGCCCTACGCAGCTTCATCAATACCATTTTTGTACATTCTGAATATATTGGGTTTTTTTTTTTTTCCTTTTAGAAGCAAGGATCATTGAGTTTACTACACCATACCTGTCATACAACTTCTTGAAGAAGTTAAAAGGTCCAATTTAAATCTAAAGTTCATTGACTGGACCTGTCTATACATTCTAACCACTTTCAATAACTCAAAGAAATCTCTCATCACCACTCAAATCCAGACTGCTGAAATTCCAACTACAAACAGAACCAAACCACTGTTTCCTCCTCACAACAGAGTTTAGTGATCACAAATGCTCTTCATGGAACATCTGATGAATATGCTTAGTTTTAGTTGAATGAAAACATTATAAACCTGAACAGAAATGAGGTGATAAATTATAGGCTTTTAGCCTCAGAAATTTCCTTCACTTTTTTCTTTTCAAAAATGTCACAGAGAACAGACTGGCGGGTGCCAGGAGGGAGGAGGCTGGGGGAGGATGGGTGTGAGGCGAGGTTAGTGGAGGTGAGCATTTACGTGCAGAATGGGTGAGCTACAGGGACCCCACAGCACGGGGATGGTATGAAATACCCCGTGACAGACCGCAGTGGAAAAGAATATGGACGCATAACTGAATCAGCCTGCAGCACCGCAGTACTTAACACAAGACTGTAGAGCAACCGTCGGAGAAGGCGATGGTGCCCCACTCCAGTCCTCTTGCCTGGAAAATCCCATGGACGGAGGAGCCTGGTGCGCTGCAGTCCATGGGGTCGTGAAGAGTCGGACACAACCGAGTGACTTCACTTTCACTTTTCACTTTCATGCATTGGAGAAGGAAATGGCAGCCCAGTCCAGTGTTCTTGCCTGGAGAATCCCAGGGATGGCGGAGCCTGGTGGGCTGCCGTCTATGGGGTCGCACAGAGTCGGACACGACTGAAGCGACTTAGCAGCAGCAGCAGCAGCAGAGCAACTGTACTTCATTAAGGATGTCAGATAATTGTATGAGGCTGAAAACTATATTGCTGGCAAAAGTAAAAATATAAAAGCTAGCATACACCTTAAAAAGGAAAACAGGCCACATCGACTTCAGCAAACTTCGAATCTGCTGACGACTTCATCTGATGTCTCACCATGACTTTCCCTCTTTTCAAAGTCGTATGCACTGTTCTCAGAAGCCGTGGGTTTGTGCAGTGAGGAGGAAGCACTCTGTGCCTTGTGTGGCATTCCTTGGCATCTAACTGCCCTGAAAAGTGTCAGGGATCTGACAGGAGAAGGTGCAGAACGGGGAGCCTGAATGGCTCTCAGAATTCTTTTGAAAGCATGATCCACTGTGCTCTTTATCCTAAATAGCTTGTCACTTGCAGATGCCGATGACCTATTGGAAGGAATTTTGAAAAATGTATCCCTTAAGGACATTCATGCCGAATAAAGACAAATGCATGAATATAAGCACTTCTTTCTCTTCTGCTTACCGTTCTGCCCATTTGACCCGGTTAAGAATGCTCCAGAGGTAGCTGGCAGCGAGAAGGGTATTAGCTTGACTCATGATAGAGCCAAGTAAGCTTAAAAGAACATCCTGAAAAAACACTCACCGCGAGAGCAAAGACCATGTTCCAAGCTGAGTTTTGGCTCTTGAAATCATTTCTGGGATTTAAAGTTGATGACACGTGGGATTGGTTTACATTCGATATACAGTGCTATAGGTGTTTGGAAGCGTTGATTCCATATGCCATGCCTCATTTCTGCTTTTATTTTGGCCACCCTTCCCACATGTTCAGTCTTTGAAATGCCAGGACTCTGAATGCGTCACTGCCTATGAATCTTCTTGCCAACTTCAATGTTTGACTGTAAATATTGTAATTAGTTCTGTAATCACTGCCTGATCCCATGTTTAGGATACTGGCTTGCTTCAGTGGAGGTTTTCTATCTTTCTAGGGGTGTATTGGCTGGTTGGTAGCCATTGTTTTTAACTGATGTTGACCACTTGTGTTTTTCAGTAGAGGATGTAGAAGAATAAATCGCTCTAGTTTTCTCTCCTATCCTGGGCATATCTGCTCCAGTTTATTCTTTTTCTTACTTTTAAGAAAAACAAAAGTGTTAAAGATATGATGTGGTCTACAAAGCACCATTATAATAAAAACCTGTATTTTATTTATACTGTTTAAGACAAGTATATCTTTAATGTGGAACACTGATGCACTAGGACTTGACCTAAGGAATTCTGCCTCAAAATAATTAGTTTATGTTTCATAATTATGAGCTTTGCTCTCATAAATATTGGCTCTTGATAATGTGAGTATCAAGATTGAGTATCAATAAAAGAAGCATATATATGAAATGTGAAAATGTGCTTATGAGCTTGATTGCCAGCAGATAATATAGACCCACAAATCATATGAACTAGTAGGGGATAACTATAAACTGAAAACTTGAATAATAACTAGTCTCATTTAGGGTTTTTAGGACATAAAGATTCCATTGTTTATTTACATTTTAAAGTATAAGATATTCATACTATTGCCATTAAAGTAGGTATTACTTGCTTGTTGACATTAACAGTCTTCATGGTCATTTCAAGAACAGGGCAACTTCCTACTTCTTTGCAAGCTTTGACTCAATCGTTAAGTCAACAAATATTGTTACCATTAAGGTTATAGTCATGGGGCATAGACAATGACCAAGAGCCTGTCTTTCTCTTTAAGATCTTAGACTCTTGATTTAGGGAACCTGGAAGAAATTATTTTGATTTATGAATGATAGGCATTTATTTATTATGTGACTAACATAACTCTCAGAGATGAAAATAGCAGAATTTATAAATTTTTGTGGAATGTTTAGAATAAATGAAGAATAAAGCTCATAATTTAGATGAGGAGGCAGGCAAAAGAAACCAACACACTTCATGTAATTTTAGTAGTAAATTCAATACTATTAATTTGACAGATTGATTGCTTTTAATGAATCAGTCGGCTTTTATTTGGACAATGTCAAAGAATTGGACAAAATATTCCATCCTATCTCATTGTCTTTTAGCTAGCTTGCATTTATGATAAAAGAGCTATATCCAATTTTACATTCAATATAAATTAATTAAACTTTGTCTTTGAACTATATAAAACATATAGTAACAGGACTGAAGCTCTAAATGTTTTCTAGTTCTGAAGAGTTGTTTTGCCAGGATTCCTCCTTGTATAAATGGAAACTCTTAGGGAATGGGTTTCTTTCATTATATCCTCAGAAAGGACATTAAGTGTCACTTTTGGTAAGAAAGCTTTTGATGTGGTTGGACAACCCTTCTGAGGCAAGTTCAGCAAAATTCCATGATGTCAGCCTGCTAAGTAGTTTCTGTGGACGTGAATTCACGGCCACTCCCTCCGCCATTCTCCAAGAGTACAGTGATCACGGTATGTTTATAAACTGCAGTACCAAACACCCGCTGGTGCTCTCCAAATAGACTTCTTTTCTTCCAGAACAGTCTTCTTGTTTGCCTTCTAGCCTTGTTTTGCCCGCAGTAAGCAGTGCATGTGCATGGAGTTCTAAGCAATAAGGAAGCATGTAATGTAATACATACTCTTACTAGCCACATTATTGTTATGTGGGGTGGGGCCAGTGCCCTCCAGCACCAGTGCGCAGGTAAAGCAGGGCACCTACTTCTAACGGAGTCAGAGGCCAGGCTGGTGCCACCTGGCTGTGAACCATGCGTCAAGGAGCACGGCCTAGAGCCGCAGGTTACAGTGTGGGGTCAGAGTCTGAGGTTTGTGTTCTAGGTGCACTACAACTAAATATGTCGTGATGGGGAAGTTACTTGGTCTACTTAGGCCTCAATTTCCTCATCTGTAAAATGGAACTGATGCTACTAATCGCCTTGTGGGTTATTTGTGAGTTAAATGAGACACCACATAGTTAAGTGAGATAACACTGTGCTGGTTTGGAGCAGTTGTGAGAACAGCAATGGCCGTCTCTTCTTTGTTATTTCTCGATAGGTCTTGTCCAGTTCTTTTTTTTTTTTAAATATAAATTTATTTATTTTAATTGGAGGTTAATTACTTTACAATATTGTATTGGTTTGCCATACATCAACATGAATCTGCCACAGGTATACACGTGTTCCCCATCCTGAACCCACCTCCCTCCTCCCTCCCCATACCATCCCTCTGGGTCGTCCCAGTGCACCAGCCCCAAGCATCCAGTATCATGCATCGAACCTGGACTGGCAATTCATTTCATATATGATATTATACATGTTTCAATGCCATTCTCCCAAATCATCCCATCCTCTCCATCTCCCACAGAGTCCAAAAGACTGTTCTATACATCTGTGTCTCTTTTGCTGTCTCGCATACAGGGTTATCGTTACCATCTTTCTAAATTCCATATATATGCGTTAGTATCCTGTATTGGTGTTTTTCTTTCTGGCTTACTTCACTCTGTATAATAGGCTCCAGTTTCATCCACCTCATCCTTAAATCTGTTGAATTCCTGTTTTGGGACATTTTGATTAAGTAATCCTAAAACATGGTAAGACTCTCACGGAGTATAATTGGCAGTCTTTATTTGTATCGATGTTTATAGCAAACGAAAACTGTAAGCAAGATCCTGATTCCTTGCCTTCTCTCCCCACCTTGATTTGTGTGAGAAGCAATTTGCACAGCATATCCGCAAGAAGTAACTCCAGACCGCCCAAGTCTCTCTGGAGTCTCATAACCCTTTGGGTCCTTTGCATGCAAAACATTCTCATAAAGGAGATTAAATGAAGAGCTCTCCAGATTTGTCAAGTCTTAATGAGAAAAATCGCTTTAAGATAAATTTTAATAAAGCATCTTAAGTAACAACTTAATCAGTTGAAGTTTACACCATTTTTCTTAATAGCATTCAGATGAGAAAGATCAATGATTATTTTATTCTGCTCAGCCTATAAAATTGATAATGGATGACATATAATATTATAGCACATAAAATCTACAGTTAACTGTAGGCAGTTGTTAACCTGTTTTTTTTTAAACTACATTTAAAATGAAAAGTGATGTACTTTAAGAAATTATTTTGTTCAACCAGTCAGGGATAAAAAAGAAGAAGCACTTTTTACTACCACAATTAATTCTGTGGGTAAAAGAGACTTATAGATAATGAAAATGGAACAAAATCATTGTTTTAGGAATTCAGCTGTGTTAATGGGTATTATATAATTGGCTGTATTACCTGATAGTCTTCAGAACTTCAAATGCTCTTGAAAAGCAAGCATTTGTTGCCTCATCTTGTTAGTTGCTCAGTCGTATGCCATTCTTTGGGACCACATGGACCTTAACAGCCTGCCGGGCTCGTCTGTCTGTGAGATTCTCCAGGCAAGAACACTGGAGTGGGTTGTGATGCCCTCCTCCAGGAGATCTTCCTGACTCAGGGATTGAGCCCGGGTCTCCTGCATTGCAGGTAGCTGAGCCACCAGGGAAGCCCAAAAAATGCTCTTGAAAAGTAAGCATTTATTGCATCTGTGGTGGTAAGGAAATTGAAAGAAGGAGGGAAATAAGTAAGAAAGGAAGCAAGAAAGAAAGAGAAAAAAGGGAGGGAAGGAAGGAAAACAGGAGTGACTCATCACCACCACTTAGCGTCTCCTGCCAAAGATGTGGGTGCCCTGAAGTGATTTCCAGTAAGATCATAAGAAGACTTTCATGTTCAAGTTTTGTGTCGTGTTTATTACATGCTATTTAGGCAGTCTTTTTAAAAGATTAGTACTTAGAAAATGACTGTAATTTGCTTAAGAGCCATATAAGGATTTTGATAATGAGAATTATTTCTGGACATTTGGATTGTCTGTAAATATAATATTGAGATATTTAGATCTGGCTATACCTGCTGTTTTTCTTGACTATTCTGTTTTCCTTAGAAATGAGAAACTACATATGTCATTGAGACATTGATTACCGATTGAAAAGATCTCAGTAGCCTAGGATGCATGACACATCACAGAATCACTTTGGACTGGCTGCCACTCTGCCCAGTGCTGACTTCAGCCGGCTGAGGAATCAGGCAGAGCGGGCCTGGGCAGAGCCGTCCTTATGCACAGAAACCCAGAACTTCCCCTCACTTCGTATGTGTGATCCCTGAGCTGAGGCTGTTGGCTCCAAATGCTGGCTGAAGACATTCCCAGATGAAATATGGAAATAGAGCCACCTAAGTAGGCCTCTGATGGTTGAAAAGTGAAGAAGTTAATTTGACTTTTTGTCACTGCCTCTGAAGTGGGTGGAGGCTATAGACTTGTCAGAGAGATCAGATTTTCTCTAGATCTGACATGTTACCCACATCCTCTGTTTGACAAGTTCCCCACAGTCCTGGTGAACACACGGTAGACACCCACTTAGTATGGGCTGAACAAATAAGTCTTGGCACTTCTGGCTGTTAAGTCCTTTTGAAAATTTGCAGCTTACCTCTGAAAGTGAAGATCTGGTTCAAACTGAAGCATTGCCATTTAGCAGGTGTAGTTTTCAGTCCATTTATTTCAGCTCCCTTAGCAACTGATTCTTTATGTATAAAATAAGGATAAAAGTGCCTAAAATAGTAATAAGCAAAATTCCCAATCCAAAATGGTTTATACTGTTATGCTGAGCACAGTCCCAGGTAAGTAGGTGCTCAGTGAATGGCATTTTCCTTCCTTTTCTCCCTCAAAACCAAACCCACGGTTGCCTTTAATTCCATGGTTTGTTTTCATGTCCCACAAGCATGTAGCCTTCTTCCTCAATTTTTGAAAGGAAAAAGCCATTTAAAAATCTTCCCTGAACTTTTCCTTCTTAAAAAAATGTGGTTTGGCCCTGTGGCCACGGGCAGCTGCTCCCCTTTCAGGCCTTTTCCCAGCCCCTGTACACTAAGGGCCCTCTGAGTTTACGGAGAGACTCATCTCAACCCAATTTTTGCTATCAGCTGCCCTTTGAGATAGAAGACAAATTTGAGATTCAAATGTACTGAACTATAAACTAATAAAGTGCAAAATCTAAAAAACCTTGCTGGTGAAAGAGATGCTCACTACATTTTTTATTTTATTTTATGAAAATGTAGTTGACACAATGCTGCCTGAGTTTCAGGTGTACAGCAGAATGATTCAGTTTTATGTATATCCTCTTTTAGATGCTTTTCCGTTATAAGTTATTATAAGATATTGAGTACAGTTCCCTGTGCTATTACAGAGCAGGTCTTTGCTGATTATCTATTTCACGTGTAGTAGCCTGCGTATGTTAATCCCAAACTCCTAATTCGTCCCTCCACCTCTCTTCCCCTTTGGTAATTACCCCGAATTTGTTTTCTATGTCTGAGAGTCTATTTCAAATAAATCCATTTGTATCTTTTTTAAGGTTCGTTAATGTACGGTTTCTGTCTGTACCTCATAATGAGCGTGGATCTGAAAAAGCTAACGGTGCCCTGGGGCCCAGCTGCTGTGACTTCAAGCTGAGCAGGGAAACCCAGGCCATTGAAATGAAGTCACTTTAGCTTTGTCGAGTCCCCTTCTTTCTGTCATTTCTTCCCCTGCACAGGGACTGTTGGTGCTGGGGAGGGTGGCTCCCTGCCTCGGAAGTAGATGGGGACCACAGGCGGCTTCAGCTTTTACAGGAACTCGTGTCAAACCCCCTTCTGTAATTGACTAGCTGACTGGCTAATTAACCAGAACTGTATTTCTCAGATTCCCAGTCCAGCTCGAAATCCCTCAACGCAGCCTGCCAGTGGATTTGGAGGTTTATCATTCATTTCTAAGTTCTTCTGTCATCCTCAAAATAGAGGCTGTACAGCAGGAACAAGCCCCCTGAGACTGACCTTTTATCTTCTGTCCTTTCTGTCAGTTCCAAGTGCCGCTGAGCTCCTGCCTGAGAGGCTGGTTAGAGATGGAGGATGGGTCGGTTGCTTATTCTGGAGTCCACCACCCCTTCCTTCCTGCGTCTCTTCATTCACGCCCAAGCCCCAGCTGCTGGTGTGACCTCACCAGCCTGTACCATCTCCCTCCCAACAACTGTTTATTTTATCAGTGACAGCCTTGGCTGCAATTGGATTTGGACAACTGTTAACCGACGAGTGTGGCTTGGACGGCACAGCTGTTGCCAATTCTGTTACTGCCCCGTGGAGGCAAGAACCTGGGAACTCGGTTTGGAATTCTCAGAACGTTCTCAGGCAGCGCTGCCTGAGAACCGCTGAGCTTCCTGACTTTGAGGAAGCCCGGGCTCCACTGTCTTCTCGTCTCAGAGGTCATTTTGTCCTTTTTATATCCTGAGGTTTTGGTTGTGCTCAGATAGGTACACACTTTTATTTTGTGTTATTTTGTGTGTTTATGAGAAAATGTGTGTCAGAAGTAGTCATCAGAGAAACTATTTTCGAGTGTCATCCATAAACTAGAACCCAGCTGGGCATTTCATTTAGGGGAGGATCAAGACAGGATTTTATCTTAAAAATGAGGTGCTGTGCTCACTTTCACACAACAGGGAATTCTGTTCCATCTCAGGGAAGTGTCGTTTATCTTTTGTAATGCATAAGGCTATGTGTGCAGTAAACTTTACTTTAAAAAACAAAAAACTGAACTTTGTATCTGTAGGCACACTACGCTACCTACACTGTTGTTTCATCACACTTCTCAGGTGTTGTGGGGGCTTGCTTTTGTTCTTTTTACAAATTGGAGGTTTGTGGCAGCCCCACATTGAGCAAGTCTCTGGGCACCATCTTTCCAAAAATATCTGCTCACTTTGTGTGTCTGTGTCAGACTTCAGTGATTCTGACAGGTTTTCAAATCACCCACCAGTAAAAAAGATTATGACTTCACTGAAGACTCAGATGATGGCTAGCATTTATTTTTTTGCAATAATGTATTTTTGATTTAAGGTATGTACTTTATTCTTCTAGGTAAAAGACTATTGCACATTTATTTCTATACTGCAGTATAGAGCACATGTCCAGTTGAACTTTGTGTCCGTATTGGCTCCCAGTGGGTAGCCAGGATCCGTTTGTGACTGCTGAGAATTTGAAATGTGGTTATATGCAACTGAGGGCCTGAACATTTTGCTGTATTTAATTTTAATTTATTTATACTTCAAGAGCCCCACGTGGCTAATGGCTACTGCATTGGACAGCACAGTTCTAAAACATAGGGTCTCTGCAGATTGCTTGGATTCCAGCCATTTCTACATACTGTGAAGGGTCTTAAATTTGGTCCTTTCCCCATGACGCGCTAGATCCTTGGAAGATCTCGCCTTCAGAAAGATGCTGAAGGGGCCCGCGCATGCTGTGGTGGTGTCGGGGCCCCCGGTGTATGAGAAGCCTTGCGCGCAGGCACTCGCTGAGCGCCCTGGTTCTCTGTGAGGCTGCCTCCCTCGCCTGTCTGCCCTCCACCCCGTGCAGACGCGGGTTCTGCTCCCGCCCCACAGCGAGCTCTGGGCACAGGGCTCTGGGCTTCCGCTCTGTTACTGGCTTTTCCTGGTGTTGGGGTGAGGGGTGAAGCTCGTTTCCTGTTCTCTCCTTTCCCCAAAAAGCCCGTGGTTTTCCAGTCACCTTGCCACCCAACCTGAGTTTTATTATTTACAGACCAACGCTGTTTTTGTCTTCTCTTCCTCTCTGCCGCCTGCCTCAGCCCAGAGAAGAGTCTTACTTTTTGAAGTGAGAGAAAAGGCTGCTAGCTTGAGTGTGCGTGTGTCTCCATCTGTCTCTGGATGGCGGCTCGTCTGTACACTGTGGCCTTTAGAGCATGTGCTTTTAAACTCAAGGGCTCAGCTCTTGGAATTCAAAAACATTCGCTTTTAAAAAATCAATTGCCTTTTCGTGGCTTAATCTTTTCTTTACCATGTTAAAATATACATAATATAAAACTTCCCATGTTAACCATTCTAAGTGTATTAAGGGCATTAAGTACATTCACACTGTACAACCCTGCCACTGAACACTCCCAACAGTTCTATCTTCCAACGCTGAAACTCCACAAGCCATTCAATAGCAACTCCTCTCTCTCTCTCTCTCTCGCACGCGCACATGCACGCAGTCCACAATGACTTGTCTCTATGACTTTAAATACTTGGTACATCTTGTAAAAGGAATCACACAGTGTTTGCCTGTTGTATCTGGCTTGTTCCACTTCAGATGCTTTCGGGGCTCATCTGTGTTCTAAGCATGTGTCAGATCTCCTTCCTTTTAAAGGTGGAATGAAGTACCATTATACATAGATACCACCTTCAGTTGGTCCATTCACGATCGATGGATGTGTATCTTATTTCTGCCTTTGGCTCTTCTAATGGCAGAAAGTGAAGAGGAACTAAAGAGCCTCTTGATGAGCATGAAAGAGGAGGGTAAAAAGCTGACTTGAAATTCACATTAAAAAATACTAAGATCACGGCATCCAGTACTGCCACTTCATGGCAAATGGATAAGGAGAAGGTGGATGCAATGAGGGACTTTATTTTTGGGGGCTCCAAAATCACCATGGATAGTGCTTGCAAGCCATGAAATTAAAAGACGCTTGCTCCTTGGAAGGAAAGCTATTACCAACTTAGATAGTGCATTAAAATGTAAAGACATCACTCTGCGGACAAAGGTCCATCTAGTCAAAGCTATGATTTTTTCCAGTAGTCATGTATGGATGTGAGAGTTGGAGTATAAAGAAAGCTGAGCACCAAAGATTTGATGCTTTCAAACTGTGGTGTTGGAGAAGATTCTTGAGAATCCCTTGGACTGCAAGGAGATCCAACCAGTCCATTCTAAAGGAAATCAGTCCTGAATGTTCATTGGAAGGACTGATGATGAAGCGCCAATACTTTGGCCACCTGTGCGAAGAGCTAACTCATTGGAAAAGACCCTGATGCTGGGAACGATCGAAGGCACAAAGAGAAGGGGGCGATAGAGGATGAGATTGTTAGACAGCATCACCGACTCAGTGGACATGAATTCCAGCAAACTCCAGGAGATAGTGGAGGACAGAGGAGCTTGGCATGCTGCAGTCCGTGGTGTCACAAAGTTGGACATGGTTAAGTTTTGCTTGTGATTTCCAGGAGCATGAGCAAGAAATGAGCCAGGCCAGGTTACCTTGTGAAATAAACCAAATGAAGCTTCCATTGCATGGCTAAACTGGTTTGTCTGCTGCTCAGGGCATTTTCATGGTTGGTCTTTGTTTTTATTTTAAGTCACCACATGTAGATGGGCACCAAGACACTCTTGGCTTCTGAGAGAGAGGACTTAAAGCCTGAATGACTTGATGCCACGTAGATTTGAACATCTCTGTGACACATGTAGTTTGAATAATTTTGTGTAGTTAAATTATCTCCATTTTAAAAAAGGGCACGAGACACAAAGGTAGTAACTAATTTATCCATGTTCATAAAGCTGGAGATTGACTGACCCATACTTCAGGCCACCTTTTCTATTCGGACGCTCAAAAGTTACCTTTAGAGTAACTGAAGCAGAGACATCAAATCTGGCATCTTATCAAATCCCCATGTGTATGTGTGTTTATAACAAAAATATTCAGAGATCTATGCATTATTTTCTTATTCCGTGTTTTTGGACATACATGCCAGTATTCTTTAGCACATTAAGACTCTAGAATTCTGTAACTGGTCATGTCCCACTCTTTGCGACCCCATGGACTGTAGTCCCCAGGCTCCTCTGTCCATGGGATTCTTCAGGCCAGGATACTGGAGTGGGTAGCCATTCCCTTCTCCAGGGAATCTTCCCAACCCAGGGATTGAACCCAGGCCTCCTGCATTGCAGGTGGATTCTTTCATGTCTGAGCCACCAGGGAATCCCATAAATGGTATATAGATAGTGAATCTAAGGTCCTGAGTAATTAGGTGATTTTCCTGTGCTTAGTCACTGTGCCAAAAGAACTGAGACCATAAGACAACAACCTATGAGTCAAATCCAGTGGGTCACCAATTTATAAATAAAGTTTTATCAGGACACAGTCAATAAAACTTGTCTCTGACAGCTTTCACGCTGCAACAGCAGAGATGAGTAGTTGAGAGATAGACAGAGACCTTCTGGCCTGCAAAGCCTAAAATATTTACTCTTTGGCTCTTTACAGAGTAAGTTACTCAATCCTAATCTATACGAGCCCCACTTTAGTTCTCTCTGCATTATAATAGTGTATATTGCTGCTGCTGCTGCTGCTAAGTCGGTTCAGTCGTGTATATTAGTGCATTATAATAGTGTATATTAGTGCATTCTAGTAGGGTATATTAGATATTGCTCACATGGCTCTCAGCTCTCAGTGCAGTGAGTTCACAGACCACTGAGGAGAGTTGGCATTGCTGTGAAAGTCTTTGACTTAGTGTGTGGCAGTGACTTTGACCCTGTGGTCAAGAAAACAGAAGGGGCCAGCCTACCATGATCTTTGTCACAAAGAAGCTCTAACTTCCTGTCAGGGGTCTTCTTGGAGCTTGTAAGAAAGCACTGAAACCTTTAACTGCTGGAGTTATCACACCATCTTGCTCCTTCCTCCATATTTCCTGGCAGGCAAAGCCATCGAGTCCTCAAATGTGCCATTACACATACCAGAGAACATCCTCAGGGAGACTCCTGGAAAGTTGTTATAGATGTTCTGTTGAGGGCTCCAGATCCTAAGAGGAACTTTCCCCTTTAAGAGCCATTGTACTTCTTAGTGTCTAGAAAAAAAAAAATGTAATAGGTTTGGAAAATAGTAAGCATCTGAGTTCCAAGACTGGTGAATCTAAGATGGTTCATTATTTGAAGATAGATATTAGGAGGGCTTCCCTTGTGGCTCAGCTGGTAAAGAATCCGCCTGCAATATGGGAGACCTGGGTACCTTAGGAGCATGGTTTACATGAAGTGGAACCCACTTTCACATTTTTTTTTTTTTTTTTGCAAGTACAGTGGCTCAATCTGAAAGTGGAAAAAAAAACACACACAGAGATGAAACTATGATGATGAATTACTGTAATAATCTCAGTGTGTGTGTGTGTGTGTGTGTGTATGTGTGTGTGTATTTCAGTTGTGAGGCCCACATTCCACCTTGTTAATTGCAACAAATGTATGAATTAGAAACATTGGAAGGACCAGTATAAGATCTTCAACAGTTCCATGGTACAGAGTGGCTTTCAAGCTTATTTTTTTCTTAGAGATCTGGAAAAAGAAAATAAGTTAAAACTTTAAGCAAGGAGAAAAAGAACTCCAGTTTTAAAATCCAAGATAATTTTGTGTTAACAATTAAATGTTAAATTACTTAAACTGTTGGGAAAGAGACATAACACAGAAAGATCACTTGAAAGCCATTAAGTGTGGCTTTCATACTTTCAAGAATACTTGGACAGCTAATGGTATAATAAAACTATGAAATGTTTGGTCTCAATTTTTTTCCTAAACTATAATGGTGTGCTGAAAAAAAAAATTCTCTTCAAAAAACTCATATGATGATCATTTTTTAAAAGAAAAAATATGTTACTAATACAAATAATTACACTTTATCATTTTTTTTAAGTAGAACAGATTTGTCACAAAATGGGCTCTTCATGTAGAACTATATTATCAGGAGTTAACTGACATGACGATATCCTGCCTTGGGAGTGTTATGATAGCCAGAGATTAATAGTCACTAGAATATATACTGTAGGATCATCTATAATATCAAACACTGGGTTAAAAGCCAAGTGTCTATGCTAAAGAAATATTTAAGTTATTGTAGATCAGTAAAATGGAATTTTATATTGCCATAAAAATAATGGCTTTAAAGAATACTTAGTAACATAGAGAAAGACAAATTTTTAATTTGTAAAGTATAATGTAAAATTGCTTTTTTCAGTATTTCCCTAATTTTGTGAAAAAATCAATTAGCACATCTATTTATTTATTTAATGTATTTATTGATTCATTCATCACTGATTGGGTACCTACTATGTATCATATTTTGTTCTTGATATGGAGGTCATACTACTTGCATTTTAGTCAAGAGAGAGAAATAATAAGTAAGCAAGTAATATACAAAGTATGGAAGAAGGTGCTAAGTGATCTGGAAAAAAAAAATATAGCAGAAATGTAGAGACTCCAGGAGTGGTGGGCTCTGTGTTGTTGAAGGACTTAGCTATGAAAATGACATATATGATGATTATATGGATTACTCTTGAATAATTAGAAAAGTTGTGATTGATTCTAAGTTTTGAAATCTTAATAAATCACAGAGTGGTAGTCAAACTAAGTGGAAATATGAGATGTACTCTTTTTGAGGTTGGGATCTGTGTATATCTGTGTGTGTGTGGGTGTGTGTCTTCATTTATTAAATTTAAGAACCTCTCTCTTGTGATGTCTGTCAGAACTGCCGTTCCCTTGTCATCTCATACCAGTGCATACAGGCGGGCACTCCACCTGTTGAGGGCATTTCTCTAGGTTAAAGTTTGCTCTGTGATTGCCACTGGGTCATTTCTTGTCAAGTTCAAGCATAAACTTCTGTTTCACTATGCATTCTTCCAGAAAGCTGAGGATTATGAGAAGTAGATAAAGATTTCAATGCAGGATAATTAAAGTATCTTTCTAGACACAAAGTACCTCTTACTGAATTGTACTGAGTTAAGAACAGGTCAGGATCTGAGATGTTACATCGCTTGCAAGATAAGAAGCCCACCACAGCTTTACAGATGCTGACGGGAGACCCGTAGGCCAGAGACACATGGCTATTCCTGACAGGCCGTCATGGGCCAGGAGCCCCACATTCCCTTTGGTTCCCTCTGTGCGCCGAGGCTGCTGGTGAGGGCACGGAGGTTCAGCTTGATGCCGCATGCAGTGGGTCTGTGTCACAGCTGAGGAACCCCGAGCTTAGCAAAGTCACAGTCTTCTAAAGGAGACTCCCAGCAAACCTTCCTGATGTTTGCCCCAGAGACAGGCACCATATCTGTCATGGTGCCAGGAAACAAATATCCTCTGCCCAGAGGAAGACACTAATTTCCCAGGCTGCTTGCTTTATAGACATTCAGGAGAAGATAGTCCAGAAAGCTGTCAAACTCCTTTGCTCAGAAGTGCAGAAACACAAAAAAACTCATGGATAATTTTCTCCTAAATGAATATTGCATGTTGAATTTTTGTGAGTTCTTTGTATTTGCTTAAAATTGTGTTTGCTTGCTTGAGTTCATTCATATTTGTTAGTAAGCTTAAGAAAAATGCAGATGAATATTTCTCTGCCAATGTGTATATAGAATAAACTAATGATCAAAATTAGTTTGTTTGTACTGCTGATTTTAATTTCTTCTGATGATTGGTATGGACTTTTGTGAATGCTGTGTTTAATAACAGATAAGGTAGGAAAGTACAGAATAAAGGCATTAGGACTAAATATCAGTTTCCATTTAGATACAGAGTCAGTAGGAGAGGTTTTGGATGTGTGGAAATAATCAGGAAGTCCTAAAAAGTTTATTTCTTCTTTTAACAAAGAAACTATTTCCTCTGAGGCCCACTGCTGAAATCATCCAAAATCTTGAATCTAGGTGTTGTGGGGAGAGATACTGGGAAGGAAAAGCAGGAGATTGGAAAGAGAAAGCTGGACTTCTTACAAACAGTATGTTATCTGAACTCCACACTCAAAGTTCTTGGGCGAATATGGATGGGTGGTGGGGGAGGGTGCACTCAGAGTTGGGTACGAAAGGTCCCCGTTTGAAGACTGTGGACTCTGGAGCAAGACTGCTTGAGCAAGAATCCCATCCCAGCTGTGCTTGTAGTTTGGGACAAGTCACTTCAATCTACTGTGCCTCAACTTCTCCATTTATTAATACATAAAAGGCATATGAATATGCCTTGTAGGATTATTGTGATGATTAAAATAGTTAATATATATCAGTCACTTTCACCATAGTCAGGCACGTGGTGGGCACTTGATCTATTTGAACTATTTTGGTGTCATGTAATTGTCTCTGTGGTTTTTTTTTCTTAGATAACAATGACTGAATCTGTTTAGCCTAGCTTGCTCATCATTATATTTTTAGGCAACCACAATGCCTCATACAAAGTAGGTGCTTGATCATATATTTATTGAACAGACGAATAAGAGACATTTCCAAGTTAAAATCCTGAAACCATCTATAGGGCACACAGACAGGCTGTGACATTGTTCTATGTGTACGTGTGTGTCCGTCTGCAGGGACGCACAGAAAGGCCGTGGCAGTGTTCTCTGTATACGTGTGTGCTTGTATGGCTAAATTCATTTTCTTGACTCTCATTTTAAACTGCATGTCTTCTAAGTGACAGTTCTCTTCTCTCTGTGAAGTAAAATCTAAAAGAAAAAAATTTGCAATCCAAAAAAAATGAGTGAGCCTGAAATCATACTGAAGGAAAATCAGGTTCAAGAACATTGGTTAATTTACATATAATTTGATTAGTTAGTTACTTGTGTACTTTTAAGAAACCATCACAACCACATATGTGCAATTTACTAAAATATCATGTAATTGGAAATACTAGAAGGATGTTACTTAGCCTCTATGTCCTTATGAACTAAGTGTATTTCTTATTCGCCTTTTTATTGACTGGAAAATGATGATTAAATTTTGATAAGTACCTCTCAAATGTAATACTAAAAGTATATTACATGTTTTAAAATATAACAGAGATGTGTAGTATACAGTGCTATTTAGAACTTAAAGATCAGGAATTTCCTTCAGGGCTAATTTTATGGGAGTTTTTTGCTATGAATAAAGAAAAACCATCTTTTCCTTTTATTTGCTTTATTTAGCCACCAGTATCCCTGGTTTAAACATTAATAAAGTATATTAGATCATAGATTCATTAGGTTATTCAATGTTATGAATAATGCAATGTATACATTAATGAGAAGTTAGAGATGGGAGAAATGTGCAGTTTTATGAAATGTTAATACTTCATAGTAAATTTTCTGTTTACTAGAATCATTATAAGAACACAATTTTAAAACTTCCATCTTTCAGAATGTTAATGAATTTATTTTTTTGTTTTTTTAAATATAAATTTATTTATTTTAATTGGAGGCTAATTACTTTACAATATTGTATTGGTTTTGCCATACATCAGCATGAATCCGCCACGGGTGTACATGTGTTCCTCATCCTGAACCGTCTTCCCACCTCCCTCCCCATACCATCCTTCTGGGTCATCCCAGTGCACCAGCCCCGAGCATCCTGTATCATGCATTGAGCCTGGTCTGGCAATTCAATAATTATATAAAAAAGAAGTGTTGTAGGTTTCCTTAGTGAAGTCATGGCATCCAGAACTAATGATCAGTACAGCTTGACTGTAGTAATCTGGCTCAGTAACTGAAAGCAAGTAAATATATTAAAGGCTTTTTTCTGCCCCACCTCTTCACTTTTTGTTTTGTTTTTCTACATTTGCACATCTACTCCAGTTTAAAGATTAGTCATTCTGACACCCACGTTCATGCAACTTTATGTAATTCAAGTGCTATATATAGCCAGCTCTTATTCAAAGTAACTGAATAATCATGAAATAGAATAAAATAAAGATAAAATAATAGACTAAAATAAAAACCGCTACAATTCTAATGATTTCACTTTAATTTCACTCCCGTATGATATGGGGCCAAAATGAATGAATTTCTTTTTTTGCCTCTGCCTTTAAAATCCAGCTTGTGATAGCTAGATAACTGATAATTTTCTGTTAAGTCTTACAAATATGCCAAATTTTAGATTTCTTTCTTCAGTGTGTTTCAATTCAACTAATGGTTAAAAATCCATTTTAATAACATCATAGTTTTATTCAAAATAAATACACAGTCCATGGGATTCTCCAGGCCAGAGTACTGGAGTGAGCAGCTGTTCCTTTCTCCAGGGGATCTTCCCAACCCAGGGATCGAACCCAGGTCTCCCACATTGCAGGTGGATTCTTCACCAGTTGAGCCACCAGGAAACTCTAATAATATCATAGATTTATTCAAAATAAATATACTGGAGAAAACATATAAGAATAACTCTCCCATAAATTAATTCATCAAATAAGTAAAGGAGGTATAATACAAATATCCCAGTTTTTCAGATTATGTTATGTGACTAATATATATAAAAAGACGATTTCTTAGGACTTCAAATTGCTTGATGACTATGTAACTTGATTCCAATTTTCACACCAAATGATGGTTTCTATTTTGTTTCCCCTCAATTTTGTCACATCCAATCCAACAGAGGATGATGTATGCTCCACTACAAATTAGGGGGAGGCAGCAGTCCATGTCGACTGCATCTGAAAATAAATGTGTTATGTCTCCTTTATCTGGTTTCCTTCATTAAAGAGTACACTCTGTGGTCCAATTCATATCGTGCATTATTGTTCAATCTCCCAGAGCAAAACGCTATTACATTGCCTTTTTCCCCCCTTCCCTACATTCTTTTGCAAATTAACTTACTGCATTTCATGCAGAATTGTTTTGAATTGACAAAAATCAGCATGAGAAGTAAGTAAATTTTTCATATATTTCCCAAGGGTTTAAACTAATAGTATCAACTCAGTAAACGAATACATTAAGAAAGCCAGTCTCAAATTGGTTCCTTTTAATTAAAATTTACCAGCTTTCATTACCTCACCAAAGTGCCCTGCCTCCTTTCCAGGACTGGTTTTCTGCATGAATACTTACCAAACTCTGATATGATAGTACCTAATTCAACTTTTGAAATTCAACTTTTGAAAATGAAGGTTGTGGATTTGGAAAAGATCTTGATTTTAAATGCTGGTTGTACTGTTTACTAACTGAATAATTATAGGAAATTTTCTTAAATCTTATGTACTATCTATTAATCTATTGAGTTAATAGGTACTCAATAGATTTCAGTGATGAAGGTTATAATAATGATGAAGAGGAAAGAATTCCACTTTTCTGATGAGAGCAGTGATGAAAAGCATCATACATCCAACTTCAAATGTACTTTTGAGTTTGTTCAGCTGTGTCTCCCTGTTTAATAGATAAGCAAAGTGAGACCAAAGAGATGAAATCACTTGCCTCAGTATATATACTGTGTTAGTGACACTGAGATACGGCTGGTGTTTCAGAAATGCAATTGAACTTTTGAAAATGAAGGTTGTGGATTTGGGAAAAATCTTGATTTTGAATGCTGGTTGTACCGTTTCCTAACTGAATAATTATAGGAAATTTTCTTAAATCTTATAATATTCACTGTCCTCAACGGCCAAATGCTCATGATGATGGTAATAAGCCCTACTTTATGGAATACATAGGACGGTTCATTGAAGAAAAATATATGGGGGACACTTTCTCCAAGGGTCCTCCCAGAGAAAACACCATAAATATGATGAATATTTGATCACATCCTGGCAGCAAATATCGGGATGGGTTTCCTCACCCTTCTTTGTCAGAGACTGGTGAAATGCTTCAAAACACAAGGCCATCAAAGCAATTCTAGAGTGAGTCAAGAGAGTGTGTTCCAGTTCTGCGTCTTTCTATGTGACCCATGAACAAACTTTCAAAAGCTAGATGAGTTTCTGTTATGTATTGCATTGTTGATTCTGGAAACTAATTGCCTGTAGGGCTTAAAATAGTCACCAACCTGGGAATCTAGAACAGGTATATCTTCTTAGTTTTTCTTCTGTTTTAAGAAAAGAACTTTCTTACCTGGTAACAGCAAAAGAGGTCTGGAGAAAAACAAGTGGAGATCAGAAGTTGATTTTCATAGGGTGCTGTGTGGGGAGGGACCACCAGCTGAACAGCATCTTGGCCAGACCCTCAACCCTCGCGCTGACTCACAGTGGCTGTGACCTATTAATACAGTGTTCACTGGGGGTTTTCTTTACAAAAGAATTAGTGTCCTGCTCTTAATAAATATAATAAATATTTCCCAGCCAAAATACAAATGGCCGGCCACATGCAGTCACAAAACTACGGAGTTAGACGGTCATGTGGGAGCGGGGCCTGCTTCTGTCGAGTCTCCGGCACGTGCCGAGGGTTGGGAAAGGTGAGCGGTGGTTGTTTATCGGTGTTGAATAATGATGGCCCCTGTCGTGGTTGTGTGTTCAGACTCCACGGTGCCTCCTCATTGTTACTCAGTGAGTACGCGCTCACCAAACGAGAGTCCGTGCAGGAGATCTCTGTCGCGAGGAGCCCATGGAATCCCACCCCGCCAGCGCCTCCCCGGGGATCGGGGATCGGGACGGAACTAGCTGCTGACAAATGCTGCCGCCTTTCTCAAAAGACAGAGGCTTGGAGAAGCTAAGCAACTTCATCTTGTTTCATCGACTTCCTTCTTTGATCTAGGCTGTTCCTAGAAGCCACGCCAAACCCTTTCTTTCCTAGAGAACCTAGACTTCAGGAAATACATAGAAACGCCTTGACACGGTGACCAGCCAGTCGGTGGAAGATCTGGGAACCCAGCCTCCTTTTTTCTCACTGCCAGTCCACACGCGCCCCCTCCGTGAACGCCACAGCCGTCCTTAGCTAATGTCACTGCACAGCAGCAGAACTGTGGCAGCGAGTGATTAAACTGGGTCCATCTGCCGAGGAAATGCCGCTGGACGCCCTGGCATCCGAGCGAGCGGCCTAGGGGAGCCTCCGCTCAGCTCCGCGTCCTCGGGACGCACCGCCTCCCCGCACGAGTCCAGTTGTCAAACAGGAGCAACGTGTCCTGCGGCCCAGGGTTCATCCACAGCCTCAGGCTGAACCAAGAGAGGCTCCGAGGTGGCGGGGGAGCTGAGTGCTCTTAAAGTGCATGGCTGAATTTTGTCTTGCAAATCACAAAGAAAAGGATTATTCATAGACGCCCCCCTCCCCCCTTGTTGTAGAATAGATTTGCAGAGAAAACACTTGGCATGTTCGGTGGGCTCTGCTTGCTGTCTGCACAACAACATGTAAAGTAAGCTCTTTAAAGCAGATGATGTGCAGAACCTCCCAGTACAGGGGCTTGATTCAAAAGCAGTTAGATGACTAGCAGACCTCTTTTTGCATAGCTGGCTGGAACAGGGTTACATTAATAGATCCTTCCTTTCAGCTTCAAAGCTGTAGACACTTCAGGGGACATGCTTGCTCCAGAGACATGCGTTTTGATGTGTTGTTTCTGCCTCGGACTGCTGTGCATTGCCTGAGGCAGCTGTTTTTAACCTTTTTTTTTTTTTAAGTTATTACTCTTCTGTATCTACTCCATTGTTTGTGATTTGCACAGCTAAGAAACCCTGATGAACAAAGAAGGTGTGAAGAATTTCGGTAATTGGGTGGGACAATGAAAAAAAAAATTGATCTGTCACCTGATTCTCACAGTATTTCTTTGTCCTGTAAACCCTCAGCTTCCCTCATAAAATATGACATGCTGATTAAAAGCCATTTTTCAAAAGGTTCAGGACCCAGCGTAAATTGGAAGGTTGGGGAACTTTGGGGTACAGAGATGGGCTTAGCTTCCTCACTAGCTGCCCCATAGCACAGGGGTTCCTAGACTTGACCTTCACAAGCTAGTAATAAATCACACACACACCTGCATTTTTTTGAGCTAACCTAAAGTGGCCAGTATTTAATTTCACTAAGTAAGGACATGAAAATGAACAAACCAGCAATACTACCAGTTCAGTTCAGTTCAGTCGTGTCCGACTCTTTGCGACCCCATGGACTGCAGCATGCCAGGCCTCCCTGTCCATCACCAACTCCCGGAGTTTATTCAGATTCATGTCCACTGAGTTGGTGATGCCATCCAACCATCTCATCCTCTGGCCTCCTTCAATCTTGCCCCAGCATCAGGGTCTTTACAAATGAGTCAATTCTTCACATCAGGTGGCCGAAGTATGGAGTTTCAGCTTCAGCATCAGTCCTTCCAATGAATATTCAGGACTGATTTCCTTTAGGATGGACTGGTTGGATCTCCTTGCAGTTCAAGGGACTCTCAAGAGTCTTCTGCAACATCACTGTTCAAAAGCATCAATTCTTCGGCGCTCAGCTTTCTTTATAGTTCAGCTCTCATATCCATACATGACTACTGGAAAAACCATAGCTTTGACTAGACAGACCTTTGTTGGAATATGCTGTCAAGGTTGGTCATGACTTTTCTTCCAAGGAGCAAGCAATACTATCAATGTCATTTGATTTAAAAACATATATTTCAAAGCCCAAAGACATAACCACAGAGGAAAAATCTAATCCTATAATTGTAGTTATTTAGTTTTATGGGGGGGAAAAAAAAGAAGACTTTCCTAATATTTTATTTCATTGCAAAACACTGAAAAACTCATTCTTGATTGGTGTTAAATCCCTAGTGACATTTACTTTCCCCCTGCAAGCCCCTCAAGGTCCTAATCTCTTTACCGGGCCTGTCAAAACCACATCTGTGTGCACTGAGGCCCCAGCCTTGCCCCCTGGCTCTGAGATCCATTTGGATCAATGCTGGTTGATGTTCTAAAGCACGTGTTTGCCTCTCTTTCTCCTTAACTCTTTCTCCCCATTCTGCCTCTGAGTATGTCCCCTGGGTTTCTTGTGTTGGCATCTGGCCTGGACTCACTTTTCAGGCTCCACTTGACTCCACTTCCCATCACGTTCAGGCCCTGGTATCCAAGGTGGGGAGTGCTTCCTACCCGCCCAGGCTTCCCAGCCGCAGAAGGGGTCCTGCAGTAACCAAGGTCACCACAAGGTGGGGGTAGCGATGCAGCTCCTCAGGCTTTACCTCTCCAGATCCACTGGGGACTGGCCCGTCCGACAAGGGAGAGAAGGAACGTCACAGATCAGAACCAGCGTGGCCTCAAGAGATGACATTTCATCCACTTAATTACTGAGGGCACTTAACTACTTAAGCAGACCAACACTCCTTGTTTGGGTTAAGTGTGTACATCATTTGGGGTTCTTTTTATGCTTAGTCGCTCAGTCGTATCTGACTCTCAGAGACCCCATGGACTGTCGCCTGCCAGGCTCCTCTGTCCATGGGATTCTCCAAGCAAGAACACTGGAATGGGTTGCCATGCTCTCCTTCAGGGGATCTTCCCCACCCAGGGATCGTCTCCCGCATTGCAATTGGATTCTTTACCAGCTGAGCTACCCAGAAAACCCAATAATACTGGAGTGGGTACCCTTTCCCTTCTCCAGGGTATCTTCCCAACCGAGGAATTGAACCGGGATCTCCTGCATTGCAGGCAGATTCTTTACCAGCTGAGCTACCAGGGAAGCCTTGGGCTCATAGGGTAGCTCTGAAAATTAAATGGAGATGACACGTGGAGAGTACCTGTCCGGAGTATGATTTAAGTAAAATGGAAGGTGAAGAAATCGGAAAGCAGAGAGGGCTTGGTGACCTCAGATTGCTTCAACTACCTTGGCAATTAGAAGTGCCCTTTAGAATTGGAGGGAATGATCAAAGCATCTTATTTTTATCCAGTGTGGTAGCCACTCACCACCCCCTGTGACTGCTGACCAAAGGAAATGTGACTAGTGAGGTCAAGGAGCTGGATTTGGGGTTTGGACAGATTTAAATTTAAGCAGGCGCGTTTAGCCAGTCTCTGTGGTATTGGCAGCAGAAGAACAGAAGTCGTATGACACTTCTTTTGTGTCTCAGTCACTCAGTCATCAGAATGGGCAGCAGTCGGGTCTTCCCACTGTGCTCTTCACCAGGGGCTGAATCTGGGGCCAGGTCAAGACTGTCTCCTCATGGTCTCAGTAGCACTGTTCTCTTACATGGCTCAGGCGGAATGAATGCACATGTGTTTCTTCAGTGACGGAAGAGGACATGTTGCTGAGAATTCCTCCTTAAGAGGACTAGCTTCAGAAATGGATGCAGCAGCTGACCTTGTCCTGAGATCCTGAAAGCTCTACCATAGTTGCTGTAGAAACTCTCTGTCTGAACGTGCCCCGCAGAATTCTCTCTCATGAAGTCCTTCCTGCTGTTCTTTCCTCTTCTGACTGTCAAGAGAAAAGGCAGAAACTTGTGATATGCCTGCATCTGTGAGAATCTGAATTTGAGAAGACCGAGAAAATCTTTTATCCCAAATTTGGAATCATTAGCAAATGTTTTCTTTACTTCTTATTTAATAAATTTAACTAGATTACAGCTGTATAACTTTATTTCACTGTTGGGGTCTACCATCAAAATATTTTAGATCAACTTTTCTGTATAACTTTGACTATTGGGATCTACCATCACATTATCTTTTAAATCAGTTTTGTTCTGTCTTGCTACATTATACTCTTACTTTATCCATCCTTATACTTGGATCAAAGAAAGTCTTCGAGAGACAGGCAAAAGGTACATCAGAAAAATATTCATGAGTGAATAAATACCTACAAAGTCTAATTTTTAAGGACTCTTAATCCTTCCTTTCAAAGCCTGCAAGTTTGGTGGTAGAGATCAGGTTGGTGGTACAGGTCACTCTAAGGAGAAGGAAACTTTTACCTCTGTCTTTTAACGTCTTCAAACTTGGCTTGAACTCAGAAATAGGAAACAGTCTGGAGCCTGCAGAGTGGATTCTGGTCGAAATAAGATGTTCTTCCCTCACTTTCCAGGATCCGGATCCCAGTTGGCTCATGATTTTCCTGGAATCCTGAGCACCAGACCTGCAGGAGACCCGAGCTGGGTCTTCCGAGGCTGGTGGGCGGGAGTGGGGAGAGATGTTTTCCTTCCTGAGTTCCGGGTGGGACTCCAGGTTCCTCTGGCAGTTGCTAAGCCAACATTTCCTTAGCGGCTTGGATTTCCACCAATTTAGTTTTTGTCAGTAGTCATTATGAGGCCTTGAGTATGACTAATTCCCAGATTTTTGTTATTGTAAATAAGCGAAAGCTTTCCCAATTCTGGTAACGTGTCTTTCTCATCTCTTACAGGCATCTATCTGACTAAAAAGTAGCATATCATTTTTATTCCAGCACTTTTCGAAAAGAAAATAAAAAAGAATTATTTCCTTTAATGCCAGTTTTTCATATTGGGCTAATTTTTCAGGTCACCCAGAAAGCAGATATATGACAAGGTAATCCTTTGTACAAGGATTATAAATCCCTTATAATGTTTGTTGGCCAACCTAGAAAGTTCCGAAAACAACCCAAACTTCTATTTCTGAAGCTGGGTTGTGATGGCAATAAAAAGCAACTTCATCAACAGAGGCATCTCTTCAGATAGGACTGTTGGTTTTCATAATATAAATAATCCATTCGTTGGTTGCATGTGAAGTGGGAAGAAGAAACCAAACTGAGTCCTGGACCATCTTCTCACCGTGTCTTGCTCCATCTCGACAAGATGCATGGTTCAGTCCATTTGTGTCTCTGAAAAAAAAAAATTGAATAACAAACCACCATAAAGCATTGTAGGGTCCTTCCTCGCTTTTCTCAATGCACCCTGATGATTTTTACATATTTCAACTTTTCTCTGCAAATCCACTGGCATGCATAATCCAGTGCTAATTTTTGTCAAAGTTGTACTGCTTTACTTTTGCAAGAACGAGAATGTGCAGCTCAGATCATCATGACACTCTGAATGGAGCAAAATGGCTTAAAATTAGGACCATCAGGCTGTGTGTCATTTAAAGAGGCAAAGCAGAACGGCTGTGGTTCCAGCCGTCCTCCCATCTACTGTAGTTATTTTAAGGCTCACGTGCAAAGTCATTTTCTTCTTGAGATTTGTGATTAATGTGTAATAAAAGTGTTATGAAGAAAAAACACTATTTTATCATCTATGATAAAATAATAAGAACTTGTATTTATAAAGATATTCTAGGCCCTAGGTACCATGCATAATTTCGTGAACTGCATTGCTTGGATCCGTATAACCTGGTAGCTCAGAAGGTTAAGAATCTGCCTGCAATTTGGGTTTGATCCCTGCAAACTGGGTTTGATCCCTGGGTCTGGAAGAGCCCCTGGAGGAGAGCATGGCTACCCACTCCAGTATTCTTGCCTGGAGAATTCCATGGACAGAGGAGCCTGGTGGGCTACAGTCCATGGGGTCACAAAGAGACATGATGGTACTGTGTATATGTCAACCCCAACCTCCCAATCCATCCCACCCTCTCCTTCCCCCACTGTGTACCCAAGTCTGTTCTCCCCGTTTGCATCTCTATTCCTGCTCTGCAAATAGGTTCATCAGGAGAGAGCAACTAACACTTTCCCGTTTACTTTACAACAGTTGTGTGTGTGCTGTGTCATCTTTGCATGCAGATGAAGAAACTGGAGCCAAAACTCACTTAGCCAATGAAGACCAGAGCTCTGATGAGAAGGAACTATAAAACCCAAGTCTCTGTTCTCGAACACAGGCTCTACTGCCTCTGATTATAAAAAGTTGGAGTCCTAGTTAAGAACAGTATTTGGACATTACTTTGTTTCAGTGACAAGTTGGAAAAGAAAGACTAATAAACATTTTCATTTGGTGGCAAGATTTTCAAATCATGATTTCCCTTTGCCATACATTTTGCTTGGAGCGTCCACATAAATCATTCTGAAAGAACCAGTGAATTAGTTGGAAGACGTGAGTCTTAGTTAAAATGAGCCTTGGTCATAGAAGTATCATGGCCATCGTCAAGTCAAATGAGGGTTAGGCAAAGTACAACATCCATTTTACATTAAAAAGAAAAATAATAATTATGTCCAAGAGGAATCTAAACTACGACTTCTTGAGCTCTATAGGTGGATTTAATTCAGCATAGAATTGTTGACTGAATATATTTTAAACATATATATATATACACACATATATTTAATAAAACAAGAGCATAGAATTGTTGACTGAATATATTATAAACATATATATATATATATATATTATATATATATATAATAAAACCAGAGCAACAAGAAAATAGGAATCCCCACAGAATTGCACATAGCATGAGCAGAGCATGGGCAAATTTTATTTGAAGGAGCTCCTGTCTGTAAAACACGTTGATTACAAAATGGTACTAAATTTATGGGCCTGAGATCCAACCAGTCCATTCTGAGGGAGATCAGCCCTGGGATTTCTTTGGAAGGAATGATGCTAAAGCTGAAACTCCAGTACTTTGGCCACCTCATGCTAAGAGTTGACTCATTGGAAAAGACTCTGATGCTGGGAGGGATTGGGGGCAAGAGGAGAAGGGGATGACAGAGGATGAGATGGCTGGATGGCATCACTGACTCGATGGATGTGAGTCTCAGTGAACTCCGGGAGTTGGTGATGGACAGGGAGGCCTGGCGTGCTGTGATTCATGGGGTTGCAAAGAGTCGGACACGACTGAGTGAATGATTTGATCTGATCTGATAGTGATCTATTGAAGAAAAATTAGAATAATGGGTGGAGAAGAGCTCCTTATGTATTTATAATCTTTGCCGTCCACTCAGTGCAGGTCAACGTTCTTTGTAGCATTCAGATGCCATCAAGCCCTGTTCTTTATTGTCCAATGCAGCATTCCTGTTGCTTCCATGTCTCCCCCTGGAGAGGAGGGAGCAGCTCTGCTGTTGCAGTGCCAGGCCTCTCCAGAGCAGGCTTGGTCTGAGACAGAAGAGCCCCTGTCCCTGCTTTTCCTAAACACTATTCTTTTTTTTGGCGGAGCCAGGGGATGGGGTGAGGGTGGGATGGCTTCCCTGGTGGCTCAGCAGTAAAGAATCTGCCTGTGATTCAGGAGACATGCATTTGATTCCTGGGTCAGGAAGATGCCATCAAGGAGGGCATGGCAAACCACTGCAGTCTTCTTGCCTGGAGAATCCCATGGACAGAGGAGTCTGGTGGGCTATAGTCCATGGGGTCACAAAGAGTCAGATATGACTGAGCACAGGCACATTCATTTTTTTAAAAAAATTTATTGGAGTTTAACTAATTTACAATGTTCTGTTAGCTCCAGGTATACAACAAAATGAATCAGGATACATACATACATATATACATGTACACATATATAAATTTCCACTCTTTTTTGGATTTTTTCCCATTTAGGTCACTGCAGAGTATTGAATAGGGTTCCCTGAGCAGCACAGCTGTACAGTAGGCGCTTATTAGTTACCTGCTGTATGTACAGCAGTGTGTGTGTGTCATCTCCAATCTCCCAGTTTAACCCTCTCCCCCTTACCCCTGGTAGCCATAAGTTTTTTCTACCTCTGTGACTCCTGTTTCATAGATTAGTTCAGTTATTCCCTTTTTTTCAGATTCCATGTCTAAGTGTGATATGTGCTTGTCTGTGTCTGCCGCACTTCACTGAGTATGATCACCTCTAGGTTCATCCCTGCTGCTGCAGACAGCAGCGTTTTATTTTTTTGGCTGACTCATGCTGCATTGTGTATACTTAGCACATCTCATCTCTTCGTCTGTCAATGGATATTTAGGCTCCTTCCCCGCCTTAGCTATTGCAAAGAGTGCTGCAGTGAACACTGGGATGCATGTATGGATTATGTTTCTTTCTGGATATAGGCCCAGAAGTGGGCTTGCTGGCCCATATGACCGTTCTCATTTTAGTTTTCCAGCAGCAGTGTAGGAGGGCTCCCTTTGGTCCACACCTTCTCCACCATTTGTGGACAAACATCATTCATTTAAGGGCCATTGCCCTGTTCCTGGTGAGTTGCCTTATCCATCCTGCTCCCAGTGAAGACTGGCCCCCAAACCCTCTTCAGGGTCCTTCCTGTGCTTCCCCCTTGATGATACAGAATACAAATCTTCCCAGGTTTGCAAGAAACCGTGAAGGATCATTCTTCCGGGATGACATTAAATGTGCTGTTGGGCTTTTCTGGCCTAACTGTAGAATGTTTTCCCCTATGTTCTGAACGGCTCAGCGGGTGGTCACGGCCTGTTAGAAGGTGGTCTCTCCTATGGGGGCCTCATCCTCTGTGCCAGGGCAGCCAGTCCTGGGGGCAGAGCTGAGGGGAGAGGGGAGTGGGTGCATTCATGTGCCCACAGGTCAGATGGGGCAGGAGACTGCGGGCCCAGCCTGGGAAGCCGCGAGGAAGGAGGCAGAGGCTGCGGTGGCGGGAAGGGGAGGGGGTTCCTTCCTGGGTGATAGGGGTGCACGTGGCCAGGGTCACCTCCCGCCTCTGTCAGTGCTGTGGGCCTGGGGAAGGTCAGAACAGAGGGGATACCCCGGCAGGGCACGGTGCCTTAAACACGGCCCTTGTTCCCTGTGAGCGGCCGCCCTGGATGAGATGTGAGCATCACGGTGGCCTGACCTCTGGTGGGAGAAGCAACGCCTGGGGCAGAGGGAGGGACCCGGGCTGCCCTCCTGAACTGGCCGCAGGGGTCCTGGGGACCCCCGAGTCACCCCCGCCCCTCCAGGTCCCAGGGCTGCGGTGACTCCCGTCCCAGCCCAGCGGTCGGCTAGACCCGCACGGATCCCACGTCTGTCTCTCAGTAGCTCACGGAGGGATGGACTTCAACACAGAGAAGTCGTTCACGTTTATGAGCCCTTTACTGTCTGTAATCTCCCGCGAAGCCTTGAACATCTCAGCACTTCCTTAGGAGAAAGGAAAAGTGTGTGCTGACGTGACATCCGTTGGGTGGATGGAAAAGTCTAACTTCAAGGTTTTGTCTCAGTGTGTGTGTGTGTGTATATATAAAACTGAATCAGTTTGCTATACACCTGAAACTAACACAATATTCACAATATTGCAAATCAACTATACTTCAGATTTAAAAATGTCCTTTCCTCTGCTTTGTGACAGTCACTATGAACCTGTCTGAAAAAAAGCAAGCCCTGCAAATCTGGGAAGTTTACAAGTGAATTCTCTCTCAGACTAATGTTAACTCTTTGCTGTCAAGGCAGATTTGGGGTGTTGAAAATTAGAGGGCAAATGCCCTTGACCTTGTTTTCTTTTGAAAGCATTCTTTTCAAATGCCTTCCTCCTCAATCACTTTTCTCCTGTTAAAATGATTCATCTTTTTTTTTTTTTTTCCTGTGAGAATACCTAAGGGAGATTTTATTGCATCAGAGTCTCAATTTGTGAGTAATAAAAGATGAGTGGAAGCTCTCAGTGTCTCCTGTAAAAGAAACTGCATCCTTCATTAGCAAATTGAGTCTCTTCTGGACTGTAAAGTGACATCACACATGCTTCTGGCTAAGGAAATAAAAGCAAAAAAAAAAAAAAAAAGAATTAAAAATCCAGAAGAGTAATAATGCATCTCCCTTTGTGTGCTAAGGACCAAACAAAACATACGCATGAATACACACCGTGCTGTAAAGGGTTGGCAGGGACACTTCAAGTTAATACACGGATGGAAGACAATGATATTAGTGATCAAACGGGAGCTCCTTGTGAGGAGAGCGGCAGTTGAGACAGTGTGTGCCATTTATCTTTCAGACTGAGCTAATTTAACCCTCCCTTCTACAGCTCTCAGGTCTCTGTTCTTGCATTATTAGCTGGAGTTGACCTTTCCCACTTAAAGGTCATCCTTAGTGATGATCATTTGCTGCTGTGTAAAACAAACAGTCCACACACACACACACACACACTCTTCTTTAACTGATGAAAAGGCAAGTTGGCATTCCCTCACATACTGCACCACCTGCCTCCTGAACACCTATGTGGTCATCCCTTAGTGGCCACTGCTTGGCCTGCCTTTAATGACTCTCCTTAAGCTTTTACCATCGCTCCTATTCAGGTATGTTTTATTTTTCCCCACCACAAACTATTCTTTACAGAAGAATGTTAATTAGTAACTGATAGATATAAAGATTGCCAGCGACAGCCCATTAATTCCATTTACTTTAATAGGAGTTCGAACTTAGCTTGCAGTACAGCTGTATTCAGACTGGATTATAAATGTAATTCTTTGCATCATTAACTTCCTTGATTAATCTTAGACAGCCGATGCATAATTATGGGGGGGGGGCACCCAGCATGAGCAGAAGGAGTCCCCTTCCCGGGTTGTGCTTTCTCAGCCTCCTTGTTACATCCTGGTAAGTAGTGCAGGTTTTTAACACTGAGACGATTGCTTTCCGTTGCTTAATGGTTAACCCTGCTAGGCATTTACTGCTTAAGAAAATAGGTAATGAGTGTGTGACTGTGTGCGTGTGTGCATACACACATGTGCACGGCACAGGGGCATACGGACTTGCTTACCTTCTCTGTGTTGGGTTGGGTTCCACTAAAGGATTTGCATAGTAATGACACCCGTTGACGGATTGCATCTGTAATTTCCAAGGTGGAGCTCAGAGACCCTGGCCAGTTCTGCCTCTTGAGCCCTTTGTGGACCACCGCCGCCTCCCATAACCTGGTGGGCGAGGGTGCTGGCAAGCATGGTATCACAGTCATCCACGTTCCCCTTAGTGTATGAATCGGGATTCGGCATACTGGGCAAAATGGAAACATGCAATCCAGTAGGCTAAGAGCATTCAATGAAAACCCCGTGGCCTGGGACTGAAATGCTTTGCCTGCCATTCTGTGCAGTCTGCTGCTGAAAGACAGCCCTGGTGCTGAAAGAAAAGTGCCCTGGCATAAGGGGAGCCTGCGTCTGAGTCTGCGCCCAGCCACTGCTTTGAATCAGACTAATTATTGGCTTTTTAGTGTAAAACGGCACTCTGCACAGAGTTTCCTGCTAAGGAAAGTAGAAATAGTCTCGTCCCCATCTCACGTCTGTTTACTGAAAAGAGCCACAAGAAAGGGACCCAGGAGGTGCGGGCAGAGAGGAGGAGGTTTCAGAAACCGGCAGGAAGACCCTTCTGGAGACCTGCAGCTTCACCTGAAGGGCAGGCAGCCCCATTTCAGCCATGCTCCTGCTCGAAACGCAAGACAGGGGAAACCCGGTGCCCGATCTTTCCTTTCCCTGGCCGCAGTTTGAAATACAAAGAAGTCGGAGATCTCTGGTGTGTTTTCTTTTCAAACATGAACGTCCTCATGCTGTATTTCTGATGTACTCTGCTGTCTCCTAAGATAATTTTCCCTGGCACTGGGATATGTGCAAATGTCTTGCTAGCAGGCCCTCCAACACTTACAGTGCTAACCCCGAGGGGCTTTCGGTCAGGTCACATGGACCTTGCGTCTTATTAGGTAATACCGTGCGTTGAAGATAGCTGCTCAGATAGCACCCAGAATAGGCGGCTGACCCCTCACACAGGAAATGATCGCCTTTCCTGTTCTTCCTCGGGTACATCACAGGCAAATCGCTAGGGCTCGCACTCAGTGCAGTCCCAGTCTTCTCTTTATCCAATGCAGTTTCCAGAATCGCCTGATCAATTAGCTTCAGAGCATCACGGGCCTACCCCCATTCCTACTTCCCAGGCGGGTCAGGGCTGAGAACACTAAGGCTGCTGCAGGGTTCTCGGTTCGTACTGCTCTTCTCCAATGAACCCCCTGATACGACACAGACAATGTTAAGCGGGAGGATAATGTGATCATCAGAGTTGTCTTTTATCAGAGTTGTTTTGGTTCCATAATTGAGTATGAAGTTAGAAGTTCCCCTGGAGAAGGGAAAGGCTACCCACTCCAGTATTCTGGCCTGGAGAATTCCATGGACTGTACTGTCCATGGGGTCGCAAAGAGACAGGACTGAGCGACTTTCACACAATAACATTAGAAAGGAAAGCTCACAGGTGTTACCACACTGCATAGAGTTCATGTGCCCCAGCACAGTGAAAAGACCAGATAGGGAGGCGATGGTCTCAGCAGTGAAAAATTACTGCAGAGAGGCCAAGCTAGGAAGACAGGAATTGAAGCTCAAATCTGTCTTCCCAACAGCAAGGCGAGGTCATTCCCAAACCCGCATCTGGCCACTCGCTCCTCAGAGTGCAATTCCCTAGAGAGAGGCCAGCATTGGTAGAGAGGAAAGTTGCTCTGAGCAGGATGCCAGTGATCTGGGGATACGGTGGGCTCAGCATTCCCCCAAAACCACGTCCAAAGATTCTGCTCAGCCATGAACGTTTTCAAAGGGAAAAGGGGAAGTGATCTCCGTTCATCGCTGAGATAGGAGGTCAGATCATCACCCCCACTGTGCAGATCTTGCTTTAGACGCTGTCTGGTTCACAGTGTGTTCACAAGGTGATTTAAGGGGAAGCTGGGGACTAGCTCTGGTCATCTCTTAATTACTTGTTTCTCCTTCTTTAGCCATATCTTTTGGGGGGCTTCCCTGATGGGTCAAAAGGTAAAGAATCTGCCTGCAATGCAGGAGACTCAAGTTTGATCCCGGGGTCAGGAAGCTCCCCTGGAGAAGGGAATGGCAACCCACTCCAGTATTCTTGCCTGGAGAATCCCATGGACAGAGGAGCCTGGTGGACTCCATACAGTCCATGGGTTGCACAGAGTCAGACACAACTGAACTACTAACGTATCTTTTGGGAAGCCACCATTCAACTCACAACATAGGTGAAAATAAATCATTGTTCCATGAGTCTGGGGCTCCATTCACAATGAGACAAGTGTCACTTGTTAATCCAGCATTAAACTCCTACAGGTAGAGAACTAGGAGGGACTTTAAGGATGTGTATAGCACAGATGATTGATGGGCATCCTTCCTGGCTACACACAGCCTCCTCAGGGTGCAGGGGCAGAAGGCCAGTCAGTGGTCCCTGGCCCAGCTGCCCTTCCTTCCACTGTGTGACTCGTGTCAAAACCCTCACCCAGGACACTGGATCTAGGTGTTTGATGAGAGAGATAGATATAAATGAGAGCACAGCAGTGCTGGAAAGCACCTTAGCAGCCCAGTGGGATGGCTGGGAGCACTTAGGCCTGGGCTGAACCTGCTTCTTGCTCACTTGTTGTTTTGACTTTGGGCAGGATCATTAACTTTGCCATGCCTGGAGTTTCTGCATCTGTAGAGCAAAGGTTCTTAAAGTACCCTTCTCCTGGGGTTGTTCTGAGGATGAAGTGAACTAGTCCTCTGAAGCACGGAATGTGTCTGGGTCATGTGGCCACTCTGGATCCTTAGCTGCCTTTAGCCAGCATCACACCAAATACCGTCCCTGGAGATGAGCTCACGGGGGCCTGGGTCACAGATACACGGCTGTTTCATAACAGAGCTGGTTCCAAACCCAGGTCTCTGGAGCCTAGTTAGTTCAGTTCCATGTCCCCATCTCCCACGTGTGTACCTCAAGTTCTTGCTGGAAAACCTTCATGAAAGGACTTAGCTTATTGGTTTCAGCAGATGAGCACTGAGACAACTGAACTCTCAACTTTATTAAGTAGAAATGAAAATTCGGTATCCTCAGGGGCTAAAGAAAGCAGAATTCTCCATCACTCAACGCATTTAGGCTTGTGAACATAGAATTTGTTATTGATGACACAGGTTCCAAGGACAGAGAAGATGGTGCTGAAATTCAGGTTCTTGCAAAGGAGGAAAACATCAGGTTTGTGTTTGTAGAAGCTGCAGCAGGGGCAAAGTCAGCATGTTCTAGTGTTCTGTTCACACGCGGTATCTTCTGACTCTTCTGAGGCTTCTCACAAAATAATCAGCAAAGAGAAATTTATAATTTGGATATTGCTGCAATAAAGAACTCTGTTGCAGATTCATAAGTCATGACAATGTACATATTCTTTTTATAACACATTGAAGTTCCAGCTTAAAAATGACCTATGTTGGTAAATTGTCTTATCAGAAGCCTACAAATACCATGAAAAAAAAAAGGTTTTCGACACTTCTAGACACCAGATATGAGTGAGCCTTATATACACAGGCACACACACGCTTCTATTTTTCCAGAGCTTTTCACTGTTGTTTGAAGATATTTAAACAAACCATCGATTTAGCATTACAAGCACTAAAAATAATCAGGAATACCTGAGTTGTTCTTTTTTTTTTTTTACATGGTAAAACTAATTAGACTTAAAGGATTTGTGATTTGCGAGACTGAAGGTGCCCTGCTTTGTAGAGGTCATTTTAGGAATAAAAATGTGCTTTGCTGGGACTCGTTATTTAGCATAACAGTAGAAGGGTCCCCAGCTTTCTTCAGAAACTGTTCTGCAAGGAAATTGATTTTCTGGCGGAAGGTACTGGAGGGTATCTTTAGCACCAGTGGAGAAGCAGCTAATTTAGCCCTACCAGTGAGTCAGATGTCTGTATATGCCCAGCAGTACATAAGAATTAAGTCATTCCTTGCTCTGCTTCTGTTACTGGGATTCCTTTGCAAATAATAATAATAATAATAATATGAGTTGTGCCCCTGCCTCAAGTTCTCAAATCAGCTGACACTGTGTGCTTTTACCCCTCACTGACCTTTATTTTTGTCGCATCCTGCGCATTGTGTGATTGCTGTTATAGTTCCCTTTCTTTCTTGTCTTTCGCTCATTTTTTAATATGAGAGGAGAAGGTAGTCTTAGGGTGGTTTTTATTTTTAAAATTCTAATAGATTTCAGCTTATTTAAATAAAGCAAACTTGAACCCCAATGATAATTTTTCATTTCTTATTTTCCATGCATTAATTCTATTCCTTAATTTTTCTATTCATTAATTCTGATTAGCCTTTTGGGAACTTATTTATCCAAACATGAGGTAAATAAAGCTGCTCAGATTCCTGAAGCTGAGAGTTGAGATTAGCTTGTTAAGCTTTTTCCTCTCTTTCACTGAATAATGAGATCTTTTGAAATTGATAATTTTTTTCCTACCACTCTCCCAACACACACACACACACACACACATGTGCGCGTGCACCCAACGTTCTAGACAGTTATTCTCTCCAGAGATTAGCTGGAGGAGGCTTTAATAAAATATAGTTTAGCCACCTAAAACCCCACGTATACAAAGCTTTTTAAATGGAAAATGAGAGATAAAGAACAAGGAAAACTGCAAAAACAATGAAACTTGAATGCTTTGAATAAGAGGGTCAAGGGCAGGGTTAAAGGGCAAGATCAGTGAGATCCAGGGATGAGTGGGGAAGCAAAAGCTGATGGAATACAGTCATGTCAGCTGAGCTCCTGCTGTGTGAGTTCCAGGCCACGTTTCGATAAGGAGCCCACAGGTGTGAACACACAGCTGTGGCGGAGGCACCTCCCTGTTCACCAGAAACCTGTCCTGCCTCCCACTGTGTGAGTAGGGCCTACCCAGGGGCACTAACTCTCCAGCTTTCTGGGTGTGAGCTCAGCGGAAGCACTCAGACTCGAGTTGATGACCCTGTACATTGGGTCAGGCTGATAAAAAGTCACCCAGCGTTACGTCTCTCTGTACTTCTTTCCACTTTGGTGTGACTGGGATCACGAGAAACCTCAAGAAAAATTTTGGATTAAATTGTATACCCTCCTGATTCACATGCTGAAGCCCTAACCCCCAGACCCTGTATATTTTGAGAGAGAACCTTTAAAGAGGTGATTAGGCAGGACTTCCCTGGTTTAGTTGGATCAGTTCAGTCACTCAGTTGTGTCCAACTCTTTGTGACCTCATGGACTGCAGCACACCTTGCCTCCCTGTCCATCACCAACTCCCAAATCTTGCTCAAACTCATGCCCATTGAGTCGGTAATGCCATCAAACCATCTCATCCGTGTCATCCCCTTCTCCTTCTGCCCTCAATCTTTCCCAGCATCAGGGTCTTTTCCAATGAGTCAGTTATTTGAATCAGGTGGCCAAATATTGGAGTTTCAGCTTCAGCATCAGTCCTTCCAATGAATATTCAGGACTGATTTCCTTTAGGATGGACTGATTGGATCTCCTTGCAGTCCAAGGGACTCTCAAGAGTCTTCTCCAACACCACGGTTCAAAAGCATCAATTCTTCGGTGCTCAGCTTTCTTTATGGTCCAACTCTCATAACCATACTTAACTACTGGAAAACCATAGCTTTGAATAAATGGAACTTTGTTGGCTAAGTAATGTCTCTGCTTTTTAATATGCTGTATAGGTTGGTCATAACTTTTCTTCCAAAGAGTGTGTCTTTTAATTTCATGACTGCAGTCACCACCTGCAGTGATTTTGGAGTGCAAGAAAGTAAAGTCTGTCATTGTTTCCATTGTTTCCCCATCTATTTGCCATGAAGTGATGGGACTGGACACCATGATCTTTGTTTTATGAAATGTAGATTTTAAGCCAGCTTTTTCACTCTCCTCTTTCACCTTCATCAAAAGGATTTTTAGTTTCTCTTCACCATCTGCCATAAGGGTGGTGTCTTCTGCATATTTGAGTAGTGGTATTTCTCTCTGCAATCTTGATTCCAGCTTGTGCTTCATCCAGCCCAGTGTTTCTCATGATGTACTCTGCATATAAGTTAAATAAGCAGGTTGGCAATATATAGCCTGGACATACTCCTTTCCCTATTTGGAACCAGTCCATTATCCCATGTCTGGTTCTAACTGTTGCTTCTTGACCTGCATACAGATTTCTCAGGAGTCAGGTCAGGTGGTCTGATATTCCCATCTCTTTAAGAATTTTCCACAGTTTACTGTGATCCACATAGTCAAAGGTTTTGGCATAGTCAATAAAGCAGAAACAGATGTTTTTCTGGAACTCTCTTGCTTTTTCGATGATCCAAGAGATGTTGGCATTTTGATCTCTGGTCCCTCTGCCTTTTCTAAATCCAGCTTGAACATGTGGAAGTTCACAGTTCATGTACTGTTGAAGCCTGGCTTGGGGAATTTTGAGCATTACTTGACTAGCGTGTGAGATGAGTGCAATTGTGCAGTAGTTTGAGTATTCTTTGGCATTGCCTTTCTTTGGGATTGGAATGAAAACTGACCTTTTCCAGTCCTGGGGCCACTGCTGGGTTTTCCAAATTTGCTGGCATATTGAGTGCAGCACTTCCACAGCATCATCTTTCAGGATTTGAAATAGGTCAACAGGAATTCCATCACCTCCACTAGCTTTGTTCGTGTGACCCTTCCTAAGTCCCACTTGACTTCACACTCCAAAATGTCTGGCTCTAGGTGAGTGAGCACACCATTGTGGTTATCTGGGTCATTAAGGTTTAATTTCTATGGTTCTTCTGTGTATTTTTGCTCCCTCTTCTTAATATCTTCTGCTTCTGTTAGATCCATACCATTTCTGTCCTTTATTGTGCCCATCTTTGCATGAAATGTTCCGTTGGTATCTCTAATTTTGTCAAAGAGATTTCTGGCTTTTCCTATTCTCTGTGGTTAAGAATCTGCATGTCAGTGCAGAGGACATGGGTTTGATCCCTAGTCCAGGAAGATCCCATACGCCATGGAACAACTAAGCCCGTGCACCACAACACTGAGCCTGCACTCCCCAGAGCTGAGCTCCACTGTAAGGGATGTCTCCACAATGAGAAGCCTGTGCAGGGCAACTCGAGAGCAGCCCCGTGTGCCACAACTAGAGAAACCCACATGTCCAGGCATGGAGACCCAGTGCAGCTATGAATAAAAAATTAAAGAAAACAAAAACAAATACTGCTTTAGCATCAATTTAACCATATTAAAAAATTTAATCATATTAAAAAAAAAGGGTAATCAAGGTAAAAGGAGGTCATTAGGATGAGCCCTAATCCAGCCTGGCTGGTGTCCTTCTACAGAGAGATTAGGGTAGAGAGAGAGACAGAGTGGTTGCACAGACAGACAGGCTGCACACACAGAGGAAATGCCGTGTGAGGACATGGCTAGAAGACGGCCATCAGCAAGCCAGGGAGAGGGACCCTGGGAGAAACCCAGCCTGCTGACACCTTACTCTTGGACTTCCAGCCTCTAGAACTGTGAAAAATCAAATTTATGTTGTTGAATCCTGAAGTCTATAGTATTTTTTTTTTTTCCTGGCAGCCCGAGCAGAGTCGTAGAGTGGCCTTGGAAGCCACGTGCTGAATCTGCTGGTATGTCTGTTTTCAGGGTCCCTGGGTGGCCGCGTGAACGGGAGACTTACTTCCACCCTGCCCCTCGCAGCACTGATTTGTGCCTTCCTTGTATGTGAGTCATTCTTACACTCGGGGGCTACTGGTTAGAGAAGTTGGCACCCCCCCTACTTTGTAGAGGTGGTTTCTTCACGGGCAAGCTTAGGATGGAGGGGCAGCGACTGAAATAAACATGGGCACGGCCGGAGGAGGAGCTGAGGACTGGGGGGGCCCCTCCCCTCTCAGGGAGGTGTCTGGGCTCAGTTTGACTGCAGTGCCAACCGCAGGACTCTCTCTCTGCCTCCGGCTGAGGGCACAAGTCTGCCCGGTTACTGTTTCCAGAGTTCACAGGACCATGCAATGGATTTAAAGCAGAAGTTTATGTCATTACAACAAAGGAAAGCTCATCAAACCAAACTTAACCAAACTTCCTGTGATGCTGGGATCTCTTCTGTGTCATCAGTAACACACAGAGGAACGTAACAGAAACGTTTCGATCCTAATATGAACCAATTCCCAACAGTCTGGCACTGAAGCTGTGTATGCCATAGAGGAACAGAGAGGCATAAAATGGTGAGACCAGACACTAGTTAATAGAAAATCATCTGTTACTGTTTTGTAAATAAATATTTTGTTTTTATTTTAAAAATCAGTCAACCATACCAGAGGAGAAACTGATCTTTATCTTCAGTCTCTTCACTGAGCATTATAGAATCTCTGACATATGTAGAGGCAATCAAAGAGTGCATGGCAAAAAGATGGAGAGGGGGAAAAAGTGTTAGTAAGTAGGCTAATTTTTTTTTCTGAATTTTGTTATGTTCGAAGTGTCTGAAAGTTTTTTTTTTTTTTATTAATTTGGAGTTTGTTGTACATTTCCTCATTATAAAAATACTCTTTTTTAAATCTAATTATGCATTTGTAAGCATGTGTTCTTTTTCTTAAAAATCCTCACCAAGATGGTATCAATTTCCACCTGGGGGCTCAGGAAACCTGAATCCGCCCCAGTGATGAGCCTTGGCGTGGGCTCTGTGCAAACCTCCCGGCCCACCAGGGCTCTCCCTCCGGGATGGCCGCCCACGCAGGACGGGTGTGTGCTCTGTTGTTGTCTCCTCCTTTGTTTCGATGCAACTGTTCACTGCAGCACAGAGTGTGTTCTTAGCTTCTCTGGTGAAGCAAGATGCTGCGGGAGGATGTTTGTCTTTTGACCATTACTTTAAGTTAAGTAGGTCCAACATTGGATTTGTTTGTCCATGACTGTGATAATTCCTTACATTTATAATGCTTTATTTTCACAGATATATTGAATAATTTGTTACCCAGAGCTGCTTTGTGAAAACAGAGCAAAGAGAATTGAGACCATTTTATAAGCCTTGGGCTACAGAATCTAAGTCAGTTGACTTGGACCCATGACTGTCCAGCAATACAGCCAGATGTAGGATGGTGTCTTTTGAGTCCCAAGTCAATGGTTTCTCTTTAAAAAGCTTGTGACATTGAATATGATTTCTCATTGCTTTTATATGTCTGTGACTGATCTGTTGAAAGACCTCAGTTACCTCATGGTGATTTAATAACTGAATAAATGAATTAATTCTACCATGACACACACACACATATATATATGCATGTATATCTATATCTTGGAGAAGGCAATGACACCCCACTCCAGTACTCTTGCCTGGAAAATCCCATGGATGGAGGAGCCTGGTGGGCTGCAGTCCATGGGGTTGCTAAGCGTCGGACACAACTGAGCGACTTCACTTTCACTTTTCACTTTCATGCACTGGAGAAGGAAATGGCAACCCACTCCAGTGTTCTTGCTTGGAGAAACCCAGGGATGGGGGAGCCTGGTTGGCTGCCGTCTTTGGGGTTGCACAGAGTCAGACACGACTGAAATGACTTAGCAGCATATCTATATATATATATTTTTAAATATATATATATACTCTATTTATCCAACTTGAAGAAGTCTTGAGTTTTAATTCTATATTGAAAGTTACACAGCATTTCTGATGCTTTGTTTCTTAATCTGAAGTTAGAACTAGTGACTATTTCACAGAGTTTCTGAAGGTTGAATGAAGTAACATTCATGAACTGCCTAGAACAATGGTAAGTTATAGGAGATGTTCTCTAGAGGTGAATTTCCTTTATTTTTCCATACATTGTTACCAAAGACCTCTCTCTAAGTGTAGCCATGATAGAAGTATTATGGTCCATGACAAGCAGAATATGGGTGAATTTGGACAGACCGCCCATCCTTCTAATCAGGGCTCTCAAGTCCAATCTTCTAGAAGCTCATGATGATTTCCTTATGAAGACATATTCTTATGTTTATACATACTTTCATATGTGTCTGTTTTTATAGGTATGACTACTGCTTAAGTTGCCCCTATAATTTTAGGCTCTTTTAAATGAAGCAAGCCTTAACAATATTAAAGAAGGTAATCCTGGTGTGGTGACTTATTAATCAAGACATTTTGATTGCAAGTGACAGAAACCCAAGTTAGATTAGAAAAAGAAAAGTTTAAGAAAAATGTGAAATTTAGAAGCTTTGTAATTGGAAATATTAAAGTGAAGAGCAGATGGAAAGGAGGGTTCAGATGTCGTCAGGCCCCCCTTTCCATGCTTCTTGGCGTCTGGTCTCTGTTTCTTTCTGCGTGTGGGTTTCATTTGTCTTTGTATGGCTTTGAAAATGGCTGCAAGCCAGCCTAGCTTATATGTTAATAATTCCCAAACCAGAATTTCCGGAACACATCCTCTCTTGGCTTCCTCTTGAATCGAATCCCAGGGATGAATATCACTGCCTTTTCTGAGTTTCTGTTCGGACACTTCATGCCTGTGAGGATGAGCTCCGTGGTCAAGGTGCTGTTAGAGGCTGGGGATAGTTCACGCAGCGACTTCTGTTCCTGAGTGGGTGGCACTGTTCCCAAAATAAGGGTGAGAAGACGTGTTAACTAGACAGAACAGTGGTGTCTGGAGTTTATTTAGCAACATTTCCCTCAAGTGCCTGGAATTTAAATATTTACTACTGGAAAACCTGATTTGGATGGCATCCTCCATAAATGAGCCATTTGGCTTGCTAATAGATGATTATGAAGCATAAATCGACTCTACACTTCTGAGCACTTTTTTTCTTCTTTATTTTAATTAGGGATTCTGGAATGAAAGGCCCAGAGATTGAAATCTGAAAACAATTAATGGTAATTCTATCTATAGCTGACCCTAATTATTTAACTCAGTTGGCTGGAGCTGTGTGTTAATGAGGCCGATGTGGTGGGCAAATCCCTGTGAGGACCAGAAGGTTTCACTTATTGCGGAGGATGAATTCTATTCTATTCTAAGCTCCTTCTGGAAACACCTTCTTTGGGATGTGGAACAAAGCACGTGAAATTATTTAGCACAATTCGATTTAGCACAGCTGGGAAAACAACACTGTGGCCGCTCCTCGTGAAAGGCATTTCCGTTTAGGAAAGATGGCACAGTCATTTTCTTAACAGGTTCTTGAATGTGTCCCAAGGCTGTCGGAAGTATCATGGACAAGGTGTTTAGAAACATGCCCCCTCCTCCACGCCTGTTTCAGTGGTCTTACTGTCCCAAGCCATTCTTAGGAGAATGAATGAAACACTGGAAAGTCAAACACCAACAGAGAAATAACTATGAATGTTAATCCGATAACTATGGCAGGCTGTAAGTTTATTTCACAACTGGATTTGAAGCTCCTTTCATTTGCAGATGGAATCGTGACACTCCTGTGTGTGCGTGCGTGTGTGCTAAGTCACTTCTGTCACGTCTGACTCTTTGTGACCATACGGACTGTATCCTGCCAGGTTCCTCTGCCCGTGTGATTCTCCAGGCAAGAATACTGGAGTGGGGTGCCACGCCTCCTCCAGGGATCTTCCTGACTCAGGCATTGAACCCACATCTCATATATTTCCTGCATTGGCCGGCAGGTTCTTTACCATAAGCACCACTTGGGAAGCCCTTTGATACCAAAAATTAAGCCTTTTCTAGAGAGTAAAATAGGGAAAAGTAACTGTGGGTATGATCAGGGTGAAAATAAGATGGGAAAAAAAACTGACATTTTTTGAGTTCTTTGGGCCAGTTACAGTGGTAACTGATTTCCACATATTAATTTATGTTCATAACAAACTTTTCAGGTAAATTATTTTATTTTCTGTATTCAACAGAAAAAGGAACAGAAGCAGAATATGTAAAAATAACTTGTTTTATGTTATACTTCTGCAAAGGTTTGAACTTAGGCCTTCTGAGTCCAGAGGCCACAATTTCAACCACTCTCTGCTAATTGTACACTTTCAGTTACCTGTCATTCCACTAGTGATTGCTTGTGATGTGATAACCAGCAACATCCAGAATTCATGTTCATAATGGCAGTCCTAAAAAGAGCACCCAACTGTCAGAAAAAAATTATAGTTCTGCATATGAGTTACTGGATTGTGAGTAACAATACCGTTCAAACTTGTTTATTTAAATTAAAGGAAAAATTTACTATAAGAATAAAGAGACATCTCATAAAACTCAAATGCGGGACCAACAATCAAGCCTCTTAAAGGGCCAAGACCAGACAGCCCTCTGTATAACTAAGCAGCCTCTCATTGGTCTCTCTCTAGAGATATGCATTCTCGTTGTCTCTATAACCAGCTCTCCCTGGTCCTACATGAATGTGACCTCCAGCTCACAGTCTCAAATGATGTTTCCGTTTGAGCACCAACAGAACTCAATCCAGTGTGTCCAAGACTGAAACACTGATACCTAGACAGAATGGGATTTGACCAGAGGGGTCTGTCTCTTTAAGGGCACAGGAGGGTTTTCCAAGAGGATGTAGGGACAGGAGAAACCTGATTGGCAGAGGGCATCTCTTGGCCTCATCAATACAGTTATCCTCCATGGATCAGTGTGATAAGGAGCACCAGGATCATAGAGTACTGGAAAAATGGAAATATTTTTTATATAAGAAGGCTTACGTTCAAACTTCCTGTTCTTTACATACTAACTGGGCTAGTTTAGGCTGATTTTATTAACGTCAATATGCTTCAACTTTGTCACCTATTAAACAGCAATAATAAAAAGCCACCTCTAGTTGTTGGAGAATTCCATAAGCTCATTAATGCAAAAGTTTCCTCACCTAAACAATATATAAATATTAATCATTCTTTATTGTAGATTAATCAATTTTATATAAGTTTTAAGGAGTGTATTTGTGTGTATATATTGGCATACACTTGTGTATATGACTGTAAGCGTGTGTGTGTGTGTGTTTTGTGTATTTAAGATGCTATTCATTATTACATCTTTTTAAGACTAATTTTGGGGAGAACAAAACACAGCTAGAAAGCTAATTTTGATTAATGCAACTGAATTATCTTCTCTGAAAATGCATCACTGTTGAGGACTGCATTCCTCAACTTTGCCTAATAATATCCGATTTGCTCTAAGTCTACAAGACAGGATGAGAACTACGCCTCCACCCCTACACAAGAAGTAGGCATAAGGACGTCATCCATTTGCAGCACAATTGATCAGAAGAAAATAGTTTTGACCCTTAAGTAACATTTCTTTTTGAAAGCTAGCAGCCTTCTGCCTCGGACATGGAGGTTAAATCCTAATTATCTCCACAGAGAGAGATGGTTGGGATGTTCTGACAACGGGGTGGAAAGGGCTGAGAGGGGAGTTTATCTAGTAGAAGCCATGGTTGCTGTCGTGCAGCTGCTTCCTCTAATCAGAATCTTTTGTTTTCCAGCTCAGGTCCCCCTGGAGGGAGCCCGCATGCTGGGGCACAAGCAGTCTGCTGTGCGAACTGGGAGCTCGGGCCCTGCTCTGGTTTGCTGGACTCGCTTTGCAGCCTGAGAGCCAATTTCCTTCCCCAGCCCCGGCTTTCTTTCCCTATTCCAGAGGCATTCCAAGGTCACCTCTGGATCTCAGATATATTAGGAACGTTCCATTTTGCACATCCGATGTAATTCACATACACTCAGGGTAGCAACAGGAAAAACATCTACTCAAAAGGGTTTCATGGGAGACAATTTCATGGGGTTTCATGGGAGACAATTAATGAGACGGCTTTGCTCAGAGGTGAGGACAGTGCCAGATGAACCCACGTGGAGATGACGCCGGCCTGGGGAACATGGGACAATCATAGCCCCAGAGCCTGGAGATCCGGGCCAAGCAGGACCAGCGGGGCTCCTGCTGGGAGGCAGAGAAGCAGTCCCCATCCCGGGGGGAGGAGCCTTTGGAGGGAGAGGGAGAAGGCCTCTGCTCTCACCTCCTGCCCTGTTCTCCTATTGGTGCCTCCAAGGGCCAAACATAACCGGACATCAGGTGGACGGGATACAGGTGAGGGAGTCACAGTGTGAGCCCCTCAGGGAAGAGAGGAGGCAAGAAAAACACAGTCCGGGGCTTGATGGAGCTGGCAGAAAGACAGTGACCCATGTAGTCTGCACATTCTAAGGTGTGTTTTGTGTGATTTTCCTCTGTGTAGTAGACATGAGTCCTTTTGCATTGATTCATCCAATGTTAGTGTGGAGTATGCTGTTGTTATGGCATGTTTATGTTCAGTTATGTTCAGTTCAGTTCAGTCGCTCAGTTGTGTCTGACTCTTTGTGACCCCATGGACTGCAGCACGCCAGGCCTCCCTGTCCATCACCAACTGCTGGAGCTTGCTCAAACTCATGTCCATCAAGTTGGTGATGCCATCCAACCATCTCATCCTCTGTTGCCCCCTTTTCCTCTTGCCCTCAATCTTTCCCAGCATCAGGTTCTTTTCCAACGAATCAGCTCTTTGCATCAGGTGGCCAAAGTATTGGAGTTTCAGCTTCAACATCTGTCTTTCCAATGAACACCCAGGATTGATCTCCTTTAGGATGGACTGGTTGGATCTGCTTGCCGTCCAAGGGACTCTCAATAGTCTTCTCCAATACCATAGGTCAAAAGCATCAGTTCTTCAGCATTCAGCTTTCTTCATAGTCCAACTCTCATATCCATATATGACCACTGGAAAAACCATAACCTTGACTAGACGGACCTTTGTTGACAAACTAATGTCTCTGCTTTTGAACATGCTGTCTAGGTTGGTCATAACTTTCCTTCCAAGGAGTAGCGTCTTTTAATTTCATGGCTGCAGTCACCATCCGCAGTGATTTGGGAGCCCAGAAAAATAAAGTCTGACACTGTTTCCATTGTTTCCCCATTTATCTGCCATGAAGTGTTGGGACCGGGTGCCGTGATCTTAGTTTTCTGAATGTTGAGCGTTAAACCAACTTTTTCACTCTCCTGTTTATGTTAACAAAATCATTAAAGATCACAGTGAGACTCTCAATTTCTTTGTAACTTGGCAATTCTTGATAATTCTTAACTTACCGGATACTAGTAATGATTGAGATTAAAAAAAAAAAAACCAAAACAGTGTTCACACGAAGCCTATGGTGTCTGCTGTGATCATTTTATGGATGGAGAAACTGAGGCATAGAGAGTTGTGAACACATAGGAGAGAGTTTGACAAAAATGGTGAAAGACGTCTGTAGAGGAAGTGGTCTCTGTACTGTAATCAGCTAAAGCTTCATCACCTAGGTTTCTCTGGCTGCCGTAAACAGCCAGAAGGAAGAGGGATCTACATCGGGTCTGTATATAGAAAGGTTGTCTTTCCCTCCACATCACCTGTGATTACTGCGTTCATACTTCCTTCCCGTTTGTGGCCAGGCATTTAGAAAATTCAGTGATGACCTTATTCTTCTCGCTCAATGTAAGCCCACAGAGACCCTGTTCTGTTTCCCCCACTCTGCTTGCAGGCGGCAGTCCCCACCTGAAGATATTAGCAAGCATCAGCGTTGGGTCCAGTACACACCCTGCCTCTTTGTATCTGAGCCCCCAAAGGGGCTCAGTAATCCTTGTGTTTCTTCCTTCTTAACTCCCTGTCTGTTCCTGGAAATTAAATGTCCCTAGCTCCCTCTGGGCCCTGCCCAGTGGTCCTCTCCCTTCTAAAGGACTGGCAGCCTCCATATTCCTATGAAAGGGACTTGCCTTTTGTTTCTGCGGTGAAGCGTTAGAATTAAACCTAATTTCTGTGTAAGTGTCTCTCTTCACTCAGAATCTCTGCATGGCTTTTCCCATTTCCTTGCGATTCTTGCTGGTGTCCTAGCTACTCTCTTCACCTGAGTATTTGGTTTTCCCGTCACTAACATGTGGGACGATCGTTACGAATCCGGGGCCATACTGCTGTCATGCCCGACAGGCCAGCATATCGACAGATGAGTTTCTGGGGGCAGGGAGCAGCCACAGACCAAGATGATGGACTGCAAGCTCAAAGAACCATCCTACCTGAGATAGAATTTAGGTTTCTTTTTTACTAAGTGGAGAGTAGGTATTGTTGGTTGTTTCAAACTCCTCTGATAGAATTCTTTGTTCTTTCAGCTTTCCACATAGGTCTAGTCACGATGTTGCTATAAACTTGCAACAACACCAGTGTTATTTTCTGTCCTGCAAATTTTTATCTCTATATAAATGGAAAACTGTTATCCCCTTAAAGATCGGAGACTTGAGAATGGGCTGTCTGTACATTGCAGGCTACAGGCAATAGTTTTCCAGCAAAAGCAATGAAATACAAAGGTTAAAGTAAAAGAAACAGACCCAATATAGATCCTCCATATTATACCACGAACCACGAATCACCACCCTCTAATGTCCTTTTTGTCTTCATGGTATATAGCTCCTCTACATTGACAAATATTTCATTATCTTCCCTGTCCTAAAAAATACTAAATATCTTAAAAATTAACTAAATTTTCTATAACTTTTAACTCCTTTTCTTCAAGCTGTTCCCATCTCCCCCTCTTCCTTCTGCACATTTCTTCAGGGTTTCCTATACCAAGTGGCCCCATTTCCTTACCACCCACTCACTTTTCAAACTCTTACAACCTAGTTTCTTTCCACTTTATTCTACTAATTACTTTCTCCAGGTTCGTCTGTTAATCAGCAGCATCACTTTAATTCTCAAGCCTTTCTCCAGGTTCGTCTGTTAATCAGCAGCCTCACTTTAATTCTCAAGCCTTTCTCCAGGTTCGTCTGTTAATCAGCAGCCTCACTTTATTCCACCTCCTCGTTTCACACCGTGAGCCACCCATTTCTTCTTTGTCCTTGGATTCTAGAACGCAAAACACTCCTATTTTTCTCTTTCTCATTGCTCCTTTCTTTGCTGAACACCCAACTTCTGGTTTCCAAATTAGATATCCTTTTCAATGTAGCACCAACGGGCTAATTTTGCAAGTAGTTGAAATCCCTAAACTGTGTCATGTCACTTCACACTTAAAGCAAAAACAAGTCAACAAAAACAGCAACAACAAACCCCCAAGCAAACAGAAAACTTTCAACAAAATATTAATCCAAAGAAACAGAAGGCAACTCTTCATTTTGGTGGTCAATTTCCTTTACTTTTCAACTCCAGGTCACTTCCTTTGCATCTGTCAATCTGTCCTTCAATACACAGAGACACTCCGTCTTAAAAACATCATCATTGCTATTTAGTGTCCAAGTCATGTCCAGCTCTTGAGACCCCATGGACTGTCGCCCACCAGGCTTCTCTGTTCATGGGATTTCCCAGGCAAGAATACTGGAGTGGGTTGTCATTTCCTTCTCCAGGGCATCTCCCTGACCCGGAGATTGAACCCTCTTCTCCTGCTTGGCAGGTGGATTCTTTCCCACTGAGTCACCTGGAAGGCCCCTTGTAAAACATAGGCTTCTATTTTTAAAAACCTTTCTGGATATATGATTTATTTCCTCTTCTGATGCCATCTGTATCATTCAGTCTAGGCTTAGCTCTAGGAACAAATACCCTCTGATCTCAGTGGTTTTACACAAAGAAAATTTATCTTTCATTCTTGAGGATCCATGTGACACAACAGAGCTGCTGTTCTCCTTGAAGTTATTCAGTGATGTTTTCCACCGTCTCCTTCTCTGTAATGGAATCAATTATACAGGCTTTCCATGCTCCAGCCTGGAGAAGAGATGCACATCCACGTGTATTTCATTGGCTGAAGGGACTCCAGTGGCCGTGTCTCATGGCCGTGTGCTGGGAATGTGGTCCACTCTGCAAGACTCCTTCTGGCATGTTTGCCTATTGACGCATCGTTTACCCTTCAAGGGCTCTGTCAAATAGCACTGTCTCATTTAATCTCTCCTCAACTAGGTAAACACCTGCAGACTTTAAAAACTGCATTTTAATTATAAATACTTACCAATATGACAGCTCTTTGTAGTTATAAAATTCAAATATTAGAGAATAAACAGAGAAAAGTAAAGACCAATCCTTACTTATATCCCCCATCCCACTTTCTAGAGAGAATTGATCACTACTTGCACTTTCACATTATATTTTTATCATTTTAATGTATATAATGCATTTGTGTGGATTTTTTTTAAACAAACGGAGCTATATTAGACACGTTCTGGACCTTGCTGGGTTCAGTTTTTATGTCTTGAGTTTTATGTTATGAGTTTTCTTCTACACTAACTCAGGACTAGCTAGTATCTGTATACTATTATACAACAGGTATGATAGAATAGATATAATTTATGTTATGTCCTCCTGTAAGTGAACACTTATTTTAGCAGTTTTCAGTTCAGTTCAGTTCAGTTGTTCAGTCATGTCTGACTCTTTGCGACCCCATGAATCACAGCACGCCAGGCCTCCGTGTCCATCACCAACTCCCGGAGTTCACTCAGACTCACGTCCATCGACTCAGTGATGCCATCCAGCCATTTCATCCTCTGTCGTCCCCTTCTCCTCCTGCCCCTAATTGCTCCCAGCATCAGAGTCTTTTCCAATGAGTCAACTCTTCGCATGAGGTGGCCAAAGTACTGGAGTTTTAGACTCTTACAAAAACTGCCATAGTCATCATTAACGTATGAGAAATTGCTAGCAGCAAAGCTGCTGGTTCTCTGGGGACAGGTACTCTTAATGTAGAGGGATGGTACCAAACCCTCTCCCTTTACTAGGAAACAAAACTGCGGGACTGATCTGCATCCCTGCCAATTATGTACAAAAATATCTTCCTCTTCCTCTCTTACCAACTCTAGACATCATCGACCTTTTCATCACTGGATTAAATTGTATGCTTCTTGAAGAGAGGTTATTTATTATCCATTTATTGGTCTCCTCTGTTGCTTGGTTGGAGAAGGCAATGGCACCCCACTCCAGTACTTTTGCCTAGAAAATCCCATGGAGAGAGGAGCCTGGTGGGCTGCAGTCCATGGGATCGCTAGAGTCGGACACGACTGAGCGACTTCACTTTCACTTTTCACTTTCATACATTGGAGAAGGAAATGGCAACCCACTCCAGTGTTCTTGCCTGGAGAATCCCAGGGATGGGAAGCCTGGTGAGCTGCTGTCTATGGGGTCACACAGAGTTGGGCACGACTGAAGCAACTTAGCAGCAGCAGCAGCAGTTGCTTGGTACCTGGAGGAGGGCATGGCAACCCACTCCAGTATCCTTGCCTGGAGAATCCCATGGAGAGAGAAGCCTGGTGGGCTACAGTCCATGGGGTCACAAAAAGTCTGACACGACTGAGTGACTGAGCATGCATGTTGCTTGGTGCATTGAAAGTATTCAGTGTTTTATTTCTCTTTATTTTTTATAATTGAATGTGAAAGCATTTAAGCTGGGCCCTGAATAATAGTCAGTTTGAGGTGGTTAAAGATAAAGACAGGGGTTTCCTGGTATCGACAAAGGGATCTTAAACAGGAGCTGCAGGGGCAAGCTGGGTTTCTTTCAGCAGTGAGCAGATCTGTTAGCGGATGGAAGGGGCATGGAGGATGAGCAGTGGAGAAGGAAGTTCAGTCCTTTTTCCATGGCCCTTGACTGTGTGCCAGGGAGCTCTGGTTTCACACTTTGGGCAAAGCGGGAAACAGGGAAGCAGGAGACCCAACTTCTGCCCCTGGTTTGGCTCCTGCTGACCCTGGGCTGGCATTGGTGTCCCTAGAACGGCATTGCCTTGTATCTGAAATGAAGAGCTCCTTGTGCCCGTCTACTCTTTCCACTGATCGTCGTCCACCTGCCGGGAGCTCTGGACAGTGTGTCAGTTCCACGCACAGCAGTGAATGAGGCAGCCTGGCTTCTGATTCCCTCTGAACATAGAGTATCAAGCAAAACAGGGACCAAAGGAAAAGATCGTGAACATTTCGAGGAAGTTCTCAAAGTGGGAAGCATAGGACCTCTGGGCCCACGGGATGGAGCACCTCACTACCCAGAATGCACTGATCAGCACAGGCATCTCAAGGACCAGATGTATCGCTAGTGACCGCAGTACCTGGTTTGGCAGGAAAGAGGCGTCTTTGGATGCTTCTGAGCAAAAATGATGTGATTTAATATCCTGTAAATAATTAGCATTAAATATTGCCTTCTTTAACTGGTTTTGCTTTTAGAGCCCCTTTATAAAAGCAAAGCACTTGCGCTAATCCAGACTTGTCAGTACTGGTGTGTGTTGCTTTTTTAGAGATGTTCATTTGCAAAGGAGGCCAGATGCTTCACTTAACTCGCCAGCCCTCATTCCCAGGAGTTTTCTCCATTCTGGAAGAGCAGCCTCCAAACTTACGCGTTACTTTTTACTCTTGAGGTTTCCTTGTAACATTTTGTGCTAATCAATTGGAAGTATTCAGGCTAATGAATTTGCACAAATGGCCTCATTAGCTGAAGGTTTTATCTTTCTTGAGGTTTTGAGTATTTTACTTTATTCATGCAAATGAGTCAGCAGGAAGAATTTAGATCTGTCTTGGTCCATGGTTCTTTTTTCTAAAATGAAAAATCTTGCCGGTTCACACTGAGGAACTGATCTCAAATGTGTCATTTACAAGTGACTTATTGGTTTTTCAGCCATGGTAATATATGGATTCAGCTTCATCTTGTAAAATTGTTGGTGGGTTTTCAAATAATTATTATTATTTTAGTTTTTATCACTGTTAGTCACATACATGGTAAAACAGCAATAAAAATAAGTATTCCTTCGACTTCTACTACAACTTCCTATACTCAGGAAAATCTCAGGGTTTTCTTTTTTTTTTTTTCCTGAACTGTTACTCAGATGTGGGCTCTTGAGGATCAGTCTTTCATTTTCTTAACTTTTGATGTCTTGTTCAAACCTTTGCCTTGTTTATCTTGATGTTTTAACTTTACCTTAAAATTTTCTACTGTATTTTGCATGTGTATGTCCTTTTTTAAATTTCTCAGAGCTTTTTTGCGTTTGAATACTCTTTTTCTTGCAGGAATGCACCCTGTTATTTACAACGGAAATCAAGCCTTCTTCTGTTCCCCTCACTGCTCCTGTTTCCTCTGCGTTTCCTCTGTGTGCCTGTGTGTTTAGCTTTTGTTTTTGCTTAGGTCTCCATCTTCCATGTTGGGAGGTTTTCTCAAATGTCTTGGGATCCTCAGCTTTGAATTTATTTTCAAGAGCAAATCATGAAAACGCTACTTTGATGACCCGTGTGAATGGTGGTGGCAGGCAGCAGTGTGGGGTGAGAAGTATGAGAATTACTTTTTGCCGGAAGACTCAAACGTAGCTCTTACTCTGGAGCTTTCAGGTTTAATCGTCTCTCTGGGGGCTGTACAGTGGCCGTTTCTGAAATGCCGTCCAGTAAAGCTATCTGTTCTGTGACGGCAGGCATGGTAAAGACAGCTACTGCCATTGAGGAGCCGGGTTTTTACTTTACTTAATTCCTGCAGCCACATCTGACTGGTGGCCACCATATTTGACAACATAGCTCCCATTGTTGGGAGGATGAAACTCAATAAATTTCAGTGATTTTCCTGGCCTCTCCTAAACTCCAGTTTAGTCATTTATTCCTCTCCAGATGACTGAGGGGTTTGACATCTTCTGGTCTTGAACATTTCCAGAAAATACACGTCTTAATCCCTGTGGTGGTGGATGGAGTCAGCATGAACCAGGAAGCATGGGCGGGCTGGGCAGTTAGCCGCCTGGATAAAGCACCCTCTGCTTTTGAATGAGCCCTAGGTCACCCTCACGTGGCCTGGCTTCCCCAACACTGATGCTCACTGTGACTCTGAGCCATAAATTAGACTAATATTTTTCGTTCTTACTCTTGAAGACTAGACTTCATCTTTTATGCTTTGTTCCATATTTGTGGTTTAGGGCCATAAATACTACCTGCTGATTCTGGTTCGTGTGTTCCTTGAATTTTTTGAGGTGATAAATCAAAGGAGATAGGCATAAACATTTATTTATCCCCCTGCTCGAATTGTTTCACATTTCATGTGAATTTGTTTTGATTTCATAAAATAATCCTTTGTTATTTGACTTTTGTCAAATATTCAGTTTAGAAATTGTGCCAACTACTTTAAAATTAAAATTTCTTAAAATTTCAATCTCTCTACTCTTAAAAAACTTGATCATTTAGCCATAAGTTGTATAGGAATTCATAGTATCAGTCCAGACCTATCCAAGACAATAATCCATATTGGGTTAGAAAATCTTATTTAATTGTCATATTTCATATTTTTCTCTTATAAAAGCAATAAAATAAATAATTGATAAATCTAGTGTATCTTATTGGAGAAGGCAATGGCACCCCACTTCAGTACTCTTGCCTGGAAAATTCCATGGATTGAGGAGCCTGGTGGGCTGCAGTCCATGGGGTTGCTAAGAGTTGGACACGACTTCACTGAGCGACTTCACTTTCACTTTTCACTTTCCTGCATTGGAGAAGGAAATGGCAACCCATTCCAGTGTTCTTGCCTGGAGAATCCCAGGGACGGGGGAGCCTGGTGGACTGCCGTCTCTGGGGTCCCACAGAGTTGGACATGACTGAAGTGACTTAGCAGCAGCAGCAGCAGTGTATCTTATGAGTAACTATAATTTAATTTATCATGAAATTTTATTTTAAATTTTTGCATTAAAAATAAGGCCTAATGAATCCAATAGTTTATCCCTTTAAAAATCAGTATATTATATGAATGATTTTATATCAGTTGACTTTACATACTGATATTAATCAATACAACTGATTATATCATCTTAAAGAAAAAAAAAATCAAAATCAGGCTGGGCATTTTGAAACTGGAAAAGGTATGAGTACATATCAGAATAGAAATGCTTGGTTGTTAGAAATCCAAGAATTTGACGACTATTATTTTCTTTCAAGTTCTGTACTTTGGGGCAGCCTTAGATATTTGCTGGGCATACCCTGTGACTTTAGTAGACACCCTCTCTGAGCATCCTTTGTGCGTCTGTAAGGCAGCGACGGTGACAGCTTCTACTCGGACGGTGGGTCAGCATCAGTCAGTAGGTGCAGGTGTAGATGGATACTCACAGGTGGGGGCCGTTCCCGCTAACCTGGAGAAGTTGCCTCCTACCTGGACCTTAGAGGGAATGCTTAGGCAACTTAGGAAACCTTTGGTTTTAAAAATGTAAAATGCAAACTTCATGCTTAATGTTTCTGTTGGTTGATACCACCCATAACTCACCCATTCTGTACGTTCATACATTCAGCCCATGACTGTATCTTCAGTGTTAGGTATTTGCCAGCCCTATACTTATCCTCTGGGGCTTCCCGGTGACTCAGTGTTAAAGAACTCACCTGCAATGCAGGAGCCACAGGAGACATGGGTTCGATCCCTGGGTTGGGAAGATCCCCTGGAGGAGGGCATGGCAGCCCACTCCAGTGTTCCCGCCTGGAGAATCCCATGGGCAGGGGAGCCTGGCGGGCTACCATCCATGGGGTTGCACAGAGTTGGAGACGACTGCAGCGACCTTGCACGCATGTACTTAATCCCTTACAGAACCTTCCCAGAGTCCTTTCTCAGCCTTCTCTTTATTCTAAGTGATTTTTGTTGGAGCGTAGTTGCTTTACAGTGTTGTTAGTTTCTACTGTACAGCAAAGTGCATCAGCCTTCCACGCACATGTACCCCCTCTTCTGTGGGTCTCCTCCCATTCAGGTCACCACGGGGCACTGAGGAGAGCTTCCCAAGTCAGTTCTCACTAATTATCTAGTTTGTACACAATACCAGTGTCATACGCGGTCTGTGCACAGTATCATCTGCAGTGTATGTATGCTAATCCCAACCTCCGTCATTCTCTTGTATGCAGTTAACATTTCAGCCAGGTCTATAAAATAGCTTGCCTTGCATTTGCTGTAAGAGGGATGGATGTCTGTCTGTAATGGGAACCAGCATTTATTCAGCAGTGACCTCCTGTAGAAGAGTGAGTGTGTGACCCCAGAGTCAAGTTAAAAAATAGCTGGTGTTCATTTAGAAATCACTGCCTTGCCCAGGGGAGTTCTCTGCAGCCACTTTTATAAACACAACATTGGAAATCTATTTGAACATGGTGGGTAGACTCAAAGACGCCTTGTTCCAGGCAGGTCAGTCATGTAGAGGAAACCTATTTAGGATTTTTCTGGATATTAGACAACCTGGTGGATTTGTCTGGAATTATTGAAGAAGTTGTATAAATAATACATAGTTTTGAACTTGAACAGACATGTGTTTGCCTGAGAAGTCAGAAGGAACACTGTTGAGACTGGCTGTGTTACAGCAGAAATCTGGATTCATAGTTTAACTCCCAAATATTGATTTATGTTACCTAAGCCACAGTACCTAGTCTGTGCTTTAAACTAGGACACACAAATCCATGTAGTCATAAATTCACTAAGGGCATAAATAGATGCTTGAAGAATTTGTTTTTGTTTTGTTTTTTTTTTTTTCTTCCAGAATCCAAGTCAATGGAAATTGAGACTCGAGTATTTTGTCTATTGGGCAGAAATCCCACTTTTTCCAGTTTGAGCAATGACATTGCTCCACTGTCATTAAATCCAATTATAGAATTTGGTCCAGTTATATTGTTTATTCACATCTAACTGATCCAATTGGGAATATGTTACACACTACTTGCCAGCTCTTTCTCCTAAATTTCCTTCTTAATGACCAAGCTTAAAATGCTTCTACATTTTCTAAAATGATTATTGTGGATTTTCCTTCCATTAGCTAAAAGCTGCATGTCTGTGGTTCTCTACTCTTGTCTCTCCTTACCTTTCTGAAACATTATTTTAAATATAGAATTTAAAAATAATTTAGAAGTGAGATGTGTGTTTGTACAATTGTTTCTGTATAAAATATTAAGCTAAATATACCCTCATAGGTATTATGCTTGAAAAGGATGGAAAAAGGTCAGCACTTATTTCTGAGTGTGATTTCTCTAAGACTCTCATGATTATCTCCTATTATAAATAATTCAGCCCCTTATGAATTATTATACATGTATTTGCTAAAAGGTGTTCTATAAAGTAGTAGTTTTTTTTTTTTAAGTGGTTATGAAGCAGTAGACATGTTGCTAATCCCATTTACTTCTTCCATTCTTTAATCTCAGTCATTCTTCCAGATCATCTTCTTGTTTTCCGTCACACATTCAATGATGCCTGGACCATTCTATAATGGTCACACTATTATAATGGACACTATTCAACCATTTCGCCACAGGAATGTTAGATTCAACTTTCTGAAGACTGTGTCTGGTGCCATACCCCACCCATTCAAAAATGCATTAAGGGCATTTGGTGAGCTTATCTTAAAAAAACCAATCATGAAATGCTCCATTGGCTGATACAGGCTTGCTGCTTCTACTCCTCTTCCATTCTATCCATTTTTATATGCCAGCAACGTGTCTGACGTGTCTCTCACCGATCCACTGTTATGGTCCTGCTCTTGTGCTTAGTCACTCAGTCGAGTCTGACTCTCTGTGACCCCATGAACTGTAGCTCCTCCGTCCACAGGAGTCTCCAAGCAGAAATACTGGAGTGGGTTGCCATGCCCTCTTCCAGGGGATCTTCCCGGCCAGGGATCAAACCCAGGTCTCCCACGTTGCAGGCAGATTCTTTACCAACTGAGCCAGCAGAGAAGCCCAAGAATACTGGAGTGGGTAGCCTATTGCTTCTCCAGGGGATATTCCTGATTGGGGAATAGAACCGGGGTCTCCTGCATTGCAGGCAGGTTCTTTACCAGCAGAGCTACCAGGGAAGTCCTACTCCACTCTCAAGTCTAAGCTTCAAAGCCATTTTCCACTGAAATCTTCCTCCTTTACTCCTATCAGAAAGTGCTCTCAGTTTCTCCCATCCAGCCTCCTAGGCCATTTTATTTGTATGTTGTTTGTTACTCTGTTTGAAATCTGTTTATGTTTCACGGGAGTAGATATAATATCTCATTTTTCTTTAAATGCTTACTTTTAGTAACACAGTTTCCAGCTCACATAGGTTGGATACAGATGCAGGAATTTTGCTTCTTTTTTGTGGTTGACTCCAATTTTATTTATTTATTTTGTAATGAAGTATAGTTGGTTTACAACATATTAATTTCAGGTCCAGAGTCAAGTGATTCAGTTAGACATACATATGTAAATATATGTATTCTTTTTCAGAATCTTTTTCCTTATACGTTATTACAAAATATTAAGTATAGTTGCCTGGGCTGTATACTAGGTCCTTGTTGGTTGTCTATTTTATGTGTGTGTGTGTGTGTGTATGTTAATCCCAAACTCCCAATTTACACCTCACCTCCTTTCTATCCCCTTTGGAAACCATAAATTTGTCTTCTATGTCTGTGTATCTGTTTCTGCTTTGTAAATAAGTTCATTTTTATCATTTTTTAGATTCCATGTATAGGTGGTATGACATTTGTCTTTCTTCTGTTTAATACGTATCAGTGTGGCACACATTGCAGGAGTCCACATGATAACACTGCTTGACAATGATCTCTCTGCGTGTTCCCAAAGAGAAGAAAATGAAGCCGCTACTTAAGTAGGTTATAGGTTACAACTAGTTGACTAAACGTTTAACTGAAACATAGCTTTATTGTTAAAGCAAGTCCTAATTAATTAACTAAAATAATTTAGTTTTAGGTCAGTTGTCAAAATCTTTTTCAAATCTCTGGGTGCACCAGCTGTTGGCGATCACATTGTACAGCATCAAGATTGCTGGTCTGGTGGTTGAGACTGTGCTCCCACTGCAGGGGGCACAGATTCGACCCCTGGTCAAGGAACTGACTCTGCATGCCACGTGGCCAAAAATAAATGAAAATAAAATTGACATCTATAATATTGAAAAAAAGGATTGCTGGCATAATCCAACACCCAGAAAAACAGAGTAAACTAGTGTAACTGGTATAAAAGTAAGACTTGTCATGCCCAGAGTGTATCAGCGAAGGGGTGCATTCTCAGACTGAATTAGTAGTTTTCAGATCGGGAAGTGAGGAGAAAAGTCAAAAAATGCGTCACCAGGCTACAAAACCGTGACTGTGCCTTCTACCTGTGAAGAGAAAAGAGCAGAGGGGCGGGGAGTCATACCCTCATCCTCCAGAGCAGTTCTGATTGTATCTTACTCCTGGCTTCCCTTTCCTCGTTCTATCGCCTGAAAAAAATCGAAGGATGCTGGACACATGAGAGGTCCATCTTCCACCTACATCATCCAGCGTGTGGACTGTTTGAAGAGGAGACGAAGCGTCTCCCCCCAAAGAGTAAGGTCCCCTCTTAGGAGACGTCCCAGCTCTGTAAACTGAATAGAGTGGTCTGTGATTTTAAAGCTTATCTGTGCTTTGTAATTTTATTTATCCTTTTAATTTTTAAAAAATTAATTTTTAATTTTGTTAGAAAATGACTGAAGTGTCTGTCAGTAAATTATTCTCCAATTCAATTTCCTACTCTCCCTCTGCACCTGCTGAAATGGAACTCAGAACCACTTTCAACAGCTTGCTTCCTTGTGCCATCTCCCTCTGTCCTTGTTTTTAATGAAAAGGTGATAGAGAGTTTATATGAACTTTTGCAGCTAAACGTTGATTATGTTTTAGTCAGAGCGGCCAAATGGCTGGTTTTTATGACCGGAAAAATAAAAATTCCTTCACATTGTGCAAGTGCATTAATGCTATTCCTCTAGATTGACGTAGAAGGCCCTCAAGGCACGGTTAAGTTAGTGAAAGTCACTCAGTCGTGTCCGACTCTTTGCAACCCCACGGACTACACAGTCCATGGAATTCTCCAGACAAGAATAGTGGTGTGGGTCGCCTTTCCCTTCTCCAGGGGATCTTCCCAGCCCAGAGATCAAGCCCAGGTCTCCCGCCTTGCGGGTGGATTCTTTACCAGCTGAGCCACCAGGGAATCCTACAGTTCGGTTGCATGCATATTTTTAGTGGAAAACCACTTCAGCATGAAGGATTGGAGGCTGTGGCTTCACATATTCGTGGGACATCACTTCACGCTCATCTTCTTTACTTTTTCTTTCTTCCTCTAGTAGACTTAGGTCTGAAGACAGGTTAGTTTGCTTCAGCAGGAGGCCTTGATCATGATTTCTGCCTCACTAGGCACCTCGGTTGGAAAGGCAGCATCAGCGGAGGGTGAGCGCCCCTCTGCGGAGAGGAGGCGCTGCCTCAGTGAGCGGGGCGTTATCTCGAGAGCGTGGCGTCCTGGACGGAAGAGGAAACCTAAGACACCGGAAGTTCCTGGAGGCGGTCCGGACGCCGATGTTGCTCACGTACGGGGTCTCCTGTATCCCTGTTGTGCGTCTGTGTGGGCTCCTGGCGCCAGCTGAGCCCGTGTGAAGACTCGTGCTCGGATCGTAGGGCTTGGCGGGTGAGGCAGAGGGGAGAAGTCGCATTGCTAACATTGCTCAGAGAGCGCCCGATACTGACCACTGTGGGCGTCAGCTGGGCCTGGGACAATCACGGACCGAGCTCGCAGGCGAGCTGCGTTCTTGCCCCTGGGAGAAACGGCAGGTGGGCTAGATGGGGGCCTGTCCCATGGTGCTGCCAAAGACCCCTGGCTCTGTGAGCTCCCTGGTTGCTCCCTGGTCCCACTCTCCTAGTTCTGTTCAGACACATGTACTCTTTGCAGGCATAGATTAGAGTTGTCAGGACTACCTAACTATTTCTTGGTGGTTATAAAAGAGTAAGACATTGAATTAGCTGTCGGTTTTGTCTGTAGTAACAAATGAATAGTTTAACTGTGTACTGTATTGATTGACTATATGATCCATAAATGTGTGTGTGTCCATGCATTTTTAAAAATGTGTCTGCAATCATCATTATGGCTCAATAGCTGATTTTAAAGGGCAGTCATATCCTAGGTTGTGGGTTTATTTTGCCTCTTCTATATGGGTCATGGCTGGAGGAGCTGAATGACATTTTAAATGAACATAGAATTAAATAAAACGGAAATTTTAAGATAGTTTACTGGGCCCAAAACAAAGTGGAGGAAATCTGATTTAGGATCAGCTTATGTTTTCTCCAGTTCTTACAAACGTCACACTGAATGGTAAGCTTAAGGTTTCCAGTGCCTGTGTCAAGCTGCTGACGGGGCCTCCCGTGGAAACTGTCTGTTAGCCACCCAGATCCTCTCGAATCCCTGAGTGTATCTGCACTTTTGCTTCCTGCACTCTGAACTTCTGACTCTTCTTCATAAAAGAACTCTTGGACTACTAAAGCCCAAACAGAGGACCAGAAACCTCTGGAAGGTAAGATGCCCTTGGGAGGCCCTTAGCAATGATGGGCAGATGTGGGAATGTGCATGCCCAGCTCCCTCACCTTGGGTCAGGCTGCACTGCAGCGAGCCTGTACCCTCCAGCCAGCTGTGCGGGGTCAGGCTGAAACCACGCTCTCCACTGTCTTCTTCCCTTTGTCTGCCCTGCTTTCCCTGCAGGTTTGCTGGTTTCTTTTAGGAACCTGTCTTTGAAACTCACTGGTGCCATATAATCTTTCTCTCAGAGTCTTCTTCTGGGAAAGCAAACCTCAGACAGGTCTTTTCAAAAACAGAGTTACACAGTCTTTATCTGTTAGCTAGCTCTGTTCCTATTCGTCATTCTGTACTTCGACGAGGAGGCGACACTCATGGGAAAATCCACACTGCAAAATACTTGAATGATCTCGACAGTTCTGGTGGGAGCATTACATAGAAGCCCATATGGTTTCCATTGATAAAGGAACAACTTTTGAGCATTGTTGAAATGAACCCACGCATCACGTGAAAGTCCTGTCTGCTTGTCTTGCTTCTTATCTTCCTTTACCAATGTCCTTCTGGGACTGCAAGTCTAGCAGAAAGTTCTCTGTGTTCTCTCTCTCTTCTTGGAATGATCCTGCTTTAACCATTTCACCTCCACCCCCTGCATGTTAAGCGCTCCACTGGGAAGCCAGGGTTTAGATGGCGAGTGGCTGTGGGGTGTAGGTCTTCATGCAGGATAAGCTCATCAGAAAGGCTCTTGGCTCTGGCCAGTGCCCTGGGACTTTTCTTTTGTTTTCTCCTTTTGAAACCGCCCTTTCCCCCTTTATGTCTCTACCGTTGTCTCCAACTCACTTTATCTTCTGGCCTCCCTCTTCTCATTGCCAATAGTGTCAGATCACATTTTCTCTCCTGTTTTCCATTGTGATTTTAAACAAAGCCTATAATACATTCCTCGGGACCAAGATACAAAAATAAGTTCTGTTCAAGTTTTTTAAATACATTGTACATGTTCATGCTAAGTTGCTTTAGTCATGCCCAACTCTTTTCGACCCTATGGGCTGTAGCCCGCCAGGCTCCTCTGTCCATGGGATTCTTCAGGCAAGAATACTGGAGTGGGTTGCCATTTCCTCCTCCAAGGGGATCTTCCCAACCCAAGGGTTGAATCCGCTTCTCTTACGTCTCCTGCATTGGCAGGAAGGTTCTTTATCTCTGGCACCACCTGGGAAGCCCTATACTTGTGTATGTGTGCACGTATGTTTTGCATGGGGTGTGGCTTATGGTTCTTTATCTCTGGCACCACCTGGGAAGCCCTATACTTGTGTATGTGTGCATGTATGTTTTGCATGGGGTGTGGATTATTTTTAGGAAGGAAGATTGACTACGAATATTACAAGCAAGGGATGGCAAAATGGTATTCTACTCTACTTAGGTACCCATTCCCCATTTTTCTTTTTTTCAGTTAAACTCTTTTAAAAAGACTGAATTTTGTTCACCAAGGATAGAGTAAGAGTCATTTACATTTCAAAAGTTGTTTTGGATGTTTCGACCCAGATCTGGGTCTACGCCAAGGGTGAAGAGAACAGGACAAAAGATTTATCTGGGAAGTGAGTAGAGGGACGGGGAGCTAGAATCATCACCAAGATCACTGCTGTGAACGCCAGAGGTGGGGGAAAGGATGCAGAAAGGGCAGGCCCTTGTCACCCCATCCCAACACTAGTCCCTGGGTCCTGTTTTAAAGGGAGGTAACCCGAGTCCTCATTTCAGAATGAGGAGTGCCCCTGGGTCAAGAGATCTGAAGCAGGCCTGGTTGGGAGTAACCAGAACAAAGAGGTGAGCTGAAACGCATGAGAAACACAGCACCCACGGCCAGAGGATGAGGCATCGTGACCAGGGCTGCCTCCCCTGGGGCTTCAGATATGCGCGGGACGCTCTGGGTCAGGTGCAGACCTGCCGTGCAGGGGTTCCTTCGCAGCCGGCCAGCAGCTTGCTGTGCCGCCTGTTTCAGCTCTCGTTGTCCCTCAGCCACTGTGGGGCCCGGAGCACATTCAGAAAAGGGCCTGCCTAAGAGATCCACCTTTTGGTTTGATTTAGATCAGTGGACAGCTTTATGCTCTGGAAGGCTTTTCCCTCACAGAAGTTTTGTCCTTTGATTGACAGATTCTAACTGCTTTCTGCTTAGAAGAAAATGGAATAGATTTTATTCTTGAAAGGTACCTGTTGCTGGGATTTGAAATCTTAAAATAGAAGTTGCCATTCCTTTCACATCTAAAAGATCTGACTTCAGAGCAGGAATCTGAGCAAACTAAAGCTTTACTGCAGAGACTTTTTAAAATCGTTTTCTTCCCAAAGCAGAAAATTACACGTGTTGCAATAATTGTTTTATTGTTTTGTTTTGTTTTTGCCAAAGACAAAAGTGAAAAAGAAGACTTTATGAGAAAATATAAATTCTAGTATAGGGGACACAGCAAAAAGAGGGAAACACCAGACAGACTGATACATGGCCGCTTGCAGCAGTCATCAACTTGCTTCTCTTGATGTTTACTTTTAATTTTAAAATTAGCATCCTTTCAGCAAGGACACTAGATTATAATAGATAAATGGTGGTTTAGGTGGTTTAGTCAGTAAGTCGTGTCCGCCTCTTTGCCACCCTGTGGACTGCAGCCCTCCAGGCTCCTCTGTCCATGGAATTCTCCAGGCCAGAATACTGGAGTGGGTATCCATTCCCTTCTCCAGGGTATCTTCCCCACCCAGGGATCAAACCCAGGTCTCCTGCATTGCAGGTGGATTCTTTACCAACTGAGTTAAAAGGGAAGCCCCAGTAGATAAATAAGTTATCAAATTCAAACACAAATGGAATAATGGAGAATGGTATCGTTTAAGAGCAGGGCAGAGGAGCAGGATTTTGTCATAGAATTTCTGGAGAAGCCACAAGAATGTAAAGACCAAGTAGGAAATCTACATGATGGTTTCATATGTCTCAGATAAGTTAAGAAAACTACAAATAAGCATCAGTTCAGTTCAGTTCAGTTGTTCAGTCGTGTCCGACTCTTTGCGACCCCATGAATCGCACCATGACAGGCCTCCCTGTCCATCACCAACTCCCGGAGTTCACTCAAACTCACGTCCATCGAGTCGGTGATGCCATCCAGCCATCTCATCCTCTGTCATCCCCTTCTCCTCCTGCCCCAATCCCTCCCAGCATCAGAGTCTTTTTCCAAAGAGTCAACTCTTCCCATGAGGTGGCCAAAGTACTGGAGTTTCAGCTTTAGCATCATTCCTTCCAAAGAAATTCCAGGGCAGATCTCCTTCAGAATGGACTGGTTGGATCTCCTTGCAGTCCAAGGGACTCCCAAGAGTCTTCTCCAACACCACAGTTCAAAAGCATCAATTCTCCGGCACTCAGCTTTCTTCACAGTCCAACTCTCACATCCATACATGACCACAGGAAAAACTATAGCCTTGACTAGACGGACCTTTGTTGGCAAAGTAATGTCTCTGCTTTTCAATATTCTATCTAGGTTGTTCATAACTTTCCTTCCAAGGAGTAAGCATCCTTTAATTTCATGGCTGCAGTCACCATCTGCAGTGATTTTGGAGCCCCCCAAAATAAAGTCTTATACTGTTTCCACTCTTTCCCCATCTCTTTGCCATGAAGTGATGGGACCAGATGCCATGATCTTAGTTTTCAAATAAGCATAAGTGGTTATTATGAGAATTTGTTGTAATCTAGAAAATACACTGGGTCCTTTGCAAATATAATCTCTCGTGATCTCCTGCAATATGCTGACATGTCACCTGTCATCTTAATTACAAACACTGAAGTTTAAAGAGTTTAAAAAAAAGTTTAAGGTTTAAAAAAATATGAGGTGAATTCACTTGTGTCACGTCTCACTAATTGGAAGTGCTGAGAATTCAAATGTTTGATTGATCTACGATGGGAATTTTATATAAAAATTGTATTGGCAGTATAGTGGAACAAGGCAGGCAGGAGAACCATTGATACGAAAGGTTTTAGGCTGATATTGGTGAAGGTGTTACACTTAGTAAGAACTAGGGTTGTGAAGGAATATGTGGGAAATAAACCCAAAGCAGCTCGTGGACAGAGTGAATGATGCATTTAAGACTTGACAGTGAAGCTCCTGGTAAACTAAGGTTTAAGGTGTAACCCTAAGACTAGGTTGTCTGTGTGCATGTGTGCTCAGTCACTCAGTTGTGTCCAGCTCTTTGCGACCCCATGGACTGCAGCCCACCAGACTCCTCTGTCCATGGGATTCTCCAGGCAAGAACACTGGAGTGGGTTGCCATTTCCTGCTCCAGGGATCTTCCCGGCTCAGGGATCGAACCCTGGTCTCTGGCATCTCCTGCATCATGCCTCCTGGGGAGCCCCACAACTAGGTTGATACTTACTAAATTAATCCCCTGTGTGTTTTCTCTATAGTAGGACAGTGTAGTCAACACTTATGTGAAGTAGAAACCAAATTGATGTTCATATTAAACTTCATATGGTTGACTTTTAAAGTCAGACATTGATTATCATAGTATGCAATCATATATTCAATTCGTTGCAAGTATGTCTGGGTAAATAATGATTTTAGAAATCTTTTAAATTTCTTTTACTTCATTCTGTTTCCTTAACCATGCAGTGATTCCTCCTTTTTCCCAAGAGGCATTTAGGAGCAAATAGACCCTGCCTTTCCTTTTGGGGAAAGAGAACCTCGTCTCCCCAGTGACTCCGCCTCCTCACTGTAGACATTTACCATGTGGAATTTCAGCTTATTACAATGTGATTCAAAGAGAATGTGAAGACGCTCAAGAAACATTTTTCATACTTATTTTCCTGATGGGCCCTGACTAGCATGGGATGTGAAGATGCTGGATACATACTTAAAATTTCCATTTCCTTCTAAGAAGTATGGTCTAGTTGAGATTCGTTTGTGTATATTGTGTGTAGTTATCTCCTTGATTAGAAGAAGATGTTGATAGCCATTACAGAGTTTCAAGGGGGCCTCCAACACACCATCACAGCTGCATCCCTTCATTTAGGGATGGAAAAGGATGCCCTTTTCCATCCCTAAATGAAGAAAAAGGAGAAGCAGAAGGAATCACCGCCTTCACTTAGTGAATTTTAATTCACTTAAATTCCTAATAGTATGAGCCATTTTTCAGTGGTTCTGTAGCATAAAAATTCAGTAGAAAAAAACCAGTGTAATTCATTTTTTATGGTGAATTTTGAAGGTTCTTTGTAAACATTCTTTCCTAAACTCTCTTTTTTTTAGATGAAATATTTGATGTCAGGGAATATTGGGTTGGACAAAAAATTCATTCAATGTTTTTGGCCAACCCAATATACTATTTTAGTATGGAAATTGTAAAGCATAATCAAATGTAAACATCATGTCCTTCCAATCCAGCTTAAGAAACTGAACATTTTAAGTTTTAAAATAATTTGTTTTTTGTCCCCTGCCTTCCAGTCAGAGGTATCCAAAATGTTTTATCCACAATTTCCATGTTTTACTTCATTCTTTTGGCCCTTAAGGATATACCTTTACATAAAGACTGATTTAATTCTGCCTGTTTTTTGGCATCATAGAAATATCAGCGTACCTAGGTAACTCCTCTGTTCCTTGTGTTTCCAGTTAGAACCCTGTGTCTGAGCTTCGTGTCTGTTGGCACGTTTAGCTGTATTTCCGTTCTTACCGTGTGGAAGACTTGCAGTTACGGATGGGTCAGAGGGCCGAGGTAGGTCTGCTGTCTTGCAGGTGGACGTGTGTGTCTGTGTCTCTGCCGGCGTGAAGTCTGCTGCTCTTAATATCCTTGTGCGTGGCTGTTTGTGCACAGATAACAAGAGTGTCTCTAGAGTCCGTCCCGAGGAGTGGGGGGCTGGATAAGGCAGTTCTTGGTTCTCATCTTCAGCAGAAGTTCTCCAGAAATGGTACCATTTTTTACTCCCACCTGTGGGTAAAGGATTCTTTTTGTTCTACATTTTTTTCAAATGGTTGTTGGTATTGTACAATTAAAAAAAAATTTATGTCAATTTCTTGTCTGAAAAATAAACTGTAAGGTAATTTTGTATTTTCAAAAATGTCCCTTAATACTAACAGAGTTGGTCAGTTTTCTCTATATTTATTGGCTGCTTATTTTTCTTTTTCTGTGAAATACCCATTTATATTTTTTTTCAATAGTATACTGGTGGTATTCCATGTAGGGTTTCATTTTTATTTTTAATTTTATTTGTTATTATGTTTAGTTTATTAATTGAAGGATAATTGCTTTACAATGTTGTTTTGGTTTCTGCTGTGCTACAATGTGAGTCAGTTATGAAGTGAAGTGAAGTGAAAGTCACTCAGTTGTGTCTGACTCTTTGAGACCCCACGGACTGTCCATGGGATTCTCCAGGCCAGAGTACTGGAGGGGGTCGCCTTTCCCTTCTCCAGGGGATCTTCCCAACCCAGGGATTGAACCCAGGTCTCCTGCATTGCAGGTGGATTCTTAACCAGCTGAGCCACCAGGGAAGCCCAAGAACACTGGAGTGTGTAGCCTATCCATTCTCCAGGGGATCTTTCTGACCCAGGAATTGAACCGGGTAGATTAAAGAATCTACCTGCCAATGCAGGGGATGCAAGAGATGTGGGTTTGACCCCTGGGTTGGGAAGACCCCCTGGAGGAGGAAATGGCAATCAACTCCAGTATTCTTGCCTGGAGAATCCCATGGACAGAGGAGCCTGGTGGGCTATGGTCCACAGGGTTGCAGAGTCCGACATGACTGGGCACGCACACTTGTACATAAACTAGGCCACAAGGACCACTGTGCAGCACAGGCACTACACTCAGTACTGTCTGATAACCTGTGTGGGAAAAGAATTTGAAAATGAATAAATACATGGTGTATAAGTGAATCACTTTGCTGTACATGCAAAACTTACACATTGTAAGTCAACTGTACTCCAATATCAAATAAAAATTTTTAAAAATTGTATGTGCTAACAACAGGTTTTATATAAGATATGTAGCAGATACATAGGATATTAGCAAAGAAGTCACAGCAGTTTAAAAGTGCATGCAATGCAGCATTGAGGTTCAGCTTTAGTAATTTTGGGTGTAATTGAAGACATGAGAATGGATGATATGGAATAGGTTCTTGATAAAATTACTCAAGATTTCTCTGGGAGCACTGATCTTCTGGGGAGCCAGAAGAGATGAGAGTCAGGGGAGAAAGAGGACCAGTAGCATCTGAAGGGAGAGAGGACCTAGAAGGGAGGGCTTCTCCATGGCGTTTGCAGATGTTCCTCGGAGTATATTCTGTGGTCCCCTTTGGATGCCCAGTGTGAATGCCAGAAGCTGATGGTGCCCGTCAGCCCCTGGCAGGCACTGTGCCTACTGACACAAACGCAGGAGAGAGTCCCTGGTCTCCATCAGTGCATCTCCAGCAAGGAAGAAAGATGAGTGTAGAGATACCACAGCACAAGACAATATTACAATAATTGCTGTAGAACACAAGGGAGAAACTAGTGAATTTTGTTGACGATGGGTCATATAAGCCTCCACAGTGGGAGAAAAGTGGCAAGTTGGGAACAAAGTGTTTTTTTCTCTTAAAGACTTCTCTGTAATTTTAATTATGTTCTTCTTTTCAGATTATCATCTCTTAGCTAAATGGAAAATTTCTGATGAATTACAATGACCAGCTTCTTTCAAAATTTTACTTTTATTCAAAAAACCCATGGTATTTTGTGATTTAATTTTTAGAAGTTATAGTGTCAATGGTTAGTTAAAGATAAGAATGTCCTTGTTTAATTGAAGAATATATGAATAACTTTATGTCTGTAAGAATAGTAAGAATTTATCAAAGAGTGCAGGATGTTATAGAGACAATTGTTAAAAAATTTATTAAAGGACATTACAGAATAACTAAATAAATAAGAGCTATATCACAGTTATGGACAGAAAGATGTGAAATAATGAAAATCTATTCTTTCTAAATCAAACTACATGGTCATTATACTGTGAATCAAGTAGCTATGAGTTTTTTTTCACGGACACAAAAGGGTGGTTCTAAAACTGGGGTGAATCTAAAATTGACATAGGAAAGGAAATTACCAAAAATAAATAAAGCATCCTTAAAGACCGAGAATCTGGAGAGACCAAGCCGTGTCAGACATCAACCCTTGTAGCAAACGATGCAAATTCAGTACACCAAGACCGCAATCCTCACCCAGAGAGAAAGAAACAGACCAAACAAACAGTCAGGACGCCATAAACAGATCCATTTTCAAAATGCAGTGTGCTCATGCACCCACTCAGTCAGCACATATTATGGGGTGCTGATCAATGCCTGGCATTTTCTAGGTGGTAGGGTTCCCACAGTAAACAAAACAGAAAGAGTCCTTTCTCTGCATTGCGTTGTGTTATAACGGGGGCGGGGGTCACACAGTCAAACAGAGTAAGGGTGATGGAGCAAAGTGAAGCGGGAGAGGGATTGAACAGATTTGGGGAAGTGTCGGTTTTTAAATAAGGATGGCTGTGGTCTCAGTGAATGAGAGACGAAGCCTGATGGAGGTGAGAAAAGGCAGGCATGGCCCCTGGAGGGCACGCGCTTGGGCAGCAGGCGGAGACTTTTCGGGGGAGCGTCGCTCAGGCAGGCGTGTCTGTCGTGACCCAGAGGCACAGCGACAAGGCAGGGACTGAGCTGGGCCGTCACGGGCTTCTGTGTGAGGAAGATGGAGTTGGATTTCTCCCTCACACTAGACACAGAGTCTGACCTCCTGTAGATTAGAGACTTCACTGTGAATGGCAAAACTTTAAGAAAACATTTTAATGGCCTTAAGGTAGGACATTTTTTTTAATTTAAATCAAATAAATTCAAATAACTTTGAAACTAAGAACATTTGTTCATCAAAAGTCCCTATAAAGACAGCAAAAAGACAGGTCACAAATCTGACAAAAGATTGTGTTAGTGGCTCAGCAGTGTCTGACTCTTTGGGACCCCGTGGACTGTAGCCCACCAGGCTCCCCTGTCCGTGGGGTTCTCCAGGTGAGAACACTGGAGTGGGCTGCCATGCCCTCCTCCAGGGATTGTGGAACCAGGGTCTCCCACAATGGATAGCAGGCAGATTCTCTATGGTCTGAGCCACAGGGGAAGCCCATAGGAATAATATCCTTAATAGGTAAAGGGCTCTAACCATTCGGGAAACAGAGAGCTAGAGGAAGTTACCGTATAACATGTGAGCTCAGCCCTGCGCGCTGTGATGGCATGGGGATGGCAGGGGGCGGAGAGGCCAGATCATGGTAACTGACCCCGAGAGCTCAGTTGGAGAGGAGTCTGCCTGCAGTGTGGGAGACAGGGCCACCCTGGAAGCTCCCTGCTTTACGTATGGTGTGTGTGTTAATCCCGATCTCCCAACCTCCCTCCCGTACCACCTTCCACCTTGGGTAACCATAAGTCTGTCTTCCACGTCTGCCAGTGTGTTTCTGTTTTGCAAGTAAGTCCACTTGTGTCATTATTTCAGATTCCACGTACAGTTCAATATCATCCCAATAGTGCACATTCCCTGCCCATGGATGCACCTACACACGCACCTTTCTGAAACGTGCCATGCTTCCCTGAGTACATGGAATGGCTAGCGTCCTCACTATCAGTTCCCCAGATGAAAAGCATCCGTCTTTGTCAGGCTTCATTTCAAACAGACGATGCTGACCTCTCTTCTCAAACTCTCCCCAGCCCTCCCCCCAATCTCCCAATTGCTCCTGGCTAAATTACAACCGATATTGTTCTCATGGACTTCTGAAACAGGCCCTGGTCTGTCTTCCTGACTCCAGACTGATTTTTGACCTTTAGGTTCTCGTCTAAATTATTTTTCTAAATATACAAATATTGTTACATATACTTTTAAAAAATGAATATTTATTGGAGTATAGTTGGTTTACAATATTGTGTTAGTTTCTGCTTACAACAAGTGAATCAGTTATATATATACATATATTCACTCTTTTTTTAGATTATTTTCCCATATAGATCATTACAGAGTATTGAACAGAGTTCCCTGTGCTACACAGTAGGTTCTTTTTAGTTATCTGTTTTATATATAGTTCAGTTCAGTTCAGTTCAGTCACTCAGTCTTGTCTGACTCTTTGCCACACCATGGACTGCAGCATGCCAGGCCTCCCTGTCCATCATCAACTCCTGGAGCTTACTCAAACTCATGTCCATCAAGTTGGTGATACCATCCAACCATCTCATCCTCTGTTGTCCCCTTCTCTTCCCACCTTCAATCTTTCCTAGCATCAGGGTCTTTTCCAATGAGTCGATTCTTCACATCAGGTGGCCAAACTATTGCAGTTTCAGCTTCAACATCAGTCCTTGCAATGAATATTCAGGACTGATTTCCTTTAGGATGGACTGGTTGGATCTCCTTGCAGTCCAAGGGACTCTCAAGAGTCTTCTTCAACACCACAGTCCAAAAGCATCAATTCTTCAGTGCTCAACTTTCTTCACAGTCCAACTCTCACATCCATATGTGACCACTGGAAAAACCATAGCTTTGACTAGACAGAGCTTGTTGGCAGAATAATGTATCTGCTTTTTAATATGCTGTCTAGGTTGGTCATAGCTTTTCTTCCAAGGAGCAAGTGTCTTTTAATTTCATGGCTGCAGTCACCATCTGCAGTGATTTTGGAGCCCAAGAAAATAAAGTCAGTCACTGATTCCATTGTTTCCCCATCTATTTGCCATGAAATGATAGGACTGGATGCCATGCTCTTAGTTTTCTGAATGCTGACTTTTAAGCCAACTTTTTCACTCTCCTCTTTCACTTTCATCAAGAGGCTCTTTATTTCTTCTTCACTTTCTGCCATAAGGGTGGTGTCATCTGCAAATATGAGGTTTTTTATATTTCTCCCAGAAATCTTGATTCCAGCCTGTGCTGCTTCCAGCCCAGCATTTTGCATGATATACTCTGCATATAAGTTAAATAAGCAGGGTGACAGTATAGAGCTTTGACATAAGCCTTTCCTGATTTGGAAGTAGTCTGTTGTTCCATGTCCATTTCTAACTGTTGCTTCTTGACCTGCATACAGATTTCTCAGGAGGCAGGTAAGGTGGTCTGGTATTCCCATCTCTAAGAATTTTCCACAGTTTATTGTGATCCACAGAGTCAAAGACTTTGGTGTAGTCAATGAAGCAGAAGTAGATGTTTTTATGAAACTTGCTTTTTTGATGATCCAGTGGATGTTGGCAATTTGATCTCTGGTTCCTTTGCCTTTTCTAAATTGAGCTTGAACATCTGGAAGTTCACAATTCACATACTATTGAAGCCTGGCTTGGAGAATTTTGAGCATTACTTTGCTAGCATGTGAGATGAGTGCAGTTGTGCAGTAGTTTGGTGTGTATATATAAATATCAATCTCTCAATTTGTCCAGCCCCAGCTTCCCCCTTGGTTACCATCGGTTTGTTTTCTACATCTGTGACTATTTCTGTTTTGTAAATAGGTTCAGTGGTACCATTTTTTTAAAGTCCATGTATGAATGTTCCCTTATGGTATTTTTCTTTCTCTGTCTGACTGATTTCACTTTGTATGATAATCTCTAGGTCCATCCATGTTGCTGAAAATGACATTATTTCATTTCATTTTATGGCTGAGTAAACCTAGACAGAGCTTCCCTGGTGGCTCGGATGGTAAAGAATCTGCCTGCAATGCAGGAGACCCAGGTTCAATCTCTGGGTCAGGAAATACCCTGGAGAAGGGAATGGCAACCAACTCCAGTGTTCTTGCCTAGAGAATTCCATGGACAGAGGAGCCTGATGGGCTATAGTCCATTTGGGTGCAAAGAGTCCAACACAACTTAGTGACTAATACTTTCACTTTTCAAACCTAGTCAGTGTATTAACAAGTGGAGATATCACTTTGCAAACAAAAGTCCCTATAGTCAAAGCTATGGTTTTTCCAATAGTCATGTCAGGATGTGAGAGTTGGACCATAAAGAAGGTTAAACACTGAAGAATTGATGCTTTCGAACTGTGGTGCTGCAGAAGACTCTTGAGAGTCCCTTGGGCTGCAAGGAAATCAAACCAGTCAATCCTAAAGAAAATAGACCCTGAATATTCATTGGAAGGACTGATGCTGAAGCTGAAGCTCCTATACTTTGGCCACCTGAGGTGAAGAGCCAGCTCATTAGAAAAGACCCTGATGCTGGAAAAGATTGAGGACGGGGGAGAAGTGGACAACAGACAGTGAGATGGTTGGATGGCATCACTGACTCAATGGACTTGAGTTTGAGCAAACTCCGGGAGATGGTGAAGGACAGGGAACCCTGGTGTGCTCTGGTCCATGAGGGTGCAAAGAGTAGGACATGATTTAACAACTAACCATTCTTCTGTTGATGGACACTTAGGTTGCTTCCATGTCCTGGCTATTATAAATAGTAGTTACATAAACCTGGTAGTTCTTATGGTAAAGAATCTGCCTTCAGTGTCAGGAAATCCCCTGCAGAAGGAAATGGCAACCCACTCTAGTATTCTTGCCTAGAGAATTCCATGGACAGAGGAGCCTGGCAGTTACCATCCATGGGGTCACAAAGAGTTGGACACACGACTGAGCACCTAGCACTTCATCCTCTAGAATTAGATGTTTTCTTATAGCTTAACATTGCTGCAAGGATGAAAGTACAAGCTCATCAGCCCAGCACACGTGGCGTGCACGTGCCCCCATTTCCCTCGCTCTTTTCACATCTTCCACTCACACTGTTCTCCTCTCACACCTAAATTTTAAATGTTTACTGACAGAGTCACATTCTTTATACCTTGACATGGGTTGTTTCTCTTATGCTTGTCATTTCCATCTAAATGATTCCTGCTCCTTGAGCACACATATGGTCATTCGTGTGCAGCCTTCTGGGATACCCCACACCAGTAAGGATCTCCTCTCCTCTGACACTTTGCTCAGGTGTTTATTTTCACACTTGCTGATTTGAGCTAAAATGTATGTATGTTTTTCTAACTGTATTCTAAGTTCCTTTCTGAAGACTGGAGCTATTTGCTTTGCATTGTACCTTCCTCTGGAGTTAGAGTGCATATCCTTCTGACGAACATGTAATGATGATCCAGAAACCATCTCTGGCTGCTTCCCAGGGCATCCTTCCCTGTCCTTGACAGCTTGCAAGCCTAAATGGTCAAGGTCTTGTCAAACTGATGAACCTTCCCAATTTATCTTAAATTCATTGCTTTCTGTTTGTTGTCATATTAACTAATGTCTCAACAATCAATCCAGAATATTTTTAAATGATTCTGTGTTTCAACCATTATCTTATCATCCCTGGAGAATGAGCATAGGTGTTATTATTTCTCCCATAAATATCTAGAGGATGAGAGTATCTGGAAACTACAAAATCATTGTGGATCCTGGACATGTGTGCCTCTGTATCAAGTGCTTCACATATATTATCTCATTTAATCCTCTTAGTACTCTTTCCTAAGGCCAAAAGGTGCGTAGGTGGCCATTCTAGAATGTGAATGCAAGTCCGTCCACTACAAGATCTGTCCTCCAGGACACTTGGTTGTTTCAGAGCTGCTCTCGGCTCCGTCTCCCAGAGCTCATGTCTCCCCTTCATTGCCTGTTGAGCTCTGTGTTGTTTCTGTTGTGGCCCCTGTGGATTTATATGAGAGAGAGAAAATGCTTACAGGAGCACTTGCCAGGCCCTGTTATGCCATACATGGTCTTTTCCTGTTCATTGTTTTGAAATTGCTTGAAATTCAGTTTAGGAGCCTGACGCTTGATCTGTGCTGGGTTTTTCTGAAGAGTTCACATTTCCATCCCAAACCACTCAGGCAGCCAGATTTTTTTCTTCTGTATCCCCCAGGTTATTAGCAGAAGTCTTAGCATTAGTGCCTTATCTTCACTGTGATTGCTCTTCTCGTGTTGGCTTTTTTTTTTTTTTTTTTTAGCTAAGAACTCTTAACTGAATGCAAATTACTTTCAGAAAGTTCACTTAAAATACAGATAAATTCAGCAACAGAGGAAGAGTGAAAATGTCATTTTTTTTGCTGTCATGAATTATTTTCATGATGAAAAGAATTACATAGTCTAAGAAGTGATGGAAAGCATCTTCCTTTAAGATTTCCTGAAGATTTCAGAGCAAGTGACATGATCCTAAATCAATATTCTTATATTGAAAAATTATTTAGAAGAGTGGTTATTTTAAATGGAATAGATTTTCTGATTAAATATGAGCAAGAATAAACCTTTACCTGCAAACTATAATTTATTGATATCAAATATCAGGTATTTTGGACTACATTTTTTTTAAGGAGCCAAGTTTCCTTTTATTCAGATTTTTAAAATTTAAAACACATTTAGGTAAAACCTCTAGTTTTTATTTCAAAATGAGGCAAACATGGTACAAATACAACTTCTTTTCTCTGAAGATATCCTTGAAATGAAGCTAAAAGAAATTTTAAAAAGAGAGAGAGACACACAAAAGAACAGAGGTGTTTTGGGTCAGCATGGATTAAAAAAAGCATCTCTGGATGCCAGATGGTGGAAAGGTAGTGCATAGAAAAAGAAAGAAGAGAAAAGTATGAAGTCAGAACCTTGGGGAAAGTCTGGACTTAGGGTTTGCCGATACCATGTTGAATGAATAAAGCAAACAGTATCAGACAGGTGGGACTGAAAACATGAGGATTGATTGAAAGGAGGAAAATTTTAAATTAAGATAAATACACATTTTTATAGGGAAAGAAAGACAACAAAGAACAATAGAAACGTATATTTTATATATATAGCAATTGAAAACAATCATCTTAAGCAATTTATTGGTAATAAGAAAGTAGAAGCCACTTTGCTTGAAGCTAAAGCATTCTCCTTTGAATGGACCAGTTTTATAACATTATCACTTGGAAAATGTATAATCTAATCCTATCACCCTGATAGGATGATATCAGGATGATCTGTCATCCTATCAACCCTGATCAGTAGACAAAAATATTGATGATGTCGAAACAATGATAATGCTGTTTTTGAGCTTTTAAATTTTAGATTCATCCTTGAATAAAGCCTGGAAAAATGGGTAGTAGTTAGAGTACAAAATATTTCAGTTAGGAGAGTTTGAATGTTTAATAGTGTATGTGTAGTTGAGAGAATTTGGAAATTTGATATCAAGGAAGAAAAGATGTATAAAAAGGAGTAACTTCAAGCAGGGAATTTGAAATCCTGACTCAAGTTAATGGGACCATGCATAAATATTGAAACATGCATAGTTGTAAAATAATAATAGGATATTTAACTTAATAAAATTTGAAAATGTTTGTAGAAGAGTATGAAAAGAAAGAAACTAGTAAAGTAAGTGTGATCTTTACTAGTGTCTATAAATGGATTAGTATGTTATTTAGAGCTGTGATATCAATTGGCATAAAATAATAATAACGAACATTTCATTTCAAGCATTTATTAATATCTCTGGGCTGAAGCTCTTTGTACTCCTGGGTTTGTTACTATGTGCACATTATTTGATAACATCAACGAAAATAGGAAAGAAATTATAGCACAGTTTTCTGAGAGTCCCTCTGGAAGAAGACTGGAAGTGCATGGGAATTACAAAATGTCCTAGTTAGCGTTCCAGCTAACAAAATAACTTTTTAAATCAGAGGTTCTCAACATGCTTGCTCCTGGGAATCCAGCTGAGATTTGCAAGCCCCTTCAAGCTGTGTGAATAGAGGTGTAAGTTTATATTTTACTTGGGATAGTTTATGTAGAAAGCTGCCAGTCATCCAATGGCATTGTATTTGGGGTTTTTCAAAAGTATATACAAGTGTTTCTATATGGTAGACACCATTAAGTGTTTAAAATACAACCAGATGCAACTATACCTTTAGTGTTAAAGAGGTCCTTAGGTACTGGGGTACTTGGGTACCTTTACCTGGGTTCAGATGGATTTGATCCAAAGGATTTCTGGGCAGACAAGATAGCTCAACTTCATCATTCCGTGACCCGAACAATTGAGAACCTCTTTGCCAACCATTTAACTATCACTATACCTGATTCAAGCTTTTAACTACAATTCAACTTGGCAGTGGTTCCTTTAAGTCCTTAACAAAGGCCAGAAGTGGAAAACAGGCAGGATCCTGAAAGATGTAAAGAGAAGTGAAACAATACTTTAACAATACCCTGGGGATTAAAAATAGCCTACTGTGTCATTTGCTAACAAGCAAGTCAATTGTTGGAAAGACTTTAAAATATCCCTTGTTTATTGTAGGTTGTTCTGGCTTAGTTTTCTTCATCAGTTCTTCTTTTTAAAAAAATTTTAACGTGTGTGTATTTCTGCGGTCATTTGCCAATTCCCTAGAACCCTAAATACAGACCCAGTTTTCAAGTTGATTTTGGAAGTTTGTTGAGCTCTGACACACGTTTGAGAGTAAGTTTGATATGTAGGAGGAGCATCAGTTTTTAATAAACCTGAATTTAAATCTTGGAGCTGCAAATCATTTATCCTAGCTATTCCATGGTTTTTACTTCTGTAAAACAAGGATAATAGCACACCCCTTTTAGAATTCTTTGGCTAAACATTATTTATTTCTGGGAAAGAAGACTGGTCTCCAGGAAACAACTGGTGAAATATTTTAATCATAGGAGGTTGCTTCTCTAATTTTATCTATTTGTCTTTGGTGTGCTGGGTCTCCATTGCTACACCTGGGCTTTGCTCTAGTTGCCATCAGGGGCTCCTCCCCGGTTGTGGTTAGGGCTCCTCCCTAGATGTGAGCAGGGCTCCTCCACGGTTGTGATCAGGGCTCCTCCCCGTTTGTGATCAGGGCTCCTCCACGGTTGTGATCAGGGCTCCTCCCTGTTTGTGATCAGGGCTCCTCCCTGGTTGTGAGCAGGGCTCCTCCCTGGTTGTAATTAGGGCTCCTCCCCAGTTGTGAGCAGGGGCTCCTCCCCACTTGTGATCAGGGCGCCTCCCTGGTTGTGATCAGGGCTCCTCCCCAGTTGTGATCAGGGCTCCTCCCTAGTGGAGATTCCTGGGCTGCTCGTTGCGATGCCTTCCCTCGTTGCAGAGTGCGGCTCTAGGGTGTGGGCTCCATAGTTGTGGCACAGGGCTTTGTTGCCCTGCGGTGCGTGGGATCTTCGGGATCAGGGATAGCACGCTTCTGCATTGACAGGCTGATTTTTCCCCCCAATGAGCCACCAGGGAAGCTGGGAAGTTGGTTCTGTTACCAAGGTTTTGACCAGTATTTCTTAGACATCCCCCATGGAGCCTCTTAAGCCTTCAACTAATTTGCCTTGTGTTGGGATCTCAATCTATACTTTTAACAAGCTCCCCAGATGATTCCTGATGTATTACCAGGGTTGAGAATGGTTGCTTTAAATATGTGGCATGCATTTTAAGAGCTATTATTGTTTTTCATTTTTTCAACATGCAAGTTTATTTTGAATATGTACATCAAGACCCTCAAACGCAGTCAACTTCAGATGACAGTCCAAATTTTCTAGACAATCGAACTGTGTGGCTTCAACCAAGAATCATATCTTGGGCTGCCTTTTTCTCCTTAAAGTGCTTGACAGCAGCTGAGGTGGCTGCTTTAACTTATCTGGTTACTTCTTTCAACAATAAACCTTTTCTGAGCATTTTCTGTTTTCAGGTACTTGTTTTTCAAAGATGAGCAAAACTGACTACATCTTTTGCAGTCTTGGGAAGGGAGGACTGTAAACAGAATATCTGGGAGATGAATACTGTACAACAGGACGTGGGAATGTGTAGCGTGTTGTGAGAATGGGGAGGAGGGCTATTTGGCTTTGTAGGCTATGAGACCAGAGGGGCTTCTCTTGGAAAGAGAGCATTTTGGAGAAACAGGCAGGAATTACACATGTACTATGTAAGCAATAAAGATTGGAGGAAAGAAAGAACCCTACAAAAGATAGGAAGGCAATAAATCACACCAGATTATGCAAGAACTTGCCAGTAAATATGTATTACTGGAGCAGAATATCAGAGGCCAGAAGGAATGGGAGTGAATCCAAAGACACGACCCGGGTTAGATTGTGGAGGCAGTGCTTGCCAACACAAAATGCCTCTGATGGCATGAATTCCACATCGCTGGCTAATAAAAATAAGCATATGGGGCACCTATAGGGGATGGGGGAAATGTGTGTGTAAATTACTGAATGAATATTTCAGTGCAAGGAGTAGAATAAGTCAAGGAAGTATCAAGTGTAGCCCAAACACAGAATAGAAGAAATTGAGTCCTGCCAAATTCAAAAGAGTGAGAGATTTTATGTAGGGACTGTACCAACTGGTACATGAATTGGTACATAAATAATATGTATGCATGTGTATACACACACAAACATATGCACAGACATTTGCAATTTTGATCAAAACATAAAGAGAAGTAAGGATATTCTCATGTGCTTAATTCCATATATACCATGTTATCTTGGGATTTTCATGCTAGAAGAGATCATATAAATTACTTATAGAGATGGAATTTATTTAAAAAGAACCACCCCACACACTATTATGCATTCTTAAAGTGATTAAAGATTGATTTACAAAAGGAAACAAGCATAGAAGCAAGAAGAAAAGGGACATTGTAAAACATGTACCCCCTAATTTATGTCTTTTCTACTTTAACCAAACATTTAAAATCAGGATAGTTGCTCACATAGCTCATATCAATGTTTCATTGTTTAATTTTTCTATAGCCTTTACAACTTTCATTTTGTGACATTTTCAAATTACCTCATCATTTCTAGTATAGATAGTATATAGTATGAGTGAGTGAAAGTCGCTCAGTCGTGTCCAACTCTTTGCGACCCCATGGACTGTATAGTTCATGGAATTCTCCAAGCCAGAATACTGGAGTGGGTAGCCTTTCCCTTCTCCAGGGGATCTTCCCAACCCAGGGATCAAACCCATGTGGTATAGTGAAAGTTGCTCAGTCTTGTCCAACTCTTTGCAACTCCACTCCATGGACTATACACAGTCCATGGAATTCTCCAGGCCAGAATACTGGAGTGGGTAACCTTTCCCTTCTCCAGGGGATCTTTACAACCCAGGAATCGAATCCAGGTCTCCTGCATTGCAGGCAGATTACTTACCAACTGAGCCACCAGGGAAGCCCAGGAATACTGGAGTGGGTAGCCTATCCCTTCTCCAGTGGATCTTCCCGACCCAGGAATCAAACCAGGGTCTCCTGTGTTGCAGACTGATTGTTTACCAGTTGAGCTATGGGGGAAGCCCTACATCATCTGTAGGCTCCCTAGTAAAGACATGCTTCTTTCAATTCTGTCAGCCTCCTCTCTATGTATATTTCAGTTTCTGAAATGTATTTCTTCTTTCTAGGTTCTTGGGGATCACAAGACTCTTTGAGGCTAAAATTGATCATAAACAGTAGAAGGCAGACAAGAAATGGTCTCAGTGATACATTGATTGTTCCAACTTTCTCTTTTAGACACTAGCCAAGAAAATAGATTTTTATTTGTTCTTTAATCAAGAAATAGTAGAATTATTACCTGAGTAAAATTTCACAGTGGTTTGTAGATTTTTTAAAATTGTGTTTTCCACCAAGTCACTTTTTAAGCTGGGTTTCTTTATTTTTGTCGGCACTGTTTCTTTGCTGCTTTGAGCATGCGCTCTCTCGGTGCAGTGGCTGGGGGCCTCTCCAGTCACTGTATGCAGGCGTCTCTGTGCAGAGGCTTGTCTGCGTGGAGCCCGGGCTCCGGGGTGCATGGGCTTTGGTAACTGCCGCCCGTGGCTCAGTCACCGCGTTGCTTAGGCTCTGGAGCTCAGGCTCAGTAGCTGTGATGCCTGGGCTCAGTTGCTTAGTGGCAAGTGAAATCTGTCTGGAGCAGGGATGCAACCCACATTCCCTGCATTGGCAGATGGATTCTTACCCACCGTGCCACCAAGGATGTCCAGTTTGTGGATTTTTATGCTGCCTATTCAGTTTGTTTTGTGTTGAATTTTGTAACCCCCAGAAGTTTGTTACAATCCTAACTCCCAGTACATTGGATTGTGACCTTATTTGGAAATAGTCACTTTACAGAGATAATCAATTTAAAATGAGTTCGCAAGAGTGGTCCCTAATCTCCTGTGACTGCTGCTCTGATAATAAGGAGAAATTTGGACACAGAGACACACCCAGGAAGAATGGGATGTGAAGATGGAGAATTAGAGTGATGCGACTATAGGCTAAGGGTTGCCAAGGATTGCTGGCAAGATACCAGAAGCTAGGGAGATGCAGGAGGAATTCTCCTTACAGACTTCAGAGGAGTTAAGTGTGGTTTGCCAGCATCTTGACTTTGAGCTTCTAACCTCCAAGACTATGAGGTAATGAATTTCTGTTGATGTAAGCTGGTGGTCCTTTTTTATAGCAACACTAGGAAATTAATGTATGGTTAAAATATTTGAAAGGAAGGATTAAAAGGTCAGTTGATAACATACTTTGATGTAATTGTTTCCATCCATCCCTCCATCCTCTCATCCACCCATCTGTCCATCCACACAGCTATCTTTCCATCCATACCTACATCTGTCCATCCATCCATCCATCCATCCATCTAATAGCATTATGATTTTGAAAAAGAAAGGAATTTAACAAAAGTAGCAAGGACATAATTTCAGATTAAGGGGGAAAAACCCTTTCATTCAACCGTCCATGATTTGTATACAAAAATGTCCTGTCCTCCCCTGTCTTTTCACTTCAGATTCCAACACCTGACCCACATTGCAGTGACCTGCAGAGAAGCCAGATGTGATTGTGAACTTCTGGTGCAGCTGATCGTTTAATGAATTTCTGAAATTTATCCTCCAACCCAATCCACAACACTATGCTCTCTGGGGTTTTCTTTGTAAATGGAGTCCCAGCTCTGGAGTTGTTAGATTTTATTACTTAGACCTTATTCAGAGACAGGCCTAGTGAACCTTGGATAGCATGACTTGCGGCTCAGGCAGCCCCATAGGCATGCTTTGTCTTCCAAAGAGGTTTTGCCATTTAAGTCCATCAGAAATAGGATTCCGATTAAAGCATTTGAGTCAGATTCTGTCCCTGTATTGCTGATAACAGAGTGTCCGAAGTGTCCAAATTAAGGACTGGAGTCTTCCCCACAGGGTGATATTAGTATGATCAGCCAGCAGTCTTCCCTTTTAAAGAAACTTAATATTCTTTTGGCCTGAAAAAAAAAATCCCATTGCAGAAAAAGGATGACCATCCCCATAGAAGGAAATCACTTTCTTTTCTTCCTCTGATTCTTTTTCTTCTCTCCTAGTATACCTTTTCTTATTGATACAGGAGATATGTCAATAAAATTTAAATATATATTAATCTTCAGTGGGTTCCAGGAAAATAAATGAGAAACACAGGAGAGGAGAACATGGGTGGCATGCAGCCCCTACCCTACTCCTTGAAAATACCACATACAGATTTTTTTTAAAGATGAACAGGATTAAACTTCTACGATGAGACATGTGTCAGTAATATGTCCACAAACTCAATTAAAAATCAAGGAACTATACTCAATATCTTATAATAATCTATAAAGCAAACAAATCTGTAAAATTATATATGTTACATATAGTAAGGAACTGATCTGCAAATCAGAAATAGACCCACAGACAAGGTGAACAAACTTGCTGATACCCAAGGGGAAGGAGGCTGGAGGGATAAACCCATGAATTTGGGATGAACAGAGATGTGCACTGGTAGACCTAGAAGAGATGAACAGCAGAGACCTACGCTAGGGCACAGGGAATTAGGCTCAATATTTTATAATAACCTGTAATGAAAACGAATCTTAATAAGAATGTGTGTGTGTGACTCGCTTTGCTGTATACCTGAAGCTAATAGTGTCATGAATCAAACACACCAATAATTTTTTAATTAAAAAAAAGAAAAAAAATCTCAGTGTGCAGTTACCTGTGGGATTCCACAGCAGTGCCATGATACATTGGTTGAATGCAACTCGCCAGAGCACATAAATGATTCCAAGAAAAATAATATCTTACGACCCCTTCAAGCTCATCACGGTTTACTTTGAACTCTGTTTCATGTTATTAGTCTGCTTGGAGAACATTAGGGAAAATAGCCATGGCAGAAAGCTACTGAAAGGTCTCTTCTATTTGGATATGTCCCGAGTACTTGGAGAGCATCCAAATGGCTTGGCACATTTACGTTCAAGCACTGGTTTTCTGAGCAAAATCAGTTTCTCCTGAACTGAGCAGAACAGTATGTCTGTTCGCCTTTGCCTGGAAAGACCCCTGGTGGGGAAATGGTCTGATGTTGACCTGTAAAGTAGAAAGAGAACCAGTGAACCATTGCTTCAGTGCTTAAATGAACTTGTGTCTAGAAATGTGTTCATAAGTGAATGCAAGTCCTGTGTGGCAGCTGCCAGCTGCGGACTCTGCTCTGAGCATCTCTACCCCTGTTGTATCCTGGGGTCATTAATCCACATGCTTTCACTTCTCATAAACTCTACTCACCCCTCATGCGTAAGGTTCCCTTGTGAACCCAGGTTTTCTCACTGCTGCGGTTAACACCATTCTGAGACTGATGTTACGTTTTGATACCAGGCTTCAACATTATTCAGTTTGTGTTTTAGCAACTCAACAGCCATGTGGTGGGCCCTGGCCCAAGTGGGAGCCACTCCGTTAATTCCCGGGTGCAAAGAGCACAGGGGCGTGGCCGCCTTGACTGTCCCCCTTTTGGGCGAGACACGAGACAAGAGAGGTCTTCAGATGGGGTGGTGGAGTGGGATGAAAGATGAGCTGGGGACCTGGCCTCTCTGAAGGAGGTCAGCTGAGAAGAGATGGGTTCTGTCTGGAGTCCCGAGAAGTAGGTAGGCATTAGTCAGAGGAAGATGAAGTAGAAGGTGTGGGTAAAACGTTTTCAAGGTAGAGGAAGAGGAATGTGCAGAAGACTTGAGGGTAAAAGAAAGCTGGGTGCATTGAAAAATCGGTTGTGCCCTTGTGTCTTGAATATGTTGTATTTCCCACTTAAACGTATCGGTTTCGCAGACTTGAGCTTGACCTGATTAGTGAGCTCGATGGAAAGCGCTTACCTCTAGTTGTATGAATCCATCTGTGAAGTGAGCTCACACATGTCCTCTGCTGTTGGGCAAAAGCAGAGAAAGCAGGAGACTTCATGGGAAGCCTCCCTCCAGCCCTGCTCAGAGCTGTGTCTTGGCCTTAGGTGACTGGTATTCCTGTCAAATTCCCTCCCTCCCTAAACCTCAGAGAAAGGGGGAGTGCTGAAGTCCTCGATGTTCTTGATGGGAATGGTGATACCATGGGAGCAGGCACATGTTTGGAAAAGGCAACTAATGATACATTTAAGATGCATGCACTCTTTGGGTATGGAAATTATCTGTCTGTTTTTAAAAGAGGGCAAAAGTTGCAAGTTTTCCAAACTGGAAAAATTTGTTGAAGAAACGCAATTATTATAATTTTTAATAATGTGTAAGTCATATAATGGAGAAGGAAATGGCAACCCACTCCAGTGTTCTTGCCTGGAGAATCTCATGGACAGAGGAGCCTGGTGGGCTGCAGTCCACGGGGTCACAAAGAGTCAAACACCACTAAGCAACGAACACACACACACATGAGTCATATAAACACAAGTTTTACTGGTTCATAGTTGATGGAATAAACTATGTGTCACTTAATATTCAGTTCAGTTCAGTCGCTCAGTCGTGTCCAACTCTCTGTGACCCCATGGACTGCAGCACGCCAGGCCTCCCTGTCCATTACCAACTCCCGGAGCTTACTCAAACTCATGTCCATTGAGTCGGTGATGCCACTTTACATTACAGGGTCACACATTCCAGGACACCGTTATCACAAAGCTTTATTGTGGTGCTGGACGGAGGGGCCAGAGTGGGAAGTTGTGCTGCTTATTACTTCCGTGATATTAGGCAAGGGCAATGAGAGCTCCTCGGGAGGTTGCTAGGCTAGAAGCAATGCTTACGAGCACAGATACACCGTGAGTGCCAGGAAGTGTGACCTTAGCCTGATTGTCACAGGTCACTGTCACCTAGAAATACCAGCTGGAAGAGACAACCTTTATATTTCTAGACTTCTAAACACCCTGGCATTTAAATTCTTATTCTTTGATACAAAAACCGCAAGCTGCAATACCTACAGGAACAGAGAGAGAAGACGTCTCCTGGAGCAGGAAAGGTAAAGGCAGGGCTCAGCCCCATCCATTCTCCCTGAAAACACAGCAGTGACCTAGGGAAGGGTTTTGGGAAGGGAACGTCAGTGACTTACCTGAGGCTCGCCCTGGCCGCTCATCTACAAACCAATTTAGCAGAAAGGCCTGAAGGGAGGCGAGGGAAAAGCAAGGCCTGGGAAGAAACGCAAAGATCCTTAAACCTGAAATGAAGGAAAACATATTCATTTGGCTTTAAATAAGGCCTTAGGCTGAGTCTGAAATTGAATTTTACTCTAGAGTTGGGGTAAGCATATCAATAGCTAGTGTATCATTCTTCACTTTTGTGTGTTGGTTTGGGGAGTGTTGGATAATGTCTTTGGAAAATGTTAGCTTTCAAAATATCCGACTTTAGGTATTATATAACTGTATCTTAAAATACCATGTAGCTTTTACCATTTCTTTTTAGTTTTTAACTCAGGGCTGTATGGGTTCAGTGAAATGTCCGACTGCGATTTCTGGGTATTACATTTTTAGTTTAATGACTTTATTTTTGCACAAAAGCTTACATTTTATTTTCATATAATGATTTTATTTTACAGGATCACACTTTTTAAACTGTATGTATTGAACAAAGATGCTAAATTTAAAAACAAACAACAAAAGCTTTGGTTATATTATTTTAGAAATTAGTTATTTAAATCAGATATTTTGTATTGTGGGGCATCTCAGAGAATTTAATGTTAGATGTGCACTGTGAATGCCCAGGCTGTGGTACCAGGTTTCCTACAACGCATTTAACCCAAGAACTCCTCTTTTCTTTCCTGCACACATTGGCATTTCTTGAGACTGATTTTGCAGACAGATCCCTTGTGATGACACATATACACACAATGAAGTTTGATTATTTGACAGCTCGGACCTCTTGGTTCACAGGGAGGAAACCGACACACGTGCCTTTCTTTTTGTGCAGAGCGTGTGATTCCAGTGCCCTCGCATTTGTGCTCCAGCACGTGTGCAGCCCTCAGTCCGCCTGACTCTGCGGTCCCGCGGACTGTAGCCCTCCAGACCCCGCTGTCCCTGGGATTCTCAATGTTAAATGATGCCGTGTTTGGGCAAAATGAACCAAGGGGCTGTGCGTGTCCCCTGAGTGACAGTAGATGCTACTTTTAGTCATTTACCACGTGTTGTGCTCAGTCGCTCAGTCGTGTCCGATTCTTGGTGACCCCATGGATGGCAGCCTGCCAGGCTCCTCTGTCCATGGGGTTCTCCAGGCAAGAAGACTGGAGCGGGTTGCCCTTTCCTTCTCCAATATAGACCATGTGGTATCACTTAATTACCTGTTTAACAGCAGAAATTACTTAGACGTAGCCCTTGTTATGGAGAAGGCAATGGCACCCCAGTCCAGTACTCCTGCCTGGAAAATCCCATGGACGGAGGAGCCTGGTGGGCTGCAGTCCATGGGGTTGCTAAGAGTCGGACACAACTGGGCGACTTGACTTTCACTTTTCACTTTCATGCATTGGAGAAGGAAATGGCAACCCACTCCAGTGTTCTTGCTGGAGAGTCCCAGGGACGGGGGAGCCTGGTGGGCTTCCGTCTATGGGGTCGCACAGAGTCGGACACGACTGAAGTGATTTCGCAGCAGCAGCAGCCCTTGTTAATTCCTTGTAAACGGTTTCCATGTATTTGAATCTGTATCTATTAAAGAGGCGACTGTGGCTTACGTCCATTACTGAAGGCATTAAACTTTCGTTGTCTTGTTGTACTAGGTTCCTGAAATAAAACTAAAGAATTACATGTGGTGGCATAACTACAGTTGTTGATTTCATCATTAAAGGATAATTCGTTGTTTTTTTTTTTTAATGTATACTGGAAAATAAGATCGCCTTCGAAGAAGAACACAATACTTTGCATTTTAAAGTTTGGTTTTATAGCTATAGTGATCAGAACAACATTCGGTTAAAAAAAAAGAATTAAATCTAGAGAATATGCCACATTTGCCTAAAGAGTCTGCTTCTAAAATACCTCCCACACCGATGTGGATTGAATGCAGTCAGTGAAAGTGACCAATATTACTGAAAGACAAAAATAAATAGCTACTCTCGAAATATGATAAACTCAAAGCTATGTATTTACAGAGCATCTTTAATATAAACATGTCGTTCATTTTTATTTCACAGTGTCATTATAAAGGGGCCTCAGTATTCCTGAATAGAATACAGGTGTAATTCACCTGATCCCTAACAGAAATGGATCCTGTTTGGGCAGATGGGACAGATGCAATAGAAATGGTGAGACAGCTGCTTCTAAATTAGCACCTCTTTCAGCGTTTTGTTTTTCCTTAGTTGTTGGCCAGAAAGGAAGCTCCCCCCAGTGCCCTCTGTGCTGTCACAGAAGCATCGTGATGGCATTTGTGGCCGTGTCAGAGGGGCCCGGGGAGGCGGGAGGCAGGCTCTGCAGCATCCTGCACTCACTCAGCCCTGCGGCTGCTGGCTCTCGGGTTCTGCTCATGGTCCATTTTGGTTCTGAGGAAAGAGGGGTGAGGCGGGGCTGAGGAAAGTTTGATTTAACTGGGGTGGGAGACAGGGCAGTGTATGTAGCGAAGAATCCTGTGCCATGCCCTATGACCTTTCTCACGAGTACTCTAGGTTCAAACTAAGAAAAGTAAACTGTAACTTTATGTTAATGTTTAATGTTTGGATTCAGATGCAGAACTGAATTTAGAAATGAGCTTCGATCATGTATCAAGATTTGAAAAACATAGAATTTACTGGAAACAATTCAAAGTTCATCAGTAACACATGGATAATCACATTAGGGTGAAAGTGAAAATGTTAGTTGCTCAGTCGTGTCCGACTCTTTGTGACCCGATCGACTGTAGCCTGCCAGGATCCTCTGTCCATGGGATTCTCCAGGCAAGAATACTGGAGTGGGTTGCCATTGCCTTCTCCAGGGAAATCTACCAGACCCGGGGATTGAACCTGGGTCTCCTGTGTGGCAGGCAGATTCTTTCGAGTCTGAGCCACCAGGGAAGCTCACACGGGCTCACCCATACAAAGGGCTACTGCTCAGCAGTAAAAAGGAATGTTACCAATGCATGCAATGACATGGATGAATCTCAAAAACATCATGCTGGATGAAAGATGCCAGGCACGGAAGATCGTATAGTGTATGATTCCATTTGTATGAACTTTGAGGAAAGGGAAAAATATAGTTACAGAAGGCAGAGCGGTGATTTCACCGGGTGGGGTGGGAGGCAGGAATTGACCTCAGGAGGGAACTTTATGGGTAATGGAAGAGTTCTTTGAGGTAATTATTAAGACTGTATCTATTTGTCAAATCTCACCAAACTGTAAATTTAACATTGGTGAGCTTTATTGTATTTAAATTAAAACTGGTTGAAAAGAAAGTATGGTATAATTCACTAGTGGGGGAGGGGATCCTAGAATCTGTAAATTTCTGGAAGTGACCAGAAAAACTGTGGGGCAGCTGAGCTTCATCGAAAATCTGGGATGAACATCAGGAAAAATGTAGAGTGGTGATGGAAGCTACAAATGAGAACCCACGAGCTCCACTTGGTCACAGCTGTTTAATATGAAAACTGTCTAGCCCAGCACGTAGCACCGGGAGGCACTTAATAAATGCTGAACACTGTCATCTTCTTGTCGATGCCATTATTTCATTATTATTGAGAATAGTGCATTATGAGTGTCTAGACAACATTATAGAAGTTGTGAACAGAGAAAACCTTTATCCTACCCACTGGTGGAAAGAGTCTATGAGTTAACTGGTTCTGATGATTTGAAATCATCAGGAGGTAGAATTTATCAGTGACTGGTTTAGGCTAATTAGTGAACTGTAATGTATCACAGATGGAGAAGGCAATGGCACCCCACTCCAGTACTCTTGCCTGGAAAATCCCATGGATGGAGGAGCCTGGTAGACTGCAGTCCATGGGGTCGAGAAGAGCCGGGACTGAGCGACTTCACTTTCACTTTTCATTTTCATGCATTGGAGAAGGAAATGGCAACCCACTCCAGTGTTCCTGCCTGGAGAATCCCAGGGTCGGGGGAGCCTGATGGGCTGCTGTCCATGGGATCGCACAAAGTCGGACACGACGGAAGCAACTTAGCAGCAGCAGCAGCAATGTATCACAGAAGCGCTTAGAGCATCATTTCACAGACATATTCTTAGCTTATGTGTGTGTCAAATCTTATCTGAACTGACTCAGTCCATGGGGAAGACTCTCAGAAGAACTTTGTATTGGATGAGAGTTAAGAGTTCCAAAGTCTGTAAGTATTGAACAGAATCAATGGCTGGTGTAGGACATTGAAATCATTTTGAAATGTTTTTTGGACACGTGAGAGATAGAAAGCACCAACAAAGACCGTAGGAATGTGAGGCTCCTGTTATCCCTAATCATCACATACGTGTACACAAAAGAGAAAACAGAACAGCCAAGATTTATTGACTTTTAATGTGCCTGGCACTGTACTGCGCTAAGTGATTTCAAGAATTATTATGACTAAACTTCAACACAAGCTTAAGAGATAATGCATAAGAGCACAGAGGCTGCGTGTGTATTAAGAAGACAATCAAAGTTTGATGCTGACTAACGTTTGGGAACCGTGGGTGAGGACCCTGGAGTGAACCTTGGTGACATTCCATTTTACCAGCCTTGTTTTCCCAGCATCATGCTTTGGATACCCCGTGTCCTGTCCTGGGAGCGGGATGCAGAGAGAACTGACATCTGGCCCGAACTCTCTGACCTCCGAGTAGTGAGCCCATAGGAGAGCAGCATGTGTTAGGGGATCAGTCAGTGACCGTTGAAAGAACCCACAGTTCCACATGACTGAATTCTTAGGAAGTGGAATTTGTGTGTGAGCAACCCTTTCTTTTTCAAAGTTTGTTTTCTAGCACTTTGATTTGACCAAAGACTTATATTAGTACCTGCTTTCACTAAACAAAGCAAATCCGAAGAGGATTTGAAAAAAAAAAAAAAGGACAAATGGTGGAAACAGCGTCCAGCCTTTGTTTTTGCAACAGCCCGTAAAAAGGCAGCAGGAACCGTGATCAGCAAGGTCGGTGTTGCCAGCTCTTTCCCCAGGGAAGCACGCTCGCGTCTCAGCAGCCAGCCCCAAGGCTTTGCGCTGTGTCTCAGCCTCTGTGCTCTATCTCCGTTTGCTTTCTGCAGCCTTTCGCAAGATGGGTCCTAAGGTAGTGGCTTCTCCTTTCAGACAGCCAGGGAAACCCATGCTAGATTCTTAAGGCAGAAAAGATACCAAACATAGCAGAAGGCTAATTATCCATAAAGAGGCTCAAGTTATTTTCATGGCTGCTCGTCTATTTTGAAGTCCAATTGAGGCAATGGTACAGACTCACTGCTGTGTAAGATTTCACACAGTCACGATAACTTGAGTTTTGATAAATCTTTAATTATATAGGAGGGTTATCACACTGGGACAATTGTGGATCCTAAATGAGGGAAGCGGTTAGCATGCAGACTCTAATGGTACATTTATCATTTCTTTATCACACTGTGCTTCCGGCTCATCGTTGTCTATTTTCTAAGAAAGTAGAAATGCCGTTTCTTAGAATAAAAATGTTCTTTCTAGTGCAAGCAGTAGATTGAAGCTGTCCAGATTGGTTCTTTAATGAAACAGGCAACACTCCAATGGAACTGACGAGCTTTATTTCTATTTGTTGTATTTTTTTTTGTCATTACAGATGGACCCGATTCAGAAAGCTGTAATAAATCATACTTTCGGGGTTCCTCTTCCTCATCGAAGAAAGCAGATCATTTCGTGCAACATTTGCCAGTTGAGATTTAATTCTGATGTAAGTTTACCGTTTAGTATTCAGTGAAAAAATGCAGTTTGCTGTTCTAATCTTGCAGAAGAGATTTCTGAAGCATTTTTCTCCAATGACTGAGCATGTCAAAATTCAAAGATAGCATTTTAACTCCTTATGTGCTTTAATTTCAGAGTTTGCTGTATTATGAAGCAAACTGCACTTGTGGTTTAATGGTATTCTTCAGTCTCCCAGGAATGCTAAATTTAGATCACACACTTGCTTTTGGGGAACAGTCTGAATTTAGGACTAACGAGATTTTCAATAAATAACATCTCTGAAGTAAGGTAGGTCCCAGGTGATATTTCAAGGCCATGGTTTTGGCTTTGTGAATTCTCTTCTCCTGTTTTGATGGCCCTTAATTCCAGATCAGCTCTGGTGCCTTTAATTGTTTTTGTGTTACAGATCTCAAGTCCCTGACCCAGAAAGACTAGCATTTTAACAGGACATTCTAAAGACCTCAAAGGAGCCCTTAATGAATAGAAGTCAAGGAGGGAACATGGCAGGAGGGAGACAGTGTAGACCCGACCCTTTGCATCTTATTCAAAGAGAGGGAGTCACATCTTTTATACCTTTTCTAAGAGTCAAGGTTGACGCTGAATTCAGCACAGAAGCTAATTTGGCTTGCAGCCTATATGGAAAATACGGCCACTCCCCTCAACCTGTCCTGGTGTGGAGTTGGTCCTGAGATGACAGAAAAGAAAAGGAATGCTGGTTTGGAAGGAACAAAAATTGAGCATTTGTGGGTGCACTTGGCAAACGGAGGACCCCAGCCTATCAGTGTGACCCCTCCAGGGTGTCCTGAGCTGGCCCTAAATTGATGTGCTCTATGGAGATGACCAAACAAATCTGGGTTCTAGAGAATGTTAGGCCTTCTAGCACTTAATCGCCCTAGGCAAGTAGGCCCCTTAGGCAATGATGAAGGTAGCGTATGAGAGAATCAGGTGGAGGAAATAGATGTGTCAGAAACAGAGTGGCTTTTTCCTTCTGTGAGAACATTTCATTTTGTATAAAGTTTGCTACTGTCTTATGATCTCATCCTTAAACTGGTACAATCACCAGGTAATTTTATAACATTCCCTCTGCTGACTTAAAAAAGTGGAGAGGAGGCTGCCTGCATAGCACTCGAATGGGCTACTGTTAATATTAAGAGAATACAGTAAGCATGCAGCATTTTATTTGAAAGGATGTCTTTTGTTTCTTTTTGTTTGTTTCATTGTTTGTTTTTTAATAATTAGCACCTTGATTTGAATTTTAAGAAAATTACTATAGTTTGACTTACAGATATTTCAAGTGATTAGTATTATGTAATATTCTCTTCCAGCTGGTATAAAAAAAGTTTCCCTGACATACAAACAAGAGTTCTGAACTTAGTAGTGCAATCTCGATCATTTTAAAATACTTAGCAAACAGTTGTATATTTCCATAATTGTTAAGTGTATCCTTCTTTATTCTGAAATTTGACTTTGGAACTGATTGGATGGATGATGTTGAGGAAATCTTTCAGGAGCCACATTTCCATTCTTTACAGCTAACAGGGCTCCTTCAAATACCAACCTTTCTGCCAACAGTTTCACTGTTAATGTTTTTGTCCATGTTAAGGAAACTTACTGTAAATTGAAGTCTTAGAAAAAGACTTCAAGGTTATTGAACCCAATCTCCCACTAAATGAAGGGAAACCATTGGCTAGATCAAGACTAAGTCTTTGGGTTGACTATCTTCAGTAATGGGTGACTCACCACTTCATGACAGCTCATCCTTTTCTTTTCTTTTTATATCTTTTTAAGTGTTTCTACTCGGAGAAGGCAATGGCACCCCACTCCAGTACTCTTGCCTGGAAAATCCCATGGGCGGAGGAGCCTGGTGGGCTGCAGTCCATGGGGTCGCGAAGAGTCGGACACGACTGAGCGACTTCACTTGCAGGTTTCACTTTCATGCATTGGAGAAGGAAATGGCAACCCACTCCAGTGTTCTTGCCTGGAGAATCCCAGGGACGGGGGAGCCTGGTGGGCTGCCGTCTATGGGGTCGCACAGAGTCAGACACGACTGAAGTGACTTAGCAGCAGCAGCAGCGTTTCTACTAATCTTCCAGATGGCTATCAAAATCAGATTTTAAAAAACTAGAAATGCTTTTAGATATGCTTTAGGAAACACTATATTATGATTATTAACATAAGGAACCTAATAAAAATAAAGATTTGCATACTTCTTATCTAAAACGTAAACTTATTTTATTTCCATCATATGAGAGGATTAAAAAAACTGTATTTGTGTTCCTTTGCTAATGAATTTTCAAGGTGATGTAGGGACCAGGATGTATATTTTAGGGAAATCGGTTCTCACTCGCACAGCTGTGCTTTCAGATCCCTGGAAGGGAAACGTCGCGCGGTGTTTGCAGGCGTGGCAGGTGCGCGGCCAGGCAGAGCCGAGCCGGCGTGACTGCTCGGTCGGTAGAGGGCGCTGTGCTCACCGTTTCTTGCTGCCGTAGCAGGTGCCACGCGTTTAGTGTCTTAAGGTGGCTCCGCTCTGTGACCGCGTAGTGGTGGAGCTGAGTCAGAACGGGTCTCACAGGGCTGCAAGCAGGGTGGCAGCAGGGTGATGGCCCTTCAGGGGCTCTGGGGAGGTTTCAGTTCCTTGTCTTTCTTTTCTGGAAGCTGTGCTCTTTCCTTGGCGTGATCCCCCCTCCCGGCCTCAAGACTACAAGGCCGAATGAGCTCATCTCATATGGACTCACCCTCGCTCTTCTGCCTCACTCTTCCGCATTTAAGGACCTTTGTGATCACAGTGGACTCACCTGGATGATCCAGGATAACTTTTCTAGTTTAAATTTAGCGGTTTAGCAACCTACTTTCATCTGGTGACCTAACCCCCTTTGTCATATAATGTAACATATCCATCATTTCCAGGGGTTAGGGCTTAACTATTGTTATCATGCCTTCAACAGATACTCATGTGGATGTTTGATTTAGCTTTGAACTGAATAGCATGACCACCTGAATTTGTCAAATATTTGCCCAGGCCAGTTCTTTGATCTGTACAAACTGGATACGTACATTCACTGCCCTTACGTTTTTCCTTGTTGAACCTTGAATATAAATTTCCTATGCTGTGCAAATTTTTTTAATTGTAGTTTTTTTTTTAAAGTAGGAAGTTCCAATATTATTGAGTTTATAAATGACATAGCATCGTATTAACTATGATTTACAAGCAAAATAAAATTATTGAAAAATTGAAATATAGGAGTGGAAACTCCTTTAGAGACCTTAAAAATGTCTCTATGGCATTATGATGTCGATAAAGGGCAATTAATGTGCTGAAAATATAAGATTTGTTTATTCATTGGTCAAATCTATAAATACCAATTTCATGAAATATTTAATACTGAATGCCAAGATAAATTGGATTTATGATCCATTCATTCATATATAAATGTTTCTAAATAAAGAGAAAATACATATATATGTGCATATAGATCATTTTATTCTTCAAAAGCTTTAAATCCCAATAAAACTGCCTGTTTGCTCTTTCCACGTATATCGAGCATTTATCATCCTGTTTCCATTCTTAAACCTAGAAGCTGGAAAAGTGACGCTGTAATTCACTTGTATGCTTGGTTGAATCCTCTGTCACATAGGAAAGTATTTTTGCCTTATGAACCTTTTTACATTTCAAAGCTTCTTCCTCTTCCAATGAAAATAATAGCTTGTAGTTCTTTTCGTCTCTACATCATGAAAATTCAATTTCCTTTCCCTCTAAGCTTTTATTTATTTTTTAACCCTGTGTGTTATAAAGCCTGTAGTTTGGTGTTATGCCATACATGCTTCCTGTGCAGTACATTTTCCATTTTTTGCCCTATGGATATTTTGCTGAGTAACACATTATATCGGAGAAGGTGATGGCACTCCACTCCAGCACTCTTGCCTGGAAAATCCCAGGGACGGGGGAGCCTGGTAGGCTGCAGTCCACAGGGTCGTGAAGAGTCAGAAACGACGGAGTGACTTCACTTTCACTTTTCACTTTTCACTTTTATGCATTGGAGAAGGAAATGGCAACCCACTCCAGTGTTCTTGCCTGGAGAATCCCAGGGACGGGAGAGCCTGGTGGGCTGGCATCTATGGGGTTGCACAGAGTCGGACATGACTGAAATGACTTAGCAGCAGCAGCAGCACATTATATTGTATGCATTTTAAATCAGATTACCTTCTCCTGGTGCAGGCATTCACTTTGGGGAAAAAATGAAACTCTTTTTGACATTTATGTGGGACACACATGGAGTTATGCAAAAAGGCTTCCAATTAAAGAATGAAAGGTTGTAATTTGTCCAATTATTTTATCAGCATCTTAAAATAAGCATAAATTACCGTTGGCCTGGACCAGTTGGTAAGTGTGCCTTTGAAAGAAAACCTACAGCAAGGCTAGCGTGGCTGTAAGATTAAGTGAGGTAGAAAAAGATTAATTACTCAATGACTGTTTATAGCATGGAAAATAAGATCTGGGGCCCCGAAACTGAGGGATCACAAACTTGTAGTATCTAAGCGCCAGTCTGGTGGAAGTCCCCCAAATAGCACTTCCTGATATGTTAGAGACCGAAGAAAGCTTGCTAATTTCAAGGTGGAAACTGAGGCATGAAACGCAGAGGAGGCTTGTCCAAGGCCGCGTGGTGGAGGCGGGCCAGGCAGGGCCAGTGTGCATGTCCAGGCTGTTTCTGCCTCACCTGCTCCAGGTAGGGCGGTGAGTCCACCCAGAGAGCCAGCCTCCCGAGCGACAGCGATGGTATGGCTGGTGCCCTGTGTGTTCCGCGCCCAGCATCCCAGAGAGAGAGTCCCAGGGCTCCTTGCCCCATGGAATGACCTGGGGCAGTCAGTCCACTGTGCTGGGTCATCCTCCCCATGGGCTCCGTCCCCACAAGGTCTGCAGAGCCTTCCCAATGCACCTTCACTGCTCTTCACTCGCACGGTTAGTCATAAACACCAGGAGAATGCAAGTGTCAGTGTGGACGCCTGAACTAGAGCACAGCAGGGACAGATCCTTCAAGACCTGAGGCAGCCAAGCATGAATGACTTCAGGGGACTGCTTGATGAACCGGAGGGAAGCAACCTCTTTAGAAGACATTCCTTACAGATTGCAAGCCCCTCCAAAGGGACTCCTTGGGATCATTACCAATATAACTGATACATTTTCCAATGGTATTGTAAAATAGAAATCATTGTTCTGCATTTTAGAACCCAGAAATGTAGTGAAACCAAACAATAAATTTGAATATAGTTCCTATCTCTGTGAAAACTCCCATAATCAAACGTGGTGACATAATGATGCAGATGCTAATGGGAATATTTTTTCTTACTGAATGACCAAACTTAGATAATTACACTGTCTTTAACATAAGATCTTGGGACACATCTTTTAAATATTTAAATCAATAATATGGGGGTGGGTGGAGTCCTGATATTTAAAGGAAATGCTGCTTGGATGGAGAGAAAAACAAAAACTAATACTTGTTTTGGAGTGGAAGAACTATTCTTTTATTTTCCAAATTTCCTTTATGAGTATGCTTCAGTTTTATAAAGGATTTTTGCCTCTACTATCCTGTTATGGTTTTCAAGCTACGTGTTTTATCCCAAAGCAGGTCTCAGTTGCAATATTCTAAATATTCCATGCCTGTTTCTAGCAATGTCTTCAATCTCAGAGAGGCCCAGGAAAGTTGAGTGATATTATTGTTGTCTCATTCAAATTTCAGCATTTTATTGATATCTTAGGAGAAAGGTTAGTACACATCTATGCATGGGGGAAACCCATGTAACCTCAAACCTGAAGCCACACAGCATCCAGAGAAGCTGAGTGAATTGGTAGAAAAAATATTCGATCAGGAATTTGACAACCCATTGTTGAGATGTGTTTTCTCTTAATAGGTTGTGTTAATTTTGTTCCACAATTATCTCATTTAAAATGATGAGCCATTTCTTACAGCCACGTTGTAAGGATATAAAATGCAACGTGTGGGCAATGGGATTATAAACTCTATAGTGAATGAAATGGAATGGTCATTTTTATACTATGGGATAAGTAACTAAGTTACAGTTATTTCATTCTTCAAATGTTAAAGTACTTCTTAAGGAATATAGAAGTTTGAAAATATCTTCCTTTAAAAGAAAAAAAGGTGCTTGCAGAGATTGACCCTGTTGAAAGTGTCTTTGTGTATCTCTGTTAGCATTGGAGATGCCCACTCCAGGTCAGTCTTTACCTTCTACCTTTAAAACCCGCAGGTACCATACGTCCTTGGCACAGCCACCTTTATAAAAAACTCTCAACCTCTTTAAGTCTGTTGCTGCTGCTGCTGTGCCCCAAAGGATCTTCAGAGGAACCCAGTTATAAATTTAATTTTCAGGCAGCTTTGAAGCATCTCTTTCATAGGTGTGTGCTCTTTGTCTCCGGGACTCTCAGAGCTATTTAGAGCTCTGGCCTGTGTGTCGGGCTCTCCCCGCTGGGCACTTTGCTTCTTCAGATGTGGTTCTAGGACAGGGCCGTCCAGCGTCTGCGCCCGAGGACACTGTCTGGGCCCGTGGGCTGGAGCCGCTGGGCCAGCCTGTGGGAGGAGCTCCTCGGAGTGGGTCCTCAGAGAGTGCTCGGTTCACTCGACTCTGCATCTTGCATAGAGCCTGGGGCTCTGCCAGGACTTCTCAGGAAACAAACCTTGAACAGAAAGACTGAACAAGAAATACTGGGCCTGGCTGTTCTAGATTTTTGGAGCCAGTGAGCCAGTTAAGAGTATGGGAATCTACTGAAGAGGCAGTGTGTTTCTTTGGCAGGCTTTTAAAAATAAAACTTCAATATTGGGACCTTTCAGGACTCTGAATCGACTTGAACATTCTAGAGTTTCACTGCAGATGGAATGAAGGGTAAGGGACTAAGAATAAAAGAGAAATTCTTATAAGAATCCACATTTCTCTGGGCTTCTTTTCTTGATAAACAAGGAAAAACAAATATTAAAATTCACTTTTGTATCGAATTGTCCTAGACATGGAAAATTTGACTTTGAAAGTCTAGAAAGAGAAAGTTGATTTTAGATATGACAAGCAGATGTGTACATAGCCTCCACTAATCACAGAGATTTTCATATTTCTGTGGAATACTCTGAGTCCCTCAGAGACTAGTTAAGACTTAAGAGATGTCTAAGAAATCATTCTGTCTGCTTTATAGATTGTATGGATGGAACACCAAAGGCCAAGGTGGTGAGTTTTTCAAGGTCTCTAAGCCATTGAGACATACTAGGATTGAAAACCGGGCTCCTATGTCCCAGCTTAGTGTTTTACTTCTTTCGTCAAGGGACCTTCCCTAAAGAAAATTTATTTCAAGACTTGCATTGGTGTCAGCTGAAAGTTTTCAGCTAAGACAATCGGTCACTTCAGCTCGACAAATAACGAAGAAGTTGATCAAGGTCAATGTCAGTGGCAAGCCTGCCAGTAGTGCAGATCGCTGGCACCTAGGGACACACTTCAAAACCGAGAATTGCCTCAAGGGCGAGCAACACTGCTGTACTAAGTTCTGAAGGGTGGGGGCAATAGAGAATCTACGCAAGTCTGTTTCATCCAATGCCACCTATTGAACGCAGAGTTTGAGAAGAGAGTTGCTGCTGCTGCTGCTAAGTCGCTTCAGTTGTGTCCGACTCTGTGTGACCCCATAGACGGCAGCCCACCAGGGTCCCCCATCCCTGGGATTCTCCAGGCAAGAACACTGGAGTGGGTTGCCATTTCCTTCTCCAATGCATGAAAGTGAAAAGTGAAAGGGAAGTCGCTCAGTCGTGTCCGACTCTTACCAGACCCATGGCCTCCGTCCATGGGATTTTCCAGGCAAGAGTACTGGAGTGGGGTGCCATTGCCTTCTCCGTGAGAAGAGAGTTAGGCATGCATAAACCATTCAAGGACAGAATGTCATGGGGAGGGGTGAACGTGATGAGCAAGAGGTATGATTCCGATTAAACATGCTAAGGTGCTTTCTTTGTCCCCAAAGATGAGGCAGGCAGCCTATTAATGTTGGGAGAGCTTGACGAGTCTCAAGGATCACTCAATAAATGTTGAATAAATAAATGGCCGAAGTACTCAAGACCAGAAACATTTTTCTTTATTGCCATCTCAAGAAAATGAACATTGAAACAGGATTTTCCAAGACAGTGTCTGTTGCAGCTTCACTAAGAACATTTAGAATAATTGCTGCATTTTGATAAAAAATGGAATTTTAGGTTGCCTTTTCCCACTGCCTGCCTACAAAGCAGGATTCGTATCCTAAGCAACTGGTTCCCTGAAACCTGAGTAACGGAAATTCATGTGACTTGAAAAAGAAATGAAAAAGTGGGATTAGATTTGAGAACCGCCCTGAAGCTGGTTCTTGTGATGACGAAAGCTTGCCTTGTAACAACCTCTGAATTTTTGGTTATTTGCAAAGAAATCAGGGTAGTCAAAATTCCCCAATTTTAATGTTATGATTATACTGTGAAGATTTCAGAGCATACCAGCCACCTCCTCACTTTCTGACTCATGAAGTCTTTGTTAGCCATGGAATAAGATCCTTGATATAGCCCCGTGGCCCAGAAATTGGTGAGGTACTTGTCTTCTATAAATGCCCTCAGTTGTTTCGTGTCTCTTTCTACCATATGCATTTCTCATAATATCACTAGGCACCAGTGAGCTTGTAGAAACCAAAAGTAGCAACTGCATTAATGGTTGCTAATAATAGAAAGTCTCAATCCGTTTATTGTAGTCACAGTTTATTAGGCTCCTTGTGCTTTTTCATTATATCTCACTGTAACTTATTTCAGCGTTTCATATATTATCAGTCTCACTATAGCTCTGGAAACTTAGAACCACATGGGGCAAAGGTGCAGGGAAGAGAGGTAATTCCTAAAACTGTTCTCAAGTTATTTTGGGTTTTATGGACTTTTCCTTTCCTTATAGTTGAGTTTGTTATTGTCTCTTCTGCTGAGTCCTGTTCTCTGCATTAACTATAGTGTGTGTGTGCTAAGTCACTTTGGTCGTGTCTGACCCTTTGAGACCACATGGACTGTAGCCCACCAGGTTCCTCTGTCCATGGGATTTTCCAGGCAAGAACACTGGAGTGGCTTGCCTGTGCCCTCCTCCGGGGGATCTTCCTGACCAGGGACTGAACCCGCGTCTCTTACCTCTGCGGCACTGGCAGGTAGGTTCTTTACCATTAGCACCGCCTGGGAAGCCTAACTAACTACAGTAATTGTATGAAATATACTTACCTTTCTGGCATGTCCCCATGACCCACGATCTCTCTGGGGATGAGATGAACCTACCTTCCTCCCACTGCCTATTTTAGGATGACTAGTTGAGGAGCGGCTGTTTGGTTGTATCCTGAATTGATGGAGAATGGCTTTGTACCAGGCATGCTACACACGGCACACCACATTTGGGTCGCATTGCTAGAGTATGGCGGTAGAACCAGAACTTGAAAAGAGGGGTGTGCATCTCCACAACCTGAGGATCTCTGCATAACCCAGCCGCTGTTTTACAAATCTGTACATGCACCCTACGTTCTGGCCTGGATGCACCTTTCCCAAGCCTGCCAAACCTCATTTTCAATGCAAAACACTGCCTCCAGGACCTGCTGTCTCCATCCAAATCTCAGATTTGATACAAATTGAATCTGATGGTAGTAAAGGTTGCAGGCCTTTGGGGAGCGCATTCCTTGTGCGGAGGAGCGGTGGAGGACACATGGAGACGGAGACATGCTCTGCCGTGAAAGTTTAATGTTCTGTGTCCATGTGCGAGTCTCAGTGATAATTTGAGACATGGAGAGAGAACTTTTAAGACTCACACACATAGCACTGAGAGCATGTGGTTTCCATTTTATTGGGTCTACATGTACTTTTAAATCCTGTGCCTAGCATTCTCTGAAGATTGACGTATGGCAGATTTATTCTTATCAGGTTTATTGGGACATCAGGCTCCTCTGTACAACTTTAAGCCTTCTCTTAGATTCTATATAATAAGGTTTCAGGAGGTAGTCTCTGAACAGGTTTTATCCATTTCCCAAGCAGAGGCTTATTTTCTCTGCATCAGCGAACTTGTCATGATAATCAACTTTTTTGTCCCAACCATCAATCACTCTTGATTACAGCTGGGTAGATGTTCTGTTCTGTTGATCAGCTCATCAGTGCACATAATATTACACCTGGAAGGCCAGCACAGATCATCCCGGGAAGGGAAAAGCACTTTCCTTCAGGCTTTTGTCCATGGTTTTATCATTTACATTTGGTCTCACTGAGTTCTCACGGCTATCTTTGCCTCAGTCTGCTCCCTCATACAAAAGATGCTCCCAAAATAGCACCCAAAATCTGGTTTGTAATTTCTACTGTGTTGTTCTTATCATTGTGCTTTTGCCTTCTTCATTCCAAAGGGTAGCTTATAATCTGTTTGTCCTTATTTTTGTATTAACTTTTTCCCATTCTTAATGCAGTTATGGTAGAAATTAAAATCATATTCAATGAATATTCAATGCTGTTGTAAAAAACAGTTTAGCATACGTTTTACTAGAATGTTTGCAAGTCTAATTTTGTTGATTTGAAAATGGTTTCCTAAGTTAGATTTTTTTTTTTCTTTTATGTTTTGGCTTGGGCTTGGGAATATTTATCTTAAATTTTGAATTTATTTTAAGTAACACTAGCTCTCTTCATGGTTTAAAAAGACATCGAGAAGTAAATGTTTTTAAATCAATTGCTCAGATTCAGCATTACTCTTAGCTATGACTATAATGATATTTTTGTTAAAAGACTTTTGATTTACAATGTGTTAATTTCTGCTGTACAGCAGAGTGATTCAGTTGTCTGTGTATGTACTTTCTTTTCTACATTTTTCTGGTTATGGTGTGTCACAGGATATGGAGTGTGGTCCCCTGTTTCGTACAGCAGGACCTGGTTTGTCCATCCCGCATAGAACCGTCTGTGGCAGCTCATCTAGCCCTCCCAGTCCTCCTCTCCTCCACCCTCCTTTGCAACCACAAGTCTGTTCTCTGTTGTGATATGTGTTCTGTGCAGGAAGAGGAGCGCTTATTTCCCTAAGTCAACTCTTATTTCTTAAAACAGTAGCATTTTCAGAGTAGTACTGGAGCAATGATAGACTTTTCATGGTAAAATACTTATTAATTTCATAAAGTATTTAAGATAAATATCCGATTAAAGAAACATTTGATATGTCATTTGTGTACCCCACAAAGACACTTTTTCTTCCTTGAATTTCATTGTCTTTGTATTACTTTATAAAATATATAACAGTAAGTTAGAGAAGGATGAAAGATATTTTAACTTTTAGAGTACAGCATTATTAAAAAAAAACTGTGTAGAGTATGGAAGTACAGAATAACATGGATTTAATTAGAAATCATACCATTTTATCAAAAGGTTGAATCAACAAAACCTACAGTTTCTTCTATGGATGGACTGCATAGGATAATGATTTATTTCTATTTTTTAATATATCATTTACTTTTTTGTTGCTGGGAATCATGAGTTTTAAATTTTTATTGAAATATAGTTGGTTTACAATGTTGTGTTAGGTTCAACTGTGCAGCAAAATGACTCAGTGGCGCAGACATGCAGCTTTATACTCTGTTCCTTTGTAGATATTACAAAATATTATACATTTCTGTTTTTGAGTGAAATAGGACTACAGAGACTGCTGTTTTCATCTGATGCATTTAGATATTATTATTCTTACATTAGATATTATTGATTCTTACATTAATCTGTGAAAAAAAACAAGGGAAAATGCGAAGAGCTTTTCATTGGAAAAGCTCATTGGAAAGACTCTGATGCTAGGAAGGATTGAAGCAGGAGGAGAAGGGGATGACAGAGGATGAGATGGTTGGGATGGCATCACCAACTCAATGGACATGAGCTTGAGTAAGCTCTGGGTGTTGGTGATGGACAGGGAAGCCTGGCGTGCTGCAGTCCACAGGGTCACAAAGAGTCAGACACGACTGAGTGACTGAACTGAACAGACTCAGATTGTCTGAAAAATGTATTATTGTTTATTGGAGACATATATGAAATAACAGATCTTTATTATAGATGAATGACTCAGGGAAGCGTTCCCTTTCTCCCTCTCTCTTTCTCCTGTGTTCCCCCTGTGGAGGTGTTTAGTTACATTGTAATTCTGTTAGCACTTTCAGATCAGATCAGATCAGATCAGTCGCTCAGTCATGTCGGACTCTTTGTGACCCCATGAATCGCAGCACGCCAGGCCTCCCTGTCCATCACCAACTCCTGGAGTTCACTCAAACTCACGTCCATCGAGTCAGTGATGCCATCCAGCCATCTCATCCTCTGTCATCCCCTTCTCCTCCTGCCCCCAATCCCTCCCAGCATCAGGGTCTTTTCCAATGAGTCAACTCTTCGCATGAGGTGGCCAAAGTGCTGGAGTTTCAGCTTCAGCATCATTCCCTCCAAAGAAATCCCAGGGCTGATCTCCTTCAGAATGGACTGGTTGGATCTCCTTGCACTCCAAGGGACTCTCAAGAGTCTTCTCCAACACCACAGTTCAAAAGCATCAATTCTTTGGTGCTCAGCCTTCTTCACAGTCCAACTCTCACATCCATACATGACCACAGGAAAAACCATAGCCTTGACTAGATGGACCTTTGTTGGCAAAGTAATGTCTCTGCTTTTGAATATGCTATCTAGGTTGGTCATAACTTTCCTTCCAGGGAGTAAGCGTCTTTTAATTTCATGGCTGCAGTCACCATCTGTAGTGATTTTGGAGCCCAGAAAAATAAAGTCTGACACTGTTTCCACTGTTTCCCCATCTATTTCCCATGAAGTGGTGGGACTGGATGCCATGATCTTCGTTTTCTGAATGTTGAGCTTTAAGCCAACTTTTTCACTCTCCTCTTTCACTTTCATCAAGAGGCTTTTGAGTTCCTCTTCACTTTCTGCCATAAGGGTTGTGTCATGTGCATATCTGAGGTTATTGATATTTCTCCCAGCAATCTTGATTCCAGCCTGTGCTTCTTCCAGTCCAGCGTTTCTCATGATGTACTCTGCATAGAAGTTAAATAAACAGGGTGACAATATACAGCCTTGACGAACTCCTTTTTCTATTTGGAACCAGTCTGTTGTTCCATGTCCAGTTCTAACTGTTGCTTCCTGACTTAGCACTTTACAGGTTGACAAAAAAAAATGTGATGCAGATTTTGGGAAGTTACACATTTGTGACATCATTACTAACAGTTTGACCTTGTCATTTCCACTTACCTGAAACATGCTGTCAATCTTTAAATTGAATAAACACTACAGATTGAAACTCAGTGGAAACAAAACTTGACCATAGGTATTTCATTGAGAATCCAGTTTCTTTTGTTTTAAAATAAACTCCTCAGCCAATGGAGATCCTCCAAAGAGTGAAAGTTAACACAGTGATATCTCATGAAGAGGTGTCTTCTCTACAAAAGCTTTTCAATTCCAGTTCATGGAAGAGTGGCTTCAGAATCTGGAGGTGAGAGAGGGGGATAAGTTGGCTACATAGATTTCAAAGTGTTAGTCACTCAGACGTGTCTGACTTTGTGACCCCATGGACAATAGCCCTCTATCCATTGATGTCTCAGGGCAAGAATACTGGGTAGGCATTCCTTTCTCCAGGGGATCTTCCCGACCCAGGGATTGAACCCAGGTCTTCTGCATTGCAGAGAGATTCTTTACCATTGGAGCCACCAGGGATGCCCCATAGAGATTTCAAGGTGATGTCAGTATTTTATTTCTAGCTGAAATCTCTTCCTCTCCTTCTTACTGCCATATCAACTAATCACTGTGTGTGCTCACTTGATGAGAAAATAGAGTCCTCAAATCTAAAACAGTCAAAACTAAAGGCCATGGTCCACTCTCCTAACCTTCTCCCTGTTACAGCATTTCTCCGATAATGGCAAACCCATCCTTCTGGTTCATCTGATGATAATATTCAGATCTTCCTTCCCTCCTATCTCACTCTCTCTGTCTAGTACTATACACACCATGTTAGTTCTACCTCCAAAATATATCCAGCCATAGAAAAATGAAATAATGCCATTTTTCACAACATGGATAGACCTAGAGATTGTCATACCGAGTGAAGTAATTCAGAGAAAGACAAGTATCATATGATATTGCTTATATATGGAATCTAAAAAGATGATACAGTTGAACTTATTTACAAAACAGAAATAGACTCACAGACATAGAAAACAAGCTTATGATTACCAAGAAAGAAAGAGGGGAAGGAATAAATTAGGAGATTTGGATTAACATACATACACTGTTATATATAGAAGCCCCTTCATGGATCATAGCCTTCTGGTAAAGGAGCTTGTGTAACTCAATGAAGTTATGAGCCATGCCATTCATGGTCACCCAAAACCGATGTAGTGTAGACTTCTGACAAAATGTGGTCCATTGGAGGAGTAAATGGCAATCCACTCCAGTATTCCTGCCTGGAGAACCCCGTGGACAGTATGAAAAGGCAAAAAGATATGACACTGGAAGATGAGCCCTCCAGATCAGAAGGCATCCAATACACTTCTGGGGAACAGTAGAGGGCAATTACTAATCGCTCCAGAAAGAAAGAAGTGGCTGGGCCAAAGCAGAAATGACACTCAGTCATGGCTGTATCTGGGGGTGAAAATGAAGTCCGATGATGCTGTAAAGAACAGTATTGCACAGGAACCTGGGATATGAGGTCCGTGAATCAAGGTAAGTTGGACGTGGTCAAGCAGGAGATGGCAAGAGTGAACATTGACATCTTAGGAATCAATGGATGGGAATGGGCAAATTTAACTCAGATGACCATTGTATCTACTACTGTTGGCAAGAATCCCTTAGAAGAAATGGAGTAGCCCTCATAGTCAATAAAGAAGTTCAAAATACAGTACTTGGGTACAACCTCAAAAACAATAGAATGATCTCAGTTCATTTCCAAAGGGGCTGAGCACTGAAAAATTGATGATTTTAAACTGTGGTGCTGGAGAAGATCTTGAGAGTCCCTTGGACTGCAAGAAGATCAAACCAGTCAATCCTAAAAGAAATCAACCCTGAATATTCATCAGAAGGATTGTTGATGAAGCTGAAGCTCCAATACTTTGGCCACCTGATTGGAAGAGCCAACTCACTGGAAAAGATGCTGATGCTGAGAAAGACTGAAGGGAGGAGGAGAAGGGGACAACAGAGGATGAGATGGTTGGATGGCATCACTGACTTGATGATCATTAAGCAAACTCTGAGATAGTAGAGGACAGCGGGACCTGGTGTGCTGCAGTCCATGAGGTCTCAAAAAGTTGGACTCGACTTAGCAGCTGAACAACAACAAATGCATAAAATAGATGATTAACAAGGACCCTACTGTATAGCATGGGGCACTCTGCTTGATATCTTGTAATAACCTGTGTGTGTGTGTGTGTGTGTGTGTGCGTGTACACATACATGTGTATAACAGAATCATTTTGCTGAATACCTGAAGTTTCACACACTACCACACAACATAGTAGGTCAACTCTACTTCAACCAAAGCAAACAGAATGCCTCCAGAATCAGTACTTTTTCACCACCTCCCTCTGATCCTTGACACGGTCATCTCTCCTCTCTTCTTGAATACTGTAAACATCTTCTTTGTCATTCTCCCTGATTCTACTTTTACTGATCATTTTTACAAGACAAGTTGAGATTAGGTGGCTTTTCTGTTAAAAAAGAAAAAGCCCTCCAGGGGTGATGCATTTCGTTTGGATTGAAAGGCAGAGTCTTTGGAGCGGGCACAAGTCCTTGAACGTGAACTCCAGCGGCCTTCCTGACATCGCCTCCTCCTGATGTCACCTCTGTGGGCATGTGGCCCCTTCGCAGCCCAGGCCTAGGGCGAGGTGAGCAGGGCACACACCGAATTTAAGCAGGGCGGGACAGCTCAGTCTCCAGGGCAAATGATAGACGCAGCAGGAAGAAGTCAAACCTGGCCCACTGAGGCTCACGGGCTGGCTACCAGTTTTTGTAAATAAATTTTTTATGGGAATGGTGTGAGTGAGGCTGGGCTGCACGGTGTAGAGTCAGATTCTGTCCCATATCAAGTGTTGCTGTTTTGTTTGCCTTAGATTTCTGTATTTTGCATGGACTTTGTGTGTTTCTCTGACTGTGCGCACAGGCATGTGGGGTCTTAGTTCCCCATCCAGGGATGGAACCGGCACCCCAGCCATGGAAGCGCAGAGGCTGAACCCCTGGACTGCCAGGGAAGTCCCGTTTGGCATGGACTTTAATGTTTACAAAATACTTCATTAAAATAGTATATTCATCTTGATTACTGAATCCTTTAGGATCCCCTTAAAGTTTCCTCCTGAGTCAAGTATTTCACTCGCTCCAAGCTGGTCCCAGCCCTGTGCTGTTGTTATTGTTGTTGTTCAGTCACTCAGTCATGTCCGACTCTTTCCAACCCCATGGACTGCAGCACGCCAGGCCTCCCTGTCCTTCACCAACTCCCTGAGTTTACTCAGACTCATGTTCATTGAGTCAGTGATGCCATCCAACCATCTCATCCTCTGTCGTCCCCTTCTCCTCCCACCTTCAGTCTTTCCCAGCATCAGGGTCTTTTCCAATGAGTCAGTTCATTCACATCAGGTGGCCAGACTACTGGAGTTTCAGCTTCAGCATAAGTCCTTCCAGTGAATACTCAGGACTGATCTCCTTCAGGATGGACTGGTTGGATCTCCTTGCAGTCCAAGGGACTCTCAAGAGTCTTCTCCAACATCACAGTTCAAAAGAGCTAATTCTTTGGCGCTCAGCTTTTTTTATAGTCCAACTCTCACACCCATAAATGACCACTGGAAAAACCATAGCTTTGACTAGATGGACCTTTGTTGGCAAAGTAATGGCTCTGCTTTTTAATATGCTGTCTAGGTTTGTCATAGCTTTTCTTCCTAGGAGTAAGCGTCTTTTAATTTTGTGGCTTCAATCACCATCTGAGGTGAGTTTGGAGCCCAAGAAAATAAAATCTGCTATGGTTTCCATTGTTTATTTATCTATTTGCCATGAAGTGATGGGACCAGATGCCATGATCTTAGTTTTCTGAATGTTGAGTTTTAAGCCAACTTTTTCACTCTCCTCTTTCACATTCATCAAGAGGCTCTTTAGTTCCTCTTCACTTTCTGCCATAAGGGTGGTGTCATGTGCATATCTGAGGTTATTGATATTTCTCCCAGCAATCTTGATTCCAGTTTGTGCTTCATCCAGCCCAGCATTTCTCATGATGTACTCTGCATATAAGTTAAATAAGCAGGGTGACAATATACAGCCTTGATGTACTCCTTTGCCAATTTGGAGCCAGTCTGCTGTTCCATGTCCAGTTCTGTCACTTCTTGACCTGCAAACAGGTTTCTCAGGAGGCAGGTCAGGTGGTCTTGTATTCCTATCTCTTGAAGAATTTTCCACAGTCCTGACTCTGTCTTAAATACCCCAGGCCTTCCCACCTCTAGGTCTTTGCATGGACTCTTTCTTCTGCCTGGACACTCTCTCCTCATTTCTGGTCTGTTTCTTCAGGCTTTGCCCTGAAGTCACCACCTAGTGATGTTTACTCTGACCTCTGCACTTTGGGTCTGAACACCTGTCATTTCCCTCTCCTTACCTGGTGGTTTTCATTCAGGAACTAATTACCTTATACTATGCTACATCAATTACTTATTTGTCATGCTGATTGTCTACTGTAAATCAGACTGTAAGCTCTATAGGGTTGCCTGCTTGGTTCGCTGTTTTGTCCATGTACTCAGAGCAATACTTGATATATCGTGCTTAATACATATTTATCCGGTGCATAAGTTAACAATTCAGTAAATGCCATGATACATGCAGTTAGATAGATCTGAACTTGGTTTCACCTGAGCTTGGAAGCATCTCTGCCCTCTCCCAGCTTGTCTTTCTTGATTTTCCTTGCCACACTGTAAAAGCCCACACCCCATGGGCAGGAGTGGAGGCATTCTCAGAAGAGGTGAAGGGAGCCCCTCTGCCCAGTGCACCCTCCACGAGTGAAGGGTCGTCCTCCTGTGAGCTGCCTTCCTTTTCTGACACCACAGCATTTGGTCCCTCCGTGTTGCTGGGGTCCTCCATCCTGTACTGCCAAAGCAAATAGGATGAGTGCCCAGGTATGCAATTCAGGATGATCAGGGGCCTTGGCAGTGCCCTTGGAGAACAAAGACAGTATTTTTTAACTGCGGTTGGTCTCACTCACCCCCCTGTTGTTGTTGGGAATCCAGGCAAGTTTCCTGATCCCAGTTGAAGTCCCACCTTCTCTACCACAGACGGGTGGGTCAGTAACACAGATTGCTGTGTATCTAAGTCAGCACAGGTAACTGTGGTGGGATGGGTTAGGGAAAAGCAGGGCACACACAGGCCTGAGTCCTGCCCCTGTGTCCCTTTCTGCTCTGTGCACATCAACTCCTGTGCGGCAGTAAGCCCGGGAGGGGGGCACAAGAGAGAAGCATATTACAGGCCCTGAGAGTTTCTGGTCTACCGCCCAGGTGGTGCAGAGGTCAAGATCTGCCTGCCAGTGCGGGAGATGCAAGAGACTCGGGTGCAATCCCTGGGTCAGGAAGTTCCCTTGGAGAAACCACTCCAGGATTCTTGCCTGGAAAATCCTATGGACAGAGCAGCCTCGTGGGCTGCAGCCCATGGGGTCACAGACACGACTGAGCAACTCAGCACAAGTTAAAACAATCAAAGTGAAGTTACTTAGAGGATGAATATTTCTCTATTATATACAAAGCCAAACTGAAATGAAAGACTCATTTAAAAAACCCAAAGTGGATTTATCTTCCCCTAACTCTTCCCTCCTTAGAGCAATCTCTCTTTATTTATTTTGCTTTCTTCTAATTGATTATTAATATCAAGTCATATAGCTTAACATGATATCATTTATAAGCAAATGATATAATTCCTAAGTATATATGCATATATATGAATATATTTTATACAGATGAAATATATTTATAAATGTTTTACTTTAAGAATTTTATATATAATATAAAATTTAAAATAATACTGTATGTATAATAAATTTTACATAAGTATATAATGCATTGCATATATTTCTATTTATGAATATAAATATGTGATGTATATAACCTTTATTATAATATATTCATATATATTTATGAATTATATATTTTTAAGAATTTAGTTTATAGCCTCATAGAACACACTTTTTCTGTTTAAAATATTGTCTTCAATAGTTTGTATCTCTCAAAGGGACATTATCAACATAAATAAATTTCATCCCATTATTCTTATTCTAATAGTTCTTTGAATTGAAGCTCTGCAATCATTATTCTCATGCCTAATAACACAGGAAAAGGTAGAGACATACATTCTTCTCTTGCATTCTCCCTGACAGCTGCCATCAGATGAGATCTGCATAGATATTCCCCAGGTTGAGGTTCTTTTAGTCACTCAATGGAAAAATAAGAAACTTCCTCGTAGCCAGGACTGAGTATTTTCTGAGATTTTGGTGGATGGAAGGCCTGAGGATCAAAGCTGTGAAAGGATTCAGTGAGCACTTCTCGCATTAGATATTCTAGACAGCCACTGTTGGCTGGCAAGTAAGTGGACAAAGAGAAGAGCCGCTGCATCAGCTTGGACAATTCATAAGTTGGGTAGCAGGATCCTGTGAGCAGGATCAGTGATAGGTGCTAATTTTTCCATTTTCTCGACATCGCAAGGAATTCTAGACAAATTGTTACATCCAACTGTCTTGTCCTTTAGATGGTTTAGCCTAATGCCGTGAAGTCCTGTGTACAAAGAAGACATTCTTTGAAGCTTAGCATCCACATCTGTCTTCTGTTCTCTGATTTACTTATATGGAAGAGACAATTGAAGCAGATTTTAAACACCTGGACCCTTTTCCCCTGGGATTTCAAGCCCCTCCTAGAGGGCTCTGTTGCTCCGAGGCAAACAATAAAAGCAAATGGAAGCTAAATATTTCTGCCTCTTTAATACTAGAGGGCATTAGAGATGTCTTTCATGAACTATTGCTTCAAAAGTCATCCATCATTGCAACAGTTTTTCTGTAGATTAAGGATCAGATTTGCATTCTAAATTAGTTCTTCCAACAGCTGCTGTAAAATAACTTGGCTGTAAGTTAGGAGTTTGCATTTGATCCTGTGCCAGGGAAGATCATAAAATTCAGCTTGGCAAGAGAATTTAGGAAAAGAGTCCTCCTCAGCCCAGCTGTGCTTCCTGGAGCGAGCCGCACGCAGAAACTCTGCCCCAGCTCTCCCCTCAGGTCAGAGCTTGAGGGATTGCTGCTGAGGAGAGACGAGTTTCGTTCCAGCTTCTCTGTGACAGAGAGCTGGACCACCTTTAGCTGGAGAATGGAGGGGGGATTATGTTAAGCCTGCTGTAGTAAACAGCTTGAGGTGTTGATGGAGCAAACTGTTTAAAATTGCTGGATGATCCCTTGAGAAATCACCAAGACCCAAGAATCAGTTTTGCAGCTGGCCCACTGTGGAAGTCCAGGTGGCTAAACAGTTACATTTCAGGTTACCACTGCCCAAACTTCATGAATGTTCAGTCTAAGGGACTCGGACCCACCTAGTCCTACCTCAGTGCTTTTTAGTTGTATAATTTTGTGCAAGGCTCTTTTATAATGTCTACGAATGTCAGATTTTCCACGGTACAGTAAAGATACTAGCATCACAATATAAGATGTCTCTGAGGATTAAGACAGAACTTCCCTGGTGGCTCAGATGGTAAAGCGTCTGTCTACAGTGCGGGAGACCCAGGTTCCATCCCTGGGTTGGGAAGATCCCCTGGAGAAGGAAATGGCAAACCACTCCAGTACTATTGCCTGGAAAATCCCATGGACGGAGGAGCCTGGTAGGCTGCAGTCCATGGGGTCACAAAGAGTCAGACATGACTTAACGACTTTACTTTCACTTTCACGTCTGAGGATTAAAGAGAGTATTGTAAGCAAGGTGTCGCATTCCCAGTAGTTATTTAGAGTGAATTGTTTTTTCCTTCTTATATCTGATATTGACATAAAGGTAGTCATGTGATTCATACTCAGTATCTTTTCAAAATCACACGTTGTGTCTGAGGCAAGGCTTGCTAAGTGTCCAGTACTTGGATCATTCTTCCTCAATTAGATAATTGATGCCAGTTAGGCTCTGCCAATGGAGAAGGCAATGGCACCCCACTTCAGTACTCTTGCCTGGAAAATCCCATGGACGGAGGAGCCTGGTAGGCTGCAGTCCATGGGGTCGCTAAGCGTCGGATACAACTGAGCGACTTCACTTTCACTTTTCACTTTCATGGATTGGAGAAGGAAATGGCAACCCACTCCAGTGTTCTTGCCTGGAGAATCCCAGGGACGGGGGAGCCTGGTGGGCTGCCATCTATGGGGTCGCACAGAGTCAGACACGACTCAAGTGACAGCAGCAGCAGCAGCAGGCTCTACCAATGTATAGTCTATGCTTTTGGTTGGTTCTGTCTTCCTCTAAAGCTCTGAGCATGCATAGTCACTATGCTACTTTTTAAAATACAGATAAATGATTTCAGTTAATTCTGGGAGCAGTTTGTAGCTTGATTCAGACTGACAGGTTGATTCTGGGTTTTCTCTCACTTTCTAATCCTCAACCACAAAATCATGTGTAATAAATGGAGGTTTGACCTAACATTTTTCAAAATGTTATCCGATGAATTGCTACTCAGGTATCAGACAGCTGGCATTTTGAGTCATAGAGGTGGGTAATAGATGCATAGTTATAAATAAATGTATATGCCCTTGGCAGATTCACGAAAAGTCTACTGCTAGAGGATTAGTGGAGCAAACTAGAGTTTAAATGCTTAGTGCACCAAAATGTACCCCTATAAGAACTGGTCTTTATTTTCATATATAAGACAGCATGGGTGAAAAAGCCAGGCATTTCCCAACTGACAAGCAGTCTCCTGGTATTTGTGATTTTCTAAGTGGGGATAAGGTTCTTGTGTCAGCAATTCATACGTCAGGCCAATGATGAAGTGAGTTCCTCCGCTCATGTAAAATGGGGAAGCGCGTATTTCTGAATCCATTGGGAAGACTGAGAGCCTCACTGTCCCAGGTGAGGGCCACTTGCCCCCACTCGCTGAGTTTGGCAGCTCGTCAGGAATGTCAGGGGCCTGGCGCGGCTTGTGGCCTGGTTTGCCACTGCAGCATTATGCATAACTGGCTAATTCATGGCAGAGATTATACCCATCTTCACGGGACACAGACTCAGGTTCCAGGTCACAAGATCTTTACCCCTAGAACTTCTGTACCTGTCGGGACCGATTGCAGAAAGTTTTGGAAGTCAGAGATTATGGATATTTTTCAGAGCCAGATAATAAATTATATAGGCTGTTTGTCTCTCTAAACACGCTGCTATAAGTGTGTTTTCGAATGCACAGTATCTAGAATGCTTTCTGGCCCTCTTAGGCACTCGGTAAGCATGGGATGAACTCAGTATGTGCTAGAGTGAATTGGTGAAGGATGAACAAGGACGTGTGAAGAAGAAAATGATCTGGGAAGATGCTGAATGTGTTTCTACTTGAAATATTTACTCAGAATATTTCATCACGAACCACAGACAGAAACTTTGTACAGTGCTGCCTACATTTATTTCAGATATGGGGCACAGATGATGCATTTCAAAGGCATTTTTCATTAGACTTGGATAACTCATATTGGAGCTGAACCCAGAAGGAAGCCAAAATGTTCCATTCTGAAGAATATCTTAAAGTCTAATGATCAGAAATCTATACTTAGTCAAGTGTGATGCTGAATAGACTGAAATTTTTGCAACATGTGCTGTTCACCACTCTGTGTTCCCCTTCCCACTCATGTCTTTTGATGCCCACCTTCTCTCTGGTGACATATTACGATGGGCATATGAAATTGCTGGTGTTATAGGTCAAAATGGCCAAATGCTAGCAATTTAGTATGATTCATGCATATGTGCATGCAAATTCACTTTGGTTTTTCTTACAGCAATCCAGTGTGGGAGAGACACTTCATCTGAAAGCAGATTGCTCTTTTTTGCTGATTAAAAAAAAATGAAAATCTAGAAATCCCCTAAAAACTTCGTAACCTGCACCAAGGTTGGTCTCTGTGTTATAATAGTCATGGTGTTCTCGGCAATATTAGATGTAATGATTATATATTAAGAACTTAATGTTTTTAAATGTAGTCTCCTTTAATCCTAACAATGCCAAGCTTACCAATTACAAGGATTGAGTCCTTTCTTTTCTTTTTCTTTTTTAGCATTAGCCCTAGATCTAACCCAGAATTGAGTCCATGGTATGGATTCTTATAACATTTGATAAATGAATGAACAAGAATGAATGAACAAATAACCAAGGTTGTTACTTCAGCTTTGCTAATGAGAAGCTCAAGCTCTGGCTATGTAAATTCCCTGTGCCTTCAAGGGTTAGGGTTGGAACCAGGTCTTCTGACCGTAGAGTCCATGCATTTCATTAAACATAGTGATTCTTGCAGCCATCACAAAAGGGAACACACATCTTTTGGCAGTTTGCACTCAAGTTTTGTTTCCTGTGTTCTTGAAAGATCTGGGAAAATGTGACCCACCTCTGAATTACAGAGAAAATGAGAGAGTGGAAATTGAAACTAAGAATGATGTTAGTCAAGTCAATGTTTAATTAAAAAAAAAAAAAACAACAGTAACATAACCTTTTTTCCCCCACCATCTGTTATATGAAAGAGTAAATCAGAATTTTGTCTTTTTATGTAACTTTAACCAGAGTTTGGAGAAGGCAATGGCACTCCACTCCAGTACTCCTGCCTGGAAAATCCCATGGATGGAGGAGCCTGGTAGGCTGCAGTCCATGGGGTCACTAAGAGTCAGGCATGACTGGGCGACTTCACTTTCACTTTTCACTTTCATGCATTGGAGAAGGAAATGGAAACCCACTCCAGTGTTCTTGCCTGGAGAATCCCAGGGACAGAGGAGGCTAGTGGGCTGCCGTCTATGGGGTCACACAGAGTCGGACACGACCGAAGTGACTTAGCAGCAGCAGCAGCAGCAACCAGAGTTAGAATATTTGATTAAGAAGACAGAGGAATGCTCCTGAAACACTACATATCTTTCTCCCTGTTTCTTCAAAATATACTATGATGGTGAAACTCCAGTACTTTGGCCACCTCATGCGAAGCGTTGACTCATTGGAAAAGACTCTGATGCCGGGAGGGACTGGGGGCAGGAGGAGAAGGGGACGCCAGAGGGTGAGATGGCTGGATGGCATCACTGAGTCGATGGACGTGAGTCTCAGTGAACTCCGGGAGTTGGTGATGGACAGGGAGGCCTGACGTGCTGCGATTCACGGGGTCGCAACGAGTCGGACACGACTGAGCGACTGATGTGATCTGATGGTGGTGACAGCTAAGGTGTTATCTGAAAGGACAGCTCTGACAGCTTCCCTTTTCTCCACCCCTTCCCCTCGAGGGTCCCAGAGAAAGTTCTTAAGTTCCATCTGTAGAGACATGAAGCAGCATCTGTGAGGACAGCCATGCACACAAGGATTGTTCCCCCATCCTTCGACCCCTGGCTTGCAGCCCAGCTGCTCCTCTTGCTTTGCAAGCACTTCTAAGAGCATAGCTATGCCCGTGATACTAGCTTGGGGAGATCTAGCCTTTTGCCAGTAAGGAAATCACATGCCAGTTGGCTGTGCATATTCACAGATTTATTTATCTCTCCAATCTAGCATCTACCCATCCATGCATCGGTCCCTCTGGATGGGACCCGGAATTCTTTCCTCCGCATTCCCTCCTTCATCCATCCACTCATTCATCTCCTTCATTACCTCTGCCCCTGTGTTCTCGGTCTTTCCCAGCTGCGGCAAGCTCTTCTCCTTGTGCCTCTGCCGGATGGACTGCTGGCCCTCTGGGCCTACCCTTCCACCCTGCTTCCCCTTAGCTGGAGCTGCACAGGAGAGGACAGCTTCAGATCCCTCATCCTCTGGGCTGGGAGGGGCGCTTAGACATCTCAAGATCCTTAGAGTGAAATACCCATGAAACACATTTGTTTGCTCATGCCAAAGCTCTGTTTTAATATAACCTTTGTAAGTTATTATGAAAACAGTCTTAACATCGATGTTTCTACGTTACTAAGACTACTGATGCAATACATCCTCCTCCCATTCACGTAGCTGATTGTGGGCCATTCGTAGAGGTTCCCCAGGAGACGAGTCCGAGGACTGGATGGAGGAAAGGCAAACTGTTCCGCAAAAGGGTTGCAATGTGATGAAGAGTTAATTAAATGAAAGACGAGGGAGATTCCAGAAATCACACTCACATTTAGTCTTTGTTTAAGGCTCTGAAAGTTTACTTATTTAAATTTGATTCCCACAAAGTAAAAAATAGCCTTTCCTATAATAATTCTGTAAGTAAAACCCTGAGGTTTGAAGAATAGTCACTTGCTTGAGGTCATACAGTTCGTGAGTGGGAAGCCAGACTTTAAATGAAAATTAGTTTCCTTCAATTTTACTTAGAATAAGATTAATGCCTAATGCTTAAGTAACCTGGGATCATGATCTTCTGGGTTATATTAATTGTAAACTGATTTATATATATATATATTTTTTGCATCTACACACCACTTTTGAACCAATGTTTCATATCTTCTTCACTTGAAGTTAGTGAAAATGAATGATTTACAAAAGACATTTAAAATAGATAGTTGAAATTCAGGTAAGATTGAAAAAAGAATCACAAGATTATATTTCTGTGTCTCCTGAAAACTTTTTTTTTCAAATGCATGAGTAAATTATTTTAATTTTAAAGCTTTCTTAGTGTGTGATGGGAAAGGGCAGCCAGGGAAAATGAAGGAACATAAAAGGCTGTAGATTCAAAGGGTTCCTGGGAAAAGTAGTACTTAGTTTTGAAGTTCAAGATGTTAAAATCTTGGGGAATTTCGTCAATCATTTGTGGGTCCCTTTAGGAAGGAGAGGGTCTTTTGATGTATTCTGTCAAAGTCAAATAGGATCTCAGAAACTTAAATTCTATTGCACGGTGGTAAGAAGACATTACCTGGCTTTGATGAGAAAATCCTTGAGTCTTGGTTTCAGGTAGAGAATTTGGGGAAGGTGGGTGTGCCTGCCATACCAGAAAAGGGGTGTGCCCGCCATACCAGGAAAGCAGTGATCTAGTGAGAACCGATAAGGGATTGTATGGAAGGTGTTTGGGTCTGTTCAGGTCTGAGACTCAGCATGTCCCCTAGACATTTCTTTACTCCATACTATCCAGAGAAATACTTTTAAAAAAGAAAGACACATTACATTCTTACGTCTCTTAAAATCATAAAACTAGAGAATTGCAGAGCACTTTCTTGCTTCATTTTGGCAAACATTAGCTAAAAAATAAGTTTTGCAGGCTTCATTAATTGTACCTGTCTACTCACTTGCCCTTTCATCTTTACATTGGCCAGGAAGCCTCTCTTTCTCTGTTTATCAGGTTAAAGCATAAGAAGAATGTAGATGCATTCATTACATTAATGTAACTCTGGCTGTGGCATAAATCAATCAAAAGATGTCCACTGGCTCTAATTAATTACACATTGCTTATGCAGCATCCAGCAGTGTCCTTTGTCCACTGGCAAATCTCTTCCAAGTGGTGAGTTAGGAATCCCAAACTTTCCATCTTGTGGTTTTAACATCATTAACGTGGAACTTCCAAACTGGCTATGCTTGTCTGCATCAAAGGGGCATCAGTGGAAGGAGCCTGGAAGACCGTTTTCAGAGTCCAGTGAGCCCAGCTGGACGTATTGCAGACCTCTTCCACTCCTCGTGCCTCCCTCAAACACACAGCCGCTGAAGTTTAAGTGGCTTTTTAATTATACTTCAGTGGCCGTGTGTCTGAGTAGTTCAGCTTTGGGCCAAAGAAGAAGAAATTTTCCAGACACTGTGACCCAGAAACTGGCTAGAATATCACAAAAATGATTCTGTCTAGTTTCTGTGTTAAAGATAGAAGATCATAGGAGAAACTGGAAAATCTCTTATCAGAAAGATGCTTTTTTTTTTTTTTTTAATCTTTTCTCTTCCTCCTGGATCTGTTTTTGTTTTGTTTTGTTTTTGCCAAATATTTGCATTAAAGGCAGAAACATTTCAAAAATTTTGTCTGGTATCTGGAGATATTGTGAACCTTGGAGACAGAAATACCTGGTCACATTCACATCTCTCCTTCAGAATTTACTCCCTACAGACCTCAGGTGGGTCAGCTAAAAATTATGAACCTCAGTGTCCTTACCTGTGAAATGGATACAATCCAATGCAATTTTGAAGGAAACTACAAACCTTATATGAATCCCTTCAACCATGTGTAGAATATGTTAGTCGGCAAGTATTTGATAGCTATTTGTATGAGGGTCAAGAAGTAACAGAACGGGACATAGAGCAACTGACTGGTTCAAACTCGGGAAAGAAATATGACAAGGAGGCATACTGTAACCCTGATTATTTAACTTATGTGTAGAGTACATCATGCAAAATGCCAGGCTGGATGAATCACAAGCTGGAATCAAGATTTCTGGGAGAAATATTAACAGCTTCACATATGCAGAGGATACCACTCAAATGGCAGAAAACAAAGAGGAACTAAAGAGCCTCTTGATGAAGGTGAAAGAGGAGAATGAAGAAGCTGGCTTAAAATTCAGCACTTAAAAAACTAACATCATCACTTAGCCCCATCACTTCATGGCAAAAAGAAGGGGAAAAAGTGGAAGCAGTGACAGATTTCTATTTTCTTGGCCTCCAAAATCTCTGCAGATGATGACTGCAGCCGTGAAACCAAAAGACGCTTGCTCTTTGGAAGGAAAACTATGACAGACCTAGACAACATATTAAAAAACAGAGATATCACTTTGCCAACAAATGTTAATATAGTCAAAGCTGTGTTTTTCCAGTAGTCATGTATGGATGTGAGAGTTGGGCCATAAAGAAGGATGAGTGCTGAAGAATTGATGTTTTCAAACTGTGGTGCCAAGGAAGACTCTTTGAGAGTCTGTTGGACAGTGAGGAGATTAAACCAGTCAATCCTAAAGGAAATCAACCTGAATACTCATTGGAAGGACTGATGCTGAAGCTCCAGTACTTTGGCCACCTGATGTGAAGAGCTGACTCATTAGAAAAGATCTGATGGCTGGGAGAGATTGAAGGCAAAAGGGGTGGCAGAGGATGAGGTGGTTAAGTAGCATCACTGATTCAATGGACATGAATTTGAGCAAATGCTGGGAGATAGTGGAAGACAGATGAGCCTGTCATGCTACAGTCCATGGGGTCGAAAAGAGTCAGACATGACTTAGCGACCGAACAAGAGCAACGTTTTTATCATTATTAGGGCACTGATATGTCCTTTGCTACTCACCTGAAAGTCGATGCAGAGTATTTGTGTTAGTTAGATTAAGTCTAAGCTGTTGTGAACAATGGGCATTAAACCAGACAGAACCAGAGATCCCTGAGGGCCATTTCTCTTTTGTGTGATCTCTGCAGTGAGCATTTCTGGGTGTCACCAGCTCAGCTCCACATGGTTTTGGTGGTTTAGCCAGTCACAGCTATTGCAGACACTGAAGATACTGAATATCAGAAGGTAGCCAATCTAAAATGTTAATCTGTGGAGGAAAACCTAAAATTAATATTTCTGTGGATAATTAAGATCAGACACGTTTTTAGTTTCTGTCTAGCAGTTTACTTTCACAGTAACTAAGACATTTTTTTTCACTCAGTGACCTGGTAATAACCTTTTGTGCCATCACTCTATTTTAGGGACAGGGAACATTTCACACTGGCAGTGAAGTGATTTATGTCAGGTGTGTGAATAAGTTAGGAGATGATTCAGGAGGCTCACGTGCACTTTTCTAGCTTTGCCTACTGTACCAACTACATCACCTCTCCTTCAGAGTGACAAGCCTCATGAGGATGTGAACCCCAAAATCTTGATCAAATATAGAAATGATGAAGATACATTAAGAAGTGAATAAAGTGTCTTTCTTAAGAGTAAGGAATGTAATATCATCTTTTTGAATGATAATATATAATTGCTGGTGGTGGTTTAGTTGCTAAGTCATATCCAGTTCTTGTTACCCCATAGACTGTGGCCCGCCAGATTCCTCTCTCCATGGGATTTTCCAGGGGAAAAAAAAAAAAAAAAAAAACAAGAGAAAAGTGCAGTGGGTTGCCATTTCCTTTTCCATAATATATAATTATCATTCAGCCAATAGATAGTAAGCACCTCCAATATACTTAATAATAGAAAATAATTCCTGAAAGTCCCTAAGTATCTTGTATCAGTAATATAAGATAATTTGTTTACAAGTAATTCTACATTATTCCTTCTCTTTAGTTAAGCTTTTCAGATATTCTACTCCATGGAATATTTTTAAAAGTGAAAATATTTTCAGACAACTGTTATTAAAATAGTAAGTCATCATTGTGCTTTTACAAATGATGGAATTAAAATGCAGGTCTAAAAAAAAATTTAAAAAAATGCAGGTCTGCTTCCAGATATACAGAAGCAGAAACATATTAATATACAGAAACATAGTAGTCAAATTAAGTAAGACAGTAGTGCCCAGTTCAGAATGATAGTGTCAGGAGGATGCAGTTTGCATCTGGAGGCCCCCTGAATTGGCAACGCTATGACCGAGCATTCCAATCCATCATTCATTGCAGACCTTTCCAAAATGCTTTGTTCCAATTAACTAAGCATCAAATCATCCTGTCCTAAATCATGATCGCCAACATTATACATGTTGCAAAACCCCAGTGAACTCTTCTGCACTCGCCTTTTCCCTGGCACGGCAGGAGCTGCAGCCAGTGGTGATAACTGTTCCCTTCCAGAAGCTCTTATCTCTCTTGACTTTCATGATTCCAGATTCTTTACGTTTTTGTCCTATTTCTGTGCATTGCTGCATCTTCTTCATCTCCTTTTCTTGCTCCACCTCTGCAGTGCCTATCTGTGTGTTGGAATGCCCAACAGCATAAACATGTTAACTATGTAAATATTTAAATGAGCAGATAAATAAGCACATCACTAAATGTCATCTTTAACCCTAAGGCATGACACTCATAATGCAAGTTTCAGGAAGTGGGATCACAGTCAGCAGAGTAGCTCATCCCTTTGAAGTTTGTTTGCAGGACTCACCCTGCAAAGGTGAAAACACTTCTTTGAATAAATGACCTCAACAAACAGGGACTCCCCAATTTCTTGTTGAAAATCGAATTTTGGAAAACGTTTGCAAACTCCATGTTTGATTTTTTTCTTGGTTTCCATGCAGCTTGAATCACTGAATCATTCTTGAAGTTCTTTTGTTGTTTTAACACATTAAATTAGCTCATTACAGCTGAATATGTAGTGGAAAATAGCATCTGTTTACACTGTAATAATATAAAAATTACTTACTAGTAACAGAATAAAGAGCAATTTGCAAAAGCTAATCATATTTGTGCACTTGTCTGCAAAAGTAAATTGCTAATATATGCCCAAGGGGGGGGATCACTTGCTGGTTTAAGCAGTAGAAGCAGTGCTATTAACAAGCACCACTTAGACAACTCCTATATTTAGAAGTGGATCCAAAATGTCCCAGCTTGTCGTGAAAACATAGATGTTTATTAATTTGTTCACTTACTTGACCTTGGAAATTCAAGCAACCTAGAGATTCAGATCATATCATAGAAAATCCAGTGGTCTAGGAATTTCTCAAGCTTTGCCAAGTGAAAATTTCAATTACCCTCATTTAGAGAAAGCTTCCTTCTCTAATTTTTTAGTGCTAATCACAAGTATTATGGGAAAAACACCTGTCAAATGTAGTTATTGTTTTGACATTCTGCCCCAAACCATAGAAATCAGAAGTCTGTTTAAAAATTTCAAACTAACATTAGGAAATGTTGAAAAAAATGGTTTTAGTAATCTCACTGTGTTGCAGTATTTTGTTTGTTTCATTACATGTAGAAACCAGAGTGCAAAAAATGTATAATATTGAGAATTTTAAATAACACATTTATAAAATTTTAATACATTTTAATATATAAAATGATTATAGAACATATCTTGGCTTTTTTGATTATAATAGAGACAGAATATTTGAAATTAAGATTAGTTTTTTTGTTCCTTATACTTATCAGGGGGAGAGAAAGAAACCTATATGAAATGTCTTTAACTTCTCTTTTTCTAGAAGCCAGAATGAAACCTATTTCAACTAAGATAATTTCACTTCAGACATGTTAATAATATTCATTAAGCACAGTCTTCTTCTGCTTTTAGTCAGCCTTTGATTAAGACTCCCATCCTGCCTTCTTGCTTTTGACCTGCCCTTTAATAAGGTTCCTGTAAATGGCTAATTTCATCCACTGTAATTTTCACTCATAGAGAAGGACCAGGCTCTGCCAGGTTGGGAGGCTATTTCATGGTAACTGGCAGCAGTCAGACTTTATTAATCCTCATTTTACTGCTCTGCTGATACAACCTTTATCCGTATGAATCTGGTTTCTAGAGACCAGACACTGAGGGCATGATATCTTGTGTAACAGAGAAGTGTATCCTCCTGAAGCCACAGAAATGCACTTCAGAGGGCTCTGAGGAGCTCTGGATCTGTGTGTCTCTGCTCAGAAAGAATTCAGTAAGAGGCAAGTGATGGATAAGGAGTAATTTGTTAGAACAGGACGCTGTGAGCCTTACAAGCAGGTGATCAGGGGAGAGCTACATGGAGAACTTCATGGGCTACAGTTTTATAATGAAAAGAAAAGTGAGGGTGTGGAGAAGACCATCTTCTTTCTTATTCTTGAGGAAACATCAAGCTTGCAGCTTGCATCATCAGTTCCTCCTCCACATGGGTGGGGGAGTTTTCTTGTGCTCACCTGGTCAGACTGGTGTTGTCATGGAGCAATAGAAATAGTCAAAAGGTGGATAGGTCCACATGTACTAAAGGATGGTAAATCATCTCAAGTTTTAATGTAATGTACCTTTTCCTTATATTTTTGTTTATAGCACAGGCAGAGGAGTGCGTCCTAGGATTCATTAATTTACCGAGTTCACCAGGCAGGAGGTGGATCTCATACCACCACTGATTCATTGGGGGCGTGTCTCATTCTTCTGTTGCATGGTTGGTTTTTTGGATTTTTTGCTAAGCAAGCCTGCTTGGTTTATGGCTAAGCAAATCTACTTTCTTGAGTGATCATTAACTTACAGGGTCTCCTATACTTTTTTCTTTACTTATGATTCCTTTTCTTATGATTCTCAAAGAGTTGGACATGACTTAGTGACTGAACAACAGCATGATTCCTTAGTGGAATTTAATCACCTACTTTGTTCCTTTAGTCTCGTCCTTTCACTTTCTTTCTAGTTAACTTACTTTACTGTGAGGATAAAAAGAGAATGATTCATTCTATGGCTGAAACTTGAAGATTTCAAGCACTTTAAGAAAAACACTTTTTTAAAAAAGCTGAGTGATGAAGTATACTCTAGCTCAATGGAGAATCTGAAAATCTGTTATTTGGAGACTTAGTTCATTCATTCAAATGTTGCAGCTGATTAAGAATTGTGTTTCAGTGGTGAAACAGGAAAAAATCTTTTATTTGCCTTTCAAATAGCATTTCCCAATGGCTTCAGTTACCATCTGTTGCTGATAACTCCCCAATTTAGCTACAGCCCAGACTTCATCTCTAATCTCTAGACTGTATAGCTAACTGCAGAGTGCACATTTTATTTAGTTGCTTTAAAGACTTCTTAAACCCCACATTTCCCAACCCAGCTCACGCTCTCCCCCTAGACATCTGGGCCTCTTGGAATATCAGCAGTTCTAGGAGATGGAACCTCTAATCACGCATTTACAAGCAGAAACCATTGAAGCATCTTTGTGACCTCTCGTCAAAATTCACCATGAATGCTTGACGGTTCTAACTTACGCATTAATCACACGTGTGCACTCTTCCCTGCTCTCACTGTCGTCATCCAGCTATTAGATGTGGGCATCTCTTCATGAACCTTCAGAAGAGAACCCTCTGCTCCTTACCCATTCTTGCTCTCCTCCTCCCATGCAGTCTCTCTGTTCCTGCCAAAGTGAGCTCATAAAAATGCAAACGTGTTTCTATGTCTCCATTTGTTAAGACCTTTGAGCAGCCTTCCATTATAGAGTAAAGAACATAATCCTGATGCACAGCTACAGGTCTCTCTGTGCCAGAGCTGACACATGGCTAAAGATACTCCCTGATGCCCCGAAGGCTTCATATTTGGGGATATCATCTAATACTTTATTTAGCACATCAGCATTGATTTATTGGATCTGGTATTGAAAGAATTGAACTAGTGGACCCTCAGATAAAATGATACTAATAAGAGTATCTAAAGCACTGACCTGCAATGAACCATGAGTGAAATGCTATGAATTAATGATCACAGATATCAACAACTTTTATGAATGAGTTTAGTATCTGTTTAGTCTCACATTCTATGCAAGATAAGCCATGGTGAAGTCGCATAATAGGATTGCTTTCCATTGTCCACTCTTCCTGGGATTGAGAGGAGTTACAAGTGGAGTTTCTGGAATGCGAGCCCTTTCTCTAGGGTTGAGCTGCTCTAACATCCAGGGTCTCAGTCTCCTCATCTATAAGATGCCATTGATAACTGTAATTGCCTTGTAGGCCTTTGTAAAATATCAGTGAGAATGTTTGTATATAACCTGTATAGCACACCTCATGGCCCAGAGAAACACTCCATGCGTGTCTTACTTTACCACTCATGGGGTAAAGGACCAGTGACTTTATATATTTATGACACAGTGAACTCTTCTTCCAAGCATTGCCCTGGGAAAAAGCACTCTGGCAAGAATGCACCCATGAATTACTGAATGAACATGCTACTGCTGCTGCTAAGCCGCTCCAGTCGTGTCCGACTCTGGCAACCCCAGAGATGGCAGCCCACCAGGCTCCCCCATCCCTGGGACTCTCCAGGTAAGAACACTGGAGTGGGTTGCCATTTCCTTCTCCAATGCATGAAAGTGAAAAGTGAAAGTGAAGTCGCTCAGTCGTGTCCGACTCTTCGCGACCCCATGGACTGCAGCCCACCAGGCTCCTCCATCCATGGGATTTTCCAGGCAAGAGTACTGGAGTGGGGTGCCACTACCTTCTCTATGTTGCTGCTGCTGCTGCTAAGTCTCTTCAGTCGTGTCCGACTCTGTGCAACCCCATAGACGGCAGCCCACCAGGCTCCCCCGTCCCTGGGATTCTCCAGGCAAGAACACTGGCGTGGGATGAACGTGAGGGACACTAATATTGTGCTATCAGCACCTGTTGTGGACATTTTCCTTAAACACTGAACTCTTGGGATTAGCACTCTTTCTTGCTATCACAGCTCATTTATACTATGGGCAATCAGGAAACTTAAACATAATTGTGTTTATGTAATGAGAAGAAATTTTGGCATAACAAGAAATCAGGCATTTATATGTGTCCAGATAAATCAGTATTCTGGAGTCATTGCTCAATCTTCTCTGAAAGTTAATCCAAGGCTAAAGCCATGTTTTTCTCTAACTTTGGTAAATGAAAATTGAAAACAACAGTGAATGCTTTTTTCTGCCTGCCAGATATTTTCTGAGTCCAGGAAGAAAGTATTATTTGAGACACTGGGTGCGTTTCCCTAGGTTTTGCTGGTGAAATGTCGTACTGCAGACCTCTTTGGTCAAAAGGATATCCTGAGGTCAGGCCAGGTGGGCCAAGCTTCTCTTTATTTAAAAGCATGTTCTTTTCCTTTTATCCTAGAACCAAACAATTTCCACGAAAATACAATTTTTTCACAGTTTGCCTCCATTTCCAGAGTTCTAACTTTGAGGCACCGAATTGACTTGTACAAATGAACATTAGTTTTCCTTTCTTTTGACAAGAAAATTAACATTTGTTCTCATTATTGAGTCCCTTTTCTATCCCAGGAAGCCATAGGTACTTTGCTATAATTTATTTCATTGGATTGGGTGAGCACTTTGCCAATTTTTCTAATGGCTGTTACTTTTTCTTTTGAACTATGGTGTTGGAGAAGACTCTTGTGAGTCCCTTGGACTGCAAGGACATCCAACCAGTCCGTCCTAAAGGAGATCAGTCCTGGGTGTTCATTGGAAGGACTGATGTTGAAGCTGAAACTCCAATACTTAGGCCACCTGATGTGAAGAGCTGACTCATTTGAAAAGACCCTGGTGCTGGAAAAGACTGAGGGCAGGAGGAGAAGGGGACGACAGAGGATGAGATGGCTGGATGGCATCACCGACTCAATGGACATGGGTTTGGGTGGAGTCTGGGAGTTGGTGATGGACAGGGAGGCCTGGCATGCTGTGGTTCATGGGGTCGCGGAGAGCTGGACACGACTGAGCGACTGAACTGAGCTGAACTGAACTTTTTCTTTCCTCGTGATTTTCTAGATGCTCTTTATGGAACATAGAGCTTAACATCTTTGCAACAAGACTTGCAAATATATTTTGTATTTTTTCCTAATCTCTTGAGTTTCCTATGGTATTTTGGGGTGCTAGTGATAAGAATCTGCTGCCAATGCAGGAGACACAAAAGATGTGGGTTCGATCCCAGGATAGGGAAGATCCCCTGGAGAAGGAAATGGCTACCCACTCTAGTATTCTTGTCTGGGAAATTCCATGGACTGAGGAGCCTGGCAGGCTACAGTCCACAGGGCCACAAAGAGTCTGACATGACTGAGCAACTAACACTTCCACTTTCATGATTTTTTTTAATAAATATTTATAAATGCAGCTGAATTTATCAGTCTTCCTCATTCTCCACTCTCCCCCCATAACTGCAATAGCGTTTGTCCACCATTCAGTGAGTCTTTCGTGAATTAGTGTGCAGTGAAAGGCTGGAGTAGGCTGTGCTCTGCCTCTCAGAGTCAAGGCTCTTGAGGTTATTTATGGCCTGAATATCATCTTTTCCCACTGTACCAAGTCCTTCAGAAAAATGCCATGGTACTTAACACTGACAAAACATCTGCTCAACTATATACCATTATTTTGTGGACTTGACAAATCTCATTAACAATTATATGTTTCAGAAGGGATCTTTGAAACAAATTCATTAAAGGAACAGTCAGAACAATTTTCAGATTCATGAATTGAGATGAGAAATGCAATAAAACTATAAAGGGAAGGCTTTCCTTGATTTATGGAAAAGTAGAGAATTTAACAATTTTCCCCTAATGGAAGGTACTCTTTTTCAGCAAATACAGGGGTATAGATTATTATGTGGATTTGTAAGGAGGAAAGTGGATTAATGATATCATAGTTAATCTCTCTATATTGTTTTAAAGCATAAAATATTTCATTTGGAAACATTAATAATAGTGTTGATAGAGAATTAGCATTTTCCAAGTACTGAATATATCTCTGTGTATTTAAGAGAATTTGGACTTTTAGAAAAACCTTATAATGCAAAATCACTACCAGAAACATTCATTGCACTTCCTAGATTTAAAAAAAAAACAAAAAAACTTGCTCATCAAAATTTTTTAAAAGTGAAACAATCTCCATATTATTCCTTGCTGCATCCCACGCAAAGAGAGCTCCCATAAATAGCACAATTTGCAGTTGATGGTAAGCTTCTCTCGGAGAAAAAATAATAGTTTGTGTTTGTGCCAGATGCTTTTCCAGCATTAAGTGCTATAAAAATTCCCTGAAGTGTGTTCAACAGATAAGGCAGAGTGCCAAAGAATGGCAGAGAATTAAGTTGAACCCTGTTCACATACAGAATCCATTGAGACACCATATGCATATTTCCATTTTAAAATCAAAATGTGGAATTAATTCCACATGTGTTTAATAGACACCTATTTAGAGATCTCTGCTAGGTCCAAGGGACAAAATGATGAGGTCTTTCTCCATTGAGGAGTTTACTCTTTATCAGAAGAAACAGACATTTAGCCCTCATGGGAAGAACTGGTGCTGAAGCTGAAGCTCCAATACTTTGGCCACCTGATGCGAAGAGCTGACTCATTGGAAAAGACCCTGATGCTGGGAAAGATCGAAGATGGGAGAAGGGGACGACAGAGAATAAGATGGTTGGATGGCATCACTGACTCAATGGACATGAGTTTGAGCAAACCCCAGGAAATAGTGAAGGATAGATAAGCCTGACATGCTGCAGTCCATGGGGTCACAGGGAGTCAGACACGAGTCTTGCCTGCCAATGAAGGAGACACAAGATGCAGGTCCGGTCCCTGGGTCGGGAAGATCCCCTGGAATAGGACATGGCAACCCACTCCAGTATTCTTGCCTAGAAAATTCCATGGACAGAGGAGCCTGGAGGACTAGAGTCCACGGGCTTGTAGAGTCAGACACGACTGAGAACGCATGCATTAATAAAGCCCTGCCTCAGTTTCTTCTCTGGCCTCTTATCAATTTCTAGTGATTGGAGAAGGCCACGAACCCAGGTCAGGTGTCAGATCATGAGGACCAGCTTCCAGAACCCACCATCAGCCAGTTTCCCTTAATCAAGACCCCACCTCTGAGCCCCTGCCATTAGAGGTCAGGGAGGCAGCTGTCTGTATTCCCGATAAATAAAAACAGCAATTTCATGACAGAAGCGGGGAAAAATCTCTCAAATTAGACTCTTTTGCTCAAATAAGTGCTATCTTATCATCCACATTAGATACTTGAAAACATTAAGTACTTGCTATTTAAAAATCCTCAAGTTTCTAGATGAGTTGAGAAGCTATGAAAAAGGTAAGTTAGTCCATCTAGATTATTTCTTCACAACCACACACTGACAGGGTAAGATGAAAGTTTTGCATGCTCAGTCACTCAGTCATGTCCAGCTCTCTGTGACCCCATGGACTGTAGCCCACCAGGCTCCTCTGTCCATGGGGTTATCCAGGCAGGAATACTGCAGTGGGTTGCCATTTCCTCCTCCAGGGAATCTTCCTGACCCAGGGATTGAACCTGGATCTCTTACATCTCCTGCATTGGCAGTTCTTTACCGCTACTGCCACCTGGGAAATCCAAGTAAAAGTTAGATTTACCTAATGTATCCGAGAAATTTTTATATGTCTCTCTTTCTCCATGTTTATTTAGAATTTTTTTTTTTCAGTGACAAGTGGTAGTGTATAAAAATGACTTTACCCTAGTGGTATTATCTTCTTTTTCTATTTTTCTGTTTCTGTGGCAGTTACTATTCATTTCTGTATTGAAGAGTACAGAAGACAGGAACACATTTAAAGTAAGGCATCAATCATTTGAGCTCAGAAAGAACACTCTTAATTGAATCATGTTTTTCACTTTGAGACTCAAGCAAGTGAATTTTCATTTTTATTCCTACTGTAGTCATCTACCTCTGTGTCAACTGCACAATCACAAATTAAAATAAATACTCTTTATGGGATATGTAATTAAGGAATAGAAATATCTATCTCACATCATTTTCCCTATTGAGTAAGAGAATTTGAAAAGTACATGTCTTCACATTAGAAAGGAAAATGTGTAACAATGAGCTGTTCTATCTTCAAATTTCTCCTTCAAATATTTTGTTAAATATTTGAGTATTTGAGTGAAGTAACTGTGAAGTAAGTAAGCCACTCTTTTGGCTTACTAGAGTGCTTTTATTTGCCTACTGGCTAGGAGTTTCCTTCAGTTAAAAGAGCCTTACATAGATAAAGAAAAGATTTTACTCATGGCTAACACTGAATCAGTTAATGCCTAAATATAATAGTCAATTAGATACTTCTTTTAGTGAAGTTTTAAGAGTTATGACACAGGGCTTTGCTTTTGTTTTTTATTTATTATTATTATTAAGCTGGTGATTCCTCCAGCCCCCACAAAATGGATCAAACCAAAACACCCAACACCGGCACAAATATTGGGGTCAGAGTTAATGCTGCAACAAGAATTAGCTTGGAGAGAAAAGGTTAAATATACAGAGAGAACCACAAGGACTTGGAGAGCATTCGTGTGGAGTTTGAGAGCTATATGATTTCCAGGGCTGATCTGCTATTTTGCATTCATCCCCCTTCAATAGAAGTTCCCCAATTATGTATGTTATCTGAGTTATTTTTTACTTGTTTTTGGCTTGTTTTTTTAAAAACATTACTGGAGTGTAGTTGATTTAGAATGTTGTGTTGGTTTCGGGTGTACAGCAGACTGAGTCAGTTAAACAGATGCATATACCCGCTCTTTTTTTTAGATTTTTCCCCCCTGTAGGTCATTATAGAGTATTGATTCGAATTCCCTGTGCTATACAGCAGGTTATGGTAATTTATTTTATATATAGTAGTGTGTATTGGAGAAGGCACTGGCACCCCACTCCAGTACTCTTGCCTGGAAAATCCCATGGACGGAGGAGCCTGGTGGGCTGCAGTCCATGGGGTCGTGAAGAGTCGGACATGACTGAGCGACTTCCCTTTCACTTTTCACTTTCATGCATTGGAGAAGGAAATGGCAACCCACTCCAGTGTTCTTGCCTGGAGAATCCCAGGGATGAGGAAGCCTGATGGCTGCCATCTACGAGGTCGCACAGAGTCAGACACAACTGAAGCGACTTAGCAGCAGCAGTAGCAGCAGTGTGTATATGTCAGCCCCAAACCCCCAATTTATCCCTCCCCCATTTATCCCCTAGTAACCAGAAGTTAAGGGCAGAAAAATTGATGCTTTTGAACTGTGGTGTTGGAGAATACTCTTTAGAGTCCCTTGGACTGCAAGGAGATCTAAGCAGTCCATCCTAAGGGAGATCAGTCCTGGGTGTTCATTGGAGGGACTGATGTTGAAGCTGATACTCCAATACTTTGGCTACCTGATGCAGAGAGCTGACTCATTTGAAAAGACCCTTATGATAGGAGGGATTGGGGGCAGGAAGAGAAGGGGACGACAGAAGATGGGATGGTTGGATGGCATCACCGACACAATGGACATGGGTTTGGGTCGACTCCGGGAGTTGGTGATGGACAGGGAGGGCTGGCGTGCTGCAGTTCATGGGGTCGTGGAGAGTCGGACATGACTGAGTGACTGAACTGAACTGAAGCAGAAGTTTGTTTTCTATATCTGTGACTCTAAGTTTTTGTAAATAAGTCCATTTGTACCCCCGTTTTTTTAGATTCCAGATATGTGATGCACATGTTTTTCTTTCTTCGCTTCATACTTCTCTCGCTCAGTATGACAACCTCTAGGTCCATCTCTGTTGTTGCAAATCTCATTATTTAGTTCTTTTCATGGCTGAGCAATATTCTATATACACTGCGTCTTCTTCCTTACGCGTGCATCTGCCAGTGCACATTCAGGTTGTCTCCACATCCTGGCTGCCGTGAGCAGAGGTGCAGTAAGCACTGGGGCACGTGGACCTTTCTAATGATGGTTTTCTTGGAGTATATGCCCAGGAGTGGGATTGCTGGGTCATAGGTGGTTTTATTTTTAGTTTTTAGGGGGCGTCCACAGTGTTCTCCGCAGTGGTTGTACCAATTTACATCACCACCAACAATGTAGGAGGCTTCCTCTTTCTCCAGCATTTATAGTTTGTACATTTTGTATGGTGGCCTTTATGGCTTGTTTTTAAGGAAAGAAAACTTCTGATTATTTTTCTTGAGTAACACACATTACTCACAGTTAGACATATGTAAAGATTCAATCTTCAAATTACTATATGTTAATCTGTAAAAATCTAGATGTTAGCTACTTATACAGGATGGAGCTGTCTCTGGAGAAAATGCACTAATATTTCAGAACGTGAGTGGTTCCGAAACTGTAGTATGCTTCAGGAAAACGTGGACAGCTTTTAAAATATGAGTTGCCGAGCCTCGTATCCGTAGTTTCTGATTCAATGAGTTTTAGATAAAAGTTGAGAATTTGCATTCCTTTTTTTTTTTCAAACTCACAGAATATCATCTTGTTGCTTTTTTAAAAGCTGAAGTAAAGTTTATGTACGATATCATGTTGGTTAAAGTGCGCAGCACAGTTATTTATTGTTTTTTTTTTTCCAGATTATATTCCATTATAGGTTCTTATTTTTTTTTTCTTTTTTTAAATTTATTTTAATTGGAGGCTAATTACTTTATAATATTGTAGTGGTTTTTGCCAAACATTGACATGAATCAGCCATGGGTGCACACGTAAATATTGGGTGCAATTCTCTGCATTTCTATCAAGCTCCCAGCTGCTGCTGCTGCTGCTACCGGTCTAGGGACCACACTTTGAGAACTAATGCTTTATATGAATCAGACATAACTGAGTGACTGAACTGAACTGAACTGAAGTGAAACTGAGAGCTGATAATAAACTAAAGAGAATCATTATAAACCTTAAAAACCTTCTCTTGGTATATATAAAAGTGATCTCTAAAATATTTACAAGCCACTGATCAGTGAGAATGCATATTGATCTTAAGCCATATGGCTGATCCTGTGCCCTTTCCCTGGATATTAGATATGAGTGAGTGTATGTAACATAAGAAAAACTGTATGGAGAAAAACACAGACTTTAAACTTTTTTTTTTTCCCCAGGAATAGTTTGTCAATAGTTTTCAAAATAAAAATCTAAAGTAGGTGTTTTAGTTTTCAGGATACTATATTATTTTATCATTTCATGATTTTTGATCTACAAAACAGTCTAAAGTTTTGAAATCAGATAATTTTCTTTAAAAAAGAGAAAAGAGGGCTTCCGTGGTGAGTCGGTGGTACAGAATCTGCCTGCCAGTCAGGAGACACAGGTTTGATCCTCGATCCAGGAAGATGGCCCGCTGTGCCACAGAGCGGCTCAGTCCTGGGGCCGCGACTGGTGGAGCCCACGCACCATTCAGCCCGTGCTCTCCAGCAGGAGAGGCTACGGCAAGGTGAAGCCTGGGCAGCCGAAGGGCAGCCCTCCCTTGCCACAGCCAGAGAGAAAGCCTTTGTAGCCGGGAAGGCCCCGCACAGCCAAAAATAAATAAATACATTAAAAAAAAAAATTTCCTGTCTTCAAGTAGTAAATCTCTTGTCTCCCTAGAGGATGGTAACTTCTTTGATAACCACTCCTTATTTTTCTAATGTTACATTTTAAGAGGATTATGTTCATTTTGTCTTAGTAAAAATTTAATGTGACACAATTAAATGATGTCAGAAACTAGCAAAGTCCATCTTGTTCATTTTGAAATCACGGATTTGTGAAAATTAATTGGTTACATAATCAGATATGTCTGTTTATAGTAAACTTCCTTTTAAAAAAAAAAGTCAAGACACTTTATGCAAAAGACAGGTAGAGTAAAACTGTACAAGGCCTTGGTGATAATGGAGCAAAAGAATACCTATACGTTAAATTTGCAGTGGGTTTCACAGAAAAACAGTGGTTTATAACAAAACTTGTAAAATAAATGTGTGTGTGTGTGTATTTCTTTCAAAATGTTGAAGCACCTCTTTCAAATGTTAGCCATTAAGCGATTATTTTTATCTACTCTGGAACATCAGTTGCATTTAAACTGGAAGACTTCTTGAAATGCTAAAGACAAAACTTGAAGATTGAGAATTCTGACTGGCTGCTGATGACGGATGTGGGAATGACATTTAAAGTGGCGGCACGCTTTTCTGCAGGAATGTGTGTACATATCTTTAATGTCAGCACTTGCCTCTGGGATGACACTTGTCAGATTTCATGGTGTCTTGTGCTAGTTCAAGGTCATAGTAGAGATTTTTATTGCGCAATACCTGAATATTCCACTTATGATCTAAAAGCAACTTTTTGAAGCCAAATTTGTTGGCAAATTTGAAGCCAAATTGTTGAAGCCAATTCTTCTCTTACTGTTCCCTTCTCTGGGTACTCTAGGCCCTTAATTATCTTTGAGTTTCAAAATGCAGAGTTCTGACATCTGTGATGAAGTCGTAGACTTACTTAATCTTGAAATCGTTCCTGTGAAAAATAATTGTTCACTTGCGTTGGATGGTTCCCAGGTTTCTGGAGATGACTTGACTCAGAGACTGGCTAATAAATAACAGGAGACAACCTTGGAGGGAAAAAGTCATAGTGCACACGCCCAGCACCTTTCTGCCCAAAGGAAACGCAGATGAGACCCAAGAGGCATCTCCGGCCTGCTACTGCCTTTAAAAAACTTCTCCCAGAAGGATTCCTTCCTAGGCTGAAGTTTTGTCTACAATCATAGAAAAATTAGATGTGGCTGAAAAATCTATCCAGTTCAGTGAAGTGAGATAATGGGGTAAGGAAAGCTGGATGGACCCTCTTTCCTTACACAAGAACACACCTTTAGCAACACATCTGTATCAAGACGAGCCAAGAGTTAAGGGGCTTGCAGAAACCTGGATTGAGCTAGATATTATCATGGGCTTTCCCTGTGGCTCAGTGGCAAAGAATCCACTTACAATGCAGGAGATACGGGTTCAGTTCCTGGGTCAGGAAGATCCCCTGGAGAAGGAAATGGCAACCCACTCCATATTCTTGCCTGGAGAATCCCATGGACAGAGGAGCCTGGGGGGCTACAGTCCATGGGGTGGCAAAGAGCTGGACACAACTAAGTGACCAAACAACAACAGAGACGATCGTACTAAGTGAAGTAAGTCAGAAAGAGAAAGGCAGATACTGTGCGGCATCCCTTACATGTGCAATCTAAATATGACACAAATGAACCTATCTGTGAAACAGGAACAGAATCACAGTCGTAGAGAACGAGCCGGGGGTGGCGAAGGGGGGTGGGGACGGGGGAGGAACGGGGTGAGAGGGTGAGGTGAGCAGATGCAGACTGCTGCATATGGGATGGATTAACAGCAAAGTCGTACTGTATAGCACAGGAGACTAGTCAGTATCCTCCGATAAACCACAGTGTAAAAGAACATCTAAAAAGTCAGGATGGTGAAGCAGTGTACATAGACATAAAAATCAATACCAGTGCAATTAATGCAAGCGCAGTCCAATAAATTCTTCAAACGTAGGGTCAATGACAAAGAACACTTGAAATATCCAGAGGGTCATCTGTCTACACTGCGTTTCCAGCTCGTAGCCCCACGCCCACACCCAACACACATACCCTGCAGCATCACAGTCAGCCTGCGCCCCGCATCCCATTTCCCTAGATTCTACACACCATGGTCTCTCCATAGCATTTTGGACTTTCATACCACTCAACCTTTATTTTTTTAATCTGTGGAAGGCTCAGTTGCTTATTTAATAGCAGATTTTAAAAAATTAAGATAATTAGTATCAGAGTGCTCTGGGACTGTAATTCAGTTAACGAGTGCATATGCTTTTTGTCTTGTTTTGCTTTGCTTTTTAATACACCAGGTCTTGACTGGGACCCACCGAGAGTCGGTAATTTGATCACCCCCTTTTACCCACAATGCCCTGAGCTATTTCACTTGTCAAAGCATGGGCTCAGCTGTATCTGTGCAGACAGTATTTGTTTTATTGATGTAAGTACAGTCTTAACTGGCAGTATTCCTTTGGAGTAACTTTCTTAATATTGAAAAGAGTGACAATCACTTGGTCCTATGGCGTATTAAAGTCTTATCTGATTGGAAATACCACTGAAAGTATAGGTTTGCCAGGGACCTTAAAGTACACATTAAGTGCACATTTTGAAAGTACACGCAGGGCTAGCACTGCTCATCCCGCCTGTATTTTCATACGTGTTGCATATGCAGCATTCACTTCTGTACCAGGAGAAGGAGAGGAACTTTGCTCTAAGGGAAAGTGCGTCCTGAGCTGTCTGGAGAAGACGACTGAGTACATGTCGTGGATTTAATTGAATATAGCATCATGCCCTCAAAAGATATATCCAAAGGATTTGATTTATTAAAATAAGTGAGGCAGGAGAAAAAAGGGACACCACTCCATCCTTCAGAATAGCATCCTCCATGTAGGCTCAAACCAATCCAATCCATGTTCCTCAATGCACGATGACAAGCCTTAACTGCAGACTCTGACCCACACTCTGTCTTTGATGTTGTGTGTTGTTGGAAAACTGATGCCTGAGTGTCCTCTCTGTTCAAACTGTTTCTAATATACAGTTTCCTTGTCCAGTGTTCTTTCAATAAGGGTACCTAGGCCTTGAGGATACTTGTCAGAATGATGCAAATGAAGGTGTGGATTATATATTTCCCTATTTATAAAAAGAGATTCTACCGCAACACCCTCCCTACCAGAGTTGCTGTGACAGAGGACAGTGTGGCTGTTATTTTCTGGCAAAACGGAACGTGGAGATTGAATAAGTCACGGGAAGTGGTGTCTGCATACTTAGTCCTCCACTGCGATTTCTTCCTTGTGAGGTGGCAATTTTAAAGCTTTTAAACTGGAAAACCTTCCAATCCGAAATCTCCTTGCCTGCTTCCACCTCACCTGAAGCCATGACAGGCCCCCGTCCACCAGTAAATTAATATTAATAAACACATTTTAAAGATGATGTTCTAACTCAACTAATGTCTCTCTGGTACCAAAAAATAATGTTAGGAAAATATAAATGTGGGAAAATGCAGATTTCTATTTATAAGAATCTCAGAAAGCACAAACAAAGGAATTGCATTGGCCCCATGAAGTAGTCAAAACACAGTGGATCTCCCTGGCAAAGGACCAGGGCACAAAAGACCCACGTGTTGCAAGAATGCCCCTGCCTTGGACTTCTCAGACTACCCTCTGTGAGAAGCAAGGAAAAGGAAAGAGGGTAAAACTGCCTGGCTTCCGTGGCTCCATTTGGACTTTGCGGGGCACTCACTTTTGAACTCTCATACTTCAGTCTTGATCTCTGGGGTGCCTACTTATGTTGTTATTGGTGAATTCTTCCTGGTAGACACCTGTTGGGTCCTGTGTCAATAAGACCCACTGTAGAAGGAGAAAGCACATTTCCTGAGCCAAGAAGGTGAGAGCTGCTCTTTTCCAGGGCCCTTGTTAATCCTGGGAGCCCAGCATCTTTGGTGACAGAAAAAATGCAATACGAATTCTCATTTCTTTCCCCCACTCCACAAAGACAGTGTTGTTGCTATATTAGTGTGCAGCTCCATTTCTCTGAAGAGAGGCAATAGAATATTTCTCCCTTCAATCTAGAGGTTTTAGAACTTGTTTCCCATTGCTTCGTAGCATCATTCTCAACAGAACCCCACTGCTTGGCCACGGCCAGGGTTAGCTTGAATGGTACCTATTATTGAAAGGGAGTCTGTATTTGCAGTAATACAGAGAATGCCAGTTTAGAAATGAGCCTGATTGCATGGTTCATTTTGTTCTCCTTTGTAGAGCCAGGCTGCGGCCCACTACAAAGGCACGAAACATGCCAAGAAGCTCAAAGCACTGGAAGCCATGAAAACTAAGCAGAAATCTGTCACTGCCAAGGACAGCGCAAAGACTACCTTCACCTCCATCACTACCAATACCACCAATTCCAGCTCTGACAAAACAGGTTATGCCACGCTCTTTGTTGTCTTGTCCTCCTCATCCCTGTCGTGTGGGGGCTCCTTCCCTGGTCTGCTACTGATGTTCCTGCCACCCTGGTTCACGCCTGACCCATCTCTCTGTGTAATGGTACTGCCCGACCCCCACATTTTCCTAATACCCTTGAGAGACGGATGATCACTGGTAATATTGCAGATTCTGTACTGGAAACAGTCCATTGGCTGCTTTTGAGGAACACAGGAGTCAAAAGGGCGTTTGAAGCCACAGCCCTTTTGGAGAAGGGCCCCTCTCAGTGTGTCTCATCTGCATCTTGTATGCAGCACCTTTGCCCAGAACTGCGTGGCAGATTTTATTTCCCTGTGAGTACACAGCAGACTATGCCAAAAGAATTGCAAAGGCCCCCGTAAGGGCATTACTACTGACAGGGCTTATCCTCATAAATCCCAAATATTGCATTCTTTTAAGTAGTGGCTGTGTGAATCTGGGCTTGTTATGGCTGGGTAACCTTCCCTCTGCATATACAGGTAAGTGTTATTGATGCCAATTATTCTTTTTAACAGTCCTCACAGTGAAATAATGGCCTCTGAAGGGTCCCTTGACATAGCTCCTCAAACACTTTATTCATAACAAGGGAAGCCAGGGCGGGGGTGGGGCAGTTCCGTAAGCTGGCATTGTAGAATATAAGACCACTGGTCCTCAGAACTTACATAAAAGGAAAGCAGTGTGATCCACGGATGCACCTGGAATAAATCACTTTCTAAGAACACAAGGGCTGCTACGTATCAGTGGCTTCCCAGTCCCCGCAGATAGCAGGAAGCATTGATGTTGTCATCAATGGCAATGTCTTACCTGGAAGAGATCTGCTGGCCTTGGCTGATGAAAATATAAAACCAACAGCGAATGAACACAACAGATTAAAGCAACTTTATTACACGAGGTACGCCCGTGAGATGGGCACAGCATCCTCAGAGGGTCTGGAGAGATGCTTGCTCCTGTCTGAGTCTGTAAGGGGTGATGGTATTCCCCCGAGTCCCCAGGTGCATTTCATATACTCCACACGAGCATCACTGTGGACGCAGTCTGCCTCCTCTGTGGGGTCCCCGTGTCTCCTCTGAAGCTGGGACATCTTGTCGCCTTTGTACCCTGGCACCGGTCTGATGGGCTGTGGGTGCTGAGTAAACTGTTGGCTGAATTTTCTCTCACCCTTTTAATCCTCTGATTCATCCAATTTTGTGTCCCAACATATAAAAGGAAAAAAAAAATTGTCATGTTCATTTCTTTGAAGGTCTGAGTAAGAGCTGAATCATACCATCACATTAGTTCAGATGTAAGACCTTGTATGGAAAACATTACCCTTTTCTCTGTTAATTGAAAATTCACTGCCTTATTTTGGGGACTGTAGGAGAAGTCATGAAGCAAGTGAGTGTCATTTTTCTCCCAGATATTGGGGCAGAAACTGGGATTCCCTAAAGCCATGCTTGCCACAAAGATCTACATTTCATTTGCAAAATGATGGTAGGTAGGAATAATAAAGATGTAAATTTGATGTAAAAGATTTGATATAAAAAGATGAGTTTGATGTCCAGAATTTGATGTAAATTTTTGCTTGCTCTCAAACTTTTCTATTCCTAGACATTTTTATCAATAATGGCTGTTTGGGTTACTTTGACATCTCTTTAAAATGCAAAAAAATCCCTCTATACTGAGAATGAGCACCATGTAATATATATACATACATATATGTATACACATGTATATATATGTACATATATATATATATATATGTACATGCTGAGTAGAGCTGCTCATTTGGCTTAAGAAAGGCTCCCTTGTGAGTTCATTTTTATTATTTAAATGAGTTGTGAGTGCATACCTCCGTCCCTCACCTTAGGGACTAGAATGGAAAGGATCACAGCCATCAGGGCTCTGTCTTCTAAGAGGATGAGTGGAAACTAGTTGGGGTTGGGTAGTGGGAAAGAGCCGACATAAAATAGGCAGATTCCCAGTGGAGACCCCAGCTTCACCTCGTGGTTGGAGTGTGCTGAAGTGGTGAAGGGCCCTTTCTAGCTAGAGCTGGAGAAAATGTTAGAAGCCAGAGGGAGAATAAAGCCTGCAAAGTTATCTTAAAGCCAAAAGAAGGAGGAGATGGATGTTTGGAAGGTCTCTGCCTTTCTGACCCATGGGGGCCTCTACTTGCAAAGAGACAGATCGTATAGGTTGAAACACTGATAATCCCAGCACACTCACTGGATATCTTAGGCCAAAGTCTATCCTTCCCTGGGGTTTCTGCAAAACTAGCTATGAAAAGTAGTCCAGAAAGCTCTTGGAATATTATGGACTCTCATCCCATTTTATTGCAATATGAATCCGAGGCCCCTGTGCTGGCAAACTGGAGTTTTCTTAAAGCTCTTAGCTGTCCTTTTTATTACTGTCCGTGTCCTCATACTGATTAGAAAGGAATACAACTCTGAAAACACAATGGGTCTCTGAGCTAGTTTCTTAGAATAATTAAATAAGTATTTAATTATTTATTTAATCTCTTCTTGGAGACAGAAGGAGAGAGAAATCAGGGACCCTGTATGTTTTAATAATAACACATTGTAACTTGCTTAACGTACAAAGTTGTGAGCAGCTGGAGGCTGATCACTGAATGGTGTCTCCTCACCACTGCATTTTTTAAAGGCAATTGGTTTATATATATATATATATAAATTTGGCAAAATTAGTGAAAGTGATTTAGCCTTTCTATACATTTTATGCATGCATAAGTCACACAACTTTGCCAAATTTATATATATATATATATATATATATATATATATATATCCAATTGCCTTTAAAAAATGCTTGTGTATACAGTGATTTGATAGATAAGAGAAGGCTGGGCAACAATAGTAAAAAAAAAAAAAAAACAGCAAGAAGTGGTGTGGACTTGAATTTAAAAATTGCTTTGGCTTCTCTAAAATACAAGAAATAGAATACTCATGAAAAAATATTCTCATTCCAAATCTACTTATTAAAAAAAATTAGACAAAAATTCCTTTGAAATTCCTATATCATGTATTATGGCTTTTACTTGCTGTCTTAGGCTAACAAATATCTGACATGATCCACTAGCTAAACTCTTAGTCCCTGGACTTCCTGATCTTGGAATTCTCTTCCATCCCTTCAGTCTGCAGGCTGCAGTGGTGAGCAGTAGATGCCATTCAGTGATCAGCCTCCAACTGCTCCCAGAAAGCCTTCTTCCCCTGCTGCTAAGCAAGAGCACACTCCTTGACAGCAATGCTTGATTTCAGCTCTTTCAATCTAATGAGGAGTGCTAGATTGGTGGATTTAACACAGAAAAATTTACAGGCAAAAATAAAAATTTTAAAAATATTTGGAACACTCAGATTTGTTGGTATGGGAGGGTGATTACTGTTCATTATAGAATATTTCAAGGAGCAAATATTTCCAAAGTTGACCAGAATAACTGTCTGATCTAATAACGGTTTTAGGATTTTTAATTATTTATTTATTTTTAAATTGAAGTATAATTGATTTTACAATGTTGTGTTAGTTTCAAGTGTACAGGTGTGTGTATATATATGTACATATGTACATATATATTTTCTTTCAGATTTTTTCCTTTATAGATAATTGTAAGATATTGAGTATAGTTCCCTGTGCTATACAGTAGGACCTTGCTATTTGTCTGTTTTATATACAGTAGTGTGTATCTGTTAATCCAAAACTCCTAATTTATCCTTGCCCTTATGTTCGTGCAAATTCTTAATACAGAAAAAGTAATCATCATATTAAGAAATTATGCTTAAAGTAACTTGGGAAATATAACTCCGTTGGCTCTTTCTGTGAAATGACAGTTCACAATTGTTGGATTAAGTCTCGTTGGTCGGAAGTCACCCTCTGGTCTTTGTTTACTTTCCCTTCCTGGAGACTTTTATTCGTCCCCATGATCTGTCCGTTAGTTAGGCTAGGTGGCACTGCAGTAAAAAGCCACAGCTTTTACAGCCGCTAATGAGCCCTCACACCCCATGTAGCAGCCCTGCTGTCTTTCCCATGTTAATTTAACTCTGGGGCCAGGCTGATGAAGCGGTCACTACATGGACATCACCAGTTCTTTGGAAGAGGGGAAGAGAAGGGTGTGAATCAGTAGACTTTTACAGTTTTTTAATGGGAGTGACACATAACTCATCTCTCACTTTCCCTGGTGAGCTGCATGGTCAAGCCTGGTTGTAAAGGGTGGAGAGGGATATGCTCCTCTGGGAAGGGAGGCAGCTAATAGTGAGCAATAAAGCATCACTTCCCACCGTGGCTCCCACTGCCCCATGCTTGAGTCTCAGCGGCCACATCTCAGCTTTGTCCTCCTAAGACCTGACCTCACCTCTGTGGCTTATGGGTCACTCACTTGGGTGGGTTGGCAGCACTTCTGTTTTGCAGGTTCAAAAAAAAAAAAAAAAAGCCTAACTGACCATCCCCTCCAACTTTCTCTCCCTGCTGTCTTTCCTAGCCCTGCAGCCTGTAGATCTGAAACCTTCCGGCTGCTGTAGCCTCTGCCTCCTGCCTCAGTCTGTGTGTCTTCTTAGTGGCCGGAACGCACTCCCCTCACGTTCCGAGGAAGCATTTTTCACCCTTGCAAGCGTGATTTCTCCCCATGTCCTGGCCTCATGGATCTCTGTTTTTACTCTTACACTTGCCTTCAAGTCAAAGTGTTAATCACTCAGTCGTGTCCGACTCTCCCCACGGACTGCAGCCCACCAGACTCCTCTGTCCATGGGATTCTCCAGGCAAGAATACTGGAGTGGGTGGCCATTGCCTTCTCCGTGGAATCTTCTCAACCCAGGGATTGAACCTGGGTCTCCCACATTGGACGGCGGCTTCTTTACTATCTGAGCCACCAGGGAAGCCCCTACAGTTGCCTTAGTCTCCGTGAAAATCCAACGGCCTCCATCCGGGGCCCTGACAGCCACACCCTTCACCCCGCACCCATTTACAGGAGCCAGCGTAAGTCCGAGCACTCACCCACTCAGAAACCTTCAGGGAGCCTGTATGCTGGACCTCATGGTCCCCCGTGGTTTGACCGCAACCTACCTTTTCAAACGTTTTTTCGGTTATTTCCCTGCAATATTCTTCTCTAGAGACCGATCCCCCTGAGCCTTTGTATCTAATACTGTGCTTCTAAATTTCTCCCTGAAAAGTGGGTCACTTTTCTCTTCTTCTTACTGCCTGTGAAGTCCCATAAGAATCCATACCTCCCTGGCTCCCCTATCCTATTCTTGCTCAAATATAATTTCCATGTCTTGCCTCTTTCTGTTGTCAGATGACATGCGCATTTAGAAGACACACTTGCCCAGTCCTTTTACTTATACTTTCTTCTTTGCAGAGCACTTTTATATAACAGATAGCTTGAAAACTTGAAGCAATCAGTTTTTCTCTTTTGTTCTTGAATTAAAGCAAATCTTTGGACGTTATTAGTGAATATCTGATTCCATGAAAGAACAATGATTCTCATTCATCCAAGGAATTATAAGATATTGCTCAGAGAATTTCGGAGTTGCAGGTTTTCATAATGGTCAAGTCTCACCCCTAAAGTTTGCTTCCTGTTTTTTTTTTCCTTTTGAGATTCTTCAGTTACACAAGTAAAGAAGATTTGACATTTCTACTGTCCCTTCAGTGACTATCAATCAGGAGTTAATTAGTTGGTTGAGATTTTAGATTTATGTTAGCCATCTTGGCTTTCCAAGTGGCTCAGTGATAAAAGAACCCACCTGCCAATGCAGGAGGTACAGGAGACATGAGTTCAATCCCTGGGTTTGGAAGATCCCCTGGAGGAGGGCATGGCAACCCCCTCCAGTATTCTTGCCCGGAGAATCCCATGGACCGAGGAGCCTGGCGGGCTACAGTCCATGGGGTTGTAGAATCGCATACGACTGAAGTGACTGAGCCCAGCATACAGCACTTAGCACATCTACTTGGTACAATCTGAGAACCTCTCTCCCTGGTTCTATCACATAATTCTTTCAAGTTTCAGAAAATTGCAAATATTTTCATTAGGTAAAGCTACTTTGTTACAAGTTAAATTTGCCCTTTTCACTCTTACAATTCAATCTTCTTTGTATCAATTTCCTCTGGTCTGTCTTTTAGGAAATCCAAAATTATCATCCAGGATGTTTTACTCACCTGACTCAAAGGTCCCAAGAGTGAAATACTTTTGAATCTATTATTGAAAATGTCTGTGAATGCAAAGGAGTGTTTATTTACTCTGAACTAGTAATTGATTCCATGTATTTATTGGAATTCAAATTACTTACACTTAGAATGTTGAATACTTTTCTAATGATAAAGAAGATGTTTGATGTAAAATGCTAGCCAATGACTATAAATAAATACATTAGGAAACAAAACCTCTATGGGAATGTCAGTCAATTTTATTAGGTCACATAGTCTGGAGTGTCTCCTCTGAGCATGACCCTCTCAAGCCTGCTGTTTACATCAGGCCTAGTGGCAGACAGAGTCAGGCACATGCTGTTTTTGCCTTTCCATTTAGGTTGAATCTAAATCACAAGAAGGAAATGGCACCCCATTCCAGTACTCTTGCCTGGAGAATCCCATGGATGGAGGAGCCTGGTAGGCTACAGTCCATGGGGTCACAAAGAGCTGGACATGACTGAGTGACTTCACTCACTCACTCAAATCATGAGAATGGTGACCTGGAAATAAAAGTGGTAGCTGAGTAGTCTGTAAGGAAAAGCCAGTCTGGTGTCACTTAGAAAAGAGACAGTTTTCAGCAAGGACGAGTGGGACTCAGCTTTGTTTCTGTTTTCATAAGGACGACGGGAAGAGTTTGCCTTTCTTGACAAAGGCTTCAGACAAAGGTCCCAAATGTTGAAAGTTATAGCAGAATACAGGCTGGGCTTGACGTCAGAAAGCCATGCATTTGAGAAACTGTGTTATGCCTTTCTACATACAGTACAGTATGGAATACATTAGATGGTATTTTATTATGTAAATGTGTTATACACATATTTGCCAATATGCAAGATTCTGTCTTTATTACATGTTCCTGAAACACCCCACTGCACCAGGCCTTCATTATTAGCATTGCATATTTTCCTTCAGAAGAGAGACACAAGCTTCTGTGGCTTAGGAACCCATAGCTCTGTTGACGTTTCAGAGGCAATACGCAGTCATTTGTAAGCGGACACACTCCTATCGGCACTTGGCTCTAGTGGAGTGGTGCACACACGCCCCTCTTGGCGGAGTGGACACTGTGCTAGCTCCCGGGCTCTTTCTTTTCTGGCCCATTCTCCCAAACAAAGACGCCCTGGGACCATCGCCGCTACGCTAAACCACCCCTTTGCAAGCATCTTGGCGAGGAGTTGAAGTACCATCGTGACAACACTGATGCCTTACTTGTTTTTTCTTTTCTTAGCCCTGGCTCATGACATGCTTCAGATTGGTCAAGGAAAGAGACTTTATCGAGTGTTCCCTGATCAAGATGCGTGATAAGTACCAGCAGAGTGTACTAGGAGCAGATTTCTAGCGAGATTAAAACAGAGAAGGGGAATTCAGAAAGGAAACACACACACACACACACACACACTCCTGATGCTTATTTGAATACTGTGGTCCTGGGATCCTCGTGTGTGAACCAGTGATGACAGATTCTACATTAAAGGTGGCATGGAAATCACAAATAATATTCTAGTCTGTCCCTTCTGTGCCTGAGGAAATCACGATGAATGGTATTTTGCTGATAAAAGCTTTGACCCAGATGCATTACAGAAACCCACTCCTGGAATCAGAGTATTTCACAAAAAATTCCTCATCTGGACAGGAACATGTTGTCTTCCCAAACATAATGAGTGAGTGGAGCTGTGTGTACCTGATTCTCTGAAGGACCTGCCGTCTGTCTGTGGTCAGGGGCTGGGGTATGAGTGCCTGATGGGGGGGATTAAGACTAAATTGACAAGATAGACATAATTTATGTTATGTTTCAAAGAAACAGGGTGCCTGACTTCTTGTGTGTGAGTGTGTGTGTCTTTCCACACTGCATGTGACTGTCTTTCTTTAGGAGAAATAGCAAAACTATAAAACAAATAGAAAGCTGAACACCTATCTTTTAACAGCACCTATGAAATACCAGACATCTGGATGAATTTTACAAACTAAATTAAAACTCCCAGTGGCTTTATCTACAGCTGTCAGACTTCTGGAAACATCTGTGTCTACATGTGCACGTGTGTGTGGTTTTTAAATTAATGGAGGGATTTTTTCCCCCCTATTTTTATGTTTTTATTAGGAATTGAGTGGACATAAGCTTTCATAAGCACTTTCCAGGGGGTGCAGTGGTAAAGAATCCACCTGCCAATGCAGGAGATGCAGAAGTGGGTACTATCTCTGGGTCAGGAAGATCCCCTGGAGGAGGAATTGGCTACCCACTCCAGTATTCTTGCTTGGAAGATTCAAAGGACAGAGGAGCTTGGCGGGCTACAGTCCATGGGGTCACCAAGGAGTAGGACATGACTAAGTGACTAAGCATACCTCACATCACACAGAGCTTATATAATGATAAAATATTTCAACGGCAAAATAATGATTCTTAATGTAGACTCTTAACTATAACAGAAAAGTTCAACAGTGATCAAACATGACAGAACGTGAAATGAGCACATGTGAAAATCACGTGAACCATCACAGAACTTTGTCTCCAAAGTGGGAAAGTGAAGGGTTGGATATCTACTAGCAAGGGACATGAAACAAATGTGAAACAAAACATGTTCACAGCAGCTTTCTTACAGGCAAGAGACATAAAGCTTCTATTGAATTCTTAGTAAAACACAAACTGAAACAGATATTTAAATTACAAATTATACTTGCATTTATGTTCTATGAATTCCAAACTCTTAAACACAGACACTTACTCCTTGGAAGGAAAGTTATGACCAACCTAGATAACCTCTGCATATTCAAAAGCAGAGACATTACTTTGCCAACAAAGGTCCATCTAGTCAAGGCTATGGTTTTTCCATTGGTCATGTATGGATGCGAGAGTTGGACTGTGAAAAAGGCTGAGCACCGAAGAATTGATACTTTTGAACTGTGGTGTTGGAGAAGACTCTTGAGAGTCCCTTGGACTGCAAGGAGATCCAACCAGTCCATTCTGAAGGAGATCAGCCCTGGGATTTCTTTGGAAGGAATGATGCTAAAGCTGAAACTCCAGTACTTTGGCCACCTCATGCGAAGAGTTGACTCATTGGAAAAGACTCTGATTCTGGGAGGGATTGGGGGCAGGAGGAAAAGGGGACGACAGAGGATGAGATGGCTGGATGGCATCACTGAGTTGATGGACGTGAGTCTGAGTGAACTCCAGGAGTTGGTGATGGACAGGGAGGCCTGGCGTGCTCCGATTCATGGGGTTGCAAAGAGTCGGACACGACTGAATGAATGAACCGAAACACAGCATCAGATCTTTTTTCTTTTTAGACTGTGCTGTGTGTTAGCTGTGGCACATCAGTCTCTAGTTGCAGGCTTCGTTGCTTTGCAGCTTGTGGAATCTTAGTTCCGGGACCAGGAATCAAACCTTCATCCTCTACATTGCAAGGTGTATTCTTAACCACTGGAACACCAGGGAGGTCGTACATCAGGAAATTTTATGATCTGTCCCTTGCCTCCTGTTGCTCTAAGTCCTTCTCACTTCTCCTGAACTCTAGCCCAACAAAATCATTTGAGGACCCCAGGCAAGGCCTCCACATTCTGGGGCTTGTAGAGGTGCTCCTTGTACTTCACTCCTCCCCACGTGTCACCATGCACAGAGGACGCCCGTGTTACACGCTGATCATACGTGCATGGACAGACACAAACCTGGGCAGAAGATCCGGGCTTCTGTGTCAGCCCTGTCCCAGCACCTACGGAAACTGGATCTTCCTACTTGTCAATCCCACCAAAATGTTACCTGCTTGGTGGACCATACGCCTATATCCCATATGTCTTTATTCAGCCACTGAGAGTTTTACATTAAAACTGTCAATAAACAGGGCCTTCCATGGTGGTCCAGTGACTTATGACTCTGTGCCCCCAGTGCCGGAGGCCTGGGTTTGACCCCGGTCAGGGAACTGGATCCCACATGCTGCAACTAAGACACGGGGCAGCCAAATATACGTGTACATATGTGATTAAAAATAAAACTGTCCATAAGCAGCGAGGCACTCCTTTTCATTTCAGCAGCATCATCCTAGGAATTCTTTTAACAGTCAAAGCTAACACACTCCCAAAATGTCTAGTAACCATTTCCATGCCTAGAGTCAGTACATTTTACTAATTGAACTCTATTACTTGTACTTTACAATGCAAATCAAAGATATTAGCCAGTGTAGCTCAGAATTTGAATGCACAACCCTTGAGTTGAACGTTTCTCAGAGACAGCACGAAATTAAGTTGCTGTTTTAATTATCATAATTGCATTCAGAGTCATCCCTAAATTTCCCTGCTACTTCAGTTTCTCATGAGAATTAAGAACATTTTTAAAAGCTCTATTGAGTTAGATTGACGCTGCACTAACTAAGTTGTGTCCCTGGTATCAGGTTAAATTTGAGGGCAGGGGGCGTGTTTAACTGCGTAGGGTGGAGTCTGGGCCCTGCAGCCAGCGCCCAGTGTTCACTTTGCTTCAGTTGTGACTCAGTCTGTAGACAGCTTTGCCAGTAGTTTGCACTTACGTGACTGCTCGAGTCAGTCACCCCCAGATTATACCATTTGGAGTCTGGCCAAACTCCAGCGTGAAGGTCAAGATGCTCTTAGAAGTGGAGGCTTCTAAGAGATGATGAAGTTAAGGGCCAAAGCTCTTGGTTATTCTCCATTTTTTAATGAAACCATGCTGTAATTTTTATTACTTTGTCATATAGAAAAAGCTTCATGTATATTGAAAAGAAGCATCTTTGATTCCTCTATGTAAACTTTACATTAGTTCATTCAGAAGCTGCATGTGAAACCATCTCAACATTGAATGTTCTGTGTTTATTGATTTTGTAATGCTAGACAACATAGGATTTTCTGCAAGATCAAAGATATCAGAAGTCTGCCTTCAGTGGAAGGGATTGGAGTCTGGTAGGATATGTATTCAGTTCAGTTCAGTTCAGTCACTCAGTCGTGTCCGACTCTGTGTGACCCCATGGACTGCAGCACGCCAGGCCTCCCTGTCCATCACCAACTCCCGGAGCTTGCTGACACTCACGTCCATCGAGTTGGTGATGCCATCCAACCATCTCATCCTCTGTTGTCGCCTTCTCTTCCTGCCTTCAATCTTTCCCACCATCAGGGTCTTTTCAAATGAGTCAGTTCTTGGCATCAGGTGGCTAAAGTATTGGAGTTTCAGCTTCAGCATCAGTCCTTCCAATGAATATTCAGGATTGATTTCCTTTAGGATTGTCTTGTTGGATCTCCTTGCAGTCCAAGGGACTCTTTGCAGTCCAAGGATATGTATTCTAGAAATTTTCACTTTGGAAAAGTTCTTTAATTATTTCAGTCAACTAAGGCGATATTTAGTGCAGTAATTTTGGTAATTGAAAATCCAGTCACTTAAGAAAGAATTGATTCAGGGTCCATAAATGCAAGGTTTTTCCTGTGTTACTAAGACATTTTAGATCAGCATACAATGATATTTAAAAATAAAGTAATGTGGTCTAAAGTTTACGGTCATAAATAGCTTGCTCTATAAAGTTGGCAATTTCCTAAACAGGAGAAACAGTGTAGCTTTTATTTATATAGCTTTTAAAATTTTAATATGTCATCATATAAATTTGTAAGTTATTGACATCCCCATAATAAGGAATTTACAGAAGACTGTATCAGAAATTAGACAGAAATCATATTTACCTACCCATTAGTAGAAACATTTCATAAATCTCTAATTTGCCAGATATTTGGGAAAGCATGTTAGTGATGTTGTACTTGTCTTTTAGTCATTACCAGGTTCTAGTATGTGTTAGCTTTTGTGGCCTAGGAAGGATCATCAAATAATCATCACCCTGAAAGGTGAATTGATATTAGAAAGAGTTTTGAAACAGTAGGTAAAAACCAATTTCTTACTTCACAGTAATCCAAGCTTCTAACCAGAGTATGTCTTTGTGCTAAAAAACCACCAGTCTAATAACTGGTTGGAGTATCTGCAGGATAATTTACTTGTCATGGCTGCAAATTCATTGAGTAGTTCTGTCCAGTAATAGTCTCTGTATTCAAAAGGGTGAAGGTGACATCTTCTATCAAACTTGCAATTATCAGGGGAGGGTAGGACAGTTTTTTTGAGTTGCATCTTGTGGAAATTAATTTTTTTTTTGCAATGCTAAAAGGAATGAAGGAAAGAAACCAAATGAGACTTCATAGACAAAGTAATTTTTTTTTTTCAGGTAGAACACATTTAGAATTATAAAGAAAGCTTGTTCAGTATGTGGGAACTTTGTCATCAGATTGATTTAATTTAGATGTTGGTTTTTCAGAATATTTTATTTTACTTAAAAACCTGAGAAAGTCTTTGTTTTGTCTTCATCAAAATTCCACCCAATGTAAACTTCTGCACATTTGGGAACTGCAGTTTTATCAGCTGTCTTCTTATTCCAGAAAGAAAAATAAAGCAAGTATAATAATGTGCCCTACACCCTGGGTAGTTTTTTTCCTGCAACACTGGTGAATTTGGCTTTTTTAAAAAGATACTTACACAGATGAATGTTTAAAGAGACAATCTTTATTAAGTGTGCACCTCTATCCCAGCTCCTGTTAGAGAAGCAGTTTTTCTGTTAGCTGGGTTAAAGGCTTAACCCTTCATGACTTTGGTAATAAAAATATTGTTGAAGTTTAAAAGAAACAACAACAAAACTTGATGTCATTTATCATCAGTACAGTTGTGAACTTCCAAAGATGAGAATGTATTATGAACCTATCACAGTACTATACAGCCGATTGGGTTAGCTGGGTATCTAGGCTAACTTTGGGCTTCCACGGTGGCTCAGACTGTAAAGAGTCAGCCTGCAGTGCAGGAGACCTGAGTTCAATCTCTGGGTTGGGAAGATCCCCTGGAGGAAGAAATGGCAACCCACTCCAGTAATTCTTGCCTGGAGAATCCCATGGACAGAGGAGCCTGGCAGGCTACAGTCCATGGGGTCACAGAGTCAGACACAACGGAGCCACCAATCACAGCACACAGCACAGGTGAGCTTGTTGGAAAAGTTGAAGTGAAAGTCACTCAGTCGTGTCTGACTCTTTGTGACCCCATGGACTATACAGTCCATGGGATTCTCCAGGCCAGAATACTGAAGTGGGTAGCCTTTGCCTTATACGGGGGTCTTCCCAACCCAGGCATTGAACTCAGGTCTCCTGAATTGAGGGCGGATTCTTTACCAGCTGAGCCAGCTTTGTTGGACTTACAACCAAATTGGACTTTTGTGTAGGCTCTCAGAGCGGAGCTTGTTCGTATGTAGGGGACTCGCTGTATCTCCCATGGTATTGGGTATATTGCTTGTAATAGTATCAGTACTATGTTGTAAGACTTCTCATGATCCCGAGGTTAAGCAGCCAGTTCTTGCTTGGGTGGAGGTGTGAGGGGAGGTCTCCTGTGTTCTTACCGTCAAATGGTGGCTTGTGGTGAGCTGTTCCCAGACCTGCTTCACCCCCAGGTCAGGCTGTCAGTGATGCCACCTTTGGTTGGAGCCTCGGAGGGGGGGGCGGGGCGGGTGGCTGTCTGCTGGAGGTCCTACCGGGGGCCTTCACATGTTCTGAGCACCTCGCACACAGCATCTTCGTTTCAGAAAGACAGCCAGGCTGAAGTTCTGGTTGCTTTTATGACCCAGCCTCTGAGTTCCCGAATCCCTTCACTGAACTTACTCCATTGCACAGGGGAGGCCCAGTGACGGCAGAGGCTCGGCGTCAGCAGGTTGTCTGGGATGGGAGTTCTTGCTCAGGCCGTCTTTTAAAAGGACACCGCCACAGTGGTGTTTTAATCTAGCCCGTCCCACTCTGCACTATTTGAACAGCAGCCTAAGAAGAGGCAGGACAGGGTGTGGAGATCAAGGGAGAGGTTGGGGCTGTAGTACGAAGAACACTTGAATCATGGAGACGATAGCAAGAAGGAGTGAAACCTAAGTTGTAGAAGCTCAAAGCACCAGAGCCATGTGTTGGCATCAAAGAATTTTAGGGATGTACCTAAAAGATGAATGCTTAGCTTCCTGATTTCAGAGGAAGCTGTGGCTCCAGCCCAGACCTCCAGGGCAGGGCCTCAGGAAGAGGCTTCCATGACTGGAAGAGGGAGATGCCCTTGACTTGGAGGTCACAGCCCATCCTGACTGGGAGCTCCGTGGCCGCATGGCCGTCTGGAAGCTGTTGCAAGCCCAGGACAGCCCGTGGAATAGAGTGGGACAGACAGATGGACGTGTTCACCTCGGTGGGAAGGGAGAACCAGGTTTAGATGGTGAAGCTGAATCCTGGCAGGTGTCCTCAAAGCAAAAATCTCACACAAACGACCTCGTCAGCTGGTTGCTTTGACATCACGATTCCAAAAATAAATGCAACGGCTCATCTGGGAAGTTCAAGAAGGAGGCAAGGATTCAGACTCCGTCCCACGTTCTCTTTCTGTGCTCAGTCAGCCGCTGTCTGCGTCAGGGCCCCTAGAGGAGCCCTGTGAACCTCACCTTGGTATCGAGCCCTGGGACTCCTGTCGGGCCATTTTACGGCTCCTCCCCGCTCCAGGCCGCCTCTGTCCGCGGACCATGTCTGCCTAGCTTTTGCTCTGTTGATTTAATAGACCCAGGAAAAGCTGATAATGCAAGCACGGAAGTTCTGAGTGGCAAGTCTCCAGTTTCATCTCCATCCTTCCTCTGGGGCTCCTTGGACCCTGTGGACTCTAGGTTCTGCTCCATTCCAGCCGCTTTAAGTGTAGAGCCTATTGAAATACATTTCTCAAGTGTGTGTGTGTGTGTGTGTGTGTGTGTGTGTGTGAGAGAGAGAGAGAGAGAGAGCCACTGTCCCTCTATGAGCTGCAAGAAAAAAAACTTGCCTTATTATTTAGCAGGTTTTAACAGGTTTCAGTCCATTAAAAGCAAAAGAGAGCATTAAATCGCATTCTTCAGCTTCTAACCAGGGAGCTTTCATCGGTTTATTAATAGTCTCTAACTGCAAGTGTGTCTGTTCACGGTGGGGCTGGGCCCACTCTAGCGGCAACAGTCCTCTGGGACCACAAATCCAATTCCAGGTTCTACCTCCAGGTAATGCTTTTGGGCTGCTTTGGAGAGATTAAACAAATAAATGGCACTGCTTTCCTTCCAGAGAGCTGAAGCGGACTGGATTTATTTATGCTCTAAAAACCCCGGCCTCAGAAAACAGCCAGAACTGAAGGAACAGATGGCCCTGCGGGCACACGGCTCTTCCACGGCAGGCTCCTCACTGTCACTCCTGTTTCTAAGAGGCTGTGATGCTGGATGGACAGAAGAGTGAGAATCGGAAAAATGGAAAGGATACATATGAACTGCAGCCACGAAATGAAAAGACGCTCGCACCTGGGAAGGAAAGCTATGATCAACCTAGATAGCGTATTAAAAAGCAGAGACATCACTTTGCTGACAAAGGTCCATCTAGTCAAGCTATGGTTTTTCCAGTAGTCATGTAGAGATGCGAAACATGGACCATATAAAAGGCTGAGTGCCCAAGAATTGATGTGTTCAAACTGTGGTGCTGGAGAAGACACTTGGGATTCCCTTGGACAACAAGGAAGTCAAACCAGTCAGTCCTAAAGGCAATCCACCCTGAATATTCATTGGAAACACTGATGCTGAAGCATCAATACTTTGCCCCCTGATGTGAAGAGCTGATTCATTGGAAAAGACCCTGATGCTAGGAAAAATTGAAGGCAAGAGGAGAAGGGGGTGACACAGGATGAGATGGTTGGACAGCATCATGGACTCAATGGACGCTGAGTTTGAGCAAACTCCAGGAGATTTTGAAGGACAGAGGAGCCTGGCATGCTGTGGTCCATGGGGTCACAAAGAGTCAGACACGACTTAGTGACTGAACAACAAGATGCACTAGAACAAGGCTGGGAGCTTTGCCTTGATGGGATAGGGCAGAAGATTCTGCTCTAAACAGGCGGCACACGCAGGCAGGAGAGAAGCGCCGTCAGCATTGGCTTCCTGTGCTGGTGGGGCTCCTCCTTTGTCACAATGAGCTGTGTTTCCCTTTTTGCCTTGACTGCTGGAAAGATTAGAACAAATCTGATGAACAACTGTAATCTTCCTGAAGTTAACAGAGGGGACGAGGAAGTGATCGATTAACCACAAGAAGAGAGACATAAAATCTTAAAGACATAAAATCATAAAATTGTAGAAGAATGAAAACAGCCTTGTTCTGTGAGGCATGAAGGTACACGAGCGGGCTACTTGGTGAAAAATACAGAAGAGCTCAGTGGGCTCAGTTTTGGGGACTCTCCATCACAGTTGTCAATAACATGTTTCTTGTGCCATTTTGTCTATTGTCTGCCACCTCCCACGGAAGGGATATTCCTTACCAGCGGGAATAAGTCTCGTCTTGTTCAAAGCTACTTTCCTTATATAGTCTTGGCTCATTGAGAAAACACAGTGTAAATAAATAGCCATCCAATGAATGAATGGAGGAATTAATGAACAGACAAAGGACTTTCTACCAAAGAGCATTCCTGATGTTTCACTGACTGTGAAGGAATTCTGCTACAGGCCATGTGACTAGCTGTTAGGAATGTTCTGGATCAAGCTTTGTGTTGTGGTTCTACTAGACATGAACAGTATTTCAGTGCCCAGACTCTCTGATGTTTATCTCTCTACTTTCAAGCCTTCATGAGAGTTCAAAGCCTTTTGCTTTTTACTCCTCAGCTGATAGGAAATCCAGTCAAGATATTTGTTGTTGCAAAACCACAGAGGACTATTGCATGCATTCTTTAGCCCTACCTGTGTGTGAGGACATTTATCATCTTTTGATAGCATGTCATCATCTTCAGAGAAATGGGCAGCCTGTACTTTATAATTGGGATGGGAGGCTGGGGCGTGACTGATGGGAGCCTTTATCAGGCATCGTCATCAACCAGGTGTCTCTGAAAAGTGTGTGTTCGAAAGGCAGTGCTCACATTAATGACACTTGGGTCCATTTCTCCTCATGCAGCTGTAAAATAATGCATCTGTACCTGTAAATTAACAAAACCTCATCTCAGGTTTGGAGAAGGCAGTGGCACCCCACTCCAGTACTCTTGCCTGGAAAATCCCATGGATGGAGGAGCCTGGTGGGCTGCAGTCCATGGGATCGCTGAGGGTTGGACACGACTGAGCAGCTTCACTTTCACTTTTCACTTCCATACATTGAAGGAGGAAATGGCAACCCACTCCAGTGTTCTTGCCTGGAGAATCCCAGGGATGGGGGAGCCTGGTGGGCTGCCATCTATGGGGTCGCACAGAGTCGGACATGACTAAAGGGACTTAGCAGCAGCAGCATCTCAGGTTGGGTGCTCATATACATGCATAGCCAAAGTCTGATCACCAGTCAGATTAGCCTCATTATTCAGCGAGTATCCCTTCTACTCAGCAGTCACTGACTAGATTTGTGACTCTCTAGATAAAGTCTTTTAATCTCTCTGCTAAGTCGGTTTCCAGAGAGGACAGTTTCTGTATTGGCAGCTATGAAAGTCAGCAGTCACTCAGCACCTAACACAGGATACTGTGTTGGGTTGGTGTTTTGGAACCTAAGAAAATTCTCTGCCATCAAGGAGACTTCAGTCTGGGTTAGTGGATAAAACCAAAGTGGAAATGCTATGATGCGTGCCCAAGGCTCCAGACAAAAAGAGGGTGATACAGACATGTGCTCAAAGGAGTGAAGGCCAGGGGTGGACAGGGAAGGTAGGTGGCACTGGGAAGCAGGCTCTAGGCTTCCAAGCTCTACTGTACCATTTAGTTTTCTTCACCTGCCAAATAGTAAGTTGTAGTGAAGATGATCAGTGATGCAGTTAAGATGCCTGTCATAATTCCAGGCACATCTTGAAAGGGAAAGTTTCTCAGTCATGTCTGACTCTTTGCGACCTCATGGACTATACAGCCCATGGAATTCTCCAGGCCAGAATACTGGAGTGGGTAGCCTTTCCTGTCTCCATGGGATCTTCCCAAGCCAGGCTTTGAACCCAGGTTTCCTGCATTGCAGGTGGATTCTTTATCAGCTGAGCCACCAGGGAAGCCCAAGAATACTGGGGTGGGTAGCCTATCTCTTCTCCACGGGATCTTCCTGGCCCAGGAATCGAACCGGGGTCTCCTGCATTGCAGGCAGATTCTTTACCAACTGAGCTATCAGGCATGTCATAGTTACTTTGAAATGGTAGAAAGTTTACTACGGTTACTATTCTCTGTTGTAATTATTATCATTATTATGTTGTACCCACTCCTCTGTGAGTCTCACAAATGGGAAAAAAAAAATGGGAAGGGCTATTAAAAGGAAATCTCCTGGAGGACGCTGAGGGCTGGCAGGATCAGAAATGATGGTTTAGCCAATGCAGTGCTGAAGCGTCCAAGCCTTTCCTGTGTCAGAAAGGCGAGTGTGCCGCGAGCTGGAGTTCAGGACAGTTTGTGCTCTTTCCTCGAGTCGGCTCCACCATTTAGTGCAGTTTTCCCTTCATGGTAACATGGGTATCTCTTTAATCCCATATTATGGTCTGGGTCCAGCTTTAGGAAATAAGGGGGTCTTGTAGATCAGGATCTGTGTTTTCAGAAGGATTCTCCCTGAGCCAGCTGCTCATGGCAAGACCCCAGCTCAGGAAGACCTACACGTGGGACAAGCCTGAGGAAATAATTGATTTAAACAGTTTCTGGTTCCAAATAAGAAGGAATAGGCATGTTCCATGCCATCTTCCTGCTAAGGACAACCGGAAACCCTGCACAAAATGCAGAGGACAGCCGTCGGGAGGCTGTGACTGGGCAGTAGGCGTGACCGAGGAGCTGAGGCCTGCCCGGCGGGGCGCTCCCTGGCCTTTGGTGATTGTTTCTTTTGTTGATGTCTGTTGCTTTCGCGCATGTTCGTGTGTTTCTTTTCCTTCTATAAATGCCAACCTACGAGCCACAGCAGCTGGCAACCTGGAACTGCAGTGGGTGCAGACCCAGTGCCAGAGGGACAGCCTCTCCTCGGAGCCTTCTTGTGGACCTGGAAGGTGGTAACCTTGTGGGATGGAGCCCTTTTGACAATACACATTCTACTCCAGGCGCACAGGGCAAGGAGCCAGGCCTCTAACTGCCCCATGCCCCCCCTCACTGGACCCTTCAGAACCCGGGGGGAAGAGCCCCGCTGACGGTCTCTGCCCGTCACTGAGGCAAGCCGACACAGTGCTCTTTCCATCAGGCCCTGCAGGTCTCACCCTGTGCAGACGGATCCTGAAACACTCTTCACCAGCTGCGGGATGTCACCTTTGTCAGTAGAGGGCGCAAGAGAGACATGGCCGGGGGAGGGATCTGGCCTGGCCTTCGGCCAGTCTCCTGCGGGGTGGACAGAACCACCACCTGCAGTCCACGCAGGCTGCAGCGTCTCCCAGCACACAGAAATGGCAGTTGTGTAGCTTTGGGTCTTCAGTTAGGTTTTCTCCATAAATAGCTTGCTCCGATGCCTTGAGGGCGGATTTCCAGTGAGTACCACCAGGGAGGCCCTGCAGCATCTTTGCAGCCTTTCACTGAGCCGTGGTCACACCCTCTCCAGCAAGGTCTGGAGCTTGGGCTTGGGGGGCTGGCGGCAGACTCTTCCTTAGACCAGGGACTCAGCTGTAGGGGTGGGGCTGCTCCTTAGATTTGCTGGTCCTGTGTTATTTAGAGATCTTGTTACTTCTTACTAGGCAATCATCATTAAGCAAGAGCTTAATAGTAAATTAATAGTAAATATTTCATGTTCAAAGTGCTGTGTAGTTTCTCTTATGATTGGACTCCGAGTGATAAAGACTGACACCAAATGCATGATCCATTAACACAAAAAAATGGATACGTTGGCTTTCATCAAAATTAAAACTTTTGTTCTGTGGCAGACGGTCCTCCATCTGGGAGAAAATAGTTTCAATTCATGCAGACCCTATATCCAGAATACACAAAGAACATGTTAAACTCAACAGTAAGAAGACAAACATCCCAATTAGACAATGGGCAGAAGGCTTGAGCAGATACTTCAATGAAGACTGCAGAGATGGTAAATCAGCACATGAGAAAATATTGAATACACTTAGCTATTTGATGTTCAGTGGCTCAGTTGTGTCCAGTCCTTCACAACCCCATGGACTGCAGCACACCAGGCTTCCAGGTCTTTCACTGTCTCTTGGAGTTTGCTCAGACTCATGCCCATCGAGTCAGTGGTGCCATCAACCAACTCATCCTCTGTCACCTTGTCTCCTCCTGCCTTCAGTCTTTCCCAGCATCATAGTCTGATGCTGTTTCCAATGAGACAGCTCTGCGCATCAGGTGGCCTAAGTATTGGAGCTTCAGCTTTAGCATCAGTGTTTCCAATGAATATTCAGGGCTTATTTCCTTTAGGATTGACTGGCTTGATCTTCTTGTCCAAGTGACTCTCAAGAGTCTTCAGCACCACAGTTTGAGAGCATCAATTCTTTGGCACTTAGCTTTCTTTGTGGTCCAACTCTCACATCTCTACATGACTACTGGAAAAACCATAGCTTTTATTATAAGGACCTTTGTCAGCAAAGTGATGTCTCTCCTCTTTAATGCAATGTCTAGGTTTGTCATAGTTTTTCTTCCAGAGATCAAGCATGTTTGAATTTCATGGCTGCAGTCAGTGTCTGCAGTGATATTGGAGCCCAAGGAAATAAAGTCTGTCACTGTTTCTATCTTTTCCCCATCTATTGGCCATGAAGTGATGGGAACGGGTGCCATGATCTTTTGAGTTTTAAGCCAGCTTTTTCCTTAGCTATTAAGGAAACACAAATTAAAACCATGGGAAGATATCACTGCACACTTACTAGAATGGCTACAATGAAATAAATAACAAAATTTATTTGTTAAATTTGTTAACTAATCCAACGTACTTAATGAAGATGCCAAGCAACAGAAATTCATTGCTGGGTGGAATGCAAACTGGCTCCACCGATGGGGAGAGGGCTTGGTGGTTTCCTACTCAGGTGAATGTACACTGGCCACTTGACCCAGCAGCCCTGTTCCTGTGTATTTAGCTCTCAGAACTGAGAACTTCTGTTCACAAGGAAAACTGGATATAAATCTCTATAGAAGATCTATTAACAACAACCCAATATCCTTCACTGGGCAAATGGATTAGCCAGCTATGGCACATGAGACAATGGAATGCAGCTCCACAATGAGAAGGAATAAATTATGAATGCCTCTGCAGCTCGGGTGGATATCAAGGACATTATCATCAATGAACAAACCCAACCTCAAAAGACTCCATACTTTACTATTCCGTGAATGTAGCATTCTCCAAATTAGACTCTGTAGTAGTTTTTAGGATTTAGAGCTGGAGAGAGTCTGTAACTGTAATGGGGGAACATGAGGAAGTCTCTTTGCAGTGATGTAACACTGTTTCCTGATCGTGATTGGTGGTTACCAGAATATATATGTGTGTGTGTGTGTGTGTGTGTGTATATATATATATGCGATAAAATTTTAAAGAAATGTACACTGAGAAAAAGGCCACCTGATCAACTGCTAAACTCTGAGTAAGGTCTCCAGTTTAGTTAACGTGCTTAGTCACTCGGTCATGGCCAACTCTTTGTCACCCCATGGACTGTAGTCCACCAGCCTCCACTGTCCATGGGGATTCTCCAGGCATGAATACTGGAGTGGGTTGCCATGCCCTCCTCCAGGAGTTTAGTTAACACTACAATTCAAAGTCAACTTTCTGATTTTGATACATTTGTTATTGTTGCTCAGTCGCTCAGATGTGTCCAACTCTGTCACCCCATGGACTGCAGCACACCAGGCTTCCTGGTCCTTCATTATCTCTCAGAGTTTGCTCAAACTCGTGTCCATTGAGTCTATGATGCCATCCAGCCATCTTGTCCTCTATCGCATTTGTTATGGTTGTCTAAAATGTTATCATATTATCCCTTGGGAGGAATATGGATGGACGATGAGGGAACTCTATACTATATTATCCCTTGGGAGGAATACGGATGGACGATGAGGGAACTCTCTCTATACTAATTCTGCAACTTCTCTGTTGGTCTGAAAATGTGTGAAAGTAAAAATGAAGCCAACAAGTGCTGACTTCAAGGCATTCTAAGGCAAAAGTTAGCTTCCCTGGTTCCCTGGGTTTGTGGCATTTGGTGGCACTGCTTATGCTGGACTGAAGTTTTTTTAGCTTTTTTAAAAATTGAAGTATAGTTGCTGTAGAATATTGTATGTTATAGGTGTACAGTGTAGTGGGTCACAAAATTTTAAAGGTTATACTCCGTTTACAGTTAATATAAAATATTGGCTATATTCCCTATGTTGTATAGTATATCCTTATAGCTTATTTTGGGCTTTCCCGCTGACTGGACAGTAAAGAACCTGCCTGCAAGGCAGGAGCCGCAAGAGACACGGGTTGGATCTCTGGATCGGGAAGATCCCCTGGAGGAGGGCATGGCAACCCACTCTAGTATTCTTGCCTGGAGAATCCCATGGACTGAGGAGGCTGGTGGGCTACAGTCCACAGCGTTTTAAAGAGTCAGACACGACTGAAGCAACTTAGCAGTAGCCTATTTTATACCTGATCGTTTATACCCCTCACTCCCCTACCCGCTCATCTTCCCTTCCCTCTCCCCACTCGTAGCCACTAGTTTGTTCTCTGTGTCCGTGAGTCTGCTTGTGTTGTGTTCATTCGTGTTTTGTTTATTTAGATTTCACGTATAAATGATCTCATACAGTGAACTTTAACTGGTCCTAGGCAAGGGTCCACAACCTTTTATATAAGAGATCAAATGGAAACATTTTAGAATTTGCAAGCCATGTGGTCCCTGTCATGGCTACCCAATTCTGCCATTGTCATGAAAGCAGGCGTAGGTAATATTGGGTTGGCCAAAGAGTTCATTAACCCAATACGTAAAAGAATGGTTGTGTCTGTGTTCCAATAAAACTTTATTTACCAAAGCAGACAGTAGACCAGAGGTAGACACTGACGGAAAGGATTGGGTGAGTGATGCAGTTAGTAGATGTCAACCATGGGATGGTCCCAGCCCATGGTCTCAGAAATAAATAAGTCCAGACTTAAAGAACCAATGGCTCCTGTCAAGCCATACTTAATGTGTTGCACTTAGTTTTGGTCTCCTTGCTTTCAAGCAAGTGTACGAAGCTTTTCAAAGCCAGAAGAAATCACACAGGATGGTGAAGGGCCTGGGAAGCACACCGTGGGAGGACTCAGAACAAGCAGGATAGGAGAAAGTGTTGAGAGTGAGAACGACGTCTGAACACTTCACTCTGCTGTTTGGAAAAGAGATTATGAGTTTATGACTTAAAACATTTATAGTTTTTATTAATTTATCCAACAACTATATATAGTAACACTTACTAGACTCATGTGCAGAGGCCCAAGAGATAGATAATACTTGACCCTTATCCACAGGGATACCAGACTCTCATTGGATTCCTGAAACTACAGATGGTATCAAATCCTGTAAATGCAATGTTTCTGCCTTATACATTCATATCTATGATGCTGCTGCTAAGTCACTTCAGTCGTGTCCGACTCTGTGTGACCCCATAGACAGCAGCCCACCAGGCTCCCCCGTCCCTGGGATTCTCCAGGCAAGAACACTGGAGTGGGTTGCCATTTCCTTCTCCAATGCATGAAAGTGAAAAGTGAAAGTGAAGTTGCTCAGTCATGCCCAACTCTTCATGACCCCATGGACTCCAGCCAACCAGGCTCCTCCATCCATGGGATTTTTCCAAGCAAGACTACTGGAGTGGGGTGCCATCGCCTTCTCCAATATCTGTGATAATGTTTAGTTTATAAATTAAGCAGGGACATGTGATAATTCTGTTTTCAGCAATCCCACTCCTGGATATATACCCAGAGAACACGATAGTTTAAAAAGATACATGCACCCCGATGTTCATAATAGCACTATTTACAATAGCCAAGACATGGAAGCAACCTAAATGTCCATAAACAGAGGAACAGATAAAGAAGTTGTGGTACATATATATGTAGTGGAATATTACTCAGCCATAAAGCATAATTAGATCAGGTCGTTTGTAGAGACGTGGATGGACCTAGAGGCTGTCATACAGAGTGAAGTCAGAAAGAAGAAAACAATTATTTTATATTAGCCTTGGAGAAGGAAATGGCAACCCACTCCAGTGTTCTTGCCTGGAGAATCCCAGGGACGAGGGCGCCTGGTGGGCTGCCATCTATGGGGTCGCACAGAGTCGGACACGACTGAAGCGACTTAGCAGCAGCAGCACATGTATGCGGAATCTGAAACAAACTGGTATATAAGTGATCCTATTTACAAAGTAGAAATAGAGACACACTTAGAGAACATTTGTAAGGATACCAAGGCGGGGTGGACTGATTTGGGACACTGGGGTTGACTCATATACACTGTTGATGAAAAAGTGAGATAGTACGTATAAAATAGGTAAGTGCTGAGAAGGCACTGTGTAGCTCAGGGAGCCCTGCGTAAAGCACTGTGCTGACCTGAAGGGTAAGAAAGCCCAAAAGGAGGGGGTACGTGTGTATGGGTGGCTGACTCATGTTGCTGTACAGTAGAAACTAACATAATATTGTAAAGCAAGCATACTCCAATAAAAATTTTAAAAGTTAGGCACATCAAGTGATTAACGACTAATAATAAAGTAGAACAATTATAATAATAGTGACAAATAGCAATGATAAACGTTGTGTCAATATTGTCTCTCTGAAAACATCTTATTGTGAAAGTTCCATGCCTTTTCCTCCCTCACGAGGCGCCCCTCACGCACTGTGCCATGACTTCTGCTGTTTGAAGCACAATAGCGAAAACTAGCAGGAGTTTCTTTTTCTTTCTTCCCAGTTTCATGGATAGAAGAATTTTTCTTATCTTAGACCTTAAGATTCTCAGGATAGAATTTCTTTCTTTTCTTAATAAATCCAGAACTTTCACCTCTTCACTTAAAGGAACCATCGTATTGCTTCTTGGTGTCATATCCAAATTCTAGCATCATTACTCCTGAGCTTTGGGGCTGTCACTAAGGAAAATATGGGTGACTTGACTGAACACAAACAGTGTAACACGTGACAGTCCGTCTGATAACTGAGAAGCTGCTAAGTGACTAACACCGGACAACTGAAACTTGTTCCCACTCTGGGATAGGCGGAGCGGGATGGTCCATTTTATTAGGCTACTCTGGGTGAGGTGCAGTTTAAAATTGATTGTGTTTATTTCTGGAATTTTCCATTTCATATTTTCAGACCCTGGTTGACTGTAGGTAACTGAAAGTGCAGACAGCAAAACCCTGGGTCTGGGGGAACTATGGTACTAACCAAGCAGACAGGGAAAGGAAGCTGCAGGAAGGTGAATTTCAATTCCGTGAGACCGACATCTCTAAAAATGTAGAGATCTGCAAGTGGACCCAGTTACTCTGGGAGGTGATTTCTTGGTCTTTACAGTCAAACAAAAACAATCTAGCACAGAGAATAAGCTGGTCTGGGGCCTTTCAGTGAGGAGTTTATGTGGACCAGGGTTTGCAGTCTCCCCAGGGAACCCAGGACTCTCGCTGGACTCCATGAAGCATCGGGGGAAGAGTCCAGAACTCTGGGTTCCTTGTTCCAGTCTGAGTTACTGTGCCCATCTATTGACAGCTGGACTTCTGCACCATCTTTTTCAGAAGAAAGAAACCCTTGGCAAAAAAATAGATTTTAAAACGACTGAGATAATAATTTCCATAAGTGTCCTGTGAGATAGGTCCCTTCAAACTATTATTTTATCAAACTAGGCCATAGCAAGCGGAGCCATTCACAATTAGAATACATGGTCAGCAGTCCATAGATTTGAAGAGACAATTTATAGGAATCTGAAAGGTTATGTTCTCTGTAAGGAACAGTATTTACTTTTGGAGTTTCAATAGTGTCTAAATTTGCTCTTCCTTGGCCCCGGCCTTCTGGTTCTATGTCAGCGGTTTATATTTTGTCCATTGACTGCACCCCCTTTGTGCAATCTTTTACACTCCGTACATTCTGATGTATATTGTGTGTGTTTCTACAATTCAACCAGCTTCTGCCTAGGTCCCTGTTTTTATGACAGTGGGATTCTGAATTGTATCCCTTCTTGATAAGCTGCATCACTCAGCGATGGGGCAGCCGATGTCTTGATAGCTTGGAGTTGCCCAGCCTGAAACAGCCCTCAATAAATCAACTCATAAACGTAGGGACTCTCAGAGGTAAAATCAATGTTTAAAGATTATCACATGTGATAATTAAACTAAAAATGTGCTTTCATGATTCTGTCATCATCTAAATGGAAAAGAACTTGAAAAGGAATAGATTTACGTACATGTGTAACTGAGCAGGGCACCTAATACGGCCTTGTGAGCAGTTACAATCCAACATCATAAAGATGTAAACATAAATAATAACAGCCGAACAATAAATGACATCTCGTGACTTAGGTGACTGTCGTGAAATGACAGTCAGTGACACAGCCAGGGGTTAGAATCATTGAGAATATCAGATCCAGATATCCATCCGAATGCATCTGAATCTTGGATAGGCTTACACTGCCTGAATCTTGGATAGGAAGTGAGCTCTGACTCCATTTACTGAAATGGATTTTGGGGAGATGACTATGTTCGTGGGCTGTGCTTACAAAATGGAACACATCAAACACTGCCAGTCAAACAACTTGTTAGTGAATCAGGTCGTGTGTGTTGTGCTTCTTAGTGATCCTTGAAGTGAAACCAGAAATCCCTCCTCATCTTCCGGGCCTTCCCTTGTTGGTAAGGAGCTGGCCTCCGGATGCAGGCAGTGAGGGCGGGGCGGGGCCGCAGACGGGACTTCCCGAGGCTGAACCTACAGAAAGCGCGGGGCTGCACCTGCAGATTCCCGAGGAGCCGCCTGCAGTGTGGGAGACTGGTTTGAGCCCTGGGTCTGGAAGGTTCCCTGGAGGAGGGGATGGTTACACTCCAGTGTTCCTGCCTGGAGAATTCCATGGGCAGAGGAGCCTGGAGGCTACAGTCCATGGGGTTGCAAAGAGTCGGACATGCCTGAGAGACTTTCACTGTTAACGTTATTATGATAAATAACTTCTCTGCCTGAGATCGCACTTCTCATACAAATGAGGAGTTTTATCCTTTCTTTAAATTTTCTTATTTTATCTGAATAAATGTGAGCCCACCGTATTTATCATGTGTACCACTTCTGTATGTGGCTCTTTTAATATGGGGACATGATATTAATACAAAGTGTACTTAAAAAGCAGCTATTTCCAATCTCTTGTGACTGAAGATTTTATTTCCATTTTAAAATAATAGACCAAAGGAAATAATCTATGTGTTTAAATAGCAATAATTACCATAGGTTCTGCTTGCATTAATACTGTCTGAGTACATTATGAAGCATTTCTCATAGCTAATGCATTTCTGTCAAATCAAGTAATGTTATACGGGGACTTTTGTAATGAATATTAATGTGAGAGAGAGCCGAAAGTGAAGCAAATTGTAGAGGCAGGCAAATGTAGAAGTGGCTGCAACTGCGGAGTAGCCTTTCATTACAAATTAAGTTCTTCTGATATTAATAAAAATGGAAGGTTCTACCTAGAGAACCTTCATCAGGAGCCTGCTGAACACTGATAGGGGTTTGGAAATACTATTCTAGTCCTCTGAATTATCAATCAAAAACCTTAAATCAGTTCGTCATGTAAAAGAATATGTCCATGTCTTAATTTTTAATTCTTGCCCTTTAAAAAATAATCTTTTACAGAAATCTACTCTTTCATGGAGTTATTTTATTTTTAATCCAAAGTTAGTTCCAGATGCATGTGTTTAGAGAATAAATTAAGTAAATAGAGTACTCTGTGTTCACTGAAGCTACATGCTGTATAAGTAAGAGATCATTAACACATCATTACATGTGTTAATTACACATGCTAAATTATGGATCAGATCTGAGGAGGAAAATTTTCACAAAAGTTACATAAAGCCATGATAAATTTCTCAAGTGGTATCCTAGGTGAAATTATACACAGAGAGATGCATTTTCTGCCTGAATATTGAACTCAGTAAATTTATGACTCTAGAATCTTCTAAAGTTTTCCTAAGAGGGAATCATACCAATATTTCTAGGCTACCAGTGTAAGTACAAAAATATTAACTTGATAATTTGTGTTTTGATCTGAAATAGTTAATATCTTCACCCAATGTTTGGAAGACATTTCTGGTTGTTGTTTTATCCTGTCGTATACTTTTTATCATTACTACTATTTTAATTATACATAGTACAATCTCATTGTACACATTTTATGAAATTTATATGACCTAAAAGTTACAAAAAACCCTTTCTAGAATCTACTCTTTCTCAAGTTTGCCCTCTTATCAAATTTTAATAAAGGTAAAAAGAACAAGTAAGATTTGTCTTTTTCTGTCCACTTAGTCTCTTTTCTGTTTTACCTGGGACAGTGTTTTTGTACTGAAGATATTCACAAACCTGAATAAAAGGGAATGCCCCTTTCTTTCTTTCAGAAACAATAGCCACTACTAAGAGAGAATAATTCTACTGAAAATACTTGGTTCTCTCAGTATCAGACAGCTGAGGCTAAGTTGGGAAGATCCCTCTGGAAAAGGAAATGGCAACCCACTCCCACCCACAGAGGACCCTGGCGGGCTACAGTCCATGGGGTTACAGAGTTGGACACGACTGAAGTGACTTAGCATGCATGAGGCTATAGATGGCCTCAAAATCTGAAAGGCTTACAAAACAAAGATCTGTTCTTTGCTCTGATTCTGCTGAAGATGCCTTCATTTTGGACATAATTTGACATGGCAGGTGGGTCTGGGCATTGCTTGTCATATATGGGAAAAATGAAAGAAATGGTAGGCATCCATAATCTTTTAAATGGTTTGCTCTGCAGTGGCATGGGTCATTTTGGGGCATGTTTTCAGGAAGGACAAAAGTCAGTCCCATGTGAGTCCTAATGTCAGCGGACCACAGGCATGTCCAGTCCTCTGGTAGGGAAGGACATTTGGATATTTGAAGAAGACATTTGGATATTTTCCACAATGATGCTGATATCCATGCAGTAAATATTTGTCTATGAGATACATATTTTGGGACATCTAATATGTGCTAAGATCTGTGTTATGGTTTAGGCTTGAATAACAAATAACATAGCCATACTTTTGTTCTTTTATAGATATTACATTGCTTGATATTTTATGTTACTTTCCTAGAGACTACCAATGCTTCTTTCTGAAAGAAATTCTCGTCAGGGAGAGGGAGGAGGTAATGAGCCCAGCACACTTTGATACATATCCCTGGAGACTCTGATCGATTCTGCAGGCTGCCTCCTCCAACTCCATTGTACTAGCAGAGAAAGTCACTGATGCTCGTAAATGTGTGTCTCTTAAAAAGGCGGGGTCTTTGCCTATAGGGCAGAAAAGGCTGGTCATGCATTTATATTGACTGGTTTTCATCTCTGAGCACCAGGCCTCGTGAAATTTGCCTGGACACAGATTTTTTTGAGATGTCAGAGAAAAAGCCAGCCTGGTGAAAGTAACCATGAACAAAAACAGGGATGCAGGAATAGACGTTCTGCTGGTCAATAGGGAATTAGGAAGCCAGGATTGGACACGGAAGGCGGAATGCCAACAGGAAAGGGCCAACACAGTCGATTAAGGGCTTAGGGCCTCACATTAGAGAAACCAATCTGACAACTGGTAGGATGTTTGGGAGCCAGCTGTGGTTTGACAAAGGGATGCTAGGGAGAACTTAGCGAAGTTGTAAATTATGATGCAGCCACTACCCAGAACAGGAAAGGAAACAGGACAGAAAGGGAGGAGTGAGCTGAAGTGCACTGCAGTCCCCTGACTTGGTCTAGCAGACACAGTAAAAGAGGGGTCGCAGAACCTTAAAGACCGACTTGGAGGACTTACAGACCGACGAGAGAGTGCGGTGTGATGGGTGACAGGGATCCGGAGGTCACCCTGACTCTGTGATGGACCAGCGGAGCGGTGGGGGCCAGGCTGAGTCTCTGCCTACAGGAACCATCACCCCCTAAACCTCTTCCCTGGAAGACACAGAACGAAAGCATCACGTGATTCCTGTTTGAGGGAGAACTAGGTTTTACCCAGAGTGGAAAGATGAAAGGAGATAAGAAATAGAGTTTGGTAAAGAACATTCTTTCTTTCATTGAGGAGACATGCTCTTGTTTAACTCTGACCTAAATTCAGGTTCTATAATCTGAAAAGGGCAGCCACTCTCCCATAAAATAGTTACATTGTATCTGCAACAAATGCAAAATAAAAGGGAGTGTATAAAAATGCATGCATATGGATATGGATAATGGACTCGCTTTGCTACACACCTGAAATTAGCAGATTTTAAATCAACTATACTTCAGTTTTTAAAAAAGCAATTTATTGTCATTCACTTTCAAAAAAAGAAAGTGTACAGGCTTCCTTCCAACACACACTCGCACACACACGTACACCACCCCACCCAAGCATGTTTTCTAAAAACCTGATTCAAACAAATGCACAGTGTCTTCTACTGTTAAAAAGGGGAAAATTGAGTTCAATGTAACTAATAAAAAAAAAATTTCAATCTGTATGTGAAAGGAGTGGAGGCTCCAATTTTTAACCTCCTAAATGGTAAGTTTAACAATAGATTGAACAGTTAGTTCCTTGAAAGCAGTCCCCTTTTATTCTTTATTCTTTACTTATTACTATGTTGTCACATCTCTTTGAGGGACTGAGTGAACATTGAAGTGAGGAATGATCTCCCTTCATGGAGACAACATTTAAGTTGTGCCTGAGACCACAACTAAAGTAGATTTAATTTTGTGTTTAAAATCTGTGCTTAAAAAAGCAAACCAGCTACACACGCTATCATTGCTCACAGCTTCTCTGCCCAAACAAATTTCAGTTGTTTAAACGTCTAACTGCAGTTCAGAGTTGAGGAATGTTTACAGAGCTGTGTTCAAATAATCAGGGATATTTAACAGAGCTCTATTAATCCATATGACCAGCAATTGCTGAGAAAGCATCAATGTTTAAATGTCTGTTGATGATTTACTGGGCATGCAAAGAGCATGTGCACAGGAGCTGTGTCTAAACAATGAGATCTTTTTTGTGCATAGTACTCTGGAAATGATCTTACATCAAGCCATAAAGACCAAGAGAAAAGAAATGGATTTTCCCAAGTGCACCAATGGAAGCTACTCTAAACCCCAAATATAAGTGTTTATAAAATATGATTTTTTTCCTGTCTTAAATTTGATTTACATAATAGAAGTTTGCATTGGCTGTTTCCTTCAGTTCAGTTCAGTTCAGTCGCCCAGTCGTGTCCGACTCTTTGCGACCCCATGAATCGCAGCACGCCAGGCCTCCCTGCCCATCACCAACTCCGGGAGTTCACTCAGACTCACATCCATCGAGTCAGTGATGCCATCCAGCCATCTCATCCTTTGTTGTCCCCTTCTCCTCCTGCCCCCAATCCCTCCCAGCATCAGAGTCTTTTCCAACGAGTCAACTCTTCGCATGAGGTGGCCAAAGTACTGGAGTTTCAGCTTTAGCATCATTCTTTTCAAAGAAATCCCAGGGCTGATCTCCTTCAGAATGGACTGGTTGGCTGTTTCCTTAGGAGACTGAAAAAGTCAATGAGAGTCTAACATGTTCAGTGTGTGAGCTTTCAACATCAGAATGGCGCTCCGTGGCTCATGAGAAAGCTAAAGATGTTGGAATATTTGCCCAAATGTAGAATGTTGGATTGGGAGAGGATTTCCTCTTGGTTCTTTTCAATATTTGAGCAGTCAGGATAAGTAAGGGCGTCAAATTATTTTAAAAAGGAGAAGCCTATGGTTTTAGTAGCTGAGAGTTAAAAACATACATCGAATCTCTAATTCCTTCAAGGAAAAAGTTGATCAAAAGGGCTATAAGGTACTTTGAGGCAAACTTATTTTATATGTGACATTATATACCTAAACATCAAATACAAGAGTTGACTCCTTCGTTATATGCCTTCAGACATGTTGTTATAGAAAACCTATATAATATAATAAGAAGTCTAATATAAATATCTAATATAAACATCTAATCTAATACCAATATCAATTCAGATATAATTGTCTAATATAAACATCAATTTAAATACTGCTGCTGCTGCTGCTAAGTCGCTTCAGTCATGTCTGACTCTGTGCAACCCCATAGACCAGGCTGCCCCGTGCTTGGGATTCTCCAAGCAAGAACACTGGAGTGGGTTGCCATTTCCTTCTCCAATGCATGAAAGTGGAAAGTGAAAGTGAAGTTGCTCAGTCATGTCCAACTCTTAGCGACCCCATGGACTGCAGCACACCAAGCTCCTCCATCCATGGGATTTTCCAGGTTAGAGTACTGGAGTGTGTTGCCATTGCCTTCTCCCAATTTAAATACTAAGTAATAATAAATGGAATAACACAAAAAATGATTTCCTCCCTCAAACAAAAAATTTTTTGATATTTTTTCTTTTGAATTTCTTACTGTCTCTGTAGCATTTTATCACTCTGTATACTCTGAAAAATGAATAACATGTCATGGATTTAGCTGTAAAACAAAATATTTTCTTAATTCATCCTGTGTTTTCCATATAAGCAGCTAGAGGGAAAGGTCCGTATCATTTACATCAAATCTGTCTTAGTCAAAATTAAAACATTAAACTATTTAAGAAATGTGCCAGGAGGAATGTAGTCATTAATATGAGAAATTTATCATTTATGTATAAGGTTTATAGTAAAGACCTCAATCTGGGTTTCAAGCTGTTTAAAATCATTTTGGATTTTGGGGATAGCACAGCTTGTGAGAGAATTTTAATTAGGAAATATTCTGTACATTTTAAAGTTTAAGTACCCTAAAGGTTATTCCATTTGCCCTCTCAGGATTTATAAAAAATGAAATGTATTTCTGACCTCAAAAATTAAATGAGAGAAATTTCAGAACTATGGATGTTTCAACTGTAAGAGAATGGTGTAAGGAAAAGGATAATTTCTGTGAATCTGATTATACCAGACTTAGAATCACCTCCAAACAACATAATTGACCTTGGAGTGCACTAACCTCGCAGGACCGCAGGTTACAGGTGGAAGGCTAGAATGAGGTCCGTTCATTTACCGCACTTCCATCTGCGAGCACCTGCTCCACGTGCAGAGACCTGCTGGGGCTCGGAAGATGGACAGGACTGTCCTCAGCCCCGGCCAGCCTGCCCTGGGCCCCTTACGCCCCTGACAGTGCCCCCCGGTTCCCTCAGTGGTCGGGGGGCTCCCACAGCCCCTCCCACAGAGGCCGCCCTCTTGGTTTCCACACTAAATCATGGTCAAATGAACAGCCATGAAAGAAAAACGGGCCGGTTGAAACGTTGGACAACTCCTAGAAGCAACAAAATTCACATTTTAAATATTTGTGCCGGGCACTCTCCAAGGTATGTAGGTACATATACATTGAGGAGTAAGTGGCAGGACATATAAGTTAGTGGCTGAAGTTATGATTAAGCAAGTTGTGTACATATAGGTCTGTCTCACATATGGGATACAAAGTATCTGATATTTTATGATATATTTTATGGCTTATGCTCACTATGATTAAATTTAAATGCAGAGTGTTGGAGAGGAAAACATCGACGAGTACCTAAGTCCAGTTAACCAGCCAAAGACAGTGTCTCTGAGGAGCTAAAATTTGTTTCAAGAAGCAAGACACACGGAACCCATAGAGGGCAACCCAATCAAGTAACAAAGTATGTGCAGAGACCTTAAAACAAGAGAAACTTCAGCACATTAGAGAAACTGACGATAAATACATTACTCAGGGTTGAAGAGCAGGATTTGGAATTCACCTTAGCTTGCTTCAGTAGAAGGGATAAAGTGGATTACAGGCCCATTAAGAGAGCTAAAGAGAGACAACCTTGAGAACGAGCTGTATCATGCTGGGGCCTTGAAAGCTGCAGCCAGAGGCTGGACTTGGATGACCAGGGGGAAGCCACTGGAGGGTTTGAGGTGGGATCCATCTTCTTCGTGCTTTTACTGTTGTGCAGGGACTGGGTTAGAAAGTCAGGGGTGAAATCTGTGAGGCCGCACTGACTGAAGGTGACTGCATCAGTCTGGGCAAAAAGTGACGGTGACTTGGATGAATGCGGGGACAGACATGACACTGTGTAATCAGGGTCTCAGGCGTGTGTCGTGTCCGACACGATGACCCCATGGTCTCTCTGTGACCCCATGGACTGCAGCTCACCAGGCTCCTCTGTTCATGGGATTCTCCAGGCAAGAATCCTGGAGTGGGTTGCCATGCCCTCCTCCAGGGGATCTTCCCTATCCAGAGATCAAACCTGGGTCTCCTGCATTGCAGGCAGTTTCTTTACTGTCTGAGGCACCAGAGTGGCTGGAAAAGAGGATTTGCTGATGGACTGGCAGTAAGAGGTGAGCAGTCGAGGTGTCCTCTGTCACTGAGAATCAGACTTCCTACAGGGAAGTGTCACTTGCTCTTGGGTTTCCATACTTGCTCCTGTGCTATGACCTTCCTCTTGTGTCCCCTTGAACTGCAATGGGGTGAAATTCTTGTCTGCTTCTTTTTCTTAGTTGTAAACTCTTGAAGAAGAGAGATCTCTTATCATACTTTTTAAAAGTCTACTTTTTATCTCTCTAAAGTGCCTAGCAGAGTTCCTGCTTCAGCAAAGGTTAAAATAGGGAACATGGTAGTATTATAAACATAAGGAATTATTGCTTTAGAAGCTTCTGGAAACTTCAACTTGAGAACTCATCAAAGAGTGATAAAATGTAAAATCCTAGGTCACACTGTTTTGAACATATTTCCAGATGAAAATAGTGCCAACCTGACTTCATATAAAACCAAAATTTCTCCCTAAATTAAGCAATGTAATTTAGCAAACTTGAGCATTTTGTTTTCTGAACTTACGTGAGTAATGTAATGAAGTGGGAAGAAATAATTATGTTTCCCTGCAACAAGGAGGGGAAAAGTATAACCAGCCAATAACAATTGATTTCTTTTGTCTCTGAGATATTTATGCAGAAAGATATTCAGAAAGACCCTGTAAATATACTTGGAAAGAAATCATTTTCCCAATTGTATTACAACTAAAGAGTCTTAAGGGGAATGTTACATATTTCAGGCTATTTCAAATAAGACAAAATTGATTATAATAAAATATCTTGGTGTTTTAACTTGAGGGTGAGACATGTTCTCTGTGCTTCATCTAATGGGGATTTTTGATCATTAGATTTCCTGAGGTAGATTAATTGACAGAGAAGTATTCCTACCATAAAGGTGAGAGGCTGACATTGTGTTGCTGAGAAATGAGTTTGCTTGTTTGCTCTGGGCTCGTCAGTGAACCTATCAGATGCTTTAGGGGTTGTGTATTAGCAGAACCTCTGCAGTATCAGAAGACCATGGCTTTGAACTCTGTTCATAAAAATAATATCCCTGCCAACTAAGGGTAAGAGAACAAGTCAGGGTGTGAAGGCACCAGAGCATGAAAGCCAGATGGTTATGAGACCCACCATCTGATTCTAAACTTCAGTGATTTTATAGATCACTAGCCTCTCTTGTCTCTAACCAAGAACTGGATTTGGAATATGGATTTGGAGTTTCACCACACGCGTGAGCCCGCTGTCAGTCTTCAAAGGCCGCGTCGTGCTGGAATATAATTGAAAAGCTTCCCGCAGTGTGTCTCATGTATGTAAAGGTATGTTGTTCAGTCCCTAAGCTGCGTCCAACTCTTTGCGACCCCGTGGGCTGCAGCACACCCTGTCCTCCGCAGGTTCCTGAGGATTGCTCACCTTCACGTCCACCGAGTCGGCGATGCCATCCGGCCATCTCATTCTCTGCCGCCCTCTTCTCCTTTTGCCTTCAGTCGTTCCCAGCATTAGGGCCTTTTCCAATGCATTTTCTCTTTGCCTTTCTATTAAGATATGAAAGTGAAGGTTAGTGGCTCAGTTGTGTCCCTATGGACTGTAGCCCGCCAGGCTCCTCTGTCCTTGGGACTCTCCAGGCAAGAATCCTGGAGTGGTTGCCATTTCCCTCCCCACGGGATTTTCCCCACCCAGGGATCAAACCTGGGTCTCCCACATTCCAGGCAGATTCTTTACTGTTTGCACCACCAGGGTATACTTTTACCTTTTAAAAAGTATACCTTTTTTTACACCTTTTAGAAGGTATATGAAAGTGAAAGTGAAAGCTGCTCAGTCATGCCTGACTCTTTGCAACGTGTCCGTGGAATTCTCCAGGCAAGAATCCTGGAGTGGGTAGCCATTCCCTTGCCCAGGGGATCTTCTGACCAGGGGGTCAAACCCAGCTTTCTTGCATTGCATGCACATTCTTTACCCTCTGAGCCGCCAGGGAAGCCTTTAAAAGGCGTATACTTTTATACACCTATATATAAAGGTATACTTGAGCCCAGTGGTGGCTGTAGGTTGGGAGTGACCATGCAGAAAAATGATTGCATCTGAAGGATAGTTGACTCAGGCTCTTCCTATATTTTTTCCCCTTCGCAGTCAATCCCAGAGGACACTTATTCCATCTGCAGGAACAGTCCCTAGATTGTAGGTCTGGCTCGGTTTAGATCTTTGTTATGAAAATAAAGAACATTCCCTGACAAAATGGTAGCAAATCATTTGTTTTTGTTCTCTGAGAAAAAAAAAATTAAGGCTAGAAATCATATTAGATACATATCATACAAAATTGATACTGGATGCTTAGGGCTGGTGCACTGGGACAACCCATACCAGGAGGGATGGTATGGGGAGGGAGGAGGGAGGAGGGTTCAGGATGGGGAACACGTGTATGCCTGTGGCAGATTCATTACAATATATGGCAGAACCAATACAATATTGTAAAGTTTAAAAATAAAATAAAATTTAAAAAAATTCACAGAATAAAAATGAATTTCAAAAAATAAAATAAAATATATGTTCATGCTACTAATTTATTTTGAATGATTCCTTTTGATACTAATTGTATAAAACAATATTTTAACATATTAGAAAGATTTAATTGGAAATGTATATTGTGTTTTCTCAGTCATTTTATACTCTGACAGTTTTATAGAAATCTGAGGATAGTGTAGGCAAGAAACACCCACTCCCATCACATTTTAAAGCAATGCTAGTGACCTTGGGCTGAGAATTCTGAATCTGGGTAACTGCCTACTTTGTCCAAGCTACCTAAATAATTACTTAGCATCAGGCATGTTTTAATGTAAAGATCTTTAAAAACGTGCTCTTAGTTCTTTAGTTCTACCAGTGCTTGTTTTTGGAAAGTTTGCAGCACTGGACGAGGCAAAGCAAGAAAACAGAAAATGAGTGCATGCTCCATCCTTCCCGTGATCATGCAATGAACTCGTACTTTCAAGGTGAGAGGACGTGCTCTAAGTGCCTAGCATGACACTCCTCGAGCAAAGGGCTGGGAGAAGAGCCGTTCTGCTACATTGATATGACTTCCATTTTATCCAACTTTAAAATCAGCACATTCCATTAGAACCTACATCCTTAGTCCTCTTACCCAACAATTATTTCTTAATGTACCTGTTTTGTGGCATGCTTTGCAAGAAACGTGAGATCACTCTGGATCTTCGCTCTTAAATTTCAAGACCACAAAACAATTACAGACTTTTTTCCCCCTCTTTAAGTTTTCTTTGTATGGTGGTTTAATACCTTGAGTTCCATTTTAATAGCTCCTTCTTGAGCTTTAAGTGGCCATGCCTGTGTCGAATGATTGGGCACACTGAAATACGGGAAGGAAAACTTTAAAACTTTCCTTGAGTAACTGACTTTCCATCAGCCTGTACAGTTATTTTAAAAGAGAGAATGGAACTTGAACATCAGCAGAATAACTTATAACAAAAGCATATTAGAAAACTTTTCCCATCACGTGACCTAAATCAACTTTTATCTGATAGATGTCCAACTAATGTTAATTATTATAGTTGAAAAAAATTATTCCACTTAATTTGACACTCCCTATATTTCTTAAATTCCCTTTGAAAAAAGCTGTTTAAGACGGGCTTGCACAATAGCTTATATTTGGGCTCCCAGAAGAAAGAAGTATGAACTCAGACGTGTTTGGTGAGGCATGAGACCAGCTGGGCATGAACTGAAACCAGGCTGGTTGGGGGACGACTCAGCCTGGGTGAGGGCGGCAGTGACTCTGGTGAGACCCCGTCGTGCAGGATGGCGCGAGCACGTGACCCGTGTCACTGTGACTCTTTTCCAAGTTCCAGGGACAGAAGTTAATGCCCTCCTCCCATACCCATGTACAACATCAGAATCAGTCTGAATGAAGACATTCCAATTGCTTCACTACTTTGTTGAGCCTCATGTATAATCGAGTGCACAGATTTTGAATGAGATCAATCTGTTCACCAGTGTAACCATCGTCCTGGTTGAGATACAGGACCTCGTAGAGCACAGGGAACTCTACTCAATGTTCTGTGAGGACCTGTGTTAGAAAAGGTCTGAGAAAGTGTGGGTACATCTGTGTGCTCAGTCGCTCAGTCCTGTCCGACTCTTTACAGCCCCACAGATTGTAGCCCAGCAGGCTCCTCCGTCCATGGATTCTCCAGGCAAGAACACTGGGGTGCTTCCTCCTCCAGGGCATCTTCCTGCCCTAGGGATTGAACCCGTCCTCTGTGTCTTCTGCATTACAGGCAGATTCTTTACCTGCTGAGCCACTGGAGAAGACTGGATGTGTGTATAACTAAGTCTCTTGGCTGTACACCTGAAATTAACACCACATTGTTAACTCTAGTCCAATATAAAAGACAAAATGAATGTAAAGAAAGAAATAGGCTTTTCCATCACCCAGAAAGTTCACTCATGTGCGTCCAGCCAGTCCCCTTCCCGCCCACTGATACTCTGTTGCTAGGCTAGCCTTGCCTTTTCTAGTGTGATAGACATGGAATCCTGCACTCCTGCACCTAGTGCTTTTCTGCAATGCAGGGATTTGAGTTTCATCCATGTGGCTTTTATATCACTTAATCAGTTTTTATTGCTGAATTACACCCTATTTTATGAATTTACTGCCAAGCATTCATTGACCCGTTGATGGCTGCTTCGGTTGCTTCCCAGCGGTGTTTTTAATGTACAAAGCTACTCTAAATATTTGCGTATACCTTCTTGTGTGGACATATTCTTATTCTTATTTTCCTTGGTAAATACTTAAAATATAATTGTTATATTCTAGGATAAAAGTGTATTTCAGTTTATAAGAAAGTGTCAAACTTTCCAATGAGATTGTTTCATTTTAGAGCCCAAAGACATAGACATATCCCCCATATTCTTGCCGACAAATGGAAGTGATATTCTTTTATTTAAATTTTATTCTTTTCAAGAGGATGTTATGGGATTTCCCACTCTGGTTAATACGCCCATGTTATAGAAGCAGAAGCTGTACTTATTCAAATTCACACCACACAGCAGGGGCAGGACCAGTGTTTCCAATGTGCTTTCCGCTACTATGCAAATGGCAGCTCATAAGTGGAATTTCTAGATCCTGACGAACGTAGCACCCAAATAAGCCTCAGATAATCACGGACAGGAAGCCTGGATTTGCTGGGGCAGAGCCAGGGTGTGATGGACCCCATAAAAGATGTCACTAAGGCCAAGACCGAGGCCTCTCAGGAGAAATGAAGTGAAATCAGCAGATTTGTTAGCACTACCCTTTCTCCTGTTTGCACTTTAGACTCACTGGGAGATGCTTAATATCATAAAAGAAAAATGCCTTATGCTATTTTTGAAACTATTTTGCTCCCCTGATACTATAAAGTCTGTATATATTAGTAATAATGTCTCAAAGAAACATTGAGTTTGTCAACTTATGTGCATGTAGAACATGCCTTTGCAAAAAAAAAAAAAATATATATATATATATATATATACACTTAATATGCATGAAAGTAGGTAAATCTTAACCACGAGAACTACAGCACCCATGAAAACAAACTAGTTCTTGGTTTTCACAATTGGAAAAAGCTGTCAGATTCATGCATCAAGAAAGGAAGTGCAGATTCAAGTTCTGACACAGAATTTTACTGACAAGTTTCCTTCTTAGTTTTGCTTTGGTATATTCTTAGTGAACACATTGATGAAGCGCCAAGGATGAAATAAACTCCCTACCCCCAACAATATCTGCCACTGATGCGGGTGTAAGTTTTGACACAAGAACCTAGTTGGAGGGAGAACCTAGTTGATGAGAAACTCCTGGTCGTTGGCAAGTAGCTTGGTGCCGTTGAGAGCACTCAACCAGGACTTAGGAGGACTGGGTTCAAGTCTAGAGCCTGCTCCCCCTCCCCCTGCCCCCGGTGTCCGGGGCAGGCTGTCTCCTCTCTGGACGAGTGTGCTCTCATTTATCAAACGGGCCGACAGTAATAGATGCCCCGAGTTCCCGGCCTCCTGCAAGTTTCTGCACTTGCTCATCAAGGCCAATGACTCACAGACCTGAGGCGGGGGAGGGAGGGGAGTGGAGTCAGAGGAGATGGAGCCGGCTTTCATTAATTTAACTCATTTCTGTGCCTAATAAATGCCTCGGGCAGGAATCACAAGACATACTGGAGAAGAAGATGAATATGTTATCATTTCTTAGGGAGCTTTCAGACTCTGGGAGACTCAGCTAACTGGTGGGCAGGAAATTGGGATGCATGTGTTGAAATCCATGACTGTTGGTCACACATGCAGGAGGGGTTGATAGCCTACCTGGGGGGATCCCTGCAGGCTTCCTGGAAAAATAATTCTCGTAGCTGAGAGAGGAATAGCACCTGGATGTGGAGGACTGATGTTAAAGGCAAAGGTGGCATCATGTTTGAGGCCTTGAGATAAGAATGATTTCCAAGGAAACGCGAGTTCACTATGACTAGAGCCAAGTGAATATGTGGAGGGGGAGCAAAGGGCGAGCTGAGTCCAGGAAAGTCTGCAGGGACCACACCTTTCAGGATCCCGCAAGTCATGTCTACGTCATTGGCTGTGGTCCCTCAAGTAGTGAGCAAACAAACTTATCATAAGGTATAAACCCACTCCAGTACTCTTGCCTGGAGGATCCCATGGACGGAGGAGCCTGGTAGGCTACAGTCCATGGAGTCACAAAGAGTCGGACACAACTGAGCGACTTCACTCATAAACTGAGACTAGAGTTGCATGTTAGAATGGACTGAGCGTGTGTCATGGAGGATATGCAGGCATCACTTACGGGGCTGCCAGTGGTGTAGGTGGGAAATAATGGTGCTCTGAACTTGGCTATCAAAACAGATGGAGATAATAAAAGCAAGCATGTTTCACACATCAGTGTACATAAAACGTTATAAATAGTTTTTCAACTTAAAAATGCACAATGTGAGAGCTGCAGGTTAAGTTTTATCTGGGACAGAACAAGGACCGTAGCCCAGGAGACACCACCTCTGAGAACTCAGAAGGTGTCCCAGGAAGGCCGGGAGAGGTTAGCACGTGTGTGACTTTGAGAAAAGAAGAGTGCATGCAAGGCAGAAAGCAACAGAGCAATCATCCCTCAATTAAAAAATAAATGCATTTTTTAAAAAACCCAGCACCTATTTTTCCAGAGGGTTTTTACTAGTCTTGTGAACCTTTGCTACTCACAGGAACTAGTCATCTCTGTGAAGGATATCAGTGCTTTTCTAGATATGAGGAGATACACAAATTGGGCCCATCACATCAGGTCCTGAAAATCCCTAACTCTCTGCAGACCTGTCCTGCCAGCCCCCCTTCCCTCCCCATCTCCAAGCCTCCTTCGTGTTCTGCCCTGAGCTCCTTTCAGGGGCTGCTGGAAATCCACAGCTGCCGCGGCACATGGTCAGTCCTTAGAGGCAGACGGCAAACGCCCATGGCAAGTGCCAGCTTGTAGTTGACAAATTTAATAATAAAAAGGGAATAAAGTTTACAGAGTAGATGGAGATAATGACTTTTCAAGATCCTTGCAAACCCGAGGAGAGGTGCCGACCAGGAACGGATGCAGGGAACCCATCCCCTCACGCTCACGTCCGTCTCCGGAGCCTGAGTTGGGAGGTGCTGCTGCAGCTCAGAGAAGGGTCAGCCTGCAGGCGGTGAGTCTGGTTTTGTGCCGGATCTGACTCCTGGCCTCAGGCTTGAGAAGTGAAAAGTGAAGTCACTCAGTCGTGTCTGACTCTTTGTGACCACATGGACTGTAGCCTACCAGGCTCCTCTGTCCATGGGATTTTCCAGGCAAGAATCCTGGAGTGGGCTGCCATTTACAAAGGTACAATGGGTGATCAAGAAACACTGTAGAAAGCCTATAGAAATCCATGCAGGTGGATTCTGCCTGGCTTCGTTTTCATAGAAATGGAGAAGTAGAGTCAGGACAGAAAACAAGATGCCCTGAGACACACACAGATGTGAAACCAGAGTGCCATGAAAAGTACGTAACTCCAGCACATTCTTGCAGGAACTGAGAACTTAGGCTTAAACCCTGGTGATGCTGGCAAGCTTGGCTTCTGATTCATTCATTCTTTTCTGACTTTTCCTGGATTTTGAGATGTTTTGTCTTGTGATAGCTACCCGTGCTGGGTGTTGGGAGGATGTGGCCCTCTTGGGAGTAGAGGGGCTTGCAAAAGCAGACAGGACGGGAGAGGCAATTAGATCTGTGCTCTGCATGAAATATTTCAATGCATGATTCTTCCCATTGAGAAAAGAGAAAGCATTTCCAACTAACAGATTACATATGATGTTGGTAGACCATTTCATAGTGTCTAACATCACCATGTTTCTAAAAAACATTCAGTGAAGAGAAAATCTGTGAAAATTTGTGCTTTTCATTCAACATTTGATGGGTTATATAAAAAATATAACCTAAAAGCAAAAGAAAGGGGGAAGACTCTAGATGTAAATGTAGTTACCTACCTGTAAATACAATTTAGGTTTTCCAGGTAGGCAAGGGGACCATGAAAACACGTGTGCCTAAAATATTAAATGGAAAATGTCGCCTATAAAGAGACATGGCTGGAAATCTGTTAAACACAGGACGTGGTGTACTGGGTCGAAAGTCTTTCTGTGAAGATGACTAAGTATTTAATGAGAAGGAAATTTATAGCTTCTTACTTTGTAGCCGCCTTTGGCCGGCAGTGGGGTCACGTGACAGCCTCATAGCTCAGCCTGGGTCCCCACGCCAGCACCACCGCAGCAGCTGCCTGGCTGAGTGATGGGGGGTAAGCAGGAGTGCTGTCTCATTTTCTCCTGGGTTGCATTTCTGCAGACATTGTAATGTGCTTCACATCTGCTGGAATTCTTTCCGTTAATCCAGAAATTATTGCAGAAGCACTGTTCATGCAGAAATGGTAACGTGAGTGTATGTGTGTGTTTACTTTTGGGTGGCTGTCTACAATTGAGTATATGTGTCTATGCTTTTCACAAACAAGGGTTTTTGGAGACTATGGGTTGCAACCATGGCATAAACATATTAACTTTGGACTGCTGTTTCTAACAGCTGTGGTTTTAACACTGCAATTCTAGAGCCTCTTCTGTTTGGAGGTGACTTAACTGCTGCTGTTTCTGAAGCCAATACAATGCTCCAGAGAGAAAGCAGCCACACGCATTTGAGGGCTGGACGTTTCCTGCGCTCACATCCACACGCGTGTGTGCTTGTGCCTTCAAGGGAGGAAACAGACAAGTGCAGAGAGAAACGCATGGGAACGTGTGCTTTTGTTTTTTAACGTGTGTGTGACGTACTTCTTAGCTTTAACATGGATTTACTTCAGGTTAGCAGACCCACTTACAAGCAGGCTTTTGGTGTTCCACTTGAGAATATAGGATTACAGAGTTAACAAAAGCAGTATATGTGTATAATACATTAGCCTATCTCAACATTCCAGTCACTGATTATAAAGTTATTTTGAAATCTCTGCAATTACTCTCTCAAAAGTCTGCTTTATGATTTGAAGCGTACTTTAATCAAATACTCTGAGAATACTGTAACCTAACCTTTGGCTTTAGGAAGAGATGTAAACGTGTTGAAGGCTGACTTTGGGTTAAACCAAAGTCAGCTGTATAGAGTTGTATAGAGCGCTTACTTTGGAGGAACCCGTCTCAGCTCCTTGCTTAGTTTCTGTCAGTCCATTTACGTGGGTACACCGGCCTCCTTTACCTAAGGTTTGCTGTTGCTCAGTCATGTCTGACTCTTTTGCGACTCGTGGACTGTAGTCCGCTGGGCTCTTCTGTCCGTGGAATTTTCTAGGCAAGAATACTGAAATGGGCTGCCATTTCCTTCTCCAAGGGATCTTCCCAACCCAGGGATCGACTCTGTATCACGTACATTGTCAGGCGATTGTTTACTACTGAGTCACCAGGGAAGCCCATTATTACCCTCTGGCCTCCCTTTAAAAATATAGGATGCATTTTTTATAAAAATGAGATCCCAGTATATGTAGTGTTTTTCAATCTTGGTAGGGTATTGAATGGGGCTTCCCTAGTGACTCAGACAGTAAAGAATCTACCTGCCAGGCAGGAGACCCAATTCCATCCCCGGGCTGGGAAGATCCCCAGGAGAAGGGCCTGGCAACCCACTCCAGTATTCTTGCCTGGAGAATCCCAGGGACAGAGGAGCCTGGTGGGCTGCAGTCCAGGGGGTCACGAAGAACTGGACACGACTGAGCGACTACACTAATGCTTGACCTTGTAATTTATTTTTGTATATTTACTATTTTAACTACCTAGACCAATGAAATTGTGCATATTACTATTAATATCATTATAGCTTTGTCTGGCATATTTGTCTTTCAAGTTTGTGTGTTTATTTTTCATCAATTATTTCAAAAATTGTTTTACTTGGTGTTGCCTGCCTATCTTTTTAGCTTACCACATAAAGCACTATAGTATTTCTTTACTATATATAAATATATGTAATTATATAATTATATATAATAATACATTATATATAATTTTAATATATATTTATACATAACAGATAATATGATACATTATAATATACTTAATATTACATAATGCATTATAATGTTATATTTATATTATTTAATATATTATCTATAAACATATAATTGTGTATAATGTGTAATAATTATAATTATAACATATGATTATATGGTAGTGTTATATAATGCAAACTTTATAGCATTTTAAATTCATTTTAACTTATTTTGTCTCTTGCCTCCATTATGTTTTTATCCTTAGCCTCTTAAGAATTGCTTTTCGCTGTTAGCATAGTAAAAGCGATGGCAGCCCACTCCAGTGTTCGTGTCTGGAGAATCCCATGGACGGAGGAGCCTGGCAGGCTGCAGTTCATGGGGTTGCGCGAGTTGGACACGATTTAGTGACTAAACCACATAGTTAAAGTTAAAAGTGAAAGTGTTAGCTGCTCAGTGACGTCCGATTCTTTGCGACCCTGTGGACTGTAATCCGCCAGGCTCCTCTGCCCATGGGATTCTCCAGGCAAGCATACTGGAGTGGGTTGCCATGCCCTTCTCCAGGGGATCTTCCTGACCCAGGGATCCAACCTGGGTCTCCTGCATTGCAGGTGGATTCTTTACTGTCTGAGCCACCACACGGTTGCACACATTTTAATGTCTGCTTTTTACTCTTGAAACACCATCTCACTGCTTACCTGCTTCTGTCTGCCTCTGTGCCCACCCACCTTCTGTTAGCTTTCCTCTTTCGACCTACTTAAGTGAAAGCAGCTCAGAGGCCGTCAGGATCAGCTGTGAAGCAAATCTCTTCCAGTTAGTTTCATGACAGCTTCTCTAGCAACTCTGTACATCTTTACCTCTTCATATTGAATCCTGCTCACAAAATGATAGCCTAGGGGAAAAAAAAGAGATTAAATTCAAAGTATAAAGTTGTATTTAGATTTGAATACAATAATTCCCACCACCAAACCACTACAGGACATTCTAGAATTTCTACTCCACAGGATTTGCTTTTCCTTGTTGTCATTGTTGGGTTTAGGTTAGGGTGAGGGTTAGGAATAGAAATATTATAAAGGACCAAAAATTAACTCACTCATAAAATATTTATTGCTGCTGCTGCTGCTGCATTGCTTCAGTCGTGTCCGACTCTGTGCGACCCCATAGACGGCAGCCAACCAGGCTTCCGTCCCTGGGATTCTCCAGGCAAGAACACTGGAGTGGGTTGCCTTTTCCTTTTCCAATGCATGAAAAGTGAAAAGTGAAAGTGAAGTCGCTCAGTCGTGTCCGACTCTAGCGACCCCATGAACTGCATGCAGCCCACCAGGCTCCTCCGTCCATGGGATTCTCCAGGCAAAAGTACTGGAGTGGGGTGCCATTGCCTTCTCCAAATATTTATTAAGCAAGTACTATACTTCAGGTACCAACTTGCATCTATTGTACTTGAGCCACCAGGGAGCCCAGAAAGTCACAGGGAGTCTCTACACCCAGTGGAAAGTGTTCTGAGGTTAAAAATACTTTAATAGGGCAGCGGATGAATTTTTGTCCCCGTGTGCACCAGCAAGGAACTTACTGGACATTTGCAACCACCAAAGTAGCATGCTGTCAGAAGAGCATCCCGTTTCTTTCCATGAACATTTGCATGTACAAGTTGATAGTGTGTGCTTCCAACTAGCTAGAGGCCTAATTAGTTGCTGTGCAAATTGGCAGGCAGTTAAGTTACTATTTAACATTTGGCCCAACATGAATATTTTAAATTTATAACTTTTTTTTTTTACCAGAGTTACTATCTTAAATTTTCTTCTTCAAAACTTAACAAAATTAAAACTTCAAAGAGAGGCTTAAAATTTAAGAATTCATATATTATTTAAAATGTGAAAAACAGAGAAAAAATTAAAACTTGAAAATGATTTTAAACGATGAAAAGCAGAGAGACTCGTTCTATTTTACATCCTTCTTTCACCTCAGTTCCCTAAGACACCATACGTGATGGGAGAAGTCAGCCTTGGTCTTGGAGCTGCAGTTGAGAGCTTGTGTATTTAGGTGGGCTAGGACGAATCTGTGAACTTTTGTCTCCACGTTTTAAAAGAAGCAAAAATAGTGCTGCTCCGATTTAAAATAATTTTGTGAGAATGAATAGATATGAAGCATTTAGCAAATTATATGGTGATAAACACACCTTAAATATTACTAAGGCCATTAATTTAATACAATTTTCATGGCAGAAGGATGAGGCTCAAATCTTTCAGGAATCAGCTCACAAGTCTAGTGCTCTTATTAGCTGCTCTTTTCTCTAGAACATTCTGTACCTGACTCTATATCAAATAAGAAAACCGCCAACTGTAGAGATGATAGCTGCTCTGGTAGGCGACTCTGCTGCATCTTCTTTCCCGAAAAATTTTGTACTTGATAGAAAATGATGTTAAATATTACTTCTTACACACACAACACAAAGATTGCACATGTGAAGCCTTGTGTGTTTATTAAAGGACCCATTTGTTGCAGCTTCCCTACAAGACGATATACAAAGATTTAATTTCAAAGCGGCATGTAATGTCGCATTTTCAAGAAGAATCAGCTCCTTTACTCTTTTTGTCCCCACTGAAGTACCCAGTTTAAAGGCTTGCTGTTAAAGCTTCATACTGAATATAATCTGGTGTATGCCAACTCCTATTACAGACAGGCCATATCCACCAGCTTCTCCAAACTCTCATGCGATCTGATGTCTATAGAACAGTTACACAGAGCAGTAGGTGGGGTGTCCGAATTTCAGACTGATGGAAGCCAACCCTTCCAGATCTACCTCAGTCACTCATGCAAGCTAGGACATGTGACAATAAGCTACACTTGAATTTTGTTTCATCCAGCGCTGGAAAGGAGAAAAGACAATGTTACCAAAAGAGCATCTGAGCATGAGCCTGAGGCCAGGCCCGGGCTCCCGGGGATCTCTGAGCCAGCGTCACAGAGTCATGGGCGCAGAGAGCAAGCTTGACATGCAGAGTGAAGGGACTGGAAACTCAGAAGACCTGACAGGGAATTCAGCAGCAGCCAATAAGCCTAGGGATGTGGTCTGCTTGCTGCAGCCTAGCTTATGAAGCCACACTGGAGGACATTGTTAGTGTCAGACTAAGACCCAGAGCAGAATCTTGAGTCTGCAGCCTTACAGAGTGACGCTCCATCTGGATTCTAAATCTTTCATCCAAGGTGAAAATCAGGTTTCATCAGAGCTGCCCACAGACATCCCTTGAAAAGGTGGCCACCTCTCTTGAATGTCCAACCAGTTCCATTTTCATAAAGCAGTACAGTAGATAGAGGGTTTGTGCTTTAAGTTCTGTATTGTCTAAACTGAAGTGAAGTCACTCAGTTGTGTCCTACTCTTTGCAACCCCATGGACTGTAGCCTACCAGGCTCCTCCATCCATGGGATTTTCCAGGCAAGAGTACTGGAGTGGGTTGCCATTTCCTTTTCCAGGAGATCTTCCCGACCCAGGGTTTGAACCCCAGTCTCGAGCATTGTAGGCAGACGCTTTACTGTCCGAGCCACCAGGGAAGTCCAAGTATTGTGCAAATGTAAAATATGTTCATTATACCATGGTTGAATGCTCTCTGGATGGGGTTGAGAACTCATTGAGAGGAAAACATATCCTAATCCATAAATTTGTGCTTTTTGCACACCACTGTCCACTCATTGATTTTGTGATGGCCCGTGCAACCTCAGTAAGTTAAGACTTCCATTTCATTTCTAAAGGATTCTGTCACTCCGCCTCTCCTTCCTTCCCTGCAGAGCAGAGATGTCAAGTAGATAGTTAAATGTAAAACTAGATTCCATCTTTTATCCAGCCAGCCAGATAAAAAGGATTTAATGTAAGCACTCTTGTGCTCTTGAGAGACACAGTTTGGGGAAAAGATTAAAAATTAAAAAAAAAATTATAGTTGCTTTACAATGTTGTGTTAGTTTCTGCTGTTCAGTAAAGTGGGTCAATTATACAAATACATATTGTTGTTTTTCGGTCGCTAACTTGCGTACAATTCTTTGCAACCCCATGGACCGCACCATGCCAGGCTTCCCTGCCCTAACTATCTCCTAAACTTTGCTCAAATGTATGTCTATCAAGTCAGTGATGCCATCAACCATCTCATCCTCTGTCGTCACCTTCTCCTCCTGCCCTCAATCTTACCCAGGGTCTTTCCCAATGAGTCAGTTCTTCACATCAGGTGGCCAAAGTATTGGAGCTTCAGCATCAGTCAATTCAGTTTAGTTTAGTCACTCAGTCATGTCCAACCCTTTGCGACCCCATGGACGGAAGCACACCAGGCCTCCCTGTCCATCACCAACTCCCGGAGTTTATTCAAACTCACGTCCATTGAGCCGGTGATGCCATCCAACCATCTCATCCATTGTCGTCCCCTTCTCCTCCCGCCTTCAATCTTTCCAAGCATCAGGATATTTTCAAATGAGTCAGTTCTTCACATCAGGTGCCCAAAGTATTGCAGATTCAGCTTTAGCATTAGGCCTTCCAATAAATATTCTGGACTGATTTCCTTTAGGATGGACTGGTTGGATTTCCTTGCAGTCCAAGAGACTCTCAAAAGTCTTCTCCAACACCACAGTTCTAAAGCATCAATTCTTCTGCACTCAGCTTTCTTTATAGTCCATCTCTCACATCCGTACATAACTACTGGGAAAACCATAGCTTTGACTAGATGGACCTTTGTTGGCAAAGTAAAGTCTCTGCTTTTTAATACGCTGTCTAGGTTGGAGAAGGCGATGGCACCCCACTCCAGTACTCTTGCCTGGAAAATCCCATGGATGGAAGAGCCTGGTAGGCTGCAGTCCATGGGGTCACTGAAGACTGAGTGATTCACTTTCCACTTTCATGCATTGGAGAAGGAAATGGCAACCCACTCCAGTGTTCTTGCCTGAAGAATCCCAGGGATGGCAGAGCCTTGTGAGCTGCCATCTATGGGGTCGCACAGAGTTGGACATGACTGAAGCGACTTAGCAGCAGCAGGTTGGTCATAACTTGTCTTCCAAGGCACAAGCATCTTTTAATTCAATGGCTGCAGTCAGCATTTGCAGTGATTTTGGAGCCCAAAAACATAAAGTCTGACACTGTTTCCATTGTTCCCCCATCTATTTGCCATGAAGTGATGGGACCAGATGCCATAATCTTAGTTTTCTGAATGTTGAGCTTTAAGCCTCCTTTTTCACTCTCCTCTTTCACTTTCATCAAGAGGCTCTTTAGTTCTTCTTCGCCTTCTGCCATAAGGTTTGTGTCATCTGCGTATCTGACGTTATTGATATTTCTCCCGGCAATCTTGATTCCAGCTCGTGCTTCATCCAGCCCAACATTTCTCATGTTGTACTCTGCATATAAGTTAAATAAGCAGGGTAGAAATATATAGCCTTGATGTAACTCTTCCTGATTTGGAACCAGTCTGTTGTTCTATGTCCAGTTCTAACTGTTGCTTCTTGACCTGTATACAGATTTCTCAGGAGGCACGTCAGGTATTCCCATCTCTTGAAGAATTTTCCACAGTTTGTGGTGATCCACACAGTCAAAGGCTTTGGCGTAGTCAATAAAGCAGAAGTAGATGTTTTTCTGAAACTCTCCTGCTTTTTTGATAATCTCAACAGATGTTGACAGTTTGATCTCTGGTTCCTCTGCCTTTTCTGAATCCAGCTTGAACATCTGGAAGTTCATGGTTCACATACTGTTGATGCCTGGCTTGGAGAATTTTGAGCATTACTTTGCTAGCATGTCAGATGAGTGCAATTGTGTGGTAGTTTGAGCATTCTTTGCATCAGCATCAGTCAGTGGTGTGTATATGTCAATTGGAATCCCAATTTATCCCTTCCCCACATTTCCTCCCTGGTTATCAGGATTTAAGAAAATAATTATAATAACATGATTAGTGCCAAAATAGGATTATGGACAAGATATTGAAAGTATATGGAGAAGGAGTAATTTCTAAGGTGACATTTGTCCTAAGCCTTAGACAAAGGGTGCCCACAAAGCTCAGAGAGATCATAGCACCCAGGGCCTTAGGATAGCTTGACAGGATCATCTGTGTGTGGGTGAGGATTGGCCGGAGTCACAGCTTAGAAGCTTTCAAGGGTCAGCCTGCTTTTTCTGCAGAATTTAGACTTTGTTGTACAAAGCTCTTAACAGAGGAGTGATTTTCTTAACATTGACTTAGGAGGGTCTTTCTGGCTTGAGATATATGATGATTTGCATCCTATTTGCATGCTTTAATTTATAAGGCTCAGCATCGCCAAAATGCAGGCTGAAGGCAGAAGCAGCCTGGGGTCCTGCCTCTCCCACTGTATCTGAAATCCACCCCGTGCCCAAGGGAGAGCTGGTGTACACGGCACCCTGCCCTGCTTCTCCCACTGTATCTGAAATCCACCCCATGCCCATGGGAGAGCTGGTGCACACGGCACCCTGCCCTGGTTGTCTCAGCTGACAGGAGTCAGCATTTGACCTTACTTCCTCAGAGTAACTCAGAAACAGAGCCAGAATTTTCACAGTGTATTACTTTTTATATTTTTGAAAACAACTACTGGAGTATAGTTGATTTAAGACTAATTATTTTCTGCTGCGCAGCAAAGGGAATCATTTATACACGTACATGCATCCAGTCCGTTTTAGATTCTTTTCCCAGAGTTCCCTCTGCTATACAGTAGGTCCTTGTTAATTATCTATTTTTAAAATTGGGCTTTTCTGGTAAAGAATCTGCCTGCAATGTGGGAGACCTCGGTTCGATCCCTGGGCATGGCAAGCCACCGCAGTATTCTTGCCTGGAGAATTCCGTGGACTGAGGAGCCTGGTGGGCGGCAGTCCATGGGGTTGCAAAGAGCTGGACACAACTGAGTGACTAAAAGAGCACAACACAGCGTTTTAAAAATTAACTGCTTTATTGAGGTATAATCCACATATCATACAACTCACCCGCTTTTGAGCAACTGAAAGTGTGCAATCGGATGGTGTTTCGTGTGTTCACAGAGCTGTGCGTGCTCCATCACCGTGACTTCAGAGCCCCTCCCCAAAGAAGCCCCACCCCCACTAGTGGTCAGCCGCTCTTACCCTGAAACCCCTCTCCCCTGGCAACCACGGAGACACTTCCGGTCTCATTGATTTGCCTTTGCTGGGTGGTTAATGCAAATAGGGTTACATAATCCCTGGTGTTTTCTGACTGATTTCTCTTACCTAACTTAATGTCTTCAGGGTTCATTTATGATGTGAGATGTACCATAATTTTATTCCTCTTTAACCAGAGTAATTATCCATCACATGCATAGATCACACTTTATTTTTCCTTTTTTTGGGGGGGGCATGTTCATTATTAAATGGAATCCTTTTCTTTCATTAGTATGGTGAATTAGTATAATTCCTTTTTTTGTAATTAATTTCAATTTCTTGCAAATTAATGTTTTAAACCTTTTATTTTGTATTGGGGTATAGCTGATTAACAATGTCATGACAGTTCCAGGTGAACAGTGAAGGGACTCAGCCATGCACATACACGTATCCGTTCTCCCCCAGACCCCCTCCCATCCAGGCCACCACGTGACACTGAGCAGAGTTCCCTGTGTCATACAGTAGGTCCTCACTGGTGCTGCATGTTAGACAGAGCAGTGTGTGCACGTCCATCCCAGATTCCCTGTCCCTTATCCCCTCACAAGCATGAAATCATTCTCTAACTTCCTGAGCCTATTCTGTTTATAAATAAGTTAATTTGTACCATTTCTTTTTAGATTCCACATATAAGGACGGGGGGAAGCTTACCTTTCTTTGGAAAACAAAGTGTTAGTTGCTCAGTCATGTCTGACACTGTGACCCCATGGACTGTAGCCCCCCAGGCCCCTCTGTCCACGGGATTCTCCAGGCAAGAACACTGGCCTAGGTTGCCATTTCCTCCTCCAGGGGATCTTCCTGACCCAGGGATCGAACCCGGGCCTCCTGCACTGCAGGCAGTTTCTCACTGACCGAGCTGCGAGGGGCGCGTCATATAGAGGACGTCACACAGCACTCCTTCCCTGTCTTAACTGCACCCAGTGTGACAATCACTAGGTCCATCCATGTTGCTGCTTTTCCTTTTGATGGTTGATGTGTTTGGCTTTTTCTACTTTGGGGGTGTTATCAATATCACTGCTATGAACATTTGTGTCCTGGTTTCAGTCTGGACACCTGTTTTCTTTTCTCTGTGGTGTGTGTGGAATCGGACAGGATGGGGAGGCTGAGTCACAGGCTAACTCTGAGTTTAACCTTTTGAAAAACTGTTTCAAAATATTTTCCAAAGTTGCTGCACCAACTTATTGGCTCTTAGGTTTAAGACTATTTATGCTCAGCTACCAGGTCAAAAATTACTCAAAAAGGATCCTTAGGTTGATACTCTTGGCAGATAGTCTTCTCATAGAGTAAAGTAACTGAAAAAAAAAAAAAAAAACAGTTTATGTTTTTACTCAATAATGGTGCTTGTGTGGAAAACAAACATATGAAATAGACAAGCATCAGTTCAGTTCAGTCACTCAGTCGTGTCCGACTCTTTGCAACCCCATGAATCGCAGCACGCCAGGCCTCCCTGTCCATCACCAACTCCCGGAGTTCACCCAGACTCATGTCCATTGAGTCAGGGATGCCATCCCGCCATCTCATCCTCTGTCGTCCCCTTCTCCTCCTGCCCCCAATCCCTCCCAGCATCAGAGTCTTTTCCAATGAGTCAACTCTTCGCATGAGGTGGCTAAAGTACTGGAGTTCCAGCTTTAGCATCATTCCTTCCAAAGAAATCCCAGGGCTGATCTCCTTCAGAATGGACTGGTTTGATCTCCTTGCAGTCCAAGGAGACAAGCATAAAGTATGACTATTAACTCATCCTAATAATGTATGAAATTCATTTAGTTTTAGAACAAGGCATAAAGAACAATAATATTTAGTAAGATTAAATTTTTTTCTTCCTATTTTTACTTGTGGTTTTAAAGAGAAAGCCTCAATCTGTTTCTTAATGTTGTCACATTTCTTAGACTTTACACCGCTACTTGATGATTGAGAGTTCAAATTTTCCCACAGTCTTTTTTCCTACATTACTAGCTTTTATCTTAATCTCTTTTTCAGCTGTTTAAAGTTTAGTTGTATTTTTTTTTTTTTCCTCCCAAGAGTCTCAGACACGTTCTTTTCTGGACCACATCATTCGTTTATTCCTGGCCTACCAGGATGGGGGGAGGGGAGAGAAGGGTGTGGCAATCCCATCCTGATATGATTCCTGGTATAACTTTCCAAATACAGACAATTAGTTTCCTCATATATCATATCTAATTTAGATGACAGGTTTTGGTAATGGAAGGGCTAGTGAGGAATTATCTGTGGGTAATTCTCAAATTATTAATCACTTCCTTAGAAACTGTGGGACTTACAGCTAAGTTTTTATAAAAATGTTTCTCAAAACATCATTTTATTTTAGAGCTGAAATGGATTTCAGAAATCATGGAATAATATACCTTATTAAAAAATCATAACCACTTTTTAAAATTAATCTCTTAGCTCACACTTGAACTAAAATTTTCTTTAAAAAATGTTAAAGATAAAAAAAAAAGATTTTTACATAACTGAGATCACACACTGATGTTGGATGTTTCTCTGCCTGCTTTTATGATTCATTCTTCCTTTCTGAGCATCATTTTATTTCCTTGGTGGTCTCATTTGTTCATTCATTAATTCAAGAAATATTCAATATTTATTGAGAATCTGTCATGTTTCAAGTAAATTCCTAGATGCTGAGAATCAGCAGAGAACAGAACTACCAAAAACCCTTGCCTTGTAGCGTTTACATTCCACTGGGGTGAGGAGGATGATAATAAACAACAGCTAGGTTGTTTATATTTTGTAGCGTTTGAATGTGATAAATTCTATGGAGAAAAAGAAAGCAGGAAAGAGAAAGAGGCATTGTAGGCATGGGAGGGGGAATACAGTTTCATTCAGGATAGGAAGACAATGCTTCACAGAGAAGGTAATCCAGACTACAGATGGAGAGAGGAGGCTTGCTGTGGTTATCTGGGGGAAGAGTATTCCGAATAAACGAAACAGCAAACTCAGACCTGTGATCATGCTCTGGGTTCTTGAAGAAGAACAAAAAGGCCAGAGCAGCATGGTTGCTGCAGGGAGAACAGAAGGGAAGACAGTAAAAGAAAAAGTCAAATAGATGATGGGGAACCACACCAGAGAGTCTTCTGGCCATTGCAAAGACATCCATGATCCATAAGCTTAATTTTTTATATAGGGATAAAGTTCACGTGACTGAATGCGCTGTTTGCAGTGTGCAATGCGGAGGCTGCGCAGTGCCGTGCGGCCAGTACAGCCTGCAGCTTTCTCAAGAGTCCCATCAGCACCAAAAGAAGTCCTGTACCTCTGAAGTCCGCCTTTCCTCTATTCCCTCTGATCAATCAACTTTCTGCCTCTGTGGAGTTGGTTGATGTGCTAAATGGAATCATACCACACGTGGTCTTTTGTGACTAACTTCTTTCATTTAGCATAATACTTTCAGGCTTTACCCATATTGTAACATGAACATGTGTCATTACCTCATTTCTTTATATCGCTGAATAATATTCCCTGGTAGGGACAAACTTGTATCCATTCATTAGTTGATGGATATTTGGGTTGTTTCCACCTTTTGGTCATTATGAAGTGCTCCTATGAACATTCATGTACATGTTTGTGCGTAAAAACATTTTCTCATTTATCTTGGGTATGTACTTAGAAGTGGGGTTGCTGAGTCACATGTTAACTCTGTGTTTAACTATTTGAGAAGCTACCAGTCTTTTTCACAGCACTGCACCATTTTATATTCTACCAGCAATGTATGAGGATCCTAATCTCTCCAAAGCCTTGCTAAAAATTGGTATTTTGTTTTTAATTTTTCATCATTATTATAGCCAGAATGTGAAATGATATCTCATGTGGGTTTTTTTTTTCAAAGAACCCCAACTTAATTTTATTTTATTTTATTTTTATTTTTTTAACTTTACAATATTGTATTGGTTTTGCCATATATCAAAATGAATCCACCACAGGTGTACATGTGTTCCCCATCCCGAACCCTCCTCCCTCCTCCCTCCCCATACCATCCCTCTAGGTCATCCCAGTGCACCAGCCCCAAGCATCCAGTATCGTACATCGAACCTGGACTGGCGACTCGTTTCATATATGATATTATACATGTTTCAATGCCATTCTCCCATATCATGCCACCCTCTCTGTCTCCCACAGAGTCCAAAAAACTGTTCTATACATCAGTGTCTCTTTGCTGTCTCGTATACAGGGTTATCATTACCATCTTTCTAAATTCCATATATATGCGTTAGTATACTGTATTGGTGTTTTTCTTTCAGGCTTACTTCACTCTGTATAATAGGCTCCAGTTTCATCCACCTCATTAGAACTGATTCAAATGTATTCTTTTTAATGGCTGAGTAATACTCCATTGTGTATGTGTACCACGGCTTTCTTATCCATTCATCTGCTGATGGACATCTAGGTTGCTTCCATGTCCTGGCTGTTATAAACAGTGCTGCGATGAACATTGGGGTACATGTGTCTCTTTCCCTTCTGGTTTCCTCAGTGTGTATGCCCAGCAGTGGGATTGCTGGATCATAAAGCAGTTCTATTTCCAGTTTTTTAAGGAATCTCCACACTGTTCTCCATAGTGGCTGTATTAGTTTGCATTCCCACCAACAGTGTAAGAGGGTTCCCTTTTCTCCACACCCTCTCCAGCATTTATTGCTTGTAGACTTTTGGATCGCAGCCATTCTGACTGGCATGAAATGGTACCTCATAGTGGTTTTGATTTGCACTTCTCTGATAATGAGTGATGTTGAGCATCTTTTCATGTTTGTAAGCCATCTGTATGTCTTCTTTGGAGACATGTCTATTTAGTTCTTTGGCCCATTTTTTGATTGGGTCATTTATTTTTCTGGAATTGTATCTCATGTGGTTTTATCTGCATTTCTCTAATGACTTGTAAAGTGGGCCATCTTTTCAAGCATTGATTGGCCATTTGCATCTTAGTTGGAGACATTCTATTCAAATCACTTGTTGTCCTGTTTATTGTTGAGTTCTAGGAGTTCTTTATATGTTCTCTGCTCTAGACTCTTATCAGATAATTGATTTGACAATACTTTCTCCCATTTTTTGGGTTGTTTTCATCATTTTTTGGATAATGTCTTTGACATATAAAAGGCTTTTTTTTGGATGAAGTCCAACTTATTTATTTTTGATCCTTATGCTTTTGATATCATTTTAAAGAAATCATTGCTTAATGCAAGGTCACAAGTCTTTGCAACTAGGTTTCCTAATGTCATGGCAACCCACTCCAGTCCAGAGGATCCTGTGGACAGAGGAACCTGTTGGCTACCGTCCATGGGGTTGTGAAGATTCAGACATGACTGAAGCGACTTAGAGTGCATGCATTCCTTATAGGAGAGCCTATATTTATGCTGTTGATCCATTTTGAGTGGCATGTGGTGTGAAGCAGGGGTCCAACTTTATTCTTTGGCATGTGGCTATCTATTCTTCCCAGGACCATTTGTTGAAGAGACTATTATTCATGCATTGAATGATCTTTTCATCCTTGTCAAAATTACTATCCATAGACATGTGGGTTTATTTCTCAGTTTTATTTCATGGATCTGTATATCTATCTTTATGCCACACCATTTTGATTACTGTGGCTTTTTAGTAAGTTTTCAGATCACGGGGTATGAATATTCCACAACATTCTTCTTTTACAGTATTGAAAAGCATTATTGGGTTCCCTTTATTTCTATGTGAAATTTTGCTCAGCTTATCAATTCGGCAGGAAAAAAAGCTACTGGAATTTTGATAGATGTTGCATTTAAGCTGTAAATCACTTCCAGGAATAATCTTAGCAATATTAAGTCCTCCAATCCATTAATTTAAAAAATGTGTTTGTGTTTAGGTATTTTAAGATTTCCTTCAGCAATGCTTTCTAGCTGTCAGTGTACAAGTCTTACACTTCAGTGATTCCATTCATTCCTCAGTATTTTATTATTTTTATGTCTTTTCATTTTGCTTTCAGATTTTTCATTGCTAGAGTATAAAAAACACAACTGATTTTTGTACATTGATCTTGTATTCTGCAAATTTGCTGAACTAGTTTATTAGATCTATTTTTGAAAGGTAGATTCTTCAGGGTTTTCTATATATAAGATGATGCCACCTGAAAAGAGAGGTAGTTCTATTTCTTTCTTTAAAATATGACTTTTATTTCCTTTTCTTGTTTAATAGTCCTGGCTAGAATTTTTAGTAGTCCTGAATAGCAGTAGCAAGAAAGACATCATTGTTTTGTCCCTGATCTGAAGGAGAAAGCTTTCAGCTGGACGTTCGCTTTTACTTGGGGTGAAATAAGGAGCTGTTGTGGTCCTTTGAGAAGACTGATGGTTTATAACTCTTATTTTAAAAGGATATCTTTGTCTATTTATGTTTTAAATGATTATAATTTATAAAAGTAATGCTAAAAACCTTAGTAACCATGTAAAGCTTGTATTAAAATCTAATTTGGTTCATTAAACAATATAGTAATGTTACCACACAAAAATGTTAATATATTCCTCTATTCTCAATACTATAAAATTTCTAGATTAAATATATAGTGTGTGCTAGTCATACACATTTTCTTAGCTATAACATTTCATAGAAATAAAAAATTGCTACCATATGATTCTGCAATGTCCTACTGAAATTATGTAATTTTTTGCACTTAGTTCTTGATCATAAAGAAATCTCTTTTATCAGGTGGCAATAAAAAAATCTAAAAAATCTTGCCATTGATGATGGCTTTCCTAATTAATCATGTGATTCTAGCATGTGATGGTATATCAATAAGCCAGTCTTCTTTTTTTAAGAATTCCAATGTCTATCTCACAGTATATTCCTGAGGATAACAAAGATGAATCTATAAAATATATCTGAAAACTAATAAGGACCAAACAATTGTAGGATATTACCATTATCTTGTATCCTTGAAGGTTTCTTTGTCACACATTGGCTTACTTTTGTAATTATTTAGGCTTATATTGACGAGAGTGCACTGTTAGGCTAGGTGGCTGATTCCTGCGACGGTGGTGCCGTTTGGAGTCAGGGCCTACAAGACTAGACGGCTCAACTGCGCTCTAACTAGGGAGAGCTGCTCTGTACCTTGCAAACTTCAAAACAGCAAGAAATAATGAGACATAAAAGGAGCTGAAGAAATAGTCTTTGTCTTGTTTTGCGTGATCTATCATTTTGAGTGCATGATATATCTTGTAAAACCATGTACAGACTTCTTTGGCATTTACCATTCATCTGCGCGTTTCAGTGATATTCACATCAGAATTCATAAGTCATCATACTTGGTGGCACCTTTTCTGTTAGCATCTCAGAAATCTTAACAGGATATATTCCTTCAATAGAAATGGAACATCTGTGATGATGGGACCTTCAAAGATCAAAAGAGAATTCCATCCAAATCCTATGAATTGGTTCATCATATTGATCCATCTGGACTGACTGATAAAAAATATCTTTTAAGAGGAGCAGCTCACGAAACTTCCTTCCTTATAAAATCTGCAGTTTCAAAGGTCAAGTAAGATGTGGTTCCCTTGCTTTTCTCTCTTTTTTCTTTTGTTTCTAGTTCTCTCTTATTCCCTCCCCCCTCCGAAAAAAAAAGAGTTAATAAGAAAATATAAATAATTTCTATCTCGTTCAGATATATTCACCTTAAGTTAATCAGTCTGAGGAAACATGTATCAACCCAGGTTGACAAGTTGAGCACTGAAACTCCTCTCAGCTTTGGAACTGCATTTTCAGGATTAGGTCACAGAGGTATTTTTCTGAAGTGTTAAGTAAAAAGTATGACTACTGATACCATGGCATGGCAATGCTAGAAGTCCATAAATCATGTGCTGAGTAAAAATAAGGTTGTATGAAACTAAACTATATTGTCTTCAAAATCTAAGCACAGTCTTCAAGAATCTCCCCAACACTTAGAATTACCTGTCTACTTAAAATACCTAGTCGTATTTATTTGGGGCTTCAATTTTGATACAAAAGCCTTGTGTTTTTACAAAGGCAAGCCTGAGCTGTGATGTTCTCTGAATGAGCTTCTGAGAAAAGATGAGCCAGATCATATAACTTAATTCTGTGAGTCAGCCTGACTAATCCTTGGCCACTTTTTTCCTCCCCAGCTGACCTGGAAAGATTTTTAAAGTTTTGCTTTCTCTAGAAATACCTTCAATGAGTGGTGGCTTACAGTGAGAAATTAAAATCTCAGAGGGAGATATATATGCATCCATGTGTTAAATTTTTATACTGTTATTAAAAAAAATCATTTAAGTCCTTGTTGACTTTGTTCCAGTATTGCTGCCACGGTTTATGTTTTGGTTGTTGGCTGGAAGCCTGTGGGGTCTTAGTTCCCTAACCAGGGATTGAACCTGCACACCCCTGCATTGGAAGGCAAGTCTTAACCGCTGGACTGCAAGGGAGGGCCTTGTACTGTTCCTTTTGAAAAGGCTGGGAGTGGGCACGTTGAGCAGAAGAGGAGGAAATGAAGTCCTGTGCTTCCTGCCTGTTCCTCCCAGTGGGGCCCTGAGACCCGGACCTGCGGTGCAGACAGAGCCGCCCTCCGCTCTCTTCTGCCTCTCCTGCCCTCGCGGGTGGTGGCCCAGCACTCTTTCCCCAGTACATCCACAACGGGCAGTCCAGGACATGAGGCCATTATGCTAAAATAACCCGACAAGGTCACCACCGCCGCCGCACAGGCCCATCGTGGACCAGGGCCTCGTCCTCAGATGCCCCAGGGCCGTTTCTTCCCAGCAACTTGCCTCCGGCTCCAGGCTCTCTCTCCCCGGCCCTGTGAACTGGCTGTGGGGCCTGGCTGGGATCTTGACCTCTTGGCACAGGCCTCCCAGCGCCAGGCGTCGATGTGGTGCCTGCCTGCACACTCTCCGTCCCCCCAGGCGCCTGACTCCGCAGGCCCAGCCCTGGACGCGCGTTCCTGGCCCGGCTTCCTCCGGAGCGAGCGGAGCTGCCAGGGAGGACGGGAGCGAAGCCAGTCACATGTGGCCACGGGCTTTTCCACATCTAGAGAAACTTCAAAGGAACCCAGTGCTGATTTAAAACAGGTTTACTGACAACAGGACACATAAAAATGAAGTTCTTCTCTCTCAAGAAAATGAACTTTAAGAAAGTGATCTAGGAAGCAAAGAGATTAAGAATTATATTTTAAAATTCTTTTATCCAAATTAATGATGAACTTCAGAACTTCTATTCATATCAAATTGTCTCTAATATAGTGTTCTGACTTGACTCATGAAATGAGATCCCAAAGGCTGAGATGAAATAGAAATGCCATCATCCTTTGAGAGGTCAGGTCATCTGAGACCAGATTTCTATCCCTTTGTACCTATAAAAATAGTTAGCATTCTGCAGGATCAAAATTACCATACAGACTAACCGTCAAAGATAATAAAAATTTATTTTTAAATTAATTATATAACTGTATTCTTTATTAACCACAGCTCTATCTTAAAACATATTTATCCTAGCATATTGAATTAAATCTTAGTTGATAGAACTAACCAAGAACAAGTGTTTTTTTCTTAATTTTATACTCAAAATATTGAATAAATAATTAGATTTGAAGCTGTTGAAATAATGTCAAAATAACTAGTCTCTTCAATAAGGTCTAAGGAATATCTAATTGGTTATTCTGCATTATTCAGACAAAAGAAAGGTTAACATTTTTTGTTTTTAGTGTTTCAATTAGTGTTTTGGTGAAATTGTGATAAGATTACAATCAAATATAGTCTCAAAAACAAAAAGAAAATTTTATGGTATGGTGAGTTTTAGTGCAAGAGGCAGTCTGCTATAGCTTGGAATTCCTGAAACTGTGTGACAGTTTATGACATTATAATAAGAGAGACAGTTTTATCTGGAATTTTGTGAAAATCTGGTTTATATGGTTTCTGTAGCTGCAAAGGGGAATATTGGAAATAGGTCTGTTGGCTTTGCCTTGAAGAGAGGCATTTGCTCCAGAATTTTATTATTTCCAAGCAGTTCCATTAATTTTTCAGCAGGCAACCTTTCAGTAAATAACAAGTAAAATTCTGATTTCTCCCATTCATTTTGATGTGCACATTCTTCCTAATTTTTATGTGTCCTCCAACTCTTAAAACTCTTCTTGGCTGAGGTATATTAAACATTACATGGAAACAACTTTTTCAAGGAGAGAAATTCTATCAAAAAGTGATTGTATTAACCCTAACCCTTTCCTGCAGTGGACAAAATAATAATAAATTGCTGTTTTGGATGAAATAATTTGGGAAGTTTGAATCTTGAAACAATGCAGTTTATAGTTTAAATTGAATGCCTAGTAGTTGAAAATTTGTTATTAAAACTATATGTATATATTAATACGATTTCTTGATTTTTTAAGGTCTTTTTTTCTATATTTCTCTCATCTTTGCCAGTCATCCCCCATAATTTGTCCAGTAGCACTTACTCTCTGAAAACTTCTTTCCTGGTTCTGAAATTTGAAAAAAGAATGTATATCAGTTTATCATGGTATCTGTCTGATTAAACTGTTGTCTTCATAGTCAATTTATGAAACATTATTGTATTGAAAACTAGAACTCTTTGTGACCCTAAGGACTGTAGTCAGCCAGGCTCCTCTGTCCATGGGATTTTCCAGGGGAGAATACTGGAGTAGGTTCTCATTGTCTCCTCCAGCGGATCGTCCTGACCCAGGCATCCACTGAACCCACAACTCATGTCTCCTGCATTGGCAGGCAGAGTCTTTACCACAAGCACCACCTGGGAAGCTAGGTAACTCTTATTTGCTAAGTCACTTTAGTCATGTCTGACTCTTTGCAACCCCATGGATGGTAGCCCACCAGCTTCCTCTGTCCATGAGATTCTCCAGGCAAGAATACTGGAGTGGGTTGCCATTTCCTCCTCCAGGGGATCTTCCCGATGCAGGGATGGAACCAGCATCTGAGATCTCTTCTGTCAGCAGTTAGGTTCTTTACTAGTGACGTCTGGAAAGCTTCCTAGCAGTGCTAGTTTAAAGAACCGCCTGCTAATGCAAGTTGAAGTAAGAGAAGGGGGTTCGATCCCTGGGTGGGGAAGATCCTCTGGAGGAGGGCATGGCAACCCACTCCAGTATTCTTGGCTGGAGAATCCCAAGGACAGAGGAGCCAGCAGGCTACTGTTCATAAAGTTATATGTAGCTCTTAGCACACAGTAAATTGCCTCAGACCATATGGGTTAATGTTCTAAATCATTTCCACACTAAATATTTTATCATTGTGCCATCCCTTATGAGAGCTCATTTTCTTATCTTCGAGACAGTCTACAAAGTTTGAAGAGCCGGCAGTTATTTCTTCCCTTTAATTACATGGGCTGCATAACAGGATTCTACAGCAAGGACTTGTGTCCTCGATGGCTTGACATGCCTGTCGCCACCTTCTCAATTCACCACAGGCTCTAGATTCACTAGTCAGAAAGCAAGTTCCCCCTCACTGTTTCAATTTTAATTAGTAAAAGCTTTCAAAATTCATGATTTATCAAGTCCTAATTCTAAATAGTTATTATCCATTTAAGCACACAGGGGAAACCCTCACTGTTGCCTAAAGCACATGGTCAGAAGGAAGATTACTGCTGTATAAACACAACAGATTACCAAAGGCAATTGCTGAAAAGCTATGCCTTGACTGTTTGCCAAAATGGAAATTTTTCAATATACATGTCTCCTTGTTAATGAAATGGGAAGTATCACTGTGGCATGCAGTGCTTTTTTTCCTCTGAAGAAAATTCTTGAAAGGGGGGAACTACCATTCATAAATTTGGAAAGGTTTTAGTTCCTTCTCCTTTATTAGGGAAAAGAAAAATCTCTATTACAAACCCCCCCACCCCCACCCCCACCCCCCAAAAAAACCTGTTTCCTATGCCTTTTAGTATCATCCAGGTCACTTAAAGTTAACTTTGGAATAAATTGATTTTTTGTCCTCTTTCTCTTTTGTTATGTTTATCAGAAGGTTCATAGATTCTGACAAAACTCACCACTTCTTGGTGCTTATCAATTGTATGAACAGTGGTGGAACCACTGAACCAACTCTCCCAAGGACTCACGGTCCTGCCTTCCAAGTAACTTAGTATTGTGTGTATGTGAATTTTATTTTTATCTCTGTGGGTGTGTAACTGATTTACACTGTTGTGTTAGTTTCAGGTGTATAGCAACATGGTTGTTACACATATACATGTGTCTACTCTTTTTCAGATTCTTTTCCATTACAGGTTATTAACAAATATTTCATATAGTTCCTTGTGTTCTGTAGTAGGTCCCTGATGGTTGTGTTTTGTATATACTACTTTGTACATGTTAATCCTAAACTCCTAAGTTAGCCCTCACCTGCCATTTTTACCCTTTGGAAACCATACATTTGTTTTCCAAGTCTGTGAGTCTGTTTCTGTTTTGTAAATAAGTTCATTTGTACCAGTCTTATTTAGATTCCATATATTAATATGTGATATGATATTTGCTCTAGTAATTTAGTTTTGAACTAATTTACTTTGGATAATTTATGTTTGGAAGGAAAGGGAGGAAGCATATATTCTGAGTGCTGTACGAAACAGATTTTCTTGAAAACGTAGATTCTAGGTTAGGGAGAGGAGACCGTCTTACAAAAAGAACCCCTGGTTTAAAGGCCAAGTGGCAGATTAATTAAACCCTATAGTTATTTTTCTCTGTTTTAAGTATCTGAATGTATCTACACTCTCCTTCATTTATAAAGTATATCAGTCTCCAAAAATGTATCTTTCAAAAGAGATACTCATTGCTTGCTTAGGTACCTAAAGTATTTTTAAGAGTTTTCCTTAACTTATTCCAAATTCCTTCTTAGGGTGGTCAACTTGTCCTGACTTGGTGGGGCTGTCCCCCAAAGTACTAGAAGTCTCATGTCTCAGAAACTCCCTTAGTCACAGACAAAACAGGACCGTGGTCACCCGATTCCTCTTCCCCTGTTTTACATTCATGACTTTCTATTTATATGTTACTATAGCTCTAAGGCTGAGACCTGTTACTAAACCAGAAACTAGTTGACAGGCGTGTCCGTGGTGGCTCCTGAAGAGTTGTCCTCAACCCACAGCAGCAGCACTGGGCTATTTGTCAGAAATGCAGATATTCAGGCCCCAACCCAGACCTTGGAAGCATAAAGTCTAAGGGCAGAATCAACAGTCTGTGTCTGATTAAACCTCCAGGGGGTTCAATGTATACTAAAATTCTGGAACCTCTCGTTTACAGGAACAGGATGACTTTTGGTTCACAGATGTCTCCAACATCTTGGCTCTGTTCTTGCTGGATGTTGTGAGAGGCAAAGGAGCGCAGAGAAGAGCAGGGGAGAAAATTAGAAGGTGAAAATGATTCAGGATGAAAACTTAGACTATAAGGTCAAAGGTTTGCTCTTTATCCTGCTGTCCCAGTGTGCAGTCCAGTGCCTCACGGGGGTAGGACCTCAGCTTTTGAAAGAAAGGCAAATACTGACAGAACAAATTTGCTGACAGCAGCCTGTGTATTTATCCGTTGCCGAATATCTAGCAGGCTTTGTTGTAGTTGCGTGTGGAATATATTAAATATGAGGTAAGCTGCAAGAGTAGGGAACACAGTCCCCACTGACTTAGAGAAACCAAGGCTGCAACACGATGAGGCGGTGATAGAGACATCAGGCTGAGGTGACACCGAGGTATTTGGCCCTAATCCCTGAGGCCCGCAGACGCCTCGGCGGTCCTGGAGGGAGCCTCTCCCTTGAGAGAAAGGAGGGAGGGCAGGTCCTCTGGTGAAGAAGCTGGGAGGAGCCCTCAGCAGCTTCTCTCCTTGGAGAGAGGACTCGCCTTTGGCTGGAGAGCAGCAGGCCGGCCAGGAGCCGGTCCCGGGGGCGCCGTGAGGGGGGCGGCACTCGGGGTCCACGCGCTGCTCAGAACGGCAGCCCCCAGCCCGGCGGAGGCCGGCGTCCACGCAGGCCTTTCACGCACACTGATGCACACCACGCAACCATGCACACCACACACACCACGCGCATCACGCACACTGACGCACACCACGCACACCACGTGCACGCACGCACACTGATGCACACCACGTGCACGCACGCAAAACATGCATACCACGCACACCACGTGCACTCACGCACACTCACGCACGCGGCTCCTAGCACTGAACACCCGGAAATGTCACGTGAAGCTTTCTGGCCTTCACCAAAATAAGAACCACAACGACTGGTAAAACTGGGCATGCGTTTCTCAGACGGCTGACGAGATGACACAATGCACTGCACGCGCTGTGTGGGGCTGTGTGCTCTCCAGTGAGCAGCAGTGTCCGTGTCACTGTTACGCTTCTTCACACTTTCTGCCTCTTCCTGTTGGGTGTGTGTGCGGGGGCTGAGGTGGGGTGGTATGACTACTACTTAGATGAGGCCTGCTTGTATGTGGTGAACTACGGGTTTAAGCTAATACTATCAGTTCAGTCCAGTTGCTCAGTCGTGTCCGACTCTTTGCAGCGCCATGAATTGCAGCACGCCAGGCCTCCCTGTCCATCACCATCTCCCGGAGTTCACTCAGACTCATGTTCATGATGCCATCCAGCCATCTCATCCTCTGTCGTCCCTTCCTCCTCCTGCCCCCAATCCCTCCCAGCATCGGAGTCTTTTCCAATGAGTCAACTCTTTGCATGAGGTGGCCAAAGTACTGGAGTTTCAGCTTCAGCATCAGTCCTCCCAATGAACATCCAGGACTGATCTCCTTTAGGATGGACCTGTTGGACCTGTTGGATCTCCTTGCAGTCCAAGGGACTCTCAAGCGTCTTCTCCAACACCACAGTTCAAAAGCATCAATACTTTGGTGCTCAGCTTTCTTCACAGTCCAACTCTCACATCCATACATAACCACTGGAAAAACCATAGCCTTGAGTAGACAGACCTTTGCTGGCAAAATAATGTCTCTGCTTTTTTAATATGCTGTCTAGGTTGGTCATAACTTTCCTTCCAAGGAGTAAGCGCCTTTTAATTTCATGGCTGCAATCACCATCTGCAGTGATTTTGGAGCCCCAAAAAACAAAGTCTGACACTGTTTCCACTGTTTCCCCATCTATTTGCCATGAAGTGATGGGACCAGATGCCATGATCTACATTTTCTGAATGTTGAGCTTTAAGCCAACTTTTTCACTCTCCTCCTTCACTTTCATCAAGAGTCTTGTTAGTTCCTCTTCACTTTCTGCCATAAGGGTGGTGTCATCTGCATATCTGAGGTTATTGATATTTCTCCTGGCAACCTTGGTTCCAGCTTGTGCTTCTTCCAGCCCAATGTTTCTCATGATGTACTCTGCATAGAAGTTAAATAAGAAAGGTGACAATATACAGCCTTGACGTACTCCTTTTTCTATTTGGAACCAGTCTGTTTTTCCATGTCTAGTTCTAACTGTTGCTTCCTGACCTGCATACAGGTTTCTCAAGTGGCAGGTCAGGTGGTCTGGTATTCCCATCTCTCAAAGAATTTTCCACAGTTCATTGTGATCCACACAGTCAAAGGCTTTGGCATAGTGAATAAAGCAGAAATAGATGTTTTTCTGGAACTCTCTTGCTTTTTTGATGATCCAGCGGATGTTGACAATTTGATCTCTGGTTCCTCTGCCTTTTCTACAACCAGCTTGAACATCTGGAAGTTATGGTTCATGTATTGCTGAAGCCTGGCTTGGAGAATTTTGAGCATTACTAGTGTGTGAGATGAGTGCAATTGTGTGGTAGTTTGAGCATTCTTTGGCATTGCCTTTCCTTGGGATTGAAATGAAAACTGACCTTTTCCGGTGCTGTGGCCACTGCTGACTTTTCCAAATTTGCTGGCATATTGAGTGCAGCACTTTCACAGCATCATCTTTCAGGATTTGAAATAGCTCAACTAGAATTCCATCACCTCCACTAGCTTTGTTTGTAGTGATGCTTTCTAAGGCCCACCTGACTTCACATTCCAGGATGTCTGGCTCTAGGTGAGTGATCACACCATCGTGATTACCTTGGTCATGAAGATCTTTTTTGTATAGTTCTTTTGTGTATTCTTGCCACCTCTTCTTAATATCTTCTGCTTCTGTTAGGTCCATACCATTTCTGTCCTTTATCGAGCCCATCTTTGCATGAAATGTTCCCTTGGTATCTCTAATTTTCTTGAAGAGATCTCTAGTCTTTTCCATTCGGTTGTTTTCCTCTATTTCTTTGCATTGATCACTGAGGAGGCTTTGTTATCTCTTCTTGCTATTCTTTGAAACTTTGCATTCAGATGCTCATATCTTTCCTTTTCTCCTTTGCTTTTCGCTTCACTTCTTTTCACAGCTATTTGTAAGGCCTCCTAAGACAGCCACTTTGCTTTTTTGCATTTCTTTTCCATGGGGATGGTCTTGATCCCTGTCTCCTGTACAATGTCACGAACCTCAGTCCATAGTTCATTAGGCACTCTATCTATCAGGTCTAGCTCCTTAAATCTATTTCTCACTTCCACTGTGTAATCATAAGAGACTTGATTTAGGTCATACCTGAATGGTCTAGTGGTTTTCCCTACTTTCTTCAATTTAAGTTTGAACTTGGCAACCTAAATGAGAACAGAGTTTGAAAAGAATAGACACATATATCAACATGTATATGTGTGAGTGGATTACTTGGCTGTGCACCTGAAACTAACATAACATTGTTAATCAGCTAGAAAAGTGTGAAGGCGTTAGTTGCTCAGTTGTGTCAACTCTTTGTGACCCCATGGACTGTAGCCCTCCAGGCTCCTGTGTCCATGGGACCCTCCAGGAAAGAATACCATAGCGAGCGGCCGTTCCCCACCAGGAATGGAACCTGGTTCTCCCATATTGCAGGCAGATTCTTTAACATCTGAGCCACCAAGAAAGCCAACTGTACTCCAATATACAGTCAACTATACTCTAATATACACTCAAGTATACTGTACTATATACTTGAGTGTATATTAGAGTCAACTATACTCCAATATACAATCTACTGTACTCCAATATAGAATTTAAACAAAGAACTAAACTAGAGACATCCGTTTTGAGATCAAGGACATTTGAGGCTGAGGATACAGAGTAGGTCTCCACTCCCATTGGCCAGCTGTTGGGCCCTGTGTCACTGCCTGGGGCCTGGGGGGCTCCTGCTGGCTTCCTTCTGCTTCTGGAGCCTCTGGTCTCCCTTCTTTTTGGCCTGTTCCTCCTGCCACTCTCCATTTCTCTGCTGCCTCTCCAGCTCAAGCATCCTTTGGTCCAGTTCTGACCACCTCCTCCTCCTGAGAGCTTCTGCAACCTGACTCTCTAGCCTTCTTCCTCCCAAATTGCTGTCAGCAATAAGAATATCCTGAATTCCTGAAAAATTTTTCTTTGAAATTAAAGCAATCTAACAGTATCTTCTCAAATCACACGATTCACATGGTGTCCAGTCCCCATGAAATGGTCCTGGCTTCAAGAGGGAAATTCAGAAGCTAGATAAGCTATTTCTTTTAACAGGCTCTCTCTCAAATACTTTTCAGCAGAACAATTGGTGTTCTAGTCTGCATCTGGTGTGCCCGACCCAAAGTGAGTTCAGCAGGTCAGTAACCAGAATCACTGAGTCTGAATCTACTGTTGATGTAATTGCCTCGAGCAGTCATAGATTAGGCAGCTTCGGGAAACATCTCAGAAGTTGCAGTTAGATATTTCTGGGGTTTTTTAAGTTTTTGAAATCACTTGCCTGTCCAGAATTTCTGATGCATACAAGTCTTGGAAACTCTAGTTCAAATGATGTAAAGGTGGAAATACTTACTCACCTGATCCCTTGGGACATTAAGTGCTTTAATCAGGTCTCTATAGGACTTCATTTAAAAAGGACAGTGGATCGTTTTTATGCATGACACTTCCAAGTAGCAGACCTTTGGACGTGTGGTAAAGTTAGAATTTGAAGTGCAGGTATTTCTCCAGTATTTTCTGGAGATGTCTCCTCAACCTCTTCAAAGACAGCAAATCCATTGTTCCCTCCCCTCTCATGGTATGCAGCCTGGTTGCTCTGGTCCACAAATAACGTTGTTTTTTTACCTTTTAACATCCAATGATTAACACAGGGTCCAACACGGGAGGATTCAATCAAGCGCACCCGAAAAGTTTCAGGACCAAGTCAAGAGCTCAAATGGAGACCATACACCATACAATGCTTACAAGATACCTCAAGCATCGCTGGCATCCCTGTAGGCTGTATCCAAGGATTGCCCTTGTGACCTTAAAGTCAAGGGCTCTCCTCGCCTGAGTCAGCTCAGCCCTGCCAAGTAACACAGATGTGCAGGAACAGGGCAGACGCTGTCCCCTAAGTCAGCCCTTTGGGTGGCAACTGAAGGTGAAAGTCGCTTTGTCGTGTCCAACTCTTTGTGACCCCGTGGACTATACAGTCCGTGGAATTCTCCAGGCCAGAATACTGGAGTGGGTAGCCTTTCCCTTCTCCAGGGGATCTTCCCAACCCAGGGATCAAACCCAAGTCTCCCGCATTGCAGGTGGATTCTCTACCTGCTGAGCCATCAGGGAAGCCCTTGGGTGGTAACTGGACCCACCTAAATCTGGGAGCCCAGTGGGGAGGCAACCTTTCTTCCCAACCTCATTTTGTGAGCTCGGGATTTCTAGCCAATCTGAAGCATTTCCTCTTCAGAGAGGGAGGCAATATCTGGGGGGACTTTTCTGTGTAGACTCACATTTGGTGACTTGATGTTATTTGGTGTTTTGAAAACAAGCCTCTTTCTCTGGTTTCCAGAGAGAGGCTGTGATCTTTTACCTCAACACACAGAACCACACCTGCACATAGACACACATAAGTGCATATGCACACAAAAAGCATAACGGCATATGCACACACAAAACTGCATATGCACACACAAAACATACATGCATAGACATATGCGCACACACAAAACCTACATGTACACACATAGACACATTCACACACGTAGACACAATGCACACACATAGACACACGATCATAAACCTCTACACGCATGCGCTCACACACACTTGGGAATTCTGACTCTGTACTCTAGCCTTCGGGGCACCCAGTCCAGTTCTCACTTCCCTTTCTAATTAACATTCCCATTTGCTTAGCTGGTTATCAAACTTGAAAAAAGTGTTTTTCATAAGATCAAAAAATACAAAAATAGACTTTTGTTTCAGTGGCTTGTGATATGTGGAGCCCCCAAAAGCACAGAGCCCAGTGCAGGGCCCGCTCCTGCTCGTGTCTAAGAGGCCGGGCTGCCCAGATGATGGTGGATAAGTGAGGTAGAATCCAGAGGAAAGAAACAACTGCCAGTAATAATTTCTAAAAACTTGCGTGTGTTTTTTTTTTTTTGTCATGAAACACCTTTTTATACTTCAGAATGTCAGCATATTTAAGAAGAAGCAGCTGTTCTCCTCACTTGCTTGCAAGCCTGGGTGAGACTTAAATTCTCACAAACAAGAAGGAAATAAATTGAATATCATTCTGAGTCTTCAGTGTACCAGAAAACATGATGAGACTCTTTGGGTCATAGTATTAATTGTCAGGGCTTCCCAGGTGGCTCAGTGGTAGAGTCCGCTTGCCGACGCGGGAGATATGCCTTTGATCCCTGGGTCGAGAATTATCCCTGGAGGAGGAAATGGCAACCCACTCTAGTATTCTTGCCTGGAAAGTCCCATGGATGGAGGAGCCTGGGAGGCTACGGTCCATGGGGTCGCAAATAGTCAGACATGACTGAGCAACTGAACATGCATGCATTCATTTCTGTTACCTGGAAGGAAATTTCCATAACTTACCTCTGGTTCTCTGAGTTGGATCATGAGATCTGTAACTAGGAAAATACTTTCCTTACTCAGACCATGTAAGTTGGCCACTCCATTTTATTATCTAGAATTTAAGTTATTATTTTCTGGAATCTTTTCTTATGCTTTATGAAATGTTTTAAAAGGTATTTCCAGTGTTTTATGCAAGAATGAGGGCCAAAATGGGCCACTCTGAATACTGACACGATTCCTTTCATCCTCCACGAGAGCACCATTCCACAAAGTATTAGCAATCTGTTTTGATGCCAAAGCCAAACAGTGACAGTTACAATAATGAGTATTTGCTTCAGGGCGCTGGCAGAAAAACAGCACAGAAATGCAAACCCGCAGCATTGCAAACCTTGCCTTCCCACCAAAGCACACCCATCACTTCCGACTCCCTGTCACATATATCGCTCCTAGAGGATCACTGGTAAAACAGTGCAAAGAAATCTGAATCAGCCCTTGGGAAACATTAGGAAAAGTGAATCATGATTCTAGTTTCACATCGTTTGGGGGAAAAAAAAAAGAAAAGGAAAAGTTTACAATAAGGAGGGCCTGTGGGTTACTCTTATCACTTTGCGGAAGAGATGGTTTGCAAACTGTAGGTTTTCCTTCTCTCCTCTCCCCATAAATGGACTCCAACAACTTAATGTGTTAGCATGAACGGAGGATTGGACAAACATGATTGACTCCAGCTCGGGCCATGTTTTGTTTCTTTTGAAGTCAAATTTTTAAGATACTATCTTCCAACAATCATAATAAATCATGACCAATTGGAATAAACTGAAAGGATGTGATCAGTTCTTTTATGAAAAAAATTCAAAATTTTAGCAAAAAGAACATGTGCTTCTGAGCCAGGCTGAGTTCAAATCATTGCCCTACAGCTGGCAGCTTTGGCATTGGGCAAGTTCCCAAAACTCCCCATACCCCAATTTCTTCTCTAAGGTGGGGAGAAAGAAGGTATGCCTATGTTTTTTTTTTTTTTTTTAATTAAGATATAGTTGATTTATAATGGTGTTTTAGTTTCAGGCATACATCAAAATGATTCATGTGTGTGTGTGTATTCTTTTTCAGATTCTTTTCTTTTATAAGGTTATTAGACAATATTGCATATAATTCCCTGTGTTATACAGTAGGTCCTTGCTGGTTGTTTATTTTATACATCAGATCAGATCAGATCAGATCAGTCACTCAGTCATGTCCGACTCTTTGCGACCCCATGAAGTGCAGCACGCCAGGCCTCCCTGTCCACCACCAACTCCCGGAGTTCACTCAGACTCACGTCCATCGAGTTAGTGATGCCATCCAGCCATATCATCCTCTGTCATCCCCTTCTCCTCTTGCCCCCAATCCCTCCCAGCATCAGAGTCTTTTCCAATGAGTCAACTCTTCGCATGAAGTGGCCAAAGTACTGGAGTTTCAGCTTTAGCATCATTTCTTCCAAAGAAATCCCAGGGCTGATCTCCTTCAGAATGGACTGGTTTGATCTCCTTGCAGTCCAAGGGACTCTCAAGAGTCTTCTCCAACACCACAGTTCAAAAGCATCAATTCTTCGGCGCTCAGCCTTCTTCACAGTCCGACTCTCACATCCATACGTGACCACAGGAAAAACCATAGCCTTGACTAGATGAACCTTTGTTGGCAAAGTAATGTCTCTGCTTTTGAATATGCTATCTAGGTTGGTCATAACTTTCCTTCCAAGGAGTAAGTGTCTTTTAATTTCATGGCTGCAGTCACCATCTGTAGTGATTTTGGAGCTCAGAAAAATAAAGTCTGACACTGTTTCCACTGTTTCCCCATCTATTTTCCATGAAGTGTTGGGACTGGATGCCATGATCTTAATGTTAATCCTGAACTCCTAATTCACCCTCTTAGTTTTTTATGATAATTGAGTGTATTAGTATGTATAAATGCTTTAACATTGCTTCTACCATCTTTAGCTATAATTGTGTCTTGCTCATTCATTTGTTCATTTATTCATTCATTGTTTTCTTTGAATAAATATTTATTGAATGCATTTTTACATCAAGTATAAATGCAAGGGTGTATGAATAGACAAAATGGATGGAAGAAGTGCTGGTATATTTATTACTGTTATTTCAGATTATTATGGGATGTCTCATGACCCACATAATGGACTTATATTATCCTTCCCATCTCCAGTGGCTTAGGTAGTGAAGTGAAGTGAAGTCACTCAGTTGTGTCCGGCTCTTTGCGACCCCATGGACTGTAGCCTACCAGGCTCCTTTGTCCATAGGATTTTCCAGGCAATAGTCCTGGAGTGGATTGCCATTTCCTTCTCCAGGGGATCTTCCCAACCCAGGGATCGAACCCAGGTCTCCCACATTGTAGACAGATGCTTTACTGTCTGAGCCACCAGGGAAGGTAGAACCTAGTGCAAAACAGCAGCTCAATAAATGTTGATGGAGTGAAGTTCAAATACATGAATCACTGCAACACAGAATAACAATTTAGACCTGAAATAAGGATTTGGAAGTGGGAGATGCAGCGTCAAGTCCCAGTTTTATGGAAATTTCCTCGTCTAAAAACCAAGAAAGCTGTAGCATTTAACCACCGAGATCACTGCTGTGATTCTACAAAGTAACTGAATGATGCACTGTGTGGTGACTGGTTCTAGTTCTTTTTTATCAATAAACTTTCATTTTTAAACTAGCTTTAAATCTACAAAAGAGGTACAAGAATCCTACAGAGGGTTCCAGTATACGCTATTAAGGTTTCCTTGTTATTAGCATCTTGCGTTATTGTGGTGCATTTGTCAAAGCTAGAGAACCATAACCCATACATTGCTTTTGCTAGATTCCATACTTCCTGTGACTTTCCTAAATTTTTACCTAATGTTCCTTTTTTTCTTTTTGCCCCAGGATTCCAACCAGGACACCAGATTATATTTAGACATCCTGAGTCCTTAGACTTGTCTGGACCATGACAGTTTTTCAGATTTCTTGTTTTGGTGACCTAGACATTTTTGAGGACGCTTGATCAAGAATTGTATAGAATGTCATTGAATTTAGGTTTGTTTATGCTTTTCCCATGGTTAGGGGTTATGAGTTTGGGAAGAAGATCACAGGGATAAGTCTCATCACATCCTAGCAAGAGTATATGTTATTAACTGATCAATAATATAAAATTTTATTTTAATGAGTGGATAGGTATTATGCATAACTGGTAATTTAATGTTCCATACTAAAGAAAATAGCTTTGCTATATGTCATTTTCTATGCAATGTACAGTCATCTGTTGATATTCATGGGGAGCTGGTTCCAGAACCCTGTAGATACCAAAATCTATGGATGCTCAAGCGCTTATATAAAATGATGTAGCAGTTGCACATAACCTTCCATTTACTTTAAATCATCTCCAGATTACTTCTAATACCTAAAACTGTGTAACATTATGTAAATAGTTGCAAATACAATGTAAATGGTATGTAAATAACCACTTTCCCACAGCAAAATTGTGTTTTCTGGAAGTTTCTGGCATTATTTTTAAAATATTTTAAAATGGATGCGGAAACCAAGGGCCATCTAAATAAAATAGTTGGTTCCTTCATGGCTTAATCTTAAAATATATTTACCTTACTTGTTAAAAAAAAGTCCTCTTTACTACTGGGAAATTAAAAGTAACTGAAAAATTCATATCTTGTTCTAAATGAATAATACTCCTACCTTTGTGGACTCAAGATCTGTATATTAAATTTAAAGTGAAAAACATGACTGTATTTCACTCAAACTAACCTTAATCTTGAGAAAATATTAATAACAGATCTTTGTTCAGCTACGTGGCCTAAAAAATGTAACAAGGTTAGTGAAAGTGTTAGTTGTTCAGTTGAGGCCAACTCTGCGACCCAGTGGATGGCATGGCTCCTCTGTCCATGGAATTCCCCCAGCAAAGATACTGGAGTACTTTCATTTCCTTCTCCAGGGGATCTTCCCAACCCAGACATTAAGTTCGGGTCTTTTGCATTGCAGGTGGATTTTTACCATTTGAGCCATCAAGGAATTAAGTACCAGAAATTAAGTGTTTAGATCATGATTTCCCTGAGCCTGTCTCATGCAAGGGACTTCCCTTAAGAAACATTAACATTTTACTAAGCCCAAGCCATAGATGGTCTGGACTGTCTAACCTTTGACATTCTTGGTATGAATGTACTTTATCCTCTGGGGATAATGCCGTGCCATCTAGGGCCACCCAAAATGGACAGAGCATGGTGGAGAGTTCTGACAAAACATGGTCCACTGGAGAAGGGAATGACAAAGCACATTCACATTCCTGCCTTATGAACACCACGAACCGTTGATGTTGTTCAGTTGCTCAGTGGTGTCTAACTCTTTTCAACCCCATGGACTGCGCATTCCAGGCTTCCCTGTCCTTCACCATCTCCCAAAGTTTGCTCAAACTCATCTGCATTGAGTCAGTGATACCATCCAAACATCTCATCCTCTGTCGTCCCCTTCTCCTCCGGCCTTCAATCTTTCCCAGCATCAGGGTCTTTTCTAATGAGTCAACTCTTCACATCAAGTGCCAAAGTATTGGAGCTTCAGCTTCAGCATCAGTCCTTCCAAGGAATATTCAGGACTGATTTCCTTTAGGATGAACTGGTTGGATCTCCTTGCAGTCCAAGGGACTCGCAAAAGTCTTCTCCAACACCACAGTTCAAAAACATCAATGCTTTGATGCTCTCCTTTCTTTATGGTCCAACTCTCACATCCATACATGACTACTGGAAAAACCATAGCTTTGAATAGACAGACCTTTGTTGGCAAAGTAATGTCTCTGCTTTGGAATATGCTGTCTAGGTTGGTCATAGCTTTCCTTCAAAGGAGCAAGTGTCTTTTAATTTCATGGCTGCAGTCACCATCTGAGGTGACTTGGGGGCCCAAGAAAATAAAGTCTGTCACTGTTTCCATTGCTTCCCCATCTGTTTGCCAGAAAGTGATGGGACTAGATGCCATTATCTTAGTTTTCTGAATGTTGAGCTTTAAGCCAGCTTTTTCACTCTCCTCTTTCACTTTCATCAAGAGGCTCTTTAGTTCCTCTTCACTTTCTGCCATAAGGCTGGTGTCATCTGCATATCTGAGGTTATTGATATTTCTCCCAGCAATCTTGATTCCAGCTTGTGTTTCATCCAGTCCAGAGTTTCTCATGATGTACTCTGCATATAAGTTAAATAAGCAGAGTGACAATATACAGTCTTGGTGTACTCCTTTCCCGATTTGGAACCAGTTTGTTGTTCCATGTCCAGTTCTAACTGTTGCTTCTTGACCTGCATACAGGTTTCTCAGGAGGCAGGTAAGGTGGTCTGAGGTTCTGGAAAATTTAAGAATTTTCCACAGTTTGTGATCCACACAGTCAAAAGCTTTAGCATAGTCAATGAAGCAGAAGTAGATTTTTTTTCTGGAAATCTCTTACTTTTTCTATGATACAACAGATGTCAGCAACTTGATCTCTGGATCCTCTGCCTTTTCTAAATCCAGCTTGAACATCTGGAAGTTTGGTTCATGTACTGTTGAAGCCTAGCTTGGAGAATTTTGAGCATTACTTTGCTAGTGTGTGAGATGAGTGCAATTGTGCCATAGTTTGAACATTCTTTGGCATTGCCTTTCTTTGTGATTGGAATGAAAACTGACCTTTTCCAGTCCTGTGGCCACTGCTGAATTTTCTAAATTTGCTGGCATATTGAGTGCTGCACTTTAACAGGGTCATCTTTTAGGATTTGAAATTTTCTAGTATTACCTGATATTTTAATGTTGGTACCTTAGAAGACAAGTAAAGACTAGTCAGGAAGTGGGCCTTTCAGTGTTCAAGCTAATGCATTCTTATGGCCAAAATTGGTATTGGTTAATTTTATTTATTTTTCTCTTGCTATGAGAAAAACTGGTGATGGCACTATGATTATTTTTTCTAACATGGTTATAAGATGTTCTCCATGATACTGCAGGGGACCTTAATGGCATTATGGCTGAATAAGTGGTTAAAAGTATATGAAGGGTCAGGGCAAAGGGAAGGTCCAGATAAATTGTTCTATTCAATATCCCTCAGCATCCTCTATAATGGAAAAGAATCTAGAAAAGAATATATTCACATACACACATATATAGTGTGTGTATGTATATATATATATATATATATTTACACACATACACATATATATGTAGATATATAATAGCTAAATATATATACATATATGTATATTGCAGAATGACTTTGTATACACCTGAAACTTTGTAAATCAATTATAGTTAAAATTTTTTAATAAAAATTAATTAATGAAAAAGAAACAGCAAGAACCCATTTATCTTCTGACTGGCTAGTGTTTCTGTGCCATATTTGGGAAAGAAGCTGAAACCAGCCTTACCCATATTCCCACCTCTCTCTCCAGATCAAAGTGAAAATCCAAGTTCAAAGGCTTGTTGGTAACAGAAATTAACAAGAACTACATTTTTATGAGGAAGCCCCTCACTGCAGGTACCACTGTCCTTTATAGCCACTGCCCGCTCCATTTACCATGGGTGTTTAGGGCAGCGTTGGGCAGTGAGCACGGCAACCTGTGGGAGGAGAGACAACTCCAAGAGTAGCTGTGGCTGGAGAGGCTGCCTGGGAATATTTTGAGTAGGAGGTTAAGAGTTAGCCAGCCGGGAGGCAGTGAAAAGGGATATAAAAATAGAAAGCACAGGGCCTGGGACACATTTGCGATTCATACTGGACTTGGCAGACATTGCTCACACTGTGTTAACCAGCCTATTTGGGTTGGGAGCTGTGTCTACCCAAGTGAAGCTAAGACAAGGTAGGCTCACTTTGGAGGTTGACCTCTCCAGATTTAGAGTCCGACTTCAGAGCCAGAAGGGTTGTAGGGTTACAGAGCCTCAACGCCTTCCTGGTTATCACGCCCTTGAAAGCTGTGCCATTAACATGGTGTGACCAGTCCGTGAATTCCGTATGAAGAGTCACCATTGGTGTTTGAGTACTTTTGTGTCACACGCTCCCTGAACTCATCCTGGTGCAGGGCATATGCTTAATAAATATGCCAGATTAGAATTTGTCTTGTTTGTATATGGATGGTTTTGTGTATTTGTTGAACATACAGCTCTTTGTAAATAAGGCAAGAATTTTATAAACCTTTGATCTTGACAAAGTGGTGTGACATCAGCGTTCTTTACTTCCCATATATTTTACACAAGCATGCACAGTATCACAACCAACTTTTTTAAGGGGTCTTGGCCGTGATTTTATTTCATTGTATTTGTTTTTGCTGCTCTGGGTCTTTGTCGCTGCACACAGGCTTTCTCCAGCTCCAGGGAGCGGGCGCTACTCTCTGGATGCAGTCTGTGTGCTTCTCATTGAGGTGGCGTCTTTTGTTCTGGAGCACAGCCTTAGGGTGTACAGGCTTCAGTCATTGCAGGATGCGGGCTCAGCGGTCATGGCACACAGGCTCGGGTGCCCCGCGGCATGTCGGATCTTCCCAGACCAGGGATCGAACCAGTGTCCCCTGCGTTGCAAGGCGGTTTCTCAACCACAGGACCGCCAGGGAAGCCCTATTTTACCTATTTTGTTTTAAATTAAAGAAAGAGATGTAGAAGAAAATAGAAAGACAAGTCATAAAGAGAAATGAACATACCTTAGACGTATTTACTCTCCCTTGTATTTTTTAAAGCCATCCTAAGAGACATATACAAAGCACAGTGCACTATAAAGAATATTTCAGTAAGGCCACACATTAACAAGATAACTTTGAGCATGTTTATTTACCTCAAGAAAGCCTGGTAAAGCCTATTTGTACGTATTTTCAAGAATTGTCCAAATGTGTTCTATCGATAGACGCAACTGTAAGTGTGCGTCTGTGTCACTTCCTCAGGAGATGATTGGCGCGTGGTCAACGGGGTCGGGGCTAGTCGCTCTTCTCATTATTACCAGAATGCAATATTGGGGATGCGTTTTCAAATAGGGAAAGATAATGCACTGTCTTTGCCTTTTCTCCTATGCTATTTTGACTGCAGATAGTACCACAGGGACACCAGCAATATCAATGACAACTGTGGAAATTCGCAAAAGCAGTGTTATGACAACGGAGATCACCTCTAAATTGGAGAAGAGCCCCACCACAGCCAGCGGCAACAGCTCCTGTCCTTCCACGGAGACTGAGGAAGAAAAGGCCAAGAGGCTGCTGTACTGTTCCCTCTGCAAGGTTGCTGTCAACTCCGCCTCCCAGCTGGAGGCCCACAACAGTGGTGAGATGCAGCAATTCCTTCTCTGTCTCAACAGCTCTGCAATTATGCTCCTCTGAATAGATGAGGTCTTTGCAGCAGGGGACAGAGGGGTGGCAGAAAACTGGCAATTGTTACGTGGAGCTCAGTAACCATTAAAAAGTAAGAATGGCAAGCAAAGTGCCATTGGCATGAGGGCAGTGAAGGGTTTCCAGGGCTCCCATGCCGTGCTGTGGATGCGTGTGTGTGTTTTATAAACACAAGGAGAGTCAGTAAAATATAATTCTAAAGCATCAGCTTTGTATTTATATGATTTCTAGATTGCTATGTTATTTTCATGCATTTGCTTCTAAATGAAATTTTCTAAAGTTGCACCAATAATAGAGTTGCAAAATTGGGTTGCACAATTCCATGCGATTTTGGTTAAAACCTCCTTATTATGGTTTTTATGGTAAATAATGTTGTTTGGGCTAAATTTATTTGAACTGGACAATTAAACTTAAGAAAATGTTTCCTATAGACAGAAGCAAGATAAGACATTTTACCTTATCTTGAGGTAAGATATCTAAGTGAAAGATTTTACTTATTCTTTCTGACAACCTAAAGATACTATTCCCCTGCTTTGATTGAGGCTCAGAGAAGACACGTGATCAGTTAGGTGATGAGCCATTATTCAAACCCAGGTCTCTCTAACTTAAACACTAAACTTTAATATAGCAGAACTGAAAATACTGATAAGCCAGTATGGAATCCTCTTTGGATATATTTTGATTCCATCCACTTGCTCTTTCTGTATATCTATGTTTAAAGATGTTATATATCTCTATATAAGCCTAACTAGATATACATATATATATAATATATATATATGGAGAGAGAATATATTTATATTGACTTACATAAAGATTTTATTTATTTTTATTTATTTATTTAAGTCCTGCCTGAGATTTTAGCCAGTCCTTTGGCCCAGGATCAGCTTTTCTCTGAAGGACTGGGGTGATTGCCAGGTCTCTGTCGGCTGTGACAGTAGGACGAGAATCGTTTGTGAACCATACCCTGAGTTAGCGCTGCGGCTGCGCCGATGGAGCCTGTGACCAATCACTGCTGCCCAAGTAACATTCCAGTACTGACCTCAAGCCTCTAAGGCTGTAATTGCAGGTGGGGGACGATTCCTTCCGCACACACGGCCCTCCTGCAGGCGGCATGAGTCGTAGTCAGGGAGAGTTCAGGAGGGCGGGGACTGGGACACGCAGAAGAGCATCCAGCCCCAAGTTGGAATCTAAACCTTCAGATTTCCCCGTCTTTCCTCCTGCAAAGACATGCTTCCTGGGTGCATGGTCTTGGGAGAGAGTGAATATCATTGGATGTCCATTCAGTGCTCGAGAATTCTTGGTCATTCCCCATCATGACAGAGAAACATTTGTTTTGAGGGGAGGCCCATTTTGATAGATAAACAAACCATACCCTTGGAGGCTGTAGTTAATTTATTAAGAATTTGGATGTCCTTCCTGAATTCCGATCAGAGACGTCTGATTAAGAACAAAGAAGGAATGACTTATTTGATTTAAGAGCAAAGAAGGAATGACTAATTTGATTTTATCACATCAGGTCAGCATTTTCCATATTCCAGTTCTATGGTCATTTATGGTTTGTGTGTCAGAATTGCATTTGGAGCCTTAAATATGTATGTATTTTATATGTATAAATATATATTCACATACTTTGTATGGATAGAAAAGTATATCTATATCTTTATATATAAAAAATTATATTTAAGTATATTTAAATATATATGCATTTATGCTTATTTAAATATATTTCTGTATGTATTAATATATATACATCCAGGGATTCTGATTTATTATATATCCTACTGCTGCTGCTGCTGTTTAGTCATCCAATCATGTCCTGACTCTGCAGCCCTATGGACTGCAGCTCGCCATGTTTCTCTGTCCATGCAGTTCTCTAAGCAAGAATACTGGAGTGGGTTGCCATGCCCTCCTCCAGGGGATCTTCCTGATTCAGGGACTGGACATGTGATTCTTTACCACTTAACCACCTGGAAGGTCCATATATCCTGCAAATATATCCTATTATATATCCTAAATATATTTCCTACATCCAGGGATTTTGATGTGTTATATAGCCAGGGCCTGGGAAGCTATAGTGTTTGGGAAAAGAAAAAAAAAGCAAAACTGTTGCCAAGTGTTTTGCAGGCAGAGCTCAGAACTAGCGTAACCTTCTCACCTGGAGGCTTAGGAGGTGATGGGTTGTCACCCTGACTTAAGCCCCTTTCTAGACATGTCCCCTCTGAGGTTTCAGCCCAGGGGGACACCATGACCCCCACATCTCTTCCCTCTAAGGTGTTTTTCTCTCCGCATCAGACATCTCCCCGCGGGTTATGCTGAGCGGAAACCCGCGGGGGCACTGTAGATGGCGAGGCCAGACGCACGCCCCTGTCCTGTCCAGGGTGGGAGTGGTCCTCGGCGGCCTCACCATAAGATCGTTGAGCTGGGTTCTCGTTTGGGGCCACCAGAAGCAGGCGCGGAGACAGCGGTGTGAGGGTCCATGGGCTTTGGGGGGTTATTGCGGTGGGAGAAGGAGACAGGAAGCGAAGGCCCCCAGGACAGGCCGCGTCACTTAGCCAGCTGCTGACGAGGGCCTGAGGAGCTCACCTGCACAGACAGAGCGCCTGGCCCGTCCCTCACAGGCCGGACCTGCGAGGGGCTGCACAGAGCAGCAGAACTGAGTCTCCTCAAGTTTGGGGCATAGTTGTTTACAATGCCGTGTCCGCTTCTGCTGCACAGCAAAGTGAACCAGCCACCTGTATACACGGGTCCCCGCCCTCGTGAGCCCCGCCCCACGGCCTCCAAGCCCCACCCCTGCAGGCCATCACGGAGCTCTGAGCTGAGCTCCTGTGCTGTGTAACGGCCTCCCACGAGCTGTGTGACACGATAGTGTGCGTGTGTCAGCCCCAGGCTCCCATTCACCCCTCTGCCCCGCTTCCCATGCTCACGTCCTCTCTGCGTCTGCAACTCTACTCCTGCCCTGCAGATTCGCTCATCAGTATCACCTTTCCAGACTCCACATTTATGCATTAATATACTCTGTTTTTCCCTCTTTCTGACTTACTTCACTCTGTGTGACAGATTCTCCGTCCATCCATCTTTATAATCACATTGTCCATTTACAATCTGTTGTTTGCATTAAAAAAGGTCGTACTACAGGCGCATGAATTGCAGCCTTTGTGAGCTCAGAGGAGTTTGAACTACTCTGAAATGACTAGTGAAACTAAAGCTTGTAGTCAGATTTGTGTGTTTCTGGGGATGGCTGCATAATAGAGAGTTCGACAGATGGAGCAGATGGTTTGCTAATTTAATAAATACTGGATCTCGTCAGAACTACATCCATTGTTTAGAATATAGACCAGTGAAATAGTTGTCAGAGAGGAGTCTGCACACTGACACTATTCGGGGTTGTCAGTCCCTGATGCTAGTGGAGAGCAGGACCCCTTTGATAGCAAGCAGGCCACTGAGTCCCTGTTTTCTAGTTCTCTTAAAGGCCCACCTTGCCAGCTGCACTCAGAGCAGACCACAGTCATGCCCACCACTGCTTCCTCCTCTACCCCATCAATAGATCTGTAAAAGACTTCTCCAATTTCTTCTTAGATCCGGATTTTATTAATAGGAAAACACCGATAAAAACTTGGCTGTGTTTTTCAGGGAACCAGGTTTGAATATCAGTTGTCATCGGAAGCAACCCGGCTGCAGAATGGGGATATGTGTCTTTTGCATTTGCATTGTAATTCGAGGAGTTTTCTTTTGTATCCCTTTGGAAACATGTCGTAGACATGAGCTAAGGCCGCTTACAGTGAGTGGAGAGTTATGCACTTATGGGCTGTTTACAGGAAGTCAACCACCTTCAAGACATGTTTTACTGTTAATCTTGGAAAACGCATTCTTCTTTTTAAAATTTTATTGGAGAAATGGTGATTTGCAATGTTGTATTAGTTTCATATGTACAACAAAGTGATTCGGTTATACGTATATTCGCTCTTCTTCAGATTCTTTTTCCATATAGGTTATTATAGATATTGAGTGGGCTTCCTTGGTGGCTCAGACAAAATAATTTACCTGCAATAAGGAGACCTGGGTTCGATCCCTGGGTTGGGAAGATCCCCTGGAGAAGGGAATGGCTACCCACTCCAGTATTCTTGCCTGGAGAATTCCATGGACAGAGGAGCCTGGAAAATTACAGTCCATGGGGTCACAGAGTCAGACACGACTCAGTGACTAACACACACACACAGAATATTGAGTAGAGCTCCTTGTGCTGTAACGTAGGTCCCTGCTGTTTTCCTGCTCTAATCACAGCCTCCTAATTTGTCCCCCCACCCTTGTTTCCCCTTTGGTGACTGTACATTTCTTTTTGAAGTCTGTGAGTCTGTTTCTGTTTTGTAAATACGTTTATCTGTATTATTTTTTAAGATTCCACGTATAAGTGACATCATATATTTCTTTATCTGTCTGACTCACATCACTTAGTATTATAATTAATTTCTAGGGCCATCTATGTTGCTGCAAATGGCATTATTCTGTCTTTTTTATGGCTGAGCAGTTCTCCATTGCGTACGGGCACCACTCCTCTTCATCCACTCATCTGTTGATGGGGATTTAGGCTATTTCCACATTTTGGCTGGAAAATGGATTCTTAATGATAAATATTGGGAAAACAATTTCCATCAAACACTGCCTTTGTTACGGCTTAATGGAATAGACTAGAGTGAACTAGAAGTGATCAGATTTAATTTTTACCTCAAATCTGCAGAGAACTTTTCTATGTGAACCTTGGCAAGGCAATTGTCTTTGGGGCCCTTTCTCTCTCTTTCTGTCTCTGTCTGTCTCTCTGTCCGTCTCTCTCTTTCTCTCTCTTATGGAGTTAAGAGGCCATATGCACCTTGTGAGGATGGAATATTACGGCATGATTATTAGCAGGATCACAGCAGCTGCTGTCTGCTCAGTCGCTCAGTCGTGTCTGACTCTTTGTGGCCCCATGGACTGTAGCCCTCCAGGCTCCTCTTTCCATGGAAGCTTCCAGGCAAGAATAGGGATTGGGATGTCATTTCCTATTCCAGGAGATCCTCCCAACACAGGGATGGAACCCGCGTCTCTTGTGTCTCAGGCATGGCAGGCAAGTTCTTTACAACTGAGTCGCCTGGGAAGCCCCAGCTGGGTTGCTGTGTTATTTCATGTGCTTTCTGTTTTTATTTTTCACTACAGTATAACCATTCAAAGTTAGTTAACTTTTTGGAATAGTACTGGAATATAGGATTTCTTTCTTTCTTTCTTTCTTTTTTAATTTGGGAGGAAAAGCAGTTCTCCTGAACTTGCTAGCATGATTCACAAAACTTTCTAAGAATGCTTGCAACACTGTAAGAGGACATACTTTTTATAAGAGACCTTGAAGTCTCCTCTTATTTTTATGTTATGGACACAGATATTATAAAAAGATATGTTTTGTCTCTTTCTTTACAGAAATTCCCCCCAAACATCCTGCTAGGTAATGCTTTGCTTAGCCAATTTTAATGAGTTTCTGTATATAATTGAAAAAAAAATCCTTTGAAATTTTATAAGCAGACTCATTACTAATTTGGCAGATTTTTCTGGTGATGACTTAAAGTGGTAACATTTGATCATTTTCACTAAGCACATTCCAGCTTTTTTGTACCTACACAGAGCTTATTTTCCCTCACTAAGTTTTAATATAGAGAAAAGTCACTTTATCGAAAGACAGACTTGACTAAATTTTAAAATGCTTAGAGATTTCTAAATTTTTGCTTAAACATGAAAACAATGTTAAGAAGAAGAAAAAGAAGATTGACTAAAATTTCTTGAGCATGTGGGCATGCCAGAAATAATACCTTAAGATAAAAAATGCATCTCCTGCAACGCTTCAGTAAATTGAAACCTCACAGCTAATGGAGACACACTCTGGCTTATACCAGCTCAGAACCTGAGCTCGTAACTCTCTTTATGAATACGTGTTTGTTGATCTTTATTAATATCCAATACTTTGCTAATCTTCACTGATTGACTACCATGCATTGGGCCCTTAGAATGAAAATTTGAGCAAAACCCAGGAGTTGCCTTCAAGAAGCCCAGGTCCAGTTTGTGCCTCTGTTCAGGAAGAGACCGTATAAAGACTTGTTTCCTCTAGAGATTTGTCATTTCATGTTTCAAGTGAAGAACTCATTTAAGCCAGTCAGTGGTAGTCCAAGTTCATGGCCTTGTTATTATTAACGCCCAGAGATATCTATCATATCTCTTCAAGATCTTCTGGGATGATGATGAGACTTCAGTTGGATGGAAAAAAAAGATGGAGACTCTTCTATCACAGGTCTGCTGTCATGCCTTCTTTAAACTTTCTACAAATGATTAAAAAAAGACAGCTCAGCCACATAGCCTCTGTGTTACACATGTTCATGCAGGACATGCTTGAGTACAAGAGCTGTACTATCTCATGTGGTAACCACTAGCCTTAGGTGATGATTTAAATCGAAATCAATCACCAATTCATTTGCAGTAGCCTCATATCAAGTGCTGAAGAGTGTGACTAAAGGCCACCATATTGGTGCCTACAGATCAAGATCATTTCCATCACCCCAGAAGTTTCTATCAGAGAGTGGACTGGAGCCACAATTCTTTTTTTCAAAATATCTTTTGACCTATAGTAGATTTACAAAGCTGTGTTAGTTTCAAGTGTACAGTAAAGTGAATCCATTATACATGAACACACATCTACTCTTTGTGTTGTTGTTGTTCAGTCACCCACTCGTGTCCAACTCTTTGAGACCCATGGACTGCAGCACACCAGGCCTCCGGTCCTTCACAATCTCCCAGAGTTTGCCCAAGTTCATGTTCATTGCATTGGTGATGCTGTCCAACCATCTCATCCTCTGACACCCTCTTCTCCTGCCCTCAATCCTTCCCAGCATCAGGGTCTTTTCCAAAAAGTCATCTGTTCACATAAGATGACCAAAATACTGGAGCTTCAGCTTCAGCATCAGTCCTTCCAGTGAATATTCAGGGTTGATCTCCCTTAAGATTGACTGGTTTGATCTCCTTGTTGTCCAAGGGACTCTCAGGAGTCTCCTCCAGCACCACAGTTCAAAGGCATAAATTCTTTGGTGCTCTGCCTTCTTTACTGTCCAGCTCTCACACTGCACTGGGAAGACCACAGCCTTGACTATATGAACCTTTGTCAGCAGAGCAATGTCTCTGCTTTTCAACACACTGTCTAGGTTTGTCATAGCTTTCCTGCTAAGAAGCAAACATCTGATTTCACGGCTGCCGTCACCGTCTACAGTGATTCTGAGCCCAAGGAGAGGAACTCTGTCACTGCTTCCACATTTCCCCCTTCTATTTGCCAAGAAGTGATGGGGCTGATGCCATGATCGCAGACTTTTTATTTAGTCTTAAACCAGCTCTTTCACTCTCCTCCTTCATCTTCATCAAGAAGCTCTTTAGTTCCTCTTCTCTTTCTGTCATTAGAGTGGTATCATCTGCACATCTGATGTTGTTGATGTTTCTCCCACCTATCTTGATTCCAGCTTGTCACTCATCCAGCCCAGCATTTCTCATGATGTGCTCAGCATGTAGATTAAACAAACAGGGTGACAGCAGACAGCCCTGTCATACTCCTTTCTCAATCTTCAACCAATCAATTGTTCTCTGCAGGGTTCTAACTGTTCCTTCTTGACTCGCATACAGGCTTCTCAGGAGACAGGAAAGATGGTCTGGTATTCCCATCTCTGTAAGAGCTTTCCATAGTTTGTCATGATCCCCACAGTCAAAGGCTTTAGCATAGTCAGTTAAAGAGAGATACATGTTTTCCTGAAGTCCCCTTGCTTTCTCTATCATGCAGCAGATGTTGACAATTTGATCTCTGGTTCCTCTTCCTTTTCTAAATCCAGCTTGGACATCTGGAAGTTCTTGGTTTGCATACTGCTGAAGCCTAGCATGCAAGATTTTAAGCATGACCTTCCTGGCATGGGAGATGAGTGCAGGTGTCCGATGCTTAGCACATTCTTTGTTACCACCCTTCTTGGGAATTGGGATGATGATATGACCTTTTCCAGTCCTGTGGCTGCTGCTGAGTCTTCCAGATTTGCTGACATAATGAATGCAAAACCTTGATGGCAGCATCTTTAGGGATTTGAATAGTTCTGCTGGAATTTTTTAGATTCTTATAATTCTTAAATAATGTACGTTGGAAATTGCAATATGGGTGATTTGGAATATATTATCTAACCAAAGAATTTTATGTAGCTGTCAACATTCAGAGTTTAGTTATTTCATGTTTAGTGACTTCTCATGGATAAAAAACTACAACAAGTGATTTCAATGTTGTGTCAAGATGAATTTTCTTACTGTGTACTTTTACGTGCCATTTCTTTTAGAGTGGTTTCATGCTCAGGCCAAACAGAATCTTCTGTTCAGTTCAGTCACTCAGGTGAGTCCAACTCTTTGCAACCCCATGGACTGCAGCACGCCAGGCCTCCATGTCCGTCACCAACTCCCGGAGCTTACTCAAACTCATGTTCATTGAGTCGGTGATGCCATCCAACCATCTGATCTTCTGTCATTCCTTTCTCTTCCTGCCCTCAATCTTTCCCAGCATCAAGGCCTTTTCCAATGAGTTGGCTCTTCACATCGGGTGGCCAAAGTATTGGCACGTCAGCTTCAGCATCAGTCCTTCCAACTTGCCATTTGGAGGAATAAAAACAGAGAGAGGATGTGGAGGCTTTTGGTGCCAGTTGCACAGTTCAGGTGTAGAGAGTCAAGATAACTCTCTTCCCTTCGGACACACAAAAGTTGGACTATCGTGCCATTATATTGAATGTTATAAATAAACATCTCAAAAAGCTCTTTGTTGTTTGTATGGATACTGGCCACTTTCCTGCTCACATATCTATAATCTGAATCATCTGAACTGGTCAGTGAAAAAGTAACTAAATGATCTCTGGCTATCACCTGGGTTTGCTGACATCTGTGCTATGCTGTGTCACTTGAGTCATGTCTGACTCTTTTTGACCCCATGAATGGTAGCCTGCCAGGCTTCTCTGTCCATGGAATTCTCCAGGCAAGAATCCTGGAGTGGCTTCCATGCCCTTATCCAGGGCATCTTTCCCACCCAGTCTAGTCTGATGCTATTAAATCTCATCTCATGGGCATTCTGGAGAATTGAACTTTAAGGTATTGAAATTTATTTTATAGAAGGGCAAGTTTTGCAAGATACATTTCCCTTCAAATGAATCCTCTGAAACTCCCTTTGTACTGTTTAGACAGTTAATTTGTCAGCTTGAATCGAGACTTAAAAATAGTCATATTTTGTCCCTAGAACACCCCTTATGAAAATCTATCATAAGGAAACAACCTTAGGATGGATTTTAAAAGATTAATGAGTAGGATAATTATATAGGGAAAGAGGAAAATAATACAAATGTCTAATATTAGGCAAGTGGTTAAATATATAGCATTCATGTATTGTAAGCCTATGCTGTCATTAAAAATCATGTACATTTTTTAAAGTATGTATAATTCCAAGGAAAGTTCTATACAGAATTACTTTGTTATCCAAATGTTTTAAATGCACATGTACAAGTAGAAAATCAAAGACTGGCACATGATGACCACCATTAAAATTTTGATATGTCTCTGTGGAAAAATTCTTAAAGAGATGGGAATAACAGACCACCTGTCCTGCCTCTTGAGAAACCTATATGCAGGTCAGGAAGCAACAGTTAGAACTGGACATGGAACAACAGACTGGTTCCAAATAGGAAAAGGAGTATGTCAAGGATGTATATTGTCACCCAGCTTATTCAACTTATATGCAGAGTACATCATAAGTAATGTTGGGCTGGATGAAGCACAAGCTGGAATCAAGACTGCTGGGAGAAATATCAATAACCTCAGATATGCAGATGACACCACCCTTATGGCAGATAGTGAAGAAGAACTAGAGCCCCTTGATGAAAGTGAAAGAGGAGAGGGAAAAAGTTGGCTTAAAACTCAACATTCAGAAAACCAAGATCATGGCATGTGGTCACATTACTTCATAGGAAACAGATGCGGAAACAATGGAAACAGCGAGAGACTTTATTTTTGAGGGCTCAAAAATCACTGCAGATGGTGACTGCAGCCATGAAATTAAAAGAAGCTTTCTCCTTGGAAGAAGAGCTATGACCAACCTAGACAGCATATTAAAAAAGCAGAGACATTTCTTTGCCAACAAAGGTCTGTCTAGTCAAAGCTATGGTCTTTCCAGTAGTCATGTATGGATGTGAGAGTTGGACAGTGAAGAAAGCTGAGAGGGGAAGAATTGATGCTTTTGGACTGTGGTGTTGGAGAAGACTCTTGAGAGTCTGTTGGACTGCAAGGAGATCCAACCAGTCCATCCTAAAGGAAATCTGTCCTGAACATTCATTGGAAGTACTGATGCTGAAGCTGAAACTCCAATATTTTGGCCACCTGATGCAAAGAACTGACTCCATTGAAGAGACCCTGATGCTGGGAAAGACTGAGGGCAGGAGGAGAAGGGGACGGCAGTGAATGAGATGGTTGGATGGCATCATTGACTCAACAGACATGCATTTGAGTAAACTCCAGGAGTTGGTGATGGACAGGGAGGCCTGTTGTGCTGTAGTCCATGGGATTGCAAAAAGTTGGACATGAATGAGCAATTGAACTGAACTGTGAATACCTTTCCTTGGAGGAACTGTAAGTTTTTTTTTTTTTTTTTTCCATTTTAAAGAAGTTTCCCCAGTTTCCCTGATGACCTAATGGATGATTGATTTAATTTTAGAAAGCCATTCAGTTTTCTTGCTCACCTCCCTTTTCTTTACACAAATACCTAAGTTAAGTGCCATCTAGGGGCTTCCCTGGTGGTTCAGTGATTAAGAATCTGCCTGCCAATGCAAGGGACACGGGTTCATCCCTGGTCCCTGAACTAAGATCCCACATGCTGAGGTGCAGCTAAGCCCATGCTCCACAACTACCTCCCGTGCTCTAGAGCCTGAGCTCCCGGGGAAGAGAGGCTACATGATGAGAAGCCTGCAGACCACACGGCTAGAGAGGAGCCCCCAGTGGCTGCAACTAGAGAAAACCCCACGCACAGCAGCTAAGACCCAGTGCAGCCACAAATGAATGCATTAAATTCAAATAAAGAGCCATCTGGAAAATGGAATCAGTAAAGACGATGGGGGAGTAAAGGGAAAGCTAGCCTCCATTCACTCCACACCACTTATTACTTTGATTTTTGCAGATAAAATATCTTGATCCAAGGCAATCAAAAACAAACAAACAAAATTAGTTGGAGAACTCTGGTTGGAGAATGATTTCGCATTTCAGGAAACATGGAAGCTTCAAATGAAGGTCATTGTCAGTGCCAGCGTTTTAAAAGTGATGGGAAGAAAACAGCCCATTGAAAGTACAGAAGCAGCTTTTCGAGGGCCCTGCTGTGCAGTCACAAGGAAAGGTACCAGCCTGGCGGGATAGTTACACATGGATGAAATCATAGGTGATCAAACCGGCCATCACAAAACCACTGCTGTTCATATAGCATCCTGGTTCCGGATCCTCTGCTGAGCAGAAAGGCATATTACAGGGAAAGAAGGAGAAGAATCTGAAAGACTCAAATTAAAATCCGAGTTTAGAAAAGACAGCATTAACAACGTAGAGAAGTTAAAGGTGGTGAGAGATTTCTTTGGAACTGGAATGCAGCTGACTCAGACATCCTTAGTGGATTTCTGACTAAGTCCCCATAGTTCAAGGAACTTATTTAGAAATCCACCTTCTACCCATCAGTAACTTCAAGTAGTGTTTGCTTTGTGAACCAGACAATTAACTTAACCTTTCTTAGTCCCAGTTTATGTCTAAAATGGGCATAATATTGTCACAGATCTCATACCACAGCTAGGAGCAGGTGGGTAATTTAGCACAATGGGTGCAATGCTGGAAAAATAAAATAAGCACAAATCCTCCCAGAAATCACTATTTTTAGATTATTCATGCACATTTGAGCTCTCAAAAAAAGGTAAATGCTTGAGAATTAAGAGTACGTGTTTTCTTAATTGTAGCTGTACTTGGAGCAAATATAGCTACCCTGACAGGCTACTGAAGCTTTCAGCTCTTTTGAAACTATCTAATAGCAATTTAATTATGACTGACAATCTGCTCCTAGCGCAGGAGGTTACGCTGTACAAAAGTTCCACTCTGCTAGACGATGACGGCTAACCTCCGAGTCAAAGCTATTAGCTGGAGTTTTTCACCCAGTCTTGGCATGATTTTAAACATGTGTCTGGTGTGTGTGTGTGTGTGTTTGCTTGCATCCACATAAGGCGTGCATGAGTGGATATACTTAATTTTCCTATCTTTAGTAGCTTCTGGGGAGGGACTGCACTGAAACAATAATGTTAATGATGCAGTGATTTTTCTGTGAGGTTGGCATTTCTCCAGTGTTCACATACCTTCTGTTCACATCTCTTCTTCTAGGGTCAGACATAGGCGAGTCTGAAGATATTAAGGAGAACATTTTGTTTTCTGAATCTTTACCTACTGTTGCTAAGATCTTTACCTACCTTTGCTCACCCCCTACTACTGGGGCCAAATCTTTAATTCCCTCTCCTCTTCCTAATCCACCTAACACTCAATCTTGAGTCACTCTACCCAGGCCAGACTTTCTTATCATCCTCCCAAGCAAGATAAAGTAATTCTATGTTCACATAGGTATAAACAGCTTTTTGATTCATTTTGGTTGCCACTATCAAACACCAGCTCAAACAGGAGACATTAACCATAGTGAGTTGAGGGGCCTTCAGGAAAGTCGGGATGAGAATTCTTTTAATACTTACTTATTGGGCTGTGCCGAGTCTTGGTTGCAGCACACAGGAGCCTCACTGCATCATGAGGGATCTTTCGTTGTGGCCGCGGACTCTCCAGTTGTGGCATGGAGGCCTAGTTGTTCTGTGCAGTTCCCCAACCAGGGATGGAACCCCCATCCCCTGCATTGGAAAGTGGATTCTTAATCACTGGACCACCAGATGCTTTTGAACTGTGGTGTTGGAGAAGACTCTTAAGAGTCCCTTGGACAGCAAGGAGATCCAACCAGTCCATCCTAAAGGAAATCAGTCCTGGGTGTTCATTGGAAGGACTGATGCTGAAGCTGAAACTCCAATACTTTGGCCTCCTGATGTGAAGAACTGACTCATTGGAAAAGACCCTGATGCTGGGAAAGATTGAAGGCAGGAGGAGAAGGGGATGACAGTGAATGAGATGGTTGGATGGCATCACTGACATGTTGGACATGAGTTTGAGCAAGGTCTGGGAGTTGGTGATCGACAGGGAGGCCTGTTGTGCTGCAGTCCATGGGGTCACAAAGAATCAGACATGACTGAGTGACTGAACTGAACTGAACTGAACCATAGAAGTGCCCAGGATGAGAATTTTCTCCTAGTCACTGCTGCTTAGACATTCCTAAGCCACATGGGCCCTGGGAATGCTCCATCAGTTTGACTGAATAAGCTGCATGGAAAAAAAAAATTTTTTTATAAAATCATCTGTTTGGATATAGAACGTTGGATAATCATCTGCCCACATAGTGACACTAAAGCTTCTGATCTGTATGAAGATGGCATACATGAAAACTTGGCAAAATGATGCACGTGTGTGTGCATATAGACACATTCATTCAATCATTATTTGTGTATATACACATGCATTGCTCCCCCTTACTCTCGTTTATGGTTCTTCTTACAAAGTTGGAAGCATCGGGTCATTAGACCACAGGGGCGGGTCGAGAACAAGCCCAGGACAGCCTCACCCCCACCACCGTGGACAGGTGCCCTGGCTCCGTATTTCATCTGTTCCAGTTTTTTCCCAACATGTTGACTCTTTTCTCTCTCCTTACTGTATTGATATATGAATATTGTCATTGTTGTGCCTAAGGATAGAGGTTCAAAGTGAGGGATCTAAGTTGTAAAAATATGCATTTTTTAATACTGGACTCAGTAAAGTTATCATTTTGCAAGAGAGAAACATATGGCTATAAACCTGTTCCATGTATTCATTGCCTCTTATCGAAGACATTGGTGACTGGCACCAAGCTGAAAGCCCTCAACATCTTTCTTTGTTGATGTTGAATGGCTCTGAGAAGCTGATTCAAGAACAAGAAGTTAAGAATCTCTTTTTTTTCTGTGTTTCCAGAACTGATAAGTGAAAGTGAAAGTCGCTCAGTCGTGTCCCACTCTTTGCAACCCAATGGACTATACAGTCCATGGAATTCTCCAGGCTAGAATACTGGAATGGGTAGCCTTTCCCTTCTCCATGGAATCTTCCCAACCCAGGGATCGAACACATCTCATAAAGACACTTAAGATGATAAAACCTCTAAAACATAATTTAAAAAAACCAGAATGACAGGAAGAATATAAATGATGACAAAAGAAAATTTCAGAGCAAAAACACATGGCTAAACAAGAAAAGTAAAGAATATTTATCAACTCCAAGAAGGAAATTGTGAAGAAAAATTTTGAGAGAATACTGCCATCCTGAATTTTAGTGTTAAAAAAAAAAAAAAGCAAATGTCAATGAGTAGAGTACCATTAGTTATGTGGGATGGGCAACTGTGGTTGGTGTAATAAAAAAGAAGAATTTCTTAGCATGTACCCACCTAGACAGTGAATCCCCCTTCTATAGTATTTTTTTTTCTTTTTAACATTTGAAATTTAATAGCCAATCAATGTGAATTTTGCTATTCTAACAGGACCTTTTTTTCCAGAGTCATTAACATCTCTATACTGTTATGTTCCTTCTTTGAGCCTAAACTACACAGTGAGGAAAGCTCGTGTGTATTCCATTCAGAAAGTGTGTATTTAATTAGTGCCACCTCTGTACGCACACCCTGTTTAAGCTGATTACATTTGTTACACCTCACCTCCAACTAAACCTGTAGCAACTAAGTCAGCCTTCCTCATCAGGTATCATTCATGTCTCATCAGCATCAAGAGGAAACCACGCCTATTTAACGTCATTTCAGGACTTTTCGGAGAAGGCAATGGCACCCCACTCCAGTACTCTTGCCTGGAAAATCCCATGGATGGAGGAGCCTGGTGGGTTGTGGTCCATGGGGTCGCCAAGAGTCAGACACAACTGAGCAACTTCACTTTGACTTTTCACTTTCATGCATTGGAGAAGGAAATGGCAACCCACTCCAGTGTTCTTGCCTAGAGAATCCTAGAGACGGGGGAGCCTGGTGGGCTGCCATCTATGGAGTCGCACAGAGTCGGACACGACTGAGGTGACTTAGCAGCAGCAGCAGCAGGACTTTTGCGTTTATTCCTGTACTCATGGTGCTTGTTTGTTACCCGGGACATAGAAGCATGCCTGATAAGTCATGTTACACGTGGCCATCAGAGCACATGGTTGCGGTTTTCAGTGTCATGAGTGTGTTTGAAGCAGCACCCCCGGAAGCCCTGCACTCAGACTCAGCATCACATCACGTGGTGTTGCCGCATCGTGTCTTGGAGGCGATTACTAGCTAAGAGTTCTCTCCTCTCTCTTTTTTTTTTTTTTTTTTTTTTTAACATTTCTGGCAGGTACCAAGCACAAAACGATGCTAGAAGCTCGGAACGGAAGTGGGGCTATCAAAGCCTTCCCCAGGGCAGGTGTGAAAGGCAAAGGCCCAGCGAACAAGGGAAATACAGGCCTGCAGAACAAAACGTTTCACTGTGAAATCTGTGACGTGCACGTCAACTCGGAGACACAGCTGAAACAGGTAGGCAGAGCCCACCCCTGAGGTGGGGGCATGCGGGGCTCCAGGGGCTGCCTGCCTGCCTTGCGCCCCGTCTGCTCTTCTGCTCCCTCCCACCCATCCATCCACCTAGCTTCTTACTCAACCCCCTTCTTTACCTGTGCGTAGGTTAGTTGCTTAAAGGAATGCTGAAATGTAGCGGCTTCTAACATCCTTCCCAGCTTGTCTGAAGTGAGTCTGTGCTGTTCTTACAGATGCAGAGTGGGAGGCGAGGGGCTACAGCAGCTGTCTTCTTTACCAGGTCTCCCACTCCAAAGGGTTGCTTTTTGCTAAAGGTCAAAGTGCAGCATTCCATGTTTCCTTGTTTAGAGATGTACATGCTACCGCTAATTTTACCCTGTGCCCTTCTTTCATGTCGCTACCTTATTACCTGGTGGTGCTGTAGTTCTAAATCCTGCAGCCACACGCTAACGGGATGGAGTCACTTTTACTCCAACAGCCTTCCAGAGGGATCGGGTCTACCTTGCTCACTGAAGTCCCAGCCCTCATACCGTATTGTGTTTTATATGCATACGTACCTTCTTGCACTGATTTTTATGCACCCTAGTTATTTATCTTTAGAATTTAAGGGGTTGACATTTGGCTGTACAAATGTGAGGGTAAATATTAGTATGGAAATAAATCCGTGCCTGCCTGGCCACCTTGGTTTATTTGCACATAAAATTCCTTCAGACATTTCTTTCCTTTGTAAATGTCCATAAACTGAGATCTGTGCTCTGATAAGGAGAGAAGCTGGGAAAAAGAAGACCCTGCTATGTGTTAAAAATAGAATAAAATGGCAGTATAAAAATATCTCTCCTCGAGGCAACCGCAATCAAGGACAAAAGTGCATGCTCTTTTATTTCTGTCTTTCTGCAACTTGCATGAAATAATTAATATCCTTCCCCAGGTTAAAACAATACTTTTGAGGGGTCTGGAGGATGATTTCTTTAAAGCTGTCCCTTTTCATTGCTTTTAATAGCACATTAGCAGTAGAAGGCACAAAGACAGAGCTGCTGGGAAGCCCCCGAAACCTAAATACAGCCCTTACAACAAACTGCAGAAGGCTGCGCATCCGCTGGGGGTGAGTGTCACTTCTGCGTCCAGGTAGAGTGGAGCCTTTCTTGGAGGATTTCATTTGTCAGTTCCTAAGGGAGATAAACGGAAGACGCCCAAGTAAAAACGGTTGATTTGAAAGTCCAACCCCTATGCCGCCAACAGAATCACTGGTTTCCTGAGTTGGGTGGGCTCCTGTCCCGTTAGCTACAGTCAGACATCTTTTCAGTTGGGCTCAGGTTTATAGAGCATGGGGATGGAAGGAAACCTAAATTTGCGTCAGGTAAGTAATCACGGGAAATCTGAACCTGAGGTTAGTGGGAACTGTTAAGAAAGGTTGGTGAGGAACAAATTCTTCCAGCTTCTTGTTAAGATCTCCAAGAGATAAAGGATTGCTGTTGTTTCCCTCAACAATTCTGGCTTTTAAACAGTCTGAAAGGCGTGGCTCGTTTAAAAAGAAAATTCACCTTAGGGCACTATTTAAGGCCTGGGAAATAGTTCCTGAGACATGCCCTCTTGTTTTTACACTAGTACCATATTAGTACTGATGTCCCGACCTAGAATTTTTACAAGATTTTAGGGGAAAACTGTAAACCTCCTGACATTTTAAGCTATTTATTTATAAGCATAGGCTTCCCTGATAGCTCAGTTGGTAAAGAATCCACGTGCACTGCAGGAGACCCCAGTTCAATTCCTGAGTCGGGAAGATCCCCTGGAGAAGGGATAGGCTACCCACTCCAGTAGTCTTGGGCTTCCCTTGTGCCTCAGCTGGTAAAGAATCCACTTGCAATGCAGGAGACCTGGTTTCGCTCCCTGGGTTGGGAAAAGACCCTGCAGAAGGGAAAGGCTTCCCACTCTTTATAGGATTTTAGGCGATCTATCCACTTTTAGGCCATCTACCCACTTTTTATAGGATTCTAGGGGAAGTCTGTAAACCTCCTGACATCTTAAGCTAATTATTTATAAGCATAGGCTTTTTTTCTGGTTTAAGTGACCATAGCTTACATCTGAGAGATGCAGGGTTCTGTACTGTTTAGCTATAATAAACCATAACTGTGTGTATAAAAAATTAAGATGGAGAACAATTGCTCTACAGTATGTGCTGAATTATGCATTTTGAAATCTGTTTTCTTCAAAAGAGATCTTATTAATAATCAGTGCTATTGTGTGTTGCCGACACGTGAAAACACAGTTAAAGGAAAACTGCAATCATCTATTGTGAGACCTCAGAATGAGTTGACCCAATTAATTTAGTAGCATCACCCATTTTTATGCAAATGAAATCCCTTTGCTCTTTTGGATAGAATGCATTTTAGCTGCTGTAAGAGACTTTGAATTCTACTCAGAGTAGATGTATCAGCAGTACCAGCCATAACCTGAGTGCTATTTCTGACCGGTGGAGATGCCACTTTCAACAATCAAGTGAATAGTTCTTAAATAAACAGAGAAGTCAAATTGTGTTAGTTAGCTTCCAAAGCCTCCTGCTTAACTATCACAGTTACTGTTTCCATAAATGGGAACATTCCCTTCATGAGGACAGCCAACTTACTAACACTACTCGTCAGAGAATAAACTGGTATGGCAGCATAGTGTCAGAATGTTGGTACCAATGAAAGCAAAACATGGCAAAGTTTTCGGGGGAGATCGTTTTTCTTCCCTTCTTTAGTGAAAGCGGAAATTTATTATTTTTACATCTCTTGATTGGTACTCACACCTTCCTGTGCTACTCTCTTGTCACATCTGCATAGTCAGAGTAGCTGACAGCATTAATCAATTTCTCTTTAAAAAGTCTATTCCCTGGGACTTGCCTAGCCCATCCAGTGGCTGACATTCCACACTTTGACTACAGGGGGTGGGTTTGACTCCTGGTGGGGAACTAAGATCCCAGATGCCGGCCAGCCCACCCAAAAATAAATAAAATAAAGTAAACATTTTAAAATGTCCATTCTCTGCTAGTTAAAATGTGTGTAAAGAGTGGAGTAAAAAAATTCCCTATTTTTTCTCAAGATGAATAGTTTCCTCAGGAGGTATATTTATCATGAAAAATAAGATCGCAGAGTACTTTTCTGCACATCCATTTAACATCCTAGATCAAGCCATTTTCTGGGATCTTCCAGTTTCTCCAAAAGGAAAGATGTTCTACAGTTTCCATTATTCTTTTAAAATTTGTTTTATTGATGTATAGTTGATGTACAATGCTGTTAATTTCTGCTGTACAGAAAAGTGATGTTATACATATATAATATTTATGCATATGTATTCAGTTATACATATATATAATATATAACAACATAGCATTGTACATATATATTATATATATATATATATATATATATTGGGTTGGCTAAAATGTTCAGGCTTTCCATAGATGTTCTGTGTATATATATATATATAATATATATTATATATATAATATAATAATATATATTGTATTACATATACACCCTAACCCTAAAATATATATTGGGTTGGCTAAACAATTTGATTAGGTTTTCCATAAGATGTTCTCTGTGTGTGTGTGTGTGTGTGTATAGGGTTAGCTAAGAAGTTTATTCAGATTTTCCATAAGATGTTCTGTGTGTGTATATATATTGGGTTGGCTATAAAGTTTGTTCAGGTTTTCCATAAGATGCTCTGGATGTATCTCTTCCTTTTCACGTTCTCTTCCGTTAGGGTGGTCCCAGGACACTGAGCGTGCATCCCCGTCTTCCATGGTTCTACTGCACTTCCCAGGGTGTGCCTTTACCCGGGTGGGGGTGCCCGCTCTGTTTTACCAGCCAGCCCCTCTTCTGGACGCTCCGGGTGAACCCAGAGACTTTGGCTCACCTGCTCTTCTTTCTCCCCGCCCTGCAGGTGAAGCTGGTCTTCTCCAAGGAGCCGTCCAAACCGCTGGCGCCGCGCCTGCTGCCCGGGCCGCTGGCCGCCGCCGCGGCCGCCGTGGCCGTGAGCTCGCCGTTTGGGCTGCGGGCCGCGCCCCCCGCGCTGCTGCCGGCGCTGCCCCCCGCGCTGCTGCGGCCGGCGCCGGGGCCCATGCGCAGCGCGCACGCGCCGGTGCTCTTCGCGCCCTACTGAGCGCGCGGCCGGCCTGCAATAACTCCCAAACCACACGCCGAACAGAGAACTATGCAGCGTTTATTTATAGTTTAAAGTATATCTGAAGAGCCAGGACTTTTGATAGTGAACTGAAAAGATTATGGAAAAGATGAAGGAAAAAGAGGGAGGTCTGGGGGCGGGCGGGAGGGGCGGTATTGTCTCCAAATTAAAGCATTCCTCTTGAACATTGCGTGTTTTAGAAGTGATCTCCAGCCTTGACTGTAGTGGCACCTAGAACCTCCGAAGCCTTTGTGACACGCCTTTTGGGCGCCTGTTTCCCCCGCATTGTCTTTCCTGCTTTATGAGACAACTATACATTGTCTGAGGGCATTAACTGGTTCCAGTGTGTATATAAATAAGCATATACTCTGTAGATTAAAATAATGCAAAAAAAAAAAAAGAAAAAAAAAAAACACAAAAAACAAAAGCAACACTGTGAATCGTAGAACCCGTGGTCCTCTTGCTCTGACAGCAATTCCTGGGTATTCATCCCAACTAAGGTAGGTGCAGTAGACTTCTGGTAGAACAGTAGTGCTGTGTCTCAGTCTATGCCACTAGGTTCTCGAGAATTGCAGAAGGTAGAACGAACAACTGTTTCATGCCAGTAAGCAGTCAACAGATAAACACCACCATCTGGTGTGGTGAAGGTCCCCAGCTCACCCTCTCCCGTCCTGCCCACCCTGGAGATGACTTTCAGTCCAGAACAAATGAACAGGGCTGACTTAGAATAGAGGTGGGAGAGACTAATAAAAATAGTTTCTCACAGAGTGCTTTCCCCCCACACTAAGGCAGTGTTGCTGGAAACAGAGTGTTTTTCAAATGCTTATATCTGAAAACAGGTAAACCCATGCATCATGGGGGTCCAGAAAGAAACCAGTACGACTGTTCTGTTTCGAGGATGAGGGACAATCCTAACCCAGCATGATAATGCAAAGTACAGATTTTTCACATTAGTACGTATCCACTAAAAACAAAGAATATTACACCTCTGCAATATCCCCTTTATATCATACCAGTAGGGTTGTCTCTTAGGCAAAGTTTTCTGCTTTGACTATGATGGTAGACATTAGCTATTGTTGGTGGGTTTTTCTTTTTTTTTTCCTATATTTCCTACTGACATGATATAAACAAGTAATATATATATTTAAATATTAGAAAAAACAAAGAAAAATGAATCTGCGTTCATTTCAGACCAGGGGTATAGAGTTAAAAAATACTGTTATGTTGCACTTGGCCATCATTTCTCTAGTGGAGTTGTGAAATACCAACAGCCTTCAATATTCACCATAAGGCTGAAAGAAGTTGATGTTTTACCTTTAAAACAAGATTTATCAGGGGTATATATAAATATATGTATATTGTATATATGTTAGAAAGTTTAAGAGTATAACTTATAAAAAGAAAATCTATATAAAATAATTATATATCCATCCCGTGTTACATGTTATCATTAAGTTGGTAACAAATGGCATAAAAATAGCTGTGCCTTTAATTCGTGGTAAAGGCTATTTGCTTTTTCCCATAGAAAGCTAACATATACCTATCACCTATGATGGGGTTTGATGCAGCCAGTCTGTTGCATTAATAAGAATAATGACACTCAAACTTCAAACAATGGAAACGTGTACAAATCCACTCTACCAGATTTAGGTTTAGAGAAAAAACATATTTTTGAAGAGGTTTTGTAGAGAACTATTTAAAAATATACAGAAAGGCTGAGTATGGCCTTCCTGAAACTGCTCTTATCTAAAATGTAGTAGACTTTTGAGCGTCTAAAGATGCAAAGTGAAACCGTTAGAGAGATGGGTGTTTAGCATTTGTCATTTTATATTTAAGAAACTCCTGTGGCGTGCTTGGTGCTCAACATTTAACATGGTCTTTGGAGTTCTTCTCCGCCACCCAGCTAAATACATTTGTCATATAAACACATCTTTAAAGCAGTTGACTTTGTATATCTTTTGTTAAACAACTGACCAAAAGCAAAAAGGAAGAAAGGAGAGAAGGAAGGAAAGAAGGGAAAGAAGAAAAGAGAAAGTGTTCCATCAGTCTTTGGTAAAAGGGATTTCGAACCATATCTCTTATGCCTAAACATGTTGATTAGGACTGGAACCTGTTTTTGAGAGCGTCTGGTGATAACGCGTCTGCCAGCACCTCTACTTTCTGGTCTTAGCGAGCATTTTCTTTGCTTCACCCTCAGAGCCCCCTGTTCAGCCAGGTGGAGAGTTAGCTCATGTGTTTTGTTCTTTGGGTCTGTCTGTATCTTGCGTGACAAGTTTTGGACAGTCTTGACCTTTAGTTTCTGCTTTGTCAGATATTTTCACTGTTCACGCTGTCAGCCCGAATCCCTGTCCAACAGCATTCACGCCTCTAAAGCCTCCCCTTCTGTTGGAGAACACAGTGTTGATCGATGCAGCCTCCCTGCAGTGAACTCTGCTGTCCTTCCCCGTTCTCACCAAAGTGGAGGAGCCGGTCCACCCAAAGTCAGGGCCTGTGCAATCGAGGAGTCCTGGATCACGAGACGTGACTGACTTTAATGATTTGCTGGGAGACAAATAAATCAGCCATATTTTCTCCATCAGCCATATGAGAAACCTCAGAAACACCTAAATCCCTTCAGCCTCACTTCACTATGGAACCATTTTGTTTAAATGGTCTTTAAAGTTGGAGTTGTAATCATCCGTTGTCTTTACTCGCTACCTAATAAAGGATGAAGCCTAACCATAGAACTTAACGCTGGGTTCTCTGTGAATCGTTTCCCTACATGCCATGTATTTATCAACACCAGGTCCCTGTCTATCATGGTTCAAGCTGCTATCAAGTTCCACCCTTTCCCTGAGGGAACTTCTTTTCATGAATAAAGATCAGTAATTCAGAACATCCTGAGGGGGCTCTGACTTTACGGTTTTATGTCCCTTCTCACGCCACATACCCACGGGCAAGGGAGTGATAGACGAGGTGTCTCTGACCTCATTTCAAACAAATATAAATGCATTGCAAGAGCCAAACGCTTCTGGAAAAAGCATTGTTGCACCTCATCCAGATTACCCAGGCAAATGGAAACAGTCCTTGGGAAGGCACTGTATTTCTCTTCTGAGAAAACAGGTGATTACAAGTGACAAATCTCTCCTCTCCCTGGTCCTGAACTTTGAAGAGTGGCCGTTCCATACACATAAGCAAACACTGTTGGCTTTTGGCTGTGAGGATCGTCACGGCCTCATCTCAGAGGACCGCAGGCTTCAGGCCCTGTTGGGTTTTTGTTTTCCACTTGCAATCATTCATTGCCGTTATCAGAGGTATACTTTGGTTTTTTGAAAGGTGCTACATACTTTGTTGCCAAGGAACTGTTTAGCCAAGAGAACTTTTATACTTACTTGGAAATTAAAAGGACAGGAAATCATAACACAAAGGAATAAAAATGAAAAGGCTTAAAACCAGGATTATTCAGTGTTTATTGTGGATGTGCTCAAGTATGTTTCCAAGGCACAAAACCATTACACGGTGGTTATGGGCAGCCAGTTTCACTTACCATTAATACTTTAGATTAATATCTTTGTATCCACACCATGGAATATTTCAACTTTCCTGAAGAAATCAGATCAAAAAGCTAAAAAAAAAAAAAAAAAAAAAAAAAGACTTGAATGGTTTAGAGAGAAAACTTCCTTCAAATCTCAGTTGACCTGTGGAACCACCTCCCAGTACGTTAGCATGGATGGCATCCCATTAGTCACTCCTGGTACACAGGTGGCGCTAGTGGTAAAGAACACGCCTAAGTTCAATCCCTGGGTTAGGACGATCCTCTGGAGGAGGGCATGGCAACCTGCTCCACTATTCTTGCCTGGAGAATCCCATGGACAGAGGAGCCTGGCAGGCTGCAGTCCCTGGGGTCTCAAAGAGTCAGACACAACTAAAGCCACTTAGCACAGCGCAGCACACAGGAAAGTGTTCATAAAGGAGTGAGGAGCACACAAGGAGCCTGAAAGAAGTCAAGCTTTTTGCCCCATGGCACGTGGGATCTTCCCGGACAGAGATCAAACCGCCATCCCTTGCATTGCAAGTGAAAGTCATTCAGTAGTGTCCAACTCTGTGACCCCATGGACTATCCAGTCCACGGAATCCTCCAGGCCAGAACACTGGAGTGGGGAGCCTTTCCCTTCTCCAGGGCATCTTCCCAACCCAGGGATCCAACCCAGGTCTCCCACATTGAAAGGCAAATTCTTAACCACTGGACCACCAAGGAAGCCCCTGGGAATGAGGAAAACCAGGAGCCTGAAAGAACTCAGGGCTTATTGTGCACTTTGTTTCTGCCCAGCAGGTAACATTTCAATAGTCAACAAATGCTGTGGCATTCATTTCTTCATCAGCAACGTGAGTGAGAGTGAGTAGAGACTGAACTGGTTAAACATTCCTGCATTAAAAAAGACACTTTTCTCATCTGCACGGCTTTCTTATAGCGAACCATACAGCTACTCAAATATTTGCATTTGCTCAGAAAAAGTGTTCTGTATTCCTTTCTTTCCTGAGGATACATCACACAGTAGGTCCATTCATCTGACTAATCAGAACGTAGACTCACCAACAACTGTTAGAAAGAAAGAAAAGTTTAGTCGCTCAGTGGAGTCCCACTCTTTGTGACCCCATGAACTGTAGCCCACCAGGCTCCTCTGTCCATGGGATTCTCCAGGCAAGAACAGTGGAGTGGGTTGCCACTTCCTTCACTAGAGGATCTTCCTGACCCAGGGATCAAACCCAGGTCTCCCACATTGTAGGCAGATGCTTTACTGTCTGAGCCACCAAGGAAGTCCTGACAACTATTAAGGGACTTGCTAATCACATTAGATTCATGCCAAAGTCATTTAGGATATACTGCATCTGTTGTCTCAGTCTAAAACATAAAAAATGTTTGAATGAAACCAGTCCCAGTAACAGCAATAGAAAATCGACAGTGTGGCTGTGAAGGGAGCCACAGATACTCACTTGCCTCATCCTGTTCTCCTGGCTGTGCTGTCTCCCTTCAGCAGGAAGGGACCCCATCGGAGCCACTCCTAATCCTGTCCTGAGTTTGCCTGTGTTTTAGGTAAGAGCCACCCTATTTAGACCACTTCCTCCACAAACAAAGGATATCAGTTGTGCCCTCTTTTTATTGACACAGCAAGAATTTTTTGGACTGAATCCTGACAGTGAATGTTTTACAAAATGGTAGCTGTTGTTTTTCATTAAAATAGCAGATGTATTTGCAGAGCATCTTTTCTGGTCTTTCTACAGTATCCTCAGTCAGGATAGCAGTTACTATCAGGAAGTGAAGTAGATGGTATCTTTGATTAAGTCTGCATTGCCTACTTCCTGGTGCTGAGAGGGGTATCGGAGCTTCCAGGAAAAGATGGGTATGATGCTGTATCTTCCACATGTGGCCTACAAGGTCGTTACTTCCAGAAACGGGTTTATAGCTTACCAGAATTATGAATGGTGATGGAAGACAGGTTCTGTACTGGGAAAACTTCCTCTGCGCTACTTGATCAAAACCCCAAGTAGGTTGCAAAGAATCACGGAGTTTATGTTATCAATGCACAGACATGAAAGGGCCAAGAATTGCCTTCAGTCTGATCATCTTCCCCCTCTTCTCAGTGATGGAAATCATTCTTCCGAGATGGTTGTCTCCAGAAAGTGCCAAAATTTCAAGTCAAATTTGATGGTTAACATAGATGACCAAGTGGAGAATAGGGTCAATAGAAAACGGGGTTATTCTCTTCATGACTGACAAGTCAACCTAAAAGTAATTTCCAAAAAGTAGAGCTAAAATGATTTGTGAGCGAAGTTATAACTAAGCATAGTACTTGTACAGTAGCCAGGTCATAAATCACCACATCTAAATCTAAATGTGTATGGACAGAGAGATGCATGCATCTTTTTGAAATATAAGCCTCGACACCTATTTTACCTGCTACCACTTTTCATATCTTATTTTTAAATGATTAGGTTGATTTTACTGTAAGAAGAGGAGCTCTAATTTAATCTTAATCATTTTAGGGCATTGGGGAGGTTGACAAGCAGCTGTAATATCAAGGTGCTATGCTCTCTAGCAAGGCTCTTTGCTGGCAATTTGAGTTGGGTCATGCAACTGCATCATTGCATACAGCCTACTCATTTTGACCATAAGGACTGAACTCTTATCCAATCTTCTTCCAATCCTGGTAGTGTGCAGGACAGGTAAAACAAGGCTAAAGAAAACTGCAGAGAGAGAAGCCTTTATTGGGGGCCCAGGTTACATTTTTTCCAGGAAAAACATTTTTTGAAGCCCCTCTGTTATTCGAACTTAGTGAGACATGAATCCATTGAGAAACAACGTTAAAGAGTTTTACGGAGTTTTTAAGCCATGGTGAGAGTATATAGAATTTTATTAACCACAGATAACAATATGTGTATCCTTGGATATTTGTCAACTCAATTTAAAATTCGTTATCTTATCATTCCGGTACTCTGATGACCTGGGGAGGGGGATAATGCGGGGTGCCCCAGGAGGAAGGCCTCAGAGCGAGGGAGACGTGCACACCTACGGCTGAGTGGCTTCATTCTGCAGCAGAAGCTAGCACACCAATTACCTTCCAATAAAATACGTTATAATTTCAACACAAAACACGAGCGCTACAGGTGGCTAATACGGGGTAGAGACGCTTCTGTCTCTTGTTGACTGTGAGCTACTACTGCTAGATGGAGAAAAGCCCGCGAAGTTCTAGAAAGTTTAGTTTTCATGAGCTAGTCAAGAAGAATTTCTTGCTATGCCATCTGTTTTTTAAGAGGATTATGGAAACATATGTGGACGTGTTGGGTACTGGGGAAAAGCCTTGTAGCCAAAGGATCAGGACACAAGACTGACCGTCACACAATGCTGAGTGTGGTTTCCAGTTTCAACAAAAACCATCTCTGAGGAAATGGAGCCAATTCATTATTTTGATGATTCCCTTCTGGAAGAAACAAGAATAATAATGGAATTACTTTATAGAGATGTGCTTTTAAAAAGGCTGAATTTAGTAAAAGCAAGTCATTTGCCTCTCAAAATCGATTTTAAACCTGAGCCTAATTCCTCTAAATTTCAATAATTTTTTTTAAAAAATGAACCTTATAATTACAGGTTTCATATTCCTGCATACTATTTGAAATGGAACTGATCTGATTCTAAAACATCATATGCAGCTATATTAGACACGCAATTTTGTCCTGGAAAAAAAGAAGAAAGTTGATGGATTGTTTCAAGAAATACTGCCTTATACACACATGAAGCTACATGCTAAGAGCAGCGCTTTCCTTGGGAAATTTGTTAGTCCTTTTTTTTTTTTTTTTCATTTCTTTTATCAGTTTAAATCTTATGTCAGTTCAACTACAGTTGTTTTTTTTTACACAATTGTATGAAAATATTTTATTTAGCCAACATATGATGACACTCAACGGTCACAAAAATGGGACATTTGGTTATTTTATTTAAAAAATTTTTTTTCAAGTTTAGTTGATTTACAACGTTCTGTGTGTTTTAGGTGTGCTGTCACGTGATGATGAGAGTGAAAGAGGAGCCTGACAAAGTGGGCTTAAAGCTCAACACTCAGAAAACGAAGATCATGGCATCCGGTCCCACCACTTCATGGGAAATAGATGGAGAAACAGTGGAAACAGTGTCAGACTTTATTTTGTTGGGCTCCAAAATCACTGCAGATGGTGACAGCAGCCATGAAATTAAAAGATGCTTACTCCTTGAAAGGAAAGTTATGACCAACCTAGATAGCATATTCAAAGGCAGAGACATTACTTTGCCAACAAAGGTCCGTCTAGTCAAGGCTATAGTTTTTCCAGTGGTCATGTATGGATGTGAGAGTTGGACTATGAAGAAGGCTGAGCGATGAAGAATTGATGCTTTTGAACTGTGGTGTTGGAGAAGACTCTTGAGAATCCCTTGGACTGCAAGGAGATCCAACCAGTCCATTCTGAAGGAGATCAGCCCTGGGATTTCTTTGGAAGGAATGATGCTAAGGCTGAAACTCCAGTACTTTGGCCACCTCATGCAAAAAGTTGACTCATTGGAAAAGACTCTGATGCTGGGAGGGATTGGGGGCAGGAGGAGAAGGGGACCACAGAGGATGAGATGGCTGGATGGCATCACCGACTCGGTGGATGTGAGTCTGAGCGAACTCCAGGAGTTGGTGATGGGCAGGGAGGCCTGGCGTGCTGCAATTCATGGGGTTGTAAAGAGTCGGACACGACTGAGGACTGCACTGAACTGAATGTGACTGAGTTATACATGCTTATATATATATTTTCAGTCTTTTCCATTGCAGATTATTACAAAATCGTAAGCAGTCCAGGGGTTAAGACTTCGCCTTCCAGTGCAGGAGGGTGGGTTCAATCCCTGGTCGGGAGCTAAGCTCTCACGAGCCATGGGGCCAGAAAACCAAAACATAAAAAGAAATATTGAGTATAGATCCCCGTGTGGCTATTTTTAAATTCTTAACAACAGAGCTACTGACAGATCCTTCATGTGAATTGAGTGATGATCCTGGATATTTACTGGAAGGACCCAATTTGAGCCCTAGTCTCAAGATCTAAAAATAGCCTAATCCGTACTCATTTAGTGACTGCAAATTGAAGGCTGTGTTTGTTTCTGACAACCAGACTTCCAATGGGAGACTCTGGTGTTAGCATTTTAAACATTTGAATAGTATTTTCAAATTTTAAAAAATAGGTTATGGTTTGTCCTACATTTGTGCAACTGAGGTCAGGGGGGCCTACTTAAGGGGGAAAAATTATGTAATTTTCATCCTCCTATATTCTCATAGCTCAGAGAATGCAGGCAGGGCTTTGTCCAATATCAGTTGCTTTGCAAAAGGTTTCATAAGATTTTCAGTTCAGTTCAGTTCAGTCACTCAGTCGTGTCTGACTCTTTGTGACCCCATGGACAACAGCACACCAGGCTTCCCTGTCCATCACCAGCTCCCAGAGCCCACCCAAATCCATGTCCATTGAGTCCGTGATGCCATCCAACCATCTCATCCTCTGCTGTCCCCTTCTCCTCCTGCCCTCAATCTTTCCCAGCATCAGGGTTTTTTCCAATGAGTCAGCTCTTCACATCAGGTAGCCACAGTATTGGAGTTTCAGCTTCAACTTCAGTCCTTCCACTGAACACTCAGAACTGATCTCCTTTAGTATGGACTGGTTGGATCTTCTTGCAGTCCAAGGGACTCTCAAGAGTCTTCTCTAACACCACAGTTCAAAAGCATCAATTCCTTGGCACTCAGCTTTCTTTATAGTCCAACTCTCACATCCATACATGACTACTGGAAAAACCATAGCCTTGACTAGATGGACCTTTGTGGACAAAGTAATGTCTCTGCTTTTTATTTATTTTTTATTATTTTTTTATTTTATTTTTTAACTTTACAATATTGTATTGGTTTTGCCATATATCAACATGAATCCGCCACAGGTATACACGTGTTCCCCATCCTGAACCCTCCTCCCTCCTCCCTCCCTGTACCATCCCTCTGGATGGTTGTCCCAGTGCACCAGCCCCAAGCATCTGTCTAGATTGGTCATAACTTTTCTTCCAAGGAGTAAGCCTCTTTTAATTTCATGGCTGCAATCACCATTTACAGTGATTTTGCAGCCCCCAAAAATAAAGTCTGCCACTGTTTCCCCATCTATTTGTCATGAAGTGATGGGACCAGATGCCATGATCTTAGTTTTCTGAATGTTGAGCTTTAAGCCAACTTTTTCCCTCTCCTCTTTCACTTTCATCAAGACGCTCTTCAGTTCTTCTTCCCTTTCTGCCATAAGGGTGGTGTCATCTGCATATCTGGGGTTATTGATATTTCTCCTGGCAATCTTGATATAACAATAAAGCTCATACTCAAAAGAGCATCACCAGAAATACCAAAGCAGTATAGTGAACATAACTAGCTTTTTATGAAGAAACAGGGAAAGGAGAAAAAAAAGAATGAAAGCAAGGGTTTTAGAAATTGACTTGCTAGTCACACAGATGGGGGTCTCTGACCCATCATTAAGCTACTCTGATGATGCAGGAGTCAGGTCCACTGCAGCCGCTCACATGGGGACACTGCGGAGCTGCAGGGATCCGAGCACTCAGGCTGCAGACCTGTGAGGCTTCCACGCCAGACTGTGCGGTGAATAGCTTTGCTCTTTTCCTCTTGCCAAATCATGCTGAATAACCTTTCATCAAAGGTTCTGGATGTCCCCAGGTGGACTTGGACAGTTGAGATGGAATTTTTTGCGTGTTTTACATTTTGATAGCTGCGTGATGACCGTTTGCGTTGTTGCTATTCTTTCTTTCCATTGCAGACCCAAACAATGTCCCCTGGTGTGCCAATAGGGTCCTAAATTCAAAATAATAATCAGAACAATTCACATCATTTGCATCATGCCATTCCTCTGTTTTAAGTCCTGGAATAAAAATCCCCTCTATGCCAACTATTTCCACAGTATGAAATGAATCAGTTTTACTGACTCAAATGTAAAATATAACACATTCTATCCTGACTGTGGTCCTGTACTAAGTCAACATTGCAGCTGTGAACAAATTAATCTCTTTTTAAAAAAAAAAAGAAATTCTTTAAAAAGAACCTATCTCAATTTTTTAAAAAAGACACTAATGGTGTTTTCATGTGATGAAAACTCCCGAGTTCCTTTAGCAGTTCTAGAAACATCGGTAGGCACTGTCCTGTGTCTCTTTGACAATTTCAAAATTGTCCAAGTAAATAAGATATTACTGCCTATTTCAGGAGATTGGTTGATTTAAGTCTTTATTATTCACTTAGTTCATGAAATAAATATGGGTGCATATTATTCTCTCATCCATAAATAACCCATAGGCAATGTATCCATTTTAATACACATTTTTATTCTTACTTGAAGCTTTAAGGCTTTTGAGAACAAAGTTTATAAACTACATGTTCTACTCTACTTGTTTGCAACATCTTACAGTTCCAAGAAGTATAGAAAAACTGTATAGCACAATTGTTCCAAGTGTCAGCTAGGACATTTAGTGACTCACAGGACATGCATCTTGTGACTGTCTCTCAGAAGAAATGTGCTTTTTGATGGGGGAAGAAAGTAAAATGCTGTGTGTTTATTCGTCTCTAAAGGACAGTATTCCATGGTCCTTCTTTCTCTCTTGTTAGAAAGATACCAATTCTCATTTTTAATCATTTAGTACATTTCAATTAAGTGTTAGGCAGAACAATCATTTTGTTTATAACTTTGAAACCCAATGGTTGGCCCTTGCTGAGATAAAATGTCACTGCAGACAAGATGTTGCAGATAATATTCCATGTTTCCACAGGGCAGAAAAGGTCTTTTTTGTTTGTTTGTTTTGCCTGAACAAATTTTAGTTAGCTCCCAAGTATCTTTTTTTTTTTCACTTCAATATATATTTTATTTTTATTTTTTTAACAGTGAAAAACAAATTTAATATAAATTTATTTATTTTAATTGGAGGTTAATTCCTTTAAAGTTAGAAATTCTGATTTCTCTTGAAAAATCAGATAAACCTGCGAGCCCTAGCTGCTGTTGTTTGGTTGCCAAGTTGTGTCCAAGTTTGTGGTGCTATGGACGGTAACCCACCAGGCTCCCCTGTCCATGGGGTTTTCCAGGCGAGAATACTGGGGTGGGTTGACATTTCCTTCTCCAGGGGATCTTTCTGAAGCAGGGATTGAACTGGGTTCTCCTGCATTTCATGAGAGTTCTTTACTGAGCCATCCGCATTCCTATTAGGCAACCATTGGCTGCTAACTGAACTGCCTCCTACTTTGGGGAAAGGAGGGACTTGCTGTGATCTGCACTCAGAGGTCCCAGCGTTGCTTCCTGCCAGGCCACTGCGGTCACTGAGTTTGCAAACCCCAGAAGGCCTTATTGGTTCTCAACTCTCCCAGGCTCTTTTGCAGGTACTCTTCAGGGTCTTGTTCATCCCTGTACCTTCACCCCCGTCAAATCACTGTTCCTGGATTCACCTTGCATGTGCTTTTGATTCTTGTTTTGGATAGGCAGCTTCTCGGGGAACCTTGTTTTGCCACCTATTTCAGTCAAATTTCCCTTTACCAGAATATAATTTGTGAGAAATTAAGCAGTGGAGTGTGTGTGGGTTTCTCAGAGTTGAGACATAGGAACTGTTTGATTCCGGCGGTGGGAAACTTTATTCAAAAAGGGAGTCTGTCATTTTCATTGCACTTTCCTTTAGGAGAGTCCGGCTTCAGCTAAGAGCAGAAATTGGATTTCAGGAACAAATACCAAGTATCTTACACACAAAGAAAAAAAAATTTTCTTTCTTCATTTCTTTCTTCAAGTTAAACATGATAAAAAATTCTGAAATAATAATGTTTCTGGATATAAGTTTGCTCCATTTGGGGTTTTTTTTTTAGGGGGGATGGTGGAGAGGAGCCACATACAACTTTCCCCAAATACCTGGAAGCTGCCAGATTATTTGAAAAAATATCCACACAAAAGATTTTTATTATTAATGTTCAAAATAACCTCTGCTCATTCCCATATTTCAGAACACATTTCCCATAGAATTAGCCATACCATGCAAAATATCTATCCTTATTACCAGGCTGGGCAATAAAAGGGCACATCGATGCTGATTCACATCCAAGATTTTTAAATTGCTAATTATCTAACAGCAAAGGTCTCCTTCATGTTGTTTTGCTTAGAAATGGAGCGCCATGGCTGATCATAAGTTTCTGTTGAGTATTCCAAGCTAGGAGCCTGAGCCAAAGCTAGATTTGAAATCTTGACTAACATACAACTTCGCATTTTTCAAAGTGTGTAATCCAGGCATTGCAAATAATTTCTGGCCAAGTCCTAGGAAACTGCTCATAGTCTTTCTAAACATAGCTGGGAATTGTTATGCTGAAGTTAAAACCAAATGTCAGCTAAGGTCTGATACTGGGGAAAACAATTAGCACAGCAGTGAATTACCCTCCTGTGAAAGAGTTCACCTTCAAGTGCTAATTATTAGTTGATCATGTTTTATTCATTCATCGGAATTATTTTCGAGAGCATCAGAGCATTTCAGGTGGGTTGGGTTGTGATGGGAAAGACTACACAAACATTCCCTCTACAAATTCGTGGTGTATTTAGCTAAAGATGCAGGACTCCATGGAAGCAGAATGCCTTAGAGGGCAGGACAAAACAAGGCCTCTTTTGCCCAGTTTTTTTCCTCTGGGTTAAGTTAGGTGAGACGTGGAGGAGGCCAGACAAGTTTGCCAGCAACTTCTAGTACAGAGAAGGTCCTGCCAGATTTATGAATGAAAACCCAGGTTATACTGACTGATGCTGAAGCTCCAATACTTTGGCCACCTGATGTGAAGAACTGACTCATTTGAAAAGACCCTGATGCTGGGAAAGATTGAGGGTGGGAGGAGAAAGGGATGACAGAGGATGAGATGGTTGGATGGCATCACCAACTCAATGGACATGAGTTTGAGTAAGCTCTGGGAGCTGGTGATGGACAGGGAGGCCTGGCCTGCTGCGGTCCATGGGGTCGCAAAGAGTTGGACATGGCTGAGCAACTGAACTGAGCAGACACTAACTTAGTGCCATCGTATAGTTAGACATCTTAATTCCTAGGGCTATCAAGACAAATGACCAAAAACTTTGGTTTAAAAACAGCAGACGTTCACTCAGTGTTCTGCGGTGGTCTAAATGGAAAGAAAATCCACAAAAAAGAGCCGATACATGTATACATGTAGCTGATTCACTTTGCTGTACATTGGAAACTAACACAACATTGTAAAATGATGATACTCTAATAACATTAAAAAAAAAAACAAAAACAGTAGAGATCCATCCTCTCCCAGCTCTGGAATCTAGAGTCCAAAGTCAAGGTGCCAACAGCTTTTTCTGTGGGGCCCCGAGGGACAGCTCGTCACACGCCGTCTCCCGGCTTTCTGCTGTGATCTTCAGTCCGTGACTGTTGACACAACACACAACCCCGTCTCTGCCTCTGTTTCCACATGGGGTCTCCCTGTGTGTCTCCACGCCACCTTTATTCTGTGAGGCTGAGTCTCCTCTCCTTCATTATAAGGACACCAGTCACACTGGATTAGGGCCTCATCTGAACAGTCGTGTCTACCAAGATCCCATTTCCAAACAGCGCTACATTCTCAGGTGCTAGAGGCAGGGCTTCAGCAGACCTGCCAGATGGAGACAGATCAGCCGCTTCTGCCTCAGCTCACGCTTCCCTGGGAGCTGACACACAGCCTGCACCTGGACCTTCAATGGGTTACGTCCATGCTTAGGACTGTCCAAGTCCAGCCAGCACCATCAAGGCTTCCACCTTGATCGGTTTGAGGGACAGGCAAGCAGAATAGGGTCTCCCAAACTATCTTTTCTCCAACTAGCCTCTTTTTTTTTTTTTTCTCGAACATTCTGCTCCTTGCTTCCACAACCTGTCCTGTTGCCTTTGATTGGGTCTCCCAGAAGCAGAAGCTGAAACGGGACTCTCACGAGAGTTGTTCTTCTCCAAGGGGTGCTCTAGGGAGAAAAGGAATGGAGGACGTAGGACAGGGCCAGAGCAGACAGCGACGGGCGAGCTTCAGGGTGGCTTCTGGGAAGCTCGGAATAGTTTGAATAATTCTTTAAAATATTATTTGATCAATAACATAAGAGTAGAGATTTCTCCTGTGGCTCAGTGGTAAAGGACCCGCCTGCCATTGTAGGGGACATGGGTTCAGTCCCTGGGTTGGGAACAGATCTCCTGGAGGAGGGCATGGCAACTCACCCCTGTATTCTTGCCCAGGAGATCCCAGGGACACAGGAGCCTAGCGGGCTGCAGTCCATGGGGTTGCAGCGAGTCGGGACACAGCTGAGTGACTGAGTGAGCACACATAACCACATTAAAAGAGACAGGGATGGTGAGAAAAAAAATGCTGAACTGAGGAAAACAGAGATGACCCACGTCAGTTGGCACCTCATGGATTGTCTTATGTAAGTGGATTAGTGACCTAATCAGCCTGGAGCACTTCCAACTGCCGCCTGTTGAACTGATGACATCGTCACTAGTGCTCTATTTCAAGTGCAGAAAGTGTCCTGATTTGGTTGATAAATTGTATGGACAGTTTATTTTTCACTCTCCTTTATCCAGTTTATAATATGAATTGGTTGAAATAGATGACATAGAAGGACTCTTCCAATAATAAAATGTTCTATATAGTACTTTCTATTAACTCAAACATGCTGCTTTTTGCAGGACTCTACTAAAGACAGTTGATATTTTACCTTATAAATCAAGTTATCACATTTTCTATTTGACCATTCTTCCACCCCCCATGCTTCCATTCACGCATTTATTAGTGGGTAGTTACTACATACCTTCTACTATCAGATAAGTGAGGGAAATGTGACTAAAACATATTCAGTCTCTATACAAAAATCCTTTGCTTTTTAAAACATTTTATCTTATCAATGATCACGGGCTGAAATGCTACTATCCACATGTGACAAATATAAAATAAGTAAGACCACAGAGAGAGCAGCTGCCCCAGGACGAACAGCAAGTGAGCTTTGGAGACAATACTTAGAACAAGAAAACAAATTTTAATCAGACTATTTCACAGAATAACAGATCTTCATAGAATCTGGCTAAAAATAGATCGTTGTTTGCAGCACAGGTGAAGGAAGCACAGGTGAAGGAAGCAGGCGTTCATCAGTTTGGTTGAGAAACAGGAGTGTCGACCCTGATCACCGTGTTAGTGGCGTGGTGGTGCTGACGATGCTGAGCTTGTTTCGGTTTCAGAACTCTTCACTGTCTCTTTACCATCTCTCCTTTTACAGCACAGGGATCTAAGACGTGCAGGTCAAAGAGCAGAATCCACGCCCTGCCATCAACCCTTCCACTGTTCTTGGCCATACCTGTTGTACTCAGATCACAGATTGCTTTTGCTTCGTCTTCCTTGTGTTGTAGTTGCTTTAATACAATGACAAGATGGATATTAGTAAGGTCATCAGTTACTCAGCACCAAGGAGAGGCCCTGCTGAATTAAAGACTTCTTTTTTAAAGTTAATATTTATTTATGTTTTAAACTGCAGTATTATTGATTTACAATGTTATATTAATTTCTGCTGTGCAGCAGAGTGATTCAGTTACATGTCTGTTCTTTTCCATATTCCTTTCCATTATGGCTTATTATAGGATATTGAATATAGTTCCCTGGGCTATATCATAGGACCTTGTTGTTTTTCTATATTTAATAGTTTGCATGTGCTAATCCCAAACTCCCAATCCACCCCTCTTCTACCCGCTCCCCAGCAACCACGTCTGCTGTCTGCGTCTCTGAGTCTGTTTCTGTCTCATAGACGCATTCATTCCTGTCATATTTTAGATTCCACATATAAGTTATATCGTGTGGTACTTGTCTTTCTCTTTCTGACTTAATTCACTTAGTTTGATCATGTCTAGGTCCATCCATGTTGCTGCAAATGGCATTATTTCAAGTTCCACTCCTGGGCATCTATCCAGACAAAATTCTAATGAATTATTTTTTAGCAGTTGGCAAGCTTAAAACCCTGGGCTTCTGGGAAAGGGATTTCTCTTCCTCTACTTTCTTTGGCCACCTGATGCGAAGAGCTGACTCATTTGAAAAGACCCTGATGCTGGGAAATATTGAAGGCAGGAGGAGAAGGGGACAACAGAGGATGAGATGGTTGGCTGGCATCATCAACTCATTGGACATGAGTGTGAGTAAACTCTGGGAGTTGCTGATGGACAGGGAGGTCTGGCCTGCTGCAGTCTATGGGTTCGCAGAGTTGGACACAACTGAGTGACTGAATTGAACTGAACTGTCTGTAGACAAGGGCTCCAACGGACAAAGGCAAAATGGATGACAGGGGAGGGGCATCTTAACTGTGGGAGAAAAATCCACAAGGCCACATTCGCCTTCTGATTTTCTGTACAAAAATAACTGCACATCTTGGGATCTAATGACCTAAGGGTCAAGAGATCGTGTCTGTAATTCTTGATAAGTTTTAAAGCATTTAAAGCAGATAGTATCACCTACTAAACAACTGAAGGTGCCCTTGGGCACTGTTTGTCCAAGTACGGTACACAGGCCACCCCCACCAGAACCACCAGGAAAGCTCCTGACAAATGCCTGAGAGAGGGAGTCAGAAGGCAGTGTCTTTGCCATTTCCAGCTCTCTTGGTGATTCTTTCATGCACTAAGGCTGAATAACTGTGTGCTCTGTCGTGTCTGACTCTTTGTGACCCCTTGGACTGTAGCCCACCAGGCTCCTCTGTCCGTGGAATTTTCCAGACGAGAGTACTGGAGTGGGTTGCCACTTCCCTCTCCAGGGGATCTTCCCAAACCAGAGACCGCACCTGTGTCTCCCATGGCCTTGGCGATCTGATTCTTTGCCACTAGTGCTACCAATCCTGGCTAAAAGAGCTTCCTGGGACTTCCCTGGTGGTCCAGTGACTAAGATGGCTCGCGCCCAATGTAGGGGGCTGGGGTTTGATCCCTGGTCAGGGAACCAGATCCCACATGTTGCAACTAAGAGTCTGAATGCCGCAACTAAAGATCCCATGTGCTGCAGTGAAGATCCTGCATGCCACCAGGAAGATCTGGCACGGCCAAATAAATAAATCGATAAATATTTTCCGAAACATAAATAAGTAAGTAAAAGAACACCAGCTCTGACGCCTGTAGCAGCCTTTCTCCACATCTTTGGCAAAGCGCACAATGCTGGGATGCTGTCGCACTACGGTTGGGCTTTTCCCACAAAAAGGAATTTTTTCCACTTTGGTATAAATCTTCTGTCATGGAAAATACACTATGTGGGTGAAAGATGCTTGATTTGGGATTTGCTACCCATTTATATGACTCCTCTTCTGTAGATAAGACAACTGGGGATGCCACATGTACGCTTCACTCTGTGTGATATCTCCATCTTTCTCTGTAATAAAGAGCAAGTACGCAGATCGGCCAGAATAAGGCTTAGATACCAGCTGATGTGACTGCAGAGCTGAGGGAGCGTCCAGAAAGTTTGCATGCCCCAGCTGTGGCTTCAGAGACAAAGCGCACCCATAGTGTTTCCAGCTCCAAATCCAAGTGGCTCCCTGGGCATCTACACTGAGGACCCCTGCCTGCCACCCTTCATGCCTGAAGGTCTTGCACCTTGAAGTCCCAGAAGATACAAACAATCAAGGAACACCATTCACGGGGTGAGAATCTGAAGCCTTCTGATCCAACTACCGCATTCATTTTGGACTTATCATGTGTTTCTATAAGTCCTTTCCATGATGTTTAACTTGATAAGATTGGGTGTATTCTGATCTGAGAACATGGGCTAGTTCCTGCCAGTCATCTGTTTCACAGTGAGGTAACTTTGTATCATAACTTGGTAGCAGTCAGTGACTACAGCCATGAAATTTAAAGAACTGTTGCTCCTGGGAAGAAAAACTGTGACAAACCTAGCTGCTGCTGCTGCTGCTAGGTCTCTTCAGTCATGACCGACTCTGTGCAACGCCATAGACTGCAGCCCACTAGGCTCCTCTGTCCCTGGGATTCTCCAGGCAAGAACACTGGAGTGGGTTGCCATGTCCTTCTCCAATGCATGAAAGTGAAAAGTGAAAGTGAAGTCATTCAGTTGTGTCTGACTCCTAGCGACCCCATGGACTGTAGCCCACCAGGCTCCTCCGTCCATGGGATTTTCCAGGCAAGAGTACTGGAGTGGGCTGCCATTGCCTTTTCTAGACAAACCTAGACAGAATATTAAAAAGCAGAGATATCACTATGGTGATAAATGTCTGTGGAGTCACAGTTATGGTTTTTCCAGCAGTCGTGTACAGACGGGAGAGATGGTCCATAAAGAAAGCTGAGCGCTGAAGAATTGATACTTTTGAATTAGTGTTGGAGAAGACTCTCAAGAGTCCCTCAGACAGCAAGGAGATCCAACCAGTCCATCCTAAAGGAAATTAGTCCTGAATATTCATTGGAAGGACTCATGCGAAAGCTGAAACTCCAATACTTTGGCTACCTGATGCAAAGAACTGACTCATTTGTAAAGACCCTGATGCTGGGAAAGATTGAAGGTGGGAGGAGAAGAGAAGGACAGAGAATGAGATGGTTGCATGGCATCACCGACTCAATGGACATGAGTTTGAGAAAACTCTGGGAGATAGTGAAGGATACGGAAGCCTGGCATGCTGCAGTCTGTGGGGTCGAAAAGAATTGGACACAAGTTAATGACTAAACAACAACAACAGCTTGTTATCATTGCTACCTTAATGAACTTGCCTGACAATTATGTTATTTACTAACTGCATGAGCTTGAACCAATTACTGAATTTCTCTGTGCTGTTTCCCTGCCTGTTAAATTGGCTTAAGAATCATTCATCCACATTATAGTGTTCTTTTATGTCAGTAGCTAATATAATGTAGTAAAGTGCTTGATCCAGCACCTGGCACCTAAGCTCTACATAAATATTGTTATTATTATTATTATCCCTTAAGATGACTTGTGCAAACAAGTAAGAGTTCTTTGGCTAAAAGTGGTGTTTTCAGGGAACAATATCCATTTTATACTCCTGATTGTATATGTTTGTGTGTGTGAATGTGTGTGTGTGTGTGTGTGTGTGTGCTGCATGAATATATGATAAATCATCTATCGGTTTGAATTTTAGTGCTAAGGAAACCATGTCTATGTATGCGTTTGTGTATTCTGGGATATCTTGGATTATTTTTATTTAGAAACAGAAATATATTTTAGAGTATAGATAGGTTCTTAGGTTTAGAAATAATAGTAACTGCCATTTATTGGGCACTTAGAATTGACCAAACCCTTTCTATTTATAATCTTGTTTCATTTTTATAAAAATCCTTTGAGCCAAACTTTAATAGGCCCAACTTGTAAAAGAGATAGTTCATGGTCCCAGAAGTTAAGCAACCAGACCAAATAGCAATAATATAGTAGATATTTAAGCCCATTTATTTTCAGAAATGTACAACATTCACCATAATCTAATTTTAGAACATTGTTTACCATCCCAAGTGTTTTTTCTTTAAAACCAATTGCTTTTTTCACTCTACTTAATCATCTCCCAAATTAATGAGTATTTAATTAGTGAGCTTTAAAGGTAGTGATGCCAAGATTTCTGTTAGGTCTTATTATTTAGTTTGGTCATCTACCCATCTACCCATCCAACAAACATTTCTTGAAAAGACAATTTGCTAAGCAATTGGGATTTTTAAAAAAGCTTAAGACCTAGCATCTGCCTTGAGAAGCTCACACTTTAGAAAGCAAGGGGATGTGCACATGAATACACGTAAATTTGCCAGGCTCCCTGGTGGCTCAGACAGTAAAACCATACTCCTGCCACGCAGGAGACCTGGGTTCCATCCCTGGGTTGGGAAGATCCCCTGGAGGAGGGCCTGGCGACTCACTCCAGTCTTGCCTGGAGAATCTCCACAGACAGAGGAGCCTGGTAGATACAGTCCATGGATTCGCAAAGACTCAGGCACGACTGAGAGACTAAGTACACACACCACACTAGCAAAGTGTACAAAATGCTGTGAGATCCCAAAGAGAGGGGCCTGACTGCTAGGTGGAAGAGAAACCAGGAAGTCAGCACAGGCTTCCAGATGAGACGAGGAGATGAAATGAGTCTAGAGCCAAAGAGGAAGGGGGAGAAGGTGATGGCACCCCACTCCAGTACTCTTGCCTGGAAAATCCCATGGACGGAGGAGCCTGGTAGGCTGCAGTCCATGGGGTCGCAAAGAGTTGGACACGACTGAGTGACTTCACTTTCACTTTTCACTTTCATGCATTGGAGAAGGAAATGGCAACCCACTCCAGTGTTCTTGCCTGGAGAATCCCAGGGATGGGGGAGCCTGGTGGGCTGCCGTCTATGGGGTCGCACAGAGTCGGACACGACTGAAGTGACGCAGCAGCAGCAGCAGCAAAGAGGAAGGGATGCTACGATATTTCTAAAGGATGAAGTGCTGGTCCTCAGAGGCTGGGCAAGTTTTTTTCAGACAGCTAGAGACATTTGATAAAAGGATTCTTTGGCTTGTGTTAAATCCCCTCACGATGGACCGTGGGGAACAGAAGTGGGAGAGGATGAAGGATGAATAAAAGTGGAATTGCTTGACATTTCAACAGAAATTACTTGGAACTGATTTCATTGGTTCAATTGCCTAATTCCTCAGGCAATTATCTGTGTAAAAATTATTTAATGTTCTATCTTTTTTTTTTTTCTTTTTTCCATCCCACTATCCCCTTTTCTGAGCAAACTGCAAGATTCTTGAGAGGAGCACAGTGTGAAATGACTGGAAATGAAATCAGAACAACTCCTCAGCCAAGTCACTGTTCTAGTGGTGAATTCGGAAATGACATCCGACAGAGATTCATCCTTTTAAATCAAACTCTCATCCCTGACATTGTTTCTCCTGTAACTCCAGAGAGTTTTGAAACACAGTGTTTCACCATCCCTTGAAAACCAAAGCACTTTCCACTTGTGAGAATAATTTACAGAGAGGGAAGAGAGTTTGTGTGGCTTTTTAGATTCAACACAGGAAGGACTGAACATCAGTTGCTATTCAGATGCAGCGGCAGATCCGGAAATCTCTCCTCAGTGAATAAAGTTATTTGGAGAACCATTTATTTATTAAAAATGTGCATGTTGCTATGATACAAATCTGCAACAGGCACAGTGCTGTGCTAAAGTTGCTGGTTCCTGGAGGGCAGTGTGCTGTGGGTGTGGGCTACCCTCTGCTGCCAAGCCAGAGCCCTCTGTCCCTTCCAGGGCAGTGGAGTCTGAACATCGTGCCTCTGTCCTGCCCTTTTCTGGAGGCCAGAACTAACCTCTCTTGGAAAATTGGTGGACAAATCCCCAGATTCAGTGGATTGCCTCTTATTTTAATTTTCCATCATAAGAAAAACCCCTTGATCCCTATGTAAATTCTAGACAGAATTTTGGTCAAACACACTGTGAAATATCTGTCTTCTTGCTTTATGTTACGTATTTGTTTTGTGCCTTTTCCCCAGAGTAGCTTTAGCAAATGGCTTGTGATGTAAATTTAGTGAAGCAGGAACATTGGGGTGGGTGATGAGCGATGCAGAGCCTTAGAAGGAAAAGAGGATGTTCTCATGGTTCACTGATGTGTGCAAAGTATTGATAACAAAAGCTAAGACCAAGGGGTTAAAATTTCACAGAAAGAGTTTGGCTTCACATAGAAGAATGCTTTGGAACTGATAATGTCATCTGGCCATCGAGCCAGGGTGCCAGATGCTGAGAAAGCCAGCTTCGGAGAGGTCATGCCTGGCTTAGAACTCTGGCTCAGCCACGACCCACTGTGTCCTCAGAAACCTTGTATCACCCCTCTGTGTCTCATCTGTGTTATTTGTAAAATAAGCATAACCGTAGTGCAGAAAGCACAGAACTACTATGAAGATCAAGAGAAAGACGCGAACGGCTTAGCACATTGCCCTGTAAACAGGAACAAGAAAAACAACTCACAGTCTAGTTAACATTTACTGAATGCCTCATATGTGCACTCACAGTCCCGAGAGTTTTATATATGACCTCATCCTATTTTCATAATGTGTTGCACGCTGTCGCTTCAGCCGTGTCTGACTCTTTGTGACCCCACGGACTGCGGCCCACCAGGCTCCTCTGTGCATGGGCTTCACCAGGCAAGAATACTGCAGTGGGCTGCCATGCCCTCCTCCAATTTTCTAAGTAACCATACATTGTCGGAAATCTTATGACTCTCCACCTTAGAAATTAAAAATACAAAGTTGTTAAGTGAGGTACAGAGGCCCGAGCTCTCACAAGCCTAGGATAAAGATTCTAACTCATGCAGTGATTTCAGAGTCCGAGGTTAAAACCGCTGATCCTGTTCTGGGTTTTAGAATATGCTTGGCACATTGTAAGTCTTACATAAGTATTAGCTATTCCTTCTCTTATTATTAACTATCAGTAGATGCCTTGGAAAGCAGGGACCTGGAACTATTCAGAATTTGGTTCATCATTCTCGAAGAATTCTGGATGAAGGATGACTGCAATTTGTAGAAAATTATTAATTGGCCTTAAATGACCCTTTCAACGGAGAAGGCAATCGCACCCCACTCCAGTACTCTTGCCTGGAAAATCCCATGGATGGAGGAGCCTGGTGGGCTGCAGTCCATGGGGTCGCTAAGAGTCGGACACGACTGAGCGACTTCACTTTCACTTTTCACTTTGATGCATTGGAGAAGGAAATGGCAACCCACTCCAGTGTTCTTGCCTGGAGAATCCCAGGGACAGGGGAGCCTGGTGGGCTGCCGTCTATGGGGTCGCACAGAGTCGGACACAACTGAAGCGACTTAGCAGGAGCAGCAGCAGACCCTTTCAACTCTGCGTTGGCTTTGGAAACAAGCTGATGTGGATTAAAATACTCATTCTGCCACATTCTGCGCTTCCCCAGTGGCAAAACAGTAAAGAATTCACCTGCAGTGCAGGAGCCATAGGAGACGCAGGTTGGATCCCTGGGTCAGGAAGATCCCCTGGAGGAGGGCAAGGTGACCCACTCCAGTATTCTTGCCTGGAGACTCCCATGGACAGAGGAGTCTGTCCTCCTGCTGCTGCTGCTAAGTCACTTCAGTCGTGTCCGACTCTGTGTGACCCCATAGATGGCAGCCCACCAAGCTTCCCCGTCCCTGGGATTCTCAAGGCAAGAATACTGGAGTGGGTTGCCATTTCCTTCTCTAATGCATCAAAGTGAAAAGTGAAAGTGAAGTCGTTCAGTTGTGTCTAACTCTTATTGACCTCATCGACTGCAGCCTACCAGGCTCCTCCGTCATGGGATTTTCCAGGGAAGAGTACTGGAGTCCATAGGGTTGCAAAGATATAGACAGGACTGAACGACTGAGTATGCATGGTCTGCCACTTTCTAGATCTGTGACCCTGGACAGGATGTTTAACATCTGTGAAAATTTCAGTTGCCTGAAAAATCCCAAGAGTAATATCCATATTTTAAGAGTTGAGTGGAAATCATGTGTATAGAATTTCACACGCTGATTGATACATGGTACCTGGTGGGTGATAGCAAGAATTTCTAATATTATTATATTATTTATATTGATTGGTTTCTTCTTCAGTCGCTTTCATTCTCTAGTGTCATGTTTTCATGTTGTTGGACTGCTTAGTGTCTTAGAACAGAAACATTTTGCAGATGGTTCTGTTACTCTGTCAAAGAAAAAGAGAATTGGGTACCCAAGGTTAAAGGAAGATGGAAAAGACTAGAAGGAACCACTGAAAGTGGAGGAAGTGGTGCTGAAAAGTAGAAGGGAGGAGGTTAGGAGATCCATGCAGCTGACTCCTCATGGTCGCCTAAATCTCGTGCCACTGCCAAGGACAGCTAATGCTGAAGAGGAATGACAGTGATGGGCATCCACAGGTCACAGCCAAGCTGATGCGTCCCTAGCAGAGATGATAAGAGGGCTGACCTACACGGATCGAGCAGGCTCGCTGGCCCTGGTTTCCCCTCCAGAGGCAAAGGCAGTAAGCGCACTCCGGTCACCCCTGGCCTCCCCGTGAGAACCGTGGTGACTTCTGCACTGGCTTCCACGGCGGAATGAGGGTGCTTAACCAGAGGACAAGCGGGCGTTCCAGCAGGGCTGAACAACCCCGATGGGACGGAATCGAGGGGAATCCCCCAAAGGCAACACATGTAGGTAAACATATTGGGTTCAGATTACACGTCTGACTCCTCAAAGATGGCCTCAAGCTCATATTTTTTTATAAAATTATTTACCCGGATCCCAAACAATTTGAAGTCCTTTTTATGAGAGGAAAGCAGAAATTATTCGCAGGTTTATTTTATTGTGAAGGGTTTCTATTCCTTTACAGGTTTCAGGCTGTGAAAAGGGAGGGGGGTGGGAGGATGGAGTATCACAAAGAGAACGAAGCGGAAGCAGAAAGTTCAGACTCCATGCGCTTCTCACACTATAGTTACGCTGTCACTAACGTAGCTATTAGCTTTTCATGTTCAGATTTATTATGCTGTCATTATAGCCCTTTTCTTTGCTGATGTATCAAACCACTATTACATATTTGTTGGCATCTCATCTATTTAAGGGAAACAAGTGATTACCCGTTGCCAAGGAGACTAATAAGGAGTGTGCAAGCAAAGACTGCAGAGCTCTTGTTGGAAGATAACAAGTATTTTATTTTCGATTAAATTGTGAACTACCTCATTGTTTGAAGAAAAATTGTCTTCTTTCTCCCATTAAAAAAAAAAAAAAACAACACAAAAAACTAGAGCACTTATTTAAAAGGTAAGTCTAAAGATATTTGAAAAATGAAATAGATGGACATGATTGACCAAAAATATTTTGGAAAATAATAACATCTGATGTTTCCCTAGAAAGAAAATTAATTTGGGGGATTGTTAAAAGTTTTCTTCTCCATCAGAGAAACATGCAACAAAAATATGGCCCAATTGTTTCTTTTAAAAAATTAAATAAGACACGAGGCTGTGGATATGAACTGTAGATTTTCACAGACTCTGTGGCACATGTTTCAAGGAAATCGCATGGGATTTAAACAAAATTAGGAAGATCTGGGTATTCTTTCTCAGCCTCAGTGGGTTGGCTGCCAACCTTGCCCAAATGCTTGTCTTCTTGCGTTCCTTCCTTTGCTTATAAAACAGAGAAAATGACATTTCCCACAAGCATGGTTGCAAAAGTTAAATGAGATAGCATTTGTTAATCATCTACAATATGTAATTTTCGGTACCTCTCAATACTTTGTCATCATTAATTGAATTCAAGCTTTCATTGCATATCTGCATTTACTCCAGTTCAGTTCAGTCCCTCAGTCGTGTCCAACTCTTTGCAACCCCATGAATCACAGCACGCCAGGCCTCCCTGTCCATCACCAACTCCCGGAGTTCACTCAGACTCACATCCATTGAGTCAGTGATGCCATCCAGCCATCTCATCTTCTGTCGTCCCCTTCTCCTCCTGCCCCCAATCCCTCTCAGCATCAGAGTCTTTTCCAATGAGTCAACTCTTCGCATGAAGTGGCCAAAGTACTGGAGTTTCAGCTTTAGCATCATTCCCTCCAAAGAAATCCCAGGGCTGATCTCCTTCAGAATGGACTGGTTGGATCTCCTTGCAGTTCAAGGGACTCTCAAGAGTCTTCTCCAACACCACAGTTCAAAAGCATCAATTCTTCGGCGCTCAGCCTTCTTCACAGTCCAACTCTCACATCCATACATGACCACAGGAAAAACCATAGCCTTGACTAGACGAACCTTTGTTGGCAAAGTAATGTCTCTGCTTTTGAATACGCTATCTAGGTTGGTCATAACTTTCCTTCCAAGGAGTAAATGTCTTTTAATTTCATGGCTTCAGTCACCATCTGCAGTGATTTTGGAGCCCCCAAAAATAAAGTCTGACACTGTTTCCACTGTTTCCCCATCTATTTCCCATGAAGTGATGGGACCAGATGCCATGATCTTCGTTTTCTGAATGTTGAGCTTTAAGCCAACTTTTTCACTCTCCTCTTTCACTTTCATCAAGAGGCTTTTTAGTTCCTCTTGACTTTCTGCCATAAGGGTGGTGTCATCTGCATATCTGAGATTATTGATATTTCTGCCAGCAATCTTGATTCCAGCTTGTGCTTCTTCCAGCCCAGCGTTTCTCATGATGTACTCTACATTAAGTTAAATAAGCAGGGTTACAATATACAGCCTTGATGGACTCCTTTTCCTATTTGGAACCAGTCTGTTGTTCCATGTCCAGTTCTAACTGTTGCTTCCTGACCTGCATACAGATTTCTCAAGAGGCAGGTCAGGTGGTCTGGTATTCCCATCTCTTTCAGAATTTTCCACAGTTTATTGTGATCCACACAGTCAAAGGCTTTGGCATAGTGAATAAAGCAGAAATAGATATTTTTCTGGAACTCTCTTGCTTTTTCCATGATCCAGAGGATGTTGGCAATTTGATCTCTGGTTCCTCTGCCTTTTCTAAAACCAGCTTGAACATCAGGAAGTTCAGGGTTCACGTATTGCTGAAGCCTGGCTTGGAGAATTTTAAGCATTACTTTACTAGCATGTGAGATGAGTGCAATTGTGCAGTAGTTTGTGCATTCTTTGGCATTGCCTTTCTTTGGGATTGGAATGAAAACTGACCTTTTCCAGTCCTGTGGCCACTGCTGAGTTTTCCAAATTTGCTGGCATATTGAGTGCAGCACTTTCACAGCATCATCTTTCAGGATTTGGAATAGCTCCACTGGAATTCCATCACCTCCACTAGCTTTGTTCATAATGATGCTTTCTAAGGCCCACTGGACTTCACATTCCAGGATGTCTGGCTCTAAGTGAGTGATCACACCATCGTGATTATCTGGGTCATGAAGATCTTTTTTGTACAGTTCTTCTGTGTATTCTTGCCACCTCTTCTTAATATCTTCTGCTTCTGTTAGGTCCATACCATTTCTGTCCTTTATCAAGCCCATCTTTGCATGAAATGTCCCCTTGGTATCTCTGATTTTCTTGAAGAGATCTCTAGTCTTTCCCATTCTGTTGTTTTCCTCTATTTCTTTGCATTGATCGCTGAGGAAGGCTTTCTTTTCTCTTCTTGCTACTCTTTGGAACTCTGCATTCAGATGCTTATATCTTTCCTTTTCTCCTTTGCTTTTCACTTCACTTCTTTTCACAGCTATTTGTAAGGCCTCCCCAGGCAGCCATTTTGCTTTTTTGCATTTCTTTTCCATGGGGATGGTCTTGATCCCTGTCTCCTGTACAATGTCATGAACCTCCGTCCATAGTTCATCAGGCACTCTATCTATCAGATCTAGGCCCTTAAATCTATTTCTCACTTCCACTGTATAATCATAAGGGATTTGATTTAGGTCATACCTGAATGGTCTAGTGATTTTCCCTACTTTCTTCAATTTAAGTCTGAATTTGATAATAAGGAGTTCATGGTCTGATCCACAGTCAGCTCCTGGTCTTGTTTTTGTTGACTATAAAGAGCTTCTCCATATTTGGCTGCAAAGAATATAATCAATCTGATTTCGGTGTTGACCATCTGGTGATGTCCATGTGTAGAGTCTTCAGTTAATAAACATGAATAAGACACCTCACAGTCTCTAAACTCAGAATTGTTACAGCAGTCTAATAAGTGATTCAGATAAATAAAATATAATTTTAATACAAAGTTTTCAGTATGGTTACAGAGTCCACATGTTGTGGTAATGCCAGCTAGTGTAACAGATCAATATCTAAGTCTTAGCAGTTTAACACTTCAATGATTTCAACATGTGTTTCTAATGGTTAGGTTGATGGGCTTCCCATGTTTATGTAGGACCCAGGATCCTTTCAGCCTCTTTTGAAAACATCTGCTTTGTCTTCAGTGTAACAGGCAGAGAGGACCAAGGATTATCCTAGAGAGGTTCTCTAAGGCCAGACCTGGAAGAATTACAGGTCACTTCTGCTTGAATCGCATTGTAACTGATTGGCTAGAAATCCGTGACAAAGCCACACCTACCTGTAAGGGAGACTGGGAAAAGTCCACTAGCTTTGAGCCCAGGACGAAGGAAGTGGTTTATGAGCATCTGGATCGTCTCTGCAACCCAGAATCAAGCACACATACTAAAGAAAAGCAAAATAGGACTACAAACTTCAATCTAAGGTGGGTGGTAAAAGGGAGTGAGGAAAGACTTCCTGGAAGAAAGGATCATTGGGTTTTGCTGAAAAAAAAAAAAAAAAAAACACACCAAAAACCAAACGTATTATTTAGGCAACATTGGACATGAGAGGGTGCTTGAGGAGGTGGAAACAACAGAAGTAGAGATTTACAGTATGAGGGGCTTCCCTGGAGGCGCTGCAGCAAAGAATCCACCTGCCAGGGCCAGCGACGAGGGTCTGACCCCTGACCCAGAAAGATGCCGCGTGCACGGAGCAGCGCAGCCTGCACACAGCAGAAGCAGAGCCCAAGCCCGCTGGGGCCTGCGTGCCCGACTTCCCAGCGCCCTGGGCGCCCCAACCAGGGAATCCACCGAAGCAGCAAGGAGCCTGCTTGCAGCAACTAGAGCAAAGCTCGCGCAGCAACGGAGACCCAACACACCAAAAAGCATTATGAATTTTAAAAAAGGTTCAGAAAAACTCAGACTATATAAAGTGATAGCATAAACAGTGTAATACATAGAGGGTACCATGGTGGTTCAGTATTACTGGAGTGAAGCAACACGCGATGGAGTGTGATATTAGGTAATAAGGAAAGGGTGGAAGAAAAATAATAAATATTTTTTTTATTATTTTATTTTATTTTTAACTTTACAATATTGTATTTGTTTTGCCATATATCAAAATGAATTCGCCACAGGTATACATGTGTTCCCCATCCTGAACCCTCCTCCCTCCTCCCTCCCCATACCATCCCTCTGGGTCATCCCAGTGCACCAGCCCGAAGCATCCAGTATCGTGCATCGAACCTGGACTGGCCACTCGTTTCATATATGATATTATACATGTTTCAATGCCATTCTCCCAAATCATCCCACCCTCTCCCTCTCCCACAGAGTCCAAAAGATTGTTTTATACATCAGTGTCTCTTTTGCTGTCTCGTATACAGGGTTATTGTTACCATCTTTCTAAATTCCATATATATGAGTTAGCATACTGTATTGGTGTTTTTCTTTCTGGCTTACTCCACTCTGTATAACAGGCTCCAGTTTCATCCACCTCATTAGAACTGATTCAAATGTATTCTTTTTAATGGCTGAGTAATACTCCATTGTGTATATGTAACACTGCTTTCTTATCCATTCATCTGCTGATGGACATCTAGGTTGCTTCCATGTCCTGGCTATTATAAACAGTGCTGCGATGAACATTGGGGTACACATGTCTCTTTTTATTCTGGTTTCCTCAGTGTGTATGCCCAGCAGTGGGATTGCTGGATCATAAAGCAGTTCTATTTCCAGTTTTTTAAGGAATCTCCACACTGTTCTCCATAGTGGCTGCACTAGTTTGCATTCCCACCAACAGTGTAAGAGGGTTCCCTTTTCTCCACACCCTCTCCAGCATTTATTACTTGTAGACTTTTGGATCGCAGCCATTCTGACTGGTGTGAAATGGTACCTCATAGTGGTTTTGATTTGCATTTCTCTCATCATGAGTGATGTTGAGCATCTTTTCATGAGTTTGTTAGCCATCTGTAGGTCTTCTTTGGAGAAATGTCTATTTAGTTCTTTGGCCCATTTTTTGATTGGGTCATTTATTTTTCTGGAATTGAGCTGTAGGAGTTGCTTATATATTCTCGAGATTAGTTGTTTGTCAGTTGCTTCATTTGCTATTATTTTCTCCCATTCTAAAGGCTGTCTTTTCACCTTGCTTATAGTTTCCTTTGTTGTGCAGAAGCTTTTAAGTTTAATTAGGTCCCATTTGTTTATTTTTGCTTTTATTTCCAATATTCTGGGAGGTGGGTCATAGAGGATCCTGCTGTGATGTATGTCAGAGAGTGTTTTGCCTATGTTCTTCTCTAGGAGTTTTACAGTTTCTGGTCTTACGTTGAGATCTTTAATCCATTTTGAGTTTATTTTTGTGTATGGTGTTAGAAAGTGTTCTAGTTTCATTCTTTTACAAGTGGTTGACCAGTTTTCCCAGCATCACTTGTTAAAGATATTGTGTTTAATCCATTGTATATTCTTGCCTCCTTTGTCAAAGATAAGGTGTCCATATGTGCGTGGATTTATCTCTGGGCTTTCTGTTTTGTTCCATTGATCTATATTTCTGTCTTTGTGCCAGTACCATACTGTCTTGATGACTGTGGCTTTTTAGTAGAGCCTGAAGTCAGTCAGGTTGATTCCTCCAGTTCCATTTTTCTTTCTCAAGATTGCTTTGGCTATTCGAGGTTTTTTGTATTTCCATACAAATTGTGAAATTAAATAAATACTTTTTAAATTTAATATTTATCGTTGTTGTTCAGTGGCTCAGTCATGCCCGGCCTTCCACACCCCACGGATGGCAGCGCACCGGGCCTCCTTTTCCTGCTGCCTCCTGGCGTTCGCTCAAACTCCTGCTGGTTCTTTACAGCACCAGACACCACACCACTGAGCATCATTTCTGCTTTGTCCCAGCCGCTTCATTGTCTCAGTAATTGCCCCATGCTTTTCCCTCAGAGCATCCTGGACACCTTCCGATTTGGCGGGGGTGGGGGTTCATCTTCTGGTGTCATAAGTTTTGCCTTTTCTATTGTTCATAGGGTTGTCACAGTAAGAATACTGGAATGGGTTACCATTCCCTCCTCTAGTGGACCATGTTTTGCCAGAACTCTTCGCTGTGACCCAGCCGTCTTGGGTGGCCCTGCACCCCCTGGCTCATAGCTTCACTGAATTGCACAAGCCCCTTTGCCACGACAAGGCAGTGATCTATGAAGGGGAACATTTATTGACCGCTTATTAAACACCAGGCCCAGTTCTAATATTTTATGTTTATTAACTAATTTGATCCTCAGCAATCCTGAGTCAGGCAGATCCCCTAGAGGAGGGCATGGCAACCCACTCCAGTATTCTTGCCTGGAGAATCCCATGGACAGAGGAGCCTGGCTGGTTACAGTCTATGGGGTCACAAATTGTTGGACATGAATGAAGTGACTATGAGGTAGGCATGGGATTATCCCATGACAAGGGTGAGGAAACTACATAGTTTGTCCATGAACACAGAGTGATTAAATGATAGAGCTGGGATTCAGACCTAAGCTATGAACTTCCAATCATAACATTAAACATTTGAACACGTCTAGTATAAGGTCCTAATTGGAGAAGGCAATGGCACCCCACTCCAGTACTCTTGCCTGGAAAATCCCAAGGATGGAGGAGCCTGGAAGGCTGCAGTCCATGGGGTGCCTAAGAGTCGGACATGACTGAGTGACTTCACTTTCACTTTTCACTTTCATGCATTGAAGAAGGAAATGGCAGCCCACTCCAGTGTTCTTGCCTGGAGAATCCCAGGGATGGGGGAACCTGGTGGGCTGCCGTCTACGGGGTCGCACAGAGTCGGACACGACTGAAGTGACTTAGCAGCAGCAGTATAAGGTCCTAATAGAAGATCACATTGGCTATGGGTGACTTATTACATCAGAGTGAGCAGGGGAGAGGAGCTACACAATGAAACCTGCACTCTGAGTCTGTAGTTCACTCTGGTGGTTGATGGGGGTGAATTGGGCGTCCCAGGTGGTGCTAGTGGCAATGAACCCTCTGGCCAATGCAGGAGACATCAGAGACATGGGTTGGATCCCTGGGTCGGGAAGATCCCCTGGGGGAGGGCAGGGCAACCCACTCCAGTATTCTTGCCTGGAGAATCTCATGGACAGAGGAGCCTGGTGGGCTGCAGTCCACAGGATTGTATTGAGTTGGACAAGACTGCAGGGACTTAACACGTGCACAGGCACAGAGGTGAATTATTAGAATGTTTATCAACATGAGTGTGCACTGAACTCCCCTGAGTTTATTAATCCACAAACAGCTGGGCTGAACCAGCAGAGTTTCTGGTTTGGTTGTGCTGGAGCGAGGTCTAAGATGTATATTTCTAAGAAGTTCCTAGGAGATGCTGTGTCCACATTTTGAGAATTACTGATGAGAAAGGGTAAGATTGAAATAAGCATATTTGGGTTGGCAGTAGTTAACATTTGGAGTTAATAAAGAGTAGGTGTGTAATATCATATTCCCTGCTCCATTATTAGAATATCATCATTTTTGTTCTATTTTCTGAATTATAAAATGTCTATGAGATGTTGTTTTGATTGATACTGTGGGCTTAGTCTCTCAGTTGTGTCTGACTCTTTGTGACCCCACAGATTGCAGCCCACCAGGCTTCTCTGTCCGTGGGATTTCCCAGGCAAGAATACTGGAGTGGATTGCCATTTCCTACTGCAGGGAATCCTCCTGACCCAAACTGCATCTCCTGTGTCTCCTGCATAGCCAGAGGATTCTTTACCTGCTGAGCCATCAGGGAAGCCCCTTTTTGATTGGTCGTTACCACCAACAGGAACAATAGACGTAAGTAATTATACCGCAGTAAATACACAGTATTAGCTTGCCAGGGTTGCCGGGACAAATGTCAGAGCGTGTGGCTCAAACAACAGAAACTTCTACTCCCCGTTCTGGAGGCTCAAACTCCAAGACCAGAGTGTTGACAGGTCTGTTTTCTTCTGACGCCTTTCTCCCTGGCTTGTGGATGTCAGCGTCTTCTGTGTCCTCACATGACCTTAATCTGTGTTTGCAGCCATGGTGTTTCCTTGTCTTTTTGTAAGAACACTGGTCACACTAGGTTAGGTCCCATTGGATGAGGGCCCCACTTTATGGACCTCATTTTAATCTAAATACCTCTTTGAAGGTTTTATTTGCAAAGATAGTTTATCTATTAGAATTCACCCATATATCTGATCTTGACTCAGTTATCTCTTTAAAGGCTCTATCTCCAAATACAGTTATATTCTGAAGTACTAGGTTTTGAGACCTCAATATATGAATTTTGGAGAGATGTAATTCTGTTCATAAATCTGCTAATTTAAATCTTCTATGAAGTGTTAAGTTTTGATGTTTGACAGCAGTGGTAGCGGGATATTCAGTTTCCCCAAATTGCCCAGTTACTGAAGCTTGCATCCTATTTACCCAAATAGCTAAAGCAAAATTTTTCATCTTTCAGATATAAACAAAGATCCAGTGTTACTCTGCCATTCAGCCTGTATACTCAGGACAAAATATTCTGTTAAATACAGGTTCCTCTTACATTACTAGAGGTCATATTAAATGGTATAACCCCAAGGAAGGAGAATTTGGTAATCTCTAGTAAACGTATGGAGAAGGCGATGGCACCCCACTCCAGTACTCTTGACTGGAAAATCCTATGGATGGAGGAGCCTGGTGGGCTGCAGTCCATGGGGTCACTAAGAGTCGAACACGACTGAACAACTTCGCTTTCACTTTTCCCTTTCATCCACTGGAGAAGGAAATGGCAACCCACTCCAGTGTTCTTGCCTGGAGAATCCCAGGGACAGGGGAGCCTGGTGGGCTGCCATCTATGGGGTCGCACAGAGTCGGACATGACTGAAGTGACTTAGCAGCAGCAGCAGCAGCAGCAGCAGCAAACTTATATTGCATTTTTTTCACCCAGGAATATCAGTTGTAAGAATATATACCATAAATACGCAATCAAAAGCATGAAAAGAACATCAAGATCATTTATTGCACTATTATATTATTATTTTAATAAAATCAAAATACTGAAAATAATGCCCAAATATTAATGTGTGTCAGTTAAACTATGATATATTCACACAGTGGAGAATTATGCAGATGAAAAAATGAATGAGGAATATATCCATATACTACCATATCTAGGGTATATAATTATATGAAAAAACAAGGCAGAATAAATTCTATATGGAATGCTACTATTTATTTAAGAAATAATATAAATTAATGCAAGCAATTTAAATGTCTGTAGAGGAAGGGGAGATAGGGTAGAAGAAATGGAAACAATATTGTTTATAAAAGTATATTTTCTGTAGTTTTAAAAATGCATTATTGAGGTATAATGATATCCAATAAATTGTATATATCTAAAGATAACATTTACTAAATTTTGACATGTATACATCCATTAAATTAAGATCATAATTGTGAGAATAATCATCCATCATTCTCAAAAATTTCATTTGTGATCTCTTCCCTCTCCAAATACCTTTCACATCTCCAAAGGACCATCTCTAATATTCCTTCAGTCATTAGAGATTTTTCAAATTTTTCTAGAACTTTATTTAAATGGATTTACACAGGATGCACTCTTTTTTGTATATCATTTCCTACTCAGAATAATTCTTTTGAGATACATCTACATTGTTGCATGGATAAATAAGCCATTCCTTTTCATTTTTAGATGGTATTCCATTGCACTGGCATTGGCATGCCCGTTTTTACTGATACTATTGATAGATATTATTGATCCTATTGATAGATATGTGGATTGCTCTAAGTTTTTGGCTACTGCGAATGAAATTATTATGAATGGTTGGGTGCATTGTACCGATATATGGTTTCATATCTCTTGGTTAAATCTCCAAGTGAAATGGCAGGGTCTTATGGAACGTATATGTTTTACTTTTTAAAGAAATTGCCAAGCTGTTTTTGCAAAGTAATTGTAACAACCAGCAGTTTATGAGAGCTTCCAAATTCTCTACATTCTCCCCACATAGTATGCTCACACACAGTATGGTCAGTTCTCTTCATTTTAGCCATTCTGGTAGATGTGTAGGAAGGTCTTCCAAGGTGGTACAGTGGTTAAGAATCTGCCTGCCAATGTACAAGATGTAGGAGACATGGACTAAATCCCTGGGCTGGGAAGATCCCCTGAAGGAGGAAATAGCAACCGACTCCAGTATGCTGTCGACTAAAAAAGATGCACAACTTGAGCATTGTGAGTTAAGTTTTATTAGGGGAAAAATGAGGACTCAGCCTGGGAGACAGCACCTCAGAGAGCTCTGAGGAACTGTTCCAAAGATGTAGTGGGGAAAGTCAATATATAAGATCTTGGTGAACTGAGAGTTCAATGCAATCAGGAGCTTACTTTACAAAAAAAAGTTTTTCTGCTAATCATGAGGAGCTGATGTCACCATGAAGGGATCTTGTGCTTTCCTAGACGTGAAGAAATGCAAGGATTGGGATCATGAAATCAGTTCCTGAAAATATCTAAGATCCAGTTTCCCTGGAGCACAAGGTGCCCCATTCTCCACCCTGACTTCCCCGCAGGTGTGTTGAAGGTCAGCAACTGCAGCAGCTCAGGATTCAGTCTCAGCAGATGCAGATGGCAAATGCCCTTGTGGTTCAGTCACTGGTAAGTGCTCTTGGCAAGTGCCAAATTGTGGTTGCCAGTGCTTGCTTGGACAATCCCAATCCCAGAGGAGCCTGTTGGGCTACAAAGAGTTAGAAACAACTCATGGGGTCGCAAAGAGTCAGGAACGACTGAGCTACTGAGCATGAAATAGATGTGTAGTATCTTATTGTGGTTTTATTAGATGAGGGTCCATCTAGTCAAAAATATGGTTTTCCCAGTAGTCATGTGTAGATGTGAGAGTTGGACCATAAAGAAAGCTGAGTGCCGAAGAATTGATGCTTTTGAACTGTGGTGTTGGAGAAGACTCTTGAGAGTCTGTTGGACTGCAAGGAGATCCAACCAGTCCATCCTAAAGGAACTCAGTCCTGAACATTCATCGGAAGGACTGATGTTGAAGCTAAAACTCCAATACTTTGGCCACCTGATGTGAAGAACTGACTCATTTGAAAAGACCTTGATGCTGGGAAAGATTGAGGGCAGGAGGAGAAGGGGATGACAGAGGATGAGATGGTTGGATGGCATCACCGACTCAATGGACATGAGTTTGAGTAAACTCCGGGAGTTGGCGATGGACAGGGAAGCCTGGTGTGCTGCAGTCCATGGGGTCGCAAAGAGTCAGACACAATTGAGCGACTGAACTGAACTGAACTGAAGTATCTTATTGCAGTTTTAATTAGCTTGTTCTAAAGACTGATGTAAAACAAACAAACAAACAAAAAAGTCACCTGTATATCTTCTTGGTGAAATGTGTCTTCAATGCTTTTTGCGATCTTTTAATTTACAAGAAAAATATAACTTTGGTCCTTCTGAAGACCAAAATACATTTCTCATATTGTATTTGGTCTTCCTTAACAGTTCCAGGTCCACAGCTCCCCAAACTCTTGGAATTTCCTAAGTGTTCAAAGTAACAAAGTGTGTCTTTTGCTATGTTAATAAGGAGACTTTTGGAAAGTCCCTGAGGATGCAGACCTTCTGATTAAGGAGCCCCACTCCTGACCTCCAGGGAGAGAAGAGGGGCTCGAGGGTAAATCACATCGATGGCCAGTCCTTTAACCAGCCATGCCTATGTGATGAAGCCTTTGTAAATACCCAAAAGGACGGGGTGCAGAGAGCTTCTGGTTTGGTGGCCATCTGGAGTTTGGGGACCACGGGGCTGTCCAGTGCATGGAAGCCCCAATGCACTCTCCCCGTAGCATCTGGCTGTTCCCAACGTACATCCTTTATAATAAACAGGTGATCAAGTAGGTATAATGTTTCCGGTTCAGTGAGCTGCTCTAGCCAATTAATCAAAACTAAGAAGGGGACCATGGGAGCCAGTGGGTTAGAAGGACAGATAACAACTTGGACTTGTGACTGGCATCTGAAACCCAAGGTGGCCACTGGAGCTTCCAATCTATAACCAGTGGGGTCAGAAGCATTTGGACTTGTAATTGGCCTCTGAAATAGGGGTGAGTGAGCGGTCTTGTGGGACTTAGCCCTCTACTGATGGAATCTAATGCTGTGTCCAGGTATATAGTGTTAGAATTGAGTTGAACTTTCAGACACCTAGCAGTATCCAAGGATTGCTTGTTGGAAGGTGTGGGAAATCTCTCACTGTCATGTTGAAATTGGGTCTAGGAACCCTGAGTCTCACCTTTTGCCCCTTTTAACTAAGCTGTTTATTTTCTTATTATTGAAGTCTAAAGAATATTTACATATTTTGGAGTCAAATCCCTTATCAGACATTTGCTTTGCAAAGACTATTTTTTCCCCAACCTATGGCTTTTCTTTTCATGTTCTTCACAATGTCATTCAAAAGGCAGAAGGTCTTACATTTAATGACTTCCAAGTTATGTTTTTTTCTTATGTTTCATGTTCTTGGTGTCAAATCTAAGTAACCTTTGACTATGCATGGTTACAAGAGTTTTCTCTTGTATTTCTCCCAGAAGTGTTATAACTTTAAGTTTTACATTTGGATCTTTGAACTAATTGTAAAAATTTTTGTATATGGTGCAAGACATGAATCCAAAGTGGGTTTTTTGTTTGCTGCATATTTCAGCTGAATGTTTCAGGAGGATTTGTTGAAAATACTGTAGCTTCCCCTGTATAATTTTCCTGGCACATTTACTGAAGATTCATTGACTACATAAGTGTGGGTCTATTTCTGGGCTATGTTTCTATGTATTTATGTTTCATCACCCTATTTATCTGTCTTGGTATAAATACCATATTATTTTTAATACTGTAGTTTTACATTCCCTTAAAATCGGGTAGTTTTAGTCTTCCAACTTTGTTTTAGAAGGCTTTTTGGCATTACCGTATGGATTTTAAATTCAGTCTGCTAATTTCTACAAAACATTCTACTGGAGTTGATTGAAATTATGCTGAATCTATAAATAAATTGCAGGAGAGCTGGGAGGAAGCCAGTGTATCACTCATTTGTTTTGGTTTTCTTTCATTTCTCTCAACGATGTTTGGAAGTTTTCAGCTACAGTTTTTCACATTTTTGTCAAAATTTTCCCCATGCATATATTTCATATTTTATGTTTTTCTAAGTGGAATCTTTAATATTTAAATATCTGATTATTTGTTGTCAGTGTTAATAGAATTGATTTTTGTGTACTCATATCTTAGGATCTTGATAATGTCACCTCTTAACTGTAATACTTTTTTTAGATGCTATCAGGTTTTCTACAAAGATTATCATGCCATCTGAGAATATTGACCATTCTGCCTCTTCCCTACCTGTCTGAATTTTTTTGTTTTTGTTTGCATCATTGCACTAGCAATCACTCTAACACAATGCTTGACAAAAGGATGGCTTCAGCTTGGGGCTGTTACAAATAAAATTTCCTTACTTCTTATTTTAGAGGGAATTGTTTAGCATTTCATGATTAAGTATTATATTAACTGGAAGTTTTTGTAGATGCCTTTTATTATGTTGAGAAAGTTCTCTTTTTCAGTTTGTGCAGAATTTTTCTCATGAATAGATATTAAATTTTGTCAAATGCTTTTTTCTAAATCGATTGAAATGATACTATAGTTTTTCTTTTTTAATATGTCAATATGGTGAATTATGTTTAATGATTTTTAATGTAACTCAACTTTGCATTCCTAAGATAAACCTTACTTGGGAATGATGTATCATCTTTTTTATATATTGGGTGACTTCCTAAAATTTTGTGAAGGGTTTTTGTGTCCAGTTTAATGTGTAATTCAGGTCTATAGTTTGATTTTTTGGTAATATCTCTGCTCTCTGGTTTTTGTTTGTTTGTTTGGATTGTTTTGGGTATCAGACTCATTCCTTCCTTGTAGAATGAAGTGGGGAATATACTTTCCTCTTGAATTATTTGGAAACTTTGTGTAAAATAAGTATTGTTTATTGCTTAAGGATCTAGTGAAATCCTCAAGGAAAGCCATCTGATCTTGAAGTTTTCTTTTTGGGAAGAATTTTCACTGCAAGTCCCATTTCATTAATAGATGTGGGACTATTCATGTTACCTAATTCTTTTTCAATGAGCTTTAGCAGTTTATGTCTTTAAGGAATTTGCTCATTTTATCTAGTTATACAATATATTGGCATGAAATGGTTTCTATTATTCATTTATTATCTGTTTAACATCCACACAATCAGTTTTGATGCTGTGTCACATTTTATATTTACAGTTGACCTCTTTTATCATGATCAATCTGGCCAACATTTATCAGGTTGTATTGATCTCATGTGATTTAATTGATTTTTCCCTTTTATTTCCTTAATTTATATTTATTTCTACTCCGACCTTTTTTTGTTTCCCTCTTTTGTTTTCTCTCTAAGTTGGAAGCTGAGTTCTTTGAGACCTTTTCTCTTGCTTTCTTTTTTTTCTAATATGAGCATTTAGCGCTATTCCTCTCTCTTTCAGTACTCTATTAACTGTATGCTGTACGTTGTGATGGTGGAGAAGGGGGCAACAGAGGATGAGATGGTTGTGTGGCATCACCAGCTCAATGGATATGAGTTTGAGCAAACCCCAGGGAGAGCGTGAAGGTCAGGGAAGCCTGGCATGCTGCAGGCTTGAAAAGAATATGTATGCTGCTGGTTTTAGCTGGAGTGTTCTATAAATGTCAATTTAGGGCAAGCTGATTGATAGTCTTGTTCAACTGCTCTGTGTCTTTACTGAGTTTCTGTTTCCTTATATTAATTATTGAAAGAGACTTGCTAAAATCTCGGATGATAATGATGGACATGCTTATTTCTTTTCTCAGTTCTATTCGTTTTTGCTTTATCTATTTTTAAGATCTATTGTAAAGTGAAGAAAATTTAGGATTGCTACATCCACTTGAAGAACTGACCCTGTGGTCTTGAAATTACTCTTTATCCAAGTAATGTTCTTTGCTCTAAGATCTGCTTTGCTTGTTATTAATATGGCCACTCACTTTATTATTATTATTATTGTGCAATTACCATCTTTTAGTTTATTTGTGTTTTTATTTTTAAAGTGAGTCTTTAATAGGCAGCATACTTATGTGCATGCTAAGTCACTTCAGTTGTCCAATTCTTTGAGAGCCTATGGACTGTAGCCCGCCAGGTTCCTCTGTCCATGAGATTCTCCAGGCAAGAACACTGGAATAGGTTGCCATGCCTTCCACCAAGGGGATCATCCAACCCAGGGATCAAACCTGTGTCTGCAGCGTCTCCTGCACTGGTAGGCGGATTCTTTACCACTAGTGCCACCTGGGAAGTCCAGGCAGCATATACGTGAGCATTATTCCATTATTTATTTATTTGCAAGAGCCTGGCTGTTTATTTAAAGAAGACTGAAGAATTATTCACAAAATGGGCTTGAAGTTAAACATCTAAACAGAAAATGCATTCCTCTTGGTTTTACTTTTCTCAGTTTCCTGTGTGCTCAATCACTAAGTCATGTCCCACTGACTCTTTGTGACCCTGTGGACTGGGGGCCACCAGGCTCCACTGTCGAATTGTCCAGGGAATAATACTGGAGTGGGTTGGCATTTTCTCCCCCAGGGGATCTTCCTGACCCAGGGATGGAACCCATCTCCTACACTGGCAGGCAGAATGTTACCACTGAGCCACCTGGGAAGCCCCTCCAAAAAGCCCGTCGCCCACTTCTCCTTCCAGGGCATTGCAGCCCTGTGTCATCTCAGGCCCTCCAGTGGGGGGAGCATGCAGGGAATGGGACAGTTACCAAGGCAGCGTTTCAGGAGTGTCAGTGGCATTCACTCCATTTTTCTCTCAACCTTTGAGTCAGGGCTCAGCTGCAGGGCGTATCAAGCACTTTAACAGCAGAGTTTGCTAGGAGTCATGTATGGATGTGAGAGTTGGACTATAAAGAAAGCTGAGCACTGAAGAATCGATGCTTTGGAACTGTGGTGTTGGAGAAGACTCTTGAGAGTCCCTTGAACTGCAAGGAGATCCAACCAGTCCATCCTAAAGGAAATCAGTTCTGAATATTCATTGGAAGGACTGATTCTGAAGCTGAAACTCCAATCCTTTGGCCATCTGATGGGAAGAGCTGACTCACTTGAAAAGACCCTGAAGCTGGGAAAGATTGAAGGCAGGAGGAGAAGGGGAGGACAGATGATGAAGTGGCTGGATGGCATCACCAACTCGATGGACATGAGTTTGGGTAAACTCGGGAGCTGGTGATGGACAGGGAGGCCCCGTGTTCCGCAGTCCTTGGGGTCACAAAGAGTCAGACACGACTGAGCGACTTCACTTTGCTAGGAGGGGAAATCCAGATCTTCACAGCGCTGTGCTGCTCAGGTGTAACTATCTGTAGGCACACACACCAGAAACAGTGGCTCTCATGAGGCCCCTTCTCTGTGGGAATCAGAGCAAAATTCAAAAGATTATCTGGCTTCATGATTCATTTCTCACCACCTCCCACTCATCCTCCCACACTCCATTTTATTTTCTTTTTTAAAACTTTTTATTTTATATTGACCTATAGCTGATTAACAATGTTGTCTTAGTTTCAGGAGTACAGCAAAGTGATTCAATGATATGTCTACATACATCTGTTCTTTTTCAGATTCTTTTCCCATTATAGGTTATTACAGAATATTGCTCTATGCTACACAGTAGGTTCCCTGTGCTACACAGTAGATCCTTATTGGTTATCTATTTTGTATACAGCAGTGAATATTATTCTTTTACCCAAGCCTACATTCTCTGCTTTTTTGAGTGGACTATTTACATTTAAAGTGACTATAATATTCTGTTTACATTTATTAATTTCTTACTTACTTTCTATTACTTTCTATTTGTTTTCTTCTCTTTTGACTTGCACGTCTGTCTTGAGAAACTTGGATATTTGTTGAAGGGATATTTGTGATATTAAAGCATTACAGGTAACCAGCTATCAGGAGCAGTAGTACAATTGTGATTGTATTATTAACATAAACACGATTTTTTTTTTTAGATATACAAAGTGAAAATTTGTGACTGAAATGATAAGATAGTTGAGATTTTCTCCAAAATAATGTGAGAAGTTTAAGTATGTGGGTCTATGAATGAAAAAAATATATTGGCTCTAAGTTAATAAAAGCAATGGATTCCTGAGACTTTATTATACTGTTCTATCTTGCTTGCATTTGACATTTTCCATAATAAAATATTTTTAAATAAGAAAATACAAACCAGATTTTAAGACTTACCTGACAGAGTTGTGTGTAGGATAAACTCTCGGTGCAAATCCCACAGCAAATAACCGACCCATAACAGGGACTTGATATGTCTCAGTTACTGCCGCCAACTTCACAAACGGATGTTAAGTCTTGCAGTAAGGATTTGTACAACATGTGCTTCACTGACTCATAAAGCTTTGGGAACTGTCTCATCCCTACCTGAATCCACCCATTAGAAGAAGGTAGAAAGTTGTCACTTCTTTCTTTAGGGCACAGCCTTCATTCAATAAGTTGCTATGGCAATGTGTTAAATAAACTCTCAGGCATTCACTTCATGGCAAGTAGATGGGGTAACAATGGAAACAGTGACAGACTTTATTTTGGGGGTCTCCAAAATCACTGCAGATGGTGACTTCAGCTATGAAATTAAAAGACGCTTACTCCTTGGAAGGAAAGTTATGACCAACCTAGATAGTATATTCAAAAGCAGAGACATTACTTTGCCATCAAAGGTCTGTCTAATCAAGGCTATGGTGTTTCCAGTAGTCATGTATGGATGTGAGAGTTGGACTATAAAGAAAGCTGAGTGCCAAAGAATTGATAATTTTGAACTGTGGTATTGGAGAAGACTCTTGGGAGTCCCTTGGACTGCAAGGAGATCCAACCAGTCCATCCTAAAGGAGATCAGTCCTGGGTGTTCATTGGAAGAACTGATGCTGAAGCTGAAACTCCAATACTTTGGCCACCTCATGCTAAGAGTTGACTCACTGGAAAAGACCCTGATGCTGGGAGGGTTTGGGCGCAGGAGGAGAAGGTGACGACAAAGGATGAGATGGTTGAATGGCATTACCGACTAGATGGCCATGAGTTTGAGCAAGCAAACTCTGGGAGTTGGTGATGGACAGGGAGGCCTGGTGTGCTGCAGTCCATGGGGTCACAAAGAGTTGGACATGACTGAGTGACTGAACTGAACAGTCACTCAGTCCTGGAGTTTTCTGTGTCCTTAAAAGTATAGGACTTAAAAACTTAAAAGAAAATTAAATATAAAATTTTAATACTTTCTTACCTGTTTTTGTGTTTTGTTTTTGTTTTTTTCCACCAAGTCCTTCCCCCATTCTTAGGCAAAATCCTTTGTTGTGCCACCCAGTACTATTACAAAGAAGTAATTTACATCCTTATAGCTAACTGTCAAATATTTTTAACATCCCAAAGCAAATAGGATATCCCAGGGAATATGCTTCCCAAAACAACAATATGCTTTCTTTGGCAAATAATCAATTTTACTAATTATGATTTTATTTACATTAAAAAGTTAGAGATGTATAGCAATAAATATGTAATTGTATAATTAAATTTTCTTTAAAAATCATAATATTTACATTTATTTTTGGTGTATTAAAGACTTTTATATAGGTTTTATAGATATTTCTAGTTCTCAGAGCTATGATAGAGATTCTTTTATGAATTTTATACATGAAAAATAATCCCTGAAATCCTAAAGAAGTTTTTTAGCATGCCCAAAGTCTCAAAACCAAATGAGTGGAAGATCCACAAACTTGTCTAAAGTCTATCACATTGAAAACCACAGTTCTTCAGTGAGGACAGCAGAATCATCATATACTAAATTACATTTTAATACCTAATATGCATATATTAAAACCGTTTAGAGAACATTTAGGATCTTCATATAATAAAGGCTGAATTTTGCTGTCTGATAGAAATATATATTTTATACATAATGAAACACATTCATATGCTTCACATTAAAAGAACTAATAACAAAAAATAATTTTAAAAACTGAATTATTTCTTTCCTCCTAACAACAGCTACATAGACGTTTGATTAGTAGATGCGGATTATTACTTTGTTTAGTCGCTAAGTTGTATCCTACTCTTTTTTGACCCCATGGGCTGTCCATGTGATTCTCCAGGCAAAAGTCCTGGAATGGGTTGCCGTTTCCTTCTCCATGGGCTATTCCCAACCCAGGGAAGCCGTGTCTCCTGCATTGCAGGCAGGCGCTTTGCTGCTGAGCCTCCAGGGATTTGGTTTATTGCAAGGTTTCGTGTTTACACGGTGTGAGGAAATACCTCCCAGTTATATCACAGGACCTTCAACATCACCAAGTGAATGCTCACAGCTCCAGAATGTTCATACAACATCCTATTACTGAAAAGAATATATTATGACTCCTGGGAAAACTGGTGGGATAAAAGCAGTTATCCCTTTTGCTAATCTTTCCCCCTGACCCCCCACACTTTATGGCAACTGGTCAAAAGAATTTTAAAGAAAAAAAACAGTTGGGGAAAATTCATTTAATCATTACCCTACCTAAGGAATGGTCCAAACCTCTTAATACAAGTCCAGAGGAATTTCTGCTGTATATAGCATCACTGACTCAAAGGATTTGGGGGGAGTCTGGGAGTGGTGATGGACAGGGAGGCCTAGCACCACTGCCCTTCATGGGGTCGCAAAGAGTCGGACTTGACTGAGCAACTGAACTGAACTGAACTGAATAGAACCGATTAGATTGTTCTGAAAGTAAACCTCAAGGGCCAAAACATGACTTTTCCTCCAAAAGAATGATAAGTTATTTCCACAATCACGTATTTTGAGCAAAATGTAATAAATCAAATAAATTCAAACACATGTGCTGAAAGGTTCTAGAGAAGCAAAGAGGGATTTTGAATCCCCTTTCTGGCCACATTCTGACAAATACTTAAGTGACTCTTCTGAGTCAGGTACTGTTTTGAGGCACTGATGACATCATGGGGATCAAGGCAGACACACCCCAGCCTCCAGCAGACCTTATATTTTAGAGGGGGGCAGAAAGAGGGGAAATAAACCAACAGATTGATGAGCTACGATGCCAGGTAGCAATCGTTGCAAACCCACCTAACACGGTTCACAATGGAATAACGCCTGTCAGTAGCCACTCAGAACTGGACCTTTCTGAGGTCAGTAAGTCTATTCTCAGAAAAACCACACCTCACAGAGACGCACCCGCCTGGATACTGCTGGGGGCCAGAGCAGACCTGAGCTCACCCCACTGCGTCCTGCAGCTTGCCCATTGCTGCTGCTGCTACTGCTAAGTCGCTTCAGTTGTGTCCGACTCTGTGCGACCCCATAGATGGCAGCCCATCAGGCTCCCCCGTCCTTGGGATTCTCCAGGCAAGAACACTGGAGTAGGTTGCCATTTCCTCCTCCAATGCATGAAAGTGAAAAGTGAAAGTGCTCAGTCGTGTCAGACTCTTGGTGACCCCATGGACTGCAGCCCACCAGGCTCCTCCATCCATGGGATTTTCCAGGCCTGTTAGAGCTCAACAAAAGGCTCAAACCGCCACCCTTGGGGCCCACACCACTCCATGTGTCTGGCCCCTTTCCTCTCTTGGAAAGTGAATCAAAACTCTCTTGTCTTCTCTGGTTAACACTTCTGTGAGTTCTTTCACAGCCTGGCTCAGCAACAATCATACGATGAAGACAAATGACATCATCCATGCATATGTATGGCTGTGTCCCTGCATGGTCCACCTGAAGCTATCAGAGCATTGCTGATTGGCTACACCCCCATACGAAATGCTTTGGTGTTAGAAAAATAAAATAAAAATTAAAAAAGAAATGACATAGTCCAAGAGAATAGAAAGGGGGGTTATCTTACAGACGGAAATATTGAGGAAGGAGCCTGAGGACGTGACACGTCCATGTGGCAGTGAATTAAATGAGTGAGTCAGCATGTAGATCACAAAGAGGAGAAGCCCCCGGGAGCCACATGTGCAAAGGCCCTGGGACTCGGATGGGACTGACACACATCAGGCTTGTACTGAGTTGGCCAAAAGTTCACTTGGGTTTTTCCAAAACATCTTGTAGGAAAACCCGGGGAACTTTTTTAAGCCAACCAATGCTCACAGAGTGAAGAGAAACTGTAGCTGCATTTTTCTATGGTTTATATTTCTTTGTAATGAGTTATGTAAGTTTCTTATAATGTTAGGGGTATCTTCTTCCAAATCTGAACCACCATGGTCTAGAAGTTGGAAGAAATCAGAGGGCAATAAGGACCAAGCTAAGAAATATTTGGCTTCCCAGGTGGCACTAGTGGTAAAAAACCCACTGCCAATGCAGGTTAGACGTGAGCCATGTAAGAGACTTCCCTGGGTTGGGAAGATACCCTGGAGAAGGGCACAGCAGTCCCCTGCAGTGTACTTGCCTGGAGAATCCCCGTGGACAGAGGAGGCTGGTGGGCCGCAGTCCAAAGAGTCAGACATGACTGAAGCGACTTAGCATGCACGCATGCAAAGGAATATGATTTCACACTTCCAACTAATAGCTGTGAGAGTATCTTCATAGGAGGAAATAAGTGTTTGTCCTTGACAAACCTAACGCTGATAAATCACAAAAGTGACTTTGAAACCAACATCTCATCAACTTAGCTGGTCTGTCATGGTGATGGGGACATTTCCAGAAAAGGAAAAACAATCTCCTAATATATTTAAAAGATGACATGAGCCAACCATATGCTGTCTATAAGAAACTCACCTCAACCAGATGTAGGTTAAAAATAAAATGCTGGAAGATATCAGATGCCAAGATTTTTCAAAGGCAAGAAAGAGTGAGTATATTAATATTAAATTATGTAGTCTTTACAGCAAAGAAAATAACCAGAGAAATAGAATCATAGTATTCAATGATGAAAGGCAAGTCCACCATGCTGCAATAGCGATCCTAAATGTATATGCAGCAAACAACTGAACTGTCAAATGTGTGAAGCAGGAACTGACAAAAGCAGAAAGGAAGATAGAAAAATCTCTAAATTTAAGTACAGATTTAGCACCATTCTCACAATTGACAGAACAACTATAGAGGTAATCAGCTAGGTATTAAAGAACTGAAAACCATCAACCAAAGGGATCTCAGTTACATTTGCTAAAAGATTCTACTCAACAACAGAATATACATTCTTTCCAAGGGCCCACGGGACATGTACCAGGATAGGCTGTATCATGCATCAAAACACAAATTGAAAAGACTTATACAAATTACGTTTTTTGAGCACACTGGGATCAAACCAGAAGCAATAACAGAAATATAAATGGGAAATCTCTGAAAAGTTGGAAACCAAGTAAAACATTTCTAAATGACCCTTGGGTTAAAGAGGAAGCTTCAAAAGAAATTAATGATACATTGAACTTGAATAAAAATAAAACTACAGAATGAGATTTGTGGATACAACGGTAGCAGTTTCGAGAGGGAAATTTACAGTGTTGAATATTACATTATGTAAGAGGAGAAGCATCCAATCACTAATATATCTCAGATCTCAAGGACTTAGAAAAAAGGGGCACAATAATTCCAAAGTGATTATAAGGAAGAAAATAATAAAGAAACAGATAAAATCAATGAAACTGAAAACAAGCAAGAATAGCAGATAAAATCAATGAAACAAAGTTCTTCTCTTTTAAATAATAAAACTATCAACTCTCTAGTAAGACTGACAAAAAGAGAGAGAGAGAAAGAAAGCACAGATTACTAATATTAGAAATGAGATAGAAAATATCACTGTAGACGGTACAGACTCCCAAAGGATAATAAAGTTATACTAGTAACAATTATACACCCATAAATTTGACAACTTAAAAATATATCAATTTCTCAAAAATCACAAAATCTACAACTCCTACAACATGAAATAAATAATTTGAAATACCCTGCAACTATTTAGTAAATTAAATTTATAATTAATAACATCCCTAAAAATGTCTCCAAGTCCAGATGGTTTCATTGAAGAATTCTACCTAATGTTAAAGGAATTAACAATTCATAATCTCTTCCAAAAAGATAGTAAGATGAAGAGAAAATTTCCCAGTTTATTTTGTGAAGTTAGTAACCCTGATAACAAAAACAAAGATAGCACTAAAAACAAAACAAAACAAAACAAACAAAAAAAAACAGATAAGTTAAAACACAACCCAATATCCCTCTTGAATAGAGATATAAAATTCTTAACAAAATAATCAGATCAGATCAGTCACTTGGTCGTGTCCGACTCTTTGCGACCCCATGAATCGCAGAACGCCAGGCCTCCCTGTCCATCACCAACTCCCAGAGTTCACTCAGGCTCACGTCCATCGAGTCAGTGATGCCATCCAGCCATCTCATCCTCTGTCGTCCCCTTTTCCTCCTGCCCCCAATCCCTCCCAGAATCAGAGTCTTTTCCAATGAGTCAACTCTTTGCATGAGGTGGCCAAAGTACTGGAGTTTCAGCTTTAGCATCATTACTTCCAAAGAAATCCCAGGGCTCATCTCCTTCAGAATGGACTGGTTGAATCTCCTTGCAGTCCAAGGGACTCTCAAGAGGCTTCTCCAACACCACAGTTCAAAACCATCAATTCTTCGGCACTCAGCCTTCTTCACAGTCCAACTCTCACATCCATACATGACCACTGGAAAAACCATAGCCTTGACTAGATGAACCTTTGTTGGCAACGTAATGTCTCTGCTTTTGAGTATGCTGTCTAGGTTGGTCATAACTTTCCTTCCAAGGAGTAAAGCATCTTTTAATTTCATGGCTACAGTCACCATCTGCAGTAATTTTGGAGCCCAGAAAAATAAAGTCTGACACTGTCTCCACTGTTTCCCCATCTATTTCCCATGAAGTGATGGGACCAGATGCCATGATCTTCGTTTTCTGAATGTTGAGCTTTAAGCCAACTTTTTCACTCTCCTCTTTCACTTTCATCAAGAGGCTTTTTAGTTCCTCTTCACTTTCTGCCATAAGGGTGGTGTCATCTGCATATCTGAGGTTATTGATATTTCTCCCGGCAATCTTGATTCCAGCTTGTGTTTCTTCCAGTCCAGCGTTTCTCATGATGTACTCTGCATATAAGTTAAATAAACAGGGTGACAATATACAGCCTTGATGAACTCCTTTTCCTATTTGGAACCAGTCTTTTGTTCCATGTCCAGTTCTAACTCTTGCTTCCTGACCTGCATACAAATTTCTCAAGAGGCAGATCAGGTGGTCTGGTATTCCCATCTCTTTCAGAATTTTCCACAGTTTATTGTGATCCACACAGTCAAAGGCTTTGGCATAGTGAATAAAGCAGAAATAGATGTTTTTCTGGAACTCTCTTGCTTTTTCCATGATCCAGCGTGCCGGGGTCCAGCCCCAGCTGATCCAGGGTATTCGAAGGAGAGACGGCGTAGGCGAGGGTCAGGGAACAACTGCTTAATTAAACGTTAATTAAGGATATAAAGAATAATAAAATGAGGATAGCTCAGTAGGAAAATTCAGTGGAGAAAAGAGGCTGAGTAGCTTGGTTTACGCGGGGGACCAATAAAACTTCAAGACAAGAAGCTTGCACCACTTACGTAGGCCGCAGGCGTCCTTCCGTTCTCCCGGAGGAGAGGAGACACTGAGGCCTCCCCGGTCGGATCTTAGAAGCCCAGGCAAAATTAGTAAGCTTGGTGGGTTCTGCGCTCCAGATGGAGACTCAACCAGAGTGAGAGAGAGAGAGAGACATGGGGAGACCAGTATTTCGAGAAACTGATCCCAATTCTTTATTTTCCATGGTCTACTTTTATACACTGAGGTGTTATGCAAAAGTCACGCGGGGTCAGCAGTCCTGACTTTTATCAAAGTCAGGTGCTGTATACAGAGGTCTTAGGGGTGTTACATCATCTTCTGGCCGGGGGGCCTGCTGACAATTTACGACCCTCTCCTTGTGACAGCGGTCAGTCAACCAGGACACTTATTTCTCCAGGGGTGATTATTCTTAAAACAGACGCCACCCAAATAAAGTTACATTCCTATAGGGTGAGGGTGTAGTGGGTTTTAGTTAAGGAAAGAATTTACTTAGCCTAAGGTCTAACGTGATTTATATCAAAGGTTAATACTTATTTCTTCTATATATTCATTAATGTGTATAAGGGCAGGGGATGTGGAGACTTAGCAGTAAACATCAGCTCAACAAATGAAAAACCCTTCACCAATATGATTTCTAATCAGCCCATTATACTTATACTAATAATTTTCTAACTTTTCTAAGGAACCTGTTTTTAGAAGGTTTAAAGCATCTCGTGCCTCTCATGGTTGGGAGGCTGTGAGCAATCACATGTGGCCGGACAAGCCTGTCAGGCAGGCTAGAGAACCTTCAGAGGAGTTTGTAGGTTAAAACACTCTTGTCACGCCCAGGGGTTTTTATCAACTGGAGCTCTAGGTTAACTCCTTCTCCGAAAGAGGTGGTGGGGGACAGCCCCCCGTAAAGTCAGAGGTGTAGGTGAGAGCACAAAGTAGTAAGGTAGGCAGGCTCTGGTTATGGGGGTAGATGCTCGAGGATTTCCAGGGGGACTCCTGAGGCTCGATCCCGCCTTTGCGTATGTCGAGCCTCCTTCCTCATGACCTTTGCCATGGGCGGAGTGCCTCACTCTGGCCCCCAACACCAGCGGATGTTGGCAATTTGATCTCTGGTTCCTCTGCCTTTTCTAAAACCAGCTTGAACATCAGGAAGTTCATGGTTCACATATTGCTGAAGCCTGACTTGGAGAATTTTGAGCATTACTTTATTAGAGTGTGAGATGAGTGCAATTGTGTGGTAGTTTGAGCATTCTTTGGCATTGCCTTTCTTTGGGATTGGAATGAAAACTGACCTTTTCCAGTCCTGTGGCCACTGCTGAGTTTTCCAAATTTGCTGGCATATTGAGTGCAGCACTTTCACAGCATCATCTTTCAGGATTTGGAATAGCTTAACTGGAATTCTATCACCTCCACTAGCTTTGTTCATAGTGATGCTTTCTAAGGCCCACTGGACTTCACATTCCAGGATGTCTGGCTCTAGGTCAGTGATCACACCATCGTGATTATCTTGGTTATGAAGATCTTTTTTGTACAGTTCTCTGTATATTCTTGCCATCTCTTCTTAGTATCTTCTGCTTCTGTTAGGTCCATACCATTTCTGTCCTTTATCGAGCCCATCTTTGCATGAAATTTTCCTTTGGTATCTCTGATTTTCTTGAAGAGATCTCTAGTCTTTTCCATTCTGTTGTTTTCCTCTATTTCTTTGCATTGATCGCTGAAGAAGGCTTACCAAGTAGAATTCAATATTCAGCAATGTATAAATAATTTCTATCATGGCCACGTGGGACGAGAAGCTAGAACAAGATGACAAGAATAAGACGGTAAGTAGGTCACGAAATAACTGAAAATGGAACCAGCGTGATCAATAACTACAAGCGTACACAATGTTAGTTTATATTAATTTATATTATAAAACAAAATCCAATCTTGAGCTGTTATAGGAGACTCATGAAAAATCTATTTAACAAGGCATACAAAAAAGATGAACAAAATTACAACATTAAAAATGCTAAAAAAAAAAAGTGTTCTGGATTCCAATTAATAGTGAGTAAAATGTTTCACTTTATAAATTTAAAGAACACCAAACAGGAAGCTTATGTGGAAGGTTCTATAATAACACACCTATAGGCACCGTGCAATCAAACGCATAAGCAAAACAAGTTTAAGCACAGCGCTAAGTTAAAACTGGACAGCTACATATAAAACAAGGAAACCAGAACACCTCCTAACATAATACACAAAAATACACTCAAATGGGTTAAAGATTAAATGTAAGGCTGGAAACTATAAAGCTCCTAGGGGATAGTATAGGAGGCACAGTCCTTGACATAAATCACAGCGAGATCTGCTGTGACCCACCTCCTAGAATAATGGAAATAAAAGCAAAACTGAACAAGTGGGACCTGATTACCTTAAACATTTTGACACAGCAAAGAAAATATAAATTAGGTGAAATAACAACCCTTAGAATGGGAGAAAATAATACCAAATGAATCAACTGACAAAGGATTAATCTCCAAAATATACAAGCAGCTTATACAGCTCAATACCAGGAAAACAAAAAAAACAATCAAAAAGTAGGCAGAAGGCCTAAACAGACATTTCTCCAAAGAAGACATACAGATGACTAATGAACAGATGAAAAGATGGTCAACATCACTCATTATTCAGTTCAGTTCAATCACTCAGTCGTGTCCAACTCTTTGCGATCCCATGAACCGCAGCACGCCAGGCCTCCCTGTCCATCACTAACTCCTGGAGTTTACTTAAACTCATGTCCATCGAGTCAATGATGCCATACAGCCATCTTATCTTCTGTCGTCCTCTTCTCCTCCTACCTTCAGTCTTTCCCAGCATCAGGGTCTTTTCCAATGAGTCAGTCCTTCGCATGAAGTGGCCAAAGTATTGGAGTTTCAGCTTCAACATCAATCCTTCCAATGAACACCCAGGACTCATCTCCTTTAGAATGGACTGGTTGGATCTCCTTGCAGTCCAAGGGACTCTCAAGAGTCTTCTTCAACAGCACAGTTCAAAGTCATCAGTTCTTCAGTGCTCAGCTTTCTTTATGGTCCAACTCTCACATCCATACATGACTACTGGAAAAACCATAGCCTTGACTTGATGGACCTTTGTTGACAAAGTAAAGTCTCTGCTTTTTAATATGCTGTCTAAGTTGGTCATAACAAGAAAGCTGAGCACTGAAGAGTTGATGCTTTTGAACTGTGGTGTTGGAGAAGACTCTTGAGAGTCCCTTGGACTGCAAGGAGATCCAACCAGTCCATCCTAAAGGAGATCAGTTCTGAGTGTTCATTGGAAGGACTGATGCTGAAGCTGAAACTCCAATACTTTGGTCACCTGATGCAAAGAACTGACTCATTGGAAAAGACCCTGATGCTGGGAAAGATTGAAGGCGAGAGGAGAAGGGGACGACAGAGGATTAGATGGTTGGATGGCATCACTGACTGGATGGACATGGGTTTGAGGAAGCTCCGGGAGATGTGATGGGCAGGGAAGCCTGGTGTGCTGCAGTCCATGGGGTCGCAAAAAGTCAGACACGACTGAGTGATTGAACTGAACTGTGTTAGCCTTTATGAGTCAACTGCCCCGTGACAGTCCCTGTGAGCAGACCCTGGATGCTGTGCTCACCTGTACTGCGTCACATGCCAACTGCCGCAGCCCCAGCATGCTCCATTTCACTCAGACCACGTGGACAGGGTGACTCACACAGGGAGATGAAGGCGTCGGATGTATAGGACAGTCTTTTGGCTCAGACCACGTGGACAGGGTGACTCACACAGGGAGATGAAGGCATCGGATGTATAGAACAGTCTTTTGGACTCTGTGGGAGAGGGCAAGGGTAGGATGATTTAAGAGAATGGCACTGAAACATGTATATTATCATATGTGAAACGAATCACCAGTCCAGGTTCAATGCATGATACAAGATGCTCGGGGCTGGTGCACTGGGATGACCCAGAGGGATGCAATGGGGAGAGAGGTGGGAGGGGGGTTCAGGATGGGGAACACGTGTACACCTGAGGTGGATTCATGTCAATGTATGCAAAACCAATACAACATTGTAAAGTAAGTAGCTTCCAATTAAAACAAATAAATTTATGTTATATTTAAAAAAAAGAGAAAGAATGCTAGGGAGGAAGATGCAATATTTTTTCACTATAAGGATTTGAATTTCACTATAAGGATATACAATTAACAAGGGTAGCCTTACAGATACAGACACCTGAATGTCATCAAGCTTCCTCCTCCTTATGTGCAAATAAGATCAAATTAATACAAGTATCGTTGCTAGCTTGCAGCCCACCATCTTTATAGCAATGTATTCTCTGTCATTATACCTTGCCTCCATCTATGCAAGTTCTTCAAGCTTTCTTATTTCTTCCAACAGATCTAGGTGTCTGTAGAAGTCTTCCATGCTCACAGGTTGTTTTTAAACTATTGCTGTTTCTGCCACCCTAGCTACATAGAAGCCCTTTTCTGTGGTTGCAGTTGGGTGATGCTTTAAACACTGTGCCTCACCTTTGATCAACCTCCAGGTGAGCACCGAGATTTCACGTATTTCTCATACATTTTCATCCTGGAGTACTGCTGGTGTATAGAGTTTATATTCTCTTGTCCACCCATTTTCAATCTTGTGTATAAATCCCTTCCCTTTATTCCCTGTGGTCTCACAGAAGGCTGGCAATATTGGATGGATTTTATTAAAGAATGAGTGGCAGATACTTTGTGGGCTTGGATAGCTCTTGGGATTTCATCACGGCATCTGTTATACCTACTTCCTTGCTGGCTCCTTGGCCATTGCTTCGAGCTCCCAAGTTTCCGTGAGAAAGCCTATACTTCTTAGCGTGAAGGTTAAATAGGGTGACCAAATTTTAGAAAGGCAGCTCAGGACAAAGCCATATCAGACAAAAATATTATTATAATAGAATATATGAAATAATTGTCCACATATTAAATTATGAGTCATTATTTTAACACAAAAATATGAAAAACTGATGCTTGAAATTCTGTATTCCTTTTTGTTATCTAAATTTTTTTTGTTGTTGTTATTCTCTGCTGTGTCTGACTCTTTGTGACCATATGGACTGTAGCCCACAAGGTTCCTCTGTCCGTGAGATTCTCCAGGCAAGAATACTGGAGTGGGTAGCCATGCCCTCCTGCAGGGTGTTTCCTGACCCAGGGATCAAACCCACGTCTCCTGCATTGGCAAGTGGGTTTTTTTTTATCACTGGCTCCACCTGGGAATCTCCTGTTACATACAGCTATTATTTAAGCACAACAATAGGACTAGTAACAGTGACAATTAATAGTAACTAACAGCAGGACTAATAAAAGGCAACATGTGTGAAAAATACAGCAGTAATTTTACGTTCCTTTCTGTCCTTTGATTTTGCGGTTTAACTTTAATTCTTTATTTTTCAGGTCCCATTATTGTATATTCTAGCGGTACGTAAATTTAAGTATTTTTAAAGGAGAACATCAACATAATGGACAGAGTTAAACAAATATTACCTACTGCTGCTAAGTCACTTCAGTCGTGTCCGACTCTCTGCGACCCCATAGACAGCAGCCCACCAGGCTTCCCCATCCCTGGGATTCTCCAGGCAAGAACACTGGAGTGGGTTTCCATTACCTTCTCCAATGCATCAAAGTAAAAAGTGAAAGTGAAGTCGCTCAGTCGTGTCCGACTCTGTGCAACCCCATGGACTGTAGCCTACCAGGCTCCTCCATACATGGGATTCTCCAGGCAAGAGTACTGGAGTGGGGTGCCATTGTCTTCTCCGAATATTACCTACATTTTATTTAAAATAACAATGGTGTGGGTTTTTTTTCCACAATAGAATAGGATACTTTTAATCTTTCTGTTTCTTTTCAATATACTTCTCTGAACTTCATTTTGCCTTTAGGATATCTTTTTATTCTTTTATGTAGTGGCAAAATTGAACACAGTTAAAGATAAAATTCACTTTGACTTGAAATTTTGTTCTTATCAAAGCTATACTACGTTGATTCTTGGTGCTAGTCTAATATGGTAACATCAAACTAAACAGGCTTTCAACAGAAGTATAAGAGCATGGAGTACTTAGGGTTTTACTTACCAGCAATGGCAGTCCTTTTCAATTTGTAGGAATTAATTTTCAATTTTCCAATAATGTCACCCAGGGACTCCTGGCTTCTGGTCTGACATGTAAAGAGGTTGGAAGCTATGAATCCTGTCCCTGAAATTGGAAAAAAGGTAAACAAACTGAAAATCACCAACTATTCCTTGATCTATCAAAGAATTGAGGTTATAGATCAAGACCCTACCCTAACATTGACGAGACAGTTGACTAAAGGGATTCACAGCTTACTTGGAGCAAAAGCACATGATTGAACTGAGTACCAGAAGGAATACTCAAGTAATAATTGCTGGAGGTTCAGCACTGACCACCTTAAGAGTTGTAAGTTCCTGGAGTTTTTTCAGATATAACACCAAAAGCACAATCAATCAAAAAAAATTGATAAGTGGAATATCATTGAAATTAAAAATGCTAGGAAGGCACTATTAAGAGAATGAAAAGATAAGTTACTGATTGAGAAAAGACATTTGCTAAAATCATGTCAGACAAAGGACTTGCATGGAAAATACATGAAGAAGTCAAAACTCAACAGTAAAGAAACAAACTCAGCGAAGTGGGTAGAGAGAGAACACATCTCAATATAATAAAGGCCACGCATGGCAAACGGACAGCTAACACCATGCTCGGTGGCGAGAAGTTCAAAATGCTCCTCTACGACCAGGAAAAGGACAAGGGTGTCCACTCCTGCTGCATCAACGTTGCAGATTATTTGGTAGATAAGAAGGATGTATATGAATGAAATATCAGACCCTTTTTCTTCACTAAGAGCAAACTTGGAAGATGCTGGTGAGTGTCTGGAAGAAAGAATGTGTTTCTGCATCATCGCGGACTTTGAGAGTAACTCTGTTTAGACTTATATTTAAATTGTCTTAAGTGCTTTAAAAATTAATCTATAAAACCAAAAACAAAATACTTCAATAAAAAAGAACAAAAAGCCCAATTATAAAATGTGAAAAATGTTTGAAGCGCAACAAAGAAAATGCACAGATGGCAAATAAACATGAGAGAAAGATGCTAACATCATACGTCATTAATGAACTGCAAATTAAATGAAGAAGGAGATGCAGCTACATGCCTTTTATAGTGACTACAATAAAAAGCACAATAAAGTCATCCACATTGTATCTATATGCTTGTTTTAGCAGATGAACAGCTTGCCATTCAGGTCATTTTCATCTATAAAGTTTTTATATAGATTAGCCATGTCTAAAATACCCATCATTCTTAAGCATTCAGAAGTTCAATGGATTTCATAAGTTATATTCCTACAGGAAAATGGTTTTAATACCCAGAGATAATTTGAACTTGTAAAATCAAAATTGGATTCCAAATTTTAAATTACAGTTTTTGTAAAGATGTTGAGAAAGTCCTATTAAACTTGGCTTCTCTTTTCTGTAGACATACTTTTGAATTTCCAGTAAATGTGTCATGTATTTCATTATATGAATTTTTGTTGCAACCCACACATAGTATCAAATAACTCAGGAGCAGTCAGGTCATCCTTTTTGTGACTCATCATGGCCCCTTTAAGAGCATTAAACAGTTTAAGAGAAACAGCACACGTTTCTGTTTTATTGTAATTCTTTTCCCATTTTTTATCCTCCATGTTCAGTTCAGTTCAGTTCAGTTCAGTCACTCAGTCATGTCCGACTCTTTGCAACCCCATGAATCACAGCACGCCAGGCCTCCCTGTCCATCACCAACTCCCAGAGTTCACTCAGACTCACGTCCATCGAGTTGGTGATGCCATCCAGCCATCTCACCCTGTCGTCCCCTTTTCCTCCTGCCCCCAATCTCCCAGCATCAGAGTATTTTCCAGTGAGTCAACTCTTCGCATGAGGTGGCCAAAGTACTGGAGTTTCAGCTTTAGCATCATTCCTTTCAAAGAAATCCCAGGACTGATCTTTAGAATGGACTGGTTGGATCTCCTTGCAGTCCAAGGGACTCTCAAGAGTCTTCTCCAACACCACAGTTCAAAACCATCAATTTTTTGGCACTCAGCTTTCTTCACAGTCCAACTCTCACATCCATACATGACCACTGGAAAAACCATAGCCTTGACTAGATGGACCTTTGTTGGCAAAGTAATGTCTCTGCTTTTCAATATGCTACCTAGGTTGGTCATAACTTTCCTTCCAAGGAGTAAGTGTCTTTTAATTTCATGGCTGCAATCACCATCTGCAGTGGTTTTGGAGCCCCCAAAATAAAGTCTGACACTGTTTCCACTGTTTCCCACTGTTTCTCCGTGTAAATATTTCTAAATTGAAGAACATTTTTCTTGTCCCAAACTTTTGAAATATGATTTTACAATAGCCCAACATTTTAATATATCTCCTGTGACTCAGTGGTTAAGAATTCACCTGCAATGCAGTAGACACATGAGATCAGACACAGGAGACAAATCCCTGGGTCAGGAAGATCCCCTGGAGAAGGAAAGGGCAACCCGCTCCAGTGTTCATGCATGGAGAATTCCATGGACAAAGGAGCCTGGCGGGCTACAGTCCATGGGGTCGGAAAGAGTCAGAAACGGCAAGCAACTGAACATCACAGAGTCATCCTCTAGACATGTAAAAGGCTATCGTCTTTTATTTCAATAACGTCTAAAACACCTTAAATGTTCCTCTGCACATTTCAAGGAAACTGAAAAGTGATTAAAAAAAATTCTCATTACAAAATCCTCACTCTCACAGATAAGCAAATCACACACTTTAGCACTGTTGTGTAAAGGTTTGCAGAAAATTCAACAAGGTAAAATCTTTTTGTTTTCTTTTGTAAGACGTTTATAAACTGAATGGAATTTTTCAAAATTTACTTTTGCATTATTGGCCAAATCAACAGTTTGATGAGCAGAGTTTAGAGGGTTTTTGGACAGGATACCAACATTTTTTTTTTTTACATGTAACTCATGTTTCATTAAAATCTTCACAGAAATTTAGAAACCAATTTCAAACTACCTTCTTCAAATCAAGTACCTGATAGCTAGGGATAACATTTTCATTTGTTTGCTTTTTCTATGATTCAGCTCATCACTTGAGATACTATAAAATATATGATTCTTAATAAGATATGACAGAAAGGGCTATACACTCCAAGAAACCAAGAGATTTTCAAAATTTCTCCTTTTGTTTACTCATAAGACATTTTAGTTTGCATCTGTGAAGTAGGAAATGCAGCAACACATTTTCATAGGATAAGAAACAGAGTGATGCAATATTGTCCAGAGTGTAGCTCACTTACTGGAGGTACCATCTTGGCCTCCACTGTGTTCTGCCAGGGTGGGGCCTCTCTTGCAAGTACCCTTGTCCATCTGGCTAAAAAGGTAAACTAGGGCAAGCTTAAATCCCATGGACCCCACGTGATGTTCACTGAAGCAATACCTAAAATCGAGGTCACAGAAGCAACCCAGAGGTCCATGGACAGATGAATGGGAAAAGAAGTTGTAGTACATTTACACAATGGAATATTACTCAGCCATAAAAAATGAATTGACTTGAGCCAGTAAGTGGGTGAACCTAGAGCCTGTTTTACAGAATGAAGTAAGTAGAAAGAGAAAAACCAGTATCATATATTAACACATACACATGGAATCTAGAAAAATGATACTGAAGGACCGAGTAGAGAACAGACTTATGACAATGCAGGGGAGGGTGAGAGTAGGATGAAGTGAGGAAAGATACTGACATGTGCACACCACACGTGTAACACAGATCGTGGGAATGACATGTGCACACCACACGTGTGACACAGATCGTGGGAATGACATGTGCACACCACACGTGTGACACAGATCGTGGGAATGACATGTGCACACCACACGTGTGACACAGATCGTGGGAATGACATGTGCACACCACACGTGTGACACAGATCGTGGGAAGTTGCTAAATAGCACAGGGAGCCCAGCCTGGTGGGAACCTAGAGGGGCGGGGTGAGAGGAAGGGAAGGAGGCTCAGAAGGGAAGGAGTATACATATAATTATGACTGATTCATGCTGTGGTGTGGTAGAAACCAACACAAAATTGTAAAGCAATTTCACACCAATTAAAAAATTATTAAAAAAAAATTAAAAGGAGCTGCTATATAGTATGGGTGACTTTACGCAATACTCTATAATGGCCTATGTGGGAAAATAATCTTCAGGTCACTTCAGTTCAGTTGCTCAGTCGTGTCTGACTCCTTGCATCCCCATGGTCTGCAGCACACCAGGCCTCCCTGTCCATCACCAACTCCTGGAGTTTACTTAAACTCATGTCCATCGAGTCAGTGATGCCATCCAGCCATCTCATCTTCTGTCGTCCCCTTCTCCTCCTACCTTCAGTCTTTCCCAGCATCAGGGTCTTTTCCAATGAGTCAGTCCTTCACATGAGGTGGCCAAAGTATTGGAGTTTCAGCTTCAACATCAGTCCTTCCAATGAACACCCAGGACTCATCTCCTTTAGAATGGACTGGTTGGATCTCCTTGCAGTCCAAGGGACTCTCAAGAGTCTTCTTCAACAGCACAGTTCAAAGGCATCAGTTCTTCAGTGCTTACCTTTCTTTACGGTCCAACTCTCACATCCATACATGACTACTGGAAACACCATAGCCTTGATTAGACAGACCTTTGTTGGCAAAGTAATGTCTCTGCTTTTTAATATGCTATCTACGTTGGTCATAACTTTCCTTCCAAGGAGTAAGCATCTTTTAATTTCATGGCTGCAGTCACCATCTGCAGTGATTTTGGAGCCCCCAAAAATAAAGTCTGTCACTGTTTCCATTGTTTCCCCATCTATTTGCCATGAAGTGCTGGGACCAGATGACATGATCTTTGTTTTCTGAATGTTGAGCTTTCAGGGGGAAAAAAAAAGAGTGGATAAAAAAATAAAATAATTTGGGAAATGCAAATTGCAGCCAACTACGGGCTAGTCTGGTGAGAGTTTGGGATGGGTTGTATTTACAGGCAGGGAATGCAAAGACTGCCTGAGGGTGGGATGTCCAGATTAGAATCCATGTGGTAAGTTAATTGGCTTAAGGGGGGTAGGGATTCTTGGCAGATACTCCTTGGTCAGGAGATCAATTACAGTTTTCTGTAGATCAGGCAGGGGAAATAAGTCTCCCTGTTCTTGAGATTCTCCCCTTTGCCCACCTTGCTCCCCGCCGCCTTAAATGTATGGGATTCTCCGTTTCATTTCAGATTGAAATCCTTTCGCAATCTAGATAATAGCCGGCAGAGTAGGCTTACAAGCAAATGTAAGTTTCAGATGTGACCTTGCCAACGGCCCTTGTGGTCAAGTCTTACAAGCAAATGTAAGTTTCGGATGTGACCTTGCCAACGGCCCTTGTGGTCAAGTCTCCCTCTTCTCCCAGGGCCCTCCCTTGTATGCTTCTTAGAGAAGACGCCCATGGAGCTTGTTAAAGCTCCCCTGTTTTGGTTTGAACGGACTCACCCAGCCTTAGCCTCGCTACCCAAAAGCACCCCATGCACTAACCCTAATAAAGAGACAGTCCTAAGCCCTGTAGCTGTCTCTGCCTGAGCCCTGTGTTGACTTCCCCATGTGGACCCTTGAGGCATGCCGCATACTTCTTTTAAGATCTATCAGTCTTAAGTTTCTCTATTTCACTTTCCCTAGTAGTCTTTTGTTGAATCCAGGCTCACAATCCAACCGTAGATCCAGGGTTCTACTTATCAATTACTAATTTGAAAAAGCCAAAACAGACATGCACTTGCTAAGTTTGCTTCAGTCGTGTCTGACTCTTTTCAACCTTATGGACTGAAACCCACCAGGCTCCTGTGTCCATGGGATTCTCCAGCAGGAACACTGGAGTGGGTTGCCATTTCCTTGTCCAGGGGATCTTCCTGACCCGGGGATGGAATTCACATCTCTTAGGTCTGCTGCATTGCCAGGGAGGGTTCTTCTCCACTAGGACACCTGGGAAGCCCATCAGATAAGTGATGTGAAGAATGTCACGTTGATTCAGTGGTTGCTTTTTATTGAGCATCAATATCTTTGGCGGAGATCAAAAAGCTTTTAATTGGTTTAGAAGGACTTGCATACCTAATCCCAAACTTGTGACACTGTCTACTTCTCCACCCAGTACACGTCCAAATTCTTCCGTGCATATTATTTAACATGCTCTGTTCTGATCATTCACCTTCCTTATCCAGTTGTATTTCCACCTGTTATTAACACAGGCACTTAGCCTTCTCTTTTGCTGTTGTCTGGGTCATGCTAGTAATGGAATTGGGATCATTCTCATTTTTACTATTTAAACTCTTCGAATAAATGATCACACTATTTACAATGTTAAAAATTAAATTTTCATTCTCTTGATAAAAAAGTATAGCAGTTCATCCACAGGAAAAGACAACTAATAAACTCATGATTACAATATAATGTTCATATCTATATTGTTGCATTGATTAGGCCTTACAGTCACAAATACCCCAATACCGGGTTTTCTATTATGGATTTTGCTTTATGTTTGCATAAATAGATAGTTCATTCAGGTAGTTTTGTACATCTGATAACTTATATGCCCAAAGGTGTCCTCAAATCTTATAAAATCAGCTCACATCTTTGTTTCCTTAAAAATAATTTTCAGTGCAATATAGTTGCTTTACAATGCTGTGTTAGTTTCTGCTGTACAGCAGAGAATCAGCTGTACATACACATATATCCCCTCTGTTTTGGATTTCCTTCCTTTTAGATCCCCACCAAACACTGAGGAAAGCTCACCTTTCCACACGGTAGACTCTCATTCGTCATCAGTTCTGTACTTCCTGTCGATAGTACACGTGTCGGTCTCCAATCTCCAGTTCCCTTCTCACCTTCCCCTTGCTCTGTGTCCATACACATGTTCTCTAGCTCTGTGTTTCTACTTCTGCTTTGCAATAGGGTCACCTACACCATTTCCCTAGATTTCACAAACATCCTCACATCTCTGAATGCCTGTTCTCTCAGGTTCTACTGTTGCAGTGAATAGTTCCAACTTCTAGTCAAGACTGACTGAGGTTCCCAATTCTCTGTTTGCTCTGCAAACTGAAACTATGTCTGGAAGTTCTGTAGGTGGCAAACTACTAGAGACAGTATAGGTGGGATTAACTTGAGCCTACTTAATGCATTTTTACACAAATGATGTCACCACAAAGATGGAAATACAGGACCCAAAGGTATTAATGAAACATATTAACCATGGGATAATTTCATATCAGTAAATCAGATGGAGGAATGAAAAGAGACATATGACAGTCAGGTTCAGATTAAACAATTAAATCGCAGAGGACCTCAGACAACTCTGTCTGAGTTTGTATGAGCAAGAATGAGTTTTTAAGTTTCCCCCATGGAATAGTAATGACAGTTTCAAAGACTCCTCTTGGCTAGATGTATTTTACATAAATACATAATGCAAAAGCTGAAGTCAAAAGCAGGTACACTCTGGTCATATTCAAAGGCCCACTTAAGTGACATAAGTTGAAAATCTATAAATATATGCAATGCAACTTCTGTCTCTTTCTTCCTTTCTTTCTCATTTTATCTTTCACACTCTTCCTGTCTTTCATCTTTCCTCTTTTTAGGGCTCAGATGTAAACGTTGTGTTTATCTGGCAGCAAGGAAAAGCTTTCTGACTTTTTTCACTCAACAGCTTTGGAACGGAATCCAGTCTGTGAAAGTCAAGTTGAGGTTCCTTTATTGACCCACATCGGAAGGTCCTATAGGCTGTCGGGTGCGCTTCAACCACCACTGCCTAATGTTTACAGGTCCTCCAGGCTGGATGGCAGGCAAGGAGCCATTTTCAGAATTTACAGGACAGGAGTATGAGAATTACTGAGAATGGGGAGACGGGAACCCCAGGCCACTGTGTGAGGTCCTTGAGAGCTCTGTGTCTCATTTGTATCTACGACCCTGGCCACACTTGTGCATGGCACAGTAGTCCCTCAGTAAAAATGTGTTGAATCAGAATAAATCCCAGTACAGGGACTTCCTTGGTGGGCCAGTGGTTAGCAATCCACCTTCCAAGGCAGGGGAGGCAGGTTCGATCCCTGGTGGGGGAACTAAGATCCCACATACCATTGGGCAAATAAGCTTGTGTGATTCAAGTTCTGAATCCAGTGCTCCACAGTGGACGCTCCTGGGTGCCACAACTGAGACCCAATGCGGCCAAATAAATAACTGTTTAAAAAAATCCCAGTACGAGAAATAAGGCCTTAAGACCTCAAGTAGATAGTAGGATTCAATAACATACGTTTACTCCAAAGGAGGGTAAAGAGCAATGGGCGGTTTTGCTAAAAGCTAGGTGGGCTTCTGTCAATTATTGCTCGGTGTGTTACCACAGGAGTCTACAGGTTACTTCCTGTGGAGAGCCACACACGAAATACAGTTCAGTCATCTCAGAGGTCCAAAAGAGTCGGGAAGTTCTTAGTTTTAAATGATATATCCGTAAAAACTCGAGGAGCACTTGGGAATGCTCTGGAAACTGGTGCAAGCAGCACGTGGACACGCTACCCAGCTTAACGCCGAGGCTCGGTTGGTACCAGGCGCTGCTTCCCCACTATCTGGAGCTTGATTGCATTTATTTCAGACAGACAGTAACGTCTGTGTGATAAAGTTATCATTACCATTGCATATGTGGGAAAATGGGGGTTCTATTTTCTCCCCTGTGATCTCAACCTTATGGACAGAACTAGACATAGAGCACAACACTGTTTTCTCCCTAGCATCTGCTTTTAGCATGATACAGCTTTCTTAATTTTTTTTTCTTGGTCGGAATTCTACTTTATTTGGCTATCAGAATTGCAATCAACGCTTTCATATAATTCTCCTTTGCCTCTGTCCTTGTCTTTATTTTTAGCCTTTTTGAATCACTGTTTTAGGTATTCTCTTGCATACACATTGAGGTAGATTTTGCTTCCTGATCCAATTTTTTAAAAAGGTTTTTTTGATGTGGACCATTTTTAAAGCTATGATAGTGCTTCTGTTTTATGTTTTGATTTTTTGAGCATGGAGCATGGGGGAGCTTAGCCCCCGCACCAGGGGTCAAACTCACACCTCCCGCACTGGAAGGCAAAGTGCTAAGCACTGGAGGGCCAGGGAAGCCCCTCACCCAACCTGGGAGGCCTTTCCTTCAGAATACAAGCCAGGCCCATGCCTTTCTTTCAGAATACAAGCCAGGCCATAGACCTGTGCTGTGACTGGTGTTTGGGCTCAGCTGCATCTTTCCTTCAGAATACAAGCCAGGCCATAGACCTGTGCTGTGACTGATGTTTGGGCTCAGCTGCATCTTTCCTTCAGAATACAAGCCAGGCCCATGCCTTTCTTTCAGAATACAAGCCAGGCCATAGACCTGTGCTGTGACTGGTGTTTGGGCTCAGCTGCATCTTTCCTTCAGAATACAAGCCAGGCCATAGACCTGTGCTGTGACTGGTGTTTGGGCTCAGCTGCATTCTTGTTTCATGTTCACTGTGCATATTGCATCTACTGTGTTTCTTTCTGCATTTGGCGTGTCTTCTCTGCTTTAAAATTTTATTTTGGTAAATATGAAGATTTCAGGTTTTGCTTTTGCTGTTTGTTCTAGAGATAACTTTATTTTCACACTTTTTAAAGTGCTCTCAATCCCCCTTTCTCGTGCTTTTTACTCACCTATCACTGTCTGGCCCTTATTCATTGGTATCTCTACATAATAACCCATGACTTATTCCCTTTTTTCCTCTCTCTCTCATATGCTCCTGTTCTTCAGTTGTGTTCTTTATTTTACAAGAGCATATAATGTGTGCATATTCTTCTTTCACTTTTTGTTTTAGACTCAGTTGTAAAATTCAGTATATAAAACACTCACTATTGCTCTGTTGGTAAAAGTTTTTCCAGGCATCTTGGTTGGGTCAAGTTCATTTCTAGTAGACTCCACAGAAAGAATACATGATTGCAACCTTCTCTGAGTGCCTGAGTGTTAAAAATTATTTTCCAACAAGCTTGGTACTTAATAAAGAAAGCTTTCATTGACTCTTTGCTTTTAGGAACTGCTGCTCCATCGTGCCTTGATGTGTAAGTTGTTTTGAAGACTGATGCCTGTATAATTGTCTTATCCATCTAAGTTATTTCATCCTTTTGCCTGGAAACACCGAGGATATATTCCTTCCCTTTGAATTCTAATCATTTAGTAACACATACCTCAAAACTGATTCTTGCCCATCCACATTTACGGCAAGTTAAGTTTCAAATGAGAGATTCAAATTGCTTTGCATATTCCACAGGCATGTAGTAGGATATTTAATTTAGCTTAGTGAGTGACTGTGGTAAGGTAAGATACAGATATCCTAATCCCTGGAACTTGAGAATGTTACTCTATATTATGAAAGGAACCTTGCAGATGCGATTATATCATGGATCTTGAGATGGGAAGATTATCCTGGATTCTCTGGATTGACCCTGAAATAATTATTATTGGTGTTGTTTAGTTACTCAGTCATGTCTGATTCTATGCAACCCCATAGAGTATAGACTGTCAGGCTCCTCTGTCCATGGAATTTCCCAGGCAAGAGTATGGAGTAGGTTGCCATTTCCTACACCAAGGGATCTTCTCGACCAAGGGATGGAACTTTGGTCTCCTGCACTGCAAGCAGACTCTTTCAATCTGAGCCACCAGGGAAGCCACCATTGAATATATCTAATATACACCTAAATGTATTTTGTGTATGACCTAAAAATATTTACTATCTAATCCATTGCATCTTATTTTCTGTGACTCTTGTACAACATGAGACTAAAGGTCCATTTACAAAATTGCAGTTTAAAGGTGTGTATTCAGCTTTACCATAAAATTAAAATATACAGCATAAAGCCTGGAGAGACAAACATATGTATACCAACTGCATGGTGTCACTGTGAAAATGGTTTCAGGGATGAAAATTAGGAACTGTGACCTTTTTCCTTGTTGCAGTAATATCTGACTGGTAACTTTCTTGGAAGTAGCTCTTGAGATCCACAGAGTAAAGCATTTTGCTCTCTTTTCAGTATTCACAACAACCTTGGGCTGAAGAAAGGTTAAGTGACTTACACCAAAGTGGGAGAAAACCTGTGTTTTGAGACTTGGTCCAGGGCATTTTCCGTCACCCCGTGGGATTCATGGCTGGAGGTTACCTTGTCTCTTCAGGAGTCTTGAAGGTTTTGCTAATCAGGGGCCTTCCTAACATATGACAGTTGTATCTAAAGATTCACATTCAGAGAAGTTACTGTGTACAGCCAGAAGACGAACAGAAACAGTGCAAAGCAGGAGGCTGGGGAGGGGGGTAAAACTGAGGTGATCACAGAACAGTATTAGTGAAACTGACATAAGCCAGGAAGGAAATTCCTCACTTACTTCCTGCCTCATCATGTTCCTGCCTTCTTTTCCTCATCCCTCTCCTGCAGGCTCCATTTCCTTCTTCTAACACTGCCCTGGCTGTTCGTTTAAATTGGAAATGGCACAGTGGTTCCCAGCTTCTCAGCTTAAGATTCTCCATGGTAGCCTGCAAGTATGGCTACATTTTCCATTTCTGCTTTCCCCTTCTACCACCTCAGAAATATCTGAAATGTGATAACCTCTGATTGGAATAGGTCATGGTTGAAGAATCAGGGAAGTAGGTTTACAGAACTAGTGTGGAATTGAAAATAAAACACAAGAAATTCTCTTTCAAATTTATTCTGCAAAAGCATTACTGGCATACCATGGAGATATTGGGTGTTTGGTTCTGGACCACCTCATAAAGTGAATACTGTGATCAAGGAGGGAACATAAATTTTTTGTTTTCCCAGTGCATACAAGTTATGTTTGTATTATACCATAGTTTATTAAGTGTGCAATAATATTATGTCTAAAAAATGTACATACCTTAATTAAAAAGCCCTTATTGATAAAAATTGCAAACTGTCATCTGGGCTTTCAATGAGTTATAATCTTTGCTGCCGGAGGCTCTTGATTCAATGTTGATGACTGCTGATTGATCAAGGTGGTAGTTGCTGAAGGTTGGAGTGGCCATGGTAATTTCTTAAAATAAGACAGAAATGAAGTTTTCCACATTAATTGAATCTTTAATTTATGAACAATTTCTTTTTGCATGCAATGCTGTTTGATAGCATTTTAACCCATAATATAACTTGTTTCAAAATTGGAGTCAGCCCTCTCAAACCCTGCTGCCACTTTATCAAATGCGTGCATGATAAGTCGTTTCAGTTGTGTCCGATTCTTTGTGACCCTATGGACTGTAGTCCACCAGACTCCCCTGTCCATGGGATTCTCCCAGCAAGAATATCTGAGTGGATTTCCATTTCCTCCTCCAGGGGATCTTCCTGATCCAGGGATTGAACCCACTCCTCTCTATGTCTCCTGCATTGACAGGTGGGCTCTTTACCACTAACACCACCTGCTAAGATTTATCAAATAGGGTTATGTAATATTCTAAGGACTTCTCAGGTGGCACTAGTGATACAGAATCTGTCTGCCAATAGAGGAGATGTAAGACATGCAGGTTTGGTCCCTGGGTTGGGAAAAAGCTTTTGAATTGTGGTGCTGGAGAAGACTCCTGACATCCATTTGACTGCAAGGAGATCAAACCAGCCAATCCTAAAGAAATTAATCCTGAATATTCATTAGAAGACTGAGGCTGAAGCTGAAGCTCCAATACTCTGGCCACCTGATGTGAAGAGCTGACTCATTGGGAAAGACCCTGATGCTGGGAAAGATTGAAGGCGGGAGGAGAAGGGAATCACAGAGGATGTGATGATTGAACGGCATCATGGACTCAATGGACATGAGTTTGAGCAAACTCTGGGAGACAGTGAAGAGCAAGGAAGCCTGGCACACTGCAATCCATGGGGTTGCCAAGAGTTGGACAGGACTTAGTGACTAAATAACAAGAATATTGAAAATCCTTTGTTGTCATTTCAATCATCTTCACAGCATATTTATCAGGAGCAGATTTCATTGCAAGAAACCCCTTTCTCTGCTCTTCCACGAGAAGCAACTCCTTATCCTTTAGGGTTTTATCCTGAGATTTTCCCAACTCAGTCACATCTTCAGGCTCCACTTATAATTTTAGTTCTCTTGCTGTTTCCACCACATTCGCAGTTATTTCCTCATCTCACATCTTGAGCGCCAAACGTCATCCATAAGGATTGGAATCAGTGTCTTCCCAACTCCTGTTAATGTAGATATTTTGACTTCCTGTGAATCACAAATGTTTTAAGATGACATCTAGAATGGTGATGTCTTGGGACTTCCTTGGTGGTCCAGTGGCTAAGACTCCACGCTCCCAATGTAGGGGGCCCGGGTTTAATCTTTGGTCAGGGAACTAGATCCCACCTGCGGCAACTAAGAACCCGTATGCTACAGCCGAAGGTCCCACGTGCAGCAGGGAAGACGGAGGGTCCTTTCTGCTGCAAGAAGCACAAAGCAGCCTAAGACAGAGCAGCCAACAAATACACACATGTTTTTAAAAAATAGACTGATGAATCCTTTTCAGAAGGTTTTTTATTTTCTTTATCCAGATGCATCAAAGAATCACAGTTATAGCATTAAAAAATGATTTCTTAAAAAAAAAAAAAGACTTGAAAATCTAAGTGACTCCTTAATACATGAGCTGCAGAATGGACATTGTGTTAACAGGCATGAAAACATTAATTTTGTTGTACCTGTCCATCACTCCATCAGACCTCTTGTGTGACCAGGTGCATTGTTAATGAGCAGTAATATTTTGAAAGGAATCTGTTTTCTCCAAGCAGTAGGTCTCAAGAATGAGCTTAAAATAATCAGTAAACCATGTTTTAAATAGATGTGTTATCATCCAGGCTTTGTTGTTGCATTTAGAGAGCACACAGTAAATGTAGCATAATTCTTAGGGGTCCTAGGATTTTTGAAATGGTGAGTGATCATTAGCTTCAACTTAAAGTCACCAGCTGCATTACCCCCTAACTAGAGAGTCTTCCTGTCCTTTGAAGTTTTGAAGCATCGACTTCTCCTCTCTAGCTATGAAAGTCCTCGATAGCATCTTCCAAAGTAAAGCTGTTTCATCTACATTGAATAGCTGCTTTTCAGTGTGGCCACCTGAGTTAATTATCTTAGCCTGATCTCCCAGATAATTTGCTGCTGCTTCACCTTGCATTTTTAAATATTTATTCATTTGGCTGCTTTGGGTCTTAGTTGCAGCATGTGAGATCCCTTGCTGAGGTGCACAGTGTCTCCAGCTGCGTCACTGAGCTCAGTAGCTATGGTGCACAAGCTTAGTTGCTCCGAGGTATGTGGGATCTTAGTGCTCAATCAGGAAAGGAACCCATATTTCCTGAATTGCAAAATGGATTCTAAACCACCAGACCACCAGGAAAGTCCCTCACCTTGCAGTTTTATGTTATGGAGACTGACTTCCTTTCTTTTTCCCTTCGCTGCTCGTGAACTAACTTCTGCTACCTTCGCAGCTTTCTCATCTTTCTCAGCCTTCACAGACTTGACGAGAGCTAAGGCCATGCTCTGAACTAAGTTTTGGCTTATAAAAATATTGTGGCAGATATGACGTTCTGTACAGATGACTAAACCTTTCTGCATGTCAGCAATAAGTCTGTTTTGCTTTCTTATCCTTCTTGTGTTCATTGGGGTCACATTTTAAGAACTTTTCCTTTGCACATACAACTTGGCTAATTGTGTGGTTCAAAGGGCCTAGCTTTCAGCCAATCTGGGCTGTTGACATGCCTTCCTCAATAAGCTTAATTATTTCTAGCTGTTGATGGGAAGTGAGAGGTGTGTGACTCTGTCACTTGGACACTTACAGGCCATTATAGGGACATTAGAGTCTAGTTTCAGTATCGTCATGTCTCAGGGAATAGGGGTGCAGAGGAGTGGGAGAGAGGTGGGGGCATGACCCATCCACGGAGCAGTCAGAATACACGCAATATTTGATTAAGTTCACTGCCTTACATGGGTGAAGTTTGTGGCACCTCAAAACAATGACAAGAGTAACATCAAAGATCTCTGATCACAGATCACCATAACAAATATAGTAATAATGAGAAAGTTTGAAATATTGTGAGACAGAAACAAAATATGATACAGAAACAAAGTCAGAAAACATTGTTGGAAAAATGATACCAAGAGACTTGCTTGACACAGAGATGCCAGAAAACTTAAATACCTAAAACCTGCAATATCTGTAAAGCTTGATAAAGAAAAGCACAAAAAGAGGTGCATCTGCATGAGAGAGTACAGCTAAACAACTGCTTCAGCCTATGCTTTTGAGATATAGCCATTTCTATACATTTTAATTTACCTTAGAAAATAATTTTATTGTAAGGAAAATAAAACTTAAACTTCAATTGAAATTTTTTCTCATCAAAACAATTGGGGAATCTACCCAATACAAGCACATCAGGAAAGATGACGGTGTGGTTCTTTGTGGAGATGCTGGTGTGTCTTTACCAAGCAGCTCCACATTTAGGGACAGCAAGGCCTTTCAAGCCCGTAGCAGGGCAAAGCAAGGTTTTCCACACAATCACCCATCTGTGCCAGGTTTTTCCGTGAAACAGTTATTCACTATGGATGGAGTAGGGATGATGTAATTATAGCCAGGATAGGGAAGAGAGGGGTGGCCTTCCAGGCATCTTACATATTTTAAACTGTAGACGCTCAAATTTTGCCCAAACAGACTGTTGATGGAAGAATTAAAATATCACAGCCCTCTTGCTCTACTGCAAGCAAAAACACATTCCACAGTATATGGATCTAAATTTTAGAATGAAAAGGAAGCAAATAGTTAAATAGTTCTGAATGTCTTGCAGCACATGCATGTTACGGTCAATTTACACGGTGTTCTATATATCAGTAAAAGTATAATAATGATATTACTGTGCAAATGCAGTGATCTGTAGACTGCCAGTCTTACTCTCTAAATCAAAAAACAAATTTTTCATTTGGTGAACGTTCGTTTTTACAAAAGAGCCAAACTTCCAATTTTCCACACCATTTTCTGTTCTTGAGAATTTCCACTGACCCTGTAGAAATGGCATGATGCTGACATTTAAAACTAACAAATAGGAAATAACTTAATCCATGTCATGCCCAAACCCTCATATGATTTTGTATTGGAAAACACTACTTATTATATCCAGAGATACTTTGGATTTTGATCCAGAACGCAGAAGCAGGGACTTTTGCCAGCATTTCCATAGAAAAATAGCTGAAGTGCGCCCTCTTTGCTTCCACACGTACAACGGCCTTGGCTCAGGGTCATGAAGGCTCCCTGTTCCCTTACTTTGTGCCACTTGGTGATTTAAAACCACCACCCTGTAATTTTTGTTGCTCACCCTTCTGAAAGTCGGGAATTGAGCCAGGGCAAAAGATGGGTGTGAGTCCCCATGGTACTCAGGGCTTCAACAGATCAAGTCCCAATACTCAAGGGCTGCCCATGACTGCTTTTGAGTCATGTGGTCAGGACCTCAGTTCTGTCTTGGGGCTATTTTCTTTCATCGTGTTCAATTTGGCCCCTGTCAACTACAAGTTGGCATTTGCCAAGTGCATTTGCCAACGACTGAACAACAAGAACAAGGGCATTTGCCATCTGCCTCTGTGGAGACTGAGCCCTGTGCTGCCATAGCTGTTGACCCTCAGCACCCGCTGAGGAGTGCAGGGTGGAGTCAGGCGCTCTGTGCTCCAGGGAAGCTGGTGGGACAGGTCTTTAGATAGCTGGGTGTTTTTAGGAACAGATTTTATGATCTCAGTCCTTGCAGCTCCTCATGTCTAGAGAAGCACTAAGTCCCTTCATGATGACATCAGACCCTTGTGACTTGCAGAAAACCTCTTATAAAGTAAGCGCTTGATTGCATTGAACTGTCCCTTCACCAAAATTTTATATATTGACCTTCTCAGCAGTCTCTCAGACTAACTGAGGTGCTGCCTCCCCAAATAAAACTTAACTTGCAGCTCTCAAGTTGTGCATCTTTTTTAGTCATCACTCCCGTTATGTGCTTAGTTGAGCTTTCTCATAGTATGAGCAGGCTTCCTGCGTAGCTCAGCTGGTAAAGAATCCACCCTCAATGCCAGAGACCTGGGTTCAATCCCTGGGTTGGGAAAACCTCCTGGGGAAGGGAATGGCTACCCACTCCAGTATTCTTGCCTGAAGAGTCCCATGGACAGAGGAGCCTAGCGGGCTACAGTCCATAGGGTTACAAAAAGTCGGACACAACTGAGTGACTAAGACCATAATATGAGCATCTCAAAAGGGAATATGCAATGTGCAAAGGCTTATTAATTCTCTTCTTGCATCATTCTAGCTGATGCTCCGTTGACCAAAGCAAGTCCCTTGGCCAAGTCCAGAGTCCATGTGGGAGAGGGGCATGTAAGGCATGAGTGCGTGAGGCAAGGCTCATTGAGTGCTACCAATGGAACGGTCCTTTTCAACTTCACAACCTATGGTCTGGATGTCTGCGCCCCCACTCCTGCTCATATGTTGAATCCTATTTTCCAGTGTGATGTTATTAGGAGGTGAGAACTTCCATAGGTGCTTTGATTGCAAAAGTGGAGCTTTCTTTCATGGATAGGGTTAGTGCTCTTATAAGAGAGACCCCCCACAGAGCTCCCTGGTTCCTTCTGTCATGTGAGGCCACAGAAAGAAGGCGGCAGTCTGCAACATGGAAGAAAGCCTTCACCAGAACCTGACTGTGCTGGCATCCTGACCTTGAACTTCCAGCCTCCAATGCTGTGAGACATTAATTTATGTTATCGATAAGTCCCCCAGACTGTGGTATTTTGTTATAGCATCCCAAATGAACTAAGACAGAATAAGAAGTTAACCTAGCTTTGGGCTAGAACAGGGTCTTTTGATCTATAAAAGCAACAGCATCACAAGCACAGAAATTGAAACTGTAATCAAAAATCTTCCAGCAAACAAAAGCCCAGGTCCAGACGGCTTCACAGCTGAATTCTACTAAAAATTTAGAGAAGAGCTAACACCTATCCTACTCAAACTCTTACAGAAAATTGCAGAGGATGGTAAACTTCCAAACTCATTCTATGAGGCCACCATCACCCTAATACCAAAACCTGACAAAGATGCCACAAAAAAAGAAAACTACAGGCCAATATTACTGATGGACATAGATGCAAAAATCCTTAACAAAATTCTAGCAATCAGAATCCAACAACACATTAAAAAGATCATACACCATGACCAAGTGGGCTTTATCCCAGGGATGCAAGAATTCTTCAATATCCGCAAATCAATCAATATAATACACCACATTAACAAATTGAAAAATAAAAACCATATGATTATCTCAATAGATGCAGAGAAAGCCTTTGACAAAATTCAACATCCATTTATGATAAAAACTCTCCAGAAATTAGGAATAGAAGGAAGATACCTCAACATAATAAAAGCTATATATGACAAACCCACAGCAAACATTATCCTCAATGGTGAAAAATTGAAAGCATTTCCTCTAAAGTCAGGAACAAGACAAGGGTGCCCACTTTCACCATTACTATTCAACATAGTTTTGGAAGTTTTGGCCACAGCAATCAGAGCAGAAAACGAAATAAAAGGAATCCAAATTGGAAAAGAAGAAGTAAAACTCTCACTGTTTGCAGATGACATGATCCTCTACATAGAAAACCCTAAAGACTCCACCAGAAAATTACTAGAACTAATCAATGAATATAGTAAAGTTGCAGGATATAAAATCAACACACAGAAATCCCTTGCATTCCTGTACACTAATAATGAGAAAATAGAAAGAGAAATTAAGGAAACAATTCCATTCACCATTGCAATGAAAAGAATAAAATACTTAGGAATATATCTACCTAAAGAAACTAAAGACCTATATATAGAAAACTATAAAACACTGGTGAAAGAAATCAAAGAGGACACTAATAGATGGAGAAATATACCATGTTCATGGATTGGAAGAATCAACATAGTGAAAATGAGTATACTACCCAAAGAAATTTATAGATTCAATGCAATCCCTATCAAGCTACCAATGGTATTCTTCACAGAACCAGAACAAATAATTTCACAATTTGTATGGAAATACAAAAAACCTCAAATAGCCAAAGCTATCTTGAGAAAGAAGAATGGAACTGGAGGAATCAACCTGACTGACTTCAGGCTCTACTACAAAGCCACAGTCATCAAGACAGTATGGTACTGGCACAAAGACAGAAATATAGATCAATGGAACAAAATAGAAAGCCCAGAGATAAATCCACGCACATATGGACACCTTATCTTTGACAAAGGAGGTAAGAATATACAATGGATTAAAGACAATTTCTCTAACAAGTGGTGCTGGGAAAACTGGTCAACCACTTGTAAAAGAATGAAACTAGAGCACTTTCTAACACCATACACAAAAATAAACTCAAAATGAATTAAAGATCTCAACGTAAGACCAGAAACTATAAAACTCCTAGAGGAGAACATAGGCAAAACACTCTCTGACATACATCACAGCAGGATCCTCTATGACCCACCTCCCAGAATATTGGAAATAAAAACAAAAATAAACAAATGGGACCTAATTAAACTTAAAAGCTTCTGCACAACAAAGGAAACTATAAGCAAGGTGAAAAGACAGCCTTCAGAATGGGAGAAAATAATAGAAAATGAAGCAACTGACACACAACTAATCTCAAAAATATATAAGAAACTCCTACAGCTCAATTCCAGAAAAATAAATGACCCAATCAAAACATGGGCCAAAGAACTAAATAGACATGTCTCCAAAGAAGACATACAGATGGCTAACAGACACATGAAAAGATGCTCAACATCACTCATTATCAGAGAAATGCAAATCAAAACCACTATTAGGTACCATTTCACACCAGTCAGAATGGCTGCGATCCAAAAGTCTACAAGCAATAAATGCTGGAGAGGGTGTGGAGAAAAGGGAACCCTCTTACACTGTTGGTGGGAATGCAAACTAGTACAGCCACTATGGAGAACAGTGTGGAGATTCCTTACAAAACTGGAAATAGAACTGCCTTATGATCCAGCAATCCCACTGCTGGGCATACACACCAAGGAAACCAGAATTGAAAGAGACATGTGTACCCCAATGTTCATCGCAGCACTGTTTACAATAGCCAGGACATGGAAGCAACCTAGATGTCCATCAGCAGATGAATGGATAAGAAAGCAGTGGTACATATACACAATGGAGTATTACTCAGCCATTAAAAAGAGTACATTTGAATCAGTTCTAATGAGGTGGATGAAACTGGAGCCTATTATACAGAGTGAAGTAAGCCAGAAAGAAAAACACCAATACAGTATACTAACACATATATATGGAATTTAGAAAGATGGTAACAATAACCCTGTATATGAGACAGCAAAAGAGACACAGAGGCATAGAACAGTCTTTTGGACTCTGTGGGAGAGGAAGAAGGTGGGATGACTTGGGAGAATGGCATTGAAATAAGTATAATATCATATATGAAATGAGTGGCCAGTCCAGGTTCGATGCACGATACTGGATGCTTCGGGCTGGTGCACTGGGATGACCCAGAGGGATGGTATGGGGAGGGAGGAGGGAGGAGGGTTCAAGATGGGGAACACATGTATACCTGTGGCAGATTCATTTTGATATATGGCAAAACCAATACAATATTGTAAAGTTAAAAAAAGAAAAAAAAGCAACAGCATTAAAAAAAGGAAAGATAGTCTACTTGTTGTTTAAGTCCCAGAGTCGTGTCTGACTCTTTGTGACCCCATGGGCTGTGGCCCACCAGGCTCCTCTCTCAGTGAGATTTCCCAGGCAAGAATACTGTAGTGGGTTTCCATTTTCTTCTGCAGGGTATCTTCCTGGACCAGGGATTGAACCTGCATCTCCTGCATTGGCAGGTGGATTCTTTACCACTGAGCCACCAGGGAAGCCCAGTATACTTTTTAGCTCAAATGTATCAATTTGGACATTGAAAAACTGTTGTTATGGATGAAGTGATGCATTCATAACAACAAGAAGTAGATTATCTTTTCTTTTTTAAATGCTGTGGCTTTTATATGTCAAAAGACACAGTTCTAACCCAAAGCTAGATTTAACTTATTTGGTCTTAGTTCATTTGGGGTGCTACAACAGAATGCCACAGTCTGGGGAGCTTATGAGATTTGAGGGGACCTGTAGGTGGGGCCCATCCTTAGAAGCTGAGATACCTTGGTAAATGTATTACCCAGTGTATCTTGATGCAATGCCTAGGGCTGGGGAGAGGGCTAGATGATCTCTATTTTGTGCAATGTTAACTATTTAAACACAGTTCGATATATTAATTATTTACCCTTGACCCTTGACTTATGGTCACTATCTTCTCCTTTAAATGGGCTTACACGTGAAATTTTATACTTTGATTTTTCCCTCATAATATTGGAATCCTTTAGAGTACCCAAAAGGTATTTAACACTCCATTAATTTTTTTTTTTTTTTTATCTTTGGCTTTGGGCATTGTTTCCCAGTTCTCCAAAAATTCTTATTTTGCCCTCCTCCTCCCTTATCAGACTAACTTCCACCTTGTTGGATCTGTCAGGCCTGTCTGCCAAGCAGGAGCTTAGACAATGTGCATTTTAGTATAAAAATCCAAAGAATTCTCCCTGATTGTTTAAGTGTATCTTTTGAGGCTTCCAGTTTTCACAATATTGATTCTCAGCCCTTTATATCAATAACAATGCCTTTAGAATCTAATGAGAAACCTCTACAAATCCAGTGTCCAGGACTGGAAGACTTCATTTAATCCAGTTAACTAGTGGTGCAGACTATGGGCCCCACCCCCTTCTTTTGGTAACAGGTACTTTGTAATGCGTCTTTAGCATCCTGAAATGATAATCATATTTACTGAACTATCTATACATCAAAAATTAATAGAAATTCATGAATTCTAAATGTATGGGCGTGAGAGTTGGACTGTGAAGAAAGCTGAGTGCCAAAGAATTGATGCTTTTGAACTGTGGTGTTGGAGAAGACTCTTGAGAGTCCCTTGGACTGCAAGGAGATCTAACCAGCCCATTCTAAAGGAGATCAGCCCTGGGATTTCTTTGGAAGGAATGATGCTAAAGCTGAAACTCCAGTACTTTGGCCACCTCATACGAAGAGTTGACTCATTGGAAAAGACTCTGATGCTGGGAGGGATTGGGGGCAGGAAGAGAAGGGGACGACAGAGGATGAGATGGCTGGATGGCATCACTGACTCGATGGACGGACGTGAGTCTGAGTGAACTCTGGGAGTTGGTGATGGACAGGGAGGCCTGGCGTGCTGCGATTCATGGGGTCGCAAAGAGTCGGACTCAACTGAGTGACTGAACTGAACTGAACTGAAAGTAAATAATGTAAAAGGAAAGTAAGTGATAATGAAATACTAGTTTTGACACACAAATCCTAAAAGGTAAATTAAGTAGCCAGATGTTTCCCTCTAACTGTGGAATTTCTGGAATGTGACAAGCACACACACTGATTACTACAGGAGTGTGGAATGGAGTCCCAAACATCATGAAAAGCATTGCTGTTGGCATGTAGTTTTCTGAAATAACAAACAATGCTACATACAATTCCTTACAAAAAAAGGAAGATCTTTACTTTATACACACAATAGTTCCACTTTCTGGAGCCTTCAGCATACACTAAAGCAGTGTCATGGAATTCCCTGGTTGTCCAGTGGTTACGGCTCCATGCTGTCACTGCTGAGGACCAGGGTTCAGTCTCTAACTGGAGAAGTAAGATCCCACAAGCCACGTGACACATCCAAAAATAAAATAAAACTGCTAAAATACTTAGAATTTTATGAAAACTTGCTGTTTGTGGGTTCAGATAAATATAAACAGCTTTTCATTTATTTGACTGTCTAGTGGCTAATTTTTTGAAAATTGTGTATAATAAAGATCATTTCTTGCTTGTGCCAGATGGTCTCAAGAATTGCAAGATGTCTTAACAGATGGCCAGTAGGCACAAGAAAAGATGCTCAACATCACTAATGATGAGAGAAATGCAAATCAAAACTACAATGAGGTACCACCTCACACAGGTCAGAATGGCCATCATGAAAGGCTATGAATAACAAATACTAGAGAGGGTGTGAAGAGAAGGGAAGCCTCTTACACTGTCGGTAGGAAAGTAACTGGAGCCGCCGCTATAGAAACCAGTATGGAGGCTCCTCAGGAAACTAGACCTAGAGCTAACGCATGATCGTGCGGGCACACGCCTGGACATAAACCCTGATGAGACTAGCTCAGAAAGACGCTTGCACCTCTATGTGCATAGCAGCACCACTCATAATAGCCAAGACGGAAACCACCTAAACGTCTATCAACAGGGGACAGATAAAGAAAATGTGGCACACCCTCACCAATGAAATGGGGTGTCATCTCTTTCTTTCGATTAATGCCAGTGTGGCTTAGTGGTAAAGAATCCGCCTGCCAATGCAGGAGACACAGGTTCAATCCCTGGATGGGGGATCCCCTGGAGAAAGAAATGGCCACCCACTCCAGTATTCTTGCCTGGGAATTCCCAAGGATAGAGGAGCCTAATACAGTCAATGGGGTTGAAAAGAGCTGGACATGACTTGTGACTAAACAACAGTCCTAATGTTGTATACCAACAACATATTTTGGCATTTCCTTTTTGTTTCATTGGTCTTACTGTCAGTTAAGACACAGGTACCACACTCTTTAAGGGAAAAAAGAAAAAAGATGTGGTAATGCATAGATACAGTGGAATACCACTCCGCCATAAAGAGAATAAAATAGTGTTGTTTGCAGCAACAGAGTTGCAATTACAGGTTATCATACTAAGTGAAGTAAGTAAGAAAAAGACAAACACCATATGATATCACTTATATGTGGAATCTAAAATATGACACAAATGATCCTATCTATGAAACAGAAATAAAATCACAGACAGAGAGTTCAGGCTTACAGCAGTGAGAGAAGGGGGGTGGAATGGGAGTTTCGGGGTTGGCTGAAACGCAGACTAGGACATTTAGAATGCATAAACAACAAGGTCCTACTATTTAGTATGAGGAACTACATACAATCTCCTGGGGTAAGCCATAATGGAAAAGAATATAGAAAGTAATGCGCATATGTGCATAACCGAGTCATTTTGCTGCACAGCAGAGCTTGGTGCAACATTGTAAATCATCTATACTTCAATTTAAAGAGTTGTAAGATGTCTGTCATCCTTAGACTTCCTCCTAGTAAATGCCTGTTAGCATCGTTTAATCAATACAATTTTTTAAAATGTCCAATTTCCCCATAGAGGGCAATACCATGCCACTGAAAGATATCAAGTTAAAAGTGTGTCGGATCCAGGTAGTTGATTCCGAGAGAGGCTAGGTCCAGCACAGTTAGAGAGGACTGAGTTTTTGCACGATTGATATGACCAGTCCTTGAACACAAGATTCTTTTATTGTTTGGAAACATGTAGGTATTTTCTGAGCTTTCCCTTTCATTGTCTAATCACACTCTGACAAGAATTCTTACTTATTTAGCTTAAATCTCTCTCACCTTAGCTAAAGCACAATTCCTCCTATAGAACTAAAAATGATCAGTGGCATCTTAAAAATGTATAATCATATTAGAAAGTAAGTCCATCTCTCAGTTTTTTACCTCACCCAAGAAAACATGTGACTCCATGATTAGCAGGCCATCTCAACATTTGGCCGTCTTCCAAGGTGTTGTCAGTTTGGCAAATCAAGAAGTAAGTTACTTGAACTCTTTACAAAATTCGCTTCTTGTTTTGGCGTCACACAGTCTCTTTAATAGGTGTGCGCTTCTCATTTTCTCGCTTTCGAGAAGGATGCAGAGATGAACGGAGCTGAGCGTGCGTCGGTTGGTGCGTCTCTTCAAGACTGATACAAGCTGGCCGACTTGTTCTGTCGCCCTAAGGCCGACGTGAGCGTGTCGCCGTGGGGAGGCGGGGTGTGACGATGCTGTCAGAGCCCTAAGCCGTCTGTCTGCCCAGAGGCACTGTGGTTTTCTCTCCTGTTTACAATGCGCAGTCTCTAAGTTTACGTTGGGCATGACAAAAGGACATGGGACCAGTGATTACCTTGGGGTGTACCCATGGCTTGCTGTGACTAGGCAGATCGTGCCAGCATCAAAGTGTAGAATGTTCCAACACTGGCAGAAGGGGTGAAGGCTTGGCCCAGAGGATGGAAAGACAGTAGAAAAGATTTACCTAGACTGACTGGAAGGATATAGAGCCAGAAAATGGAAGTGTAAAGCAACACGGCTGGACTCAGTTCTGGAGAATGATAATGTTTTTCATGATCATATACCCCTGGCATCACCGACTCAATGGACATGAGTTTGAACAAGCTCAGGGAGTTGGTGATGGACAGGGAGGCCTGGCATGCTGCAGTCCATGGGGTCGCAAAGACTGGGACATGACTGAGTGACTGAACTGAACTGAGGTTCACTCTGTTCATTTAGTTGGTTGTGTGTAGTTTGAGACATTGGTGTTAACCACGATAGTGGTTTTATTGGGAAAATTCTGAGGGTCTTTACTTCAATAAAACTGTTCTGTGACCCTGTGGACTGTAGCCTGCCAGGCTCCTCTGTGCATGGGGTTCTCCAGGCAAGAATACTGGAGTGGGTTGCCATGCCCTGCTCCAGGGGAGCTTTGCAAACTAGGGATGCACCCAGGCCCCTTACATCTCCTGCATTGGCAGGCGGGTCCTTTAGCAGTAGTGACACCTTGGGAGCCCAGTAAGAAGTCAAGAGACCAGAACAGATTTTCATTTTCACACATAGTTCAATCCACTCTGGAATTTACCCTTAAGATAGATCCCCTTTCCGAACTTCTGAACTTCTGGGAATAGATCCAGTTGTTCACTCCAGATCTTTTCTTGTACCTACTCCCTTCCACTGCAACACACACACACACACACACACACACACACACTATTTTCTATCCTGTTACCAAAGGGCTTGAGGGCAGTATCTTTTATTTCCTTATTGAAATATTTTAGGCTACCAGCCCATCATCTAAGCAGAAATCAATTTTGGTCTAAACACCATTTTTAAGTATATCATCATTACTATTATTCATTGATTTTAAATGGAGAATTTTTGAAAAGTAAACTAGAAAAATATTCTTTCACTTGCAAATGGAAGAACTTCTAACTACTTTCAAAAATTTTGAACTACTTTAAGCCCAGTAAGCATGCATTATTATTTTTCTTTTAGCTTCCCATCATATTTTGATCTTATAAGCCCCATGCCACATTTTATGGTTTCTAAAAAATTCCTCAGTTCAGTTCAGTCACTCAGTTGTATCCAACTCTTTGAGACCCCATGGACTGCAGCACAGCAGGCTTCCCTGTCCATCACCAGCTCCTGGAGTTACTCAAACTCATGTCCATCGAATTGGTGATGCTTCCCAACCATCTTATCCTCCACCATCCCATTCTCCTCCCACCTTCAATCTTTCCCAGCATCACGGTCTTTTCAGATGAGTTAGTTCTTCACATCAGGTGGCCAAAGTATTGGAGCCTCAGCATCAGTCCTTCCAATGAATATTCAGGACTGATTTCCTTTAGGATGGACTGTTTGGATCTCCTTGCAGTCCAAGGAACTCTCAAGAGTCTTCTCCAACACCACAGTTCAAAAGCATCAATTCTTTGGCACTCAGCTTTCCTTATAACCCAACTCTCACAACCGTACATGACTACTGGAAAAAAACCATAGCTTTGACTAGACGGACCTTTGTTGGCAAAGTAATATCTCTGCTTTTTAATATGCTGTCCAGGTTGGTCATAACTTTTCTTCCGAGGAGCAAGCGTGTTTTAATTTCATGTCTGCAGTCACCATCTACAGTCATTTTGGAGCCCAAGAAAAATTTCCAAAGAATTACTTATATTCTTTTTAGGCCTGGCTTCCTCATTTGCAAAATGCAAGTTCGGATCTCCATGATTCTCCCACTTCTCTCCGTGACCCCATGGTTGTTGCTTTCTCTCTCTTCTTCTTTTTTTTTTATCTTTTGGCCACACAGCAGGTGAGATCTTATCTTCCCAACCAGGGATTCACCCTGAGTCCCCAGCATTGAGAGTGAGGCTTCTTAACGGACCACCAGGGAAGTGCCTTTCCCCTCTTTTTAACTGCAGAGTAAAAGACTGCACCCTTTTATAGTTGCATTTATAATAAGGGAAGTAATTTGAAGTGTCATCAGTAATTCTCAACTTTCCTATAAAGACAGATCACAAAGACATCCAGCTATTTCTTTTCTGGTCTCAGGCAGAATTTGGGCAAGTCCCAAGGTAGTGCTTGTACTTAGAATGTCTTTGCACCTTTCATCATGATGGTGACAATGGATCCCTCTCCTTTTCCTACTTAATCAACACATCATTCAAAACGCCAGTATTTCCTCTCATTCATCACACTGAAGGCCATAAACGTCAGGTACAGGCGGGTGTGTGTTAGTTATTATTTCCTTTATTTGTGTTAATTAGGTAAAACATCAGGGTTTAAAACAAGCACAAACAGCATTTTGGAAATCTTTTGCATTTTGTGACTAGGTTGAAATAATAAATCCCTAATACCTAAAGTCAGAAACAAAATTATTTATTACCTATTTCCACTACATACTTTTACATTTATTTGTCAGTTTACTTATTTAATAACTGCTGTTTAATGTATATCCACTTATTTCTAAAAAGCATTTGAGGCAGTTTCAAAGAGATACACATACTTGACGTGTACTTGAAATGATTAAATGAAATTAAACTTTAAAAACTTGCACAGAATTTGCACCTGGTCTGAATAAAGCAAGGTGGACAATGTTTGTTTACAAAGGTTTGGCTTTTTCACACGAGGTTTTCCTACCTTTCAGTTTTCACAGTAGTAAGGTGTACATCCTATATTTTGTTGATAATTTTTTAAGTGGCTTCATCTCCTGTGTATGCCAGCACGCCATGGATATGACATGAGTCCTTCTCATTGGTATTTTCCTCTTTCAGCAACTTGTAAACTGTAGAGTTGAAGAACAGTTACGGAGTTCAAAAGACACAAATGTTTCTGTTTGGCACCAAGTAGTGGATCCCTCAGTGTTACTGCTCTTGGACATTTCTATTGAATTTCTTATTTAAATCCTGTTATGATTTCAGCTTTTTATAACTAATCTCTTTATATGAGGAGCTAACTTTCATAACACACTCTGGCATGGTCTTCAAAACCAGATCAGCCCCTGTGAGACATGTATTCTGACCAAGCGCACCCTCGTCCAGCGGTAGGACTACTGCAGAGTGTTCCAGACCCAGGGAATATCCGCTATGCCTCCCCCAGGTGCTGGCTGTTTTATGAACATTAAGCCTTTTAGTTGAAAATTCAACAGTCAACATTAAAAAAAAAAAAAAAAAGGCAAAACATGAGAATTATGAGATAAGCTTTATTTGGGGTCAAATGAGGACTCTAGCCCAGGAAACAGCCTCTCCGGTCGCTCTGAGGCACTCTCAGAAGAAGGAGGGAACAGGTCAGTACAGATGTGACTTTACTTAAGGGGCAGGCGTGACATGCAGCACACACTTTGGTGGAAGGCTGTTGCTAGTCACAAGAAAGTTGCTCCTACTCACGAGGAGCAGATATCTCTGCTAATGATTTTAGTGCTCTTCTAGATATAAGAAGATGCAACAAAGCGGGCTCATCAGATGTTCTACTGAAAATATCTATTTGAAGTCTGTTCTGGCAGTTTTTGCCAGAGCACCGAGTGCCTCGTTCCTGATCTCCACCCTGAAATCTTTTCAGGGGTGGTGGAAGGTCAGCAGCTGCAGTGGCCAATGATTTAATTCTTCTAGAACCAGATGGTGAGTGACAATTTTTAGTTGGCACTATAAAGCTGGTGTTATTTTAAGGCTGAAGAGAAGAAGGTTCAGAGAGAAGAGGAGACTCACCAAGATGATGTGCTTTATCATTTACTAATTTTTGTTCAGTTCAGTTCAGTTCAGCCGCTCAGTCATGTCCGACTCTTTGTGACCCCATGGACTGAAGCACGCCAGGCCTCCCTGTCCATCACCAACTCCTGGAGCATGTTCAAACTCATGTCCATTGAGTCAGTGATGCCATCCAATCATCTCATCCTCTGTCATCCATTCTCCTCCCGCCTTCAATCTTTCCCAGCATCAGGGTCTTTTCCATTGAGTTAGCTCTTCAAATCAGGTAGCTAAAGTATTGGAGTTTCAGCTGCAGCATCAGTCCTTCCAATGAATATTCAGGATTGATTTCCTTCAGGGTGGACTGGTTTGATCTCCTTGCAGTCCAAGGACTCGCAAGAGTCTTCTCCAACACCACAATTCAAAAGCATCAATTCTTTGGCACTCAGCTTTCTTTATAGACCAATTCTTACATCCATATATGACCACTGGAAAAACCATAGGTTTGACTAGATAGACCTTTATTGGCAAAGTAATATCTTTGCTTTCTAATATGCTATCTAGGTTGGTCATACCTTTTCTTCCAAGCAGCAAGAGTCTTTTAATTTCATGGCTGCAGTCACTATCTTCAGTGATTTTGGAGTCCCCCCCCCAAAAAAAATCTCATTGTTTCTATTGTTTCCCCATCTATTTGCCATGAAGTGATGGGACCAGATGCCATGATCTTACTTTTCTGAATGTTGAGTTTTTAGCTAACGTTTTCAGTCTCCTCTTTCACTTTCATCAAGAGGCTCTTTAGTTCTTCTTCACTTTCTGCCAAAAGGGTGGTGTCATCTGCATGCTGCTGCTGCTGCTAAGTCACATAAGTCATGTCCGACTCTTTGCCACCCTACAGATGGCAGCCCACCAGGCTCCTCTGTCCCTGGGATTCTCCAGGCAAGAATATGAGGTTATTGATATTTCTCCCAGCAGTCTTGATCCCAGCTTGTGCTTCATCCAGCCTGGCATTTCTCATGATGTACTCTGGATATAAGTTAAATAAGCAGGGTAACAATATACAATCTTGACGTACACCTATCCCAATTTGGAACCAGTGTGTTCGATATCCAGTTCTGTTACTTCTTGACCTGCATACAGGCTTCTCAGAAGGCAGGTAAGGTGGTCAGGTATTTCCATCTCTTCAAGAATTTTCCACAGCTGGTTGTGATCCACACAGTCAAAGGCTATTCTGTAGTCAATAAAGCTGAAGTAGATCTTTTTCTGGAACTCTCTTGCTTTATTGATGATCCAGTGGATGTTGACAATTTGATCTCTTGTTCCTCTGCCTTTTCTAAAACCAGCATGAACATCTTGACATTCATGGTTCATGTACTCTTGAAGCCTGGCTTGGAGAATTTTAAGCATTATTTTGCTAGTGTGTGAGATGAGTGCAATTGTGCAGTAGTCTGAACATTCTTTGTCATTGACTTTCTTTGGGATTGGAATGAAAACTGACCTTTTCCAGTCCTGTGGCCACTGCTGAGTTTTCCAAATTTTCTGGCATATTGAGTGCAGCACTTTCACAGCATCATCTTTTAGGATTTGAAACAGCTCAACTGGAATTCCATCACCTCTACTAGCTTTGTTCAGAGTGATGCTTCATAAGGCCCACTTGACTTAGTATTCCAGGATGTCTGGCTCTAGTAGAGTGATCACACCATCGTGGTTATCTGGGTCATAAAAATCTTTTTTGTATAGTTCTTCTGTGCATTCTTGCCACCTCTTCTTAATAATATCTTCTGCTTCTGTTAGGTCCATACCATCTCTGTCCTTTATCGAGCCCATCTTTGCATGAAATGTTCCCTTGGTATCTCTAATTTTCTTGAAGAGATCTCTAGTCTTTCCCATTCGGTTGTTTTCCTCTATTTCTTTGCATGGATCACTAAAGAAGTCTTTCTTATCTCTTCTTGCTATCCTTTGGAACTCTGCATTCAAATGGCTATATCTCTCCTTTTCTCCTTTGCCTATAGCTTCTCTTTTTTTTCTCAGCTATTTGTAAGGCCTCCTCAGACAACCATTTTGCCTTTTTGCATTTCTTTTTCTTGGGGATGGTCTTGATCACTGTCTCCTGTACAATGTCATGAACTTCAATCCATAGTTCTTCAGGCACTCTGTTTAACACACTTAATCCCTTGAATCTATTTGTTACTTCCACTGTATAATTGTAAGGGATTTTATTTAGGTCATACGTGAATGGTCTGACCAAGGCAAACCATTCATTATCACAGTAATCCAAGTCTATGCCCCAACCAGTAATGCTGAAGAAGCTGAAGTTGAATGTTTATGAAGATCTACAAGACCTTTTAGAACTAACACCAAAAAAAGATGTCCTTTTCATTATAGGGGACAGGAATGCAAAAGTAGGAAGTCAAGAAACACCTGGAACAACAGGCAAATTTGGCCTTGGAGTACAGAATGAATCAGGACAAAGGCTGAAAGAGTTTTGCCAAGAGAATGCACTGGTTATAGCAAACACCCTCTTCCAACAACACAAGAGAAGACTCTACACATGGACATCACCAGATGGTCAACACCAAAATCAGATTGATTATATTCTTTGCAGCCAAAGATGGAGAAGCTCTATACAGTCGGCAAAAACAAGACAGGGAGCTGACTGTGGCTCAGATCATAAACTCCTTATTGTCAAATTCAGGCTTAAATTGAGATTGCACCCAAGAATTGCATTTCAGACTCTTTTGTTGACTATGAGTGCTACTGCATTTCTTCTAAGGGATTCTTGCCCACAGTAGGAGAGGTAATGGTCATCTGAGTTAAACTCATCCATTCCAGTCCATTTAGTTCACTGATTCCTAAAATGTCAATGTTCACTCTTGCCATCTCCTGTTTGACCACTTGCAATTTATCTTGACTCATAGACCTAACATTCCAGGTTCCTACGCTATATTGCTCTTTACAGCATCGGACCTTGCTTCTATCACCAGTCACATCCACAACTGGGTGTTGTTTTTTCTTTGGCTCTGTCCCTTCATTCTTTCTGGAGTTATTTTTCCACTGACCTCCGGTAGCATATTGGGCACCTACCAACCTGGGGAGTTCAGCTTTCAGTGTCCTATCTTTTTCCCTTTTCATACCGTTCATGGGGTTATCAAGGCAAGAATACTCAATGAATTTTTGTTAGTGAACTGTTAACCTAAACATAATACAGATTAACTTCATTCACAGGTTAAGCACATTCGGCAGTAGGCACTCTATGATTCATATGGAGCCTCCAATAAGTCTTAGACCTGTGCTGTTTCTGTTCCTGCTCTGCCGAACCATGTACTTGATGTTCATTTTCAAGTTTGCCTCGTTGCCCCACGTGGCTGCTAGAATTCTGGAAATCGCATTTATGGTTCACTGAGGAAGCAGAAGGAGTCATGAGGGAGATAGAACTGGTGCAGTGCAGATTTGTGTCCCCTTCTTAAGGACTTTTCTTGGAACCCATCCACATGGAACACCTCTCTCTTAAGCACCACTGGCCAATCATAGCAACATACAAATGAGAGCAGTGCTGCTGGTGGGGTGTGGGATGGAAGAAAATGTTTCTATTTCTAAATCAAAGTCAAGGATGTATTGGGGGCAGACAACTAATAATCCCCACCATGAACATGGCAGAGTCAGGCTCTTAACCCAGACGTCACAGGTTTCAGCTCCTCCATATATAGCATAAGCCCCAGAGCTGAGAAACCAAACGTTACATCCATTTCTTTTTGTATATACCACAGTATCAGCATAGCATAGAGAGTCATATGTGTTTGTTGAATTGATAGATGAATGAATGCATGAGTCAAAGAAGTGAGTGAAGGATGGATGAGTAGGGTTATACCTGCTGGTCAGTCAGGGGTGCACAGTCCTATATACTAGTGTTTTTATTTTATAAATAATGGAGGTAGAGCTTAGGATGGATTGGTGTTCATGGTGAGAAGTGAAACAAATTAAATTCTCAAATTTAAATTCTGTGTGTTACTGTTTACAATTAGCAGTTAAAGTACATGTGTTAAATAGCCAAGATTTGAAAATGTCCTACATATCCATCAACAGAACAGATAAATCAGATGTGGTATATATATATACAGTATACAATTGTATATACAATAAAATAGTACTCAGCTCTAAAAATGCATGAAATAATGCCATTTTCAGCAACGTGGATGAACCTAGATATTATCACACTAAGTGAAATAAGTCAGATAGAGAAAGACAAATATCATTGTTGTTGTTCAGTCGCTAAGTCATGTCCAACTCCTTATGACCGCATGCAGCATGCTGGGCTCCTCTATCCTCCACTGTCTCCTGGAAATTAATGTCCATGGAGTCAGTGAGGCTATCTATCCATCTCATCCTCTGCTGCCCTCTTCTCATTTTGCCTACAGTCTTTCCTAGTGTCAGGGACTTTTCCAATGAGTTGGTTCCTTGCATTAGGTGGCCAAAGTATTGGAGCTTCAGCTTCCATATCAGCACTTTCAATGAACATCCAGGGTTTACTTCCTTTAGGATTGACTGGTTTGATCTCCCTGTAACCCAAATGACTCTCAAGAGTCTTCTCCAATACCACAATTAAAAAGCATCAATTTTTTGGCACTTCACCTTCTTTATGGTCCAACTCTCACATCCATACACAACTACTGGAAAAACCATAACTCTAATGATACAAACTTTTGTTGGCAAAGTGATGTCTATACACTGTCTAGGCTGGTCATAGCTTTCCTTCCAAGGAGTAAGCGTCTTTTAATTTCATGGCTGCAGTCACCATCTGCAGTGATTTTGGAGCCCAAGAAAATAAAGTCTGTCACTGTTTCCATTGTTTCCTCATCTATTTGCCATGAAGTGATGGGACCAGATGCCATGATGTTAGTTTTCTGAGTGTTGGGTTTTAAGCCAGCTTTTTCACTCTCCTCTTTCACTTTCATCAACAGGCTCTTTATTTCCTCTTCACTTCACTTTCTGCCATTAGAGTGGTGTCGTCTGCATGTCTGAAGTTGATGATATTTCTCCTGACAATCTTGCTTCTAGCTTGTGCTTCATCCAGCCCAGCATTTTGATTGATGCAATCTGTATGGAAGTTAAATATGCAGAACTACAATATCAACCTTGACATATTCCTTTCCCAATCTTGAAACAGTCTGTTGTTCCGGTTCTAGCTGTTTCTTCTTGAGCTGCATACAGGTTTTTTAGGAGACAGGTAAGGTGGTCTGGTATTTCCATCTCCTGAAGAATTTTACAGTTTGTTTTGATCCACACAGTCAAAGGCTTAGCATAGTCAATGAAGCAGAAGCAGATTTTATTTTATTTTTTAATTCCCTTGCTTTCTCCATGCTCCAACAAGCGTTGGCAATTTGACCTCTTGTTCCTCTGTCTCTTCAAAACCCAGTTTGTACGTCTCAAAGCTCTTGGTTCATGTACTGCTGAAGCTTAGCTTCAAGGATATTGAGTATAATCTTTCTAGAAGAGAAATGAAAGCAATTATATGGTATATTGAACATTCTTTGGTATTGCCCTTCTTTGGGACTGGAATGAAAACTGACTTTTTCCAGTCCTGTGGCCATGGTTGAGTTTTCCAAGTTTGCTGACAGACTGAGTGTAGCACTTTGACAGAATCATCTTTTAGGACTTTAAATAGCTCAGCTGGAATTCGATCACCTCCACCAGCTTTGCTCACAGGAATGCTTCCTAAAGCCCACCTGACTTCACACGCCATGATATCTGGCTCTAGGTCAGTGACTACACCATGTGACATCGTGTACATGTGGAATCCAATATATGAAAAAATGAACTTACCTACAAAACACAGACAGACTCACAGATGCAGAGAACAGACTTGTGTTTGCCAAGGGGGAGAGACCATGAGGGAGGGAGAGATTGGGAGTTCGGGATTAACAAATGCAAACTATTATTCACAGAATAGATAAGCCATGAGGTCCCACTGTATAGCACAGAGACCTATGCTCAACATCCGGTGATAAGCTATGATGGAAAAATATCAAAAAGAAATTGTTTCGCTTTGCTGTACAGCAGAAATTAACACAACCTTGCAAATCAACTCTCCTTCAATAAAATAAATTGAAAATGAATAATAAAGCACAGGTGTAAAAATCTTTGAAACACAGAAGGGGCTAAATAACTATCGGCTTCGTTTATTCAAATTCCTTCCTTTTATCAAAAATCCATCTCACTTACAGCATAAGCATATGTCCCCTTTTAATGACTGTATTTTACAAGTTTCTGATTGTCAATGTCTCAAAAAATCTGTATTTTGAAGTAAAAATGAGATGGATAAGTAAAACAATTATCTGAATATTTCAGGAAACTTTTTATCTCAATTGCTGTAAAAACAATTATCAAGATATTTCCCTTGATTTCCATCTCAAACACTGTGTTTGTCAATGAAATTAAATCAACCATTCAGGTCTCGATTATTTTGTATTCTCTTTTTAAGTTAAATACAGACACTGCCACGTGGCTGACCTACTCTGATTATTTTATGCACTTTTCATTGTCTAGTGAGCTCAATTACTCTTAATGAAGATGCCAGATTTGGCCTCTTTGGCAAGTAATAATTAAATGTGTAGTGAATCTGTTAGTTCTTATTTGGGCAAATTGCTTACGCATGACAGCACACCTGAACTTGGCACATGGGGCGAAGGCGACAGACTATTTCAAGCATAGTCGGTTCCAAATTGCTTGCACTTGAAGCAGAGATTCCAGAATAACCCAAACCTTCTTTCTTAGCTAAACCCATCAGAGCAGGAATGCCGTAAGACTGCCCAAAGGCCTTTGATGCAGTAATATTATGCTGTGTCAAATATCACTTAAAATAGATGGGCTGCTGATCAGGCCTTGGAAAGAATTTTACAATGTGGAACCTTGGGTTTTAGTGACATTTGTTGGGTAATCGTGTGCCTTCTTAACTTGTTGGTAAGCTTTGTCCAAAGATTCAGGTTTCTTTAATAGCTATATATATTCCACACAAGTTGTTAGGCCAGTTTTCAAGGTTCAGTGTGTTTCAAAATAATAACCAAAACTAAATGTGGAAAAACAGAGGTAGAAATGAATTACCAAAAGCAGGGAAAGTGTATTTTCATTTCTGATAACAAATGTCACATACTTCATTTTCTATTTGCTAGAAAAAAATTGATTTTGCTGGGAGAGAATATTAAAAGGAAAATGAACACCAGGAAGAGACTGCTCGTAGCCGACTTGGGATAGCTTGACACTGGCAGAAATCAGATGTGTTTCAGGGAATCTGCGAGAGGAGTGAGACTCACCTCCACAGGCTGAGCATCTCAGCCTGAAGTGCTAACAAGAAGGGAAAGCTGGTTAAGGCCCACGTCTCGCCGCCCCATCACAGCTGCACCGCTGCCTTTTATTCTCAGCACCACGGTTGGAGGGTATTTTCCTCCTCTTTCTTGTTGCTTCAGTTAACAGCAGCTGGCAGTAGATGCCTATTTCCGTTACCTGGGCCTGTCAGCCTGGATCAGTCACTGGTGCCAGCACTCAGAAGGCAATCACTTAACCAGACATCGCATCAGCTAGTAGTGCAAGATAAAGGATATTTCCAATTTAGAAGATCAGCTCTCGAGGAAATGGGCTGTTAAAAAAGATAGCACCTTGCTCCTCACACACACACACACACACACACACACACACACCCCTCCCTTTCAGCTGCCTCTATTGCTCTTGGGCCCAAGGTTAAACAGCAGTATTGGAAGAGGGAAAGAAGAGAGTAAATTCATCAGATGAGAGAAGGTTGCATGGAGTACTGATGACTTACTGTTGATCTCTGAAGAAGAAGATTTAGCTTTGGGACCTGGGACCAGCCTTGATCACTCAGGAGCAAGTTTGATTAAAGTATGAAAAGGGGCAGAGAAAGCTTCTGACAGAGACATCAGAAGAGGAATGGAGAGTGTCCCCTCACTAGTCTAAGCAAGGGAGTTGTACACTTTTCTAATTAGTTATTACAATAAATCAGAAGGATGTCTCAAGGTGGTAAAAATTTTACCAGACCCATTCTCACAATTTACATTTTAAGCTAACAGGATTAGAACTTAACAATAGAAAGATCTTACCAGACCCACTCCCATAATTTACATTTGAAGATGACAGGATTAGTCAGAAGGTTTTCAGGAAGGTGAAACTGTCCTCAAGCAGGATACATTCTTGTTATATAATCCTAAACTGAGTTGTTGGGTAATCATCAGTTTTGGGCTTAAAGAAAAAAACATTTTATGTGACTGAGACTAAGGAATATAGAGGTGAAGAAAAGGTGTTTGTCCTTTCCTCTGCCTTGAGAATTCCAGACCCTTTTCTCCTCCTCGGGGATCCCGGATGTCTTATCAACCTGCCTAGGAATTGACTCTCTCAGTATTAAGGGGTGGAGTTGAAGCTGGTAGCCGACAGCATCCCTGGTGACACCTTCAGAAAGCTTGGGTCCTAACGACCGGAGCACTGATGCATGGTTGAGACGCTTTGGCACAGTTGCAGAACCGCAGCCTGCACACACGCCCATTCTTGGCATCCGAGCAAGGTTGGAAAGTGCAGTGTGCACACCCAGGTCTCTTGTCCTAAAAATAGACCCGTCAGAAATTAGCCTTGGAGGCACTGACTGGATGGGTGGACATTTGAAAATAATAATAATTACTTCGTCTCACTTGAAGACAGAAAATGCACCTTAATCATCAATAATTACTATATTGGCTAGAATGAAGAAACTCATAGCTCCTTTAATACGAGAAACGTGAAAACCTCATCATAGCTATGGGTGAAAATCATACTGACATTAAAATTTCCTTGACATCAAAATTGACTAAAATGCACCACTCTATCAGAGCAAGCTTTGCAATATCAATCAAAACACAGTTGACCCCTGGACAGCAGGGATCTGAATTGCACGGGTCTACTTAGAGGATGATTTAAAAAAAATAAATGTACAGTCACCGCCCCCCCAAAAAATCTGTGAGTTCCACATGAGAGGCCTGGGGCCTGGGTGATCCTTCAAGGCAGAGTTGGAGAGGATGCATAATTCACCAGCATGGAGGACCAAGAGGCCTGAGCACAGTGGAGTCCCGTATGCGCAGGTCCTAGAACAGACCGCCCTGAAGGTAGAGCCGGCCAATTGTAGCACTTTCTAATTAAAAATCAATACACATTAATTATGAAGTGTTGAGAAACACAGAAGAGCACAAAGAAAACAAGCGCAGTTTTTGAAGGCAATGGCACCCCACTCCAGTACTCTTGCCTGGGAAATCCCATGGACGGAGGAGCCTGGTAGGCTGCAGTCCCTGAGGCCGCCAAGAGTCGGATATGACTGAGGGACTTCACTTTCACTTTTCACTTTCATGCATTGGAGAAGGAAATGGCAACCCACTCCAGTGTTCTTGCCTGGAGAATCCCAGGGACGGGGGAGCCTGGTGGGCTTCCGTCTATGGGGTCGCACAGAGTCGGACACGACTGAAGCGACATAGCAGCAGCAGCAGCAGAAAACCCATTTAAACATCTTGGGGCATTTTCACTTTATACATATATATATATAATTTTATTTACTTATCTATTTCTTGGCTGTGATGGGTCCTTGTTGCTCTGCAGGCTTTTCTCTATAGTTTCAGGGAGCAGGGGCTATTCCCGGTTGTGGGGTGCAGGCTTCTCTCGTTGCGGAGCAGGGCTCTAGGGAGCCTGGGCTTCAGTAACTGCAGCTCCCATGCTTTGGAGCACTGGCTCAAAAGCTGAGGCACAGGCTGAGTTGCTCTGCGGCGTGTGTGATCTCCAAGGAGCAGAAAGTGGAAGCGAAAGCGAAGTCTCTCAGTCGTGTCTGACTCTTTGCGATCCCAAGGACTGTAGCCGCCCGGCTCCTCTGTCCATGGGATTCTCCAGGCAAGAGCACTGGGAGGGTTGCCATTGCCTTCCCCATCTAGGAGCAGGAATTGAACCCACGTTTCCATTTCCTGCATTGGCAGGTGAACCTTTTTCCACTGAGACACCAGGGAAGCTCTCATGGCATTTCCTTTTGGATCTCTTTCTCTTTCTTTGCCTCTCTCGCATCTCTTCATAATCAAATTCTATGCACGCTAAGTTGTTTCAGTAATGCCCGACTTTTTGTGATCCCACAGACTGTCGCCCGCCAGGCTCCTCTGTCCATGGGATTCTCCAGGCAACAATACTGGAGTGGGTTGCCATGCCCTCCTCGAGGGGATCTTCCCCACCCAGGGATCAAATCTGTCTCTTACATCTCCTGCTTCAGCCGGCAGGTTATTTATCACTAGCACCACCTGGGAAGCCCCATCAGTTGCTATAACTTCCTTGTTTTTCACTCAACATTACGTTATGAAACTTTATATACCCTACTAAGCATTCTTGGAAATCAGGATAGCAGGAGGTGGGGGTCATTCTATCTTGAAGGATAGAAGCCACTCAGTTAATTATCTCTCATCTTTGAAAAATATTAAAGATTAAATTCCCCAAAATTAAATCAACCTTGATGCAAAGATTGGCATCCAAGAAGTTAGTTAGGGAGCACTCTGTGTATTCGAATTAGTGTGGGAAGGACTCAAGGCAGAACTGGGCAGAGGAAGAAGCTGGTCCATGATGCAATCATAGCAAAAACCCCAGATGACCCCACAGAGAACTGGGAAGTTGGGATTGTGCCTGCATAATTATCCCAAGGTTAGCCAAAGGGGCCAGGCCTTTATATCCGATTTCATCAGACACAGGCTGCCCACAAAACTGGTGTGATTGTGGTGAGGCGGCCCTCTTCAGTTTTGGGCAATTAGATAACATCTGTTATAGTCAACCTCAGAAAGCTTATGTTATGTCCAGATGGTTAATGCATGTTGATTAGATGGTTTGCTGTAGACCAAACTCAGTCTATTAGCCAGCAGCACTCTTGGCATCTGGGGAAATAAGGGGCATCTGAATGACTGACCCAACTTCGAAGCCCATCCCTTGCTTTGCTCAAATACATTTCTGTGTTGAAGTTCTGAAAGTCACTCTTTCGGAATTATGTTGGTCTCATCTTCCTGGAGTGAGTTTGTAAAACAATGATTAGGAGAATGAACAGTAGTTTCTGCCACTGAAGCTGGTGTCCCAAAATTTATATTCACTGTTTCCCCCCTCTGCAAACCATCCCAGTCTTCTCCCACCCTCTCCAGTCCTCTCTGCTGGTCTGATTCAGACCCCCCCTTCCTAGCGTACCTAGATCTCTTGTCTCGGGCCTACATTGTTGCTCTTGACCATTTCCTATTAAAACCAGGCAAGGGAATGCCCAGAGTTGCCTAAGGAGATTTTCTGGGTGCTGAACACACGCAGCCCTGGCCCCATGGTGTAAGAGCAGACTTTACTTCCTCTGGTTACTTCCTACTGGTCCCTTTGCACCTAAGGAGTCTGAAATACGAAGTGGCAGCCGTATGCTAAAGTTCCATGACGCTCTCTCTGTGTCCCTTGGTAGAAGAAGAACCATTGGGGAACTAGGATTTGAGCTTGGATTTGTGGGGATGGGAAGGCACAGATTTCTGAGGTGGGTTACTCAAAACGATGGTTAGGGAAGGAGACCCTATTTTCACCCTTTGGTTTATGGACCCTGCATTCGAACTTTAGGGAGCAAAGCATGATATAGTACACAGGAATTTAGAGTTTATTCTGAATACAATATCATCCTGATGAGGTATAGTCTTTAAAATGTTGCCTCAAGCCTACCTTCTGTATGAGGTTAGAGAAGGAGGCATTTTGGGGGGGAAAGTAAAGAAGCAAGATAGCACAGGAGGAAGTGATTGGTTCCAATATCACCACAGCAAAGTCTTAACAAAGACGGCAGAGGAGCCCAGAGGGAAACGCTAAAGCTGAGAGTCTTTCAGTGTTGATTCAAAGAGCAGCAAAGAGGTTGGACCTTCACATCTGCAAATCGACAGCCAGTGGATGTAGCTGCCTCAGAAGAGGTCCTGGGCAAGGACTCTGCAGATGAGGACAGTTCTTGGAGGCAGCCGACATCTGAGGGCTGGAGGCCTGCAGCACTCTAAGCAACTGTCCTTGTCCTACGCAGGTCGTCTGGATGATAGCACAGTGTCCACAGCCTGCAACGACACATGTCCCACCTGAACAGATATTCTGTTAAATGCTCACAAATAGATAGCCTAGTGCTATGAACTTTCTTCATAGCACTTTTCATAGTGGCTTTTCTTCACTAGATTTCCATTTTTCACTTAAAGAAAACCTCTATTACCCCTTTATAAATGAAATCTTGCTTTCAAAAGGCATTCTTATTTTTAGATTCTTTCCTTCAATTAAGTGTTTTTTTTTTAAATTTAAATTTATTTATTTTAATTGGAGGCTAATTACAATATTATATTGGTTTTGTGTTCTATCCATTTCTGTTTGGAAGGGCTATGCATTTTTGATTGGTTCCAACTCTCAAAGAAAACACATTCCTGAGTATGTAAGAAATGAATTCTGTTTCCAAAATACTGCTTCTAGTACCTGTGTATGGTTTGAGACTGTTACCCTGGCCCTTGATTTACCAGTTGCTGACCAAAGCATGTGGTTGGTTATCAGCCCCTACTCACATGAGCCTGTCTGTTGTTTCATCTTGATGTCAGACATCTGTAGACTTGTTGATTCTGTACTTTTAATGTTGGTTCTTACCATATTCAATTCTGACCTTGTATTAGCCAGGGTTCCCCAGAGAAATGGAACAGCAGGATATATGTTTATGTGCCCTAAAAAGTGATGGGAAGACAACATACTTCTTTGAGGGTAATTCTCATCTTTCTGCTCTCTCTGCTTTTTCAGATACTTCAGTGGCTGCCATAGAGCTAAATGGTGTAATCCCCAGATGAGATTCCTCATTTCACGTCAGTCTTTATGTGCTTTTTATCTTAAAAAAAAAAAAAGACATGTACGTAAACTCACTTTTTGGAAATAACCCATGAAACTAAAATGTGTCTAAGTTATATATAAACTGAAATGCAACTGAAATAAGTTTAAAAATGAGTATAAAATAGTATCATCAATAAAAAATATATACATAGAAAGGATATAGATAGACATAAAAATAAAAATTAGGTTGAATAAGAATGGATTTATATATATATAAATTATATCTTCCCTTGTGGCTCAGAGGTTAAAGCGTCTGCCTCCAATGCGGGACACCTGGGTTCTATCCCTGGGTCAGGAAGATCCCCTGGGGAAGGAAATGGTAACCCACTCCAGTATTATTGCCTGGGGAATCCCATAGATGTAGAAGACTGGTAGGCTACAGTTCACGGGGTCGCAAAGAGTCATACACGACTGAGTGACTTCACTTGAATAAGAATGGAGATATATATATGTATATATATATACATTATAAGGAATTGATCAACATGATTATGGAGGCTGAGAATTCCCAAATCTCATCTGTAGTCTGTAAGGTGGAGACCCAGGAAACTTGATGATATAGTTCTAGTCTGGGTCTTAGCCTGAAGGCAGGGAAGATCAATGTCCCAGCTCAAAACAGTTAGTCGGAGAGAAGTTCCCTCTTATCCAGCGTTTTTGATCTAGTCTTCAGCTGACTGGATAGGCCACCCACATTATAGAGAGGGCAATCTGCTTTGCTTAGTCTAATAATTCAAATGTTAGTCTTATCCAAATTGCCCTCACAGATATTTCCAGAAGACATTTAACCAAATGTCTGGGCACTCCATGGATCAGTCAACAGACAGATAACATTACCTATCACAGACCTGTTCTTTCAGGTTTTTCTCTGATTAATGCTGTTATCCTAAATTTTAAATGACCTGAAGAAAAGAACTTTATCATGGTGGATTTATTGCTTTACTCAGACAAAGTAATCTCTCCCCCTATTTTCAGAATATTTTTAGACTCAATCAAAAACTGAAGCATAAACTGTTCGATCAATACAAAAAGCAACTCTTATGTTCATGCTTTCTTCATGATCAAACCAGGGAAACCAAAACCATGAATTGTCCAGTAGAGAAACTCTTTTATCAATTTTTTAAATCTAATTTGATTTTTTAATAGTCTATGGATTATGAAATCACCTTTTGTATGATGGACATATTTATTATTATATATTATATTAATTATAAATGTAATCTCTTTGATTTCTAAATTCCAGAAAGATCACATGTAAGAAATATATGTATATTATAGTTACATATTCTATATAATACATAATATATATTTTTGCAGTCAAGGCCTGAGTATGTGACCATTTGCTCAGTCTCTCACTGGGTTATCAGAAACCACAAGGTGAGTGCATTTCAACCTGAAGGAATGTTGCTCTTCACACAGGTTTTCTCTAAAACCGACCTTAGTGTTTTTATCACTTAGTTCTAATTTCATTCTGAATTAGTAGATCCCAGGATCTACTGAGCTATTTTGATCTGCATATTCAATAATTTTCTTCTAATGTTTTCTGTTTTACTTAGTTCTGACCTTCAGGAATTTAACTTTCCTTGGTCTTCTATAATTTAAATTATAATAACTTTTACATTTTAGTTCATTAATATTTTGTTTTGAAATATTTCCCTTGATCTGCCCAACAAATCACTGATTTTATTTTATTTTATTTTTTTGACTTCTCTTTCTTTCTTTCTTTCTTTTTTTTTTTACTTTACAATATTGTATTGGTTTTGCTATACATCAACATGAATCCACCATGGGTGTACACGTGTTCCCCATCCTGAACCCCCCTCCCACCTCCTTCCCCATACCATCCCTCTGGGTCATCCCAGTGCACCAGCCCCAAGCATCCTGTATCCTGCATCGAACCTGGACTGGAGATTCATTTCTTATATGATATTGTACATTTGTATTTATTTTTTCACCTTCTGTATTGTAACTTGCCTTTTCATACTGTTCATGGGATTATTGAGGCAAGAATACTGAAGTGGTTTAACTTATATACAGAGCACATTACGTGAAATGCAGGCTGTATAAGCTGGAACCAAAATTGCCCGAAGAAATATCAACAACCTCAGACATGTAAATGATACCACCCTAACGGCAGAAAGAGAAGAGGAAATATAGAGCATCCTGTTGAGGGTGAAAGGGGAGAGTGAAAAAGTTGGATTAAAACTCAAAATTCAGAAAACAAAGACCATGGCATCTGGTCCCATCATATCATGGTAAATAGATGGGGGAAAAGTGGAAATAGTGACAGATTTTATTTCCTTGGGCTCCAAAATCATTGTGGATGGTGACTGCAGACTTGAAATTCAAAGATGCTTGTTCCTTGGAAGAAAAGCTGTAATAAATAAATAAAAATAAATAAATAAATAATAAATAAATAAATAAAATAAAATAAAAAAATAAAATAAAATAAAATAAATAAATAATAAATAAATAAATAATAAATTAAAAAAAAAAAAGAGAGTGTATTAAAAAGCAAAGACATCACTTTGCTGGCATAGGTCCCTCTAGAATTAGACCATAAAGAAGGCTGAGCACAAAAGAATTGATGGTCTCGAATTGTGGTGTTGGAGAAGACTCTTGAGAGTCCCTTGGACTCTTAGTCCGAGGAGATCAAACCAGTCAATCCTAAAGGAAATCAACCCTGACTATTCACTGGAAGGACTGATGCTGAAGCTGAAGTTTCAATACCTTGGTCACCTGGTGTGAAGAGCCGGCTCATTAGAAAAGACCCTGATGCTGGGAAAGATTGAGGAAAGCAGGAGAAGGGGATGACAGAGGATGAGATGGTTGGATGGCATCACTGACTTAATGATGTGAGTTTGAGCAAACTTAAGGAGATAGTGAAGGACAGGGAGGCCTGGCATGCTGCAGGCCACGGGGTCACAAAGAGTTGGACACGACCAAGCGACTGAACAACAACAGTTTCAACTTGCAGCTCTGTCATGTTTAGATTTTTTCCACATTTTTTATATCCTGTTATCTTGAAATATCTTCTTTCACTATTTCCATCTTTTTCTTGAGCCATTTTTCTAGAAAGATTATATTTTCAGATTTTTTTTGAGAAATGAATAGATATTTATTCATATCTATGAATATGAATGAGGAGACACCTCATTTCCCTGACTAAGCCTTCTTGAGGGGTACAGTTTTTATTTATATCTTGCATATGTTCCTTTCCCCTCTTTCCCCACATCTTTTTCTTCCACATTTCTGCAACCAAAAAGTCTGCGTGACTTAAAATTCCATGTAATTCACAAAGTAAGATAGAATTTCACTTAATAAACATTTTACCCATTTCTTTCATTTTAATTTTTTTTCATTTCTTGTCCATATTGAAATAAACTTCTTAAAAAATTACTCTGAGAGTCTGAGATACAGAAGGACAAAAATCTCTATCAGCAATAAATATCAATTATCCTCAGTTATTTTAGTTAATGATCAATCTATCTCTTTTGCAGAAACAGCCTTGAAGCTGAAACATGTAATGGACGATTTTCCTTCAAATCATAACTCTAAAATAGTCACATTACTGCAATCACGATTATAGCAAGAGAACTCACTGTGCCAGTGAGGCCATGATTCCCCGCAGTCCGACAGCGCCCGCAAAACGTGAGCTCATATCTCTTTGGAGCATATAATGTACCGTGAGCTTGGTTTGTAGTTGCAGGTGTAAATAGCAATCTGGACTTGCAGTGTGGCATCTGAACGTGCAATTTGCCATTTTATGATTCTGCCTGTGCCCGTGTTCAGGAGCAGTGGTAAACGTGCCGTGAGAGGCAGGCGCTCGGGGCCTGATCATGTCCTGATAATCCAACAGCAGACTCAAAGTCAGAGAATATGGAAAGTCAGCTTGGCAGGTGAGTCTCTATTATCAAGTTTACCTCAGTTGATTATTTACAGATCAAACACGATGCAGCTGTAGAGCAAAGCTATTCATAGGTCAGTTTCAGTAACTTATTTTCCAGGGTGGTGTTACAGGTTGATATGGAGGTTCTTGTGAAAACTAAAAGTAGAGATACCATAGGATCCTTCTGCTTTATTGACTATGCCAAAGGCTTTGACTATGTGGATCACAACAAACTGTGGAAAATTCTTCAAGGGATGGGAATATCAGATCACCTGACCTGCCTCCTAAGAAACCTATATGCAGGTTAAGAAGCAACATTTAGAACTGGACATGGAACAACAGACTGTCTCCAAATTGGGAAAGGAATATGTCAAGGCTGTATATTGTCAACCCGCTTATTTAACTTATATGCAGAGTACATCATGTGAAATGCCAGGCTGGATGAAGCAAAAGCTAGAATCAAGATTGCTGGGAGAAATATCAATAACCTCAGATATGCAGATGACACCAACTTTTATGGCAGAAAGGAAAGAGGAATTGAAGAGCCTCTTGATGAAAGTGAAAGAAGAGGGTGAAAGAGTTGGCTTAAAAGTCAACATTAAAAAAACTAAAATCATGGCATCTGGTCCCATCACTTCATGGAAAATTGATGGGGAAACAATGGAAACAGTGATAGACTTTATTTTGTTGGGCTCCAAAATCACTGCAGATGGTGATTGCAGCCATGAAATTAAAAGACGCTTACTCCTTGGAAGAAAAGCTATGACCAACCTAGACAGCATATTAAAAAGTAGAGACATTACTTTGACAACAAAGGTCCATCTAGTCAAGGCTATGGTTTTTCCAGTGGTCATGTATGGATGTGAGAGTTGGACCATGAAGAAAGCTGAGCACCGAAGAATTGATGCTTTTGAAGTGTGGTGTTGGAGAAGACTCTTGAGAGTCCCTTGGACTGCAAGGAGATCCAACCAGTCCATTCTAAGGGAAATCAGTCCTGAATATTCATTGGAAGGACTGATGCTGAAGCTGAAGCTCCAATACTTTGGACACCTGATGTGAAGAACTGACCCATTTGAAAAGACCCTGATGCTGGGAAAGATTGAAAGTGGGAGGAGAAAGGGACGAAAGAGCATGAGATGGTTGGATGGCATCACCGACTCAATGGACCTGAGTCTGAGTAAACTCCGGGAGCTGGTGATGGACAGGGAGGCCTCGTGTGCTGCAGTCCATGGGGTCACAAAGAGTCAGACACGACTGAGCAGCTGAACTGAGGATCCTGCAATCCCACTCCTGTTCATATATACAGAGAAAACCATAATTTGGAAAGGTGCATGCACCCCTATGCTCATAGCAGCACTAATCACAAAAGCCAAGACACGGAAGAAACCTGAAAGCCCAGTAACAAATACCTATACCTACCTAATTAATTCCATTATATATAATGGAATAGTACTCAGCCATCAAAAAATGAGCAATGCCATTTGCAGCAACATGGATGGATCTAAGATTATCATACTAGATGAAGTAAGTCAGATAAAGAAAGATAGATATGATATCACATGTGTGTAATTCAAAAAATACAGATAAATACCTATATACAAAAAGAAATAAACCCACTCACATAGAAAACAAGCATGGTTACTAAAGGAGAAAGTGGGGGAGGGATAAATCAGGAATTTGGAATAAACACAGACTGCACATAAAACAGAAAACCAGCAAGGGTCTACTGTACAGCGCAGGGAACTGTACTCAGCGTTTTGGAAACACCTCCTTGTAACTGGACGTTTGCTCTACGCCTGAGACTAGCAGCACTATAAATCCCCTATGTTTAAGTTTAAAATATATCGGTCAATACAAAAGTTAATCTGTTGGATTTAAACTGGTTCTTTTTGACAGAAAGCAGTTGGAGTTTAATCCACATTTGTCAGAACAAAAAAAAAATGTAGATTTTTTCACACACACAAAAAGAGCGAGAAGTAAAATAGCGTACATCCATCTAAACACATGTCAAGGAGCAAAGAAAAATGGGAAATAACTGTTTTATGTGGCAATAGAGGTCTCTATAAGATTTACATTGTAAATAAAGTAAATTATATATATGCACATATATACAGAAACTGATAGAGAAAAACGGAGTGTAGAGAAGAAGTGGAAAGTGAATCTTTTCATAGATACAACATTCTAACAAGGCAAAGTTAATACCTTTGATGCATGAGTTTGACAAATAAACACTATACAAGTTTTTAAAATCAAGTTTTTACTTTAGAATAGTTTTAGATCTATAGAAAAGTTACAAAGAAAGTACACAATTGTCATATGCCCTGCATCCAATTTCTTCTATTATTAACATCTTGTAAAAGGATGGTCTATTTGTCACAATTAATGAACCATGTTGATATAATAATATTCACTAAAGTGTATACTTTGTGTTCTCTTAGTTTTCACATGATGTAATTTCCTGTTCCAGCCTCCCATCCACAGTGTATTTATTGTCTGTATATATATATTTATTGTCTGACATATATATATATATGTCTCCTAAGGCTCCTCTTGGCTCTGACAGCTTCTCAGACTTATTTCGCTTTTGATAACCTTGAAAGTTCTGAAGAGTGCTGGTCAAGTGTTTTTTCAAATATTCCTCAGTTGGAATTTGTCTGGTATTTTCTCATGTTTAAACTGCACTGATGGGTTTTTGGAAGAAAGATCACAGAGGTTGTCCATTCTAAGCACCTCGTGCCCAGGGCACCACAGTTTAATGACTGGTCACTACTGATACTGACCGTGGTCCCCGGATGGACGTAGTGCTCGTCGGTTCCACCCTGTGCCAAATTTGTAGTCAGAATGCTATGACGATGAGCACTTTTTCTAGAAATAACTTCTATAGCTTTTATTCATTTCTCAAAGAGGCCTGGGAGGCAATAATACTTAAGAATCATTATATAAACCTAATTCTTAGCTTTGCAATCTTAATTTATGAATCAGAATCTTAGAAATGCATCAGGGACAAAATATATCTCAGGATCCTAACATTCTTGTGACTAAACACATTTATCAAAATATTTTCAAGCTATCAGAAGTGGGCTTTAAACATAACCTTTAAAAATCACTGAATTATTACATACAAAGGTATTTTTAAAGTAACTCTTACTATTTGGGGCCGTGCTGGGTCTTTGTTGCTGGGGGCTTTCTCTGGCTGCTGTGAGTGGAGGCCGCTCTTCCGATGCGGTGCGTGGACTTCTCACTGCAGAGGCTTCTCTTATTAGGAGCAGGGGCTCTGGGTGCATGGGCTCCAGTAGCTGGGGCTCCGGGCTCTTTACAGTTGCAACACCTGTGCCTGAAGGGCTTATTTGCCCCACAGCATGTGAGATCTTTCTGGACCAGGGACTGAACCAGTGTCTCCTGCACTGGCAGGTGGATTATTTACCACTGAGCCAGCAGGGAAGCCCCATGAACAGTATTTTTGCAAACTTTCTATATCACCAACAAAAGAGAAAGAAGTTTTTGCTCTATTTCTCTTTTGATGTATTTCTAATTAATTACAAGTTAGTTCCTATACAAGGCAGTTACCAAATACATATTTCAAACGCATCGATATGCAGCCATGCATGTTTTCATTTCCTCAAATTCAGTTTGTATTTAGATGTGTTTCCTCCTATCACTTTGCTACTGGCTCTGATGTAAGGACACTTTTCAAATTTCAGATTTCAATTAGCTACTCCTCAGCAAAGCTAAGACTCTGAGACACTTCATGGTACACCATTCTCACAGAGAAAGGGTATCTTAGTTTGGAATGAGGACGCAAATATTTTGATTCTGTTCCATTGCTTGTAAATGAACAGCCTTGAGCAAATCATTTCATATTGTAAAAACTTATTTTTCTTTGTTTGCAAAATGGGGGTGGGTTTCCTTTCCATTTTTTTGAATTATTGTGGATACAACAAATATACAAGCATACTTATACATATGTGGGATATATATATGCTTGTATATTTGTATATTATGAAAAGTGAAAGTTGCTCAGTCGTGTCTGACTCGTTGCAACCCCATGGACTACACAGTCCATGGAATTCTCCAGTCCAGAATACTGGGGTGGGTAGCCTTTCCCGTCTCCAGGGGATCTTCCCAACTCAGGGATCAAACCCAGGTCTCCCTCATTGCAGGCAGATTCTTTACCAGCTGAGCTACATATCTATGTAAATGTCATCTTCCAGATAAAAAAGTGCTAGATATTATAATAAACTCTCTTCTATTGATTTAGATTGCTGTTTACATAAATAAACACTTTTTAAAAAAGGAAAAATACAAGTCAACACTTAAACTTTATCAAAGTTTCTTCTTTTTTCCCCAACTTTATTGCTATATAACAGCTATAACAGATATGTGACGTTGTGTAAGTTTAAGATACACAGTGTGAAGACAGTTACAGGTATATATGGTAAAACATTTTCCACAACAAAAGTCAACACATCCTTTGCTTCATATAGTCAATTATTTTTTAATTGTTGCTGCTATGATTGGAACAGTTAAGATCTATCCTCCTAGTAACTTTCAAATATACAATACAAATATTGTTAACTATAGTGACCCTATTGTGTTAAACATCTTGACTATATCCCTCTATTAACTAGAAGTTTATACCCTTAAAACTTCATGGTTTGAGTTTTCTCACCTCAATCAAATTTCTTTGAGAGATGGATTATAAGCTAAAGGATACCTTGCTAAAGGATAAATTTGGAATTTATCTAATTTTAGCAATGACACAAGCCATTCAAATGTTTCTAGTGATTCCCAGTTGAGCTTTTGTTTCTAACAATAAAAGTGTGACTTCAATGGTGTTTGAAGAAATTAACACCATGACATCAAAAGACAAGCTTTCGTTCCTGTTTCGTGGTCACAGGGCTTTCCTAAAACCCAGACCAATTTGAGTTCAAATGGCTGCATTAAGTTAGTTGGAAATGATAGGGGCCTCATTTCTGAGAATTAGGGTTCTGAATTTTGGTTGCCCTTTGAAAATTTTTGGGAGCTTTTAGACGTCTTGATGACCAGGTCAAAAGCCAGAAAATTTAACAGATCTCTGCCAGTGGTACACAGGCATCAGGGTATTTTAGAACTCCAAGGTCATCCCCGGGTGAAGCGAAGTTTCAGAACCATTGTGCGTAACCAGAGTCATCTGGTCATCACCTTACCAACCGGAAACACTGCTGCAAGGTCCTTCCTGACCATGTCCTGCTCCTTGTTTTCACACCCAGCAGCCTAACCAACCAGCATAAAACAGTTAGCTTAAACTAGTCGTACCCAAGGAACAGCTGTCTTATGAAACATATCTGACTCTCCTTGTTCTTAATTTAATGTTCACTTGTGATATTATAATGTATTCTGGGGTGAATTTATTTATTTCTTTTTAAGCTCATTTTGGCAGAACAGCTTTGAACAAAGAGCTTATGTTGCATGTTTGAGTAACTATATTTGGTATTGAGTACTGAAATTTCTTTAACTTTCTTTACCTTGTTTTACCATCCACTCTATAGGACGATATATGTGTTGTTAATCAGTGATATCTCTTTCTTGCAAAAAGTGCTGTGAACAGCAAGAGTTGCATTAAGACAGATAGTAGTGGTGCTGACAACTCCTTAGCAATCCTCTTACCGTCACGTGATCGTCATCTTCAGGCGTTGAGGAATGACAGACGCCGAGAGGCATCTCTTCCTCCTTTCAGCTGGTCTAGCTCTTGGAAGCCCTTGTAGATAAGCACAAAGCAGGCACTCGCTGGCACAGTGAAGCATGCATGGGTGTTGGCAATGGAGCTGTGCATCTCACCGTCATCTCATCACGGGGTCAGATGCAGAGACTGACAAGAGGAGCATCTTATACTAGGTTCACTTACCCCACACTGAGAGCAAAGGTGTGCTTCAATCCATTAGAAGGGAGAGATGAAAAACCACACCATTTTCTTTTCTTTGTATATCCAGAATGATATAATGGCTACAACAGAATCAATTGCTTTGAAAGTAACTGGGTGATGCTTTGAAAGTAATGGGGTGATACTTTCAGCTCTGGCTTCTTGCCAAGTCCATCCAGCACACACTGTAACTGAATTCAGTGACTTGCACATTTTGTATCTGCAGATTCAGGGTTTTGGGATTCTTGCCCTTTCAGTCCCAACGCACGCACACAAGCACACTCCAGGGACGCGAGGGCTGGATTTCAGCAGTTTCCAGGGGGAAGTTCCTTTCAGAGCTTATGAGTGTTAGTTCTGATATCACACAGCCTTTGTGCCTTGGCTGAAAAATTCTAATTTCACAAACAGCATCCTTTTAGGCTGGATGAGAGCTGTTTTTTGGGGAAATGGCTTTCCTATGGTGCCGGTGGGTCACTCATCATGACTGAGACTTAATTGCCACTTCACAAAAAATGCCATCAAGAGAAAGAAAAAAAAAAAAAAAACACCCTACTAGCTTAATTTAATCAGGGATGGGTCTGAAGAATGCAAATAAGAATGATAGCATCTAATTATTTTTCCATTTTTATCTCCATTAAAGCGCATTAATGCTAAACATTTTCAGTGATGAACTCTGATTTTCAAATTGGGATCTGGAATATGCCTGGGCTTTTTCTTCCACAGGAACATATCTTTACGGGAGTCGTCATATGTGGGAAGACAGGGGTTCATGCGTTTATCTAATTAAACATATCTAGATCTAATTCTATCAATATTTGAAAAACAAATATAATATGACAAGGTAAAATCTTTACAGTCACTTATCCACTTAGAGAAAAATTCTTCCATGTGGTAAACTTTTCAGAGATGCAAGACATTTATTTGAAGTTAAATCTGGTCTCTGTACTCTGATGCTGAATTGAATCTCTGAGAGAGTTTTGGGTGAAGTAGAAAATAATAGCTTTATTGCTTTGCCAGGCAAAGGAGGCCACAGAGGGCTAATTCCCTCGAAACTGCAAGTCTGTTCTGGAGGGGGTAGTGAAGGGTTTTGCAGTAAGGGTTCAAGGAGGGCGTGGTCAGCTCATGGACAGCCTCCTGATTGGCTGGTGGTGAGGGAGGCGGGGTCTGCAGCCTCAACCTGCTGGTTCTAACTAGTCGGGAACCTACATGCTCTTGGGGAACAGAGAGTCAACTCCTCCCATCGGGTCCGGGCCTCAGCATCTGCCAACCAGCTCAAAGACACTGTCATGTGTGTCCCTGCCCGAAGGCTGCATTGTTGTTTCTTGACTGGTCTCCACTTTCGCTCCCTTCCCTGACTAGCACATGTTTGGACCTTTGGAATTCGTGGAAGGTCATGGAAACTAAATGAAGTCCATTTCCTGTAATCAAGAAATGAGAGACACAGAAAGGCCTTTGTGCCCAGGAGACACACAGGGCCCTGCTTGGTTTCACCATTACAGAGGTGACAGAGAAGGATATGGGAAGACGTGTCACTCCCAGCCACTTTGGATTGGCCAGATTTGGAAGGCGAAATTTTGCAGGAGAAAGAGAGGAAATGTTGATTGCCTCAGAGCCTATTTCAAAGTAACTTGAAAACTTACTTAGGTCCATTCAGTGGAAATTCATAAACAATTACTATATACTATTTTGACTTATTTTAAATTCCTCAATGCTTAATTTTTTTTTCACATTTGTGTATACTTTAAAAGTTCCTAAGAGATAAGCTTTCAAACAATCAGCATTTCTTTCCCTTTATTCTGGTTCTAAGACTACCTTATGAAAAATAAACCAATAAAAAAATAAAAATAAATAAAAGGTGAGAGAAGCAGGGGGAAAGTGGCTTTCAGGAAGTATCAGATAAAAACAGATTTTTATCACTCTGAGTCCAGGGGACAGAAATAGAGGACCTTTCAAAAGTTACTTAAAAGGTTAGGAGAAAACCTTAATACTGGCAAACCACTCAACAAACTTAGCTGAGTCAGGATATCTCTCCTTCCATGGATTTGGGAAAGACCTCAGAAAATTTCTTCCTCTATAGTCTTCAAACTTTTCATCACCTGGAATTTATATTTTTGAAAGAATTGATTGACCAATTGCATTCAACATGAGTAATAATAATTCATTGTGATGGTTAATTTTATGTGCCAAATTGGCTAGCCCACAACAACCAGATATTTGGTCAAACACTAGTCTAGAGAAGCCCAACTAATGCTTTCTTATTATTTTTGTTTGGCAAATGACATAAGGAATTATTATTCATCAAAGTCACATGTGTTAGGAAGTGGAAAGAATGTATTTCAACAACTGCCATATTAATTTGAAAAGGTAAAAATAAGCAAGTAAGTCATGTAGAGTGGAAAATGAGAACTCATGGACAGAATAAGGTTCCAAAAAGTAAAGCTCAATGGTTTTAAATAGGACCTATCTTGCTCCAGGAGAGAATCAGAGAGGAGGAGGGAAGGGAGAAGAGGTGGTAGAAACTTAGCTAACATGTTGTCATCGTTCATAGACTGTTTGGTATGGAGGGTTGATGGACTGCGTGTCACACCACGGTTAATGTCGGGCAGGTAGCGGAGGTACGGGACTGCCTGCTTGTGTGGGGCACCAGGCAGGTAGGGCCTGTTTCTTGCAGCTCTCAGTAAGTCAGAGGGATTTAAGCTGATCTTTGCCTTCTGACCAGTGTAGAATTATCACTCTTACTTTTTTAGAGTAGGAAATGGCAACCCACTCCAGTGTTCTTGCCTGGGAAGTCCCAAGGACAGAGGAGTCTGGCGAGCTAGAGTCTGTTGACTAAAAAACATGTGCAACTGGAGAATTGTGAGGTAAGTTTTATTTGGAGAAAAATGAGGGCTGCAGCCTTGGAGGCAGCGTCTCACAGAGCTCTGAGAGACTGCTCCAAAGCTGCAGCAGGGAAGGTCCATGTATAAGGTTTTGCTGGAGGGGGAGTTCAATACCATGAAGCACTCAATTTACTAAAGGTTTTCTGCCAGTCACAAAGATCTGATGTCACCATGAAGGGATTTAGTGCTTCTCTAGGTATGAGGAGATGTAAGGACTGAGATCATAAAATCTGTTCCTAAAAGCATCCAACCATCTAAAGACCTGTCCCATCAGATTCCATGGAGCATAGAACACCTCACTCCACCCTGCACGCCTCAGGGGGGTTGAGGGTCAACAGCACGAGATTCCATCTCCGTAGACACAGATGGCAAATGCCCTTGTTACTCAGTTGTTGGCAATGCTCTTGGCAAGTGCCAATTTGTAGTTGACAAGTCTGTAGGGTCACAAAGAGTCATACATGACTGAGAACATACACTTACTTGCCTTTTTAGAATAGATTTAAATCCAGCTAAAGCAAAAAGGATTATCAGCTAGATGAGCATTTTTATTTTAAATATTGAGGCAAAGTGAAACTCTGCGGGGCCACCAGGGTCCTGTAGCCCCCATTTCTTCTAGGCAAGACCCCAGCCTCCATGACTTGCCCTGAGTTCCAAAGGGCAGATTTGAACAGTTGCTAACCAAGTGATTTTTGGAGCTCCAAAATTACTGCAAATGGTGACTGCAGCCATGAAATTAAGATGCTTGCTCCCTGGAAAAAAAGCTAAGACCAACCTAGACAGCATATTAAAAAGCAGAGACATTCTTTTGCCAACAAAGGTCCATCTAGTCAAAGCTATGGTTTTTCCAGTAGTCATGTATGGATGTGAGAGTTGGACTATAAAGAAAGCTAGGCACCAAAGAATTGATGCTTTTGAACTGTGGTGTTGGAGAAGACTCTTGAGAGTCCCTTGGACTGCAAGGAGATCCAACCAGTCCATCCTAAAGGAGACCAGTCCTGGTGTTCATTGGAAGGACTGATGCTAAAGCTGAAACTCCAATACTTTGGCCACCTGATGCAGAGAGCTGACTCATTTAAAAACAAAACAAAACAAAAAAACCCTGATGCTGAGAAAGACTGAAAGCAGGAGGAGAAGGGGACAATAGAGGATGAGATGGTTGGATGGCATCACCGACGGGATGCACATGAGTTTGAGTAAACTCTGGGAGTTGGTGATGGACAGGGAGGCCTCGTGTGCTGCAGTCCATGGGGTCACAAAGAGTCGGGCAGGACTGAGTGAATTTGAACTCAGTTGAATCAAGGGCTGAGAACTGAACTGAATCAAGGGTGGAGAAGCCAAGATACTACCCAAGGCAAGATTAAAGGGACCAGACAAGGTCATCAGGATGCAGAGGTAGGCTACCTGAGGCCTAATCTTCTCAGCAAACTTAGCCTTGGACCACTGTTATAAAATCTCTCATCACATCTTTCCAGGTTGAGATGCATAGATTTTCAAGAAGCCCAGGGTGTCCTCCTTTGCCTGGAAAAATAATAAAGTTGTCTGTTTCTACTCTACCCAAAATTGTCTCCAGGATTTAATTTGGCACTGGTGTACAGAGAAGGTGAGCTTTCGGCAACAATATAAAGATCACTTCCATTGGCTTTTGAAACAGGGCATGGCTCTAGAAATTCAGCAAGAACAGATTGGGGACAATTTGTCCTCTCCTGCATCTCTTGTTTTACTGATGAGGAAACAGAGGCCCTGCAGAAGGTTTCTAGACTGAATCTTCCTAGACATCTTTCTAGACTGAATCATAAAGTCGCTGAACAGATTGATCATCAGCTTTCAATCTGATTTTAGGTTTTAGGATTTTTTTTTTTTTGAACTCCGGGAGTTTGTGATGGACAGGGAGGCCCGGCGTGCTGCGATTCATGGGGTCGCAAAGAGTCGGACACAACTGAGCGACTGAACTGAACTGAAAACTCTTTCCTGGGGGATGTTTCAGTTTCTGAGAAGTGGATGAGGGTTTACAAGCTCCAGAATTCACTTGCCCCCAACGTCTCCATTCACTTAACTGTTTGGGAAATGTTTAAAATGGAAGATATATTTTGCTGGAGTTTTTGTTTTGTTTTGGTGGGGGGTGGTTCTTTGGCCATTCCACATGGCTTGCCACTGATCTTAGTTCCCTGACCAGGGATTGAACCCGTTCCCCCTGCGGTTGAATCACGGAGTTCTAACCACCGGGCCTCCAGAGAAGTCCTTGTATTCTGGTTTAAAGGAAGCCCCTGACAGTGCATGAGTGAAATCTGTGGCTAAGTCTGCGGCTAACACAGCATCCCCACTACTGCCGCTGGCTCATCAGCTAGGGTGGTAGCTTATCTCCATCTTTCTGGCTTTCTGGACCCCATGGGAATCACTAACCACGAAACAGCTCCTTGGTAGGGGACTAAGAGGTGGCTTGTAGATTAAACCTTGTGGCTGAAAGGAGCTGGCAACCCGTGTGTGCCATGTGTCTCTGAGATCAAAAGTGAAAAACTTAATTAAAATTCATTCTCATCTCCTCTTGAAAAACAACACTAGGGCAACGCACACCTTTGGGAATCGGAGGCCAGCATGTGACGAAGACAATGGTTCAATCATTCAAGGAAGGAGGACCAGGACATTGGCTTGGGTTCAGGGGCTGAGACAATTTTACCCTTCTTTTTAGGTCTCCCAGAAAAAAGATCTTTTAGGACCATTCAAAAATGGAACGCCTTGAAGAGTCACCTTTTATTTTAAGGACCTGCAAGGAATGTTTGAGTCATTCTAATTTCACAGAGATTTTCCTGAAAGGGGAGGAAAGTATCTCTTAGCTGTGCGTGTCCTTGGCCTTAAATGTACTGAGTGGATGGGGGAATTTGACAGCCTTTGTTCTAAAGTTAGCCCTCATTCTCTATTTCAGACTCCACAGGGGGAGGACTGAACTTGTAATTAATACTCAGGAAATTAGCAATCAGCAATGGCAGAGAGACAAGGCAGGCGTGTGGACGCATCCCAGAGGCCCCAACAGGCAAAGACGAGGGGGCTCACAGTGGCAGAGACCCCAGCCACAGCACGTCCTCATTTCAGCTGGCTCTGATGCTTTCAAACGCACTTTATGCAGTGGCTCAGAAGTGAAAAAGCAGCTCTTATTTTTGCCACTGTGCCTCTGGCTATTTACCTTGGAATCTTTTTTTTTTAAGGGGATGGCTGTTTCTGCTGCATTTAGATGTACTTGGATAAAACAAAGGTAGGCTCTTCACCAGAATTCAAGAATGTTTTTCCTTCTCCTCTTGCATAAAAATAATAGTAATATCTGAGAAACAGGTTTTGATCCAGCAGGCTTTGAGAGGGCAAGCTGTTTTTATTTCCATACTAAGAGAAAATTAAAACATGCAAATTGAACATTTCTTAAAAGGACAAGCTGTTTTTTGAAAGGGTCAGGAACAAGAGTCAGCAGGAACCCCGGGGACTGATTTTGGAGAACTTACATCTGTTGGGGAGAACAATAAACTCTTGATTGACTCCATTATCTGCAGAAGTGACAGAGCATGTTCATAGAATTATAGATTCTAAAGGAGTTTTTTCTGCATAATCACAGTTAAACAGGCTTCTATTAGTCTAAGCATGTGTGTGTGTGTGTGTGTGTGTGTGCGCGCGCGCGCGCGCGCATGTCTGTGCATACTTAGGGCAAATAAGTCACTGTGTCATTTGCTCAGTTTTAGCCACTTCTTGGAGACCCTGGAATTTGATTTCTCTTACCCAGTCCTACCTTTTATTCAATAAGCATTCAGCAAACATTCTTGCCTTCAAGTACAGTGTGAAACACTGAAACCACCTTTGAACCAAAGCAATGGTTGACTTCCATGGACCTTTTATTTCTCTATCATTTTGTAATTTTTTTCAAAAAATTTTTATTTTATATTAGAACTTAGCTGATTAACAGTTTGTGTTAGTTTCATGTGTACAGCAAAACGATTCAGTTATAAATATATATGCATCTATTATTTTTCAAGTTATTTTCCCATTCAGGTCATTAGAGTACTGAGCCACATTCCCTGTGCTGAATAGTAGTCCTTGTTGGTCACAAAATTTAAGTACAGCAGTGTGGACATGTCCATGCCAGACTCCCAGTCTACCCCTCTCCACTCCTCCTCTCTGGCAACTATAAGTTAGTTTTCTGTTTCTGTTTTGTAACCTTTTTTTTTTTTTATTTTGGAGTGGCCATGGTTTTTGTGTTATTTTCTAGGTCAAGTGTTCTGAGTCCTGAATGGAATTTTATCTGCCCCTGGGTTCTTTGATCAATCAGACTGTTTCTGGTTTATGACTCCTTCCTGCTTTCCTGTTTTAGTGCTTTGTTGCTGTTGTTTTGGCATTTTTTGTGATTGTCCTGCACAGCTTATGAGATCTTACTTCCCCTACCAACGGTCAAACTTTTGCCTGCACTGGAATGGCAGTCTCTTTTTTTAAAAAATTAATTAATTTATCTTAATTGGAGGGTAATTTCTTACAATATTGTGGCAGCTTTTGCCATACATTGACATGAATCAGCCACCGGTGTACATGTGTCCCCCATCCTGAACCCCCCGCCCACCTCCCTCCCATCCCATCCCTCAGGGTCATCCCAGTGCACCGGACCCGAGCACCCTGTCTCATGCATTGAACTTGCACTGGTCATCTGTTTCACAGATGGTAATATACATGTTACAATGCCATTCTCTCAAACCATCCCACCCTCACCTTCTCCCACAGAGTCCAAAAGTCTGTTCTTTATATCTATGTGTCTTTTGCTGTCTTGCATACAGGGTTATCGTTACCATCTTTCTGAATTCCATATATGTGTGTTAGTATACTGTATTGGTGTTTTTCTTTCTGGCTTACTTCACTCTGTATAATAGGCTCCAGTTTCATCCACCTCATTAGAACTGATTCAAATGTATTCTTTGTAATGGCTGAGTAATACTCCATTGTGTATATGTACCACGGCTTTCTTATCCATTCATCTGCTGATGGGCATCTGGGTTGCTTCCATGTCCTGGCTATTATAAACAGTGCTGCGATGAACATTGGGGTACATGTGTCTCTTTCAATTCTGGTTTCCTCAGTGTGTATGCCCAGCAGTGGGATTGCTGAGTCGTATGGCAGTTCTATTTCCAGTTTTTAAAGGAATCTCCACACTGTTCTCCATAGTGGCTGTACTAGTTTGCATTCCCACCAAAAGTGTAAGAGGATTCCCTTCTCCACACCCTCTCCAGCATTTATTGCTTGTAGAGTTTTGGATCGCAGCCATTCTGACTGGTGTGAAATGGTACCGCATAGTGGTTTTGATTTGCATTTCTCTGATAATGAGTGATGTTGAGCATCTTTTCATGTGTTTGTTAGCCATCTGTATGTCTTCTTTGGAGAAATGTCTGTTTAGTTCTTTGGCCCATTTTTTGATTGGGTCATTTATTTTTCTGGAATTGAGTTTCAGGAGCTGCTTGTATATTTTTGAGATTAATTCTTTGTCAGTTGCTTCGTTTGCGGTCTTCACCACTGGACGGCCAGGGAAGCCCCTGTTTTCCTATCTTATCTTACTTTATATTGATATCTGGTCTGACACCAGCATTTCTACTGTCTCCTTGCCCCTGTAGGCATTTGAGTTTTCAATGCTCTTCCCTGGGCATAATCTTTTTTTATCTTTATGACAAAAATCACAAAGGACCTTGTTTTTAACACGGATATAGACATACCTCATCTACTTCATTGCATTGTGCTTTGAAGATACTGTGTTTTTGTATAAACTGAAGATGTATGGCAGCCCTGCATTGTTAGGTGATGGCTAGCACTTTTAGCAATAAAGTACTTTTAAATTAAGGTGTGTACATTGTCTTTTTAGACATAACGCTGATGCATAGTTGATAGACTACAGCATTGTATACATAACTTTATATGCACTGGGAAGCCAAAAATGTTTGTGTGATCACTTTTTTGAGATATTCCATTCATTGCAGTGTTTGTGATGTTTGCTTATTGCTCTGAACCAGACCCGTGACATCGCTGAGGTGCGCCTGTGATTCAACAGTGACACACTCCTCAGGAGAGGCTGAAGGTGGTGTATTTAACTCTATTCTTGGGAAAGTCATTCAACTTCTCTAGTTCTTATTTTCTTGTTCTCTCAAGTGAGAATGTTTGGCTGGATAAACGATGCTCAAATTTTAGGCTGCAAAAACCTCACCCAAATTATTTGTTAAAAATGTACATTCCTGGGCCTGAAAATTAAAGTTTTAAGTTATATATTTCTCAGCACGAACATGTGACATTATTTGAGCATGGCCTCCAGGTAATTTTTGTTGAGATGGTATCAGGATCATACTTTGAGAGATAATGCCCGAGATTATTTGTTTTTAAAGGTGACTCCCTCATCATGTTCCATCTGACCTGTTCCCTTTATAATGTGCTCTTGATGTACCTCCCACTGAGAGAGAATTTGTAACCTCCCGTGGAAGCCAGGCAACCTGTGACTATACTGTGTAACTTTTGGTTTATAGATTATAAAATGATGTAGCTTCTTCCTGGTACTATTGGGAGAGTTACTTTTGGGATTTAACTGCTACACAAATGAAGAAAGTACAATAATCTATGCCAAAAGCCACATGAAGTCCTGTGCAGGTATTTCAGCCAAATAATCCCTGCAAAGTTTTTGACTGACAGCTGGAACGAATTTGCCAGCCAGGTAGGTGAATCTTCTTAGAAGTGGATCCTCAGAACCACCCATTTGATGCCCTGATGAACCCTACCCAAAGAGCAGACTTGTGAGTTGAGTAAGAAATTGTGCTATTGTAGATCACTAGGGTAGTTTGTTACACAGTAACAGATAATTCAGATCCTTTCTAAAATTTGTAGTTGGGGTCAGCCAAGTGTAAAGATCAGATCCCACCTTAACACCAGATGGACCTGGGCTTACACAGGGTCTCCAGAATTAGTTTACGGGGTTACTGGAGTCGCGTCCTTGGCACTTTCTGACGCTCAGAAACTTTCCTTATAAAATGGCAATAGTATATTATCAGCTATTCCTTGGGGGAAGTTTTGAGAATTGTGTAGGCTTCAGAGCCAGGCAGGCAAAGGGTGTGTCCTGGGCTTCACCTGCAGAACTGGAGGCAGCTGTCTGTCCAGAGACTCGCTCGTAGAGGGCAGCTGAAGGAGAGCCAGAGGTGGGGAAAGACAGCGCTGGCAGAGGGAAGACGGCTTCCTCTGGCTCAGCGAGCAGCGGTGGAGCGGGAAACGGGCCAGGGTGCTTCTTTCCCTGGAGAGGAGCTCATCAGACCCCTGCCTCTCAGCGACCCAAGGGGGCAGGGGTCTGTGTGTGTGTGTGTGTGTGTGTGTGAACGCACGTGCTTCGCTTCTTTAAAAAAAAATCTTTTTTGAAGTACAGTCAGTTTACAATGCTGTGTTTGCTTCTGCTGTACAAAAGTGAATCAGTTATACACATACATAGCTTTGCCAACAAAAGTCAAGGCTACTGTTTTTCCAGTAGTCATGTACAGATGTGAGAGTTGGACCATAAAGAAAGCTGAGTGCCAAAGAGTTGATGCTTTCGAACTGTGGTGTTGGAGAAGACTCTTGAGAGTCCCTTGGACTGCAAGGAGATCCAACCAGTCAATTCTAAAAAAAAAAAAAAAAAAAAAAAGATCAACCCTGAATATCATCAGAAGGACTGATGCTGAAGCTGAAGCTCCAATACTTTGGCCACCTGATGCAAAGAGCTGACTCATTAGAAAAGACCCTGATGTTGGGAAAGATGGAAGGCGGGAGGAGAAGGGGATGACAGGATGAGATGGTTGGATGGCATCACAGACTCAATGGACAAGGAAGCCTGGCGTGCTGCAGTCCATGGGGTCTCAAGGCATCAGATACGACTTAGCGACTGACAAACAATACATACATCCACTCGTTTTTAGATTTTTCTCCTATGTAGACCGTTACAGAGCATTGAGTAGAGCCCCCTGTCCTCTGTAGGAGGTCCCTATCAGTTACCCATCTTCTGTACATGAGTGTGTACATGTCAATCCAGCAGGTACTTGAAGATTAACAGATGACTCCTTCACACACGACCTCAGTGCTTTGCAAACTGCTGCTTCTGGGCTGGGACCTGGGGTGAGTGAGTCTGTGTGCAAACCTTTCAACAGCTGTTTCTCAGTTTGCAGCCCTCTGGGTTTGTGGAAGCAAGCCCCACTGGTTCTCAAGACAGATGCTTGGAGGGCTTGCCTCTCAGAAGCAGGTGTTAAGAGCTGGGAGCTTGGTGTGGGGTACGAACCCTTCAGTCCTCGGGGAGAACCTCTGGGTTTGAGGTCCTTCCTGCCGGTGGGTGGCTGGGCCGGTGGTGAGGTTTATGGCAAGACAGCCCCAGTCCATCCTGCTGGCCTCACAGTGGGCCTTCGCTTCTGTGCTGACGCAGATGAGCTGCTCAGCGGGTGTGCAGGTCCTTTTCGGAGGGGACTGTTCAGTAAGTGGCTGTGGGTTCCGTGTGTCCTCAGGAGGAGTCGAGTTCAGAATCTTCCTGTGTTGCCATCTTGGAGGCCCACAGTACTTTGTTTTCTTTTTCTTCCTTTTCCTGCCTTCTTCTGGATCAACTGATTTTTAAAAAATGACTTTCATTAATCCCCTTTGTGGACCTTTTAGCTGGAATTATTTATATTGTTTTAATAGTCACGTTAGGTTTCATAGTGTGCATTTTTATTGTAAACTACTTTAAAGTTATAATATTTTACTGTACAAATAGCAAAACAAACTTATACCATACTGATACAGTTCATTCTTTTCCTTCTTGACCTATGTGCTCTGATTGCTATAAGATTTTCTTTTATGTATATGATCAAGCCCAAAGTGTACTGTTATATGACTGAAATATGTGGCAGAAATTTTAAAATTTCAGAATCATCTTTATACAGCTACATTGTAATACAGTTGACCCTTGAGTAGCATGGGTCTGAACTCTAAGGATCCACATATATACGCAGATATCTTTCACTAAATACCACAGTAGTGCATGCGGTTACTTGAATCTGCTGATGGAGATACAGAAGTCAGACAAATGTACGTGGATTTTCAACTGTGTGATGGGTTTGCACCCCCAGCGCCTCATTGCTCAAATGTCAGCTCTATTGGATTCTAGCCGAGAGCCTCCAATAAATATTTAAATCTTTCGGTGAAAGGTTATTGAAAAGCAGAATCTTTGTCTTTTACTGCCATATTCATGTAGACTCTTGAGTACTTATAAAAGGGAATAAATTCCTTTATGAGGAAGAGATAAGATATTTAAAGTCAGATACAAAACTTAGAATCACCATTTATGGAGCAAACAGATACTATGTGCTCCCAGTGGAATGCAATGGAAAATAAGTCATCTCATCTTTGTGACATTCGTGCCAAAAGTGTTCTCTTGAATCTAACCAGGAGGAAACGGTCATATAACCCTACTTGTGGGGTCTTTTAGAAGACGGCTGAACAAGGGGGAGCAGTGAGGGAGAGAGGTGAACTGACAGGGAGGTGATAAAGCAAATGTGCCGAAATGAGGCTGCCAGTTGTTGAATCTAAATGAATGGGAAACGAGTGTCTAATGTATGCCTGTTCCCTCAACTTCTCTGAGCTTGAGATTCTTTTCAAAATTTAGGGGGCTTTTGGAGGGGGAAGAGGTTAGTTTTGACTTATCCTTGGAAGAATGTCCTTAACTCTGAACGTTACCTGGCTTGTAGAACATTACCTTGTAGTAGATAAAGAGCTGAGATTACCTGTGATAGCTGCTTTCCAACCAATTTCTCTACATGGCTTGGCTCTACGAAGCTGCCATAAGCAAAATAATGCCACATGGAGTTCAAACATGGCTTTATCTTTCTGAGCAGAGGGGAAAATCCTGAGCACCTTCAGCCCTGGTCTTAAGTTTTGAGATGAATGTGGAAAAAGCAGCAATGCCTAAGGGTTTGTTTGTTTTTTTTTGCTCCTATTACTAGTACAAGGTCAAAAGTAGCAGCAGTGAAAAAAAACAACTAATCCCAAGTTGCCAACGTGGGAATAAGAGTTCCAAGGACAGCCTTCACCGACTGCCAAAGGGAACACTAAACTCGACTCAGTTTCAGCCCACCCAGGGTTCAGAGCTGAACCAGGTAAGGTTCAATACCGTGATGTATTGACTTAGTGACAGAAACTTGAATAGGAGGAATTTGTGCCTAATGAGAGTTAGTAGCAGCAAATTTTAGTCTCCTTCAGTGGATCTGGGTTGTCAGTTCAATCTCACCGCTCCTTCTTTCGGCGTTGGGTTATCGCCTTCAGCAGAGGAATTCTCCTTCAGTGGATCTGGGTTGTCAGTTCAATCTCACCACTCCTTCTTTCGGCGTTGGGTTATCGCCTTCAGCAGAGGAACTGAGGTGTAAGCAGTGTGCACTATCACCTTCAGGGTCTGCCGTGCCTGCAGCCTGCCACCAAAGATTTCTCAAACAGATGCTATTGCTCTGTTTTTCTTTTTCTGGGTAAACTGCAAATACCCTTGGAAGCAAATAATGTTCAAAGGAATTTGACTAACTTTTATTGAGTGTGAATCTGCTTGAGATGATTTTTGGTAGAATAGAGAAGATATTGACAGACATAAACATATTTGGGACTTAGGAATTAAGAAGCAGGATATGATAAAGAGTGGTAGAAAATGCCAGAACGTTGAGGAAGTAAGAGGACATGCAGTCCATATCATGATTTTTCCAACATTTGCCTCTGTTTTCTAAAACAGATTCTGATTCTTGGTTCAATATATAGCATGGAAATCACCACCAAGTATTTATTCTCTGCCTTCATAAAAATTAGATATATTTTTTAAAAAGTGTTTACTCCCAAAGAAGAGCTTTCTAGATCAACCTAAGTCCATTGACACCTTATGTGTGTGTGTGTGTGCTAAGTCCCTTCAGTCATGTCTGACTTTGTGACCCTAAGGACTAGAGCTTCTTCTGTCCATGGAATTCTCCAGGCAAGAATACTGGAGTGGGTTGCCATTTTCTCTTCCAAGATTGATGCCTTATGGGCTAGGATTCTGTCTGCACCATTTCTTCATTCCTAGGGGACAGAGAGCTCAGTAAACCTTGGTGAAGTGAATGAATGAGCAAACCTCAATCAACTGTGATTCGTCCACAGGTCTCAGTGCTACTTCCCCATACCCACATTTCCTGGAGTTTTCTTCCATCGCATGTCAAGTGCCAAAGCAGACTCTTCTTACCTGAACTCACTTTAGGGTGGCGGCCTCCCCTCCCATTGTGAATAAGGGCATGATCCACAGTGCTTGCAGATTTCTGACAGCTATTCAGGGGTATTCCATCAAAGAAAACCACTCTACAGCTAAGAGGAGTCATATCTAGTGCTTGCTATTTTATGCCCCAACTTATAAAATTTAACTAGCTTTAATTTATGAGCAAATAATTGTCTGATGCTAATGAATATTTCATGCATAAGTCCCTTTTAATGTCTTACCAAATATTGAGTTTTTGTACTTTAACATGAAGTTTTCCTGAGATTCATCTTATGAATGCAAATCTGGAATTGATGTGAGCTGTGAGAAGAATCCAAGGAAAATAAGCTGTCATCTTGCAAACAAAATCTTTCAATGATTTATGTGTTTGGCTTCGACTATGGGTTATCATTACTAAAATATTTGAGCGAGGAGATAGCTGAGCTGTAGTCTTTATCAGAGACCTTTAAATTATTAACCAGACTTCTAGCTAATTTGCCAAGTCATGAAATATTATCTGGGAAAAGTGGGCAAAGGTGGTGGAGGGATCTTTGGATCATGAAATCATGTTTTAATAAAAGGTGATGGTATAAATATATTGATTAAAGAAGTTAATTTTGTAAACTTAACTTGAAATTTGGAAATATAGTTATACTCTGGTTCCTGTGTATGGGTCTCTCCTGGTGGCTCAGAGGGTAAAGAATCTGCCTGCAATGAAGGAGACTTGGGTTCAATCCCTGGGTTGGAACAATCCCCTGGAGAAGGGAATGGCTGCCCACTCCAGTATTCTTGCCTGGAGAATTCCATGTACAAATGAACTTGGGGGAATACAGTCCATGGGGTCACAAAGAGTTAGACATGACTGAGTGATTCACACACACACACACACACACACACACACACACACACACACTGTGTATAAAGTTGAACGGTCATCTGGAAATCTGTCAAGTATATTCAAGAGCAATAAAAATCATGTTTTTAAAAGGAGAATTACCTCTAAGACATTATTTTCTAAATGTTTCTGGGATCATGTTCTGATGACATGAATTACTATTATTCCCATTTCACTGTGTGTACCATAATGATGGTACAGTGTTTGAACATGGATATTATAAAATATGTCCAACTATTTGACTAAGGAAAAGACATCAAATATGAACTGTAATAGTAAAAAATACTATGATCAAGAATAACCACACACACTTATGCAGTTGTTGCTTTTTGAGGGCAGAATTTTAGCTCTGGAAAACAGACTATATAATGGGGTCTATTCATCCCCTATATTTCTTTATGCAATTATAAAAGGTGGCTTGGAGACTTTGGTGACACAAAACTGTAGATAAAACTTGCAAAAATTCAGAGAACAGATATATGAGCAAGTGCATTCTAAATATGCATAGTTTGAAAACAGCCGAAGTTGTTATTAACGTATCTTCCCATTCATTTGCTCATCTTATACGGATATACTAGGGATAAGAAAAATGATCCTACCCTTATATAGTAGAAAAGTGGAACCTTCTCTTGGGTAGAAAAGATGCATACATAAAAGAGACTAGCGAAACAAGAAAAAAACAGGCACCAAGTAAATATTGTGGACGTAGCACAGGATTCTGTAATGGATTGGGTAGTAAGAAAAGATGGAAAGTAAGAACAGGAAGTCCTTCAAAGAGGAACTGGAGCTCAGTTCTTAGAGAGTAGTTGCTATCATAACAGTAGAGAGAACAGAGAACAGAGAAATATTATAAAGGGGTAACTAGTTCAGAGATAAGGTTGTGGATGACATTCTTTAATTAAAAAAATCAGGCTGGCTTGGAAAAATGTGCAAAAGAAGAGTTGTGCAAGTTACAAATAGAATTTTGAAATGAAGTTTCGTGTAAACATACAAATGAATTTAGACACAAAATAGATCAAACTTTCAATTTCCTTATTGATCCTCTGTCTGAATGACCTAGCCATTATTGAGAGTGAGGTACTGAAGCCCCCAACTATGAATGTACTGCTGTTTATTTCTACTTTTAGCTCTTTTAGGTTTTTCTTTATACATTTAGGGGTGCCACTATTGAAAGCATAGGTATTTGCAACCATTGTGTCTTCTTGATGGGTTGACCACTTTATTACTGTATAAAGACTTTATTTCTCTCTTTTTACTATTTTTAGTTTAATGTCTATTTTGTCTAACATAAGTGTAGCTACCCCCGCTTTTGTTTTGCTATCATTTGCTTAAAATATCTTTTTCTGTTCTTCACTCTCAGTTTATGTATTTCTTTAAAGTGAGCCTCTGTAGGCAGCATATCCTCAGATCCTGTTGTTTAACTTGTCATTTCATGCCCTTCATTAGAGAATTTAACCTGTTTATTTATTGTAAACTGTTGTCTGATAAATATTTACTAGGGCTTCCCAGGTGGCTCAGTGATAAAAGAATCTGCCTGCCAATGCAGGAGATGCAGGAGACTCGGGCTCAATCCCTGGGTCAGGAAGATCCCCAGGAAGAGGGCATGGCAATCCACTCCAGAATTCTTGCCTGGAGAATCCCGTGGACAGAGGAGCCTGGCGGCTACAGTCCATAGAGCTGTAAAGAGTCAGACGTGACTAAGGCCTATGCAAAGATTTATTGTTGCATTTTGTTCATCGCTTTCCTGGTTTTTTTCTTTTTTTGAGGGGGCAGGGTAGATTCATTGGTTTTTATCCTGCTGTCTTTTTTCTTTTAACATCAGTGCTTATGTTCTTTATCAAGTCCTTTTATGTATTTGCTACAGTTCCCTTGTGGCTACCATAAGGCTTACATAATTTTAAAATTATAACACTATAAGTTGGTAACAACTTAACTTTAATAGAATTCCTAAACTTAACATTTTTATTTCTCCTCCCCCTCACATTTTTTGTTATTACTGTTACAATTTACATGTTTTAATATTGTGTAACTAATAGGAGATTATAGTATTTATTGTTATTTTTGCTATATTCATTTTTTCAACTTTCAAATTATAGTGGTAAGTGAATTACGCACCACGACTACCATTTACGGAATCTAACTCTGGCTGTATGTTTACCATTCCCAGTGAATTTTATGTTGTCTTTTTCAAGTTTTTTTTTTTTTTTTAATTTTATTTTTAAACTTTACATAACTGTATTAGATTTGCCAAATATCAAAATGAATCCGCCACAGGTATACATGTGTTCCCCATCCTGAACCCGCCTCCCTCCTCCCTCCCCATTCCATCCCTCTGGGTCGTCCCAATGCACCAGCCCCAAGCATGCAGTATCGTGCATCGAACCTGGACTGGCAACTCGTTTCATACATGATATTTTACATGTTTCAATGCCATTCTCCCAAATCTTCCCACCCTCTCCCTCTCCCACAGAGTCCATAAGACTGTTTCAAGTTTTTTTGAAGTTAATTATTGTCATTGTGTTCCCCTCTAAGAACTCCCTTTAGAGATTCCTGCAAAGCAGGTATAGAGGCAGTGAACACCCTCAGCTTTTGTTTTTCAGAAAAGTCTTTATCTTTCCTTTATTTCTGAAGGATGGCTTTGCCGGGTGTAGAATTTTTGATAGACTATTTTTTTTTTCCCTTTCAATATTTGTATATGTACTTTTATTCTCTCCTGGCTTGGAAAGTTTCTGTTGAGAAATCCACCAATACTCTTGTATATAACTTTTCTCTTTAGTCTGATTACTTTTTAAAATTGTTTTTCTTTGACTTTTGATCACACAATTATAATATGTCTAAGTGTAGACCTGTTTGGGGTCCTTTGGGCATCCTGGTCTGAAGGTCAATCTCTTTTCCTACGTTTGAGAAGTTATGGCACCCCACTCCAGTACTCTTGTCTGGAAAATCCCATGGACGGAGGAGGCTGGTGGGCTGCAGTCCATGGGGTCACTAAGAGTCGGACACGACTGAGCGACTTCACTTTCACTTTTCATTTTCATGCATTGGAGAAGGAAATGGCAACCCACTCCAGTGTTCTTGCCTGGAGAATCCCAGGGACGGGGGAGCCTGGTGGGCTGCCGTCTATGGGGTCGCACAGAGTCGGACACGACTGAAGTGACTTAGCAGCAGCAGCAGCAGCCATTATTGGTCTAAATACACTCTCTGTCTCTTGCTCTCTCTTCTGCTTCTGGAATTAACAAAATGTCAATTTTGTTTTTTTTCACTGTGTCCTGTTAGTGCTGTAGATTTTCTTCACTCCATTTTATTCTCTACTCTTTTTGTAGTTCTGTGTAATTTTGAATATCTTTCAGGTCACTGATACATTTACTGCATTATTGAGTTTAGTTCTGAAAAAAAAAATCTCTATTGAATTATTCAGATTGAATTTTTTTTTCAAGTCTAGGGTTGCTGTTTTCTTAAAAAATGTTTCTATAAGACTGTTCTATACATCAGTGTCTCTTTTGTTGTCTCGTACACAGGGTTATTGTTACCATCTTTCTAAATTCCATATATATGTGTTAGTATACTGTATTGGTGTTTTTCTTTCTGGCTTACTTCACTCTGTATAATAGGCTCCAGTTTCATCCACCTCATTAGAACTGATTCAAATGTATTCTTTGTAATGGCTGAGTAATACTCCATTGTGTATATGTACCACAGCTTTCTAATCCATTCATCTGCTGATGGACATCTAGGTTGCTTCCATGTCCTGGCTATTATAAACAGTGCTGCGATGAACATTGGGGTACACGTGTCTCTTTCCCTTCTGGTTTCCTCAGTGTGTATACCCAGCAGTGGGATTGCTGGATCATATCTGTGAGAGAGGGAGAGGATGGGAAGATTTGGGAGAATGGCATTGAAACATGTAAAATATCATGTATGAAACGAGTTGCCAGTCCAGGTTCGATGCACGATACGGGATGCTTGGGGCTGGTGCACTGGGACGACCCAGAGGGATGGAATGGGGAGGGAGGAGGGAGGAGGGAGGAGGGTTCAGGATGGGGAACACATGTATACCTGTGGCGGATTCATTTTGATATTTGGCAAAACTAATACAATTATGTAAAGTTTTTAAAAAAAAAATGTTTCTATTCCTTTGTGGAACTTCTCATTTTGTTCATGCATTGCTTCCCTAATTTTAATTTGTTGTCTATCTGTGTGTTTTTTTAATTCACTGAACTTCCTTAAAACTATTATTCTGATACATCTCCATTTCTTTAGAGTTAGTGACTGGAAATTTATTGGCATCCTTTCGTACCATGGTATTTACCTGATTTTTCTTTACCCATGATTCCTTTCCTTGTCTCTGCTCATTTAAGTGATCAGACTCTTCTAAATGTTACAGGTCTGCTTTGGCAGAGAACTTCCTTCATCACTTGGCTCAGTGTGGGGTCTTGGTGTGCCTGTTGGTAACGTACTTGGGCAGGTAAAACCTGCTATTATCTTCTATATGGGGGGCAAGGGAACTGTTGGAACTCTGAGGTCAGGGCCAAGGGCTGTGCTACTAGCTGGGAACAGCTGAATAGGATTGTGGGCTTGGCCCCTACACTAGTAGGGCCGTAGGATGGTCTGCACAGTAGCCTGGGTTCTCTGCCAGACTTAGCAGATGCTTGGGACTGGGTATCACATGCAGTGGTTCAGTTCAGTTCAGTTCAGTTCAGTAGCTCAGTCGTGTCTGACTCCTTGTGACCCCATGAACCACAGCACGCCAGGCGTCCCTGTCCATCACCAACTTCCTGAGTTTACCCAAACTCATGTCCATTGAGTCCGTGACGTCATCCAACCATCTCATCCTCTGTCGTCCCCTTCTCCTCCCACCCTCAATCTTTCCCAGCATCAGAGTCTTTTCAAATGAGTCAGCTCTTCATATCAGGTGGCCAAAGTATTGGAGTTTCAGCTTCAACATCAGTCCTTCCAATGAACACCCAGGACTGATCTCTTTTAGGATGGACATCTCCTTGAAGTCCAAGGGACTCTCAAGAGTCTTCAACAACACAGTTCAAAAGCATTAATTCTTCGGCATTCAGCTTTCTTTATAGTCCAACTCTCACATCCATACATGACTACTGGAAAAAACATAGCCTTGACTAGACCTGGACATTTGTTGGCAAAGTAATGTCTCTGCTTTTGAATATGCTATCTAGGTTGGTCATGACTTTCCTTCCAAGGAGTAAGCGTCTTTTAATTTCATGGCTGCAATCACCATCTGCAGTGACTTTGGAGCCCCAAAAAATAAAGTCAGCCACTGTTTCCACTGTTTCCCCATCTATTTTCCATGAAGTGATGGGACCAGATGCCATGATCTTAGTTTTCTGAATGTTGAGCTTTAAGCCAACTTTTTCACTCTCCTCTTTCACTTTCATCAAGAGGCTCTTTAGTTCTTCTTTGCTTTCTGCCATAAGGGTGGTGTCATCTGCATATCTGGGATTATTGATATTTCTCCCAGCAATCTTGATTCCAGGTTGTGCTTCTTCCAGCCCAGCATTTCTCATGCAGTGGTAGATGGGGCTATATATCAGCTTCCTTGACCTGGAAGGCAGCATAATGGGTCTCCAGACCTGAACAGATTACTGTTTGACCCCTTGCATTGGACAAGGGCAGGCACCGAATCCGCTGGTCAGGTGAGTCCACCGGTTTCGCTGTGCAGCTAGAAAAGCCATGGGCCTTGTGCTCTGTTCCACTGAAAGCAAGGCTCCAGGATGAGCTCCCTACGTGTTCTGGTTAGGGTCCCGGCTCAGACAGGCTGAGGGTTATGTTCAGCACTTAGTGGGGCTACAAGCTGGATTCCTCGTCACTCCAAAATTGGTCAAGTTCTTTGTTGTCTTAGCTCACCGCAACCTGTTCCCAGTTTCCTGGTCAAGCAGGACCGCTGGGTTTGCGGGCGACAGACTCTATCTGCGCTGCTCTTAGCTCAGGTATGACTGACCTAGCAAGCTTCCAGGTGATTCTCTCCAGCCCTTCCTTGTCAGGCCGCGGTGGGAGGCCCTCTCTGCAGCAGCCGGGCTCTGTCTCAGCCCCTCACAGGCAGGATGGAGAGAAGTTGCTTCAGGCTTGTCCCCATGTTTCTCAAAGAGGCCTTAAGACTGGAGGGCCCCAACTGCTCTGAGCCTGAGCTGTAACTCCCGCTGTCTGAGGATCTCAGGGGCCATGCCTGGCCTCGTTTTCCTTGGGCGGTCAGGTCTGCCTTCCCCCTCTTGGTTCCAGAGGCGGGCTGTGCACTGTCCAGCGCTCCTCCACTGCGGCGGTCCGGGAGGCATCTCAGCCGCAATGGACGGGCTGTGGCTTAGCTCAGAAGTCAGGGGGGACACCCAGGGCCTCTCCGCAAACCCCCAGTGCTTCTCTGACTTGCCAGCAGGGAGGAGCTGTGCTACCTGCAGGCTTGGTTTCAATACACGGCCGGCCTGGGCGTGGTCCGGCCTCCTCTCCGGAGGCCTCGGCTCCCCCGCCGCCCCCAGCCCAGGGCCCAGGGCGCACAGCCGGCCTGCAGGTGCCCCGGTCCTGTTGACTGTGGCTCAGATGGCGTCCCCGCAGGCAGCGCTGTGACTCAGCTACCTGTCTGGTGAGGGCACTCACCCAGAACTCCTCATAAAGGACATTATGAAAGAGGGGAAGCTTTCTGCACCTCAGTCCTCACTGTCTACCACACTTCGCTCACACTGCATCACAAATGTCTCTGGTGATTGCTTTCTTTCTTGGAATATGCCCCCTGTCTCTATTCTTTTAGGCAGTTAATAGAAAAGTAAAAAGAAAAGATTCTGAGTATTTGATTTCTTTCTCATACCAAAGGGGTGGGGGGGGAGGGGAACATATTGTGAGCAGGGGGGTATTTTGCTTCGCTGCCACATCAGATAGATCTGCTCCCCAAGTTTCCTGACCAGAGCACACTGCCTGCTCTGTTCTGTAGAAAAGCGAAGCTTCCCATGGGGATGACTGCTTGAGCAGGGATGGCCTCGAGCCCTCTCCCCCTGTCTGTTCAATCAAGTTTCCAGTGGCTGAGCCTTGCAGATGCCTCTGCAATCCCGGGCGTGGGGTGGGAAGGTCAGAACAAAAACAGGGGTTCCTGCCAGGTGACCCACCTTTTCCTGGGCGCTGTTTCCCCGCTGGAAGAACACAGACTTGGGGAGACCTCTCTGTAGTGCCGCCTTGGCTTGGGGAGGGTGATGCAGTCAACGTTTAACCCCTTTTCTCACCTTCTAATGCAGTCTGTCTTGGTCTCTGCGTGCATGGGGCTCTTCAGCCTCAAAACACCAGGTTCCAGGATTCTCTCAGCCATGTCTTCTTCATCAAGAGCTGTTAGTTGTTCTTCCTATGAGGGGAGCAAAGTCCAGAATGACTTATTTTGCCACTCTGGGTGTCTGCTCTTAAGAACAGATGTCCAGGATGAGAAAGGAACTGCCGGGAAATTAGACCTAGTTTCGTGGAGATCAATGTCCTTAGCAGTTTTCTTACAAGGGACTATATCCTGTCTGAATGTGTGATCAGAAATCCTTCAGTCTCTTCCATGAGTGAGATGGAAGAACTCAGCTTCATCTGTATGAGAACCTCTGGGGTTAACTATTCGGGCCACGGGACATGCTAGTTACCCATGGGATGCCTGTCCGTTACCCTCCATATATCACATGTGTATCTCATCCTAATTATTTAGGAGTTCTATAAAAAAAAAAAAGATTGTAACAAAAGAGATACAGACTCAGATAAAGAGAGTAAACTAGTGTCTCCCAGTTGGGAGAGAAATGCCGGGAGGGGCAAGTTAGGGAAAGGGGACGAAGAGGCACAAAGTGCTATAAAACAAGCACATTTTCTAATAACACAGAAATATATATTACAATTATAATAATAAATAATACAAATAAATAATTCTACTAATATAATACACCACAGGGAATATAGCTAACATTTCATAATAATGTTAGATGGAGTATGATCTATGAAAACAGTTGAATCATTGTTGGCTACTTGAAACTAATAAAGATCAACTGTACTTTAATAATGTATCTATCTGCTCAAAAAGAATAAAAATATCTGGATGAAATTCATTTGTTCAGCAAATCCTTCCTGAGGCCCTGTTGCTTGCCTAATCCCAGATTGCACACTGAAAACACAGCGGTGAGGAAAGTGGATATGCTCTGAGCCGAGGGATTATAGACCAGCCAGGATTGCAGGTCGCCTTGCCCTGCAATGACTTGGAGCAGGGCTTGGGTTCCCAGCCAGAGACGGGGCTGGGTCGTGGTGGTGAAAACTCCAGATCCTAGCCACCAGACCAGGGGCCGGTGACAAGGGTCCCGGCCCTTCAGTTGTGCAGAAAAGAATTTTCACAAAGATGGAAAGTGATGAAACAGTAAAGTATTTATTTGGAGGGGGAAAATGTACAGTATTTGCGGATAGACGTACGGGCAGACTCAGGGAGAGAGTCTCCGGGTTGCGCCCTGGCGGCAGTCTGAATTACTTTTACGGGGCATTTCTTCCAGTTTTCCTTTGACCAGTCATTTTGATTTGCCTGGTTCGCAGTCCATATTTGGTGACTCTCAGGACCGTCCCATATGTGTGCACACATCTCTTAGTCAAGATGGATTTTACCGAAAAGGCATCCAGGTAGAACACCCTTTGACGTAACTCCTCTTTGACCCCAAGGAGCCTTTCTGTGCATGCGCGTCAGGGAAGTCTGACTTCAAGAAAGAGAAACACGTGGTCTGTGCAGGGCCCAGCCTCCTGTCTTAATTGTCCTGCTATTCTCGTCTTGGAGTTTCGATCCACAGGGAATGAATCCCCAATAGCTTTACCCTGGGGGTGGGGAGCATCCATCTCCTGCCTCTGTAGGATTTAAAACCTTCTTTCGTAGTGCTTCTTTCTCTTGGTGCTTCTCATGCTATTTGACTTCTTGTTGCCTCTTTCTTCATCACACTACAATTTGTCCTAAATAGTGCTTCTGGCTTAAATTTCATAAAGTATAAGTTTGAGCACCTATTTTTCATAATTAAAAATCCTCAGTAGCTACCTGTAACTTACTTTTCTAATTTAAAAAAATATTCATTTGTCTGCACCCGGTTTTTGTCACAGGACACGGGGTCTTCGGTCTTAGCTGAAACCTGAGTGAGCTCAGTTCTGGCAGGTGGGCCCAGTTCCCTGAGGAGGGATTGAACCTGGGGCCCCTGCATTGTGAGCATGGAGTCTTAGCCAACGAACCACCAGGAAAATCCTTCCCTATATCTTGTTAACTGAAGAATCCTCTCAGCCTGGTCTCCATCGTATTCCTAACTTGCCTTTCTAGGCATCTCTCTCTAGATAGTGAATTTCCAGGCATAGCTCATTAGACTGTGGGTTCCATGAGGAAAATAATTAAATCACACACATTTTCATTTTTGTCATCCTATTCATTTGGTGACTGTTTTCTATTTTCTCCCTGTACTCTGGCTTCTAACCTAATTAGAATTCTAACCTAATTCTAACTCTGGTTCTTCTGATTGGAATACTTCCTTCACCAAGTAGTCAAGTTGTGTCTCAAATAACAACATCTTTAAAAAATATGTGTTAATTCCTATCTCCCACCCAAAGTACTAGTTACCTCATTTAAATCCCCAGAACAGTTCTGTGAATTGCTATGTACTTCAGCTTCAGTTTCAAATCTTTGCCTTTTGAGGATTTATGAAATAATTAATAACAGTGAATAGCATAATAAGCCAAGGCAAATAATTATAACCTTGTTAGGCAGAGATTGGCAGCAGAAAAAAAAAACCCAAAAAATAACAACAACAACTCTGTAAATGCTTTCAGACGTGCTTGATAAAATTTTTAATTTCCTGATCTTTTAGCTATCTGCAGTTGAAACAGAATAAAAATTAATGCTGGTTCTGGTGTAGTAAAAATGAAAATTGCTCTGTCGTATCTGGCTCTTTGTGACCTCATGGACTATAGCCCATCAGGCTCCTCTGTCCATGGAATTCTCCAGGCAAGAATACCGGAGTGGGTTGCCATTTCCTTCTCCAGGGGATCTTCCCAACCCAAGGATCAAACCTGGTTCCCCTGCTTTGCAGGCAGATTCTTTACCATCTGAGCCACCAGGGAAGTCCAGCGAGCCTAATTCTGAGGGACATGATCAGATTAAAATCCCCATGGGTTTAGAGGTAGATTAGCATGAGTGAGAGCTTCAGAGTCAGTCAACTGAAATGACTGATTAGAAATATGTAGAAACACTCCTTCACAACATCCCAGAGAAACACGCTGTTAATGTGTAAATATGTCATCTATTATCTACATTGGAGCGTCTATTGAAAAGGACAGAATGAAACTAATCTCCTTCCTTCCTTCAACATTAGTAACTTTTGGTCCTTGTCATGAAACATGAGAAACCATGGTCCCCAGTCCAGTGAGGGAAGTGGAGAATTATAGTAAATGGCGATCCTTCCCCCTGAAGACTTTTATTCCTTTCCATGAGATTCACCCTCCCCTGTGTAAGCCATCTGTCTGCTCCTGTAGGGCAGGAATGTACCTAATTTTCAGAAGGAACTGTGATGGGCTCTCATGAGCCTCACCATCACTAATACATGAACATGTTCCTTTTCTCTCATGTCTTTATCCTCAGTATTGAGCACAGAGTTGGTCCAGATAAATGGTAAACATTTGTTGAATACATAAACTAACAAAAAATGAAGATATGTTTTTCTAGAAAGAGTTACAGATTTCCAGCTACAGAATGACTAAGTCCTGGGGATATGGTGTAATGCACAGGGGGGTATAGTCAATAACATTGTGAGAACTTTGTGTGGTAACTGATGGGAACTGGTTTCATTGCTGTGCTCATTTCATGCTTCATAAAAATATTGAATCACTCTGTCATACACCTGAAGCCTATAAATTATTGTATGTTAATTATAACTCAGTTAAGAAAAAGATAAAGTGATATTTGGGTTAATGCAAGAGTCCTGGGGCGGGGTGGGGTGGGGAGGATCACATCCCGTGACAGAGAGCTCTGTCTCTTCAGGGCCTGAAAAGCAGTTTGCTTATAGTTGGCCCTTGGAATAGAATTGGAACCTTGGGAAGACTATCAAATAGCATATTTTAAATCTAGTCCTACCATTATGTTACCAAATTAGTGGATTAAAATCTCTGGGTTTTTCTACCTACAAACTCCCCTAAAGTTTGTATTTAGTTTCTATAGCTAAATAATTTTCACAGATAAAGGTACTTTCTCAGTAAAATTACTGCTGGAATGAATACATTCATGGAATGTGCAAGTCACATTGCGTTTCTAAGAGACTTAGCTGTTGATAAACTGGAGACTATGGTAGCAGCTTATTGGGCTAAAGAAAGCCACTGGATGTCTGAACTGGCTGGGTGAGTTGTTTCTTTCCTTGGCTTCTATTATGCACCTGGCTTTGAGTCATAGTTAAATACAGTTTCTCAAATAATTGAAACCCATTTGACCTGAAAGAAATCTCCTTCCCAAGCTGAAGGTATTTTAGAATACATTATAGAGCAAGAAATTTGTTGTTTTAAAAATGACAGGAGAATATATATTTTGAAACAGGTGTTACATTCTTAAAGAAGGAAAATGTTGCCTTATCATTTAATTAAGAGTGCAGAAATTATTTATCCCTTGATGGTTCTTAGCTAAATGCCCTCACTTAGCTGAAAAGACATTGCCTCAAAAAGTTTCTCAAACAAAATGAGTAAATTCTCATTGGTGTAAAAAATTTTGTAAGGAAGATTTGGCTTTATTTCATTTTTTTTTACCTTTTATTTTACGATATTTTTAGAATTGCAGAAGGGTTGCAAAAATAGTACAAAGAATTCCCTTATCTCCTTAAACCTGGCTCTCTTTAAAAAAAAAAAAAATTGGAATTGATTTAAAATGTTGTGTTGGTTTTAGGTGTACAGCAAAGTGGTTCTGGCCCCTTAGTGTTAACATTTTATGCAGCTCTACTATAATTATCCATCTAAGGAGTCAACATTGTTTGATGCCACAGACTTTTTTCTAAGCCACAGACTTTTTTCATTTTGCATCCTGTTTCAGGATCTAATCCAGGTTCTCACATTGCATTTATTTTCATGTCACCTTGGTCTCCTCCAACCATGAGAGTCTCTCAGTTTTTCCTTGTTTTTCACGACCTTGAGACTTTTGAAGAGTGCTGAATGGTTGTTCTGTAGAACGTCCACTGTAGGTTCATCTTATGTTTTGTCATGGCTGCACGGGATTTATGCAATAATGTACTTTTCTGTGTATTGGATCAAGGGTACATTAGGTCAAAGTGCTTTGCTGCTGATAATGTTAACCTTTATCCTCAAAGTGGGATCTTCTAGTTTCTTCCCTGCCAAGTTACTATTTTTCCCTTTGCAATTTATAAATAATTCTTTTAGAGTAGATGCTTTGAGGCTATGGAAATCCCTGTTGTCCTTAAACTCTGTACACAAATGTCAACATCTATCAGTGGTTCCTGCCTGCAGCAAATTTTACTGGGTATTCCAACAAGAACGTTCTATTTTCACCATCGAGTCTGTTTGTTTATTTATTTTGTTTTTATCAGAATGGACTCAAGGATATTTATTTTACTCTTTGGATTGTATTACAATATTATCATTTATTTACTAAACTTGTTCCAGCTAAAGCCACTAGGCCCTTTGTTTTCCTTGTTTTAAAAATACGTTCTTTGGAATAGCTTTAGAGTTACAGAAAAATTAATAAAATAATATATGGAGTTCCCATATACTCCCAGTTTACACTATTATTAAAATCCCACATTAGTATAATACCTTTGTTACAATTAATGAACTATATCAATTCATACTGATGCCCAATGTTAATACCTTATCCTTAACTTCAGATTTCTTTAGTTTTTACCTAACGTTCCTGTTCTGTCCCCAGATCGCATGGGATACCATAGTACATATTTACATGTTGTCTTCTTAGGCTCCTGTGGCTGTCATAGTTCTTAGACTTTGCCTGGTTTTGATGACCTTGACGATTTTTGAGTAGTACTTGTCAGGCATTTCCTAGGATACCTTTCTATTGAAATTTGCCTTAATATGTTTTTCATAATTAAAATATAGTTATGATATTCAGAGAAAGGTAAAGTGCCATTTTTATCACATCACATAGAGAATATATATCAATACAACACAATTTATCAGTGTTGATGTTAATCTTGATTAAAAATCTACCTCCTTTTAAAAATTTTACAATTTTTTAAACTTTTTATTTTGTATTGGGGTATAGCCGATTAACAATTTTGTGATCATTTCAGGTGAACGGTGAAAGGACGTAGTCATACATATCCATGGATTCATCCTCCCCCAAGCCCCGCTCCCATCCAGGCTGCCACGTGACGCTGAGCAGAGATGCCTGTGTCATACAGAAGGTCCCCCTTTTTTTCTGCCTTTCCATCCTTGACTTTTTGGATGGAAGCTGCTATGCATGCCACATACTTAAGGAGTGGGAAGTTAACCCTTTCTTTTGACAGCAGGGTATTTATGTAAGTTATTTGGAATTCTGTGTGGGAGACTCGCTTATTGTTCCACATTTATGTATTTATTCACATATGTATATCCTTACAGAACTGTGTGTATTTACTTTATATTTCATGTAAGTATTACAATACTGTCTTATTGTGTTAAGACTGTCTTGGCTTTGGCCATTGGAGCTGGGGAAGAAGTGAAAGTAAGATTGGCTCTTGTGTTCCTTTGATGTGTCCTCTACGTGTGGTTTATTTGCTTAATGTGCGAACTTCCTGACTTTCTCGTGTGGTAGAATGCTCTTAGCATCTTGTGGATCTCCTGCCTCCATTCTACAATCAGTCATTTCTCCAAGGAGCAGTGCTGATTCCTTGTAGAAGAGACCACGGTCTGGTTTAGATGTACTCATTGCTACTAGGATGCCATTGCTTTTAGGCCCTTTCATCGAACCGAGTGAGAACACATATTTCTATAGTAAGCCAGACATATGCACATCAGTCAGTTCAGTTCAGTTCAGTCGCTCAGTCGTGTACGACTCTTTGCGACCCCATGAATCGCAGCACGCCAGGCCTCCCTGTCCATCACCAACTCCTGGACTTCACTCAGACTCATGTCCATCGAGTCAGTGATGCCATCCAGCCATCTCATCCTATGTTGTCCCCTTCTCCTCCTGCCCCCAATCCCTTCCAGCATCAGAGTCTTTTCCAATGAGTCAACTCTTTGCATGAGGTGGCCAAAGTGCTGGAGTTTCAGCTTTAGCATCAGTCCTTCCAAAGAAATCCCAGGGCTGATCTCCTTCAGAATGAACTGGTTGGATCTCCTTGCAGTCCAAGGGACTCTCAAGAGTCTTCTCCAACACCACAGTTCAAAAGCATCAATTCTTTGGTGCTCAGCTTTCTTCACAGTCCAACTCTCACATCCATACATGACCACAGGAAAAACCATAGCTTTGACTAGACGGACCTTTGTCGGCAAAGTAATGTCTCTGCTTTTGAATATGCTATCTAGGTTGAGGTCATAACTTTTCTTCCAAGGAGTAAGCATCTTTTTATTTCATGGCTGCAATCAACATCTGCAGTGATTTTGGAGCCCCCAAAAATAAAGTCAGCCACTGATTCCACTGTTTCCCCATCTATTTCCCATGAAATGATGGGACCAGATGCCATAATCTTTGTTTTCTGAATGTTGAGCTTTAAGCCAATTTTTTCACTCTCCACTTTCACTTACATCAAGAGGCTTTTTAGTTCCTCTTCACTTTCTGCCATAAGGGTGGTGTCATCTGCATATCTGAGGTTATTGATATTTCTCCCAGCAACCTTAATTCCAGCTTGTGCTTCTTCTAGCCCAGTGTTTCTCATGATGTACTCTGCATAGAAGTTAAATAAGCAGGGTGACAATATACAGCCTTGACATACTCCTTTTCCTATTTGGAACCAGTCTGTTGTTCCATGTCCAGTTCTAACTGTTGCTTCCTGACCTGCATACAGGTTTCTCAAGAGGCAGGTCAGGTGGTCTGGGTATTCCCATCTCTTTCAGAATTTTCCATAGTTCATTGTGATCCACACAGTCAAAGTCTTTGGCATAGTCAATAAAGCAGAAATAGATGTTTTTCTGGAACTCTCTTGCTTTTTCGATGATCCAGTGGATGTTGACAATTTGATCTCTGGTTCCTCTGCCTTTTCTAAAACCAGCTTGAACATCTGGAAGTTCACAGTTCACGTATTGCTGAAGCCTGGCTTGGAGAATTTTGAGCATTTCTTTTTTTTTTTTTTTTTTTAAATCTTTTCAGAGTATTTTTATTTGTTCTTTAAACAGTTGTCAGACAAATACTGAATTAGAAAGTATAATGGTATCTTGATTTTCGTTTTTAAAAATTTAACTTCTATCAGTATGTCTCAAATTAAAAATAGCTAGACATCTCAACACTACAGGGTGAGATAAAGGAAGGCCTGATCTTTCGATTCTTTATTACATGACTAGTTGGACCGAAGCTAGAGTCATGATCACTATCACCTTCTTAGGAGAAGTGCAGTTCCACAAGAGCTTCTGGTCTCAGTGGCTGGGATTTTCCACTATCCTTGTTCTCAATTACTCACAGCTTTAACTTCCAGGATTCTTGTTTGAAAAGCTCTGGGTTTTCCTTCTGTCCACCTGTGGCTCAGGTAATTTTTATCTCCTCTCCCTTTTCAACAATTAATTGCAGAAAAATTTCATCACCTTATTTTTGTATTTAATTTGGCTGTGTCGAGTCTTAGTTGTGGCACTCGGGATCTTCTGTCTTTGTTGCAGCCTGTGAGATCCTTAGTTGTGGATCATGGGGTCTAGTTCCCCAACCAGGGATTGAACCCAGGTCCCCTGTATTGGGAGTGCAGACTCTTAGCCACTGGACCATCAGGGAAGTCTCTTCATTAGCTTATTTTATTTATTTATTTTTTTAGAAGTTTTTGCTTACTTTATTTTTTTTTAATTTAATTTAATTTTATTTACTGGTGTGTGAGATGAGTGCAATTGTGCGGTAGTTTGAGCATTCCTTATCATTGCCTTTCTTTGGGATTGGAATGAAAACTGACCTTTTCCAGTCCTGTGGCCACTGCTCAGTTTTACAAATTTGCTGGCATATTGAGTGCAGCACTTTCACAGCATCATCTTTCAGGATTTGAAATAGCTCCACTGGAATTCCATCACCTCCACTAGCTTTGTTCATAGTGATGCTTTCTAAGGCCCACTTGACTTCACATTCCAGGATGTCTGGCTCTAGGTAGTGATCACACCATCGTGATTATCTGGGTTGTGAAGATCTTTTTTGTACAGTTCTTCTGTTATTCTTGCCACCTCTTCTTAATGTCTTCTGCTTCTGTTAGGTCCATACCATTTCTGTCCTTTATTGTGCCCATCTTTGCATGAAATGTTCCCTTGGTGTATCTCATTTTCTTGAAGAGATCTCTAGTCTTTCTCATTCTGTTGTTTTCCTCTATTTCTTTGCATTGATTGCTGAGGAAGGCTTTCTTATCTTTTCTTGCTATTCTTTGGAAATCTGCATTCAGATGCTTATATCTTTCCTTTTCTCCTTTGCTTTTCGCTTCTCTTCTTTTCACAGCTATTTGTAAGGCCTCCCCAGACAGTCATTTTGCTTTTTTGCATTTCTTTTCCATGGGGATGGTCTTGATCCCTGTCTCTTGTACGATGTCACGAACCTCATTCCATAGTTCATCAGGCACTCTATCTATCAGATCTAGTCCCTTGAATCTATTTCTCACTTCCACTGTATAATCATAAGGGATTTGATTTAGGTCATACCTGAATGGTCTAGTGGATTTCCCTACTTTCTTCAATTTCAGTCTGAATTTGGCAATAAGAAGTTCATGATCTGATCCACAGTCAGCTCCTGGTCTTGTTTTTATTGACTGTATAGAGCTTCTCTATCTTTGGCTGCAAAGAATATAATCAATCTGATTTCAGTGTTGACCATCTGATGATGTCCATGTGTAGAGTCTTCTCTTGTGTTGTTGGAAGAGGGTGTTTGCTATGACCAGTGCATTTTCTTGGCAAAACTCTATTAATCTTTGCCCTGCTTCATTCCGTATTCCAAGGCCAAATTTGCCTGTTGTTCCAGGTGTTTCTTGACTTCCTACTTTTGCATTCCAGTCCCTTATAATGAAAAGGGCATTTTTTTTGGGTGTTAGTTCTAAAAGGTCTTGCACATATATGCACATAAATATTTTCAGTATTTCCATATGTAGTGTTCTGTGGCTTCTTTGGTGGCACAAATGGTAAAGAGTCTGCTTGCAGTGCAAAAGACCCAGGTTCAATCCCTGGGTTGGGAAGATCCCCTGGAGAAGGAAATGGCAACCCACTCCAGTATTCTTGCCTGGAGAATTCCATGGATGGAGGAAGCTGGCGGCTACACTCCATGGGGTCGCAGAGAGTAGGACACGACCGATTGACTTCACTAGCTAGTGATCTGTACCAACTGCAAACTAAACATAAATGCATAGGAATGTCTTCAACTCTAATCCCTTACTATGTGGACCACTTTAGCTTCTTCCACTTGCTGATCTGAGCTCTTTTGAGTTCCCACAGCTCAGGCATCATCCCATTCCTGTCCTGGCAACCATCCATCTCCATACCGTCTCCATGGTTTCACCATCTCTGTGGTTTTGTCTTCCCTAGAAGGTCATGTAAGTGAAAGTATGTCACTTTTTAAAGGTTGGCCTATTTTATTTCCAATATACATTTAAGTTTCTTCCGTATCTCTTTTGGCTCGACAGATCATTTATTTTTATCACTGAATAATATTCCATTGTACTTACATGCCAACTCATTATCATTAGTTTATCAAAAAGACATTTGGGCTGCTTACAGTTTGGGTGATGATTAGTAAAACTGCTATAAATAGTCACATCAAGATTTTTGTGTGGACATAAATTTTTTAATTGGTTGGATAAATGCAGCCATAGGGCCCCCTGTCTGTGGCATATGTTGCAAGACCTTCGGTGGGTGCCTGAAGCTTCACATAGTACAGAACTATGTATATACTTTGTTTTTTCCTATATCAGCATACAAACTTATAATAACATTTAATTTATAAGTCAGCATGGGGTTAGGGGGAAACAGTGGAAACAGTGTCAGACTTTATTTTTCTGGGCTCCAAAATCACTGCAGATGGTGACTGCACCCATGAAATTAAAAGACGCTTACTCCTTGGAAGGAAAGTTATGACCAACCTAGATAGCATATTCAAAAGCAGAGACACTACTTTGCCAACAAAGGTTTGTCTAGTCAAGGCTATGGTTTTTCCTGTGGTCATGTATGGATGTGAGAGTTGGACTGTGAAGAAGGCTGAGCGCTGAAGAATTGATGCTTTTGAACTGTGGTGTTGCAGACTCTTGAGAGTCCCTCGGACTGCAAGGAGATCCAACCAGTCCATTCTGAAGGAGATCAGCCCTGGGATTTCTTTGGAGAGAATGATGCTGAAGCTGAAACTCCAGTACTTTGGCCACCTCATGCGAAGAGTTGACTCATTGGAAAAGACTCTGATGCTGGGATGGATTGGGGGCAAGAGGAGAAGGGGAGGACAGAGGATGAGATGGCTGGATGGCATCACTGACTCGATGGACGTGAGTCTGAGTGAAGTCCGGGAGTTGGTGATGGACAGGGAGGCCTGGCGTGCTGCGATTCATGGGGTCGCAAAGAGTCAGACACGACTGAGCAACTGATCTGATCTGCTCTTATGGGGTTGCTATGAGTCGGACACGACTGAGCGACTTCACTTACACTTTTCACTTTCATGCATTGGAGAAGGAAATGGCAGCCCACACCAGTGTTCTTGCCTGGAGAATCCCAGGGACAGGGAAGCCTGGTGGGCTGCTGGCTATGGGGTCGCACAGAGTCAGACATGACTGAAGTGACTTAGCAGCAGTAGCAGCAGTAAGAGAATGTTTGAGTTGCCAGTATCACTACTCTTGGACTTTGGGGCCATTATTAAGTAAAATAAGATTTACTCTCAAACACTGTAATACCATGACCATTGATCTGATAACCCAGTAGGCTACAAAGTGACGAATGGTGGGTAAGTTATCCAGCTGGATAAGGGATAGTTCACCTCCTGGGCAGGATGGAGCAGGATGGGGCAAGATTTTAGTATGCTACTTAGAACAGGGTACCATTTAAAACTTATGAATTGCTTATTTCTGGAATCTTGATCTAACATTTTGGACCACAGTTGTTTGCAGATAACTGAAACTGTAGACATTGAAACCCAGGGGCCCAGGGGTGGGGAGCTGCTATACTTGGAGTGGGATTAATACATTGTCCGGTAAGATCATGTTTACTTTGTAAGAGCCAAGCTGTGTTCCAGTGCAGCAGCGCCGTTTCTGCACTCCCACTGGCAATGAGCACCTACTCCTGCTGGACCGCATTCTCACCAGTGTTTGGTATTGTCAGTTTTGTTTTGTTTACCCTTCCTAATTGGTGTGCAAGATCCCATTTATTGCTTTAATTTGCAATTGCCTAGTGACAAATATGTGGACATCTTTCCACATGCGTATTTCCCATATGTTGATTTTCTGTTCAGATTATTTGACATTTTAAAAATTGTATTCTGTTTTATTGTCTCATTGCAAGAGTCATTTGTAGATTTTGGACCCAGTGTTTTATAAGATACATATTTTTCAAATATTTTATCTAAGTTTCTGTGGTTTATCTTTATTCTCTTGATAGTATCATAAGAGAATACAAGTTTTTAATTTTAATGAAGTCCAGTTTATTGATTTTTTTTGGTCATTTATTATTCTTTAGGTGTTGTATCTCAAGACTCACTACCAAAGACAAGATCACTTAGATTTTTTTCTATATATTTATAGTTTTATATTTATGTATGTAATTTGTTTTGAGTTAATGTTTGTGAAAGATGTAAGATCTGTGTCTTGATTCACATATTTGCTTATGAAGATTTAATTATTCCAGCACTATTGAAAAAGACTATACTGTCTGCATTTAATTGCTTTATTCCTTTGTAAAAGATCAGTTAAGGGTATTTGTGGGTTTATTTCTGTGCTACTTTGTTCCATTGATCCATATGTTTGTATTTTCACCAGTACTACACTGTCTTGATTACTCTAGCTTAAAAGCAAGTCTTGAAGTCAATTAGTGTCAGTCTTCTAGCCTTATTCTTCTTCAGTATCACATTGATTATTCTGAGTCCTTTTCCTTTCCTTATAGACATTTGATCAGTTTGCTGACATCTACAAAATAACTTGCTGGGATTTTGATAGAGATTACACTGAATCCAAAGGTCAAGTTGGGAAAAACTGACATCTTAAAATTGTTAAGCTTGCCAATCAATGAACACAGAATATATCTTAATTTATGTAGGTATTCTTTTATTTTTTTAATCAGAGTTTTGCAGTTTTATACATGATTATCTGGTACATATCTGTTAGGTTTATAGCTATAGTATTTTTAATGCTATTATAAATAATATTGTGGTTTTATATTTCAAATTCCAATTGTTAGCTGCTAGTTTATAGGAAAGGAACTGACTTTTGCATCTTTATCTTGTGTCGTGAAACCCTTTTATCATTGCTTATTAGTTCCAGGAGCTAACATTTGTTAATTCTTTGGGCTTTTCCACATAGGTGATCATGTCAACTGTGAACAAAGAGTTTTATATCTTTCTTCCCAATCTTTCAATTGGGAATGGCTTCAATTTCCTTTTCGTATTTTATTGCACAAGCTAGAACTTCTAGTTCAATGCTGTGTACTAGTGGTGTTTCCACTATCTTGCTCCCAAGCTTAACAAGAAAGGAACTAGTTCTCACCAGTAAGTACAATGTTAGCTCGAGGTTTTTTGGTAGATGTTCTTTATCAAATTGAAGAAGCTTTTCTTTAGGTGTTTTTGTGGGATTTTATTTATTTTATTCTTTTAATAGTAGATAAAATGTCATCCTTGAAAAAAAAATCTACAAAGTTTCTCCAAAGAATATTACTTGAAAATTACTTAATTATTATGATAAGAAGAAAAAAGTTCCAAAACTTGTATCTTTTAAAACCTAGTTCCGTGACATCTTTTCTTCATAAATCTCTTTATGGAATGATTGGTTGACTTGTTGAAGCTCTTCCAATTTTGTTTAGGTCACACCTCAATTATACCCATCATAGGCAAGTTTTTTTCATGGAGATAATTGGGAGAGACCTTGAAATCTCTGTCCAAGGAGAGCTGTTCAACATGTGGATGTATTCTGTGACTTCCTGCTGTGGAGAGGATGAGTCTGGATGAGCTGACATGGTGAGTTCGTGAGCTGGCATGGAACTCACGCTTGTGCTGCTCCTGCTGCTGCTGCTGCTAAGTCGCTTCAGTCGTGTCCGACTCTGTGCGACCCCACAGATGGCAGCCCACCAGGCTCCGCTGTCCCTGGGATTCTCCAGGCAAGAACACTGGAGTGGGTTGCCATTTCCTTCTCCAATGCATGAAAGTGAAGTCGCTCAGTAAGTGTCCAACTCTTCGTGACCCCATGGACTACAGCCTACCAGGCTCCTCCGTCCATGGGATTTTCCAGGCTAACAGTTCTAATCTCACACTGTGTAGACCACCGTCCTATTGGAAGCTGGCTCCCCAGGTATCCTGCATACAGGGATAACTTGTGCCGAATTGAGAGATGAATAAGTTTCCTTCAAAGGGGAAAATAAAGAGAGATTTTTGGCATTCAAAATTTATTCATTAGCATTATGAATAGTCTCATATGAATCTGTTCTTAAAGGGTAAGATGGTCTTGAAATGCCAAGAAGTGAAACTTCTAATCTCTCAAAGTCTAGGAATTGTTTATCAAAATTCATTGAAATTTTGAGATTCTTGAAAATTTTGAAGTTTTGAGTGAGAGATGTGATTCTTGGGACCATCAAAATCTACTGTATGACCAGTCCTCTGGTTTGGACAGAAATCTGTTGCCAGAATAGAGAATGTACTCTGAGAATGGGGTACCTGTTAAAAAACAAGTGGCATAGATAAGAATCTGCATAAAAATTTTAAGCCTACCCTGATGACTATAGTTCTCAGGGAATCTTAAGAGACGAAGAAAGCAATAATTGGAGTGTATTTCTTTAGACCCATAGTAACAAAGGCTCTTCCCTTTTCTGTCCCTTAGGAGGTAATCAGAATTCCAAAGAGAGCTGGATAAAATGGAATAATACATTTTGTATAAGGAATCTTAGAAATTTTCCAAAATATTATTGGCTTTCTTTGCTTCATCCTTGCCACACTTTTGTTTCTCTTCATAGTCTAACTCCGTAGTTGTCCCCCTCACTCCCACCTGAGCCAGGAGGGTACATATTGATCTCAAGCCTGAGAAATTCTTTAAAGGTAGACAGGAGGTATGAAGAATGATCACGATGGTATTTTCTTCAACACTTTCATAGCCCGTGTTACCTGTGAATCTCCTGAAGTAATCAGTCACTACCTTAGGTGAAAGAAATTTATAGTCCTCTAAAGCTTTACATAAAATTTCTCTTAAGTCATATGAATAAGTAGAAAGTGCTCAAGATTTAACAAATTCATACCCACCAGAAATGGTGACTCAATTCAAGTCACCAAACCAAGCACTTTGGTGATTCGTAGTCAGTTACTGAACCTGTCTAGCTAAGTAGTAGCTCTCTCTAGTCACCCAATGAATGCACTGGACTTGGTGATATTTTAACTCTCTTCCAGCTCTTATATTATAACTTTTATAAGCACTGACACTCCTTGGAAACTTAAATAATATCTTTCCCATGTGTTCATTTCATGCATTTTGATTCGTTTTCCCTCTAAAATACGGTACTTGTATTGGTAGAGAATAAACAAAATCCAGATTTCACAGGCTAACTGAGCCAGAAAGAAGAAAGCCGGAAGGACTGAAAAATCTCATAAGATGCTCAGATTAATGTTAAAGATGTTGTGGTTAGCCACAATCAGAGAAGGTTTTAGACGAACACCCAAGGGCCCAGTGGCATTTGGAATTCCTGCTAATATTTCAAAACAATTTTCCATAATAAATCTGTTGTATTAAAGAATGTTAACACTCTGTATTTTATCATCTCTTATACTTTACAGATGTTACTTTCTTTAAGAGTTTTGAATTTATCTTACTGGTATTTACATATTTAGGAAAAAATAATAAAAAGAGATTTTATAAAAAAAAACAATAACAAGAGATAGAATCAAGTTTTGACATGGATGAAACACAAGGTGTGACAAGGAATTTTTGTATTCACGTATCCATTGCTTTATTCATCACATTTTTTTGAATGCTTACTATGTGCTGGGTGATATAAGAATTGCAGTGAATAGAAAGAGTTAAGTTTCTGCCTTCACAGTATTTACATTTTAGGAGAAGGTAAAGCAATTAGAATGTAATGTGATAAGTGCAACAGGTATCCTGGGGCATGCAGAGAGAGAATGCCTAACTGGGACATGATATGTTAGGAGAGCTTCCTGGAGAAGCAACATACTAGCTGAGCCCAACTGTGGGTCACAGAGCATCCAAGCAGAGGGTTGTGCATGCAAAACGTCAGAGACCAGGGAGATGATGCTAGGGAACCAAACAGATTTCAACCTAAGTTGCGTATAGAGACCAAGGTGGGAAGTGATGGAGAATTAGACTGGAGGTGTCAGCAAAGGGGACTCTGAAGGGTATGGTTAGCCATGAGAAGCACATCTGATTTTGTTCTGAAGGCAATGAAAAGCCATTGGACATATTTAGATAGTCATTGACATGATTTAGAACATTTACTGTGGCTAAAGTAGAGAGTATAGAATGGAAATGAGACATTACTTTAAAAGTCACAGACACCATACTTAGAAAGGATGGGATATAACAAGTTGAGGTGGCTGAACAGGGTTGTGACGAGGGGCATTCAAGACAACTGAAAGAATTTGAGTCAAGAGTCAACGTGACTTGTTGGTGGATTTCAGGTGGCTCAAAATAGAAAGCTGCCAGATTCAATGCCTAATTTCCCATCTTACGTACCCAGTTTGGTGGTAGTTGGCCAAGCTGTGCCCCCCAGAAAAAGGAGCAAGCTGGGAATGAGAGATAAGAAGAGGGATCTGTGTTAGAGGCAACTTCTCTTTGGAGTTCCTGTGACCTCTGAGTGGAAATGTCAAGGATGTTGGATGTGGTAGTTTCAGGACTGAGGGGAGAGATTTGAACTGAAGGACTAAAGTAGTCCTCAGTAGTCCTCATTGGAAAAGACCCTGATGCTGGGAAAGATTGAAGGTGGGAAGAGAAGGGGATGACAGATGATGAGATGGTTGGATGGCATCACCGACTCCATGGACATGAGTTTGAGTAAACTTCGGACGTGGGTGATGGACAGGGAGGCCTGGCATGCTGCATGCAGTCCAAGGGGTTGCAGAGTTGGACACGACTGAGCAACTGAACTGTGAGTCATCAACGGAAAGACAATAATGGTGAGGACAATGAAAGCTTATTCAGGACTTTCTGTGCTTTAAGGACTGATGTTTATTCAATTACTTAAAGTACTTTATTCATATTAATTCCTTAAATCTTCAGAATAACACTTTGATGTAGATACTACCGTTATTCCCATTTTATAGACGAGGGAACAAAGACAAGGAGAGGGACAGATCCAGAACTGAATCCTGAAAAGCTGGTCCAAGGGTCCATGGCCTTAATCACCGAGGTCATTGGAGCCACGGCGGTGTGGACACGTGCCCAGGGAAAGCATGGCCAGTGCCAGCAGAGCACCCTCGGAGGACCCGATATCACCGGCGCGTCAGAGACTGGGAGAAAGGGGAAGTACGCAGAAGAGATGTAAGCAGAAGAAGGTGATAGAGGGCAAGATCGCAGGTGTGCGGTGGCAAAAAATCTGCCTACTAATGTGGGTGATGCAGAAGGTGCAGGTTCGGTCCCTGGGTTGGGAAGATGCCTTGGAGGTGGGCATGGCTACCCACTCCAATATTCTTGCCTGGAGAATTCCACAGACATAGGAGCTCGGTAGGCTACAGTCCACGGGGTCTCAGAGAGCTGGACACAACTGAGCAACCAAGCACACAGCGATGTACAAGGAAACGCATTTCCTGAGTCATAAGAAATCGTCAGTGCTTTCAAATTCCACTGAGAAGTCTGTGAAGATCAGCCCTAAAATATGCTCCTTGGGCCTGACAGGTCATGAGCCCAGAGGAATGGGCCTGTATGTCATCCAGAAGTCTGGCTTTTGTTCACGGTCTAGAGATGGTCTGTCTGGGTTTTGTGCAGCAGCGTCCCCTGGATCCTATTTAGGCATGCAGATGCCCATGTCTCCAACCCAGATCCAAAGATCCAGGCACTTTTGAAGTTGAGAGGAACATACAGACACTTTGAAAGCTCTGCAGGAGATTTTGATGCCCATCCAAAATTCATAGTCAGCGCTCTCAGTCACTGGGGAGCCCTGATCGTGCGGGGCAGTGACGTTGGTCCGTTCAGGTTGTAGGAAGATTTCTCTCGATGGTTGGGCACCACTGTGGGGTGCGGCTGGCAGGGAGAATGGGGCCAAACAACAGCTAAGAGAGCCAGGCAGGCCAGTATTTTGGATAAACTCCCAAACCTGGACTGCAAGTTATAGCTACTCCTTGAATTTCTCATACTTTTTACTTTCTTGAGGCAGAATCTATTAATACCATGGATACCTCATCTCTGAAACCCTGTGGTCTTTGCACACGAAGAAGTCTTTCATAGTGAGTTTTCAATGACTTAATCTGGCAGATGTGAAGTTCCATCAGAAACTAGCAAGTGTCAGATACAGTTGGACACAAAGGGCTCCCCTACATTGTGTTGTTTGTTAGAAACATGCAATTTTTTTCCCCATTGCTTAGAAACAATGCTTTAATATGTCCATAATTCTAAAAGCATGGGAGGGGGTTCCAATCGAAAGCGTTAGGTTTATTTATTTATTTCAAAGAATTACAAAGAAGAGAGAAAAGGCACTGTTTTCCTTCCTGTCTGCTGCTTTTCAAAAAGGCTTAATTGAGCACAGCTGTGATATAGCCCAGACCTAAAACAGGAAATGAGTGTTTCGATAATTCTACATTTGCAAAGCACTTCTTAAATGCCGTGGTGAAAATACCAACAACAGTGTCTTTTGAGATTAACTGTGAAGGGATTGGATTTAACTTACTCAATTAGTTCAGAACACCCCACTTTCAAAAAAATTCTGAAAAACATCCCTTTTCTCTAAGCTGTCAGGGTGCAGCAAACATAAAAATAAAAAGCAAGAAAAAAGAAGAAAAGTGAGTGTAAAGAATAGAGCAAAAGGCTGTCGTTCCAAGCAAATTTTTCTTCCCTGCATTGTGGCTGCCAAGTACAATCTCACATTTTTTGATTTAGGAGCAGTCTTTGCTAGATCGTTTCTTCAGCGGGAATGTGACTGGTGATGAAGCACTTGGGCTCTTGGACCAAGTTCTTAAGTACTTTGCAATGATGTGCTTCAGGAAGAGTTTTTTTTTTTTTTTTTTTTTAAATAAAGACTTTCAATGTCAACAAATTTTAAAGTTAATAGCAGCCCTGAGTCATGCAGAGCCTTCCCCACCGCCACCCCACGTTCCTCTCATTTGGATTACTGACAGATAATGCTGACCTGCTGGCCTTGCTGCTGGCAGCATAGGAAGACGCTTGCCTTGGGTCATTTGACTACAGTGTTCTTGGTCATAGGTTGTTGGGTTTGGGTGAGCTGCAAAGTGTGCTCCCGACAGCAAAAATTTTGTGTCCTATTTTGAAAAACTGGCTTCCTTGAGAAAACAAAAAGAAATGATGACCATTTTCATCCTGATTTTTCTTAGGAAATTCACCATTTAGTTCAGTTTGAAAAACACTTACTGAGTATATTGAGTTCCAGGCACTGTGCTATATGTTGGTAACACAGAGTTCTACTGCAAATAAGTAAAAGTTCACTGCAAGAATATGCAAACTTTTCCATATAAGGTCAAGAAATCAATTCTTTGGGCTTCGTGGGACAACGTACAGTCTGCAGCACACGCTCTTCTTGTGTTCTTTTCCATGTTCACATGTTCTCTCTTTTACAACCATTTAGATATAAAATCCATGCAAAAGTAAATCACTGATTTAACAGATAAATAAATAATACAGAAAAGACAGCCCCACACGTGGAGAAATAGTAGTTTGGCCATAGGAAATTGCTAACAGTTGACCGTTTTTTGATGGCAATTTTGTATGATTGTATCTATGTGCTAAGTCCAACCTACAATACAGTTAATTAAATTCCAGACAATTTTACAGTCTATAATGTTAAATATAAGTGTATAGGTGAAGGAATTAATAAATACTACCTGAGAGTATCTTATCAGGAAGATAAATTTTGACTTATATTTTGATAAGTGGGTAGAAAGTAAGGTGGGAGGAGTTGGAGAGAGTCCAAGCAGATAAAACAGAAGAGCTGTGACCCCAAACCCTCACATGGCTCTGAAGTACAAAGTGAGTATGAAAGGTATACTTGGATAAACTTGGGCCAGAGTGTCCAGAGCTTTGTACAACTTGCTAAGGAGTTTAGACTCTATCCTACAAATGTCAAGAATTAAAGACTTAACCAGAGAAATGCTGCAATTCTACATTCTAGAAAGTTAACTTTTTACAGCATCAACTATTTCACGTGGCACCCGTGTGCAAGAGGCATAAGACATTCCTTTCTTAAGTCACTTTTCTTCCACACATTGGGAACATTATCAGTATATTGATTTTGTTACAACAGAGTACTTAATCATCTGATGGAAATCCGCCATAATAAAATGTAAGAATCTATGGTGTCTGCCATGTAAATAGTTTTTCTAAGGGGTAACATTTTTTTTTTTTTTTTGGTATGAATTACAATATGGTAGCCATGCCTCTGGAAGCAGGATAAAGTTACTTAATTCTGAAGTAAGTTAGGAAACTCAAAATAATCCAGATCCAGGCAAGAGTTGTTGAAGCATAGGGCAGTGGAGCTCATGGATGTTACCAACATAGAAGCTCTATGAGAAGCTGCATGTAAAGATTAATAAAGAGAAGGGTTTGCAGGACCGTGAATTACTTTTATCTGAGACAACTGGCCAAACAGCTTTGCCTTTAACTGTGAAAGGAAATGTGTGAGCTGTGACGAGCTTATGGAGAACTTGAAAAGTTGAATTTTGGAGATGCCTCGTGTAAGGTAAGTGTGTTTGTCTGGATCTCAAGAGGGGTTAATTGCATGCACAGGATTCCTCAGAGTGTAAAGATAGGAGAAAATTGTAACGTAAAGAGAAGACTGGATAAGAAAGAGAAATCAGCTGAGATCACAACATACAAAGTTTGAAGGAAAATTTCAAAGGAAAACCAGATACAAGTGTTATCATGGATTCAGAAAGGAGCAGAAACATTTCCAAAGGTGTGGACATCAAAACCATACCCCATCCTTCCATGCAGGTCTGAGGGCCGCGAAGCTAGGCAGGGAGCAGTTACCTTGGTAAGAGTGGTTTGAATAGTGTGGACAAGAAAGAATTCAGATTCCCGGATGCTGAGGCGAGATGAAAGTGAAGATTGGGAGACAGTGAGTGGGTGTCAAATGCCCTGCCATCACCGTTTCAAAAAGTCTGACTGCGGAGTCAAGGTTAAGTAAACGAAACTCACTGTGGAAAGCGTTTGGGGGTTTTTAGGGTAGGAGAGAAATAACAATAAAAGAAGACTGCATATTCAGTAATTACTTGTATGAATAATGTATGAAGGACAAGTCACAAAGAAAAAACACAGCAAATGAACTTCCAAGTGTAAAGATCAACAGAAAAGCCCGCGGAGGTGGCAGGACGTGGCCGACTGTCCCACGTGCTGCCCACACCAGAAGTGTCGTGAGTTTGGGTGTCAGCAGTGTTTACCCACCTCTCCACCTGAGTGCCCCTTGCATTTATACCAGGCTGTGGGGATTTGGAATCAGAGAAAAGGAGGAGAGATAGCATTGTCTCTAGGGTTGGCAGATATTTGAGGATATCTGCAGGAATGAAGGCCACCAGCAGTTTGACTCTTCGAAGCTCCCTGCATCAGAGAGAGAACAACAGTTCTGCTTCTCTGGGACTACCCTGTCTTCCGTCTGAGGATGAAAGACAAACCTAGAGATAAAGTCACTCATCCTAAATGGAAAAGCTCTTTCTCCGCATGTGAATTCTGGAGCCCAGTGTATAAAAAGTGCTGTCTTTTTAAAATTTATTGTCGGTATTCCTCTCCTACACTTCTCCTCCCCATCACTGCCTTTACTGTTGCGGCATGGGACCAATCAAGCTAGTATGTTTAGTTTTTAATTTTATTGGAGTATAGCTGGTTTACAGTGTTGTATGGGTTTCAGGTGAGTCAGTTATACATGTATATGTATCCAACCTTTTTCAGATCCTTTTCCCATACGAGTTATTACAGAATATTGAGTAGAGTCCTTGTGCCGTGCAGTAGGCCCTTGTTGCTTATCTATTTTATACATAGTAGTGTGTGTGTGTTCATCCCAAGCTCCTAATTTACTCACACTCCACCCCGTCCTCCAGTTTTGATATGTTTAGACTTTCCAAAGCTGTGAACTTGTCCTGAGGACAGGTTTGTGAGCAAATTTCCCTTCCATGATTAAATGAAGCCAGTGTTTCTTCTGACACCAAAGAACACAAGCTCTCTTCTTCTGAGATGGATCGATAAAAATCATCCTCTGCCTTGAGTGGCACTCCTGGCAACTGCTCATTTGTGCACAGACAACAATCTCCCTCTGAATCTCAAAATGGATGACCCCATACATTATTCCCAGAAAACAGAGAGCACTGAATCACTTAGAGTTCACCCAGGTCCAGATCAGACACAATGATACATTCAGGAGGAACACACCAGACGCCAGCAGCATACATCATCACAGGCCTATTGAGCACACCTTAAGAACTAAATTTGTAGTCCCTGAATCTTCTTAGACCATCAAAATGTTATTTGCCCTTCCCTGCTGCTCAAGAGCCTGGCAGGAACGTAGAGAACTTAAGGTATCCAGAGTGGATGTTCCTAAAATTCAATCCAATCAGCAGGGTGGGAGAGGAGCTTCATTTCGGTGAAGAGATATGAGGGGTTGAAACTGAAGCTTGAAATTTCCAAAATCTACCTACCTGTCTGAAGGCTGGGGCTGAGGTGCACTGGGCTTCAGATTATCTATCTTTAAGGTCATGAACAAGGAAACTAGGAGATTTATTCACGTGCAACTATGGCATGATCTCAAAAATATTGGAGCTAACAATCGAGTAGCATTAAGAACTAAGGTGCAAATTGCTCAAGAGGTTTGAGGGACATATGATGATGGGCTTGTTGATTTCACCCTATATGGTATCTTGTCTTAGGAGCTGTTCAATTGATCACAAAGATTAACGCTTTGCAAATTTCTCTCAAGAGGAGTGTATGCAGTGTACCAATATTGAATAAAGTACCTACATGTCTGTCTGCTCAGAAGGAAATGAAGTTGTCCCTGCCTGTAAAGGTCCCACCTTGTCCTTTACAAGGTGATTCAGTTGCAAAGAATCTGCCTGTCAAGCAGGAGACACAGGAGATGTGGGTTCAATCCCTGGGTTGGGAAGATCCCCTGAAGGAAATGGCCACCCACTGCAGTCTTCTTGCTTGGGAAACCCCATGGAAAGGGGAGCCTGGTGGGCTACAGTCCATGTTTAGTCACAACTGAATAAGCAGCAGCGCAGCAACAGCTTTGATAGTCCGGAAGAGGCGTTCCTGTTGTTGAGAGAAGGTGTGTGAAATCTGAATTGGGATAACATTAATTTTTAATAAAGATTTTTTAATGTGGACCATTTATTTTTAAGTCTTTATTGAATTTGTTACAATATTGCTTCTGCTTTATGTTTTGGTGTTTTGGCTGAGAGGCATGTGAGATCTTAGCTCCTCAGCCAGGGATTGAATGCATACCTCCTGTTCTGGAAGGTGGAATCTTTTTTTAGAATATTTTTAGGACATTTTTTAAAATTTATTTTTTAATTGGAAGCCAGTTACTTTGTGGAAGCAACTTCCATGAATGAATGGAAGCAACTTTGCTTGCTTCCATTGACATGTATATACTGCCATGTATAAATAGATAGTGGGAAGCTGGGCTTCTCTGGTAGCTCAGATGGTAAAGAATCTGCCCGTAATGCAGGTGCCTCTGGTTTGATTCCTGGGTCAGGAAGATCCCCTGAAGAAGGGTTAGGCTACCCACGCCAGTATATTTGGGCTTCCCTGGTGACTCAGACGGCAAAAAATTCGCCTGCAATGTGGGAGACCTGGGTTCAATCTCAGGTTGAGAAGATCCCCTGAAGAAGGGAAAGGCTACCCACTCCAGTATTCTGGCCTGGAGAAGTCCATGGACAGAGGAGCCTGGCAGGCTACAGTCCATGGGGTCACAGAGAGTCTGCAACTGAGCTACTAAGCATAGCACAGCACAATGGGAAGCTGCCATCTAACCAGGGAGCCCAGTCTGGTGCTCTGTGACCAGAGGGGTGGGATTGGAGGGGGAGGGAGACTCAAGAGGGAGGGGATATATATATATATATATATATATATATATATATATGCCTGATTTGCTTTGTATGGCAGAAACTAACGCAATTTTGGACAGCAAAGTCTTAACTACTGGACTGCAGGGAATTCCCAGGATGATACTTTTGCTCTAATTTTTTTCTTAGCCTATTGAGAATATTTCCATATTTAAAAATTTACAATAGGTCAGATGATGCGTGTGTGCTAAGTCATTTCAGTTGTGTCCAGCTCTTTGCAACCCCGTGGAGTATAGCCGCCAAGCTCTTCTCTCTGTGGCAAGAACGCTGGAGAGGGGTGCATGCCCTTCTCCGGAGGGTCTCCCCCAGCCAGGGACCTAAGCCAAGTCCACCCGCACCGGCAGGCGGTTTCTTTACCAGCACTGCCACCTGCGAAGCCCACTAGTTTAAAAATTTACAACAGGTCTGGATGCTACAAACATACTAATAAACCTTCCTGCTGCCTCTGATTCCTCTTTTACCTATGACTCTTCAAATCCTGAGGCTGTTTGTGGATGTGTGCAAGGGCTAACAGACTATTTTGCTTTGACAATTTCAGATTTTCGGAGAACAACTCTTCTCTGGAAATTCCCTAGGCTGCTTCAAGCCCTTCCTCCTTTCTGTCTTGGCTTCAGTTAAACTGTTCAGTTGTATTCCTACAAGAAGTACAGGAGAAGGAGAAAAGTACAAATGGATTGATTTACAGGAACAGACTCACAGACGTGGAAAACAAACTTATGGGCACCAAAGGGGAAAGGCAGAAGGAGAGATAAATGTGGAGTTTGGGATTAACAGATACACATTATTATGTATAAAATAGAGAAAAACAAGGTCTTTCTGTATAGCATAGGGAACTATACTTAATATCTTATAATAAATTACAACAGAACAGAATATGAGAAAGAATATACATGTATATATGTATAAATAAATCACTTTGCTATACACCTGAAACTAACACAATGTAAATCAACTATACCTAAATTAAAAAAAAAAAAGGAAATAAAATTATCTTTAAGCTGCATGAGGTCAGATTGGAACAAGATTGGGCAAGGGTAGGATTTGACAAGCATCCATTAAGTTCAGCACCAATGCTTATATGTGGATTTCCCTTCTTATCACATGAAATGAAAAGACTGTCTTCTTAAGATACAAGGGCAAGATTTGAACAAGGATTTTTATGAATACCCATGAACAGGTAAATGGTGTTACTTTGTGGCTGGAGATGACTCCATTAAGTCCCGAACCCAAAAGCTGTGTGATCCAGTTGTTAGTAGATGTCAGGGAAACAAAGAAGAAGAAAAATAATATATCAAGAATTGTGGGGCTTCCCTGGTAGTCCAGTGGTTAGGAGTCAGCCTGCTAATGCAGGGGACATGGGCTTGATCGCAGGTCCACAAGGACCCCGCCTAACATACGGCAACTAAGCCTGCGAGCTGCCAGTACCGAGCCAGCGCTCTAGAGCCTGCGCTCTGCAAGGAGGGCACTGCAGTGAGAAGGCTGAGCGCCACAGCTTGAGAGCAGACCAGACCCCCGCAACCAGAGAGAGGCTGTGTGCACGGCCAAAGATTAAATACAGAAATAAACCTATGAAAAAACATTAGGGGGGCTTCCCTGGTGGTTCACTGCTTGGGACTTTGCTTTCCAACGCATGGGGAGCAGGTTTGATCCTGGTTGGGGAACTAAGATCCCACATGCCTTGAGAGGAAAATGCAAACAACAGACAAAGCATGAAACAGAAGCAATGTTTTAACAAATCCAGTGAAGACTTTAAAAGTGGTCCACAGCAAAAAAAAAAAAAAAAAAAAAAAAAAAGTAAGTTTTGACCAGGTCAATTTCACTGATAGGATTCTTGGAGGAGCAACACAGAAAGACCACACCTTCTTTTAGAAAATGGCTCACATGGTTGCAGGGGTTGCTCTCTGCAAAGAGGTTCTAAAATATCGTCATTGAAAAAAAATGAAAATGAATTAATGGAACCGCAGCGAAGATGCGATCTCAGCAATGAATGCTGACATCCCCTCACTGACTTAAAGAGACTGTGCCAAATGAGTCATGCTCGGGAATTAATGTAAATTATTCATTGAAATTCTCTTGCCTCTCCTTCAGCCACCCCTTGCCAGAAAAGGATGGATCCCTGTAGAATTCTACCCTGAGCTTTCTGTCAGGAACATTTTCAGTTGCTCACTCGATGATGCCCACGCTTCTGGTAGGGGCAACTGGACACCTGGTGCGGATAAATGCCACGTGAGCATCGGTTCCTCTGACAGGCATTGCTTCGGCTGGACACACATTCTAGGAGACAAGGAGGCAGGGAGGGCTGTGTCTGGGAGGGAGGCACATGTTTCTCACTGTTTAGAGTTCAGCTCAGTTCCCTTTTCACTCACACTCTCTTGCTCTCCTCCCTAGAGTTCCATGTCAGAGGTGGACACTACGACCGGCTGATATTCTCAGCGTATCTCTATCGTGGGTGTCTTAGGCAAACTGTGAAGCTCTTTCTAATTTTTTATTCCTCATTATCAGCTTCCATCGGATGATGCCCCTGACTGGTGTAACACAGAGGACTTTCTGCACTGACGGCTTAAAGAAAGCAAATTAAGAAATACCAACTTATATGCTTTGAAAGTACTTAGTTTTTTAAATGTAAATTTTCATATTTTAAATGATAAAAATAACCTGTGAAACTTAACCTGAAAAAGATCTGTAGTATCAAATCCTAACAGAGCCAAGAACAAAAAGAGCAATGACCACATATTTTCAAATACAGTAATAACGTGATACTTCTATTAGTTCAGGAAATCCTACTCTAGTTGGAATTAAACACTCTTTCATTCAAAGCACCAGCCCCGTTGGTCAGTGTGCTCTAGGATCTTCGATTGTCAATCTCAGTTTTGATGGCCATATTAAAATATTTTTTGCTAGTACATTGCTAAAAGAAACATCACACTTGCTACTGGACATTTATTGCTTTGAGTGTTGTCTCCTGTAAGGTCACTTAGCGTCTGCATCTCCGAATCAAAAGTCTCAACGTAGCCCAAGGCAAGCTTAGCCCTGAGGCCGCTCTTTCTCCTGTAAAGGGAGTGGGCGATTGCATTGCGTATATTCCCAAAGCTTCTCCTCACTTCCTGCTGACTTTCTGTGAGCCTGACTCACAGACTGGCTCAGACTGATGCAGCAAGAGGACTTTTCAACCAGTCAAGTGTAACTGTGAGACATTCCCTTATAATCATAGTATTTTATAAGCACAGGTTTCTTTTCTGAGGAAGTGACAGCCAAATGGGATAAACATATTAAAGGCTGCGCTCTCTCTTGTTTTTCCTTTCACTTCTATCAATGTTAGAAATAATGGGTAGTGCAGAACAAGGAAGCTGTTCTTAGCAAGAGGGCAGCATGAATAATATTATTTTCTTCATAGTTATTTGGGATTAAAGAGTGAGGATAACAACAAATTAAATTTACTGGAGGTGTATATTAAATGCATTGATGTGTTGTATATATAATATAAAACTGTGTGTATATATACACACATACACATGGAGCTGAAGGAACATTTTCTGTATAGTAGAAAGAAGCTGGACAAAACTTTGAGTCAGATAACAAGTGTTAAATTTTCTAGTGTTAAGTAGTTTCACAACTTTGAAATATACTTTGCTTCTCTGAGTTTCAGGTAAAAAAGAGAGATTAAAATAACCTCAGAGGGACTTCCCTGGCAATCCACTGATTAAGACTCTGTGCTTCCACTTCAGGGGTGCAGGATTGATCCCCGGGGGGGAGAACTAAGATCTGTCATGCCATGTGGTGTGACCAAGAAAAAAAAAGAAAAATCACAAAATGAGCACCTAAATATGGACAGGACCTGGCTGAGGGTGTTTAGGTGGAAGCTGACACTGTAGACCTTCAAACACAGATCTGTCTTTTGCCATGCCTGGAGACTCCCCGCGATGATTCTCACAGAGAGGCTGGACATTCCTGGCTGGAGGTTTTATCTTTTGCAGCAACAATTGCAGAAGGCTTTCATGTCTTCTTGAGAATATAAGTATATACTGTTAAATATTTACCCAAAGGTATATAGCACATTTTAAAAATTATCTGTGAGATAAGCAGTGTTTTAATACATAGATAAACTTCAAATTCCTCTCTAAGTAATGACAAATGTGTAGGTTAGTTCCCTCAGTCTCCTGAAAGCAGAGCTGGGTTGAGGAGTGGCATGTAAAACATCAGAAAGGCTCTCACCTCTCACCAATCTCTAGGGTGGGGTCAATGAATTTAAACACTGAAATCTCAGCTGACTGTTTTGTTATCACTCTGCATGGAGAGTTCCTGTTTCCAGGCTGGAGGAGTCATTGTTGTTCAATCAGTCGCTCAGTCGTTTCGGACTCTTTGCGACCCCATGGACTGCAGCCCACCAGGCCTCCCTGTCCTTCACCATCTCCCAGAGCTTACTCAAACTCATGTCCATCGAGTTGGTGATGCCAGCAAACGATCTGGTCCTCTGTCACTAAATCCTCCCTAGTCACCTCATGCTGTTGCTCTTTCTCCTAAAAGAAGCAGGATGCCCAGCTCTTAGATGACAAGAGGTGACCAAGAAGTCTGGTCACGGGCAAAGTAGGACTCCATCCGCGGCCTCTTGCAGGAAAAGGCAATTACTTCTGAAGATTCCCAAATAATAATGCAGAGGAAGAGAGGGGGTAAAGCAAGTAGGTTGATTTTTAAATTAGTATCAATAGATGTAAACCTCAACAGCTGCTGTGACCCTGCTACACTCCTGCTGTCTCCAAGGCAGGGAGCAGAAAGGGGCAACATCTAATGTTTTCAGGGATGATATTTACAACAAGCTATACTAGAAAAGAGACTGGTGGTTCTCGAGGGGGAGAGCGCATGGGGAGGGATGGACCAGGAGTCTGGGATTAGAAATGCAAACTATTATATGTCTGACGGATAAACAAGGTCCTGCTGTGCGGCACAGGGAATTATACTCAGTATCCTGTGACAAACCATAATGGAGAGGAATATGAAAAAAAGAATGTATTGTATGTATAACAATAATTTTGCTGTAACGGAGAAATTAATGCAACACTGCAAATCAACTATGCTCCAATAAAATAAACTAAAAAGCAGACAAGAAAACAGTCTATAGATAGTTTAGGGTCAAGTGTCCTTAAAGGGATGCCATCTCCTTCGATTTGGAAAAAGAATGGATTGGAATAATACCTCTTTGTCCAGTGTTTTTGTTGGACTATGGTTTCTTAATTATAATAACAGAGGCCTAAGCACATTTGTATAATTGTGAGGTACAATATTTTAAAAAGCGACAGGAAGATGTTCCCTGTAATGCCAACAGGAAAAAAAAAAAAGTAGTAATTAAGCCGGGTGAAGCACAGTTGCAGCCCAGCAGAACGGGGGAAGATCCCAGGAAGCCAGGCTTCAGTCCAACCTGGCCACTGCCTCACTGTGAGAGCCTGGCCAGTCATTTAACCTAGACCAGCGCTGGCCAATCAACCAAGCAGCAAATACATGCCTTATATGTATTCTTGAATATTCTAGTAGCCACATTAAAACGTTTTTAAAAGAAATATGTGAAATTAGGGGCTTCCCAGGTGGTGTTAGTGGTAAAGGAGGGCATGGCAACCCACTCCAGTATTCTTGCCTGGAGAATCCCATGGACAGAGGAGCCTGGGGGGGCTGCAATCCACGGGGTCACAAAAAATCACACACGACTGACTGACGTGCCTTAGCATGCACACAAGCATGTGAAGTTAACTTTAAATCTATTTTAATTGACCACATATATAAAATATTATCATATAAACATAAAATGTTTCAAGATTATTGAGATACTTTACATTTTTTTATTATAAATCTGTAAAATAGAGTATTTTATATTTCCAGTACATTTCCATTCAGACCAACTCCATTGCAAGTTTTTCTAGCCACATGTGGCTCATAGCCACTGGAAAATGCAGTTTTAGTCTGTCAGAGTCTTCATTTGTAAAATAAAGAAGATGACCATCTCATCCATGCCTAACAATATTTAATTATTTGGTGCTGCCTTTTGCAAAAATAAATAAATAAATAAATGGCCTTGTATGCAATAACTTCAAGCATGGACTAGATGTTTCTTTCTTTCTAAAATCAAACATGTTACTTAAGATGTTGAGAGCAAAATTTCTTGTGAAAAATGGAAAAATTTAATACCTCCCTCAAAACTTTTTTGTAGGACTTAAATTGTGTATATCAAATGACCTAACATGATAAATGCTCAATATATATATTTTGACATTTGGAATTAAAATATACAAAAAAGATGGAAGAGGAAATGGCAATCCACTCCAGTATTTTTGCCTGGAAAATCTTATGGATTGAGGAGCCTGGCAGGCTACAGTCCATGGGGTCGCAAAGACTCAGACATGACTGAGCATGCATACATACTAAATACGAAAGCCGAGAGGATGGAGAAGTCTTTGTTGTGGGGCAAATCTGAAACATGGAACGGGGCATGTATTAAATATTACACTTGCCAGTTCATGAAAATTGACATCTATTATTGATTGCCCTTTCCTTTTTGGGGGGGCTTCCCTGGTGGCTCAGCTGGTGAAGAATCCGTCTGCAATGAGTAAGGTCTGGGTTCGATCCCTGGACTGGGAACGTCCCCTGAAGGAGGGCATGGCAACCCATTCCAGTATTCCTGCCTGGAAAACCCATGGACAGAGCAGCTTGGAGGGCTGCAGTCCACGGGGTCACAAAGAGTCAGACAGGACTGAGCAACAAAGGACTTGTACCCTCTTTTTTCTGGAATTTTCTTTCAGGACAGTTAACGACACAACTCTCAATCTAGGTATCTGACTTTCCCTGAAAAAAGAATGCTATAGGATCCAAACCAGCCCAATATGACTACCTGTACCCGGAGTTTGAGTTTGGGGAAGAAACTCCAGGAAGGAACACAGTTGGAGGACTCCCCTCCCAATGGGACGTTCCAGGAGAGACTGTCCATTTCCTCCTCCTGCTCATTTCTCTGGACCATCACTGGAAGCTGTCCCCTGCTGGTTACTTAGTCTTTGCTTTCATTCTGTAGCATTCCCTACAGCTTTTACAGAAATTCCCCCTCTTTGATCAATACAGATAGTTTCTGCCAAACACCCTGATTGGGCTAGATAAAAAAATTATACTTTTAAGCTCCATGAACCCTTCTCACTTGAACACCCCTCCAGTTGAAATATCAGTTTCAACACTTTGGACAGCTTCTTTCAATTGACATATGAAATCAACAATCACTCACACTTGCTAAATTTCTGCTGGCAAGTTTTCTGGTCCTCCAGGCTACAATATAGAGATCAAATTGCCAACATCTGCTGGATCATCGAAAAAGCAAGAGAGTTCCAGAAAAACATCGATTTCTGCTTTATTGACTATGCCAAAGCCTTTGACTGTGTGGATCACAATAAACTGTGGAAAATTCTGAAAGAGATGGGAATACCAGACCACCTGACCTGCCTCTTGAGAAACCTATATGCAAGTCAGGAAGCAACAGTTAGAACTGGACATGGAACAACAGACTGGTTCCAAATAGGAAAAGGAGTATGTCAAGGCTGTATATTGTCACCTGCTTAATTAACTTCTATGCAGAGTACATCATGAGAAATGCTGGGCTGGAAGAAGCACAAGCTGGAATCAAGATTGCCAGAAGAAATATCAATAACCTCAGATATGCAGATGACACCACCCTTATGGCAGAAAGTGAAGAGGAACTAAAAAGCCTCTTGATGAAAGTGAAAGAGGAGAGTGAAAAAGTTGGCTTAAAGCTCAACATTCAGAAAACTAAGATGGGGAAACAGTGTCAAACTTTATTTTTGGGGGCTCCAAAATCACTGCAGATGGTGACTTCAGCCATGAAATTAAAAGATGCTTACTCCTTGGAAAGAAAGTTATGACCAACCTACGTAGCATATTAAAAAGCAGAGACATTACTTTGCCAACAAAAGTCCGTCTAGTCAAGGCTATGGTTTTTCCTGTGGTCATGTATGGATGTGAGAGTTGGACTGTGAAGAAAGCTGAGCGCCAAAGAACTGATGCATTTGAACTCTGGTGTTGGAGAAGACTCTTGAGAGTCCCTTGTACTGCAAGGAAATCCAACCAGTCCATTCTAAAGGAAATCAGTCCTGGGTGTTCATTGGAAGGACTGATGCTAAAGCTGAAACTCCAGTACTTTGGCCACCTCATGCGAAGAGTTGACTCATTGGAAAAGACTCTGATGGTGGGAGGGATTGGGGGCAGGAGGAGAAGAGGACAACAGAGGTAGAAATGGCTGGATGGCATCACTGACTCAATGGACATGAGTTTGAGTAAAGTCCGGGAGTTGGTGATGGACAGGGAGGACTGGCGTGCTGCAATTCATGGGGTTGCAAAGAGTTGGACACCACTGAGCAACTGAAGTGAACTGAACTGAAGGCTACAATGTCCAAGATTGTAGCCACTAGTTAGCTACATGTGGTTATTTATATTTAAGTTAATTCAAATGTAAATTTAGGTTCTCATTCACACCAGTCAACCAAGTGCTCATTTAACAGCAACATGTGACTAGTGGTCGCTGTCCTGGGCAGCACAGAAGCAGAGTCTTCCTCATCGCAGAACACTAGTAGACAGCACCGGTGTAAGGAGTTTCCAGAACATTTGTTTTAAAAAATTCATTAAAGCTTGAAATACTTCCTATTGAAGGCTATTGAGTAGAAACAAAATGAAGTATATGGTAGGAAAAAAGGATCATTTGGAAAACATGGAGATTAAACAAATAAAAGAAATAATGACCAAAAAAAAATGACAGTGTTTTTATAATTTCAGTCACTCCTTGTTTGTTGCCAGTACATAGAAATACAGTTGATTTTTGGATGTTGATCTTGTATCATGTAATCTTGGTAAGTCATTTGTCAGTTCTAGTAGCTCTTTAGAGATTTCACTGGATTAACTAAATAGGTGATCAGGTTGTCCGTGAATAAAGAGAATTTTATTTATTTCTTCCCCTCCAAAGAAAGTTTAAACAAATGTGGAGGACTGGGTTAATAGTTTTAATGCTTTGAAAAAGAGTCACTGTGGAGATGAACACACAATCAGTATCTTAATTTTTCGTTTAAAGGTAAGGAGATCTTTTTTAAAGTCCTCCTCTTTACGTTGAATTATTAAATTCAGAGTATTCATTTCCTAGTTACAGTTAATGAGTGTCAAGTCAGTCTCACTCACTTTCGAGCTACTGGGGTAGTCCAGAGAGCATACGCTACTTTCTGGGTCAGCCTGCTCACTTAGCTGCAGAAATAACACATCTCCTCAAGTCCCAATCTAAACAACTGGCATCTGTGGGACAAGGTATATTCAGGACATCTTCCTAAGAGTCACTTATCTGAACTACAAACACTCAAATCAGAGCCTTCCAAAACACAGCCGTCCTGGTCTCCTATGAAGCGGGAGGTTGTGCCGTGGTCATTCTACAGGTCAGCATTATGCCCGGATGTATCTCTGTTTCTCTAAGGACTAGGGAATAGGAAGTAAGCTGTCTGGTGTCATGTAACCAAATCTGACCCCGAATTCTCTAAATTTTATCCCCTGAAGTTTGCAAGTCTCTATCAACTTTCTCCAGCAACTTGGGAAATTAAGTCATTGTTGGCAGGTGCATTTTGTTTAGATAAGGGTCTTCGTAGCTAAAATAATGTGTTTAATGAAAAGGAAAAAAACATTTGTAGGATTCTTTGGGAGGCATCCTGCAAGCCAGAACCAGAGAGAGCATTTCCTATTACTAAATGAAATGTTTTATGCAAGGAAGAGAAAACTGTCAAGCATATAAACCTGCTTTAAATTAGGTCAGTTTCCAAAGAGTCATATTCATGCAAATGTAAGTGAAAAATATACTTTTGTCCTTGGAGCCTATATCTGCCAGGTCTTGAGTTCTGGGACTTACTCTGGACATTCTTAAGTTTTACATTTCCGTAAGTGGTTTAGTGTTGGCTTGGCTAAATTTTCCCTGCCTGCCTGCCAAATCTCCCTGTCTATTACACATTTGATGGCTTCCTTCTGGGGCTGCTAACTTTTGCTATCTGACAAATGAATTAACAAGAGGACATCATCAAAGTGAATCCTAGATAATTAATGTACATTTGACATTTCAGTGCATTTCTACATTGAAAGACATTTGATTTTAATGTGTACTCTTATTCCCAACTTTACTTGGGATTTTTTTTCATCTCCTCTTTACAACCTTTTTGCAATAATAATCATGTTTCTTCTCCCAGGCTAAAGCAAATTCCATTTATTTTGCTTAACTTCTTTCATGATTCTTTGTCTCCTTTGCTGAAAATCTCTTTGACTCTAAATCAGATCATCACTTTAAGGCCCACTGACTGATTCAATTTAACACATGTTTTTACTTTCTCCTGAGTAGGTTAAGCTGGCCCTCTGCATTGGAAATGGTCTGTAATGCCACTTAATGGGAGTCAACCCTTCCAGGAGGCTGGAGATCTAAACGCTAAGAGAAAAATCATCTTAGTGGGGTGACTTACTTTCTGAGGAATGGAAGAATGAAATTGAAAACTATTCTTTTATTGAGGTCTTCTGACGCTGTTCATCACCTCTTTGGAGCAGAAGCCAAGCAAAATGACCCTAACACAACCACAAACAGAAACATACCCACCCCTTCCATCTCACCAATAAACACTTGTCGGCTTCGGGTGAACAGCAGAGCAATTCAGTTATACACACACCTGTGCTCACTCTTTCAGATTCTTTTCCCATACAGGTCATCACTGAGTACTGAGCAGGGTTCCGTGTGCTGTACAGGAGGGCCTTGCTGGTTGTCATTTTAAACAGAGTACTGTGTTTATGTCCGTCCCAATCCCCTAACTCACCATCCCCCACACAATTGAATTCCTTTGCAAAACAGAAATAGGTTTCTTGGATTCTAATCCCAGCTGTGACTTACCTCTCTGCTTCAGTTTCCTCATCTGTAAAACAGGAATAATAATAGCATATACCTTATAAGATATTGGGATTGAAAAAGAAAATATAAAGAAAGCTCTTAGAAACATTAGTTCATCATTATGAAACTCATTTTGGTAGTAGTTTATTATGATAAGTTGGAAATCTATCCCTGGTAGCCTAAAGTAACTGATGCACACCTTCTTTATGTTCCCAGGTTCAAAACAGCTGGAAGGAAGCAGACGCCTGCTAGTATTGGGTCTGGGAAACCTAGAGAACTAAATTCTATTTGCAACTGATATTCCCTTAGTTAAAGGTAAGAAGGTGAATCATGTGTTAGTATAAGTGCAAACTCAGGAGTGCATGCAAATCTATTCTTTTTCCTTAGGATACTAGCTAAGCAGCCAAATCAAGAGCCCAGATAAAAGTGGTTTAAAACGATAGATTCATTTCTTTCTCTTGTCACACAAGTCATCCAGGTCTGATATAGTCATGCTCCTCAGCTCTCACTATCACAAGCATATTCTAGCTGTAAGAAGAAGATAAAAGGACAAAGGAAGACATAGCCTTTTTATTGAAGGCATCAACTGAAAGTCAACTCACGACTTCTATTTATGTACTCTTGGTCAGAACCTCCAGGCTCGACCTGTCTGAGCAGGGGCCTGGGAATGTCTTGATGGGAGACCATGCTGCACCCACACCCCGTTTAAGGTGAGAGGTTCTGTCACTAAAGGTAGAGAGTGGGAGGACGGAAGGAGGAGAGACATGGATGGAGAACTAGAACCAGCTTCTGCAAGCTTCTTCGGGAATGCAATCACTAGCTCCTACCCAAAGGAGTCAGAGTCCCATCGAGTTGCTCCCTTTGATTCAAGGTTTAAAATGTTTGGGTTTGTGAGGTGTTTTCTGTTAGTGTGTCCTTTCATCACTCAGCTACCTCAAAACTAGAACAAAAGGAGTTTGCTTCAGTCTTAACCCCTACTTCGCCCAATTTAGAATGATGGAGAATGAAGCAGGCAGAGAATATCTGTAATAAAAACATTTCCTTGCAGAAGGTGTTTAATGGGGAACAAAGGCAGTTGCTCTTCAGAACAGTTACATCTTCTGGGCAAGGACTCTGGCCACCCCCAGTCTTGGCCCACCGGCGAGTTCCAGTCCACAGCACATTTAGTAGCTGCTCGTTCCTTTGGAGACCATTCTCTTCAACAGTTTGGGGCGTTTGCTCTTGGGAGTTTTTCCTTCTATGTTGTACTCCATGGCCACCTCTGAAATGGGCACTGGGGAGAGTTTTCTTCTTGCAGCCGCGGCAGTCCTTGGGTTGCTTCACATATCAAACAACAGTGGGCTTTGAAGGTCGGGCTGGTACTTTCTTAAATAGAAAAGTACATTCAACAACCTAGTCTGCTTGCCTTTGATCAATTCTGCATGCCAGAAACTCGGCGAAAGATATAATGTGCATATATATATATATATATATATATTTTATACTTGATAATTTTGCTCCTTTATTTCCTAGCCTCAGTGGTTTGCACAGCTCCATAATTTTCAGTGTAATAGGGGGCCAGTGGAATGCTATTGAAATAATAAATGATGTCTTTGGATTCCCACGAAGTACAGCCTCAGACGAGCGGTCATGTGACAATGATTCATTACTGAGTGTGATCGAGGAGAACCAACAAAGGAGTTGGAAGGGTGACCAGGATGTGAAGGATGGCAGGCAAGGTCAGGGAGGGCCCTTCGCCTCCACTGTCCAGAGGGGCTCTGGGGATAGTAGACTGATGGAAATCACGCCTTGAAATTCATCATAATCAGGTACTAAGGGAGTTAGAGCATTTATATTTCTGCACCCACTGGTCATTATTCTGGGGGCTGCCCCAGGTTAATTAAAGGAACTCCTGGCTCTCTCCCAGTTTGAGCCAAAGTAGTTCCAGCAGCAGCAGAGTGGCCTGCCAAAAATGAGATGCTGGCTCCAGGGAGAGGAAGCAGTCTTGGAGCCTCTGTATGCACTACTCAAATGTAAAGGGATCACAGTGAATATTGGCACAGTGAATATATCCCCATCTCCTTAGGATATGGAGGCAGAATCCTTAATTGGACAATTAATTCAGTGAGCTGACTCACAGTCTCACATGCTACTTGCACAGGTTCTGTGCAGGGATCTCTTGTAAGCATCAACAATGTGCTATGATGAGATCCTGAAAAGCTGGCAGAAGCTGGCAAAGGGTGAGAATTCTTACCAAAGTCAGGTGTCCTAGACGAGAGGGATTGAAAAAAGACTTACAGAGATAATCCTGCAAAAATGCTTACTGCAGTATTGTTTACAGTAGCATCAAAGTGGTACCAACCACGGGCTTCCTTTCATTAGACAGAACATCTCACCATATTATGCAAACATTAGATTTTTTCAGAGAGCTACTTTAAATTTACAAAATACATATTTATGTTTATAAAAAAATATAATACAGATAAGTCCCTCACGTGCCCCATTGTCTATCAGCTGAAATCCCAAGTGTCCAACCCACAAAACATCACAGATACACTTGTTTATCTTCCAGAGTTTTTAAAATGCCCATTCAATCATGCAAACATAGATTTTTCTTTTTCTTTTTTTTATACACAATATGCGGCAGGCCCTCTTCATCATTTTACAGCATGTTTTTATCACTTAATGATGTCTTTATGTTCTTTCCATATAAATATAGGGAAGGATTCCTGATTTTTTATTGATTTACAGATCATAATTCCATTGTGTATTTAACCAGACTCCAGTTCATAAACCTTTGGGTTATTTTTATCTTTTGCTGTTACATCAAGTACTGCATAAATCAACTAGTACGTTCATTACATATATAATTTTGCACCTGTGTAAATATATCTGTAGAATAATTCTCTAAAAATATGATTGTTGGGTTGAAGGGAATAAGCTTTGAAATGTCAGTAGGTATTGCCAAATTGCCTTCTACAAAGGAGTGTATGAATTTTCTATCCCAGCAGCAGTATGTGAGAGTTTGCTTTTCCCCATAGCTTATGCTAAAGTGAATTGTGAAACTTTTGGATTTCTCTCAATTCGGTACATGAAAATGGCATTTCAGGATGTGGATGATCTATTTCTATGTGACAACCCCCGGCCCCAAGCTTCCCTGGTGGCTCAGACAGTGAAGAATCTGCCTGCAATGCAGGAGACCTGGGTTCAATCCCTGGGTTGGGAAGATCCACTGGAGAAGGGAATGGATACCCACTCCAGTATTCTTGCCTGGAGAATTCCATGGACAGAGGAGCCTGGTGGGCTACAGTCCATGGGGTCACAAAGAGTCGGACATAATTGAGTGACTAACGTTTTCACTGCCCCCCAAAGGCACTGACTTGAACTAACCATGGGTCAGCATGGTGTGTCACTCTGGGAGGTGGCTGGGCAGTTCTGGTTTTTCCTAGACTTACTCTTGTAACTACATTCAGCTGGAGGTTTCCTGGGACTGGGTCTGCTGGATCTCCTTGGAAAATGGATTGTGTCTCTCCATGTGGTCTATAATTTCCAAAAAAGCCACACTGAACATTTTTACAGGGGGGCAGGAACCTTCCAGGAGGCAATCCCAAACACATGTCACATTTTCTGATGTCCTAATGGCAAGGCGATTCCCAGGACTCAGGCCAAAGTCCCAGTGCAGGGAACCTCACTATCATCTGGAGGCATGATTCACTGAAGGGGCAGTTGCAGTAAGTCTAGCAAATTTAATGTGGTTAGTTTGCATTTCTCTTGTACATGAATTTGAGGAATCTGAACTTCTTTTTACATGTTTAGCAGCATTTTTTTTTCCTTTTCTACTAAATGTCTAATTATCTTTAGCCAGTTTTATTTCTCCATAGCTTTATTGGTTTTTTTGTTCTAAAGTTTTAGGAATTTTCCATTTAATAGGGAGATTGTTCACTTTTCTATGGTGTGAGCTAGAAATCTTTTTTTCAAAAACACAGTGGCTTTAAAAAATGGTGTATGCTGACATTGCGCTGGTGGGTCTTCTGCATTTTATGTAGGCATTACTACTTTTTAAGATATTTTTCAGGAATTCTGTGCAATGCTACATCAGAACCCCTTTTTAAAAATTACCAATTGCTGCATTAACTGGATTTTTCCAAACTAATCTTTATAGATTTTTCTGTGGTATTTAGTTTTTATTTTTAATTGATCCACTCTAATATTTTTCTGGTTAACAGTCTTTATGTTAACATGGTACAGTAAGTCCCAGACATATGAATGAGTTCTGTTCTGAGAGCGTGTTCATCCTTAAGTCCAGTTTGTCCATAAGCCCCACAAAGTTAGCCTAGATACTCAACTAACACAATCGGGTGTATATGCTGCTGCTTTACCATTGCCTTCTGAACACCCTGGGTTTAATAAAGACACTGCGCTGCTGCGCTCTGCACTCTGCTGTGAAGCACACGACAGCACAGCCACTAGCAGAGTGCGTGCAGATCACGGTGCACCCAGCTGCACGAACCGGCTTGTGAGACTGGACATGAGAACACACAACAGCACAGCCACTCGCAGAGAGTGCGTGCAGGTCACGGTGGACCCAGGTGCATGGACCGGCTCGTGAGACTGGACATGAGAACACACAACAGCAGCTCTAAAAGTCTGCAACTTGAAGGTTCCTATGTAGGGGGCTTTCTGTAGTCTTTTCTGCATTTTTACGAAGCATCTTTCTGCTGTGCCAATACTCTCTTAATTACTAGCTGTTAAATTAGGTAGATTTCCATCTAGTAGTTTTCGTTGGACTTTCCTGAGTGCGGGAAGACAGCAGAGAGCACGCCAGAACAGCCATCCTGATAACATCACTGATTCAGATGATTTCCTGCATTTATGACTTTTATGTGTGACTCACTGAATCCTGTTGGCAAATAAAAAATATACCATGTGTATTTCAAAGCAATCCATCTCCAAAATGAAATATTAATTTTGATACTTTCCAAGACCTATTGATGTCAGCCCTTTCACCACTTCTGGGCCTTCTCTCTTCACCTATTCCTGTGTAACTGACTGTTTTCTCAGTTGTCTTTTTCAACCTTCATGCATATCATCTACGCTCATAGTTTAACTGAAATGAAGTTTATGGGGATTTTCCTTTCATTCCCTTTTTTACATGTATTAAGTTTTGGTATGATGTTTATGGCTATAAACAAAATATATAGTAGAAGTTTTATTCTTACGGAAAATAATTTTGGGAAAATTCTTATTGTATAACTAAGGAGCAACTTCCACTATATAACCATAAGGGATTTGAATTAGGTCATATCTGAATGGCCTAGTGGTTTTCCCTCCTTTCTTCGGTTTAAGTCTGAATTTTGCAATTAGGAGTTCAGGATCTGAGTTAGCTCCTAGTCTTGTTTTGCTGACTGTATACACCTTCTCCATCTTCTGCTGCAAAGAATATAATCAATCTGATTTGGGCATTGACCATCTGGTGATGTCCATGTGTAGAGTCATCTCTTGTGTTATGGAAGAGGGTGTTTGCTATGACCAGTGCTTCTTGGCCAAAACTCAGTTAGCCTTTGCCCTGCTTCATTCTGTACTCCAAGGCCAAACGTTCCTGTTACTTCAGGTATCTCTTACTTCCTACTTTTGCATTCTAGCCCCCTATGATGAAAAGAAATTTTTTTTTTTTTTTTTTTTTTTTTGGTGTTAGTTCTAGAAGGTCTTGTAGGTTTTCATAGAACTGTTCAACTTAAGGTTCTTCGACATTAGCGGTTGGGGCACAGACATGAATTACTGTGATATTGAATGGTTTGCCTTGGAAATGAACCGAGATCATTCTGTCTTTTTTGAGATTGCACCTAAATACTAAGTACATTTAGTACTTAACACAACAACAAAAGGAACAGCTATCTTTCTGCAAAATTAAATGGGGAAAAGTCCCAAAGATAGTTCTGAAAGAGTATGAATAAAAGCAAAAAAAAAACCAAATGGGACCTAATTAAACTTAAAAGCTTCTGCACAACAAAGGAAACTATAAGCAAGGTGAAAAGACAGCCTTCAGAATGGGAGAAAATAATAGAAAATGAAGCAACAGACAAACAACTAATCTCAAAAATATGCAAGCAACTCCTGAAACTAAATTCCAGAAAAATAAATGACCCAATCAAAAAGTGGGCCAAAGAACTAAATAGACATTTCTCCAAAGAAGACATACAGATGGCTAATAAACACATGAAAAGATGCTCAAAATCACTCATTATCAGACAAATGCAAATCAAAAACACTATGAGGTACCATTTCACACCAGTCAGAATGGCTGCGATCCAAAAGTCTACAAGCTATAAATGCTGGAGAGGGTGTGGAGAAAAGGGAACCCTCTTGCACTGTTGGTGGGAATGCAAACTAGTACAGCCACTATGGAGAACAGTGTGGAGATTCCTTACAAAACTGGAAATAGAACTGCCTTATGATCCAGCAATCCCACTGCTGGGCATACATACGGAGGAAACCAAAAGGGAAAGAGACACGTGTACTCCAATGTTCATCGCAGCACTGTTTACAATAGCCAGGACATGGAAGCAACCTAGATGTCCATCAGCAGATGAATGGATAAGAAAGCTGTGGTACATATACACAATGGAGTATTACTCAGCCATGAAAAAGAATACATTTGAATCAGTTCTAATGAAGTGGATGAAACTGGAGCCTATTATACAGAGTGAAGTAAGCCAGAAAGAAAAACACCAATACAGTATACTAATGCATATATATGGAATTTAGAAAGATGGTAACAATAACCCTGTGTACGAGACAGCAAAAGAGACACTGATGTATAGAACAGTCTTTTGGACTCTGTGGGAGAGGGAGAGGGTGGGATGATTTGGGAGAATGGCATTGAAATATGTATAATGTCATATATGAAACGAGTCGCCAGTCCAGGTTCGATGCACAATACTGGATGCTTGGGGCTGGTGCACTGGGACGACCCAGAGGGATGGTATGGGGAGGGAGGAGGGAGGAGGGTTCAGGATGGGGAACACATGTATACCTGTGGTGGATTCATTTTGATATATGGCAAAACCAACACAATATTGTAAAGTTAAATAAAATAAAATTTAAAAAATAAAATAAAATAAATAAAGAATAAAAAAAAAAGTCTAGAAAGAAAAGGGTTTTGGAATTCAACAGGCATGGGTTCATAAGGACCCTCATCTAATTGCTAAGTGATTTCTATCAGATGCAAATTACTACAAAATTCTCAGATTCAATTTCCTCATTTGTAGCATTATACTACTATTTCTTCCATGTGTTATTAAGAGGATTGAGTACAATATATTTTAAGTGATACAGCCATAGTTGTCTTTTCTATCACACATTAAAAACAATTATTTGATATAGGCAGAGTAATATAACAATGGCTGGGTATAAATAGCTTTAAAATCACCAAATATGTTGAAAAACTGACATCCTGTTGAAGTTTTTAAATTTTGTAGAATAAATGGCTTTTATCTAAATAGTTGTAAAATGCTTATTAATGTTGAAAACTGTTGAGCTTTACCTCCCACTTAAAGGCAGAATATGTCAAGGTACTGAGGGTTCACTTTATGTGTCATCTCGGCTGGACGAGGTGAGCAGCTAATTGGTCCCACATCCATCAAGATGTTGTGATGAAGGTATTTTTAGATGTGATTGACACTTTATTTTCTTTCCCCTTCCCCCAGTTTAATTGAGAAATAAGTTGACATATATCAGTATGAGTTTAAGTTGTGCAGCATGATGTACTGTCAGCTGATGGTCACAGTGGGCTTCAGTAACACCCATGATCTCATAGAGAGACAATGAAGAAAAGAAAGGAAATTTCCTTGTGAGGACAACACTTGGGCTCTGCTCCCTTAGTAACTTCCAGTACATCATACAGCAATGTTAACTGTACTCGTCAGATTGTATGTTATATCTCTAGTACTTTTTAATCTTCTAACTAGAACTTTCTAATTTTGACCGGCTTTTTCCAATCTTCCCACCTCCTTTCTCCTATCTCTGACCTCTTTTTCTTAAAGTTTTGTGTTCTTTAAATTTGTTTTTTTGAGTCCACATAAGTGAGATCATAAAGTATTTGTCTTTCTCTGTCTGATTTTTTTCACATAGCATCATGCCCTCAAGGTCCATCTTCAGTTCAGTCAGTTCAGTTGTTCTGACTCTGCGACCTCATGGACTGCAGCACACCAGGCCTCCTTGTCCATCACCAACTCCCGAAGCCTACTCAAACTCATTTCCACCGAGTCATGATGCCATCCAACCGTTTCATCCTCTGTGGTTCCCTTTTCCTCCCACCTTCAATCTTTCACAGCATCAGGGTCTTTTCCATCGAGTTAGTTCTTTGCATCAGGTGGCCAAAGTATTGGAGTTTCAACTCCAGATTAGTTCTTCCAGTGAATATTCAGGACTGATTTTCTTTGGATGGACTGGTTGGATCTCCTTACAGTCCCAGGGACTCTCAAGAGTCTTCTCTAACACCACAGTTCAAAAGCATCAATTTTTCTGTGCTCGGCTTTCTTTATAGTCCAACTCTCACATCCATACATGACTACTGAAAAAAAATCATAGCTTTGACTAGACAGACTTTTGCTGGCAAAGTAATGTCTCTGCTTTTTAATATGCTGTCTAAGTTGGTCATAACTTTCCTTCCAAGGAGTAAGCGTCTTTTAATTTCATGGCAGCAGTCACCATCTGCTGTGATTTTGGAGGCAAGGAAATAAAGTCTGTCATGGTTTCCATTGTTTCCCCATCTATTTGCCATGAAGTGATGGGACCAGATGTCATGATCTTAGTTTTATGAATGTTGAGTTTTAAGTCAACTTTTTCTCTGTCCTCTTGCACTTCATCAGGAGGCTCTTTAGTTCTTCTTCACTTGTGCTCAAGATTGCCGGGAGCAAGATCCATCTGTGTTGACACAGATAGTACAGCTCCCTCGCTTGTTTTTACGGTGGGGTAGTATTCCATTGTGTGTGTCTCTCCAGCTTCTTTATTCATTCATCTATTAATAGAAACGTATGTGGTTGTCCTGTCTTGGTTATAAAAATAATGTTGCTGTGGGCACTAGGTGGCAGATATCTTTTCAAGTTTGTATCTTCATTTCCTTTGTATATGTTCCCTGAAGTGGAATTGCTGGATCTTATGGTAGTTCTATTTTTAATTTTTTGAGAAATCTCTGTACCATTTTCCGTAGTGGCTGCAGCAATTTACATTCCCATGTACTCTGCAAATGAGGAGAGCGTGGGCTGTCTATGAGCAGGGCCGTTGGATGGGCGAGCAGCTCCCCGTGTGCTTGGGTTAGGTTCCCTGTGTGTGTAGGCTGAAGGCTGCATTCAGCAACGAGTGAGGATATGAATTAGTTTCCCATTTCAGGCACCCAGGAGATGCAGCTCTTAACCTAGCAAAACCCTCTGTTGTCTGGACTCAAGCTGACCCGCACCGCAAGCACCCTGCCCAAGTAGGACTGCTGGCTCTGCTCTGCAGACTCTCAGCTCTGCCTGCCTGTATCTTGGAGCATTGACATCTTACCCAGCGTCCTGGTCAGAGGGGCCCAGGAGACACTCTCCAAAGCAGGTGGCGCTGTTTTTCAGTTACCCTGCCTGGATTGGATGAGGAAAGGACACTCCAGGCTGCACCCAGAGGCATTCATTCTAGTTTAGGACTGCATCCTGAGTGCATTCTCCTGACTTGGCCGTCCACCCTCATCCCAGCTCACCATCAGGAGCCATCTGCCCCAAGGGGTCAGCAAAGCAGAGGGCTGTGATTATAATCAGTAATGGAAGGCCAGTGCAAAGGTGGGTGTCTAGAGCAGCCGCACCAGGGGGTGGACACTCACATATGAGGAATCGGCGCCTCTTTGGCAGCAGCTCGAGTCTTCTGGCTCTGCCTGCTTCAAGTGTTGGCAGCCGACATCTCTCCAGTTCTGGAGGAAAGCGTAGGAGCCCCAGGCTTCTCAGACCTTCTGCGGAGGTGACTGCTCTTGCATGCCCCTCTTGCTAGGTGTAGGTGTTAAAGGTGAAAGAGGTAAGAGAGCCAGTAAGGAGAGGAGGGCCAACAAGATATATTTGGTTGTTCCTTCCTGACAATAAGAATGAAATAATGCCACTTGCAGCCCCATGGATGGACCAAGATTGTCAAACTGCGTGAAGTCAGTCAGAGAAAGAGAAATATGGTGGGGAATCTAAACGGTAAACAGCCTCTCAGACCTAGAGAATGAATTTATGGTTACCAGGGGGAAGGGTGGAGGAAGGGGTGGAGAGGGAGTTTAGGATGGACGCGTCCACGCTGCTGTATTTAGGATGGATGACCACCTGGGACCTACTGTAGAGCGCAGGGAGCTCTGCTCAGTGTTATGTAATAACCCAATTGGGAAAGACATTTGAAAAAGAATAGGTAGAGGTGTATGGATAACTGAATCACTTTGCGATGCACCTGAAAATAACACAATGTTGTTAACTATGCTCCAATATGAAATTTTAAAGGTTAAAAAATAAGCAAGGACATCTCAACCACGTCGAGAAGAAGTCAGCGGTGCTGTTCTCACTGCAGTTTAGAGCGAGAATTAATCTCATATCAGTGTCTACAGGGTTTGAAGTCACAGGAGAGGACTGGAGACAGGAAAATTAGTTTCTAAAACTGGAAAGAAAAAAACACTGAGCAGTCACTAAGTCAAAAAGAGACAGCATCCAGTGTCACCTAGGCTCAAAATATCTGCCATCAAGAGACTTTGGTTTTCTGCAGTTAACCCCCCCAACACCAGATATTTTGGATAAGATATCTAATTTCTTTTTTAACTTCCTTATATTTATGCTTTTAAAAACTTTTCACTGCTATCACTCTAATTCAGAAATGAGACTCATTTTGCAGGAGATGTATGATTTTTCCAGTTTATCTCGACCAATGATTCTCAAAGTGGGTTCCTCCAAATGCAGATCAGCAGCTCCTCAGAACAATCGGAAATGCAGTGTTTCCAACTCTGCTGGACATATTCTGAATCAGGACTCTAGGGATGGGAGCCAGCAAGCCATGTTTTAACAAGCATGGTGATGTCAATGCATGCTTGAGCTGACAACCACTGGACTGGTTAATTGGGCCCCCTGGTGGCTCAGATGGTAAAGAATCCACCTGTGATGCAGGAGACCTGGGTTCAATCCCTGGGTCAGGAAGACCCCCTGGAGGCGGGCATGGTGACCCACTCCAGTATTCTTGCCTGGAAAATCCCATATACACAGAAGCCTGGTGGGCTACAGTCCATGGGGTCACAAAGAGTTGGACACAACTGAGTTACTAGCACTTCACTTCAGTAGCCCCCTAAATTTCAGAGACATGACATACTGTACGCATTTTATCACTCGTACAAAGCGTCACAGTGACCTCTTCAGTGCAGTAGTTTTCCAAATGGTGATTCAGAAATTCAAAGAATTTCTATCCTGCGGCTTCTGACATCTCAACAAGAGCCCTCCAGGATCACAAAGACAGAGAGAGAGCTGGTAAGTTAGTCTATTAGCTTTTAAATACTTTATTTATTTTTTACTGAAGTATAGTTGATTTACAATGTTGTGTTAATTTCTGCTATATGGCAAAGGGACTCAGTTACACACACATATGCATTACTTTTTCATATTCTTTTCCTTTATAGTTTATTCCAGAAATGTGGACACTGTGCCCTGTGCTGCAGAGTATGACCTTGTTGGTTGTTCGGCAGGTATGTAATAGTTTGCACCTGCTAACCATCTACTAACCCCAAACTCCCCATCCGTCCATCTCCCTCCCCCTGCCCCTTGGGGGGCACGGTTCTGTTCTGTGTGACATTTGGGATCACAGCTCATCTGTCGGAACCATCGTGCAGCCTCTGACACTCAGGGGAGACAGAGAACAAGGGCCCTGAGGGAGCTTGGCACACTCCCAACGGCGTTAGAACCAGCATGTTCCTCGATCAGGCTAGTCAGTGGGAAGACAAGAGAATCATTCTAACCTAAGTTTTCTCTCTGATTTTCCCTCCTTCAGAATGATCAGTTTCCATTGTCTACGATTCAGTGGATAGATGTAAATCACGGTCATGGCATTGAGTGATCTTCACAAGCTAGTCCTTCCTACTTTCCTGATGATTACTGCCCTTAAACACAAATTTGCAGCATTAGCTTTGATTACTGTTCACTAATGTCTTCCTTTCATGTCCTCATAATCGCCGCCTGTGAAAAGTGCCGCTTCTCACGTCATAGTGCCTTCCTTGTTATGCGTTCTCCCATCCAGATATTTCTTGTCTTGCAAGACAGCAGTCAGCAGCTCTCGGCACGCGTGCCACTGTTAGACTCCTGTACTGGGAACGGCTCTCTGGCGCCCGGATTCTCGTCTACACTGTTCCACGCTGCTCCAGTGGCCATCGCCAGCGGAACCAGAGGTAGACGTGCCACTGTCCGAGCCAGTCAGACTTTGTAACAAACGTGCAACCATGTATCGTGAATACCACCGCAGAGGTACGTGACGATGGTGTGCTTGGTTTCTCTTCCATCCATCACTCTCTGATGAGACATCTTTATAACCAGTAGGTTTCCTAATAATGTGGCCATAGATGGGGTGGGGAGTAGGGTCGGTGCTCAACGTCAAATGTTGAGAGGGCTACATCCAGAACTGGCTCTGGCTGTACATCATCCAGATACTTTGTATTTTGTCCGGAAAAATTAAAGAGTTCTGTGGATTTTAGTTTTATTTCTGTGTAAAGTAGTTTAATCCTAGAGTTCGTGGATCATTGACACTATCTTGAGTAATCCTTTGAATAGAGATTATTAAGGAAACTTTATTTAACCAAATAGGTATATCTGTAAGGCTTCTCTGGTGGTGCTAGTAGTAAGGAACCCGCCTGCCAATGCAGGAGACGTTAGAGACACAAGTTCAATCCCTGAGTCGGGAAGATCCCCTGCAGGAGGGCGTGGCAATCCACTCTAGTATTCTTGCCTGGAGAATCCCATGGACAGAGGAGCCTGGTGGGCTATAGTCCATGGGGTCACAAAGACTCGGGCAGGACTGAAATGACTCAGCATGCACGTATATCTATATCTATATCTATATATGTGTGTGTGTGTGTAAAATTATATTGAAGTTTTAGTGTAATATAGTGCCTGTAATAAGAAGTATTATAGAGTTCATTCCTTTGTAAGCCCATCAATTTCACGAAGGAAAGGTGTATTTTGATCCTAGCATCCACTCCTGTTAGAGACATTGAAAACTTCCTAAAACATTATCCGCTAGTTCCCAACTTAGGAGAGGGAAAAACACTTCACCTCTTTGTGTTTAGCAAGACCAAGCAGTTTCAAAATCAGTTCTCTAGCTCCCACCATAGAAACAGTTCCTTTAATGAAGGTCTGCCATTTCACAGCTTCTGCCTGTTAGTCCATTATTTCCAACCTAAGTTTTAGAGGAGAGACTAATCCAGTAGGTCTTTTAATGAGTTTCCAGAATTATCAGAGAGAGAGATAATTCTCTGAGGTTAAATAACTGACACAGTGATTGACCTTGGTCTTCTTCTTCAATTCAGGTATAATTAATTCCTCAGCTGCTCACACGTTGGTTGCACTATGGAGATTCACGTATTCCTGACCTTGGTCCAGACTTTATCTCTTTTGCATTAATTGCCTACGAATGTTGCCCACAAAGGGAACACCATCACCTCAAGTGAGGTTGATTAGTATATGCTTACACTGCAAACTTTCCCAAAATAGATTGGAATAAATTCAAGGTTGTATGCAGGAAGGAAATTATCTTTGCTATCTCTAGAGTTGATCATATATTATATTTTTCATTAACTTTTTGAATGCATGATTTAATTGTTTGAAACACTCTACCAGTTTTTCATTTATTCTTTATCCATAGCTACAATTTTTGAATTTTCTGCCATTCCTTTTTAAGTAGCTTGATTATGGACCTGTGTACTAAAAAGTAGACATAAACTATAGAAGTATTTTTCATTGAAAACAAGATAATCATTTTTATATAATTTCCACAAATACAGCACTCAATTAAAACAGCTGGACATTAACAAACTGTTGAAGAAAGATATGTTGAAATAAAATTGCTTATGTTTATATCTGAATTATGATTTTGAAAAGAAAAATAATATATGTGTAATCCCTGTACAGAAAATTTAAAACAGGACCTCCCTGGTGTTGAGTGGTTAAGACTCCACACTTCCAATGCAGGGGCCACAGTTTCAATTCCTGGTCTGGGAAGATTCCGCATGCTGCATGGTCAAGAAAAAAGGAAAGAAAAAGAGAAAACTGAAAGGTTTAAGAGTGTTGACAGGGAGAATGAAATTATTAAAAAAGGTTTAAGAGTGTTGATGGAAAGAATGAAATTATTTAAAAAAAAAAAAGAAAGAAAATTTAAAACATAGTGATAAAAGCAAAGATATCCAAACTCATCTGAATATCTTCCCACCATAAGGTAATTGGTTTAAAATGATTTTCCCCAGTACTTCATCACATGTGTATGCTTTTTATAAATGCAATAAGGCCGTATGTTAAACTTTACCACTTTATTTTCTAATCTAAAAATTTGATATCTTGACTTATGTGTCTTCATATTCATAATTTTAATTTCTATATTATATCTCAATAGATGTTGGTACCATAATTAGTTAATTATTCCCCCACAATTAAGCTTTTTTTTTCACTATTACAACACTAAAATCAAGTTTTTGTGTATTGATAGTTTTCTATACTTTGCATTATTTTCTTAGAAGAGAGTCCAGCATGTTTACCATGGGAATAGAAGTTATAAATAATTTTGTAACACTTTCTATATATTGTGAAATTGCTCAAGATGAAAAGTTATATATCACTATAATACTATAAGAAAAACGCCATTCCAATTTTCAATTGCTACCATAATTCCTATATCACATACATATTAATATGAACAATATTATCATTTTTATCTTTAACACATACAAATGTCAAATTGTTTTGATTTGTTCCTTTATCATTAGATTTTCCATTGTTTAATACAATGTTATTAGTACTTACTCTTTAACACTTATCTATTCAGGCTTTTAACTTCCAGTGTTTAAGAGCCTAAGTTTTTCTTATAAATATTGCAAATATTACACTTATAAAATACTGTCTTTTTTTTCATTTTTACAGTAATTATGTTTCAATGTGATTTTGTATTTTTATTTATTTGTTGGGAAGATTAAAGGAATTACAGATGCTTTAAACTTTTAAGGAGTCAAATTATGTCTATGTATGTTTAAAATTTATATATCATTTTTATGAATAGTCACCCCCCTTTTCCTTTATGTACCTGTTCCTTACATTGTATCTTTTTCAATGATGAAGTTGCTTCTATGGACTGATTTTTTTTTTTAATATTTGAAATTCCATCTGTATTAAGTAATGAGAATTCTCCAGAAAAACAGAATCTAGATGTGGAGAGAGAGGAAGTGGGGTGGGTTTTAAGGATTTGGCTCTTGTTACTGAGGGTAAATCTGAAATTCTCAGTACATTAGGCAGGTTGGAAATTTTGGCAAGAGTTGATGTTGAAAGGGTGCAGAAAATATCACCCAAAATATGCTTCGCTGGCACAGTAATTATTTTGAGCTGGTTGTTTTTAAGAAGCCAGCACAGGAAAGGCTCTGAAAAGCAGGCAGAAGTGACCCTTCTGTAAGGGACAAGAACACTTATAAGGGAAATCGTCTTTTTAAGGACATCTCCCTCTCTAAACCAGGAAGGGGAGGATGACAAATCTCTAGGAACTAATCCACAGAGGAGGCATGGAATTAAAGCTACTGGACAGCCATATCCTTACTGTACTTTGCCTGATAAACTCTCACACCACCCGCCCCCCTGTCCCCGCCCCAGCCACTCCAGTGTCTCCTCTCTTCAGCGGAAGATGGCGTTTGACGTGGCGGCTTTTGGAGGCTTGGTTGGGCCACTTGGGAGAGTGACTGAGTTTACTAGACGTCTCCCATGTATAAAAATATGCACATTATTAAACGTTTGCTTGTTTCCCTCCTATGAATCTATCTGCCTATTATCACAGGGGTTCTCTGTAATAATAGAAACTAGAATGGTAGAAGGAAAATTATTGTTCCTGCTCTACAATTTGGCGACCCATGATGTGACTTGCTAAGGCAACATATTCCCTCAGAGCCTGCAGACCGAATCCTGGAAAACATGGACGCTGGCAAAGGGAAACATTTTTACCAAAGTCACTTCTCCTGGCTTCACGCCGTAGTGCTCAGTTGGGAGAGGAAGGTAAAAATTTAATCTTGCCGTTTCCTTTCCAAATGCAGATTGGAAGGAGAAAATATCAGTGGCAGCACCGCTCTAGTTTTCTATTGAGTCTTTTTCCTCCCAAAGCCGGTCTTTATTTTTTTCCCCTTGTCTTTTGTGTTGTTCATCGTAAGGATGAGACCCACAAGCCAGCTGTATTTTCCTTTCCTCTTATTCTTGTCTTGAGAGCTTGGCTTCATGACCATAATGATATTCTCTGGTTGCTGCCCATCAGAAGATGCCGGTTGGCGTGCATCTGGCAGACAGCCACATAGGCTTGGATCTGGGAAGTAGTGTTCTCTTTGTCCCAGCATGCCAGCTCTCAGGAGAGTTTGTTATAAGGGGTTTCAGTCCATAGGGGGTCTTTGTTGTCTTGTTAGTGCTGGAAAAGTTCCATTCCAGAAATACCACCTGGTGCCACAGATTCGTGGCACCATAATTGGAGGTGCCTCATGTTCTGGTGGGAAACCGGAATCACTGTTTTCTCATGTTTCCATGAGAAACATGGGCACTGTTTCCATGACGCCACTCACGCTGCCTGTGTCAGCGAAGGTCTTTGCCCTTACAGGCTACGTTCATGAGTGAACATTCTGGATCTCGTGTGTGTGGCATCTTTGGGGATATCTCTTATAGCTATGGTTATAGCCATAAAAAGGCTTAGTGGTTTGAGTCACTACTTCGATTAATATAAGATCCTACTCATCAATGGCCAGATGATGGCTCTTTTGAATTGAAAATACTTCTATATTAAAAAAAAATACAGAATGCTCATCCTGAACAATTGCCTTATTGGTACCAATGGAAAGATTAAATAGAAAAGAAGACTCAAAGGAGCATGGCAGCTGGCCTTAGGGACTTTCGTAACAGGATGAAACTGGAAAGCCTTTCTTGCCTCCACTATGCAGAGAGGACCTAGATCAATGGCCTCTCACAGTTGACATGGACCCCACGTACAGAGAGTCTGCTTGCTTCTAAGGAATGTTCTTCCTGCCCATGATTGTATTCTAACAAGCCAAACAGATCCTGGGATTTTCCCTCAAAGAAAAAAAAAAAAATGACTGTAATTTCCTCCAGTTCAGTCCAGTTCAGTTCAGTCGCTCAGTCGTGTCCGACTCTTTGTGACCCCATGAATCGCAGCACGCCAGGCCTCCCTGTCTATCACCAACTCCCGGACTTCACTCAGACTCACGTCCATCGAGTCAGTGATGCCATCCAGCCACCTCATCCTCTGTCGTCCCCTTCTCCTCCGGCCCCCAATCCCTCCCAGCATCAGAGTCTTTTCCAATGACTCAACACTTCCCATGAGGTGGCCAAAGTACTCGAGTTTCAGCTTTAGCATCATTCCCTCCAAAGAAATCCCAGGGCTGATCTCCTTCAGAATGGACTGGTTGGATTTCCTTGCAGTCCAAGGGACTCTCAAGAGTCTTCTCCAACACCACAGTTCAAAAGCATCAATTCTTCGGCACTCAGCCTTCTTTACAGTCCAACTCTCACATCCATACATGACCACAGGAAAAACCATAGCCTTGACTAGATGGACCTTTGTTGGCAAAGTAATGTCTCTGCTTTTGAATATGCTATCTAGGTTGAGGTCATAACTTTCCTTCCAAGGAGTAAAGCGTCTTTTAATTTCACGGCTGCAGTCACCATCTGCAGTGATTTTGGAGCCCAAAGAATTAAAGTCTGACACTGTTTCCACTGTTTCCCCATCTATTTCCCATGAAGTGATGGGACCGGATGCCATGATCTTCGTTTTCTGAATGTTGAGCTTTAAGCCAACTTTTTCACTGTCCACTTTCACTTTCATCAAGAGGCTTTTTAGTTCCTCTTCACTTTCTGCCATAAGGGTGGTGTCATCTGCATATCTGAGGTTATTGATATTTCTCCCAGCAATCTTGATTCCAGCTTGTGCTTCTTCTAGTCCAGCGTTTCTCATGATGTACTCTGCATAGAAGTTAAATAAGCAGGGTGACAATATATAGCCTTTACATGCTCCTTTTCCTATTTGGAACCAGTCTGTTGTTCCATGTCCAGTTCTGACTGTTGCTTCCTGACCTGCATACAGGTTTCTCAAGAGGCAGGTCAGGTGGTCTGGTATTCCCATCTCTTTCAGAATTTCCCACAGTTTATTGTGATCCAATGATCAGAAAATGGATCACCTTAAAACTAAGGTTCAGGTCTGATTGAAGAAATAGTAGAGACCTTTCCCCCAAAGGTGGATTGATCTGAGTTTGAATTGTACAGTCAGAAAGAGGAGAGCATTTAAAGGCCTCTGTTGAAAGCTTTACACAGACATTATAAAGCCATACCTCATTAAACCGTAAAGCTCTAGAACAGGAATCTTTTGATTTCCACATTAGTTGAAAGGCTTCTCCTTGATATAAAGAAGCAAACTGAAGACAATGTAGTTGGATGGGCAAGTCAGCCCCATGACATCATTAAGGCTGCAATCCAATTACTACAGAAATTAAAAGCAACTGTATTTCCTTACAAATCTTTACAAAATCAGTAATGTGGCTGGAGAAGTAAAGCCTGACTCTCCTTTTACCAACCCCAAAGCCTGGACTCTTTCTCTCAATGCTCCTACAAGTTTCAGGATGTTGGAAACAGAATGATCTCACACTTAAGAAAGGGAAGGAAACATTTAAATAGCAATTATTCTAGGCATCTGATTATTTGCAAATATGCCCTGAGAACTCCTGGGAGAAAGTTTGGATACTATTTTTGTGCCTTTGTGATATAGATTTTTCTATGCCATCTTCTTTGGAATCTGAGAGCCACTTCTTTCAAATGTAAACTTCAGGGAAATGATTTTCATGAGAAAAACAAAAGAGCTTTTGGGGAACTTGGCTAACAAAAAACCTAGTGTCTCTTTAACAATTATTAAGAAAAAACTTTGGCCATCTGTAAGGGTAAAATGCCAGAAACACAATTTGAATCTGTTATGTATAATATAAAGTAGTGAGTTTTGTATTACAGTTCAAGGCTTTATCATAGTCAACAAAGCAGAAGTAGATGTTTTTCTGGAATTCTCGTGTTTTTTTTCCTATGATTCAATGATGTTGACAGTTTAACCTCTGGTTCCTCTGCCTTTTCCAAATCCAGTTTGTACATCTGAAAGTTCTTTGTTCATGTCCCACTGAAACTCAGCTTGAAGGATTTTGAGTATTGCCTTGCTAGCTTGTGAAATGAGCACAATTGTGCAGTAGTTTGAATATTTTTTGGCATTGCTCTTCTTTAGGATTGGAATGAAAAACAAGAAACTGATTTTAAAGAGATGGGAATCCCAGACCACCTTACCTGTCTCCAGAGAAACCTGTCTGTAGGTCAAGAAGCACAGTTAAAATCTTACATGGAACAACTGACTGCTTCAAATTTGGGAAAGGAATAAGACAAGGCTGTACATGACATACCTGTTAATTATTTATTTTATACCTGGCAGTTTGTACCTCTTAATTCTTTTCATCTATTTTGCCTATAGGTTAGTAATTCTAATTAATATGTATAATTCAAATTACTAGAAATAATAAGTGAAACAGCTCTGAATACAAAGAAAGTAGAATATGTTTCAGAGTAGGAAAACGTATGCAATATGGAAATGTACTTTTGTTAAGTGAAATGGAAGTAATCTTGTCCTACAATAAAAGAAGCTGTTTCTGAGTGGGAAAGGGATAGTAAAGGACACAGTCAGTATATTGGGGGCTGGGGAGAAAGAGAGAGGGAGAAAATTTCTACTGTGTGACCAAGCTGGCAAAAACTTAATGAGTGTATTTTAAGTTTTTAAGAGAAACTCTAATACCAACACTGTACTTATACAAAACTAAAGCTTATTTTTTTATACATGCTAAAATCACAAAGTTTTGTTGGACTATTGCTCTACTCTTGAAAACGAATTATAAAAACTTTTTCTTTAGCTTTGAAGTAATCTGTATAGAAAGCAAAATATTTCTGTTTTATCAAAATAACTTCCTGCACTTTATCAGACTTGACTATTCAGGAAAACTAAGTCTTAACAGCTAAATTTTGCTCAGAACTATTAATCTTTTGTGTTTTCCTTTGAAAGCTTACTGTCATTAAATATTATTTTTGAATGATGTGTGATCCTTTTTAGTCAATACCTAAAACTGTTGCTATTTTTGATAAACCTCCAAAATCAAATTTTAAATGAATTCTGGTTGACATTGAATTAATTTTGGGATTTTCCACAGGGTCCCTAAAACATCTCAAAAGATTTGTTCTCTCTTCTTATTAAAAAAGAAGAGAGGTATATTAACTAATTAGACTTATTTGCTGTATTAAATCATACAGAAATCATTGTCAAAGAAGAAGTAATACTAAGCCTTCTTACCTTGTATTTTTATTGGTATATACTTTGTATTCCAGAAAGTGCTGGATGGATGCACAGCGTCCGTGCCTGTCCTGTAGAAAGCTGTCAGCACGGCTCTACTTCTTGTCTGGAAATGTGTGTCACAGGCCTAAGCACCTCTCTTTCTCAACTGCGCTGTAATAAACTCGAATCAGACTTTAACCATGGGCATTTTAAAGTATTTTTGTCATTCATAGATATGTCTTTTTTTTTTTTTAATTCAGATGCTTTTGTGAAAGTGTTTCATCTTCAGAGAGATTCATAGAAAGGACTCGAACAAGTACTCTAGATACAGATTTCTGAAACTCTTTAAACCATAAAATTGAAAGTGAGTAAGAAATTTATAAGACTTTTGAAAAAACTGGATTCATAAAATTGCCAACAAAAGATAAAAATCAACAAGAATTAATTTCATGGGATTGAATAAACTGATAAGGGTGACTATAACACACGTGAGTTTTAATTGAAACTATTGCTGGTTCTTTAATATTGTGGTTTTCCAGATTTAAGTAAACTTTCTTTTAAGCTATAACTTACAGCAATCTGGTAAATTTTATCTTTGTGAACTAAGATAAAACATTTAATTTTTCCCCCTGCCTGATCCCTCCAGAATTTGAAGACTTCTAGTGACTATTTACATAAGTTATTTACATAAATCCAATAAGAATTTGCCCTCTTGTAACAGGACACAGTTGGAAATGTTGGTTATATTTCCAAGGCTTTGACTGGAATGTGGTATTTGAGAATGATGTACATAGACTTAGATATAACCAGGCAGCTTTAAGGGACTCAGGTTGACTTTACAGAGCCAATAAAGCCTCTTGGGAAAACGTCCTGATATCTTGCTCACAGTGTTCATTTTAGCCTTACCAGTTGACTAAAAAGCTCACTTCCTGGCAGCCCAGGAATTTTGAGATGTTTTGTGGAACTAAATAAGAGAGGAATTTACCCAAATCTTTAAATATTATAGGCAAAATCAGATGGCAAACCTTGCCTTGTCTTGGCTTCCTAGCCTTTAGCACTTTTAAATGTTCAGTCTGAGATTCCTTATTCAAAGTTTCAGCAAGGCTCATTTAAAAGAGTCTATATGATTGATATATTCTATATGGACTTCCTAGATGGTACTAGTGGTAAAGAACCCACCTGCGGTGCAGGAGATGTAAGAGATGCGTGTTCTATCCCTGGGTTGGGAAGATCCCCTGGAGAAGGAAATGGAACTCACTCCAGTTATTCTTGCCTGGAGAATTCCATGAACAGAGGACCCTGGCAGGCTACAGTCCATGGAGTCACAAAAAGTCAGACACAGCATGACGGAAGCCATTAGCACATATGGTCAATAGTTATTCTTGCTGCACTTATGTAAATAACCAGGTCAAGTTTATTGAAACTACACATAATTTGCAAACAAATTAGTTTTACCATGATCACGTCTGGTAGAAATGAGGGTGATTTTAGAGAGAGAGAGAAAAAAAACAGTATGTTTGCTCCTTGATAGATATTAGATTCTAGTGCAGTTACCACCTCTGAAGTTTTGTTTTCCACCCGTAAACTGGACTGGATCCTGAATTCTAGTTTCCTTAAACATGCTATGGATCTTCAAACTAGCACTTCCTATTTTCTCCCACTCTTTGGACTTGGAGTCACTAAGAACAAAAACTGTCCTTTTCCTTGAAGCCTTGAAAACTGAAGGAGAATGACTTGATATAAATTTCAGAGATGTTAGCTCATTTTTAGAAAATCCTCATACCTGTTGCTATGTGGGCCACTTAAAAGTTTACCTGAGCGCACAATAACACCATCAGAGCATTAAAAGATGCTCTGATCCCAACATCTGGAAATCTTTTGGACCATCAGTTCCCAAGACTCAGATTAGGCATATAGCCTTTCCTGAGAATTAACATTTCTCTGACTTGTATTTCCATGGAAAGGCCTCTTAGGAAATTTCTCACTGCTCACACCAGACAGGCCTAAGTTGAAAAGCTCACCTGCAAGTCCTCCTCCTGAAATGAGAGACATGACTGCCTTACTGGAATGACTGACTCTCAGGACTGGGAGACTGGTTCAGTGAGATATGCAGCATCTAGCTGTTTGGTTCTGGATTGTGAAACACATTATTGAAAGTTTCAAAGGTGAGAACTGAAAAGGAGCTGAATATACCACCTTAGAAAATGCCTTTGGGGCATAGTGTTTATTTTGAGCTGGTTATTTTAAAGAAACTGTAAGCATAGAAAAAGCCAGGAAAATTGAGAACTTACTCTTCTGTTAGAGACATTTATATATATATAATGGAAATCTATCTTCTTAAGGGTGTCTCCCTCTATCAGAAATGGTCATTTGGTCTATCAGGAATGGAGAATGACCAAATCCCTAGAATTTGTATCAATAGAGAAGAAGCTGTGTTAAGTCTGTGTGATAACCAGACCCTCATTTGCTATGCTTTACTGAGTATCTCCCATAACTGGCTACCCCTTCCTCAGCATCTTTTGTCTTTAGCTGAAGATGGTATTTATGGTGGTGCCTTGGGCCATTTTAAAGAGTTTTTCAGTTTTCTTATGTAACCTCTCATATATGCGAGAGGAATGCATGTTACTAAACTTCTGGTTTTTTTTCTCCTGTTTATCTGTCTTAATTACTACAGTGGCCTTTTAGCCAAAAGTCTGGAATGGTACAGGAGAAATTACAATATTGTAGTTTTGAGTCCAAAAGCTAGAAAATCAGGCAGAATTTTTAGGTTACAGTCTGAAGGAAGAATTTCCTTTGGGGGACCCTCAGGGTTTGCTCGTGAGGCCTGATTGGATGAAGCCTGTGGACATCATGGAGGATAATCTGCTTTACTCAAAGGACAGACGTCAATGTTCTCAGGGAGATGACGGCCCGAGGACGGCCCCACAGGTTGCCACTGATCTCCCTGCTTCGCAAGGAGAAGGTCTCACAGCCACCCTGAGCCCCCGAGAGACCCCGGGACACAGAGCGGAGGGGAAGGCCGGCCCCTGCCCCACGGACACGAGCCCATTGTCTTCAGAGGGAGGGAAGGAGGGCGCCTGACAACACTGCTCGTCCCTGGGATGCGCCTCCTCCCTGAGACTCCCCCGTGAGGCCCTAACTTCTCCAGCGGGAAAACGCAGCCCCAGGGAGACCACAGGCACCCCAGCATCATGAGTCACTTCATGCAAGGCCTGCCCTGGTCCTGCTCAGTGTAACGGCAGGGCGATCGTGGGCTCAGCTACGGGAATCCGACCATGGTGTGCATGGGGGAAGGGGCGTGTATCAGATAACAAGCAGCACAGGGATCCGGGCCAGCTGAATTCATTCCTGCAGTGTTCAAGTACAGTGACCACCAGCGACTTTGTCTGTGTAGACAACCAAGTGGGTGGCGCATTCTGCCCAGGGAACTCACGGAGGCACAGAGCTGCCTGGCGGTGGTCCTCAAATAGTTCTGCTGGCCCGAAAGCCTGTCTTGCCCATGTCGTAGCCCCATCCACTGTGGAGAGAGATCTACCCACCACGTGGCCAGAGCCCCGGCCAGGGCACCAGCAAGCTCTGTAGTCCAGCAACATTCAAGCTGAGATGCTGGCAGGTGAAGCTGAGCACCCAGAACGCAAAGGCATTGCCAGGTGTGGGTGGTCCCCCCACTACACTCAGGAGGAATAATTCATAGCCAAGGCTTAAGGTAGCTCCCAGCCTCTTCCAAGGAGAAAGCCTGCTTGAGGACAATCGGCCTTTGTCCATCCTGCCCAGGCACATGAGCTGGGTAACCCCACCCATTCTGACTGTGGGGATCCCATTGGACCCAAAGGACTGATAAGAGTTTCTGGAAGCTGTGTAACCAGCAATATTCAAGCTGAGAGGTGGCCGGATGGAGCTTGTCACCTCCAGAGTAGATCCAGGACTGGGTATAAAGGATTTCCTTGTTATGTCCCAGCAAGGGGGTTGATTTATAGCTCAGACTGAGGGTATCTGCAACTCCTCCAGCCAGAAACTTGTTTGGGAGAGACTGGCAGAAACCTGGTGTGTCCCTTCCCCATCCAGCCAAGGCAAGGGAACTAAGACATAGCTCAAACTATTGCAAAGTGTCTCCAAGCTCCATCTGACCAGAAGGGATGGGAAAAACAAACGAACAAAAAAACAATACACTGAAAGCTATATTTAACAGCAACACTAAAGCAAAGAGGTATGCAGGCAGAGCTGATGGTCTGAAGAGCAAAGCCAGCGGTCCTGATCAGCCAAGGAACATGGGGTGCGAGTCAGCCTGAGTTATGACAACACCCAAGACTTTTACTGGCTTAGAGCCACTTCCACCGCTGCACACGCACACAGGGACACTAAGTTGTTCTCTGCTCATTGCTGATTTCGGCCTTCAGCCTGCTTGACCAGGATACATGTCACCTGTGAGAAGGGATGAGCCCGTCCCACCACCGTGCTTAAAGTAACACTTGGGAGGAGAGCTCAGCCCACGGCTTCCCTGCTTGCAGAGCAGAACCAGCGACTTTACCTGACCAGGGAATTCAGTGCACACTCTTGCCTGATTCAGCGGCTCAAACACAAGCCTTATAGGCCCCCGATCCCATTCTTCCACCCTGCCAAGGCAGGGAAACTAATTCATGGCCCAGTCTACTCCCCAGTAGAGTACACAGCCCCAGCTACACGGAACACTGACCAGGGAGTGAGCCCATCCTACAGCGTCACTTGTCCAGGGAGCCAAGCCAGCAGTCTTGGTCGGCTGTCCTCAGCCAGTACACACTGGCCATCCCAGGCCTCAGGTCAGACAGTTGCCTCACCCCAAAGAGACCGTAATGGGAGCCCCCGCTTGCCCAGAAAGCCAAACTGAACTGAACTTTATTAACCAACACAAGGAATCAGAGCCACAAAAAATCAGATCACTACAACACCACTGAAGAAAACTAGCAAAGGGCCAATAACTGACTCTAAAGGTAAAAAAATCTATATATTATCAGGCAAAGAATTCAGAATAATCCTCTTAAGAAAGTTTAGCAAACTGCAAGAACACAGATGCAGGCTGCTAGATGACATTGGGAATATAATGCATGAACAAGAAATGAGAAGTTCAAGAAAGAAATGAAAACCATTAAAATGACCCAAAGAGAAATTCTAGAGTTGAAAAGCACAGTAACTGAATTGAAGAATTAAACAGAAATTTTCAAAGCAGACTTTACTGTGCAGAAGAAACGGGGACCTGGGCGACAGGACAGTGGGAATTATGAGGTCAGAAGAGCAAAGGCTAAGTGAGGAAAGCTTGCAGGACTCCGTGGGAAGGAATAATACCTGCCTTTTGGGAATTCCAAAAGGAGAGAAAGATAAAGCATATTGAAAGTAACAATGGCTGAAAACTTCCAAACCTGGGGAGAGACATGGACATTCAGTCTACACAGCTCAAAAGATAGCACATAGATTTAATCACAATAAATCTGCACTGAGACACATCATAATTAAATTGTCAAAAGTCTAAGACAAAGTAAGAAACATCTTTCTCCATTCCATCACTCTAAGTCTATGTGTGCGTTTAAGACCAAAGTGAGTCGTCTGTGGCAGCATATCATTGATTGTTATGTTTTTATCCCTTCAGCCACCTGTGCCTTTTGATTAGAAAATTTTATCCATTTATCTGAAAATAATTATTGATAGGTAAAAATTTAGTATTATTATTCACCTGTATGTGAATTCTAAACAAGAAGCAAACAAACCACCCCCCCCCTTCAAATTAATAGAAAAAGAGATCAGATTGCAGGCAAGGCTTGGGGGAAGAGGTGTTCGAAGGTAATTATTTAAAAGGTACAGACCTTCAGTTATAAATAAGTACTAGGGATATAATGTACAACACTGAATATAGTTAACACTGCTGTATGATATATAAGAAAAAGCTTAATATTTTATTTATATGAGATGATGAAAGTGAAAGTGTTAGTCATTCAATGTGTCCAACTCTTTGCGACTCCCTTGACTGTAGCCCACCGGGCTCCCAGTCCATGGAATTCTCCAGGCAAGAGTACCAGAGTGGGTTGCCATTCCCTACTCCAGGGCATCTTTCTGACCTAGAGATTAAATCCGGGTTTCCTGCACTGCAGGCAGATTCTTTACCATCTGAGCAGCCAGGGAAGCCTACCTACTGTGGTCATTATTTTACAGTATATGCAAATCAAACCTTTAAGTATTGTACCTTAGGCTATATGATAATGTTCGGAGAAGGCGATGGCACCCCACTCCAGTACTCTTGCCTGGAAAATCCCACGGACGGAGGAACTTGCTAGGCTATACAGTCCATGGGGCCGCTGAGAGTCAGACACGACTGAGCGACTTCACTTTCACTTTTCACTTTCATGCATTGAAGAAGGAAATGGCAACCCACTCCACTATTCTTGCCTGGGGAATCCCAGGGACAGAGGAGCCTGGTGGGCTTCTGTCTATGGGGTCGCACAGAGTTGGACACGACTTAGCAGAAACAGCATATGATAATGTTTGGTAATTATTTCTTAATAAACTGCAAAAAATGTGTTAAATATTAACCAACTGACGTTTCCATCTGTATATATAACAGCCTGCCGATTGCAGTGTTTCTGGTGGAGGATGTCCCCTTATAACCGTGGTCTAGGATGGAGCTCTGCCAAGCCGTGGTACACTTTGCTGGCAATTGGAGGACCATCCATCTACATCTAGCGGATTTCACAGAAGTATTTGTTGTAACCAAGGCAACCACCAATGGTGGTGTGTGGCTGGATTACTGGCACTCTGAAGAAAGTAATACAAGACTAACTAAATCTAGCATCCTCCAAGTATGCATGCAGCAACAGAAAAACATTTCCTTTTCCATGGCTTTACCCTAGAATGGGCAACCTTTCTAGTTAAAGTCCTATCATCCCATCTTAGATTGTGGAGGCAAAACTTGGATCATCATTAGAAATACTTGGGCAATGTTTCTGAAACTATAGGCTATTGATAACCATTATGAGAAATTCTCATTCACAGACTCTACAGTGGAGGTTGACAACACACAAAGTTTAAGAAAAATGTTCCCCCTGCGACTCTGATCATCAGCCAGATTTTAGCAGCACTGACGTAGGAGCTACAAGAAGCAATTGATCGGACGAATAATACCAGATGCCTAACTTGGGAAGGTGCACGGCCTTGAAAACCACTGCCCAGGGGCCTCTGCTGCACCTCCTGCGGCCACCGACCTCCCGGATTGCCAGGCTGGACAGGGAGAGACCCTTGCCTAATTAGTCCTTGACTGCCTTCCAGAGCAGATGACCACAATCCCGGCTCCCCCCAGCAGGCTATTTGTTCACTTCATTCATCCAGTATGTGACTGAGACTTAAGCATTTCTGTGGGGGACCTCTGGGCAAGGAAAAAATTGGCAGCAAACTACAAAATTAATTCTCCTTGAGCCATACAGCTCCCTGCCTGGGACATTTCACCCTTTGTCAGCCAGCTGAGATGATATTGATATTCCCCTTTGTTGGCAATGAAAATCCAGAAGGAAGGGAAGTTTTTCTTTCCTTTTTGCAAGATCCTCCCCTTTGCATGATTTTGTCCTCCCAAGTGAGGGTGGGCTGTCCTGACTGTGCACAGAAACTCCCAACATCCTGCCAGCTGCATGTACTTTTAGGACCTTTCAATCACTAAAAATGTATCATTTACAGGTTCTACTGGCAGAGACAGACCTCTGGGATGTTCAGGATGGATGTATGTGTGCAGCCTCTGCAGCTGGACCTGACCAGACGTAAGAAAGAATATGCCCTCCCCTTGTGCTGCAGAGTGGAGTCTCAGCGTGAGGTCAAACATGCAACTAGGAATAACTTTCTTTGGGGGTCCCTTCTTTACTGCCCTATATATCTAGGATTCCATGTTGTAAGATTGTATCCACCACTCCTCTAATTCCTTCTGGGCTAATTACATCTTGGCAGGAGACCTTTATCAACCATTTGTAAATCTCACCTACAGACCTCAAGTCCTATTCTCTGAACCTGATGCTCAACTGTGCACCACTATGAGGGATGTGGTCAGGGATAAAAGCTAGGCGTTCGGTATTGTTAGTTGCCAGTGGGTGGGTGATTTACCCCTTCTGGCATAGTGCAAGGCTCAAAGAAGCATTCGATAAATGTTTCCTGAATGAAGGAAGATGTTTGCATCCAGACCAAGGCCTCTGGAAATGATGCTTCAATCACAGAGTAACTGGTTATCCTGCATATTTTCATCTAGCTTTAATTCAAGTATGACTTCTCATCCTGCTTATGCTTGAGGTAGCCTCAAGAACTGGACTTGGAACAGAAGCAGTGAATTTTCAGTAAAGGGGCAGGATTGAGCCAAATTTAATCTCCATGGGCTACAGCCTTCCTGAGAAGAAACCACCCCCGGAATAAAAACAGGGGTTGAAAAAGGTCAAGAAAGGACAGCAGAATAAGTCCAAAAAGATCAGAATCAGGGTGATTTTTCAGCATAACTTTGGAGAACTTTCCACACATTTCAACCTCAAGAAGGTACTGAGAGAACCCAGGAGAAAAATATGTTTAGTGGCTTAAAAACAATTTCAAAGAAATTCTAGACTTGTTCTTTCCAAAATAATAGTTTTCAAGCACTCAGCTACTTAAGAACGCATTTTTGCCTCCCTGAGATCAGGCTCACGCAAACAACCCAACTCTGTCTCCATGACTTACTAACAATGGAATATTCTCTGCAGAGCACTCTTCTTTAACCTGTGTGCTGTGCTGCTCTTAGTCACTCAGTCATGTCTGACTCTATGCAGCCTCATGGACAGCAGCCCCCCAGGCTCCTCTGTCCATGGGATTCTCCAGGCATCAGTACTGGAGTGGGTTGCCATGCCCTCATATGGGGGATCTTCCCAACCCAGGGATTGAACCCAAATCTCCTGCATTGTAGGCATATTCTTTACAGTCTGAGCCACCAGGGAAGCCCAAGAATACTGCAGTGGGTAGCCTATCCCTTCTCCAGGGGATCTTCCTGACCCAGAAACCAACTGGGATCTCTAGCTGGGCTACCAGGGAAGCCCCTTCTTTAACCTAGTAGGCACATTTATTTAGCAAAACTCACCTTCCACACCGATTCTCTGTCTCCACTTATTCAAAATTCATTGACGCTTCAGAATCCCAGCCTTATTCTTTTTGTTTCAAACTATTTAAGATTTATTTTTGACTGTGCCACGGGCATGTGGGATCTTGGTTCCCCAAACAAAGTTTAAACCTGTGCCCCCTGCATCGTAAGCACGGAATCTTAGCCACTGGGCCACCAGGGAATTCCCTCTATTCTGTTTTAAAATAGCCATTCTAATGACTCTGGCCCTTTCCTTATTATTTTTTTCACCTCTTGTCTTTTTGTACTTTCTATCTTCACCACTTAAGACTATTCCCTGTTGTTTTACAATTATTTTAAATGCATTGTAAATTACCAAGGAAGTTAAGAAGCTATTTGAGGGCAGGATTCCTGTCTTCAGTATTATCATAGATAATAAGGAACAGAATCAGATTTCTTGAATTGGGTAGCATCAAACTGATCATTGCAACTCCTAAACCTCAAAGTCAGTCAAAATCATTACAAACCCATGTGTGAGGGTCATTCAGGGAGCAGGGCAGAGGATCACCTTCTGTCCTCCACATCTCTGCTTTTGAAACTGTGTTAGCAGATGTTTCTCTGAGATTCCACGGGCCCCAGAGGACGATCGTGCACAAGCAACGTTTCCAGCTTCAGGCCTGTGTGGTTTGCATTCACTGTAATGTAAGCCAAGCTATTCACTTTGTTTTCTATTGATGAGGGGAAATGTGTATATTTTGAACACTCAGAAATTCCCTGAGAAGTCTTGTGTGAACAAATAAAAGTGTGTCTAATTATTCAATCCACACGGCCAAATGTTACCTACTGGCCTGTTTTTCCTAGAAGATATGATCTCTGTCAACTGAGCAACACACATCCTTTCAACTCTTAGTGTTAGTTAGTGTTACTTGCTCAGTAATGTCTGACTCTTTGCGACCCCATGGATTGCGGCCTGCCGGGCTCCTCTGTCTGTGGGATTTCCCAGGCAAGAATACTGAAGCAGATTGCTATTTCCTTCTCCAAGGGATCTTCCCGGCCCAGGGCTTGAAGCTTTGTCTCGCACATCTCCTGCGTTGGCACTTGGGTTCTTTACCACCACTGCTGCCTGGGAAACCCTACCACATGCTAACCCTTACAGCAAAACTGGATAGAAATAAAAATAGCCGGTACACATAACCACTTTGTCAGATACTGTCCTACATTTACACCCATCTGCAAACTTGCTATCCTACCTTACCTTTTTCACATTGTTTCAAATCTTCTTCCAAAGCAACTGCCCGATCACAAGGTTTCCATGAATTCTGCTCCCCCATCCCCACCCCCAGCAGACACTCAGTGAAAAGGCTGAATAGAACTGTCTTGAAACTTGTCCCTATAATTCGGGGTTCTAAGGATAAGGAGTCAAAGTAACTCTAGCAGTTTGTTTTTCACACTATTTTTAGTTTACCCTTTTCACTTCAATCTAACAGCTGAACGCCATGCTTATCATCTACCTGGTGTATGCCAAGACATCTTGGCAGAAATTTAGGTGAAATTCTGTCTTTGTCTGAAAAATTGTTGAAAGGATACCCAAATGCTAGAATGCTCAGTGACTTCCAGATGCAGAGTAAGTTATCAGTGTTGGGCAGTTATCGCTCTTATTTTATTCATGGAAACTGAACTGGGAGCCCCTGTGAAGTCACAAGGACTGTTGTTGCTTTGGGAAAGGTACTGGCTTTTCTGGGCAGCAATTTACTTATCCATAATATAAAGCCATGATGTTGGAGGGTAGGTTGAACAAGAGAATTTTCAAGGTCCCTTCTGAATTTCACATTTATGCTTTCGTAGGAAGAAAGGCATCTTAAGAAATGTCTGTGTCTTAACTTTTTACATCAAGTTGGAAAACATAGAAAAAATATTAGAAAGAGAAGTCTTACAGAGAGTATATTTTCCTTGTTGATTTAATTGCTTGGTTTAAGCACTCAAACTGTGAGAAGCAAGAATTTGATGAATTCATCAACATTTGCAAGGAGTTGTTGGTTTTTCAGGGCAATTGCATAAACCTAGAGCTCTTGCACTCTCAGGGAGCAATTGCAATAACTTCCAAACCCAATGACCTGCTTTATCAGGTTGAAATTGATCCTCTTTCCTTTAAAACATGATTACTGAATGAAATTTACACTGAGTCTTATTTCTTAGAACATGCATTTTTCATTCATCATGCATTAACTTATTATTTTATTCACCAACAGTGGTGGGCCGCCAAGTTCGGTGTGCTAAGACAACTGCAAACGTGAATAAAATCTCCTTTTAATCATCTGCAATATTAATGAAGCCACGAACCTCACATCGGGAGACACAATTATGCAGAAAGTTATGAATCCCCCTATTGGCCTTTTATATTCTCTACATGATTACTCAGAAGAGGAATGCCGAAAATAACGTGAATTGAACATGCTTTTTTTTTTTTTTTTTTACAATCCTTGTGTTATATCCAAGAATATAAGGTGGACTAAAATATAATAAGCAATCCATGTTGAAGCAATGTGTTGGAGTGAAAAGAACAAAAACATTAAAGGATGTTACAGAAGTCACCCATGTGTCATCTAGCCACATCTCCATTCAACCATTTATTTATTCAAAAATACTTATTGAACACCTATTATGGGCAAATACTGTGCTGAGGATGAAAACTGACAAGAGCTTACATTTTTGAGTGGGATGATGGGAGCAGTAAGATAGAGAAAACTTCTCTTATGATGATAGATTGAAATGTATGGGTACCAGAAGTCAAGGATGTTGTCTTGGATGAAGGAGCATTTCTGAGATCTGTAGTGTGAGTAGGAATATTCAGGTAAAGAGCAGAGTGAGCAGTGAAGCAAACAAGGATTGTGCCCCTCAAAACAAACAGCAAGAACTGAGGTCAAGAGCAAAGAGGAAACAGGAAATGGAATTAATTTGGTTTTACAGAAATGGTGACCTCCAAAGGGGGAAGGAAATGATAAGAAATAGGCCTGTAAATGTAAGCAGAGAAAATCGTACAGGGTCCAGCAGGGGCTGTAGGAAGAAAAATTATGTGATTGGATTTGCATGTTAAGGCGATCATTGCAACCGCAGCACAGAAAAGACAATGAGCCCAGTGAGGAGGCTGCTCAGAGCCTGCGGCGAGAGCCCAAACATGAGGTGACGAAAAGACAATGAGCCCAGTGAGGAGGCTGCTCAGAGCCTGCGGCGAGAGCCCAAACATGAGATGATGAAAATTTGCAGCAGGAAGACATCTGCGGTTTCCGGAAAGAGGCAGTTTTGAGAGTTTCTTAGTAAGCAGAGTGGACATGACTTGCTGCCTGAATTCTGGGATAAAAGGGAGCTCTAGTGAGTTTCTTCCTGGATTATGGTGCCACTCATTCGTCAAGCTGGAATAAGAGTTGGGGATGAAGAGAGTTATGGAAGGGGATAGGATGGCTTCTGTGTTCAGAATTCTGAATTTCATGTGCATGTGATATATCCACCTAAATTTCTCCACTGGGCAGTTTGTTTGGTTTGGTTCCAAAGTTTAGGAAAGACAGAGGAAGTGATATTTGAGAATCATTGTTATAAAGATAATAATTGATGACAGGGAGATCCAGGGAGAGTATGAAATCATCCACAAGGATGATCATGGACCTCGAAGGGGGAAGGGACTGAGCAAGGGCTTTGAGAAGTATTAGTATTTAATAACATTTAAGAGGAAGAATAGCCTAGTAAGGAGATGAAGCGTGAGTGGTCAAAGATGGAGAAAACGTTTCTGCATTGAATGTTGCTAGAAGGTTCAGCTTGCCCTTCACCTCTTTGCACTCAGCTCTTTCCTGGGCTGTGCTCAGCTGTGCACTGTAGGGAAGGGGAGCATGCAAAGCTACCTCCCCAGACTGGCTTCCACCTTGATTTGAGCAAGGAGAGATGCTCACTGGAAACTGGAAGGTGTGACGAAGGGATAAGCTATTGCTCTTCCATCTCTCCTCCTGTCTCCACCAGTAGCAACATGCCTGTCTGCGGGGCGTGGGGGTTCTCCCAATGCCGAAGATTCCCAGGCAGTGACTTTTTTTTTGACTGCTCCAGGCGGAGAAGGCAATGGCACCCCACTCCAGTACTCTTGCCTGGAAAATCCCATGGAAGGAGGAGCCTGGTAGGTTGCAGTCCATGGGGTCGCTGAGGGTTGGACATGACTGAGCGACTTCACTTTCACTTTTCATTTTCTTGCATTGGAGAAGGAAATGGCAACCCACTCCAGTGTTCTTGCCTGGAGAATCCCAGCGGCGGGGGAGCCTGGTGGGCTGCTGTCTATGGGATTGCACCGAGTCAGATATGACTGAAGCGACTTAGCAGCAGCAGCGGGCATCTTAGTTCCCCCACCAAGGATCGGTCCCTCACCCCTGCAGGGGAAGCACAGTCTTCACTGCTGGACCAGCAGGGAGTCCCTCCCAGACAGCGATTCTACCGGCAGCAGCACTCACAGCTACCGGTGTCAGCTGCCAGTGGGCCCCTGAACTACTTCCTGTTTATTACGCTCCTCTCAGGATGGGTAAAGTTTCTGGAGTTGTGTCCTATGCTAACGTGCCTCCTGTTCTTGCTCCCTTACCTCTTCAGACACCCACAGCCTCTCCATCACCTGTCTGTGAATAATTTCCTAACTTCACCTTGTGCCATTCTAGTCCCCCTTTTAAAAGTAATACTCCAAGCAGATTTGAGGTCATGCTAATTCTCCCACTTTTGCAATGGTTAGCTTGTACTGAATCCCCTCCGTTTGAAGCACCTAGTGTGGCTCTCGTGTTTCCGGTTGGCCCTTGGCTGGTTCAGAGCTACTTCTGAAGGGATAAGGCTGCTACTGTAGGTGGTAACAAGGAACTTGCTGGGGACTTTGGCAAGAATCATTTCAGTATGAAAACGAGACGCTGACTGCAGATGTTGAATGATGATTCATTCCAGAAAACAAGGATAGCTATTTCCTATAAATCTGGTCAAGAAAGAGGTAAGAGAAAGCAAGTAGAACAGAGTCCTAGCCTTGTGTTATCAGATGCGATGGCCATAGCCGTGTGTAGCTATTGGTCACTTGAATTGTAGTTAGTCTAAGTTGGTATGTGTTGTAAGTGTGAAAAAAAAAAGAAGCACTGGATTTTAGATACTTAGTAATAACAAAGGAAATATCTCATTAATATTTTTCTGTGGATTATATGTTGACATAGATATATAAAGGGTCAATAAAAGTACTGTTAAAATGAATTTATTTATTTTAAATTTTGCTGAAGGTAGTTATCAGAACAGTTAAAATTACCCATGTGGCTTAGACAGTGCTCTGTTAGACTAATGTTGAAACAGCCAATAGCATTATAAGCCCTCTTTATGTATTACAGCTTACATGGTACCTGGCTTAAAGAGTTAGGACCAAAAAAATGTAATATGTACATGATACAATCTTGCATCAAAAGACACAGAGGTAAGTCAGAAAAATGATGATTATTCCTGTACTCATATTTAAATAATATATAATACTCTATGCTCAGAAGACTCTTGTGAACAAATGGGATTTGTAGGCTGTATTGAAGGCAGAATTGAGAAAGAAGAGAAAGAAAGCACAATCAATTGGAGGACTTCACCAGGATTCCTGGGAAGTGGGGATGGGTGTCTGAATCAGGGCTCTGTAGGTGGGATAGAGCATGGGGTATAAAGAATATTATGAAAACAGAGTTGCCAGGATTTGAACAGTGATTAAATATAGAGGTTCAGGGAGAAGCCACACTGCATATCAGATGTGAAGAGTGCTGTGCACTTAGATTGAGCACTTAGGTTTCAGAAAGGAAACATTATTCCCTTTTAGAAGGTGTTTGGTTATATTGCTGGTTTGCCCAGGACCAGAGACAGCACTGAATGTTCTGATGGGGTAGCCAACTCTCCTGACAGCAGGCATTCTCCTGAATCCACAACTGGCTAGTCTAATTGCTATCAGGTCCGATGCAACCATCTCAGCTCTCCCCCACAGCCAAATGTCTAATCTTCACATCAGTTTCTAATACACCATCACTCTCAAAGGAGGCTGAACAGCTGCACACAGCAGAAACTGCCCTGGAGGTGGAGGTAGCAGATAAGGGTTCAAGGCCTGGCTCCATCAAAACCAGCTGCGAAAGTGACATTACCCAGTGGAACATCAATTTCTTCACCCATAAAATAAAGATGAAAATACCTGCCACCTGAGTGCTCTAAAGCTATACAAGGCCATGCGAGTGAATGTACTTTATAAAAATGGCAGCTTTGCCTAAATATACATAGAGTGCATTTTTCATGGCTTCTGTTTCAAATTTACACACAGGCTTTATTTGGCGGAAATATGAGTATTTCCAGAAGTAAGCTTTAAATTATTACCCTCCTGTACTGTGGAAAAAAGAAACTCTGAGCTAAAGGATCTATTAGTAGGGCTTCCAGCACTCACCCCCACCCCCAGCAAATATGTGCTGCCGTGTCGCAGGGGTGAGTGGGTGTGTGCTTCAGAGAGGAGTGCAGACAGAAAGCATCACAGCTTACAACAGCTACGCTTGACTGCTTTGCAGGAACGGTTTCTACAATTAACCCTACTCATCTGTTTATAGACCCAAAATAGTACAAGCACACAGTTGTGTTCATTAATTTTTGATAAGCAAAAAGACTCACAGATATTTCATTTCCAAGCATATGTTATCTGCATTTGGCTTCAGTGGCAGGCATATGCTTTGACATGTGAAATTCCATCTTGCACCAAACACATATGACTCAACGTCTCAAACAATAAGTGAACCCCACGTGGGCATCTCATTGGCAGAGAGTTGGGCTTGTTTGTATTTAGAGTTCTTTGAATAAAACTTTAAGCAGGGGAACCACTAAAATCCCTAAATCTGGGACACTGATTTCATGAATGTGTTACCTATCCATTCTGAAAACGGTAATGGAAAGAGCAGATTGGCTGTCTGTAAGTATACTTTGTTTGTGAATTTCTCTCCCCAACAACTCCCATTTGTCCTCAACTCCACATTTGTCCTCAAATAATCTGATACACTAGGCCTTTTCTTGAAACATAACAGATATAGCCATTGTTTTGTTTTAAGCAATCCAAGCAAGTTGAATACCTTTTATGCATTTAGCACAACTCTTGGTACAATGTTTTTTAAAAGTAGCAAAAGATGCAAATAGCAACCTGGCAGTTGGAAAGTCAAGATTTACACATAAAATAATTAACAAGCCTGTATTGTCTCTGTATACAAAATTCTATATTATTCAGTGAAAACTAGTAGGCTTACCATCAATCACTGCAGGCTGTGAATCCTAGAATACCTGAGGAGTTAAAGGAGATAAGAGAGGATACAATGAGGAGATGATCACCGAACTGAGTTCAAACCACAGGCAAGCTAAGAACTTCCAAAGAGAGGGGTAAGGTGTGCTCGTTGCAGATCACATCACTAGCCAACATGTGAAGGCTGGATCAGGGTTTGGGCCAGTCTCAGAGAGACTGATCTTACCAGGGCAGATCTGGGGAGGAATTGGTCTGAGTTAAAGTTATCTAGAGACCTGCTCCTAAGGAATATAAGTGACAGGTAGAAGTGATAAAAATTGATGGTAAACATTGGAGCACAGTGCTGGTTCTTCATCAGGGACCAGTGGGAACAGAACTGGATTAGCCTGGGGCAGTGTTCATGGAATATTAAAGGCAGAGAATGATGTCATCCACATGGCAACTGGGGTTTTCCTTGTTAGCATCCCTTTTACAAGAACAACAGCTAACAACAGTTCATGGATAAGATGATACTCTGTGGATAAGAGGAGGGAGTGAGGCTGCACCACCCCCTTACACCACACAGACCAAGACAGACCGAGACAGTAAGAGAAATGGCTATTTCCAACTGTGCTGCCCTGCCCCAGGCTGCCCCAGCATCATACCTGGAGGGTTCCCTGAGCCTCCAGTTCCTCTGAAACAGAAGGGAAGTGGGCAGGGAACCTAAGAATAACATAGCCTGAGGACACGACGTGAACTGATTAGAACCAAATAGATCCAAGATGACAGACAGCTGACTTCCACTAGACTCTGAGTCTCAGCGTTTGCTGGTTTTAACACAGCAGCAAGTCACGTGACACATCCATGACAGTCCCGAGGTCAGCCTTGAAGGTCAAAAGTGGGTGTTGACCCAATTCCTGGAAATCCTCACCCCTTCCCCCAAATAGCTGGAATATTTCCTCCAATCCTTAGTCTGTGAAATTACCTACCCTAGGAAAACAGACAAGGCATACCCTGGGGCTATTCCAGCCCTCTAAGAAGGCCCACATTCTGTGCAGTGTGCTGCTCTCTAAGCAAATCCACTTCTCACCTATCTCTTTGTCTCTCACTGGATTCTTTCTGCAAGGAAACATCAAGAATCTCAGCGTCATTACGTCCCAAGATTAGGTGGAATCTCAGTTAAAGGACCATGGGTTCAAGTCCCAATCTGAGTTTTGGCTGTTTGAGTCCCAGCACTTGGGTTCAAGTCCCAATTTGAATCACACAGTTTCACCTCCAGTGGGAAAGGAGAACCCAGGGTGACATCCAATCCCCCCACACTGTGGGCTGGTTAGCACCCAGTCCCCCAGCACTGAGGGCTCATTAGCACCCAGTCCCCTGCAGGCTGGTTACCACCCAGTCCCCCAGCACTGAGGGCTGGTTAGCACCCAGTCCCCCAGCACTGAGGGCTGGTTTGTGGGAGCTCCTACCCTGGTTTGTTTTCACAGGGAAATCAGGAGAGCAGCGGTGCTGAATCCCTAGGAAACTGACTGACAGAGAAGAGGGGAGGACTTCCAACACTGCCCTTGGCAGACAGGATTCCTACCTCCAGAGCTCAGGTAGGAGTCCCGACCTGCAGCTCTGCTCATCTGTAGAACCAACCCAGTGGCCCAGTCTAACGAGGGAGTCCAGTGGGAGATAGGGCTTCCTAACTCAGGTCACCAGATAAGGGATTTTGCCCAGCCTGGAGCCTGGTCTTTGCATACTTCAGGCAGAAGGTCTGAGTCCCAACCCTGCCTGCTATGGAGTGTGGCTCCCAGTCCCTCCAGACAGGAAATTTTACTCAGGAAGATTGAGGAACTGCCCGAAGTGGGCCCTTCCAGTTCTCCCAGGCAGGAACCTGAGTTGCAGCCCTGTTGCTGTGGGGCCTGGCCCCCAGCCCCATCTGGCAGGAAGGGCTGGCAAGAACACTTGGAAGTGGCACAACCGAGCAACTCTAGACCCAAGAGGTGGGCAGGCAGAGCTGGTCACATCTGAGCAGAGCCAGTGGCCTTATCCAGCCAGGGAATGGGGTCATAGGTGGACTTGAGTCAAAATCACAAAGAGCATTACTGGTTTTGGAGCCCTGCTCCTTCTGCAGCGGGGTGGGAAACTAATTTGTAACCCACTTATTGCTGACTACAGCCTCCGGGCTGCCCAGGCAGTGACCCTTAGCATGGGAAGCCGTGTAGCCCATGGAACAGCCTTGCTTGCAGTGGTGCTTAAACAGAGAGCACAGCCTGTGACTTTCTCCCATCTGGAAGCTGAGCAGGATCCTGGGGGGATCCTAGGGACAGAAGCCTTCAAACAAGATTGTGGATCAGGCCAGGGACGGGGTGCAGAAACAAGAGAGAAGCAGACAAGGAACAATAGTGCACCCTGGGGCAGGTCCTTGTTCTGCCTAAGGGACGTGCATAGCGACACCCCTGAGTTCTTCTGCAGAACTAAGACCCACAGCGAAGGGAGGTGTCAGCATTCTTCACTCCAGAGACGATCACAGCTGGATAACTAGAGAAGACCATCAAGAGACCACCTGAGGCAGCTTAAAGAAACCATATCAGCTCACCAGGAGACCATCTCAGGCCAGCTGAAAGGAGTGCAGACCCTGCACTCACCCTGATCCTTAGCAGCAGCCCTGCTGTTGAACCACTGCTATCCGAAGTGAAAGTGCTGGTCCCTAAGTCGTGTCTGACTCTGTGACCCCGTGGACTGTAGCCCACCAAGCTCCTCTGTCCATGGGATTCTCTGGGCAAGAATACTGGAACAAGTAGTCATTCCATTCTCCAGGGGATCTTCCCAACACGGGGCCTGAACCCGGATCTTCTGCATTGCACCACAAAACTCTTCACCAATTCCTTCCTGGTTGGGACACATAGTTCTGAGAGGCATTAGCCCACTGTGTCCCCCTTTGTCTGGCAAAACAATAAAGCCCTTTTTTTCTACTTTGCCCAAAAGTCTGTCTCTGAGATTTAATCTGGCACTGGAGCACGCAGGCCAAGTTTTCGGCATCCATTTGCAGAACAGTACTGGTGACCTCACACAACTAGCCTGCTCGGTGCACACTCTTGTCAATTTCAGTCCCCAAACACTGAGTTCTGCAGGCCCTGGTCCTGTCCTGTGCCCAGCCAGGGCAGGGAAGCCAACTCATAGACCTAGCTGCTGTTCGGTATGTACCCAGTAGATACTTACTTCACGCCAATGACTGAACACTCAGTACATACCAAGTGCTGTGCTGCATGCTGTGAAGGTACTATCTCTTGATTTATCTATCAGTTTAGGAGTTTGTTTCTTTGCCTGTTGTTTAGATGAGTGAAGTGAAGCTTGGGGAGAAGGGCCTGGCCCAAGTCCTCCAAAGGGGAGTCAGGATTCCAGTTCAGATCCACTTGACACTGAAGCCCAAATGTCTAACTGAAAACTCATCATCAGATCCAATGCCTCTATTAACATGGGGTGTGCAGTCACTCCTTGATTATTCTTATCTCCAGGTTTTCTTCATTTTTAAATCTTTGTGTAACTGTATTAGTAAAATATGCTTATTAAACACACACACACACACTAACTGAAATATGAAGGAAGTAGACCTAGGAGATGGCACCCCACTCCAGTGTTCTTGCCTGGAGAATCCCATGGACGGAGGAGCCTGGTGGGCTGCCGTCTATGGGGTCACACAGAGTCAGACATGACTGAATCAACTTAGCAGCAGCAGCAGTAGACCTAGGAGAAGGCAAACATTCCACTCCTTCCTGTGTTCCTCCTGCAGCTGATTTCCATCCCCTCCCTGGAGGCAACTGATAATAGCAAACTCAAGTGTGGCTTTCCATATCTTTTTCAGCACTGACAGCAATCTTTGCTCCCTGAAGAATTCACTCTGCTTTGAATTTGTCTTGATACGTAAGTCAGATCCTGTCTTCTCATTGTCCCATTCCCTTTGGTGTGGTTAGAGGAGCTGCGGGAGGGAACAGGACACTCAAAAAATGACAGCCTATGTGGCAGCTTAAATCTTTTGATAAAGTTTTCTTTTTTTCTTCTCACCCAATTTGATAAATATAAACAAACAAATTCACACTGTACATAGACTTAAATTCAACAAATACCTATTTAAAGTCTATAATTCAAACACTGATGTTACAAACACCTATAAAGCAGGACCCCAGTCTTCAAGATGTTCATAGTCTAGTAAAGTAGACAATCATAAAAAGAAATAAATACAGGAGATGGAGTTTAGCATGTAAGAATAAAGAGCCTTTGAAATCAGATAAATTGTATTTAGTTATTTATTGCAACGTAACAGACCTCCTCAAAACTGAGTGGCTTTAAACAGTTCCCCATGGTCTCTCTCACAGTTTGTGGATTGACTGGGCTCAGTGGGTCATTCTTGCTTGGAGTCTAAAATTTGATTACAGTCAGATAATGGGTGCAGTTGGAGTCATCTGATGACTCAACGAGGCTATATGTCAAAGCAGTGCCTGGATTTTTCACTCAATACCTGGCACCTAGTGCCCTTCTTGGCTATACTTCTGTCCATTCGCATAGCCTGGAGTTTACCTGGGGGTTGATTCTGCCAGAAGAAGAGGGAGGAAGTTGAATTTCCAGGCCACTTAGGGTTGTGTCCATAGGAATTATGCCTCATTTCTGTCTTGGGCTAGTGGCCTGTCCAGGTTCAAGGACATGGAGAGCTAGATGCTGCCCTTGGTGGGGGACTCCAACAGCAATGTGCAAACGTAAGATCACACATGGTGGTGGATGCCGTTACAGTCACCTTTGGGACATGCAATCTGCCACAAAGAGTACAAGGAACGTGATAATTAACGTTTTGAGAAGAGAAAGTTTCCTGAAAAAGGCAAAAATTGACCTAAGTTTTGAAGACTAAATCAAATTTCAATGGTAAGAAAGATAAGAAGCAGGGTAGGTGAAGCATATTCCAGACAGAGTATAGATGTCGTCCAAATACATTTCATGCTGAATGTTGGGGAAAGCATAGAGGCATATGTTTGCACAGGATTATAAAACACAAGGCCAGAGCTTTGGCAAATGGGAGAGGATAGTTAGACATGGGGGAAATAGTGAAGAATCTTTTCAACTATATTCAAGCAATATGACCAGTGGGGTAATGTTACTTTTAAGAAAGCTCAGGCTAGTAGTAATGTAAATTAAAAAAAAAAAAAAAAAATGAGGGCAAGAGAAGAGGCAAGTAAAGTAGCAGAGCGCTTCCTGACCTTGGAATCAGTCTACCTAGGTTTGAACCCTGGCACTGACATTTGCCAACTGAGTGAGCTTATGCAGTTTACTTGGCCTCCGTGTTTGTCTTTTTCTTCATCTGAAAAATAGATGATGCTTTTGAACTGCGGTGTTGGAAAAGACTCTTGAGAGTCCTTGGACTTCAAGGAGGTCCAACCAGTCCATCCTAAAGGAAATCAGTCCTGAATATTCATTGGAAGGACTGATGCTGAAGCTGGAACTCCAATACTTTGGCCACCTGATGCAAAGAGCTGACTCACTGGAAAAGACCCTGATGCTGGGAGAGATTGAGGGCAGGAGGAGAAGGGGACTACAGAGGATGAGATGGTGGGATGGCATCACCGACTCAATGGACATGAGTTTGGGTGAACTCCGGGAGTTGGTGATGGACATGGAGGCCTGGCGTGCTGCGGTTCATGGGGTCGCAGAGAGTCGGACACGACTGAGCGCCTGCACTGAACATACACAGGCTTGTTAGGATGATCACGTGAGCTGGTCTCTATGAGGCACACAGAATAGTGTCTGTCATATGGAAAGGTAATATTTTCTGGATTTATCTAAACCCGTAAATCACCAGGCTGGTGTAACAAGAGCTCCACACACGTGCCTCACTTAATACCTTTAACAACCAGTGAGGCAGGTACATCATCAGCGCCTTTGACAAATGGGGACGTGAGACATCGCAACTCGTGTAAATTTCCCAAAGTCAGCCATTTACAATAGAGACCAAATTTGGCAAAGAGACAATGATACCAGAAACATGTAGAACCAGAATCAGTTTTCCATTCTAAACCCTATATTTTTCAAACAGAGAATCTATGTATTTCTATTTAAACAACCAAACCATTTCTTTGCAGTGATGATGATTGGTTTTTTAAAAACATTATCTCTCAACAAAATTATTAAATTTTCTTTGAGTATATGAGTATAAAGCTTACCAGTTGCTAAAAGTTAAATTTATTTAGAACGACAAATCACCATTTGCTTAGACAGAAAGACAAATTAGAATTCTTATCTGTCCAAAGGAAAATAGCTGACAGATCGATTTTGCATGAAGCTTCAGAGCTTGTGTTTGGCTTGTCTTCATTAGCAGCACCACAGAATACTTCCAAGATTTGGCCTGATGGTTTCTCCTATCCAACTAACATACCCCTCACAGAAGGCTCAGCCTGGAATAAACGAATCAGAATTTGCAGACCTGAGTATGGAAGCGACAGGCGGCTGGGGAGCGTGACTTCCTTCATGGCGATGTGCTAGAAGGTTTCATTCACTCTTTCTTCAGCTACTGTTTTGTATCCTGCCATGATGCAGAAGACACTTCAGTGGGATCAGGAATAAAACTTTAGGAGACATCTCTACTGAAAAGAAGGAAGGAAGGAGGAGAAAGAAGGAAAGGAAGGAAGGAAGAAAACGGAAGGAAGGAAAGAAAGAAGGAAGAAAAAAGAAAGAGAATGGGAAAGAGAAAGACATTAAAAAGTAAAAATAAAAACAGATCATGTTAACAACTAGCCTTTGTGAAGTAGATACTTCTATTTCTCTCTCTGAGACAAGTTTTGCAGGATTTTGCAATGACCTGATCAGAAACCCTCCACGCTCACACCCTGGCATGCTGGTGGGCGGCTGTGAAGTCCACACCCTGCAGATGCCGAGTCCTCCTACCACCCCGCCCTGCTGCTGCTCTGGCTCTCACACCACTTATCCACTGGAGAAGGAATCTGTGGGAAATGCGTCATCTTCCTTTCACTCAGCCTCCAACCAACTGTTTCACAACCACTTTTATTTGATCGATATTGCACCCATAAGACTTAGCTGGAAGGTTGGTTTTCATTCAAAACAGTTTAGAAACCATGGGAATCAAATGAGCTAAAAATTCTTCACTTGATTGAAAGAAAAAAAAAAAAAAAAGAACACAAACTTCTTTCCTCATTCTTTCTCTGTTCCTCTGATTTTATTCTAACCAGATGGATTCAGTGACCAGAACCCCCCCACCAAAAAGAAAAAAAAAAAACAAAAAACCAACAACTCTAACATGAATTCTACCTTTTCCACGATGGGAACCTGTCACAGAGCCGGGAGGAGAGGCGTTTCTCTGCTCTAATGTGGGACTCCACTGAGCCCCAGGCAGACAGCAGCCTGTCCTCACTGGCACTCCCTCCTGAACCAAGCAGAGGGCAAGACACAGGATGAAATGCCGGGGGCTTGCTTTGACCACATTCCCTTTGTTTAAAGAGCTTGGTTTTGTATATATGACTCACATTGGCCAAACAAAGGAAACAAAATCTTCCTCCTTCCCTGAAGTCAGGAAAATTCAATTACTTTAGGATTACTCAGAACTATTATCATCACTTCTGGGGCCACTCATGCCAGGAACCTGGGTTCTTAGCAATGGAACTGAATTCCCAGATTTACTCTTTTTGATACTGTGTCCCAGGGCTTCCCAGGTTGTGCTAGAGGTAAAGCATCTGCCTGCCAGTTCTGGAGATGCCAGGGATGTGGGTTCCATCCTTGGGTTGGGAAGACGCCTTGGAGTAGGAAATGGCACCCCAGTCCAGTGGCACCCCACTCCGGTATTCTTGCCTGGGAAATCCCATGGGCAGAGGAATCTGGCAGGCTCTAATCCATGGGGTTGCAAAGAGCTGGAGATGACTGAGCACACACACTGTGTCCTAAACCATGCAGACTGTTGGGATCTCTTTCTCAGAGCTTGGGGCAGAGCAGATGGAGGGGCCAGGAACCAAAAAAGCCACAGAAAAGATGACATAACTAACTTGAATGCAATTCAGGGGCATGGTTTTAGCAGTGCTGAATGTACTGGTTGTGTTTCATAAGGTTGGGAGTCAAGGTTTAATAAGAGAGAGATATCTGTATTGGGCTTACCAGGTGGTGGTAAAGGTAAAGAACCTGCCTGCCAATGCAAGAGATGCAAGAGACTCGAGTTCAGTCCCTGGGTTGGAAAGATCCCATGGAGGAGGGCATGGCAACCCATTCCAGTGTTCTTGCCTGGAGAATCCCATGGACAGAGGAGCCTGGCAGGCTACTGTCCTTAGGGTCGCAAAAAGTCAGACACAACTGAAGCAACTTGGCACACATGCAGTTATCTGTATTGATGCAGTATACACCAAAGCATGCTCTAGGCCCAAGGCCAGAGGGAGGAACTGGTAGGGAAAAAAGAGAGAGAGAGAGAGAAACAGGGAGAGGAGATCTTGTGTGACTGTGCTTGAGCTCAGACGTGGTCCTGATGGTAACTTGAAGAGAGCATTGGAAACAGAGCAGGGCCCGGCTCACCCACACCAGGAGGTGTTTAAACAAGGAGACTGCACACCTGCTGTTCACTTTCCACTCAGGAATGTGTCTCCTCACTTCACACACACTATGTGGAGATTACAGACTTCCAGAACCCTGGACCCAGGTAGGAAAGTTTCACCGGATATCTTATCACCCTTATCACAGTTTAGAGGCTAAACGTGTCACTCAGTAGCCCGTACAAACAAGAAGAGGCAAACACAGACATTTAGATTCATTCCCCACAAAATTTTAATGAAAGCTCTGGCAGAGTACTGGGTTGGAGAAAAATTTCGTTCAGACTTTTCCATGCCATCTTATGGAAAAACCCAAACAAAGTTTTTGGCCAACCCAATGGTAGACTGCTATCAATCCCCAGTTTGAATGTTGGTACATGCATTTGGAGTGTGAGACCTGTTTCAGAGTCAAAAGCATGTCTGCATTCGCTCCTCTGACAAGTCCCAGTTTTACATTACGTTGAGCAGAAACCAAAGGAGAAGCCTGTTAATCCTCCTGCCTAGGTTTACTGGTCAGGCAGTCAGTTTTTATTGCTGGCTTTAAGAGGCCCACCCTCAAAACATACTTCGAGAACTGAGTTGGAGGTCGTCTGGGGAATTCCAGGAAGTCAAGAGGAAGAAGTGGAAACGTCACTTCCGACGGGCGGCGTGCAGCACTTCCGGCTCAGGGCGCTGTCGGCTCAGGTGGAGGAGCTGAGCGCTGCGCGCCGGCCGAGGCCCCGCCAGGCGTGCGGCCGCTGCGGGGCGGTCGGGCCCGCGCCAGCCACTCTCGCAGCCGCTCTGCCGGCAGCTGAGCTCTGCGTGTGGCTAGCGGGGGCCATGGCGGACGGAAGGCAGAGCCGCCTCGGAGAGCGCGCAGGGAGGAAGTCGCCATGGGCTCAGGGAACAGCGGAAACGGTCTTTCTTCCGTGAGAAGCCTGCGATGGAGGCTTGAAAAACAGCAGCTTCGAGCGGAGCAGCCTGAGGTCCAACTCTTGGAAACGGGCAGGTTGTTTGGAAGCGGGGGCTTCAGAAAAAAAGTGAAGACCACCGACGTGATCAGGGAAGGCACCAGGGCCTTCATCACAAGGGACTAAGGTCTTGCCCACTGTCCACACATGTCTCTGAGGAAACATGGAGCTGACATGATCTTTCCTGAACACATTTATTCAAACGATATTTCTTGGGTGCTTATCATGAGCCTGGTTAAAAGATGGAAAACTGAATGACATGGCACAGTCAAGATCAAAACCAGACACAAAAATCCTTTTTCTAATGTTTGATGGAGACTCCCCAGCATGTGCCTTGAATTTACTCTTTAAAGTGGATTATAAATAAAATTTAAACTTGGCTAGAATGAATTTTAGGTTTTGAATTATGTCTTTTTGCACAAAAAGTTCTCATTACTTCAGTTACTCCAAGGAATGTTCAGATATCCTCCCCAAAGTTAGCTACAATCTGGGCAATTTAAATATGTGAATTATTTTTTCAATACGAAATAAAAAGATTTCTGATTTTTTTTCTGACCCTGAACATAGTTTTTCACAAAATTTTTCAAGTACTTCATATATGCCTGGTTAAAATGGTAAAAACTTTGTAACAGAGTCATCTACACTCTGTGCCAACAAGAAGACGTTGGATTTTCAAGGACTTGATTCCTTCTCCTTTATAAAGAATTCCACAGCTAAAGTGAGGACTTACTATGTATCAGACCGGGTCTTAGTTCATTTATGTACATTACTTCTTTAAACCTACACAACCACTCCTTGAGTAGTTACTACTATATCCCCAATTTTCAGATGAAAATAAGTCTTGGATCCAGGAAAGGCTTAAATGAGAATGAGATATGCAATCAGAGGAGTACATCCAGTCCTCTTTTCAACCTGATACAAGTTCCAGAAAATTACTGATGGATTTACTCAGTAAAGATAAATCATGAAATTGATAGTTGCTCACTTGGGAACTTTTCCAGCCCTAAAGGGCTAAAGGAAATCCCATCTGGCTAAGAGTAAGCTTCTATCCATATAAAAACAGGTATTGAAGAAGAAAACCACTGCTTAACTATCCTTGTTTCCTGCTATTGGTTTCTGGAGCTTACTGAGGACATATTATTTCAATCACCCATCTAATGCTGGATTACTCATTTCTTTATACAGATAGTTCTTATAATCACATGTATTAAAGCCATAATCTTTGTGAGGTCAGAGAATATGTCAGCTTTCAGCTAGACAAACATCAGGGGCTCGAGTCACCCATTCATGTCTGTATATGATTCACAACAACCGCCAAAATCTGCCCACTCCTTTAATAAGTATTGATTTTTTTTTGTTTTGCACCAGCAAATCTCCTATATGTTAGGGATTAGTGGTTTGGAAAAAAAAAAAAAAAGACAAAATTCTTATTCAAGAAGAGAAATCCAGGCAAAGGAAATAGCAAAATCAAAACCCCTGAGGTTAGAAATAAGCTTTGTGTGGAACAAAACAGAACAAAAATGAAGTGAATGTGGAAGCAGTAAATAGCCCAGAGGTCGTTGCAGGTATTACAGAGAGATAGTTGCTGTCTTCCACTATGGCAAGAGAGATGGTGAGATGTGGGCACAAGTTTCAGATCTAAAATCAAGGTGTCTGTCTGATAATGCGAGTGCAAAAGTGGCTTCTAAGGTTTATTTGCTAACAGGAGGAGCAGGTTTCCTGTGAAGGAGACCAATGGTTCTCTGTGGACTCTGGTTAGCATGAGATGACTATTATATTAGAAATGTCATTCAGGCCATTGGAGGTATATGTCTGGTATCCAACAATGAAGTCGCAAACATGATTAAGCACAGTCTCAGCCCAGTGGCCTCAGAATCAAATGTGTTTTGTTGGAAGTGATTTTGGCTGCTGGAAACATAGCTCTTGTTTCTTTCTGGACTAGTAAGTTGTATTTACCAGGGCAGGAATATTCTTTTGTCCATCTCTGAAGTTCCATTCTTTAACTGGATACATACCATACCTTTGTAAAGTTGGGCTGAATGTAATCAGTCCAAGCAGAGACATACTGGACCAGCACATCAATAAATACATGGTCAGAACAAAGTTCATGTAAGGTGTATCTTCTGTTTTCCAGGGGCATAAACCTTAGATGAGGCATATAGTACATTCTTAAAAACTAGAATTTGAGAAAGCATATGCTTGCATGCTAAGTTGCTTCAGTCATGTCCAACTCCTTGCAGCCCCACAGACTGTAGCCCATCAGGCTCCTCTGTCCACAGGATTCTCCAGGCAAGAATGTCGGAATGGGTTGCCATGCCCTCATCCAGGAAATCTTCCCAACCCAGGGATCGAATCTGAGTGTCTTAATCGCATGTATTGGCAGGTGAGTTCTTTACCACTAGTGCTACCTGGGAAGCCTGAGAAAGCATATACTATGTGCCAAAGCATGTATAGATGAAAGACTTGTAGGGAATGAGGTCCTTGTCAGGTACCTGAGGGTTGAAGTGGTCAGGGAGAATGTCAAGGAGGCATATATCCAGGTCTGAGCCTTACAAGGTAGGTAGGATTCAGAGTCTTGATGATAAGCTGCATGATCGCATGTACTATATCATATTTTTATAAACTAAGCCAGTATAGGATATCAATTTGAACAAAAAGATTGAACTTATTTGAGCACGTCTTTAAATACTGGATAAATATCTGGAATTTATCATGTATACAGACCACCGAAGAGGATACTCTCTCTAGGGTTTATGCAACTAGAGCTTAAGAGTCTCTCAACTCTTTTTTAGGAAAAAAAATTCTAATGATGCACCAGTGGAGTGGATGTCATGCTAACATGTGAGGACTTAAGAGGCCATGGGAAAATCCCCCGCACACTCAGATAACCCCTCTATCACTTCTCTCACCTACCTCAACAAGAAATGCCCTCATTAAAGGACCACTTCTTTAACTACAGACAGCTCACTGGTTTTCTGTTTGGAGTCTAGAGGCTTATGCATTTGGTTTTAATGCTTTAAGGGACATAAGTGGATGGTAAAAAACATTCGACCTTAGATGAGTAAGTGGAGCCCCCGAAGTTGAAAGAGGCAGAAAGAGAGCTTAGGAGCTCCAATTTATCCTGGGATGGATATCTTCTTCTTTCCTCTCTCTCTGTTTATTATTTGCTTATTTATTTGACTGTGACAAGTCTTAGTAGCAGCATGTTGGGGCTTCCCTAGCATGTTGGGGCACAGTGGTAAAGAACCCACTTGCCAATGCAGGAGACACAGGTTTGATCCCTGGGTTGGCAAGATCCCCTGGAGGAGGAATACTAGAATGGCAACCCATTCTAGTATTCTCGCCTGGAGAATCCCATGGACAGGAGCCTGGAAGAGTCTGTAGTGTCACAAAGAGTGGGACACAACTGAAGTGACTTTGCATGCACGCATGTGGGATCCAGGTCCCTGACCAAGGACCCAACCTGCGCCTCCTGCATTGGCGGCATGGAGTCTTGGCCACTGGACTGCCAGGGAAATCCTTCTTGTTCTTTCTTGAGTTCTGTAAGCACAGTCTGTCACAATCAGAAAAGAAATCCCTCTTTAGAAAGAAAAGACAACCACTGTATCATTTTGTTTGTTTTTAAAGCATCTGGGAAAAGACTGAGAAGCAAAGAATAGCTTCCTTCCCCTACTAGACAAACGCCCGAGTGTCAGGCAGTGGCTCCTCGCATCACAATCTGGACTCTTCCCTCCCCTGCGAGGTTCTACCTCTTATTGTCACTACCTGCCTTTTGCTCCCATGTCTCCCCCCCTCAAGTGCACCAGCACAACTTTTTAAATATTCACTAAGGGAGCTTGCTGACTCTGCTCTTCACACCAAAATGCCAGAAGGAAAGCAGGAGAGCTTTTGAATATGAAAGCAGACACACGTGACAAATGGAGCACGAGCCACCTCTTGTCCCCTACAGCCGCCCACTGTGAACGCTCCATGGTCACCACACTATGGATCAAGCTCTCCTGGTTCTGTCCTGATGTCAAAGCATCTAGCTAGATAAAGGAGAGCTCCGCTCGAAAAGGATGAGAATTTGGGGAATTGGGCAACTAAATAGAGAAGTCCCTCTAATGAAGATATTGGAAGAAGTATCAATTTTTGCTGGTTACCCTTCTTGAGACTTGGCACATTTGTGGGATCTTTGAGCTACACTAGGTTACTTTGTATGAAAGCTGACCAACTTTGGAAAAGAATATGAATACCATCTCTGGTAGAGGAATTAAGATCCCACAAGCTGCATGGTACAACCAAATGAATAAAAATAATAACAAAAGTAACAAACAGACATTGCCTGCTCTAAAGTCCTGTTAAAATGGACTAGCCTTATTCTTCTAAGGTCATCTTTCTTATATCTAAAATTAGGGGGCATAATTCATCATACAAGCCTAAGAAGACTCTGAAAGTTGGAAAGAAGACAGTAGATGGACTAGGGGTGTTGGGACTTGAGGACCAACATGATATTGAGGTCTGAGGTTTCCTTTCCTCACAAACATCTTCAGCAATGTTCTGCAGAAGCCTTTATCTAAAAACTGGTACAGATGAAAAAATCTCCATGGAAAGTCTGTTCTTTTCTCTATTTTTTAAATCAGTGTCACACCCTACTCTATCCAAAATAGGGATTGAAAAAAACTCACCACTATGGCCCCTGAAGTTTCAGCAGACACAGCTGAGATTTGGCTTTCACTCCCCAATCTCTGCATGGAAGCGTGGAAGCAGGTGGCAGGCTCTGATTCCCCTCTGCCCATCCAGCAGGACTAGCGGGCAGAGACCTTCCAGTTCCTGTCAGACAGAGAACCAGGAGGTGCTGACTGCCCCACCCAGGCACCGCTGACCACGGTCAGATCTTTCACTTCCTATCTGGCTGAAACAGGCTGCATTCTGGTTCTCTCATCAGGACAGTATTAGTAGAGTCCAGTAGCTGACCAAGCCTTCACCCTGAGTCAGCAGACTTAACCAGGTGGGATAAGGTGGGGCTAGTCACCAGTAGGTTTCACCAGTCACCAGCATCCATTCCCATCTGGCACCAAGACTGAGCATGGTAAGGAAACTCAGGACTAGTAATCACTCCACTATCTCTGCTTCCCATGTGGTGCTAATGGTAAAGAACCTGCCTTCCAATGCAGGAGACATAAGAGACAGAATTTCTATCCCTGGGTTGGGAAGACCCCCTGGAGCAGGGCATGACAACCCAGTGTTCTTACCTGGAGAATCCCATGGACAAAGGAGAATCCCATGGACCTGCCATGAGATTGCATAGGGTTACGGTCCATAGGGTTGCACAGAGTCAGACACCACTGAAGTGAGTTAGCATGCACTGTGTCAGCAAGGCCCAGCGGGTGGCTGAATCCCCACACTCACTCAGGAGCAAGGAATCTTAGGGAAGCGGTATTAACAAGGGCTAGCTAGCCCTTCTGCTCCCTTCTTCTGGTGTGTCTGGGGCTGGATGGGGAGTTGAGACATAACACTATCCAGCATCAATAAGGCATCAGTGAGGCAGAATGAGGTACTCTGGGGTGCCCTGCTTTCACTGGGCAGCTGCCAGGGGGTGATGAGAGAGGTGAAGTTGCACTCCACCGTTCTTCAGTGAGACTGCGAGAGCAAACGCTCCACTTTTGCTGGAGTGATGTTGGCAGGACCCAGTGGAAAGACAAACATACACGTTCCTCTGCTACTTGCACTACACATCAATAAGACAGCCACCTACTAAAAAAGAAGACTAAATAGGCACCGGAGTCTCATTATATAATATCCAAAAATGACCAGGATACATTCAAAACTCACTTATATCCAGAACTAGGAAAATCACTACATGAACAAGAAAATGCAATCAACAGATGCTAACATTAATGTGATTTAGGGTTAGAGTTGGAGAAGGAAGTGGCAACCCACTCCAGAGTTCTTGTCTGGGAAATCCCATGGAGAGAAGAGGCTGGTGGGCTCTAGTCCATGGAGTCACAGAGTCTGACCCAACTGAGCAACTAAGTGCCTAAGCACACCAGGGTTAGAATTACCTGACAAGGATTTTAAAGAAGTTATAAATTGCTTCAACAATCAATTACCGACTCTCATTTAATCAATGAAAAACAGAAAAATCTCATAAAAGAAATAGAAGTTATAAAAAAAGAACCAAATAGAAATTATAGGACTAACATAGGTAATCAATCACCATAATAAAAATGCATTAGATAAAGGTGATAGAAGGTAGGATCAGTGAACTTGAGGACAGGTGATAGAATTTATCCAATCTGAACAACAGAGCAACTGGAAATATATATGAGCAGCACCTCAAGGATCTTGAGACAACAAAAGCATTCATTTTTCTCATCTTTGGATATCTCAGAAGGAGAATGTATCAAAGTGTTTCCCAAGAAACAATGGCAGTAAATCTAAATTTGGCATAAGGTATATAAACTGACAGGTTTAAGAAACTGAGTGAACCTCAAACATGATAATCCAAAGAAATACAAGCCAGATTGCATTGTGATTAAGTTTATGAAAATTTATAACAGAAGTTTTGAAAGCAGCTAGAGAAAAATAACAACCCATCACTTGTAGAGGAATATCAATTCTTATCTGAAATCATGGAGGCCACAAAGAAGTAGCCTAACATGTTTCTAAAGTGCTGAAAGAAAAGACCTGTCACCTGTGAATTCTGTATTTGGTGAAAATATATCTCAGGAATGAAGGAAAATAAGGATATCCTCAGATAATGTAAAACAAAGAAGATATATTGTTAGCAATCTTACCCCTAATGAATAACTAAAGGGAATTCCTAAACAGAAAGGAAATGATACAGAAGAAAGCTTGGACTATATTATTTATTTATTCATTTGGCTGCATTGCATGTGAGATCTTAGTTCCTTGACCAGGGATTGAACAGCACACTGCTCTTCCAAATAATCTGTGAGGCAAGAGTGAAGTCTTGAACCCTCATATTAAGATTGAACTATATCTAGCCCTTAGCATGTGGACATAAACACAGGCAAGTGGCTTGACAGAAGGCCCTCACTTCTGTGGCCCGGGAGAGGGAACCACCCTGGAGATGTGCCAGGTGAATTACAGGCTGCCAAAGGGGGAGGGTGAACGGGGAGCCACCGTTTATCTGAAGGTCTGCTGTCACAGGCCCAGTGCTAGACTGCGTCCAGGAAGCATCTCATTTCCTCCTCACTATAGGTTAGCTGAGTCCTAATTTGCCTTATGTCATGATTGGGGAAGACTTTATACATCCTCTGATTAGTGACAAAGGTTTTACTGTCCTAATTTGCAGTGTTGAGTTATTGAGGCAAGTAGCCAACAAATAGTACATTCCACGTCACCCCAGATGAGATCAGGGGTGAGAAAAATTAGGAGTTTGGGATTGACATATGCACAGTTGTTGTTGCTGTTGTTCAGTTACTAAGTAGTGTCTGGCTCTTTGTGACCTCATGAACTGCAGCACACCAGGCTCCTCTGTCCTCCACTGTCTCCCAGAGTTTGCTCAGATCCATGTCCATTGAGTCAGTGATGCTCTCTATCTTATCCTCTGACATCCCTTTCTCCACATTACTATATATAAAATAGATAACTGACAAGGACCTACTGTATAGCACAGGGAACTATTCAAAATCTTGTAATAACCTATATGGGAAAACAATCTGAAAAAAGAATGAATATATATATATATATAAATATAAATATATATATATATATACATACACATAACAATCATGCTTCTGTACACCCGAAACTAACACAACATTGTAAATCAACTAGATTCTAATATACAATAGAGCTTAAATTAATTTTCTTTAAGAAAACAGACTTTATATCAGAACACATCTTAATGAATTCCCAGCTAAGCAAATTTTTCTCAGACCTAAGTATAGAAGAATTTTTAAAGACAGAAATTCTTAAGAATCTTTAAATGTATATCCTAAAGGATCCTCCCAACACAGATTGAGAAACACTTAACTTGAACAGAGAAAATCTAATTCTTTGAAAGGATCCTTCAACTGGGCTTCCCAGGTGGCCAGGGGTAAAGAATCCTCCTGCTAATGCAGATTACTCAAGTTCAACCCCTGAGTCTGGAAGCTCCCCTGGAGAAGGAAATGGCAACCCATTCCAGTATTCTTGTCTGGAAAATCCCATGGACAGAGGAGCCTGGCAGGCTACATTCCATGGGGTTGCAAGGAGTATCACCACCACCATCTTTCGATTGCAAATCAGTTCTGCGAAGTGCATCTTTATAACTGGTAAGATATTTCTAAAGAGTAAGGTACTCCTAAAAATATATACAATAAGTTTATATTTTAATTAAATTAAAGTTTTAAATATAAAACTTCTCATAAGTTTCACAAGCATCCAAGTACTTTTAGACCCTGGTTCTACATACTTTCCAGATTAAAAAATAGCTTACTAGAAAACGTCAGACCCCAAAATTACACTTACATTGTTTTTTGAGGGAGTCAGCTCCTAAGAAGGCAATTGACTATACTTTCCCTTTTGTCAGAACTGATGTTGGTACCACTCCAGCCGTTCTTTACACAGGAGACTCTGAAGTGTTTTGCCCGCTTTCAGGTTATGAGGGATAGCTGCCAAACTCTAGATCCACTACTGATTTTTCTAATTAGTTCCTAATTGGGGATGCTGTTGTGTTTCTCCTTAAAATGCGGAGAAGTATGCTGCAGCTGTAAAGGTCTATGTTCACCAGTCAAAACCTACCTGGCCTGAAAGGATGATAGACTCTAGTGCTTTCCCAGAAGAGGGCAATTGGTTTTCTGTTTGTAGTCTATTGTGCTGTTGGTAAATCCTAGGTTTTTCTCTTATGCACATAAGTCAAAGGAGGAGGAATTTGCTTCTGGTTCAATCAGTATTTCTCCTGGAAGGCAGGAGAGAGCCCAGGAGAGCTGTTAATCCAGTCTGCTGGGGTAGTATACGGCACGAGTGCAGAGGCAGGCTACTAAAGCAGTGACATGAGTGGTGGAGCTTGATGATATGTAGACTTCACCTGCTCTGCAACCAGAGCCTATAATAAAGTTTACAGTTTATAAAACACCATCCTAAAATATTTATGTGGCTCTGTAGGTGAATTGGATCTGTTTTTCAACTCTGTATGCAATCATGCTGTACAAAAGCCACTGACCTTTATAAAGGAAAATATGGTGCTTCTCCTAAGCTGTTCGGTGAATTTAATGTTCTAAATTTAATGCTCTACTTGAGTGGGGGTTTTGTGTTCTGGGAATAGTTGAGGGAGAGTAGGGGAATGGTAAAAAAAAAAGTTGGCTCCCTTAATATGTAGAGAGTAATTCTCCTTTTGCACTTCCTTAAAATGTTGACTATCCTCTGAAGTAGCATAGTGGAAAATATTTTCATCATCACAGGAAGCTCTATCTGTACTGTCCACTGTGGTCGCCACACGTGGCTACTGATTACCTGAAATGCAATCAGTGTAACTAAGAAACTGAATTTTAAATCTTAAATTTAAACTTGATTTAGATTTAAGCAGTTACACATGGCCAGTAGATTTTCAAGCATTAATTTTAATGTTTGTGGTTATAGGATTCTTTATAAACATTTTGAAAACAGCCTGTTTCTACCTAGAAAGCTGTTTAATGCAAATACACTTTCCAAGTGTTCACAGATCATCTGATTCACAACTGTGGGTCCGTAGATGTCTGTGCACCCCAAGGACTTACATTCTGCAGTGAGATACATGAGATTTGAATTATGATCACAACAAGCTGTGTGAATTGAGTTAGATAATATTCTTAAAATGTGTTCTTTCATCTGCAAATTGAGCCTATTAATAATACCTACTTCATAGACTTGTTGAGAGGGTTAAATGAAAACATTAATCATCACTCTTAGGTTAATGGTTGAATCTATGAAATAAATTATAGAACCATTTCATGGCTTAATTAAAAGGGACTTTATGAAGTTTGGTCTGTACCACCCAGTTTCTGTCAGAAGAATGGAGCCACTTATAAGTACTATGGGAACATGGTATACATAACAGGAATTAGATCTTACACAAATATGGGAGCGGATGAAGAAAGGAAGGTCTACAAGGAGGAAGTGGAAATTCAGAAAAGAGTAAAGCATTTCAGTCTTAATGCCAAGGACGTGCCTTTTGTGTGCCAGTGCCAAACTGAATCTCAGAGAGTTTCGGGTGGAGTACCAAAGAACAGCTTTATTGCTTTGCAAAGCAAAGAGGGACACAACAGTTCATGCCCTCAGACACTGTGTGTCCCAGCCTGGGAGGATGTGGTGAGGCGTTTTATAGCAATGTTCAAGAGCAGGCTTCCTGGTAAGGATTAGGGTGTGTGCTGTAATCTGGCCTCATATGATCCTGGGGAGCTCCTCTGATTCTTGAGGTCATCAAACCATGACTTAAACTCTGGAATGAGGAATGGTTCCTCAAGTACTAAACTCCCCATTTGTTGTGGGTTTCATGTCTGTAAAGACCCCCTTCATGGATCACAGCCTTGCCCTGATGAAAGGACTTGGATAACTCAATGAAGTTATGAGCCATTCTGTGCAGGGCCACCCAAGATGGACAGGTCATAGTGGAGAGTTCTGACAAAACATGGTCCACTGAAGGAGGAAATGGCAAACCACTCCACTATTCTTACCTCAAGAATCCCATGAACAGTATGGAAAGACAAAAAGATATGGCACTGGAAGAAGAGCCTCCCAGGTAAGAAGGTCCAATATGCTACTGGGGAAGAGCAGAAGGCAGCTACAAATAGCTCCAGAAAGCCAGCTGGCAGGTTAGCTCAGTTGGTTAGAGCATGGTGCGAATAACAAATAGATCCAGAAAGAATGAAGTGTCTGGGCCAAAGCAGAAATGATGCTCAGTTGTGGCTATGTCTGGTGGTGAAAGTAAGTCCAATTCTGTAAAAAACATTATTTCATAGGAACCTAGAATGTTAGGTCCACAAATCAAGGTAAATTGCACATGATCAAGCAGGAGATGGCAAGATTGAACATCAACATCTTAGAAATCAGTGAACTAAAATGGATGGGAATAGGTGAATTTAATTCAGATAACCATTATATCTACTACTGTGTACAAGAATCCTTTATAAGAAATGGAGCAACCTTCATAGTTAACAAGAGTCCTAAATGCAGTACTTGGGTGGGACCTCAAAAATGACAGAATGATCTCAATTTGTTTGTTCTATACAGTCAGCAAAAACAAGACCTGGAGCTGACTGTGGCTCAGATCATGAACTCCTTATTGCAAAATTCAGCCTTAAATTGAAGAAAGTAGGGGAAACCACTAGGTCATTCAGGTATGACCTAAATCAAATCCCTTATGATTATACAGTGGAGGCAGCAAATAGATTCAAGGGATTAGATCAGATAGAGTGCCTGAAGACCTATGGGCCCATGTTTGTAACATTGTACAGGAGTCAGTGACCAAAACCATCTCAAAGAGAAAGAAATTCAATAAAGCAAAGTGGTTGTCTCAGGAGGTTTTACAAATAGCCAAGGAAAGAATATAAGTGCAAGACAAGGGAGAAATGGAAAAATATACCCAAATGAATGCAGGGTTCCAGAAAATAGCAAAGAGAAATAAGAAGGCCTTTTTTAAATGAACAATGCAAAGAGGTAGAGGAAAACAATAGAATAGGAAAGACAAGAGATCTCTTCAAGAGAATTGGAGACATGGAGGGAACATTTCATGCAAGAATAGGCAGGATAAAGGACAGAAACAGTAAGGATCTAATAGAGGCAGGAGAGATTAAGAAGAGGTGGCAAGTATACACAGAAGAACTATACAAAAGCTTTTTAATGGTGTGGTCACACACCTAGAGACAGAAATCCTGGAATGTGAAATCAAGTGGGCATTAGGAAGTATTACTACAAATAAAACTAGTGGATGTGATGGTATTTCAGCTGAGCTATTTCAAATCATAAAAGATGATGCTATGAAAGTGCTACACTCAATATACCAACAAATTTGGAAAACTCAGCAATGGCCACAAGACTGGAAAAGGTCAGTTTTCATTCCTATCTCAAAGAAAAGCAATGCCAAAGATTGTTCAAACTAAAGTACAATTGTGCTCATTTCTCATGCTAGCAAGGTAATGTTCAAAATCCTTCAAGCTAGCTTCAGTACTTGAACTAACAACTCCCAGATGTACAAGCTAGGTTTTGAAGAGTCAAAGGAACCAGAGACCAAATTGCCAACATTCTTTGGATCATGGACAAAGCAAGGGAGTTCCAAAAAAATCTGTTTCATAGACTATGGTAAAGCCTTTGACTGTGTGGATCACAACAAACTGTGGAAAATTCTTAAAGTGATGAGAGTATCAGACCACCTTACCTGCCTCCTGAGAAACCTGTAGGCAGGTCAAGAAGAAACAGAACCAGATAAGGAACAACTGACTGGTTCAAAATTGGGAAAGGCATATGACAAGGCGGTATATTGTTCCTCTGCTTATTTAACTTATATGCAGAGTAGATCATTTGAAATGCAGGGCTGGGTGAATCACAAGCTGAAATCAAGATTGTTAGGAGAAATCTCAACAACCTTACATATGCAGATCCTACCCCTCTAATGCAGAAGGCAAAGAGGGACTAAAGAGCTTCTTGATGAGGGTGAAAGAGGAGAGTGAAAAAGCTGGTTTGAAACTCAACGTTCAAAAATCTGAGATCATGGCATTGGGTCCCATCCTTTCATGGCAAATAGAAAGGAAAAAAATTGGAAGCAGGGACAGATTTTATTTTCTTGGGCTCCGAAATCAGTGTGGACAGTACCTGCACAATAAATCAAAAAATGCTTGCTCCTTGGAAGGAAGGCTATGACAAGCCTAGGCAGTGTATTAAAAAGCAGAAACATCATTCTGCTGAAAAAGGCCCATTTAATCAAAGCTGGGATTTTTCCAGGAGTAGTGTACAGACCAGAGATTTGGACCATAAAGAAAGCTGAGTGGTGAAGAATTGATGCTGATGTATTGTGGTGCTGGAAAGTATGTTGAGAGTCCCATGGACTGCAAGGTTGTTAAGTCAGTCAATCCTAAAGGATTCCAACCCTGCATATTCATTGAAAGAACTGATGCTAAAGCTGAAGCTCCAATACTTTGGTCACCTTATGTGAAGACCCAACTCACTGGAAAAGACATTGATGCTGGGAAAGATTGAAGGGCAGGAAGAGAAATGGGTGACAGAGGATGAGATGGTTAGATGGCATCAGCAACTCAATTGACATGAATTTGAGCAGACTCTGGGAGATACAGGAGGACAGAGGAACCTGGAGTTCTCCAGTTCATGGGGTCACAAAATGTTGTACAGGTCTTAGCAGCTGAACAACAACAATATGGCCCAAAGATATTGCTATCTGTATCCCTTAGGGAGAACGAGGACCCTGCCTTAAGGCTGCACTTTCATTTTTTGGATGCTCTTCCTTTGTCTTTGCATCCTCTTCCTTCCTTGATCAGCAATGGTTTGGACTTGCCCTTTGTAACTCAGGAAAGGTCATGAAGGCTGTAGCCTATTTCCTCAGAAACAAGAAATGAAGGACAGAGAATGAATTCCATATCTAGGAGCCCCACAATGTCTTGCTTGATTTCAGTCTGAAATGCTGGAACACATGGAGAAGTCAGAGTTTGCAGGAAAATTCAAGAAGCAAAGTATCTGGACATCCAACTGCGCCATGTAGGAAGAATTAGTTGGCGGACTGTAGTAACTGCCTCTTCTGAGGAAGCTGGGGTCTCTCTGGGCTTGTGCCTGGTGGTGGGCAATGGGTCAGTGCTGGCTGACAGGACCAGCAATTATGGTGACAAGATCTACTCAGATTGTGAGGAGAAGGAAGACAACTGTTGTTCATGGGACACTTCTGGTCTGTGGTCCCAGGATCTGATTGCCAAGTTCCTTCAAAGAGTAATGGCCTCGTCTTCATTTCTACCTTCCAATCTTAAATGACTTTCCTTCTTGGCCAACTCGATTCTGAAACCACACAGGAAAGGTATTCTGATGTGGACAAAAAAAAAAAAAAAAAAAAAAATTGCCTGCTGTTTTAGCAAACAAAAATGTTGCCTGCCATCAAGACATGAGCTACTGTAACTGACACCTGCCCCTGACACTGTGCCCTGAGGGGGATTCAGGATGGAGAAAAATAGGACACTGGTTCCAGATAATTAAGATGCTTATCAAAGGAATAATTTCAATGATCTCAGACTCTTGCATTTTCCCATACATAGAAAAGTATTAAGATCTTCCACTTGAGATGTCTGGTTTTGGGGATTAGCTTTAATTTTTTCAGTGTTTGACTTGTTCTTTTTTTTTCATCAAAAACTCCTATAATGTTAGCCAAGTTGATAAAACACATTCAAGTGCATAGCTCATCACCTTATTTTAGAAATGATTTTGATTTTATTATTTGCAAGTTATAATGATTTTAGAATCATTTATACATGATTTTAGAATAGACATATGCTCCTTAGTTTGCAAATGATTTTCAGAGTATTCTGTCAGTGATTGGCACAAGAATGTCTAATGGGGGTTATGATTAGAACACTGGTTTCTTGATCCTCAGTACCTGGAGGACTCTGTCTGTACACAGCTGGAAAGCATGCCCTGGAACATTTCAACTGCTTTCTCTTATGCTGATGAGAGAGGATAAAGGCCTGAATAACATCCAAGGACAGTTCACAGTTCCATTCAAAGACAGTGACTCCAGTGGAACCAGCCAAGTGATCACTGGCATATACAGAAACACTTCAAGGCTAAATTACTCCTAGAGCTTTCTATGTCCCTGTGGATTATTAGCCTTTGGCTGAATTCAGGTATATCTTTATAAAATAAAAGTTTAGTATCACCTTCTCAGCAAAAAAGACTGAGGCAAATTATTCTGCTCACATTTATCCATTGTGCCCCCCCCCCCCAAGAAGATAAATCAATCCGCATTTTCTTTGTGACAAACTTGTAGAAATAATGGTGTATAAGCAAAAGAAATGCAAGGGAATTATTTATGTAATGGAGATATTTTTTCTCATGAATTGTCAAATTATAAATAGTTGCCAACCTGTTGGATTTTCCTAAGGCTGTGCTCTTTGCTTTTATCAACTTTATATATGATTTATGCAGGCAGATGCATCAGATTGAAAAACGATAAAGAAAATGTGACTTGCCTGAAAACTGAATCCATAGATAAGCTTGTGAGTTTTAAAGCATTGAATCAGAATACAAAATTTCATTGTAATGATGATATAAATTTATCTATTTTTCACCCCAAAATTGCCATGTAAAATACTGTATATTTAAATTAATCACCAAAACTTTGTGATGTTGATATTACACTGTTTGTTTTGCATAGAAAATACTTAAGCCTCAAGGATATGCAGCAACTATTTTACATTGCTGTCCAAGCTAGTGGTGAAGATGTATGTGTCTACCAAGAAATGCAGAAAGCTACAAATAAGAAGAGTTTATCAGGGATCTTAAGAATTGCAATTCAGGAGGCACTGCTTCAACTAACAATTCAAATCTGTTCCAAGGGAAATAGAAAATGGCAGGGGTTATAAGACAAGATACAATGCTATTCCAGAGAAACTATGCAGGTTATTTTTACATAACTATGATTGGTACCAGTGAAACAGGAGGGAAGGGGGCAGGGCACAACTTTGAAAGAAAGACATAGCATGAAGGCACAACACAAATGATTAGAATCAAATGAGTCCAAGATGGCAGAGAAGTCAACCTGACTAGACCTTGATCCTCAGTATAAGCTCCTTGTAATAATCAGCACATCAGCAAGCTAAATGACACAGCCAGAGGTGCCGTGACAGTTCCCAGGTTGATGAAAGACCAAAAAGTGGGAGGCAGCTCAATACCTGGAAATCTCTTCCCCTTCCCAAAATGGTTGGAATAATCCTCCTACTCATTAGCCAATGAAATGACTCAGCCCATAAAAGATAACCACATTATATTTCCAGGCCACACCTACCCTCCGTGATGGCCCACACTCTGTTTGTGGAGTGTGTTTCTCGCTGAATAAAATCTACTTCTTACCTACCACTTAGTCTCTCAGTGAATTCTTTCTGCAATGAGACACACACAAAAAAACATGAACCTCAGTCAGTCAATTCAGTTGATCAGTAGTATCCAACTCTTTGAGACCCCAAGGGCGGCAGCACACCAGGCTTCTCTGTCCATCACCAACTCCCAGGGCTTATTCAAACTCATGTCCATCAACCATCTCATCCCCTGTCGTCCCCTTCTCCTCCCACTTTCAATCTTTCCCAGCATCAGGGTCTTTTCAAATGAGTCGGTTCTTCGCATCAGGTGGCCAAAGTATTGGAGTTTCAGCTTCAGCATCAGTCTTTCAAATGAATATTCAGTACTGATCTCCTTTAGGATGGACTGGTTGGATCTCATTTCAGTCCAAGGGACTCTCAAGAGTCTTCTCCAACACCACAGTTCAAAAGCATCAATTCTTCGGGGCTCAGCTTTTTTATAGGCCAATTCCCACATCCATACATGACTACTGGAAAAACCATAGTTTTGACTATATGGACCTTTGTCACCAAAGTGATGTCTCTGCTTTTTAATATGTTGTCTAGGTTGGTCATAGCTTTTCTTCCAAGGAGCAAGTGTCTTTTAATTTCATGGCTGCAGTCACCATCTGCAGTGATTTTGGAGCACAAAAATATAAAGTCTCTCATTGTTTTCATTGTTTCCCCGTCTATTTGCCATGAAGTGATGGGACCAGATGCCATGATCTTAGTTTTCTGAATGTTGAGCTTTCAGCCAACGTTTTCATTCTCCTCTTTCACTTTCATCAAGAGGCTCTTTAGTTCATCATTACTTTCTGCCATAAGGGTGGTGTCATTTGCATATCTCAAGTTATTGATATTTCTCCCGATAATCTTGATTCCAGCTTGTGTTTCATCCAGCCCAGCATTTCACATGATATACTCTGCATATAAGTTAAATAAGCAGGGTGAAAATATACAGCTTTGATATACTCCTTTCCTGAATTGGAACCAGTCTGTTTCTCCATGTCCAGTTCTAACTGTTGCTTCTTAACCTGCATACAAATTTCTCAGGAGACAGGTCAGGTGGTCTGGTATTCCCATCTCTAGAAGAATTTTCCAGTTTGTTGTGATCCACACAGTCAAAGGCGTTGGCATAGTCAATAAAACAGAGTAGATGTTTTTCTGAAACTCTCTTGCGTTTTTGATGATCCAGCGGATGTTGGCAATTTGATCTCTGGTTCCTCTGCCTTTTCTAAATCCAGCTTGAATATCTGAAAGTTCAGGGTTCACGTACTGTTGTAACCTTACTTGGAGAATTTTGATAATTACTTTGCTAGTGTGTGAGGTGAGTGCAATTGTGTAGTACTTTGAACATTCTTTAGTATTGCGCTTCCCTGGTGGCTCAGAGGTTAAAGCATCTGCCTGCAGTGCAGGAGACCTGGGTTAGATCCCTGGGTTGGGAAGATCCCCTGGGGAAGGAAATGGCAACCCACTCCAGTATTCTTCCCTGGAGAATCCCATGGATGGAGAAGCCTGGTGGGCTACAGTCCACGGGGTCGCAAAGAGTCAGACACAACTGAGTGACTTCAGTTTCACTTTCTTTCACTTACACTTTTCTTTGGGATTGGAATGAAAACTGACCTTTTCTAGTCCTGTGGCCACTGCTGAGTTTTCCAAATGTGCTGGCATATTGAATGTAGCACTTTCACAACATCATCTTTTAGGATTTGAAATAGCTGAGCTAGAAATCCATCACCTCCACTAGCTTTGTTTGTAGTGATACTTCCTAAGGCCCACATGACTTCACATTCCAAGATGTCTGGCTCTAGGTGAGTGATCACACCATCGTGATTATCTGGATCATGAAGATCTTTTTCATACAGTTCTTCTGTGTAGTCTTGCCATCTCTTCTTAATCTCTTCTGCCTCTCTTAGGTCCATACCATTTATGTCCTTTATTGAGCCCATCTTTGCATGAAATGTTCCCTTGGTATCTCTAATTTTCTTGAAGAGATCTCTAGGCTTTCCCATTCTATTGTTTTCCTCTAATTCTTTGCACTGATCACTGAGGAAGGCTTTCTTATCTCTCCTTGCTATTCTTTGGAACTCTGTCTTCAAATGGGTGTATCTTTCCTTTTCTCCTTTGCTTTTCACTTGTCTTCTTTTCACAACTATTTGTAAAGCCTCCTTAGACAGCCATTTTGCTTTTTGCATTTCTTTTTCTTTTGGATGGTCTTGATCCCTGTCTCCTGTACAGTGTCATGAATCTCCATCCATAGTTCATCAGGCACTTTGTCTAGCAGATCTAGTCCCTTAAATCTATTTCTCACTTCCACTGTATAAACGTTAGGGACTTGATTTAGGTTATACCTGAATGGTCTAGTGGTTTTCCCTACTTTCTTCAATTTCAGTTTGAATTTTGCAATTAGGAATTCATGATCTGAGCCACAGTCAGCTCCTGGTCTTTTTTTTTTTTTTTTTTTTTTGCTGACTGTATAGAGCTTCTCCATCTTTGGCTGCAAAGAATATAAACAAGCTGATTTTGGTATTGACCATCTGGTGATGTCCATTTATATAGTCTTCTCTTCTGTTGTTGGAAGAGGGTGTTTGCTATGACCAGTATGTCCTCTTGGTAAAACTCTAGCCTTTGCCCTGCTTCATTTCATACTCCAAGGCCAAACTTGCCTGTTACTTCAGGTATCTCTTGACTTCCTACTTTTGCATTCCAGTCCCCTACAATAAAAAAGAGCAACTTAGGTGGGTGTTAGTTCTAGAAGGTCTTGTAGGACTTCATAGAACCATTCAACTTCAGCTTCTTCAGCATTACTGGTTGGGGCATAGACTTGGATTACCATGATATTGAATGGTTTGCCTTGGAAATGAACAGACATTATTCTGTTGTTTTAGAGACTGCATCCAAGTACTGCATTTCGGACTCTTTTGTTGACTATGATGGCTACTTCATTTCTTCTAAGGGATTCTTGCCCACAGTAGTAGATATAATGATCATCTGAATTAAATTCACTCATTCTAGTCCATTTTAGTTCACTGGTTCCTAAAATGTGGATGTTCACTCTTGCCATCTTCTGTTTGACCACTTCCAATTTACCTTGATTCATGGATCTGACATTCCAGGTTCCTATGCAATATTGTTCTTTATAGCATCAGATTTTACTTCCATCACCAATCACAACCACAACTGGATGTTGTTTTTATTTGGATCCATCCCTTCATTCTTCCTGCAGTTATTTCTCCATTGTTCTCCTGAGCCTCAGTAAGTCCAGACATCGGGTGAGTGATTCTAATTAAAAGACCATGCATTCAAGTCCCAAGCAGGGTTTTGGCTGGTTTCTAGTCCTAGCCTCTTGGGTTCAAGTCCCAAACTGGGTTTTGGCTGGGTTCATGTCCTGGTGCATGCGTTCAAGCCCCAATCTGAGGTAAACAGTTTCACCAGCAAGCATTCAGTCACTTGCCAGCAGTAGATTGAGTGTTCAGCTGTGATTTCTAGGGAGTAAAGAAAACACGTTCCAGGTGGCTTTGGATGGCTTTTGGATGTCAAAAGTTTACATTGCTCTTGGAGATGAACATGTGTAAGTTTATAGTTCAAATTTCCTCCCTTTGATGACTCCTTCTTTGGAAAGAAGGAGTCTTTCCATATTGATGATAAATCATCGTATGTGCTAGTACTCATTTGTTAATATCATTAAACAAAAGTCCCTCAGAACCGGGAAGTTTCATTGTTTGTATGTCAAGTCCCACAGAAGAGGAAAAGGGACTAAGAGTCATGATCTTCAGATAATAATCACGTTCAAGCAACAAAAAGATTTTCAGGAAGAAAGACTAGGCATCGTCCACACCTGGAATAATGATATACTTAGTCCATTTTTTTATCTGTGGTATAAATTGTGGGACATGTCTAGTTGAGTAATTCAAGACTTTGCACACTCATAATTTTAATATCCTGAGTAGCTGAGCAACAGCAAGAAAAATGGAGCATCGTTAATTTAAGAAAGACAAAGAGAGAACATATGAGGTATCTGAATGACATCCAAGACCCTTTAACATCTGATGAAATTTACTTTTATTGACTATTTCATCCCAACCAAGAATCAGAACCATCTATATCCACACAGCTTACTGCCTATATTAACATGACTTTAAAAGTTGCAGATAACTGTATTTCATTACAGGCAGTTCCTGAAAGATCCATCAACTCTTCAACTGAAAGGATCAAATGGTAGTGTGTACTCTAAGACTTTCTTAATCTCTTGCTTCAAAATACTTGCCTTGATGCTGTGTACAAATCTAAAATTATATGTCATTACAAGTCTCATATTTAAAGACCTTAAACTTGATTTTAAAAATGTCAATAAATAATCCAAATTTGCTCTTCACTCTGTCCATCACTACTACGGGGGAAGAATACCTCTTCTCGAGGTAAGCAATAAACTCGACTTTGTTTTACTGGCTAGTCATTTTTCTGTTTTGGGAACTCTGCCTCTGGCTCAACTCAGCCAATATTAGAAAATTCACAGCTCATTGAATGCTCCATTCTCAATCACACCCTGTTTTTCCCACATACCTGTTTCTACCCACCTGCCTGAAATGCCTCATTCCATACCCTCTTTATCCGACAAGCTTCAAGTTAAAATTTAAGATCAAGTTGATTGTTATCTGAAGTCTCCTTCAACAATTACAGTTGGAGATAATTATTTCTCACTTGGTTGCTACCAAAGAAATTTGCCCATAACTCAGTTATTATTTTTAGCACAACGAGAAAAGAGATTATATTCTGGGGTGCAAAATGGGAGGTGAGGTCAGGTGAAGGTCATGTGTTAAATCAGTAGCCTGTACTGACACTTCAAGTTAAGACCCCTAACTGAGGCTATTCTTACAATCCATTTTCAAACAACAGTGAACATAGTCCTACCTTATAATATTTATATAAGGGCTCAATTGCAGCTTTTCTTTCTATACATCCTGAAGTATGTACATTGTACAAGAGGAAATCACTAAGACATCTTGAAAAATAAATCTATGTCATAAACCATATTATTTCAACAGCAGCAAACTAGTGAGTTAACAGTTAAAACCTTAAGAAAATATTAACTTGTTTGAAAGCAAGTTTTTATTGTAATAATTCCATATATCAACCTTAGCTTCCAAATCTAACTTTCAAACGCTTGGTACTAGTTCCAAGAGGAAATTACGCTGTTTTTGCATGAATCCCTAGTTTAAATACTTGCAGAAAAACACCCATATTATCTACTCAGCAAATGTCTGAAATCAAATAAAATAATCCAACACTGGACATCAATATTTTAAAAATAGCATAAGATTCCAAAAGTACAAGAAAAACCTTGGCTTTATAGAAAAAGAAATTAAGTGGACAAATTCTAAGTACAACAAGACATCTAAAGAGGGAACCATCTAGAAATCTACTTTATAGTACATTAGATTCAAACTGGAGTATTTGACAATTTCATATTAAATTTGTGCAATTGTATACCAAAACTGTAGTCTTTTTAAGAAACCATGTTCCATTCAGAATACCTACTTAAGACATTTAAGCTGCAAATAACATTTAACTATAATCAGGAATAAAAAAATAGTCCTACAATAATCATTTTGTTTTTTCTTGGCAATTAAACACAAAAGGCTTCTTGGTTTTTATGCCTAACTATGTCTCTGCTCCTTTAGTCCAATTCCACGACATCCAAAAGTAGAGGGGAACTAACAAAATCCATGATGGCAAACACTCACAGCAAGGGCCATTGTATGAGGAATTATTAATGACAGAAATACATACAATGAAATATCTAGTTAAAAGAGTAAAGGTAGAATGTGCTGTTTAAGAAAACATCCAATAATCACTCATCTGAAAAAATGCAAATAGACACCAGATAAAATTGGCAGATTCTGAACTTAAACCAAACTTTTACTGTGTATCAAACTAGCATTCAGAAATGCACAGGGATGTAAACCAAAACAGTGGTTATCTCCAGGTAGCCACACTACAGGGAATTAACATTTTCTTCCTGTTTTAAGATGCATTTTTCCCTGTGTGTTTTTAGATTACACACAAATAGTACCAAGTGGTTGAAAAGAACACAGACCAAGGATACTAAAAAACAGGGTCTTTTTCTATCAGAAACGACCTCAAGGATTATCTATATATATCTGGGACATAACAGCACTGATTAAAAATTCCAAGAATACTTCCTGGGTGATAAAAACAATTGATTCTCATGATTGTTTACACTCTGTAAGTATGCAAAAATGAACATATTTAAATGTAAATATGAAAGGTACGTGAGAATTTATATCCTGTTTTAAATGTATCTAGTGTATATTTCTTGTCTCCAGACAAGTTCATGTTTGTTCTTTCACTTATGCTCAAGTGAAGTTGTAGACTGTTAGGCCCATTTTATAAATAAAATTGTCACTTGTTAGGTCAGCAGCTGGAGAAGAAAATGGCAACCCACTCCAGTACTCTTGCCTGGAAAATCCCATGGACGGAGGGGCCTGGTAGATTGCAGTCAATGGGGTCGCTAGGAGTCGGACACAACTGAGCGACTTCACTTCACTTTTCACTTTCATGCATTGGAGAAGGAAATGGCAACCCCCTCCAGTGTTCTTGCCTGGAGAATCCCAGGGACAGGGAGCCTGGTGGGCTGCCGTCTATGGGATCGCACAGAGTCGGATACGACTGAAGCAACTTAGCAGTAGCAGCAGTTGTTATAATCCCATTCTATATTATAAATATATGCATTTTTTCATGCATATATTTTGTATATGCATGGTAGTATACATATATTTGGTATATACATTGGTAGTATGTAAGCTCCCTGAAAGCAAATAACATTAACATTTCTTTTACCTCAGTCTCCTAAACAACAGATTTATTGACTGACATGTTATAGCTATGCATTTGTTCTTTTTTGAGGAAATGAATATATAGTCAGCATGTGTCTTTTTAATATTAAGTATTCAAAAATTAAGTTATATTTTTGTCTTAAGATATTGAACAACTGGAGTCAATGATTCAGCAAGGTAGTGATGAAAGAAAATGTGGAAAATGGCTCCCTATTTTTTTTCCCTATAAATACACCTATGAGACAGCTTAATTTATAATTAAGCACAGTCAGAGATTAGCAACAAGAGATAGGAATAAAATAGAACAATTATAACATATGCTGTAATAGAAGCTATGTGAATGTGGTCTCTTCTTTTCAAAATATCCTATTGTACTGTTTCCCCCACCTTCTTCTTATGATGACATATCCACTTGGTGAGATGAAATGAAATGAATAATGGAGGCATTTTGATCACTAAATTAGGCTATTACTGACCTTCTGATGGAGGGGGATCACTTGCTTTGGGTGATCCTGGATGACTGAACTGTGACAAAGTTGATGGCTGGATGTCAGGAGTGGATGATGTCAATGGTTGGAGAACTCAGGTGAGACAGAGCAGAATGGCAGGAGGTTTCATCACACTACTCAGAACAGCACACAGTTTAAAATGTATTCTTTATTTCTGGAACTTTCCATTTAGTACTTCTGGATCTTGGATGAACTCAGGTAATAGAAACCAGAGAAAGTGAAACCATGGATAAAAAGGGACTAGTTTGTGGTCTAAGCCTCATGGTCTTTGGCAAAGTTTCTTTCCCTCTCAATTTGTAGAACTATATTCTGCTTATTTTCCAATACATTGCTAGTTCACTATCATTTTTTTAAGTTAGGTATTTCAGAGCTGATTTTCAGATCCAGAGAGTAGATACTGTGCAAAATGGGAATGGATTTTACAGAAAGCTCAGGTTGAACATTATTCACTAAAGAAGGTATATTCGTCTACCTTCTCTATTCATTATACATTTTAGCTCTTATTTCTCCTGCATTCAGTAAGGAAAATGTGTATATAAGTTAAATATAGAACCTTCTCAGGTCAGAAAGAAGAAGATAGCCAAAGGACCTATATTTTAGAACTGCAAATACTATTTTCTAAATACAATTCTGAATAATGTACTGTTGCTAACCTAAGATTTAAAATGGAGATAGAATTAACACCCAATTCAAAGCATTATGTAGAAAGTGTAATGTGATAATGTAAACAAAAGTGTTCTATGAATGATTAAGTGAAAGTGAAAGTCACTCAGTCGTGTCCAACTCTCCAGGCAAGAATACTGGAGTGGGTAGCCTTTCCTTTCTTCAGGGGATCTTCCCAACCCAGGGATTGAACCCAGGTCTCCCGCATTTCAGGTGGATACAGCTGAGCCACAAGGGAAGCCTGAGTTCTAAGCAAGTTCAAACAGTTGGTAATCAGGACGAGAGGGGATGTGGAGACAAGGAGCAGTAATCAAGGAACCGCAGTGTAGTCCTGGGGCAAGGCCCTGGCTCCCCCTCAAGGGACACACACACAGTATCTTTGAGGCAGAGTGAAGACATCAAAACCCCCACCAAGTGGGAGAAGTGAACTGTTTGCTGCTCACAAGCATGTAGACACCAGACTCCTTAGAACCAGGAGGTTGATGATTCTGAGTCCTACTCACCTCACACTGAATCGTCAGGAGAATGTCCACGAGCTGATCACACCCCGCTCCCTGAACACTAAGACATCCCACCACCCTCTCCAGGGTGCGACACATAGTTTTGAGGGCACTAGCCCGCTGTGTCCCCCTTTGCCTGGCAAAATAATAAAACTTTTCTACTTTATCAAAATTCTGTCCCAGGAATTAATTCAGTCTTGGGGTCTAGAGGCCCAATTTGGCTTCAGTTGGGTATGAGGGGAACAGTAAATGATATGACGGATAAACACTAGAGGTTTTACATCTCTGAGAGTGTGGTATTTGGGGTGAGGACAGAAAGAGTGCTGTTCCGGGTAGGCCTCTTGAACTCCTGGGGCTTTAGGTGGTTTTTTCAGCCATGTGCTTTCCTCTTCACAGAACATCCCCCGTGGTGTGTTTGTGCATCTTTCAGGAACCAGCTTGAAATACCAGATGGGTTTCAAGAATGTGGAAACTCCAAGAAGTTTTGCCCTAATGGTGCTATCTCCCATGCACTGGAAAACTCCTGGAAGATTCTTGTCTTTCCTGTTCTTCATGTTCCTGGAGTTTCTTCCTGAGCAAAGCATGAGGATTAATAAGAGCCCTGGGTCTCCCTGGCTCTGAGCCATGACACTGGCATTTACTAGTTTCATGACATTAGGAGAAGTGATCACATTTAAGATATGGAAGGACTCAGGAATAAATTTGTTTTCCTGGTTTGTTGGAAAGAACACAATAATGGTGTATGAGAACTTTTAATCCATAAACTGATACATAACTTTCAAAAAAATTAACACTTTCCATTACTAATGTGTCAATAAATTCTTGGCATCTTTGATATAGATTGATATTTATTTATAGAAGCTATAAATGTAAACATACATAAATGCACTCTATCATGCACACAGAAACACATCTGCTGCAAGACAGGCTGTAGGGAAGAGCACATTCATTCTGGTTTTCTTCTCTATACACACACTCACAATACTTCTGACACTAGGTCTGCACACCAATCCAGAAATTGTATACTTCAGGGACTTTTATGGAGGCATGACTGACCATGAAGTCAATTTCCAGGCCCTTTCTTCTCTCTGGGGAACTGGGCCTAGGGCTGAAAAGCAAAGCTTCTCATCATAGCTTGGCTTATCTAGTGACCAGATCCCATCCTGGAGCCCAACTAGTGCCACCTGATTAGAGCCACAGACACTCCTAGCACCCAGGGGACTGACTTCAAGGGGTGTAGATGCTCTGTCAGAAAACAGGGCCAAAGACCAAATATTAGAACAAATGACGCTCCCTGTGCTCTTAACACTTAGGGAGTTCCTCAGGCTCTAGGAGCTTTGTTCTGGGAACTGGGGTCAGATTTTACACACCACACACACACACATATGCATATATTATAAAGAGAAAGAAAAAGGATATATACTCTTTTATTTCACACTGGCAAACAAAGGCAACACAGGAGCCTCAGCTTTAGGACAAGGCTGCACACTCACAGTAGGTCTAGCAGCAAATTAGATGAATAGATCTGGAGTCAGTTTGATCTAGTGGCACAGACACTCGCTATGTAGCTTTCAAGGAAAAAAGTGTACTAGCTGAAGCTGAAACTCCAGTACTTTGGCCACCTCATGCGAAGAGCTGACTCATTGGAAAAGACTCTAATGCTGGGAGGGATTGGGAGCAGGAGGAGAAGGGGACGCCAGAGGATGAGATGGGTGGATGGCATCACTGACTCGATGGACTTGAGTCTGACTGAACTCCAGGAGTTGGTGATGGACAGGGAGGCCTGGCGTGCTGTGATTCATGGAGTCGCAAAGAGTCGGACACGACTGAGTGACTGAACTGAACTGAGTATTATCTTTTGAGATCCTTGGTTTTCTACCTATTCAGCCTGTCTTGGACTCACTAGGTCACCAAAATATCTATCAGACATTACTCTGTCTGCCCTAATCATTTTGCTTTATTTTTGAGGGCACTGTTCTTCTGAGCTGATTAACTCTCCACTCCCATCCCACCCCTGCCCTTGGTCTTCTTCCCACTAATGTGGCTCAATCTAAGGCCCAGAAACAATCTTCTTTTCTGGGAAATGCCTCTTGTATTTCTATTGACCATTAATTCTTAAACAGTTAGATCTCTTAAGATATAGAAAACAGATGGCAACATCTGGACTACAGCAAAAATAGATGTCACACATCTAGGTATACCCAAAGCCAAGTTATCACTGATGGCTTTTTTTTTTTTTTTTTGTATTTAGCTTTCAAAGAAAGTACTAGACTCAAAAATGATATTTTCAGCTGATTTTGACAACTTCGTCATGCAGAAATGATTTACAACTTGGCTGATAAAAGAGTTTTTCTCTCTCGTAGTTATAAACATGTTTCAAGATCAGCATTTACTCTAATGTATAATATTTGTATATAATGTATGTTCTTTTTGTAAATATCAGTTGTTAAAAAATGTTTGCAGTCAATTTGCAGTTTTAATTATAAGTGTGTCCAATTCAGCAAGCCAGACCACTTATTTACTCAGTAGTTGCTCTGATGTCAAAGAATATACTAGTTTACTCAAGTTTTTTTTTACACTTTTATCAAAGTGCGCTCTGTTAAAAGGGCCCTATAGGCTGATGACTAAAGGAAAATCAATGCACAGAAGACAATCAGTGAAAAAGTAAAATCCAGTAAAGTTCATTTGTGTGGTACCAGCAATATATACAAGAGAATTGCTAAGCGAAAAAGAAATCCCATGAATACAAGAAAAAGATTTGGTACTCCAGACCTGGCACAAATGTGGGTGTATTTATTTAAATGAAAATGTAGGCCTTTCAGAGCTGCTTACCTGGGAATCTGACTTCGGTGCTTGAGTTAGTTTTCTCTGGCTCCTCTAACAAACGACAGCAAATTGGTTGGCTTCCGACAACAGAAATCTTTGCTTTCATGGTTCTGGACGTCAGAATCACGGGGTTGGCAGGGCCAAGCTCCCTCCGAAGGCTCTAAGAGGCAGTCCAGTCCTTGCCCCGCCAGGCCTCCAGCCGCAGGCATTCAGTGACTCCGGGCTGCATCATTTCCGTTTGCATTATTTCCGATTCCGCCTTTGCGGTCACCTCTGCTTTCCTTTCTGTTTCTCCCTCCGCCTCGCTCGTATAAGGATGCACATGATGGCGTTAAGGGCCCGGCGGAATGCGCTTGGCTGTTTCCTCGAGTTTCTTTCTTCCTTCCTCCCTTCCTCCCTCCTTCCCCTTCTCTTTCTCGCTCTTTCTTTTATAGCCACTATGGACAACTTAAAAAAATTAAAAGCCGAGCTACTACATGATCCCACAACCCACTACCGGGCATCCCTTACGGCTTGCACCCAGGGCAGAGTACTTCTCCCACCCAAGAGTTTCACATGAATCAATGACTGATTCTGTTCAATGAAACATCAGTTCTAATGGTTTTTCACTAAAATGCCATGAAAAAAATTCTCTGATCTGTTTGAAAATGGAGCAAAACAAAATAAAAACAACTTTTTTAATTGCAGGATTTCTCAGATATTTAGCTACAAAAATGTACTGTAAGTCTTTAATGATAATGCCAGGTTTAAACAGCGAAGAACAGTTTTATTTAAGAAGATAAATGAGTTTGGGAATAGCAGAGGAATTTCACTGGGGACAAGCAAGCATGGTGAGCCATAGGCAAATCATGAGAACAAGTGATAACTGTTCTTCTACAGAGGAAAGGAGGACGTTGGAAAGAGATGTTCTGAACAAAAGCCCATTGGAGGAACGTGAGTTTGAAGTGGTGGTGGCTTCTCACCGCCTGCACACGAGAGGGCAGCTTGCTGCTGTCAGTGGAGAGGACAGTCCTTCTTCCTGCTGGACTTCTTCAAGCTGCCAGGAGCGTGTGGGCATCCTCCTCAACTCCAGTGCTGTGTTGTTTTCTTAAAACAATTTCTTAAACATTTTTACAAGAAGCTTTAGAGACTTAAAGAAAAAAAAAAAAAAAAAAGGAAATTCTTTTCTCCCAGTGCATCTGGAGAGCTAATGTCCAAAGGATAATACTTGGAAACATGCAGCCGTAGTGGCACACCATCTAATTTCTAAATAACAAAATGTGTAACAATAGCTCCCATTACTATTAAACAATTTTCTGGAGGTTCTAGTCAAAGGCAAAAGGAAGAGAGAGAAGATAAAGAACGTATAACAAGAAATAAACCAGTTCATCCTAAAAGAAATCAGTTCTGAATATTCATTGGAAGGACTGATGTTGAAGCTGAAACTCTTAATATTTTGGCTACCTGATGCAAAGAACTGACTCACAGGAAAAGACCCTGATGCTGGGAAAGATTGAAGGTGGGAGAAGGGGACAACAGAGGATTAGATGGTTGGATGGCATCACTGACTCGATGGACATGAGTTTGAGTAAATGCTGGGAACTGGTGATGGACAGGGAGGCCTGGCATGTTGCAGTTCATGGGTTGCAAAGAGTTGGACATGACTGAGTGACTGAACTAACTAACTGAAACCTATTGGAAAGAATGAAACAAGAGGATTGATGTCATCATATTCATTTTTTGAAAAGTATCTAGAAGATTCACTGTAATAGATTAATCACAATAATTTAATGACAAGATCCAACAAAGCAACTAAATGAAGAAGCAAGAGAGTTCCTAAATGTTTGTAAGGCCAGTTTGAATGTATAATATAGTGAAGTTTTCTTTAATAAAACAATAGGAATAGGTAAAGTGTGTATAAATAATCAATTCTAATGAGAAATGGCAAAGCTATAACACTTTCTAAGGACTATGCAAATTTAAATTAATAAACACAGGTTTTCCTGGATGGAAAGATTGAGTTTTGAAAAGGTATTATTTATGTTTAAAAATACATTGTATATTGATTGAAACCTCATAAAAAACCTCAATGGAAAGTTATTTGAAATTGGACAAAATAATTTTAAGCTATTCAGAAACTTTTGGAAAAACTATTTTGAAAAAGGGAAATAAGACACTTTTGTGATCAGATATATATATATAAAATATTAATACATCTATTATAAAAGCCCAACAATTCAATGAGGGATTAATTGGTATAACATGAAATAGACAGATCTGTGAGCTACACAAGTAGTTCTGAACTGGATCAGAGAATGTGTCATATGTAATATATGATATTATATCTGCTATGTGACACACCAACACAGGGAAGGGATAGAGATGTTCCAGTAAAGGCTACAACATTCCTTTTCCTGTAAATTTTGACCAGCAGATAGATGTTTGTGTATCTGTGTAGTTATATTTACATACTTATGTATGTATGTTTTAACATCTACATTATCAAAGCGGGTCCCCCATCCAAGACCTAAGCAGGCCCAACTCTGCTTAGCTTGCCAGGTCAGATGAGATTGGTGGATTCAGGGTGGTTGTTTTGCTTAGTGAAATAAGTCAGACAGAGAAGGATAAATACTCCATGTTATCACTTATATGTGGAACATAAAAAATAAAAGCAAATATATATGGCAAAACAGAAATAAGCTCACAGATACTGAGAAGAAACTAGTGGTTATTAGTGGGCAGAAGAAAGCAGGGAGGGGTAAGAAGGTGGCATGGGACTAAGAAATACACACTGCTGTTTAGTCGCTAAGCTGTGTCTGACTCTTTTGTGATCACATGGATTGTAGCCGCCAGGCTCCTCTGTCCATGGGGTTTCCCAGGCAAGAATATTGGAGTGGGTTGTCATTTCCTCCTTCAGGGGATCTTCCCAACCCAGGAATCAAACCTGGGCCTCCTGCATTGCAGGCAAATGCTTTACCCTCTGAGCAAACAGGGAAGCCCTGTAAAATAAATAAGCTACATGGACAATAGTACAGGATGGGGAATACAGGCGATAGTTTACAGGCAATATAATGCAGCCAATACTTTATAACTTCATGGCTGAGTACCGAACAATATCAATTTTATAATAACTTTAAATGGAGTGTTGTTGTTCAGTCACTAAGTCATGTCTGATTCTTTGTGACCCCATGAACTGCAGCACACCAGGCTTCCCTCTCCTTTACTGTCTCCTGGAGTTTGCTCACATTCATGTCCATTGAGTTGGTGATGCCATCCAACCATCTCATCTTCTGTTGCCCATTTATCCTTTGCCTTCAATCTTACTCAGCATCAGGGTATTTTCCAGTGAGTTTGCTCTTTGTATCAGGTGGCCAAAGTGTTGGAGCTTCAACTTCAGCATCAGTCCTTTCAGTGAATATTCAGGGTTGATTTCCTTTAGGATGGACTGGTTGGATCTCCTTGCAGTCCAAGGGACTCTAAAGAGTCTTCTCCAGCACCACAATTTGGAAGCATCGATTCTTTGGCAGTCAGCCTTCTGTATGATCTAACTCACATCTGTACATTCCTGAAACTAATAAAATATTAAATCAATCATATTTCAATAAAGAAAATATCATCTAATGCTTAAGACTGTCAATGTCTTATTGAGAAAGCAGTGAACTAAAGTGTTTATTTAATTTATTAAAGCATATATAATCAATTTATAGACTAAAAAGTATTTTATAAAATCTCCCTCTCCAACTTTTGAAAGTATAACACAAACAACTTAAATGTTGGTCAACTAAAATACATCAAAATAAATTCAGAAATTACAGAATTAACTATAAAAATAATTTCAAAAAATCCAGAATAATTAGAGGTAAGCTTTTAAATGATTACATCATAGCTAAAAATTTTTTAGCAAAGTATAAGTTCAAGAATTGGAGGCAAGCTTTTAAGTTCAAGAATTTATATATGTCTACAGAATAATTAAAAGATATATAGACAAAAGTAATGAAGATTAACAAGAAAAGGTGTTAGAATATTTCTTTCTAAAAACATATCACTTTAAATCAGTATCTTAAGAACAATGCTATGCAAAGGTTTAGAAAGACAATCCATGAAAGGAAGAATTTAAATCCAAATTAACAAATGAGCAAAAAGTCTTTGTAGATAGAGAAGTGAAAATAACATGATGCATATAATAAGACCCCATTTTTTTGGCCTCTCAATTTGACACAGGGTAGCAACAGTAATGGTAGTCAAAGCTGCCCTGGCCAAGGTGGCAGTGGCCACTGACAGAGCATGACTGGCCAAGGTGGCAGTGGCCACTGACAGAGCATGACTGGCCAAGGTGGCAGTGGCCACTGACAGAGCATGACTGGCCAAGGTGGCAGTGGCCACTGACAGGCATGAAGTGCGGCAGGGAACCTGGAGGCAATCTGGGTGCCTGTAGCAGGAGCCTTCCAAAGGGTCTGTGCACACTGGTGTAGAAATTCCATTTCTAGGAGTCTTTGGTAAGAAGATAACATACAAACATATCTATCTATCTATCTGTTGTTGTTTAGTCTCTCAGTCTTGTCCAATTCTTTGCCATCCCATGGACTGTAGCCTTCCAGGCTCCTCTATCCATGGGATTTCCCAAGCAAGAACACTGGAGTGGGTTGCTATTTCGTTCTCCAGGGGGTCTTCCTGACCCAGGGATCGAACCTGTGTCTCCTGCATTGGCATGCAGATTCTTCACTGCTGAGCAACTTGGGAAGCATAGATCACTTAGAAATAAAAAATATATCTTATGAGAAGGATTATTCAAGTGAAGTCTTTCCTCCTCTGTGTGTGTTTTGCAATAGCACAAATTTGAGGACATTTTACATGTTCAGAAAAAAGAATCATTAAAAAATGTATGATGCATCTGTGTGATGGATCATCATATAGCCATTAAAATTTCATTGTCAAAGAATATTTCTGACATAGTGCCATATAATATAGCATTGTAGGAAAAAGCACAACAAACTTACCTATGCATAGAAGTAGAAAAAGAATAAAAAAGAAGACAACTAAATTTTAAAATATTTTAATGTTTTATACTTTTCTCATATTTAAATTTTATAGATGGAACACATGATAAATTTATAATCAGAAAAACAAGTATTAATTTTAGAATAAGTACAAATATTACTGTAATTATATAAAGGAATTTGAAAACTCAAATTCTGAAACAATTCTCTGAATGCTACACTGTATTTTCTATCTCTGGCTTCACTGTCAACAGTGGAATAACAAAGGACAAAAATTCCCCTTCACACAAAAGGCAAAAACAAACAACTAATAACCATCGTGAAATCAAAAAATAAAAGACATTATTATATTGAAGTGTGGTTTGAAAAAATAGGTTAAGCAATTTATGTACGAATTCTTTAAAGGAGCAATACACTAGTTTAGTGATGCAAACCTCCCCCCTCAGAGATCCAGCGTCTCATTCAGGGATTATTTTACAAATAGAAACGTCCAGTTTTGTCAATCTGAACATGTTGTCTTCATTAGCATCACCTAAAAATGTGTCATTTATCCCTGCCAAGATTGGTAATGATATGCTAAATACTGATTGAGAAATATGATTGATGTCTTTTTATTGTTTTAATTCAAAACCAGTTCAAGGCAGCTAGGTGTGAGTATAAGCCTCTTTTCATATTTTAGCAGTTACCATATTTTTTTTCTATGTATCTTAGGAAGATACTTCCTGAAGAGAGCATTAGATTATATGGAAATCAAAAGGGCAAGAACTTGACAAATTCCAAGAGGCACACTGTTTCCTTGCTTCAAACGGGCTTCTGATTTATTTGCATTGCAAGAGCTAAACCCTTCTTTACTCATAGCCTTAATTACCACCATCATTTGTTCTACAATGGCTCTTGATTCCTTGACATCTTCTCTCCTTCCAGACTCCAATCTGTAATGTCCGCTCTGCAAGGATTCATGACCTGGCATCCTATACCCTGACAGAGGGAACATCTCTCTTCAAGCTACACTCTGTGTGCATTTGCAGGTCTCTGGGCTCTCCTCCTTGAAATATATCATAGCAGTCTTATCTTTATGAGATGGCTAACAGCCATGTGAAGAAAGAGCCACTTTCTATGAAGGAGAGTTAACCAAAAGTATTCCTTTTTATGATGAGATACAGATTTCCCATTAAAAATAGAACCCTTCATTTCAAATACTGCAATATTTGAATTGTTAAGTAATATTTACAGTTGCTTCTAGTCATCATATTTGGGTTCTTCAAATCTAATATGCATGTTTACTGTACCACAGATTTCATTGTTAATGGGATAATTTTGGATTATGTTTTTAACAACTTTCCACTCTTATTTTAAAACTTGGGGCCAACTAGACATCATTTACTAAAGCTAGGAGCAATTCTTATAGGATGATTCATCCAAATGTTGCCCAAACCTGTAATCTTCTTTAGCTATAAAAGTCCTGATACAAGTTGCACCTTCCAGTAGCTTATTGCAATTTCCCAGCACGTGACCTTTGTGCCCACACAATGCATCTTCTCTTTTCAAAAATATACACTGATCATAGCGTACCTATGTGAAAAAAAAAATCCTCTAATGGATTCTTGCATTAATTAGGGTAAAACAAGCTGCAGTGACAAAATTGAAAATGTCCATCTCATGTTAGAGTAAACGCTGATTTTTCACTCATGTATCCATCCAGCATGGGTGTTCTTGATTAGAGAGCAGGGCTAAGATTCATCTAGTCATTCAAAACCTAGGCTGCTGGTGACCGCTCCTTATTCTTTATGGAGCTTCCAAGGGTGCCCTGCATATCATTAGTCAACCAAGAGATGAGAGGCAGTGGAGAAAATTAATCCTTATTTTATATTCCCCCCACCTGAGACAGTGTTTACTATGGTGATTAGCAAACACTAGTCACCATATGGGCTTTCCTGGTGGCTCAGTGGTAAAAAAAATCTGCCTGCCAATGCAGAAGACAAAGGTTTGATCCATGGGTCAGGAAGATGCCCTGGAGAAGGAAATGGCAACCCACTCCAGTATTCTTGCCTGGAGAGTCCCTTGGACAGAGGAGCCTGCTGCTGCTTCTGCTGTTAAGTCACTTCAGTCGTGTCAGACTCTGTGCGATCCCATAGACAGCAGCCCACCAGGCTCCCCTGTCCCTGGGATTCTCCAGGCAAGAACACTGGAGTGGGTTGACATTTCCTTCTGCAATGCATGAAAATGAAAAATGAAAGTGAAGTCACTCTGTCATGTCCGATTCTTTGTGATCCCATGGACTGCAGCCTACCAGGTTCCTCCGTCCATGAGATTTTCCAGGCAACAGTACTGGAGTGGGGTGCCATCACCTTCTCCGTAGAGGAGCCCAGTGGGCTGCAAAGTCCATGGGGTCACAAAGAGTTGGACATGACTGAGCGACTAAACAACAGCAGCAAGCACCATCTAGATTCACAGAGACTATAAAATGTAGCTGGTAGGGAAGCCACTTTTTAGCAGTAATTTACAGGAGGGGATCCCAAATCTTCAGTGGTCAATTTGCTCTCTCTGACATAGTTTCCATCCCAGCCTTCTCAGTAAGAAATGCAAGTTGGCGAGCTGATCTAGGCTTTTGCTAACATGCCTGCTTCTTTTCCTCTGTCTCCTCTTTGCAGGCATACAATTCAGTGCCTCCTAACCCTGCTGCTCCAGAATCTCACCATTAAGCCACCAGATCCCTGCACAAGCTCTTTCCTTGCCTGGATTTCTTTCTCTTGTTGATAGTTTCCTGAATCCTGAAAGTGTAACTGAGATGTTCTCAAACTCATCTTCATGTAACAGCTAATGCATTTGATACAGCTGAGGCATGTCTCCTACTCTGCGATGAACTCTCTGAAGGCAGGCATCATTTTATGTGTATGAGGAGTTCAGGATGGGCCACCCCAATTACTCTTCTCTGGCATATTGATTATTTAGAACATAAGGCTCTTGAGAAACAGCAGATGCAGGAAGATCTCTCTAAGCTTCCCTTTTCTACCTCAAAGCCAGTCATAAAAGTTCCATGAGAAAAGAAACCTCTTTGAGCTGAGAAAAACATTCTATCACCTGATGGGAGTCAATGCTGAAACAGATTTGTATGTAGAAAACGACTAAAATAACCTTTAGTTTCCATCAGTTTCCTGCATGTATTTCCTTGTCCTTGGCCCACTGTTTACTACCCCTAGCTCAAGTTAAATTGTCTTGTCCCAGCCCCACATTTTATCATTCTTTGTTTGGAAAGTGTATAAGATTTGGGGCCCTACAGCTTCTTCAGGTCTTCATTTTCCTTTTTAAGACTCTCTTGTTCATGTAAAAAATATTAAATAAAATATGCATGCTTTTCTCTTGTTAATATCTGAGGTCAGTTTAATTCTTAGGCTCAGGCACAGAGGTAGAAGAAGCTTTTTATCTCCTTTCTATTAAGTTCCTTTAGGGAAGGGATAAGCCTGCTTGGCTAAAAATGTATTCCACATTTCTAACACATATTGGGGCACAGAACAGGTGTTCAAAAATGTTTGTTGAATAAGTGAAGGCACACAGTTTTGCATTTTGTGTTAGGAGTATCTATCAGTGTTGATAAAAACACACAAAGAAGAAAGTAGGAAAGAAAGAAAACAGAGGAGAGGGAAACTAGGTTCTGTAGCCAGGTACCCTTTATTTCAAAGCTCATCATCCATTTTAGGTTTGAAGTCATAATTAATACTGTTGTTGGAGTAAAATAAGTGAATAAGCAAATGAGTTTGCATCCTGGTGGTAGACTTCTCCTCTATGAATAGAAAGGACAGTAACTCTTCTTAATGCAATTTATTAAAGAGACTTCTAATTTACCTAGAACCTTTTAGTTAATCTCCAATTTCTAAATCTCAATAAATGCTATTTGGCAGGAAGGGGATCAGGAAATGCTATGATTTAAAGACACCAGGAAGATATGGTGAAGAAAAGTTTAAACATAGAAACATTCTGAATCTCAGACTAAAAATCAGTTCAGTTCAGTTCAGTCACTCAGTCGTGTCCGACTCTTTGTGACCCCATGGACTGCAGCATGACTGGCCTCCCTGTCCATCACCAACTCCCAGAGCTTTCTCAAACTCGTGTCCATTGAGTCAGTGATGCCATCCAACCATCTCATCCTCTGTCATCCCTTTCTACTCCAGCCTTCAATCTTTCCAAGCATCAGACTAAAAATACTCAGAGGAAATAGTAAACTTTAATAACAAAGCTATGATTTTTCCAGTAGTCATGTATGGTTGTTAGAGTTGGACCATAAAGAAAGCTGAACACCAAAGAATGGATGCTTTTAAACTGTGGTGTTGGAGAAGACTCTTGAGAGTCCCTTGGACAGCAAGGAGATCCAACCAGTCCATCCTAAAATAAATCAGTCCTGAATATTCATTGGAAGGACTGATGCTAAAGCTGAAACTGTGATACTTTGGCCACCTGATTTGAAGAACTGATTCATTTGAAAAGTCCTTGATGCTGGAAAGATTGAAGGCGGGAGGAGAAGGGATTGACAGAGGATGAGATGGTTGGATGGCATCACTGACTCATCGGATATGAGTTTGAGCAAGCTCCAGAAGTTGGTGATGGACAGGGAGGCCTGGCGTGCTGCAGTCCGTGGGGTTGCAGAGTTGGACATGATTGAGCAACTGAACTGAACTGAGCTGATATCTATAGTTTAAAAAGCACTGATATCGAAGATGATATCACCCCAGATATCTCTGGGGAGAGTGGAGGGCTCAAAGTGAGCTCATGGTTGCAGAATTGTCTAGAAACTATCTGAATTCTACAACAAATTCTGTTATAAAAATCTATTAAGAGATTTTTCTTTTTCAAATATTTGGAAAGTTTCTATGAGATATCTCCAAAAGTGTCATTAATATGAAACACACACACACACACACACACAATTGCTTTCTTCTTGGCTCCATGCTGGTTATCCTGGGATGCTTTCAGTGGAGGGGCATTTAAAAGGCTCAGTGAATGACTTCATTATGTATAAATGGTAATGAGCTCGAATGTTCCTCTCTAGTAACATCTACAAGAGAAATTCCCTCATTTACTCAAACTTCTTTCCCTGTAGAAAACTTGATGTCTTTTCTCAAAGAGTCATCCAATGACAAGCTGTAAAGGCAAAGCATACTTTACTCTGGGATCTTTGTCTAATTTTTAAACACTGAAGATTGCAAAGGGAAATGTTCCTTCTCTTTTGAAACCTCCACCTAAATGTGTGTCTCTGATTTCTAATACATTCAAGATCTGAATCTAATTATCTTTCACTGTAAGATTCCCTCACTTTATCTAATGCCCTTCAAGATCAGTGCTCTTTGAAATCCTATAAACTCAATCCCTTTTGTTAACCTAAATTCAACTGCTGTTTTCATTTATTTAAGCCATTCATGAAGTGTGTATTTAAAATGGAAACACAAATACCATGGCTGTGTAATTGCCTCTGTGATCTCCACAGATCATGGTGAACCTGAGATCCCGAAGTAGCACAGGGTGGATGCAAGTGATTTCCTTGGGAAGCAAGTCCTGGGGTGGACAATTTACCAGGGAATGTGCTGGGGGTTCCACCACGGAAGGAAATCGGGAAACGCCAGGACTGGACAAAATGAGGCTGGGACTGCTCTGTGGTCTCAGTGGCAGCGTGGAAGGATGCGGTAGGCCTCTGCCCCTTCCCCTCTTCAGGTTGGGTGGTGGTCCTCTCCACCTTTGATTCCTTGCTGGCTGCAGGCTGTCCAGGGAGTGAACCTGACCCAGCGAGGCTGGTGTCCACTCACTGCGGTGCCCGGAGGGTGCGGAGAACTGGGGCTCCAGCAGCTGGAGTTTAAGTCTTCAGTGAGGGACGATTTGGGCGTCCAGCAATCAGCAGGGAGATGCAGCCATTCCCTGGAAAGTGCGGACCTGCGAGGCACTGTGCTCACAACTGCGCTCGTTTCCTCGCTGGGAAAACTGGAGCCGGAAGACCGTCCTCAGGGCGGCGGTGAGGGCTTCAGAGGGGCCATGTCTCCTCACTCATCTCAGGCTCTGGGGGAAAGGCGGGACCCCTCCCACCAGCGCTCGGGGCCTCTGCAGCGCCCCGCATAACGGTAGCGGCCCCCTCGGGGTGGCTTGATTAGAAGCGCAGGGACACGATTTCTCCTGGTTTCTGCGGGCACACACTGGCCTTGTGACCCGCTGGAGCCCTGCTGGGACCCCGCATCAAGAGGGCAGTGACGTTCCTCTCCTCTAAATGGCAAGCGATCAGGAGCGCAGTTTATCTGCGGGAGGAAAGACCTGACCTGACTTCACATGCTTTATTTACCTCATCATGCTTCCTCCAATTATTTTTTCATGAAGGAAGTAGAATCACCCCTTGGACCTTACCCTGGTTCAAGTGTGGGAGACGTATGGCAAGCGGGCATGGTGGTTTGACAAGGAAAACCCCAGGACTCCTCATGTGTCACACTACCCACTGCGCTCGGTAGTCAGGCCCAAAGATCATGATAATTATGCTTTCTTAAATAAATAAAATGAGACTGGAGAAATGATGTCAAACCAATATTTATTTTAACGTGTATATAGAAAGTCATTTGCAGTACCAAGTGGCTACAAATGAACTCCCAATGGAATGTAAGTATTATATCATTAAAATTGTGCAGTGAATGACTTTAAAAACAATAAAAATTCACTTCATAATCTAGATTCTATTAACAATAAATGCCCAGTTACCCCACTGCACTTTTACTAATCCATTAAGCTACAGCTTTAAAATCACTTATAAGGAAATGTTAGTATTAGATATAATAAAATGCTGCTATAACATGTTGGATTTTAATTACTGTTCTTATAAAATATGAATTAACATAGTGGCAATTCACTTGAAGTCTAATTAACTTGCCTTAGTTATCTTGCTCAATGCCTACAATATGCAAATACTGTTTACAAAGTTAACATATTAATAATAAAATGATTATGTATTTTCTCCAATTTAGTTTCTATTTAATTATATTACAAAACTTGGTTTTTCTCCCAACAAAGTATCAATTTTGTAAATGGTATCTGGAGCAGTTACTTGATCATAGATGTTAGAAACAAGCTAGTGGCACCCCACTCCAGTACTCTTGCCTGGAAAATCCCAGGGACGGAGGAGCCTGGTGGGCTGCAGCCCATGGGGTCACTAAGAGTCAGACATGACTGAGCGACTTCACTTTTCACTTTCATGTATTGGAGAAGGAAATGGCAACCCACTCCAGTGTTCTTGCCTGGAGGATCCCAGGGACGTGGGAGCCTGGTGGGCTGCAGTCCATGGGGTCGCACAGAGTCGGACACGACTGAAGCGACTTAGCAGCAGCAGCAGTATCTTATTAATTCTGTGCAGTTTTTTAAAGGTAGCTGTGCTTCCTGTCCGATGCCCCCATTTCCTGCTCCTCCAACCCCTGCTGCTCCGACTCTTCCACAGTTCTGACAAAGTGAAATAAAGACTACACGGAGCCCCGGCTCCATGCCCTCGGCATCCTCTCTAATGAGTGGGCTGACGTGGAAGACAGGAGACTGGCAGGAGAGAGGGATGCCAGGGCAAGTACCAAGGTCAGCATACTGGTCATGGATAAAATAGTATAAAGTCTGCTAAACTTGATGTGGTATATCTTACAAAATACTAATGACTAGATGAGTTGCTTTCATTTTTTTTTTCTTTGTAATATTCGTGCAAAACAGCTCAAATTTTCTTGCCAATTCTGGAAGACTGTATCAGATAACAGAGTTGGAAATCCTGTGTACTTCCATCAGCTGAACAGAGCCCCCATCACAGCTTCCTACTCTTTCATCCTCTGGATCCTGCTTGGCAAGCTCCAGGGTTTGTTGCTTTCCTCGTGGGATATCACACATCATAGGTGATATTGAATATCACCCTTGAATATCCACTTCTGACCGGTTTTCATAGAATCCCAAATTACAACAACTCTTAAGCTGTTTGGATCAATTTCTTCCCATCCCCTTGCATATTGAGGAAAAGGAGTGAGGGGAGGGGACAGAAGGAAACTTTCCAGGTGAACTGATCTGTGCATGCTGCTTTTGCCCTTTATCCAGAGAGATTTCCAATTCTAGCTTGTGCGTGGGACCCCCTAGCATTGTATGATCTTTAGCATCTGCCCAAAGGAACCCTGCCTACGCTTCCTGTCAAGCTGCAAAAGTCCTCAATTTGAATTCATTTCTAATGCCTTATTTACAGAGACAATTGGAAACTGTTCTGCTAAATTTAGATCATATATTCTCAAGGGTAGGCTTCCCAAGTGGCTCAGTGGTAACAAATCTTCCTGCCAATGCAGGAGACACAGGAGATGAGGGTTCGATCCCTGGGTCAGGAAGATCCCTGGAGAAGGAAAGGGCAACCCACTCCAGTATTCTTGCCTGGGAAATCCATGGACAGAGGAGCCTGGAAGGCTACAGTCCATGGAGTTGCAAAAGAGTTGGATCCTACTTAGCAACTGCTGCTGCTGCTGCTGCTGCTAAGTGGCTTCAGTCGTGTCCAACTCTGTGTGACCCCATAGATGTAGGCACAATTCTTAAGGGTTAAGGGTTTTTCCAGTGGTCATGTATGGATGTGAGAGTTGGGCTGTGAAGAAAGCTGAGCGCCGAAGAATTGTTGCTTTTGAACTGTGGTGTTGGAGAAGACTCTTGAGTGTCCCTTGGACTGCAAGGAGATCCAACCAGTCCATCCTAAAGGAGATCAATCCTGGGTGTTCATTGGAAGGACTCATGCTGAAGCTGAAGCTCCAATACTTTGGCCACCTCATGCGAAGAGTTGACTCATTGTAAAGACCCTGATGCTGGGAGGGATTGGGGGCAGGAGGAGAAGGGGATGACAGAGGATGAGATGGCTGGATGGCATCACTGACTCGATGGACATGAGTTTCAGTGAACTCCGGGAGTTGGTGATGGACAGGGAGGCCTGGTGTGCTGCAATTCATGGGGTCGCAAAGAGTCAGACACGACTGAGCGACTGCACTGAACTAAAGGTGATGTCGTCTCCAAGGGGTAACAAAAATTCTTGGTTTTTGTGGAACAAAAAAGCTTACTATTTTTATGTGTAAAGCTCAGATATACATATGACATATAAATAGATATCTAGTATATCTGTAGTAGTAATATTTCATTAGGGAACCATTTGGAAAAATTAAATGTCAAAAAAACTCCCTTAGGGGTAAGATAAAGAAAGAAAATATTGAGAAATAGTAATGCAGATAAACAATTTGAAAAATAACAGCAGGAGCACTTTGGTATCTTCCGAAGAGGACTCCGTCTTAAACACCACATGGAGTGGTCAGAGCACCGCATCCCACCCGCACAGGCATTTTAGTTCTTGAGACAGTGTCCATGTTTTCTCCTTATTCTTATTTCTGAATAGCATGTTGGCGACCCTGCGCTTGACCTGACTTGTTGCAGCAGAGAAGGACACGAAGGTTTGGGTACAATCAGACTGGAATGTTCACTAAGTGCCCTGCTATTATTTCAGCCCCTCTCCAGTTAGATGGGGCCAGAGGGCCTGTGCTGGCCGACGGGGTAAAAGCAGAAATAAGAGCCTCACTTCCAGGGCAAGGCACTCAAGAGCCAGTGGCAGAAGCTCCAGATGGTGCAGTTACAAATGGGCAGAGCCTCCAACAGCCGGGTCCTGTGGGGTGACGAGGAGTGGCCCCTGCTTGTCTGCCTTGGAAATGGAGCCGTAGTGAGAGATCAGCTCTGCTGATGTTCAGGCCCTGAAATTCTGGGATTAATTTCTCAGTCTCATAGCCTAACCTATCCTGAAAAACACAGAGGTGATTGCTAGCTTTGAGATGTGGAACTGATTTGGGGGTTCCAAATCTGTTAATGTCTACAGTGACTTTCCAGCCTTTGCAAAGTTTACTGTGGTATATAAAACCCAGCTTTATGTACTGGATAGAAATGTTTCATAAGCTTCCTAATGGAAAACCCACAGGTCTTCCCCAGAAGCAATCTGCTGCCTTCCCACAGTTATTTCTTAAAGAATTTATTTCAGTGACCTCAGTGGTGAATCTTAATAATAGTCAAATCTCAGGGTGGGGTTCACAGGATTAAAAAAGAAAATACCACAAAGGGAAGGTACCATGCTTTGGGAATTAGTTATTTTTATTAAGGTATGCTTGCCTCCAGCATTCCTTTTAAACCCAGCCTCATTTCTTTTAAGTCCTGGGCCTGTGGGCCAGCGCTTATTTGCATGCTAATTACCAGCTAAAGGCATTTTATGCTGATCTAAGGTCTTTAACCAATTAATGAACCAGGGAAAGCTGATCTTTCCTTGGAGGAGAACTGCTTTACTTTCATCATCATTACCATTGAATTGGATTCAGTGTACCCATTGCTTCATACTTCAGGCTCTTTCCTGAATATACAAGTAGACAATCAAGCAGCCGTGCTTAGATGCCACTGAGGATCTCGTGGAGTCTGTCTATATTTAGGAAACATGCCAAACACTGCAGATATGTAATTGACACAAAATGGAGAAAAGGAGAGTCTAAAACCCCTCTAGCAAATGGCGATCACTTGTCAGTCATCCACTCTACATGCAGTCTTCTTGCTACCCTGGGAGCTTTTTAGAAGAATGTATATCCTGCCAAAGGTCTTAAATCTTAGCCCTATACAACCCCTTGATCATAGACCTGTTAATGGTGCCTTTAGGGACACTACAGAAATATAAGATGGCCATGTAGTGGGTAAAAAGTAAATAAGACGATGTTGAACACTGACTGGGTGTCTGACAGAGGAGGAAACTGAGCTGTGGCTCATGATGTTTGGGCAGAAGACCTAAGTATTTGGTTCCATATTTCGCAGGTGGGTTCCACATAATCAGGAGAGCGTTTTTGAAATCTATGGCAGCCCATAATGGCTATTTCAATGACGTAGAATATACATACATTTATACAAATTCCTTCAAGCATGACATTATCTAACTTCAATGACCAAAACAGGTCACCTATACTATGCTTTGTTCTAGGAATTTGACCTTTGTAACTAGGGCACAGTTCCAGTTCTTAGTTTAAAGGGTTTGAGAAATGTATCTGCACAAATAAACAGCAGCAGTATGTCAGCTCTTCAAGGCCCCCGAGCCATCTGTTTCTTGATGTCTGTGTCTCCCTGAGGCCTCTCTGTGCACCAGCGTGAGGATGATCCAGGACCACACTCTCTGTCACAAGCCGTCTCTGTTCCCTGGTGTTCTGCCGTCCCATTCCATCCCCTTGTTCTCTAATAGATCAGAGCTGCAAAACTACTAACACATGTGCTAAGAAACATAGCTTTGTTTTTTTTTCCCCTCTTAGAACTAACTGATGTGCTATGCCCTGGAATACCTGGGAAGAAGAGGATCAATCTTTTTTCTATTGGTTTGCTTCAGTAACCTCACATCAAGTTAATGTTTAGACTTTGAATAATTCTGTCTCTGTCTAGATGGTTCAATAGATACCTTTCTTTCAGATTTAAGTCAACCCTCTAGCAAAGGTCCTCTGTCCCATCACCAGTGCTGGATGCGGACTGAGCGAAAGTGAACCAGGTAGCCCTGCCTGCCTAAGCTCCGAGGGCCCCCGTGTTACAGGGGCTCCTGGTTTTCGTTTTATGAATCTCGTTGGCATGCAGTTGATTTGCACCATAGTGTTGCTTTCAGGTATGCAGCAGAGTGATTCATTCGTTCAGCTACACATGCACATATATTAATTCTTTTTCAGGTTCTTTTTTCATTTAGGTTATCACAGAACACTGAGTAGAGTTCCCTGTGCTATACAGGAGGTCCTTGTTGGTCATCCACTCCATATACAGTAATGTGTGCATGCCAATCGCAAGCTCCTAATTAACCCTTCCCCTTTGGTAACTATAAGTCTGTCTTTAAAATCACTGAGTCTGTTTCTATTTTACAAATAATTTATATCATGTTTTAAAAAAATTGAGTCCATATGTGAGTGATATTGGGCTTCCCAGGTGGCTCAGTGTAAAGAATCAGCCCGCAATGCAGGAGATGCTAGAGACGTGTGCTTAGTCTCTGGGCCAGGAAGATCCCCTGGAGGACAGCATGGCAACCCACTCCACTACTCCTGCCTGGAGAATCTCACGGACAGGTGAACCTGGTGGACTATAGACCACAGGGTCACAAAGAGTCAGACATGACTGAAGTGACTGAACATGCATGCATGCATGAGTGATATCATACAGTATTTGTCTTTCTCTGTCTGACTGACTGAGTATGAGAGTTTCTAGGTCCATCCACATCACTGCAAATGGCATTGTTTCATCCTTTTCTATGGCTGAATCACACTCTGTACGTACGTACACACCTTTATCCATTCAAAGAAGGGGCAGATGTACACAGACACCTCTCCACAGAAAATATACCGAGGGCCAAAAAGCACACAGAAGTGTGTTTCTGTTTGTCTCACTTGCTTGCTTGTCTTGCTTGCTTATCTCCGTCACTTAGAACAGGCATCAGCGCACAGTAGGCACACAACAAATATCGCTGAGTGAGCAGTTAACAGACACACAGAGTGTTCCTTCTAAAGCCCCAATAAGGGCAAGAGTACTTGAAGTGCTCATCACGCCATCACAAGCTATCAAAGCACAGATTTGGAACATCACCCGAGGCCTTCCTGCTCTTAGCAGTTTTATCTGCTGTCTGTCCTTTCTTAGAACCAGAGACCAGAGGGGTCTTCCTCACACTTTATCTTCCTGCCTGGGTCATATTTATGAAAAGCTGCTTTTTACTCCACCTACCAAGTATGGACTTACATGAGTTAAGGAAGGGATCACAGAATTTAATGAGTTCCCTCTTTTCCCAAGTCTTGTTTTCTAATCTAGCGTCATGCTAAGCAGGTCAGTTCATTCCATCTTCTGTTTTATTTTAGGAGGTAAGCCTCTGGACTCAGTCTCAGAGGAAAGAGAAGAGAAAGAAGCCTGGGTTTTCTTTCTCTGGTGAGAGGTGTGAGGGCAAAGTAAGTGCAGAAACTTCATAGTTTCAAACTGTTCCTTCCATTGCACTGGGGGATTTTCATTTAGAAAGAACAATAAAATACAAGTCACAACTACTTTGAATGGAAATTTGCAGCTCAGTAGTAATGGACCTAGGAGAAAAGGTAACTGGCTGAATTTGGTCAGGGACCATATTGCCACTGGTAACCTCACTCTATCCTGGGTATATACCAAAGCCTATTGCCAATGACTGGTTCAGTGAGAAGAAGCGGTAGTATACCTGGGGGTGGCGACACTGGATACTCAACAGGGCCCACTAATTAGGACTTTCTCTCTGCTTGCTGTGTATGCTGTTCCTGCTGTTTCAAGGGATCAATTAGCTAATCATATTAAATATCCCCATAGTTTCATCATATATTCACTGCTAAGTTAGTCAGTTCAGTCGCTCAGTTGTGTCTGACTCTTTGCGACCCCATGGACTGCAGCACGCTAGGCTTCCCTGTCCATCACCAATTCCCAAAGTTTACCCAAGTTCATGTCCATCACATCACTGATGCCATCCAACCATCTCATCCTCTGTCGTCCCCTTCTCCTTCTGCCCTCAATCTTTCCCAGCATCAGGGTATTTTCCAATGAGTCGGTTCTTCAAATCAGGTGGCCAAAGTATTGGAGTTTTAGTTTTAGCATCAGTCCTTCCAATGAACACCCAGGACTGATCTTCTTTAGGATGGACTGGTTGAATCTCTTTGCAGTCCAAGGGACTCTCAAGAGTCTTCTCCAAAACCACAGTTCAAAAGCATCACCTGGAGAGGAAATGGCACACCACTTCAGTATTCTTGCCTTGAGAACCCCATGAACAGTATGAAAAGGTGAAAAGGTATGCCATTTCACTGCTAAAGACGCACCTTAAAAAAGCCTTAGTGAAAGAGAATAGGAGATGAAAAATGGCAGGCCAGCTATTTTGCTTTTAGTCTGCCTGCCTATGTTACAAGATGCTGAATTGATTAAATAATCTGTGTTTCAATATTAGCCATGATAAAAGAATCTATTCAGATTGGTGCTGTGGATCCCACCCTTGGCTGTACCTCAGAATCTCCCAAATAATTTCTAAAAATTACTGATGCTTAGACCCTACACTTAGAAATTCTGAGTTAGGGCCTTGTGTTGTTTGTGTTTAGATGCTAAGTCATGTCTGACCTCATGGGACGGTAGCCCGGCAGGCGCCTCTGTCCATGGGATTCTCCAGGCAAGAATACTGGAGTGGGTTGCCATTTCCTTCTCCAGGGGGTCTTCCTGACCCAGGGATCAAGCTCTCGCATCTCCTGCATCTCCTGCATTGGTAGGCAGATTTTTTATCACTCAAGCACCAGGGAAGCTCCTGAGTTAGGGCCTGGGCATGGATACATTTTTTCAAAACTCCCAAGGTATTTGTAATAAGATGCTCTGGAGGCAGAATTAGGAACTGGTGGTGTAGTGAAAAGAGCAGTGGATTTAGGGCAGCTCTGTTACCAGCTGCCTGATCCTTAGCCAGCCACATTACTCCTTAGACATCAGACTCTTCATCTTAGTGCTAAGTCACTGTATTGTTCTGAAGAATACATTTGACAGTGCTCCTGAAAAATGTTTGGAAACTTCAAAGTTCTATATAAATGTTAACTATACACGTGAAACTTAAATGATTAATCAGACTGTGTTAAATGGTTTGAAATAAGAAAATACAAAAATCCATAACAATAATGATAATAATAATAATAATACCTTTCCGCCAACCTCAGGATGTCTTAGCAATTTCATAGAGAATGTGATTTCTGTGACCTCAGTGAAACACTATAGCGTTAGTGTTATTTTCTTTAGTACACTATGAATTTCTCTATAGAAACCATACCTAATAAAACTGAATTTTATTTTCAACTTATTTTTACCTAGGTAATTCTCATTTCTAGGTTTTGCCCATCATATGGATTTTCCCAGTTCAGAATGGAGTTTTAAAGTGCTACAGATCCTCAGATAGAAGCATGCAAGTGGAATGCAAAATTGATGTTTGTTATTCCTACTGCTTGTTTATGAAACTAAAGAGCACCAGAAGCCATTTCAATATGCTGTTGTTTGCAAAAATAAGCTGTAGAAACATGAGCCAGGAGAGAAGTTACCTTAAAGCAGGGGAGAGTCAGAACACAGGACACAATATTTGGACAGCCTTCCAATGAAAATGACCTAAGTAGATTGCTGAAACTGTTCCTGGACAGAAGGAGACAACATAACTGGCAAAGAAGATTAAAAGGCAGGACTCAAGCCAGTGAAGAGCACGTTTGAATGTTACCAAGAAGAGGTGATTTGAATCTTTAGTGAGAGCTTGATAGACATGCTTGAGATGTGCAATATTTTAAACCCTAGTCTAGAAAACACGGATGTTTGCTGCATCCGATGGAACAATTCCTGGCTACTGTCTCTGGGTGGATTTGCTTTCAAGTCAAGAAGCTATGAATTGGCTCAAATTCTTTCTCAAGGCCATAGAAATACAGCTAAACTCTGGGTATACCCCACACATACCATCACATACAGAGCCCAGAGAATTCACAGTGATATTTCAGTAGAAGAACCAAAATGGCAGACTTCCCGTGGTCGAGCCAAAGATGATGTGCTTAACTCTCTTTGTGGTTGAAAGACATCCTTAGCACATTTATCCTCCCAGTGAAGCTTTGGCCTGGAGATTTGTGTTTCACTTAATCTCTGACTCAGATCAACCATCGAGGACCAAATAGCATCCTCAGTGACCTCATGTTAGAGACATCAATCGTTGCTGCAATAATATTGCACATTTAAAACTTGACATTGTGTACTCAGGAGATGAACTCTCCTCCCCCGTCTCTTTGGATAAGATGTCAGGCTAATTTTAGGGCCAGTAAAATGTATTTATGTAAGAACAATTATGGCAGAAAATGGGCACGTGCTCTTGAAACTAAGTATGCAAAAAATAGTCTCCTTAAATGAATCGTGCAGGAAATAGAGTGTGATTTCTATTCCAGGCTTTGCTGATCTACATTTGCTTTCAGCTACATATTTCAACACCGCTGACATCTAGAAATGCGGTGCACACGCTCTCACATCTGGCTCATCTCACTCTCCTCTTCCGCCCCAGTCCTAAGGCGTGCCGTCTATTTCACTCCAAACATTTCCAGGTTCTTCTGATTATCTTATGATCAGACGATGACCGTACTTGGTGTCAGAGAAGGCATTTCAGAAACCTCAATAAATAGGCTTTCAAAAGGAATGCCAGTGCTCGAAAACGATGAAGCCAAGACATGACTCCCTGCCAAGCTCCAGAGAGCTAAAATTCTTTCTGAAAGGATGATGAGAGCAGGTCCTTCTGTCTCTCTTGGGGCCGTGTTGGTGCCAGCCAGATGCCCAGCAGAGCTGGGCTGTTCGCACAGGCCTTGCCAGGGAACCACAGAGAGAAACATGAGAAACGGCCTTCTTTCAGGAAAAAAAAAAAAAAAATTAGCAAAATCCTCTCGATGTTCAAACAGCGTGTGTTTTATGCACAGCCTACATTAATAAAATGATGCGAATAAAGCCATATTTTACTCTTTATTTATGCTCCAAGTGTTCCAGAATGTTTTCAAAGCAATTGGTCAAACAGACCTAGGGTGCCAGTCTTCCATTTATCTACTGACATGAGAGTAGAAACAGTGTAGGTAATTAAATCCACTTACAGGGTCAAATGCTGGAAAGGCTAAAAATACGTGATGTTTGTTCTCAACGGCTTTTGGTACCTCTCCAGACCTGATCCCTGTCACTACCTGAACAAATGGGCCTGGTCAAGTTGTTCTGCTTAATGGGGTGGAGCTGGCTCATTCGTTTCTCTCTCCAACCCCTTCTAGTCTGCAAGACTCAGTAACTTTTCTCAAGGTGATTTTCTTCAAGTTTACTTTCTTCTAAAAACACCTGGAGCAGATTCTCAAGCTGACTCAGACTTTCCATTTTCCAGGCCAGTGGTTCTTGAAGTAGAGTTCAGAAGCATCGTCATCACCTGGGGAAGTTGGGGAATGCAGATTCTGAGGCCCTACCGCACCTGCTGAATCAGGAACTCTAGAAACAGAGCCTGTCCTGCATTTTATTAAGCCCTCCCCGGGAGCTCTGACACACTGAAGTGTTAGAACCACTGCTTTAGTCCGATCCTTCCATCTGACCAACCTAGACAGCATATTCAAAAGCAGAGACATTACTTTGCCAACAAAGGTTCGTCTAGTCAAGGCTATGGTTTTTCCTGTGGTCACGTATGGATATGAGAGTTGGACTGTGAAGAAGGCTGAGTGCCGAAGAATTGATGCTTTTGAACTGTGGTGTTGGAGAAGACTCTTGAGAGTCCCTTGGATTGCAAGGAGATCCGACCAGTCCATTCTGAAGGAGATCAGCCCTGGGATTTCTTTGGAAGGAATGATGCTGAAGCTGAAACTCCAGTACTTTGGCCACCTCATGCGATGAGCTGGCTCATTGGAAAAGACTCTGATGCTGAGAGGGATTGGGGGCAGGAGGAGAAGGGGACGACAGAGGATGAGATGGCTGGATGGCATTGCTAACTCGATGGATCTGAGTCTCAGTGAACTCCGGGAGTTGGTGATGGACAGGGAGGCCTGGTGTGCTGCAATTCATGGGGTTGCAAAGAGTCGGACACGACTGAGTGACTGATCTCATCTGATCTGATCTGATCCATCTCCCTCATGACCTTCATTTAGTTAAAGTCTTAGAGTCAAGGTGTAAATTGATGAGAATAAATTACAGGTTTTCCTATCTATCTCAATGCAGAGCATTCCAAGAAAACCTTTGTGCAATGGAATTGTGCTCAGTCTTTTAATCATGTCCAACTCTTTGTGACCCTATGGTCTGTAGCCCACCAGGCTCCTCTGTCCATGGGGATTCTCCAGGCAAGAATACTGGAGTGGGTTGCCATGCCCTCTTCCAGGGGATCTTCCCAACCCAGGGATTGAACCCAGGTCTCCTGCACTGGTAGGAAGGTTCTTTACCCTCTGAGGCACCAGAGAAGCCCAAGAATACTGGCGTGGGTAGACTATCCTTTCTCCAGGGGAACTTCCCAACCCAGGAATCAAACCAGTGTCTCCTGCATTGCAGGCAGATTCTTTACCATCTGAGCTACCTGGGAAGCCTGTGAAATGGAATATTTCCTGCCATATTGGTAGAAAAGGATGCCACAGCCATCAGGGATTTCAGTCTTCCAAAAGTAAATTTCTGAGCCCAGGAAGAGCAGTGATGTCTGTCCAGCAGTCATCAGTCACTTCCTGGTCAGTGGTGAGCGCTGAGGAGCTGGGTGGGTTGGAGGCAGGGTTCAAGATAGCACGGGAGGCAGCCACACCACAACTCCCTGTGGAGAACACAGGAGTAAATTCAATAAAATAAAATTCAATAAAAAGAATGTGAGTAATCAAGGAGCAGGATTTGGCCCCAGATAGCAGAGCTGCATACGAAAGGGATGATTTCAGTGGGCCCAGATGCTTGCATCTTTGCAAACACAGACAGGAGTTAAATTCCTTAACCCAAGATACCTGGTTTTCCTTAATTAATAACAATCTTTGATGTTCAGAGCATCTGCCTGCTTTGTTGCAAACTCCTATATAACCAGACTCTTCCCCCAGCCTCCTCAAAGCAGTTCTCTCAGGGCTACTTGGGATGCTGCCTCCTGGACTTGAAGTCCTAAAAATGGCCACCAAATAAGCATAACTCGCAACTTTCAGGTTGTGACTACATTTTTCAGTCGACATTTTTCATAAGTTGAGATGGCATAAAGCAAAGAAACAACTACCTTCGGACGCATCTTACTAACAAACGCATGAGATAAATAGAGATAAAGCGCAGACGCTCACGGACAGAGTGCAGAGCACGGCGGCTTTGCGCTGAGCACTGAGTGTGACCCCTGGGGAAGGAGCTAGGAGGTGGCGTGGTCCTCACTGCTGCAATGGTGGCTGGAGGCGATGCCTCTCCAACAGCTGCAGCAAAACCGATGCCAGATGCTACCTCTGCTTCTTCCCTCTTTTTGTAAGACTGAAAATCCTCTTCAGATTTCCTTCAGTTAGGGAAAACAGTCATTAACACAGGCCTTTCATGAGGGTGATGCAGTGTAAGGCGAATTTTCCAAAATAGGGGCATAGACTCTGGAGCCAGGAGACCCTGGTGTGGGACTCGGCCTTTGTCACCGAGCTTGGTCAAAGGGTGTGTGACTTGACCCAGGCTTTTATCCTCCCTCTCCTCACCTGTAAAATGGTGATAAAAATAATGCCTGCTTCATGGGCCATTGTAAGGATTTCGTGATACTGTCTGACAAGCCACAAGCACTCAGTATCAGGGAGGCGTGACTACCTGGCCCGAGCTCACACTGCTCACTGCAGCTGAAGAATAGGCCAATAAATCAAGACACAAGGTGTTGGGGTGATATTGCCAAACTCTTGGCTTTCTCTGTCCACTGAAGCCGAATAAAAATATAAGAGACAGAGTTTGGAAGTCCTCAGTCAGCAGGGAGGAAATGCAGCTGGCTAAAGCCTCAAGAACTGTGCCCCTCCCTTCAGGGGGTCTGAGAGGTTTGTCTCCCGGGCTTAGGGTGAATGATAAGGCACAAGTGATGAAGGTCTGACATTCTCCCACTCGCGTTGTTTCCTAGCTGTCGTAGTCGGCATTGGGTGGCTGTGTTATCAGGTCCCTTTGTCTCCGGTTGTCCACCATTGGCCTTCTTTCTGAAATGCAAAAAGAAAGAAAACTACAAGGGGTGATCTGTTGTAAAGGTGAGACCAGATACAGGATGTGATTAGCGTAGAGCTGGTGCAGAATGTAGCTCATGCTACATTAGAATTAGGGGACAGAAAAAACTTAGTTATAGACTACAGGTTAGGAACAGTTAAAGTAAAAACTAGGAGTGATGGGGCCTGCTCACTGTTCTCTTTATCTTCTTTGTTCTCAGGAAAAAGAAAGAAAAACTCCTCCCTCTTTTTTTCCTTTTTTACTGCAACAGGGGCAAGGATTAGTGATTTTATTCAGAAAGCCAGCAGGCTGAGAAAATGATGACCTAGTGTCCCGAAGAACCATCTTGCTCACATTTGGGTGCAGCTTCTTTTACAGAACAAAGAGTAAAGTAAAAAAGATGGTGTGTGTGTGTGTTTGTGTGTGTGTGTGTTGTATGTGTGCTCAATTGTGTCTGATTCTTTGGGACCCCATGAACTGTGGACTGCAGTCTCCTATGTCCATGGGATTTTCCAGGCAAGAATACTGGAGTGGGTTGCTATTTCTTACTCCAGGGGATCTTGCCAAATTGCTGCAAAGGTTCCTGGTTTCAGCCAGACTCTGGAGGGGATGTGCTAATTTTTTCTCTCCTGTAGCTATTCATAGGCAGGCTGGGGCAGGATGCTTCCTGTGAGTTAAACACAGGTACTTTAGCTTAAAGCTCAGCAAGGGAGATAGGGTCCCAGGAAATGGGCCCTCATGTATACTTTAAGCTATAGGCAGCATCCCTTTAGTGATTAGCTTGTAGTAAAAGTAACAATATAAAGGTTTGAGTAAAAGAAACAGGTTCAATGTGGAGTCAGATTTGTTCCTTCCTATTACTTTATTACTCATGGGTTACTTAGGTGTTTGGTAGCACTAATTACTGCTTCACCTACAAGAGGAGCACTATGAAAGTGTGATATTCACTGAGTGTGGTAGGCAGAATAAAGACTCTTCCCAGGCGGTGCTAGTAGTAAAGAGCCCACCTGCCAATGCAGGAGATGTAAGAGATGCAGATTCAATCCCTGGGTTGGGAAGATCCCCTGGAGGAGGAAGTGGCAACCCACTTCAGTATTCCTGCTTCAAGAATCTGATGGACAGAGGATCCTGGTGGGCTACCGTTCCTAGGGTCTCAGAGTCCGACACGACTAAACATCTGAACCCAAAGACATTGGCGCCCTAATCCCCTGAAATGCATGAATATGTTATTTTACATAGCAAAAAAAAGCAATTTTGGGTGTATATCTTGAGAAGGAGAGATTATTCCAGATTATTTGGATGTTTAAAGGTGAAGAACCTCTCTTGGTTGTGGTCAAAACAAGGTGTAAAGATGAAGACCAAAGCAGGGAGGAGGCCAAGAGCCAAGGGATGTGGGTGGAATCAGTAACCGGAAGAGGCAAGGAGACAGCCTCTCCCCCATCAGGGAAGATACTGGATGACAGCGAACATTCCTTAAAAACAGGAGGAGCAGGAGGCTTGGGCCTGCCAGACAAGAGACCATGTTTCTCATTCTTGACGTTAAGGAAGCCTGTCAGACTACGCATGTGCAGAAAGGCTCCTTGAAGGTCAACAAGGGGAGGGGGCATCACCCCGCAGTAGATCATGCAGCTTCCCTTTGGCCTCTGTGGCGGAGTCCAGCTCTGCTGGAAGATGCTGGCGCACGTTCGGGAGGACGCTGAGATGGACCGAATGTGGACTCAGAACCAGGTGGGCCACGTGATTGGCGGAAGGAAACCTGGAAGAAACGCCTGGCCAGAGTGATTCAAACCACCGCGCGGGCACGGCTTTCCGAGGCCGCCGTGTGTCTGTCCACAAGTACTGTATGCTTTTTTATTTTTTTCTTCTTCATATATACCTTACTTGTTTCTCTGCTTTCCTCCTTGGTGGGAATTCTTTTTCTCCAAAGATGAAGGGCCAGAGCCCTTGTCACTGACCCCTGGTCTAGTGGCTTGTATTCAGTGTTCTCACCACTGTGATCTGACAATCTCTGCCCAGGAACCCAAGCCCCGCATCAAGCTGCAGGCCGAGGCCACTTGTGATCATTTACGTCTTGATTTTAGTTTGAAGAGACCTTTACCAGACTTCTGACTTAAAGAACTATATGATAATAAACTTGCCTAGTTTGAGTCACAATGTTTGTGATGGTTTGTCAAGACAGCAATAGCAAAGGAAAACATTGGGTCACTGGAATGATCTGGGGGCAGGTTTCCTTTAATTGCCTTTATGTAAATAGCTAAACACCTTCATTTATGACTGACCTTGCCTTCAAATCACTTCAGACTTCCTCCTGGCTAGCAGCTGTAGCTCACTCCCACCCCAAAATGCATCCAAGGCTACTGTGACCTCTGGCCCCTCATTCTGTCCCCACTATTGCAAGAAAGAGGCACTAACAAGCTTGGAATTAATGACAGGAGAAGCAAAGAACTCGAATAATCCATAAAACGCATAAGCAGCCACTGAATATTTAATTGCAAGTAAATTGTGGTTAGAGCTTCTTATCTAAAACAAAGATATAATAGATTCCAGGATACTTAAAGCTATAAAGTTATAAACTCTTCCTCCAAATTCTTCTTGGAAGTCTCTGTGAAAGACAGCATTATATTATATCATACTTTCCATGAAATTTGTAAAATATAAAATTCTGCTCCTTTACTTCATCACAATAATTACATTTATTATAAAACACCTTTTTAATAGGGAACTAAGGAGAAAAGTCAATGATAATTTTAGGTACATAAACTGATTTTTTCAAGTTTTTTTTTTTAAGAAAAAATGAAAAATAATGCACTGGGGTTAAATATATATGATTCTGGTTATTATTAATTTCCCATGATGTTATTAAAACAAAGAAAGAAAAAATATTGAGGTATCTTTAGTTTGTGGATTTCTTTAGTATAATTTTCTATGAAAACAAAGCAAAACAAAATTCAATCGCCATTGAGCAAGGTTTAATGTACAGAAAAGTTTAAGGAAATGATCAGGGAATTTGGTTAGAGGTTTTATGGCCTGAGTGCAGGCTTCTGTTATGGAATCTAGAATGTGTGAAATTTAAACTTTTTTCTCATGTGCTCACATTTTCTTTCAGTGACAGGTTCTGACGACTGAACAACTAACTGGACAGTGAAAGCGTTAGTATCACAGTCGTGCCCGGCTCAATACGACCCCCTGGACCGCAGCCCGCCAGGCGCCTCTGCCCATGGAATTCTCCAGGCAAGAATACTGGAGGGAGTTGCCACTCCGTTCTCCAGGGAATCATCCTGACCCAAGGATTGAACTCATGTCTCCTGCATTTTGGGTAGATTCTTTACTATTTGTGCCACCAGGGAAATCCCAATGACTGACTTAGGCAAAAGCAAATAAATGATGAGATACACAACAAAAGTGGATTCTCTTCATCTCTTCTAGTAATTTATACTCTAGTAATTACTTTTCCTATCTGTAGTTTCTCTATTTTGGATTAATTGTTCTTTAGTTATACCGTTTAGATATCTGTTTGCATGGTTCACTTCTTCTTGTTTACCATCCAGTCTGAACCAATGGTCATGACCCGATCACAGATGGAACACAGAAGCCACTGATACGGCCTCTCATCTTTGCACTGGGCTTAGACTTACTTAATTTGGAATGTATAAATTTGAAGCACAGAATAGATAATGTCATGTGATGGCAAATAAATTGATCAGCAAAATACTCTTGCTGTCTTATCATCATTTCCTGAGAGCCACTCCGGTCACCTGACTTACCATATTGAATGCCTCCACTCAGAAAGCATCAAAGTTCCCATCTATTATTCTATTACTTCAACTTTGAATCCACACAGAATGTGAACTCAGAAAAAAGTAATGATCTAAATATTCAAGCCAGTTCGGTTCATTTCAGTCGATTAGTCGTGCGACCCCATGGACTGCAGCACACCAGGCTTCCCAGTCTATCACCAACTCCCAGAGTTTACACAAACTCATGTCCATTGAGTCGGTGATGCCTTCCAGCCATCTCATCCTCTGTCGTCCCCTTTTCCTCCTGCCCTCAATCTTTCCCAGCATCCGGGTCTTTTCAAATGAGTCAGCTCTTTGCATCAGGGTGGCCAAAGTGTTGGAGTTTCAGCTTCAACATCAGTCCTTCCAATGAACACCCAGGGCTGATCTCTTTTAGGATGGACATCTCCTTGCAATCCAAGGGACTCTCAAGAGTCTTCTCCAACACCACAGTTCAAAAGCATCAATTCTTCGACGCTCAGCTTTCTTTTTAGTCCAACTCTCACATCCATACATGACTACGGGAAAAACCATAGCCTTAACTAGACGGACCTTTGTTGGCAAGGTAATACCTCTGGTTTTTAATATGCTGTCTAGGTTGGTCATAGCTTTCCTTCCAAGGAGCAAGGGTCTTTTAATTTCTTGGCTTCAGTCACCATCTGCAGTGATTTTGGAGCCCCACAAAATAAAGTCTGACATTGTTTCCACTGTTTCCCCATCTATTTGCCATGAAATGATGGGACTAGATGCCATGATCTTAGTTTTCTGAATGTTGAGCTTTGAGCCAACTTTTTCACTCTCCTCTTTCACTTTCATCAAGAAGCTCTTTAGTTGTTTTTCTTTTTTTTTTTTTTTTTTTTTTTTTATTGTTCCTTGCGTGCTTTTTTTTTTTTTTCTAATTAATTAATTTTATTTTATTTTTAAACTTTACATAACTGTATTAGATTTGCCAAATATCAAAATGAATCCGCCACAGGTTTACATGTGTTCCCCATCCTGAACCCTCCTCCCTCCTCCCTCCCCATTCCATCCCTCTGGGTCGTCCCAGTGCACCAGCCCCAAGCATCCAGTATCGTGCATCGAACCTGGACTGGCAACTCATTTCATACATGTCTTTAGTTGTTTTTCATTTTCTGCTGTAAGGGTGGTGTCATCTGCGTATCTGAGGTTATTGATATTTCTCCCAGCAATCTTGATTCCAGCTTGTGTTTCATCCAGCCCAGCGTTTCTCATGATGTACTCTGCATATAAGTTAAATAAACAGGGAAGTACTGCTATTTTTTTTGCTGATCATTTTGTTTTAATTTTAGAAGTAAGATTTTGAAAATATTTACTTACTTCAATCAGATCATTGATTTTACCATATTAGTTTTGTCTAAATACAGTTTTTGCATGCAGGACTTAATTGTGGAGAAAATGAAAACTTCCTGGGTAGTATTATAGTTGATTTAAGAATGTTTATTTTTCAGAGTATTTTAAAAGTGACATATTTAGTAACAAATTAAACATTATACATATTTAATTTTGAAAGCATCTTGAGGTTTTCAGCAAACTCTCATCCTCTTAATCTCTTCTGGCTAATTATTTATTCAACACACAGTGGGTGGTTGCTGACATCTAAAATACGGCAGTTGAGCATATATAGTCATATGCTCCCAGCCAAGTTGTAGTGTACGTGAATTTTCCAATTTTAAGTAAAAATGGAAAAACCAAAACAACGAGCTTGAAATAGAAGTCCTGAGGGAGACTTCACACACTGGTTTTAAGTTTATTTATTCAGATCTGTTATTTCTCTAAAAGGCTCAAAGTATTATAAGGAACACAGAGTCCTCCAAATATGTACATAATTCAGCAAACTGTTTTTCCTCTCTAGCCAGTGCTGCTGAAAGCTCATACCTTGTTGAAAACCTTTGGCTTCAAATACATGTGACCTACTGCTAGCAAGATCCCTAACTTGATGATACAGTTAGTGTTGAGAAGCCAAAATCCAAGGATGCTTAAAGAAAAAGGAGGGTTGCCTTGCCCTCCTCCAGGGGATCTTCCCAATCCCAGATTGAACCCGCATCTCTTACCTCCACCTGCGTTGGTAGGTGGATCTTTTACCACTAGTGCCACCTAGGAAGCATAAACATCAAACTGATTTGTTAACTCAGGCAATACTAAGAAAAAAAAAGATCTCTACCCTGGTGGAATGTACATTCTAATGTCCTATAGCAGAAAATAAAAAGAACATAATCAATAAGAAGATTATAAATGATTTAATATATTAGAAGATAATGAGCGTTGAGAGAGGAAGAGAGAAGAAAAGGAAATTAGAAAGCTGAGGGGAGAGAGTTGGGTGCAAATTAAAATCCCAATGGTCAGGGTAGGCCTCAAGAATTCAGGTAGGTGAAAAAGAAATCAGGCACCAAACCACGTGATATTTGTCTTTCTGGACAAAGAGAATACCAGTGTGAAGAACCCACGAGAGAAGTTTGCAGGTTTGTTCAAAGATCAGTGAGGCCAGGGAGTTCGGGGTGGAGTAAGCATCAGGAAGAACAGTAGGATCTGAGGTCTGGGAGCTTACAGGGAAGAGCCTGCAGAGCTCGGTGGACCTTCTTTTGCTTGAGGGAAATGAAAGCATTGGCATTTTTTCCTGGAGTAATTACCATATTATACTTATTCCTTCTGACTTGTGTGTTGGAATAAGCTGTATGGGGCACAGAAGGAAGGAGCGGTGGGTTCTCAGGGCAACTTTCATCATCCAAGCAGGATGTGAGGAGGCTCGGAATAGGGCGCTGACCATGCAGTAGGAGGAAGCACCTGCTTCTGTCTCTATCACTGCAATGCATCAGCAGATAACAGAAATAAAAGCAATGTCAAAAAATAAAAATAAAGAAGAAGAAGAAAGAAAAAACCCAAATAAAGAGCAACTTTCATACTTTAATATGGTGTTCTATTTGGCCATTGATGGCTTAGCAGTAAAGAACCCACCTGCCAATGCAGGAGATGCAGGACATTTGGGTTTGATCTCTGCATTGGGAAGATCCCCTGGAGTAGGAAACGGCAACCCACTCCAGTGTTCTTGCCTGGGAGATCTCATGGACAGAGGAGCCTGGTGGGCTACAGTCCACAGGGTCGCAAAGTGTTGGGCAGGACAGAGCAACTGAGCACATGCCATTGGATCTATTTATCATTTGAGTAGGTAAAATGATCACATTTTTGGTATATTTGGGGACCTCCAACACATGATTCTATTGCCCTCGAATTCTTACTGATAAGTAGTTAAAACAGCTTATTTCTGTTTTAGAATAGAATGATAATTCCTGATTTCTTAATCCAGTTATAGACCTTGCCTATTTTCTTGTCTTTCAGGGAAACAAAATATTAGGAGTATAGTTTTTCCTCTTGATGAATGTGATCTATTATATCACTACCAGAGAACCATTGCCTAATGTTACAGTTAGTTCTTGATTTTTCATACAGTTACAGGCAATTTTAAGTTCACATAAGGAACTAAGGACCTGAAGAAGAAATAAGCTAACCTTGTATATGCAACTGTGTATTATGACTAGAAAGCCTACTATATAGATTAATGTAGCAACATAAATATATGAAAACTGTAGGCTCACCAAGGAAATGTTGCAGCTATAATCAGTACATGAAATTTTTTTGAGTAAAGAAAACATTTTTTCTTAATTCTCTAAGCATCACTGTTCAACCTAAGAGCCACTAAGCTGTGGCTACTGAGCCCTTGAATGTGGTCAGTATGAATTGAATGCAGTGAAAGTGTAAATATACACCAGATTTTGAAGACAGTATGAGAAAATATGCAAAATATCTCACTAATGTTTCTACGTTGAATACATATTGAAATGATAATTTGAATATATTAGATTAAACTTATTATTAATGTAATAGATTTACTTTTGTAATACATCTAGTAGAAAATATAAAATTACATATGTGGTGTGTATTTGTGACTCATATTATATTTCTACCAATGTCTCTTCCCTAAGTTATAAAATGAGAAGGATACCATTTCAAATATTTTTTCTTTACTCCTTTGTCTTCTTGTTAAAATTTTACATGACTTTAAGGCAAAGAAAAAGAATTTGTCCCTGGAGATGGAGAGAAAAGTGGATAGAATGCAATAGAGAAATGTGTGATGTATTTTTCACTCTTTTTTAAAGCAGGATATCCCTAACAGTAATTAAACAAATTTCAGCACATCAAAGATAATTCATTCATATAAACACTCAAGTTCTAATTAAAGTCTCCTGCCTCAGACTTAGAAATAATTAATTTCATTTTGCTTTTACCTTCTGATTATTGACATTTAAAAAAAATAATAAACACAATACTGGTCACTCAGTTACCATGCCTGAACAGACACCACACCGTTGGCTAAACTATTGTGTCTATTGCTATTGTTGTTCTTCAGCCATTAAATCGTGCCTGATTCTTTGTGACCCCATGAACTGCAGCACTCCAGGCTTCCCTGTCCTTCACTATCTCAGAGTTTGCTCAAACTTATGTCCCTTTATTCGGTGATGCCATCCAGCCATCTCCTCTTCTGTCACCTTCTCCTCCTGCCTTCAATCTTTCCCAGAAACAGGGTTTTTCCAATGAGTCAGTTCTTCGCAACAGGTGGCCAAAGTATTGGAGTTTCAGCTTCAGCATCAGTCTTTCCAACGAATATTACGAATTGATTTCCTTTAGGATTGAGCAGTTTGATGTCCTTGCAGTCCAAGGGACTCTCAAGAGTCTTCTCCAATACCACAGTTCAAAAGCATCAATTCTTGGGTACTCACCCTTTTTATGGTCCAACTCTCACATCCATACATGACTACCGGAAAAACCATAGCTTTCACTATACAGAACTTTGTCACCAAAATGATGTCTCTGCTTTTTAATATGCTGTCTAGGTTTCGTCACAGCTTTCCTTCCAAGGAGCAAGTGTCTTTTAAGTTCATGGCTGTGGTCACCATCAGCAGTGATTTTGGAGCCAAGGAAATAAAATCTGCCACACTTTTTCCATGTTTTCCTCGTCTATTTGCCATGAAGTGATGGGACTGGATGCCATGATCTTAGTTTTCTGAATGTTGAGTTTTAAGACAGTTTTTTCACTCTTCTCTTTCACTTTCATCAAGAGGCTCTTTAGTTCCTCTTCACTTTTTGCCATAAGGGTGGTGTCATCTATGTATCTGAGGTTATTGATATTTTTCCCGGCAATCTTGATTCCAGCTTGTGCTTCCTCCAGCCCAGTGTTTCTCATGATGTACTCTGCATATAAGTTAAATTAGCAGGGTGACAATATACAGACTTGATGTACTTTTTTCCCAGTTTTGAACCAGTCCAATGTTCCATGTCTGGTTCTAACTGTTGCTTCTTGACCTGCATGCAGGTTTCTCGGGAGGCAGGTAAGGTTGTCTGGTATTCCCATCTCTTTAATAATTTTCCACAGTTTGGTGTGATCCACACAGTCAAAGGATTTATCATAGTCAATGAAGCAGAAGTCAATGAATTCAGTTACCTTTTGCAGTCTATTGTTATGGAGAATCCAAAAGAGAACTCTGAGTTGCCCAAACCACCTATCCCCAAATTCTAAATAAATCTTAAATCAAGGTTGTGTAACAGTGTGTAACTTAATTATTCTAGATTATGTGTGTCATAATATTTGCTACTTGAATTATCATTTATATAATTATTGCATTTGGCTTTGTGCACCAAATCCTATGGTTTTTCCAGGTGGAGCAGTGATGAAAAATTCACCTGCCAATGAAAGTGACTCAAGAGACATAGGTTCGATCTCTGGGTCGGGAAGATGGGATCCCATGCCAGGGTTCTTGCCTGGAAAACTGCATGGACAGAGGAGCCTAGCGGGACCAAGTCCATGGGGTCACAAAGAGTTGGACGCAACTGAGTACACACACACACACACATATATACACACATACACACACACACATAAACACAGAGACATATCCACATGCACACACACACACACATACACATACACACATAAACACACGCACATACCCACACACACATGCACACACACACACACATACCCACACGCACACACACACACACACATACCCACACGCACACACACACATACCCACACACATACACACACACACGCACATACACACATACACACAAATACATGCACACACATACACACATACACATATACACTCATATACACACATACGCTCACATACATGAAGACACATACACACACACACACACACACACACATGCATGTGCGTGGGCGAAAGACTGTAACTCAAGACTCAAAGTTCAGTTGAATATTTATTTTTCCGGCCATTGTCCTGTAAGTAGTTTTCTGTTTCACCCTGTGTACTCTATTCATTTTAGTTAATTTTTTTGTATAAGATATGAGACTTAGACCAAGGTTCATCTTTTATTTCTGTGGCCTCTGAAAGACCATTTTTTGACCATTTGCTTCCACAGTCTTGATTGCCATCTTGAAACCAGGAAAACAGATTTTTCCCATTTTATCCTTTAAAAAAATTAAATATTCTTCTTGTTTCCTGAGCCTCTGTTCTGCGCCAGCGCTGCCCCAGGCTGCAGCATCAGGCATTCCCTTTTGCATCCACGCGTGGTTACCAATGCTGCCAGACGCGGCTCCAGTGTACTGCTGTCAGGTTAAATCTCAAAGACCAGGTTTAGGGTGAAGTAGGAAGAAAGAGTTTGATTGCTTTGCCAGGCAGGGGGAGCCACAGAGAGCTAGTGCCCTCAAGGTTGTATGAGCCACCCGGGAGCGGGTATTGAGGGGTCTTGTGTTGGAGGAGCTGGACGTGATCAGCTCATGGACGTTGTTCTGATTGGCTGGTGGTGAGGCATGATAGGCGGGGAGGAGAGGGCTTTGTGATGGGCCCAGACAGGGGGCTTCCCCTGCCCTGGAGGCTCTGGCGGAACTGCTCTCCTGGGGGGCTGGTGTCCTAAGTGGGAAGAGGCCACCTGCCTGTTTATGCAGTCGCATCTGTGTCTAGCCTGCTGTCTGACTGGCACTGCCCTGGGCACAGGGCCCTCTTCTCTGCTGGCTGCCCTGGAAAGGGCGATCCGAGTGACAGGGAGCAGGGCCCTTGCAGTCATCTGGAGCCCTGAGGAGGCGCAGCTGCCCTTCTCTGGACAGCGGGCACCCCCAGCCTCTCTGCCTGACGCCATGGCTGGCACGCTGCTCAGAGGACACTATGGCTGGGATGTGGCTAGAAACCTCAGGACCTGTCAGTCTCACCTTGCTTCAGTCTTGCCCCTGTGGGAAACTCTGAGAGGAGGAGCAGGGGCTCCCACCCAGGCTAGCGCCTCACCCCAGGGAAGGATGGAGACCAGAGGGGAGGGCGTCAGCTGGCGGCAGCTGCCCAGCCTGGCAATGAATCGTCCCAAAGTTTGCTGCCTCATCTCAATAACTTCGCTTCTGAAACAGGCTTGTGACAAAGGGTACATTGACGTCCTCCATGGGATGAGGAGGGCCACTCACATGTGCAGGGGAAGCCCCTTTGGGGAGGTGGCAGGACGCGGCAGCACGGACCCAGCCATGGAGCAACATTCTCCCCAGAATCGGCCTGGTGGGTGTGGCTGGTCTGAAAGGGCTCAGACCCGGGTGTATGAGGTGATGGAAGACCTCCTTGTTTGGCTGAGCTGGGGTGGGGGCCCCGGAGGGGGTAGGGCTGAGCTGGTGCAGGCAGAGCGCTTGGCTGTTTGGTTGAGGTTGTGAGATGCAAATGTCCTTTGCTGGACACTCCCTTCTGCTGGGGTCCTCACAGTCAAGAGGCTCCCCAGGCCTCCTCAAGACCCCATCCCAGGAGTCTGTACTTTTAGAGATTGGGGTCTCCATGCTGCCTGTTGGGGGCCCCTGTGGCTTCTGGCAAGCTGAGCAGCCTAGGGTGGAGGCCCCTGGAGCTCATGGTTCTGGATTTGATTAGGATTTTGTTTGTTCAAAAGTTACTAGGAACAGTCTTTTTTGTTGATTCAATTTAATATGCATACGTATGTGCCTATTTGGTTTTCTCCACCAGAAATCTGGCTCTGCGGAGCTGCGTTGGTTTGTGGCCCCACCTTTAGGCCTGAGGTGATCCATGTATTTAATCAGTGGACTTTTTATGAGTGTGGGGTGAGCCAGGTAGTGGTCACACATCTGTAGGCCCATGGGCTGCCCTCACTAGATGGCCTGCCTGTGCCCAGCCCTCTGAATGTGAGAGAAGGATTAGACAAGAAATAGCCCTGAGACGGCCTTTGTTGAGCCCAATAGGGACAAACTAATCATGGCTTGATGGGGTGTCTGCCCTGGGTCTTCAGCCACGCCATATTACGGGACACCCTCCAAACATCTGCTCACTGCCAGGCACGGGGTCCACAGCGGTTTGGCCCATGAGCCCTACAGGCTGCATCATCAAAATATGTGTGTGTACATGTGTGTATGTATGAGCATCTGTATGTGTGTGCATGCCTTACTGAAATGGGTATTAAGAATCCTGACTCTGCCAGTTACCTGTATGAAGTCAACAAGAGTAACTCTATGGCAACTGACTTATTCTCCACATACAGTACCTTTGTTTCCTCATCTGTGAAATGGGGACAATGGGAATAACTACTTCATTGGGTTGTTGTGAGGTTAATATGGCAAAACCCTTAAGAAAATATTTTGCACACAGTAGGCACTGGCCTGGAGAATCCCGGGGATGGGGGAGCCTGGTGGGCTGCCGTCTATGGGGTCACACAGAGTCGGACACGCCTGAAGCGACTTAGCAGTGGCAGCGGCGGCGGGCACTCAGTAAACGTGAGCTGCTGCAACGACAACCCCTGCTGTCATCTTAGCAGGTGTCTCAGATCCAGTTCCCCAGGAGCAACTGTTAAGATGGGGACTTCCTTGGTGGTCCAGTGGCGAATAATCTTCCTTCCAATGCAGGCGATATGGGTTCAATCCCTGGTCAGGAGAACTAAGATCCCACATGCTTCAGGGGAACTGAGCCTGTGGGCCGCAACAAAGACCCAATGCAGTCAAAAAGAAAAAAAAAAAAAAAAAGCTTGCCTGGAGAATCCCAGGGACGGGGGAGCCTGGTGGGCTACCGTCTATGGAGTCGCACAGAGTCGGACAGGACTGAAGCAACAGCAGCAGCAGCAGTATTCCATTGTGTATATGTTGATGTGTGGCAGCAAAAATCAAACCAATATTGTAAAGCAATTATCCTTCAATTAAAAATAAATAAATTAAAAAAATAGGGGATCACAGCTAAGTGATTTCCTAAAGCAATACTCCCCGGGGACCCAGGTGAGAGACTAAAGGTTGCTGGACAGAAGGGGAAGAGGCCAGCAGGGGTGAAGAGGGTGCTCCCAGCCTGTCCCACAAAGGGACTCTCGAGGTTGTCCCCTTAGAGGTAAGGGAGCTGGGACCTCAAGTCCTGCACCCTAGTCACTGGCGAAGGGCCACGTTGGGGGTCAAAACTTCCAGGTACTTCTGGCTCTGCAGGTGAAGCAGCTCCTGTAGCCTGGGGCAGTCACCCAGGGAAGAGTGCCCAGAGAGGAAGGTCAAAGAAGGTGAGGGCGGTGCCCAGACCCTGCACAGAGCCCTGGGGGAGCCTGGGGGTCCTGAAGGTGGCACCAACAGTGCCCACCAGAGAGGGCCCTTGTGAGGAGCAAGTGCAGAGCAAGTGCTCAGGGCCTGTGCCCCCACCAGCTCTTGCCCCCGCCTTTCCACCTCACCAGCCACAGCCTGCTTCTGGCCCAAGGCCAGGGCTACCTCCAGGGTCTGCAAGGCCCTGGCCAGGTTCAGAGCATCATATATTTGTGTAGGACAGTGGCTCCATCCATGATCAAGGAACCAGTGAGAAGAGCCTGCCTGCTTGACTGCCCAAGCACCGTGGGAGAGAGGCAGCCCTGCCAGCCAGCGCGGGATGCCCTGGATCTGCCCCAGGGCGCTGGTGTCAGGAAGGGGGAGAAGCTGGGACAGTGTGACAGCCACACGCATCCCCCAGCCCCTCGTAGGCACATCTGCCACCTCTCTCCTGCCTCCTGCTCCACTCTGCCCCGCCCTGGGCAGCCCTGAACCCCTCTGACGGGCCTGGTGGCAGCTGCCCAAGCCATAAGCTATTAGTGTTGCCCTGGGGGAACCACCTGCCTGGGTATCTGAGCGAATGTTGGAGAACACGGCAGGCCCTCTACACCTGGCTCCTGTGAAATGCCTAGACCCTCCCAGAAAGCTCCCATGGCCCGGGGAGGCAGGAGGGAGAGGCAGGAAGACCACCTATTGGAGGTGACTCTAGGGGGCCCCACACTGAGGATAAAAGGAATAACCTATTGTCACCCACGATGTGTTGAGTCATCACTGTGTTTCAGGTGGAACCCTTTCCAGGAACCATTTTATTCAAAACTCACCATGACTCCACGAGGTCCCTACTCCCAGGTCAGAGAGGTGAAGTTTCAGACCCAACCTCACATAAGTTCCTATCTGCTCTCCGTGCGCCTCGCTCGCCCCCTCAGACTATTGCCAGCACAGGAGCAGAGCAAGTCTGGCGGACAGTTAGCCCACGGCTGTCCCCCACTCTGGGCCCTGCAGCAGCTCCCACACTTATTGGGAGCACAAGCCCAGAGCCTCACGTCGGCCTCCCCGCCTTGACCTGATCTGGCTTCCCACTGCCCCCAACCTTCTCTATCCCTCATGACCCCCCTCTAGCCCCACCAGCTGCTTCTGCTGTTCTTCAAACGGCCATGCGACCTCCAGCCTCAGAACACTCACAGGGACTGCTCCCTTTGCCCAGCAGGCTCTTCCCCAGCCCCCTTTGTTTTACATAAGCATTTTACAATAAGCTTATCCATGTGAAAAATTGTTGCTGAGATTTTGATAGGAATTGTTGTAAACTTATACTCTTTGTAGGAGTTCACTGTGTCATTTTCTAATTCTTAAATTTGGTATGCCTCTCTATTTTTTTATTTCCTTCAATTTCTTTTATCATCTATTATCTTGAGGTTAGTGTCTATTTTTTTTTTTTAACCTATCAGTTTGAGATTCTGAATTCTTAGCATCATGCTTGAGTTTTACTTTAATAAAACCTGGGCACTTCAGATATGAAGCTTCCACTTCAGCCTGTCTCTTCTGACACCTGTGTGGGATGGAGGAGGGGGTGAGGAACGGGCCCCTCCCTCACTGCCAGTTGGGAGCTGAAGGTCAGATTCTCAATTCTGCTTCCACTGACACTGAAGTAGGTAAAGGTTTACTCATTACTGAGTGAATGTTCTTCTTCCCCACAACATCACCACTAACATCTCTCCAATTGGAAAGGCAGAAACATCTTGTTACTCTTCCCTAGGAGACCATGGTTGGAGTTTCAGCTCCAGTGTCAGTCCTTCCAGTGAATATTCAGGGTTTGTTTCCTTTAGGATAGACTGGGTGGATCTCCATACAGTCCAAGGGACTCTCAAGAGTCTTCTCCAACACCACAGTTCAAAAGCATCAATTTTTCGGTGCTCAGCTTTCTTCACAGTCCAACTCTCACATCTACATGACCACTGGAAAAACCATAGCCTTGACTAGACGGACTTTTGTTGGCAAAGTAATGTCTCTGCTGTTTAATAAGCTGTCTAGGTTTCATCACAGCGTTCCTTCCAAGGAGCAAGTGTCTTTTAATTTCATGACTGCAGTCACTGTCTGCAGAAAGTAAAATTCGCCACTGTTTCCATGTTTTGCCCGTCTATTTCCCATGAAGTGACATCGTGGAAGCGGGTCTGATTATCACTGGCCAGTGGTGCATTGAAAGTGAAAGTGAAGTCGCTCAGTCGTGTCCCACTCTTTGCGACCCCATGGACTGTAGCCCACCAGGCTTCTCTGTCCATGGGATTTTCCAGGCAAGAATACTGGAGTGGGTTACCATTTCCTTCTCCAGGAGATCTTCCTGACCCAGGGATTGAACCCGGGTCTCCTGCATTGTAGGCAGACGCTTTACTGTCTGAGCCACCAGGGAAGTCCCAGTGGTGCATTAGGGCCCCTGTAACACCCCCCACCTGGGACTGGGAGGCAGGCGTCCACACTGCCAGATGTCTGTGGAATGCACGGTCTCCACTGACCCCCGTGGGAAGTCATCACCTGGGGGTGCAGTCCCAGGCTCCCTTTGACCCCTCTGAAACCAGGCTGACAAAGGAGGATGTCCGAGCTACACGTGCTTTGCGGGGGTGGATGGAATGAGGTCACATCTGTTCTCTGTGGTGTTTGGCTGAGTAGAGAGGTATTATCTAAAGTTTTCTGTCTTCTCAGATTGACCCTTTTCTGGTCCTTTAAACAGTGAGTGCTGATTTTTGTTGGGGCTATTTTTATCTATTGGCATTTCTGGATTGTCAGCTTCTTCAGTTCCAAGTTTGGGATATATTAGACAAAGAGAAAACCCAGAGAAGTCAGTACTGTATCATTCCCTGGTGTTTCATTTTCATTTCATGAGCAACTAAATGAAAAAGAAAAAAGAAAAAAAAATGGAGTAAAATATGGGGCAAATATCTTAGCATTGATCGCCTAATTTTAAACCAATTGAGCACACAGAGAAATAAGGTTCACGGAGCTTTGCCAAAACAGCAGAAACATGAAAAGAGTGCTTTCTGAAGGTGTGGAGCGTGACAGTGCCGTGCACTTGCACACACGTGGTCTTCCCTGGTCTCAACACCCCAGCCAGGCTACCTTCTTCTCTCCAGCTATCAGAGTTGTCTATGTTTATCAGATATATAATGCCCCCAAATTTTGCTTATATATAGTGGGAGAAATAGGAAAAATTGTGTTTATTCCATCTTCTCTGAAGAAAAATCCTTGCTTATGGATAGTTTTGGGCTTCCCAGGTGGTGCTAGTGGTAAAGAACCCATCTGCCAATGCAAGTTAGACATAAGAGACGGGGTTCGATCCCTGGGTTGGAAAGATCCCCTGAAGAAGGGCATGGCAACCCATTCCAATATCCTTGCCTGAAGAATCCCATGGATAGAGGAGCCTGGTGAGCTACAGTCCTTGGGTGTCACAAAGAGTGGGACACGCTTGAAATGACTTAGCACACACGCATGGATAATTTTATTCTTCCTCACCCAGACCAGCAAGGCAAGAAGAGGCTGTATTTCTTGCCCTAAATTCTGCTTTTAGACAAAGGCAGGTGCTTTCACTTGCAGTGTCATGGGGAGACGTGGAACTGAAGGCATCTGCAGTTTCTTCTTAGCTTCCCTCTATCTGATCCACTTTGCCATTTTTCAATTACACAACATCTTCCAAAATGGGCTTTAGATACTTTCCTAGAGGAGCGTAAAGAAATACAGGTATAGAAGGCCTGTTTTCTGACAAGCTCCATCACTGGAAGGAAGTTATTTAGCCTTTTCCTCCTACAGGACTTCAAATTATCTTGAGGAACCACAAATTACCACAAATCATTTGAGCTGCAGGGTCAGCCAGTCCATCCAGCTGGACTGTGGGAGACCTGATTTTATTAGTGCTAACCAGGCTTGATAGATGGATGTCAAGTTGGACTTGAATTCCTTTACGAAAGAAGCTGTATCATTACTTAGTGGGTTACTCATTGATTCTGGCTGAGTTGTTGCTGGATTTGATTTCTAGCGAAGCAGACCAATAGAGACAACAGCAAGGAGGAAAGGAAAGCTGGAGGAGACAGGGAGGCTGTCAATCAGAGGGGACTTGAGCAAATAGTGGTTCCCTGGCCTTTAAGTTGGAGGCACTCACCAGCAGGGCTCTGTGAGAGTGGGGAGGGATGACTAGATCATACAAGGTCATTCGGTCACTCCTCTCAACATCCTCTTTGTTTGGCACTCTCGACTCTGGGACCATGATGTCTACCCGCCTCATCTCTGAGAGTTTTTGTGAGGCTAAAGTGAGGTACATGGTCTTGTCCTCCAATTATGTGAGTAAAACCCTTAGAATTGCCATGTGTGCCTTCGTGCCTCTGCTGTGTCCTCTTTGCTTTCCCGTCTTCCTCCTCCTTGAGCTCCCATTCAGGGCATGAAGAGGAACAGAGACAGGAAGAAATTCCAGGATCTTTGAGGTATGATAATAGGCCTTGGGACGCCAGTTTTATTTGTTCATCACAAGCCCTGCTGGCGTGAGAGCAGGAAAGGATGGGGAGAGGCAGGTGGGCAGAGGGGTACAGGGTGAGACAGGGATGTGCACCTTTCAAGAGCCACGTGTTAACCACGTGCTCCACACCAGGCTCTGTGCTACACCCTGGAATAAAAATGTATCTGCGGACTGGCCCCTCACCAGATTCTTGTATAGAGGTATAGACAATCAGACAAATAATAATTACCCAACAGCAGGATTATTAAAGAGGTTTAGAGAAGTGTCTCTGAATACCTAGCACTCTTAACTCTGCCTAGCTGTTCAGGGAAGAAAAATTTCACTGTCATATTCAAAATGCATCTTGTAAAGGATGGCCAGGAGTTAAGCAAAGAATGGGGAATACTGGGTACAGGAAAGATGAGGAGGGCCGCTTGTAGCATCAAAGATGTGAAGCAACAATAGAAGGGTTATAATGTACCAATAGAGAGGACCCATGGGGGAGAATACAGAGAGATGAGACAGACACAGCAAATATAACTTGAAAGCAAGGTAAAATGTGATGCCTTTCAAGTCATCATAAGAGTATTTAGTCTTCAAGGGTTTCTCTTTAAGTTAGCAACAGTGTCTTTAAGAAGGAGTATTCCCTCAACTTGCTTCTGTTCTTAAAACATCAGAAGCTTTATGCCTCAGAGAGAAGAACAAAACTCTTCTTGTCTGTTGATCCATCCACATACACAGATTGTGCAAGGCGCTTGATGCCATGTTGACTTACCCGTTTTCTTATTGGATTTGATAGGCCACAAGCCCAAGAATTCTCTCAAGAGTGTTTTAAAAAAGTAGAACAGGAAGAGATTAAGAGCTTCTTGCTGCATGTGGATGGCATCAAAGGAGTGGTGTTTAGCTTTGCATTTCTACATGTTTAAGTTCAAGAGGATCCTTGTCCTGAATCTCTAATCACACGCTCCAGGTCTACCTCTGTGTACAGCAGATAGATGCATTTGCTTCGCCCACAAAGCTTTTTAAAAGTTTGAAATTTTACCCACGTATATTCAATGGTTTCATTGCCTCTCTGTAAAAATCAGAGCACCAGGCTTTCTGGAGCCACGTTTCTGCAGAGCAAATGGGTAGGGAGTAAGGAGCCTCTTGCCCCAGAGCCCGAGCTCTGTGTTCCATCCATCTTCACCTGGCCAGAGTCACTCACTGGCTTTACTTCCCTGACTTCAAGAGACTTAGAATTCACCAATTCTTAAATAAGTGAGAATTTAAAATGGAACTCACTCTATTTTGATGACGTCCCTTCTTGTGAGTCTCCCCAAAGGCAGACTCATAAACACCGATTTGGGTACAAGGAGTCTATTTAGGAGATGATCCCAGGAAGCCGTCACATGAGAGTGAAGACAAGGCAGGTCGACCGACAGCCTGCTCCATGGAGAAACTGGGCATCTTCTATGTGAAGCCACAATATAGGATCTCATGGAGGGGCAAGAGAAGAACATTTCCCCACCATTTATCCTCGCTTGTGGTTGAGAACTGTGCCTGGGAGCCAGTCTGGGTTCTCCATGTTCAGCCTTCTTCCAGGATGGCACAGGAGCCCAGCGGCTTGGTCAGGAAGTAGCAGGTGATTGTGAGAAGGGTCCATAGCAGCTGCAGAAAGACTCTTTCATGCCAAGTGATATGGATGAGCAAACAGTAGTTTCTGCTCCACAACATTCTCCTTGAATGAAATGTTAGTTCAGGTCCCTCAAAGAGCAAGACGGTAAGATGGGATTAAGCAGGTATACCCATGCAGGAGACCCGGGTTTGATCCTTCAGTCAAGAGGATCCCCTGGAGAAGGGAATGGCTACCCACTCCAGTGTTCATGCTTGGAGAATTCCATGGACAGAAGAGCCTGGTGGGCTACAATCCATGGGGTTGTTGCAGAGTCAAACATGACTGATTGATCAACATTCAGGTAAGCATACACAGATTTTGTTAGGGGAAATACCTGAGAGAGAAAATGGGAAAAGGGGAGTCAGGAGACCTCAGTGCAGGTCTGAACTGGAATGCAGAAGAGAGGAGACAAGCATGGCGTGCCAGTGCTGCAGACCACCAAGCCACCTAAGAAAGGTTGGGCAACGACATTGGGAAGTCTGCAAGAATGGGTGTGTCTTAGCATCTCTGCCATCCTGCCATTGTCTGGGCACCTTCCTGGGAGGAGTCCTCTGCACAAGTGGCATGGTTCCAGGGCACTCTTGCTAGTTAATGACCATCCTTGCAGTTGACAGGCTGTGGAGTGCATTCTGATGGCCACCACAAATGGTAATAGAAACGCGGCAGGAATACAGCATGCGGTGGTGGACAATTATTAGTTTAAGGGGGAGAAAGAATAACATATTCATAGCTTTTTACAAGCCGTTTGGCTAACATAATAATTTTTTTTGTATTTATATAGTCATACTTTGAACTTCTTATATATTTGGTATCTTTTCTTTACAGTAAAGTAAAATCTGGACATGGTAGGTAATTTTTCCAGTTACCTAGGAGGTTTAGATGGAAATAGTGAGAGACTTTATTTTTGGGGACTCCAAAATCACTGCAGATGGTGACTGCAGCCATGGAATGAAAAGATGCTTTCTCCTTGGAAGAAAAGCTATGACCAACCTAGACAGCATATTAAAAAGCAGAGACATTGCTTTGCCAACAAAGGTCCGTCTAGTCAAGGCTATGGTTTTTCCAGTAGTCATATATGGATGTGAGAGTTGGACTATTAAGAAAGCTGAGTGCCGAAGAATTGATGCTTTTGAACTGTGGTATTGGAGAAGACTCTTGAGTGTCCCTTGGACTGCAAGGAGATCCAACCAGTCCATCGTAAAAGAAATCAGTCCTGAATATTCATTGGAAGGACTGATGCTGAAGGTGAAACTCCAGTACTGTGGCCACCTGATACAAGGAGCTGACTCATCAGAAAAGACCCTGATGCTGTCAAAGATTGAAGGCAGGAGAAGAAGGGGATGACAGAGGATGAGATGGTTGGATGGTGTCACCAACTCAATGGACATGAGTTTGAGCAAGCTCTGGGAGTTGGTTGTGGACATGGAAGCCTCCAGACATGACTGAGTGACTGAACTGAACTGAGGTTTAGATGAGAAGGACTTTTTGAATCATCTTGAAAGTCAGACCTAGAACTTCAGAGGCTTACAGCTCACCTCAGCTTCCTAAGGTGTTAACCACCTATGTGTAACCAGTGTCTCACCAGATGTTAGAAAATGGTATATATATATATATATATATATATATATATATATATATATATATATTTGGTCATGCCATGTGACATGTGGGCTCTTAGTTCCTGGACAAGGGATCAGACCCTTGCCCCCTGCATTGGAAGTGGGGAGTCTTAACCACTGGACCGCCAGTGGAGTCCAGAAAGTGGTAGACCTTAATTTTTCCTATTTTTATTTTGTATAGGAGTATATAGGCTTTCCTGGTGGCTCAGATGGTAAACAACTGCCTGCAGTGCAGGAGACCCAGCTTCGATCCCTGGGTCGGGAAGATCCCCCAGAGAAGGAAATGTCAACCCACTCCAGTATTATTGCCTGGAGAATTCCATAGACAGAGGAGCCTGGTGGGAAGCAGTTCATGGGGTCGCAGAGTCAGACGTGACTTTCACTTCACTTATATTGGAATACAGTTGATTAACAATGCTGTCTGAGTCTCAGATATACAGTCGTTGGTTCATACTGCATTGCTATCTCTCTTCAAATTCTTGTGCCGTGATTTCTTCTGGGCAGCATGAAATCAGGCATCTGCAACACAGAAGCTGAGAAATGCTACAACTCCTTTCCTCCAAGAGCCTGTTGTCAAACATGTCCCAGCACCCCACTAACAACATTTGTACTAAATATGTCCCAATGTAGTAGAATGAAAGCCTCCAAGTATCCTTCCATTTTCAGTCTCACTGAGATTCCACATCATGAGAAGGGTTCCATATGGCTTCCTCTGAAATAGCAAACTCCACTCACCTATTTTTACCATCAAAAGAGGCTACCACTCCTTGTTTCATCACATTTGTTTTCTGAAAAAAGGAACACATGGTATTTTTATACCAGTGTTTTATTGTCTGTCTAGTCTGAAAGCTCTAGGAAAAATTACAAAATTGTGTTTTGCTATGATTATGCATGACATGAAAGAATAACACTTTGTTGGATTAACATGCCATCTTTAGATGCTGTAATAGAGTTAAAGTTTAACTCTCAGTGCATGAAATGAGGCCCCTTAAACCTAGAAAAGAATGAGGGTCAGTTTAAATACCTGAGTTCTAATAGCAAGGATGCTGTTCACCCTTTTAGGGCACTGAAATGGTCTCCTTTCTGTAGTTTAATTCTAACACATTTTATATATATACATATGTGTGTGTGTGTGTGTGTGTGTGTGTGTGTAAAGCTATGTATTAGTTTTATATTGGTGTTAATTGGTGTATGAATACATACATTACATTAATATGTATTAGTGTTTTGTGTTGGTACTAATTGAATTAAAGCAATTTGAATTTTTATGGAAAAGGTGTTTTATAAATAGCAAAGACTATTATTTAATATTCATAACTTTTGCTAACACTCACTACTTTCCTTGTGATTATCTGCCATTTCCAGTAAGTAACATTTTAACATTGGATATTATCATGGACTCATAATAGGAGAATATTAAGCAAAAAAAAAAAAAAAAAAAGGAAACATCTATACATTATATTCTATCATATCATGTAATTTAAAAATCAAAATGTCCACAAGACTGGTATAATTTGAGCACATTTAAGGATACTCTGTCATTTTGGAGTAAACTTTGTTTCTCATAAAAATTAGATGTTTTATGAGAGTGTCACATTTAAAAAAATACTCTGTGCAAAGGAGAACAAAAAGTTAATGTTTAGACGAGGTGGTGTCCATCTGTTTGTGATGTGTTGCTGAAACTGAATGTCCTCACTCTACTGAGAGCCCTTTGATTTGAAGGTGGGTGAGGAATTAAGAGCAAGATGTTACAGGAGGTGAATGTATCTGCTAGGAAAAGGTGGGAGGTTGGGACAAAGTGGGATTCTGCTTTGACTTAGATTCTTAGACTATGCCAAGGGCTATGTCTAAATAGTAAACAAGAATGACATATATGGAGAAACCTGAGTTTACAGTCCTAACCAGAAAGTCTATGGGGAATGTAAAAAGGTCTTTCAATCCTCAAATGACATTCTGTGAAACTTACCAGATTCATTATGCTGGATCCTTAAGATTCGTTCTGTCTTCATGCTTTTTTTTTTTTTTTTTTTCTCTTTAAGAATAAGGATGGTTCTTCAAAACCGATCAGTAAATATTTGGCTGCACCTTAGTTCCCAGGTCAGAACAGAAGATTAGAGCATCTTTGGTAGCTGTCTAGTGAGGGGACAGGGTCACAGTGGACATATCTTGGGGTGGGAGGGGAGGGGAGGAGTTTGAATGAAAGCTAAAGAAAATAGGGGAGGGGCACCCACAGTTTGGTTCTGTGCTTTTCTCATTATGCTGTATAAGCAGATTTGTCAATTTCTGGACTAAACCATATTTCTCTGTAGATAGTGGAGGCTATATTTTCATAATGATCTGTTGTCTGTTTTTACACACACACAAACACATATTTTCTCTCAAGGAATTTATAAAGCAAATAATGGTATTTTTTCTTATTTTGATAGCCATTCTATGTGGTATATATAATTAATTCCATGTTATGGATAGATAATTACAGCTCAGAGGTGTCAGTTTCTTGCCCTATGTGAAACACTTACATACGAACTGTCAAACACAAGCCTGCCTTAACCATCATTACCACGTCATCCTCCTCCTAGCAGATTATTTAGTAACATGATGCAGGAAGAAAAGTTGTTTTGTGATTTGAATTGTTTGGAAAGGATACCCATGCCCTTGAACAATTAGAAATAAGGTTAAAATGTACTGTGAGAAATATCATACTTTATCAAAAATAAAACACTTTTGGGTAATCCATCACTTTTTGCAGTTATATGGCTTCGAAATATTGATTTAAGAAGGTTACCAACTTCTGATGGAGCTAGAGAAAGTAACTGAATATCATGAGTTAGGGAAAAGTGACCTAGTCCTTAATTTTCCTCCCTTCTCTTAATATGTCTAGGATTTTACTAAGATTGTTTCTTGTTTGTTTATGAAGATTTTTAAGTTCAGTATGGAATCCTGAATAGAAATTGCAGAGATGATGCCTAAATGTAAACTCTTGTGGGGAACATGGCCAACAGCTGGTTCAGGAACTCCTTAGGCACACTTATCCTAGGGACTAAATGTGGGCTTTGGCTCACCAAGTGGTTATTCATAGATTAGATCTTAAAATTTCATCATCTTCTGACTTTTACAAGATCATATGCTCCAGGAGGGCAGGGGCTAAGTTTTATTTCATTGACCATCTTATGAAAAAGAAAGTGAAAGTGAAAGTTAGCCTCTCAGTCGTGTCCGACTCTTTGCGACTTTGTGGACTGCAGCCGCCAGGCTCCTCTGTCTGTAGGATTCTCCAGGCAAGGATACTGGAGTGGGTAGCCATTTCCTTCTCCAGGGGATCTTTCTGACCCAGGGATCGAACCTGGATCTCCTGCGTTGCAGGCAGACTCTTTACCTACTGATAATTCCTGAGTCATTAAGAGTTACTGAATATATACTTGTTGAATAAGATCTTGAATAATTTAACTGAGAAGTGGCTTAAAAACTGAGTACATTCTCAAAACTAATCTCTGCCACGAAACTCCAGGATAGTGGTTCTCCTTGTGGTGGGGGTCGGGGGTAGCCACTGGGAGGGAGCAAATGGAGCCTTCTGGGGTTCATGCAGTATTTGTTCCTTGGTTTTTGTGTCAGTTACACCAGTGTGCTCAGTGTGTAAAAATTCACCATGCACTTTTCCATATATTTATTGTACTTTATTATATTGTAATATATTATATTGTAATATTCAGGGAAACAGACAATCCAAAAGTGAACTATGGCTTCATCTATTTCATCGATCCATTCTGAATATGTCCGCTCTTATAGATACATGGAGATCAAGAATTTATTACTAATTATTGAGGACTAGTAGGGCCTGTTAAACCTCATTTGGGTAAGCTATGCTTAGATGGACTTGAAATGCAAACATATTGTAACTGCCTTGTCTGGGCTTTTCCATCCTGCTTTGGAAAATTTTTCAAATTATGGTTCCCTAAATGCTTGGGCTATACAGAGGAGTAGGGAAGTTATCCCTATTGTGATTCAAATTTTTGGCTTCATATGCATCATTTAATTTAGTCCATTCAATGGTTTTGAGTTGAATATTACTATCTCTGCTTTATAGGTCAAAATACTAAGATCCAAAGAACTAAATTCATTAGTCTAAAGTCATCGGGCAGGCATAAGATTTCAGTTCTTTAGTCTTTTCTATGCAGGTTTTTTTTTAATGTACTGTACTGCCATGGAATCAATTGTAGTGAGAGGCATCACTGTCTTGATTAAAGCAAAACAAAAAACATAAGTAAAGAAAAAACTGAACAGTTACTCACGAATTGGACTATAAAAATATCATGGTCTGAAGATTTCAATTTACTTTTGATATCAATGTTTGACATAACTGAATTCTATGGATTTGACTTTTTAATTTTGACATTTTTGATTCATAATAAAATATGCATATACTTTGTGCATGTTTCTCTATGCCTTTATATAAACACAAATATTATATATGTGTTGTAAGTATAAGACAAATGAAATGCTCATAATTATCCATCAATAAGCAAGTGTTCTGTGAGTTTTTAAAAACTGCCTTTAACTTTGTAAATCAGACATATTCACAAAACTGAATAACACCTTTATCACCTCATTCTCTCTTTGTTTCCAACCAGCATGCATCATATTTAAAATTTTACATTTGTCAGTAAACATCTTCTGTTGTTGGAATGGTTCAAGTTTAGAAGTGACGTAGGTTGGACAGAAGTTAAGTATGGAACAATAATAATAAAAGAAAAATGTAAATTTGCTCTTTTAATGCCCTTTGATAAGGCCTTGAGAAAGCAAGAGACTTTCATCAGGTGAAGTCTGGTAACAACTTATTAAGATTACATTTTCTTCTGCCTTAGGAATGTGGATTTTCTTCTTTTACTTAATTTAAAAAAAAATGTTATTTAGTTGCTGGGTAAAATTTACAAAAAAGGAGAAATGAGTCAATTCTAAAAGGTTCATTTAGTTTCTGACAATATTTTTCACAGCTGCAATGAACTATGAAGAAAGTGAGAATTGATTAGTATGTGCCATTAATCATTTAGGTAAAAGAAAGGGAGTCTTTAGTTTTCAATGAGCAGAAACAATGGTATATGAAGGCAAAATCAGTGGTTGACGAGTAGCTTACTCATCTCCTAGAATAAAGTCTAATTTGGAAAAAAAATTGTGATTCCAGTAGCATTCATTTATGATATTGAAGTCATTTATTCTCTGTGGCACAAAATATATCACTTGTCGAAATATATTGGCTTTTAAAAATTATCTTTTACTATTTATTTTCCCTATTCAAAGTGAACATGAAGCTGACTCACAAGCATATTCAATGGCAACTGGATATTCTGCCTCTGAAAGGATATTTCAGAAGTAATTTGCTTGCCCTGAAAGGCCAGAGAAAACCATCAGAGTCATTGTGTGAAAGGTGCAAAACCTGGTCACTCAAAGGAAAAGGAAAACAAATGCTATCCAAACAGGTTCTAGACTAGTTTTGGTTGCAGGGGAGTTCAGTAAGGATGAATACAGAGGTGGAGCTAGGTCAGGTACTTCCTGAAACACTGTAGGGCACTCACTACAAAAAGGGACTTGATCCTTGTCCGGGCTTTGTGTCCGGACGTGGACACACGTGTGGAAATCACACAGTAAAGTCAATAGGAAATGTTAAATGCAAAGGATGATCAAATAACAGCAAGAGATTAACTACTGAGGAATAAAGGGAGCTCTACAGAATTTAAGAATAGAGGACATAGGAAGTATCCCAGTACCCCGAGTACTTAAAATGGAGTTCTTCAGGAACAGCTCTCTGGGAAGATGTTCTCTATCCACACCGTTTGTTGTAATCCCCACGGTCAAAGTCTTTAGCGTCTTCAATGAAGCAGATGTTTTTTCTGAAACTCCCTTGCTTTCTTCATGATTCAATGAATATTGGCAATTTGATTTCTGTTTCCTCTGCTTCTTCGAAACCCAGCTTGTACATCTGAAAGTGTTGGGTCACGTACTGTTGAAGCCTGGCTTGAAGGATTTTGAACATAATCATGCTAGCATGTGAAATAAGGAAACTTGTGCAGTAGTTTGAACTTTCTTTGGCATGCCCTTCTTAGGGATTGGAATGAAAACTGACCTTTTCCAGTTCTGTGGCCACTGCTGAGTTTTCCGAATTTGCAAACATATTGAATGCATCCCATTAACAGCATCATCTTTTTTACAATTTTCAGTAGCTCAGCTGGAATTCCACCACCTTTGACTCTGTGGGTCACAACAAATTGTGGACAACTCTTAAAGAGATGGTAATACCAGACCACATTACCTGTCTCCTAAGAAACCTGTATGCAGGTCAAGAAGCAACAGTTAGAGCCGGACATGGAACAATGGACTGGTTCAAAATTGGGAAAGGAGTACAACAAGGCTGTATATTGTCATCAGCTTGTACTTGTGTGCTCAGTCCTGTCCGACTATTTGTGACCCTGTGGACTATAGCCCACTGGACTCCTCTGTCCAAGGGATTCTGAGGCAAGGATACTGGAGTGGGTTGCCATTTCCTCCTTCAGGGAATCTTCTGGTTCCAGGAATTGAACCCATATCTCCTGTGTCTCCTGCATTGGGAGGCAGATTCTTTTACCACTGAGCCACCTGGGATGCCACAAAGTGAGGCCAAAATAAAAAAAAAAAAGCCCTGAGCACTTAGGGTCCATGAGCGGATATGCACACCAACTGGCCCTATGTCCTGCTGAGCACGGAGTGCCAGGCTCATCCCCACACACAGCCACAGCAATCTCTCTTCTCTTCCCTGAACACCCTGCCTCTCCCTACCTGTGGATCATGGCCTCTGCTGCCCCTTCGCTCTGGTGCCTGTCACCAGGAGTGCCCCATGGTGGCCTCTCCTCATCAGGAGATCTCCCCCACCATCTAACTAGAAGCCCTGAGCCCTACACCCCTGCTCTAACACTATTTTAAAGTTTAAAGAAGTGGACTTACAGATTAGAGTGAAAAGGTGTCTGGGAGTTCCCTGAGAAAAGAAATAGAGGGACTTTCTTGGTGGTTCAGGGGTTAAGAATCCACCTGCCAATGCAGGGGACACAGGAAGATCCCAGGTCCAGGATGAATCACAAGCTGGAATCAAGGTTGTCAGGAGCCATATCGATCACCTCAGATGTGCAGATGATACTACTCTAATGACTGAAAGCAAAGAGGGACTACAGAGGCTCTTGATGAAGGTGAAAGAGGAGAGTGAAAAAGCTGATTTAAAACTCAACATTCAAAAACCTAAGATCATGGCATCTGGTGCCATCACTTCATGGCAAATAGATGGGGAAACAGTGGAAACAGTGACAGACTTTATTTTCTTGGGCTCCAAAATCAGTGCAGATGGTGACTGTGGGCATGAATTTAAAAGATGTTTGCTCCCTGGAAGGAAAGCTATGACAAACCTAAACAGTGTATTAAGAAGGAGGGTTCAGGATGGGAAACACATGTATACCTGTGGCGGATTCATTTTGATATTTGGCAAAACTAATACAATTATGTAAAGTTTAAAAATCAAAAAAAAAAAAAAAAAAAAGAAGCAGAGACATCAGTTTGGTGACAAAAGTCCATACAGTCAAAGCTATGGTTTTTCCAGTGGTCATGTATGGATGTGAGAGTTGGAGTATAAAGAAAGCTGAGCTCTGAAGAATTGATGCTTTTGAACTGTGGTGTTGGAGAAGACTCTTGAGAGTCCCTTGGACTGCAAGGAGATCCAACCAGTCCATCCTAAAGGAAATCAGTCCTGATTATACATTAGAAGGACTGATGCTGAAACTGGAGCTCTGATGCTTTGGCCACCTGATGCAAAGAACTGACTCATTGGAAAAGACCCTGATGCTGGGAAAGATTGAAGGCAGGAGGAGAGGGGACGACAGAGGATGAGATGGTTGGATGGCATCACTGACTCAATGGGTGTGAGTTTGAGCAAGCTCCAGGAGTTGTTGACCGACAGGGAGTCCTGGCGTGCTGCAGTCCATGGGGTCACAAAGAGTCAGACACGACTGAGTGACTGAACAACTATGAAGCACAATCAGTGACCACCTAGTAGTTCCTGTTTTTTTGTTTTATGAGAGAGTTGGGTCTATAATGGAGTATTTTTCTGTTTCAGACTCTGACTGAAAATGTGCTCTGTTAACATATCATTTTGTGACATTACAATTTTTGCTTTAAAAACCCCTTTTTCTTAAAATGAAAATCAGCAAAGCAGTGTAAAACATCCCCTTTTCCTAAACAGAAAGAAAAAAAAATCTCTTGGATTTATTTGCTTTTAGCTTAAGAACAAAATCCTATCCTATTAAAATATCTTGATGTGTTATGAACATAGTAGTCCTCAAATTTATATCTGAATCAAATGTCTGAGTTTGTTAATATCTTCACCATTTTCTGAAGGTTGTCTTCCTTTCTACTGAAATAATAAATGGGTAAATATCAAGCGTGAGATGCTTGCATCTTTAATATGCCAGCACCTTCTGTCTTAGAGGCATATTGTGCCAGATGGAACATTTCATAAACACTATAAGAAACAAATTACATTAGATACCCTGGCTAGCACAGTGACACACAGCACCTTGATATAACTCAATTTTGTCTTTGCCTATATCTGAACCATTGCGTTTTAAATCAGCACTGGGATAGTGTAAACTATCATGTCTGAATAGAATGATGAATCTGCCCACTATGTTTGTAAAACAGCCAGCCTTTATTAATTTCTTCATAGCAATATTTATGCTAACAGTTAAACCTTAGAATAGCAAAGTAAGATTATTTTCCCCCAAAACCTATTTTTTAAAGGTGGTATCTTTTTTTATGGATATTTCAAGGATTAGGAAAGAAAGCAATGGAAAAAATTCTGAATCACTGTTCCGGTATTTGCAGTTAAGCAAATGGACATTTTTCTGTTGTTTCTTAGTCACTCAGTTGTGTCCAACTCTTTGTGACTCTATGGGCTGTAGCCCACCAGGCTTCTCTGTCCATGGGGTTTTCCGGGGAAAATTACTGGAATGGATTGCCATTTTGAAATGAATTTTTTAAAGAAATTATTAACTTGCAGGTTGAAGAAAAGATAAATAATTCCCATCACAAATTGCTATAACTCTTTTGATACTTAAAGAGGAATATATTTGTTTTCAATATGTAAATGAGAGAGCAACAGAACACTCAGGAGAAAATAGCGATTAGTAGATAGATAATACACGGAAAGATAAATATAGACAAAAAGGTGAGTAACAGATATACAGATAGATGTGCGATAGAAAGCCAAAAGCAGTATTTATTTCTCCAGTTTGAATAATAAAATATGTCTTTCATAGTCTAAGTGCTTAATTTAAACAAGCACTTCTAGTTTAAAGACTTTATTACAGATGCTGCTTTAGAGATGAGTTGATGTCACAGGTTGCCACAACTAGAGTAAAACACTTTAAAAAATGATGTGCGTACGACAAAGAGAGCCTGAACAGCCTCCTTTTGGCTTAGTGGTTAAGAATCCATCTGCAGTAAAGGAGATGCAGGTTCTAGCCCCAGGTTGGGAAGATCCTCTTGGGGAGGAAATGGCAATCTACTCCAGTATTCTGGCCTGGAGACTCCCATGGACAGAGGAGCCTGGCGGGCCACAGTCCATGGGGTCACAGAGTCGGACACGACTGAGCGAGTGAGAATACACACACACACTTTCACAAACACCTTCCTGTCCACCTTCGCCTGCCTTCTTAACGTCCAGGGGCTTATCTCGGGGCCTGTCTCTGAACCCCAAGAATTCACAGCACGCCCTCCACACCTCCACTATGAGGGGCCTTCTGCGTGACTGTGCTTCCATTCCTATGACAAGGTGATGAATGTTTTTCTTCATGACGTGGCTTTCCATTGCAATCTGTTTTATCACACAGTTTAGTAGAAACCAAGAAAAGCTCAGGAAATGCCTCATGAATTCATAGATTAAAATCATTTTCTTAATTGGAAACTTCTTTAATCTCATGAAGGAGACAATGAAATTTGTAGCTGCATGGCTAAGTGCAGAAATTGACAGCTTTTTTTTTTTCAATTAGTGCACTAAAATATGATTTCAATATGCTAGTGATAGTGAGTTAATTAAAACACCAATACAGTACACTAATGCATATATATGGAATTTAGAAAGATGGTAACAATAACCCTGTGTACGAGACAGCAAAAGAGACATTGATGTATAGAACAGTCTTATGGACTCTGTGGGAGAGGGAGAGGGTGGGAAGATTTGGGAGAATGGCATTGAAACATGTAAAATATCATGTATGAAACGAGTTGCCAGTCCAGGTTCGATGCACGATACTGGATGCTTGGGGCTAGTGCACTGGGACGACCCAGAGGGATGGTATGGGGAGGGAGGAGGGAGGAGGGTTCAGGATGGGGAACACATGTATACCTGTGGCGGATTCATTTTGATATTTGGCAAAACTAATACAATTATGTAAATTTAAAAATAAAATAAAATAAAAAAAAAATAAAATAAAATATAAAGCACCAGTAAACTGTGTAAATCAGAAATTGCATAAATCATAATAAAAATTCCCAAAATTTTCCCCCTTAAAAAAAGAACTTATCAGTAAGCATACAGTTTGAAATGTGTGATCAAAGAAAATATATTGTACTATGCAAAAGAATCCAGCCAATGATATAGCAAAATAGCTCTTTTGTAAACACCCTTGATAAATCATGACTATTCTCTTTGCTGAATCAGTTATCTATCTGAGAAAGAATATATATATGATTATGTTGGGGGCCAGCGTGAGGCACTCTGCCCATGGCAAAGGTCATGAGGAAGGAGGCTCGACATACGCAAAGGCGGGATCGAGCCTCAGGAGTTGCCCTGGAAATCCTCGAGCATCTACCCCCATAACCAGAGCCTGCCTACTTTACTACTTTGTGCTCTCACCTACACCTCTGACTTTACGGGGGGCTGTCCCCCACCACCTCTTTCAGAGAAGGAGTTAACCTAGAGTTCCAGTTAATAAAAATTCCTGGGCGTGATAGGAGTGTTTCAACCTACAAACTCCTCTGAAGGTTCTCTAGCCTACCTGACAGGCTTGTCCGGCCACATGTGATTGCTCACAGCCTCCCAACTATGAGAGGCACGAGATGCTTTAAACCTTCTAAAAACAGGTTCCTTAGAAAAGTTAGAAAACTATTAGTATAATGGGCTGATTAGAAATTGTGTTGGTGAAGGGTTTTTCATTTGTTGAGCCAATGTTTGCTGCTAAGTCTCCATATCCCCTGCCCTTACACACATTAATGAATATATAGAAGAAATAAGTATTAACCTTTGATATAAATCACGTTGACCTTAGGCTAAGTAAATTCTTTCCTTAACTAAAACCCACTACACCCTCACCCTATAGGAATGTAACTTTATTTGAGTGACGTTTGTTTTAAGAATAATCACTCCTGGAGAAATAAGTGTTGACTGACCGCTGTCACAAGGAGAGGGTCATAAATTGTCAGCAGCCCCCCCTGGCCAGAAGATGATGTAACACCCCTAAGACTTCTGTATACATTTGTATGAAGCACCTGACTTTGATAAAAGTCAGGACTGCTGACCCCGGGTGACTTTTGCATAACATCTCAGTGTATAAAAGTAGACCACGGAAAATAAAGAATTGGGATCAGTTTCTCAAAATACTGGTCTCCCCATGTCGCTCTCTCTTACAATCTGGCTGTCTCCATCTGGAGCGCGGAACCCACTATGCTTGCTAATTATGCCTGGGTTTCTAAGATCCGACCGGGGAGGCCTCAGTGTCTCCTCTCCTTCGGGAGAACGGAAGGACGCCTGTGGCCTACGTAAGTGGTGCAAACTTCTTGTCTTGAAGTTTTATTGGTCTCCCGCGTAAACCAAGCTACTCAGCCTCTTTTCTTCACTGAATTTTCCTACTGAGCTATCCTTATTCTATTACTCTTTATATCTTTAATTAATATCTAATTGAAGCTATTGTATCCTGACCCTCGCCGACGCCGTCCCTGCTTCAAATACCCTGGATCAGCCGGGGCTGGACCCCGGCATGATTAGTTTAAATTTATCATGCTATCCCTAGTTTAACATGACCACCATTTAGAACAAAGATGCTCATCTGATTTGATTGATAATAGATCTCTTTTAGAAGCGCCTTGTATTATAAAGTTACTATAACAAATTTTTAGAAATTACTGAAACATAAAAGAAAAACACTCACAACGTTAACAACCTAGCATAAATTTTGTATTTTTTCAATCTTATTTCTTATTCAGCTCTTTAGTGAGCATCAGTGTTTACACGCGGAGGCTTTTCTTTCTGTTATAGAGCCAGCACTTTGAGCTTATTAGTCTTTGTGACCCTCAATTTTAATGGTTGAAAAATATTCCATTCTGTGGTTTTAAACTATTGCTTTATTACTGCATTTGGGCATTTTCTTGTCTGTAGTTTTTGTTGTAATTTGAATAGTATTGCCACCTTAATAATGGTAATTATTAAGTACAAGAAGTAGATTTACTGGCTTGAAGCAAAAGAACTTGAATTTTTTTTCCTGCTTTTCTTACTATTTCTTGCTAGACCTTGAGTAAGAGATACTTAGTACACATTTTTAAAATACAGAAGTGAAAGTATAGTATTGTTGTTAAAATGTTCTTTCTATTCTAAAACTATCCCCAGAAAAGCCTATGAACACTTTGAAGTCACAGGAAATGGCATTGGACCAATCCTCTTTCTCGTGGTCCATGACAAACTGCTTATATTTTCTTGGCCTAGGTTTATCCAAGGTATTAGACCTAGCTTTTGAGGGGTTTGTTTGGATATTAAGCAAGAAATTCAAAAATCAAACAAGAGAGTAGTTAGTAGAGTAACAGGTAAATTCAAGTCATTATAGGATTATCAGTTCCTTAAAAATCGATGTTGATATTGATAATTGTGATAATCTCGGTTCTTCAATAAATTCATTAAAATGCATGTTTAAAATATTTATCCAGAAATCCACGATTATTAAGACAATATAATTCAGCTAACATGTGCTGACTGAAAGGTCTTCGATGGGCTGGGATTTTGTAACTCCTGGAACTGGCCAGTGTTTTCAGCACCACACACTCTGGATAAACTATCTGAACGACTGATTCAATTGGCCAGGCAGTCTATCTGAATTGGCTCTCGAGACGGTATTTATCAAAGAGACATGGCTCTGAGTGATGTGTGTGGCTGCCGGCATTCACACCTCACGCTCCCACAATGACGTGCGGATGTAATGGGCTCCTCTCAAGCTTTAATTTGGCAAGGAATCCCTGCCTCTGAAAGCAAGGAGGTGACAGCTGTCTGAGGAGGCTCACAGTGTACAGGAGAAATTACAGAGCTGCAAAGACAGGCCTCTGTTCTGTCAATACCATCGTCGTCATTTACTATTTATCAGGGCATCCACAGCGCGCCTTGTCCTTTACGGGCTGCAGACGTCACTGTGCATCAGAAGAGAAAAGGAGATGCGAGTCAGCACATGCAAACACGAACAGATACCTGGCGCCGTCCAATGTTCACGTGATATTTAGGAAGACGCTGCTCACTGCTGAGTCTTGAGATTGTAGGCAGTGGTGGGAACAACCCATCCTGCACAAACAGGCCTTCAACAGGAGAAGCAGCAAAGGTGAGAGGAAGAGGATCTTTAAGGAATGATCCTGATATCAAGATACAGTTGAATGCTGCATTGAGGGTGTGCTCTCTTTCTTTTTTCCTAGAGGTGAAGTGAAGAAGGCAGATGCAAAGCCTTATAGTTCAAGCATCACACGTAAGAGGTTAAACTGCTCTGAGAACTCATTTGTTTCTGGGAGGTTAGTGTAGAATAATAGAAAACACTCTGTACTGAAGCAAAGATTTATATTTTGATGTGAGTCAATACCATCAGCAATTTTGATTTGATTTTATACTTCTACTCTAACAATTTATTAATTTTTTGAATGAAAACTAACAGGAAAATTATATAAAGTTTGAAAATATATAAAGACTATAATAAAAGTCAATTTCTTAAATTCACCACATTTAACATTTTGTATGCTACATTTCCATTCAGTCATATTTCCATTTAGAAAGCCTTTTCCTTATGAAACTTTTAATTTTCTCTTTGCCATTAGAACATTAAGTACTTTGTCATTTAATATTCTAGCAAATGATTTATATTATTCTTTTCAATAGCTGATTATTAAAAATTCTTTATGATATATAAATGGAAAATATATTTCTGGAACAAAAAATCATGCCCACTTTATATTTTGATGGATACCAACTAATGCTTTTTTAATACTTATTACAAAATATTGGCTATATTCTCCCCGCTGAACAATACATCCTTGAGCTTATCTTACAACAAATAGTTTGTACCACCAACGCCCTTACTCATATATTGCTCTTCTCCCTGACTCCATTGGTAGTCACTAGCTTGTTCCCTACATCTGTGAGTGTGTGTGTGTGTGTGTGTGTGTGTGTGTGTGTGTGTGTGTGTATCGGCTTCCCTGGTAGCTCAGTGGTAAAGAATCTGCCTGCCAATGCAGGTGACTGGAAGGTCAGGAAAATCCTCTGGAGAAGGAAATGGCAACTCACTCCAGTATCCTTGCCTGAGAAACCCCATGAACAGGGGAGCCAGGCAGGCCACAGTCCACGGGGCTGCAAAAGAATCAGACACAACTTAGCAACTAAACAACAACAGCAATGTATACGTCTGCCGATGTTCGGTCGCTCAGTCGTGTCTGACTCTTTGCAGCCCCATGGACTGCAGCATGCCAGGTTTCCCGTCCTTCACCAACTCCTGGACTCAAGTCCATTGAGTCGGTGATGCCATCCAACCAACTTGTCCTCTGTCATCCCCCTCTCCTCCTGACTCTGCAGAGTCTTCTCAGTGCAGTGGGATGGGATGGGGAGGGTTGGGAGGGGGGTTCAGGATGGGGAACACATGTACACCCATGGCTGATTCATATCAATATATGGCAAAAGCCACTACAATACTGTAATTAGCCCCCAACTAAAATAAATAAACTATAAAAAAAGAGTCTTCTCCAACACCACATATATGTGTGAGTCTCTCTCTCTCTCTCTCTCTCTCTCTCTCTATATATATATATATATATATATATATCACATTTTCTGTATACATTCATTGGTTGATGGACACTTGGGTCAATTTCATATCTTGGGTATCATAAATAATGCTATTATGAACATTGGGGTGCATGTGTCTTTTTGAATTAGTGTGTGTTTTTTTTTGGTTATACCCAAGAGTGGGATTGTTAGGTCCTACAGTAGTTCTGTTGTTAGTTTTTGAGGAACCTCACGCTGTTTTTGTGCCATTGTTGTAACAATTTACATTCCCGCCAGCAGTGTACGAGGGTTCACATTCTCGCCAGCATTTGTTGTTTGTAGGCATTTTCATGATAGCCGTTCTGACCGCTGTGAGACGGTATCTTACTGTGGTTTTTGTGTGCATTTCCATGATGTTTACTGGTGCTGAGTATCTTCTCTTGTGATTGTGGGTCATCTGCCTTTCAGCTTTGGAAAATATCTATGCAGCTCCACTGCCTATTTTTTAATTGGGTTTTTGTTTGATGTTGGGTTGTATGAGGTGTTTATATCATTGGACATTAATCCCTTATCAGTCATATCATTTGCAAACATTTTCTCCCATTCAGTAGGTTGTTATTTTGCTGCACAACATTTATAAGTTGAATTTGGTCCCATTTGTTGATTTTTGCTTTTATTTCCTTTACTTTAGCAGATGGAATCAAGGCTTCCCAGGTGGTGCTAGTGGTAAAGAAACCACCTGCCAATGCAGGAGACATAAGAGACATGGGTTCCATCCCTGGGTCGGGAAGATCCTCTGGAGGAGGAAATGCAACCCACTCCAGTATTCTTGTCTGGAGAATCCCAGGGACAGGGGAGCCTGGTGGGCTACAAAGTCCATGCGGTTGCAAAGAGTCAGACAGGACTGAGAAGCTAACACTCTCATTTTGACTGTGGTTTTACTCACTGGAGATACTTAGCGTAGCCAACACCATAGAGACAAATGTCGAATGGAGATTGTCAGGTGCTGGGGTAACAGGAAATGGAGAATTTCTGTTTAATGTGGGCAGAGCTTGTTTTTCAAGATGAAAAGAGTTATGGAGATGAATGATGGTGGTTTCACTACATTATGAATGCATTTAATATCCTGGACTATATAGTTAACACATTTAGAATGGTACATTTCATGCATTTTTCTACATTAAAAAAGATGAGAAAAAAAGGTATGCATATATCTCACAGGGGCAAGAAAAGAATTTACATTATAAATTTTCTAAAGAAAGTGATCTAATAAAGGTTTGGTCAAGGACAAAGAGTCAGGAAGAAACTGGGGACAATGATATCCTCTTGGTTACAGAATATCATTCCCTTGAAACACGTATTATAAATATTTTCCCCAGGTCTGCTGTTTACATCTTAGTTGCATTTATGTGATTTTCCTATAGAAGAATTTTACTTTAATTTTGGAATGATTAAAGGTTTTTGATTTGTGTTGTTTTAAGAGGCCCTTGTTACTTTTAAATTAAAATTTGTTTCCAATGCTTTTCTTTTTGCTACATTGGCTTTAATTCATCTGAACTTATTTTTATAAGCTAATGTTTTTCTCCAAATTTTTTATCTGTTTAATTACCCTAGTACTCTTCAGCTAACAGTGGTATTGGTGCCAACTTTATTTTGTACCATGCCGTGTTATATACCCATGGCCCTATTATTGATGTCACCCTAATCCCCCAGCCTGCATGTAACTCATGGGTGAGACGCCAATCATTGGAAGAACAGACAGGAGAGTGTTCTTGGTTAAGGAAGCAGAAAATGCAGCAGTCCCAAGACAGAAGGGTCTCCTTTTTTAAGAAAGAATAATAGACTGGGATGTCTAGAGTGTCCTAAGTCAAGGTTCACGATGAAATGTAAAAGATTCACGGGGCAAGACCACGCAGGATGCTGTGGTTGCTGCCTCTGGGTGGGGCCTCAGCCTGGTGAGACTCGCAAGGTGCATGGGAGAACACACTTTTGGTCACTGCTCCTTCAGAGCAGATTGGAGGTAAGGTCTGTCTTTCTCTACACCGTCCTGGCCCTCTCTCGTCTCATTCCAAGCAGTTGGGTTGAGATGGGGAGTGGGAGAACCCACAGCTGGATTGAGTAGATGGCAGAAAAGCACAGTGTGGAGACAGGAGGGTGGGAGTTCTATCCAAATAACTTGGTTGCTTAGATAATGCAGTCTCTTCCAGACTCGGCTGATGAAGATGTCCTTGTAAACAGCTCCCTTGCTCCACTTCTGTTTGTTATCCCAATTTTCTTCAGATCTAAATCATAAGGATGAGATCACTAGGCAACATTTAACCCAGTTCCTCATTTTTGCTTTAATGAATGTACTCAATGCCTTCCCAAACCTACTAATTTATTTCCTGGAGTAGAGTGAGAATGAGAATGAAGAATGAAGTCGTGGAAGAATGACTGACTCTCACCCACTTAGTAAATTTGCTGGTGGACCACGTGGGCAAGATGGCATCCAAAGGAAGATGAGGAGAAGCCAGCAGGTCTGCATGACACAGAAAAATGAAGAATCTGACCTCCTGCCCTAGTGATTCACTGAGCTTGTTTCTACTTTTTCTCTTTAAAAATTGTCTTGCTGAGCAGATCATTTGAGTTGATGTCTGAACACAAGCCCACCTTCTCCCCAGATTGCCAGCTTTTCTGAGTAAAGCATCTTTCATTTCTGCATCTGTTAAGTTATTGGCTTTTGTAACTTCTTTATCTGCTCCCTGTAGCCCTTTCTTTTGAATTCCTCAGTCCCTCCTATTTAGCTGCTCCCTAACGAAGCACACACCTTTTCCTTAGAGGATTGTGTCTTTGGATTCTCCAGGTGTCAGATGATCACACAAGGGTGCTTGAGAAGGAGGCAGAATTCACAGGACCCATCCCAGAACCACCTGTGATTTCCCAGAGCTTCCATACCCAACAGCAGTAAATAGTTTCATGTGATATTTCCCTTCTTTCAAATGGCTTTCAATATTGACATACCCTGTGATTATTGAAAGATTTACACTTGTATCATGAGTGCATGTAAGTATTTAGAGAACTTTTGGTGCACTCGGTGGGGTAGGAACTGGGCACATATACTCACAGGAAAGTGCTTAAAAGTTGAAGAAGATAATGGTAATAATACCTTACATTTTAAAATGAATGCATGCATGATGACATATATTTTCACATTTGAATCTTACAACATCCTTTTAGGAGAGGTTCAATTGTTAGTAACAGCTTACGGCTAAGAAACAAGTTGAAAAAGAAGAAATCACTTTCTTAAAACACATACAAACACAGTTTTCCTAATTTTGTGATTGTAGTTCTTTTTAGTATACTATTTTGTCCTCCTTCTATTTAATTAGACAAGGGGTAATATTGTCTTCATATTATTTACATTTTCTTAAGGGCTAACACTAGGAAAATGAACAATTAACTCACTATTACAGAACCGAAATGCGTTATTACTTCTTAGTTGTGAAGGCAGAAAGATTGTGCTAATAGAACCTCAAACTAATGAATAACCTTTTATCATGAATTATAATGTAACACCTGTAACATTTAGCTATAACAATATTTTAATTTAGTGAAGCTTTCTATGGTAATGTTAGCACAATTACGTGAAAATCAAGCAGAAAGAAAGATTGGAAGAATCTTAATGGAAACCATTAAACAGATGACCTACACTCTCAGAATATTTATAAGTAAGAGAAAAAAAAATCTATTTTCCACTTTAAGAAATGAACTAAAGGAAGATAATTTTGGCCCGAGGTAAAGCTGAGAAAGCACAGATGATGACATTGGACATATTTTTGGAATCTCTGTGTTCATTCTTCTTTTTCTTTTTCTTATGATTCCTTTGGCCCATTTCTCCTACTTCAGCTAGGGTATTTCCACCCAGACACATGCACATTCTCTGACAATATGAATTTTTCAGTGGTCTTTTTAGTGTATTTTGAAGATGATATTAGACCTTTGGGGGAAAAACATACAAGCAAAGCAGGAAACTCTTTAACCATAAACTGTATTTCCAGACAGTAAGTGCCACCTCTGTTGTGCCATTCAACCATAGACATTCTGTTGTCAGCATTGCTTAGTATGTGTAGGAGAGCAATAATTCACTAAAGTGTTGCAATTATGAGAACTGCTCATCCTCTGTTACAGTAGAAGAGTGGACCTGATGCTCATAATTCATGGTTGCTTTCTTATATCCACAACTTTTCAGAAACATGGGCCACTTGCTTTTCCTGTAGCAATTTAGGGAGAATAACACTTGACAAAGAGTTAATAATGCATACACATACCAAATATGCATTTGTGAAAGAAAATACTTTTTCTGAGTTGAATAGATAAGGCAATTTTCATCATGCAAAAACCACTCTGATAAAGTGAGCCGGGCAAACTGGCCATTTCAGGCCAGCTGGGCTGCCCTTGATGTTGTATGCAAGACAGAACAATGTTATAACACTGCGTGGTGTTATTTTTATAATCCACTTGCACTCTAAAGGAAGCCTCCCAGGTGCTATACAAGATTAACAGCAGTGAAAAAGTCTGTGTACAGTAAACTCACCAATAGTTTAGCCATTCCAAGTAGATTCATAATATACCCTTTAGTATGGAAATGGGCTTCCCTGGTGGCTCAGAGGTTAACAAAACGAATCTCAAATACCCCTCCCCCCAACCCCCACACATACACAGATCTTAAAAAATAAGAAAAGCAAATTGACTGGAATAGTAATTTGTCGCCTCACAGCCCAGAGGATCCATTTCTCTTCAGCAAAGGGAGAGATAGATTCCCCTTGATTCTTTACTTTTTTCTGATTTGAGTTGTAGTTCTGAGGCTCTTTGTTGAGAATTCAAAGGATTCCAGACAAGCTATGGTCCTTGTTTTAATTAAGACCAAGAGATAACCACAGGAGTTCTTTAGCAATAAATTAAAGGTCATTTCTACTTGAAAAGAATCAGGAAGCTAGGGACAATGAGAAAGAAAATGGAAAAGTGAAGGAAACGGGAAAATGCATTGGGTGGTGCTATTGATTGCTACCAAATATTAATTTGTTCTTTGTTGTGAACCTTTTCATCAAGAGAATCTCCATCAAGTACAACATGATGTTTCCAATGAATGTCCTTAAGGCAACAAGAGGAGAAATTCATTCTGCGCCTCAGCAAACTCTGAAACCGAGCAGGGGAGATCAACGCAAGTCCAACAATACCATTTAAACACATAATAAGAAAAGCTTCAGACCAAAGAATGATATAATTAGAAGACAGTCTTCTTGAAACCTGAGAAGGTTTGGGGTTAAAAAAAAATCAAGTTTCAATAAAAGGAAACCTCTTGAGAATGTAACCATAGTTGAAAACACTCCACTTTTAAGAGAAAAATGCTGGTCTTTTTTATGTTTTGCTTTACACTTGCCATTCAGAATGGAATGTGGAGCCTGAATATACAGAGAAAAGCAAGAGCTGCTTCAAGGAGGATTACCGTTTCAATTGTGTTGATTGCCTTTGTCACAATTACTTGCAAGATCTCAAGGTCTGGATGATTGCTGTCTCCATTTTTGTTTTTCTGAGAAGGAAATGAACATAGAAACCTCCAGTGATATGTGCCCAAGTGATGACGATGAAGAGGAATATTGTTTTTGTGTCCTTGTGTAGTGTAAGACTTGACAGTTGGGTTTTCTATTTTCTGTAATGCAAGTGCCTGACTCACGGTTTGATTGCTGAGGCATCTGCTTTCAAAGAGGGGTCCACTTGAAGACAGCTGTTTGAATCGGAACACTGCCAGCCACAGGGCTACACAAAGGGCCAGGTCATCTGTCCCCAGAGAGTCACCTTTGTCTTAGAGATGCTGCATGTTTTTGACACCTGACAACTTGGGCTGGGGCCACGTCTTCTTTTCTTTTCCACACTTTAAATCTCCACCATATTTTGGACTCACAAATAAAGAGTGAGCCCACAAAATCCAAGGTCCCCAGTAAAAGCAAAACTGTGGCCCATGTGCCTTCTTTCAGTTCAGTTCAGCTCAGTTGCTCAGTCGTGTCCAACTCTTTGCGACCCCATGAATCTCAGCATGCCAGGCCTCCCTGTCCATCACCATCTCCTGGAGTACACCCAAACTCATGTCCATCAAGTCGGTGATGCCATCCAGCCATCTCATCCTCTGTCGTCCCCTTCTCCTCCTGCCCCCAATCCCTACCAGCATCAGAGTCTTTTCCAGTGAGTCAACTCTTCACATGAGGTGGCCAAACTACTGGAGTTTCAGCTTTAACATCAGTCCTTCCAAAGAAATCCCAGGGCTGATCTCCTTCAGAATGGACTGGTTGGATCTCCTTGCAGTCCAAGGGACTCTCAAGAGTCTTCTCCAACACCACAGTTCAAAAGCAGCAATTCTTCGGTGCTCAGCTTTCCTCACAGTCCAACTCTCACATCCATACATGACCACAGGAAAAACCATAGCCTTGACTAGATGGACCTTTGTTGGCAAAGTAATGTCTCTGCTTTTGAATATGCTATCTAGGTTGGTCATAACTTTCCTTCCAAGGAGTAAGCATCTTTTAATTTCATGGCTGCAGTCACCATCTGCAGTGATTTTGGAGCCCAAAAAGATAAAGTCTGACACTGTTTCCACTGTTTCCCCATCTATTTCCCATAAGTGATGGGACCAGATGCCATGATCTTCGTTTTCTGAATGTTGAGCTTTAAGCCAACTTTTTCACTCTCCTCTTTCACTTTCATCCAGAGGCTTTTTAGTTCCTCTTCACTTTCTGCCATAAGGGTGGTGTCATCTGCATCTGAGGTTATTGATATTTCTCCTGGCAATCTTGATTCCAGCTTCTGCTTCTTCCAGTCCAGCATCTCTCATGATGTACTCTGCGTATAAGTTAAAGAAGCAGGGTGACAATATAGAGCCTTGACGTATGTCTTTTCCTGTTTGGAACCAGTCTATTGTTCTATGTTCAGTTCTAACTGTTGCTTCCTGACCTGCATATAGGTTTCTCAAGAGGCAGGTCAGGTGGTCTGGTATTCCCATCTCTTGAAGAATGTTCCATAGTTTATTGTGATCCACATAGTCAAGGGCTTTGGCATAGTCAATAAAGCAGAAATAGATGTTTTTCTGGAACTCTCTTGCTTTTTCCATGATCCAGCAGATGTTGGCAATTTGATCTCTGATTCCTCTGCCTTTTCTAAAACCAGCTTGAACATCTGGAAGTTCATGGTTTACGTATTGCTGAAGCCTGGCTTGGAGAATTTTGAGCATTACTTTGCTAGTATGTGAGATGAGTGCAATTGTGTGGTAGTTTGAACATTCTTTGGCATTGCCTTTCTTTGGGATTGGAATGAAAACTGACCTTTTCCAGTCCTGTGGCCACTGCTGAGTTTTCCAAATTTGCTGGCATATTGAGTGCAGCACTTTCACAGCATCATCTTTCAGGATTTGAAATAGCTCCACTGGAATTCCATCACCTCCACTAGCTTTGTTCATAGTGATGCTTTCGAAGGCCCACTTGACTTCACATTCCAGGATGTCTGGCTCTAGGTGAGTGATCACACCATCGTGATTATCTGGGTCATAAAGATCTTTTTTGTACAGTTCTGTGTATTCTTGACACCTCTTCTTAATATCTTCTGCTTCTGTTAGGTCCATAACATTTCTGTCCTTTATCGAGCCCATCTTTGCATGAAATGTTCCCTTGGTATCTCTCATTTTCTTGAAGAGATCTCTAGTCTTTCCCATTCTGTTGTTTTCCTCTATTTCTTTGCATTGATCGCTGAAGAAGGCTTTCTTATCTCTTGCTATTCTTTGGAACTCTGCATTCAGATGCTTGTATCTTTCCTTTTCTCCTTTGCTTTTTGCTTCTCTTGTTTTCACAGCTATTTGTAAGGCCTCCCCAGACAGCCATTTTGCTTTTTTACATTTCTTTTCCATGGCGATGGTCTTGATCCCTGTCTCCTGTACAATGTCACGAACCTCAGTCCATAGTTCATCAGGCACTCTATCTATCAGATCTAGTCCCTTAAAACCATTTCTCACTTCCACTGTATAATCAGAAGGAATCTGATTTAGGCCATACCTGAATGGTCTGGTGGTTTTCTTCAATTTAAGTCTGAATTTGGCAATAAGGCGTTCTGAGCCACAGAACTCATCTGAGTTCTCAACTGATCTGAGCCACAGTCAGCTCCTGGTGCCTTCTTTATCTACCTGCAAACTGCCTGTCTGGCTCCAGGTGGGCCTTGCAATCTCCGCATCTTGCAAGTGATAAACGACTTTTCTTTTATAGGTTTCCAGATTGTTATTGCTGAAGGGCATCTTGCAATCATAAGACCCACAAGGGCTGGTCCAACCATGAGATGGGTTACTGACAGACTGAGACCTGCACAGAGTGTACACGAATCCTGGCAAACATGAGTTTTGTCACTCATGTGTGGCATCTAATTTTAAAAATGATACAAATGAATTTATTTACAAAACAGAACCAGACTTCACTATCAAAAACAAATGTATGGTTACCCACAAGGAAATGTAGAGAGGAGGCACAAGTTAGGAGTTTGGGGTGAACCCACACACATTACTGTATAAAAGACACATAACCAACAAGGACCTACTGTGTAGCACAAGGAACTCTTCCCCATGTTCCGTGATACTTGCATCCTTTTGAACCATGTTTTTCTCAAGATGTCTGTAATATCCTAAAACTTTTTTAGTTGCAATTTTTTTCTCTTTCTTTTTTATTTTTTAAATTATTAAAATCTGATAACACATTTACAGGAGATTTGGAAAATACAGAACAAAGTTACATATAGTTCCACTATATATTGCAATTATATTTAAGTAGATAAATTAAGATTTTTAGTTGGAGTTTCAATGTCAAACTCTCAAAATTAATAGAATGAATATACAGAAAAGCACTATGAGCCAATTCAACATAATTAAGATTTGCACAATTTTCACACAACAGTAGGGTACAAATTCTGTTCAAGTTCCCATAGGCTATAAGCTAGGAGATGCTGGAACACATCCAGAGACATAAAACAAGGTGCAAAAATGTCATGGTCTAAAGGTATTGAAATCAAACAGAGTCTGTTCTCTTATCACTGTGGAATTATGTTAGAAATCAATATCAAAAGAGATTTGAAAATAAGCTATATATTTTCAAGTGCAATGTGACACTTACCAAGACCTTTGACTTAGCCATTGAAAGCCTTAATATAGTTAGAAGACTGAAAAAACACAGAGAGTGATTGCAGAGTAAAAAGCATTTAAATGAGACGTTAATATAAAAATTAAAATTAATATCAAATATACTATAGTTAAGTCGCTTGTTCAGTTGTGTTCGACTCTTTACAACCCCGTGGACTGTAGCCCACCAGGCTCCTCCTTCCACGGGATTCTCCAGGCAAGAATACTGAAGTGGGTTGCCATTTCCTTCTCCAGGGGATCTTCCCAACCCAGGGATTGAACCCAGGTCTCCCGCATTGCAGGCAGACGCTTTAACCTCTGAGCCACCAGAGAAGCGTAAAAGATACTATAAAACCCTATGTATTTGGAAAGCAAATGTCCACTTTTATATGATGGGTGGATCTAAGAGGCCATAACAAGGAAAATTAGAAAATATTTGTAACATAATAAAAATGGAAAGAGAATTTATCAGAATTTGCTGCATGCAGCTGAAGATGCTTAATGCAACTAAATACAAAGGGGAATCTTGAATAAGGTATGAGAACAAATAATGGACATGAGCATAAAATTTTGTGAAACTTGAAAAAAATATGTAGTTTAGTTAATACTACTGTTAATAATACTGTATCACATGTTGATTTCCTTTTCTTTCTTTCTTTTTTTAACAGCATAGTATTTCTTTACTAGCATTTTATTCATACTAAGTCAAACAAGTGAAATCAAAATGTTATAAAATTTTTAGTTAGGCAAAAATTCTTAAGTTTTATAAAATACACACATATATATGTTATACATACTTCTATATATGTATGTTTCTCTTTACATATATACAAAAGCTTTCCTACTATACTTAATAAAGGCTTAAAAAAGAAAAATGTTTAGTTGCAACTTTTGAAATAATTTTAGATTTTAAAAGAATTATAAAGTTAGTACAAAGAATTTCTAATACCCTTTACCCAAATTCTTTAAAAGTTAACATCTCACATAAGTACAGTCCAATGATCAAAATCAGAAAATTAATCTTGACACAATGTAATACTTAAATCTACAGACCGATTTCTCGAACTGACCCACAAGTGTTCTTAAATGACCCAGGATCCAACATAAGATGAGGGCGGAGTTTGTGGCCATGGCTTGGAAATTTTCTTTCCTTGACCTTTGTCTTTCATATCACTGATACTGTTCAAGTGTACTGTAGTGTTCACTTACAGACTTTTTCTCAATTTAACTTACTCTAATATTTTCTCATGATTATGCATTTTTGGTAAGAATACCCCAGAGGAGATGCTGCGTCTTTGCAGCCTGGCATAGTTATCCCAGTCTCAAGAAGCCCATATGTCTAATTGCTGATGAAGTTTTATGCTATCTACCAGATTTCTCCACAGTAAAGCTGCCATTTTTCTCTTTTTAATTAGTATCATATGGAGAGATACTTTGAAACTCTGTGAATATCTTTTTCTTCATCATACTTTAGTCTAGCATCCATAGATGATTCCTGACTGAAATGATGATTATATTTCTGTATTTCCTTATAAATTTCTTACTTGGAATTCTGCCTTAAGGAAGATCAACCCTTGCCTACTATGTAATCTTTTTTTTTTCTACTTGTATGAACTCATGCCTTATCCTTTTATTCTATGAGTAATAATCCAGTATTAACATCATTGATTTTTTTTCCGGGTTAGTTTTGATAATCAGTCTGTTAGAAGTAGCAGAAAAATAGTCTATGAAAGTAAATGGATGTGAGCTAGACAGCCCCCCTTTTAGGGTAAAGCTCGATGTCATGGATGTTCCCACATGTTGGAATATATTTGAGGTGCGATTTGTTACCACTTCTCTCTGTCTGAGATTGTCACGAATGCAGAGGGTTTGAAAAGTCATTTTTTCCCCCCTGAGCTGAAGTGTGATGATCTGCCCTTAGGCCAGGCCCTTGGGCTCAATGAGATACTTATTTTGGTCTACTTCTAACCCAGCTTCAGGCCATCACCCAGATCCATTCACAAATCCTTTCCTTCTGTGCCCTGAAAAATCCCAAATGTAAAAGAGTTATTTAACTTTGGGTTTATAATTTATCAAAATATTAACATCCTCCCCCACTCAGGTGGCCCTTCACAACATATAGGTTATTATCTGGGTTCTCCTTGGTGATGATCTTGAGACCTGGATCCATTTGTAAGTGGTGTATTTGGGAAGTTTGGATAATAGAAGAAGAGACATGGTAAAAGGAATGGAAAGTAACCAATCAGTTCAGTCTCTCAGTCGTGTCCGACTCTTTGTGACCCCATGGACTGCAGCACGCCAGACCTAACTGTCCATCACCAACTCCTGGAGTTTACTCAAACCCATGTCCATCGATTCAGTGATGCCATCCAACCATCTCATCCTCTGTCATCCCCTTCTACTCCTGCCTTCAATATTTCCCAGCATCAGGGTCTTTTCAAATGAGTCAGTTCTTTGTATCAGGTAGCCAAAATCATTGGAGTTTCAGCTTCAGCATCACTCCTTCCAATGAACACTCTGGACTGATTTCCTTTAGGATGGACTGGGTGGATCTCCTTGCAGTCCAAGGGACTCTCAATAGTCTTCTCCAACAGCACAGTTCAAAAGCATCAATTCTATGGTGCTCAGCTTTCTTTGTAGTCCAACTTTCACATCTTTACATGACTACTGGAAAAACCATAACTTTGACTGTATGGACATTTGTCGGTAAAGTAATGTCTTTGCTTTTTAATATGCTGTCTAGGTTTGTCATAGCTTTTCTTCCAAGGAGCAAGCACCTTTTAATTTCATGGCTGCAGTCACCATCTGCAGTGATTTTGGAGTCCAAGAAAATAAAGTCTGCCACTGTTTCCATTTTTCCCCATCTATTTGCCATGAAGCAGGCAATGGAAGTTGTGAATTAAGCAAGCTGACATGGTAAAATTTGAGCTAAAGTCTGCATGGACTCTGGAGATTGATAGAAAAAAAGTCATCATTGTAACTGGGATATTTATATATTAATTCTGAAGAACCGATGGTGTTGAGAGTTGCCTGTGAGGTGCTAATTCCTCAGCATCCTACCTGTTTCATGGATGCACAGACTCATGTGCTCACAGGTACTAAAGTTTGCCTGGTTCCAGGAAAAAAAAAAAAGTCAGTCGTCACTGAAAGGGAGCTGTCTATTGCTGTGAACATGTGCAATGGCCTGCCTCTGGAGCCCAGCTCCCTCGTCTGAATGTTAAACTGAAGTGCCTTTGTTCAGCTCATGGGGGATGTTCAGATGCTGCCCACCTCTAAATGGCTGCAGAAAAAGAAAAAATAACATATCCCCTCCCCAGTGCTGGCCAAGCCAGGAGATGTTTTGTAAGATTTATGGCCTTTTAACTTAACCTCCACACCTACTTCCTCTCTCTGTTCCATAAAAGAAGCTGGTGACCAGACTCCAACAAGCCGGCACTCTAGGACTCCAGTCCATCTTCCTCCTGAACATCCAGCTTTCCAATTAAAGTCGCTATTCTCTGCCTCAAAACCCAACATCCCTATTTATTGGCTTGCCATGCGGCAAGCAGACTGAGCTTGGAGTTGGTCACATATGTACGTGAAACATGGGGCTGGACATTTGCAAAGCACAGAGAAAGCACAACGGTTCACTTCCCTTCTCTGACACTTAGAGCTGCTCGGGTTACAGGTCAACCCTCACGGGGAAAGATTTTTTCCTCAGCTTTCTAAAGTGGGCCCCGGGACCTGTCCGACACAGGAAGTCCTCCGATTTACTTCAAAGTGCAAAATGGCACAAACCATCCCTGTTTCTCAGTGATTTACATTGTGCTGCTCTGCTCAATTGATACCACCGAGTAATGACCTATATTTCATTTCTTGCTGACTTTACCTGCACATTAGGAAGTTTCTATTAAAATCCTAATGTACCAAAGCAAAGATAAATGGACGATCAGGAGATGGTTACTGACAGCCCTAAGTTTCCTTAGAGTCATCCACCGTGAGACATAGTCAAGCCAATGCTGTGAGTCTCTCAAATGGGAGAAGCCTGGGCTAATTCAACACTGAAAAGGAAGGAAGTGCTCCAGATTTTCAGTAAAGAAAAATGCAATTACAGATCTAAGAAACATGAACAAAATTATTGAGCAGCCAAAATTTTCCTGATAAGAACATGCATTCATTCACTCATTCGCTTAGATTGTCAGTCATAGTTCGTCCATTGAATCCCAATTATGTGCCTGACTCTGTGCTACAAAAATCAACGTCATTGCCATTCTTTTTATGGAACTCACACTCTTATGGAAAGTGTGGAAGGCAAGAAATTTCTTTGGAAGATGGAAAAACCTATATGAGGCAAGAAGATGTCATCTATAACAGTACCCAGAGTGGAAGCAACTGAAGCTGGTTGGGTCCAGATTATGAAGGGTCTTGAATGTGATGACAGGGATTCAAAATTATTCTAAGTAATAGGATATTACTTTAAAACAGCGGGATGACTTAAGTAGCAATATTACTAAGTGAAGAAAATCATCCCCCCACAAACAGTTAATAAAGAAGTGGAATATTTCCTGCCAATCAGTAAACAAGGATGTCGCGGTCATCAGTGTTTGCAGCCGCTATGAGTGATGAGCCAATGAGCCCTGAGGAAACTCAGGGAGGAGAGGATGCCTGCCACCTAGCAGCCATCGGGCTGCAGCCCCTGCCCACGCTGAGTCCTCAGGAAAGTCAGGATGTGGTGACAACATGGGACACTAGCTCGGGGGAGCTGAGGTGCAAACCAAAGGAATGATTTCAGTGAGCTCCAGCTCCTGCATCTTTGCATACACAGAAAAGCACTGAGTTCCTTAACTTGAGATATCTGGTTTTCTTTAATTAACAATCATCTTTTGATGCTTAGACCGCCTGCCCTTTGTTGCAAAACGTTTCTATGACTACCTTTCCCCCTCACCGCCTTGAAGCCATTCTCTCAGGGCTACTCGAGATGCTGTCTCCAGGGCCTGAAGTCCTTAAAAATTCCCACTGGATCAAACACAACTATCAACTTGTAGGTTGCGAATGATTTTTAAGTCCATGTAACCAATCTGATTCTTGAGTGCTAGTCTACTTCAGAGAAATCCTGTTATTGAAAATGACCTGTCGTTATTATATGGCCTATTTGGTCCCAATTTTTAAGTTATTTATCTTGTTTGGTTTTTTAGGGGGCATATCCTTTGCCTGCTAATATTTCATCCATGATTCCAACCCACCTGCAGAAACCATTCAAAAAAATCAAGACTATTTTTATGGGTTTGTCTCTTACAGATATTTTTTTAAAGGAAACTTATGAATACATACCATCCGTGGTGGCTCAGACCAGTACCTGGTGCCTACAATGAAAGAGACCCAGGTTCAATCCCTGGGTTGGGAAGATCCCCTGGAGAAGGAAATGGTAACCCACTCCAGTATTTTTGCCTGGAGAATCCCAGGGACAGAGGAGCCTGGTGAGCTACAGTCCATGGGGTCACAAAGAGTTGGACACAACTGAACGACTTCACTTTCACTTTTCACTTATGAATACATATCTGAAAAATAATCATACTATTCTCCTGACTCAGTGCAGCAATGACTAATAGGACGTGAGAATGGTATAGAAAAGAAAGCAATGTCAACAATGTATTACTAGTGAGATTTTGTTATTTTCAGGCAGAATGCAAGGCACAGGGGATACAATAGTGAGTAATGTAGTTATATTCATTCCCATTTTAACTGGAAAAATAGGTAGATGGTAAAGTTGAACTGTATCATGGGAATAGTGTGAGATCTGGAGAGAAAAATGGATATCAGATTATGAAAAGGAAGGGCCTAACCCTTCCTGGGCTTAATTCCTCATTTATAAAATGAAGATATGATAGTCAACAGTCAATGTTTTGTAATTTGCAATCCCATCAATCTCTTTCCACTAAACTGCTCTATTCAAATATTTCTCTATTCTTGAAAATGTATGACACATTTCTATGTTTGTTGACCTTCTCTCTCCCCCTGTTTCTCCCAGGACAGCGATATTGTCAGTGTTGGATCTGTGATAGGCAGCATAGTGGCCCTCCAAAGATGTCCATGCCGCAGTCCCTAGAAATCAGATATATCATATTACATGGGGAGTGGGGGAAGTAAGGTAGCAGACTGAATTAAGTTTGCTTATCAGTTGACATAAAGATAGGGACATTGTTCAAATTGTCTGGGTCCTTAAATGAAAGACAAGAGCAATTGCAGTGTGAAGACTCAGCCCCGCATCACCAGCTTTGAAGATCAAAGAATGAGTTGATAAATCCAAGAAATGGAGATGACTTAGAAGCTGGGAATGCCAAAAGAACAGGATACTCAAGGCAAGAACACTGGAATGGGTTGCCATGACCTCCTCCAGGGGAACTTCCCAACTCAGGGATCGAACCCAAGTCTCTTGTGTCTCCTGCACTGGCAGGTGGATTCTTTACTAGCCCCACCTGGGAGGCCCTTTAAGCCATGGTTTATGACAATTCATTACAGCAGCAAACTAACAGTGTTACTCAGGACACATGTGTCTCTGGCAAAAGAATATGCCTGCCACACAGGAGACGGGGTCGGAATGATCCCTGGAGGCGGACATGACAACCCACTCCAGTATTCTTGCCTGGAAAGTCCCATGGACGGAGGAGCCTGGTGGACTACAGTTCATAGGACTGCACAGAGTCAGTTACGACTTAGTGACTAAACAACAACAGCTCTGTTGCTAGAACCTAAAGCAGTGAGTATACCATAGAAACAACCATATGTGTGTGTGCGCGCGCTATAAAGTCATAAAGAAATGCACTATCAACTAAAATAATGAAGCCACAATTTAAGAGGGCACAGAAAGCTACAGGGAAGTGCACAGTGCATGCACATAAGGTTAAATGCGTATCAGACAGATTTAATGTAACATTATGTGATTAAAACTACATCTGATATTTTACATACTACATATGTTGCTCTACAGAAAACATCTTAGTGTTTGGTTTAGAAACACAAAACTTTATGGAACCTGTTTTTCTTAGAAATAGTGTTCAAAACTACTATCATTTGTTTTTATCCATTACCTCTTTGCTAGACTCTTCTGAATTTTATCCACAGCATTACCTGAGAGCGGAGGCAGCAGCACTGAGGAAAGAAGCGCAAGTGCAGTGCTTCTCAAGAAATGCAGCTGTGCAGACGCGGCACAGTGCTATCTCGACACTGGGGTCCTCTCTCACCATCACGCCTTTCTTCTCTCTCTTTATCTTAACCTCCTTACATCCTCATTTTTCAGTCTTACAGTCCTTTTCTCTAGACCATCTAGCAAAACACTCAATCTTTTATTGCTGTGATTGAAAGTTAAAGATTGCAAGACTAGGTGAGCAGAAAAAAAAAAAAAGCCATAGGCATAAAATGAGCCTGAAACATCTGTTTATGTCATACAATAAGAGATTACTCAATGAATGATGGGAAAGTGTTAAAAATTCACTTAACAAGCCAGCTTGATGGGTCTCCAAGTGGCCAAATCTTGGACAATTGGAAAATAAAAAATGATATGAATGGATTATAATCCATTGAATAAAATAAAAACATATAAGTTCAAAGAGATGAAAGAAAGGAAGGAAGGAAGAAAAAGAGAAACAGGAAGAGAAAAAGAAAGAAGAGCTCTTTTAAGAAACAAAACATCAACTAACATATATGGGATGGTTGATGGAATTAGAATCACCCATGGATGCTCAAATTAATGACAGATTGATGAGGAACAAAATATGTAGAGTCTCAAAGTATCTCCCTGTAGATTACTATTAACTACAAAGGTAAACATAATATCACAGTGGAGAAGTCTGGCAGGAACCATTCAAACCAATAGCCAAAAACATCATTACTAGCTTTGGGATACATTACCTCCTAATATGAGGCACTGAGAAGACAGCATCATTTCTGGGGTATTCCTGCCAAAATGTGTATAACCTGAATAAAATAGTGAAGAAACACTAAAGAAATCTTGATTGAAGGGCATTCTATACAATAACTTTATATTCTACTTCAAAATAACAGAAATAGAAAAATTTCCATTGATTCATGCGATGTTAAATGAATTTAATACATGATTTAATACATGATTCTGAATTGGCTCACAGACTAAGGGAAAATAGTTATAAAGGATATTATTGGAGCAATTGACAGAATTTATACAGTGACAGGGAATTTGTATGAGAACAATGAATAAATGCTAAATTTCCTGACTCACATGATTGTATTTTGACTAAATAATAGACTATCCTTGTTCCTCAGAAATGTGTGCTTAAATGTTTAGAAATAAAGAGATACATATTTCCAACTTACTCTCAAACAGGGCAAAAATATATAGAATTAGACAATGCAGGTAAGTTACATTTAAGAGTTCATTTTACTATTTTTGCAAGTTTCGTGTATGATAGAAATTATATTACAAAATTTGAAGCTATAAACAATAGTAATCAATTTAAATTTTATACTTTCCAGAGAGGCTGACCATGCCAGGTGTTGCTGGAAACACGGAGGTGGTGTTTAAACTCTATAACTGCATCAGAGAAGAACCTGATAGCATCTAACAGTTGGGATAGTGTTTATACTTGAGTTAGGCTGGACGTCCCCACAACGATGTCCACAGCCTAACCTCTGCAATGTGTGACTTTACATGCTAAAAGGGACATTGCAATGTGATTAAGCTGAAGATCTTGAGATGAAAAGGTAATCCTGGATTATTTAGGTGGGGGCTCAGTGTAATTTCCCTGGTGGCTCAGATGATAAAGAATCTGCCTGCAATGTTAGAGACTCAGGTTTGATCCTTGAGTTGGGAGGATCCCCTGGAGAAGGGAATGGCAACCCACTCCAGTATTCTTGCCCGGAGAATTCCATGGACAAAGAAGCCTGGTGGGCTACAGTCCCTGGCTATAGTCCTTGAATGACTAACACACAAAACATACACACACACACACACACACACACAGTGTAATTTCAAGTGTCTTTTGAAGAGAGACACAGGAGGGTCACAGTCAGAGAGGGATGTGAAGATGCTACCCTTTTTGCTCTGAGGATCCAGGAAAGGACCATGAGCCAAGGGATGTGGGAAACCTCCAGAAATTGGAGAGACAAGCAGATGGGTCCTCTCCTGGAGCTTCTGGAGGAAGTATGGCCCCGCTGACACCTTGAGCATGGTCAAGGGAAACCCATTTCAGACTCTGACATCCAGAAGTCTATGATGAATCTGTGTTGTTTCCACTCCCTAAAGTTTATGGTAATTTGTTATGACAGCAGGAGAACTAATATAATACTCGATCACCAGTATTTCTATTTTCAATTTCTAGGCTTTAAAGACACTCTCATTCATGTGGCCAAGATATTCAGGTGCTATTTGTATTAGGAATACTGGGAACAATCAGATGCCCATCAATTGCCAAAACAGATAGGCTAGTCGTCTGACACACCATCAAGTGAATGAATCAGAAAGTATGTCAGCATGGATACACCACTAAAGTAGAATGTTGAGTGAAAAGGAAAAAAAAATGTTTTTTCTCTGTGAAATTTAGGTACAATATGATACTACATAGGAAAACTTAAAATATTCCAAATGGTACTCTGTATTAAGAATATGTGTATATGCAAAAATGCATGTTTATAACATGAGATTATGTATGGGAAGGGTAGATATTCAGTTAAGTGTTATGTCTGGAGGAAAGTGGGGGACTCAGTTGAGGGGGAGTAACCCAGGAAATTCAGTGGAATAAATGCAAAAACTGACATATTTATAGATATGAAGTGTGAGGAAAGAGCAGTCAGTAGACTGATATTTTAAAACTCAAACATATGAGTATTTGTTGACAACTGTAAGGAAGAGTTATAATAAGGAAGAAGACTGTATTTTTTGGGGGGGGTGTATATTAATAACTCCTGATTTCGATCTTCCAGAGTTTGTATACTTTCCTAGGGGTGTGCACAGGAGGTGATTTAAACACATCTAAGGTATTACCATTGTCCTCAAGGTGATTATATTTTAGACCAGAAGTAGGCAAAATTATTCTGCAAACAGTCAAATAATAAATACTTTAGTCTCTGCGGGCCATATGGTCTGTGTTGCAACCACTCAGTTCTGATGTAATCACATGAAAGCAACCATAAACAATACATGAATGAATAGGTGAGGCTGTGTTTTAATAAGATTTTATTTACGAATCGAGGCAGCAGGCTGGATTTGGCCCAAAAAGTGTCATTTTATGTCTCCTATTAGATTAAACATTTTACATTTCTTCCACAATAATGACTATATTTTTACTACCCTACTGATTGAAAAAATACACTTGCATATACAAATGTATAGGCCCCCTTCAATCATTCCATTTATCCTCAGGGGATGGATTTAGGTTTGGGGGACCACTGCTCTGGTGGAAGTAAGCAGTGTTCAAATAGTTAAAACAAAATTGAACATTGAGGATAAGGGATTGGAACAAAGGTCTCTAAGAGTTTACCCAGAGGAGAACTCAGTAGGGTGTTTGAGGATACTTGGGGTGTGAGCAGGGGTGTGGCGGATGTGTAGAAGTAGACTAGAATTTACACAAGCAAGACACGGAATTCAGAGAGCATGTGGTATATTAGCTAAAAAGAAGAGAATTGGGGGTTTTGTTGTGGTGACTGTTTGGAGACAGCATAAGCTACATGAAAAGATGGGGGTTAAAATGCTCTCAGAATGTGACTTGAATATTAGGTCCTTAAGGGCCTGGAGCTCTACTTTTAAGACCTATGGTTCTGGAGCCAGGAATTTCTTGCTATAAGTCTTTACATACTCTATTAATTTACACCCTAAAACATTTTTAAATGTTCAACTTGTTGAGAAAATGGTTGAAATTGCTTTCATGGTGCAGTTTTTTTTTTTATTTTTTTATTTTTTTTTAGAATCTTCACTCATCTCACCCACTAGTAAAGTAATGCTCAAAATTCTTTAAGCCAGGCTTCAGCAATATGTGAACCATGAACTTCCTGATGTTCAAGCTGGTTTTAGAAAAGGCAGAGGAACCAGAGATCAAATTGCCAACATCCACTGGATCATGGAAAAAGCAAGAGAGTTCCAGAAAAACATCTATTTCTGCTTTATTGACTATGCCAAAGTCTTTGACTGTGTGGATCACAATAAACTGTGGAAAATTCTGAAAGAGATGGGAATACCAGACAACCTGATCTGCCTCTTGAGAAACCTATATGCAGGTCAGGAAGCAACAGTTAGAACTGGACATGGAACAACAGACTGATTCCAAATAGGAAAAGGAGTTCGTCAAGGCTGTATATTGTCACCCTGCTAATTTTAGTCTATGCAGAGTACATCATGAGAAATGCTGGACTGGAAGAAACACAAGTTGGAATAAAGATTGCCAGGAGAAATATCAATAACCTCAGATATGCAGATGACACCACCCTTATGGCAGAAAGTGAAGAGGAACTCAAAAGCCTCTTGATGAAAGTGAAAGTGGAGAGTGAAAAAGTTGGCTTAAAGCTCAACATTCAGAAAACGAAGATCATGGCACCCGGTCCCATCACTTCATGGGAAATAGATGGGGAAACAGTGGAAACAGTGTCAGATTTTATTTTTTGGGGCTCCAAAATCACTGCAGATGGTGACTGCAGCCATGCAATTAAAAGACACTTACTCCTTGGAAGGAAAGTTATGACCAACCTAGATAGCATATTCAAAAGCAGAGACATTACTTGGCCAACAAAGTCCGTCTAGTCAAGGCTATGGTTTTTCCTGTGGTCATGTATGGATGTGAGAGTTGGACTGTGAAGAAGGCTGAGCGCCAAAGAATTGATGCTTTTGAACTGTGGTGTTGGAGAAGACTCTTGAGAGTCCCTTGGACTGCAAGGAGATCCAACCAATCCATTCTGAAGGAGATTAGTCCTGGGATTTCTTTGGAAGGAATGATGCTAAAGCTGAAACTCCAGTACTTTGGCCACCTCATGCGAAGAGTTGACTCACTGGAAAAGACTCTGATGCTGGGAAGGATTGGGGGCAAGAGGAGAAGGGGACGCCAGAGGATGAGATGGCTGGATGGCATCACAGACTCAATGGACATGAGTCTCAAACTCCAGGAGTTGATGATGGACAGGGAGGCCTGGCGTGCTTCGATTCATGGGGTCACAAAGAGTCGGACACGACTAAGCAACTGATCTGATCTGATCTGATATTTGTGTGGCGCTGGAACAGCGAGTGACTGTGAGGAGATACCCCCTCATTCAAGGTCAGGTGTGGCGGCTGCACTTCGCTGGACTGGCTGTGAGGAGATACCCCATGTCCAAGATCAGAGAAACCCCAGTAAGACAGTAGGTGCTGGAGCGGCTGTGAGGAGACACCGCATGTCCAAGGGCAAAGGAGAAGCCCCAGCAAGATGGTGGGAGGGGTGAGTTAGCGTTTAGAATCAAACCCCATTCCTGCCAGAGATGCTCAGAGGGCTCAAACAAACCTTCTGCACACCAGGACACAGACACTCCCACAGACTGAGACAGAACTGTGTTTGAGCATCTCCTGTGGAGGTATGGGTCAGCAGTGGTCTGTCGCAGAGACAGGGGCTCTGGGTGAGGGTAGGCCTAAGTCGTCTTGGAGGGGGTTGCCATTAACCTCACCACAGAGCTGCCAGAACTTACACAGGAGGAGAAATACTCATGGCAGGCACAAACAGAACCTTGTGCCCTAGGATACAGGAGAAAGGAGCAGTGACCCCACAGGAGACTGACCCAGACTTGCCTGGAGGTGTCTGGGAGTCTCCAGTGAAGGTGTGGGTTGGTGGTGGCCTGCTGCAGGGTTGGGGTCACCGAGTGTAGCAGTACCTGCATGGGATCTTTTGAGGGAGGTCACCGTTATCTTCATTATTTCCACCATAATTTAAGTAAGTAAGTGTAAGTGTTAGTCACTCAGTACTGCCTGACTCTTTGCGACCCCATGGACTGCAGCCCACCAGGCTCCTCTGTCCATGAGATTTTCCAGGAAAGGATACTGGAGTGGGTTGCCATTTCCTTCTCCAGGGGATCTTCCCAACCCAGGGATTGATTCCTGGTCTCCTGCACTGCAGGCAGATTCTTTACCCACTGAGCTACAAGGTAAGCCATCATAGTTTGGTCCCAGGTAAATAGCAGGGAGGGAACACAGCCCTGCCCATCAGAACAAGACCCAGTTTCCCCCTCAGTCAGTCTCTTCCATCAGGAAGCTTCCATAAGCCTCTAACCCTTCTCCATCACAGGGCAGACAGACCAAAAACCACAATCACAGAAAATTAACCAATATAATCACATGTACCACAGCCTTGTCTAACTCAATGAAACTATGAACCATGCCATGTAGGGCCATCCAAGACAGACAGGTCATGGTGGAGAGTTCTGACAAAATGTGGTCCACTGGAGAAGGGAATGGCAAACCACTTCAGTATTCTAGCCTTGAGAACCCGTTGAATTGTATGAAAAGGCAAAAAGATAGGACACTGAGAGATGATCTCTCCAGGTCAGTAGGTGCCCAATATACTACTGGAGATGAGTGGAGAAATAACTCCAGAAAGAATGAAGAGATGGAGCCAAAGCAAAAACAACACCTAGTTGTGGATGTGACTGGTGATGGAAACAACGTCTGATGCTGTAAAGAGCAATATTGCATAGGAATCTGGAATGTTAGGTCCATGAATCAAGGCAAATTGGAAGTGGTCAAACAGGAGATGGCAAGAGTGAATGCCAACATTTCAGGAATCAACAAACTAAAATGGATTGGAATGAGTGAATTTAACTCAGATGACCATTATATCTACCACTGTGGGCAAGAATACCTTAGAAGAAATGGAGTAGCCATTATAGTCAACAAGAGTCTGAAATGCAGTACTTGGACGCAATCTCAAAAATGACAGAATGATCTGTCTGTTTCCAAGGAAACCATTCAATATCATGGTAATACAAGTCTATGCTCCAACCTGTAATGCTGAAGAACCTGAAGTTAAACAGTTCTATGAAGACCTTCAAGACCATTTAGAACTAACACCCAAAAAAGATGTCCTTTTCATTATAGGGGACTGGAATGCAAAAGTAGGAAGTCAAGAAACACCTGGAGTAACAGGCAAATTTGGCTTTGCAGTATAGAATGAAGCAGGGTGAAAATTAACAAGAGTTTTGCCAAGAGAATGCACTGGTCATAGCAAGCTCCCTCTTCCAAAAACACAAGAGAAGACTCCACACATAGACATCACCAGATGGTCAATACTGAAATAAGATTGATTATATTCTTTTCAGTCAAAGATGGAGAAGCTCCATACATCAGCAAAAACAAGACCAGTGGCTGACTGTGGCTCAGACCATGAACTCCTTATTGCCAAATAAAGACTTAAATTGAGGAAAGTAGGGAAAACCACTAGACCATTCAGGTATGACCTAAATCAAATCCTTTATGATTATACAGTGGAAGTGAAAAATAGATTTAAGTGACTAGATCTGAGAGACAGAGTGCCTGATGAACTATGGACAGTGCTTTATGATATTATACAGGAGACAGGGATCAAGACCATCCCCAAGAAAAAGAAATGCAAAAAGGCAAAATGGCTGTCTGAGGTGGCCTTAAAAATAGCTGTGAAAGAAGAGATGTGAAAAGCAAGGGAGAAAAGGAAAAATATACCCATTTGAATGCAGAGTTCCAAAGAATAGCAAGGAGAAATAAGAAAGCCTTCCCCAGTGATCAGTGCAAACAAGAGAAAAACAATGGAATGGGAAAGACTAGAGACCTCTTCAAGAAAATTAGAGATACCAAGGGAACATTTCATGCAAAGATGGGCACAATAAAGGACAGAAATGGTATGGACCTAACAGAAGCAGGACATATTAAGAAGGGGTGGCAGGAACACACAGAAGAACTATACAGAAAAGATCTTCATGACCCAGATAATCATGGTGGTGTGCTCACTCACTGAGAGCTGGACCCGCCTAAAGCTGACTTCCTGGAATGTGAAGTCAAGTGGGCCTTAGGAATCATCACTACCAACAAAGCTAGTGAAGGTGATGGAATACCAGTTGAGCTATTTCAAATCCTAAAAGATGATGTTGTGAAAGTGCTGCACTCAGTATGCCAGCAAATTTGGAAAACTCAGCAGTGGCCACAGGACTGGAAAAGGTCAGCTTGCATTCCAATCCCAAAGAATGCTCAAACTACGGCACAATTGCACTCACGTAACATGCTAGTAAAGTAATGCTCAAAATTCTTCAAGCCAGGCTTCAGCAATACATGAACCGTGAACTCTCAGATGTTCAAGCTCATATTAGAAAAGGCAGAGGAAGCAGAGATCAAATGGCAAACATGTGCTGGATCATCAAAAAAGAAAGAGAACTCCAGAAAAACATCTATTTCTGCTTTGTTGACTATGCCAAAGCCTTTGACTGTGTGGATTGCAATAAACTATGGAAAATTCTGAAAGGGATGGGAATACCAGGCAACCTGATCTGCCTTTGGAGAAACCTGTATGCAGGTCAGGAAGCAACAGTTACAACAGGACATGGAACAACAGACTGGTTCCAAATTGGAAAAGGAGTACATCAAGGCTGTATATTGTCACCCTGCTTATTGAACTTATATGCAGAGTACATCATGTAAAACGCTGGCCTGGATTGAAGCACAGACTGGTATCAAAATTGCCAGGAGAAATATCAATAGCCTCAGATATGCAGATGACACCACCCTTATGGCATAAAGTGAAGAACTAAAGAGACTCTTGGTGAGACTGAAAGAAGAGAGTGAAAAATTTGGCTTAAAGCTCAACATTCAGAAAACTAAGATCATGGCATCCGGTCCCATCACTTCATGGCAAATAGATGGGGAAATAGTGGAAACAGTGGCTGACTTTATTTTTTGGGGGGGCTCCAAAATCACTGCAGATGGAGACTTCAGCAATGAAATTAAAAGATGCTTACTCCTTGGGAGGAAAGTTAAGACCAACCTCAGTTCAGTTCATTCGCTCAGTCAACTCTGACTCTTTGAGACCCCATGAATTGCAGCACTCCAGGCCTCCCTGTCTATCACCAACTCCCTCAGTTCACTCAAACTCACATCCATCAAGTCAGTGATCCCTTCCAGCCATCTCATCCTCTGTCGTCCCCTTCTCCTCCTGCCCCCAATCTCTCCCAGCATCAGAGTCTTTTCCAATGAGTCAACTGTTCGCATGTGGTGGTCAAAGTACTGGATTTTCAGCTTTAGCATCATTCCTTCCAAAGAACAACCAAGGCTGATCTCCTTTAGAATGGACTGGTTGGATCTCCTGGCAGTCCAAGGGACTCTCAAGAGTCTTCTCCAACACCACAGTTCAAAAGCATCAATTCTTCAGCGCTCAGCTTTCTTCACAGTCCAACTCTAACATCCATACATGACCACAGGAAAAATCATAGCCTTGACTAGACGGACTTTGTTGGCCAAGTAATGTCTCTGCTTTTGAATATGCTATCTAGGTTGGTCATAACTTTCCTTCCAAGGAGTAAGCATCTTTTAATTTCATGGCTGCAGTCACCATCTGCAGTGATTTTGGAGCCCCCCCAAAAATAAAGTCTGACACTGTTTCCACTGTTTCCCCATCTATTTCCCATGAAGTGATGGGACCAGATGCCATGATCTTTGTTTTCTGAATGTTGAGCTTTAAGCCAACTTTTTCACTCTCCTCTTTCACTCTCATCAAGAGGCTTTTTAGTTCCTCTTCACTTTCTGCCATAGGGTGGTGTCATCTGCATGTCTGAGGTTATTGATATTTCTCCTGGCAATCTTGATTCCAGCTTGTGCTTCCTCTAGCCCAGAGTTTCTCATGATGTACTCTGCATATAAGTTAAATAAGGAGAGTGACAATATACAGCCTTGACGAACTCCCTTTCCTATTTGGAACCAGTCTGTTGTTCCATGTCTAGTTCTAACTGTTGCTTCCTGACCTGCATATAGGTTTCTCAAGAGACAGGTCAGGTGGTCTGGTATTCCCATCGCTTTCAGAATTTTCCACAGTTTATTGTGATCCACACAGTCAAAGGCTTTGGCATAGTCAATAAAGCAGAAATAGAGGTTTTTCTGGAACTCTCTTGCTTTTTCAATGATCCAGCGGATGTTGGCAATTTAAGCATTACTTTACTAGAGACCAACCTAGACAGCATATTAAAAAGCAGAGACATTACTTTGCCAACAATGGTCCATCTAGTCAAGGCTATGGTTTTTCCAGTAGTCATGTATGGATGTGAGAGTTGGACTATTAAGAAAACTGAGTGCCTAAGAATTGACGCTTTTAAACTGTTGTGTTGGAGAAGACTCGTGAGAGTCCTTTGGACTGCAAGGTGATCCAACCAGTCCATCCTAAAAGGAGCTCAGTCCTGAGTGTTCATGGAAGGACTGATGCTGAAGCTGAAACTCCAATACTTTGGCTACCTGATGCGGAGAGCTTGCTCATTTGAAAAGACCCTGATGCTGGGAAAAATTGAAGGCAGGAGGAGAAGGGGACAACAGAGGATGAGATGGTTGGCTGGCATCACTGACTCAATGGGCATAAGTTTGAGTAAGCTCCAGGAGTTGGTGATGGACAGGGAGGCCTGGCATGCTGCAGTCTATAGGGTCATGAAGAGTCGGACATGCCTGAGCAACTGAACTGAACTGATATTTTATTTAAATTTTTTGGCTTAGAAGATGGCAGAACAAAATGTTCATAAACTCCAAGACCTTTTAAGATATCAAATGCATTTTTAAAAACTAATGAATGATAATGAAAATGACCTATTTGATTTCTCATTAGATCTTTCTGCCTGCTTATTGCTGTTCATTTTAATATGTTTTGCTGTATTTCATATAGTGTGGGTTAAAAGTCTATAAGGGATACAGCTATTGGAATAATTTGCAGTTTCTTCCCTTGTCAAATCATCACTGTGGTCAGATAAATTTCTGGTATTTTCAGAGTAAATTCTACTTTCACTTAGGTTATTATTTCTTGCTTTGTTCCCAAGAAAGAAAGTGACTCTTTCCTCTCCTTAAGGACTATTTATTTCATCTTTTGGATTCTTTCCAAGTATAGCTTCAGAGTTCAGCATTAAACCATCATATGATACTATGCAGATCCAGTGATATAAGCATTTCTTTGTAAATCAGTCTTCTTTGACTCTCTCCCAAAATGCATTATGTTGTATAGGAAACATCCATGGACATCACAAAATATGGCCTTCTCTGTTTCTACTCAGTTTTTTGAGTTTGGTACCAGATATAAGGTTTGTTTTTTGTCTATTCAACAGAAAAACAACAGTAATCTTAACAGAAATTTAAAATAAGAAAAAAGATCACCAACCAAAAACTTATGACTTTTTCCATCTAAAATCATATTTGGGATTGTGTGTTTGTGTGAATGTGAATGAATCATTGTTTTATCCCAGCACTCTAATTTACTGTAAGAAAACAATATTAGCAAGAAGCAGTTATACTTACTGTGTTAAAATAACCGACAGTTTTACTTACAAAGGACTACATAATTTAGCGCGTGCTTAGGCTTAACAGTCCTATGCAGAAATCAGTGTATAAACAATGGGGGAGTCTTGTAGAAAGAAAGAGAATTGTGGAGAAGGTGGTTAAACTATGAAACCGCAAAAAGGAGGAGTTGCTGGGAAAGACTGAGGACAGGAAGAGAAGGGGCGACAGAGGATGAGATGGTTGGATGGCCTCACCCACTTGATGGACCTGAGTTTGCGCAAGCTCTGGGAGATGGGAAGGACAGGGAAGCCTGGCGTGCTGCAGTCCATGGGGTCACAAAGAATCGGACACGACTGAGCACCCACGCACGCGCATAATTACCTTGTCTGTCTCCCTCCCTCTGCTATGGCCACTTTGCGATTCTACAACAGATCTTTTTTTTCCTCTGTATTGTTAGCCTATCAAATGTCTCACACATATCAACTGAGCAAGATCTGCTTTAATGAATTCATGTGTATAACCAAGCATCTTTTTATTTTTTTTTTTAAACAATGTGTATTATTCCACACTTTTCCATTCTGTCAATGTCTCTGTTCTCAGGGTGAAAAGATACAGATATTAAGAATCAGGTGGTGCAATCCAACAGAGGTCTTGGGAATAAGGAAGTTAGAACCAAACAGAAATGCCATAATTGGAGGAAGGGTCAACTTGCTGTGCTGTGAACAAGGAAAATCTGAAAAGAGAAAACTGTTGCAAAGGCTATAGCAAAAAATTTACTACAACTGTGTGCAGAGGGATTTTTTTTTCCCCTAATTTTTTGCAGTGTCTCTAGAACACAAAGTGTCAAGCATAAAGTACCATGAAGGGTACATGGAAAGTTTGGCAGATAATACTTTTTGAATATGATCCTACTGCTAGAACAGACACTGTTTTGAAATATGACAACACCTTTTTATCTCTGTTCCCTTGTTCTTCATTAGGAGAACATTTTCAGGATAATAGGATGTCTGTGTTTTAGTAGCACATCTGTTCCTGTTTCATTGTCTTTACTCGAGATCATAATTTCCTCTTTGAGAATGTACAGTTGGTGGCAAGTAGAGATGATTATGATGTAATAAACAGAAATGATGACTTCAGGTGGGTTATAATAGTTAAGAAACTGAGGTTTTTTGTTTCCAAGTAAATTCTTCTGCTGATTAACATGAGGAAAAGGAACCAAAACGTATGCAATGTCTGAACAGAACGGCCTCAGAACTGAACGATTTCTCAGGTAGATCATCTCTGACTTGTCTGTTTTATGGTCGGTGTCATGGCTGTGTGGCTAAATACATTTATTATTGTCACATATACATATAATGCAGGTATATATACACACACATTTGTGTATATTATATAAGTGTACATATAATCACTTTCAGTTTTTTATTAGATAATAGATAATATAAATAGTAGAAACTTTCTTTGGAACAGACTTGGATTGGATTCTGGATAAAATACTTTGCTTTATGGTTTTGGCATATTAACCACTTTGTATCTCAGTAGCTGCTTCAGTAAAACGTCAGATAAAAACATCAGCTTCTTTATTCTGAAAATTGTTGATGATATTTTTAAAAAGCATTTTAAAATGCGTGGACAAGAAATGTCTGACCTATGAAAGTGCTCAATCACTCGTCATGCCTGACTCTTTGCAACCCCATGAACTCTAGCCCACCAGGCTCCTCTGTCCATGGGATTTCCCAGGCAAGAATACTGGAGCAGGTTTCCATTTCGTCCTCCAGGGGATCTTCCCAACCCAGAGATCAAAATATATGTCACTATTGATATTACTCTGCAAAAAGCCATGCCCAGCCTTGCACCGCAGCTCTGTACTCTAGTTCCTAGCATCTAGTGTTGTCTTTGCCAATGTCTTGCTCAGGTTCCTCAGTTCTGATTCCACATTTTGCCTTCAGCCAGGTGATCTAGTTTTCATTTTCCTACCTGCTTATACTTGTCTGCCCAAACATTGGCCCCCGCCTAACTGAATTCATATGAACACATTTTTAAAAGCTTGAAAATCTGATGGACTTTTCTTAAATGAAAACTTTTATGGAGCTCTAATTTTGACTGACTTTATAAATATATATGAAATATTCTTTAATATTATAATGTTTCACAAAAACACATACAAAATCAGGTATAGAATCTGTGCTTAAAGCTCTTTATAATTATAAATATCAACACTAGCTAATGGGAAAAATTCTATGAAACAAAAAAGAAATCAAGTATAAACATAATTTGACTTCTAACATCTAAACTTTAATGTTACCAGTTAATTTTTTCATCTTAGGAAATGAAATTATAACATGCATATTCTTATATTTGACTTCTTTTCCTGAGCATTGTTTATGAGTTCTAGCCATTTGTCTCTAGGATGAATGAACTCACCGTTGTCTTCTCTTGTGTTGCTAGCTCAGGACGCACTTTCTCAGAAAGTGGCCCGCTATTATTGGGCCTTGTGGTGTGTGTGTGTGTGCACTGTGGAGTGATGGGAGCCCTCACCCGGTAGAAAGCATTTGCTGAGAGCCTCTCTGGGGACTTCACGTCCTTTGACTGGAGGGCTCTGCGTCCAGTGACCAGCCCGAGGCTTCCCCTCAGCTAGCTCAGCCAGTGCCAACAGGTCACGGTAGCTCCAGGACTCCCAGCAGCTCCAGATGAGGCCCCCAGTGAGATTGCGTTGCAGTGAAACTTCTGTTCCGCCCAATCCTTCTTCCTTCCCTTTCCTTCCAAGAGTGTTCCCTACTCAACCCTCTCTGCCTATCTCACTCTCAGAGTTAGCTGCCCTTAGCATCCAGGCTGCCACAGCCCTGATCAGGTAACTGGCACAGGAAGAAACAGTTGTGTTCTTCTGCTTTCCAAGCAATGAGACGCTTTCATAAACCCTAGTGACCTAAGCTGGCCTACAGCGAATGAAGAGTGGGTCGTTTCTGAAAAGGGTGAGCAGGGAGCGGAGCTGACTGGTCACAGATACTGACATAAATTCTAGGGAAGGAGGGAGGAGGCAGGGGATAATTGATAACGTCCTTCCTGGAAAGGGGAGAGAATGCCCTTGCTTGTATCCACTTCCAGTAGACCCGGAGCGGCCTGCATGTCACTTCAGTGCTCCTCCCTTGTGTAATTGGGTTATGAACCGAATTCCATTTGTTGATGCTGTGCAAGATAAACATGACAAACCCCAGTGAAAGTGGGGAAAGCAGATTTTACTTAGTAACTGTTGACAGCCGCTGAGCTCCTCCCTGCTTTGTGCAGAGGTGGTTGGTCGGTTTGAAGGAAGAAGTATGTGGAGAGTCTGGGGGTCCCATTGCAGTCAGAGAAGTGAAGAGTTATAGATGGTCAGTATAATGTGATTGGTCACGTGTGCTTGTGAGCTGGCAGTTAGCAGAGTTGGGATTCTGTCCCTCCACAACAATCAGAAGATGCTGGCTCTATCCATCCTGAGGATCCCATTCAAGTGGAATGGCTCTTAGGCCCTGCAGAAAAGACGTGCTGTAAGAGACTCACATTCACAACTGTGAGCCCTTTTTAGTAAATGCTCTGAGAAAGGGAAGTCAGGGGCTTCTCCCCTAGTATTGACTAGAATAAATTCTCTAGGCAGCACTGAAGTTTTCTCAGGCAGGAATTGAATGGGGGCTCTGGGGTCATCCTAGGGACATGGAAGCTGTACCAGAGTTTGGCCAAGTCTCTTCCTGCAGGAGTCTGAACAGTTATGTGCTTAGGGTTCTTCATTGTTCAAAGCCCTGAGATGGGACTGTATTTGGAGACAGGGACTTTAGGAGGTAATTTACTTAAAATGAGGTTATGAGGGTGGGGCCTCTATGCATGAGAGTTGGTGTCCTTGTGAGAAAAGGAAGAGATGCAAGAGATCTCCCTCATTACATGCAGGAGAGGGATGAAGACACAGGAACACAGCAAGAAAGTTTCCATTTGCAAGCAGAAGAAAGTTCTCTCCAGAAAACAAGCCAGTTGCTCTCTTGATGTGGAACTTCCAGCTTCCAAAAGTTTAAGAAGATAAATTTCTATTGTTAAGTCACCCAGTCTGTGGTATTTTGTTATGGCTGCCCTACCAGATTAATACACATCTGTATACACTACCTCTGAAATCATGAAAGTGAAGTCATTCAGTCATGTCCAACTCTTTGTGACCCCATGGACTATATGTAGCCTACCAGGCTCCTCCATCCATGGGATTTTCTAGGCAAGAATACTGGAGTGGGCTGCCATTTTCTTCTCTAGGGGATCTTCCTGACCCAGGGATCAAACCCGGGTCTCCCGCATTGTAGGCAGACGCTTTACCATCTTAACCACCAGGAAAGTCCACCTCTGATATTATATAAGGTATTAATTTTAATAGGCTGTGAGGATACTTTTGTACGAGTATACACAGACACGTTTTTATGTAGAAAGCACAGACAAAAATAGTTTGTTTTTAAAACTAAGTATGTTTACTAGATATGCTAATTTCAGTCTCCCTCTGGGACTAAAAGATTTGTTTATAGTTAAGCAGCATTTATACTCATTTATACTAACTTCAAAAACTAAAGGCATTGCCAAAAGATGAAATGTGAATTGATTTTAACGCCACCAAGTGGACTAAATCAGAATGCTTTTCACGACAAAAAAAAAAAAAAAAAATTTTATATATATATATATACACACACACACACACACACACACACACATACATACACACACACTCTATTTGGATGGATTAACCTCTCAAATATAATTAGTGAAAAGTATTCTGAGAATAAAACAACCCAGGACCCTGCCTTGAACACAGTACATATCCAATCAACAGTAGTTCTATGCTCTATGGTGACCTAAATGGGAAGGAATTCCAGAAAAGAGGGGATATGTGTATACATATGCTTGATTAATTTTGCTGTACAACAGAAATTAATGCAGCATTGTAAAGCAACTATATTCTACTAAAAATTTAGAAAAAACTCCCAGTAGCGCTCTTCCTCCACCCCCTCTGCTTATCATACTGCTGCACAAATATATACATACACATCCATCTCCTTGCCATTTGAGGCTTTCATAACCTTTGACTATTAATTCCACAGAACTATTCCATTTTGTGTTTAATACAGTAATTTATAAACAGAAGTGATATGTCTCATCTTTTGATAGGTTTCATCCAATAGTTAACAAGCTGAAATAATGATATATCAACATTATTATAAAAAGAGTGGAGTTAGATGATAGTAATTTATCATAAATAGTGGAAGTCCAACTTTATATCTTTATTAAAATCCTGGATAAATTTCCTAATCTATGTTGGGTGCATATATATTTGTAATTGTTATTTCTTCTTCTTGGATTGTGAAAGGGGAAATTAACAAAAACACAATAAGAGTGGGAGACTTTAATACCCCACTCACACCTATGGATAGATCAAATAAACAGAAAATTAACAAGGAAACACAAACTTTAAATGATACAATAGACAAGTTAGACCTAATTGATGTCTATAGGATATTTCACCCCCAAACAATGAATTTCACCTTTTTCTCAAGTGCACATGGAACCTTCTCCAGGATAGATCACATCCTGGGCCATAAATCTAGCCTTGGTAAATTCAAAAAAATTGAAATCATTCCAAGCATCTTTTCTGACCGCAATGCAGTAAGATTAGATCTCAATTACAGGAGAAAAACTATTAAAAATTCCAACATATGGAGGCTGAACAACATGCTGCTGAATAACAAACAAATCACAGAAGAAATCAAAAAAGAAATCAAACTATGCATAGAAATGAATGAAAATGAAAACACAACAACCCAAAACCTGTGGGACACTGTAAAAGCAGTGCTAAGGGAGAGGTTCATAGCAATACAGGCATACCTCAAGAAACAAGAAAAAAGTCAAATAAGTAACCTAACTCTACACCTAAAACAACTAGAAAAGGAAGAAATGAAGAACCCCAGGGTTAGTAGAAGGGAAGAAATCTTAAAAATTAGGGCAGAAATAAATGCAAAAGAAGCAAAAGAGACCATAGCAAAAATCAACAAAGCCAAAAGCTGGTTCTTTGTAAAGATTAATAAAATCGACAAACCATTAGCCAGACTCATCAAGAAACAAAGGGAGAAAAATCAAATCAATAAAATTAGAAATGAAAATGGAGAGATCACAACAGACAACACAGAAATACAAAGGATCATAAGCAACTACTATCAGCAATTATATGCCAATAAAATGGAAAACTTGGGAGAAATGGACAAATTCTTAGAAAAGTACAACTTTCAAAAATTTAACCAGAAAGAAATAGAAAATCTTAACAGACCCATCACAAGCATGGAAATTGAAACTGTAATCAGAAATCTTCCAGCAAACAAAAGCCCAGGTCCAGACGGCTTCACAGTTGAATTCTACCAAAAATTTAGAGAAGAGCGAACACCTATCCTACTCAAACTTTTCCAGAAAATTGCAGAGGAATGTAAACGTCCAAACTCATTCTATGAGGTCACAATCACCCTAATACCAAAACCTGACAAAGATGCCACAAAAAAAGAAAACTACAGGCCAATATCACTGATGAACATAGATGCAAAAATCCTTAACAAAATTCTAGAAATCAGAATCCAACAACATATTAAAAAGATCATACATCATGACCAAGTAGGCTTTATCCCAGGGATGCAAGGATTCTTCAATATCCACAAATCAATCAATGTAATACACCACATCAACAAATTGAAAAAAAAAGCCATATGATTATCTCAAGAGATGCAGAGAAAGCCTTTGACAAAATTCAACATCCATTTATGATAAAAACTCTCCAGAAAGCAGGAATAGAAGGAACATACCTCAACATAATAAAAGCTATATATGACAAACCCACAGCAAACATTATCCTCAATGGTGAAAAATTGAAAGCATTTCTCCTAAAGTCAGGAACAAGACAAGGGTGCCCACTTTCACCACTACTATTTAACATAGTTTTGGAAGTTTTGGCCACAGCAATGAGAACAGAAAAAGAAATAAAAAGAATCCAGATTAGAAAAGAACAAGTAAAAGTCTCACTGTTTGCAGATGACATGATCCTCTACATAGAAAACCCTAAAGACTCCACCAGAAAATTACTAGAGCTGATCAATGAATATAGTAAAGTTGCAGGATATAAAATCAACATGCAGAAATCCCTTGCATTCCTATACACTAATAATGAGAAAATAGAAAGAGAAATTAAGGAAACAATTCCATTCACCATTGTAATGAAAAGAATAAAATACTTAGGAATATATCTACCTAAAGAAACAAAAGCCCTATATATAGAAAACTATAAAACACTGGTGAAAGAAATCAAAGAGGACACTAATAGATGAAGAAATATACCATGTTCACCCAACAATCCCACTGATGAGCATACACATCAAGGAAACAAGAATTGAAAGAGACATGTGTACCCCAGTGTTCATCACAGCACTGTTTATAATAACCAGGACATGGAAGCAACCTAGATGTCCATCAGCAGACGAATGGATAAGAAAGCCATGGTACATATACACAATGGAGTATTACTCAGCCATTAAAAAGAATACATTTGAATCAGTTCTAATGAGGTGGATGAAACTGGAGCCTATTATACAGAGTGAAGTAAGCCAGGAAGAAAAACACCAATACAGTATACTAACGCATATATATGGAATTTAGAAAGATGGTAATGATAACCCTGTATGCGAGATAGCAAAAGAGTCACAGATGTATAGAACAGTCTTTTGGACTCTGTGGGAGAGGGCAAGGGTGGGATGATACGGGAGAATGGCATTGAAACATTAGTTTTATATGTGAAACTAATCGCCAGTCCAGGTTCAATGCATGATACAGGATGCTCGGGGCTGGTGCACTGGGATGACCCAGAGGGATGGCATGGGGAGGAAGGTGGGAGGGGGGTTCAGGATGAGGAACATGTGTACACCCGTGGTGGATTCATGTTGATGTGTAGCAAAACCAATACAATATTGTAAAGTAATTAGCCTCCAATTAAAATAAATAAATTTATATTAAAAAAATTTAAAAAAATTTCCTAATCTAGGCTAGTGTACATAATTATGTAGACCAAAGAACAGGATTTACTACACTAGTTATGCGTGATCATGGCTCCCAATAGTCTCTTCATTCTTCAGAAAATTTTGGTTATTTTTCATTTTTTATCACCATTTCTATAATTTTGAGAGGAAAATGACCAACATCAAATTGATTCTCACTGTTTTGCCCAATTTAAAAGCATTATATATATTTGAGGTAAATCTTAACATATGTCAAAACCGAAAAGTTAGCTCACACTCTGTGTTTAAATCAGTCCATACAGCAATCAGCAATTGGATGAAAATAAGGCCCAAAATGCCCTTCCATCTGTGGAATAAAGTAATAATATTTAGTCTGTGAAAACTCCTTTGGGAAGAAGGTGCTATCATTTTGCTGCCTCCAGATATTCTTAGGAGCCAAAAATGAATGATTTCTCTCAGGATGATACCTGACACAAACAAAGATCACCCAACACCCACACAGTTTTACTCAATGATGTTTCATAATTCTTCTCTCTTTGAACCTCTTGTATGTCACAAGGCTTCAGCCATTCAGTGTGTATGGTTGAATCTGGCTAAATAGCTTCTGTCAATCTCTACTTAAATTTAGTTCCATTCTGCCTTTGTCAGTCTGGGCTGCTATAATAAGGTGCCAAAAACTGGGGAAGCTTGTGAACAACAGAAGTTTGCTTCTCATGGGTCTTGGGGCTTGAAATTCAAGATGAGGGCACCAGCCATGTCATATTCTGAGGAAAGACCTCTTACAGTTTGCATAGAGCAGTCTCTGCCCTCCTGTTGAAGAACAGGCAACGGAACTCTCCAGGTTTCCTTATAGGGGCTCTGATCCCACTCGTGGAGGCCCCGTGCCCTCATGACGTAATCACCTCTTAAAAGCTTCACCTCCAAATACCATCACATAGGAGATTAGGTTTCAACATGTTGTTTTGCTTTTTTTTTAATTAGAGCATAATTGCTTTACAGTGTTGTACTAGTTTCTACTTTACAGCAAAGTCAGTCAGCTGTATGCATACACAGATCATCCCTTTTTTGGATTTCCTCTGCATTTAGGTCACCACAGAGCCCTGAGCAGAGCTCCTTGTGCTGTACAGTAGGCCTCATTAGTGATCCATTTTATGCGCAGCAGTGTACATACGTCAGTCCCAATCTCCCAAGTCATCCAGCCTCCCCTTTCCTCCCTTGGTGTCCATGTGTCTGTTCTCTATGTCTGTTTTGCAAATAAGATCATCTATATCATTTTTTTCCTATATTCCACATGTATGTGTTAATATATGATATTTGTTTTTCTCTTTCTGACTTCACTCAGTATGACAGTCTCTATGTCCATCCACATCCCTACAAAGGACCCAATTTCATCCCTTTTTATTGCTGAGGAATATCCCACTGTATATATGTACCATGTCGTCTTTTTCCACCCCTCTGTCAAGACATTTAAGCTGCTTCCGTGTCTTGGCACTTGTAAACAGTGCTGGACTGGGGTGCATGTGTCTTTTTGAAGTGTGTTTTTCTCTGGTGTATGACCAGTCATGGGACTGATGGGTAGGGAAAAGAATCTGCCTTCAATGCAGTAGATGCAGGAGACAGGGGTTAAATCCTTGAGTCAGGAGAGCCCCAGAACAAGGGCCTGACAACCTACTCCAGTATTCTTGCCTGGAGAATCCCATGGCCAGAGGAGCCTGGCGGGCTACAGCTTACATGGTCACAAAGAGCTGGACATGACTGAAGTGACTGAGCACACAGCACATGGCAGTTCTATGTTTAATTTTTTATGGTTCAACATATGATTTTGGGGAAAGAGAAACATGCAGTCTACAGAAGAGTCTGTATAATGTTTACATAAAAAAAAAAGTTTGTCTACTGATCTGTGAAAAACACTTCCAAGAGATACTTTTAGATAAATATTGTTGTTGAAACAAAGTTAGGCACACCTGGTCTTAGAATTAAATATAAAACCTCTCCAAGAGATCAAGAAGAGTATGTTTGTTCCTTGATGGTGTAGAAGAGGGACGGTCCACTGCTCCATGCTGCCTCACTGTCCATTCCTCTTTAATACAGAAGCAGCTCATTGTATCAGGTCATGCCTTGGAACTCTAATGAGACCACTTTACTAGTGGAAGACTGCCGTGCATTAAAAGCTGATGCCCAGAGAAATGGATGCAGTCCTCCTGTGTTCTCCATTCTTCCTCCTGTCCCCTGCATGCCAAAGCAGGGTCTGCTCTGGGGAAGTCAGCTCTGAGAGAAGTTAAGGATCGCTCTGGAGCTCATTTTTAGGATCTTCTGTTCATGCTGCAAGATCAGTAAAGACAGCCAAGGCTGCCATTTTGAAATATTTGTATGTACTGTTGCTTGGTGAGCAATCAGCCTCTGAAAACTGATTTATAGTAAAATTTAGACATATGGGGTAGTCTGAACATTCTTTGACATTACATTTCTTTGGGATTGGAATGAAAACTGACCTTTTCCAGTCCTGTGGCCACTGCTGAGTTTTCCAAATCTGCTGGCATATTGAGTGCAAAGCATCATCTTTTAGAATTTGAAATAGCTCAGCTAGAATTCCATCACCTCCACTAGCTTTGTTCATAGTGATGCTTCCTAAGGCCCACTTGACTTCACACTCCAGGATGTCTGGCTTTAGGTGAGTGATTACACCATCATGCTTATCTAGGTCATTAGGATCTTTTTTTGTACAGTTCCTCTGTGCATTTTTGCTACTTCTTCTTAATATCTTCTGCTTCTGTTAGGTCCATAATATTTCTCTCCTTATTGTGCTCCTCTTCACCTGAAATATTCCCCTGGTATCTCTAATTTTCTTGAAGAGATCTTTAGTCTTTCCATTCTTTAATTTTCCTCTGTTTCTATGCATTGTTCACTTAAAAAGGCTTTCTTATCTCTCTTTGCTATTTTCTGGAAATCTGCATTCATATGGGTATGTCTTTCTTTTCTCCTTTGCTTTTGCTTCTCTTCTTTTCTCAGCAATTTCTAAGGCCTCTTCAGAAAACCACTTAACCTTGTTGCATTTATTTTTCTTGGGGATAGTCTTGACCACTGCCTCTTGTACAATGGCATGAACCTCTGTCTATAGTTTTTCAGGCACTCTATCAGATCCAATCCCTTAAATTTAGTCACTTTCACTGTATAATCGCAAGGGATTTGATTTAGGTCATACCTGAATGACCTACTGGTTTTCCCTACTTTCTTCAATTAAGTCTGAGTTTTACAATAAGGAGTTCATGATCTGAGCCACAGTCAGCTCCTGGTCCTATTTTTGCTGACTGTATAAATTCTCCGTATTTGGCTGCAAAGAATATAATCAATCCGAGTTCGGTATTGAACATTTGGTGATGTCCATGTGTGGAGATGTCTTTTGTGTTGTTAGAAGAGGGTATTTGCTATAACCAGAGAATTTTATTGGCAAAACTCTGTTAGTTTTCACCCATCTTCATTCTGTACTCCATGGCCAAACTTTCCTCTTATTCCAGGTATCTCTTGACTTCCTATTTTTGCATTCCAGTCATTTATGATGAAAAGCACATCTTTTCATCCAATTGTCAACATCCATTGGATCATACAAAAAGCAAGAGAATTCCAGAAAAACATCTACTTCTGCTTTGTTGACTACGTTAAAGCCTTTTACCGTGTGGAGCACAACAAACTGTGGAAAATTCTTAAATAGATGGGAATACCAGACCACCTGATCTGCCTCCTGAGAAACCTGTATGTAGGTCTAGAGGCAACAGTTAGAACCAGATATGGGGCAACAGACAGGTTCCAAATTGGGAAAGGAGTACATGAAGGCTGTCACCCTGATTATTGAACTTATATGCAGACTACATCATGCAAAATCCCAGGCTGGATGAAACACAAGCTGAAATCAGGATTGTGGGGAGAAATATCAAGAACCTCAGATATGCAAATGACACCACCCTAATGGCATAGGCCAAGAGGAATTAAAGAACTTCTTGATGAAGGTGATAGAGGAGCATGAAAAAGCTGGCTTAAAGCTCAGCATTCAAACAATGAAGATCATGGCATCTGGTTCCATCTCTTCATGGCAAGTAGATGAGGAACCAGTGGAAACAGTGAGAGACTTTATTTTCTTGGGCTCCAAAATCACTTCAGATGGTAACTGCGACCACAAAAATTGAATGATGCTTGCTCCTTGGAAGAAAAGCTATGGCAAACTTAGACAGTGTATTAAAGAGCATAGACATTGCTTTGCTGACAAATGTCCATATAGTCAAAGCTATGGTTTTTCCAGTAGTCATGTATGAGCTGAACAATAAATAAGTCCATTTTCTTTGATGCAGAAACAATAATCCTAGAGCTATTTTCCCAAAGACATTAAGAAGAAAAAGGTAAATGCGTAACTATGTACCAAGCTGTTAGTACGTTTTAGCTAGTGTTGCTGAATAAAATTGTCTGTGATGATGTAAATGTTTTTTTATTTGCACTATTGAATATGGTAACCACTTGTGGCTGTTTATTTAACTTATATGCAGAGTACATCATGAGAAATGCTGGACTGGAAGAAACACAAGCTGGAATCAAGATTGCCGGGAGAAATATCAATAACCTTAGATATGCAGATGACACCACCCTTATGGCAGAAAGTGAAGAGGAACTCAAAAGCCTCTTGATGAAAGTGAAAGTGGACAGTGAAAAAGTTGGCTTAAAGCTCAACATTCAGAAAACGAAGATCATGGCATCCGGTCCCATCACTTCATGGGAAATAGATGGGGAAACAGTGGAAACAGTGTCAGACTTTATTTTTCTGGGCTCCAAAATCACTACAGATGGTGACTGCAGCCATGAAATTAAAAGACGTTTACTCCTTGGAAGGAAAGTTATGACCAACCTAGAGAGCATATTCAAAAGCAGAGACATTACTTTGCCAACAAAGGTTCATCTAATCAAGGCTATGGTTTTTCCTGGGGTCATGTACAGATGTGAGAGTTGGACTGTGAAGAAGGCTGAGCGCCGAAGAACTGATGCTTGTGAACTGTGGTGTTGGAGAAGACTCTTGAGAGTCCCTTGGACTGCAAGGAGATCCAACCAGTCCATTCTGAAGGAGATCAGCCCTGGGATTTCTTTGGAAGGAATGATGCTAAAGCTGAAACTCCAGTACTTTGGCCACCTCATTCGAAGAGCTGACTCATTGGAAAAGACTCTGATGCTGGGAGAGATTGGGGGAGAGAGGAGAAGGGGACGCCAGAGGATGAGATGGCTGGATGGCATCACTGACTCGAAGGACGTGAGTCTGAGTGAACTCCGGGAGTTGTTGATGGACAGGGAGGCCTGGCGTGCTGCGATTCATGGGGTCGCAAGGAGTTGGACATGACTGAGCGACTGATTTGTGGCTACAGAGCACTTGAAATGTAGTGTGCAGCTGAGGAACTGAATATTTAATTTATTTTACATTAATTTAACTTTAAATTTAAGTAGCCATGTGTAACTAGCATATTAGTCTACACAGTAAGACAACATATTAGGAAATTATATGAAACATTTAATTACTATTAACTTTACATATTAAATTAATAAAACTGTACTTAATAGTCAAGTATTTGTTGTTGTTTAGTCGCTAAATTGTGTCTGACTTTTGCGATCTCATGGACTGAAGCCCACCAGGCTTCCCCTGTCCTTCACTATCTCCTGGAGTTTGCTCAAACTCAAGTCCATTGACTTGGTGATGCCATTCAACCATCTCAACCTCTGTCACCTCTTTCTCCTCCTGCCTTCAATCTTTCCCAGCATCAGGGTCTTTTCCAGTAAGTCACCTCTTCATGTCAGATGGCCAAAGTATTGGAGCTTTGGCATCAGTCCTTCCAATGAATATTCAGGGTTGATTTCCTTTATGTTTGACTGGTTTGATCTACTTGCAATCCAAAGGATTCTCAAGAGTCGTCTCCAATACCACAATTTGAAAGCATCAGTTCTTTGGCACTCAGCCTTCTTTATGGTCCAACAATCACATGTATATGACTACTAGAAAAATCATAGCTTTGACTATATGGACCTTTGTCAGCAAAGCAATGTCTCTGCCTTTTAATATGCTGTCTAGGTTTGTTATAGCTTTTCTTCCAATGAGCAAGTGTCTTTTAATTTCATGGCTGCAGTCACCATGTGCCGTGATTTTGGAGCCCAGGAAAATAAAATCTGTCACAGCTTCTCCTTTTTCCCCTTCTATTTGTCATGAAGTGATGGGACCAGATACCATGATCTTCATTTTCTGAATGTTGGGCTTTAAGCAGCTTAGTTTTTACTTTTCTGTTTCACCCTCATCAAGTATTAATACCTAATAATAAAGTTAATTATTATCAACTTTACCCTCTGCCTATTAACTTTATTCTACCTTTGTGAAAATTGTACCTCAAGAAAGTTAAATAACTTGCAAAGTACATCCACATTGTAAGTGATATACTTGAAATTTTAGACCAGGTGGGATTATGCTTTAACTCATGATCAAGCAACTAGGTGGCTTCCTTCATGCTGCATTGACTTCCCATCATAAGAGACTGTCACACATACTTGGGACCAAGAAAAGATGAAAAACTAGGAAACTAGGAAGCAAAAATTAATAACTGGGGAAATAATTGGGGAAAAATGAAAATATTTATCACCCATGAAACAAACAGAATGCAAAAGAATACAAACTTTAAGGTTACAACTGTGTAAAAATAATATGAACAAGTTAATAATAATATGTAAATTTGGAAACAAATTCTTTTCTTAGTGATAAGATTATGGAAACATTTTGTGTGTTTGTTGTTAACTTTTACTAGCTTTAATTTTCTTTCTGGTCTTTTTATACTGAACATGTATCAACACTAGGATATGTGGAGACAGATGAAGGAATTCACCTGGTGGTGGTTTGGTGGTTTAGTCGCCAAGCCGTGTCCGACTCTTGCGACTCCACGGACTGTAGCCTGCCAGGCTCCTCTGTCCATGGGATTCTCCAGACAAGAATCCTGGAGTGGGTTGCCATTTCCTTCTCCAGAGGATCTTCCTGACTCAGGAATTGAACCTGGGTCTCCTGCATTGCAGGCAGATGATTTACTGACTGAGCTATGAGGGAAGCCCCAAACTCACTTGACTCTCCTTTAAATTAAGATAATCATAGGATTGACCAGGAGTCTGCAGTGTTACAAGGTTCTCCTATAGCTTTCTATTTTCCTTGCTAACAATCCTCAAATTTCTTCAAAATGAAAAGTGTTACCAATCTCATGGAACTCAAGATGCTTTATCCAAGCTGGTTATAACTATGTATCTCATTCTTTGTCATCTTGTGCAGTCCATGGGATCACAAAGAGTCAGACACAACTGAACCACTGAGCATGTACACCGATTCCCAGCTGCTCTTATACACAGAAATGGACATAGTATCTGATTTTAGCCAATTGGACATAAAGAGAGACAACTTGGGAATCCAAGAAGGATTTTAATTCTTAACAAAAGGAAGACCTCTTTTCTTCCTGCCTGCCTGTTTAGGGTGGGATGTGGTGATATCCTGTTTGCCTGGGCTAAAACTGCAGCTTCCCAGGAGGGAAGGATAAGAGATGAGCAAAAAACACCCACGTCCCTGGGAAAATTTAGATGCTGGTTAAAGAACTATAACTCCATAATTTATTTGTTAAAAAAAAAAAAAAAAAAAAAGCTTTTGTCTATTAAAGCCACGTTTGGTAGAGTGTTCTGTTGGTGGTGGTAGTTGAGCCACTCAGTCGTGTCTGACTCTTGTGACCCCATGGACTGTAGCCCACCATGGACTTTCCCAGTCAAGCATACTGGAGTGGGTTACCATTTCCTTCTCCAGGAGACCCACATTTTCTGCATTGCAGGTGAATTCTTTACCACTGAGCCACTAAGGAAGCCCCAGAGTGTTATGTTACCTGCAGCTTAAAATTTTCCTAATGGATTCAAGGTTCTTTACCTCACAAGCTGTGGTTTCCATTGTGTGGAAGATGCAAGAAGGTGGAAAGCTAGGTATTGGCTTACTCTGGTACAGGCTTTCCATAAACCTCCATGAAAGCAGAATTTTGATGTAAACCTTCAGACCACAGCTGAAAATACTTGCTAAGGAGCAGAGTAAAAATCTGTAAAGCAACAGGGACTTAAAAGATCCACAAATGCCTATTTTTAAATTCTGCTTCTCAAACATGAATATATTAAAGTTATTGAAGCCTTTCTACAGATGATATTTGGGCTGGCATTTCTGTAAGTGGAAGAGATTATCTTTTGCTTACAATTTGTCACTTCTAACTGACTGTAGATCACAGCAGTTTAGAAGCTTAACCCCTTTAAGTTAGGCTCTTTTCCAGTATTTAGAAAAAGCCTTTCAGCAGGCTGATAAAAATAGCAGCAGCAAAGCAATTAGATGTAATCCCAAACAGCTGCAGTCCAAGTCAGACCTATAAATGCTTTCTCCTATTTTAGATACACAGAACTCAAAATTCTCCTGTAAGGTCCTGACAAAGTGAAAAGTTGCTCCAAATAATATGCATTGACATTCAACTGTAATGCTCCATCCAATTCTCATGGCAAGTCTTGGCCATCAGTGTCAGCAAAACTTAGTGCAATAAAGTCATTTTGGGTCTAGACTCACTGACACAAAATAATTGAAAATTGGATTTCAGTTCAATTTAAGAAAGATTTCACAATTACCTGCTAGTTCTAAATACTCTCAAAAGTTGGACATTAAGATGAATATGATCCAGTCTTTGCCCTCAAATATATCATAGTCTAGAGGGGAGTTGCAATATATTTTTTTCTCCCATGCTATGTATACTCTTTAATCTTGGATCAATAATATTACAGACCTTAGACTTTAAAGATACCTATGGCAATTCACCAGGGCTTCCCTGGTGACTCAGAGGTTAAAGCGTCTGCCTGCAATGTGGGAGACCTGGGTTCAATCCCTGGGTCGGGAAGATCCCCTGGAGAAGGAAATAGCAACCTGTTGTTTCTTGCCTGGAGAATCCCATGGATGAAGGAGCTTGGTGGGCTACAGTCCACGGGGTTACAAAGAGTCGGACACAACTGAGCAACTTCACTATGGCAATGCAAATTCTCATTGGTAATCAGTTTCTCAACAGTCAGTAATTTCTAAGGTACTATTATATAGGTAAATAACCCATGGGAAGTTGGTTAACTTCCAAAGCAAAAAGAGGAGAATATTCTGCCCTAAACCAGTGGAATATAATCTAAGTTAATAATAATAAAGCAGTTTAGCTTTGTTCCATCCCACAGTTTATTGAAATTTTACAGATATCTAGAATGGCATTGTCTTTGGCTAATTGGCTACAGGATTTATTATCCTCTGCCCAATCAAATGAAATGGGTTTTGATTGCTGGTCAACTTTCTGCAAGTAGCTTTTTGTAAGCAAATAGACTATTTCTATTCTATCATGTTTTGTACTGATTTCACTTATTGAACCTTTTTAGTGTCCTCTTTGAGCTCGTTATGAAGAAACTTTCTCTCTGTGTGTGTGTCCTCTTCACCAAAAAAGGGAGATGCTACAAGTTCTTTATTTCATAAAAGTCAGTAACAATTCCCAAGTGATAGCTCTAGGGCTGTGGGAAACAGGTATCAAAAGGAAAACATAATTCCAACAGAGTTATTGTAGATACTTCCTGTGAAAGAAAAGAGAGACAAAAGGAAAAGTAGGCAGAGAAAGACTTGTGACTATGATGGTGGTCTCACGCTTGTAAACAGAGGGGGTGGAAAGATTGGGTAGGGACACCCAGAAACTCTGCATAGCTCTGAGAAAGTCTCAACCAGCCCACTAGAGAGTTCCAAAGCAAAGATCACCCATGGATCTTTCTGAAGCACACTCTGTCATGGTTGGAGGCTGCCCAGAAAGTACGTGACCTGGACTTGAAAGCTGAGACAGACCTTGGAACTGCTGGAACTTTAGCTGACTTTCTTTAGGCAGATCCTCTTTTGAAAGGAGACATAAACAAATCATCTTCATGGCTGTAATAGTGAACTGGTAATCACTGAATAGAGCTATATGTCTACGTAATTTCACTTATTGCAATGTATTCCATTTAATGTCATTTTTCAAAATACCATCTTAACAGTAGGTACCATTGCTTTTTAGTACCACTTCTACCACAATTTGCATCACAGAGAGATCCAACTGTCATAACCAGATGAGGTCACCATTTTATTTCAGGAATACTCGGGAATCAAAGTCTATGCTCTGGCCAGTAATGCTGAAGCTGAAGTTGAATGGTTCTATGAAGACCTACAAGACCTTCTAGAACTAACACTTAAAAAAAAAAAATGCCCTTTTCATTATAGGGGACTGGAATGCAAAAGTAGGAAGTCAAGAGATACCTGGAGTAACAGGAAAATTTGGCCTTGGAGTACAAAACGAAGCAGGTCAAAGGCTAACAGAGTTTTGCCAAGAGAACACACTGGTCATATAAAACACCCTCTTCCAACAACACAACAGAAGACTCTACATGTGGACATCACCAGATGGTCAATACCAGAATCAGATTGATTATATCTTTGCAGCCAAAGACTGAGAAGCTCTATACAGTCAGCAAGAACAAGACCAGGATGACTGTGGTTCAGATCATGAACTCCTTATTGCCAAATTCAGACTTAAGTAGAAGAAAGTAGGGAAAACCAGTAGACCATTCAGGTATAACCTAAATCAAATCCCTTACGATTATACAGTGGAAGTGACGAATAGATTCAAGGGATTAGATCTGATAGACAGAGTGCCTGAAAAACTACAGACAGAGGTTCATGCCATTGTACAAGAGGCAGTGGTCAAGACCATCCCCAAGAAAAAGAAATGCTAAAAGGAAAAATGGCTGTCTGAGGAGGCCTTACAAATAGCTCTGAAAAGAAAAGAAGGGAAAGGCAAAACAGTAAGGGAAAGATATACCCATTTGAAGGCAGAGTTCCAAAGTATAGCAAGGAGAGATAAGAAAGCCTTCCTCAATGATCAGTGCAAAGAAATAGAGGTAAATAATAGAATGGGAAAGACTAGAGATCTCTTCAAGAAAATTAGAGATATCAAGGGAACATTTCATGCAAAGATGAGCACAATAAAGGACAAAAATGGTATGGAAGCAGAAGATATTAAGAAGTGGCAAGAATACACAAAATAATTAACAAAAATGATCTCCATGACCCAGATAATCACTATGTTGTGATCACTCACATAGAGCCAGACATCCTGGAGTGTGAAGTCAAGTGAGCCTTAGAAAGCATCACTACGAACAAAGCTAGTGGAAGTGATGGAATTCCAGTTGAGCTATTTCAAATTCTAAAAGATGGTGCTGTGAAAGTGCTGCACTGAATATACCAGCAATTTGGAAAACTCAGCAGTGGCCACAGGACTAGAAAAGGTCAATTTTTATTCCAATCCCAAAGAAAGGCAATGCCAAAGAATTTTCAAACTATTGCATAGTTGCACTCATCTCAACACTAGCAAAGTAATGCTCAAAATTCTCCAAGCCAGGCTTCAACAGTATGTGAACTGTGAATTTCCAGATGTTAAAGCTGGATTTAGAAAAGGCAGAGGAACCAGAGATTAAATTGCTAACATCCGTTGGATCATCGAAAAAGCAAGAGAATCCCAGAAAAACATTTAATTCTGCTTTATTGACTATACCAAAGCCTTTGTCTGTGTGGACCACAACAAATTGTGGAAATTTCTTCAAGAGATGGGAATACCAGACCTGACTCCTGAGAAATCTGTATTCAGGTCAAGAAGTAACAGTTAGAACTGGACACGGAACAACAGACTGGTTCCAAATCGGGAAAGGAGTATGTCAAGTCTGGACATGGTCACCCTGCTTATTTAACTTATATGCCAGAGTATGTCATGTGAAATGTTGGGCTGGATGAAGCACAAGCTAGAATCAAGATTGCTGGGAGAAATACCAATAACCTCAGATATGCAGATGACACCACCCTTATGGCAGGAAGCGAAGAAGAACTAAAGAGCCTCTTGATGAAAGAGGAGAGTGAAAAGTTGGCTTAAAACTACATTCAGAAAACTAAGATCATGGCATCTGGTCCCATCACTTCATGGCAAATAGATGGGGAAACAATGGAAACAGTGAAAGACTATATTCTTGGGCTCCAAAATCACTGCAAATGGTGACTGCAGCCATGAAATTAAAAGATGCTTGGCTCCTTGGAAGAAAAGCTATGACCAACCTAGACAGTATATTAAAAAGTAGCAGTGTTACTTTGCCAACAAAGGTCTGTCTAGTCAAACCTATGGTTTTTCCAGTGGTCATGTATGGATGTGAGAGTTGGACTGTAAAGAAAGCTGAGCATAGAAGAACTGATGCTTTTGAACTGTGGTGTTGGAGAAGACTCTTGAGAGTCCCTTGGACTGCAAGGAGATCCAAACAGTCCATCCTAAAGGAAATCAGTCCTGAATATTCATTGGAAGGACTGATGCTGAAGCTGAAACTCCAACAATTTAGCTACCTGATGTGAAGAACTGACTCATTTGAAAAGACTCTGATGCTGGGAAAGATTGAAGGCGGGAGGAGAAGGGGATGGCAGAAGATGAGATGGTTGGATGGTATCACCAATTTGATGGACATGAGCTCCAGGGGTTGGTGATGGACAGGGAGGCCTGGCGTGCTTCAGTCCATGGGGTTGCAAAGAGTCAGACATGACTAAGTGACTGAACTGAACTGAACTTGTGAAATACAAGACTGAGTTCTTACCACATGACTCAGGACATAAAGTGAAACCAGAGTCTTAAACAATATTACCAGGACACAGTGATACTTTTTATCTCCCGCCCCTTCTCTCTCTTGGCTCTTTCATTTATATGTTGATTTGAGGATTTGCCTTCCACTTCGATTGTTGAGAAACCATTCAAATCCTATGACTTGAGGTGAGAGACAGGGTTGGATATGGAAGAGACAGACCCCAAATATAAAATGTCCTTTATACTAGGTCATAGCACAATTTTCAGGTAGTATTCAACAAGTTGCATCTTTTGACTAAAAGAACTATTCTTTTTATGATTTTCTTTATCTATTTGATATTACCATACTATAAAATTCACTAGTTAAAGCTCCTCCAACTTTTTCTTACAATTACATTCAGTGTAAAAATTAATCAACAATGACATAAACAGATAGAGATACATTCCATGTTCCTGGGTAGGAAGACTCAATGTTGTGAAAATCATAATACTACCAAACACAATCTACAGATTCAATGTGATCCCTTTCAGATTACTCATGGCATGTTTCAGAGATCTAGAACAAAAAATTTCACAGTTCATCAGTTCAGTTCAGTTGCTCAGTCATGTCCGACTCTTTGCAACCCCATGAATCGCAGCACGCCAGGCCTCCCTGTCCATCAACAACTCCTGGAGTTCACTCAGACTCACATCCATCGAGTCAGTGATGCCATCCAGCCATCTCATCCTCTGTCGTCCCCTTCTCCTCCTGCCCCCAATCCCTCCCAACATCAGAGTCTTTTCCAATGAGTCAACTCTTTGCATGAGGTGGCCAAAGTACTGGAGTTTCAGGTTTAGCATCATTCCTTCCAAAGAAATCCCAGGGCTGATCTCCTTCAGAATGGACTGGTTGGATCTCCTTGCAGTCCAAGGGACTCTCAAGAGTCTTCTCCAACACCACAGTTCAAAAGCATCAGTTCTTTGGCGCTCAGCCTTCTTCACAGTCCAACTCTCACATCCATATATGACCACTGGAAAAACCATAGCCTTGACTAGATGGACCTTTGTTGGCAAAGTAATGTCTTTGCTTTTGAATATGCTATCTAGGTTGGTCATAACTTTCCTTCCAAGGAGTAAGTGTCTTTTATTTTCATGGCTGCAATCACCATCTGCAGTGACTTTGGAGCCCCAAAAAATAAAGTCTGACACTGTTTCCCCATCTATTTCCCATGAAGTTCATATGGAAACACAAAAGACCCAGAACAGTCTTTTGTGAGAAAGAAGAATGGAGCTGGAGGAATCAACTTTCCTGACTTCAGATTGTACTACAAAGCTACAGTCATCAAGACAGTTTGGTATTGACAGAAAAACAGAAATATAGACCAATGGAACAAGATAGAAAGCCTAGAAATAAACCCATGCACCTATGGGTACCTTATTTTTGATAAAGGAGGCAAGAATATACAATGGGGCAAAGACAGTATCTTAAATGTGCTGGGAAAACTGGACAGCTACACGTTAAAAGAATGAAATTGGAACACTTCCTAACCCCATACACAAAGAGAAACTCAAAATGGATTAGAGACCTAAATGTAAGACCATAAACTATAAAACTCTTAGAGGAAAACATAGGCAGAACACTCGATGACATAAATTAAAGCAAGATCCTCTATGACCCATCTCCTAGAGTAATGGTAGTAAAAGCAAAAGTAAACAAGTGGGACCTGGTTAAACTTAAAAGCTTTTTCACAGCAAAGGAAACTATAAGCAAGGTGTAAAAAACAACACTCAGAATGGGAGAAAATAATAGGAAATGAGACAACTGACAAAGGATTAATTTCCAAATTATACAAGCAGCTCATACAACTCAATATCAGAAAATGAAACAACCCAATCAAAAAGTGGGAAAAAAATCTAAACAGACATTTCTCCAAAGACATACAGATGGCTAACAAACACATGAAAAGATGCCCAACATCGCTCATTATTAAAGAAATGAAAATCAAAACTACAATGAGATATCACCTTACACCAGTCAGAACGGCCATCATCAAAATGTCTACAAACAATTAATGCTGGAGAAGATGTGGAGAAAAGGGAAAGCTCTTGCAATGTTGGTGGTAATATAAATTGATACAGCCACTGTGGAAGACAGTATGGAGATTCCTTTAAAAACTAGGAATAAACCACCATATGAACCAGCAATCCTACTCCTAGGCATATATCCTGAGGAAACCAAAATTGAAGAAAGACACATGTATCCCATTGTTCATTGTAGCACTATTTACAATAGCTAGAACATGGAAGCAACCTATATGTCCATCGACAGATGAATGGATAAAGAAGTTGTGGTACAAATACACAATGAAATATTGCTTAGCCAGAAAAAGGAACATATTTGAGTCAGTTCTAATGAGGTGAATGAACCAAGAGCCTATTATACAGAGTGAAGTAAGTCAGAAAGAGAAAGCTAAATTTTGTATTCTAACATATACATACAGAATCTAGAAAAATGATAATGAATAATTTATTTACAGTGCAACACCTGACCTGCCTCTTGAGAAGCCTGTATGCAGGTCAGGAAGTAACAGTTAGAACCAGACATGGAACAACAGGCTGGTTCCAAATAGGAAAAGGAGTACGTCAAGGCTGTATATTGTCACCCTGCTTATTTAACTTACATGCAGAGTACATCATGAGAAAGGCTGGGCTGGAGGAAGCACAAGCTGGAATCAAGATTGCCAGGAGAAATATCAATAACCTCAGATATGCAGATGACACCACCCTTATGCATAAAGTGAAGAACTAAAGAGCCTCTTGATGAAAGTGAAAGAAGAAGTGAAAAATTTGGCTTAAAGCTCAACATTCAGAAAACGAAGATCATGGCATCTTGTCCCATCACTTCATGGCAAATAGATGGGGAAACAGTGAAAACAGTGGCTGACTTTTTTTCTGGGCTCCAAAATCACTGCGGATGATGACTGCAGCCATGAAATTAAAAGACGCTTGCTCCTTGGAAAGAAAGTTACGACCAACCTAGACAGCATATTCAAAAGCAGAGACATTACTTTGCTAACAATGGTCTTTCTGGTCAAGGCTATGGTTTTTCCAGTGGTCATGTATGGATGTGAGAGTTGGACTGTGAAGAAGGCTGAGTGCCAAAGAATTGATGCTTTTGAACTGTGGTGTTGGAGAAGACTCTTGAGAGTCCCTTGGACTGCAAGGAGATCCAACCAGTCCATCCTAAAGGAGATCAGTCCTGGGTGTTCATTGGAAGGACTGATGCTGAAGCTGAAACTCCAATACTTTGGCCACCTCATGTGGAGAGCTGACTCATTTGAAAAGACCCTGATGATGGGAAAGATTGAGGGCAGGAGGAGAAGGGAATGACAGAGGATGAGATGGTTGGATGGCATCACTGACTCGATGGACATGGGTTTGGGTGGAGTCTGGGAATTGGTTACGGACAGGGAGCCCTGGCATGCTGCGGTTCATGGGATCTCAAAGAGTCGGACATGACTGAGTGACTGAACTGAACTGAATGGAGAAACAGACATAGATAACAGACTTATGGACATGGGGAGAGGGGAGGAGAGGGTGAGATGTATGGAAAAAGTAACATGGAAACTTACATTACCATGTGTAAAATAGACGGCCAACAGGAATTTGCTATATGGCTCAGGAAACTCAAACAGGGGCTCTGTATCATCCTGGAGAGGTGGGGTGGGGAGGGAGATGGGAGGGAGGTTCAAAAGGGAGGGGATATATATATATATACCTGTGGCTGATTCATGTTGAGGTTTGACAGAAAATAACAAAATTCTGTAAAGCAATTATCCTTCACTTAAAAAAACAAATTAATTAAAAAAATCAATCCACAGTCAGTGAAGAGTACTCTGTCCATGGAATTCCCCAGGCAAGAATACTGGTGTGGGTAGCCATTCCCCTCTCCAGGGTATCTTCCTGACCCAGCGATCAAATTTGTGTCCCCCACCTAGCAGGCAGATTCTTTACCATCTGAGCATGAGGGAATGTGAAAGTGTCATTTTTCCTGTATACTGTCCAAAACTGCAAATCATTAAAAAAATAAATAAATAAACTTTGCTAATTGTATTGGTTAAACTGGCATTTATAGTCTTTGCTACCAGCAGACCTGTCTTATAAGAAATTCTATCTTTGGCTATCTATTTTACATATGGTAATGTAAGTTTCCATGAAGGAAAACTTCATGATGAAAGAAATGTAAATTCTAAATTCATGTTAATGTATTATAAAGTTTATTTTATGTGTATGTACTTTTCAGTTTGGGCTTCCCAGGTGGTACTAGTGGTAAAGAACCCTCCTGCTAATGCAGAAGACTTAAGTGATGCTGGTTCCATCCCCAGATTGGGAAGATCTCCTGCAGCAGCACATGGCAACCCACTCCAGTATTCTTGCCTGGAGAATCCCTTGGACAGAGGAGCCTGGCAGGCTGAAGTCTATGGGGTCACAAAGAGTTGGACATGACCGAAGGGACTCAACATGCATGCACACACAATTTTTTAAGTTATTGAGTACTTATAACTACATGATCTCAGTAAAAGATGTTACATCACTGAACATCTACAAAGTAAACATAAGTACTTGTACAAAATACTCTGTTTACTATGAGACTAACCATATTTGTGGGGAACAAATACATCATTTCTTTATTCTTTAATCATTCTAAGTTCCCTTGACTTATTGACAGGAATCCCACCAGTTTCCATTGACACTTGTTTTCTCCTGACCTTTAAGTGTTCAAAGATCCAAGAGGCTTACCCGGTGCAAAGGTAAGTCAGCTTTCTCCTGACATCAAGAGTAGAAGGATCTGGAGACTAATGAAAACCCTAGAGTTCTCATCACTAGAGCAGAATCTTGCAGTCCTTTGGAAACTTGTGCCTAAGATAATACCCGTCCATATGTCTACACGGCTTCTAACATGGTGCCACTTGTGGGCTTCAAGTTATAGCTCTGTTATTTAACACCCATATATACAGCCAGTATTCTCCAAAGAAAATTTATTTATTGTTTCCCAAAGAAAATTAAAAAGCCCCCCTCCCCTCCGAAGGTGATGTTGTTTCTAGGAAATTTACTAAATGTGCCTGCTACTGATCTTGGTTGGAGATCTTCAGTTCACTAAAGAAATCTTCCTAACACTGAAATGAAAGTCCTATTGTTGGTAACTCTCAAGTTCTTGGATTACATATTTCTGAAGGGTAGAGACGGGGGGGCTTCCCCAATGGCTCAGCAGGTAAAGAATCTGCCTGCAATGCAAGAGACAAAGGAGATGCAGTTTCAATACTTAGTTAGAGAAGATCCTCTGGAGGAGGAAATGGCAACCCACTTAATACTGTTGCCTGAAAAAGCCCATGGATAGAGGGGCCTGGAGTCCCAAAGAGTCGGACATGACTGAGCATGAGCAAGCAACAAAGGTGGAGACTAGGACTTGAGCCCATGTCATATTTTTTGACAGTCTAATGACTGAAAGTTTTACTTAGTGCCTGCCAACGCAAGAATTTTAAATAAAAAGTGATCATATATCAAATGAAAGAAGGGGAATATTTTGTTCAGGTGCTTCCAAATAGGATTAGAATGGTTGGGCAAAGCATTCCTTTCCCTTCTCCGTAAATATTTTACATACCAGGGTTCACAGGAGTTGTAATCTTGTTCATACCAGAAAGGAGTCTGTCTAGAGGTAAATGGCCATACCAAAAAGCTCCTAAGTAAGGTCTGTTCCAGATAAAGTCTCAGTTTGTAGATAAAACAAACTCCGGTTTTAAAGACTTTATTTTAAAGACTTCCTTTAAAAGGAACCCTTTGTTAAACGTCCTTGTCTTGGCAGATATAGTCTGCCCTGTAGAAATACATAATCCAAGAAACTTGAGAGCTATCAAGAATAGATTTCTCCATGTTACTGCCAATGGCATAATTTCATCCTTTTTAATGACCGAGTAATATTCCACTGTATATATATATATATATATATATATATATACCACATCTTCTGTATTCATTCATCTGTCATTGGGCACTTATGTTGCTTCTCTGTCATGGCTACTGTGAATAGTGATGCAACAAACATTACAGGGTGCATGGGTGGTTCAGTGGTAGGATTCTCGCCTGCCACGTGGGAGGCCTGGGTTCAATTTCTGGCCCATGCAGCCACTGCGTCCCCTTTTTAGGACTTCCTGGTAGCTCAAACAGTAAAGAATCTGCCTACAAAGCAGGAGACCAGGGATCAATGCCTGGGTTGGGAGGATCCTCTGGAGAAGGGAATGGCAACCACTCTGATACTCTTGCCTGGAGAATTCCATGGACAGAGAATTCCATGGCTACAGTTCATGGGGTTGCAAAGAGTCGGACACAACTGAGCGACTAACACAAACATTACAGAGCATACATCCTTTCAAACTGGTTTTCTCTGGATACATGCTCAGAATTGGGATTGTTGGATCATAATGTAGCTCTATTTTTAATTTTTTAAGGAACCTCTACACTATTCCCCTTGGTGGCAATTTACATTCCTGCCAACAGTACATGAGAGGTCCCTCTCCCCCTACCTTCTCCTGCAATCACTGTTTGTAGACTTTCTGATGCTGGCCATTCTGACTGGTGTGAGGTGACATCTCCTTGTAGTTTTGATTATCATACAAAGTGAAGTAAGTCAAATAGAGAAAGACAAATGTCATGATATCACTTATATGAGGAATAGAAACAATAGATACAAATCAATTTACCCAACAGTTACTGAGTCACAGACTTAGAAAACAAACTTATGGTCATCAAAGGGGAAGTGTGGTGGGGGGATAAATTGGGAGCCTGGGACTGACACGTATACACTGTTATGTTTCAAATAGACAAGGAGCAGGGACCCACCGTTTGGCTGGTGGGCCAGGGACTGCTGCTCAATAATCCATAGTAACCTAAATGGGAAGAGAATCTCAAAAAGAATAGATAAATGTGTGTGTGCAACTGAGTCACTTTGCTGTACACCTGAAACGGACTCAAGAGTGTTCATCAACTACACTCCAACAAAAGTTTTTAAAAAGAGTTGGTTTCTAAGAGCTCCTAGGTCTTCAACTTCTTACTTTTTTCTTCCAAATTTATTTATTCATGAGAAATAAACTTATTTATTCATGAGTTTAGGATCTATATATCCAGGGATTTAAAGGTGAATTGGACTTGCCCATAACAAGCTCATATTTGAATAGACATGTCAACAAAAAAACAATGAGGGAACTATGAACAGAGTGCTAAGGAAAAACAAAGTGTCTGACTGCCTGCATAAGAGCATCAGAGTAAAAGTAGGATTTGAGCTGGTTCTAAGCTAGTTATGAGCCTGGTCAGATTTCACACCTGCCATGCTCTCAGTTAGTAGCATTGATTTTTTGATCATATGTGATTCGGCATTATCTCCTTCCTTTCTCACACCTATCTTCTGGAATATATAGGTTTTTTCCCTCAAATAATGGAAGATTGCTTTTCAAGAAATGATAGAATTATATTTGTGCTTCTATATTAGAACCTAAAGATGTGCTCTGAATATTCATCTGAAAAAGGTACTGAAGGATCCCTCAGGTGAAGATGAAGCAGAGAGCCGTGTCAGGAAGAGGAAATATATATATATTTATCTAAAAATATTCAGAGGGAAACTAAAGGCGGTAGCAGGTTCAGGAATAAATAAAATAATTTCACTGGGCTTTCTGAAAGAGAGCCTACCACTGCTCACTATAGGAGGGGGGAAAAAGAGTTAAAGGCGAAGGAGAGGAGTTGTGAGCTATGTATAGAAAGATAGATTGTGAGGTCCTTCTGTGCATAATAGTTTCAAATAAAAGGTTTTATTCGGGGGGCATACAGCGGAGTTTGAATTTTAGGGAAGTAATTATCTAGGCAATACAAAAGTTGGGCTAAAATGAGAAGGGATGTCGATAGGAAGTCTGGTTAGGGGAGTGTTGCAATGATGATAAGGTAAATATAGCAGCATTTCCTACAAAAAAGCAACTAAATTAGAAATCCTGTGAATTGGAAAATATAGGATTTGGTGATTGATTCAATTGTATGGGGAAAGAAGTTAGAGTCCATCTTGGACATGTTGGTGGATAGTGATTCCATAATTCAGACTAGTGAGAAAAGATGAAGACAGCTTGTGATGGATGATTGAGGATGGTCAGACATGCTAAGCTTTGGAGGCCGGAAGGAAGCTCTAATGGGTGCATAAGGAGTTGAAAATATGAGCATGGTGCTTTATATATAATTGGTAACTAGAGAGCAAAACATAAGTAGTTACCATTATAAGTATAGTAGTCACAGTCATGGCTGTCTAAAGACAGAAAAAGAGTTTAGAAATGAGATAAATAGAAGTTCCAGGATGAAACCTAGGGAACATTTAACTGATGGCAGAGAAAGAAAATCCAAAGAAGGAAATTGAAACTATCTCCTGAGAGATGTACTAAAACACAATTTTCCTTTAAAATAAACTTTCATTCATTGATTAAGTCATTTTGCAACATTTACTGTATGCTTACCACCTACCAGGAACATGTTAGAATTGGGAACAAAATTATGCACAAGGAAAACATACTTCCTGCTTTGTTAGGAGTTTGCATAAAAGAAAGTGTGTGTCTGTGAGAAAATGAGGTCAAGTTTGGACAGTCCCGAGTTGGACTATATATGAACATAAACAGACTAGACAAGAAAACAGAGGCTTTTTAGAGACAATCAGAAGAGGAGGAAAGAATGGAAAATTAAAGAAAAAGCAAGGATACAGAAATAGAAGAAGCAGAAGAAATTTGTCTCCAAAATATGAAGGGATAAAAGTCTTTCATGATATGTTGTGGCAATGGAAACAAAGCAGTGGGATTTGTTCAAAAGGAGGTTATTGTTAACATTAGAGAGAGTATTTATAATAAAAGAGGAGACCAAAAAATGAAGTGTATAATTCTGCAAGAAAATTTATTCTGTTTTTCAACAAACAAATAACAAGAAATAAATTGGATGTAGAACAAACTGGTACGAATTAATAGACTCAACTGACATGTGTGGGATTTGTCTAGATTCAGTCTTCAAAAATGAGTTGTAAAACATCTTTATTAAAATTTTTTTTAAAATCCTTAGAAGACAATTTAGGAAATTTGAACATTGACTAGATGTTTTATGATGCTATTTTTAAAATTTTGTATATGTGAAATTGGTATTGTGCTTATGTTTTCAACAGAACTGATTGTTTAGAGTAGCACATTGATGTCTGAATGAAACATGAGTGAGTTTGTGATTTCCTTATCCAACAGTGTGTATATGGAGTTGTGGAAGGGGCAGCGTTTGTGGGATGCAGAATGATTCTGTGCTGATAATTGTTAAATCTAGTGATTTAGGGAAGAGATTTTGAAACTTTTCTCTCCTGTGATTATTTGAAATTTTCATAATAAGAAAGAATCAAGTAAAATTATCAAAAACATACAGACAATAAATGAGGAATAATTAAAATTAAATGAATTATTTCTCTTTCTTCAAGAAGTTTGCTCTAAATAGACTGGGAAAGTTTACCCTTGGAAAGAATATAAAGCAGTGGCAAAGAGTAGGCCTGCTTATTTGTTATTTACATAATATTTTCTGAGGCTTAGGCAATGTGTTAGACAAAAGAATATACACAAAAGACAATTTATGATAAAGGGCAACATCTGGAGAAATGTGTTCTTTTAAAAGTTATTGCAGTTAAGAAATATAAGAAATCACTGAGTGTTAAAGAGGTGTCAGTGAGGCACTCAGATCTGTCCTGTCAAAGTGGAACCACTAGTCACATGTGGCTACTGAACCTGTAGCTGTGCCTAGCAGGACTGAGGAACCCAAGTTTTTAATTTAATGTAAATTTATTTGCATTTTAGAATTTAAGTAACGTAAAATGTTTTGGGATTGTGCAACTTTGTTATTCTGGTGGAATAACAATTCACTTTAACTGTTGGATCATATAGGATATTATTGCTATTTTATAGTACACATGCTGAGAACAGTCATCATTTCAAAGGTTACACATAAACCTGTCATCAATCTAGTTGTTGTCCACAGACTGGTTCAGTTTGAATGATTTCTTTTTCTAAGCACCAGTTTAATACTTTAATGTGCTTATTTGAATATTTTTTGCAACAAAAAGAGTTGCAGTGGTATCTGTGTAAATTTTAATTGGCAATTAAATGGAAATATTTATTATAATTATAATGTAATTCAATTATTTTTAATTAAAATGTAAATATGGCAATTAAAACTAGCTGCAGGAGAACAAAATGAAAAAGTTGCTTGATTTGCAGAAACAATCTTAGGGGTAAGAGGACAATGGTTAGTGGACATAAAAAATTGATAAATTAATCTTACTAGCCAAAGAAGAATTGAAGAAATTAGTTATTGAAAATAAAAATAAAATATTCTCCAATTTTATAAATTATTCTTTACAGAATTTAAGATTATAGCATTGGCTAGGTATAAAACAGCTTGAGTTTTTGCACACAGACAAAAGTCCAATTTTAGATAAGAGACAGTAAAACAAACCATTATATCAGTTAGGAAAATTTGGTTAATGAGTAATGAGGAAAAGATTTTAATTTTAAAACATTGAAAGATACTCAGTTAACCAAACTAATGATTGTTCATATAACACCTTTCCAACAATATCAAATCTTAGTTGATTCAAAATTTGAAAAATTATAAATGCTTTACTTTTTGCATAGAAGAGTGATGGATTATAAAATGCACAACCCAATTAAATATCTGGGCATGTTTTGTCTCAATGGACTATCAAATTTATGAGGCAATGTTGCCAATTTGCACTCTAAAATACCAACCTTAGGGCATACATACTTTTGAATATTTTATATCTCTCAAAAAAGGATTTTAGCTAGATATGAAAAAAAAAACCACTGATTTTTATTACTATGAAGGGTGCTCTATACTAAGTCAAAAACTTGGATTTATTATGCTTTTAAAATGAGAGATTGATAGCTCACTTATTGCTTCATTGCACTGTGTGATGCATGTTGAAAATAACACTTAAGTTTTGGAAGTATACTGTGAAAACTGTCATAAATATTCATCACAATCAATTTTTGGAACTTCTGAAGAAAATTAAAGAATATATATTTACGGGTCTTCAGTTCTTTGCCGGTGCTCATTGACTGACTCATGCATGCTAAGTCTCTTCAGTTGTGTGCAGCTCTTTGGACTGTAACTCACGAGGCTCCTCTGTCCATGGGATTCTCCAGGCAAGAATATTGGAGTGGGTTGCCATTTCCTCCTCCAGGGGATCTCTCCAACTCAGGGATTGAACCCGAGTCTCCTGTGGCTCCTGGAAGCCTTTTTATTTTTTTTAATTTTATTTTTAAACTTTACAATATTGTATTAGTTTTGCCAAATATCGAAATGAATCCGCCACAGGTATACATGTGTTCCCCATCCTGAACCCTCCTCCCTTTTCCCTCCCCATACCATCCCTCCGGGTCGTCCCAGTGCACCAGCCCCAAGCATCCAGTATCGTGCATGGAACCTGGACTGGCAACTCGTTTCATACATGATATTATACATGTTTCAAAAGGTTTATTGTACTGCTAAATTCAAAATTTTCTTGAAACAAAAAATGTGTTTGCCAAATATTCAGTTGTGCTTAATCACTCAGTCATTTCCAACTCTGCAACCCTTTGTACTATACTCTCCAGGCTCCTTTAACCATGGCTTTTTTAGGCAAGAATACTGAAGTGGGTTGCCATTTTCCTCCTCCCGGGAATCTTTATAACCCAGAGATTGAACCTGCATCTCCTGCATCTCCTACATTGCAGGTAGACTGTTTACCCACTGAGCCATTAGGGAAGCCCATAAACATTCAATAATCAAAGACAAAATAGTCCTATGAATTAGGATTTTGTGCACTCCATATTAAGAAACTAAATGTAAAGCTTTAAAGAAAGGAATTTATCTGTGAGCTGACTAGACAGACACTAGAATTTCTTTTGAAATGAAGACTATTGAAAATATAAATCAATGCTAAATTTATTAATATTTCTAATATAAATCAATATTCTCAGTGAATTGTGCTATGCAAATCAGCTGAAAAATTACAAAAATAAATTTTAAAGGATTTATTCATATTGTCAAGTTCAGAATCTCCCTTCAATTTTTGCAGTGTCTCTTTGAACTCAATGTTAATAATCTCAAAGTGACACAAGAATTGTGAATTTATATAACTTGGACAGATAATGCTTTTGCTTCAGAGTCAAATCAACTCTCCTACAAAAGATGGACACATTTTATCAATATAGGTGTGAAAATTACAGGAAAATTACTTTTTTCATTTTCACTTTAATTATTGGGAAACTTATTTATGCTGGGAATGACTTGAATATGTAAATCTAATCTTTCAACTACAAATGTTATGATCTAAATAGAGATCAGTAATATCCAATGAAAATTTAGCATCTGAATTGAGATGTGCAAAGGTTCAAAATGCATACCAGATTTTAAAGACTTCACACAAGAAAAAGATTAAATATGTCAATATTTTTGAGTTGATTACATCTTGAAATTATAATGTTCTAGTATATTTGGCTAAATAAAATATGTATCATTATAAGACTCTTGTTCCTTGGAAGAAAAGTTATGACCAACCTAGAGAGCTTATTAGAAAGCAGAGATGATACTTTGCCAACAAAGATCTGTCTAGTCAAACCTATGGCTTTTCCAGTAGTCATGTATGAATGAGAGAGTTGGACTACAAGGAAAGCTGAGGGCCGAATAACTCATGCTTTTGAGCTGTGGTGTTAGAGAAGACTCTTGAGAGTCCCTTGGACTGCAAGGAGATCCAGCCAATCTATCCTAAAGGAAATCACTCCTGAATATTCATTGGAAGGACTGATGCTGAAGCTGAAACTCCAATACTTTGGCCACCTGATGTGAAGAACTGACTCAAAGGAAAAGACCCTGATGCTGGGAAAGATTGAGAGCAGGAGAAGGAGACAACAGAGGATGAGATGGTTGGATGGCATCACCGACTCAATGGACATGAATCTGAGTAAACTCCAGAAGTTGGTGATGGGCAGGGAGGCCTGGCGTGCTCCAGTCAATGAGGTTGCAAAGAGTCAGACACGACTGAGCAACTGAATGGAACTGATCAGTATCAATTATAGTTTGGTTTTACTTTCTTCCTGTGGATATTAGACAATCTTAAAGTAAATTACTGGCTCATAATATTTCTACTGGGTGGTTCAGAATCAGGAAATGCATATAATTAGAACATATACAGCAAGATAAAAGAATGTGAGTATTATCTCATATCAGAAACTGGTTTAAAACCATCTATGCTTAAAATAACACTTCCAAATGAGCAGAACTAAGAGAGAAATAAGAAAAAGAAGAATGATAAACTGTTCTAGAGGAAATAAGTAGGAATTTGAAGTAGAAATAGAGAACAGTGAAGAGAAGAATGAGAAAGTAAGAAGGATACTTGTGACTAAGTTCACAAAAATATCAAAGGGACATTTAAGAAGAAAGTAAACTAATAATATTTTTTTTATTTTGGTCTTCCATATGGATACATAACATGAACATACATGTCCACTATGACCAATATATTTTTTTCCAACAAATTCTACTATATATATTAATGCTTTGTGTGAGTGATATCTTTGGGAGAAATCAAGGAAGACAGACCATGTTCTGCCTCCAAACTTCAGTTCAGTTCAGTTCAGTCACTCAGTCATATCCGACTCTATGCAACCCCATGGACTGCAGCACGCCAGGCCCACCAACTCCCAGAGCTTACTCAAACTCATGTCCTTTGAGTTGGTGATGCCATCCAATCATCTCATCCTCTGTCGTCCCCTTCTCCTCCTGCCTTCAATCTTTCCCAGCATCAGAGTCTTTTCAACTGAGTCAACTCTTTGCATGAGGTGGCCAAAGTTTTGGAGTTTTAGCTTCAGCATCAGTCCTTCCAATACATATGTAGGACTGATTTCCTTTATGATGGACTGGTTGGATCCCTTGCAGTCCAAGGGACTCTCAAGAGTCTTCTCCAACACTACACTTCAAAACATCAATTCTTCGGTGCTCAGCTTTCTTTATAGTCCAATTCTCACATCCATACATGACTACTGGGAAAACCATAGCTTTAACTAGACAGATCATTGTTGGCAAAGTAATGTCTCTGCTTTTTAATATGCTGTCTAGGTTGGTCATAACTTTTCTTCCAAGCAGCAAGCTCCTTTTAATTTCATGGCTGCAGTCACCATCTGCAGTGATTTTGGAGGCCCCCAAAATAAGTCTGCCACTGTTTCCTCTGTTTCCCCATCTATTTCCCATGAAGTGATGGGACCAGATGCCATGATCTTAGTTTTCTGAATGTTGAGCTTTAGGCCAACTTTTTCACTCTCCTCTTTCACTCTCATCAAGAGGCTTTTTAGTTCCTCTTCACTTTCTGCCATAAGGGTGGTGTCATCTGCATATCTGAGGTTATTGATATTTCTCCTGGCAATCTTTATTCCAGCTTGTGCTTCTTCCAGCCCAGCGTTTCTCATGATGTACTCTGCATATAAGTTAAATAAGCAGGGTGACAATATATAGTCTTGATGTACTCTTTTTCCTATTTGGAACCAGGCTGTTTTCCATGTTCAGTTCTAACTGTTGCTTCCTGAGCTGCATACAGGTTTCTCAAGAGGCAGGTCAGGTGGTCTGGTATTCCCATCTCTTGAAGAATTTTCCACAGTTTGTGGTAATCCACAGAGTCAAAGACTTTGGCATAGTCAATAAAGCAGAAGTAGACATTTTTCTGGAACCCTCTTGCTTTTTGGATGATACAGCAGATGTTGGCAATCTGATCTCTGGTTACTCTGTCTTTTCTAAAACCAGCTTGAACATCTGTAATTTAATGGTTCACATATTACTGAAGCCTGGCTTGGAGAATTTTGAATATTACTTTACTAGCATGTGAGATGAGTGCAATTGTGCAGTAGTTCGAGCATTCTTTGGCATTGCCTTTCTTTGGGATTGGAATAAAAACTGACCTCTCCAGTGTTGTGACCACTGCTGTGTTTTCCAAATTTGCTGGCACATTGAGTGCAGCATTTATACAGCATCGTCTTTTTGAAGGATTTGAAATAGCTCAACTGGAATTCCATCACCTCCACTAGCTTTGTTCGTAGTGATGCTTCTTAAGGCCACTTGACTTCACATTCCAGGATGTCTGGCTCTAGGTAAGTGATCACACCATCATGATTATCTGGGTTGTGAAGATCATTTTTTGTTCAGTTTTGTGTATTCTTGCCACCTCTTCTTAATATCTTCTGCTTTTTTTAGGTTCATACCATTTCTGTCCTTTATTGAACCCATCTTTGCATGAAATGTTCCCTTGGTATCTCTAATTTTTCTTGAAGAGATCTCTACTCTTTCCCATTCTATTGTTTTCCTCTATTTCTTTGCACTGATCACTGAGGAAGGCTTTCTTATCTCTCCTTGCAATTCTTTGGAATTCTGCATTCAAATGGGTCTATCTTTGCTTTTCTCCTTTGCTTTTCACTTCTCTTTACACAGCTATTTGTAAGGCCACCTCTGACAGCCATTTTGCCTTTTTGTATTTCTTTTTCTTGGGGATGGTCTTGATCCCTGTCTCCTGTACAGTGTCACAAACCTCCACTTATAGTTCATCAGACACTCCGTCTATCAGATCTAGTCCCTTAAATCTATTTCTCACTTCCACTGTATAATCGTAAGGGATTTAATTTAGGTCATACCTGAATGGCCTAGTAGTTTTCCATTCTTTCCTCAATTTAAGTCTAAATTTGGCAATAACGAACTCATGATCTGAGCCACAGTCTGCTCCCAGTTTTTTTTTTTTTTTTTTCCTGACTGTACAGAGCTTCTCCACCTTTGGCTCCAAAGAATATAATCAATCTGATTTTGGTGTTGACCATCTGGTGATGTCCACGTGTAGAGTCTTCTCTTGTGTTGTTGGAAGAGGGTGTTCGCTATGACCAGTGTGTTCTCTTGGCAAAACTCTATTAGCCTTTGCCCTGCTTCATTCTATACTCCAAGGACAAATTTGCCTGTTACTCCAGGTGTTTCTTGACTTCCTACTTTTGCATTCCAGTCCCCTATAATGAAAAAGACATTTTTTTGCGTGTTAGTTCTAGAAAGTCTTGTAGGTCTTCATAGGACCTTTCAACTTCAGCTTCAGCATTACTGGTCAGGGCATAGACTTGGGTTACTACGATACTGAATGGTTTGCCTGGAAACGAACAGAGATCATTCTGTCATTTTTGAGATTGCATCCAATTACTGCATTTCAGACTCTTTTGTTGACTGTGATGGCTACTCCATTTCTTCTAAGGGATTCTTGCCCACAGTAGTAGATATAATGGTCATCTGAGTTAAACTCACTCATTCCAGTCCATTTTGGTTCACTGATTCCTAAAATGTTGGCATTCACTCTTGCCATCTCCTGTTTGACCACTTCCAATTTGTCTTGATTTATGGACTCAACATTCCAGGTTCCAGTGCAATTGCTCTGTACAGCATCGGACCTTGCTTTCATCACCAATCACATCCACAAGTGGGTGCTGTTTTTGCTTTGGCTCCATCTCTTCATTCTTTCAGGAGTTATTTCTCCACTGATCTCCAGTAGCATTTTGGGCACCTACCAACCTGGGGAGTTCATCTTTTAATGTCTTATCTTTTTGCTTTTTCATACTGTTCATGGGGTTCTCAAGGCAAGCATACTGAAGTTTTTTGCCTTTCCCTTCTCCAGTGAACCACATTTTGTGCTCCAAACTTCAACCATGTATAAATGAGATGCCCAAGAGATAATTTTCTGCCAAATTCAATGGATGCCACAGATCAGTGTAAGAATTAAGTAAGAAAAACACAAGTCATTTAGTCTTTTTTCTACCCTGAATGCATAGAAGAAACAAAATGATATGGAGTTTCATGCACATGAAATCTGAATTCACAAAATTTTGTTTGCATTAAGAAAAACACAGTAACTCAGTTGATTTCTATCAGTCATTTCTAGCAAATTATTATTTCTATTTAATAATTTGCATTATTTCTCATATTGACATCAGTTACCAATATTTTTATTTTCAACTGGATTTTTTAACCAAAAGCAGAAAGTATTCCAAAATTATTTTCTCTGGAAAACAACTCCAGAAAAATGTTGAGTGAGAAGTCTGTGAAAATGGATCATATCATATATTATTACTATCATAGAGATTGTTAATTTTCCCATCAAATAAGTTTTTCTTTGTCTCCCATAGTTATAGCATCCCCAGTTCTAAGCACGTACGTGACCCGTCGTGATAATGAGTGCATTTCTCCATTTCTCATGGAGCAGCTATGGATGCTACTAAGTCCTGACCAATGGGATGGGAGCAGAAGTGATGATGCTGTTTGTAGGGCATGGCATCCCTTCCCCTTGTGTCCCTCTCATCCTCTACACTATGATTGTACATAAGATTGATTTATAGCAGCATCTTGGAGATGGGAGAGAAGGAGCTAGATCTGGGTCTCAACACTATGGAAGACATAATCTAGTTCTAAACCATTTAAGCACATATTGTTATGTTTTTTAAAAACTCTGGGACGACCCAGAGGGATGGTGTGGGGAGGGAGGAGGGAAGAGGGTTCAGGATGGGGAGCGTATGTATACCTGTGGCAGATTCGTTTTGATGTTTGGCAAAACTAATACAGTGTTTCAGGTTTAAAAATTAAATTAAATTAAATTAAAAAAAATAAAAACTCTTATTATTTAAGCCATTATTAGTTTGACTCTCTGTTAAAAGAACTAGTCTTAACCCTACCATACTAGTAATGCTCCTGCATTAGTAATGTAATATTTCATTGACATATTTCCACAATATTTTTATTAATTTTGTATAACCAAGTTTATATATTTCTATAATAAATTAAAATTGAAATGTGGAAACAGTCAGAAAGAAGATATTTATCTTATTAGGTTGGGCAAGATAAGTATACAGATGACTGAAACTTTTTCAAGATAGTTTTCAAAGCTCTGTCCAAGACAATTTAATCAATTTGCCTGTTTGCTCCTTGAGCAGAAATTTTGTTATATAATTCAGCTTACTAATATTTCCTCTTATTTAGACTTGTAACTCTGATAACTAGCAGTACTTGGTGTCTTCCATTCTAAAGCTCTACAGTCACCCTGATTTTACTCTATGATGTTCACCCTCACCTGAAGTCTCCAGGTAAGAGGTCCTCCCAGCCTTTACTTTCCTGATCCATGGCTTTGTATCAGTACACTACATTAAGAGATGAAAGGCATGAAGAAGCTCATTATTTTACAAGCTAACATTTAAAAATTAATTGCTATATTTAACAGCTATATTTGCTAAAGATGGGAAAATAATTCTTTATTACTATTTTGAAAGGGCTGCCATAGTTGTGATGTTCAAAATATAACTATCATGCAGTTCAGAGAGCTGTCATCCATAAATCATAAGGAGAAAGAAGAGAGTACAAGGACAATGTCAGGGAAGAGCTGACCAGAATTTAATCTTTATTCATCCACCCACCCATTCACTCATAAATATTAGTGAATATCTAAAATGTGGAAAGAACTATGCTATGGTCTCAATGTCTGTGTTCTTCCCAAACTCCTGTGTTGAAATCTTAATGCCTGATGTGATGGTGTTAGATGTATTTTGTTATAGCAGCCCAAACAGACTAAGACTGTTTAAATGCTTGACAAACAGCAGTGAAAAAAATAACACTCTTTTTCTTCATATGGCTGACATTTTAAAGAAAGAAACAGACATTTAGAAATCAATCACCTAATTATTTAAATTACTTTATAAAAAGACTTTTCAAGAGAAACACACACTTTTTTGAGAGCCTGTTAGGTGACACTTACTAGGTTTGGGAGTTATAATATGTTTCCTAGAGAGATCAGTGTTTGAGCAGAGCTCTAAAGTAGGTAGTAATTAGGAAAAGGTGGAAAGGGAGATCATTTCTGACAGGATGAAAGCATATGTGAAATTCTAAGCCAGGAAGAATATAAGGCTTTTAAGGAACTCAAGTTGACGTACATGGCTAAAATTAGGAGAGCCAGGAGAAGGTTCAGAGAAGGCAATGGCACCCCACTCCAGTACTCTTGCCTGGAAAATCCCATGGGCGGAGGAGCCTGGTCAGCTTCGGTCCACGGGGTCACTAAGAGTTGGACACGACTGAGCAACTTCACTTTCATTTTTCACTTTCATGCACTGGAGAAGGAAATAGCAACCCACTCCAGTGTTCTTGCCTGGAGAATCCCAGGGACGGGGGAGCCTGGTGGGCTGCCCTCTATGGGGTCGCACAGAGTCGGACATGACTGAAGCGACTTAGCAGCAGCAGCTGCAGGAGAAGGTTAGCAAGTAGATGAAGTTGATGAATTAGGCAAGGACTAGATCAGGCCTCACCTTGGAAGCCATATGGATGTTTTCAAGTTTGTTCTAAAGACAATAAAAATATTTAAATGTTTTAGCACAGTGATGGTGGTATGTGTGTATTCATGAAAGTGATAGTTGCTCAGTCATGTCCGAGTCTTTGCGACCCCATGGACTATACAGTCCATGGAATTCTCCAGGCTATAATACTGGAGTGGGTAGTGTTTCCCTTCTCCAGGGGACCTTCCCAACCCAGGGATCAAACCCAGATCTCCCTCATTGCAGACGGTCTCTTTACCAGCTGAGCCACAAGGAAAGTGTATTCATGCAGTGACATAATTATATTTTTATGTTTCACTTTGGCTCTCAAATGGGGAATACAAAGAAGAGAAGAGAGATGAGAAGACAAAAAGTTCAGTTAAAGACATTTGCCAGCTTAAACATGATATAAATGTGGGCATGGATGATGTTAGCGCAGGTGGGGTAACATGAAGAGGTTCCACCTATTCAGAAGTGACAGAATTTTGCAGGTGGTATATACAGAGAAACGGAGTCATAGATAAGTCTCAAGCTGCTAGCTTTCATAATCAGACATGAAATATGGTCATTCACTAGGAAAGACCATATTGGAGGAGGTGTGACTTCAGTAGAAAGATAATTAATTAAACTTTGAATGAATTGAAATTTCAGGACACGTTGGCACATAGTTAAGAAAGTAGACATATATAGTTTAAAAAGGCAGGTCTGAACTATTAAAAGACATCTAGGTAGGAGGAGAGAAAGGTACAGAGATAAAGGCAGAGAGAAAGAGAAAGGAAAAGGACTCTCTGTGTGTGGATGATAAATAAAGCCATTCATTCATTCATTTCACAAATATGCACTGAGAACCTATCATGTGCCAAGAACTGTTCTAGACCCTGAGGATAGTTTAGTAAACAGACAAAATTTCTTACCCTTATTAGCTTATATTCTATTGTTAACAGACAAGTAAGAAACCTAACTGACAGGCAAATTATATGTTAGAATGTGGTATACAGTGGAAGAAAAACAGCATGGAAACTGACGTTCGGAGCCGTGAAAGTGGGCACTACAAAATGAAATCAGATGGTCAGGGTGGGGATGATTGACAAGATGACATTTGAGCAAAGACCTGAAATCAATGAGGATGGGAGCTGCCTGTGTACCCAGAGGATGCGTATTCCAGAGGGAGCAGCTGGAGCACAGGTGCTAAGGATGGAGGGCAGCTCGTGTGCTCAGGAAACAGAATAAATCACTGTGGCTAGTGCCGAGTCAGTGAGGAGGAGAGCTATCATAGTGCAAACTGATACAACCTCTGTGGAGAACAATATGGAGATTCCTTAAAAAAATAAAAAAAAAACAAAACTAGGAATAAAAATACCATACGACCCAGCAAGCCCACTACTGGGCATATACCCTGAGGAATCCAGAACTGAAAAAGACACAGGTACCCCAAGTTCACTGCAGCATTATTTACAAGAGCTAGGACATGGAAACAATCTAGATGCTCATCCGTAGATGAATAGATAAGGAAGCTGTGGTACATATACACAATAAAATATTGTGTATATAGACAGGCGCTTTAACCAGCTAAGCCACAGTGCTGGTAATGGAATATTACTCAGCTATAAAAAGGAACACATTTGAGTCAGTTCTAATAAAGTGGATGAATCTAGAGCCTGTTATACAGAGTGAAGGAAGTCAGAAAGAGAAAGGCACATGCTGTATATTAATGCATATATATGGAATCTAGAGAGATGGTATTGACAACCCTATGTACAGGGCAGCAAAGGAGACACAGACATAAAGAAAAATTTTTTGGATTCAATGGGAGAAGGAGAGAGTGGGAAGACTTGAGAGAATAGCATTGAAACATATACATTATCATATATAACATAGATAACCAGTTCAAGCTTGATGCATGAAGCAGGGCACCCAAAGCCAGAGCTCTGGGACAACCTAGTGGGGTGGGGTGGGGAAGGAGGTGGCAGGGGGCTCAGGATGGAGGGGACATAGGTATACTTGTGGACGAGTCATATCGATGTATGGCAAAAACCATCACGATATTGTAAAGTAATTATCCTACAATTAAAATAAGTAAAAATTTTAAAAGAAAAAATTTTTTAAAAAGTCAGAAGAAAGAGGACGTAGTGAGATCCAGAACATAGTCTTACAGGTCATTGCAAAGATATTAGCGTTTAGTGTGTGAAGTAGGGAATCACTGAAGGATTTGAGTAGAAGACTGACATGATCTGATTTATATTTTTATTAGAAAACCCTATGTTGTGTTCAGCATGCCTGTTACATAGGTGACCATCATCCCAGTTTTCCTGGGACTGAGGAGTGTCCTGGGACACATCAATTTCAGTTCCCAAATCAGATAAGTCTAGGTGAGAAGTTAAAGAGCTGAAGTAGGAAAATGAGTTCAGAGGCTACTTCAATAATCTCGAGCAATCATGGTGCTTTGGACCAAGATAGTAGCCATGGAGAAGGGAAGAAGTGATTAGACTGTAGGTTTATTCTGAAGTTAGAGAACGCTAGGCTTGTTTACCAGTTGGATCATGTGGCGTGAGAGGAGAGGAGTCAGACATTACTGATCCAGCAATCCCACTGTTGGGTGTACATCTGGAGAAAATCATAATTTGAAAAGATATATGCACTGCAGTACTACTTACAACAGCCAAGACATGGAAGCAACCTAACTGTCCATCAATAGATGAATAGATAAAGAAGATGTGGTACATATACATAATGGAATATTACTCAGCTATAGACAGAAAGAACAATGCCATTTGCAGCAACATGGGAGGATACAGAGATGATCATACCAAGCGAAGCAAGTCAGAACGAGAAAGACAAATATACGATATAATTTATATGTAGAATCTAAAAAAAATATGTTACAAATGAACTTATTTACAAGACAGAAACAGATTCACAGACATAGGGAAAAAACAAACAAACAAATTTATGGCTACCAAAAGGGAAAGGTGTAGGGGGGAAAATTAAGCATTTTGAATTAACACACACACAGTATTATATGTAAAACAGATAACCAGCAAGGACCTACTGTATAACACAGGGAACTCTACTCAATATTCTGTAATAACCTATATTGGGAAAAAAAAAAACCTGAAAAAGAATAAATATACGTATATGCATAGCTCTCTGAATCACTTTGCTGTGCACCTGAAAGTAACACTGCATTGTAAACCAACTATACGCCCATAAAAGTAAAAATGAACTAGAAAAAGAATTACTCCATCTGAAAAGACTGAAGTCAGAAGCGGGACGTGCCATCAGCGTCGTGGCAGTGTAAGACACTCCTCGTCTTATTTCCCCATTTTTAACAATACATTAGATATCTGTCTAAGAACTAAAGCACCACTGTGGGAGTTGTGGGATCCAGAACCATCAGTCAAGGAATGTGGAAGAGGTCTTGCTTCCCGTGCGTTTGGTAACAGGCAGACAGAACTCCATGTGGGTACAGAAGCAGCAGAGCCAGTGAAGCTGCTTCAACTTCTCTTGCTACAGTCAGATAAAACCCTGGAAAGTACTGGCTGTACAGAGACCCATGGGAAAGAGAACATATGCAAGAGCCCGATCCTCCTAAAAAGAGTCCAGCATATCACTAGAGAAAATAAATAAACAAGCCACACAGAAATAAGCAAGTTTGGTCACAGTGGAAATGGTAAGAACTTTTCCAGTGCCAGGCGCCCCACTCCCTGCAAGTTAACTTTGCATGGGGCTGAATTATTCCATGGTTGAGTATCTTTTCAGGCTTCCGAGGTAGCAATAGTGGTAAAAAACAAAACAAAACAAAACCTGCCTGCCAATGCAGGAGACCTAAGTGATGTGGGTTTGATCCCTGGGTCAGGAAAATACCCTGGAGTGCATGGCAACTCACTCCATTATTCTTGCCTAGAAAATAGTCCATAGGGTTGCACAGAGTAGGAGGCTACTTAAACAACTTAGCACACACATGAACATCTTTTCATGTACCTGTTAGCCATTTGGATGACTTCTTTGGTAAAAATGTCTATTTAGCTTCTGTGCTCATCTCTTAATCAAATCTTTTTGTTTATTGAATTGTATGAGCTCTTTTTTTTAAAAATAAACTTTTTATTTTATTTTTCAATTTATAGAAAAACTGTGAATAGAGCACAGAGTCCCCACATCAAAGTTTCCCATTTTAACATCTTACATTTGTATGGTACATTTGTCACAATTAATGAAGATACTGCTTCATCATTATTAACAAAAGCCTGTACTTCATTGAGACTGTATATTTTGGATACTAACCCCTTATCTGACTTACGGGTTGAAATATTTTCTCCCATTCCATGTGCTACCTTTTTGTTTCTCAGTCGTTTCATTTCCTATGCAGAAGCGTTCTAGTCTGAGGTAGTTCCACATGTAGAATCTTTGCTTGTGCTTTTGATGTCATACCCCCCCACACACAAAAAAAAATCATTGACCAGACGAATGCAAAAGAACTTCTCCCCATGTTTTCTCTTAAGAGTTTTATAGTATCAAGTCTAAGGTTTAAATCTTTAACCCATTTCATGTCAATTTTGTGAGTGGTGTAAGATAACAGTTCAATTTCACTTTTCTGCATATGGTTATTCAGCTTTCCCAGTATATTTGTTAAAGAGAATATATATCCCCCTTTGAGTGTTCAAAATATATAAAAAACTCAAACAACTTAATAAGGAAATAAGCAGTCTGATTTAACAAACAATGGGCAGAGGACTTAAATAGACAAGAAGACACCAGGTTGCCATGACCCTGGTGGTTCATGAAAAGATGTCAGACAACATTAATCATCAGCGAAGTGTAAAGAAAATCTATACGGAAATATTCTCACACGTGTTAGATGGCTAACATCAAGAAAACGAGATGAGTGGTTGCCAGGCATGTTGAGAAAAGGGCTCCTTGTCCACTGTTGGAAGGACTGTGAATTGGTTGAGTCACTATGGAAAACACTTATGGAGGTTCCTCAAAAAAATTAAAGTAGAACTATCATATTTCCAGTTATCCCACCGTTGGATATGTATCCACAGGAAATTAAAAGAGAACACTGAATGGCTGTCTGAATCCCCATGCTCACTGTGGCATTAGTCACAGTAGCCAATATATGCAAACACCCTAAGGGTCCATCAAAGGATCACGAAAGAAGAAGACTCAAATGTATGATTTGTATAAAATGATAATAGTTTTATTCAGGCATGAGAAAGAAGGAGATCCTGTTATTTGGAATGACATGGATGAACCTTGAGGGCATTATGCTAAATGGGATAAGTCAGGTACAGTAGTACAAATATATATTATTAATTATGCATGCATGTGTGCCAAGTTGCTTCAGTCATGTCCGACTCTTTGCAACTCTATGGGCTGTATCCCACCAGGCTCCTCTGTCCATGGGTTTTCTGCAGGCAAGAATACTGGAGTGGGTTGACATGCCTTCCTCCAGGGGATCTTCCCAACCCAGGGACTGAACCCACGTCTCCTGAGTCTCTTGTCACTAACACTGGGTTCTTTGCCACTGACACTGCCTGGGAGGCCCACAGAAGATAGTGCTGTATTTTAAGCTTTAGGTTTAAAAGCTTAAAACTCTAAAGTTTAAACTTTAAAGTTACTAAGAGACTAGATCTTTTTGTGTACCACACACAAAAATAGTAATTATGGGACAGAAGTGTTAGCTAACACTATGTTTATAATCACACTGCAATATGTAAATCCATCAAATCACTATGGTTCACACCTTAAACTTACACTATATTGTGTGTCAATTATATCACAATAAAAGTAAATTTAAAAAACTATTGAATTTCATTATCTGAGATGAGCAAGGGTATACATGGAGGTCAATTTTAGGGAGAAAGTTTTGGGGCACACTGAGCTTGAAATGCACATTAGACCATCAAGTGGAGATATTCATCAGGCAGTTAGATATGTAAACATGAGGCAGAAGGCTAAGGTCCCAGTTAGAAGTCTACTTTGAGAAGATAAAAGAAAGAAAATTGTGCTTAAACATGAAAGATTAGATGAAATCATCAAAGGGTTGATAAGAAGAGGTTCAAGGGCAGGATAAAATTGTATACACATGAAGTGTATGGAATGTAGGGATTCTGATATTTAAATGTCTTAACATTTAACAAGGGAAGAAAGCATGACAAATAAGTCTCGAAAGATGGAATTAAGAGCATAGGAAGCAATTAGGATTGAACAGAGCCCAAGGAAGAAATTAAAAAGCTGACTTTCTCCAACAACTCAAGGAAAAGGCTGAATATTCTATGAACACAGTCCATGATATAAAAGGTTGTCTCCAAACCTGGTTTTATATTTTATTGTTTTTCCTGGCCAGGCTATGAGTCATGTGGGATCTTAGTTCTCTGACCAAGAATGGAACCTGCACGACCTGCAGTGGCAGCTGTACCTCCTTCAGTGGAAGTGCAGAGTCTTCACCCCTGGACCCAGTGGGGAAGTCCCCAGCGCTGATATTACACCCATCTCCACTGGTCAGTATTGATTTACATGGCTAAAACTAGCTTCGGGTAGCCACACATTTAAAAGTCAGCAAATCAGCATCAGCCTGATTCCAACAACTGATCTTCTGAGGCTGAAATCTTACTTCTCCCTTAATACCCTTGTTTCTGAAAATCCATCAGTCTCTGCACGCCAAAGCTCCCCAGACTCTGCTGGTTCTTAAAAGAAAGACTGTGCTTTTTTCATACAGTCCTCCACTTCTTTGCACACAATTCATTCAGCTTTCTGTTTCAGATAAAGAGTGGTAGTCCTTTGACAGAGTTTCAGAAAGCAAAGAGGAATCAGCAGTGTTCAATATGACTGAGAAGTTAAAGGAAATCAAAACTAAGAGTGATCACTGGATTTGTCAATATGGAGATCATTGATAATTTATGTAGTCAGTTCAGTGCTGAGAGACTCAGACTATAGGAGTTTGGGTAGTAAGTGGGAAATTATGAAGATGGAGATTTTATCTTGTGTCCTTAATAATCTTTGTATCCTCCAGTCAACCATTGATTTGCTTTTCAATGAAACAGATTAATTTGCATTTTCTAGAATTTGATATGATAGAAATTACAAAATGTTTAGTCATTCCCCACCCCCCCACCCCCACTTGGGTGCCATTGTGTGACATATTTATTTTTAAATTCATCAATGGTGCTTATATGCTTTTTATATTATTGAGAAGTATGTTCTATTGCAGTAACACTGTTTATTTATTCATCTTTTTATGGATATTTTAACTGCTTCCAGTTTTGGCTATTACAAATGAAAGTAGTACAGAAATTGGAAAAAAATATAAAATGGAGACAAATTTTAAGATATATTCTCAAAAAATTTTGATAATATTTTAAAAAATTTTAGTTTGGGAATGATTTTAAACATATAAAATTGGAGAAGAACAGACAGTTCCTTTATATTCCACACCCAGTGTCTCCAACTGTCAATATATTACATTACTTTAGAGAACACTATTTTCAGATATTTCACTCTCAACAAGAGACAATGGAAGCTGTGATTCTAAAGCTAGAGGAGAAAATGAGGTTGAAGTATTCTTGTGGTTTAAACTGATTCTTTTTACTGGAACTTCCCTGGTGTCCAGTGGTTAGAGCTATGTGCTTCCACTGCAGGGGGCACAGGTTCAATCCCTGATTAGGGAACTAAGATCCCACATGCTGCACAGTGCAGGGAAAACAAAAACAAAAAAAGCCTTTCACTGGTTTTCTTTGCGAGTTTAACATAGAACTGACCAAATGTCTAAATGATGATCAGAATAATCCTGAAGCCAGAGAAAGGAAAAAGATAGCTTTGAGAGGCGACTTCTTAGAGAGTTTGTAATTGACATTCTTTATGTTTGACAAAACTCTTATGCTTAGTTTCATTTGGTTGAATGCACATCACACTGTCAAGAACATTTTAGGAAAGGAGAAAAAAAAAAAAAAAACGGAAGTTGGCCTTAAAACTGAAGTTATTAATACCAGCTCATGTCCACTGTGGTTTACCAGCTCATGTCAACTATGATTATGTAGTGAAAATATCCAGGATCCTATCAGGCCTCCCTAGGACAGGCATCATCATGTCCTTTGCCCACTTTTGGTCTGTAGAAAAGAAATTTAGCAAAAGAGTAAGTTTGACAGAGAACTAAGAAAATGCAGAAGCAAGGGAAAACAGTCAAACAAGACAAAATAATAATGGTTTACTCATTAAGTAGTCAAGGACTTCTGGTTCCTCCTCAAGGACTATAGATACTATTCTGAGCCATATCCTCTGAGTTGTTTTGCAGATGCTAAGACCCTCCCCAGTTGGAAGAAGTTAGCTAAATAATGACTGGACTGTAGCCATGACATAAGCTGATCCATTTTACACAATTATAAGAACTAACCTCAAAGAAGTAGGAAAAACAAAACAAGCAAAACCCTGACCCTGAAACTGAAGATTAACTTAAAAGAATCAAGATAATGCTGATTAGACCACCGCATGGCCAGTTTCAAGATGACTGTTGGAGCTGACTGTGCTGTTCTGCAAATGGTCCCCCCAACCAGCCTGTGCACCCCCTTTTAGTTTTTGCCCTGATTGGCACTGGGGAGTTGGTTCTTTGAGACGTGAATCCATCTTCTCCCCAGAATTACTACCATTCTTTTTACCCAACACTTTTATGTTTTTTCCACTGGTCATGTAATGGATGTGAGAGTTGGACTATAAAGAAAGCTGAGCACAGAAGAATTGATGCTTTTGAACTGTGGTGTTGGAGACGACTCTTGAGAGTCCCTTGGACTGCAAGGAGATCCAACCAGTCCATCCTAAAGGAGATCAGTCCTGAGTGTTCATTGGAAGGACTGATGTTGAAGCTGAAACTCCAATACTTTGGCCACCTGATGCGAGGAGCTGACCCATTTGAAAAGACTCTGATGCTGGGAAAGATTGAAAGCAGGAGGAGAAGGGGATGACAGAGGATGAGATGGTTGGATGGCATCACTGACTCAATGGACATGGGTTTGCATAGCCTCCGGGAGTTGGTGATGGGCAGGGAGGCCTGGTGTGCTGTGGTTCATGGGGTCACAAAGAGTCTGACATGACTGAGTGACTGAACTGAACTGTCTCTCTGTTTCAGATTCTTGGGTGATGAACAGCTGAACTTGAGTTTGGTAACAACAGCACCTCTATTTACCACTAGGCTGTTCATTTAATTTCACTTCAAATCTTTTACCCACCTCTAAAAGCTAGAATTTGCCTAACGGACTCCTTTAGCTCCATCAGCACAAGTGACACAACTTGCAGATGAGGGACTTTCCGTATTTCCCTGATGACTTCATCTCAGCTCATTTAAACTAGTATCTTCAGAGAGGACAAAAGCGAAACTCAGCATTTATGGTCAACTAGAGCTGTGACCAGAAAACTCTGTCTTTTCCCAATCATGAAAAAATGCATCATTCAATAATATTTGTGATTGGAAAGAAATGAAATAAGTCGCTGTGTTAAAGAATGCAACTGAAACCAATATGGTACTTTAAGAAATTTCCTAAAGGAGATTTAAGGCTCAAAAACAAAGACTTGAAGAGAGAAGCACTTGAGACAAGGAATGAAAGTGCAAGGGGATACATCAGAAAAAGTTCAAACAAATCAAGGAGGTAGACAGATCACAACCCAGGCTTTCAAGAATAGCTGTTAAGGACATAGGCAGTGGTAAGCAAAACCACTTCTTCCTTCCTGACTTAAGTCATTTCTTTTCACCTCAAGAGGGGAGGAGCATTTTCTCCTTCAAACTGATGGTTCTAATGCATATTTTCATTTCCTTTTCTAAAACAAAAGTTTATATATGTCATAGCCAGGTTTCCCCAAATACCAGAACTATAGAATTAGAAAAGGCACACTTAGGTAGATCAGGAGACCTTTCAACGTTGCAACAAAAGCTTGTGAGGTACATGAAGTTGGGGTCAATCTGGCGATGTCCTTATTTTCTGCTTCATGGCTCTTCACTGGCATTCTATGATTAGAACCCTTTTCCATGTGCCATGCCTCTTTTCTCATTCACCTTGTACCTGTATTACTGAATGCTGATGAGGTCTACCTTGGGTCAGCTCCAAGTTCTGGTTTTTTGTGTAATCTACTTGGGCTCTAAATGCTGGCTGAAATCGCAAGAAAATCAGTAGGCTAAACATCACCCCATGGATAGGGAAAAAAGATGATACACATGGGTATAGAGTAGTTCTCCAAATCCTCTCAGTTGGAAAAAGTATAAATGAAATATCCTAAGAAATGTAATCTGAAAATGGCAAACACTTGAGTTAGACATCAAGGTGTCTTTCACTAATATGGTAAGCTAAATTTAGAGAATAGCATGTATACCCCAAAACAAGAGTTGTGCCAGCAGTTGGCACAAAAACTCAGGTACGATGGTCTCATAGAATTTCTACCATGTATGCTCCATGTGATTCCATTTTGTGAGTACAAATAATTCTATGTGAAAAGGGAAAAAAAATCAGGATACATGTAACATGGAAATGCTACACGTTGTTTATACCATTCCAACATTCCAAGGACACCTGTGTGCTGGGGACATTTTTTAAGATTGCGGGCTAATTCTCTCACATCCTGTTGTCTCTGAAACCTCAGAGCATCACTGACCTCAGTCCCAGCTAGGCAGCATGGGCCAGTAGAGAGAGCCTGGGAGCAGTAATCTGCAGGATGTGGGTGCTGTGGTTGGCTCCTCCACTTTGCAAACACACAAACCCTTGCAAGGTACACAACCAGAGATCCTTAATCTGGGTGGAAACAATAGGTAAGCAGACTATTTTAAGCTGTATTATGTTGAAAAGAAAATTAAGTCCCACAAAGATGATCATTTGAAAAGAGTGATTGGAAAGACTGGGAATTTCTGTTTGTTTCCTTTTAAAATGGGAATGGTATCTGCTTCACTGGCTTCAAAAAAGTCATGGAGGAGGGATGTATATGATAATGTCTGTGAAATATAAAAATCTTTTGCAAAGGTAAGGTGTTGTTACATGCAGGAAGCTGAGTGGTCTAAGAAAGGAGGGTTTTCTTTACTAAGAAAAAGGACACGATCTATCATTCATCCAGCTTCCGTGCCTCCTGCCACTCCCGCACCAAACTGGTCTGGCTTAGATAGAATCGGCTCTTTGAAGGCCATCCTCCCTTCTTAGAGGGAGCCCACAATGAATGACCAACATTGGTAATTCATAGACTCCACCTTCAGCTTCAGAGTAAAGGAAAACACTGAACGGCTATCCCATTCACGGTCCTCCATGACAGGTTACAGATTGTTTTAGGATTGCGTCACCATCTGAGTTTTCCTTCCACTCAGTCCCGCTTCCTTGTGTTCTACTGCAGGAGTACTACTCTGAAGAGTATTTCCCGATAAATTTACCAGACTCAAACCTCTAGCAGAAGAGCACTTCTTGGGAAGCCCGAACTGTGACACAGAAACTTTTTTTCTGAAGACTGAAGTGTATTTCAAAAATGTTGCCTTTGTTGAGGCACAGCTTTGGTGTATGAATGAAACCAGTTGTTATTTTCTCACCATTGCAATTGCTTCCTGCAAGGGAGCTATGCACTCAAGGACAGTGGTCAAATGAGTAACTGGGCAAGGACCTTCTGAAAGTGTGATTTAGGGAATGTGGTTGCTTCCAGAATATATCACTGGTCTCTTATGTCCTTCCTCCCAATTCTTAGGTCTAAAGGTATATGAAACATTGTAGCTTGGATTACCTGGCTGGTTCCAGGCTCAGAGCATACCCAGAAATACATTGCACTTTAATATTGACTCAAAATTGAGAAAGGAGTACACAAGGCTGTATATTGTCACCCTGCTTATTTCATTTATATGCAGAGTACATCATGTGAAACACTGGGATGGATGAAGCACAAGCTGGAATCAAGATTGCTGGGAGAAATATCAATAATCTTCAATATGCAGATCATACCAATAATGGCATAAAGTGAAAAGGAACTAAATAGCCTCTTGATGAGGGTGAAAGAGAAGAACAGAAAACTCGCTTGAAATGCAAATTCAAAACTAAAACCACAGTAACCAGTCCCATCATTTCATGGCAAATAGAAGGGGAAAAAGTGGAAGCAGTGACAGATTTACTCTTTTCTTGACTTCAAAATTACTGTGGATGGTGACCACAGCTGTGAAATTAAAAGATGCTTGCTCCTTGGAAAGAAAGCTATGAGAAACATAGACAGCATATTTAAAAACAGAGACATCTCTTTGTGGACAAAGGTCCGTAGAGTCAAAGATATGGTTTTTCTAGCAGTCATGTATAGATGTGAGTGTTAGACCATAAATAAGGCTGAACATGGAAGAATTGATGATTTCAAATTGTGGTGTTGGAGAAGACTCTTAAGAGTCCCTTGGACTTGCAAGGAGGTGAAACCAACAATCCTAAAGGAAATCAGGCCTGAATATTTATCAGAAGGATTGAGGTTGAAGCTGAATCTCCAATACTTTGGCCATCTGATGCAAACAGCTGATTCACTGGAAAAACTCCTGAAGCTGGGAAAGAGTGAAGGCAAGAGGAGAAGTGGGGTGGCAGAGGATGAGAAGGTTGTATAGCATCACTGAGTCAATGGACATGAATTTGAGCAAACTCTGAGAGATAGAGGAGGACAGAGAGCTTGGTGTGCTGCAGTCCTTGGGGCTGCAAAGAGTGGGACATGACTGAACAACAAAAATACAGTAAACAGTCATCAAATTCACTGGAGCTTGGAGAGCGGTGGCTGAATGTAGGTACAATGAAGAGATCCCTCGTGGTACAATTCATGGATGTCATCTGAGATTTGTTGAGTGAGACCTAGCTTTGTGAGAAAGGAAGTTCTGGAGGAGGTGGCAGGTGTATCCTGGACCATTGAAAAAGGGAAGAGCAGAACTGAATTTGTGTATTAACAGACTAAAAGCGATCAACCCCACCACAATCCATTCCAATGACTTCCTATGCACTAGAGTGAAAGAAGAATCGATGGAAAAACTGGGAAAAAAAAAAAAAACCCTCATTCAGGAATACAGAAAAGAAGCTCTTGTACTTGCAAAGCAGAGGTGAAAGGACTCAGGAAGAGCAAAATGAAAAAGAAACTTGTGTTCATCAGGGACAGAAAGGGGGAGGAGGGATAAATTGGGAGAGTGTAATTAACATACACACACTACTATATATATAATAGGTAACAAATAAGGACCTGTTCTGTAGTACAGAAAACTCTGCTCAATACTCTGTAATGACCTATAAGGGAAAAGAATGTATAATTGCATGTATAATTGATCCATTTCACTGTATACCTGAAATAATGCAACGCTGGAAATCAACTATGAAAGAAAAGTGAAAGTTAGTCACTTAGTTGTGTCTGACTCTGCGACCCCATGGACGGTAGCCCTCCAGGCTCCTCTGTCCATGGAATTCTCCAGGCAAGAATACTGGAGTGGGTTGCCATGCCCTTCTCCAGGGAATCTTCCCAACACGGATCAAACACAGGTCTCCCACATTCCAGGCAGAATTTTTACCATTTGAGTTCCCTGGGAATATGTCAACTATACTCCAAGAAAAATTTAAAAAGAGAAAAAGAAATAGTAAGATGAATGGTGTCTTCAGAATTCTGATTCTTTTCAAGCTGAACTGACGTGGAAAGAGCTAACCTTTGAGCTGCTCTCATGATGCCTCAGCCAGAGCATCCATCAGTGCCTCTTCAGCGAGCTGTACCACATCAAGATCCAGGCAAAGCCCAGACAAAGTCAGCTCTGATAATGAACTTGTTCTGCATAATGATGTTGAATTCTCTGTCCTGCCCCAACACAGGACACAGTATCACTGCTTTGTTAATCTTATTACCAAGATTTTGTCAGTCTCTGCCAGGTGTACAGAGCTGCTTCGAGAGCTCTAAACCCTGATTAATCATCTCCTGGGCTCTCAGGTCAGGATCCTGAGCAGGGGGAGACATGGATCTCTGAGTACAGGTTACAGAGCCAAATGCCAGCCTACTGTTGCTACACAATGACTCTGGCCCAGAGGTTCCAGAGCTTTCTGTGTTTCAAGGTAGTTTGTATTGTCTGTAGCCCATGGGCTGGATGCCACATGTTGACCAACAGAAACAAAAAAACATAAGCATGTGACATCCAATCCACAGGCTACCTTTCCCCTAAAGTGTATACACTACTCAATTGTTTGTATCACTAGTCTTAGAGGACAGGTGAAATAAATACCATCCCAGTTGTATAGGTGTAAAGTGACTTGTTTATAGTTCTATAACCAAGGAGTGTAAAAAATTAAATGCTGATCCTGTGGCTCATGGTGTCTTCAGCATCCTTGGTTCTATGTGAAACGCACTTTGTTAATGTCTTCTATTACATCACTCAGTATTTAAGTCAACGCTGATAGAATACAGAAAAGTGAAATGTGAATGTGGATGAGAAAACTCACTACTGGACAATTAATCCTGGAAGTGCTGTTGTTGTTTAGTCACTAAGTCATTTCTGACTCTGCGATCCCATAGACTGTAGCAGGCCAGGCGTCCCTGTCCTGGAGTTTGCTCAAATTTAACATCCATTGAGTCAGTGATATTACCTAACCATCTCAGCCTCTGCCACTCCCTTCTCCTTTTGATTTCAATCTTTCCCAGTATCCAGCATCAGGGTCTTTTCCAATGAGTTGGCTCTTCGCATCAGGTGGCCAAAGTACTGGAGCTTCAGCAACAGCCCTTCCAATAAATATTCAGGGTTGATTTCCCTTAGGATTGACTGGTTTCTTCTCCTTGCAGTCCAACAGGCTTTCAAGAGTCTTCTCCAGCATCACAATTTGACAGAATTTGCATATAATTTGACACTTTACATGTTTGTAAATGTTACCTTTCCATTTCTGATAAGCCATCAAGTCCTAAAAAAGTAAGAGCTTCTCTAAAATCTCTGAAGTGGAAAACAATAGGCATTAGTGTCAGAGAAGGAAATAATTAAATGCCCACTGTGTACTTCACTCTGAAAGCAATGTTATAGATGCTGTTTTATGGAGTACTCAAAGAAATAAGAAGGCCTATATTTGGAAATGATATGTAATAAATAGAAGGGATTCATAGTAGTTTGTAGGCTACCTATGCTTTGAAAACTAGAAGCTGGAAAGGAAAGGAAAGTGTTAATAGCTCAGTCATGTCTGATTTTGCGACCCCATAGCCCTCCAGGCTCCTCTGTCCATGAGATTCTCCAGGCAAGAATACGAAAGTGAGTTGCCATTTCCTTCTGCAGGGGATTTTTCTGAACCAGGGCTTGAACGCGGGTCTTCCTCATTGCAGGCAGATTCTTTACCTTCTGAGCCACCAGGAAAATAGCTTAGAAAAGTTTAATAGGTGGCAAAGCTCAGCCATGGGAAGAGACAGATGTTTCCAATTGCCTTTGGTAATAATAAAAATATGTACCATTTTTTGAGCTCCTACATTGTGCCAGACCCTGTACTAGTAACTATGAAGACAACATCAGTAATACTCAATGGCCATCCACGGTAAGGCTCGGCATTGCTATTACTGTTTGCTAGCCACACTCCTCAGCTTGTGGGATCTTAGTTCCTCAACCAAGGACTGAACCCATGCCTGCTCTGTCCCGGCACAGTGGACTCATGCAGTCCTAACCCCTGGATCACCAGGGAAGCCCCACTGGTCTGTTACTGAGGAGAGAATGGTGATTTAGAAAGATCACACGACCGGTGTGTAATTAGTCCAGGATTTAAGCAAGGACAACTAAGGAGGGTCACATATAGCACGGGGGCTCCAGAACGATAACTCAGGGTCACAAGCAGGCCAACTGCTTCTGGGAGGCTTAGAAAAGCCCAAGGTAAACACAGACTTGAGATGGGTGGGCTTCCCAGGTGGCATTAGTGGTAAAAATCTATCCTGCCAATGCAAGAGACTCAGCTTTGATCCCGGGGCCGAGATCCCCTGGAGAAGGGCACCACAACCCACTCCAGTGCACTTGCCTGGAGAACCCCATGGACAGAGAAGCCTGGTGGGCTACAGTCCATGGGGTCTCAAAGAGTCAGGTGGAACTGAAGTGACCACACACACAGGTGTATGTTTCAGGTAAACAGAGAGAAGCAGCAAGGGGTACGTTCTTGCAAGGTGGGGCTGCTAGCCAGCTCCAGATTGAGGAACCTGTCTCCTTGGCCTCCATCTCCTTTCCTCCATGTTTTTATATTTTCTTGGTTCTTTCAGGGAAAGGATATGTGTTATTTAGTTTTCTTTTACTTCCCCTCTCTTCTCCCTAAAACATTCTTTCTGGAAGACGACACGTTTACCTTGGCTGACCATAATAGACTTCCATCTGCATTCTACCCGAGGTCGGGTGGTGTGCGTGCTAAATCTCTTCAGTCGTGTCCGGCTCTGTGCGACCCTGTGGACTGTAGCCCACCAGGAGTCCCCTCTTCTGTGCATGAGATTCTCCAGACAGGAAGACTGGAGTGGGTTTCCATGCCCTCCTCCAGGCGATCTTCCAAACCCAGGGATCGAACCCGTGTCTCTATGTCTCCCGCACTGGCAGGCGGGTTCTTTACCATGCATGCCTGGGCGCAAGGAGCAGGCTGTGTGGAGACAGCATCAGTCAATCTGAAGGCTCTGCCTGCCGTGGGAGGGAAGGCTCTGGAGGGAATCAGAGACCCCTGCAATCAGTTCAGACCTGCCCACCTACAGTTTTAGTCTGTCTCCCTCATTCATTCTCCTTATAAAATTCCAAACTTGCACTCCCATTCTTGCTCAAACACTATCTACCTGACCTCCCAGACTGCTTAGGTCCACAGGGAAGAACTGTGTCATCTTTCCCCTACTAGTTTTGGAAAGTTCCCATTTTATGTTTTGATGTGTAGAACAAGACTGATAAATTGTAACTTATTCCTAAGATTCAATTCAGGATGTATCTATCTTAAATCAAATTAGCCTACAACTTTGAAAATCAAAGGGAACACATACCCCCATGAGAACCTAAGCGTGACGACAACGAACACAGAGAAGGGAGCCTAGACCCGCTCCCACAAGCTCCAGGCGGCCGAGAGGAGCACTGTGGTCAGGCTGCCCCAGGTTCTCCCAGTGGGGACAGAAAAACCATCTCAGCAGGTTTTTAGCCAGAGAATTATCGCTTCCTTCGCTTTGTGAATTTACTGAGTCCTCAAGAAAGGAGCTAAGAAAAAGAAAAAAAAAAAAAATCAATGCCAGTTGGTTCTAGACGAAATGCTTCCAAGGTTGCTGATGTCATCTCATCACAGGAGAGATGGAGGGGATGTGATATCATCACTATTAATGTAGAAAAGAAACATCATATTTTCTCTCGTCCCTGTGATGACAATGGGAGATTCAAGACAGAGGCTGATATGTCTCCCCAGTAGTGGTAACTTGCATCATTGAGAAGAACTTCCCCTAGTGGCTTCCCCAAGTGACTCATGTTCAACGTATCACTCTGTTGTTAAATCCAGAGTTAATAAGGTGAAAAACATAATGAGGAGTCCCCCTGTCTTGGGAGGCTTCTTAATTTATTCCTTCATTTAAACAAATATTTGGAGAGCAATTATTATGTCATGAGATCTTTATTACATATTGAGATTCATGTGTGAATAATAAACAAAATAATAATATGAATAATAACAATACATATTTATGAATAGCTTACTAACATTCAGTATGCCAGAACTGTGCCTGGAATTCACATACATTTTCTCATTAAGTTGTCTCTCCAAAGAGTCCTCTGATGCAGATATAATTATTATCTTATTTCAAAGATGAGGAAACATATGGTTAGAGTAGGAAAGTATCTTAAACAGGATCTCAAAGGTAGAAAGCAATGGAACCATGATTTAAATCTAAATTGAAGGACTCTAGAAAACAGATCATCACTTTGCTATCTTGCGTGAAGATTTTCTGAGAATATTCTGCACACTATATTTTATTCAGGAGGGTAACTGCTTTATTGACTACACCAGAACCTTGTCGTGTGGATCACAATAAACTGTGGAAAATTCTTCAAGAGATGGGAATACAGGACCACCTGACCTGCCTCCTGAGAAATCTGTATGCAGCTCAGGAAGCAACAGTTAGAACCAGACATGGAACAACAGACTGGTTTCAAATATGTCAAGGCTGCATATTGTCACCCTGTTTATTTAACTTATATGCCCAGTATATCATAAGAAATGCTGGGCTGGATGAAGCACAAGCTGAAATAAAGATTTTTGGGAGGAATATCAATAACCTCAGATACAGAGATGACACCACCCTTATGACAGAAAGCAAAGAAGAACTAAAGAGCCTCTTGATGAAAGTGAAAGAGGAGAGTGAAAAATCTGGCTTAAAACTCAACATTCAGAAAATGAAGATCATGGCATCTGGTCCCTTCACATCATGGCAAATAGATGGGGAAACAGTGGCTGACATTCTTTTTGGGGGCTCCAAAATCACTGCAGTTGGTGATTGCAGCCATGAAATTAAAAGACGCTTACTCCTTGCAAGAAAAGCTATGACCAAACTAGACAGCACATTAAAAAGCAGAGACATTACCTTGCCAACAACTGTCCACCTAGTCAAAGCTATGGTTTTTCCCATAGTCATGTACGATGTGAGAGTTGGATCATAAACAAAGCTGAGCTCCGAAGAATTGATGCTTTTGAACTGTGGTCTTGGAGAAGACTCTTGAGAGTCGCTTAGGCTGCAAGGAGATCCAACCAGTCCATCCTAAAGGAAATCAGTCCTAAATATTCATTGGAAGGACTGATGCTGAAGCTGATACTCCAATACTTTGGCCACTTGATGCAAAGAACTGACTCATTGGAAAAGACCCTGATGCTGCTAAAGACTGAAGGCAGAAGAGAAGGGGATAACAGAGGATGAGATGGTTGGATGGCATCACTGATTTGATGGACATGAGTTTGAGTAAGCTCTGGGAGTTGGTGATGGACAGGGAAGCCTGGTGTGCTTCAGTCCATGGGGTAGCAAAGAGTCAGACACGACTGAGTGAACTGAACTGAACTTGATTGAACAATTATCTTTAAAATTAAAATGCTTTCAAAGGTGATCACACCCTGACTCAACTTCTGCTTAATTTTATTATGAATAAAGGGAGTTGGAATTACTTGCTCACCAGGAATATTCAACTGTATCTCTGGTTACAGAAAAGATGAATTTTGGGCTCAAAGAGTATCAGATTTGTTGTGGTGGACTTGGAGATCCCTGGTTTCCCTGGTGGCTCAGATGGCAATACAGAAGACCCAGGTTCTATCCCTGGGTCAGAAACATCCCCTGAAGAAGGGAATAGCTACCCATTCCAGTATTCTTGCTTGGAGAATTCCATGGACAGAGGAGTCTGGTGGGCTACCGTCCATGGTGTTGCAAACAGTAGGGCATAACTAACACTTTCACTTTTAACTTTCACTTTGGAGATTCTTATATCATTCCTATTCAAATGACAGCTTTCTAGTATAAAATAAATATATTTGTTCATATTTAGTGTAGTATAGATATATGTATTTATTTTAAATAAAAATGTACTTGGAAGCACATATTTAAACAAGACACTTATAATGGAATAATTTTCAGCCATAAAGAGGAATGAAATACAGACATACGTAACAACATGCAAAAGCACTATGCCAGATGAGAGAAGCCAGCACAGAAAGACACCATGTGATGTAACTCCATTCATATGAAGTTTCCATAAGAGGAACATCTTTGGGGACACAAAGCAGATGGTCAGATTCCTAGAACTAGGGCGGTAGGTGGGGTATTAGGGGGTGATGGTTGAAAGACACAGGATTTCTTTTGGAGGTGTGAACAAATTGACTGTGTTAATGGTTGCAATATTCTGTATCTGTAAATATACCCAAAACCGTGGACGCATATGCCTCAGCTGGGTAACTTGTATTATAGGCGAGCTGGATCTCTAACACTGTTTAAAAAAGAGAGGCAGGGCGTAGGAAGCATGGAGCCCCATCTCTGCCACCTCTGCTTTCAGGGAAACGCCGGAGTCAGCTTTTCAGACCTTTGAGTTTCCCTGCCAAATTACTCACAACACTATTTTAAGCCACTTTATGAAACACAAAATAGAAGCCAATGCTAAAATATATGAGGTAGAATAGGATGAAAACTTGATTTCCCTTCCTCACTCACTGTAGCCCCAGAAAATATTACTGATGGATTAGTCAAGTCAAAGAGGCAGTTGACATTAGACCATGTCAGTAAGATGTGGAGCTTTCCTTTTGATGGTGGAAAAGATTATAGTTCAGAGCCCACATGAAGTGTCTTCTTTGCCCATTCTTCTCTCCAGTCAATTGGAAAAGAAAAACAAGCTTGGAATTGTTTCACCTGGGAGGTAATCTTCTAGAAAGACCTGAAACAGATCAATTTAATGCTTTCAAAGGATTAAGGAGAAGCCTTCTCTTCTCTCCTTTTCTAGGCTTGCTATTTGCTGGAATTATCTTCCTTGCCACTGAAATGGTATTATATCAAGTTATCTCCTTCCCTCTTCTCAAGCATTTCTGAAGATGGAGTTATGTCAAGTTCCCACAGTAGCCAATTTCAAAGTTTTATGTCTAAGACACTAAAACCGTCTTAATAATGCCCAGTCAGAATCAACCTTAGGAAAGATGCCATCTTTGCATCATCTCCAGAAATAAGGAAATGTATCTTGTCTGCAATTTGACTTTGTTTTCTATACTTAGAATGAAAATGAAGAACAGAATCTCGCAATAGGCCACATGGCTCTCAACCTCCAGTTTCATTCTAATGAAAACATAAGTAAAAGTAAAAACTCTAAGAGCTGCTGTATAACCTGTTCTTGGCCACATCACCAGTGATGTAAGAGCAATTAACCACTGGGGTGTTGGGGGGTCTGCTTCTTGTTTAACCAAGCTTCCATCTTTTGATACAATTATTGCTTTGTAAAAGAGTGATGATAATGGATGGTTTTTGCTTTCACTACTGTCCGTACTAAACCAAAGTCTGCATCAGTATGAACACTATGTAGTGGTTCCTCTTCCCTAGGAGTGCTGAACTTGGAAAGATAAGAAACCACTGTCTGATGCAGAAAGCTATTAAACCTATAGGAAGCTTTTTGGGTGCAGCCCTTCTAGTTGAAAGGTAGCTGACTCCCACAAAACCAGATGCACTCCTGGATTCTATTCAAAGCCTGCTGTCTGTTCTCCACCCTCTGCAGTGTGTACTCATGCTTTCTTTTCTACCCATCTTTAAACTGGAATCTGGAGGAGAATGATGTACATAAAAATGGAGGTATAAGAGTTTCTAACATCCAACCCATCCCCAAAACATTAATTTGAACAGCTTTCTGGGCAAGAAAATTCCATAGTGAAAGTGAAGTCGCTCAGTCGTGTCCGACTCTTTGAGACCCATGCACTGCAGCCCACCAAGCTCCTCCATCCATGGGATTCTCCAGGCAAGAATACTGGAGTGGGTTGCCATTTCCTTCTCCAAAATGAGAGCTAAACATTCCAGGTAAGAGATTACAGCAACTGAGTGTAGCACAGAAATAAGGAAGGTAGGAACATTCTCACTTTGGCCCTTATGTCACTGATCCTGTTGGTGACGCCAGCTGTCTTGCTGTATCTCACCCTGCACAGTTTGTTGAGCCCAGGGTAGGTGCGGCACCAGCTGGAAGGCTGGACGAAGACTCGAGGAGCCACAGGGACTGCAGACATGGTGGTGCTCCCCTGGTGGGCCCTGCAGCAGTGGCAGGAGACACACGATAGTCTCCCCTCTCACGCCTGGTCTGGTGGACACAGCTGTGACCCCGCAGTAACACCCCGCTTTCTTGGGTGGAGCCCACGCATTCCTCCTGCAGAGTAGCTCCTAACCACGTGGTGACCGTGTGAAGTGCATGCGCGGTGCTGTAACTGTGCTCAGTGGCTACATGGTCATTGTTTACAAAACATGGGGCTGGAGCGCCTGACCATGCCGTCCGGGCTAATTTGCTCTTTCCTTCTGCCCCTCATCACCTCCTCACCAAGTCCAGGCAACCCAGTGTAGAGATGCTTCCTCCATGGAGGAAAGGGATGAGGTGCAGACCTTCCATTAACACCTCAGTAATGCCCAGGCACTGGGACAACCCCTGGGGCCCGTCCAGTGAACTCTGTAAACTTAGGCTCCTGATGCACTGGGCGTCTGTTGGCTCCAGTGACCTACATGGCTCCTGTGGCCCCAGCCGACTTCTGAAAACTAAGCTCCCAGTGGACGCCCGAGACCCCAGGCCCCTGGCCCACTCTGGGGTCTTCCAGTTCCCCAGTGACAGCTAGATCTTGTGATACCAGGCACCAGGAGAACTCCAGTATATCCAGGCTCCCCACCTACCTTGGCACTGACCAGCTCCCCCAGCACTGACTGGTTCCTGGGGCACCAGGCTCTCAATCAGCCTCTGGAAATGTGGGCTCCAGCAGAGTGCCTGTGAAGCCAGGTTCCCAGCCCAGCCCATTAATGGGCCAACTAACCCAGGCCCAGGTTTTGCTGCTTGCTATTAGATTAAAATAGACTTTTATCTATGAGATGCTTTATGTAAGAGTCATAGTAACCACAAGGCAAAAACCTCCAGTAGATACACTAAAAAAAAAAAAAATGAAGAGAAGATGATGAAAGATAACACTATGGAAAACCAACAATTTATAGAGAAAGACAGCAAAAGAAAGAGAAGGGAACTACAATTTAGCCACAAAACAATAAGATGTCATGATAAGTCATTGTTATCAATAATTACACTGAAGGGGACGACAGAAGATGAGATGGTTGGATGGCATCACTGACTCAATGGACATGAGGTTGGGTGGACTCTGGGGGTTGGTGATGGACAGGGAGTGCTGGTGTACTGCAGTTCAAGGGGTCGCAAAGAGTTGGACATGACTGAGTGACTGAACTGACTGACTGACATTAAATTTAAATGAAATAAATTGTCCAATCGAAAGGTAGAGAGAGGCTGAATGGATTTAAAAAAAAATCCCATTATGCACTATCTGTTGTTGTCATTGTGCAGTCACTCAGTCTTGTCCGACTCTTTGCAACCCCGTGGACTGCAGCACACTAGGCTTTCCTATCCTTCATCATCCCTGGGAGCTTGTTCAAACTCATGTGTGTTAGTTTGGTGGTGCCATCCAGCCACCTCACCCTCTGCCGTCTCCCTCTCCTCCCGCCTTCAATCCTTCCCAGCATCAGGGTCTTTTCCAGTGGGTCAGGTGTTCGCATCAGGTGGTCAAAGTATTGGAATTTCAGCTTCAGAATGAGTCCTTCCAATGAATATCCAGAGCTAATTTCCTTTAGGATTTACTGGTTTGATCTCCTTGCACTCCGAGGAACTCTCAAGAGTCTTCTCCAACACCACAGTTCAAAAGCATCAATTCTTCTGTGCTCAGCTTTCTTTATGGTCCAACTCTCACATTCATACATAACTACTGGAAAAACCATAGCTTTGACAAGATGGACCTTTGTCAGCAAGGTAATGTCTCTGCTTTTTAATACGCTGTATAGGTTTGTCTTTGTTTTCTTCCAAGGAGCAAGTATCTTTTAATTTCATGGCTGAAGTCACCATCTGCAGTGAATTTGGAGCCCCGCCAAAACAAAGTCTCTCATTGTTTCCATTGTTTCCCCATCTATTTGCCATGAAGTGATAGGACCAGATGCCATGATCTTAGTTTTCTGAATGTTGAGTTTTAAGCCAGATTTTTCACTCTCCTCTTTCACTTTCATCAAGAGGCTTTTCAATTCCTCTTTGCTTTCTGCCATAAGAGTGTTGTCATCTGCATATCTGAGGTTATTGATATTTCTCCTGGCAATCTTGATTCCAGCTTGTGCTTCATCCAGCCTGGCATTTTGCATGATGTACTCTGCATATAAGTTAAGTAAGCAGGGTTACAGCCTTGACATACTCTTCCCAATTTGGAACGAGTCTGTTGTTCCATGTCTGGTTCTAACTGTTGCTTCTTGACCTGAATACAAGTTTCACAGGAGGCAGATCAGGTGGTCCTGTATTCCCATCTCTTTAAGAATTTTCCACAGTCTGTTGTGATCCATACCATCAAAAGCTTTAGCATAGTCAATGAAGCAGATGTTTTCCTAGAATTCCCTTGCTTTGTCTATGATCCAGCGGATGTTGGCCATTTGATCTCTTATTATTCTGCCTTTTCTAAAACCAGCTTTTACATCTGCAAGTTTTGTTTCACCTATAGTTGAAGCCTAGCTTGGGGAACTTGAGCATGACCTTGCTAGCTTGTGAAGTGAATGCAATTGTGCAGTAGTCTGAACATTCTTTGGCGTTGTCCTTCTTTGGGATTGGAATTAAAACTGACCTTTTCCAGTTATACATTATCTACAGAGGACCAACTTCAGCTTTAAGGATATGTGTGGATTAGTCACTCAGTCATTTCCAACTCTTTGCAACCCCATTGACTGTAGCCTGCCAACCTCCTCAGACTATGGTATTCTCCTGGCAAAGAATACTGTACTGGGTTGCCATTCCTCACTCCAGGGAACATACATAGGCTAAAACTAAAGGGATGGGAAAATATATTAATATATGTGGAAACTAAAGGAGAGCTGGAATAGTTATATCAGAAAAAATAGAAGTAAAAAACTGTAATAAGACACCAAGATATCATTATATAATGATAACTGAACCAATTCAGAGTGTATAACAATTATAAGTACATATGCACTCGACATTGAAGTGTCTTAAATATGCTAGAAAAATACAACCCTGAAGGAAAAACAGACAGCTATATAAAAATAGTAAGGGATGTGAATATCCCACTTTCAGCAATCAGTTCAGTTAAGTTGCTCAGTCGTGTCCAACTCTTTGCGACCCCAAGGAATGCAGCATGCTAGGCTTCCGTGTCCATCACCAACTCCCTGAACTTGCTCTAACTCATGTCCATAGAGTCAGTGATGCTATCCAACCATCTCACCCACTGTCATCCCCTTCTCCTCCTGCCTTCAGTCTTTCCCAGCATCAGTATCTTTTCCAACGAGACAGTTCTTTGCATCAAGTAGCCAAAGTATTGGAGTTTCAGTTTCAGAATCAGTCCTTGCAATGAATATTCAGAACTCATTTCCTTTAGTGGGCTAGTTTGATCTCCTTGCAGTCCAAGGGACTCTCAAGAGTCATCTCCAGCATCACAGTTCAAAAGCATCAATTCTTCAGTGCTCAGCTTTCTTTATGGTCCAACGCTCACATCCATACATGACTACTGGAAAAACCATAGCCTTGAATAGACAGACCTTTGTTGGTAAAGTAATGTCTCTGCTTTTTAATATGCTGTCTAGGTTGGTCATAGCTTTTCTTCCAAGGGCCAAGTGTCTTTTAATTTCATGGCTGCAGTCACCATTTGCATTGACTTCAGAGCCCAAGAAAATAAATTATCTCACTGTTTCCATTGTTTCCCCATCTATTTGTCATGAAGTAATAGGACTGGATGCAATAGTCTTCGTTTTTTGAATGTTAAGTTCATTATACAGCAATACATCCAGACAAAAGAGTCAGTAAGGAAACACTGAAACAAGGAAACCTTGGACTAAATAGCCTAATAGATATAAACAGACCATTCCATCCCAAAGCATCATATTACACATTTTTCCCAAGTGTACATGAAATATCTTCCATGATAAATCACGTTAGCTCACAAAACAAATCTTAGCAAAGTTAAGAAGACTGAAATCATAAAAAGCTTTTTTTATGACAACAGTGGTATGAAACTAAAAATCAATAACATGAGGAAAATCAGAAAATCCACAAATATATGGAAGTTAGACACCATGCTATTGAACAACCAAAGGGCGAAAGAATACATCAAAAGGAGGATGCAGTAAGTTCCACACATATGAACCTCCAAGTTGTGAACTTTCAAAGATATGAACATGCATTCGCCTGTCCAGTCACATTAGTTCCTTCATGTGTGTGGTGTACATTGTCACATGCGTGCATTGTCTACAAATGGCTGTGCTTTTGTGTGCCTTACTGTACAGTACTGAATGCAGTGCAGGGTTGCAGTATCCTTGTCTCAAGCCCAGGAAGCAAGCATAAAGGCGGCGGTGTAGCTGGTATGGCTGAAGAACTGGAGACTCATGATGCAGGAAATGGCAGGCGATTTTCTTTACTTAATGGGGCTCTGTTAGCTTTTGAGGTGCAGGACCTGAAAGCAGAACTACGCAGGAAGGTTGCAGCCATGATTCAGAATGCAATTCAGGGTTGCCATGTCAACTATGATGAAAACGAAAACGAGCTAGTCCCAGACATCACTGGATCATGTTTTCAATAGGGTAGATAGAATTGAAGCCAGCAAGGAATGCCAGCCTGCGCCATCAGCGTCAGGTATGAGTGATGCTGCGCCTGGCCCTCCGTCTGTGCCGAAGGCCCTTCAGCTCCGCCGTCTCTCCCTGGACCAGCTCTCCAGTCAGTGCTCTTCTTGCCGTGACTCAGTGCCAGCCCCCGTGGGCCAGCTGTTGCACTGTGGCGTGTGTGTGTGCTGAGTCTCTGTGATCCCATGGGCTGCAGCCCGCCAGGCTCCTCTGCCCGTGGATTCTCCAGGCAAGGACACTGGAGTGGGCTTCCATTTCCTGCTCCGGGGATCTTCCCGACCCGGGGACTGAACCCCTGTCCTTGTCTCTCCTGCATTCCCAGGCAGACTCTTCACCATGGGTGCCACTTGGGAAGCAACTGCTGTACCATACTTTTTAAGTACAGTAAGTTAAAAAATAATTTCTTTTTTTGTGTGTGTTTGCTTGTCCTTATGTATTATTTGCATGGAAAATAATATAAACCTGTTACAGTACACTACCATATAGCCAATTGTGTTAGTTGGTATCGAGGCTAACTTTGTTGGACTTATAACCAAATTGGATTCATAAACTAGCTCTAGGAAAGGAACGTGTTCATATGTACAGGACTTAGTGTAAAAGAAATATCTTGAGACAAATGAAATGGAAACAAAACATACCAAAACGTATGGGGCTCACTAGTTTTTAATGATGGACTCCTACATTAAGAAGAAAGAAAGACTGAAAATAAACAACCTAACCTCACAATTCAAGGAAAAAGGAAAAGGAGAACAAAGTTAGCAGAAGGAAGCAAATTACCAAGAGCAGAAAAAATGAAACAGAGACCAGAACAGCAATAGGAAAAATCAATGAAAGTAAAATCTGTTTTTAAGATGGACAAAAGCACACCAACTTTTAGTTAGACTAATAAATAATGAAAGGAGACTCAAATAAGTAAAAACAAAAATAAAAGAAGAGATATCATAAATGATGCAAGGAAATACACAGGATCAAAGAGACTACTGCTAACAATTATATACAAAAAAGTTGGATAGCCTGGAAGAAATTGATAAATTCCTAGAAACACACATACAAGACTTCAAGACTGAATCATAAAGAAATATAAAATTTGAACAGAGCAATAACAAGTAAGGGGATTGAATCAGAAATCAAAAACCTTCCATCAAAGAAAAATCCAGAATCAGATGGCTTCACTGGTAAATTCTATCAAATAGTAAAAGAATATTTAATACCAAAATTTTTGAAACTGAAGTTTGAAATAGAGGAATTGAGAAAAGCTGACAAGAAGGGAACTCCAAAATATTTTATGAGGCCAGAATTATCCTGATGCTAAAGTCAGATAAGAACACTTCAAGAAAAGAAAAGACCAATATCCCTTATTATAGATGCAAAATTTCCAACAAAATACTAGCAAACCAAATTCAACAGCAAGTTAAAAGGCTTAGTTCAGTTCAGTTCAGTTGATCAGTCGTGTCTGACTCTTTGCGACTCCATGAATCACAGCATGCCAGGCCTCCCTGTCCATCACCAACTCCCGGAGTCCACCCAAACCATGTCCATCGAGTTGGTGATGCCATCCAGCCATCTCATCCTCTGTCATCCCCTTCTTCTGTCCTCAATCTTTCCCAGAATCAGGGTCTTTTCCAATGAGTCAGCTCTTCACATCAGGTGGCCAAAGTATTGGAATTTCAGCTTCAACATCAGTCCTTCCAATGAACACCCAGGACTGATCTCCTTTATCATGTTTAAATGGGATTTATCCCTGGGGAACAAGGAAGGTTCACATATACAAATTATTAAATGTGATATACCAAATTAGTACAATAAAAGTAAATATCATGATCATCTCAATAGATGGAGAAAAAAGAATATGACAAAAATCAGCACTTTTTCATGATAAAACTCACAATAATTAGGATATGTTAGGAACATACCTCAGTATATAAAGGCCATATCTATAACAAATGTATAGCTAACATTACGTGTGTGTATGCTCTCATTTCAGTCATGTACAACTCTTCATGACCCAATGGACTGTCACCCGCCAGGCTCCTCTGTCCATGGGAGTCTCCAGGCAAGAATACTGGAGTGGGTTGCCATGCCCTCCTCCAGGGGCTCTTCTTGACTAAGGGATTGAACCTCAGTCTCTTATGTCTTCTACATTGGCAGGCAGGTTCTTTACCACGAGCACCACCTGGAAAGCCCAGTAAACATAATATTCAACAGGAAAAGTTTGAAAGTTTTCCTCTAATATCAGGAACAACACACATATGCCCACTCTTATTCAGCATAGTACCAGAAGTCTTAGGTAGATTAATCAGATAAGAGAAAGAAATAAAAGACATCCAAATTGGAAAGGAAGAGTAAAATTGTCCATTTGCAGATTACAAAAATTTATATAGTAAAACATCCTAAGGACTCCACTAAAACACTATTCAGTTCAGTTCAGTCACTCAGTCATGTCTGACTCTTTGTGACCCATTGGACTGCAGCAAGCCAGGCTTCCCTGTCCATCATCAACCCCCTGAGCTTGTTCAAACTTATGTTCATTGCATCGGTGATGCCATCCAACCATCTCATCTTCTGTCATCCCCTTCTCCTTCTGCCTTCCATCTTTCTCAACATCAAGGTCTTTTCAAATGAGTCAGTTCTTTGCATCAGGTGGCCAAAGTATTACAGCTTTAGCTTCAGCATCAGTCCTTCCAATGAATATTCAGGACTGATTTCCTTTAGGAAGGACTGGTTGGATCTACTTGCAGTCCAAGGGACTCTCAAGAGTCTTCTCCAACACCACAGTTCAAAAAAATATCAATTCTTTGGTGCTCAGCTTTGTTTATAGTCCAACTCTCACATCCATGCATGACTACTGAAAAAACCATGACTTTGACTAGATGGAACTTTGTTGGCAAAGTAATGTCTCTACTTTTTAATATGCTATCTAGGTTGGTCATAACTTTTCTTCCAAGAAGCTGCTGCTGTTAAGTCACTTCAGTCATGTCCGACTCTGTGCAACCCCATAGACGGCAGCCCAGCAGGCTTCCTCGTCCCTGGGATTCTGCAGGCAAGAACACTGGAGTGGGTTGCTATTTCCTTCTCCAGTGCATGAAAGTGAAAAGTGAAAGTGAAGTCGCTCAGTCATGTCTGACTCTTCGCGACCCCATGGACTGCAAACTACCAGGCTCCTCCATCCATAGGGTTTTCCAGGCAAGAGTACTGGAGTGGGGTGCCATCGCCTTCTCCGCTTCCAAGAAGCAAGCGCCTTTAAATTTCATGGCTGCAGTCACCATTTGCAATGATTTTGGAGCCCAAGAAAATAAAGTCTCTCACTGTTTCTGCTGTTTCCCCATCTATTTGCCATGAAGTGATAGGACCAGATGCTATGATCTTAGTTTTCTGAATGTTGAGCTTTAAGCCAACTTTTTCACTCTCCTCTTTCACTTTCAAGAGGCTCTTTAGTTCCTCTTTGCTTTCTGCTATAAGGCTGGTGTCATCTGCATATCTGAGCTTATTGATATTTCTCCCGGCAATCTTGATTCCACCTTATGGTTCATCCAGCCTGGCATTTTGCATGGTGTACTCTGCATATAAGTTAAGTAAGCAGGGTGACAATATACAGCCTTGATGTAGTCCTTCCCCATTTTGGAACCAGTCTGTTGTTCCATGTCCAGTTCTAAAAACACTATTATGACTGATGAATGAATTCAGGAAAGGTGCAGAATACAAAATCAGTATACAAAAATCAGCTGTGTTTCTATATACTAACAATGAACTATCTGAAACAGAAATAGAATAATTCTACTTATAATAGCATCAAAATAAAAATAAAATTCTTAAGAATAAATTCAATCAAGGAGGCAAAAGATCTATACACTGAAACTAGCAAGACATTCTTGAAAGAAATTAAAGACACAAATAAATAGAAAGATATTCTGTGTTCATAGAGAATCAGAACTAATATTGCTAAGATGTCCATACTACCCCAAATAATCTACTGCTGCTGCTGCTGCCAAGTCGCTTCAGTCGTGTCTGACTCTGTGCGACCCCATAGACGGCAGCCCACCAGGCTCCCCCGTTCCTGGGATTCTCCAGGCAAGAACACTGGAGTGGGTTGCCATTCCCTTCTCCAGTGCATGAAAGTGAAAAGTGAAAGTGAAGTCGCTCAGTTGTCCGACCCTCAGTGACCCCATGGACTGCAGCCTACCAGGCTCCTCCGTCCATGGGATTTTCTAGGCAAGAGTATTGGAGTGGGGTGCCATTGCCTTCTCCAGATTCAACATAATTCCTACCAAAGTTTCCATAGGAGTTTTCACAGATGTGAAAATAAATTCTAAAATTTGTATGGAATTACAAAAGAACATGAATAGCCAAAACAATGATAAAGAAGAAAAACAAAACTAGAGGCATCAAAATTCCTGATATCAAGTTTTATTACCAAATTATGGTACAAAAAGAATGTGCTACTGGCATAAAATTGACATATGGATCAATGTAATGAAATTGAATACACACATATATGGTCAACTAATATTTGACAACAGTGACAAGAATGGGAAGAGGATTGCGTTTTCAATAAATGATGTTGGGAAATTGACTATTCTTATGACTGATGTTAGACCTATCTTACACCATTTACAAAACTTAACTCAAAATGAAAAAAAGACTTATATGTAAGACCCCAAAATATAATACTTCCAGGTGAAAATACAGAGAAAATGCTCCCTGACCTTGGCCTTAGCAAGACCAAGGATATGATACCAAAAGAATAAAAAACAAAGGCAAAAATAAGCAAGTGGCATCTCAGCAAACTAAAAAGCCTCTGCCTCTGCACAACAAAAGAAAAAAATAAGCAAAATGAAAAGTGGAATGGAGAAAATGTTCTCAAACACATGGCTGCTGCTGCTGCTAAGTCACTTCAGTTGTGCTCAACTCTGTGTGACCCCATATATGGTAGCCCACCAGGCTCCTCTGTCTATGGGATTCTCCAGGCAAGAATACTGGAGTCAGTTGCCATTTCCTTCTCCTAAACACATAGCTAATAACAGGCTAATATTCAAAGTATATAAGGAACACATATGACTCAAGAGCAAAAAAAAAAAAAAAAAAAATCCTATTAGTCAAGGGTCAGAAGACTTGAATAAACAATTTCCAAAGAAGACATTTCATAGATATCTGAAAAGAATGTTCAATATCACTAATCATTAGGGAAATCTAATAAAAACCACAATGAGGTATCACCTCACTTCTGTTAGAATGACTATCATCAAAAGACAAGAGATAACATGCCGGTGAGAAAATTGAAGACTTGTGCAATGTTGCTGGAAAATGTAAATTGGTGTAGCCAGCATGAAAAGCAGTATGGAGTTTCCTTAAAAAATTATAACCAGAACTACTGTATGATACAGCAGTTCCACTTCTGTGTGCATATTGGGAGTAAATGAAATCACAATCTCAAGAGATTATGATTGACATAATCATATGTCAATGACATATGATTACAATGAACCTGTCTAGGTTCATTGTAACATTACGGTAGCCAAGACATGGAAACTACCTAAGTGGCCATTGAAAAGATGAGTGGATGAAGAAAATGAGATACACATGTGCACATGCCACTTGCAAACACTCAGAAGGATGCCATTTAGCCATAAAAAGAACATCTTGTCTTTTGTGACAACAGGGATAAAGCTTCAGGGCTTTATACTAAACGAAAAAAGTCAGAAAAAGACAATTATTATACATGTTGTTGCTGTTTGGTCGCTAAGTCATGTCCAACTCTGTGTGACCCCAGGGACCTACCATACTCCTCTATCCATGGGATTTCCCAAGCAAGAATACTGCAGCAGGTTGCCTTTTATTTCTCCAGGGGATCTTTTCAACCCAAGGATCAAACCCGTGTCTCCTGAATTGGCAGGTGGGCTTTTACCACTGCCACAGAAGCCCCAATGTTATGTATATTCTCACTCATATGTGGAATCTAAAAAAGCTGAACTCAAAGAAGTAGAAAGTAGAATGGTGATTGTCAGGGGGTAAAGAGTGGAGGAAACAGGGAGTTATTGGTCAAAGCATACACACTTCCACCTAGAAAATGAAGAAATACCAAGGAAATAATATACATCATGCTGGCTATCAGTAATAATAGTATATTACATATACATTACATATACACACTAAAATATACTATATATACTGTAACATACAACATATTAGAATACTGGCATGGGTAGCCATTCCCTTCTCCAGGGGATCTTCCCAACCCAGGGATGGAACCTGTGTCCCTGCATTATCGGCAGGCAGATTCTTAACCATTGGGCCACCAGGGAACTCCATGCCTCTACTTTAAAGCATAAAGCTTAGTTGTTTTCTCCTTCAGAGCCAACCTACCAGCCATTTCTGTTAATTCCCCCTTCATGAATATTCCTTGTTAATCCAGTTGTTTCTGTATCCCTTACTACCACCCTTGTCCATTTATCATCTTATTTCGCCGAGACCACTATGCATAGACAGGTCCCCCTTATCTAAATATGCTGTCTTCCAGTCCAGTCCTCATTCTCAGGCATGCATGAGATTTTTAAAATTTTTTTAATGTTTTAAATTTAAGAAGTCTCATTGTGTCACTCCTATTAAAAATTCTTTTTTTTTAATTTAATTTTATTTTTAAACTTTACATAACTGTATTAGTTTTGCCAAATATCAAAATGAATCCACCACAGGTATACATGTGTTCCCCATCCTGAACCCTCCTCCCTCCTCCCTCCCCATTCCATCCCTCTGGGTCGTCCCAGTGCACCAGCCCCAAGCATCCAGTATCGTGCATTGAACCTGGACTGGCAGCTCATTTCATACATGATATTTTACATGTTTCAATGCCATTCTCCCAAATCTTCCCACCCTCTCCCTCTCCCACAGAGTCCATAAGACTGTTCTATACATCAGTATTCTTTACTGCTCTCTAACATAATCTCTAAATCTTAGAACAGATTGCAAGGCCCTTCCTGATCAGAGCAATGCAGATTTCATCATCCTTACCCTGTGTTATTACCCTGATTGATGTTGATGCTTCAGCTACTCTTGATTCTGTTCCCCAAACACGCAATGCTTTGTCCTGCCTCTGAGCTTTCACGCATGCTGTTTCCTATGTCTCTGGTATTTTTGCCCAGTATTTGTTAATCCTTTGTGCCTTAACTTCAACTTGACTCATTCAGTAAGACCTGCATTGTCCCATACAAAAACACACCTATCTCAGAAGACAGCAAGGTCCAAAAATTTGCCAATGAATTATGTTTTTGCTAATACTTCTATTTTGATGCTCTATAATATATTATATACTATTTATATAAATATCTACATAAAGAATTGATAAATGATAAATACCACATTCTCAATATAAATATTAATGACAATTTTACACAAAAAAATGCAAAGGTTTCCCAAATAATTTTTTACTTGTTCTTCCCTAGATCCCATTTTTATCCTACAGATAATCACTGTTATTGGTTTGGCATGTATCCTTGTAGATTTTGTTTTAAATGCACTTAAATATATAGTTTTGTTGTTCTTATTTAATTAAAATTTTATTTCTATGATTTAATTATATTTTTTCACTGGTCAATATGTCTTGGAAACCATGTCTTTTAAATTATGTATTATTGTTCATTTACCTGGTCACCTATTGAAAAACACTTCAGCTATTTCTAAATTTGAGTTATTAGAAGGAACGCTTCAGTAAGTTTTCCTATAGAAATGTCATTTTGTAGAAGCACTAATATTTCAATAAAACATGTACTTTAGAAATGCACTGTTAGGTTAAAGAATATACATTCTTGCTTTTCTTTTTTTCAAAATGTTCTTGGATATTCTAACACTTCATCTCTTCCATTTGAATTTTAGAATCAATCTGTCAGTTCCATGAAAAAACTATGCACAATATCATTGGGAATATCACAGAAAAGAATGCATTAAAAATCGTATGCTAGAAGAATGATGTTGAAAGACATTGGGATATATTACTATAAACAAAAATTATAGATAACACTTTTAAAGAATAGTGCCCATGGGGAGAGAAATAAATTTCTTTATCGAGGCACTTTTAGGAAGAAATGCACTAAAACATCAGCAGTGATTATCACTGGTTGATAGGAACATTGATGACTTTTATGTCCTTATGTTTTTAGCTGGCTCTTCTCCATTTTACATAATGAGTACTATGACTTACACAACATAAAAGTTATTTCTTCTCAAAACATAAAATGAAATCCTGTTACCATGCATATCTGTAGAAGAAACAGTGTCTAAAACATTCTTCAATTGAAGCAAAGGAATTAGTTTAAGTACAGAGCCAATTTGCTTCCAGAAAGGAGAAGATGTGGGCTGCCTAATTTTATCATCCAATTTTCATGTAAATAAAATCCTTTCCTCATTGCCCGAAGATATTACGTTGGATGGCAGTAAACAAGAAAAGATGAAGTAGGAATTCAATAAAAAAATTTATTTCAACAGAAAACCCCAATTTTGCAGTTCACATGAATGTGCCCTCTGGTCTTCCTTTAAATTTATGACTGAGAAACACAAGGGCCCTGGGGGATGCCTAGCCATCCTGCTGTTTCCACGCTCCACTCATGCTGCCTTCTCAGGAGCCCCTGCTACTCGTTTCACTGAGAAAACCACAAGCAAAACAGAGCTTCCATGTCCTTGTGCCTCTCCTGAGTTTACCAACCTTCCTCTCTTCTCTCTGCAGGCACCACTTTCCTTCTATTAGAATGGGTGAGCTGTCTGCAGCTCTAAAACCAGTCCATCCACTTGTGCCCTGGACTCTACACGCAGGCTCTGTTCTGGAAATTATCCTCCCCCTCATCCATTTCTATTGTAGAATACTGTGAATACATAAAGAACAACCTCTGCATAGAGAAAAATGGTGTTATATTTAAATTTTATCCTAGATATATACCTTTTTCTCAGAGTTCAATTTTATTTCACTTTGGTGGAAACTGTGAAAAAGATTTACATTTCCCCACATTACAGCACAGCATTTCAATGGAATATTTCTTGCCATAAATTAGATCTTGCTGATTTGTGTCAGTGAAACAACAGTTTCTATTCTTCAAGGTAAAGCAAAATGACTTAGAAAATGAATAAAATTAATTTTTATAGAAGTGTTTTTGCCTGGAAAATTCCATCGACATAGGAGCCTGGTGGGCGACAGTCCATGGGGCTGAAAAGGGTCGGACACCACTGAGCACACACACACACACACAGACACACACACAGATTTGTGTGAGTGTCTGTGCTGTGCTAAGTTGCTTCAGTCATGCCTGACTCTTTGCAGTCTCATGGACTGTAGCCCACCAGGCTCCTCTTGGCGTGGGACTCACCAGGCAAGAATCCTGGAGTGGGTTGCCATTTCACTCCATGTGTTAGTGGCCACTGTACAGCAAAGGGAATCAACTACATATGTATATACATACTTCCCTCTTTTTTTGGGTTTCCTTCCCATTTAGGTCACCACAGAGCATTGAGGAGCATCTCTGAGATATACAGTCAGTTCTCTTTAGCTATTTTATATGCAGTATCGATAATGTGTGTATGTCAATCCCTATCTCCCATTTCATGTCACCCCATTTCCCCCTTGGTGTCCACACGTTTGTTCTCCATTTCTGCTTTGCAAATAAGGTCGTCTCTACCATTTTTCTAGTGTGCACATATATATATTAATAGACAATATTTGTTTTTCTCTTTCTGGCTTACTTCACTCTGTATATTCTAGTTATATACCTTTTGAGTGTTTGTGGTGAAAATAAAGCAGAACTAACAGTGTCCTCTAGGGACAAATTAAGGAACAGGTATAACTACAAGGAGCCAATAACCTCCTTCTCCTCTCGTGGACCTCATCTATTAACAAGACCTCAAATTCAAGCATCCGCCTTTCTTTTTTTTTTCTTTCATTTTTTTCCCCCTTTCTTATCTGTTGTATTTCTAACTCACTCCTTCTGGTAACACAAATCCAGTGACTTTTTAAACCCACAGAAATTTCTACTCCATTGACTCTTTAAAATTTCACTACTTAATACCCCAATAAGACCTCCCTTTCCCTGGCAGCCCATACCTTACTGCATTCTTCCCATCAGCCTTCAAGCAGGATGCACTGTCTTCTCATTAAAACATGTTATTTCTTCCTCTGATACTTTTTTGTTAATTTTGAAACAAATGTCTGCTTTTTCCAACATCCGTCCTGTAATTCTCTCTTGAGTGATGTCTGATAAATTTTCCAGTCCCACCTCTCCACTAACATCATTTTAATCTAGTCCAAAAGGGCCTCGTTACTGAAGTCCACATGACTGATTCAGCAGTCGCTCCTCTTCTAATTCTGAATCTCAACGTTGTTTGATTCTGGCAACCACACCTCTTTCAGATACTCCTCACCTGTCTCTTGGGGTCTCAGAATCGTCTGGCTTTTCCTCCGTCTAGTTTACTGAATGGACCTTCTCCCACTTCTCAGCATCCAAATACCACAAGGCCCGAGCTCCATCTCTAATTACACTCTCCTGGTGTGGTCCTGACCAAGTCTCTGGCTTTAAACATCATCTATCAGGTTGGCCAAGAGGTCAAGATGTTACTGAACAGCCTGAAAGAAGTTTATATACTGATTACTCCACAAATATATTTAGTCCCAACTTCTCCTCTGAACCACAGACTCCAAATCCTGCTTTTACTGAACAGTTTCTGTCAGACTTCAAACATCTCAAACTGAACTCATCCGCAAGTAGCACGCTGCATCCTCTCCCAAGTTTTCTCCGCCTGCGTTCTCTTCCCCAGCGAGCTGCATCACCGGGCCCTTGAGTGCTCAGCCAGAAAGCTTGCTCTCATCCGCGACCCTCTGTCTGTCACATCTAATCCGTTAGAAAATAAGTTGGCTTTATCTTCAAAATATATCCCGTCTCTAAACTTTGTCCACCGTTTACAAACGGCCACCCTGAGACTCCTCACCTCGCGGCAGCCGAGCCTCCGCACGCCCCCTGCCTCTGGGCCCCACGGCCAGGTCTGCCCGGCGCCAGCCGCCCGCTTACAGCGGAAACCGGAGCAGTGGTTTCCGCCACAGCTCCGCCTCAAACCGCCGGTGCTGTCTCTTCTCACCTGGCTTACGACTCAGACTCCTGACCACGACCTGCTCGGCTTGCTCTCCGACGCCCCGCCTTGCCATGCTCCAGGCTGACTGGCCTCCTTGCCATCCCAGGAGCATGCGGCACCTTGAGGCCTTGGGGCACGCTGAATCCTCCGGCCACTCTCTCTCCAGCACGGCTAGTGCAAGCTCACGTGCCTGACACACGTGCGTGTGTGCTCAGTCGCTTCAGTCGTGTCCGACACTTTGGGAGTCCAAGTCACACGGACTGCAGCCCGCCAGGCTCCTCTGTCCATGGGGTTCTCCCAGCAAGAATACTGCAGTGGGTAACCATGCCCTCCTCCAGGGGATCTTCCCGACCCAGGGATCAAACTCGTGTCTCCTGCATTGCAGGCGGATTCTTGACTGCTGAGCCTCCCAGGGAGCCTGCCCAGCACCCAGTGTGGCCAAACAAACCGAAAAATCAGAGTTTAGAGAAGAGAAAGGTTTATTGCTGACCCAGGCAAGGAGAGAGGTGGCTCACGCTCTAAAAATCCCCAAGTTCCCTGAAAGGTTTCAGCAAAGCATTTTTAAAAGATGAGCAAGGGAGTGATCAGCTCCTGCACAATCCTCTGGCTGACTGATGGTGAGGCAACAGCATGTTGTCACAGGATTCACAGTATCAGTCCTTAGTCTCCGACAGTCCCGGGGCTACATGCGTAAGGTCACCAAGCAGTTAACATCTTCCATTTGGGAGGGGGTTCACAATTGTGAAAGATCGCAGGAAATGCTACCTTGGCGCTTCAGAGAGGAGCTAAAGCGGAGAGTACCGGGGAGGGCCTGTCCCAGGAAGGCCCACAGCGTCCTGATCAGTCACAGCCTCACTTGCTAACTGTATTTAGGCTTCTTCTTAAATGTCACCATCCTGGAAAGGCCTTTCCTGACAATCTGTATAAGCACAGTCAACTCCCTAAGCTCTCTCTGCTTTCTTTTCCTACTCTTATATTTTATGATTCTTCACTGCATTTGTTAATACTAACCTTATATCTACTTACTTATTTTCTGTATCCCACCGGACTCTAATTTCTATCAGGAGACAAATTTTGGCCCAGGCTTTATTCCCAATGTCTACATCAGTGCCTGGCAGGTCATAGGCATTCAATAAATACTTGTTGAATAAGTGAATGAAATAAACCATGTTTCTTGTGCTGCATGCTTTCCTAATCACCAGTACTTTAAACCCAGTAACTTCGTTACTAGGGCATGTCTTTAAGCTTAGATGTTTCACCTGAGAATTAGAAAGCTATGTTAACAGGTATCTAGAATCACCAAAATATTTTTTAAGTACAAATCATCACAAGGGCGGAGAAGATGTACTGTGTGAGAAATACGTGGCTTCCCAGAGCCCACTCTGTGCAGTGCTGTGGGCTGGATATAAAATAAAGCCTCTGGTCTTTCCAAGGGAATGTCTTTCCCCAGGGGTCCCAGTCCCATGGCAGGCTCTGCTTATACTTTTGTGTGAACAGATTCCCAGGATTTAAGATGGTGAATTCTGTTCCCAGCCCTGTGATTCCTTAACTGTGTGGGTTCAGCCTCTCTGGGCTTTGGATTTCTCACCTGTAAAGCCAAGGCAATTATACTACCAAGGCTTCCCAGGGATGCTATGAAAAACAGTTAATGACAATAATCATTAAAGAAGTATTTCTGTCTCCATTGGATATTAATTAAGTGCCACTGGATGCAAAACTCTGTTAGCTCTCTGAGAAGCAGAGCAGATGGATAACAGAATATTTCAGACGTATCTTCAGTCTAAAGGAATGCCTGCTAGAAAACAAAAGAAAAATAATAGCCTTATGTGAAACACTTGCCTTCTGTATGGCCATAGCTTCCTCTTATCTTTTCTCTTTACCCCAAACCTGATGCTCCCAGCTGTGAAATGAAAGAAGAAAGAGTCTATGGTGGCGTCATGCCACAGGACTTCAGGATCCTACTAGTTTTCTGCCTCTAGTCCAGAACTTTCACCGTAGAGATAAAGTAATTGACAACCCGAGAGATGGGAGAGTTTTCCAGGCTCCCCAGGTTGAGTCTCTAGTCCCCTAACCCCTAGGTCACTGTGCCCACTTAGACACCAGGCTGCTCCTTACCATTCCGAAGAGCAGCGTGGTGGCTAGATTCTATGTTGGGCAGCATGAATGGCCAACAGTCTTTTGAGGAGAAGCCCAGGTATTTAAGGGAATTAATTACAGGTAGTTTGGGCTCTAAGGATGAATTTACATAGAAGATGATAAATGGAAATTAACAGTTTTTGAACCCTCTACCACTTTCTATATGAAAATTCTACTATCTTCTTTATACTTCCTGTTTGGGTTCACCCTCATGATAATCATACAATAGGCTCATTATCATACTTATTTAATAAGAAATAATGTTTTCATACTGTTTAATAACTGAATATGTGGAAGTTTATGTAACTTGCTTTAATGATACATTTATTAAGTAACAGACTTGAGATTCAGATCCAGATTTATCTAGTTCCCAAATTCTCTTTTCACTGTTATAGAATATAGGAGAAGATTCGTGATTCAGTAGAAGCCCATTTTTATCCTTACCAAAGGCCAGGAAACATTTCCTTAAAGGGCCCAATAGTAAATAATTTAGATTTACTGTCCATAAGGTTCCATCTATTCAACTTTGCCACTTAGCATGATAAGCAATGTATTAACAAATGGTTGTGTTCCAATAAAATTTTATTTATAAACACAGGTGACTTGGCTGTGGCTATAGTTTTCCAACCCAGAGTCAAGAGCTCAGAGTTAACTGATTCTGACCCTTTGGGGGTTATCTTCCAACTAGCCCTGTTAGTTGTAGACACCAAGAAAAATACACAGTATTCGTGTCTGTAGACTTGTAAATTCAGTCTGCCAGGGCTTCAGCTGACTTCCCTCTCCCACTGAGGAAGGAGTCAGCTTTGCCTTTCATTTGCCCCTTCGTTTCAGCAGACTTGATCTACACATGTGCCTGTCCTTTTGGATCCTTCTTTGACCAGGTTTGATATCTGCTAGTTCCCTTATTTCTTTAATGAATTAAATAAAATCTTAAACCTATGTTCAACTTGTATCTTGAGAATCTTCATATTACCTTTCATGAAAATTATCCTTTAACAACAATATAGCAAAAAGCATGAACCTACTCCCTCTCTACATCCTATCTTATAAAAATGTGACTTGATCATTTTTCTTCCTAGCTTGGGAAGAAACAAGAATACAAGTGTTTCTGGGCCCCTACAGAGATGCAAAGAGATCCCATCACCTGATACTCTCCATTGGCTGTGAGGGGCTATTATTTTCTTTGCTCTTATGCAACATGAAGGTTGCTTCCTATCCATCATGTCAGTGCATGTCATAACAGAGAACATCAACACAATTTACTTGGCTTTTATGATACAAACTTGATGGGAAGAAAGAAAGTTGCCAACTTGATAGAGTGGTCTCCTTTGCAGATTTGACAGAGGTATTCTCCATTTTATGCTTAGCTGGTGCTCTGAAGACAAAGCAAATTGATTCTGGAAATAAACATATTTCTTCACACTTATTCATCATTCAACTCTCTCTCTCAGCTCCCTCCTGAGCTGGACCATTTAGTACTGGATTCACCAGGGCCTGCAAATGACAACTATTCATTAGCAAATCTTAACATCTCAAGGTTGGGAAGAAACCTTAAAGGTCATCTCTTTCATGACAACAATGAAAAAGACAATAGGAATATCACAACAATAATAAGAGCTAACATTTATTCATCACTTGTTTGTGCCAGGCAATTTTTGAAATGTTTTACTTGCAGAATGTCCAGGATAGAACACCTGTTGTCTTGACATAATTATTAGTAAAATAATCTCCTCTTCAATCTCAAAAGTAACTTAATTTGGATGATAAATTATGATTACCCTACTTGTGTATGGTATCTGATTTTATCTTCATGCATTTTATAAAGTGAGTATGATGATGATAAATACCTGAAAGTAACAAGCCTCAGTGCATGAACCTAGTAAGTATGGAAGTTGTGATTTGAACCTTGGAGATCTATTGACTCTTATGCTGTTTTTTTTTCATTTGCACATTTGTCACATCTGAAATAGTACCTCCAAGTGGTTATCACTGAGAGAGAACCCACAGTCTAGGAGAGGCACCAGTTCCAGTTTTGTATAATGTGTTGAATGCTTTCTTGTTATTATGCTGAAGTCTATTCCTCCATAGTCTCAGAAACATGGCTGAAAAAAAATTAGAACCAAATTGTAAAGGTCATTTTATTCCATGTCAAGAAATTTCTATTATCTTTGAAATCGAAAGCAAGAGGAAGGGCAAGAAAGTTGCTTTCTAAATTTGGGGATGTTAAGGTCAGAGGCATTGACCGTGATTTATGTAGGAGGAGACAGGTTTCACTAATTCTGGGCATAGTCATTAGCATTTTTTACTCTTACCTAAGCAATTTAAAATCTTATATTTGGTTTTACTCTTAGAGCCATAAGTTTTATAGAAAATGTGGGTGCATGCTATATAGTAGCATGACTGATGTGTTACGGGTTGTTGAGGTTTTGTCTTCACTTATAGGCAGGCAACATTTAGCAGAATAGTAGGTAGGTAGGAATTATCTCTTGAACTTGACCAACAAGCAGAAGTTCTGATTATCATTAAGATAATGAAAACATAAAAGAAATGTGCTTTTCTCCCCCTTTTCAGAGGTGCATGCAGCAGACCCATCAATTTTATCTTACTGGACATCATGTTTTGAAGATACTCTGTATCAGATAGTTTTACCCAGCTACAGAAAACCAGAGTTGAGATGCAACTAAAAGATACATGAGCTTGTGAACATGTGTGGGAAATAAGAAAAGTTATTGGCCAAAGGGATTTTTTTAAGTACCTGAAATAGCTGAAACTTTTTGTGGTGAAGCGAAAGGAAATATGCCTAAGGAGAGCCAAGTCCTCTTGTTCAAAACAATCTAACTAGACGTGTTTCCCTTCTTTCTTCCTGGGGGTTGTGATCAGATTATTCAGCTCTAAAGAAGACAAAACATCTGCTCTAGTATATTTATTGTTAAGAACATTATTAAATTCACTGCTTTTCATTTAAAGATGGAAGAAATTTGACTGCCAACTTTAGAATCCTCTTAAAAATAAGAGCTTTGGAGTTCAGTGTAGCAAGGAAGCTTTTAAACTTCACATCCCCTTTGCCTGTAGCTACATTTGACCTCTACAAGCTTGCTATTTAAATTTCTACCTTATTCCCCTCACAGCCTTGAAAACAAACCAACAATTACTTCTAAACAGGAATCTTTATAGTTCAAATATCACATCTCTTACTTGGTTACAGAAACATTTTACCTTTAATTAAGTTTGTTTCAAAAATCCATGTTTCTAATCAAAAAGAAAATGTGCTGTGAAGTTCAAATATAATTCACCAGTGGAGGAGGTGGTGCGTTTTAAAGAGTTTCCGAGTGGTTTTGTGGAGCTTGGAGCAATGGCTGTTCCATGATGGGGAGCTTTATCCCGTTCGTGCTACTCTCACAAAAACCACAGATTAGATGGTTTATAAGCAGCAGAAGCAGCAGAAGTGAGGTTTCACAGCCCCAGATGTCCAGGATCAAGGCTGACGGATTTGGTGACTGACGAGAGCCTGCCCACTGGTTCCCACTTGCTGTCTTCTCACGGTCCTCACATGGGGAACAGGAGAACTTTGCTTTCCCACTCATCCTGTGCATGAGGGCTCTGCCCTTAGGACCTAATCAACTCCCAAAGGCCCACCTCCTAACACTTCACTCTGAGGGCTGACATGGATTCTGGAGGGAGACAGATTACATCTACTGGTATTTGTGTGGGCTTCCCAGGTGGTCCTAGTGGCAAAGGACCCACCTTCCATTGCAGGTTAGGCATAAGAGACATCAGTTCGATCCTTGGCTCAGGAAGATCCCCTGGAGAAGACAATGGCAACCCACTCCAGTATCCTGGCCTGGAGAGTCCCTTGGACAGAGGAGCCTGGTGGGCTACAGTTCATGGGGCCGCATACAGTCGGACACGACTGAAGTGACTTAGCACAGCACAGCGATTTGTCTAGTTATTTGCTTCTCTACATTCTCAATAATAATGTCACCACTTTGCACATCTCCCAGGAGATTGATTCTCACTCTATTCTATGTACTCGAGGGCAGTGGTCCCCAACCTTTTTGGTACCAGGAGCTGGTTTTGTGGAAGACAATTTTTCCATGGCTGACGATGAGGGACGTGGTTTTGAGATGATTCAAGCTTTAATTTGTACTTAATTAATTAATCGTGCACTTTATATCTCTTGTTATTACACTGGCTCCTCCTCAGATCATCAGGCATTAGATTCCGGAGCTTGGGGACCCCTGCTCTGGGGAATATCATGTAATGTTGCCCCTTGGGCTTAGCAACTCCATGTAAATATTGTGATGACTTTGGCTATGTACAAAATCGCCAAGGTCATCAGAGAGGAAGAACATGTGCTAAAATGATTAAAGGGAACAATTGCAATGAAATGTGAATCTCAAGTTAGAGGACAGTGTTTATGTTCATGGCTTAATGTACCTGGAAATCTAATTTTCTAATTCTTTGGATCCTGAAGTTGAGTAATCTTGGCAAAAGAAATATTTTAATACAGCAAAGTTGAATAAAATCCTCACTGTTAAAGGATCAAATTGCTTCTGAAACCCAAAAAAAACATACCACTAGCTTCCTTTAAAAACTTAGTAAATTATGGCACTATTTTCTCTGTTTTCTACAAGTTAATTATTTTCTTGCTCACCAACCTACTTGGCTTAGCAGAACTGAGCTCATATTCAGAACAGACACTTCATGATTTTAGGCTATTGCCAAATAAGTCAACTTTTGCTTTTAAATCCTGGGAGGCGCCATGATTACAGAGGAGCCTGTAAGGTCATTTTTAGCCAAGTGACTGGTTGTTGTCTGTTAGAAACACCTGGCACAGGTAACTGACATTTAGATGGAATGACTGCTTCAAAAACAGCTGTTTACCAGGACAGGGCAGTAAGAGGCATTGCAATTAGGGATGACAAGGGTAGATTTAAAAACAAGTGCATATCTTTGCCAATTAAAATACACTGATCTAACCAAAAGCCCATAACAGATTGATCTGACAATGCTCAAATAAGCAGACTTGACAGAATTTGGCCATGAAATAGATGTCTGTTTTAGCCTAAGAGCAAGCTTACAACCACTTCGGGGCTGGTAGGTGTTGAAAGCAATGTTATTAAGAAGAAGAACTCCAGATGGTCCAAGGGAAAGGATTTTTTCTATTATAATAAACACAATGAAAGGCTGACAAGCTCTGTGAATGACAGATAAAAAAAAATAAGCCATAAATGAGATCTAAGACTCATGCTTCCTTGAGAAGAGGCTGAGCAGTCCTGGGCAAACATGGCATATATGATGGAAAGACATTCCTGGAGAAAGAGATAAAAATATCCCAGTGCAGGCCCAGGAAGAAGAGGAGATGGGATGTGCCCCATGGATGCTAGTTATGTGCTCTGCTGTGCCCCAAGGCAGCATATTAGCTTTGGATTATTCTGACTTTTAGTTATGGAACCCATCAAGCATGTGCAAGATTAGACAGAACGATAGAATGAACCAGTACCACCAACCAGCTGTGACCAATGCAAAGCCAAACCTGTTCCATTCTAATTCCCACCTACATTACACATTATCTTTTTAAAATAAAATATCAAATAGTATATAGTTTCACTTGCAAAAAATATTTATATGAGACCTCATTAATGTAGCCTCACATTAGCATGATAACATCTGAAAATTTAACAGTGGTTTCTTAGCATCATCCAATATGCAACAGTTCACATTTTCAATTGCACCATAAGCGTCAATGATCTTTTATATATGTTTAAATTTTATTTGAACCAGGCTGTAAGTAATGTCCATAGACATTCAGAATCTTAGCTGTCAAATTTAATCTTTAGATCAAATTTAAAATTGCTTTGGATTTGGTTTGGTTACTTTAGATATAATGCTAAGTTCTTTTAGCCAAGTCATAAATATCAATGAAATGGCAACCCACTCCAGTGTTCTTGCCTGGAGAATCCCAGGGAAGGCAGAGCCTGGTGGGCTGCCATCTATGGGGTCACAAAGAGTCAGACACGGCTGACGTGACTTAGCAGCAGCAGCAGCAAATATCAAGTTGCCTCTCATTTTGTTATATTAACATCTATGGATCTCTTAAATCATTGCTGGTGGTTAAGTCACTAAGTCCTGTCTGACACTTTGTGACCCCATGGGCTGTATGTACCGACCAGGCTCTTCTGTCCATGGGACTCCCTAGGCAAGAATGCTGGAGTGGGTTGCCATTTCCTTCTCCAGGGGATCTTCCCAACCCAGGGATCGAACCTGAGTCTTCTGCATGGCAGGCAGATGCTGAACCAACCGAGCTATAAGGGAATCCCGATAAGTCATTAAAGATTGTCAAAAGTCATATAAAATATATATACATTAGCATACACATATGCAGTGGCATATACATTGCAGAATTGAAATGTCCTATTTCTATTTCATTTATTAGCTGAAATTATTCTTTAAAGAAACACTTAACCTCTTTACTTTGTTTACCCATGATATAGTCCGTTTTGAACGGGAAGGATAAATTAATGATTCTTTTCCTTTTTTAACTGTCTTAAAATTAATGAGATAATTAATTAATAATAACTAATTAATAATGAGTTGGTTAAATAATGAGTTCATCACTAGTTATTAATCTCTCATGAATGATCTTCAAATCATGGATGTAATATACTTTGAAGCTCTGAATCTCTTGTGTTATTACTTTTCTTGGCTTACAAATTGCCTCAGTTTTGGCCATGAAAGCCTCTTTAAATATGTATTTTGAATTCTTTGACCCAATCTAGTGCTCATTCCTTGCTATCAGATTTGTGAAGTTTATCCAGACTTAGACATTTATTGTATCAGATTTGAAATCAAACGTCTCCAAATGCCCTAGTTCCTTGTGACATGGCCATGATTTGGAAATTAGGCATACTCACTGTTTTTTAGTTATTTGTTGTTTTTTATCTTCTTCACTGGATAGTTCAAGAACTATATTTGTGATAAAATAAGTAATAAAATCATGTGGATACTTTACAAGATTTTTTTTGTTAGATTTTAAAATTTATTTATTTATTCATTTTTTGGAGGCTAATTACTTTACAATATTGTATTAGTTTTGCCATACATTGACATGAATCTGCCATGGGTGTACATGTGTTCCCCATCTTGAACCCCCCTCCCACCTCTCTCCCCATCCCATCCCTTTGGGTCATCCCAGTGCACCAGCCCCGAGCATCAGCCCCGAGCACCCTGTATCATGCATCGAACAAGATTTTTATATAACTTCTTTTATCTTCATCTGCTCCCTTCAGTGATGAAAAATTCCAGTTGTCAAGAACACTGGAAATGCTAGAATTAAAATATCACATAATTACTCACTAATTTTATCCCACACTACACACAGTGAATCAAAATTATAAAACAGACAACTACCACTGGTAACATGATTACCAAAAACAGTAAATTGTATTTTGCAGTCCTTCCTATAATTCAACACATTAAGCAGCATTATCAAATTAATGCATTTCAAATGACTTAGACTAATCCCTTTCTATGCCTGCAGTAACATGCCTTGGTTTTGTTCACTTAATGAATCATTTTAAATTTTAGAAACTTTAAAAAAATTTAATAATCTATTTTTATATAAAATATTTACATAGTTTCAAGTCTATGAAATAGGGTTACATTTAAAGCAGTGTAAACTCTCTCCCTGTTCTCTCTACTCTATTCCCTCTCTCTCTTACAAGTTCATTCATTATTTTATGGTTTATCCTTCAGTCGTATTTTAGGAATCTCTCTCTTTAGATGGAGAATAGCATAACATATTTTAATATAGGGTTTGTTTTAGGGAGTTTTACATTCTTATTCCTGTTTACTTTAATATTAACATCATTTTCTGATATCCTCTCAAGAATTATTTTCTACTGGTGCTCTGATAAGAAGATTGAAAATATCTAATAAACTTCCATCAGCTTTCTCGAACCTCTCCCATATCAGAGAATTGGAAGTAATATCATTTACTTCCTAGAAGTAACTCTTATTATATATTTTGACATGCTCTTCCCATTGTCCTCTTATTTTTTAATAATTTAATTATGTGTTTTATCAAAGCAAATCCCTATGATATGCAATTTCTCCCACATAACCATAGTTTATTCTTAGTTCCAAATGCAACGTTTTTGCATACTTATGTTTTTTTAAATATATCCTTCCAATTATCTCTATAATCTAAAAGTAATTTTTAGTGGATTTTTTAGAAAAGTCTCATGGGAATAAAATTCTCTAGAATTTTGCATTTTGATAATTTTAATTTTGAAAATCAATTTATTAAGATAGAGTATACTCAATTCACATTCTTTCTTTGAATAAGCATCTCTTCTGACATAAATAGTTGCTATTAAAAAGGTCTGAAGACATGATGGTCTTCAGTAAGTGATTTATTTGGATGTAATTATTTTATTTCCAAAGAGCATTTTTAAGCTTTATTGTTGTATTTTGCTAGGCTAAGTCTTAATGTTGATCATTCTAGTGACTTTTCAATTTTTTGTATCATTGATAGTATTTATGTCCTTGAAATTTCTTTTGAAATTCCTATCATACATATACTGGATCTTCTTTGCATGTTTTTTACATTTACTATTTCCTTTCAAATCATAAGATGTGTTATATTTTTTCACTTTTAATATACTCCCTTTTCAAAAATTATGTGTTGTTTTAATTTCTGCTTATGCTTTTTCTAGTTTAATATTGATTTCTGAAATACTTTTTAGTAACTCTTTCTTGATTTCTATAATTTCCCTCCTGATTTTCCATAATTGTCATTTGTCTTATTCTTTCATGCTTTTATTGGCTGTCCTGGCTTGTTCAATAGGCAAAGAAAGAAAAGAAAAGAAAAAGTAGTTTGGCATTGGCCAAAAAGTTGGTTTGGACTTCTATGTACAGTATTATGGACAAATACAAACAAAGTTTTTGGCCAACCCAATATGTGGAGAAGACTGTCAACAAATCCATTTGGCCTCCTGCCAGGGTCCTGCTATTTTTTATTAGTCATAAAACTGGTATTTATAAACCTAGCTGATAATTTTTTTTTTTGGTTCTGATATAAGCCAAAAAATTCCAACAAAAATATACTATATATTTTATGAATGTGCAATGATAAGAATTTCTGTCTATGGATAAATTGTTTGAAACATGTCCCTCTGGTTGGAGGGGAGCTGGAATGGGGCTAAAGAAAGAAATTGTGAAATTGTTGCTCGCCAGCCATGAAAAAAACTTGAGAGCCATAGAAATAACATTCTCAACATCTGAAAACAGGAAGTTCAATGTCAGTGTGAGCGAATAAACTAAAGACTGAAAGAATAATTATTCCAGTGAGATTCCTGGAAATACATATGATTGGGTCCACTGCCTAGAGAAAGAAAGCAACATGCTCTCCACTGTAAGTGAGAGGCAGAGGAGAGGGCAGCTGCCAGCTTTACACATCTGTAGGTCTGGCAGCAAGAGGCTGAGATCATTCCCAATTGATGGGCTCTTGTCCCTCAATATTAGAGATGAGGTCATTTGAGGGGGAAGAGACAGACATAGCGTTAAAAACATAAAGAGCATGCTGTCTAGCACATGGAACGCTAGTCAGGCCTCTGGGTTGACCTATATGGGGAAAGAATCTAAAAATCCGTAGATACATGTATGTGTATAACTGAGTCATTATGCTGTATTCCTGAAACTAAGACAACATTGTAAAGCAACTATACTCCAATGAAAATTTTTTAAAAACAAGAAAAATGTAAAGAGCGTGGATGAGCTTTGAATGCAGCCTGTTTTAGAAAGGTAAAGAGTACATTAATCAGACAAATGTAGGATATTCACACTGACATTTACATGTATATATACATATGTATATATTACTTACAAACATAAATTTACTAGCAAAGAAAAATGAAGCCAAATCATCCAATACAGTTTTTTTTTTTTTTTTTAAATGGTGGTGGTGATGCTGTGCTCAGTTGTGTCTAACGCTTTGTGACCCTGTGGGCTGTACCCTGCTAGGCTCTTCTGTCAAGGCAAGAATCCTGGAGCGGGTTGATATTTCCTGCTCCAGGGGATTTTCCTGACCCCAGGATGGAACCTGTGTCTCTTGCATTTCCTGCATTGTTGGAGCCACCTGGGAAGCCCTTTTAAAATTTTATCCCTGAGTAATGAGATAACAGGTAATTTAATTTTAAAAACTATCATGTTTATCTTTTTTCTTTCCTAAAATGAAAATGCATGACTTTTACTGTCATGTCTAAGAATTGAGGTAGAGTTTTGTAGAGTCATGGGACAGTACTAATTCATGAGTTAGAGACAATAATATGGCTAAGCCTGAAGTACAAATACTCGGGTGAAGAATTTGCATGGAAAGAGCATCTACCCAGTTTATTCTCTGAAGATTTAGTAAAACAAAAAACAAATAAACAAACAAAAAAACTGGGCAGAATTTGCAGGTTGCCAGTATCAAGCAGATATCAAGCCAAGAATCAATGGCATATCTAAAGATGAGTATTGTGCATTTTAACCTAAACTTCTTGGTAGTTTACACTGTCTTCGTAAGGTTTCCCAACTCATATTGAAATGAACTAGTTAGTTACCTATTTAATCCATGCAGCTGATGTCTGGATGCCTCTCATTATTAATAAGAAGGTGTTGGAGTCCAAAAGGAATGAGGTTTTTCTTCTGTGTGTGATATTACAAGGCGATAGCAGAACTGCACACAATTCGACTCCTCCAGATGCTGGATTTTGTACTGAGCTGGATGAAGCCCATATGACCTTCTTTGTGCTTCTAACCTCCTCCAAAGTTTGCATCTGTTTCCTGCACTGCTCTGTTCAGAAAGGGTCTTAAACAGACACAATATGTAAAATACAAGAGAATAAGAAGGATTTGAAGAGATTGTATTATAATCAATGAAGCTAAAATTAGTTTCCAGTTTCAATGTTCAGCCTGACCAGAAGTGTTCCAAGCCCACTGGTTAAGTCAGACAGCAAACAGGTGGGAGATATCCACTTCTGTGTTTTAGATACTGTAAACAACTCGGATTCACATAAAGTGTAAAGCGGTGTTGGGAGAGTGAAGTTTTCTCAAATTCAGGTAGAGACTAGTGTTCCATCCAGGCATCTTACAGATGTTATGCTTCAGTGTTAAAGAATATAAATTAAAGGCATTCTCAGTCCACTTGTTTTCAGTTCCTGCTCTCTGCCTGGTTAAAAGAACTCCCCTAACAGTGATCTACCACAGAGGATATGGCTCTAGTATGAATTATCTTCTTTCCTGCCCTCTCTAATTATATGTAATTACACATGGTGTTTTCATGTGTCTGGAAAATAAAGACTAAGATTTTAGCTTCCAGATTTTGTTTCACTGTGACCTTAGAAGACATGTTCTGCATTTTGAGGTATGGTTTAGCTGTTAAACAACTTATACCACTGTGTTCTGCTGCTACTTACCAAAAACATCTGGTATTATTTCTTAAATAGCATCATTTGGAAATACTGGTGAGTTACAGGGTTCCATACCTTTCTGGATTTCTATTAGGATAACAAGGTAATTTACTGTCCAAATAGGACACTGTTGCAAGTGAAAGGGGCAATATTAAAAATAATGCTGAGACAATAGGCTTGAGGTAAAATTTTCTGAGGCAAACCAAGGAATAATATATTATAGAACCAAATTATAGTAACCCTACACCTGTGTCCCCCGATGACTCAGCATACAATTTGCAAGCTCCCATACAATGGGCTTCCCTGGTGGCTCAACCAGTAAAGAATCTGCCTGCACTTCAGAAGACCTGGGTTTGATCCCTGGGTTGGGAAGATCCCCTGGAAGAGGGCATGGCAACATAGTCCAGTATGCTTGCCTGGAAAATCCCATAGGAAGAGGAGCCTGGTGGGCTACAGTCCATGGGGTCCAAAAGAATTGACACGACTGAGTGACTAAGCACAGAACGTAGTTCACAGTGCTTTCCAGGTGGCAGTAGTGGTAAAGAATCCGCCTGCCGATGCAGGAGACACGGGAGACGCTGGTTCAGGAACTGAGTTGGGCAGGTCCGCTGCAGTAGGAAATGGCAACTCATCCCAGTATTCTTGCCTGGAAAATCCCATGGTCAGAGGAGTTATGGTCCATGGAGTCACAAAGAGTCAGACATGACAGAGGACGCATGCCTAGATATAGTTTACAACAGCAAAAGAATTTTTTTCACAGTAGTCATTCATTAATTAAATCCTTTTCATTGTTTTTCTCTAGTCTCTCTGCTCTCAGCATCCAAGTCTAGGTCCAGTAATAACTGAACACGATCTTATCTTCATTTTGATTTATTTAAAATTATTTTTCAAAATATCCTTCTAGTGAATGAGTATAAACATCTTCTGTTGGTCTTTAATTTATGTGTTAGCTGAATACTCCATGCTTTATATCTGGGACCAGCACTGCGTGCACACGTGCGCGCACACACACATGCACAGTGTTCTCTCTACTAGCTTAGTCTTTTGTTCCTGCTGAAGCCCTTTCCTAAGGTGCTCTTCACGATGAGGTACAGCATGATGGAAGGGCACAGACTCTGGCAGAATCCATCACTTACTTGATGAGTAGTCCTGGGAAAGTTATTTCATTTCTTTCTGCCCTGTGTCCTCATTCATTATCAGGGTTTGTTTCCCAAGGATTTGTTGAGGGAGGCTGCCCTGTACTGATACATTATAGAGTGTTTAATTGCATCGTTGGCCTCTTTACCCAGTAAATATCACTGGCATCTGCTCCAGAACTATAGTAATCAAAATGTTTCCAGATATCTCCAAATGTTTTCTGAGGGCGAAACTCCCTCTGATTAAGAATCCCTGTATTAGATAGGGTTAATAATAGTCCAGATCTCACGGGATTTTCTGAGAATTAAGTATTTAACATATTAAACATGCTTTGGCATGCACTAGGACCTGAGAAGAGCTATGTAATTTATAGCGTGCTAGTTTCTGTAAGTCTGTCTTACTCTTCTTCCAGAGGTATGAACCGAAAGTACTTTGCAAGAATTAATTCTTTTGTGTACTACAACATACTTTAGGGCTTCCCAGGTGTTGCAGTGGTGAAGAACCCACCTGCCCATGCAGGGCACGCAGATTCGATCCCTGGGTGGAACGATCCCCTGGAGAAGGAAATGGCAACCTGCTCCAGTATTCTTGCCTGGGACATCCCATGGACAGAAGAGCCTGGTGGGCTTCAGTCCACGGGGTCACAAAGAGTCAGACATGACTGAACAACTCAACAGCGACATGTTTTAAGATAAGATCTTCATGATTGTTGATGTCCCTTTTTTTCCTGCAATAATACATTCACTATTTCCTCTGTATTTTCTTTTCCTTTCACATTTTAAAGCATCTACCCCTCCTTTACAGCCTATATGCTGTATAATTTATTCTGCTATAACAAATTCTACCAATTTTCGGAGAAAAACTGAAAAACCACCATAGACCAGAGGACACTGGAGAGACAAGACAACTAGAAGCAATGCAGAACGTGTGCTAAATCCTAGACCAGAAATGAGGACATGAACAAAAAATGGTGAAACTCAAAGTCTGTAGTTTAGTTCATAGTGATGTACCATTGTCAGTTTCTTAGTTTTGACAAATGTACCATGGTAAAATAAGATGTTAACAATGGGCGAAGCAGTGAAAAGCATGCTGGAACTCCCTACATTATTTTTGCAAATTATCTGTAACTTTGAAATGATTTTGATATCAAAATTTTATTTAAAATTGTAATTAACCTCCAATTAAAATAAATAAATTTATATTAAAAATAAATAAATAAAAAATATATATTTAAAAGTCTAATGGTTTTGGCAAGAATGAGAACCTGTTTACACTGAAAATAAAGAATACACAAATGTCCTCTTTCCTCATGAGTTCCTTTACCTTAATTCTCTGTCAGCTACCTCCAGAGAGGTTGTTACCCTTATTTACTCACAGGCTAAATTAAAAATGCAGCTATGGTACAGGTCTCAGTACACACGGAAAGAGAACTTTTATGAGTGAATAACCAGTCAAGCTCTTTGTAAGGTACTCAACTTAGGTAACCAAACTCACCCTTTTGCAATGGTTTCTTTTTTGGAGACTCAGGCAAGCCATAATTAATCTCTATTTCTGTTTCCTTCTGTTTTCAGTGTGTGCTCAGTTGCTCAGTTGTGTTCAACTCTTTACAACCCCCTGGACTGTAGGCCACCAGGCTCCTCTGTCCATGGTATTTCTTAAGCAAGAATACTGGAGTGGTTGCCATTTCCTTCTCCAAGGGATCTTCCTGCCCCAGGGATCTAATGCGCATCTCCTGAATTGGTAGGCAGGTGCTTTACCACTGCACCACCTGGGAAGCCCCAACAGAAATAACTATTTCCTATCCCAACATAATTAAAATAACTGATGAGTAGATTTAAGAAATGTTCAGTATTAAGAATAAATCATTATTTCATCACTTTATTCCTCAACTCAGTTCATTGATAAGAACATTTTAAAAGTTGCTCTTGTGTTTGATTGCCTTTTCTTTAAGAAGAAAAAAGTAAATAAAATAATATGAGATAGGATTTGGAAATTTTTCCATTTTATCTCTTTGCTTAGAGAAGGATGATTATAAAAATCTGTGCAATAGTATCTTCAGTGTACTTCACTACACACCTTTTCATGGCCTCTGAGGAGGAACCAAGTCACCCTTACAATCTCCGAGGCCTCTGAGTGTATGGAGGGATAGAAGGAATCCCTCTATAGTTTTGTCAATGGAAGAAGGATCATACCTCCAACAACCTCCTGAAAAATTAGGTCAACAATCTCCCTTTCTAATTCACATCACTTCCTTTAAAAGTGGGTGTAAATCAAGTACCCCTCTGAGACCCAGGTTTCTCCCAGGACTTAGCAAGCTGAAAGGAAGATGTGGCAAGAAAGGCATTTAAGTCAAGGTCACATTCTTCGCCGTGGACTCCAAAAGTCCATTGAAATCAGAGTTGCTGCTGCTGCTGCTAAGTCACTTCAGTCATTTCCAACTCTGCAACCCCAGAGATGGCAGCCCACCAGGCTCCCCCGTCCCTGGGATTCTCCAGGCAAGAACACTGGAGTGGGTTGCCATTTCCTTTTCCAATGCATGAAAGTGAAAAAATAAAGTGAAGTCACTCAGTCATGTCTGACTCCTAGCGACCCCATGGACTGCAACCCAGCAGGCCCCTCCATCCATGGGATTTTCCAGGCAAGAGTACTGGAGTGGGTTGCCATTGCCTTCTCCGAAATCAGAGTAGGCAGCAGGAATAGGCAGCAGGAATTCCTTAAGACGTTTGCAACCACTCCCAAAGAGTACTTTTTTTTTCCCAAACGGACGCACTCTGCATTTCCAAAGGCCTCTCTTGTCCTCTCTCTCCAAGCACATGTTAGAATCTGCTCAGTTTAGAGACCGAATCCCATGACGTCTGAAAATGCTTTGGTATTTACCTTTTCTCTTAGGGAAGGTCATTCTCTAGAGTCTTACTGCACCTTATTCTATGCGTTTTAAAATATGTGCTGACTAGTATGATCTTACCTGTTCCTTGATTTGAATTCTAGCTTCACTAGTTCCAAGTTGTATGTGATGGGTGGGCCAAAAAGTTCATTTGGATTTTTTCCCATGAGATATTACTGACAAACCTAAACAAACTTTTTGGCCGACCCAATACTTGTACAAGCTTGTTAATGTCTAGACATTTATTTGAATGTCTACCAAATGGGGATAATGATACCTGGGATGCAAGGTGCTGAGGACAATTGCTGTATGTTACTGCATGTACGTTACTGTATGTACGTTACTGTATGTACGTTACTGTATGTCAATTGCTGTATGTTACTGCATGTCAGTGCTATCAATATCTGGGACAAAGGAGGTACTCTTTCAAAGGAAGCCACTTTTATCTAACATTGGTGTGGTTACTGTAATCTCTGAAATATATGTCCTTTCCTAAGCAGGCACACTTGAGGCAAGGGAGGATATCTCCAGGTTTGGAGAAAATTATTAATGGCTGTCTTGAGCATGAGGACACAGACAACACCAGACTGAATCCGTATTTTATGTTTTCAGCACCGTCCTCAGGTTCAAGAGAGGAAGCTGAAAGGAATACCTTGGGCCATATGGAGCTAATCCATCTACAATTCTACAGTCTCAGCTTGACTCTGGATTTGTTAATTACACAGATGTTGACCATAGCTTTGGATTCTAAAATCATAAGTGTAGGTTCACCCATAGAATATGAAAGAATGTACTCATTAACAAACAGGAATTAGGAGGTATTCTATGAAAAGACTATACCACCTTTTAGGTTGAGGTAAAGAAACAACTCGGGCTTCCCAGATGGCACTAGTGGTAAAGAACCCGTCTGCCAATGAAGAAGACATAAGAGGTGCAGGTTTGATTCCTGGGTCAGGAAGATCCTCTGGAGGAGGGCATGGCAACCAGTGTTCTTGCCTGGAGAACCCCATGGACAGAGGAGCCTGGCGGGCTGCAGTCCATGGGGTCGCAAAGAGTCGGACACGACTGAGGTAACTTAACATGAAAAGAAAAAACTCAGTAAAATTAGTGCATTTCCAAAAACAAAAGACCAAATTGAAAATCCTGAGACTGTGTCTCCAAGCATCATGTTTGCTTAGGAAATCAAGAAGGTACCGGGGTGGTTTGAAAATTATGCTTCAGTCTTAGTATTCAAAGAAAAGTAACAAGCAGAAGAAAGTAAAACAAACAAACAAAAAAGACTAATTCAGCTTGAGGACAAAGAAAATTCCTTAGAAACATGACTGCAATATTAATACCTGACCAGACATAGATGAAATAGAAAGTTGAGTGCATTAGAAAAAGCATGAAGGAGAAATTTTAATGTTACTAGACCAGGGTCGAAAGTAATGAAACATAGAAAGATAAGCATATTTTCATAGGGCAGCCTGATATGACTTTCCTAAAATCAGCCAGGTCCAGAAATCTACTGAGCAGTGATATCTTAATCCCATGTGCAGTTTATAGTAAGAGTAATTAGAGAAACATCTCTTAAAGGTTTGGGAGGAAAGATCAGTGGTTACAGAAATTTCGGGGAATTTGAACAGGCAGTGTGAAAGATTATCACAGACTAGTTACAACACTAGAGGTAGATTTTTTCCATTGCCAAAATGAAGCTGCATTTCCTGTGTCTTAAGAGAACGGCACCAAGAAGTTTAGAGAATTATGATTCTAAGAGAAATACCAACAAAGATGACACATATTTTTCTAAAAGTCAGTCAGGGCAATGAGAGAGCTGGTCCAAGTCTGAAATGTATGTCAATTTAATGGGGAAACACCTCCTTCTGGATAGAATTATTTAACTTAGAGGAGGTGAAGTTGGACAAGATTTAGATAAGCAACAAATGCCTTTGATAGACTCAGAATTTTGTATCTCACTACAGGAGGGCCTAAAGTATGCGTTGGTAGCAAAATCTAGAAGAGGTGTGTTAGCAAGATGAGTGTGTGTGCATGTTAAGTCACTTCAGTTGTGTCAGACTCTTCGTGACCCTGTGGACTGTAGCCCACCAGGCTCCTCTGTCCATGGGGTTCTCCAGGCAAGAACGCTGGAGTGAGTTCCCATGCCCTCCTCTAGCAAGATGAGTACCTGAACCCAAAAACAAAGGAAGAGAAAAATATATATATATTACACTAAAATCCATCAAACAGTGCTAGGTTTACATGTGATAGAAAAGAAAATAACCCAATTTAAAAACCATTAAACCATTAGAAGCTCAATTGAGGCTTTTTGAAAGAACAGAAGAACAGCAAAGAGAAATAAAATGTTAGAGGCATGTCGTACTGTTGATGGCAAAAACATAAAATTGCTGTTCAAAGATTTGACATTCCCAGGCTGCACTAGAGGTAAAGAACCTGCCTGCCAATGCAGGAGATACAAGAGGTGCTGGTTTGATCCCTGGGTCGGGAATATCCCCTGGAGGAGGGCATGGCAACCCATTCTAGTATTCTTGCCTGGAGAATCCCAGGGACAGAGGGGCCTGGTGGGCTACAGTCCGTGGGGTCACAAAGAGTTGGACATGACTGAAGCGACTTAGCACACATGCACATTTCTAGAACCATACGTTTTATTAACGTCAATAGCAACTACAATTTAAGCATCTGTAAGAAGTGATTGTTTAATTAGAACATACATGGGTTCAGGGAGAATACCATTCATAGGAAACGGGTTTCACTCTCCTCAGTGAGTCTAAAGCAAGAAGTGATGGGAGTTGCCAGTGGCTCCTGAAGTAAATATACCTGCTCATCAGCTTGGCTGTATGTCAGGGTTTCCAGGCTACTCGACTACTATTCAACCACTCCTCAGAGTGGTTAAAACAAAGTGGGCTGCAAACCCACTATGGGGAGATGTGCTCATTGGTAGTTTAAAGTCCCCAGACAACTAAAATGTGTTGCCAAATTTAAGAATCACGATGAGAGAGGCTGTGCCATTACTGATGAGATTCAAGTCTCCCTCAATGAAGCACTGGATGCCAGGAAGTGTGCCAAGGTGAATGGTGATGAAGGGGATTTGTATATAAAAGATGGGAAAGAAAGATACAACCCAGCAACTGAACAAACTTCTATGTTTTGCAAGAAGTTGATGGGATCCTAAATACCAATCCCAAAGAGAAAATGTAGTACGCATACCTTCTCCCCCAGTATAGGGTGCCAATACCCAGCTCTCATGGGGACGTTTCTCCCAGTTGAGTTCACGGTCACTCATACGACTATTCCAGACAGCAGCATAAGCTAGCATCTATGGCTGAAACCAAGATTTTCTCCATCTAACCTGTTCACTGAGATTCTAAGCACTTTTCACTATGGTCCTTGTCAACACTCAGCCCTGGATTCTAGAAACATGATTTAGCCTGGGATAATTGCTTTTGAGCTGAGATATAGAGAGATAGATTCATTTCAGATATTCTTCCCCTAATAGTTTATTGCAAAATATTGAATATAATTCTCTATGCTATATATAATAGGTCCTTATTGGTTATTCATTTTAGTCAAGCAGAAAGCAAATAGTTTTAGCTCATCTATAAGACTAGTTTTATTTTAATAAGCATGTAGTGTTTGAAAGGAAATAAATTTCTAATTTGCATCAAAGCCATCTCAGCTTTATAGCAGTCATTTAAATTGTTTTTCTCACACCAGGCTCTATTACAGAGCTAGAAAACATTCCAGGGTTTCCACCCAAACAAACACCCAGATGATCATGAAATGGTGATGGTGATGATGGTAATTGCTGAGAGCCTCACGGCAGGCCTGGCAAAGGAGACGACTGGGGTCAGACCACGCAGCATATGCGTGGAGGCCTGTAGTCACAAGGACACTCCCAATGACAGTGAGGAGGACAAGATCCTTGGCCAAAGGTGCCCCAAATGTCCCTCTCATCCCTGGCACAGAACTTGGTTTTTAAGTGCCAAAACTCATGGAGGATGCATTCCGTTAGTTTTGAATCCATCTGCCACCCTTCACCATCTCCAATTTTTTATTATAAGGTCAGATTTATACTGTCGTATTATCTATTTTCATTCCAACATTGGGCTAAGCAATCTGGTGTGAAAACAAGGTCACCTCAGATTATTTCAAGTGTGTGCTTTCTTTGATGGCAGAAGATAGATAGATAGATAGATAGATACACATTTTTTTTAAAACAGGGATTCTTTGAATATGGAGCGACTCTAGTTAAAGATGACAAGAACTTCAGGAAGGACACATTTCCTGGTACTTTCTGAAAACAAAGTTCATAACAAAGAGAGCAAATAATCTTGTTTGGCAACTTCCACTTGAGTTGTAAGATATCACAGGATATTTTGTTCATTTTTACCTTTTTCTCCAAATTTAGTTTTTTTCTTCCTTCGACTCCTGTAAGTGTACTTAGGGCTTCTTATCCACTGAATCAATCAAGCTGTAGGTTCAGGGGAAAGAAAACTTTTAATATCCAATCTCTACAAAGGGAATGGTTGATTCTTTTCACTAAATGTTACTGATGTTTAATCCTACAAGAGTCACTTCAAGAGTAATTTTAACCCTGCGGCTGGTTCCGTTGAGATAAAGAGACTTTTAAACTCTTAGGTCTAAAGCAATATTGAGAAATGAATAAGCTTTAATGTGATTTCTTGTAATTGGAGTGGAGGGAGGAATTTTTTTTTTTTTACTGATTTCCAAAACATATGCTAGCTGAAAGTCATATAAAGTAAAATTGAGAGGCTTCACAGAAAGTGAAAATGTTCAGCTGTAGATTATTATGCCGATGGTCTCCCACTTTCCAAGTACAGAATTCCAGAGTTTGTAAGTCTATGGTATACTAAGGAACTTCTGCAAAATCTTATGACTACCGCTATCTGACAACTGCATATATTCTACCTCTCTTCTGTTCCTTATAGATAAATCCTCCATACTCCTAGATAAAGACAATCCTTCCGGTTGTGAGCTGGATTATCTCATGCTGCCCATTTAAAGACATCATGGACTTCCCTGGTGATCTGGTGGTTGAGAATCCACCTGCCAATGCAGAGGACACAGTTTCCATCCTTGGCTGGGGAATATTCCATATGCCACAGAGCAACTAAGCCCGTGCACCACAGCTATTGAGCCTCTGCTCTAGAGCCTAGGGACCACAAGAGAGGCCACTGCAGTGAAGCCCACACACTGCAGTGAAGAGCAGCACCTCGAGCAAGCCTGAATGCAGCGGCAGAGGCCCAGCACAGCCAAAAATACATATAAACATACATAGTGAGTGCAGTGGCAAAGACCCAGCACAGCCAAAAAAATATATAAACATACACAGAGAAATAAGCAGCCATTTCCAGGCAAGGATGAGATTTAAAAAAAAAAAAAATCAATACAAGATTGTAAAGTAATTAACCTCCAATTTAAATAAATAAATTTATATTAAAAAATAAAGAAAAAATACATCATGCAAACAATTCTCTGTTCTTTGTACTACATTACCAACTTCATCTCTCAAGTGGCTCCCATCAGCATATAAACCTGCTGCAGGAGTGGGTTGCCATGCCCTCCTCCGGAGGATCTTCCCAGCCCAGGGATCGAACTAAGGTCTCCTGCATTGCAGGCGCATTCTTTACCATCTTAGTCACCAGGGAAGACCACTCATATTGTCTCATATCTCATATTAAAATAAATAAATGATTTCAAAATCTTCTTTGACCCCATTTCTCGGTCAGACACTCTTCCATTCCTTTATGTTCTTTTGCAGCAAAAATTTATGAAAGGATTATTTATAATCCATCTCTTCAGTTTCTCTCCTCCAGCTCTCTCCTAAATCTTCACCAATCAGAAATTTATTATCTCTAAATCTGTTGAAACTGCTCCTTTCAGACTCACTGCTTCTGCTAAGTCACTTCAGTCATGTCCGACTCTGTGCGACCCCATAGACGACAGCCCACCAGGCTCCTCTGTCCATGGGATTCTCCAGGCAAGAACACTGGAGTGGGTTGCCATTTCCTCCATTGCTAGCGGCCTCCAAAGTCCAGTTCTCAGTCCTCCCCACACTGAACTAGCAGCACGTTTGACTGCAGAAGAGAAGATCACGTTCTCCTCGGTTTGTGCTCTTAATTTGGATTTCAAAGAAACACTCTTACTTCCAATGTCATTGGTGGCTCAGCCTTAGTTTCTGGGATAAATTGTATTAATAGACTCAATTATTCAGTTTCCCAATGTACATGTTTCGCAAAAAAAAAAAACAAAAAACAAAAAAACTTTAAAATGCCTTCCCATTGTGGATGTAAGTTATTTCTTCTTTGTCTGAGTTTGAGTTAAAGCAAGTGACTTGCTTTGGCCAGTAGTTTATTAACACATGTTTTGCAAGCAGAGGCTTGAAAAGCCCAGCCCCTTGAGAAAGACATTTGGACGTGTCGAGGGGCCCTACCAGGTCTGGCGTGGACAGAGCTGCTGCAGACACACTGCCCAACAGAGCCCTGCCTGCAGCACAGCTTCCAAACAGCTGGGGGTCCGTGGGTGAACCCGGCCATCACTGGCCCAGCCTTGCCCACGCCCCTGCTTCTAAGACTTGTAAGCTAAGTAGATTGTCATGACTATAGACCGCTGAGATTTTTGTGGTTGTTGTATCATGGCCCTAGGTAACAAAGATAATCTCTCTTGTTTCTCCTGTTCCACACACCTCCTTAAAATTGAAGCCAACTAAATCTTAATCTTTGAACCTCTTCTAATCAATTAGTAATCCAGAACATATTTTTTTCCCTTTATTACATTAAGTAGTATTTATAGTACAAGAAATGGCACAGGATGGCATGATAAGCCCTGATTCAGGAATCCGAGTCAATGAGTTAAGCACAGGCTCAGTGAGCCAAGAATACTCAATGGAGAAAGAATAATCTTCAACAAATGGTATTGGGAAACTGGATACACAGAAAGAATAATCTTCAACAAATGGTACTGGGAAACTGGATACCCCCATGCAGAAGAATGAAACTGGACCCCTGTCTTATGTCATGCACAAAGTTAACTCAAAATTATTTAAATGTAAAAATTATATTATAAAAGCCCTAGAAGGAAACACAGAGGAACAAAAACATTCCTTGACATTGATCTCAGTAATACTTTTTTGGATATGACACCAAAAGCTCCAGCAATGAAAGAAAAAAAATTAACATGTAAGACTTGTTCTTTGTTGTTTAGTCAGTAAGTCGTGTCTGACTCTTTCATGACCCATGGACTGTAGCCCACCAGGCTCCTCTGTCCATGAGATTTCCCAGGCAAGAATATCGGAGTAGGTTGCCATTCTTTTCTCCAGGGGTTCTTTCCAGCCCAGGGATTGAACCCACGTCTCCTGCACTGGCAGGCGTATTCTTTACTACTGACCCACCGGGGAAGCCCACATTAAACTTTAAAGTCCAGCACAGCAAAAGAAACAATCAACAAAATGAAAAGTCACCCCAAAAAATGTGAGACGATATTTGCAAATAATACATCTGTTAATAACCAAACAAACCATAACACTCAATAACAGTGAAAGAAAAAACCCAGTGAATGCAATTTAAAAATGGACAGTGGGACTGAATAAACAATTTTCTGAGGGAGTCATACAAAGAGCCAAAAGGTAAGGAAAAATGCTCAGTATCACCAATTATCAGGGAAGCACAAATCAAACCTTCAATGAGATATCATCTCATACCTACTAGAATGGCCATCGTCAAGAGGAGAAAAGGTAAGCGTTGGTGAGGATGTGGAGAAAAGGGAACTCCTGTGCACTGTTGGTGGGTTGCAGATTGAATCAGCCACTATGGAGAACAGTGAGGGGATTCCTCAAAAAATTAACATAGAACTAGGTGTTCTGACCCAGAGGGTTCTGATCCAGAACACTCATTTCTGAGTATGTGTCTAAAGAAAATAAAAATAGAATCTCAAAGAAATATCTACACTCTCATGTTCATTGCAGTGTTATTCACAGTAGCCCAGATACAGATATAACCTTAGTTTCCATCCATGCATGAATAAGGAATCTCTCTCTCTCTCACACACACACACACACACAGGAATATTATTCCGCCATGAGAAAAAAGGAAACCCTGCCATTTACAACATGGATGGATCTCTGGGCTTCCCAGGTGGCGCTAGTGGTACAGAATCCACCTTCCAGTGCAGGAGACGTAAGAGACACAGGTTCAATCCCTGGGTCAGAAGATCCCCTGGAGAAGGGCATGGCAACCCACTCCAGTATTCTTGCCTGGAGAATCCCATGGACAGAGGAGCCTGGTGGGCTGCAGTCCAGGGGGGTCACACAGAGTCAGACAGGACTGAAGCAACTTAGTCCTGTGCTAAGTGAAATAAGTTAGATAGAGAAAAAAAAATACTGTATGATATCTCTTATGCATGGAAAAAACAACAACAGGAAAATCCTGACATACAGAAAGAGAGCAGAATGGTGGTTACCAGGAGCTGGGGGTGGGGCAAACGGAAAGATGTTGATCAAAGTACACAAACTTTCAGTTATAAAATGATGTTAAGTTTTAGGGAACAAATGTAAACTATGGTGACCATAGTTAATAATTCTGTATTATTACCTGAAAGATGCTGAGAGAGTAAACCTTAAATACTGTTATCATAAAAAAGAAAGGCAATGATGTAATAAGAGAGAGGTGTGAGCTAACGCTCGGTGAAATCACTTGGAATACACAGGCATATCAGGTCAACACGCTGGACACCTTAAACTTCTGCAGTGCGATATGTAGGCTATATCTCAATAAAGCTGGGAAAACAGCCTTTGTAGCTATTTGGGACCTTATTCCAGTTCTGTAACCCAGCTCAGTAACCTGGGGACAATTTCATAAAAAGTCTTTTAGACACAGTTTCCTTATCTGATGAAATACCACCGAGGATCAGTGTGAGAATTAACTTAATTGTTCTTGGGATAAATTTGCTTTACAATGTTATGTTTTTTCTACTGTACAGCAAAATCAATCAGTTACAAATATGCACATGTCTGATCTTTTTTAGGTTCTTTTCCAGTATCTGTCATTACAGAGTATTGAATAGCGTTTCCTGTGCTCTCCACTAGGTTCTCTTTAGCTATCTATTATATACATGGTATTGATAGTATATATGTGTATATATATATATTTCAATCCCAATTGGATTGTCAATCCCCCAATTCATCCATTCCCCCTTTCTTCTCTTGGTGTCCATACATTTGTTCTCTACATCTGTGTCTCTTTTGTTTTGCAAATAAGATCATCTATAGTGCTTCTCTAGATTCCATATACCATATGCATATATGCATTAAAATATGATATTTGTTTCTCTCTTTCTGACTCACTTCGCTTTGTATGACACTCTCTAGGTCCATCCATGTCTCTACAAATGACCCAATTTCTTTACTTTTTATGACTGAATAGCATTCCATTGAGAATTAAATAAAACAATTAAGTTCTTAGTACATTGAATGACATTTTGTGTCTTAGTCATTCAGGCTGCTGCAACAAAATATTTTATCTCAGAGTGGGTGGCTTATAAAGAGCAGGAATGTATTGCTCCCAGTTCTAGAAGCTGGATGGCTGAGATCAGAGTGCAAGTCTCGCTGGTGGGGCCTTTTCCAGGTCACAGTCTCCTCACTGTGTCCTTACATGTGGACGAGGCGAGGGAGCCCCGTGGCATTTCCCTTTTAAGAACATTGATCCCATTCATGAAGACTCAACTCTCATGCCCTAGTCCCCCCACAAAAGCCCCACTTACTTATACTATTATTTTGGGGATTAGGGTGTCAACATATGAATTTGGGGGGGTACACCAACATTTAGACCATAGCATACAAAGAAGATTCAATTAATTAGCTCAATATTTTTTTTAAATTTTATTTTATTTAACTTTACCATATTGTATTGGTTTTGCCATATATCAAAATGAATCCGCCACAGGTATACATGTGTTCCCCATCCTGAACCCTCCTCCCTTCTCCCTCCCCATACCAGCCCTCTGGGTCGTCCCAGTGCACCAGCCCCAAGCATCCAGTATCGTGCATCGAACCTGGACTGGCGACTCATTTCATATATGATATTATACATATTTCAATGCCATTCTCCCAAATCATCCCACCCTCTCCCTCTCCCACAGAGTCCAAAAGACTGTTCTATACATCAGTGTCTCTTTTGCTGTCTCGTATACAGGGTTATTGTCACCATCTTTCTAAATTCCATATATATGCATTAGTATACTGTACTGGTGTTTTTCTTTCTGGCTTACTTCACTCTGTATAATAGGCTCCAGTTTCATCCATCTCATTAGAACTGATTCAAATTGATTCTGTGATTTCTTGACGTCAATTTCTCTGAGAATTAGTTTCTTCCTTCAAGTTTTATTTCACTTTCTTTATGATTCTAAAATCATAAAATCTCAATATAAAAAATCTTGTAAGGCACTAAAATGAACCCTTATTTGGTATATGTATTTCAATTTAGTGATGCTGGAGAAGACTCTTGAATGTCCCTTGGATTGCAAGGAGATCAAGCCTGTCAATCCTAAAGGAAATCAACCCAGAATATTCATTGGAAGGACTGGTGCTGAAGCTGAAGCTCCAATACTTTGGCCACCTGATGCAAAGAACTGACTCATTGGAAAAGACCCTGATGGTGGGAAAGATTGAAGGTGGAAAGAGAAGGGGACAGCAGAGGATGAGATGGTTGGATGGCATCACTGACTCAGTGGACTGAGTTGGAGCAAACTCAGAGAGACAGTGAAGGACAGGGAAGCCTGGCGTGCTGCAGTCCCTGGGGTCACAAAGAGTTAGACACAACTTAGCAACTGAACAACAATTTCAATTTAAAATACATGTAATTGAAGTAATTGAGCTTCCATCGGTACCCTTTTGAGAAATAGCTGCCTTTTTGAAAGGGCTCAACATTTTAAGCTAATGTGATAATCTTTAATAAAGTAATTTGAGGCCTAGAATAGGTAAGTGGGATGTAATTTACATTACATTCTTTGAAAGTACATTATTTAGGTACACTGTGATGTGTTTAGCTTAACATGTTCTCTGGAGAAATATGTGCATGGATGTACACACGCATACTCATATATGCATTATAAATTCACTGATAAAAAGATATGTAACACACTAATAGGGAATAATATAAAATCTTCATTTTTGAATTCACATAGGCAGCTGATTCTCACAACAGGTTTTCATTGATTTTGGTGCAATGTTTTTATCCATAAACAGACAGTGATGGACAAGTGTAATTCCTACATGAATGTTGATTGATATTTTTGTTTATGTCAGTTAGTTGGATAAAAGTAAAACAATAAAGATGTATGTTGAAAACTAGACTATAGTTCCTAGTTTTTCAATGCCTAGTGATTTCTTTGCTGAAATGTATAGTATTTTCAGATCCAGGAAGAATATTTCTCCAGTTTATAATATCTTGTAAATTGTTGCATTTTGTAGCAACTTATAGATGATACACAATGTTTTATCAAAGAGTCTATTTTTAGAGCAGTTCTAGTTTTGCAAAGACCCTGAGAGGAAGATCCAGAGATGCCTCAGGCACGCCTTGCTGCACACGGGCAGAGCCTCCCCCAGTACCCCAGTACCAACATCCTCCACACGAGTGGTCCATTTATCTCACACGAGGGAACCACACTGACACATCGCATCGCCGACGTCCACCGCTTACATTAAAGCTCACCCTCGGTCCTGTACGTCCGATGGGTTTGGACAACGGTATAATGACATATATCCATCATTATAATATCGTACACAGAATTTTCACACCCTAAACATCAGTTGTGTTTTACTTATCCTTTCCCCCTCTAACCCCTGGCAACAACTAATTTTTCATTGTGTCTGTAGTTCCAGCTTTTCCAGAGGGCCATATAGTTGGAACCATGCAGGTATGTAACCTTTTCAGACGGGTTTCTTTCACTTAGTAAAATGTGTTTAGGGTTCCTCTGTGCCTTTTCACGGCCTAACAGCTCATTTTCTTTAGCTCTGAGTACTGTTTCATTGTCTGGATGAACCACGGTTTATCTGTCCATTCACCTACTGAAGGACACCTTGGTTGTTTTTGAGTTTAGTAATTATGAATAAAGCTACTATAAACATCTGTATAAGAGATTCTGTGTGAAAATAAGCTTCCGGATCCTTTGAGAACATACCATAGGAACATGACTGCTGGTCGTATGGTAAACATATGGTAAACAGACTAGTTTTGTAGGAAACCACCAAGCTGCCTTCCAAAGTGTCTGTATCCTCTTGCAGCCCCACCAGCAATGAGTGAGAGCTCCTGCCCTCCAGGTTCAGGCCAGCGTTTCACGATGTCGGCATTTACGGTTCCATCCATGCTGATGGCGTTTAGTAGCGTCTCCCTGCTATCTCTGTCGCATTTCTCTGATGACCTACGATGTGGACTCTCTTCATATTCTTACTTGCCACCTGTATATTGTTTCTGATAAAATGTCTTTTAAAGTCTTTGGCTCATGTTTTAATCAATGCTGTATGTGTTTAATCTGATTTTTTAATATTCTCCATTACTTTCTTTGTGTGGATCATCAATAAGACAGTAAATCCAACCTCAGTGTGTAGCACTTGCCAATGTCTGATATCCGTAGTGTAGATACAACCAGCACAGCTAGCTGCGGACACTCCCTCTCTAGCTGTTTTTAAGCTACCAAGAACACATCAACAGCATCATCAACATCAACACACCAAGAAGTCATCAACACAGCTTTGGGAAGAAATGTGCGGTGGCACACCATTACAAGGTGTTTCCATTATTCTGATAAAATAGACATGAATTTACCTCAAGAACACAGATAAGAGTAAACTGTGGCTAAATAATTAGCAATTGCTGAGTTTGAATATTTAGTACTTTTCTCTTTAATATAGTTTAATTCTATGTTTATATATGTATTTTCCTATCATGCTTTTGTTGAACAGCTGATTTGCAAAATCCATGAGAACTGACAGCCGCATCCCCTGCACTGGTGCTCCAGGTGGCGGTGCTCCACGGCGGTGGTGCTCCAGGCAGCGATGGTCCTCAGCGGGGTGCTCCAGGTGGCGGTGCTCCGCGGATGTAATAAATATAAAATACTAGGTGCACCTAGTGCTGCCAGCTGAGGTGCTCCATAGCTGAGGTCTAAGGCCGCAGTGCTTGCAGTGGCCGTGCTCCACGCGGCGGTGCTCCAGGCGGCGGTGCTCCAGGCGGCGGTGCTCCACGCGGTGGTGCTCCAGGCGGCGGTGCTCCACGCGGCGGTGCTCCATGCGGTGCTGCTCCACGCGGCGGTGCTCCACAGCGGGCTCACACGCACCGGCCTCGCCTTAGGGTCTGCTCCATCCACCGGGAAAGGGGCAGCGGACGTCCAGAAATCTTTCTTGCCTCTCTTGACTTTCATTCTAAGATTTTTCTCAATCAGAACAGGACAAAATAGGTAAAATGTTTTATATACTTTGTAATTAAGTAAGCTAATTGGGATTGACTAGGTTTTTACAAATGTTCTTATTTCAAGGACTTCTGCTGTAGCTCAGCTGGTAAAGAATCTGCCTGCAATGCTGGAGACCTGGGTTTGATTCCTGGGTCAGGAAGGTCCCCTGAAGAAAGAAATGGCAACCCACTCCAGTATTCTTGCCTGGAGAATCCCATGGACAGAGGAGCCTGGTGGGCTGCAGTCCGTGGGGTCACAAAGAGTCGGACAGTACTTAGTGCTATCTTTCTTTCTTATTTCAAGGATGATGTTAATACCTCTGGGTTTTCTATAAACTTCTCTGTATCACAACATTTGAGAATCAAAATGAGTCAGAAAATTCATTTTAGCTTTTCTCTAGTTTCCAAGCAGGACATCATTTAAGAAATGTTACAGACGTGGCTCACTAATCTGCTTTAACAACTCAACATTTCCCAGACTTTTTGCATGCTTTAAAAAAAAAAAAAAATCAGTGTTTCCTTTTTGTTGCCTTTTTTCTTTTCAATTTCTAAACAAAACAGCATTAACAAATTCAAATGGAAGTTTCTGTTGTGTGGCTTCCCCAAGAGAGTGACTCTCCGGTGCGATAATAGAAGCATAATAAACGCTCCTTTTTTTCTCCACTATTTCAAGGTTCAGGTCTCCACTTTCCCTTCCATAACATCAAAGGAAATGACATAATAGAAGTATCTGTTATATCAGACGTTTTCATAGGCATTATATTGACCCCGATGGTCCTTCACAGAACATGCACTAAGTGGAACCATTATGCTTATTCTCAGGATGGGTTGCCAGTGTAATTGCCAAGCATTTACTGCTTCTCTGCTTTGACAGCAGATACTTTTCAAACATGAATATCTCAGCAATTAAAATCACAAACATAATCATTGCAACAAAGGCCCTGTCTTCAACTCTCATTTTTAAAAAAAAACAGTGCTAGATTTTCTTCCACTTAAATGGAATAAAATGGTTCCACATTTTAGATTTGGCATTGATGTGAATTGAATAACACAATTAATGGGGATCTTTAGTCACATAATTATCTTTCATACAAATGACTCATTTTATGCATCAGTTTACATTCATTGAATTAAATAATTCAAAATAAACAGTTACAAAGAGCATGATCATGGCACCACTTTAAGAGCAAATCAATCAGATTTATATAGACTAATTGAGAAAGGAACATATACACACAGATACACAGTTAAACATTGTACACTTCTCCACTCAAGAAGCTCAAGAAAAGCCCAGGTATTTTGATTTCCTTTCCTGCTTTGGAAATGTTCTTACTCCAAAAGAACAGCCTGATATATTTAAGCCAAATTTTAATTGAGTTAAACTTGTGTGAGTGACAGGAATGTTCAGCCTGATTTAAATCAAAATAGCTGAATTATAAATCCTGCCCAGATTGACTTTGAAGAGAGCCCAAAGCCCAGTGCCTTCAAGAGTGTGGGGGCTTCAGGGCCATAATTCTGCACTCAGGCATTAGAGGGATTGCTGGACATTTTGTATTTGTTTGATGGAAATGTTACATTCTCAGCAAGTCAGATGTCATTGCAAGAGACACGCCAAGGAAAGAGCGAGACTGCGGGGGTGGGAGGAGCTGGGAGCAGAAGGCAGCAGGACGCCACCCTGCAGGGACGTCCCTGACCGATTCACAGGAAGAGCCAATCGAGAGGACGGAGGTTATAGACACCTCTCTGATCCTGTCTGTTGAAGCGAGAAAGTCTTTACAATCGATTCTCTCCAAAGAAAAGGGAGCTGCACTGTAAAAGTGTTTCTCTCAAATCCAAAGCTGCAAATCAATAAAGCCACCCGAACTGGACGGGCATCTGACTGAAGGTCAGCTTTTTCTGTGATCTCAAGGCTGGACAGACACGATTGCCAATTAGAATCAAGCTTCAGATACAACCTTAATACTTCTTTTCTTAAAACGTTTTAAAGGCTTTTAATATTCAGGGAAGAAATTACAGGGGAGTCCAGGACAAGCACATTTTCAAGCTGTGAAACTGCTCTCAGAGAACATCTAATTGTATGATTTCCAGCTCAGGAGCCAAGAGTAAGATCAACAAAAGAAGACCAGGTAATTGATTCTCGCAGGCCTGTGATTTTATTTCCATTTTATAAATACTATTTTCCATTTAGTTTTGAGGGGGAAAAAGCCTATTTTATCACGACAGCCCCCTTCTGTCACCTCACTTGGCCTCCCCTCTGTCCCTGGATGTACTCATCTGCTTCTGTGGGCTCCACCACCCCTTGTTGACAGCGGTCCAGCTGTCAGTTCTGACTTTGCTGCTCTAGCAGGAGGCTCTGAGCACACGTTGGTCTATGCCACCATCTTGAACCAGTCTCTACACTGACTTTACTTCCAGACAGCGAGGAGAAAAGTTATATCGTGTGATTTTTGCAATTCTTCATACTAATGTCTAATTCCAACTCTGTAAGTTTCTGGCAAACTATAAAACCAGATAAAGTTTTTAGATTTCTGAATTATGATACTATGAATATAAGAAATTTCTCTAACTTTGATCCCTAAGCAAAACCTTAGACCAGTTCAGCTTTCTTACTGTAAAAACATGCTTCAGCCATAGCATGCTTCCAAGCTTCCATGGAATGGTGAGTAGCAAAGAGCTGGAGCACATCGTCCACCTTCCCCTCCATCTCAGTCCTGTCTCTGAGTCCAAGATAGCTTCTACTCTTGGTCTGTGTAGAGCATCACGTAACATATAGTCCTTTGACTCACTTGCTGCTTATTTTGCTTCTCTTCATCTATTCCCTTCTGGAAGGAGTCCTTTACCGAGTGAAGACAGCACTACCAGAGTTGAGGGCTTTCCAAATAGCTTCGAAGTGAGGCAGCGTCCTTTAGAGTCAGTATATTGTTATGTCAGAGTTTGAGTTTGAACTCCAGTTCTGACATTCATGAGCTTGGTGACTTTGCACTAATGTTCTGTATATTCCGTGCTTTCATTTAAAAATCTGTAAAATGGGTATGATGATTATCTAGCTCTAAGGATTATTATGGAGAAGGCAATTGCAACCCACTCCAGTGTTCTTGCCTGGCAAATCCCATGGATGGAGGAGCCTGGTAGGCTGCGGTCCATGGGGTCGCTAGGAGTCAGACACAACTGAATGACTTCACTTTCACTTTTCACTTTCCTGCATTGGAGAAGGAAATGGCAACCCACTCCAGTGCTCTTGCCTGGAGAATCCCAGGGATGGGGGAGCCTGGTCGGCTGCTATCTCTGGGGTTGCAGAGTCGGACACGACTGAAGTGACTTAGCAACAGAAGTAGCAGCAGAAGCAGAAGCAGCAAGGATTATTATGATTGTAAAAGGATACATTAAAATTAATTATGGGGCTCCCCTGATGGCCCAGTGATTATGAATCTGCCTTCAGCGCAGAGGACACCAGATGAATCCCTGGTCTGGGAAGATCCCACATGCTGTGGAGCACCTAGGCCTGTGCACCACCGCCAAGGCCATGCTCTTGAGCACGCATGCCGCGAACACTGAGCCTGCCTGCTGCAACTGCTGACACCTGCATGCCCAGAGCCTGGGCTCAGTAACCAGGGAAGCCCCTGCGGTGAGAAGCTGCGCAGCCAACTGGAGAGCAGCCCCCTCTCAACACAGCTAGAGAAAGGCTGTGCACAGAAGTGATGGCCCAGCACAGCCAAAAATAAACAGGTGATTGAAAAATAATTGCGACACGAGTATGTAGTGAAGGATGACAGAATATGCCGTCTCCAAACACGCCACTTTAGCATGAGGATTGCTTTGATGTAGACCACTTCGGGCTTCCCAGGTGGCACTAGTGGTAAAGAACCTGCCTGCCGATGCAGGAGATGTAGAGACATGGATTCAATCCCTGGGTCTGGAAGATCCCCTGGAGGAGAGCATGGCAGCCCACTTCAGTGTTCTTCCCTGGAGAATCCACGGACAGAGGAACCTCGCGGGTTACAGTCCATGGGGTCACAAAGAGTTGGACACGACTGAAACGACTTACCACGCATTCACAGAGCACTTGAAAAACAGCAAATGCCAAAACAAAATAAAAACACTGAATTCCTTTCTTTTTGTTAAAAGCAGGAGATGCAATGCCCCTGTAAAAGATGTCCTCCCTACACCTGAAGGAAAGTGACACTTTTATCATTGGGGTAAGAAGTGGAAGAGAATTCTACACAAACAGACCTTATTGAAATAATTATTATATTCCTTTAGCCGCCCCACATGGTTTACTTTTCCACCACTGCCTCTGTTTGTTTAACCTACCATAAAAGCATGTCCTTTCTACTATTTTTTTGGGTCTTCATTCCTTATGAAGTTTCCATGTCACCTACAATGTATAGCAACTGTGTATGCTTTTCTCCTGGTAATCTGTCTTAAGTCAGTTTAAGTTATGGATGACCAAAAATTCACCTTTACTAGTTAGCTAACTTACCAAGAATGCTAAATATGTATAAAAAGCAAAAACAAATAGCATATTTACATTACAACCCATTATAGAAGAAGAGCTTAAAAAAAAAACTATTATATGCTAATACCTCTTTTCAAATTTCTCTGGAGCCTATGCCATATCTACTAACACAGAATCATCAGGTCTGAGAGTTATTATTTGTGAAGTGCTTAGAACTTGTTACTTGTTATATCAAGTTATTTGTTGTTCAGTCATGTCTGACTCTTTGCAACCCCATGAACTTCAGCATTCCAGGCTCCTCTGTCCTCTACCATCTCCTGGAGCTGCTCAGATTCCTGTCCATTCAGTTAGTGATGCTAACTAACTTTCTCATCCCCTTCTCCTCTTGCCCTCAATCTTTCTCAGAATGAGGGTCTTTTCAAATGAGTCAGCTCTTCGCATCAGGTGGCCAAAGTATTGGAGTTTCAGCTTCAGCATCAGTCCTTCCAATAAATATTCAGTGTTGATTTCCTTTAGGATGGACAGGTTGAATCTCCTTGCAGTCCGAGGGACTCTCAAGAGTCTTCTCCAGCACCCCAATTTGAAAGCAACAATTCTTCAGTGCTCAGCCTTCTTTATGGTCCAACTCACTCATCTGTACATGGCTAATGGAAAAACCATAGCTTTGACTACATGGACTGTTGTTGGCAAAGTGATGTCTTTGGTTTCTACTAGACTGTCTAGGTCTATCATAGCCTTCCTTTCAAAGAGCAAGCATCTTTTAATTTCATCAAGTTATAGGTACTTATCTAACTTCCTGAGGTCAGCCCTACAATTGTACCTCTGGTAGTAGTTCATGTTGCCTGTTTACGTGGATCATCTGGTAGGGGGAGAAAGGGATGTGACTAGATATACAACATTTCTGGTCAAGGAGAGCATTTACAGGGGCATGAAAGTTATCCAAGTTGTGTTTTGTTAACATGGCAGCCCAAGCAGGAGCAGCTCCAGTGTTGGGCCTAGAATTTAATTTCCATAATTCCCCTCAGTTGATCATCCTACTGACCATCCAGGATTTTTTTTAAATTAATATTCAGGAGTTTTGATCAAAAACATCAGCCTTAGGATGACTCTCAGTCACAGCTGGGTCTTTGGCTCTCCGTGTAGAATTCACAGAAGATCGCTTCAAATGCCTCGTCAGCTTTGAGCCACGACAAACAGCAAGTACCCCTGGAAGCACTGACTGACCCCTTGGGTGCAAGACGCACCCCAGACAAGAGGGCAGAAGCTGCTGCCCTTCCCAAGTCTCAGTCCCAGAGACGCCACAGGAAGAACAGGCCTAGATGATTCTCATGACAGCTGCAGTCCAGAGGCCTCCAGCCACAATAAAGTGTAACCCACGTTTTTGTTTGGCCATATGGAGCCCCAAATGGAGTCAGACCCACATGTCTTTCTGGCCTGATTCTGGGGACTCACAAGCTGATAGTTGTCCAGTTAAGACCACAGAACACAGCACAAGACAACAAGCAAGTAATGGTTGTCCCTGGGACACGGAAGGCCAGTGACCACTGGGCACTCTAAACCAGATTCACAAGTCTGAATTTGTATAAGGAAAAGATAGTATGAAATGTTATTTTCCCTTCTTGACTGGGCATTGAAAGCTAACTTTGTTAGGAATCCTTACCCTTTTGACAGCTTCTGCCAGTTTTCCCCAGATTCCATTTGCAGAATCTGGAGCTGGCAGCAGGGGCAGTTAAAATTAAGGGTCTAGGCTATCATGCAGAGAAGGCAATGGCACCCCACTTCAGTACTCTTGCCTGGAAAATCCATGGACGGAGGAGCCTGGTAGGCTGTAATTCATGGGGTCGCTAAGAGTCGGACACGACTGAGTGACTTCACTTTCACTTTTCACTTTCCTGCATTGGAGAAGGAAATGGCAACCCACTCCAGTGTTCTTGCCTGGAGAATCCCAGGGATGGGGGAGCCTGGTGGGCTGCCATCTATGGGGTCACACAGAGTTGGACACGACTGAAGTGACTTAGCAGTAGCAGTCTATCATGAGGGACAGGGAGGCCTGGTGTGCTGCAGTCCATGGGATCGCAAAGAGTTGGTCACAACTTGGCAACTGAACAACAAAACAATATAGTCCTGATTGTTATTGTTCACTTGCCCAGTCGTGTCTGACTCTTTGTGATTCCATGGACTGTAGCACGCCAGGCCTCCCTTTCCCTCACCACCTCCTGAAGTTTGCCCAAGTTCATGTCCATTGCATTAATGATGCCATCCAGCCATCTCATCCTCTGATGCCCTCATCTCCTTCTGCCCTCAATCTTTTTCAGCATCAGGGACTTTTCCAATGAGTCATCTGTACGCATCAGATGATCAAAATACTGGAGCTTAAGCTTCAGCATCAGTCCTTCCAGTGAATATTCAGGGTTGATCTCCCTTAAGATTGACTGGTTTGATCTTGCTCTCCAAGGGACTCTCAGGAGTCTCCTCCAGCACCACAGTTCAAAAGCATCTGTTCTTTGGTGCTCTGCCTTCTTTATAGTCCAACTCTCACATCCATACATGACCACGGAGAAGACCGAAGCCTTGACTACATGGACCTTTGTAGACAGGGTAGTGTCTCTGCTTTTCAACACACTGTCCGGGTTTGTCATCGCTTTCCTGCCAAGAAGCATTCTTCTTCTGATGCCATGGCTGCCGTCACCATCTGCAGTGATTCTGAGCCCAAGAAGAGGAGCTCTATGACCGCTTCCACCTGTTCCCCTTCTATTTGCCATGAAGTGATGGGGCCGATGCCATGGTCTCAAAATATTTTTTTTTTTAATATTTAGTTTTAAGCTAGCTCTTTCAGTCTCCTCCTTCGCCCTCATCAAGAAGCTCTTTAGTTCCTCTTTGCTTTCTGTCATTAGTGTGGTATCATCTGCATATCTGAGTTTGTTGATGTTTCTCCCGCCTATTTTGATTCCAGCTTGCAATTCATCCAGCCCAGCATTTCTCATGATGTGCTCAGTGTATAGATTAAACAAACAAGGTGACAGCAGACAGTCCTGTCATACTCCTTTCTCAATCTTAAACCAGTCAGTTGGTCCATACAGGGTTCTAACTGTTGCTTCCTGACCCACATACCGGCTTCTCAGGAGAGGGTGAGATGGCCTGGTGCTCCCGTCTCAAGAGCTTTCCACAGTTTGTCATGATCCACACAGTCAAAGACTTTAGCATAGTCAGTGAAGCAGAGGTAGATGCTTTTCTGAAATTCCCTTGCTTTCTCTATCAGCCAGAGAATGTCGGCAATTTGATCTCTAGTTCCTCTTCCTTTTCTAAACCCAGTTTGGACATCTGGAAGTTCTTGGCTCGCATAAGCCTAGCATGCAATATTGTAAACATGACCTAACTAGCATGGGGGCTTCCCTGGTGGCTCAGCTGGTAAAGAACCCACCTGCAATGCGGGAGACCTGGGTTCAATCCCTGGGTTGGGAAGATCCCCTGGAGAAGGAAAAGGCTACCCACTCCAGTATTCTGGCCTGGAGAATTGCATGGACTATATAGTCCATGGGGTCACAAAGAGTCAGACACAACTGAGCGACTCACTTACTAGCACGGGAGATGAGTGCAATTGTCCAATGTTTAGCACATTCTGTGGTATTTTCCTTCCTGGGAAATGGGATTAGGGTTGACCTTTTCCAGTCCCATGGCCATTGCTGGGTCTTCTAGTGATCCATGAAGGGGATAGTCCGGGTAGCTACCTGAATTTCACAAGTTTTTCCATTAATTTTAATTTTAGTTTCCCTTGGCTATTTAAGGGACTAACTGGTAGCAATTAACCAAAGGATCCTTCAGAATCTTGTCAACCCTGAATGGGGCCCTTATGGGAGTCTTCCTTTGAAGGTAGATATTGGAATATTAGAGCTGGTGTGAAGGAATTTGACAAAACCTTCAAGGGCAATCTTTTTTCCTTCAATGTTCCAGTTGGCTACAAAAGAGACACCAATGTTTTGATGGTGGATCCCTAAGAGGGTTCAAAAGTGGAGACACAAAATTTTTAGGTTTAAGGCTCTGAAGCTGTTACAGTTCTAAGGCCACTACCTTGGCAGAATTTTGTTCATGGTCTTGTAGTCTCTTCAGAGTGGAAAGGCATTTTAAATAGAGGTTGAGTAAACTGAGGACATAGGTAAAAGAGGATAGAGGGGAACAACAGGGATCACTGCCGGGGTCCAGCCCCGGCTGATCCAGGGAGTTCAAAGCGGGGACAGCGTCGGCTAGGATCAGTATACAATAGCTTCAATTAGATATTAATTAAAGATGTAAAGAGTAATAGAATGAGGATAACTCAGTAGGAAAAATCAGTGGAGAAAAGAGGCTGAGTAGCTTGGTTTACGCGGGAGACCAATAAAACTTCAAGACAAGAAGCTTGCATCACTTACGTAGGCCGCAGGCATCCTTCCGTTCTCCCGAAGGAGAGGAGACACTGAGGCCTCCCTGGTCGGATCTTAGAAGCCCAGGCATAATTAGTAAGCTTGGTGGGTTCCGCGCTCCAGATGGAGACTCAGCCAGAGTGTAAGAGAGAGTGACACGGGGAGACCAGTATTTTGAGAAACTGATCCCAATTCTTTATTTTCCATGGTCTACTTTTGTACACTGAGATGTTATGCAAAAGTCACGTGGGGTCAGCAGTCCTGACTTTTATCAAAGTCAGGTGCTTCACACAAATGTATACAGAGGTCTTAGGGGTGTTACATCATCTTCTGGCCAGGGGGCCTCCTGACAATTTATGACCCTCTCCTTGTGACAGCAGTCAGTCAACCAGAACACTTATTTCTCCAGGGGTGATTATTCTTAAAACAGACGCCACCCAAATAAAGTTACATTCCTATAGGGTGAGGGTGTAGTGGGTTTTAGTTAAGGAAAGAATTTACTTAGCCTAAGGTCAACGTGATTTATATCAAAGGTTAATACTTATTTCTTCTATATATTCATTAATGTGTGTAAGGGCAGGGGATGTGGAGACTTAGCAGTAAACATCAGCTCAACAAATGAAAAACCCTTCACCAATACAATTTCTAATCAGCCCACTATACTTATACTAATGGTTTTCTAACTTTTCTAAAGAACCTGTTTTTAGAAGGTTTAAAGCATCTCGTGCCTCTCATGGTTGGGAGGCTGTGAGCAATCACATGTGGCCGGACAAGCCTGTCAGGCAGGCTAGAGAACCTTCAGAGGAGTTTGTAGGTTAAAACACTCTTGTCATGCCCAGGAGTTTTTATTAACTGGAGCTCTAAGTTAACGCCTTCTCTTAAAGAGGTGGTGGGGGACAGCCCCCCGTAAAGTCAGAGGTGTAGGTGAGAGCACAAAGTAGTAAAGCAGGCAGGCTCTGGTTATGGGGGTAGATGCTCGAGGATTTCCAGGGGGACTCCTGAGGCTCAATCCCGCCTTTGCGTATGTCGAGCCTCCTTCCTCATGACCTTTGCCATGGGCGGAGTGCCTCACGCCGGCCCCCAACAGATCACATCACGTGATAGGAAAACAGCCCGTCTGAATGCCTGTCTAGCATTCTACTGTATGACAGCCCTGCTCCCACCTGGAGTCTGGACATTTAGATAAAGTCAGGAGTTTATAATTTCCACCATGGATTCCAACTTTGTTGCTCCCAAGACTCCTTTTTTAAATTGAAATTTATTTTTCACCTACTTAATTTCTATTGAAGGGTAGTTGATTTACAAAGTGCTATTAGTTTCTGCTGTACAACAAAGTGAGTCAGTCATGCATATATGTATGTCTGCTCTTCGTAAAACTATTTTCCTATGTAGGCCACTAGAGTATTGACCAGAGTTCCCTGTGATACACAACAGGTCCTTGCTGATTACGTATTTTGTATATAGTACTGTGGATATGTTGGTCCCAATCTCCCAATTTATCCTTTCTTGAAAATGATGTTTAATTCCTACATTTGTGACTCTATTTTTGTTTTATAAATACATTCATTTGTATGATTTTTTTTTATTACTAAAGTATGTGATATATGATATTTTTCTTTCTCTGTCCAACTTACTTCACTTAATACGACAATCTCTGGGTCCATTTGTGCGTGTGTGCATGCTTAATCTCTCAGTCGTGTCTCACTCTTTGTGACCCCATGGACTGTAGGCTGCCAGGCTCCTCTGTCCAGGGGATTCTCCAGGCAAGAATACTAAAGTAGGTGGCCATTCCCTTCTCCAGGGCATCTTCCCCACCCAGGTATTAAATCATGTCTTGTAGGTCTCCTGCATTGACAAATGAGTTCTTTACCACTAGCATTAACTGTGAAGCCCTCTAGACCCATCCATGTTGCTGCAAATGCCATTATTTCATTCTTTTTTACACTTGAGTAATTGCACTCATCTCCCATGCTAGTAAAGTAAGGCTCAAAATTCTCCAAGTCAGGCTTCAGCAATATGTGAACCGTGAACTTCCTGATGTTTAAGCTGGTTTTGGAAAAGGCAGAGGAACCAGAGATCAAATTGCCAACATCCGCTGGATCATGAAAAAAGCAAGAGAGTTCCAGAAAAACATCTATTTCTGCTTTATTGACTATGCCAAAGCCTTTGATTGTGTGGATCACAATAAACTGTGGAAAATTCTTCAAGAAATGGGAATACCAGACCACCTGATCTGCCTCTTGAGAAATTTGTATGCAGGTCAGGAAGCAACAGTGAGAACTGGACATGGAACAACAGACTGGTTCCAAATAGGAAAAGGAGTACGTCAAGGCTGTATATTGTCACTCTGCTTATTTAACTTCTATGCAGAGTACATCATGAGAAATGCTGGACTGGAAGAAACACAAGCTGGAATCAAGATTGCCGAGAGAAATATCAATAACCTCAGATATGCAGATGACACCACCCTTATGGCAGAAAGTGAAGAGGAACTAAAAAGCCTCTTGATGAGAGTGAAAGTGGAGAGTGAAAAAGTTGGCTTAAAGCTCAACATTCAGAAAACAAAGATCATGGCATCTGGTCCCATCATTTCATGGCAAATAGATGGGGGAACAGTGGAAACAGTGTCAGACTTTATTTTTCTGGGCTCCAAAATCACTGCAGATGGTGACTGCAGCCATGAAATTAAAAGACGCTTACTTCTTGGAAGGAAAGTTATGACCAACTAGATAGCATATTCAAAAGCAGAGACATTACTTTGCCAACAAAGGTCTGTCTAGTCAAGGCTATGGTTTTTCCAGTGGTCATGTATGGATGTGAGAGTTGGACTGTGAAGAAGGCTGAGTGCCAAAGAATTGATGCTTTTGAACTGTGGTGTTGGAGAAGACTCTTGAGAGTCCCATGGACTCCAAGGAGATCCAACTAGTCCATTCTGAAGGAGATCTGCCCTGGGATTTCTTTGGAAGGAATGATGCTAAAGCTGAAACTCCAGTACTTTGGCCACCTCATGCGAAGAGTTGACTCACTGGAAAAGACTCTGATGCTGGGAGGGATTGGGGGCAGGAGGAGAAGGGGACGACAGGATGAGATGGCTGGATGGCATCACTGACTCGATGGACATGAGTTTGGGTGAACTCCGTGAGTTGGTGATGGACAGGGAGGCCTGGCGTGCTGGGATTCATGGGGTCGCAAAGAGTTGGACACGACTGAGCAACTGAACTGAACTGAACTGAATATCCCATTGTATATATGTACCACATCTTCTTGAGGAATGGATAAAGAATGACTGCTTTTAAAATAACAACTTAGAGTTGAGCCAGAGAAAATTAGTCCTTCCACCAGTCAGTTCAGTTGCTCAATTGTGTCCAACTCTGTGACCTCACTGCAGCCTGCCAGGCTTCCCTGTCCATCACCAACTCCTGGAGCTTACTCAAACTTATGTCCATCAAGTTGGTGATACCATCCAACCATCTCATCCTCTGTTGTCCCCTTCTCTTCCCACCTTCAATCTTTCCTAGCAACAGGGTCTTTTCCAATGAGTCGATTCTTCACATCAGGTGGCCAAACTATTGCAGTTTCAGCTTCAACATCAGTCCTTGCAATGAATATTCAGGACTGATTTCCTTTAGGATGGACTGGTTGAATCTCCTTGCAGTCCAAGGGACTCTCCAGAGTCTTCTCCAACACCACAGTTCAAAACCATCAATTCTTTGCTGCTCAGTTTTCTTTATACTCCAACTCTCACATCCATATATGACTACTGGAAAAACCAGAGCTTTGACTAAACGGACCTTTCATACTGACCACCTAATAATTCATACGAGCTTCCTACTCTGCTCTCCATGCCTGCTCACTCCTGCCTTGGTGCAGAGGGCTTCCCTTCTACCAGCTTATAGTGCATCCGACCCCCTGCTTCTGAGATCTGTGCATAATAAATCTTGTGGCTTCACTTCCTTTGTGTGAGTATACTGAAACTGCATCTTCAATCAAAACAACCCATGGTTTTCATTATCCCAAAATAGGAGCTTGGATGCTGAAGTAGCTCCCTGATAACCCTGTGCTTCCTCTTTCAGCAACACATTATTTGCATATTTTTAATGGAATACACTCTTTACCCTCCCCACCACAACACATGTTAGTCTTAAAGTCTTTTGTCTTAGGTACCTTTTTGTCCTTAATTTTCAGACTGGGCTTGTGCAATGAATCTTTTAATTAAGCTATTTTGGGAACTTAAAGCCATTTGGAGGTTTCAGAATGCCAATCAAAACAGGTATCCCCTTTCCCTTCCATTTGTTTTATTTGGGCACCCTCACCTTTAAGTGTACTTAAATAAATGAAATTGTTTAATTGGAATATTCCCCATTATGACTGTGCTGATTCTATGTTGCCTTAGTACGATCTTTACCACTTTTGTAGACACATAGCTTCCAGGCCCTTTCATAGTCCACAGCCTACTTGTGATGCTATAAACAGCAGTACTTCAATGGAACCTGCAAAGTTAGGTCCATGAATCGATAAACTGGACGTGGTCAAGAAGCAGGTGGCAAGATTGAACGTCAACTTCTTAGATACCAGTGAATTAAAATGGGTGAGAAGGGGTGAGTTTAATTCAAATGAATTATATCTACTAGATGTTAAAAATCTGCCTGCAATGCAGGAGACCTGGGTTTGATGCCTGGTTTGGCAAGATCCTCTGCAGAAAGGAATGGCTACTCACTCCAGTACTCTTGCCTGGAAAATTCCATAGACAGAGGAGCCTGGCAAGCTACAGTCCATGGGATTGCAAAGAATCAGACACGACTGAGCAACTAATACACACACTGTGGGCAAGAATTCCTTAGAAGAAATGGAATAACCCTCAGTCAACAAAATAATCTGAAATGCAGTACTTGGGTGCAATCTCAAAAACCACAGTATGATCTCTACTCATTTCCAAGGCAAACCATTCACAGTAATCCAAGTCTATGCCCCAACCACAGATACCAAGAAAGCTGAAATTGACCAGTTCTCTGAAGATCTACAACACCTTTTAGAATTAACAACAACAAAGAGAGGTATTTCATCATAGGAGATTTGAATGGAAAAGTAGGAAGTCAAGAGATACCTGGATTAACAGACAAGTTTGGCCTTGGAGTACAAAATGAAGCAGGGCACAGTTTAACAGACTTTTGTCAAGAGAACATGCTGGTCATAGCAAACAACCATTTCCAACAACCTAAGAGATGACTCAACACATGGGTATCACTAGGTGGTCAATACTGAAATCAGATTGATTGTGTTCTTTGCAACCAAAAATGGAAAAGCTCTATGGAATCTGTTTTTACAGACTGTGGAGCTAACTGTGGCTCAGATCATGAGCTCCTTATGGCAAAATTGGGGCTTAAATTGAAGAAAATAGAGAAAACCACCAGGCCACTAAGGTATGACCTAAATTTAACCCTATGATTATAATGTGGAGGTGATGAATAGATCTGAGGGATTAGATGTGACAGACAGAGTTCCTGAATAACTATGGATGGAGATTCATAACATTGCACAGGAGACAGTGACCAAAACCATCCCAAAGGGAAAGAAATACAAGGAGGCAAAGTGGTTGTCTGGAAAGGCGTTCCAAATAGCTGAAGGAAAAAGAGAAGCAAAAGGCAAGGGAGAAAGGGAAAGATATACTCAAATGAGTGCAGAATTTAGATAATAGCAGGGAGAGATAAGAAGGCCTTTGTAAATGAACAATGCAAAGAAATAGAGGGAAAAAAACAGAATGGGAAAGATTAGAGAGATCTTTAAGAAAATTGGAGATATCAAGGGAACATTTCATATAACAATGCACATGATAAAGGAAAAAATTGTAAAGACCTAACAGAGGCAGAGGACATTAAGAAAGGTGTGAAGAATATTCAGAAAAACTATACAACAAAATATCTTAATGGTTCCAGATTACCATGATGGTGTGGTCACTCACCTAGAGCCAGACATCCCTGGGTATTACGTCAAGAGGGCCCTAGGAAGCATTACTACAAACAAAGCTAGTGGAGAAGATGGAAATTCAGCTGAGCTATTTAAAAATCCCAAAAGATGATGCTGTTAAAGTGCTGCACTCAATATGTCAGCAAATTTAGAAAATTCAGCAGTGGTCCCAGGATTGGAAAAATCAGGTTTTCATTCCAGTCCCAAAGAAGGGCAATGCCAAAAGTGTTCACTGTAAAACTGCTCATTTCATATGCTAGGAAGGTTATGCTTAAAATCCTTCAAGCTAGGCCTCAGCAATACATGGAACAAGAACTTCCAGATGTACAAGCTGAATTTAGAAAAAAAAATACAGAGGAACCAGAGAACAAAGTGCTAACATTCTTTGGATCATGGGGAAAGCAAGGGAGTTCCAGAAAGACATCCATTTCTGCTTCATTGACTAGGGTAAACCTTTGACTGTGTGAATCACAACAAACTGGAAAATTCTTAAAGTAATGGGAGTTCCAGATCACCTTACCTGTCTCCTGAGAAACCTACATGCAGGTCAAGAAGTAACATTTGGAACCAGATATGGAACAACTGACTAGTTTCAAATTGGAAAAGGAGTACGTCAAGGCTGTATATTGTCACCCTGCTTATTTCACATCTATGCAGAATACACCAGACAAAATGCAGGCCTGGATGAATCACAAGCTGGAATCAAGATTGCTGGGAGAAATATCAATAAACTCAGATATGCAGATGACACCACCCTAATAGCAGAAAGTGAAGAGGAACTAAAGACCCTCTTGATGGGAGTGAAAGAGGAGACTGAAAATGATGGTTTGAAATTCAGCATTAAGAAAATGAAGATCATGGCATTTGGTTCCATCACTTCATGGCAAATAAAAGAGGAAAAAGTAGAAGGGTGACAGACTTTCTTTTCTTGGGCTCCAAAACAGTGTCGATTGCAGCAATGAAACTAAAAGCCACTTGCTCCTTCAAAGGAAACTCATGGCAAAACATAGACAGTATATTAAAAAAAGAGACATCACTTTGCCGACAAAGGTCCATATGGTCAAAGTCATGGTTTTTTCCTAGCAGTCATGTACAGATGTGAGAGTTAGACTATGAATTAAACTGAGCTTTGCATAATTGATGCTTTTGAACTGTGGTTTTGGAAAAGACTCTTGAGAGCCCCTTGGACTTCAAGGAGATTAAACCAGTCAATCCTAAAGGAAATCAACCCTGAATATACATTGGAAGGACTGATCGTGAAGCTGAAGCTCCAATAATCTGGCCACCAGATGCAAAGAGCCAACTCATTAGAAAAGACTCTGATCTGGGAAAGACTGAAGGCAGGAGGAAAAGGGACGACAGAGGATGAGATGGTGGATGACATCACTGACTCAATGAACATGAGTTTTACCAAACTCTATGAGACAGTGGAGGAGAGAGGAGCCTGGTGTGGTGCAGTCGATGGGGTTGTAAAGAGTCAGACGTGATTCTGTGAGTGAACAACAATAACAGTTTCCAGGACCACAGTTTTTAGACATAAAATTAAAAAGTTGTGCAGGATGGCGGCCTTCTCAATTATTTGAAACTGGAGGATGCCATTTCTTTAGCTAAGTCTTGATTGGTCCTCTTGGAGCTGAATTCAGTCTAATTCATTATGTGATTAGCTTATTCTAGCCCTGAAATTAGATGGCAAGCACTTGCTCAACAGATTGTAAGTGTTCAATTACTTTGTGGCCCTGGCTTCTGAGATTCTCATTAGCAATAGAGCTTTTAGTCCTTTCATAATAGATGTCTTTATCACGATTGACGTCCTAATTTCTTTTAATAGTCCAACTTATAGGTACTTAGATTTTTATTTTTATGGTCTAAACAGTCTATGCTTCTTGACTTTGTTTATTTTCCCCTGTTCTCCAGCACTTTATCCTGTGAACTTACCTTGAGCCTCTGTGAGCTCCCTAGTGGCCCCTACATGTTGTGACTCCCAAAATTGCTACCCTGGAACCTGTCCATGATCTCAAAACATTTCTGGGAACTTTTACAAACCCTAGAACCTTTCAAAGGACCTCAGTACTTTTCTGAGTACTATACTTATATATATAAGTACTATATATAGTACTGTACTTATATACATATATATATATGTATGTGTGTGTGTGTGTGTGTGTATACACACATATATATATATTTTCTTTTATTGGAGTATAATTGCTTTACAATATTGAGCTAGCTTTTGCTAAACAGGGCTTCCCTGATAGCTCAGATGGTAAATAATCCGCCTGCAATGCAGGAGACCTGGATTCTATCCCTGGGTTGGGAAGATCTCCTGGAGAAGGGAAGGGCTACCTGCTCCAGTATTCTGGCCTGGAGAATTCCATGGACTGTGTAGTCCATGGGGTCACAAGCAGTCGGACATGACTGAGTGACTTTCACTTGCACATCTTCACTTTTGCTATACAACCAGGTGAATCAGCAATGTGTATACTCATACCCCTTCTCTCTGACCTTCTTCCCCTCTCCCCCATCCATCCCCTCTCGATCATCACAGACCAGCTGAGCTCCCTGTGCTGTTCAGCAGCTTCCCACTAGCTGTCTGTTTTACACACGGCAGTGTATACATGCCAGTGATACTCTCCCAATTTGTTCCACCCTCCCCTTCCTCTGCTGTGTCTAGAAGTTCATTCTCTACATATAAATCTCTATTCCTGCCCTTAAAATAAGTTCATCTATACCATTTTTCTAGATTCCACATGTTTGCATTAATATACAATATTTGTTTTTTATCTTTCTGCAATATATGTAACTATTTTATATATACAGATGCTGCTGCTGCTGCTAAGTCGCTTCAGTCGTGTCCAACTCTGTGCGACCCCATAGACGGCAGCCCACCAGGCTCCCCCGTCCCTGGGATTCTCCAGGCAAGAACACTGGAGTGGGTTGCCATTTCCTTCTCCAATGCATGAAAGTGAAAAGTGAAAGTGAAGTCGCTCAGTCGTGTCTGACTCTTAGCGACGCCATGGACTGCAGCTTTCCAGGCTCCTCCGTCCATGGGATTTTTCCAGGCAAGAGTACTGGAGTGGGGTGCCATTGCCTTCTCCATATATACAGATACATAACATTAATTATTATGTATGTGGAGTCTCCCAGGTTGTGCTGGTGACCGAGAATCCACTTACCCATGCAAGTTCAATCCCTGAGTTGGGAAGATTACCCTGGAGGAGGGCATGGCAACCCACTCCAGTATTCTTGCCTAGAGAATCCCTATGGACAGAGGAGACTGGTGGCCTACAGTTCATAGGGTCACAAAGAGTTGGACATGACTGAAGTGACTTAGCACACACACATGCATATGTATATTCAAGTTTTTTGGTAATTATTTTAAAAATAATGTTTGTTTGGATCAGAGAGCTGCACACAAGGGAGTGAAACTCAGGTCTGAGAGTGACTTACCCAGGATTCACCATAAGAGGGAGAGGACAGATGAACCCATAAGGTCAGTGGATGCCTGACCTTAGCATCTATTTGTCCCATGAGCCATTATTAATCAGGTCCCATCACTGACAAAAATTGTTTAAAAACAAAAAGGACAATTTTGGTTCTACTAACAAGCTTTATTTAACATTCATGAAGTGGACAGTCTCCTTTTGGAAAACTGAAAAATGGAGTGAAATTAAGAAATTTTAACAGGATAAAGTACAAGAAAGAGGCAAATAGACACTATCTGATGGGCTGGCTGCACAGTGAGAAGGAACAGGACATGTGTCTAGAGCCCAGACTGGTCTGACACTTGGGAACTGGCTGATTGGATATTCTGCACTTCTAGTCAAGCAGAGCATTTTACAGGGAAACAAAAGTCATTTCCGTTTTTATTTATTGACCTGGTGCCCCAGGCAGGACTGGTCAGTCTTGGACTTAAGAGTTTAATTTAACAGGAGGAAAATTATTTTTCCTCCCTTACAATTCTGATTTAGTAATTCAAAAGGAAATGCAGGGATCTCTATTAGAAATAAACAACCTCTAAAGATGAATTTGATCTCTGGTAGATTTGAGAAACGATGAGGACACCAAAAGCTCCTTCGGTGAGAAGCAGTGAGATGCTGGCTCTCCTAGGCACATAGGTGCTGGGGGAGGGGGGTCAAAACCAAAACCTAGAGATCACGCAGAGGTCTGTCTTCCCACGTTCTCAGTGGTGGACGTTTCTGGCAGAATAACTGCCAAACAGCTAAACACACAGCCACTCCGGTGACCATCACTGTGAACAGACCCCCAAGCACCTTGTGGAGCATCTGAGACCCCCAGGAGCGTCAGGAAACCAAGTCCCAGAAAGTCAAGGCTACTTTTTAAGGTTAACATGATCAGACCTTTTCTTCACACACATCAGCTTAGTTCTAAAATTCAACAGGGTCCCAAATAGATTGTTAAGAAATAAAAGTTAACTGAAGAAGCTATTTGTCATGGTGAATCACTGTATTTAACAAGTGTTTCTCTTTTCTTCTTTCCTATTGTAAGTGAGTGATAGTCACTCAGTCTTGTCTGACTCTTTCCGACCCCGTGGACTGTAGCCCGCCAGGCTCCTCTGTCCATGGGATTCTCCAGGCAAGAATACTGCAGTGGGTTGCCATTTCCTTCTCCAACTTTTCTATTATTTCTCCCGTTTTCTACCTTTTTCTTCTCTCCTTAAAAAATGCTAGGGAAAAATAAGATAATAATATATGACATATAATATTAGAATAATACTCTGATATTATATATATATGTGTATGTGTGTATATGTGTGTGTGTGTGTGTGTATATATATATATATATATATGAAATAAAGTGAGAGTCACTCAGTTGTGTCCAACTCTTTGCAACCCCATGGACTGTAGCCCACCAGGCTCCTCTGTCCATGGTATTTCCCAGGCAAGAATACTGGAGTAGGTTGCATTTCCTCCTCCAGGGGATCTTCCTGAGCCAGGGATTAAGCTCACATCTCATGCATCCCCTGTATTGCAGATGAATTCTTTACAGGTAAGACACTGGGGAAGCCCATATATATATTGTGTGTATATATATATATATATATATATAGAGAGAGAGAGAGAGAGAGAGAGTTGACTATTGAGCAACACAGGTATGAAATGTCTAGGTTCAGTTATACATGGATTTCTTTCAATAAATATAATGTGGGCCTTCCATATGCATGGGTTCATTAATAACATTGATATTATGTTTATGATCAACTATTGGTTGAATCTGCCAGTGCGGAATCCATGGATACAGGGTACCAAATATAAAACTTAAGCATATGAGGATTTTGGCATCTATCATGGGTCTTGGAATCAGTCCCCTAAAGCTATTGAGAAACAATTGTAATATATAGATATTATTGTATATAATGTTATAATACATACAATAATTCCATCTTTGTAAACCATAAAAAATGTGTTGGTGTTTATTTGTATAGATCTGCATCTTCCTAAGAAAGGAGTAATATAAGAATGAGCTTGGTGGCCTTGAGGTAAATTATTTTACTTCTAACTCATTATAATTTTAAAAATGTGATTGCTCTGAAAGTGATTTTTAACCTTTTTTGTATAGTTAAGTTCAAAATATATATAAAAGGCACATGAACTCTTCTGCATAAACTGTAAGTGAGAATCCAGGTCAGAATTCAAGGATCAGGTTCTGGGTTAATTCCTATGGAAAATGGCAACTCATTGAATCATTGAATGATTTCAAGGAAGGAGTCTTTATGAATTGACTCATTTCCTAGAAAGAAAAGCTTCACATTCAACAAGTTTGTCTGAGACCAATTATGATTGTTCTCTTTCTGTCTTACCAAGTTTAGATTTTAGCTTATATTAGAGCTTAGAGTTGGCTTATCTATCTGTATGATATATATAAGTAAACTGAATGAGGTCAGAGATTCACAGTTGCTTTCTCAAATATGTGTATTACTAGCACAGCCCTAGAATCGCTGTTTACAGTCCATCAAGTCTTTTTCAGCACTTCCCATCTTTAAACACTGCAAGCACTTTAGGCAAGGCCAGTAGAAGTAAAGGCAAGGCAGCAGAAGTAAAATAAAGTGCCCTAAAGAATAAGGCCTGCTTTGATTTGATTTCATATTGTCTTTCTTTGAGTTGACATAGCCCACTCTAGTATTTGCTTTTGCTCCCTCTTCTGTTTTTAATGGGGGCTGTATACTGGACTCACAGCACTGAGATTTCCCACAGCCCCTTAAATCTCATTTTAGTCATTATCTTATATGACTCAATAACTACATGTTCTCATCCTCATCTCCGCTCCTAGACTCACTGCTTTCCTGGGGTTCTTGTTTTCCCTGTGCCTACTTTCTCATCTGCGGAAACAGAATGGACGTGTTAGGGCTGCTGATTTTGATATGTTATAGTTCCTGTTCTTTTTAAGTTATTTACTTCTACTAAAAGGAAGAGGTATTTTAAAAGTGACCCCTGGAAACATATCCGTTCCGCTAACCAAGACGCTACTTCATAAAGCTTCTCTTCTAATGTGACCCTGCTCACCTGCCCAGTGCATTTCTCCCCTGTGCATCTGATGCTGAGAACCTTTAGAACACTCTCCTGATCCGCTCCAACGTGGCAGCGCCACCTACATGCTCCTCGGTGGGCTCAGAGCCGGATTTCCCTGTGGCTGCGGCAGTATGCAAAGTGCAGGGTGACGGGAGGAAGACTGAGAAGCTTTACTTCTCAGAGAATCCTCACCTCATTGCTCACTCTTTCATCTTTAATTTCTGCATCAAGTATGTGTAAAAATAGAAAATGTATATCAATACACTTTCTAATGTATTTATATTGTATATCAATATAATATTATGTGTGTGTGTGTGTGTGTGTGTATATATATATATATATATATATATATATATATATATATATAAGGGAATGGCTACTCACTCTAGTATTCTTACCTGGAGAATTCTATGGACAGAGGAGCCTGATGGGCTATATAGTCTATGGGGTCGTAGAGTCAGACATGACAGAGTGACTAACATATTCAATTTTCACCTTCATATATTATATATATATATATAATTCACATATTACATATATATATAGTATATTATCTCACATATATAGCATATTGGGTTTCCCTGGTGGCTCAGTGGTAAACCATCTGTCTGCCAACGCAGGAGACATAGGTTTAATCCCTGAGTCAGGAAGATCCCCTGGAGAAGGAAATGGCTACCCACTTCAGTATTCTTGCTTGGGAAATCTTATGGACAGAGGAGCTTGGTGAGTTACAGTTCATCAGTTTTATGAAAGAGTCAGACATGACTTAGCGACTAAACAACAACAATATATAATATATTATTTCCTAATATTCAGTAAGTCCTGTATATGCAAATAAGTTCCATTCTAAGAGCATGTTCATACATCCAATTCATTTGTAAGTCCAACAAGGTTAAGTTAGCCTAGGCACCAAACTAACACAATAAGCTAATACGGCTGTACTGTGATAGGTTTATAATATTTTCCACAAAAATAATGCAAAAAAACTGACACAAAATTAAAAAAAAAATTTAATCTTACAGTGCAGTACCCTGAGAAGTACAGGACTATAGTCCAACAGGGCTTTACTGATAGCTCAGTTGGTAAAGCATCCGCCTGCAATGTGGGAGACCTGGATTCCGTCCCTGAGTTGGGAAGACCCCCTGGAGCAGGGAAAGGCTGCCCACCCCAGTGTTCTGGCCTGGAGAAGCCATGGGCTGTTCCCATGGGTCACAGGGCCGGACACGGCCGCGTGGCTTCACTTCACAGCGCAGCGGCTGCCACACGGGCGGCACTGACGGACAGGCAGGGGGCGGGGGTACCGACTGCAGAAGGCAGGGGGTGGGAGATGGCGGAGCTGAAGGGCCCTGAGTAACAGGAGATGGAGGGCCAGCTGCAACGCCTCTCACGCCTGGCATGGCGGCACAGGGTCGGGTCCTTGCTGGATTTCAATTCAGTTCAGTCACTCAGTCGTGTTCGACTCTTTGCGACCCCATGAATCGCAGCACACCAGGGCTCCCTGTCCATCACCAACTCCCGGATTCACCCAAACTCACGTCCATCGAGTCAGTGATGCCATCCAGCCATCTCATCCTCTGTCGTCCCCTTCTCCTCCTGCCCTCAATCCCTCCCAGCATCAGAGTCTTTTCCAATGAGTCAGCTCTTCGCATGAGGTGGCCAAAGTACTGGAGTTTCAGCTTCAGCATCATTCCCTCCAAAGAAATCCCAGGGCTGATCTCCTTCAGAATGGACTAGTTGGATCTCCTTGCAGTCCAAGAGACTCTCAAGAGTCTTCTCCAACACCACAGTTCAAAAGCATCAATTCTTAGGCGCTCAGCCTTCTTCACAGTCCAACTCTCAGATCCATACATGACCACTGGAAATACCATACCCTTGACTAGACGGACCTTTGTTGGCAAAGTAATGTCTCTGCTTTTCAATATGCTATCTTGGTTGGTCATAACTTTCCTTCCAAGGAGTAAGTGTCTTCTAATTTCATGGCTGCAGTCATCATCTGCAGTGAGCTTAGAGCCCCCAAAATAAAGTCTGACACTTTCCACTGTTTCCTCATTTCCCATGAAGTGATGCGACCGGATGCCATGATCTTTGTTTTCTGAATGTTGAGCTTTTAAGCCAACTTTTTCACTCTCCACTTTCACTTTCATTAAGAGGCTTTTGAGTTCCTCTTCACTTTCTGCCATAAGGGTGGTGTCATCTGCATATCTGAGGTTATTGATATTTCTCCCCACAATCTTGATTCCAGCTTGTGTTTCTTCCAGTCCAGCGTTTCTCATGATGTACTCTGCATAGAAGTTAAATAAGCAGGGTGACGATACATGGCCTTGAGATACTCCTTTTCCTATTTGCAACCAGTCTGTTGTTCCATGCCCAGTTCTAACTGTTGCTTCCTGACCTGCATACAGATTTCTCAAGAGGCAGATCAGGTGGTCTGGTATTTCCATCTCTTTCAGAATTTTCCACAGTTTATTGTGATCCACACAATCAAAGGCTTTGGCATAGTCAATAAAGCAGAAATAGATGCTTTTCTGGAACTCTCTTGCTTTTTCCATGATCCAGCGGATGTTGGCAATTTGATCTCTGGTTCCTCTGCCTTTTCTAAAACCAGCTTGAACATCAGGAAGTTCATGGTTCATGTATTGCTGAAGCCTGACTTGCAGAATTTTGAGCATTACTTTACTAGTGTGTGAGATGAGTGGAATTGTGTGGTAGTTTGAGCATTCTTTGGCATTGCCTTTCTGTGGGATTGGAATGAAAACTGAGCTTTTCCAGTCCTGTGGCCACTGCTGAGTTTTCCAAATTTGCTGGCATATTGAGTGCAGCACTTTCACAGCATCATCTTTCAGGATTTGGAATAGCTCAACTGGAATTCCATCACCTCCACTAGCTTTGTTCATAGTGATGCTTTCTAAGGCCTACTTGACTTCTCATTCCAGGATGTCTGGCTCTAGGTCAGTGATCACACCATCGTGATTATCTGGGTCGTGAAGATCTTTTTTGTACAGTTCTTCTGTGTATTCTTGCCACCTCTTCTTAATATCTTCTGCTTCTCTTAGGTCCATAACATTTCTGTCCTTTATCGAGCCCATCTTTGCATGAAATGTTCCCTTGGTATCTCTAATTTTCTTGAAGAGATCTCTAGTCTTTCCCATTCTGTTGTTTTCCTCTATTTCTTTGCATTGATCGCTGAAGAAGGCTTTCTTATCTCTTCTTGCTATTCTTGGAACTCTGCATTTAAATGCTTATATTTTTCCTTTTCTCCTTTGCTTTTTGCTTCTCTTCTTTTCACAGCTATTCGTAAGGCCTCCTCAGACAGCCATTTTGCTTTTTTGCATTTCTTTTCCATGGGGATGGTCTTGATCCCTGTCTCCTGTACAATGTCACAAACGTCATCCCATAGTTCATCAGGAACTCTATCTATCAGATCTAGGCCCTTAAATCTATTTCTCACTTCCACTGTATAATCATAAGGGATTTGATTTAGGTCATACCTGAATGGTCTAGTGATTTTCCCTACTTTCTTCAATTTAAGTCTGAATTTGGCATTTAGTCCTCTTGAAAAAAATGATCCAGTGACGTCTGGGTAAGAGCTGTTTTTCTTTGTCCTCTTGAAAAAATGTCCTCTTAAAAAATGATTCAGTGATGTCTCGGTAGGAGCTGTTTTTCTCCCATCATAGATAACAGTGTAGCACTTGATTGCATTCTGAACAGCAGCTGCAAACTTTGTGTGCTGTTCTACATTTGAGTCCTCAGCCTCAAACTCTGACAGTGCCTCCTCAAGCAGACCTAACTTATGTGGCTGGACATGCGAACACACATTTGCATCTTTGAAAGTTCACAACTTGAAGGTGAAGAAATATCAATAACCACAGATATTCAGATGACACCACCCTTATGGCAAAAAGTGAAGAAAGAGGAGAGTGAAAAAGTTGGCTTAAAGCTCAACATTCAGAAAACTAAGATCATAGCATCTGGTCCCATCACTTCATGGCAAATAGATGGGGAAACAGTGGATGACTTTATTTTGGGGGGCTCCAAAATCACTGCAGATGGTGACTGCAGCCGTGAAATTAAAAGACGTGTGCTCCTTGGAAGGAAAGTTATGACCAACCTAGAGAGCATATTAAAATGCAGACACATTACTTTGTCAACAAACGTCTTCTAGCCAAGGCTTTGGTCTTTCCAGTCGTCACGTATAGATGTGAGAGTTGGACTATAAGGAAAGCTGAGCACTGAAGAATTGATGGTTTTGAACTGTGGTGTTGGAGAAGACTCTGGAGAGTCCCTTGGACTGCAAGGAGATCCAACCAGTCCATCCTAAAGGAGATCAGTCCTGGGTGTTCATTGGGAGGGCTGATGTTGAAGCTGAAACTCCAATACTTTGGCCACCTGATGCAAAGAACTTACTCATTTGAAAAGACCCTGTTGCTGGGAAAGATTCAGGGAAGGAGGAGAAGGGGACGACAGAGGATGAGATGGTTGGATGGCATCACCAACTCAATGGACAAGAGTTTGGGTGGACTCCGGGAGTTGGTGATGGACAGGGAGGCCTGGTGAGGGGTAGCAAAGAGTCGGACACAACTGAGCAACTGAACTGAACTGAAACTCAAAAGGCTGCACACTTTATAAGTCTACCTATACCTCACTCTGGAAAAGGCAAAGCTATAGGGACAGAAAAGCCATCAGTGGTTGCCAAAGACTAAGGGTAAGGACAAATGAGGGTGTTTGACAAGTGAGGAGCAAGAAGGGAATTTAGTGGGGATGATGAAATGGTTCTGTATTTTGATTTTAGTGATCATTATACAATTGCATTTTTTTGAAACTCTCATAACTGTAAAATATGAAGGGTAAATTTTACTGCATGGAAATTATACCTCAATAAAAATTTTTCAAAATGATGGTGAAGTAAAAGAATAAATGAAGATACCACATCTTGAAATAGAAACAATTCAAGTAGAACAATGAAGTCCTAGGTAGAGTTGCAATGCAAAGAGGAGATAGGAGCAGTGTCCTCCTGAAGCAGAGCAGGGCTCTGTGATCTTCACCGCTCATGTCCTCGGCCTGCCTTTTGTCCGTGGGAAAACTGTAGCCAAAGGGGAAGTTTCATCAGAGAAGTGAGGAAATAAAGAAACAAAGGAAAACAGTCAAAGGAGACCAAATAATAATAGTCTGGCCATTAAGCAAGGTCAAGGGCCTTCAGTTTCTCCTCAGGTGGCATGCTGGTAAACAGCCTGCCTGCCTGGGCAGAAGGCACAAGAGGCACACATCCGATCCCTGGGTCAAGAACATACCCTGGAGGAGGAAATGGCAACCATTCTGGTATTCCTGCCTGGGAAATCGCACGGACAGAGAAGCCTCATGGGCTACAGCCCATGGGGTTGCAAAACATTGGACATGACCATGCTACTGAACACACACACAAGGGCTACAGATAACATTCTGAGCCTTACCCTGGGAGCTGTCTTGTAGAGACTGAAACCTCCACCAGGTGGAAGAAAGTACATGATGACCAGACTGTGGCCATGACATAAGCTGCCACATTCTAAGAACTGACTTCAAGGAGACGGGAACAAATCAGCCCTGGAAGTGAAGGCTAACTGTACTTAAAACAATCAAGATGATGCTGGTCAGACCACCAAGATGACTCCCAGGGCTGACCATGCTGTGTCTGCATGTAGCCCCTCCTTCTGTCTGTAAAAGCTCTCCCCCTGTGATTGCTGAGCTCAGGGTATGGCCGGCCTTTGGAGAGAAGTCCACCCTCCCTCTCCCTGCCCCAGTTGCCAGCATTCAAAATAAAGCAAACTTTCTTTTCCACCAATGTTGTCTTTTTATTGGCTTTTGAGCAGCAAGCTGCTGGACCGCACTCTTGGTTACACTTGCAGGAGAGCTCAGACTCCTCAAATCCAAGCCACCTTTGGCATTGACAAGCTGTGGCTCAGAGCATCAGAGGAAAGAAAATCTCTAATAGGGGCTGTATTTTCTAGAAATCATCTTGCTTGCCCCACTCTATTCTCCTAGGGCAATTTTAACCTATGTGGAAGGGTCATTACTAACTCTCCTTTTGCTAGTATATAAAGTGACTAGCTTTGATATAATAATAAAAACATGAATTTGAAGTGAAACAACAGCAAGAAGTTTTTGGTTTTGTTTTTTTCTGGATTGTATCTCTTCCTAGTGATGTGTTTGAGCTTGCAAAATATAAAGTGGTAAACCTCTCTCTCTCTATTTAGTTATCTATCAAGGTAGAAGTATTAAGGGCAATAGAACTTAATGAGGCCCCAGTTTAAGAGCAGCAAAGGTTTATTTTGTAGAAGAATGTGAAATAACCCCAAGATAGCAAGGGATGAAATATGTCGATAGAGAGCTGACTATAGTGGTGGAAGGCATTTGACTAGTTTATGGAATGTGGCTCAGGATAAGGAAAATAAAACTTACCTAGAACTTTTAAATAATATTGAAGGATGATAGCACATTTGAGGATTTTATGTGATGATGACAGGATTGTGGAAAAGTGAGTGCTAAGGCAAATCTTATTGATGGAAAAGAATCCATCATTCTTCCCACCCACTGCCATTCCACAAAGCTCAGGTCAGGCACAAGGTGGGGGGGTGAGAAGAAATATGCCATCAGATCTTATTGTCTAAATAGCAGTAACAGCAACAAATTTAGCAGGCACTTAAAAAAATGGAAGGAGAGAAGGAACAACATGTGAGGAGAAGGAAACCGTGATGGGAGACTGAGTAGGGAGGGAAAGGATAAAAAGTGAGGGAAGGGGAGGAGACATTTCCAAAATATTTCTAGAGAGTAATAATTTCTTTTCATGGGGTCCAAGAAAAGCAAATAACATATATGAATTACAGTTAAAGATGTTAGATGAACAGATCCATTCTCCTGAAAACAAACATCACAGAAGTGACCCAAATATGTTCCGATTGACATTTTTCAGCTTAAATTTTAGGCTTTTACTTTAATTTTTACTTTTTCATAAGAACTAGACTACATAAAAATCTTACCATATAAAATCACATATATTGCACATTTAAATATTATATATGATTAGATTTATATATGTACATTAAAATTTTATGTATGTACTTATTTATATATGTATATAATGCTATCTATGTATATGTTAATATATCGGTGTTGTTGTTTAGTCTAAGTTGGTCTCTTTTGTTATCCCATGGACTATAGCCCGCCAGGTTCCTCTGCCCATGAGATTTTCCAGGCAAGAAGACTGGAGCAGCTTGCCATTTCCTTCTCCAGAGGATCTTCCTGACCCAGGGACTGAACCTGCTTCTCCTGAACTGGCAGGCAGGTTCTTTACAACTGAGCGACCTGGGAAGCTCTATTCATGTTATTTTTAGCTCTACAGTGGCTTCCCTTTGGCTCACATGGTGAAGAATCTGCCTGCAACCCAGGAGACCTGGGTTTGATTGCTGGGTTGGAAAGATCCCCTGGAGGAGGAAATGTAACCCACTCCAGTATTCTTGCTTGGAGAATCTCATGGACGAGGGGCCTAGAGGGCTACAGTTCATAGTGTCACAAACAGCCGGATATGACTGAGCAACTAACACACACACACACACACACACACAGCTGCATACAGCTTCCCAGGTGGCTCAATGCTAAAGAATCCTCAGTGTTTCCAGGAAAAATGATGAAATAACTTAGGAGGACAAAATAATGACATGGGCATCAGAGTTTTCCAAACAATTATATTAAATGTGTATATGCACATATACACAATGCATATATGTATATGGATTTCTGCATATTAAAATTATAATTTTTCAAGTTTTTGAGGTTTATATGTGACCTTATTTTTTTATTCTGACATGTTTTTGAGATTTATTAATATATATACATATTTATAGCTATAGTTTACTCATTCTCACTGCTTCATGATATTCTACTATATGATTATATTCTGAATCCTTTAATCATCCAGGCAGAGGACATCTGGGTTATTCCTAGATTTTCACAATTGAAAATATTGCTCTGCATACTTTTGTGTGTATCACACACTCAAAAGTTTTACTAGAAATGCAAGTGTTTGATCAAAAGATAATATCTTCAAATTATTTTTCCAAGAAATTGCAGTAATTTACATTCCCAGCCACAGTATAAGAGATTTCTCTTGTCATTTTTTCACTGGTCTCTTATTCTTTACTCATTTCAGAAATATTAGTTTTTGTTTTTATTCACTTCAAAAAGGTATTTTATTTTCTGTATGTGATAACTCCAAAGTATGCAGTCCTTGACTATCTAATCAGAGGTAGGATGATTTTCTGTTAAGGGATATGTAGTAAATACTTTAGGCTGTGGGCAATGCAATCTTTTTTGCAATTACTCAGCTCTGCTGTTACAGAGCACAAGTAGTGATAGACAATGAATAAAGAAATAAGCACAGATGAGCTCCAATAAGGGTTTTGCATGTTGTCCTAGTGTTAAAGAACCCTCCTGCCAGTGCCGGAGACCTAAGAGATACGGGTTCCATCTCCGGGCCTGGAAGATCCTCTGGAGAAGGATATGGCAACCCACTCCGGTAATCTTGCCTGGGAAATGCCATGGACAGAGGAGCCTGGAGGGCTACAGTCCACAGGGTCATAAAACGTTAGACACAACTCAAGTGACTTAGCATGCATGCACACAGAAGTTCCAATAAAGCTTTATTTATAAGACAAGCAGCAGCATGAACTTGGCCCATGAACTTGGTAGTTTGCCAACCACAGGGGTAGATCAGGCGAAGTCTTTGTTTTCTGTTTGTTCGTTTTATTGTTCATGGTGAATTTTCTGTGTGCGTGTGTTAATTTTTTATAGTGAATTCATTGTTTGGCTGAGTTTAATCATGGGAATCTCAAGAACTAGATATTTTCCTCCAGATGATAGTTGTTCCCACTAGGCATGATGGAGAGCTGGCAAACTGGAAGAACTTTATTTATTTATGTTCTGCTAATTAAAAAAAAATATATATATATATATATTTATTTGGAAGTACTTTATTTTTTTTATCATTCTTTTTTTTAAATTTTATTTTATTTTTAAACTTTACATAATTGTATTTGTTTTGCCAAATATCAAAATGGAAGCACTTTAATGTCTGCTCTAATTTACCAGATTTTTTAGATTTTAAGAGCCAAGAGCAGGTCAGTAACAAATCATGGCTAAACAGTCAACAGAAGAATATTTTTATTACCAGTTGTTTTTCCACTCAGAACCATGGCAGAGACTAACAGATTTCCTTATGGACTTTGCTGGCAGACATTATTTTTTTCCAACCTATATTTCAAGGATGCTCTTGGCCATTCAAAACTTCCAGCTAACCTGTGGCTCTCAGATCCCAGCCCTCCAACTCAGCATGTTCCCAAGATCTCCTCTTCCAAACCCAGAGGGTAAGAATTCCAACACTTCACCCTTCTAAAATTGCAGAGCAGTCAGGCTCACATCCTGACTCTGCCTCTCTGTCCTCTCTGATGGATGCCTTGAGGCACCTTTTACAAATCCTTGGCACCTCGTCTTCCTGTTCTATCATTTATTCTCCCATTTTTCTTATCATTGTTGGTTTATAGCTTGTAAAATACTTTAGTTAACTTGAGTTATATTTAAACTATAATTATAATTGCTGTTAAACTTGGGGAAAGTTTATAATTAGGCACAATTGTTTAAGGTGCCACATTTACCTGGACATCATGAGTATAAATATTTTATTTAATCAAATCTGCTTCTAATAGTAACTGCCATTCATTGACCTACAGCTGCCAAGATGCTTCACAAACATGATTAAGCAATAACCCTGTGAAGAAGGCACTGCTTTTCTGGGATAGTCATTCGTTTTGTTAAAAAATATTCAAGTTCTCCTCTCCTTCTAGAAATAAGGTGGGGTTTCGTCCTCCCACTCCAAAGTTTGTCTTGGCAACGTGACTACTTGACCATGTCTTGTTATCGATAGTGACCGTGTTGTTTCTGAAAGGAAGCTGTGTGATCTGGTGCACAATACACATTGAATTCCCCCTTTTCCACTGGTTTTGTGGAAGCACTTCTCCACCAGCCTAGGTCCTCAAGTAACTTCAGCAGCCAAAGCCCCATCAACCCAGGCTGAACAGGTGTCATAAGCAAGAAATAAACATTTTTGGTGTGAAGCCCTAGAGGTCTTCCCATGTGCCGCTAGTGGTAAAGAATCTGCCTGCTGAGGCAGGATATGAAGGAGATGTGTGTTCGATCCCTGGGTCGGGAAGATCCCCTGGAGAAGGGCATGGCGACCTGCTCCAGTATTGTTGCCTGGAGAATCCCATGGACAGAGGAGCCAGGTGGGCTACAGTCCATGGGGTCACCGAGTAGGACACGACTGAGTGACTGAGCTGAAGTCTGGGGTTTATCTGTTGCAGCTGTATCGTCTAGCCTCTGCAGAATAACACAACATCCACTAATATGGGAGAGAAAACAATGATTGCCTGTGTAACACGACTAGTGATCGTTGAAAGTGCAATTCAAACCCAAGTTTATGTTAGCAAAGCTTTATGTGGCTTTTGCTTTACCATGCTGCCTTGAAAGCTGAGGAGGTGCTCAGCCTTCTGAATGTCTGAAGTCAGTGGATAAATTTGAAGCCAGTAGACAACAGCGGTACCAGAATTCTGGAGCTGTCTCTTACAAGTGAACATTTGTACTGCATGATATAGTTTTTAAAGCAATTAGATAGCGAACATATGCTAACTACCGTCATCTGTTTCTCCTCTGAATTCTGATGACAGCAGAATTTCTCGGGTAGAAAGTCTCCATCAGGTACCATGATACCCAATGAAGGAAAAGGTTTTAGTAACAATACAAGCATGGCAAGAATAGTTCAGAAAAGTTGATGACCAGTAATCAGACTTTAAAAAATTGGAGTCCTTCCCTGTCACACAAGTAAAATAACATCTATAATGGGTTTAAATATTCTTCTTCTATTTATTCCTTAATGTTGCTGCCCGTGGACCCAACCCCATGCCTCACCAGGAAGCAAGTGTATCCATTATGAACAGCACCATGACAGAAGGTAGTCCCGACCTCAGGTAGTTTGCAACTGAAGAAGCAATAGGCAGTTTTGGGGCCCCCATATATCTTTTCATGGTCAAATTTCAACCAGCAGTAAGGCTGAGGGGCACTTTTTATTTGAATGCCAAAACATCCTATGTTGAGCAATATTTCTTTGCATGCTAATTCAAATTGTCTATAAGACCATCTGTTTCTATAACAGAGTCCAAGCCAGGTTTATAGACATATTTTTTTTTAAATCTGCTTCTCCCTGTGTAAAAGACCTATCATATCCATTTTCTTACAAAGCTTCACAAATTCCCAATTTTTCCATCTTTACTCATGAAGTCATTTCTAAGCAAACTTATGCATACTGACACTACTCAAGATTTCTCTAAGGAAAAAGCTCAGACTAGATCTTTTTCCTTCTAATTTTCACAAAACATAATAGAAATGCGAGGTTGGATTGCTATTTTTCTCAGGGCCTCTCCTTGACTTCCATTGAGCCCTAAACAGGTCTAGTTCATAGAAATTTTAAAATCAGAGAAATTTTAACAAAGATACATGTTTCCAAGACTATCCCTGGCAGAAGAAAGTCTCCATCTGAACTTTCTTTCCCACTTTTAGGAAACTGAGAAAGTCTTTTCCAGGACTTCAGTCCCCATTGGCTCCAGGCCCCCTGCCCCTCCCTTTCAGTCTCCGCCTTCTATGTTAGAGAGCATGTCTGGGAACACGAGCACGGCCGTCTTCTCTTCTTCACACGTGCCCTAGGTGTTCAGTTGATTCCATGGGGGTGTCCAAGGCAAGAGTGTCTCTGGCCCAGAGATACTTCAGACCCCAGTTCCAGGATTGCTTTGCAGCTCGTGGACTCCCAGTGGCCGCCCAGCGTGACTTCACTTCTCACCGTGAGTGTAGCTGCAGAGTGCAGGGGGCTACATTTCCCTTGTTAGGCTTTGTATAACTTCTGTCGTGTAAGTTAACTTCTCAAGATGTCAGATTTTATATGTACTTAGCATGACCCCAAAATGCTTCTCCCTTACATACGTTTGTTGTCTGGGAGGAAGACAGACTGTCATTGGATTTTTCTTGGCTTGAGAAGCAAGATCAGCTCTATAATTTATGGTCCCCATTGCAAGATACAGCTTTGGTGGTTCAATGGTAAAATTCTTGCCTGTCACACATGAGGCCTGGATTCAATTTTCGGCTAATGCAGTCTCATATTTTGGGGCTTCCCATGTGGCACTAGTGGTAAAGAACACACCTGCCAATGCAGGTGGACATGAGAGATGTGGGTTTGATTCCTGGCCCAGGAAGATCCCCTGGAGAAGGAAGTGGCTACCCACTCCAGTATTCTTGCCTGGAGAATCCCATGGACAGGAGAGCCTGGAGGGCTACAGTCCATAGGTCACAAAGAGTCAGACAGAGCTGAAGCGACTTGGCACAGCACAGCACAATGCAAGATACAAATGCGAGGTCTCTTGTTTAAAAAAGAAAAAGAAGAAGAAATTCAAGGCAACAGACAGCAGGACATTACAGTTAGTGTGGGGTCCAGTCTGCAAGCCCTGGAAACCAGCACTGTTGAAGGCAGATTTTGACAAGATATTCTTCTAAAGAATAGTGTTTCAGGTGTTAATTACCTTCGTGGGGATATTTGTGAACCCTATGAAGATTCCCAGCTGAGCTAGTGGTAAAGAATGCGCCTGCCTATGAAGGAGACATAAGACACAAGGGTCCTACCCCTGGGTCAGGGTAGAGCCCCTGGAGGAGGGCATGCGACCCACTCAGGTATGCTTGCCTGGAGAATCCCATGGACAGAGGAGCCTGGAGGGTTACGGGTTGAAGTGAGCCCAGTGGAGCTCTCATTGAAAATAAGACCCTCGGTAGCCCCCCTTTAGTGAATCCCAGGGACATGTGTAAATCTGATCCTGTTTTTGAAGTTTGAACACCATCCAAACAAATTCTGCCGATAGTAGAGCAAGACCCAGGTGAGCAGGGAAAAAAAAGACAATGGCAGAAAACCAGCATGATTGATCCCTCTTAGGAAAATGATCAGAACAAAAAAGACTGGTATTAAGGCTGAGTGCTGGCACGAGCCATCCAGTTTTTCACCCCTTTGGTCTCATCGTTGTATACAAAGGATGGGTTCTCCTTTCTTAAATGCAAGAGCTTATACTGAGTCTAAGAATTCTGTGTTGATGGGTGATGTATTGCTAAGTAACATTTTTTTGAAGAAAAATCTCAAGTCTTAGAGCTCTTCAGGTAGGAGACAATAGGTAAATCACCTTCCAGAGGCAGTCCTGAAAACAAACACCTATTGAAGTGTTTTTAGCAAATATGAGACTGTGCGTGTAAGATACATCAAATAGCAGCTCCTGGCACTGATAAGAATAGAATATCTTCATTTTCACCTGTGAAAACTGTCCGAAGACAAAGTAATTTACACTCCCTTCCTTGTGATTTATTTGTTCTTGGATTTTAAAAGCTTGAGCATATTGGAAAGAAACCTAATACCTTCTTGACCCTTAGGCTAATTGTCCCCTAATTACTGTTTTCTCCCCTGTTTCTCTCTGCACCATGTTCTCAATAGGAATAATAGAAGATTAAGAGATAATATTAGAAAAACAGCCTATATGGGTGCATGTAACTCAGAAATAAGTTTTATTTAAAAAGTGATGAAAGAATCAGGAAAAAAAGTGTTAAATTATCAATATCAGAATTTAGTAACTGGTGCTAATTTTTCACAGATGCTCTTCATGCTATTTTTTTTTGAGGGGGGGGCCTCTACCATAAACAGTTTCAAACATTGAGTTAGGATCATCACATCAGAGTTGGATTTGTCTCCATTGGTAAATATAGATGTGCTCTATACTTTAAAATTCTTTAAAATATTTTCAAATATGTATTCATTAATATGTGAACACCTATTAAATATAAAGATGAATATGACAGCATTCCAACTATCACTAGACTTAAGGATTTTAAATCTAGTGAAAGGGAGACAAAAAAGTCAATGGCTAATATATGAAATGTCAAGTATTATGATTAAGGTAGGAATTTGAAAATCTATTCTTTGGCTCTAGCCTCAAACTGTAATACATAGCCAGAGAAAAAGTGTTAATCTCAAGTCATCAGGAGAAGCTTCCTTTCAAAACCTATGCCTCAAAATTTCAGGAGCCTGGTGGGCTACAGTCCATGGGATCGAAAAGATTCGGACACGACTGAGAGACCAACACTTTCACTTTCACCCTTATCCAAGGCAGACTATTTCTTTGTTCAGAGACTCTGCGTCCTAGGGAGCAGTTCTCTCTTGCTTAGCAAGTACTGAATTCAGCTTGTTTCGGGTAAATGTAAGTGTGTGTGTGTGTGGCGAGGGGGAAGCAGGATATGTGGGGCCTTGTTTCTCAATAAAGATCTACAAAGTTATGTGCATACTCTGAAAAATGGACCAAGAAGGGACTCTAACTCTACATAGAGTCGGGAGGAGGGTGGCTAAGCAGGAGGGATGCAAACAGTCAAATCACTGTTCAGAGACAAGAAAACTTTGAGCTGAAGTTTGAAGCTAATTCAGTAAGTTGTGCATGAATTTCTCAGGCAGAAAGAACAGATGAGCCATGTTAGGGGGACACTGGACTTTCTGGTGCATTTGAGGAACACTAATGCTCAATGGGCAGAGAAGGCAATGGCACCCTACTCCAGTACTCTTGCCTGGAAAATCCCATGGACGGAGGAGCCTGGTAGGCTGCAGTCCATGGGGTCGCTAAGAGTTGGACACGACTGAGCGACTTCACTTTCACTTTTCATTTTCACGCATTGGAGAAGGAAATGGCAACCCACTCCAGTGTTCTTGCCTGGAGAATCCCAGGGACGAGAGAGCCTGGTGGGCTGCCATCTGTAGGGTCGCACAGAGTCAGACACGACTGAAGCAACTTAGCAGCAGCAGCAATGCTCAATGGGTCAAAGGACTGCAGGTGAATGTGTAATTGGAGATAACTCAGGGGATACTCAAAGGTGCAAGGCATATGTGGTACATTGGGATAAAGGGAAGTCAGTCAAAGATTTGACCTCAGGAGGAGTTAAATTAGTTTGACACTTTTGAAAAATAATTCTCATGTGTTAAAGAGATAAAGTGCAGATACTCTAGGTGAGAGGCAACTTGATATTGCTGTAATGAATTTTGGATATTCTCCAGGGAAATGTTTTTATTCTGAAGATAATAAAAATCAGGCCCAGTGCACCAGCCTCAAGCTTCCTGTATCCTGCATCGAACCTGGACTGGCGATTCATTTCTTATATGATATTATACATGTTTTAATGACCCAGAGGGATGTTTAGGGAGGGAAGTGGGAGGGGGGTTCAGGGTGGGGAACATGTGTACACCCGTGGTGGATGCATGTTGATGTATGGCAAAACCAATACAATATTGTAAAGTAAAAAATAAATAAATAAATAAATAAAAATTAAAAAAAAAACAGGCCCAGTGGATTATTTTTAAGTGGCTCATTCAAAACCATAGAACAAGGACTGGAATGCTAAATGGTTAGCTCTGATTTCTGTTGAGAAATCAAAACAAGCTACACAGTCATTTATTTCTCCTATGACCAAATCCCAGCTCAGGAAAGAATCTCTAGGCATAAGGTAGGAAGAATGCAACTTCACACTTGGGGACAGGTTAGTTTCATTTCATCACAGATTCAGCTCTAGGCTAAAACAACAAATGTCTGGAAGACAAGTGATATGCAGAAGTAAGATATCTGGAAACTTGGCTGAGTGTTGTGTGACCGAAGGAGATTGAACTTGCAACGTGTGCCTGAAATGCACATGCTCTGATTTCGGGAATCAGAGCATTTCATCGAGTTTCTCCACTGTACAGGTTAAGGTTCAGAAAGGTTAAGATGTTGGCCCAAAGTCACATAGTCAGAAGGCAGTGAAGTTCAACCTGCCTACAGGGGCTTCCCTGGTGTCTCAGTGATAATCTGCCTGCCAATGCTGGAGACATGCGTTCAATCCCTGGCCCAGGAAGGTTCCACACTCCACAGAGCAACTAAGCCCACGTGCCACAACCATTGAATCTGTGTTTTAGAGCCTGGGAGCTGCAATTATTGAGCCCACGTGCCAACTACTGAAGCCCAGGCGCCCTGGAGCCCGCAGTCCACAGCAAGAGGTGCCACCACTGTGAGAAGCCTGCACACTGCAACTAGGAAGTAGCTCCCACACGTGACAACTGGAGAAAAGCTTGCCCAGCAACAAAGGCCCAGCACAGCTAACAAATACATAAAATTGTATTTTATATATATTATATAAAAACTTGCCTGCAGTTGAGGCCAATTCTTCCAAGTCAATGGAAAATTTGAATTCCAAACGGATTGAAAGATCATGATCTTTACTGAGGTTCTCTTGATTGTTTTTCCTCCAAATCCTACTTTCAAAATTTATGTCTTGTTTCTTTTTGGTTTGCTTTTAATTTAAGGATACTTTACAATTAAACATACATGGTGTGTTCTGACGACGACACATACCTACATAACCATGCTTAAGACAGGGAGCATTTTTATCACCCCAGGAAATTTCCCTGTGATTCTCTCCACTCAGCACCCACTCCAGGCAACCACTTTCTGATTTCTCTGATTATAAATTAATTTTGCCTGCTGTTTAGCTTTTATAAATAGAATAATGGTATGTGGTTTTTGTGTCTGGCTTTTTTTGCTTAAGATATATACTTTTAAACCCATCCATGTATTTGCATGTATCAGTAGTTAATATTATTTTTTTTTATTGCTAAGGAGTATCCATATGTGTGCTGCTGCTGCTGCTAAGTCGCTTCAGTCGTGTCCGACTCTGTGCGACCCCAGAGACGGCAGCCCACCAGGCTCCTCTGTCCATGGGATTCTCCAGGCAAGAGCAATGGAGTGGGTTGCCATTTCCTTCTCCAATGCATGAAAGTGAAAATTAAAGTGAAGCCGCTCAGTCGTGTCAGACTCTGTGCGGCCCCATGGACTGCAGCCCACCAGGCTCCTCTGTCCATATGTGTGGCTACTCCACAATTTATGTATTCAACTATTAATAGACAATTGGGTATCTCAGTTTTTTTTAATGAATAAAGCTACTCTATGATCATTCAAAAAGAAGATGAATATCTGTCATTCTGTATCCTTGAGTAAATATTAGGAGGGGAATTTCTATATTATAGAGCTGATGAATCTTTAATTATATGAGAAATTGTCAAAACAGTTTCCATAAATGACCTTACAATTCTACACTCACACCAGCAACGTCTGCGAGCCCAGTGTCACTGCCCTTGCCAGTATTGACGTTCCCAGCCCTTTCAACGTGAGCCCGTCCAGTGTGTATGTAGCAGTACATCATTGTCGGCGTAGTTTTGGATCTCATGAGTGACTAGTGATATCCTGTGCTTTTCAACTGTTTATATGTCTTATTTTAAAGAGTCAGATATTACCCTTGAAGATGCCACCAGGAAACTGCTAGAGCTCATAATAAACTTGGTAAAGTAGCGGGATACAAAATTAATACACAGAAATCTCTTGTATTCCTATACACTAACAACAAAAAAATCAGAAAAAGAAATCAAGGATACGATCCCATTTACCACTGCAACAAAAAGAATTAGATGCCTAAGGATAAACCTACCTAAGGAGACAAAAGACCTATACTCACGTAAGACACTGATGAAAGAAATCAAAGATGATACAAACAGATGGAGAGATATACCATGTTCTTGGATTGGAAGAATCAATATTGTGAAAATGACTATCCTCCCAAAAGCAATCGAAAGATTCAATGCAATCCCTATCAAATTACCAATGGCATTTTTCACATTAATATATTTGTCAGCCTTCATAGTCATTGGAATATATTCACCAATCTACAAAGAGCTGACATTTTAACAATGCTTTGTTTTTTTAATCCATGTACAAATCATTTCCATTTACAGAGAACTTTCATTTCTTTCAGCAATGTGTTTAGTTATCAGTTTGCATGCTTGTATATATCATATTAAATTGATTCTTAACTATGTTATGCTTTTGATGTAATTATAAATGAAATATTTTTTGGATTTTATTTTTCAATTGTTTCCTGCTCTTATATAGAAATACAATTAATTATATCGATGTTGCATCATGCAACTATGATAAATTCACTTACTAGTTCTAATATTTATGATGAAGATACCTTAGAATATTCAAAACAAAAAGATATATGGCCTGCATGTTTTTTTAAGTCTTACTTTTTCCTTAATTCTTATGTGTTTTATTTATTTTTCTTATTTTATATACAAGTTGAGACTTCCAGAACAATATTGAATAAAAGTGGTGGGATTCAATATTTTTGTTTGTTTTGCTTGCCACCTTAAGGAGAAACTGTTGAATATTTTGCCATTAGGGAAAATTTAATTGTAGTTTCATCAGACACCATTTCCCAAAAGTAAAGAAATTCCATTGTATTTAGATTCCTGAGAATTTTTATTTATTATAAATGAGTGCTGAATAAAGTTGGCTGCATTTTCTTTAAAATTTTATGTTTATTATTTTTGTTATATAAAGAATATAAATTAGTGTTCTCTTCTTTATTATTAAGCCAAACTTGACTTCTGAAATAAAGCCTATTTGTTCATTTCTTTACATTTTTACTTTTCACATGCCATATTTTTGTAAAGGTCTTTTGTATCTGTGTCCATATGTGATACTGCTGTATCACTTGCCATTTTTCTTAAAATTTCTTTGTTATTTTTTTATCAGTGTTATTCTGAATTTATAAGAGAAGTCATTCATTATTTTTCCTTCTATTTTCTGAAAGAACTTTTATAAAATTTGTGTTTTTTTCCCTTAAAACTTTTATATCATTTATAACCAGTCTGATACTTTTTTTTGTAAGAATTTTATAGATTAATTCATTTCTAAAAATTTATAACTATTGATATTTTCTCTTTATTCAGTTTTGGTAATTTTATCCTCTCAGGCTCCATGGGGTTTATGGTAATATCTACTCCCACTTTATATTTCCAATATATATTTTTTCTCTCTATTATTTATTTTGCTGAATTTTATTAACAGATGATTTAATTTTGTGAACTTTGTCAAAGTTTCACATTTTTCTGTTATTCCATATTCTCTCCAACACTTGGTATGGTCAATCTGTTAAATTTTAGCCTTACTAGTGAATAACTCGGAGAAGGCAATGGTACCCCACTCCAATACTCTTGCCTGGAAAATCCCATGGACAGAGGAGCCTGGTGAGCTGCAGTCCATGGGGTCCCTAAGAGTCGGACATGACTGAGCGGCTTCACTTTTACTTTTCACTTTCATGCACTGGAGGAGGAAATGGCAACCCACTCCAGTGTTCTTGTCTGGAGAATCCCAGGGACAGGGGAGCCTGGTGGGCTGCCGTCTCTGGGGTCGCACAGAGTCGGACACAACTGAAGCGACTTAGCAGCAGCAGCAGTGAATAACTACTAATTATATTAAATGCTTTGTTTATATGTTTATTTGAAATCCATCTATCTTCTCTGGTAAAATTTTAAAATCATTTGTCTCTTTAGAACTGGTTACTGTTAAGTTGTAAAAGTTCTCTGTTTAGATATGGGGGCTCTCATTCATTCTAAGATAACAAGGTTTAAGGATCACATGCACAGTAGCTGCTGGAGCCATCTTTCCTGACAAATAATAAGACACAGAAAAAAAGAAAAAACAGAGTTGGAAGAGGAATACTGCTTTATAGCTATGTATAAACACCCTATTCCAACCATTCATGGACCTACGTACTTCAAAATTGTTCAATGAAACATAATCTGTTCTCTTTTTCTTATACTAACATGAGTTGTATTTCTATCTAGCAACCAAAAGTGCTAACATAACAGCTTTATTTACATCCCTTTGCACATGGCAAAAAACAGCTATAGCAGCCTAAAAAATCTCAATCCAAAGGTTCCCCAGGAAGCAATTAGAGTCTCTGACTCTCAATTGTAAGAGCTTAGGAGAGAGAATCTGGTTTCTAGGATCAAGGGACTATAGGCAGGTAGGTGGTTTGTAGGACCCACTATTCAAGCATCATGATTATGGAAGAAGATGTGGGAACTCTCCACAATAAAGGCTGAAGAGATAAGGAAAAAATGTCACCTCTTTACAGGAGGAAATGGCTACTATGATTTTGTAGCAAGTGACCTCAATTGTATAAAAGAAACAGTGTAGGGAATATGAAGGTAATGAAGAATATAAGCTCAAGTAAATAAATTGATGATAGATTGAATTTGGAAGAAGCTGCTTGAACAAAAGAATCATGAAAATGGAGGCGTGATTTAACATGTTCATGTAAGCACCCTGTCTTTAAAGATGGATTTAGCTATAATGATGGAACTTAATCCTTGGCTAAGCATGTTAGCACATGTGTCTTTGCCTTTAGGGATCCTACATTAGCTGTGGGCACTTAGTGTCAGTTGCCAGCTGCCTGGTGAGAATCTTCCCTGCAGACACTGGCGTCTTTCAGCCGGGGGAAAAGCCAGTGAGCACTGCCAGGCGCTCAGACTCACACCGCACTCTGCACTGCATCCTGCTGTGACCCTGCTCCTGGATGCTCAGCCCAGATTTCATCCAGTTATCCCATGTCTCAACCCTAACCCTGAGCTCTCCTGGCCTTCTCCTACTAGATACTCTAACAAGGCTGCAGTTCACACCTGGTTCACCTTTTAGATGTCTCATTCTTGGTCCACATCCATCCTGACCTTCAGGATTCACGTGCCAGTGAATTTGCTCATTCTAAACTTTGATGACCCACTAGTATTCGACATAATGCCCTAACTCTGATTCTTGTGCTATCTTCTTATTCATGACAATCACATGTTCTTTTTAATGGAAAAGGTACTCTTGGCATAATCTCTCACTACCCTTAAAATGGTGCTGCTCATCTTAAATTAGTGTTTTAAACATGGATTTCTAATTTTTCAAGCCATAAGCCATGGTGCTTGACCAAGGAGAGAAACGTATTGCTTTTTGGCCTCACTAAAGATGCACCAAAATTACCCAGGTTATTAGGAGAAAATTAGAGTTCATTAGTTATAAGTAAACATTATTGAGAATTTAGCCTATGTCAATAAAGTGTAATAACCTGGAAGTCTTCAAAGAAAATAATAAAAACAGCAATAGCTAAAATTTGTTGAATGCTAACTTCCTACCTGGCTTCCCTGGTGGCTCAACAGTAAAGAATCCACTTGCCAGGGCAGGAGACCTGGCTTCAATTCCTGGGTCATAAAGATTCCCTGGAGAAGGAAATGGAAACCCACTTCAGTATTCTTGCCTGGGAAATCCTACAGGCAGAGGACCCTTGTGGGCTATAGTCCATGTGGTTGTAAAATAATTTGACATGACTTAGTGACTAAATAACAACAACTAGCTACCTGGTACTTTGAAGGAATTTTAATGGTATTAGTCTACAGCATCCGGCTGATGTGCCGTATGTGGTACTGTTATCCCCACATTACACCTGACGATGCTGAGGCACTGAAAGATTCACAAGCTACTTGTCTTATATTATCCGGCTAAGATGCAGCCAAATCAGGATTTTGACTCTGACCTCAGTGCCACAGATTGTCTTTTAGACTCATGGAGAAGAGAGTCATATGTAAGTAAAACAAAAATAATAAAGGCAATACTATCTAAGCATTAACAAGTTTTTGAAGGAATCCAAAAAAGTACAATTAATTGCTTGAGGAGAAAAGGGTCGGGGTTGGCTTTATAGGGGAAAGGAGATGATTGAGCTAGGCTTTGAAAGGTCCGGGTAATTTGAACAGAGGAAGAAAGGCAGAGCCATTCCAGGCAGAGAGAATGGACTGAACAAGATTAGGAATGACTGTGTGGAGGTGTGATAAAGCAGCAGTGTTTTCTCATTCTCCAGAAAATTCGACAGTGAATCGTAGACCTCTGGAAAGGGCTTTCCAATATCAGCCGGGAAAAAAATGGATGCAGATAAAACATCCTGTGTGTTCTCTCTTCCTCTGGTTCATCACCCGGTTGTGGGAAAGGACGAAAAGAAACACCAGATTTCAGGATACAAGGACAGACAGGGTGACGTTACACCTGGGATCCTGAAACTACAGTAATTTGACCATCTCGAATCTAAGTAACTTCCCTTAGAGTAAAATGATATCAGATAACAAATTCTGTTTTATCTTTTTCTTCAGAATCCTTTGCCAACAAGACAAGAGATACTGCACACTACAAGCCGTAGCACTGCTCCACCCAGTGCCCCCGCTGACCCTGTCGAAGCTGAGATGCTCAATTTTTTCATCATCTATCTTCCCATCTCCAGGACCTGACAGCTTTGTCAGGCGCTCCTGCATCATCCTGTAACTTTCCAGGCTATTCATGTGCAAAGCCACGCAGAGAAGGCCCTGCTATTCATTTCCGGGAAATGGCCTATCCGGCTCCATTTCTCTAAGTGGCCTATTTCAGTAAATTGCTGTCTGGGATGGGAGATGATGCCTCTGACAGCCATCCTGCACCGCAAGCCCAGTTCTGGGCCCCGGCCCCGCCCTACCGAAATCCAGCTAGTGCCAGGCGGTCTGGGAAACTGGCCCTTGTTTTCTCTCTCAGCGGGGCTGCAAGCCCTGGAGCTACTTTGTGGGTCTTCCACTCACGAAATCATCTCCTTTCCTTGCTCTGAAATTGCTCATTGAACCAAATTCCTTGCTGTGGAATATTTGAGAGCTCCTCACTTATCTTTTCATTAAGATCTGCTTTAGTATTTTGCCACTTCAGCCTGGAAAGCACAATTCACTTGATTGTTATCTTTTGCTAATACAGTAAGATCAATATGCTTATAAACATGGTAGTTCTTAACCCACAGCGACTAGAATTCTCAAAGGAGAATGATCAGAGCACAGACAGTTCAAAATCAAGAAAAACAAAGAGCTACGAAAAAACTAATTGCTAATGTCCAATTTACAAATCTATACAGAAGGACCAATTTATACACAGAACATAGAACATAATGCACTGATTTCCTTGTCTCCTAATCTTGGTCATCTTTTTGCTTTTTTAATCATGTTTTTAAAACTTTTAAATTTTATTGAATTTAAATTTTCTTTTCAGTTGTAAGTCCTTTATATATATTTTATCTTATCAGTACTCATAAAACCTTCATGAAAATGTGATGTTGCAGACTCTGAGATCCTTTGATCACATGTTTCTTACATGAGAAACAAGTGGAATTTCACCCCACAGCAGACTTCTCTTTAGGACCCTGGCCGTCTCTTAATGGAACCCTTTATGGCATTCTGTGGCTTAATCTGAGCCTTTCAGTTGTTTTCTTCTCTCTGTACTTTCAAACTGGCCAGTTTACTAGAGGCTAAGAAACTATGGCTTACAGTACCCTGCATTTTTTGCAGCATTACAAAATGCTTTCGTGTTCATCTCTCTTTCTTCTCAATATGAAACTGATGAAGAAACAGGCTAATGATCACACAGCTAACACTATGACCGAGATAAAGCTTTGTGCTCCAACTTTTGACCTCTAGTCCAAATCTTAATAATAAGGGATATAAAGATTCAAGAGGCAGATGTTGAAATGAGAAATAGAAAAAATATTTTTCCTTTCTCCACCAATTTCCATTTCCCTCCACTTTCCAGTGAATAAATCTGATGATAAAGATTCTCAAATAACACATTTCACATGGTCTTTGGCAGAATTTCTCATTATGTTGTGGAAATTTAAAATCTAGACTTGTGGAATTTCCTGGAATAGTTCACCTGTCTCCAGATGTAGCCAAAAACAGATCAAAATTTATCTTTGGGAGAAAATATAAAACCATGGTCAAACTGAGGCAAGCATTTGCTTGAAAGCCTGGAGAAAATTGGACTTCCCTGGTGACTCAGTAAAGAATTTGCCTGCAAAGCAAGAGACCTGGGTTTGATCCCTGAGTTGGGAAGATCCCCTGGAGAAGGGAATGGCAACCTACTCCAGTATTTTTGCCTGGAGAATCCCAAAGACAGAGGAGCCTGGTGGGCCACAGTTCATGGGGTCGCAAAGAGTTGGACAAGACTGAGTGACTAACACTAACTAACTATGGGGAAAATTGGTGTTTAATATAAAACTAACAAACTTAGTCTAAAATAATTTAAAATTTAATCAAATAGATCCACATGCTTTATGTAGAACATTTAATAAAGATAGACTTTCCATCAGATGTCAACTGTGAATAAATGAAAATAGTAGTAATTTATAGTGGAGAAGGCAATGGCACCCCACTCCAGTACTCTTGCCTGGAAAATCCCATGGATGGAGGAGCCTGGTAGGCTGCAGTCCATGGGGTCACTAAGAGTCGGACACGATTGAACGACTTCACTTTCACTTTTCACTTCCATGCATTGGAGAAGGAAATGGCAACCCACCCCAGTATTCTTGCCTGGAGAATCCCAGGGACGGAGGAGCCTAGTGGGCTGCCATCTATGGGGTCGCACAGAGTTGGACACGACTGAAGCGACTTAGCAGCAGCAGCAGCAGCAGTAATTTATAGAATACCTCCCACATATGAAAGTCTTTCTGTATGTAATCCCATTCTATCATAGTCATGTAAGACAGACATGCTTTTATCACTTATACTTTACATAAAGTTGAGGAAACTGAGAAATATAAAGAAGTGGTTTGACTAACGTCACATACTTAATGGAAAGACCAGATATGACATACAAGCTTGATTTTAACACTACAATATGGCCTCAACTTGTTCTATAGAAAAACTTCTTAATAGAGTTACTTAACATCACATTAAGTATGGGAGCATATTTACAAAATGTAATGATTTTATTTTAGTGTAACCGATAATCAATTGTTTTTGATAGTTTAAAAAATGGAAGTAAAAGTGAGTAAAATTTAGCAATAACATTGATATTCTGCAAAGAAATTCTTTAATGTAAGTCTCCGGTCATATCTTCAACCTGAGATGCTAAGATTTGCAAGCTAGCCCATGATTCATTCTGAGTTAATTGCTACATAAAGGATAAGGTGCAGGTGGAGAGTCATTTTGGCCAATGGAGGTCCGCTTCCTTCAGCACTGTTTATTGACCTGGCTCTTCTGTCAGTAGCTAAGCGCCGTGTTTATGTGGGTCTGTGTCCCCAGGCTGCCTTGTTTCATTGATCTACGTCTCCTCTTCTCCCAGGAAACACTGTGGTGACCACTGCAGCTATGTTATAAGCTTTAATATTTGGAAAACGATCATTTCTTTTACTTTTCTATTTCTCTCCTTTCTTCAAAGTTGTTTTTGGCTAATCTAGGGGATTTATCTTTCCATATAAATTTTAGAGTATACTTATCTATGCTTTCAAAGAACATTTCTGTGATTTAGATTGGAATTATATCAAGCCTATAGATGCATTTAGGAAGAATTCACCTACTGTTGCAATATGGAGTTTTCTAAATGGTGTGTGTTGTTCAAAGATTTAAGGTCCTTTTTGACTTCCTTTATCAGCATTTTATAATTCTCAGCATAGATATCCTGACATGCATTGTTAGATTTATAACTAAGTATTTTATTTTCTTTGGAGAAACCATAAGTGGCATTACTGCATTTTAGTATTTGGTTTCCATTTCTTCAGCACCAGTATATATAAATGCAATTGATTTCTATGTTACTCTCTTATCCTGTGTTTTTATGACAGCTGCTTTAAGTCTTGTCAGATCATTCTAACATCTGATTCAATTCAGTATTGATTGTTTTTCTCATTCAGATTAGGGCTTTCCTGGTCTTGGGTGTGACATATGATTTTCTATTTTAACCTGGACATTTTAATTTTATATTAAGAGACTCTTACTCTTTCTCAAATCTTCTGTTTTAGCTGGCAAATGCCCTTAGTGGGTAGATTTTAATGGGTAGATTTCTGGCCTGCTTTGCGAGATTTAGTTTCAGTGACGGTTTAGTTTTCAGAGCCCTTGCAATACTACTTTCTTCTGCGTCACTTTTCTGACCCGCTGGGGTTCCTGCTCAGTCCTGTCTGGTGTCATCTATCAAGGCAGGCAGCACCCATCTCGGCAGCCTCTGTTGCTGGGCTACGTCTGTGGAGGCAGGAGGGCAGAATCTGCTGGGCTGAGTCTTCTCATCCCATTGGGTGGAAGGCAGGGGAGGGCAGGCCTCTGGGACGCTGGCCCTGCAGGAAGGCCAGCCTGACTGCTGGTGCCCTTGTGAAGTGAGGACTGAGATCTCCTGAAGTGTTACTAAGTCCAGCAGATCAAACCGCTGCCACGACCGGGTGAGACTACTGCTACCACAACCTTTCATAAACACAAAAAAGGCCCTGGGGCAGCAGAGACCACTGGTCCTAAAAGTGTGGTCCGTGAACAGCGGCGTTGGCATCAACCAGGACCTGGTGGGAAATGCAGAACATTGTATTAAGCACATTGTGTAAAGCACAAACCAACGTGACCTTGTAAAGCAAACATCCTCCAATGAAACATAAATTTAAAAAGAACGACTACAGATAAAATCCTACTGTACAGCACAGGAGATTGTACTCAATACCCTGTAATAACTATAATGGAGAAAACATAAAAAGCATATATACAAGGTATAATGGATCACTTTGCTATACAGCAGACCTTAAGGCAATATTTTGAATCAACAATACTTCAGTAATTTTTTTTTTTAAAAAAAGAAAAAAAATCTGACTCAAACCTGCTCCATCAGAAACTCTAGGGTGGGGCCGAGAAGAATGTGTTTTAAGCCCTCCAGGTGCTTCTGATGAGCAGCTTTTAGGGCACCCTTCTGTTCCTCATGGGTGTGTCCCCGGAATGGTCTTAAAAGCAATAATCTGCCAAGCACCAGGATTCCCACAACAAAGCGGCTCCTGCATCTTCACTCCATGCATGTTCTTCTCCACCCAAACTAGGAGGAGCTCAGCAGCAATCTGACACAGCCAATGAGACATGCTACCAAGACACTCATTCCCCATCCAGAAAGCCATGTAAATTTCTGGGCATGATTGTTTATTCTTCACCTACGACCCTTCATCTTAAATAACATTTTATAACATGTTGTCTTCTATGGTATTTGAGAGGTAATGCAGTTCAGAGCCAAATGGCCTGGGTTTAAATCCAGCTTCCATTATGTATCACTTGAAACACTGCGCAATTAACCTCATAGAGCTACATAAGGGTGATAAACAAAATAAATGAGGAAATACGTGTAGAAAAGATAGAACAGCACTCCATAAACGATAGCTATTAGCTTACCAACTAATATCAGTTCAGTTCAGTCATGTCCGACTCTTTGTGATGCCATGGACTGCAGCACACCAGGCCTCTCTGTCCATCACCAACTCCTGGAGTTTACACAAACTCATGTCCATCAAGTTGGTGATGCCATCCAACCTTCTCATCCTCTGTTGTCCCCTTCTCCCGCCTTTAATCTTTCCCAGCATCACAGTCTTTTCCAATGACTCAGCTCTTTGCATCAGATGGCCAAAATATCAGCGTTTCATCTTCAGCATAAGTCCTTCCAATGAATATTCAGGACTGATTTCCTTTAGGATGGACTGGTTGGATCTCCTTACAGTGCCAGGGACTCTCAAGAGTCTTCTCCAACACCATAGTTCAGTTCACCAATATCATCATCCATTATATTCCAGCCATGTGATATTTGCTATCAGTTCAGTTCAGTTCATTTCAGTCGCTCAGTTGTGTCCGACTTTTTGCGACCCCATGAATCGCAGCACACCAGGCCTCCCTGTCCATCACCAACTCCCGGCATTCACCCAGACTCATGTCCATTGAGTCAGTGATGCCATCCAGCCATCTCATCCTCTGTCATCCCCTTCTCTTCCTGCCCCCAATCCCTCCCAGCATCAGAGTCTTTTCCAATGAGTCAACTCTTCGCATGAGGTGGCCAAAGTACTGGAGTTTCAGCTTTAGCATCATTCCCTCCAAAGAAATCCCAGGGCTGATCTCCTTCAGAATGGACTGGTTGGATCTCCTTGCAGTCCAAGGGACTCTCAAGAGTCTTCTCCAACACCACAGTTCAAAAGCATCAATTCTTCGGCACTCAGCCTTCTTCACAGTCCAACTCTCATATTCATACATGACCACAGGAAAAACCATAGCCTTGACTAGACAGACCTTTGTTGGCAAAGTAATGTCTCTGCTTTTGAATATGCTATCTAGGTTGGTCATAACTTTCCTTCCAAGGAGTAAGTGTCTTTTAATTTCATGGCTGCAGTCACCATCTGCAGTGATTTCATGTAATAATGGAGACAGATATGTGTGATCTTACTGACTGCTCCATCACACATCCCATCCTTTCCCACAGGTGATGTAAGGATGTGAGTTCGGATGGTAGGAGTGAACTCTGGCCAGGAGACACGGTCAAGCTGATTCATCAGCATTTGTGATGCCCACGCGTGCAGCTTAACTAGTATACTGCGCTAACTGAACTAGTCAATCCCTTGGAGTTTCGATCTCTTTTTTCTATATATGCTACCACTGAGGACATTTTAGTGGAACTATTTACAGACCTGATAACCAAAGTCAGATATAAGTGTCTTAAGAAGAATTATACCACCTCACACAAGTTTACACCCCTGGCATCACAGCTGGCACTTCCTGACGAACATTAGGCACTCAGAAAAGTGTCTGTGGGGCTGAACCTTTGAAGAAGCCTTTATAGTGTTCATCTATTGAAAGCCAGTGAATCCTTTTTGGTTTTATTCCTCTGAGACTCTTTTTGGCCCCTCTGATTTATAAAGAATCTCAGAGTGTGATAAACCTGTCACTGCAGGTTACCTGTGACTCCCTTTAGATCCGAGTTAGCCTCAAGGTTCTCAGTCCTAGCTGGCCTCTGGAACACCTTCACCTCTTGTTCCAGGCGCATGTTGCCAAATGCCTATTTCCCCATTTTTTCTCCCCCCCATTTCTCTTTTTTTTATGTGCAAACCTGTCATCTGTTGAAGGTTGCTCAGATTCTACACTCTCTCCCTTTCTGCAGCAGAGTGTATGTGCAGATCTCACTGCTTCGTGGAGAGGCTGTAACGGGTGATGGTTCTCTTGTTACAAAACTCCTCATTTTCAAGCACACGCTGCCCCGGAGGGTCCCCCTGCCCGCAGCCCTCGAGGCTCCTCCCCGGCACCCCCAGCGCGCCCCCTCCCGGCCCTGGGCGGCACCTGCTCCATGACGCTGCCCATCAAGTGTCGAGTGATCCCTCATCCAGAGAGGTCCTCCACTCCAAGGCCTGCAGACCTTCTTTTAGTCCTCAGATCACAGACTGCCCGCTTCAGAATTCCTTTTCTGAACACGCAGGTACAATGAATCGCTCTCACCCTGCCCTTCCAGATGATTTCTTTGGGCTTGTATCACCTCATTTGTCACGCTGTCATTTATGTGTTTACATGGCTTTTCCCCTGGTGGGAGACAGTCCCCATGTCTTATTCATTTCTGGATCCCTAGAACTCAACACAACTCAATGCAAATTTTTAAAAATTTAATTAAATGATCTCTTCAAGTATTGCCTTTATAAATAATATATTTCAGAATCCTCTTGAAAGGATTTTTCAAACTGCTTACTTTTATTTACCCTTTCCCTGTGTACCCTGCTTTGCATGTAAATGGTGAATTTAAAAAACTTAATAAATCAAAATTAATGTTGTTAAAATACACAAAAGGAGGAAGTTACGACTCTATTTACAAATGCACATATTTTCTTAGAATTATCTGCCAACAGAAAGCACACCATACCTGGAAGGTTTGGTATTTCCTTCATGTTAGAAAATTTCTTTCCAGGCGATTTCACCAGCCACATTCCAAGCATGGATTTATTCTTCTTCCGATTGGCTTCATAAGGACCAGCAAACTTTATATGGCTAACTTTTATTTCTCTTCCAATAAAGTTTCCTGTATTGCTTTTCTTATTATAAAAGAAATAAGGATTTATTTCTGAAAAACAAAAGATAAAATCAAAAGAATATTAAAAAAAAAAAAAAAAGGCAAGCGAGCGTATTCCCACTAATTGAAACGCCCGCTGCCAGCACCTGGGCATGGACACCAAGGTGGCCGACGGGCGTGTTCTGCCACAGGAAGTGCTGCGGTGACTCAACACTGGCTCTATGCTCTGCTCTCTCCAGAGCTCCCACTTGAGGGCCAGGAACAATCCTTTACCATCTTCTTGATTTTTGTAAAGTTTAGAGAAATTAGTCTTGTCCTCTTGCACAATGTCCCACTTTTCATCAGGGGGGTGTGTGTGTGTGTGTGTGTGTGTGTTCAATCATGTCCAATCTTTGCAACTCCATGGACTGTAGCCCACCAGGCTTTTGTGTCCGGCAAGAATACTGGAGTGGGTTGCCATTTCCTCCTCCAGGGGATCTTCCCAACCCAAGGATCGAACCTACAAGTTCAGTGCCTCCTGCATTGGGAGACAGACTCTATCAGGCAGCCACCTGGAAGCCAGCTCTCATCGTATGTCAGGTCAGTTCTACCTATTAAAACTGCATCCACTTGCAGTTCTCTCTTAGATGTTTGTCCCAAGTCCTGCTCAATCGTAGCCCACTGAGCCCTCCACAGGCCCTCCTCCAGCCCAAGATCTCATCTTCTATCCACTGATTTTTATTTTGGGCTTCTTCATCTTTCCTTCCAAAGTCCTTCTAAGAGAGCTCACATGTTCCTCCTCTTCTTAAGCCTACAACGTAAAGATGATCTTTTGTCAAGTAAACCTGCCTTCTGGGTTTTACCGGCTACCACAAATTATGATTCTAAATAAGTAGAATAAAGAGCTAAATAATTCTAGAGGGATCATTTTTCATATCCTGATGGAAGCATAATATTGTTTAAATCAAATAGCAACAGATGATGAAGTACAGTTAAGCCCTACTTTACAAGTGAACAAATAGAGCATAAAGAGGATAAGCAAGTTATAATAGCATTCTAGAATCTCTTCTAATTATCTGCATCCCTACTGATATGTAAGTTTATAAAAGATTCTTAAGAGTGTAAATTTTACCTGGTTCTCATTTCTATCTGTAGTATCTAATAAGTGGCTATAATACAGTAGGTGAATGTGTGCGTAGATTCTCAGTTGTGTCCGACTCTTTGTGAGCCCATGGACTGTAGCCCACCAGGCTCCTGGCCATGGGATTCTCCAGGCAAGGACACTGGAGTGGGTTGCCTTTCTCCTCCAGGGGATCTTCCCGACCCAGGGATGGAACCGGGGTCTCCTGTGCCTCGTGCATTGGCAGGTGGACTCCAGGTACCACACTACCTGGGAAGCCCATGATACAGTAGGTGGACTGTAAGTCATTTTGAAATAAACAATGACAGGAATGCGTGAGTCACCTTATTCTGTACCACAGCTCTCATCTCAGTGGATGTAACAGGGCTCCGGGCACTCTTAATGCTCCCACTGCAGGCACACCCCCCACCTGACTCCCCAGACGTTTGCCCATGGGTTGCTCCTCAGTGTCCTTTGCTGCTTTTCCCTCTTATCTGAGCTTCAGCACATCCAAGGGCTGCAGCCTCGGTCACCTTCTCCCTTCAGTCTACACTGTTGACCCCATCCAGTCTCGTATCTCTGTTCATCACCAACGTGCTGGTGACTCTGAGTCTCGTGGACTGTCTGGAGCTGCCCAATTGCTATCTTAACCACACATATTTTTCAACTCTTTATTTCCCACAAACCCTTTAATCGTGTTTGTCTCCTTAATCCAAACCCTGGTGTGTCTCCCTCACACACACTGCATGTCCAATATCTTTGGAAAACCTACTGCTTCTAATTTTAAAATAGTCTCAGAAGTCAGGAAAGTGTCACCACGTGCACGGGTGCCATTCTGGTCTGAGCCCCAGTGCGTCTCTGAATAGCTACAAGCTTCCGGCAGTTCCTCCTGCCAGCTTCCGTGCCGCCCCACAGGCTACACCCACTACATCCGCTCCACTGGGTCCATCACTCCTGTGCTCAAAATAATCTGAATGCCTAATTCAGGGAAGGCCCTGGTCGTCCAGTGGCTGAGGCCCTGTGCTTCCACGGTGGGCACCTGAATTCAACCCCTGGTTCAAAAACAAAGATCTCATAGGCCACGTGGTGTGGCCAAATTAAAAACAATTTTTTAATGTCTAATTTACACTAATATTAATAAAAAAAGTCTCTAAAATAAATGGAGAAAATATGAACATTGATCGGACATCTGAAAACATCAAAGTCTTTATTTTTAGATGTAAGTATGGTTTTGCGGTTGTGTTTGAGACAATGAAGATCCTACCTCTTGAAGATATAACTAAAGAATTTACAAGTCATTGTCTGGAATCTGCTTTAAAATAATCAGGGTTTGAGGGACTGGGCAGAGAAATAGATGGAATAACACTGGCCTTATATCAATAGTTATTTTTGCTGGATGATGGGTTGCAATTTTCTAGTCTCTCCACTTTTATATGCCTTTGAAAATTTCTATAATGAAGAGAAAAGAAAAATAATCCTCTAACCACTCTCCTTTTCACTCAGGATAGAAGCTGAACTCCCGGCCTGGTGGGTCTTCAGGTTTTCTCTCTGACCTCACTCTATGACTCTGCAAGCGGCTTGCGGCGCTCCAGCCTCTGCTGTTCACGCAAACACTTGGGACACACGTCTGCCTAGGCCCCGAGCCTAGGCCTTTTATCTGCCTTGTTCCTTCTGTCTAGTTCTCTCAACTTTTTGGCTTTTTGTTCAGATATCACCATTTCAATGAGATCCACCTTGACCACTTAATAATGAAATCTGCCCCCACTCCCCAAACTCCAATCCTTCTTAAACACCTCTCCTTTTCCCTATGCCCTCCATAATCTTTTATTACTCTTTGAGATATATTCGTTATTATGTTTATTATTTTCTGAAGATCTGACTCCATGAAGATGTAAACTCCCCAGGGATTTGTGGACAAGCAGGGGAAGGAGAGGGTGAGGTGAATTGAGAGGTAGCATCGACAGACATCCACTGACATGGGTAGGACAGATAACCAGTGGGAGCTACTGTACAGCTCAGGGAGCCCAGCCTCGTGCTCTGTGATGACCCAGAGGGTGGAAGGGCGTATAGTGGAGAGAGGCTCAAGACGGAGGGGATAAATGTATATTTAGGGCTTATTCACTTTGTTGTACAACAGAAACCTGTACAACACAAAAGTGTAAAACAATTATCCTCCAATTAAAAATAATTCTTAAAAAGTTGCCATTGTTATATCAGATGGTGGTATGCTGTGGATAATTTAATTCTTCTTTAAGTCTGTCATATTTTAATACAATAAATATATGTTACTATTACTCTCCATGAACAATATGAATATTTTAAAAAGATGCAAATTCTCAAAAGCAGTAGTCTTTGTTTTTTTCTCACATACAGAATATGGTAGGGATTCAGCAATTATTTGTTAAACAAATGAATGAGTAGGCAAGAACCGGCAGAGCATGGATTCAAACCAGAAGAGGCTGATTCCAAAACCAGTGTTCCCACCTGCTCTGCCCCTGTACCAAGTATACAGGTTTCAGTTCAGTTCAGTTCAGTCGTTCAGTCGTATCTGACTCTGCAACCCCATGAATCGCAGCACACCAGGCCTCCCTGTCCATCACCAACTCCAGGAGTCCTATGTCCATCAAGTCATTGATGCCATCCAGCCATCTCATCCTCTGTCGTCCCCTTCTCCTCCTGCCCCCAATCCTTACCAGCATCAGGGTCTTTTCCAATGAGTCAGCTCTTTGCTCCAGGAGTCCTATGTCCATCAAGTCAATGATGCCATCCAGCCATCTCATCCTCTGTCGTCCCCTTCTCCTCCTGCCCCCAATCCTTACCAGCATCAGGGTCTTTTCCAATGAGTCAGCTCTTTGCATGAGGTGGCCAAAGTACAGGTTTCAAATGACCACTTAAAATGTGTCGAGTGACTTGCCAGTAAAGTAAACCTCCGCAAACTTCTTTATTGTTGAGTAACCAGTGTAGAACATTGCATTTTCATATTTAAATACAAAACTAATTTTGAAGTTTGCTTTCTATGGTGCAGTATGTGAATTACAATGTCCCCCACAGTTAGAGGGTCCCCCAGAGCAGTCTACACAGCCAAACCAGTTTTCGTCTCTTAGTCTTGAAGAGGTTGCTGATGTTTCTGGCAATAGAATTTCAATAAACATCAAACTCTCCACCTAATATTCTTCACTTCAAGCAGGACACCATTGACTTTGCTTCTTAAAACTCCTCTCTGGAGCTTGACATATAATATGTGAGTAATTCTTTCCACCTTGGCATGAAAGACACTCTCCCCTTAAAGGTATTTGACAATCAAGAAAGTGGAGCCTGGGGCCTTATCTTTTATGACCGTTCTCAAATTTCTGCCTACAGTAAGTCCCCTGCATATGAATAAGTTCTGTTCTGGAGCACATTCATCAGTCCAATTTATTCCCACGTCTAGCAAAGCTAGCCTAGGTGCCCAACTAACCTAACTGGCTCTGTTGTACTGCACTGGAATAGGTTTAAAATACTTTTCACACAAATAATACATAAAAACAAACAATAAAAATAAAGAAAACACCTTTCATCTTATAGTACAGTACCTTGAAAAGTGCAGTAGTACCCACTACATCCCCAGTTTTACACTTGCTTCTGGACACCCTGGGCCTGAAATAAAGACACTGTACTAGTGGCCTCTGTGCAGACGGTGCACACGTGTGGACGGCACAGCACACAAGCAGGACCACACACGTGTGGACGGCACAGCACACAAGCAGGAGCACACACGTGTGGACGGCACAGCACACACAAGCAGGAGCACACACGTGTGGACGGCACAGCACACACAAGCAGGAGCACACACGTGTGGACGGCACAGCACACACAAGCAGGACCACACACGTGTGGACGGCACAGCACACGCAAGCAGGACCACACACGTGTGGACGGCACAGCACACACAAGCACGGCCACTCGTAGAGGCTGCATGTGAACGGCCGTGTAGGCCAGACGTGTGAACTAACGCGAATGGACGTAGGAGCACATGTTCACATCTCTGAGAGTTCACAATTGAAGGTTCGTATGTAGACTTACTGCATACTCCCAACTCAACATGTCAAAAATAAAACTCATTATCTCTCCACCATTCAAACCATCTGCTTATCCTCATTTCTTCATTTCTGCAACTGACCTCACTAGGCTTACGTTACTTGTCTCAAAGGCTCAGGTCACTGTTTTTTTAAATTATTCATTCATTTGTCTGCATCAGGTCATAGGTGCAGCACATGGGTGCTTCCATCTTCATTGCAGGTACGTGGAATCTTTAGTTGCTGTCTAGCAGGATCTAGTTCCCTGACCAGGAATCAAGCTGGGCTTCCTGCATCGGGAGCACAAGCTCTTAGCCACTGGACCACCAGGGAAGTCCCTCAAGTCACTTTTAACTTTCTTATTCTCATCATCCCGTAGCTGTCACCTCCACAGCAACTCAGCAAAGCCTCTTGCATGTATGTTTCTTCTGTAATTTCTTTTCTATTTCCCTCAAAGTTAACCCTTTTCTATCAGTTAGGCATTGGCAGTACTCTTCACCCTGACCCCTCAACACTTTATCTGCCCTATAAAGTGAAGTCACTCAGTCGTGTCCAACTCTTTGCGACTCCATGGACTGTAGCCTACCAGGCTCCTCTGTCCATGGGATTTTCCAGGCAATAGTACTGGAGTGGATTGCCATTTCCTTCTCCAGGGGATCTTCCCGACCCAGGGATAGAACCCAGGTCTCCTGCACTGTAGACAGACGCTTTACCACCTGAGCTATACACTCAGCCAAATGATGGTTTCTACAGCCAGGCTTTAGCTGTGTTACTCTCTTGTTCAAAACACATTGGGATAATGGTTCTTATCACTTGGGGATGGCTCAGGAAAATTTTATGTCTACGTTTAAATGTACATTTTATTCCATTTATGGGACCGAGAGCCCATCAGTTGGCTTAACTGTCAGGGAACTGCTTGCAAAGACCGCTATTATAAAGGCCCTTTCATGATCATTAAACTGGGAAGGAGCACATCCTAGAATTTAAGATTTTCTGCAAGCTACCACCTCTAGACATTACCAGCTAGATTAGTCAAGTGTGGTTGCATAATATTAATACATCACGTCAAAGTGAGATGACTTAGAAAAATCAGCATTTCTTTTTGTCATTTACAAGTCTATAAGTCAGGTGAGGGAGCTTTTGCTTTAGGGGAGGGTTTGGTTGAATTCACACTCTGCACTGGCTCCAGGTCTGGTCAACAAGTCTCATTCTTAGAACAGAAGCTCCCTTTGGACTCTCTCTTTTGGCAAGAAGCAAGTCAAACCGCATAAGCATTTTAAAGCCTCCACTTCAGTCACATCTGATCACATCCTGTTTGTCAAGGAAAACCCACGGCTGAATCCAAAGCCCAGGACCCGTGTAGAGAAGGATATTCTGACACAGAGAGAAAGGAGGCTTCAGTGCATCACGGCAGCCTTATTCACTCACTTCCTCTTTCATGTTTGATGACTACTGGTGATAAGAACAATTGCAACTGGGGATCAGTAATTATTGTCACTACTTACAATAATAATAAAGACAATGATGTTTGGGGTGACTTTGGTATGCATCTAGCTGACACTCTGCTATTCACCTATATTCAATTATTCAAAATAAGTCACCTTTCCTCAGTTGTGTCCCATGATTTTGCTTGTTTTGTTCATTTTGCTTTGTTGGTTTAGTATACTCTCCATTTTTATTACTTTCAAAGTCTCAGTTTTCTATAATCTATGGGAAATACCTTCTCTATAAAGTCTATTTTGATGTAACTAATGAGATCTACCCACATCGAAACCTTAGACAAATGTTAAGAAATGGATGACATTTCCATCCGTTCCGTCTTAGCCATTCCTGTTTCTCTCCAAGGATAGCACACCGTCCTCAGCCTGTGTCTGTGCACCCCGGGTCCTGAGTCATAACATGCAGTCGGCGTTCTCTGCTGAGCCTGGGTCCAGTTCTCTGCTGAGGCCGGGTCTGGGTCTGCTGGGCGCCCAGCCCCTTTCCACAGCAGCATCGTGGATCCGGTGTGACTTTGAGAAAGTCACTTGACCTCTCAGTGCCTCATTTGCTCCAGCTGTAAAAACCAGGACAACGGTGCTTATCATCAGGCTGTCTAATGATTCAGAGGCGCTGTTAAGGATTAATGAGATAGAATAAAGCTGAGTCCTCTAAGGAAAGGTGTGATAGAGGAACAAATGAGTTATTATTATCTATTAGTGACACCTTGCATAAAATTCTCCCCAACCCTGAAAATAAATTAGACAATTTTGGAAGAACAATTAACTCTTTCAGTCCATTAGGCAATGAATTAGTACATTAAATTCAATAATAAGGTCCTACATATTCCATTTACAAAGTGCTCTCATAAATACATTATCTAATTTCACCTTCCAAAAAATTTATGGAATGAGGAGAGCAAGCACTGTTATCTAAAATCTACATGTGAAGAAATTCAGGCTCAGAAAGATGAAGTGGCTATGCAAGCTTAAACAATTAGTAAATGATAAAACCAAAACTTGAACTCATTGTTTTGATTAGAAGGCCCAATCCCATCTGACTTTACCACACAAGAGTAAGCAGAAGCTTTAGTATGATGTGTAAACATATTTTCCATGGTTAATCATCCCAGAAAAGCAAATAAAAATAACCATCTGTAAATATGAGCCTTTCTTTTTTAATGTTGAACTTTCAAAAGGTAGAATGCACGGCTTCCTACAATGTTGGCAATAAGTTCAAACAAGATAATAAATTCCAAAACCCACTCGTTCATTCAGCAGATACTCACAGTCTTACTGTGATGAGCTAAGGTGCTGAGTATATTGTGCATCCTGCTCTTAGATACGACATTCTAGTGGAAGAAAAGGAAAAGCAAACATGCAGTAAGCTGCTGATTTCAGACAGTTAAAAACTGCTTAAGCTAATGAGAATCAAAGGGCTTTGGGATAGAGAATTATAGAGGCAGGTATTTCAGATACCCACCTGTTAGGGAAAATCCCTGAGGAGGTCAGATTTCAACTGAGAGTTGAACAATGAGACGCTTGCCATGGGAAGATTTAGGAGAAAAGTATTACAAGTTAAGGAGGGGCAACGACTCAGGGATGAGAAAGAAAACGGCCCACGGAAGGGTCAGTGTGAGAGCTCAGGCTGGGAAACCGAAAAACTGTAGTCGTTCCTTAGGAAAAAAGATAAATAATTCTGTTGATCTGAACCTCCACTGACAAAGAATAACAAATCCCAAAGACTCCCTTGTATCTCCCTTGCTTCCACAATGTTCTATGTGAAAAAATACGAAAATTAGTAACTCCAATATAAATAAAGTTACTAAGGATTTCAAATAAACCATTAAAACATTTTTAACTGTAAAAATAATATTTATAAAAATAAATAGAATCTGTTGATTTAAAATCTCCCAACAAGGAACATTAGTACCAAAAACTGTAATACCTTTGACAAGAGAGATGAATTTCTGTCTCCTATTCCAATGGTTATGATGTTATTTAAAAAAAAAAAAAAGTCATTCTCACTAAAAGGACAAAAAGGAACAAAGTATGTATTTTTTCTTTCTTAAAAAATTAAAACTTTCAAACCATAATTTCATTTCTCTACTTCCTTACATTAATTACATAATCAAACTTACATTTATGCACAAAGAAGATCTAAATAATAACAGAGACATTATTTTGCCAACAAAGGTCCGTCTAGTCAAGGCTATGGTTTTTCCAGTGGTCATGTGTAGATGTGAGAGTTGGACTGTGAAGAAGGCTGAACGCAGAAGAATTGATGCTTTTGAACTGTGGTGTTGGAGAAGACTCTTGAGAGTCCCTTGGACTGCAAGGAGATCCAACCAGTCCATTCTAAAGGAGATCAGTCCTGGCTGTTCTTTGGAAGGAATGATGCTAAAGGTGAAACTCCAGTACTTTGGCCACCTCATGCGAAGAGTTGACTCATTGGAAAAGACTCTGATGCTGGGAGGGATTGGGGGCAGGAGGAAAAGGGGACGACAGAGGATGGGATGGCTGGATGGCATCACCGACTCAATGGACCAAGTTTGAGTGAACTCCGAGAGATGGTGATGGGCAGGGAGGCCTGGCGTGCTGCGATTCATGGGGTTGCAAAGAGTCGGACACGACTGAATGACTGAACTGATCAACTGAACTGACTGATAGTACCATATAGTATGTTATATCACATTAGTATAGCATAGTAATATATAAACCCATACTATATATTAGTATAGATACCAATAGCTATATTATTCTACATTTTAAAACTATCATTAAAATAAATAAGACACAGACTAAAAGAAAATAATAACAAAATATATCTGACAAAATAATGGTATCAAGATATACAACAAATTTCTATGAATCAGTGATAAAACAACTCAACAGATAATATGTAAAAGACTGGAACTGAATTTCATGAAAGAAGATACAAATTAAATATATGAAGAGGCAATCAAAATCCTTAGTCACAAAGAAAAAATAAAAATTAAAACCACAACTGAAATATTATAAACACACTATAATACCTAAAATTCAAAAAATCAACCACATCTAATACAGGTGAGCAAATGAAATTCTCATCCTAGGTGACTGCTATTTTGGATTATCAAAAAAGGCAAGAGAATTTTAGGAAAACATCTACTTCTGCTTTTTTTGATTACACCAAAGCCTTTGACTGTGTTCAGTTCAGTTCAGTCACTCAGTCGTGTCCAACTATTTACGATACCATGAACTGCAGCACGCCAGGCCTCCCTGTCAATCACCAACTCCCAGAGTTAACTCAGACTCATGTCCATCGAGACGGTGATGCCATCCATCCATCTCATCCTCTGTCGTCCCCTTCTCCTCCTTACCCCAATCCCTCCCAGCATCAGAATCTTTTCCAATGAGTCAACTCTTCTCATGAGGTGGCCAAAGTACTGGAGTTTCAGCTTTAGCATCATTCCTTCCAAAGAACACCCAGGGCGGATCTCCTTCAGAATGGACTGGTTGGATCTCCTTGCAGTCCAAGGGACTCTCAATAGTCTTCTCCAACACCACACTTCAAAAGCATCAGTTCTTTGGCACTCAGCTTTCTTCACAGTCCAACTCTCACATCCATACATGACCACAGGAAAAACCATAGCCTTGACTAGACGGACCTTTGTTGACAAAGTAATGTCTCTGCTTTTCAATATGCTATCTAGGTTGGTCATAACTTTCCTTCCAATGAGTAAGCGTCTTTTAATTTCATGGCTGCAATCACCATCTGCAGTGATTTTAGAGCCCCAAAAATAAAGTCAGCCACTGTTTCCACTGTTTCCCTATCTATTTGCCATGAAGTGATGGGACCAGATGCCATGATCTTCGTTTTCTTAATGTTGAGCTTTAAGCCAGCTTTTTCACTCTCCACTTTCACTTTCATCAAGAGGCTCTTTAGTTCCTCTTCACTTTCTGCCATAAGGGTGGTGTCATCTGCACATCTGAGGTTATTGATATTTCTCCCGACAATCTTGATTCCAGCTTGTGCTTCTTCCAGCCCAGCATTTCTCATGATGTATTCTTTATACAAGTTAAATAAGCAGGGTGACAGTTTACAGCCTTGATGTACTCCTTTTCCTATTTGGAACCAGTCTGTTGTTTCGTGTCCAGTTCTAACTGTTGGTTCCTGACCTGCATCACTTCATGGCAAATAGATGGGGAAACAATGGAAATACTGAGCAACTTTATTTTGGGGGGCTCCAAAATCACTGCAGATGGTGACTGCAGCCATGAAATTAAAAGATGCTTGCTCCTTGGAAGAAAAGCTATGGCAAACCTAGACAGCATATTCAAAAGCAGAGACATTACTTTGCTGACAAAGGTCCGTCTAGTCAAAGCTATGGTTTTTCCAGTAGTCATGTATGGATGTGAGAGTTGGACTTTAAAGAAAACTGAGTGCTGAAGAATTGATGCTTTTGTACTGTGGTTTTGGAGAAGACTATTGAGAGTCCCTTGGACTGCAAGGAGATCCAACCAGTGCATCCTAAAGGAGATCAGACCTGGGTGTTCATTGGAAGGACTGATGCTGAAGCTGAAACTGCAATACTTTGGCCACCTGATGCAAAGAAAGGACTCCTTAGGAAAAAGACCATGATACTAGGAAAGATTGAAGGTGGGAGAAGAAGGGGACAACAGAGGATGAGATGCTAGGATGGCATCACTGACTTGATGGACATGAATTTGAGTAAGCTCCAGGAATTGGTGATGGACAGGGAGTTTTGGCACACTGCAGTCCATGGGGTCACAAAGAGTCGGATGTCTGTGAGCAGCTGAACTAACTGAACTAGCTACAAAAGTCGTATTGGAGAAAACTGAATTACAGTATTTAATGATTTGGTTTCTGGTAATAGTCAGCTTTAAAATCACCAGTGGCCTACTCTCATTCCCTAAGTGCCTGTTATAAGTATTCACAGACATTTCTTTAAACTTTTTATTTCACATTGGGGTGTAGCCAATTAAGGGGCTTCTCTGATGGCTCTGCAGGCAAAGAATCTGCCTGAAATGCAGGAAACATAGGAGATGCTGGTTCAATCCCTGAGTAGGGAAGATCCTCCCGAGGAGGAAAATGGCAACCCTGTCAGTATTCATGCTTGAAAAATCCCATGGACAGAGCTGCCTGGCAGGCTACATGCAGTCTGTGGGGTCACAAAGAATTGGATGCAACTGAGCGACTGACTCACACACCCTTAGCCAACTAACAACATTGTGATATTTCCAGGTGAACAGTGAAGGGATTCAGTTGCACATATCCATGGGTCCATTCGCCTGCAAGCTCCCCTCCCATCCAGGCTGCCACATAACAATGAACAGAGTTTCATGTGCTGTACACCAGGTCCTTTTTGGTTATTCATTTTAAATATAGCAATGTGTACATGCCCATCCAAAACTCCCCAACTGACTTTAGCTCTATTCTTCCCCCCAAGCGAGCATAAATTCATTCTCTAAGTCTGTGAGTCTCTGCTTTATAGATTCATTTGTGTCATTTCTTTTCGATTCCATATATAAGGGGTGTCATACGATATTTCTCCTTCTTGTCTGACTTACTTCACTTAGCAGGACAATCATAATCTCTAGGTTCATCCATGTTGCTATTTGCAAACAGCGTTATTTCATTCTTTCTAAGGCTGAGTAATATTCTGCTGTATATATGCACCACATCTTTATCCACTCGTCTGCTGATGGACATTTAGTTTGCTCCCATGTCCTGGTTACTGTAAATAGTGAACACCAGGGTGCATGTAGCCTTTCAGATCACAGTGGCTCATCAGGCATGGGGTCTTCCTCTCCATTGTTGCTCCAATAGTTTATTCACAGTCTCCTTTCTACAGATTTCATTCTTTTTTCTTTAACAGGTAAAATAGCAACCTTTATAAAGAACGATCCTCACAAACTTTAATGCCTAACAATTAGCTGGGATCTTGTGAAAATTGAGATTCAGGTTCAGTAGTTCAAGGGTAGGGACTGAGGTTCTGCATCTCTAGTGGACTCTCGGATGGTGCCAAGGCTGGGGCTTACGGAGCACACTGTGAGTAGAGGCTGCGGATTCCTGCAACAGCTCTCTCTCGCACGAATCACTGCTCGTCTGTGTCTGCCCTTCACTGCACCCTTCTAGTTTTGGAAGAGTCATCTCAGGTTTGTTCTCACATTTTACATGCCACTCTCTCCAAACAGACTGTGTTTTTTTATATCTTGGTATCTTCAATATCCAGAGCATAATAGGAACTCAATACATATTTAAGCAAATCCCCCAAAGAAATAAAATAATGAAATGAAGAACTTATGAAGAATTTTGCCAACATCTTAATGAAGTAAAATGTATAAAAAAATACTAGGATGATTACAAACACACATACATATTCATGTACACACACATACAGAGATACCACTCTGGAATAGCCAAATTCAAAAGTTTCAAGAAGTAAAAGGCTACAGTTCTCAAAAAGGACAACTCCCTATATTATAAAATCATCATTTTTGCTGGTATATTAGTCCTCAGACTTGAAAAAGAAGCTTTTTCTACCACAGACAAGCAAGGGTTATAACAGACAACGATGGTAACAGATTGTCAGAGAAGTAACTGCTTTAGCCTCAAAGCCAGCAAACACTCTATCTTTTGCCTCCTTTTAGTTGGTGCTGGCAGAGCATTTTATTCATTTTTATTACAGAGAGTCTTCCACCATCTACAAAAATAGCTAAATCTGGAGATTTGCTCTTTCTGTCTTTGATGTATCTCATGTAAAAATGATTTCTATCCCTCAGAGGAGAATTAAAAAGAGCAGCTTCTACACATTGACCTCTCACAATGCAGAGATGTGTCCATCTTTGCAGAATAATTAGATGAACAGCTAAATCCTCTGGCTTCCAAACCAAAACATCATCACTAGGTTGAAAAACATTTGTTCTAAGAAAACTTTGTAAGCCCCCATTTAGTCCCTGTGAGAAGGAGTTTTGTGTTTGCATTTTTTTAGAAGTACTGAGTAGTCTAATACGAAAATAAAACATACATTGCTTTAAAAGGATCATTTTTTCTTACATAAATTTGGGAGTTTGGAGTTTTCCTCATGAAGATTTGTGGAAGTTATAATCGTTCTCATACACCACACTTTAGACAATTATGGGAAGTAAGATTTGGAAGAGTCCATAGAGATAAGCAAAGCCATAATTTTACTCAACAATGAGGGACCAATGTCCAAAAAGAGTGAGAAACCCATAGGAGATCCCCCACGAGAGCTGACTTGAGGACTCTGGCATGTGATGTCACCACGTGATCCAAGTGAATCCATGTCTGGCTGCTCACACGCTGTTGATGTCATTGCCCTTGTGGCATGCTCCTTACATGATATCTGAACACAGGCTTTCTCTCTCTGATGGCTTTTCCCCCCTTAAGTCATAAATATTAACAAGAAGACAAGCAGGTTCCATCTTACTTAAGTGCCCTTTATTACTGTGTTCAACTCTGGTAACCAAACTCCTAACAGAAAGACGGCACTCACACTCTGTGTGAAGCTGGATCCCGGGTCTTGCTAACTCTGTATCTGAATTGCATTGTATTTTCACACCATGTTAGGAACAATTTCTCTTATCCCAAGCATTTGGAACTGCAGCTGCACAGCATAGCTCAAACTCACACCAAGCCCTTGGGCTGTGAAGGTGTCTCTCTTCCTCATGTGTCTACTCTTATTTTCTTCCCGAGAAGAATTCTTGAGCTTACTTTTAAGGTTCTGGCACCCAACACCCTATTATGAGGTCTTGAACTGGGAGTGACTTGGGAGATTGTAATACTACCCTTTTAAAATTAAGGGGCTCCATGGGAGAGTTGGACTGTGAAGAAAGCTGAGGACCGAAGAATTGATGCTTTTGAACTGTGGTGTTGGAGAAGACTCTTGAGAGTCCCTTGGACTGCAAGGAGATCCAACCAGTCCATTCTGAAGGAGATCAGCTCTGGGATTTCTTTGGAAGGAATCATGCTAAAGCTGAAACTCCAGTACTTTGGCCACCTCATGCGAAGAGTTGATTCATTGGAAAAGACTCTGATGCTGGGAGGGATTGGGGGCAGGAGGAGAAGGGGACGACAGAGGATGAGATGGCTGGAGGGCATCACCGACTCGATGGACGTGAGTTTGAGTGAACTCCAGGAGATGGACAGGGAGGCCTGATGTGCTGCAATTCATGGGGTCGAAAAGAATTGGACATGACTGAGTGACTGAACTGAACTGAACTGATGGGAGAAATCAATGTGATACATCAAAGTCATTTCAAAATAATATTTTAATTTACATTTACAGAGATCTCAAAGACCTCCTCCCACAAAATGTTAAATGTGGTAGAAATGGATTCTTGCATTAATCTCACAGTTTGTAAACTCTGGCAGTAAACCAAAGTCACAATGATGTGAAAGGATAATTTAAAGTTTTTAAGAAAAAACACTGCATATGTCAGACTTTGAATTATTATGTTGAGGTTGTTCATGATTTCAATGTTAGACCACGCTATATTCCTCCTGATGATGCCATATCTTTGTGAAGCTGTTTCCAGTAGTTGCTATGATGGAAAGCCAGTTCCGCATGAAATTCAGTGTGAAGAAAAAATGAGGGTGACACCAATCAGTTTGATTTCAAAGTTCAAGACAGCATGGCGTGCAACAGGCCCATCAGTCACTGTGGCTATCTAAGAATGAAATGAAGGTATCTTTATTTTAATTTATGAGGCTTATTTTATGCATTAGGGCTTCCCTGGTGGCTCAGACATAAAGAAGTTGCCTGCCAATGCAGGAGACATGGGTTTGATCCCTGTGTTGGGAAGATCCCCTGGAGAAGGAAATGGCAACCCACTCCACTATTGTTGCCTGGGAAAACTCATGGACAGGAAAGCACGGTGGGCTACAGTCAATGGGGTCACAAAGAGTTGAACATGACTTAGGGCCTAAAACAATAACAAACAACAACAAATTTTACATACTGCTGCTAAGGTTTAAGAATACAAATACTTATTAAAGTATTTATTTAGTAAATGGAAACATTAGGTACTTCCTTAGAACTAGGAGTGTCATTAAAAAATGAAATATTATCAAGTCATTAAGCATACCATGAGCCAAAAAGGAACTTCTGCATCAATTGATTTTACTAATTTGCTAAATTTGTTGTTTTACAATAATACTGTTCATAATTTGTGAAATTCACATTTGCTATTTAATTTTTAAAAAGCAGTTTTGCAAAACTTACCAATTACAAATGTTTAATTCGATGGGTTCTGACAAATGCATATAATCATGGAACCACCACCACAGTAATGATATGCAATATTTTTATCATCCCCATAAGTCATTTTGTGTCTCTTTGTACTTAATCCCTTCCTGGGCTCTGGCAAGCACTGATTGGCTTTCTGTTAAGATAACTTTGCCCTTTCTAAAATTTCATATAAATAGAATCATACTGTATATAGTATTTCAGTTTGGTTTCTAGCATTTAGCATAATGCTTTTGAGATTCATCCAAGTTGTTCTGTATCAGTAGGTTTTTGGTTTCCTTTTAATTCTCTATCCCATTGTACAGATTTACCACAATTTGTTTATCCATTCACCTGTCAATGGACATTCAGATTGCTTCCAGTTTACGACTATCACAAAACATTTGCTTCATTTCTCTTATATAAATCTCTAGGAGTGGAATTGTTGAATGAAACAAGTGTGTGTTTAACTTGAGAAGCACTGTCAAACTGTTTTCCAAAGTGCCTATTAATAGATTTTTTGCTGCATAAAAACCAACACCAAGTCCCACTGACAGGCATATAAACAAATATTGTTGAAATACAAAGCTGTAGTTTTGGAGGGGTTTGGCTGGACTTGGCTCCAGGCTCCCGACCAGGTTTGGTTCTGTTCCACCATGCCTCAATCTGGGGTCCAAGCTGAAGGGGTGACCACTGTCTGAGGCATAATTTTCTTATGGATCAAGGAGCAGAGAAGGCAAACTAAGCCATGAAAACACTTTTAAACCCTGTACTCAAGTCATGTCTTCACCAAACCAGGTCACATGGCCAAGGCCAGCACCAGGGAGTGGAGAGGTAGACCCCGCCCAGAGCGGCAGGCAGTGTACACGCTGCGGAGTGAGTAACGGGCGCAGGGCCCCGTCCACCACGCTGCAACGCCAAATGTCACGACTCTGGATTTTGATGCCCACCAGACAGAATTCTACCCCACTCCAAGATATTTTGACCATTTTGGACTTTATGGCCTTAAGTCGCCTGACTCTAAGAGTCTAAATTACATGGAATTAGAGAAGGGAATGGAGAAGGCAATGGCACCCCACTCCAGTACTCTTGCCTGGAAAATCCCATGGACGGAGGAGCCTGGTAGGCTGCAGTCCATGCTAAGGGTCAGACACGACTGAGCGACTTCACTTTCACTTTTCACTTTCCTGCATTGGAGAAGGAAATGGCAACCCACTCCAGTGTTCTTGCCTGGAGAATCCCAGGGACGGGGGAGCCTGGTGGGCTGCCGCCTATGGGGTTGCACAGAGTCGGACACGACTGAAGTGACTTAGCAGAGAAGGGAAAAAGACTGGTTGCATTTTTGTCAGAGACCACACAGTCTATAGAAGAGAAGGATATGGAGAGTGTCAAAGTCTCCAAATAATACTAACTCATGCTGAAACAAATGCACCTCAAGCAGGAGGAAGGAAAGGAAAAGACGACAGATGCTTGAACATTGTCATTATTTTGTCTTCAAGTAACATCTAGTCACTAGTAGTAAATGGAAGATAGATTCTAAACGTCCCTGCTGTCTCCAGAATTTACTTCATTATTTGATTATTAAGCACTTATGTTAATACAAGCTAATGTGAATCAGCATTTGCTTAATACTCGTTTATCTTCTTAAGAGGCATCCTCATTTTTTTTTTTCAACCTGAAATGCTCTCCACTTCCAGGCTGCCAGGTCAAACTAGCCGCTCAGAAGATACTAAGATATATTTTAAAGTTATCCAAGAGGGAGCATTCTCTGACATACAAACTGTTCCCTACACACACACACACGCACACACACACACGCATTTCTCCTTTCTCTATCACCCTCTACCACTGCCAGTGAGGAGTTAACACCCTCATCTGTGCAAACTCTGTTTCATATCTATTCTTTTCATATCCTTTATCCCATTATACTGGACTTTATTTACACTGGGCGTGGGGGATCCCTCATAGCTCAGTTGGTAAAGAATCTGCCTGCAATGCAGAAGACCCTGGTTTGATTCCTGGGTTGGGAAGATCTGCTGGAGAAGGGATAGGCTGCCCACTCCAGCATTCTTGGACTTCCCTTGTGGCTCAGCTGGTAAAGAATCTGCCTGCAGTGCAGGAGACTTGGGTTCAATCTCTGGGTTGGGAAGATCCCTTGGAGAAGGGAAAGGCTACCTACTCCATTATTCTGGCCTGGAGAATTCCATGTACTATACAGCCCATAGGGTCACAAAGAGTCAGACACGACTGAGCGGACACTTTATTTACACCTATATCTTTCTTAATATGCCAGCAAATGTGGAAAACTCAGCAGTGGCCACAGGACTGGAAAAGGTCAGTTTTCATTCCAATCCCAAAGAAAGGCAATGCCAAAGAATGCTCAAACTACTGCACAATTGCACTCATCTCACACGCTAGTAAGGTAATGCTCAAAATTCTCCAAGCCAGGCTTCAGCAGTATGTGAACCGTGAACTTCCTGATGTTCAAGCTGGTTTTAGAAAAGGCAGAGGAACCAGAGATCAAATTGCCAACATCTGCTGGATCATGGAAAAAGCAAGAGAGTTCCAGAAAAGCATCTATTTCTGCTTTATTGACTATGCCAAAGCCTTTGACTGTGTGGATCACAATAAATTGTGGGAAATTCTGAAAGAGATGGGAATACCAGGCCACCTGACCTACCTCTTGAGAAATCTGTATGCAGGTCAGGAAGCAACAGTTAGAACTGGACATGGAACAACAGACTGGTTCCAAATAGGAAAAGGAGTATGTCAAGGCTGTATATTGTCACCCTGCTTATTTAACTTATATGCAGAGTACATCATGAGAAACACTGGACTGGAAGAAACACAAGCTGGAATCAAGATTGCTGGGAGAAATATCAATAACCTCAGATATGCAGATGACACCACCCTTATGGCAGAAAGTGAAGAGGAACTCAAAAGCCTCTTGATGAAAGTGAAAGTGGAGAGTGAAAAAGTTGGCTTAAAGCTCAACATTCAGAAAACGAAGATCATGGCATCCGGTCCCATCACTTCATGGGAGATAGGTGGGGAAACAGGAAACAGTGTCAGACTTTATTTTTCTGGGCTCCAAAATCACTGCAGATGGTGACTGCAGCCATGAAATTAAAAGACGCTTACTCCTTGGAAGGAAAGTTATGACCAACCTAGATAGCATATTCAAAAGCAGAGACATTACTTTGCCAACAAAGGTCCGTCTAGTCAAGGCTATGGTTTTTCCTGTGGTCATGTATGGATATGAGAGTTGGACTGTGAAGAAGGCTGAGTGCCTAAGAATTGATGCTTTTGAACTGTGGTTTTGGAGAAGAGTCTTGAGAGTCCCTTGGACTGCAAGGAGATCCAACTAGTCCATTCTGAAGGAGATCAGCCCTGGGATTTCTTTGGAAGGAATGATGCTAAAGCTGAAACTCCAGTACTGTGGCCACCTCATGTGAAGTGTTGACTCATTGGAAAAGACTCTGATGCTGGGAGGGATTGGGGGCAAGAGGAGAAGGGGATGTCAGAGGATGAGATGGCTGGATGGCATCACTGACTCGATGGACGTGAGTCTCAGTGAACTCCAGGAGTTGGTGTTGGACAGGGAGGCCTGGCGTGCTTCGATTCATGGGGTCACAAAACGTCGAACACGACTGAGCAACTGATCTGATCTGATCTGATATCTTTCTCGTAGACTGTTTATTTCTCTTTTTATGGCCACTCCACACAGCATGCAGGACCATAATTTCCTGACCAGGGACTGAACCCAGGCCTCCTGCACTGGGAGTGTAGAGTCTCAACCATTGGACCACCAAGGAAGGTACACACTGCTTGTCTCCTAAAGTCAGGGATTATGTTGAAATCATCTTCACATCACAAATTTCTAAAAATGGAGTATAAAGAAAAAATTGTAATAAAATGGAGTATAAGACCTCTTGATTAAGTTACAACTTCTCTACGTTTTACTACTGACCACACAGTGTTGTTATAAAGATTAAATAAGGTAATGGACTGAAAATACTTACCTGGTACACACAGGATGGATACGAATATAATAAATACATATAGGACATTAAAGCACACACAAGCTTCTCATTATCTAATTTGATTCTTGAAACTACCTATTGGATAGACAGGAAAAATAGTGCTCTTACGTCCATTTTTTCAGATGAAGAAACTGAGGCTTAGGACACTTGAAGTGGTGGCTACTCTTCCTTGAGATAACACGGCTCCCTAAGCGGGCAGGGCTGAGATAACACGGCTCCCTAAGCGGGCAGGGCTGAGATAACACGGCTCCCTAAGTGGGCAGGGCTGAGATAACACGGCTCCCTAAGCGGGCAGGGCTGCAGAAGTCCAACGCAGAGCACGGCTGCGCAGCCAACTGCTAGAGCACAGGGAAGGACTCTGTCGGAGTGCAGGGTCACACTGACTAAAGGCTTGTTTTCAGTTCCTTTTAAAAGAAGAATTGCTTATTGAGCAGGATTAGGTCCATTTCCAAAACCAGCTTTATGAAAACGAATGCAAATCTATTTAATGCTATGTTTTCAGTTCTGGACAAAACCAGAGAGAACAGGGCCTTTCACTAAGGCCTTTGTTTGTTTGCTTGTTTCAAAATATAAATGAAAAAGAAAATAGCAATTGTTCTCTGCCCTTCCTGCTGGTCACCCCACACTCCTATTTCGTCAACTCTGCGAATCCCTTTAACGTCTTCCCGGTAGACCATCGCCATAGAAATCTGCTGGAACTCTCCGACCAAGTCCAGCCCTGCCTGTTCCTCTTTAGACTTCACCTGTGCCAAAGCTCTTCCCAGGAATCTGTACTTTTTGACTAACCAGGCAAAAGTGAATAGCAGTAGGAAGATGATTGCTTTTATTTCTAATGGAAAAAGCAACTACTTCTTTTTGTGTTGAAGCCCAAAGAATATGCATAGATGGCTTTGTCACCAAAGTCAAGTCATCTCATATTGCCAAATGGCATAGCCCACTTCTGAGTTAATGAAGCATTTTGGTTTTTAATACTCTAGTGACTGAAAGAACTGTAATGAATCTCCCTGACTTGGATTTCAGGGCATGGACCTGCTAATCAATGGTTTGGAAAAGTCACCTTCAAGGTTGTCAAAGTAATACATTATACTCTATTTCTCCTGGTATAGAAAACCACTCTCTTTGTTCAAGAGGGTATGGCTTGCATATTTGGGAGCCTATCAAAAGCTAAAAGAGTATCATTTTCACAGGGATTATTACCCATAGCCCATGAGATTGCAGTTCAAAATACCCAAATTTGAAACTGCACACCCAGAGAAAGAAGAAACTACAGTAAATATTGCAGGGTGTTCTTTGTCAAATGCACTGTTTTCTGTTCTGGTTGCAGTCATGTTTTGGTTTAAAATCTTCAAATACAATAGAAAGCATTTCATCCAAAGAAACCTACAGCATGGCAGTTGTACAGGTTCGCCCTTCTGATTTACGGTCCTGCGGGAGGAGGATGTACGTTCCACAGCAGAGGTCCTCTGTGTGTCTGGGGGCTCAGGGACCTTCTTTTATCTCTCATTCTTAATTTGCATTAGTGTTTCAACTGAACAATGTGCTTTCTGTTTAAGCTGACACACACGTTTCTGGAGTCTGTTTGCAGCATAAAACCCCAGGGTAGAGATAGCAATCCGGAGGAGACCCGGCAGCTGGACACGCTGTGATACCATCATGTGCCCATTTACAGCGTGGCCTTAACTGCAGGGACAGTCCCGGCTTCTTTGCTGTCAGGTGTATCTTGGATTTTTCTCCTTCCTTCTCTGCTCAGTAAACTGCTACTCCTCTCCTGAAACTTGGTACAAATATCAACTTTCTTGGAAAGCTTTTCCCAGTCTGTGGTTATTCTTTTTCTTTATATTCTTATAGTTTCCTGAACATACCTATAATAGTATAATGTGCTCAAGTCACTTAGTCATGTGTGACTCTTGGTGACCCATGGACTGTAGTCCACCAGACGCCTCGGTCCATGGGATTTTCCAGGCAAGAATGCTGCAGTGGGTTGCCATTTCCTCTTCCAGGCGGCCTTTCCAACCCAGGGATTGAACTCTAGTCTCTTGCATTTCCTGCCTGCATTGGCAGGCAGGTTCTTTACCACTGAGTCCCTGGGAAGCCCAATAATATAACACTTATCACCTAATATCGTGTGTGTGTGTGTGTGTGTATATATATCTATATATGTATATATAATGAGTGTGAATGTGTGTATATATATACACACACATGCATATATATGTGTATTTTTATTTCACCAAAGTTGAATTCTTCAAGGGCAAAGAGCATCTTCTCTGCAGCTGGTCCCTCTCTTAGAGCGCATGGAACAGAGCTGGCAGACAAATGCTTACAGAAGGAGATGTGTGCTCTGACAGGGGACAATGATCAAAGTGCCTTGATAGACAGACTCTGGCTATGTTTGAACCACTCGTGAATCATTTTCCCCTCCTCTACTTAGAGAGAAGTATTTTTAGGATCTCTAATGTGTCTTTAAATAAAAAGTCACAGGGAACTTCCAGGCTTAACTGATTTACTAGCCAAAGTAGATTGAACCTGTGCAGGTCACGGCTTCTGAGGGATCTTTTAATAGCTGGTTAAATGCAAAAGGAGCATACAAGCCCCAAGGTTCTTTGAAGGCAGATACATTTTCAGAAAAGTAATGCTCTTCTGAAGGGATGGCAAAGCTTAAATTATAAAAGTCAAAGCATTTGTCTGCTCTTTAGCACTGCTGTTATAGCAGACAGTCCTCAGGGGTGTATGGATTTATTCCAAAGCTTAGCTTAGTTGCTTACCGAAATTTAACTGCTCATGACTGCAGCATATTTCATTCTGGCCACAGTCCAGTAGTGAGATCTCTGGGATCCAGCTGGAGGGCAGCCCCATCGCTTTACCTCTCTGCATGGCCATGTAGCCAGGCTGAACAGGGGACTGAAGGAGTCTGACCAAAATGTGATGACCTGGCCCGTAGGAACAAGATATAAACAAGCTACTCAGAAAATATTAGACCAAATATGACCAACAAGACCAAGGAGAAATGTTCACCCTTATAAATATTCAAAATGTGAAACTGAACAGTAACAAACCAGGATGATATGCCATTTTCCCCATCAAAAATGCACTTATTTAAAGGACCAGTGATATAAACTGAGCCCTACTCTATTCTGCATATCGTGTGAGAATACATTTGAGGACAATGACAAGAGGCATGTTTGCCAAGAGGCATGAATTTGGATTCCACAGTTCAATTCCCAGAATCTCGCCTAAGGAAATAACCAGAGATATGCACCTAGACTTAATAAGGGTTTTTATTTAATGTTCTTATGATATAAAAAATTGCAAGTTACACTACATGCTCAAAATGAAAAATTTGCCTAAATAAATAGTATCGATTGCTTACATAAAATTTGATGTAAATAACTGTAAGAATCTGTATAGACAAAAAACCTGAACAAGATCAAAGTCTATTAGCAACATACAGAAATATAGACAAGGTTTTTATATGTTTGCATCTTGTAAAAAGGGCTTCCTCAGTGGCGCTGGTGGTACAGAACTCACCTGCCAGTGCAAGAGACATAGGAGACTTGGATTTAATCCCTGGGCAGGGGAGATTCCCTGAATCAGGGCATGGCAACCCACTCCAGTATTCTTGCCTGGAGAATCCCATGGACAGAGGAGCCTGGTGGGCTACAGTCTATGGGGTCACAAAGAGTCAGACACGACTGAAGTGACGGCAGACACACTCAGCACATGTGCCAAGCAAGGGCAATGAGTCATGGGGGAGGGGTGTGGGGTTCGATACGAAAGTAAATCATAATATATAACTATCCATATAAAAATATAAGTATATACAAGAAAAAGAAGACCAAGAAGAGAGGGATTAACTGTGCACATAGATGTGGAGTTCAGCGAAAAGGTTACAGATAAAGTGATGATTCTAGAGAGCTTCAGAAGTCAAACTGCTTTCTAAAAATGGGCAAAGTGTGGGCATTTCAAATAGAGAAAGAGTGTATACTACAAAGAAATAAGCCAGTTATAATCAGCTAGTGTAGGAAACTGCCATGGCTGGAGACGGAGAATGCAAAGAAGCACACAGGTGGGTGAGGATCAAAACACAGATGCTTATTATTGTTATTATTCACTCAGTCACGTCCAGATCTTTGTGACCCCAAGGACTGTAGCTCTCCAGGCTCCTCTGTCAATGGGAACCTCCAGGCAAGAATACTGGAGTGGGTTACATTTCCTTCTCCAGGCGATCTTCCAACCTAGGAAGAGAACCCGGGTCTCCTGCACCGTGGGAAGATTCTTCACTCTCTGAGCCACCGGGCAAGCCCATTAGTCATTGCTGTTGCTCAGCCACTCAGTCACGTCTAACTCTTGGAGACCCCATGGACTGCAGCACGCCAGGCCTCCCTGTCCATCACCAACTCCCGGTGCTTGATCAAACTCATGTCCACTGAGTCAGTGATGCCATCCAACCATCTCATCCTCTGTCATCCCACCATCTCATCCTCTGTCATCCCCTTCTCCTCCTGCCTTCAATCTTTCCCAGCATCAGGGTTTTTTCTAATGTGTCAGCTCTTCACATCAGGTGGCCAAAGTATTGGAGCTTCAGCTTCAGCATCAGTCCTTCCAGTGAATAGTCAGGATTGATTTCCTTTAGGAATTGACTGGGTTGATCTCTTTTCAGTCATAGGGACTCTCAAGAGTCTTCTCCAACACTACAGTTCAAAGCATCAATTCTTTGGCAGTCAGCCTTCTTTATGGACCAACTCTCACATCCATACATGATTACTGGAAAAACCATAGTTTTGACTAGACGGACCTTTGTTGATAAAGTAATGTCTCTGCTTTATAATATGTTTTCTAGGTTGGCCATAGCTTTTCTTCCAAGGAACAAGCATATTTTAATTTCAGGGCTACAGTCACCATCTGCAGTGATTTTGGAGCTCAAGAAAAGAAAATCTGTCACTGTTTCCATTGTTTCCCCATCTATTTGCCATAAAGTGATAGGACCGGTTGCCATGCTCTTAGTTTTTTGAATGTTTAGATTTAAGGAAGTTTTTCCACTCTCCTCTTTCACCTTCATCAAGAAACTCTTTAGTTCCTCTTCATTTTCTGCCATTAGAGTGGAATCATTTGCATATCTGAGGTTGTTGATATTTCTCCTGGTAATCTTGTTTCCAGCTTGTGATTCATCCAGCCAGGCATTTTGCATGATGTATTCTGTATATAAGTTAAATAAACAGAGTGACAGTGTCAAGCCTTGGAATCGTCTTTTCCCAATTCTGAACCAGTCCATTGCTCAATGTCTTATTCTGACTGTTGCCTCTTGACCCACATACAAGTTTCTCAGGAAAGATGTATGTTGGTTTGTTATCCCCATTTCTTTAAGGAGTTTCCACAGTCGTTGTGATCCACAGGGTCAAAGGTTTTAGCATAGGCAATGAAGCAGAAGTAGATGTTTTTCTAGAATTTTCTTGCTTTCTCTATGACCCAAATGATGTTGGCAATTTGATCTCTGGCTCCTTTGCCTTTTTGAAACCCAGTTTGTACTTCTGGATATTCTTGTTTCATGTACTGCTGGAGCCTAGCTTGAAGTATTTTGAGCATGACCTTACCAGCATGTGAAATGAACACAGTTTTACAGTAGTTTGATCATTCTTTGGCACTGTCCTTCTTTGAGATTGGAATGAAAACTGACTTTTCCAATCTTGCAGCCACTGCTGAGTTTTCTAAATTTGCTAACATATTGAGGGCAGCACTGTAACAATATCATCTTTTAGGATTTTAGGTAGCTCAGCTGGAATTCCATCACTTCCACTAGCTTTGCTTGTAGTAATGTTTCCTACAGCCCACTTGATTTCACACTTTAGGATGCCTGGCTCTAGGTGAGTGACCACACCGTCGTGGTTATCTGGGTCATTAAGACCTTTTTTGTATAGTTCTTCTGTGTATTCTTGCTGCTGCTTCTTAATCTCTTCTGCCTCTGTTAGGTCTTTATTGTTTCTTTCCTTTATTGTGCCCCTCCTTGAATGAAACGTTCCCTTGATATGTCCAAGTTTCTTGAAGATATTTCCAGTCTTTCCCATTCTGTTGTTTTCCTTTACTTCTTTGTATTGTTCATTTAAGAAGGCCTTATCTCTCCTTGCTATTCTCTGGAATTCTGTGTTCAGTTGAGTATATCTTTCCCTTTTTCCTTGTGTTTCTCTGCTCTTCTCTTCTCTTCTCAGCTATTTGTAAAGCCTCCTCAGACAACCACGTTTCCTTCTTGCATTTCTTCTTCTTTGGAACGGTTTTGGTCACTGCCTCCTATACAGTGTCACAAACCTCGGTCCATAGTTCCTCAGGCCCTCTGTCCACCAGATCCAATCCCATGAATCTACTGGTCACCACTGCTGCAGCCCCAGGGGAGAAGGGCAGGGGCTGGGGGTTTTTGGAGAGAGATAAATTGGGAGATTGGGATTGACATATACACACCACTAAATATAAATTAGATAACTAATATGGACCCACTGTATAAGACAGGATACTCTCTCTACTCAACACTCTGTAACAGTCTACATGGGGAAAGAATCTAAAAAAGAATGGATATGTATGATATATAACTTACTCGCTTTCCTGTACACCTGAAACTAACACAGCATTATAAACTAACTATATTTCCAAAAAATTCTTTAAAATAAGAAAATAAAAATATTTTTTAAAATCTCTCATGTTGATTTAATAGTTAGATCAACAAAATAAACTATAAATGTATGGGGAAATTCCTTCTCCCCAACACTAGGTTTTTCTAGGACTCAATTAAGAACCAAAGCACATCAGTTCAGTTCAGTTCAGTTGCTCAGTTGTGTTCGACTATTTGCGACCCCATGAACTGTAGCACACCAGGCCTCCCTGTCCATCACCAACTCTCAGAGTTCACTCAAACTCACATCCATCAAGTCAGTGACGCCATCCAGCCATCTCATCCTCTGTTGTCCCCTTCTCCTCCTGCCCCCAATCTCTCCCAACATCAGAGTCTTTTCCAATGAGTCAACTCTTCGCATGAGGTGGCCAAAGTACTGGAGTTTCAGCTTTAGCATCATTCCTTCCAAAGAACACCCAGGACTGATTTCCTTTAAAATGGACTGGTTGAATCTCCTTGCAGTCCAAAGGACTCTCAAGACTCTTCTCTAACACCAGAGTTCAAAAGCATCAATTATTTGGCACTCAGATTTCTTCACAGTCCAACTCTCACATCCATACATGACTACTGGAAAAACCAAGCCTTGACTAGACAGACCTTTGTTGGCAAAGTAATGTCTCTGCTTTTGAATATGCTATCTAGGTTGGTCATAACTTTCCTTCCAAAGAGTAAGTGTCTTTTAATTTCATGGCTGCAATCAACATCTGCAGTGACTTTGGATCCCAGAAAAATAAAGCAGCCACTGTTTCCATTGTTTCCCCCATCTATTTCCCATGAAGTGATGGGACCAGATGCCATGATCTTCGTTTTCTGAATGTTGAGCTTTAAGTCAACATTTTAACTCTCCTCTTTCACTTTCATCAAGAGGCTTTTGAGTTCCTCTTCACTTTCTGCCATAAGGGTGGTGTCATCTGCACATCTGAGGTTATTGATATTTCTCCTGGCAATCTTGATTCCAGCTTGTGCTTCTTCCAGCCCAGCATTTCTCATGATGTACTCTGCATATAAGTTAAATAAGCAGGGTGCCAATATGCAGCCTGGACGTACTCCTTTTCCTATTTGCAACCAGTCTGTTGTTCCATGTCCAGTTCTAACTGTTGCTTCCTGACCTGCATATAGGTTTCTCAAGAGGCAGGTCAGGTGGTCTGGTATTCCCATCTGTTGAAGAATTTTCCACAGTTTATTGTGATCCACACAATCAAAGGCTTTGGCATAGTCATTAAAGCAGAAATATGTTTTTCTGGAACTCTCTTCCTTTTTCCATGATTCAGTGCATGTTGGCAATTTGATCTCTGGTTCCTCTGCCTTTTCTAAAACCAACTTGAATATCTGGAAGTTCACGGTTCACATATTGCTGAAGCCTGGCTTGGAGAATTTTGAGCATTACTTTACTAGCGTGTGACATGAGTGCAATTGTGTAGTAAGTAGTTTGAGCATTCTTTGGCATTGCCTTTCTGTGGGATTGGAATGAAAACTGACCTTTTCCAGTCCTGTGGCCACTGCTGAGTTTTCCAATGTTGCTGGCATATTGAGTACAACACTTCCACAGCATCATCTTTCAGGATTTGAAACAGCTCAACTGGAATTCCATCACCTCCACTAGCTTTGTTCATAGTGATGCTTTCTAAGGCTCACTTAACTTCACATTCCAGGATGTCTGGCTCTAGGTGAGTGATCACACCATCATTTATTATCAATTATCCTGGTCATGAAGATCTTTTTTGTACAGTTCTTCTGTGTATTCTTGCCACCTCTTCTTAATATCTTCTGCTTCTGTTAGGTCCATACCATTTCTGTCCTTTATCGAACCCATCTTTGCATGAAATGTTCCCTTGGTATCTCTGATTTTCTTGAAGAGATCTCTAGTCTTTCCCATTCTGTTGTTTTCCTCTGTTTATTTGCATTGATCGCTGAGGAAGGCTTTCTTATCTCTCCCTGCTATTCTTTGGAACACTGCATTCAGATGCTTTCCTTTTCTCCTTTGCTTTTCACTTTTCTTCTTTCCACAGCTATTTGTAAGGCCCCCCAGACAGCCATTTTGCTTTTTTGCATTTCCTTTCCATGGGGACGGTCTTGATCCCTGTCTCCTGTACAATGTCATGAACCTCCGTCCATAGTTCATCAGGCACTCTGTCTATCAGATCTAGTCCCTTAAATGTATTTCTCACTACCACTGCATAATCATAAGGGATTTGATTTAGGTCATATATGAATGATCTAGTGGTTTTCCCTACTTTCTTCCATTTAAGTCTGAATTTGGCAATAAGGAGTTCATGATCTGAGCCACAGTCAGCTACCAGTCTTGTTTTTGCTGACTGTATAAAGCTTCTCCATCTTTGGCTGCAAAGAATATAATCAATCTGATTTCGGTGTTGACCATCTGGTGATGTCCATGTGTAGAGTTTTCTCTTGTGTTGTTGGAAGAGAGTGTTTGCTATGACCAGTGCATTCTCTTGGCAAAATTCTATTAGCCTTTGTGCTGTTTCATTCCATATTCCAAGGCCAAATTTGGCTGTTATTCCAGGTGTTTCTTGACTTCCTACTTTTGCATTCTAGTCCTCTATAATGAAAAGGACATCTTTTTTGGGTGTTAGTTCTGAAAGGTCTTGTTGGTCTTCATAGAACCTTTCAGCTTCAGCTTCTTCAGTGTTACTGGTTGGGGTATAGACTTGGATTACTGTGATATGGAATGGTTTGCCTTGGAAATGAACAGAGATCATTCTGTCATTTTTGAGATTGCATCCAACTACTGCATTTTGGACTCTTTTGTTGACCATGATGGCTACTCCATTTCTTCTAAGGGATTCCTGCCCACAGTAGTATATATAATGGTCATCTGAGTTAAATTCACCCATTCCAGTCCATATTAGCTCACTGATTCCTAGGATGTCCATGTTCACTCTTGTCATCTCCTGTTTGACCACTTCCAATTTGCCTTGGTTCATGGACCTGACATTACAGGTTCCTATGCAATATTGCTCTTTACAGCATTGGACCTTGCTTCTAACACCAGTCACATCCACAACTGGGTATTGTTTTTGCTTTGGCTCCATCCCTTCATTCTTTCTGGAGTTATTTCTCCACTGATCTCCAGTAGCAATTTGGGCACCTACCGACATGGGGAGTTCTTTCAGTATCCTATCATTTTGCCTTTTCATACTGTTCATGGGCTTCTCAAGGCAAGAATACTGAAGTGGTTTGCCATTCCCTTCTCCAGTGGACCACATTCTGTCAGATCTCTCCACCATGACCACCTGTCCTGGGTGGCCCCACGGGCATGGCTTAGTTTCATTGAGTTAGACAAGTCTGTGGTCCATGTGATTAGATTGACTAGTTTTCTGTGGTTATGGTTTCAGTGTTTCTGCCCTCTGACGCCCTCTCGCAACACCTACCATCTTATTGGGGTTTCTCTTACCTTGGACGAGGGTTATCTTCTCATTGCCGCCCCTCCTGACCTTGAACATGGAGTAGCTCCTGTAGTTACTCCTGTGCCCACTCAGCCACCTCTCCTTGGATGTGGGGTAGCTCCTCCCGGCTGCTGCCCCTGACCTCAGAAGTGGGGTAGCTCCTCTAGGCCACTCCTGCACCATTGCAGCCTGGCAGTCTCGGCTGCTGCCCTGACCTCAGACATAGGCAAAGCACATACTTACATTTAAAATGCCAAACCAACCAACCAAACAAACAAAAAAATACCCCACAAAAAACAGCTTTTTCCAGGCCCAATAACCCTTGCTCAGATGGTCAATAATAAATGTATGGATTGTACTCACTTTACTGACAAAATGATCAGTAAAATAAAATTTAATTGTTGGTCAACCACAAGTAATAAAATTTTGTGATTCACTGATATTTCCAATTTAGATTTTAAAGTAAACTGGGAAACCTGTTAAGCGGCATTGCCAATTTGGTTCAATGAATGTGAAAAGTAAGGGGAATAATTATAATAAGAAGAATATCTTTGTTAAAAAACTGCATTTTCTGACATTCCTTTTAAATGTCTGACTTTGTGATTAATGGATAAGCTTTTTGTTTGAAGCTGTGGAATTATAGTGGTTTCTCAGAATATAAAGAACCAGCAATTTTTTTTTAGAAGTCAATATTAGGTTTTAGCTATTTTTTTAAAATAGTGACTTTCTACCCTTTTAAGAACCTTTTATGATTTTTATCATTCATCAATTATAGGTTGTAGAAAATATGAAACATATAGCTGAACAACATTTATGACCTCTAGCTCCAGCCAAGCTTTCTTTGTCATAGTCTTTCATTTCCCAGAGTAGGCACATTTTTTCAGCTAAAACCTCTACCCAATGAAAATTGTTAAATAAAAATAATGCTGCAATTAAACTAGCTTCAAAAAGTTGAAAGCACAAAAAAAGTCCTGATGTATACATTTTTTTTATTTCCATTTAAAAAAAACATGTCTTTCGTGGGTTAAGAATTTATATTCTGTTTTAAAAAAGCTTATCTTTTCAGTGTTCAACTCTTTGTGGTGCTATATAACAATGTGCAATCATGTTCTAGATGGAAATTAAAGTCATTTTTTGAAAACCCAGCCAATTTACCTGCCCTTCACTGCTTAATACCATTAGGCAGTCACTTGCTTTGCATCAAAGACTTGTAAAAGCAATTGTGTCTAAAGCCCTTTGTGGAATCCAAAATAGAATACCAATAGCCAAAGAACAGCCTGTTCTTACATTTTAAAGAGTGGAATTCATTTGTGGGATGAGCTTCAAAACTAAATTTGGAAAAAAGAAACTTCTATTAACATAAGCATGAAATAGTTCAGATCTAGAGTATTCTTAGACTGAAATAAGAACAGTTGGAAAAGAGTATTACAAATGATAAAGAGTTCAACTACCCATGAGATATTGGAAATCAACACTACTCTCAGAGTCAGAAGACTCTCTGGTTCTGACATTGGAATGAATTTTGCTGGTAGGATATAATTTAAATGCTTGGAGGTTGGCATCCAAAGACATGGGCTCCAATCCTAACTCTAGTAATTCCACTTGTGTAATTTGAATGTAAACAAATTATATCTAGAAATCTCAAATTAATTCCTATATTTAATTAATGATTATCATAGATTTTAGCTGTTGACTGGAAAACATGCACAGCATGGGTAAGTTTTATTGGGAGTAAAATGAAGATGATAGCCTGGGAATCAGAATTATAGATAGCTCTGAGAACCTGCTCTGAAGAGGTACAAGGAGAGGTCAGTATACACGTGATTTTGGTGAAGGGAAATACATACCATCTAACACATACTTTTTGCAGGAAGTTTTTGCTAGTCATGAGGAGCAGACATCACCATGAAGGATTTTGGTACTTTTCTAGATATGAAGAGATGCAAGAATTTGGCTCATAAAATCTACTGAAAATACCTACCTCAGTGAAGACCTGTTCTGCCAGCTTTTCCCAGAGCACAGATGCCTCATTCCTGAACTTCCCCATGGATTCCTTTCACAGGATATTGAAGGTCAGGAGTTGCAGTCGATCATGATTTAATTCTTGTGGAAGTGGATGGAAAGCGCCAATCTTTAGCTGGCAACTTCATAAGGTTTTTGAAACAATGAAACAGTTTGATGCTTGGGATAGTAATTGGCAAAGAGTAAGGACTTGCCTGAAGTGCAGGAGACCCAGGTTCGATCCCTGGCTTGAGAAGATCCGCTGGAGAAGGAAATGGCACCCACTCCAGTCCTCTTGCCTGGAGAATCCCATGGACAGAGGAGACTGATGGACTACAGGCCATAGGTTCCCAAAGAGTCGGAAGAAATAAAAACTGCAGCACACAGAGATACAGGCAATTTTCCAAAGGATACAGAAAGCCATGGTTCAATCCCACATATGTGCAATTCACAATGCTTGTATCATTTTACCATGTTGCTCTCAAAGGTACTTAACAGTCCTGTCTCAGAAAAACTTATTTCAAAACTCAATGACTCTTGTTCTGGATAAGATGGAGTAAACATATTCTAATCTAAAAGCTGATTAAAAAAAAAAAATGACCCCAGTCCTGACAAATATCATATTACCTCCCTTCCAGACTATATAGGTCTTTTCCTTTTAATGAATCTGGTCAAAGTAGAAATGTCAATCTTACCACCTGTCTGTACATTGCTATAGAAATAATATATATCACAAGCAAACATGGGTTCCAAATCGTGATATCTTGTCTCAAGGTCTCAAGAGGCCCCATCATATTTGCCAACTCTGTAGACATCAGTGCTCTAACTCCCAATTTCTAGAAAATAGCCAAGAAATAAATTTAAGTTGGCTCTTATCCTGGGGTTCATAGAATCCTTGTAGAGAGTTCATTGATTTGAATGGAAGAAAAATACATTTTAAAGTTGCTATTACATTTGTTATATAGCATTAGATAACTATAGATCTATTTGATATATTACATGTCTTTCAATTATAATTCTGGTGGAAAACTAATAACAATAACAGCATTGGTATCAAATAGTATCTGTGGCTTTGTCACCAAGGTCACAATTACTTTGTGTCATTTTACATTCATTGTAGATACATCTAAAAACACTACATTTTGACTAATTCAAAATTATATTAGTTATTAGATGTATTGGTAAATCTTTTATTTATTATTCTTATAAAGAAAATATATATTAGAATAGTACAAATTTTAAAAATATTTACATAATTATATTTAAATATCATTGGTTTCTTTTATAATGCTATTCATTTTGTTGTATGCATTTAAAAGTATTATTCTTCAAAAGAAATTTCAAACTGCCAAACACAACAAGAGCACTGGATGAACAAAAGAAAACCAAGAACTCCCTAAATCAAAGGTCAGAGCACAGTAATCCTAATCACCCAGCCCTGGTAACTCCAAACAATGGAAAGGTAGTCTTTAAAAAGTCACTAATAATTGATTGATTACATTTTATTGATTTATTGATATGTATTTATTTATTTGCCAAACATGAAATTATTCTTGTAATCGTTAGCAATCAGCTTAAGTTGGAGCTGGCAGCTTTGGGCTTGACTTGCAGCAGAAAATAAAGTCTAGTATTCTTTTCAGCCATTCCATCTTTAAGGACATTTTCAGAATTCCAGTAATTAGAGGTGGAATTATTAAGTAATTCTGGGATGCAAAGCAGTCATATCATTTATCTTTTGCTAAAATATAATATACATGAATCTTTGGTCAAAAATTCTTGATAAGACTTTGATCTTTGACTAGGTTGCTACAAATGGCATTTATTTCACTCTTTTTTATGGTTGAGTAATATGATGGACACGGAGGCCTGGCGTGCTTTGATTCATGGGGTCGCAAAGAGTCGGACACGACTGAGCGACTAAACTGAACTGAACTGAATACTACATTGCATCCATATAACTGTCCAAACTATTTCTTTACTAAGCTTTATCTTCTTCACCTTTGTTTGGAAGCATCCAGTGACCCCCCTGCCATCTACAGCATAGAGCCCGGTCTCTTTCTCAGGCATCCAGATGCCTTGTAGCCTGGCCCTGCTGGTACCCACTGCCTTCATCTCCTTCACGTGAGCCTCCACATAGACGCCCCCATTCGTTACACCTTTAAATCCCCATGCCACTGTTCTGGTATGCATTTACTCCAGCAGTGTGGAAGTGTTTCTTCTACCCTCCACATTTATCTGAATACAAAGCTTAATTTATTGTAAAAACAAAGTTATAAGTCATATTTATAGAATACCTCCAAATTCTTAAAACACATTCCATTGATTTTCTAACTTGTGGTTTTTGATCCTCACCAGGCTATAGTGAAGTGAAGTGAAGTCACTCAGTGCTGTCCGACTCTTTGCGACCCCATGGACTGTAGCCCACCAGGCTCCTCCACCCATGGGATTCTCTAGGCAAGAGTACTGGAGTGGGTTGCAATTTCCTTCTCCAGGGGATCTTCCTGACCCAGGGATCGAACCCAGGTCTCCCGCATTGTAGGCAGATGCTTTACCTGAGCCACCAGCTGCTGCTGCTAAGTTGCTTCAGTCATGTCCAACTCTGTGTGACCCCATAGACGGCCTCCTACCAGGCTCCTCTGTCCCTGGGATTCTCCAGGCAAGAACACTGGAGTGGGTTGCCATTTCCTTCTCCAATGCATGAAAGTGAAAAGTCAAAGTGAAGCCGCTCAGTCGTGTCCGACTCTTAGCGACCCCATGGACTGCAGCCTACCAGGCTCCTCCCTCCATGGGATTTTCCAGGGAAGGCTATAATAGATAGGACCGATTTTAGTTTGACCAATTTACAGATAAGGAAAGTGAGTCAAAATAAGGTTATGAATGCAATAGTGAGTTAAAAAAAAAGCAACTAAAAATTTTGAGTCATTACTCTTTCCCAATTATGCCATATATTCCACCAGCTAAAACTCACACTCAGGAGGTTAGAATTCCAACAACTGAGCAAGTGGCAATTCCATCCTCCCAATGGAAATGTGCAATGCTCTCCCTCAGGGTGAGTAATTGGCCACTAGGATTCTCCCAGACAAAGATGCTCTGCCATGGAACTGACTGCAGGCCCTGGAAAGCCTCTCATTTCACCCCATCTCCCTGCCGAGGTGAAAGCTGCTGTTGACTTAGCACCTTCAGCTTCCGGTCGCTTCTTAGATGGATCTGCATGATGGGAAACGAGATGTGTCCAACCCAGGTTATTCACTGGGACTTCGGGTGAACCCCTGAGACTGTCAGGAGAGTTGGTGTCAAATGGAACATGATGAAATCTTGTAAGAACTGAAGGAGCTAAAAACATTGCAGATTGGCTACAACAGCAGAGAAAACAAGAAAAATTTTTACTGGTGAGAGAAAGAAAGAAGAAAAATCACTATGAAGAGACAACAAAAAGTAGGAGCTCGCCTCATGTCGCTCTTCTGATTGAAAGACCCCTTTACATACTCAGCAAAAAAATTGCTCTACCTCAGCTTTTTTAAGGTCAGTTTGGTTATTCTTATACTGACATGCATATTTTCACATTTTACATATTGAACGTGAATGGGTATTTTGGTCAAAATTGCACAGACAATAACTATCTACCATTGGCAATTTCATAGAAAAACTTATCTGTTTTGAAAATATATCTTTCTTGTCTGAATGAGAGCCACCATCTATTTTTCTAACATGTTAATATTAGAAAATTTGGTATTCTGACTGTAAATATATATCCTAATAGCAGAGGGTGTGGAGGAGAGGAGAAAAACAAGTGGTGTTTCCTAAGCTCCCACGATGAGCTCAGATCTTTACCCAGATCTTATTTTATTTGGTGGCAAACTTAAAAGATCTTTCAGTCTACATTTTGGAAATAAATAACTGGAGAGTTAGAAGGATTAAGCAATAAACCCAAGACCCCTCTATCAGTAGGTGTCTGACCTAGAGTTGAACTAGATGTGTTTTACTCAAAACTGTTGCCTTATTTGCCACACATCCGATGATCACATGGTAATGAAATTTCTTTCAATATTTTTCTGATATATTAAAAAAGAATGAAAGTTAAAAAAAAAAAAAACCTACAAAGAGGTATGTATCTTTGTAGAAAAGTTGGAAAAAAAAGGTTTATCTCTTAAATGTGCAAAATTTGTATTCTTGCTACTCTCAGCAGTGAAGAGTCATTGCAAACCTATTAAACCACAAAGATCATATGCTTATTTCTTCAATCCACAAAGACATGAGAAGTAAGAAGTAAGATACAGAAGTGAGGGGAAGCTCTCCATCGTCTTTGAAAAGAGACTAAGCAGCGCTCCCCCGACTGGAGAAGACGGACAGGCTCTCCTCAGCTTCTTTAAACGCTGGCGTCACAGCTCTGCTCTGCCCGCAGCAGCAGCCCCAGGGACAAGTGCTTCTTCCTGTGATGGAGCCTGTGCCGGCCTAGCCAGTGTAGCTCTACAGCTTTGGTCTTTTCTCCTGTATTTCTTACCTTAATGGTGCGAGGGAAGATGGACGTTTTTGTTTTTATCTAAAATAACCCCTTGCTTATATTTCATCTTTAAACTCTTTTCTTTTGCTGATTGGTATTGGAATTCCAAGGAGAAAAGTGTTGCATATAGCATAAATATGTTCTTATCACTGGCATTAAGCAAATACTATCTGTTGTTTTGTTGTTGTTGTTTGTCTACTCTTGTCATTTATTTTTTATTGGGATATTGTTGCTTTACAATGTTGTACAACAAAGTGAATTAGCTATATGTATACATATATCTCCTCCCTCTTACAGTGATTAAAATGTCAAGATCTGGAATCAGACTCAGGAGGGTCAAATTCCAGTTATGTTATATGGCGATTATGCATTAGAGCAAATTAAACTTTTTTGGCCTCAGTCTCATCTTTAAAATGGGATGAGTCATAATAGTCTCACTATGTCCCATACATAGTGTTATTTCAAGGATTAAACGATGCGTGGCTTGCATTTAACTCCGTGCTTTTCACATGAAAATCACTTATGATCATTGTTGCTGTGGTTCAGTCGCTGAGTCATGTGAACTCTTTGTGCCCCCATGGACTGCAGCGCTCCAGGATTCCCTGTCCTTCACTACACCCTAGACCTTGCTCAAACTCAAGTCAGTGTTGCCATCCAACCATCTCTTCCTCTATCAACCCCCTCTCTTCCTGCCCTCAATCTTTTCCAGCTTCACTGTCTTTTCCAATGAGTCCACTCTTCATATCAGGTGGTCAAAGTATTGGACCATTATTATTATTAGTTTTCATCCAATTATCCATTTAAACATGCAGAAGAGTTCAGGAAAAGAAACACTGTATGTATCTCTTTGAAATGTGATTAGTGTCTCTCTGGGAAGGTCAGACTTGGCTTTTCTGTGTCTTACTTCTCAATAAGTCTGGTATGTGTGTGTTTTTCAACCTAATTCATCCCCTCTGAAATTGGATCCCAAGAGTGCAGGAGGATATTCAACAATTTCATCTCAGATGGAATGGAATTGAGTAACACAAGTGATGATACACTATAAATGCCCAAAGATTGCATATTAATACAGCCACCAACTTCTTCATCACAGAAGTGGCAATGACCGCACTGGAGGTCAGTTAATCTCCATATAAGGATTAAGTTTTATATGTTTAATATAAAATATTCCAAAACCACATGATTCCTATGAAATCAATATTATAAGGTTAAAGCAAAAGGCAAATTATTCAGAAAATTCAAAGAAAGAACATCTTCTAAACATCAATATCTAGAAGCTCAATATCAAGGTGAAAGCCAATTGTCAGTCTCTCTGCTTGGCAGATAATCACCTTTTTGCTTTGTCTTCACATTACAGAGAGAGAACTTTGGTGTCTCTCCCTCTACATATCCTAAGGGCACAAGTCCTGTGAAATTAAGGTCTCACCCTTATGATCATGTTTAACTTTCATTATCTCCTGCAATCACTATGCCCAAATACTAGGTCATGGGAGTTAGGGGTCCAACATATGAATTTTGAGGCAAACACAATTTAGTCCATACCAAGGACATAGCTCAAACTACCGCACAATTGCACTCATCTTATATGCTAATAAAGTAATGCTCAAAATTCTCCAAGCCAGGCTTCAGCAGTACGTGAACCGTGAACTTCCAGATGTTCAAGCTGGTTTTAGAAAAGGCAGAGGAACCAGAGATCAAATTGCCAACATCTGCTGGATCATGGAAAAAGCAAGAGAGCTCCAGAAAAAATGTATTTCTGCTTTATTGACTATGCCAAAGCCTTTGACTGTGTGGATCACAATAAACTGTGGAAAATTCTGAAAGAGATGGGAATACCAGACCACCTGACCTGCCTCTTGAGAAATCTGTACGCAGGTCAGGAAGCAACAGTTAGAACTGGACATGGAACAACAGACTGGTTCCAAATAGGAAAAGGAGTACGTCAAGGCTGTATATTGTCACCCTGCTTATTTAACTTCTATGCAGAGTACATCATGAGAAACACTGGACTGGAAGAAGCACAAGCTGGAATCAAGATTGCCAGGAGACATATCAATAACCTTAGATGTGCAGATGACACCACCCTTATGGCAGAAAGTGAAGAGGAACTCAAAAGCCTCTTGATGAGAGTGAAAGTGGAGAGTGAAAAAGTTGGCTTAAAGCTCAACATTCAGAAAACGAAGACCATGGCATCCGGTCCCATCACTTCATGGGAAATAGATGGGGAAACAGTGGAAACAGTGTCAGACTTTATCTTTTTGGGCTCCAAAATCACTGCAAATGGTGACTGCAGCCATGAAATTAAAAGACACTTACTCCTTGGAAGAAAAGTTATGACCAACCTAGATAGCATACTGAAAAGCAGAGACATTACTTTGCCAACAAAGGTCCATCTAGTCAAGGCTATGGTTTTTCCAGTGGTCGTGTATGGATGTGAGAGTTGGACTGTGAAGAAGGCTGAGTGCCGAAGAATTGATGCTTTTGAACTGTGGTGTTGGAGAAGACTCTTGAGAGTCCCTTGGACTGCAAGGAGATCCAACCAGTCCATTCTGAAGGAGATCAGCCCTGGGATTTCTTTGGAAGGAATGATGCTAAAGCTGAAACTCCAGTACTTTGGCCACCTCATGCAAAGAGTTGACTCATTGGAAAAGACTCTGGTGCAGGAAGGGATTGGGAGCAGGAGGAGAAGGGGACAACAGAGGATGAGATGGCTGGATGGCATCACTGACTTGATGGACATGAGTCTGGGTGATCTCCAGGAGTTGGTGATGGACAGGGAGGCCTGGTGTGCTGCGATTCATGGGGGTCACAAAGAGTTGGACATGACTGAGCGACTGAACTGAACTGAAGGACATAGCTCTGAAAATTTTTGAATCTGAAAGTTAAAAAAAAAAAAGGAAAATTTTATAACTCAGATATATATGCTTCTGAAGGGAATAGAAGAACCTTGTCTTTATGAAATGGGAATGGATAACCAGAAGTAGCAAACTAGCAGAGATAACGGAAAGGTAACAGGAGATAGAAAATGCAGTCAAGACTAAAATGTGCAACCCAAAGACTACGGATTACCTTACTAAGCCATTCTGGTAGAGTTTATTCCTAAAACTTCCATTCTAACAGAGGAGTTACTGTGATGAATGCACTCTCCTTAATATTTAGTGGTTGTTTTAATTGTAGATTTTCAAGAAGAGAATTTCAGGAATAATTTTAAGATAAATTTAACATTTTAGTACTTGGTGTGAGGAGGGAAGTGGAAAGAGAGGTAAGTAGATAATTGGAAAATAATAAAGAAGGGAGATAATAAGATATGGACAAGTTAAAAGAACTCAGGAAGGAAATTTTTAAAAAAGTAAGTGGTTTAAGACAATTAGTTGAGGAAACGGTAGGAATCAAGCAAATAAAGGATAAAGAGAAAAGCAGACCATTGCCTCAGGAGCAGCACCTATGACATTACCTTATTAAGGATTATCCAAGTCATGTTAGATTCAGGAGAACAATAAAAAGGCTAAAATGATAAAGGAGTCCAAATAATTATTTCATAGCAGTTTTAAAAATCTTGTTTCATTTTACTTTGTAAGTTGCTTTAAAGAACAGTCCTTGTTTGGAATTGCCTGTTATACCCAGAGTACCTTGTAAACATATTGAATTCCACAAATATTTGTGGATCATTGAATTCAATAAACATGGATTATGTCTTTATTACCTACCAGATACTATGCTAGTTGCTAAGGATATAAAGATAAATGTGTCTTAGTTTCTGGCCTCAGAGGCTTATCAACTCAAAGAGAAATATAGATACTCAATATTTATTCCTGAAATAGAAGCACAAGTCATCTGAAAACGTGAACTGTTGAACAGCACAGCACAGGGAACTGTACTCAGCACTCTGTAGTGAGCTAAATGGGAACGAAATCCAGAAAAGAGGAGATGTATGTAAACATACAGCTGATTCACTCTGCTCTGCAGCAGAAAGGAACACAACATTGCAAAGCAACTAAACTCTGATAAAAATTAATTAAAAAAAAAAACAAACATGAAGTGTTGAAGAGGGACTAAAAGTTCTGATTATGGAGAAAAGATAAAACTTTAAAGTGGAAATGGAAACTTCCATGTCCATTTAAATTTGTTAACATGAGACGACATCCTTCTCCATATCAGTATGAAATAATTCTAAATATATTCCAATGTTTGTAATCTTCAGTGGCTATTTACATTTTCAGATTTCCTACAAACGGATTTTTTTCTTCTAGTTCTTCTATAAGTTAGATTCTTTCCTCATTTCCTGACCTTCATGCAGTGTGCAATCTGACAATAATGAGCAGGAAGAAGAGCTGAATTTCTCCCCACGGCAGAGCTGCTGTGGGGCAGAGAGTTTAATGACGAGCCCTGGAGGTCTTTTAGTCTGAAAATTTGGAGAGAGTAGCATGGCATATCATTCTTATTACTTGCTTTAATGGAGTATTATGTTCTCTTTCTTCTCTTTTGAGGTGAAACTCAGAGGTAGTTGTATTGCAGAATTCTATAGCACTATTTGTATGTTTTAATCCAACCCACTCATTCTAATTTCATCCTTGAAAGAATTAATCAGAACTCTACAGGTCCTTTCTAAGGCTAAGGATGGGAAACAAAAAGGAGGAAGTAAGGCCATCTAGTTTAAGCACAGGGCCACTTTTTAAATCAATTCAATTTCTACCAAAATTTCTCATCATAAAATTTCTGCCTGAAAGAGTCCAGCAAAAAATGCATTCCTTGCCAGGTTCCTCTGACACAGCTCAGGTTCACAGCTCTTCTTCAGAATTTCAGCAACCTTGGCTAAATCACCAGATGGGTCTGAAAGAATGTCATTACAATGCCCTTATGGGAGTTGGCAAATAGATGTCAACAAAAGCTTTGTGCTTTATCCAGAACAGTCCACACTGAGAAGTCCAAAATCTAAATCTCATTGCTGAAAAATCTGCAACTAGAAAATAATTCCCCCCTGAACTCTGCAGCCATGCTCCCTCTTTGCTCACTCTCTGTCTCCTCATTTTTCTTTTTAAGGAAGAAGCCCATGTTATTTAATCTTCAGGCTTTATAAGAACAAAATATTTTAAATGAGTAACAATTTCAAAAGTTATCTTATAAAACAGAGGCTAAATCAAAGACACTGAACAATAGCGGCATTTTGGGGGGACTGAAGTCTCTGGGTACTTCAAACAATTCATTTGCATGTGGGGGGTATACCTCCACAATTTTACCCTTGTGTGTACTATCTCCTTTGTCTTATATTTGTTCCATGAAACAGACAGTGGGTCCTTCTCTGAGAAAAGACAAATCCACATGACCAGTTACTGGCACTGTTGGAAAGTTCTGTCTTCTGGATTACAACGGTATCCCCCCAGCCCCAAAACTAGCTTTGCAGAAAACAGGGCACAAGCATTTCCAGGAGGAAACCTGTTAGGTTATATCTGTGTTGGGCAGGCCACCTGGGTGTCAAATGGCCCATCTGTTCATGCTGGCAGGCTCTGTGAGAGGCAGGAGTGGATTCTGCTAAATGGAATGTTCCACACAGCCTCCATGATCATCGAGAGAAGAGGCACCAAATGGCTCCCCCACGCTGGGGTCCCTCCGCGCGAGAACACTGGTGCGGTGGAGAAGGGCATGAGGGCAGATGTCCTCGGCGGGAAGGAACAAGCAGCATATTTGCAAAGGATGCTTCTGGTCATGCTTCACGAGTGCGGGGTTGGAGTAAAGAAACACAGGATGCTGAGCTGCAAAGGAGCAAGCAGAGAATCATGCTTCTGTCGAACAGTGTTAGCCTGTCATTATATTTCCATATGTGAGAAATAAAATATTGCCTCCGTATCAATCAGCAAAGCATATCACAGGCATCAGTGATTGCAGCCGCCTCCAAAGGTGAGTTGGTGAGCCCTGAGAGAACTCAGGAAGGAAAAAATATCCGCAAAAAACCAAAAAAAAACCAAAAAAAAAAACAAAAAAAAACCCCTGCCATCTAGCAGCCATCAGACGGCAGCCAGTCCCCAAGGTGCCCTGGGGAAAGTCAGGAGGTGAAAACACAGGATACCGGCCCTGGATAGCCGAGGTACACGTCACAGGAATGATTCCGGTGAGCCAGACTCTTCCATGTTTCCATACAAAGGAAAGCACTAGCTTCCCTAACTTGAGACACCTCGTTTTCATTTAGTGAGAGTACTCTTTTGTTCCTCCAACTTGTCCTTTGTGGCAAAACTCCCACACACACCAGAGCTCTGTTCACCCCCCAGAGCAGCTCTTCCCTTACTCGAGATGCTGCTTCCCAGACTTGAAGTCCTCAGTGTGTTTGCTGAGTCAAACACAGCTCTCACTTTTTTAGGTTGTGCATATTTTGGATTGGCCAAAAAGTTTGTTCAGGTTTTTCCATAAGATCCCTAAACAAACCTTTTTGGCCAACCCAATGTATTTTAGTCAATATATGCATTGAGCAACTTAGTCATAATGATTGTACTGTGATATGTCCCTCACTACCTAAGCTCAGAGAGAAAGCCTAAATCCACCTAAATCTAGAAACCAGTGCTTTCCTTTCATGTCCCCATTTCTCAAGAGAACTTGTAGTCCGCAAAGAAGGTTTCTGGTGTCTGGGACTGGTGGGTGGCAAGGTTGTCCACAGCAACTGGGGTGGGCATTTGGAGGATGACTCAGAGGCTCTGATGTCCCCACACTGGAGGATGTCTCAGAGGTCTGATGCCCCCACCCTGGAGCATGTCTCAGAGGCTCTGATGCCCCCACCCTGGAGGATGTCTCAGAGGCCCTGATGTCTCCAACCTGGAGGATGTCCTAGAGGCTCTGATGTCTCCACACTGGAGGATGTCTCAGCGGTCTGATGTCCCCACCCTGAAGGATGTCTCAGAGGCCCTGATGTCTCCACGCTGGAGGATGTCTCAGAGGTCTGATGTCCCCACCCTGGAGGATGTCTCAGAGGTCTGATGCCCACCCTGGAGGATGTCTCAGAAGCCCTGATGTCTCCACCCTGGAGGATGTCTCAGAGGCTCTGGTTTCCTTCCCCTTTTCCATTTAATCTCCTGACAGAGGTCCTTCTCACCTCTCCTTCCTCAAAGACTCAAATTCCTGTTTCAGTTTTGGCCCTTATCTGCACTTTCTAACTGTCTTCTCTATTTCAGTATTACCTAGACTTTGAGAGAGAAAAACTTACCTTACAATCTTATGCTCACTTCAAGTCTTTCTTTTTATCCCTTATGGCAAACATTTCTTTAAGAATTTCTTTCAGCTTTTGAAGGAAAGAAAGTGGTAGTTGCTCATTCATGCCCAACTCCGTGTGACCCCATGGACTGCAGCCCACTAAGCTCTTCTGTCCATGGGATTTTCCAGACAAGGATACTGGAGTGGGTTGCCCTTTCCTTCTCCAGGGGATCTTCCCAACCCAGGGATCAAACCCGGGTCTCCTGCATTGCAGGTGGATTCGGCCTTTGGATGGGCTTAAAAAGGAGCTGACTCACTGCCAACCACTGGCAGAAGTGTTGAAGTTGTCTCCTTTAATTATTTTTAGGAAATGACAGAGGACGAGATGGTTGGATGGCATCACCGATTCAATTGACATGAGTTTGAGCAAACTCCAGGAATTGGTGATGGACAGGGAAGCCTGGCGTGCTGCAGTCCATGGGGTTGCAAAAAGTCGGACACAAGTGAATGACTTCACTTACAGCCAGAGAGAAAATACAGACATAGGTGTTACAAGCCAGTGTTGCTTCTTAGCCTCAGGTAGAGTTGGGAGGATGAATATATTCACTCATACATACGTATGGATTACAGTGTTTCCTGAGTGATGCAATGTACTGGCTACTCGTGGTCTTACTTGTGTACATAACTCACTGATTAATAATGAAAGCGTGTGACAGAGGAATGTGTCCTCATTTAGCTGCCCGAATGAAAGTAGAACCCACTTTACTTTGCACAGTGTACAGAGCAGAAGAGTGCAGGGCTTTCTCTTACTCTTTCTATGTTGTCAAAAAGTATATCTCTTATCTCTATGTATTTTATATATTTCATAACAATATTTTTATGACAAATTTTTACTAATGCAGAGTCCATGAAAGGCAAACGTTGGCTTCTATTATTGAAAAAGAAGGCAGTTTCTTCCAGAATAAATTTTTCAATGAGCTAAAAACATTTGGTTTCAGAAAAAATACCAATTTTTGTCCAGAAAAGAAAGAAAAAAGTATACCTCAAATTCAAAGCATCTAATGGCAGAAAGCCATTGGAACTACAAAATGGAACTAAAAAGGAACTAAAGAGCCTCTTCATGAGAATAAAAGAGGACAGTGAAAAAGCTGGCTTAAAACTCAACATTAAAAAAATGAAGATCATGATATCCAGTCCCATCACTTCATGGCAAACGGATGGGGGAAAAGTGGAAACAGTAACATATTTTATTCTCTTGGGCTCGAAAACCACTGTGGATGGTGACTGTAGCCATGAAATTAAAAGACACTCACTTCTTGGGAGCAAAGCTATGACAAACCTAGACAGCATGTTAAAAAGCAGAGACATCACTTCTCTGTCAAGGGTCTGTCTAGTCAAATCTATTGTGTATGGATTTGAGAATTGGACTATGGTACGGGGAGGGAGGAGGGAGGAGGGTTCAGGATGCGGAACACATGTATACCTGTGGCGGATTCATGTTGATATATGGCAAAACCAATACAATATTGTGAAGTTAAAAAACAAAAAAAAAGGGAAAAAAAAGTAATCAGAGTAATCTTGATAGACAAAATTTGTTTTCAATTAAAAAAATTGGCAAGGGAAAAAAATGTGAAAACAAACAAACAAACAAAAAGAAAAAAAAAGAAGAAGAAAGCTGAGCGCTGAAGAATTGATGCTTTTGAACTGTGGTGTTGGAGAAGACTCTTGAGAGTCCCTTAGACTGCAAGGAAATCCAACCAACCCATCCTAAAGGAAATCAGTTCTGAATATTCAGTGGAAGGACTGCTGCTGAAACTCCAATGCTTTGGCCGCCTGATGTGAAGACCTGACTCATTGGAAAAGACCCTAATGCTGGGAAAGATTGAAGGAAGGAGGAGAAGGGGATGAAAGAGGATGAGATGGTTGGATGGCATCACCGACTCGATGGACATGTGTTTGAGCAAGCTCCAGGAGTTGGTGACGGACAAGGATTCCTGGCATGTGATCAGTCCAGGGGATCACAGAGTCAGATTTGACTGAGTGGCTGAACAACAGTGGAGGAGAAAGGTGTTGTTCAGACCTGGAACTGGTGCAATTCTCCTTTTCAGGCCTCATAAGGGCTTTTCTGGGGCTCCCCTTGTAGCTCAGCTATGGGAGTGCCTACAGTGTGGGAGACCTGGTTCGATCCCTGGGTTGAGAAGATGTCCTGGAGGAGGGCATGGCTACCCACTCCAGGATTCTTGCCTAGAGAATCTGGACAAAGGAGTCTGGTGGGCTACAGTCTGTGAGATCTTCCCTGATGGTAAATAATCTGCCTGCAATTCGGGAGACCTAGGTTCGATCCCTGGGTTGGGAAGATCCCCCGGAGGAGGGAATGAAAATCCACTCCAGTATTCTTGCCTGGAGAATTCCATGGCTAGAGGAGCCTGGTGGTCTGCAGTCTGTGGGGTCACAAAGAGTCAGACATGACTGGTGACTAACACTGTCACACTACTAATGAGGCTCACGGCCCACTGGTGTCAAATCCTCTGCCATCTTGGGCCCAGCTGGTTCTAACCAGTTCTTGTTGTTTTGTCTTTGCAGCTTCCTCCTACACTTAGATAAGAGGGAGGCACAGAGGTATAACACTGGGGCAACAACCTTGGTGACTCAGTCTTTATCCATATCTGTGGAAACACTGTGTCTTTATCATGAACTCCTCATCTGAATAGTTTTGAAGGCAGCAGGCTCAGTTTCGTTCAGTCTTCAACTGACTGTGAAATGTTCTGATGTTCAAGAGGACGATTTGCGTTAAGGACAGACTCTTGTAAACAGTCATGTCTTCTCAGATAAGGAGGATAAGCATACAGGATCAGAACAAGGATCCTGACACACACTTCCACTTAGCCGAGGACTTAGCCTCAATTAATAAACATTGCAGTCACTCCCTTAACAGGCGGTGGAGCTAGGATTGAAAAATGTGTGAGAACAAAGCATGGGATGGTTGGACAGCATCACTGACTTAATGGGCATGAGTTTGAGCTTATAGTGGATGCTGGGGTGTGTCAATCAGATTCCTTCTTCAGAATCAAGACTTCCCATAATTCTCAGCAATTTTGACTGTGACCACTCAGATATCCGTCCCCCTCTGAAGGAAGGACTTGCCTCCACTGAGGCCACATCCTGTGGGCAGCCAAGACCTGCAGAGAACAGACACAATGCTTTTTCCATTTCCTCCAGTAATGAAGGGAGTGAAGTGAGAGTTGCTCAGTCGTGTCCGACTCTTTGCGACCCCATGGACTAAATGGTCCATGGGATTCTCCAGGCCAGAACACTGGAGTGGGTAGCCTTTCCCTTCTCCAGGGGATCTTCACAACCCAGGAATTGAACCCAGGTCTCTCACATTGCAAGCGGATTCTTTACCAAGTGAGTCACCAGGGAAGCCACAAGTGAAAGTGAAGGTCCTTGGTCATGCCCAACTCTTTGGGACCCCATGGACTACATAGTCCAGGGAATTCTGCAGGCCAGAATACTAGCAAGGGTATCCTTTCCCTTCTCCAGGGTATCTTCCCAGCCCAGGAATCGAACCAGGGTCTCCTTCATTGCAGGTGGGTTCCTTACCAGCTGAGCTACTAGGGAAGCCCTCACACTCCTGCTCAGAGCGCCCATGAGATTGGCGGCACTCTCGTTGCTACTGGTTTTATTTCCGTTTCTCCTTCTTCAGCCTTTGTGCTCTCATAGGTTTTGTTCCTGAAGGAAGTCCCCGGTAAGCTTCAGGCACGTCTTCATCTCAGGGTCTCGTTCTTGGGAGCTCAACTTATGGCAGAGTGATTTCTGTGCATATATCTAATATAGTCCACAAACTGATGCAAAACCCACAGCATCACCAATTTGCACTCTCCAGCCCTACCTTCTTGGTGCAAAATGTTCTGAATTTATTATGTTCTTCATACTATCTTGCTGGTTCAGCCCAATAGGGGAAAGACAAAATGTCATATTTATCATCGTAAATAATTCTTTCTGGTTTCCGTGTCTGGTCTGGGCCAGATGTAAAGAGGCCAATACTCTGCCAAAACTGGAAATCAACTTTTACTTTTTCTTTGTTGTAATTTGAATATTAAAAAACATATCAGCCAATTTGAAAAAAATGCTGACACTTTGCTTATTTTCTGCTTCAGTAACCCTTATTAAACAGCAATCCTGCTCTACAAGAATAATATTTGTTTTATTTGGAGGACCTTACAATTCTTTATCTAAAATTCATTGTGTACCTGGTCTCACCTGTACTTCCTGATAGCTTTTTATGAGAATAAGCTAGCTCAAGAATTATGGGCTGCAAAGAAACATTGAGAATAATACCAATATTTCTGTGATGCAAAATAAATATTCCAGGGTCCATTTCCCTAAAGAGTTTCTACCTAGATGACAGGATCTTAGCTAATATAAGCTTGCAAAATGATTGCCTCAAATTACTTCCCAAATTCAGTAAGGCTGTGCTTATGAAAACTCCAAGAGGAAAATACTGGCTGCTCTCATTGCCATATCATGAGTAGGCTTTCAGGGTAGGTTTTCTGAAACAGCAAGGACATATGTACCCATCTTTTTTTCATCTATTCACTGCTATTATCTAAGCTAAATATTAATAAAAATGCCCAGTATTAGAAACCAAACATTGAAAAAGAGATACAAGTATACTTTTCTAAACAAGTCCCAGTGAATTCTCTGTATCTGGGTCTCTAATATGTAAAGAGAAGCAAAACTGCAAACTTGCAGACTTATTGCCCTCTACATTAGGTCTATGCCAAAACTCTGTAAGACAGATGTGGTGAACCAAAGTGGAAAATTCACACGTAAATGGCACTGGCTTAACAACATTTTTTTTTCTTTTTTTGGCAGAGATTCCAGGCCAAAATAGAAACCAGTTTTCCTCAGAAGGAACTTTGGTATGGGAGAGCGTGACTTCTCTGAGACATACTGTGACTGCAAAAGACAAAAACAGAACAGAAAGCATCTTTTGCAGCATTCTCGGTCCTTAAGAAACAAAGATCTCACTGCCATCTGCCACACCAGCGTGGCCTCACCATGAAGACTTCCAAAGACCCCACTGATAGAAATTACAACTTCAAGAATATGAACATTTGAAATATTGTTCCAATACTTTATTCTAAAAGTATTTGGAAATGCCACGCTGCTATGCTTTTTCTCTTTTTTGCAAGAAAAATATGTTAGAATAGGAACAACACACACTATTCTCAAGAGTATCGGTGAATGCCGAGATAAGTGCCAGAAGAGCTGTGGAATCACAGGACTCTGTATCCCCAGAAGACTCTTTACCCACAAAACTAAATAGTGTCATGTTGCAGGCAGAAGGTTTCCAGTTTTTTTAAAAAAATCTATACAAAAACAGATGACTTACCATATTGTGCATTTCAGAAGCATCAGGGAATCCCTTCTCCTTTAACATCTTTTCCTCTTTATTGTCTTGATTTCTTAAATAGAAAGGAAAACAGTATTCAGTGCACTGGGACGACCCAGAGGGATGGTACAGGGAGGGAGGAGGGTTCAGGATGGGAACACATGTATACCTGTGGCGGATTCATGTTGATATATGGCAAAACCAATAAAATATTGTAAAGTTAAAAAATAAAAAAAAAATAAAATAAATATATCACATTTTATTAGCAAAAAAAAAACTAAAGTGTAAATAGGAAAACTATCTTTGTGTTAGCTCTTCTTGTGGGCTAGAATTCAGCTTGGAATTCTCTCACAATTTATCTAACTTAATTCATTAAGAGGAACAAATATCAGATAATGTGGTCATGGGTCATGGGTCACATGCACAACCTCATTTCTTTATTCATTCCTTTATTCAGCAAATGTTTATTGAGCACCACCTCTGAGCTAGGGACCATGTTTGGTCTTGAAAACAGAGAAGTAGAAAAAAATATTATGACAATCAGAGTTCCCAGAAGGCAAAATGATCACTGATTCAATCAATAATGTTAGCTTCCTCTGGAATCTGGTCTGAACATGATGTGGAGAATAGCTAATAGGCAGAGAAGGCAATGGCACCCCAGTCCAGTCCTCTTGCCTGGAGAATCCCATGGACGGAGGAGCCTGGTGGGCTGCAGTCCATGGAGTCGCTAAGAGTCGGACCTGACTGAGCGACTTCACTTTCACTTTTCACTTTCATGCATTAGAGAAGGAAATGGCAACCCACTCCAGTGTTCTTACCTGGAGAATCCCAGGGGTGGAGGAGCCTGGTGGGCTGCCGTCTATGGGGTCTCACAGAGTCAGACACGACTGAAGAGACTTAGCAGCAGCAGCAGAGAGGACAAAATTCAGCAAAAAAAAAGCAACGACAACACTTCTTGACAAGGAGATCATGAGATGAAGCCTTGGAGGGATACAAAGAGGAAACAGTGTTATTTCCAGTTAGATTCTCAGTCTTATTCACCTAATGTGCATGCTGCAAGCTTAGCGGCTCAGTCATGTCCGACTCTGCGACCCTATGAACTGTTCCCCACCAGGCTCCTCTGTCCATGGGATTCTCAGGCAAGAATACTGGAGTGGGTTGCCATGCCCTCGTTCGGGATTCACCTACTAAACTTGCAGTAATGCCCCTTTCTATAAAATGACCTGATAAATATCTCTAAATATGAATAACCAAAAGTCAGAAATAACAAAATGCAACTGGAGGCAGAATTTGCCATTCCTACTTTAAGTGAAATATATGCTGCTGAAAAAAATAAAGGGATTTGCCTGACATCATACAAGTGCTGCTGCTGCTGCTGCTAAGTCACTTCAGTCGTGTGTGACTCTGTGTGACCCCATAGATGGCAGCCCACCAGGCTCCCCCATCCCTGGGATTCTCCAGGCAAGAATACTAGAGTGGGCTGCCACTTCCTTCCCCAATTATACAACTGAGAATGTTGCAAAACAGAAATTTTAACCCAAATGGATATAAAGTATACGATATAGGCTGCCTCTTTTTTTAAAAAGAAATTTGTATCTTAAATATTTTTATAAACCACAGTGCAAATATTTATACTCAACTAGCATTTATGCCAGAGCAGGTTTTTAATATTTATTTTTATTTATTTATCTGGCTGTGCAGGGTCTTACTTATGGCACATGGGTCTTTGATCTTTCTTGCAGCACATGGAATCTTTCCCAGGTGACTCAAGTGGTAAAGAATCTGCCTCCCAATGCAGGAGGCGCATATTCAATCCCTGGGTTGAGACAATCCCCTGGAGGGAGGGAGAGCTGGCAACCCATGGCAGCATTATTGCCTGAAAAATCCCATGGATAAAGGAGCTGGGGACTGCAGTCCATGGGTTTGAAGAGTCTGAAATGACTGAGGTGACTGAGCACACATGCACGCATACATGTAATCTTTAGCTGTGGGGCGTGAACTCTTGGTTGTGCAATGTAGGATCTTAGTTCCTCAACCGGGGATTGAACTCAGGTCCCTTGCATTGAGCATGAAGTCTTAGCCACTAGACACCAGCAAAGCCCCTATATGCCTCTTTAGAGACAACAAGAAGCAAACAAGCTTGGAGGGAAGAAGATGACTCAAAAGCTACCAATAATTAAAAAGAACGGAATCATGAACTTCAGTGCACTGGGTTTCACAGTAGGCAGGGAATATGAATAAGAAATGTTGACCACATGCAGTGATATTCTGCAGTTTGCACATGTGCCTCTTACTGTGTGATAAACTATGATTTCATATTCTTGCTTGAAGATGAGTTATCTATGGGTTATCATCTTTTGGGTCTATACAGAATGTTAGGGTCTTTATGAAAAAAATGCCTGTAAAACTTGAGAGAACAATTTCAGTTACCATTAATTTCATTCTTAACCAATCGATACTGCAGTGACAAGTCTACTCCTTAAGACCAGTGGCCATCTAGTCTGACATGATATTTCTACAGAAAATCAGGGCTTCCTGGGTGTCTCAGTGGTAAAGAATCTGCCTACCAATCTAGAAGATGCAAGAGTCATGGGTTCAATCAGTTGGGAAGATTCCCCTAGAGTAGAAAATGGCTCCCCACTCCAATATTCTTGCCGGAGAATCCCTTGGGCAGAGGAGCCTATCAGGCCATAGTCCATGGGGTTGCAAAGAGTTGGACACGACTGAGCACACATGTGTGCTAAACAAAATCATCTTCTCTTAGCAAATCTTAGAATTGGAAGTAACTTTAAGACCATCTAATTTAGCTCTTTGGAAATCGGTGTTCAAGAGATTCTGTGAGGTTCAATGAGAAATACTAGGTTTAATCCCAAATGATTGATTAGTCCAGGAATGGACACAATTGGAACTGCATAACAGCCTCAACACTTGCTGGATTAAAACAGCTATTATCTCCCATGTTTCTCTGGATTTACTTGGCCCTTTTTGGCTGTTCTTGGTTATGATGTTTCATGTGTTTTCCATCCCATGGAAGTTGAGGCCAAAACCATCTGATAACTCAGCTTACTCACAATTAATACTGGCTATTTGTGAGCTGAGCTGGGCTCTTGGTCAGACGAGTTCACATGCCTTCAATGTGCAGCGTGGGTCCCTGACAGCATGGTGCTTGGGTTCCTGAGAGAGCAGCCATGGGCAAGCCTTCCAAGAGGCCCAGGGCCTCACACAATGTGACCCCGGACGTCCAGGTTATCATCTCACCACCATGTGCTGTTCAACTACTAAATCATATCCACCTTACATTCAAGGGAAGGAAAATCAGACCCTGCATTTAATGTGAAAGGCAACATGGGCACAAAAGGAGGAAAAGGATTAGTGGTGGCCAGCACTGGAGAATACCTCCTGAAACATCTTTCCTTGTGCAGTTAGATCAGAGGGAATTTTTCTTGACTCTTTTATTGTCTTAACTTTCCTCAATTTCATCTTTTCTTGTGGGCATAAAGGGGAATCATTTGGGGTGGGAAATAATAGATAAGGGTGGTTTTGTTCCCATAATGTCAATTCTGAGACCAATCAATACCAAAATTAAATAAAATGAACCTAATCTTTCTCACTGAACTCTGCCCACTACAGAGCTCAAGCAAATGGTCTTTAAAATTCATTCCAATATGTATTATGTAGATAATTACATAAATTGTTCTGCTTAAAAAAAAAAAACTTGACATCAGAGGTGCCATCTCCTTTCTCAGCAAATAATTAGCTCTTCATTTAAGGAATGTGCCTTGTAGGAAATTGTGTTTTAAATGAAGGGATTAATTTATACTATCCTTCTGTCAGAATTCCTATCTGGTACTGTGGTTCTGGGCTTCCCATGTAGCACTATTGGTAAAGAACCTGCTGCCAATGCAGGAGACATGAGATGCGGGTTCTATCCCTTGGTCAGGAAGATCCCTGGAGGCGGAAATGACAACACGCTCCATTATTCTTGACTTGAGAGCCCCAAGGACAGAGGAAAGTGCTGGGCTCCGGTCCATGGGGCTGTAAAGAGTTGGACACGATTGCAGTGACTTAGGACATACTGTTTTTACTGCCTTCAACCATGCCTGTAATGTAGTTATTACTCAGTCAATGTTTGTTGAATCTTGAGTGATTGAAAGAAAGCATGTAGGCATGATACATTGGTACTGTCTGAAATAGCACGGCAATGTGTTCCCCAGTCCCAGGAAGGACAAATATATTCTCCTGAATTCTCCTTGGTGGATGCAAACAGAGAAGAGCAATTTATGTGACATTGTCCTAGCATAGTGCAGCAGAGCCACAGCTCCTGATAGTGCAGCAGAGCCACAGCTCCTGATCGTGCAGCAGAGCCACAGCTCCTGATAGTGCAGCAGAGCCACAGCTCCTGATAGTGCAGCAGAGCCACAGCTCCCGACGTTCACTGTATGGCACTGTCTGTCACACTCATAAACCAGACCCTGCGGCCATGTCCCCATTGTGCTCCAGAGGTTCAAAAGAATTCTGGATGCTCTGAGTCAGATAAAGGATTTATAAACTCAGTAGATAGTGGAAAATCAGGTCTCTAATATAAACCCTCCAAAGATCTTTCTAAGAAATAATTTCCATTTTCGTCCTGTTTCTGGGCAGAGGAATTTCTGCCATGTTCCCCTGAGCCTGCGTCCAGTGCACGCACAGCCTGCCTCCACATCCGTAAGGAAATGACGCGAAGGCACTGCTGGCTGAGCTGGTCGGTACCCCAGCTCCTGGGTTTCCAAGGTGACTGCCAACGTCCCGGGTAATTAGCAGCTCGGAGGTTCTGGCTCGTGTCCATGTAGCCTGGAGGACATGCATGCCAGCACTTTTTGAAATAGTGCTGCTGAAGTCCTGACCCTTCTCCTAATCACTAAGAAACCACAGTTGATTTAAACACGATATTCCAATTTCCCAGGTCCCTCTATTAGCCGGGGAGCAGATGCCCTGTCATGTATGGCAAGAATCAGGGCGGTTGGCTTTGCTCCAAGCTGTGCCCTGTATCCATGCCAATTTTGTTAGAGAAAAGCTTTATATGCAAAAACATAGATACATTCCTTAGGTTATAGATACTTTATACCTTCTCTGGAGAAGAAAATCCTTGCAATAAATAACATTTTCAAAAATATCATGTGCTTTTTTATCTTTGTGTTTCCTCACAGTGACATTTTCCCTTGTCATGCTGAGGTATGACTCTACTTTGAGGCCAAGGATTAGCAAGGTGCGAAGAGGGAAAGACAGCAGTTCCAGCATGACTGCAAACACTGACGGTTTGGCACCTGCTGTCTCAATTGAATTTTAACATCCACAGCAAGACAACAGTGAAAACTAGGATTTGTCTTAAAAAAGAGTTTGTGTTCATTTTTTATCATCTTTCTTCCACTTGAAATATCATGAGGTAATCCTTGTCAATGTGGTCATAGAATTCTACAAAATGGCATTCTTTCCTAAAAAGGGAGAAACAAAGAAAGGAAGCTACTTCCTGTCCTGGTGGGTTGGGAAGAGACTGAGAGGAGAGTTGGAAGGGGGAGAATGAGAAACATGCTGACCGTTGCCTGTCCAGGCCAAGGTCATGAAAAAGAAAGACACGGTATGTGGCGGCTGGAGAGGAATCCTCAGCATGGACCGGCTTATACTTCATTCCTCATGTACTCAAGGAAGAGGCTTCTCTGGAAAGGGTTTCCCCATAACTTCATAAGATAATCCCAAAGAGGAAACCAAGAAGAAGTGAGAGCATGGTCAGATGGAGGGGGAAATTATCTAGCACTCAGGAACTGCCACGGCCATCAGCTCCAAAGTGCCGGAAATAACCGGAAGGTCTTGTGTGCCTCCCAAGAGCCGGGGGTGTAGTCGACAGCTTCTGAGACGGGCCCAGGGATCCCTGTCTCCTGGCATTCAGTCTTTCAGAACCTCCTTGTGCTGAGTAAGTTGATTCTAATCGACTCAATGGAGAAACCTGAAGGGGATGTCAAGTCCATGATTAGGTTTCCAACCATGACTTCTGTCTTGCTGGCAGACTCCCTATGGCTGCCTCAGCTTCACACTTGAATGAAGGAAACTGCCCACGTGGCAGGGAGCAGGGGGAGCTGTAGGAGTCTGCCCAGGCATCACAACGATCTGGCAGACTGAGCACCCCACATAACAGAGAAGCATCTTGCCCTTGTTCTGGATCTTGGGGCCATCACGGTTGGGTTTTTGGGAGACCCCTCTTGAGCTGTTGATGACTTCCTTCTCACCGGACTCACATGGCCCATCCTCTGTGTTTATGTGGACAGAGAGAAAGAGAGAGGGAAATCTGCATCACTTCCTCTTCTTATAAAGAGACCGGTCCTATTGGATTAGAGCCCCACCCTGATGGCCTCATTTTTTTGTTTAATTAAAAAAAATTATTGGAGTATAATTGATTTACATTGTTGTGTTAGTTTCTGCTGAACAGCAAAAAAAAAAAAAAAATCAGTTATCAGTTCAGTTCAGTCACTCAGTTGTGTCCGACTCTTTGTGACCCCATGGACTGCAGCATGCCAGGCCTCCCTGTCCATCATCAACTCCTGGAGTTTACTCAAACTCATGTCCATTGAGTTGGTAATGCCATCCAACCATCTCATCTTCTGTTGTCCCCTTCTCCTCCTGCCTTCAATCTTTCCCAGCATCACGGTCTTTTCCATTGAGTCAGTTCTTTGCATATATCCACTCTTTTATAGAATTTTTCCCCATCGAGGTCATTACAGAGTAATGAGAAAAGAATGTCACTTAACTATAATCACCTGCTTAAAAGTCCCATCACCAAATGCCCGTTGGGGGTTAGGACTTCAACACATGAATTAATGAGGAGGGGGCCACCAGCCAACCCATAACAGTAGCCTTGGAAAACAGCCAGCGAAGAGCTGAGGTCCTTGGTCTAACAGCTAATGAAGCTCTGAAAACTGCACACAACCAGGGAGGGAGCCTGGAACATCCTGCCCCAGTCCAGCCTGCAGACCTCAGGCTAATGCCTCGCTGGCAGCCTTCTGAGGGACTGTAAACCAGGATTCAGACAAGCCCGGCCAAGATTCTCCAGCAAAGAATCTGCAAGGTGACAAATCAATTGTTTTAAACTACTCCATTTGGGGGTAACTGGTTAGACAGTAACAGATGCAAGAGATGGTTAATACAGAGCAACAGAAGTCCTGAGAGGCAGAAGGTCATCCACAGAGGCCAAGAACCAGGCAAACACATTGTGTAAGAATAAATAGAGCAGCTTTTACTGAAGCAAACCTGCTGCTTCTCTTCAGTTTGCTGTGAAAAAGAGCTTAAGTGTGGTTGAGAAGGTGGATTCCAAAGTCAGATAAACCGGAATTCCAATCCCTCTGACACTTCACTATCAGTGTATTCCTGGGCATGTCACTTTACAGCAGAACCGAATGCAAAATGCTGAATGAAAAGCTGGTGTGGGGAGGGCGGATGGAGGGGGGTTCAGGATGGGGAGCGTATGTATACCTGTGGCAGATTCGTTTTGATATTTGGCAAAACTAATACAATTATGTAAAGTTTAAAAATAAAATTAAAAAAAAATTAAATAAAAAAAATTAAATTTAAAAAAAAAAAAAGAAAAGCTAAGTGGCTTAATATCTAAAATGGGCATTTAAAAATGTTCTGAGGGATAAAAAAACGAGATGATGAAAGCAAAGTGCTTCACACGTAAACATTGTCTGGTTGGCATTAGTTATTGTTATTAGATTACAAGTAGGGGAGAGGGTAGGGCTGGGGCTTAAAAGACATGCTAGCTGCTAATATGCAAGAGGAAATTTACTGTGATATTAGTATTATATGCTATACAGACTTCATATGCTTTTGCACCTATATGTACAATGATCTTTATAAAATGATTTTCCATTCTCTGCTTAATTCTTTTAAATGGTTACTATCATCCTCCTTTTTGTAACAAGAATCTCAGCGATAGTTAGTAGCTTGATAAGAGTCATACAAGTCCCATGGACACTTGAATCTAAGATCACATATATCAAGAACCATGGCCCTTTTGGTTGTGCCTTGTCTCCAGAATGATAATAAAATCCTGACAAAAATCTGTGAAGGTTATTCAGTGTACTGCAGAGGTGTGTGCCAGCCTCTTGCAAAACAGAAAATTTAATTACAATGAAATACTCATTGGTTCCGACTGCCTTCAATTTGGATTGAATCCTTTTTCCTATCATTTCTGCTAATGTCATGGCCACATCAGAAAGAGATGATCATTGACTAATTTAAAATGACTTCACTCAATTTATTTGATTTACTTCACAAAAGAGAAAAGCAGGTTTGTATTTCCCATTGCTTATGAACAAAATAGGGTCATCACCCTTTGCAGTGTATTGACTCGATTTTTGGTCACATCTTTCTCACACAGCCCATTAGTTGCAGCTGGATTATTACAGCTTCCTGAAATTGATTAAGTTTACATCAGGAAAGATGTTTTTAAAGAGAGACATCAGAAACATGGAAACCTTTTTCTTTCATATTAATGAGAGAGGTGGCTATTTAAATTGACATGTTAACCTTCTATTTCCACGTATTCTTATGGAACAAACCACCCTGCTGTGTGCATACGTTTCTTGGGACTTCTCAATATGCTCTAAATGTTGTTTCTGGAAAATACAACGGTTAGGCTCCAGGAGAACATCAGTGAACTGTGAGGCCCATCCCACAGAGAAAGACAGGAAGCAAAGAACTGAGACCAGGGAGAAAAACACGAGATAAACAACATCAGAGTCAAATGTGCCGAATAAGAAGAAGCTGGGAGCAAACAAGGAAAAGGACACCCTCTAGTAAAGACACTTTAAAATGCTATGTTTCTATTAAATGCAGAAAATTGCCTGCTAAAATGGCTACCAAAAAAAAAGGAGATGAAAGAAATTTGAGAATTTGAGGTGTGCTTTTTTTCTCCCAGTCATCTGTTATACACTCCAAAATCCAGTAAATATATTCAAGGACATATTGACCATGAGTTTAGCCTTTATACTCTTTGGGGGAAAAGATATCTGACATACAAGATGATCGATTATGGTGACTGCAAGGCAACGTGGCTTCAGCAGTTCCCCGGTGCTCTGCTGTTTCCCTCCATCCTCACTGTCTGTGTTACTGCTGCAGTGGTGGGCTTTTGTTATTTTTCACTCTACATCTTTTCTCTTTTCTTGTTCTTTACTGAGTTTAATTACAGTTATTGTTCATGGACTGTTGAGCTTAAAAATCACTTGCTGTCTTGTATATTTACCCGGCACTTGATTCATGCCCAGCTGTTCATCAGTGCCACGCTTTTCAGACTAGGGAGTGAAATCTTTACAAAGCAAAGAAAGCAGTTTCATTTACTGAAGAGCCATAAAGGGAGAATAATAAACTGATTACAATGTCAACTCTTCAGTTCAATTTATTAAAATTTTCTTTAATGTACCACCATGGGGTATACTTTTTGACACCCTATTAATTATGGTCACTAATTCCCAGAAAAAAAAAAAACTTAAAGAATGAGGTTTCTTTTATTTATTTATTTTTTCTAGAAAGAGTGGGTCAACATCTCTTTGGCCCCACTTGAAGACATGGTGTCATCTCTGCCTTCAGTACTGATGTGTATGAATTGTTTTTACCCTATGGACACAATTAGAACAATATTAAATAAGCTTTCTCTGCATGACAATTCTGCTGGAGTGTTGGACGTTTCCACACTGTAGCTCTCTGCTTTGTGTGAAAGTGTCTTGAAGCGGTTTCTCTTAATACGAAAGGTGTTACCTGGCAGAAGCAACACTGACAGAGCTGCAAGTCATCCCATGGAGCATACTGTCTCATTTCAGGATGAAGCAGCTGTTCTCAAGCATTGAGCACTAGCTGGTGAGGGCAGCCCCTTCATTGAAGACCCCAGAGCATTCTTGACAAGGTGTGGCAAACCAACTTCCTCTCTTTAAAATTAAGGTCACCTGCTAATCCCAAAACATATAGTTTGAAGGTTGTTGAAAAACCATACCAAAATTATTGAAAAAAATGTCAGATACTTGAATCACAAAAATATTGAGACACAATATAAAAGACAACATACTCTAATTTTACTTTTAAAATGAAAAAAAAAAAGTCAGAGGTTTTAAATGAATTGGTGGCATGGTCAACATTTCACAGATTATTAAAAAGTCCAAGCAAGGGAAAATCTATAGAAGCAAGCAACTATTAATCTGGCCTTTACCTTGAAGGCAGGCTTATACATTGAGATGGCTTATACATTGGGATTGAAAGGACTTGTGAAGACAAAAGTCAGAATCTGGGGTCCTGAATAGCATGGAAGTTTGAATCAACTATACCCATACAAAGATATAAAACCAAGACTCCTAAAAAGCAATACGTTCTTCATCCTGAGGGTCAAATGGACTGTTTGAATAGGAAGAAGGAAATGAGATTACCTGCTTACTCTATATCTTGATCAAGAAAAAGAAAATCTTCCATGAAAATCTCTAGCTATATGCTGGTAAGAGGCTGGTGTGCATACTACTTGGAAGCCTCAAAGTACCCAGAGAAGAATTAATTTAAATGGAAAGTGAAAGAAAGTGAAGTCGCTCAGTCACATCCGACTCTTCATGAACCCATGGACTGTAGCCTACCAGGATCCTCTATGCATGGGATTTTTCCAGGCAAGAACACTGGAGTGGGTTGCCATTTCCTTCTCCAGGGGATCTTCCCAACCCAGGGATAGAAGGCAGGTCTCTGGCATTGCAGGCAGATGGTTTACTGTCTGAGCCACCAGGGACATCCCAATTTAAATGGAGTAATTCCCAATAGTAGTGCTTCTAGGAACCTGGCAGAAAGAAAGGATAATTTTCCCTGGAGGAACACCCATTAACCAGGCCCCCAAATTATGATATTGATAGCATTTGATACTGATGTCGTATGAAAATAATGCAATGAAAAACTCAAAGAAACAGGTCACAAGGACTATAAACCCAAAATTACCAGATACAAAACAGCAAGTACATTGATAACATTTTTAAAAAAGAGGTTATAAAAAGAATGTATAGATGAAAAAGCAATCAAAAACAAATAGGCTGCTTTGGAAAAGAAACAAACAGAATTTCTTAGAATGAGACAAGTGTCAAAGCTCAATTAATGTGACTAATAGCAAATTAGGTGCAAATTAAGAGGTTATTAGTGAACTGGGATATAGAAATAAACATGTTGAAAGAAAGTATCAGAAGGCAAAATGATGGAAACCAAGAAAGCTGAAAAAACAAGATGGGTAGAGTGGGCTTATCTAATCACATGTCCAACTGAAATTACAGAGACAGGAAAAAGAGAAAAAGAAGAAAAGGGAACATGCCCAACTCACTTTATGAGATTCAGTTCAGTTCAGTTCAGTCGCTCAGTCGTGTCCAACTCTTTGCGACCCCATGAATTGCAGCACGCCAGGCCTCCCTGTCTATCACCAACTCCCAGAGTTAACTCAGACTCACGTCAATCGAGTTGGTGATGCCATCCAGCCATCTCATTCTCTGTTGTCCCCTTCTCCTCCTGCCCCCAATCCCTCCCAGCATCAGAGTCTTTTCCATTTTATTTATTTATTTTTAATTTTATTTTATTTTTAAACTTTACATAATTGTATTAGTTTTGCCAAATATCAAAATGAATCTGCCACAGGTATACATGTGTTCCAATGAGTCAACTCTTTGCATGAGGTAGCCAAAGTACTGGAGTTTCAGCTTTAGCGTCATTCCTTCCAAAGAAATCCCAGGGCTGATCTCCTTCAGAATGGACTGGTTGGATCTCCTTGCAGTCCAAGGGACTCAAGAGTCTTCTCAACACCACAGTTCAAAAGCATCAATTCTTTGGTGCTCAGCCTTCTTCACAGTCCAACTCTCACATCCATACATGACCACAGGAAAAACCATAGCCTTGACGAGATGGACCTTTGTTGGCAAAGTAATGTCTCTGCTTTTGAATATGCTATCTAGGTTGGTCATAACTTTCCTTCCAAGGAGTAAGCGTCTTTTAATTTCATGGCTGCAGTCACCATCTGCAGTGATTTTGGAGCCCAAGAAGATAAAGTCTGACACTGTTTCCCCATCTATTTCCCATGAAGTGATGGGACCGGATGCCATGATCTTCGTTTTCTGAGTGTTGAGGTTTAAGCCAACTTTTTCACTCTCCACTTTCACTTTCATCAAGAGGCTTTTTAGTTCCTCTTCACTTTCTGCCATAAGGGTGGTGTCATCTGCATATCTGAGGTTATTGATATTTCTCCCAGCAATCTTGATTCCAGCTTGTGCTTCTTCCAGCCCAGCATTTCTCATGATGTACTCTGCATATAATTACTACCATCTTAAAACAGGAGAAGAACATTGCAGAAAGGATCACTGTAGGGCAAAGCATAGATTAAGCAAACTCATGTAAATATAGTTATATATATATTCATTTTTATATATAAATAATGTTTTAATGAAATTATTGAACAATGAAATAAATAAACTATAGCACCTGCATAGAATTCCAGAAACATAACATTGAAAATAGTCATGAAAGAATACAAGATTCTTTTGTTTTACAAGGTAATCCATAATTAGGCAAAATAAACATCTCCAAACAGTTGATAATGTTTGTAATACCAGAAGAAAGCAATAGAGACAATAGAACATTTTATTCTTCAGTATTAAAGAATTGAGGGCTTCTATGGTGGCTCCGTGGTAAAGAACTCCCCTGCCAATGCAGGAGACACGGGTTCCATCCCTGGGTCGGGAAGATCCCCTGGAGAAGAAAAGGGCAACCTGCTCCAGTATTCTTAGTTGGAAAATACCATGGACAGGGGAGCCTAGTGGGTAACATTTCACAGGGTCATAAAAGAGTCAGACGCAACTCTGCAGCTCAGCAACAAACAGCAGCTGTCAACCTGCCCGCCCTCTCCTGCCCCTGGTGTCTCCTCAAGTTCATTCTCTGCATCTGCATCTGCATATTTTTTCTTTCATTTACCTTTTTTTTTATTCTGGACTTGGAAATCATTCACTCTAAGGGTAATGTGGAGAAAGGAATAGCAATCCACTCCTGTATTCTTGCCTGGAAAATTCCATGGACAGAGGAGCCTGGCGGGTTACAGTCCATGGGGTCACAAAGAGTTGGACAGGACTGAGCACGCACTGAGCTGAGGGTAATGATGGTCCATTAAAGGGTTTTAAACCAAAAAGGAATTTATTCTAGATTTGTATGTAAGGAAATCACTCTGCTGTGTAAATATTTTAAGTTCAAAAAAGACTGAAGGAACAATATGTAGAAGACTGTTGAAGAAATCCAGGTGTTCTAGGACAAAGGGGTGAAATGGATGGATTTAAGACATATTTAAGAGGTATAGAGTCAACAGAATGCAAAGGAATTAGATGTTAGAGTAAAGCAAAGAAGGGTTCATAGATGACATTGAGATTTGAGTCGGGAAACTGAGCAGAGTGTGGAGTCAATCACTCAGCTCTAGAAATGAGCGAATAAGCAAAGTGGGCACAAGATGATGTGCTTGGCTTCGGAAAAGTTGAGTTTGAGGTGTCTGAGCACTGCCCAAGGGCGTCTGACCTGAATCCCTAGGTTGGGAAGACCCCCTGGAGAAGGAAATGGCAACACACTCCAGTACTCTTGCCTGGGAAATCCCATGGACAGAGGAGCCTGGTGGGCTACAGTCCATGGGGTCACAAAAGAGTCAGATGCGACTGAGCAACTAACACTTTCACGTTTTTCATAATTGGTTAACAACGTCATGTTAGTTTTACGTGTAGAACAAAACGATCTGTTATAGATATACATGTATGTACTCTTTTGAAATGTAGTGCTGGAGAAGACTCTTGAGAGTCCCTTGGACTGCAAGGAGATCCAACCAGTCCATCCTAAAGGAGATCAGTCCTGGGTGTTCATTGGAAGGGCTGATGTTGAAGCTGAAACTCCAATACTTTGGCCACCTGATGTGAATAACTGACTCATTGGAAAAGACTCTGATGCTGGGAAAGATTGAGGGCAGGAGGAGAAGGGGACGACAGAGGATGAGATGGCTGGATGGCATCACTGACTCGATGGACGTGAGTTTGTGTGGACTCTGGGAGTTGGTGATGGACAGGGAGGCCTGGCCTCCTGCGGTTCATGGGGTTTCGAAGAATTGGACATGACTGAGCGACTAAACTGAATTGAACTGAACTCTTTCTCAAATTATTTTCCCATTTAGGCTATTACACAATGCTGAGTAGAGTTTCCTGTGCTAGAGTGGGCTTCCCCGGTGGCTTAGAGGGTAAAGAATGTGCCTGCAATGCAGGAGACCAGGGTTCAATCCCTGGGTCAGGAAGATCCCCTGGAGAAGGAAATGGCACCCACTCCAGTGCTCTTGCCTGGGAATTCCCTGGACAGAGGAGCTTGGATGTGCCAAGCAGTAGGCCCTTGCTGTTTATCCATTTTAAATATAGCAGTGCGCAGGTGTCAGTCCCAGACTCCCAGCTGACTCCTCCTCCTGTCCTTCCCCGATCCAATGTTTTTAAAGTACAGAAGAAACAGGTCTTCCAATTAAAAGTTAAAAACGAAGAGAAGAAAAATTGGGAGGCAAATCAAAAGCATGTAAGTATGGAAACCATAGGATCTGTAAGACTAACAGGGCTAAATGTCAGAGACAAGTTGAGTAAGATGAGGAATTTTAGCTGCTGATCAGAAGTGGCAAAAAAGAAGGCTGGATGACATCAATAAAAACTATAATACAGTGTCAAGGATAATGAAAGGAGGGATGCCCAGAGGATATTTAAACACAGAAAAAGCCTTTATAGAATTTAATTGGCTGGTTAATTGTATTAGGGAGGCAAGCACACAAACAAAAAATTAGGAAGGATGTGACTTCATAAGATTTAGATTCTTAGAAGATGAAAAGACAATGGAAAGGTATATACTTACTACTTTCTTTTTACTGATCAAATTGCTAATAAGTGGGTTCTAGAGGTTATGAGAATTGAAAGATATGAGTCTATATACTCCACTACACTTCTGAGTTTTGGGCCTGAGATTCCATCGGTGAATGGCTATATCATATTCTCAATGTACATTTTCATTCAGTATTACTTTTGTTTATATTCTTTTCAACTCCATCATCCTATCAAGACCTTCTCCCTCCTCACAACGTTTTAGAAAAATCCAACAAAAATTGGATTTACAACAAAAAAAGTTAAGTCTCCCTTCCAAAATCATTGAAATAGATTTTTTTCCTTGGCTTTTCTGGGAATTACATCCATGAATCAACCCAGTTTAAGTTCCATGTAACTGCAGCTAGCAATTAAGCCTCCAGTCAAAGGTGACACCTCTGAGGAGAGAGAGAATCTGCTGATATCTGCAGCAAATATGGACACACATGTTGCTGAGCTGATGTGATTATGGCATAATAATTTAGTGCACCATATTCTTTTCAAATTGTTCCCAATCAACATTTGGTATAGATAATAAAAAGAGGACATGTGGGTTTGCCATCACACTTTAATCACTTGCACTCTGTGTAAATGATTTTCTGTCAATTAAAGATTCATGACATACTTCAAGTGATATCTCTCAGAGTTTATACATAATGTAGAAAACTCTTTACCATGAACCGTTTGCCAGTGACAATATCTTTTATCTGATATTAGCAGAGGCAATTCCTCCCTTGTGGTATGTTTCAGCATATCCTACTAATTTACTTGTAGGTAACATTCTCATTGTAGCCATATCCCATGATAACATTTATTAGCATCCAGAAAGAAGCCCTTGTAGTCTATACAATTTGACTCAGGGTTTTGCTGTTTTATTAGCATTTCTGACCTTGCCTTCACAATAGAACTGCTCAATAAAAGGAAAGCAGGCTTATCTCCCCAGACCCATTGCCCTCATGATATCTGTTCTGAACACAGCTATGTATACCAGAAAGATCAACATTTTGCCTCCTTCTCTATCTGGCTTTTAGGTATTCTCTATGGTATAATTGTTCTTCATGTTCCTAAATGACTGAATTGTGCTGCTGTCAAAAATCTCTTCCAGTTTACTTGATGCCAGAAACCATGTACTTGCCAAGAGCTGTAGGTCACTTTGTATCTCTCTAAAGGAAAAAACAAAGAAATTCTTCTCCTGCCTGCATGCTTAGGAAATTATTTGTCCCAATGTATGGGCAAGGTCCTCAGGATAAACAGAAACTGTGAAAACAGATGAAAAGTCTTAGCAGAATTAGGCCTACCTACGTGTTGAGAAAGGAATCAGGGAATAAAGTTGAATGATGTCTTAATATTCACCTAGTTCAAAAACTCATAAATTCAACAATCATTTATTTCTCCAAAACCGCAGTCTGCGGTCAGAAAGCTCCTTTGGTCCCAAAGCGCATCTTGCTGTGTCCTGCTTGGTCAGGAATTTGCACATCTCCCTTTGTCCTCTGCCCACTCAGATGGCATCCCCGAGGCGAAACGTATGCAAACCTGGTGTCCTCCATCCAGTCCTAACCATCAAAGCTAGTTTCTTAAGGGCATCGTCCTCATTAGTAAGTGAAGTCTGAGACTGGCTAGACTGCCAGGAGCTTAGTATATGGTGGTCTTTGGAGTGAGCCCTCCAATCTCATCCATGGGCTGAAGCCTTTCCCTAAATCCGGACTCACTCCCATGGAATCATTAAATTCCAGCTTTTGATAGATTCTTGACTCTGGAAAGTGACATGCTGTCATACTGCCACAGATTAACACAGTCTAACTTATTAGCTAAGCTCTATCCAACTGTGATTTCTTCAGTCTAATATGGGAGCAAAACAACTTACTTTGTTCTTCTGAAGATGGCATTCCTCCAAGTGAGCAGAACTCTGCCTTCTCCTGAGAACAGAATACAAAATTATGCCTTTGTTCTGAATAACTTCTCAACTATTAATGCAGCATAAAAGAATATTAAGTTTCCTAGGAGCTACATCATGCTGTTAACTTTTGAATTTACAAAATGCTAACACTTCTGCAAAGAGTAGTTATTCGTTAATTGGTTAAGTCATTTTTTTATAGCTAGATAGAGTCAGTTTTTGAGCAGGTTGGTTTTGCAAGTCCAGAAATTTTCAGCTATTCATAATATATTTTATTTTACTTTATTCAGTGTATCATTCTTTCTTATTTAGATACTTGCACAAAAATTTTCTTCATAAACAATATATAAAGTTTAGATTTTAGCCTGTGTCATTTAAAACATATAATAATAGTGTTTTCTCTATACTCATTTGAATTATTGGTTAAATTTAGGGCTAAATTTAACCAAGGACAAAGCCTGTCGTTTCTCACAAAAATCCTCCTTTAATTTGTGTTTCTAATCTAATAATTATCACTTGGAGTCATCATAACTTGATAAATTGCAGGTTACAAAGCTATGTCACAGTTTTCTATTTCATAGTAATTCAAGGATCCAATGAGATATTTTACTAAATATATGGGAGTTTTTGAAGATTCATTCCCAGTTTATAATTAAGGAACTGAAACTGAATGAAACTAAGAAATAATACTTGCTCATCTCCTATCTTCCAGAAGTTCTACTGTTCTCAAAAAAAATGTCTTAATTAACAATAATCTAATTCTTTATTTGTTCATCCATGAAATTAGTGTTTAGTTACTATGACAAGGGGCTTCTTCAATTTCACATACCACTCTGACGACTTTTGTTGTTGTTATTCAGTCGCTCAGTCATGTCTAACTCTTTGTGACCCATGGACTGCAGAACCCAGGCCTCCCTGTCCTTCACCAACTCCCTGAGTTTGCTCAAACTCATATCTGTTAAGTCGATGATACCATCCAACCATCTCACCCTCTGTTGCCCCCTTCTCCTCCCGCCTACACTCTTTCCCAGCATCAGGGTCTTTTCTAATGAGTCAGTTCTTTGCATCAGGTGGACAAAGTATTGGAGTTTCAGCTTCAGTATCAGTCCTTCCAATGAATATTCAGGACTGATTTCCTTTAGGATGGACTGCTTGGGTCCCCTTGCAGACCAAGGGACTCTCAAGAGTCTTCTCCAACACCACAGTTCAAAAGCATCAATTCTTCCATGCTCAGCCTTCTTTGTAGTCCAACTCTCACATCCATACATGACCACTGGAAAAACCATAGCTTTGAGTAGATGCACCTTTGTCAGCAAGGTGATGCCTCTGGTTTTTAATGTGCTGTCTAGGCTGGTCATAGCTTTCCTTCCAAGGAGCAAGCCTCTTTAGATTTCATGGCTGCGGTCACCATCTGCAGTGATTTTGGAGCCCTGGAAAATAAAGTCTGTCACTGTTTCCATTTTTTCCACCTATTTGCCATGAAGTGATGGAACCAAATGCCATGATGTTCATTTTTTGAATGCTGAATTTTAAGCCATTTTTTTCCACTCTCTTTCACTTTCATCAAGAGGGTCTTTAGTTCCTCTTCACTTTCTGCCCTTAGGGTGATGTCATCTGCTCTGTTCACCCCTTCATACCCCAGGTCTAACAGAGTATAGCAAAGGATAGGCACTAAATAAATCTTTGCCAAAAGAAAAGGTATTATGTCTTCACCAATACTAGGCTTCAGGTGTATCTTTAACTGTACATGCTCTGTCATGTTGAGCTTAAAACTAAATCTCTTTGGAAGAAGAAATAGCTAAAATAAAAATCAAATAGTCTCATATTCTTCATTTAATCCTTTTTCATTTTCTGCTCTATGCTAATCGTCTGTCCCTTCTTGATGCTAAAGTATTTGAGGTCCTGTTGATTAGTCTTTGCAATTATTTTATGATATTTGAACTGTAGTTTTAGCCATAATATTTTTATTTCATATAATAACAACTTCTTTTTCTTTATAAAGTCTGCCAATAATGTCCATATTAAAATAAAAATATTTCAACTGATATTATACTCATGATGATAAACTTGGACATTGAGAAATAATATATATGTGTGTGTGTATATATATATATATATATATATATTAAATATAGTGATGCCATATTTGTGAATCAAGACTCAAATCCATGACTGCTGTGGTGGGCAACTTACCTTCCACTGCCCTTTAGCTGCCTTCCCAACTCTTTTGTAACTGCCTCTGATTAAATACTCACTCTTTCCAACCTCTCTAAGTGTCCTTGGAAAAGTAGGTTTAATTGAAAATATGTCTATGAAAATAAACTGTTTTCTTTTATGGATACCTCCTCATTTGCTTTGCTGCTTAGATCATTTATATAGTAAGCTTTTTATGTTTGCATACTTCTATCCATCTTGAATCATTTTTCTTAGAGAGTCTCAGCCCATGAGAGTGCTAAGTTCCTTCAAACAGGGATTTAAAAAATTGGCCACATAAAGTAAGCCCTCTTGACAATCGCAAATGTCAAGAAGCAAGAAAATCTCTTGCAAGATCTCATTCTCTAATATACTCTCTCTTTTAGTGCTTATCCTGGCAATGATTATAAGTTTCTACTCCCACATACTAAACCCTCATATTTCTATTACTTTGAGAGGCCTCTGACTTCCTGATGGAACATTGACTAAAACAATACTCTAGAGAAAATTTAGCATGTCAGTTCTGGGAAGCATGTGCAATAATGTTCATAGCAAATAATAGCCAAATACTCACAATAGGAGGATTTTAAAGGCTAGCTCAAAGAAATGTTTTGCTCTTTATCAAAATGAACAGAGATCAAGACTCCCCAATATACAATATTATTGTTGTCAATAATTCATTTCAGCCTATTAAAGAGCAATTTTTAAAACATCACCTATATTTATCCTCAGTAAAATACTAGCAAACTGAATCTAATAACATGTTAAAAAAAAGAATCATAAATCATGATCAAGGAGGATTTATCCCAGGGATGCAAGAATTTTTCAATATGTGCAAATGAATCAATGTGATATACCACATTTAAAAACTGAAAAATAGAAACCATATGATTCTCTCAATAGATACAGAAAAAGTTTTTGAAAAAATTCAGCACCCATTTATGATAAGTGGGCTCTATGATAAGTGCCCACCCAGAAAGTGGGCATAGAGGTAACTTACCTCAACATAATAAAGATCATATACAACAACCCACAGCAAACATCACTTTCACCATGAAAAAGAGAAAGCATTTCCTCTATGATCAGGAATAAGACAAGGATATTCACTCTCACCACTTTTATTCAACATAGTTTTGGAAGTCCTAGCCACAGCAGTCAGAGAAGAAAAAGAAATTAAAGAAATCCAAATTGCAAAAGATGAAATAAAACTGTCACTGCTTGCAGATGATGGGATATTATACATAGAAAATCCTACAGATGCTACCAAAAAACTACAAAAGTTTATCAACAAATTTGGCAATGTTGCTGAATACAAAATTAACACACAGAAATCTCTTGCATTCTTATACACTAACAACAAAAGACAAGAAAGATAAATCAAGGAAATAATCCCATTCATCATCACATCAAAAAGAATAAAATACCCAGGAATAAACTTACCTATCACTTCATGGGAAATAGATGGGAAAACAGTGGAAACAGTGTTAGACTTTATTTTTGGGGGCTCCAAAATCACTGCAGATGGTGACTGCAGCCATGAAATTAAAAGACGCTGACTCCTTGGAAGGGAAGTTATGACCAACCTAGATAGCATATTCAAAAGCAGAGATATTACTTCGCCAAAAAAGGTCCGTCTAGTCAAGGCTATGGTTTTTCCAGTGGTCAGGTATGGATGTGAGAGTTGAACTGTGAAGAAAGCTTAGTGCCAAAGAATTGATGCTTTTGAACTGTGGTGTTGGAGAAGACTCTTGAGAGTCCCTTGGACTGAAAGGAGATCCAAACAGTCCATTCTAAAGGAGATCAATCCTGGGTGTACTTTGGAAGGAATGATGCTAAAGCTGAAACTCCAATACTTTGGCCAGCTCATGCCAAGAGTTAACTCATTGGAAAAGACTATGATGCTGGAAGGGATTGGGCCCAGGAGGAGAAGGAGACGCCAGAGGATGAGATGGCTGGATGGCATCACCGACTTGACAGACATGAGTTTGAGTGAACTCCAGGAGTTGGTGATGGACAGGGAGGCCTGGCGTACTGTGATTCATGGGGTTGCAAAGAGTTGGACACAACTGAACAACTGAACTGAACTGAAGGAGGCAAAAGACCTGCACTCAGAAAGCTCTTAATATACTGAAGAAAGATATCAAGGGTAACACAAAAGATGGAGAGATATGCCATATTTTTGGATTGAAAGGATCAATATTACAAAAATGATTGTATACAATCCAATGCAATCTACAGATTCAATGCAATTCCTATCAAAATACCAATGACACTTTTCACATAATTAGAACAAAAATTCTTACAATTTTTGTGGAAACATAAAAGACCCCCCAATAGCCAAAGCAATCTTGAGAAAGAAAAATTTATTTTTCTGGAGGAATCAGGTTCTCTGACTTCAGATGATACTACAAAGCTACAGGAATCAAGACAATACAGTGCTGGCGTGAAACAGAAGCAGGTCAGTGGAGCAGGGTAGACAGCCCAGAGACAAGCCCATGCACCTATGGGCACCTTATCTTTGCCAAAAGAGGCAAGAATATACAATAAATAAAAGACAATTTCTTCAATAAATGGTGCTGGGAAAACTGGAGAGTTACATGTAAAAGAATGAAATTAGAAAACTCATTATTAATAACATACACAAAAGCAATGGGTTAAAATGGGTTAAAATTTTTATTTTGTTTATTTTTTATATTTTAAAGAAATAAAAGAAAAACTAAAAAAAAATCTAAATATTAGGATAGATACTATGAAACTCTTAGAGGAAAACATAGGCAGAACACTCTCTGACATAAATTGCTGCAAGATCTTTTTAAATCCACCTTCTAAAGTAACAAAAATAAAAACAAAAATTAACAAATGGGACCTAATTAAACTTAAAAGCTTTTGCACAGCAAAGGAAACCATAAACAAAAAATGAAAAGATAACCCATAGAATGGAAGAAAGTACTTGTAAATGAAACGACTGGCAAGGGATTAACCTCCAAAATATACAAACAGCTCATGCAACTCAATAATAATAAAAAAAAAACCCATCATAAAATGAGCATAAAACCTAAATCAACATTTTTCTAAAGAAGACATACAGATAACCAAAACAAGCATATGAAAAGATGCTCAACGTCACTAATTACTACAGAAATGCAAATCAAAACTACAGTGAGGTATCATCTCACACCAGTCAGAATGACAGTCATCAAAAAATTTGAAAAGACCCTGACGCTGGGGAAGATTGAAGGCAGGAAGAGAAGGGGATGACAGAGGATGAGATGGTTGGATGGCATCACTGACTCAATGGACATGAGTTTGAGTAAGCTCCGGGAGTTGGTGATGGACAAGGAAGCCTTGTGTGGTGCAGTCCATGGGGTTGCAAAGAGTTGCACACAACTGAGTGACTGAACCAAACTGACTCCCTCTGAGAGCAGCACAGCTGAATGTGACCATTTGCAAAAGCAACAGATCAAGTATGAGAGCCCTAGGGTTGCCCATTGCCTTTATCACACCTTTGGGTGAAATGCCCACTCACAAAACTAAGCTAGTGAAAGCTTTGGCAAACTTTTGTAGAGATATCCATGAATGGGAATAACAGTATCCAGCATGGGCTGAATGTTCAGTGTGCTACTTTACAAATGTATCTTGTTCTTCGTTTTGACCAATGAAGGGACTGAGGTTGAAGAAAGGTGAGTGGCAAGTCCAAGACAACACAGTGAGCTGCTACATGGTAGGGACAGTTCTCACATATAGATCTGTGTGACTTTAAAGCTCATGCTTTTTCCATAAAAAGAGGTGGCTCCCCCATACTTGCGTCACCATGCGTTCTTCTGTGAATTCCTGCTGACTGTGCTGTACCCATCCAGCATGCGGGGAACTGAAACATCACCCCCACTCCCCAGGCTGGAGGAACACAACTTACCTTCCGAGAACAGAAAGGGCAACATTATGAGACTTTCCTAGTCAGCTGGGGAATGAGGCAGTGCCTCACTGCTGGCGCTCACAGGAACACCATCCTTGCTGTTTAGAAGAAAGTGAAGTGAGCAATAGGATAGTCAGTTTAGAAATCTACTGATGATGCTTTTTTTTTTTTTCATTATATTATGCTCCCTACATATGAACTTGCTAGTTACAAACTTTCACGGATGCAAGCTTGCCTTCCATCAGCCTCGGACACCAGTGATATTTCAGTTTTTCCTCCGTCTCCTATCACTGATGATTCTTCAGCTCTACCATCTCCCATGTCCTCTCCCTGCTGCAGTTAGTGACTCTTCCCTGGTCACTCTGTGCCAGCCCCTGCAGGCCAGCTGTTGCACTGTACTTTTGTACTTTTCAAGGTAGTGTACTGTAGGAATAGAAAAGTTTTTGTTTTTGCTTTTTTGTTTTGCTTTTTTAATGTGCTGTTTATGAGAAAAGTATTGTACAGCTATTACAATGCAGTACTACTTAGTTGATTGTGTTAGTTGGGTACCTAGGCTAACATTGTTGGATTTACTAACAAACTGGACTTATGGACACTCTCCGAATAGACCTTATTCATATGTAGGGGAGTTACTGAACATAACAACTTTCTTGATTCCTCAAGGCTACCTTGTGTATTAGATATTCTTGTCATTGTTGTTAATGTTATTTTCTTTAATTTCAAAATTGAAAGAGTTCAAATGGCTTGCCTAAAATCACACAACGACTACTACAATCAATAATCTAGATTCAAATATCCTATTTCCTAACTTCAAATCTAAACTTTTTCCACAATATTTTGCAAAGTATAACTAACTTTTTATCACTGAGATATACAATTCCATTTGCATGCCATAAGAACCATTAAAACATATTTTGAATGAGCAGAAAATAGGATGTGTGACTGCTGATAACTTGGAGGTAAAGAATCAGAGTATGACAGTCCTAGGAGAGAAGACTACACGTGGACATCACCAGGCGGCCAACACTGAAATCAGATTCATTACATTCTTTGCAGCCAAAGATGGAGAAGCTGTTTACAGTCACCAAAAACAAGACCAGGAGCTGACTCCAGCTCAGATCATGAACTCCATATTACAAAATTCAGACTTGAATTGAAGAAAGTAGGGGTACCACTAGACCATTCACATATGACCTAAATCAAATCCCTTATGATTATACAGTGGAAGTGACAAATAGATTAAAGGGATTAGATACGACAGAGTGCCTGTTGAACTATGGACAGAGGTTTATAATGTTGCACAGGAGACAGGGATGAAGACCATCCCCAAGAAAAAGAAATGCAAAAAAGCAAAATGGCTGTCTGAGGCAGCCTTACAAATAGCTATGAAAAGAAGAGAAGTGAAAAGCAAAGGAGAAAAGGAAAGATATACTCATTTGAATGCAGAGTTTCAAAGAATAGCAAGGAGAGATAAAAAAGCCTTTCTCAGAAATGAATGCAAAGAAATAGAGGAAAACAATAGAATGGGAAAGACTAGAGATCTCTTCAAGAAAATTAGAGATACCAGGGGCACATTTCAAGCAAAGATGGGCTCAATAAAGGACTGAAATTGTATGGACCTAACAGAAGCAGAAGATATTAAGAAGAGGCAGCAAGAATACACAGAAGAACTGTACGAAAAAGATATTCATGACCCAGATAATCACTATGGTATGATCACTCACCTAGAGCCAGGCATCCTGAAATGTCAAGTCAAGTTTGAAGCATCACTATGAACAAAGCTAGTGGAGGTGATGGCATTCCATTTGAGCTATTTAAAATCCTAAAAGATGGTGCTGTGAAAGTGCTGCACCAAATATGCCAGCAAATTTGGAAAACTCAGCAGTGGCCACAGAACTGGAAAAGGTCAGTTTTCATTTCAATCCCAAAGAAAGGCAATGCCAAAGAATGCTCAAACTACAGCAGAGTTGCACTCATCTCACACGCTAGTAAAGTAATTCTCAAAATTCCCCAAGCCAGGCTTCAACATTACACGAACTGTGAACCTCCAGATGTTCAAGCTGGTTTTAGAAAAGGCAAAAGAGCCAGAGATCAAATTGCCAACATCCACTGGATTATTGATAAAGCAGGAGAGTTCCAGAAAAACATCTATTTCTGCTTTATTGACTATGCTAAAGCCTTTGACTGTGGATCACCACAAATTGTGGAAAATTCTTCAAGAGTTGGGAATACCAGACCACCTGACCTGCCTCTTGAGAAATCTGTATGCAGGTTAGGAAGCAACAGTTAGAACTGGACATGGCGCAGCAAACTGGTTCCAAATTGGGAAAGTAGTATGTCAAGGCTGTATATTGTCACCCTGCTTAGTTAACTTATATGCAGAGTACATCATGAGAAATGCTGTACTGGATGAAGCACAAGCTAAAATCAAGATTGCTGGGAGAAATACCAATAACCTCAGATATGCAGATGACACCACCTTTATGGCAGAAAGTGATGAAAGTGAAAGAGGAGAGTGAAAAGTTTGGCTTAAAGCTCAACATTCAGAAAACTAAGATCATGGCATCTGGTCCCATCACTTCATGGCAAATAGACGGGGAAATAGTGGGAATAGTGGCAGACTGCATTTTGGGGGGCTCCAAAATGAAGCCGATGCATCTACTGCAGGGCTGGGGCGTGAGCCAGGCCCAGCCCCTCCCTCACTGCCAGCGTGACAAACGGGAACCAGTCACCTCACCATGGACCACCCTGACCCTCGGGCGTGCCGTCCCTGCAGAAGCTCACTGGGACACCCAGACCAGCGTCATCGCGGAAGCACAGCTGAGAGAGCTGACGCCAGCCCTGCCCGTCGTCGTCACCAGGGCCGCCCCTGCCGCCCTGAGAAGAAGGGCTTGCTCAGTGGAGTCACCATGCTCACCCACAGCTTCACCTGCCGGCTCAGCCGCTCAAAGGGGAGAAGCAGATGGTGACTGCAGCCATGAAATTAAAAGACGCTTACTCCTTGGAAGAAAAATTATGACCAACATAGACAGCATATTAAAAAGCAGAGACATTACTTTGCCAACAAAGGTCCATCTAGTCAAGGCTATGGTTTTTCCAGTAGTCATGTATGGACGTGAGAGCTGCACTATAAAGAAAGCTGAGTGCCAAAGAAATGATGTCTTGAACTGTGGTGTTGGAGAAGACTCTTGAGACTCCCTTGGACAGCAAGGAGATCCAGCCAGTCCATCCTAAAGGAAATCAGTCTTGAATATTCATTGGAAGGACTGATGCTGAAGCTGAAACTCCCAATACTTTGGCCACCTGATGTGAAAAGCTGACTCATTTGAAAAGACCCTGAGGCTGGGAAAGATTGAAGGCAGGAGGAGAAGGGGACAACAGAGGATGAGATGGTTGGATGGCATCACAGACTCAATGGAGTTTGAATAAACTCAGGGAGTTGGTGATGGACAGGGAGGCCTGGCATGCTGCAGTCCATGGGGTCACAAAGAGTTGGACAAGATGGATGACTGAACTGAACTGAAAGAATCAAAGAATCAGGGAGTTTGATTATGAAACTGCAGTATTACTTGACCCAAAGCAATATCATCCATTTGGATTAGACTTTCTGACAATCATTTTGAGGAAGTGGCTTTACACTTTTTAAAATTGCTGCTCCTCCCAGGAAATGACTCCAACATGAAAAATCAATTTACCCATAGCTATATAGAGAAGATAGGGTCCAATACTAAAAAAATAAAGTCAGCTACTAGTTTTAGAAGGGCAAGTGGAAAGCTGTGGTCAGGAAATAATCTCAGGATCAGGACCCAGGAATTCAAGAAACAAATCTGGCAACAAGAGGCATAGTGGGATTACACTGAAGGATAGGCCACGCTTGACGCCAGTGAAGAGTGCTTCTGGTGTAACAGCCATCATGCTTCTGGATTGCTCTGATAAAGGACACAGGAAAGGAGAAAAAGGTAAACTGTGATTGATGAGATAAACATCATACATTATCTTTGTGAAAGAAAAAAGCCCAACAAGCTAGTTTATTTAACTGTTTAATAAATTGGGAAGTAGAAATACTGGAAAAAGTATTATTTAAAGCTAGGTGGCTCAGAGGTTAAAGTGTCTGCCTGCAATGTGGGAGACCAGGTTCGATCCCTGGATCGGGAAGATCCCCTGGAGAAGGAAATGGCAACCCACTCCAGTACTCTTGCCTGGAGAATCCCATGGATGGAGGAGTCTGGTAGGCTACAGTTCATGGGGTCACAAAGAGTCGGACACAACTGAGCAATTTTACTCACTCACTCACTCACCCACTCAATCTGAGAGCTGGTGGAGGACAGAGGAGCCTGGCATGCTGTATAGTCCATGGGGTCGCAAAGAATCACACACGACTTATTGACTGAACAGCAAAAACAGTTCAATTCCATACCTGCCCAGTTTGCAGCAGTGGCAACATAAATCTCAGGCTCTGTGAAGAGCATTTCTTAACCCTAATGCAAGGACAGGAACCTATGATTTTCATATCCTCCATGAAGTAGCACTGACAGGGAAAAGCACCCGTATATTTCCATTTTCACATTGAGAAACACATTATAATATCTTTCCTCCAGGTCTTCTGACATCCAATTGCTTTTTTGTACAAGGAAAAGTGTGAACAGACATGTAGGGAATCTCAGGAGGAACAAAAATTATGGGATTAACATTGTCTTAAAAGAGACTAAAAACATTAAGAGAAAGATATCTTCATTTTTTTTAAACAAAGGGTTTATCTAATATTCATATAGCATTTGAATATATGGCACTGTATCAAATATATAAAATTACAAATGACTTCTACATAGCACCTATACAATTAAAACATTATCCAGGTTATCAATGTGACCCTGTGCCTTAATCCAGCCCCAGTGACTTTTGTGGAAAAGAAAACTGAGCAGATTCTAGAAAAACTCAGTCCCCATGTAATGAATAATTATTCACACCATATATTTATCAGAAGTTAGATGAAAATGCAATGTACCTACCCACCAGCTGTCAAGAGTGATTGACACATTTGGTAATTATAATGTGATTTTGAAGGGAATATATTACCAGTTTGACATCTGGAAATCAGAAATCTAAATACTTATGCAAGTCTCTAGTGAAGATGTGTCTCAACTTGTATTTGTGTCATGCCTTTTAAAATGCCATTTTTAAAGTCATTTTCCATTTTAAAGGCATCCTTCCTGAATCTGTTGTCACTGCAGCTCAGCTCCTGCATTTCACAAACGGTGTTAATCCAACTAGTTTATGGTACAGCTGACCTCATTATCTATAGATGAAATGATGAACTAGGTTTTCCTTGAGTGCAAAAAAAAAAAAAAAGAAAAAAAAGAAATGAAAACATTTGATTATCTTATTATTCTAATGTCTATTAATCAAAAGGACACTGATATAATTTCTGATAAATGATAAATACATAAGTCCACATATGGCCTTGGTTTTATGCCAGAAAGTTTGGCTAGATGTGGTTTAGTAAGGACATAGCAATGAATAGATGATGCTTTAAATGAATATATGCTATAGAGAGAAAGATCCAATTTCAGAAATCTCATTCACCAATGCCATATGTCTAAGCAGACATGATATTACTTCTAGTTCACACAGGCATTCTTTAGTGTTTTTAACAATAGCAGTGTTAATGGCAGAACAAACTTAGAGACATATTCTAATGAGCATTTTGATGAAGTGCCTGATTTTTGAAAGGATTATGTTCTAGCGTGCTTGGTCTTTGTATTTGAGATGCTCAATGACCACTTCCTACAAAGAGAGAGAAATGGAACTGTTAAAATTCAAATGTTGATACAGTGACCTTGCCCAGGATAACTTTGGAGAAACTTGCTAGGTGTCTTATCTCAGTAGAATCCTGTAAGACATTCCCAGGGGAGACTTCAATTTACCAAATTCTACGTACAGACTATCTTAGAGATAAAGTTTGAATTAAAGTTTTCTTTCCATTTTATTTTATTAAAAAGTAATGCAAACACCTGTTTATTCAGAGAATTGAGGAGGGCAAAAAGAGAAACTTATGGAAGATTGTTGTTGTTCAGTTGCTCTGTCACATCCAACTCTTTGTGACCCCATGGATCCCAGCACACCAGGCTTCCTTGTCCTTCACTATCTCCTGGGGTTTGCTCAAACTCATGTCCATTGAGTTGGTGATGCCATCCAATCACCTCATTCTCTGCCGCCCCCTTCTCTGCCTGCCTGCAATCTTTCCCAGCATCGGGGTCTTTTCCAATGACTTGTCTCCTTGCATCAGGGGGCCAATATATTGGAGCTTCAGCTTCAGAATCAATCTTTCCAATGAATATTCACAAATGATCCTTTAGGATTGACTGGTTGGATCTCCTTGCAGTCCAAGGGATCTCAAGAGTCTTCTTCAACACCACAGTTTGAAAGCATCAGTTCTTCAGTGCTCAGCTTTCTTTAAGGTCCAACTCTCACAGCCATACATGACTACTGGAAGAAAACATAGCTTTGACTATATGGACCTTTGTCAGCAAAGTGATGTCTCTGCTTTTAAATATGCTGTCTAGGTTAGTCATAGCTCTTCTTTCAAGGAGCAAGCATCTTTTAATTTCATGGTTGCAGTCACCATCTGAAGTGATTTTGGAGCCCAAAAAAAGATGGTTAGCTCTTAAATTTTAAGATTGAATAGAGAGATTTTCACTCACTAGAATGCTAAATGGAGACACCATGTATGTATTTGGGAAAATGTTACTGTGACAAGCTGATTGGGGCTGAGAGCCTAAAGCGCTTGCTCAAAGCAGGGCACGTGCTACCTGTGTCAGGGAGCATCTTAGTGACCAGTAACTTGAGGTGTTTCTAGAAGAACAAGAGGATAAAAATCTGGAGTGGTAGCAAGGAGAGAGCAGAGTTGTCAACAGAGGAGATGGGAGAGACATCTAGACTTTTCTAGGAGGATCAGGGGAAGGAAGAAATGGGGTCCTGAAGGGGAGGGTAAAGACCCCTCTGAGGACACAGGCTGAAAGCTTTGAAATGTTTGCTGGTGTGCAAGATGAAAACCTGCCCTCTGTCTGCTCCACAAACTCTTGAGTAGACAGTGCATTCCATCCCAACACCATGATGTTATGCACATTGAGGTCCCGGTGAGTAAGAGCAGAACAGCACAAGGGGTCACATGACCAGCGATGCAGGCCGACTGCCATCTGGTTACAGAAGCAAAGCAAGACGAGATTGCAGGAGGAGTCCGCTAGTGTCTCTGGTGTGTTCTGCTCTGCTGTTTCTCATTCAGGCATTTTCCTCATCATTTGCAACCACCAAATTGCATCTACATGCTTCATACATAGCATATGAACTTTAAACACATTTTTAAAAGAAAGCTCCTAATCCTTTCTTTGCTACAGAATAAAGTTTCCTAAGATACATTCACAGAAAATGAGTCCTGTGGAACATGAACGGCTCTTAGGTGAACAAAATACTCAACTCTGTGGTCGAAAAAATTTGGGAAATCTTAGGTTAAGTAGTCTCTTCACTATAAAACGTTCCAGAAGCTCTTTTAGGTTAAACTGTGGAAGGAGAAGGTGGGACAGATGAGAGAGCAGCATTGACATTCATACACTACCCCGTGTAAAACAGCTGGTGGGAAACTGCCGGAGAACACAGGCAGCTCAGCTCTGTGCTGTGCGACGCCCCAGGGGGCGTGATGTGGCGTGTGGGGAGAGAGGTTCAAGGGCGAGCAGACATATGCATACTTAGAGCTGATTCACATCGTTGTACAGTGGAAACCATTGTAAAGCAATCATCCTCCAGTTAAAAACAAATGTAAAAATTATACATAAATTTTCTGTTGTGCAAAGGGTAGGTGCCTCTAACTACCATGTTATTCAAGGGTCAAGTGTTGTTTAAGACAGTGATGTTGCTGTTTTCAGTCGCTAAGTTGTAGCTGACTCTTAGAGACTCCAGGGACTGCAGCACGCCGGGCTCCCCTGTCTTTCACTGTCTCCCGAAGTTTGCTCAAACTCAAGCCCATTGAGTCGGTGATGCCATCCAACCATCTCAGCCTCTACTGCTCTCTTCTCTTCTTGCTTTGAATCTTCAATTTTTCTTCAAGGTCTTTTCCAGTGGGTCAGTTCTTCACATCAGGTAGCCAAAGTATAGGAGCTTCAACTTCAGCATCAGTCCTTTCAATGCATATTAGGGTTGATTTCTTTTAGGATTGAGTGGTTGATCTCCTTGCTGTCCAAGATAGTAATGAGCAGAGAGTAACGTCATAAAATTCCTTAAACTTTTTACTTAAAAAAAAATCTCCTAATACTTGCTTTTTGATGTTACTTTAAAAAAAAATAATATATCTCTGATAGCTCAGCTGGTAAAGAATCCGCCTGCAGTGCAGGAGACCCCAGTTTGATTCCCGGGTCAGGAAGATCTGCTGCAGAAGGGATAGGCTACCCACTCCAGTATTCTTGGGCTTCCCTTGTGGCTCAGCTGGTAAAGAATCTGCCTGCAATGTGGGAGACCTGAGTTTGATCCCTGGGTTGGGAAGATCCCCTGGAGGTGGGAAAGGCTACCCACTCCAGTATTCTGGCATGGAGAATTCCATGAATTGTACAGTCTGTGGGGTCACAAAGAGTCAGACACTACTGAGAGAATTTCATTTTCACTTTCAAAGATGAGAAAAAAACACATTGTGAACATCCTAGAAAGGCCACTGTGTGCAACACTTTCCTACTTTCTTTGACCCCAGAATCCTTTTCTCTTGCCATCTTTTGGAAATGGTATTGAGAGGAACCCTTTCTTAGAAACATTGCTAAAAGAAAAAAAAAGTGCTACCTTCCATTTCTTATTATGTTTGAACAAAATCATATCGCACATTCATATCTTTCAGCAACAATAGCTAACACTTAATTTTCCTTCTCACATATGAGGAATCTGTAACGTAGATATATCAAGTAACTTGGCCGAGATAACAAGCATATTCCTTGGTTTACAAGGAGCACTAAGTTTTCAAGCCTTCTTGTGAGATTTGAGATGTTTGCCTGCAATACACTAGCCTAAAATGGGCTCCAAGTTCAATAAAACATACTGATCTAGACACATTAAGTCTCCAAAAACTTAGTACCTTCTGGAATTTATAGCTACCACCACCATTTTTAACTTCATACCACCGTGAACCAAAGGCTCCTAAACACCTGCAAGTTCCTTAGGTCAGAATGCAGAGCTACAGGAAAGACTAGTAGTGGGTACACGATTTTGAAACAGAAGATCAAGTCATCTGGTGGAACTTGAATATCTTTGGGTTCAACCTTATTGAGGAGGAGCAAGACTGGTTGATAATAGACCCTGCCCCAGAGGTCTGCTGGGAAGCAGGCATGTCTGCAGAAACATGGCTTCTCACTGAGCTTGTGCGCTTGGTCCTATTTTTTGCACTGCTGTACACAAACATGCACAAGTGCATGCATGCACACATACACGCACACACACTCCTGTGTGTATTCTTTCTCAGCCAGTTGATACCAGAGCCACTGCTAAGTATTAAAGATGCAACAAATGAATAAACATAGCATGGAAGAAGAAATCGTAGCTTTTAATAGATAGAGACTGATTCAGTTCAGTTCAGTTCAGTTGCTCAGTTGTGTCCGACTCTTTGCGACCCCATGAATTCCAGCACGCCAGGCCTCCCTGTCCATCACCAACTCCCGGGGTTCACTCAAACTGATGTCTGTCAAGTTGGTGATGCCATCCAGCCATCTCATCCTCTGTCATCTTCTTCTCCTCCTGTCCCCAATCCCTCCCAGCATCAGGGTCTTTTCCAATGAGTCAACTCTTCGCATGAGGTGGCCAAAGTATTGGAGTTTCAGCTTTAACATCAGTCCTTCCAATGACTATTCAGGACTGATTTCCTTTAGGATGGACTTGTTGGATCTCCTTTCAGTCCAAGGGACTCTCAAGAGTCTTCTCCAACACCACAGTTCAAAAGCATCAATTCTTTGGCGCTAAGCTTTCTTCACAGTCCAACTCTCACATCCATACATGACCACTGGAAAAACCATAGCCTTGACTAGAGGAAAGTGGGGAAAACCACTAGACCATTCAGGTATGCCCTAAATCAAATCCCTTATGATTATACAGTGGAAGTGAGAAATAGATTTAAGGGACTAGATCTGATAGATAGAGTGCCTGAGGAACTATGGATGGAGGTTCGTGACATTGTACAGGAGACAGGGAACAAGACCATCCCCATGGAAATGAAATGCAAAAAAGTAAAATGGCTGTCTGGGAAGGCCTTACAAATAGCTGTGAAAAGAATAGAAGTGAAAAGCGAAGGAGAAAAGGAAAGATATAAGCATCTGAATGCAGAGTTCCAAAGAATAGCAAGGAGAGATAAGAAAGCCTTCCTCAGTGATGAGTGCAAAGAAATAGAGGAAAACAACAGAATGGGAAAGACTAGAGATCTCTTCAAGAAAATTAGAGATACCAAGGGAACATTTCATGCAAAGATGGGCTCGATAAAGTACAGAAATGTTATGGACCTAACAGAAGCAGAAGATATTAAGAAGAGGTGGCAAGAATACACAGAAGAACTGTACAAAAAATATCTTCAAAACCAAGATAATCACAATGGTGTGATCACTGACCTAGAGACTGATTAAGAGACTGATTAAAGAAAGTTAAGCACCAAAGAATTGATGCAATTGAGCTGTGATGTTGGAGAAGACTCTTGAGAGTCCCTTGGACTGCAAGGAGAGCCAACCAACCCATCCTAAAGGAAATCAGTCCTGAATATGCATTGGAAGGAATGATGCTGAAGCTGAAGCTCCCATACTTTGGCCACCTGATGCAAAGAACTGACTCATTTGAATAGACCCTGATGCTGGGAAAGATTGAAGGTGGGAGGAGAAGGGGACGACAGAGCATGAGATGTTTGGATGCCATCACCAACTCAATGGACATGAGTTTGAGTAAGCTCCAGGAGTTGGTGATGGACAGGGAGGCCTGGTGTGCTGCAGTCTAAGGGGTCACAAAGAGTCGGACACTGAGCAACTGAGCTGGACTGGACTGAGGAGACCGCCTGCATTTGAATTCTGCCTGTGTTATTTTCTAATTTTGTGACCTGGCCAAAGAAACAAACTTGTTTATACCTTAGTTTCTTCATCAGTAAAATGAGGACATTTTGAGGATTATAAGTAAAAGAAGAGAAGACATATTTTCTAGTATACATTCCTCCTGATGTCAACCCTAAGAAATATATTCAAAGAAGAATAGTTTAGTTGGGAAGTCATTTTAGGAAACATTGCAGGGGAGTAGGATAGTAAGCCAGGGAAAGGAAGGAGGTATATTAAGGGTGTGATATCAAGTAAGTTGCTGCTGTGATTAATTAGAACTTGATTCCACTGGGGAACTTGGGAAGAAAGTACAGAACACAGCTGAGTTATTCTGATTGAGGACAAGGATTCCAGAGTATTATCTACCAATTCTTAATCTTCCCTTAGCTGAGGGCTGTTTCCAGGGGTATTCGTTTTTTTTTACAGACCTTCTATCTTTTCCTATTTGTACCATTAGTGGGATCCTGCACTCAGAAGGAAGTCTCTCAAATTCAGATAGCAGAGGTGTTTTTTTCTGAAAGCAGCGTTTGGTAGGAAGTGGTGAGTATTAAGAGCATTCACTACACACATAAAGTATGTGGAACAGTGCCTTATGCATATTCAGTTCAGCTGAGTCACTCAGTCCTGTCTGATTCTTTGAGACTCCATGGACTGCAGCACGCCAGGCCTCCCTGTCCATCACCAACTCCCAGAGTTTACTCAAACTCATGTCCATTGAGTCAGATGCCATCCAACCATCTTTTCTTCCATCCCCTTCTCCTCCCACCTTCAGTCTTTCCCAGCATCAGGATCTTTTCAAATGAGTCAGCTCTTCCCATCAGGTGGCCAAAGGATTGGAATTTCAGCTTCAGAATCAGTCCTTCTAATGACTATTCAGGACTGATTTCGTTTAGGATGGACTGGTTGGATCTCCTTGCATTCCAAGGGACTCTCAAGAGTCTTCTCCAACACCACAGTTCAAAAGCATCAATTCTTCAGCGCTCAGCCTTCTTCACAGTCCAACTCTCACATCCATACATGACCACTGGAAAAACCATAGCCTTGACTAGATGGACCTTTGTTGGTAAATTAATGTCTCTGCTTTTTAATATGCTGTCTAGGTTGGTCATAGCTTTTCTTCTAAGGAGAAGTATTTTTTAATTTCATGGCTGCAGTCACTGTCTGCAGTGATTTTGGAGCCCAAGAAAATAAAGTCTCTCATTTTATTTGTAATGGGACCAGATGCCATGATCTTAGTTTTCTGGATATTGAGTTTTAATCCAATTTTTTCACTCTCCACTTTCACTTTCATCAAAAGGATCTTAATTCTTCTTCACCTTCTGCCATAATGGTGATATCATCTGTGTATTTGAGGTTATTGATATTTCTCCTGGCAACCCTGATTCTAGCTTGTGCTTCATCCAGCCCAGCATTTCACATGATGTACTCTGCATATAAGTAAAATAAGCAGGGAGACACTATACAACCTTGACGTACTCCTTTTCCAATTTGGAACCAGTCTGCTGTTCCATGTCCAGTTCTAACTGTTTCTTCTTGACCTGCACACAGATTTCTCAGAAGGCAGGTCAGGTGTTCTGGTATTCCCATCTATTTAAGAATTTTGAACAGTTGTTGGTGGTCCACACAGTCAAAGGCTTTGGTGTAGTGAATAAAGCAGAACCTCATGGACCTAACTCTGAAAATCAACATTTGCCTATCCCTACATCAAATCCTAAATTAAGAAATTAGGTCAAGTTAAAATAATCATACCTCGGGGCTCACAATATCATAGTCTGAAAAATAAAGATGTTGAGGATGGTGAAGCCTGGCATACTTCAATCCAAGGGGTCACAAAGTGTCAGACACAACTTAGTGACTGAACCACAACAATGACTTAAGACATTCACAAAAAGACTTTGAGATAATGTTTGGATGAGTTTTACTTCCATTTTCATGTGGAAAATGTTATCAACATAAAGTTTTGACTGGCAGAGATAGTTACTTGTCACTGAATGAATCAATGAGCTTCTACCATATGCCCCCCCTGGTGTGGGTGTGTGTGTGTGTGTGTGTGTGTGTGTGTGTGTGTGTGTGTGTGTAGGACTGGGCTACAGGGATGGTGGTGATATTACATACAGTGGCTATCATAATAGGTGCTCATAATATCCCACTCAAAAAATTAATGTCTAGAAATTCTAGAACAGCCCTGGCCCAAGTACCTCCTGAGGGCCCACTGCATTCAGCAACACCTGAAGCTCATTAGAAATGCAGCTCTTGGGTCCCATCTGAGACTTGGTGAATGAGAATTTCTAGGGCAGAGCCCAGGATTTGGTGCTGGCATCCACTGCTTCTGTTACCATGTACAACCAGGGTAAGTATTTAAATTTTTTTTATTTATTTATTTTTTAAAAAGTTATTTTATATTGGACTCTTGATTTACAGTGTTGTGTTCATTTCAGGTATACAGCAAAGTGATTCAGTTATATGTACACATGTATCTCTTCTTTTTCAAATTATTTTCCCATTTAGGTTATTATAGAATATTGAGCAGTTACCTGTGCTATACAGTAGGTCCTTGTTGGTTATCTGTTTTATATATAGCACTGTGTATGTGCCAATGTCAAACTCTCAATTTATCCCTCACCTTGACCTTTCCTATCTGCTGCAGATGGCATTATTAATTCTTCTTAATGGCTGAGTAAGTGAACTCCAGGAGTTGGTGATGGACAGGGAGGCCTGGCGTGCTGTGATTCATGGGGTCACAAAGAGTCGGACATGACTGAGCTAGTGAACTGAACTGAACTGAACTGAACATTCGGTTGTGTATATATACAACATATTGTTTTAAAATAGGGTATGCTGCTGCTGCTGCTAAGTCACTTCAGTCGTGTCTGACTCTGTGCGACCCCATAGACGGCAGCCCACCAGGTTCCGCTGTCCGTGGGATTCTCCAGGCAAGAACGCTGGAGTGGGTTGCCATTTCCTTCTCCAATGCAGGAAAGTGAAAAGTGAAAGTGAAGTTGCTCAGTTGTGTTCGACTCTTAGCAACCTCATGGACTGCAGCCTACCAGGCTCCTTCATCCATGGGATTCTCCAGGCAAGAGTACTGGAGTGGGGTGCCATTGCCTTCTCTGGTCTATCAGCAGAGGAGTGGATAAAAAGGACGTGGTGCATATATACAGTGGAATAGTACTCAGCTATAATATCTTCTTTATAACCATGTCTTCTTTATCCATTCCTCTATCAAGGGACTTTTAGTTTGCTTCCATACATTTTCCCAACCAAGGCTCATGTAAACCCAGACTCCCCCCAGCTTCGGAGGCGTCTCTGTAATTTCAGGCCTTCTCTGTTGAGTATGCCTGATGTTTTTGTCTGACCACCTCCTTCCAGTGGCGCCAGGCAGGTCTCTGTGAGTCCAGTTTGCAAGCAAACCTAGAAGCTTGGGGCCCAATACCACGCTCTCCTCCTGTGCTCCCAGCCTGCATGCCGCGGTGGTTCCCGCCAACGCTAACCTCTGGGCTCTCGCATTGGCCATGGTTCCCGCCAACGCTAACCTCTGGGCTCTCGCATCATCCCCCGTTTCGCTTGGTGCTACTGCCACCTGAGTATCTCATTCTCTGTCTTAAATTCTTCTGTTTGTAAGTAACTGGGGTGATTTTTCTTCTTCCAGTTGTATACCAATGGATGATGTGCTTAGTTGTTTTCTTCTATTCTTTTTCATCTTGTCTGCTCTTCTGTTTAAGAATTTTTAAAAAGCTGGACTTCCATGTGAATCTTTTTGAATCCTGACTACCACTTCCTATCTGTGTGATATCTATCTTCTTATCTTGTTTCTTTCTGAGCCAGTTTCTTCAACTGTAAAATAGGAATAACGTTCTCTACATCTTAAAATGTATGAGTGCAGTTGTTTAGCTCACCTAATTTAGAGACATGATGCAGAGCACAAATCCTAGTTTCATCCCTTTCTAGCCATGTAACTTAAGCAAGATATGTGTGAGCTTCAGTTTTCTGAATAAAACATGACTAATTAATCACGATGGTGTGATCACTCACCTAGAGCCTGACATCCTGGAATGTGAAGTCAAGTGGGCCTTAGAAAGCATCACTATGAACAAAGCTAGTGGAGGGGATGGAATTGCAGTTGAGCTATTTCAAATCCTGAAAGATGATGCTGCGGATAGTGTTGTACCCATTTTGCCAGCAACATTGGAAACTCAGAAGTGACCACAGGACTGGAAAGGTCAGTTTTCATTCCAATCCCACAGAAAGGCAATGCCAAAGAATGCTCAAACTACTGCACAATTGCAGTCATCTCACACTCTAGTAAAGTAAAGCTCAAAATTCTCCAAGCCAGGCTTCAGCAATACGTGAACCGTGAACTTCCAGATGTTCAAGTGGTTTTAGAAAAGGCAGAGGAACCAGAGATCAAATTGCCAACATCCGCTGGATCATGGATAAAGCAAGAGAGTTCCAGAAAAACCTCTATTTCTGTTTTAATGACTATGCCAAAGCCTTTGACTGTGTGGATCACAATAAACTGTGGAAAATTCTGAAAGAGATGGGAATACCAGACCACCCGACCTGCCTCTTGAGAAACCTTATATGCAGGTCAGGAAGCAACAGTTAGAACTGGACATGGAACAAGAGACTGGTTCCAAATAGGTAAAGGAGTACGTCAAGCCAGGCTTCAGCAATACGTGAACCGTGAACTTCCAGATGTTCAAGCTGGTTTTAGAAAAGGCAGAGGAACCAGAGATCAAATTGCCAACATCCGCTGGATCATAGAAAAAGCAAGAGTTCCAGAAAAACATCTATTTCTGCTTTATTGACTATGCCAAAGCCTTTGACGTGTGGATCACAATAAACTATGGAAAATTCTAAAAGAGATGGGAATACCAGACCACCTGATCTGCCTCTTGAGAAATTTGTATGCAGGTAAGGAAGCAACAGTTAGAACTGGACATGGAACAACAGACTGGTTTCAAATAGGAAAAGGAGTACATCAAGGCTGTATATTGTCACCCTGCTTATTTAACTTATACACAGAGTACATCATGAGAAATGCTGGGCTGGAGGAAGCACAAGCTGGAATCAAGATTGCCGGGAGAAATATCAATAACCTCAAATATGCAGATGACACCACCCTTATGGCAGAAAGTGAAGAGGAACTCAAAAGCCTCTTGATGAAAGTGAAAGAGGAGAGTGAAAAAGTTGGGTTAAAGCTCATTCAGAAAATGAAGATCATGGCATCTGGTCCCATCACTTCATGGCAAATACATGGGGAAACAATGGAAACAGTGTCAGACTTTGTTTTGGGGGGGCTCCAAATTCACTGCAGAAGGTGATTGCAGCCATGAAATTAAAAGACACTGACTCCTTGGAAGGAAAGTTATGACCAACCTAGATAGCAGATTCAAAAGCAGAGACATTACTTTGCCAACAAAGTTCCATCTAGTCAAGGCTATGGTTTTTCCAATGGTCATGTATGGATGTGAGTGTTGGACTGTGAAGAAAACTGAGTGCCAAAGAATTGATGCTTTTGAACTGTAGTGTTGAAAAGACTCTTGAGAGTCCCTTGGACTGCAAGGAGATCCAACCAGTCCATCCTAAAGGAGATCAGTCCTGGGTGTTCTTTGGAAGGACTGATGTTGAGGCTGAAACTCCAGTACTTTGGCCACCTCATGTGAAGTGTTGACTCATTAGAAAATACCCTGATGCTGGGAGGGATTGGGGGAAGGGGGAGAAGGGAACGACAGAGGATGAGATGGTTGGATGGCATCACCGACTCGATGGACATGAGTTTGAGTGAACTCCGGGCGTTGGTGATGGACAGGGAGGCCTGGTGTGCTGTGATTCATGGGGTCACAAAGACTGGGATACAACTGAGTAACTGAACTGAATTATTCTTAAATTGTAATAAGGCTGTTTTGATAACTAAATGAGAAAAATTCAAAACATTTAATAGAGTGTCTAAATAAGTGAAAGTCACTCAGTCGTGTCCGACTCTTTGCAACCCCAAGGACTATAGAGTCCATGGAATTCTCCAGGCGAGCAGAATACTGCAGTGGGTAGCCTTTCCCACATCCAGGGGATCTTCCCAATCCAGGGATTGAACCCAGGTCTCCAGCATTGCCGGCAGATTCTCTACCAGCTGAGCCACAGGGAAGCCCAAGAATACTGGAGTAGTAGCCTATCCCTTCTCCAGCAGATCTTCCTGACCCAGGAATCAAACCAGGGTCTCCTGCATTGCAGGAAGATTCTTTACCAACTGAGCTATCAGGGAAGCCCCAATAGAGTGTCTGGTATGTATAAAATACTCAGTAGTATTGTCATGGCTGTCAAATTTTCTTTTTAATTTCTTTTAATCAAGTATAGTTGATTTACAATGTTGTGCTAATTTCTGCTGTACAGTTACACACACACACACACACACACACACACATATATTCTTTTTCATATTCTTTTCTATTAAGGTTTCCCAAGGGTGTTGAATATAGTTCACTGTGCTTTTCAGCATGACTTTGCTGTCTAACCACCCTATGTAGCACTTTGCATCCGTTAATCCCAAGCGCCCAGTCCTTGCCTCCCCAGCCCCCTTTACCCCTTGGTAATCACAAGTCTGTTCTCTGTCTGTGAGTCTGTTTCTATTTCACAGATAGGTTTTATTTGTGTCACATTTTAAATTCCACTTGTAAGTGATATCACATGGTATTTGTCTTTCTCTGACTTACTTGGCTTAGTGTGATAACCTCTAAGTCTATCCATATTCTGCAAATCATTCATCTAGGTCACTATCATAGTTGTCATAATAATCGAAATCAGGGAGACCATTTCCCCCCTTTCCTCCTTTCTCCTTTTCACTTTTTAAAAAACATTTCCCTTCCAATTCCTACTTCCAAACTACTTACAAACATTGTAAAAAATTTGACTTATGCTTTTTTTTAAACTTACTTCAGTTCAGTTCAGTTCAGTCACTCAGTCGTGTCCAACTCTTGGTGACCCCATGAATCGAAGCACACCAGGCCTCCCTGTCCATCACCAACTCCCGGAGTTCACTCAGACTCATGTCCATTGAGTCAGTGATGCCATCCAACCATCTCATCCTCTGTTGTCCCCTTCTCCTCCTGCCTGCAGTCCCTCCCAGCATCAGAGTCTTTTCCAACGAGTCAACTCTTTGCATGAGGTGGCCAAAGTACTGGAGTTTAAGCTTTAGCATCATTCCTTCCAAAGAAATCCCAGGGCTGATCTCCTTCAGAAACGGACTGGTTGGATCTCCTTGAAGTCCAAGGGACTCCCAAGAGTCTTCAACACCACAGTTCAAAAGCATCAATTCTTCGGCACTCAGCCTTCTTCACAGTCCAACTCTCACATCCATACATGACCACTGGAAAAGTCATAGCCTTGACCAGACGGACCTTTGTTGGCAAAGTAACGTCTCTGCTTTGAATATGCTATCTAGGTTGGTCATAACTTTCCTTCCAAGGAGTCAGCGTCTTTTAATTTCATGGCTGCAGTCACCATCTGCAGTGATTTTGGAGCCCAACAAAATAAAGTCTGACACTGTTTCCACTGCTTCTCCATCTATTTCCCATGAAGTGGTGGGACCAGATGCCATGATCTTTGTTTTCTGAATGTTGAGCTTTAAGCCAACTTTTTCACTCTCCTCTTTCACTCTCATCAAGAGGCTTTTGAGTTCCTCTTCACTTTCTGCCATAAGGGTGGTGTCATCTGCATATTTGAGGTTATTGATATTTCTCCTGACAATCTTGATTCCAGCTTGTGCTTCTTCCAGCCCAGCGTTTCTCATGATGTACTCTGCATATAAGTTAAATAAGCAGGGTGACAATATACAGCCTTGATGTACTCCTTTTCCTATTTGGAACCAGTCTGTTGTTCCATGTCCAGTTCTAACTGTTGCTTCCTTACCTGCATATAAGTTTCTCAAGAGGCAGGTCAGGTGGTCTGGTATTCCCATCTCTTTCAGAATTTTCCACAGTTTATTGTGATCCACACAGTCAAAGGCTTTGGCATAGTCAATAAAGCAGAAATAGATGTTTTTCTGGAACTCTTGCTTTTTCCATGATCCAGCGGATGTTGGCAATTTGATCTCTGGTTCCTCTGCCTTTCCTACAACCAGCTTGAACATCTGGAAGTTCATGGTTCATATATTGCTGAAACCTGGCTTGGAGAATTTTGAGCATTACTTTACTAGCGTATGAGATGAGTGAAATTGTGCAGTAGTTTGAGCATTCTTTCAAATTCTTTTCACTTCTGGTAATCTCAGTAGTTACAAAACACACTTCTAACTTGATTACAGGGCTAACATAGCTTTTCCTGGAGAAGGAAATGGACACCCACTCCAGTATTCTTGTCTGGATAATCCTATGGACGGAGGAGTCTGGCGGGCTACAATCTAGGGGGTTGCAAACAGTCGGGCACAACCGACCATAGTACAGCAGCAATCCCTGCTTTTCCACTTCCTTTTGTAGCACGAAATGGGATCAGTAGCAACTTAGTAATCACACCTCCCAGTTTCTGGGGTAAAATCCAAATGGTACAAAGTGATTGGAGTATTGAACAAAGCACCCAACCTCAAGATGGCAAAACACACACACACACACACACACAGAGTTTCTAGTCAGTTCTTTTTCTTGTTTACTAAAAGCCTCGTGAGAAATCACAAAATCTCTCTGCGCTTCATTTATAAAATAGGAATAATGATGTCACAAGGTCATTCACCCCGAGTTGCACACAGGAACAAATGAGCCCATGTGGAAGCCTTTTGAAAGGCAAATAGCCTGTAGGGACCCAAACATTAACATAAGGAATAAATAGAGGTAGGGCTCCTTACAATGTGTTGAATCAGTATATTTTTTTTAAGGGAACACAACTTTATGCTAACATTCCTATTGCTTCCTAATCTTATTCATCTTATGTGTCTAATTGCAATACAACTTCCTCTCTCTGTTTTAATGAATTTCCCTCCGTGCTCCAAGGAAGTGTTACCATCCAGAGTTCTTGGCCTCTCGTGTTTGTGTGCTCAGTTGCTCAATCATGTCAACTCTTTGCAACCCCATGGACTGTAGCCCTCCAGGCTCCTCTGTCTGTAGGATTTTCTGGGCAAGAATACTGGCGTAGGTTGCCATTTCCTCCTCCAGGGAACTTCCCGACTCAGGGATCGAACCCCCATCTCTTGTGGCTCCTGCAGGGCAGGCAGATTCTTTACCACGGAGCCACCAGGCAAGCCCTTCTTGCCCTCCTAAATCAATAGAAATTGATCAGATGCCAGATAAGAAAGTCAGGCAAGGTTTTACTGGAGTCCCTGCCACAGCTGTGGAGAACAAAGACAGGTAACAGGTGGAGGCAGGGCAAGCTAGCTCCTTCTGGGGAGAGGGAGGGTGTGTCCAGGCGTGAGGCTGGAGGAGGGTAGGTGGTCTGCCCGCCCCTTAGGTTGTGCCCTGTGCAGAGGGCTTGCGCTGCACCCTGCTTTTGCTCTGAGCTCATCAGAAGTAGCTGTTGGTTTTTTGTCTCTATCTTTTGTCCAGAATTTGCCCTAACTGCTCATGCACCGTCATTTTTGTCTCACATCTTTGTATTTTGTTGCTCAAGAAGAGGTGTGTCCAGGGGCAAGCACTGCAGCACTGGTCCCAGGTCTCAGGGGGCCGTTTTCCATGTGTATCTACATTCTCCGAGCATCTTAGGTGCACTTCCATTCAGGAATGGATAACTTAATATAATCAATTTTTCATGACCTGTTCCTATGACTTCCCTGGCATAAGAACTCCAGGTTTTTATCCTAACAGACATCTAACAAAGCAAAGAACAGGGGGTTAATTATAAGCTGTATTGAGATGGTGTCAGAATTCCTCAGAGTATTACAAACACTTACCTGATTCAGTACATTCTAGTTTTTCTAATGCCCTCTCTGCTGGTTATGTGGTTTTAAAACGTATGCAAATATCATGTATATTTCTCTTGCAGAAGGCATGAAATTGTGAACACTTGGCTCAACCTCAATAAACTCCCAAGGTGTGCATTTAGGATGCAAGAAACCAAGTCGCCCCCACTGCACAAGCTTTCTGTTGAAGGCTAGAAAATGCTTGGAAACCCCTAGTTAGTGGAAATGTCATGGAAGTTATAATGCCCTTTGTAACAAAAAGAGTGAATCTAGTGGCATTTTGTAGCTTTCTTGAATCGTAATTGAATATTTTATTTCCTTTAAAAATTATTTTGACCTTCATCTCCCAACTGTATGCCATATTTAGGGTTGAATGGTTTAGAGAAATTGCAGTTTCACTGAGACTTGACTTACACAGAATCAGAAACTCAAGAGTGCGGTCCCTTTGCTGAGATGGACCCGAGGTATAAACAGATGTCAGACGCCAGTGCATAGAGTAGGCTGGAATAAAAGTGCTCATCTTGGATGACATAGCTATGAAATGGGCTCTACCGTATGTATAACCTGAGTGACTTGGCAGGCTACTGTTCAAGAACTTGGCTATGTAATGAAGGCAGGGACAGAGGGCTGGAATTCCATCCAGCTGTGATGCAAAGCCTGCAGACATGTCCACTTCAGTCCAGTGAGCGCTTCAGCATCGCTTTGTAGAAGGAGATTTGCATGATGACTGCAATTCGAGTAGCGATTTTGAACTGCCCTTTCCCTGTCTCCAGGAAGTTGCTTTGGCCATGGCAGGCTTATGACAGGGAATTAACTCAGAAGATTTCAGTCTCTTGTTCTGCCAGCCTTGCAGTAATGGCTCTGATCAAATTCAGTCCTGGACAGTGAACCCAAGGCAGGATACCCCAGTGGTGGGTTATATGCTCAATGGCAGCTGCACCATTCTCCACAAAGAAAAGGTCTCCAGTGGTGGAAGGACAGTGCAGTTAAGCTCTTGGATGCGGACTCCTGAAAACTGAAGGACATACACCTTTTGGAGAAGAGATATTTTGAGATAAAACTTGATTCTTTGAAATTTTAAAGTTTTCATATAATTTGTAGTTGATTTGCATAAATATTTCAAGTGTGTGCTTCAAATAAAGGAGTGTTCTCCATTTTATGTTTTTAGTAGTCTGTGTATGTTTATTATACCAGAATTATTAATTGTACTGTTCATAGGCTCCATATTCTCACTGATCTTTTATCTGTTTGATCTATTGATTATAAGAAAGCTGTGTTGCAGTTTTCTACTCTGAATTTACATCAGAGGTATACAAATTATAAATTATTATATTTTTCTTGGTGAATTGAAGCTGTATCAGTAGATAATTACTTTCTTTGTCATCAATAATTACCTTAGAATCTATTTTGTCTGATAATCAGATGCTTAAACCAGTTTCCTTCTGGTTAACACTTGCCTAATTTTAGTCCATTTTTTTTCTGTAAACTTCCTTATGCTTTATGCATTTTAATCCCATTTATCTTTTAACTAGTAAGTCCATTGATGTCACTTTGTATGTATATATTATTATTACATATAATACTATATACTATAGATATGTGTTCCTATTAATATTTATTTTTCAAATAATTTTATTTTTATTATTTTTATTACTCTTTTTTTCACTGTTTATATTTTAGCTAATTATCTTAATACTTTATTAACAAATTTAAGAAAAGGAAAATAATATGTGATAAAATAATAAATGTGAAGATACAATTAACTATTAAAAACTAAACAAAATATTGGCAATTATAATTAGATTCAAGGGCTGACTTTTAGGGGGATAGAGGCTTGAACATGTCTCTGATAAAACTCATCAAGAAAAAGAGGATTCACAAAAGAAATGTAACAATAAGTACAGAAGGAATTTAAAAGTACAAGGGAATAATACTCTCAAATAAAGCTAAAAGGATTTCCATGAAGCAAACAATTTCCTTGGAAAATATATAATTCTAAAATTATTCTAAAAGAAATAGTGCTCTGAAAAATTATTAGTAATATACATAGAAATTGAAAAGTTGTAAAATAATTATCTCCAAATAAGCCTTTGGTATCAGATCCTTTTGTCCTGAGTTCTTTTGTATTTTAAAGGAAAAGCTAATTTAATGTAATATAAAGTGTATCAGCATATTTTAAAAGATAAAAAACATTAATTCATTTAAAGTGATGACATTATTTTGATGCCAAAATCCAGAAATAATAGCAAAATAAAAGATAATTAACCCTTTGTCCAGCTCCCTTATAAATACAGGGGCAGAAAAACATTCAACAGGAAACATTAATAGAATTCAAAAATACTTTAAAATAATTATTCATCCTGACCAAGCAAGATTTATTTTTAAAAAAGAAGGGCATTGTATTATTAAAAAATTTACTAAGAGAATACACTATGTAAGAGAATATTCAGTATAAGGAATATAAAACAATTATCTCAACAGAGGGTAAAAAGACATCCTGTAAACTTTCATGGCAACCATGGAAAATAGCTTTATCTATTTGTGGAACTGCAAGCATAATGACTGACAACAAGAATACAAGTTACTTTTGGAAGAGGAGAGTAGAGAGGTAACAGGAAATATCACGAAGAGTTTTGTATCAACAAAATCTTGATAGCCAGAGGGTACCAGAGAAGAACATTAAGCATAGGTATAATCTGATTAGACTGATATTTATCCAGCTAACTCCAGCAGCAGTGCAAGAGACAGATCACAGGGAAACCAACCAGTGGAAAACAAAGCAAAACAATTAGGTATAAGAAAAAAATTCCATTAATATGTGAAAAGAATGACTACATCTGAACTAAACCAGTGGCACTGGGAATGGCATTGATAGAAATAGTAAAAGAGAGGTGACAGTTGGATTCACATGATGCTGTGATTTCATGAATGTGAAAAGTAACTGAGATGGAAGAATCTGGTTTCATCTACCATTGGGTAGATGGTGGGGGCATTCACAGGGTTGGGGAAAATCAGGGGAGCCATGGTTGCAATTGGATGCCATTTGGGGCAATGCGGCCGCTCATTAATTGTGTATTGAATGGCAGGGGGAGAAGCTTGGGGGAAGCAGACATTTATGAGGAAAAGAGAAAGAGCTTGTAAGGATTTGGGAGAGAAACTAGCAAACACAGAGATGCATGCACTGACACAAAAGACTGGGTTATCAAATCTAGCTGACACCAATTAGTGATTTTTCCCAAGATCAGGCTTTACAAATAATCTGAAGGTTCAGTCAAAGAGGAGTCACAGGGAATGCAGGGAGACACCTGGAATATTGAAGGTAACTCCTTGGTTACACCCTTCCCATGACGGAATCAGCTCCAAGAACTCCAAATGATTTATGAAGGTTATCTCGCACAGTGTGCAAAGTTTAGATTATAAACATTTCCATTTTTTATCTCATATGGCCCACTAGTTATGTGATGTTTGCCAGCTAGCCAACTATCTAGATTTTAAACTTGATCCATAGCAATTGCAAACCAGGAACATCCTGTTAAAAAACATTTTATAAGTACGGATTCTCTTCTTAGTAAATATCATTAGTCTATTTGACAAGCAGTCTGCTTATCATGTTTTCATGACTCAGCAAGTTCATCCACCTTATTTCCTTCCTGAGTATCCCACCTGCCTTCCTGGTAATGGACAAAGGATGGAACACAGGTAAAATGCTTTATTTTTTTCTTTTTCATTGCATAGGTCAATGGAAGGTAATATCAACAAAGGAGGCAATTTAATAGTACCATATGTTGTTCTTTTTAATTGAATAATAATTAGATTATTGGTTCCCTTAGCAACCTCAATTTCATAGTAAAATCCAGGAAACTTACACATCTGCTATGAATTGACATAAGCAGAAAATAATACTGAAATATGGATTCATTTTTTTAAGTCTGTAAAAAGAATGAGAAATAGGAACATAGAGGGAAGGCAAAATCAATAAATCTTTTAGGTGGGTCAGATGCAAGTTTAGTTATTTTATGCTAAAAAAATAAGGAATCTAGTAGAGAGGAAATTAGGAAGAGATGAGAAAAAAGAGGGATCATTATTACTTTGCATAAGAGAGTCGTTCAAACATACAGTGAATGAGGGAATTACTAGAGAAAAATTCATGACTGTCTATGTTGGAGATGATCCGTTTCACCATAAACCTTTACTAGCCTGGGCAGCAGATAATTATACTTTTTAAAATACAGTATGTGTCAAGAGTAGGGCGAGTTACGATACATACTTTGATTGACTTAAGACAGCTATGACAGCCCAATTAGAAAATATTCCCAGTTGATTGCTGTACACAGTATTGAGCTCTGCAGACCTGTCTCCTCATAGCATGTTTCTAGTGCTTTTCTGAAATGCTTCTTTGTTTAAACTGTCCCAGAGTGACAAAGGTAGAAAACTTATAATAAATAAGTGGGCTTATCTAATAAATAAGTAAATTGTATAAATCTTGACTTCAATTCAGTTCAATTCAGTTCACTCATTCAATCATGTCTGACTCTTTGGAACCCATGGACCGCAGCACACCAGGCCTCCCTGTCCATCACCAACTCCCAGAACTTGCTCAAACTCATGTCCATCGCATTGGTGATGCCACCCAACATCTCATCCTCTGTCGTCATCTTCTCCTCCCACCTTCAATCTTTCCCAGCATCAGTGTCTTTTGCGATGAGTCAGTTCTTCGCATCAGGTGGCCAAAGTATTGCAGTTTCAGCTTTACCATCAATCTTTCCATTGAACATTCAGGACTGATTCCTTTAGGATGGACTGGTTGGATCTCCTTGCAGTCCAAGGGACTTTCAAGAGTCTTCTCCAACACCACAGTTCAAAAGTATCAATTCTTCAGCATTCAGCTTTCTTTATAGTCCAACTCTCACATCCATACATGACTACTGGGAAAAACATAGCTTTGACTACACGGATTTTTGTTGGCAAAATAATGTCTCTGCTTTCTAATATGCTGTCTAGGTTGGTCACAGGTTATCTTCAAGAAGCATATGTCTTTTAATTTCATGGCTGCAGTCACCATCTGCAGTGATTTTGGAGCCCAAGAAAATAAAATCCATCACTGTTTCCATTTTTTCCCCCATCTACGTGCCATGAAGTGATGGGACAAGATGCCATGATCTTCGTTTTTTGAATGTTGAGTTTTAAGCCAACGTTTAAACTCTCCTCTTTCACTTTCATCAAGAGGCTCTTTAGTTTTTCTTTGCTTTCTGCCATAAGGGTGGTGTCATCTGCATATCTGAGGTTATTGATATTTCTTCCAGCAATCTTGATTTCAGCTTGTATTTCATCCAGCCTGGCATTTCACATGATGTACTCTGCATATAAGTTAAATAAGCAGGGTGACAATATACAGCCTTGATGTACTCCTTTCACAATTTGGAAGCATTCCATTGTTCCATGTCCAGTTCTAACTGCTGCTTCTTGACCTGCACACAGATTTCTCAGGAGGCTGGTAAGGTGGTCTGGAATTCCCATCTCTTTAAGAATTTTCCACAGTTTGTGGTGATCTGCACAGTCAAAGACTTTGGCATAGTCAATAAAGCAGAAGATGTTTTTCTGGAACTCTCTTGCCTTTTTGATTATCCAACAGATATTGGCAATCTCTGGTTCCTCTGCCTTTTCTAAATCCAGCTTGAACATCTGGAAGTTCTTGGCTCACATACTGTTGAAGCCAGCTTGGAGATTTTTGAGCATTACTTTACTTGTGTGTGAGATGAGTGCAATTGTGCAGTAGTTTGAACATTCTTTGACATTGCCTTTTTTGAAGACTGGAATGAAAACTGACCTTTTCCAGTCCTGTGGCTACTGCTGAATTTTCAATATCATATTCAATTTTCAGATATTTTATTCTATTGTGAATCTGAAATTATGGTTGCCATACATGTAATGTAGAATGAGAATATATTAAGTCACATGACACCTAATTTCACTCCATTCTGTTTCTGGTAAAATGTTGAGCATTCCATAAGAAACTGAGAGACTAATTTTTTAAACAATCCAGTTAATTCTTTAAAGATAGTTTAAACTTGTGTGGCATTTTTTACCATACAAATCATTCCAAACTTGAAAGGAAACACAAAAGACTCCAACTGGCCAAAAAAATCTTAAGAAAGAAAGGCAAAACAGTAAATATTCACTCTCTATGATTTCAAACCATACTACAAAGCTACCGTAATCAAAACAGCATGGTTCTGACACAGAAACAGACACACAGATCAATGGAACAGAACAGAAAGCCAAGAAATAAACCCACACACTTTTGCGAACAATTAATCTACAACAATGGAGGCAAGAATAAACAGCAGGGAAAATAAAGTCTCTAGAATAAATGGTGCTGAGAAAACTGGACAGCAACCAGCAAAAGGATCAAATTGGCCTAATTTCTTGCATCATAAAGAAAAATAAACTGAAAATGGTTAAATATTAAATGTGAGACCTGAACCCATAAAACTCCTTAGAAGAAAACAGGCAGTGTGCTCTCTGACATCAGTCTGAGCAATATTTTATAGATGTGTCTCCTCAGGCAAGGGAAACAAAAGCAAAAACAAACAAGTAGAACTACATCAAACTACAAAGGTTTCACACAGTGAAGGAAGATATCAGCAAAATAAAAAGGCTGCTTACTGAATGGGAGAAGATATTTGCAAACAATTTGCCTGATCAGGGGTTAATATCCAAAATATACCAAGAACTTAGGCAATTCAGCCCCAGAACACCACCACCAACAAGACAACCCTCTTAAAAAATGGGCAGAAGTTCTGGAGAGACATTTTTCCAGAGAACATATACAGATGGCCAGCAAGCACATGAAAAGATACTCAGTATCAGTAATCATAAGGGAAATGCAAATCAAAACTCCAATGAAATAGTACTTCACACATGTCAGAATGGCTATCGTCAAAAAGACAAAAAATAAGAAGTGTTAGTGAGGATGTGGGGAAAGAGACTCTTATGTATTATTGGTGCGAATGTAGATTGGTGCAGCCACTATGGAAAATAGCATGGGTATTTCTCAAAAAACTAAAAACAGAACTATCATACGATCCCACAATTCCACTTCTGGGTATTTTTCTGAAGAAAATGAAAACGTTAATTCGAAAATATAAATGCCCACCCATATTCACTGCAACATTATTTACAATAGCCAAGATGTGGAAGGAAGCAAACTAAGCCATGACATGGATGCAAACATATATATATCATATTATATGCTTGCCTATTATATATGCATGTATATATATTTATGTATATAATTAACAGTTATTCAGTCATAAAAAAGAATGTAATATTGCCATTTATGACAACATAGATGGAACTAGAGGGTATTATGCTAAGTGAAATAAGACAGAGAAAGACAAATACCATATAATTTCACTTATATGTGGAATCTAAAAAACAAATTAAAAAATGAACAAACAAAAGCAAGAGTCATAGATACAGAGAACAAGCAAGTAGTTCCAGAGGGGAAAGAGGTCAGGGAGGAGAGAAATAGACGAAGGAGATTCACAGGCACAAGTTTTTGATTAGAAAATAAATGAACCACAGGTATGAAGTGTACAGAGTGGCGAATATAGTCAACATTCATGTATCTTTGCACAGAGACAGATGACAACTAGTCTTGTGATCATTTTGAAATGTACAGAAATATTAAAACATTATGCTGCTGGGTACCAAGAACTAACAGTGTTTAGTAGGTCAATTATACTTTGAAAATAAACAAACTTATAGGAAAAGAGATCCGAACTGCGGTTACTAGAGGTGCAGGTGGGTAGGGTGCAAATTGGGTGGGGTAGTCATAATGTACAAATTCCATTCATAAGATAAATAAGTGTCAATATTAGGAATGTAATGTACAATGTGATAAAGATAATTAAAACTGCTATGCATTATAAATGAAAGTTAAGAGAGTAAACCTTGAGTTTGCATCAAGAGGAAAAAAAATTATTTTTTTATTTCTCTAATGTGTTGATATGAGATGATGGATATTCATTAAACCCATTGTGGTCATCATTTCATGATGCACATAAGTCAGACCATTATGCCATATACCTTGAGCTTATACAGTGCTGTATGCCATTTATATCTTAATAAAACTGGGGGGAAATGCTAACTAGAAATGTTGTCTTACCTGTTTTGTTCTCTCAAAGGGGCATACATAAAAGGGGCACATAGTAGGACTCAGTTTGTTAATTTATTTACTTCAAAGTAATTCCAGATTTTCTGATTTTAAATACTGAGTATTTCCTGATTTCAGTACCACGAAATCACAATTAAGATAAACCGTCCAAATTATTCAACAAACGAATAGCATCTTTATATTCAAGAAGTTGTGTTACATACCAGCAACCACCTCTTCCACAACATGACTGATAGAGAAATGTGCCTTACGTTTGTACTACCCCACTGAGGATATCATTATATTTTCAGTATATGACTACATGCAGTCATGGACACTTCACCAAGTTCAAACAGTGAGGACAGAATGGAAATAATGGGAAAAGAGCGATAAGAAAAAACATGTGCTCTTTTCCATATTTGCAAGATACATGGTCTTTGCTGCTGAACATGACAAAGCATTCAAAATCTTTCCTCCATCCATACTTTGCATCTTCTCATGTTGAAATCTTCTACATCTTATAAATGTGGTGTAAGTGTGAAAGCAGAAAAACATTAAAAAAAAAACAATTGTCACGCCACATCTTTTCTGAAGAATATTTACTTTCCCAGAGGTAAGTTTCCCCAGTTGCTCATCTCGCGGAAGAAAAGGATGAAAACTAACATGAGATTTGTTTCAACGCTAATTCAGTTAAGTGAAGAGAAAATGTGTCTCCTTACACGGCAAACTATGACCCTGACTTTCAAATATGCTTATGAAAAGGAGTTAGGAAACTTCTGGTCTCTATCACTTCTAGTTCTTGAACAAAAGTGATAGTCAAATGAAGTGGTTTTCGTTTTGGTTGGGTGATTTGTGCTTGCCACGCATGCGGTTCAAGGACATTTGATGGCATTACTGGGGCATCGTCCCTAGCTAAGGTCATGCACTGCAAAGAGCACACCTAACTTTTGAGGGAAAGAGCTGCAAAGTGCTTGTGCTTCCATTTTATTTCAATTCCTTTTTTCAAATATGAAACCTGATAGGCTATTAAAGTTGTTACATAGGACCAATAATTAATAAATTCAAACGTATCGAGAAAAAGAAATACTGCCATTTACTCCTATGACCATGTAGAATTTTATTCTATTACTTACTTTCTCTCTGAGCTCTGTGTAAGCTGGAAATCATGACCTACATGTACATGTAAGATATTCCATGCTGCTAAGACATATGGCACCGGGGAACAAGAGCTTTAACAGTCGAGTTTCTTGTAGCTATATGACCTTGGCCAAGTGATTTGGCCTTTCTAAGACTGCATTCCCTAATCAGTTGAACTAAGAATTTGGGCAATAATTCTAAATCTTTCTCTTGTACAATCTAGTCAAAACTGGGTTGATGCATTTCCTGAATCTCTTAAAATCTATAGATTTCCCTCCAACTCCTTTTTTGTTCCTATTCACAATTTATTTGTTAAATAAATAAGCTCTAAGTTTTGCTGATCATATTCCTATAGTATTAATACATCCGTCTGTCTTTGTTTCTCCTGGCAAATGATAGATGTAGATTTGACTAAATTCAGATTTAATTTTTTGGCAAGCATATTTTGGAGGCAGTATTACATTCTTATCTTTGCAGGCACGTGATAAATGACTGCTTTTCGTTTTGTGATATTAGCAATTGATAAACAATGCCGAGTTCATCATTTCTATAGAGATTTCTGAGTTTGTTTATGATAAAGAGTTTCAAAATATATGTTGACACTGTAAGAAGCTATTTGTGTTTAACTTTATATAACTTTCTCTTCTATTAAATAAAAACTGTAAGCTTTTATAAACTGTAATAAATAAATAAGTAGGAATAAGTCAATTCCTGCATAATTTCAGATGTGGGGTAGCTCCTCCCAGCCACCGCCCCTGACCTCGGACGTGGGGTAACTCCTCTTGGCCACCTCCTCTTGGGCATGGGGTCCTCCCGGCTTCTGCCCCTGACCTCGGATGTGGGGTAGCTGCCCATGCTAAATGTGCCCCGGTTGCAGCCGCCCCACATCCTAGGTCAGGGGCAGCAGCCGAGAGGAGCTACCCCACATCTGAGGTTAGGGGCGGCGGCCAGGGGGACCTTCCCCATGCCCAAGGCCAGGGGCAGCGGCCGGGAGGAACAACCCCACTTCCAAGGAGCTGTGGCTGTGTGGGTGTAGGAGGACCTAGAGGGCTATTCCACGTTCAAGGTCAGAAGGGGCGGCGGTGAGGAGATACCCCTCGTCCAAGGTAAGGAGCAGTGGCTTTGCTTTTCTGGAGCAGCCATGAAGAGATACCCCACGTCCAAGGTAAGAGAAACCCAAGTAAGATGGTAGGTGTTGCAAGAGGGCATCAGAGGGCAGACACACTGAAAACATAATCACAGAAAACTAGTCAAACTAATCATGCTAGGACCAAAGCCTTGTCTAACTCAATGAAACTAAGCCATGCTCCTGGGGCCACCCAAGATGGGCGGGTCATGGTGGACAGGTCTGACAGAATGTGGGCCACTGGAGAAGGGAATGGCAAACCACTTCAGTATTCTTGCCTTGAGAACCCCATGAACAGTATGAAAAGGCAAAATGATAGGATGCTGAAAGAGGAAATCCCCAGGTCGGTAGGTGCCCAAATTGCTCCTGGAGATCAGTGGAGAAATAACTCCAGAAAGAATGAAGGGATGGAGCCAAAGCAAAAACAATACCCAGTTGTGGATGTGACTGGTGATAGAAGAAAGGTCCGATGCTGTAAAGAGCAATATTGCATAGGAACCTGGAATGTCAGGTCCATGAACCAAGGCAAATTGGAAGTGGTCAAACAAGAGATGGTAAGAGTGAACATCGACATTCTAGGAATCAGCGAACTAAGATGGACTAGAATAGGTGAATTTAACTCAGATGACCATTATATATACTACTGCGGGCAGGAATCCCTTAGAAGAAATGGAGTAGCCATCATGGTCAACAAAAGAGTTTGAAATGCAGTACTTGGACGCAATCTCAAAAATGACAGAATGATCTCTGTTCATTTCCAAGGCAAACCATTCCATATCACAGTAATCCAAGTCTATGCCCCAACCAGTAATGCTAAAGAAGCTGAGGTTGACTGGTTCTCTGAAGACCTACTAGACTTTTTAGAACTAATACCCAAAAAAGATGTCCTTTTCATTATAGGGGACTGGAATGCAAAAGTAGGAAGTCAAGAAACACCTGGAGTAACAGGCAGATTTGGCCTTGGAATACGGAATGAAGCAGGGCAAAGACTAACAGAGTTTTGCCAAGAAAATGCACTTGTCATAGCAAACACCGTCTTCCAATAACACAAGAGAAGACTCTACGCATAGACATCACCAGATGGTCAACACCGAAATCAGATTGATTATATTCTTTGAAGCCAAAGAGGGAGAAGCTCTATACAGTCAGCAAAAACAAGACCGGGAACTGACTGTGGCTCAGATCATGAACTCCTTATTGCCAAATTCAGACTTAAATTGAAGAAAGTAGGGAAAACCACTAGACCATTCAGGTATGACCTAAATCAAATCCCTTATGATTATACAGTGGAAGTGAGAAATAGATTTAAGGGCCTAGATCTGATAGATAGAGTGCCTGATGAACTATGGACTGAGGTTCATGACATTGTACAGGAGACATGGATCAAGACCATCCCCATGGAAAAGAAATGCAAAAAAGCAAAATGGCTGTTAGCTGTGAAAAGAAGAAAAGTGAAAAGCAAAGGAGAAAAGGGAAGATATAAACATCTGAATGCAGAGTTCCAAAAAATAGCAAGAAAAGATAAGAAAGCCTTCCTCAGCAATCAACGCATAGAAATAGAGGAAAACAACAGAATGGGAAAGACTAGAGATCTCTTCAAGAAAACTAGAGATACCAAGGGAACATTTCATGCAAAGATGGGCTCACTAAAGGACAGAAATGGTATGGACCTAAGAGAGGCAGAAGAGATTAAGAAGAGATGGCAAGAATACACAGAAGAACTGTATGAAAAAGATCTTCATGATCCAGATAATCATGATGGTGTGATTACTCACCTAGAGCCAACATCCTGGAATGTGAAGTCATGTGGGCCTTAGGAAGTATCACTACGAACAAAGCTAATGGAGGTGATAGAATTCCAGTTGAACTATTTCAAATCCTGAAAGATGATGGTGTGAAAGTGCTGCACTCAATATGCCAGTAAATTTGGAAAACTCAGCAGTGGCCACAGGACTGGAAAAGGTCAGTTTTCATTCCAATCCCAAAGAAAGGCAATGCCAAAGAATGCTCAAACTACTGTACAATTGCACTCATCTCACATGCTAGTAAAATAATGCTCAAAATCTGCCAAGCCAGGCTTCAGCAATACATGAACCATGAACTTCCAGATGTTCAAGCTGGTTTTAGAAAAGGCAGAGGAACCAGAGACCAAATTGCCAACATCCACTGGATCATGGAAAAAGCAAGAGAGTTCCAGAAAAGCATCTATTTCTGCTTTATTGACTATGAGAAATCCTTTGACTATGTGGGTCACAATAAACTGTGGAAAATTCTTCAAGAGATGGGAATACCAGACCACCTGACCTGCCTCTTGAGAAATCTGTATGCAGGTCAGGAAGCAACAGTTAGAACTGGACATGGAACAACAGACTGGTTCCAAATAGGAAAAGGAGTACGTCAAGGCTGTATATTGTCACCCTGCTTATTTAACTTATCCACAGAGTACATCATGAGAAATGCTGGGCTGGAAGAAGCACAAGCTAGAATCAACATTGCCGGGAGAAATATCAATAACCTCAGATATGCAGATGACACCACCCTTATGGCAGAAAGTGAAGAAGAACTAAAAGGCCTCTTGATGAAGGTGAAAGAGGAGAATGAAAAAGTTGGCTTAAAGCTCAACATTCAGAAAACAAAGATCATGGCATCTGGTCCCATCACTTCATGGAAAATAGATGGGGAAACAGTGGAAACAGTGTCAGACTTTATTTTTTTGGGCTCCAAAATCACTGCAGATGGTGACTGCAGCCATGAAATTAAAAGATGCTTACTCCTTGGAAGGAAAGTTATGACCAACCTAGATAGTATATTCAAAAGCAGAGACATTAGTTTGCCAACAAAGGTCCGTCTAGTCAAGGCTATGGTTTTTCCTCTGGTCATGTATGGATGTGAGAGTTGGACTGTGAAGAAAGCTGAGTGCCGAAGAATTGATGCTTTTGAACTGTGGTGTTGGAGAAGACTCTTGAGAGTCCATTGGAATGCAAGGAGATCCAACCAGTCCGTTTCTGAAGGAGATCAGCCCTGGGATTTCTTTGGAAGGATGATGCTAAAGCTGACACTCCAGTACTTTGGCCACCTCATGCGAAGAGTTGACTCATTGGAAAAACTCTGATGCTGGGAGGGATTGGGGGCAGGAGGAGACGGGGATGACAGAAGATGAGATGGCTGGATGGCATCACTGACTCGATGGACATGAGTCTGAGTGAACTCCGGGAGTTGGTGATGGACAGGGAGGCCTGGCGTGCTGTGATTCATGGGGTCACCAAGAGTTGGACACGACTGAGCGACTGAACTGAACTGAACTGCATAATTTCCTGAGAAACTCAGTCGACTAGCTTTTCCAAAAAGCCCTGAGGATTTTTTTTTTTTTCGTATTGCAAATCTGAGTGACAATTTCTACCCTCAACTCTAACAGGAAGAAAGAAATTTACCAGAGGTAGTGATGGCGTTAATAGGAAGACATCCTCCTGGTTAGATTCACTAGAAAGATTCCCCAGAGGACAGAGCCCACAGAGATAAAGTAATACTCCAGCAGATTGTTGGCACGGGGGCACAGTAAAAGCCTTGTTACAAGCTCTCCTCATCGGGGGGAGAGCGAGCCATCTGTCTAGGAGGCACAGGGGCCACGGGGAGCCCGAGCATCAGTCTAGAAAGCAGGCTCGGTCATCCTACAAGCCCGGCATGCAGCACGGATCTGTGCATGACTCTGTAGACTGCGCCCGCTTATCTTCTGGCTGGAGAGTATGTTAGGGACACCAGGGAGGGAGAAATTTCAGCTAGGTGTCAAAGGAAGTCTGGACGGGAAGCACCAGGCACTGAAATGAACGATCACAGACGGGGCGGAAGGAACAGCACAGGTCTCAACAGAGGACTCACAGAAAACTCTACCAGGAGAACCTGATAAAGAATAGAACAGCACACCAATTTTGTGCTCCAGGGTTTACATAAAAAAATGTCTGTAACCCTGAATATGTTTCATCATAGAAAGAAAGTTACTTACCATGATGGCGTTTTCGGGTAGCCCAGAAGTGCGACATTACAGAAAGGTGCTTTTCTTTCCTCCTCTCCCTCTCTCTCTTTCCTCCTTTCCTTCCTTTATCCCCATTCTCTCTCTCTCTTTTTTTCCCTCCCTCTCATCAAATGTAGGATTTCCTACTATGTCTAAATACTGATGTTCATTCATGCTCAGTCAGTTCAGTCATGTCCGACTATTTGCATCCCATGGACTGTAGCCCATGGGGCTCCTCTGTCCATGGGATTCTCCAGGCAAGAATACTGGAGTGGATTGCCATTTCCTTCTCCAGGGGATCTTCCTGACCCAGGAATCAAATCTCGGTCAGCTGCATGGGCAGGTGGATTCTTTACCCACGGAGCCATCAAATATCAATTCCTAATTATGCAATAGTAAGATACCTAGGTATTGCCCAGTATCAGGTGTAATTATATTTTCCATCCATACTTCAATGAAGATGAACTATAACACATACAGTGAAATAATCCTACTGTTGACCAGTTTGGAAAACCACCCTTAGTGAGGTGCTTCTGCATGGCTATCTATAAGTGGAAAAGGAAGGTTTGGTGGCAAAAAGAGAGGCTTGGAGTCTGTGGCCACATGTGCTGTTTGGTTGGGCTGAGGATCAGCAGAATGAGCCATGGAAGGGCTAAGTAAAACTAGAAAGTGTGAACTTCCTGAATCTAGGAAGCAAGAAGTAATTTTTTTCTTCTTGGTTCTCAAGACTCCGGAAGTGAATGGCCATGAAAGTGAAAGTCACTCAGTCGTGTCCGACTCTCTGTGACCCCATGGACCACAGCTCATGGAATTCTCCAGGCCAGAATACTGGAGTGGGTTAGCCTTTCTCTTCTCCAGGGTATCTTCCTAACCCAGGGGTCAAACCCAGGTCTCCCACATTGCAGGAAGATTTTCTACCAGCTGAGCCACCAGGGAAGCCCAAGAATACTGGAGTGAGGAGCCTATCCCTTCTTCAGCAGATCTTCCCAGCTCAGGAATCAAATCAGGGTCTCCTGAATTGCAGGCGGATTCTTGACCAGCTGAGCTATCAGGAAATGACCATGAATCTTTGAATAAAGCCACTTGTGAAGCAATGGACCAAAGAAACCAACAAACCTTCCAAAGAGCAGCATTTGGGTTCCATGTGCTACTGACAACACATGGCTACACTTAAAACTGCAAGTTTTGGATGTGATGTTTTTACTCAGGACAGAATCACACTCATTCACAAAAACTCTTTTGTATAATCTTCCATATATATATATATATATATATATATATATATATATATATATGGAATCTATATATATGTAGATGTCTTCTAGTTACATAAGAGTTGTTCTTCATCTGCCTCTTCCTTGGAGCAATGATGGGCATCAAACTGACTGATCAATTCAATAATGATTCCTTTACTACTGGATGTTAATGGTTTTTCAGTATTTTCATTGTCCACCTCACTATATCAGACCCCTTAACAAAGTCTCAGTTAGTTTGGTTCTGTCCAATTTCCATTCACACTTTTCTCAGTAGCTCTTATCATTTCCAATATTCCTTTTAATCTATGGGCTTTTCTAGGTCTCTTAGGCTCATCTACTTTCTTTAAGAGCATCTCCACCTGCTCATAAGATAGAATCACATGAATATAGGAGAATAACAGAGATGATGTATGCTACATTTGAACAACAAGACAAGACATTGAATTCTTTGAGAAAAACAACTAAATTAATTTCAATGCACTGTATATGGTCTTATCTAGACCTCAGGTGTAACTTAAATGTTTGTAGTCATATACACATGCCTATTTGTTAAAATAGATTCTTGTGAGTGATGAATAAATGTCCAGAAAACTTTTCCATAATATTTATATCAAATTTTCAAAGAAGGAGAATTCAGAGTGCAAGGGAATATCTGTCCTTCACTAAGTCAGGCACACAATGAGCCCTTTAAGTTACCCCGAACAGCTCAGAATCAGGCCTTGTTTTTAGTTTAGAATGTCATAATAGTTGCTCATATGTCACTGCCAAAATCCATCTCTCCCACAAAGTAACATAAACCAAAAAATTGACCAGTTGCCTTTATCATGAAAAACTCAGGTTCAAAGCAGTGGGCAACTATATGATGCTCATAGCAGTCAACTAACCGGTGCCTGCTGCACACACTAGATACGGGCCGTGACACGTGCTGGGAGTCTATGTTATGTTAAACTACGACTATGAAGGACTTAATTTTCCCAAGCACTGTGGGGAAAATGGAATTACTCTTTGTCATAATCACTATAATTTTAAGGATACTTACTCTATTGAAATAATATATGAAAACATACCTTTTAAACACTGATTTCCATCTAAATACACAGAGTTGCTGTTATGGGCTAAATTGTATCTCTCCCTAACTGCTAGGACCTCAGAATGTGAATGTATTTGTCGATAGGCCATTTAAAAGGGTCATTAAGTTAAAATCAGACCACCAGGGTAGGTCCTAATTCAATCTGATTGGTGTCCTTAAAAGAAGAACGGATGAGGACCCACAAAGAGACACCAAGGGTGTGCATGCAGAGACCAGCCTGTGAATCTACAGGGAGACACTGAGGGTGTGCATGCAGAGACCAGCCCTTGAATCTACAGGGAGACACCAAGGGTGTGCATGCAGAGACTAGCCCGTGAATCTACAGGGAGACACTGAAGGTGTGCATGCAGAGACCAGCCCTTGAATCTACAGGGAGACACCAAGGGTGTGCATGCAGAGACTAGCCCGTGAATCTACAGGGAGACACTGAAGGTGTGCATGCAGAGACCAGCCCTTGAATCTACAGGGAGACACCAAGGGTGTGCATGCAGGGACCAGCCCGTGAATCTACAGGGAGACACTGAGGGTGTGCATGCAGAGACCAGCCCTTGAATCTACAGGGAGACACCAAGGGTGTGCATGCAGAGACTAGCCTGTGAATCTACAGGGAGACACTGAAGGTGTGCATGCAGAGACCAGCCCGTGAATCTACAGGGAGACACCAAGGGTGTGCATGCAGAGACCAGCCCATGAATCTACAGGGAGACACTGAAGGTGTGCATGCAGAGACCAGCCTGTGAATCTACAGGGAGACACCAAGGGTGTGCATGCAGAGACCAGCCCGTGAACAGACACCATTCGGGAGAGAGACCTAAGAGAGACCCGGTGCAGCTGGCACCTTCGCCTTGGACCCTGAGCTCCAGAATGGAGAGGAAGGAAATTTCTATTGTTTAAGTGATCCAGTCTGAGACATTCATATGGCAGCCTTAGTAAACAAATACAGTTACTATTATTAGTTGAAATTAAAAGAACAACTGGAGATTAGAGTTAACCTAAGCCCTATTGCTGTTGTTTAGTTGCTTGGGTGCAAGGTGACTGTTTTTGATCCCATGGACTGTAGCTCAGCTGGGCTCCTCTGTCCATGGGATGGATTTTCCAGGCAAGGATACTGGAGTGGGTTGCCATTTCCTTCTCTAGGGGATCTTCCTCACTCAGGGATCAAATCCACATCTCTTATACTGCAGGCAGATTTTTACCACAAGGACTTCCCTGGTGCCTCAGCTGTTAAAGAATCCGCCTACAAGAAGGGAGACCTGGGCTCGATCCCTGGGTTGGGAAGATCCCCTGGAGAATGGAAAGGCTACCCACTCCAGTATTCTGGCCTGGAGAATGTATATCCATGGGGTCACAAAGAGTTGGGCATGACTGAATGACTTTAACTTTTTTACCACTGAGCCACCAGAAAAGCCCCATAAGCTCTATTAAGCTAAAACAAATGTTTAATGCAACTAGTTATACATCTAATTGTTCCAAAAGGAAAAAGTTCCCCTAGAGGAGAAATCCTGATGAGCACAAGTTCTTTTATATATAATGAAAGAGAGGTCATTTCTATGGAAACCAAGTCTCTGACCATGTAGAACTTCATAGACATGCTTGGTAGCCAGGGGCTGCATAGTCTTGAAACCTTAATCTCTTAATAGATCTTTAGATGCCAGTGTTAATTTCAACAGATTTCAGAACAGGTAATTATTTCTTCAACGAATCCCATAAAAAGGCCATAGAGGAAGTTGTTTCTAAGGTGATAAGATCATGTTAAACTTTAGAATGAGGCCCATAATGTTTACAGCCTGCTCCTTGGTTACTCGGTCACTGAACCATTCATCATCCAATCAACAGGCTTTTAAGGAGGGCCTGCCCTGTAACTTGATAATTAAATAGTGCCTTAAAATAACTGATGGTTCATTTTCTAAGACAGATTGGGTGATAGAAATTATATCCTCTTCCATCATATAATAACTACTTGCAGTAATTAAAGGACATTTGCTATGGATGTTTGTAACACACAGTATAGGGATGAGGCAGGAGGTAAATCCCCGCCCCCCCCACCCCCACCCCACCGAGATTCATTCCCTGGGGACCGAAGCTCCAGGACAAGACTAGCAGGACAGTTAAGAGAGGAGGCTGGGCCCTGCCCCGACCACATATTCCTCATTCTTAAAGTCAGGAGACCTTCCTGACCACACATGCTCAGAAAGGCTCCTTGGAGGTCAAAGGGAGTGATGAGTGATGTTAAGCTGCCAACAAGCCTTTGCCATAGAATCCCTCTTGGCTAAGAGATGCATGTGCATACAGGGGAGGATCCTGAGATATAGCAAACACGGACTGTGACCCAGGCAAACCAAAATGATTGACTAAAGGAAAACCAGGAGCAGTGTCCCATAAAAGTAAATCAAACTGCCACAAGGGTGTGACTCAGACTCTCTGGGTCTGCCTGTGTGTTCATCCACACATACTACACTCTTTTTCCTCTTAGTATGATACTTGCTTCACTACTTTCTTTGTGGAAATTCTTTTGCACAAATCCAAAGGGCCAGGGCCCTTGTCACTGAGCACCAGCCTAGTGGCCAGGGTCTGGCACTCTCACTGCTGCAAAGGGCCTCTCTCTCTGGGCCGGAGCCCAGGCCCACTCCGAGTTGTCGTTGAGGCCACCCGAGGTCAGGGGAACTAGAGCAAAGGAACAGCTTACCTCTGAGAAAAGTCAGCCGTGGGTCCTGCTGGCAAGACCCCAGGCAGGGCTTGTCGTCAATGACTTTGGTTCTATCCATTGTCATCTTCCAAACATGGTAGTTTCTGCTCAGAGATCTGCCTTCTGTGAGATCGCTGAGGTTCAGGGCTCTTCACCTGCACAAGACCCTCTTTCCAAGGAACCCTGGCAAAAGGAAAAAGTTTGATATTTTTTTGTTGTTAATGATAGTTGGCTTTCAAAAATTATGATTTGCTATGATTGCTTGATTATTCAAAGTATTCACATCTGTATCTAATTGTGCATTTCTTATTTTGTATGTGCCAGGAAAGTATCAGACAAGGAGATCCGTAGATAACAGCTATTTCACAAATGATATACTTATGACTCAGAGAAGGTAAATAAGGTCTCAAGCTGAGGAAGTTTTGCCTCCTGCCCAATATTTGGCAATACCATGAGACATTTTGGGCTTCCTTGATAGCTCAGTTGGTAAAGGATCCATCTGCAACGCAGGAGACCCCAGTTCGATTCCTGGGTCAAGAAGATCCACTGGAGAAGGGATCACTTTCCACTACAAGCCCTTGCACGATGCTTAAAACACCCTGCTTCTCACTCCTGCCTCTTTTTTATCTAATGCATTTAAATAAATCTCTCACTCCCTTGGATAGGCCACATTCTCACCTTCTAGGTTTCCATAGCACAACACAGATCTCTTTGTGAACATATCACACCTAAAGTTTTAAATTTACATGTTTGATCATGTTTCAAAAATGCAATTTGCACTATAAGCTTCATGAAGGCAGGTACAGTGCTGAGTTTTGCTTGAAAAGCAAAGTATATTGAGAGTCTATCTTCAGTGTCTCCTAGAGAACTGGGCACTTAATCAGGTTCAATAAATACTTTTTGAATGAATTAGTGCAAAAATAAATGGATTAATGCTTAGATTAATGAATGCATTGTAAAGTATTAATTGTTCAATCATGTCCTTCTCTTTGCAATTCCATGGACTGTAGCGTATCAGACTCCTCTGTCCATGGTATTTTCCATCCAAGAATACTGGAGTGGGTAGCCATTTCCTCCTCCAGGGATTCTTCCCAACCCAGGGATCAAACCTGCATCTCTGTATATTCTTTACTGTCTGAACCACCAGAGGGTCAATTCTTATATTAATGAATGCATTATAATAAAAAGTTAAGTAGACTTAGGGTAAATATAAGCCTTAATGCTCAGTGTAACTAAGCTCTGGTTTAGGTATGATACTAGCTAAATCAGAGCCAACAAGGTCTTAGGCAACTAGAGGTATCTAAGGCAGGACAATCACTCTGACTAAAACCTATCAAGAGCTAATTGGTGAACTGAGTTTTCGTATGAAATAAAGCTTTTAATTTGCACTTTCCTGTAAACCAGTTAATGATTTTTCCAGAGTGTAACATTGGATGCTTTGAATGATCATTACTAGCAAAAATAAGAATATACGACATTAATGGTGATGATACCATTGATTTCAATGGCAGGTGGCAACAGAGAACACCTTTCTCCAAAAGACCTCGCAGGGCAACCTTGAGGTGACGTCTCACGATCCAGGAGCGGACACAGGGCGCCAGCATCGGAGCCCGCGCCCAGGACCCACACCTGCTCAGCCTGCTCGGAGCCACAGGAAGCCCTGATTCAGGTCAGGCTGAGGCTGGCTGTCCACTCCAGGTAGGAGAATAAAAGATCCAAAAATGCAACAGCATAATGCCTCCTGCGTCTTTGTGGAATCCAAGTTCAAGTATAAGAACCTGCTCCCTCTGAATCGGGTGTAAAATGCAAAGCTGGATTCTAAATTTGAGGCATCAATAGTTTGTACTTGACTTCAGGACCTTTAATGTGTCTTTTTTTTTTTTTTTTCAATTACAGTCGTGCATTCACCAAATTGCAGGTTATCTCAACTTTGAATGACCTTTCTCGAAATCTGTCAAATATGGTCTCTTAAAAATGTTACAGTAAGAATAAAAAGTGAGCCTTTGACCTAGATGAATATGCTAATATAAATGAGAGTAAAATGTTTTAGCTGTAGCATTCGTCTTAAAGCAACTATAATTCAACAACCTAAAATTCCACTTTTACTCTTTGGTGTTTGAAGTGACATTTTCCCATTCATTTACCATCATCCTGCCAATGACTGGCTATAAAACAGCAAAATTGTGTTGGCTTTTACCCAGCCTGCTCTGAAATAAATGACTCTGGGATCTGTCGGAACCCAAAGAAAGGATACGTGGCCCCTTGATAGTTCTTGCTTTTAATTTATCTTTGTATAAATAAAACAGGTTGCCCCGCCCTTTCTAAAGCTGAAAGTCAGCCTTAAATGCCTAAGTGAATGACCCAAGGCAGGACGAGGAGAGGCTGCAGTTAGAGGTGCTTATTTTTGCCTCTCAAGCAAGCTCATTATACATTTCTCAAACACAAAGTGGTGACCCACTTGACCTGACTGGCTCTGTCTCTTTGGGCGAACAAAGGAAAATTGACTCTTCTGTCTTAAGGAATAGCAGCAATGACAACATAACTGATATTCAAATGACACTTTTCACAGAAACTGCTGTGAGTCTCCACCTCAAAGACCAGCTCACCAGGAAAAATTCAAGTCAGCACTAGATTTGGTCTAGGGTGGCTCAGTGTAAAACATTTCTGAAGTGCTGGAACATCCCTGCGTTCTTGGTACTTTCTGCATCACAGCCCCTCTTGAATAAAGAATTATCAGCTTAAAAACAAATATAATTATAAAGTAAAGCAGAAAAGCAGGTATCACTATATTGACTTGTGTCTTCAACAAATATTTGTATTTGAGAGTCTATCCAAGATGCTGAGAGACATAAAATAGCTGTGCCAAGGTCCACTCACTTTTAGTGATGAGTGCTGTTTCTGTGCTAGACTTTGTGCTTCATAAACACAGTCTCATTTGATCCTTGTGAAAACCCTGTGACATAAAGCAACGTCTCACCTCAATTATACACATGATGACATTGAGATTCAAGGATGCCTTTTGGCCAAATTCCTAAAACCCATAAATGCTGAGATAGGATTCACTCCCAGTTATGATGGCTACCTTTCATGAAATCTAGTAGAAAAGAGATAAATTACCAGTTAACTTGATTACAAGGCAGGATGAAAGCTGACTTAATAAATGCTATTTTTAACTTGGGATATATTTAAAGCTGAAGGGACTGGGTATTGTAACATTTATCTGCCTATTTGCCTTCAGATCCAGTATGGTCCTTCTCTTGCTTTACATCAAACAGGGCTGACCTCACAGACTCTTTTTCTGCCTGGGTTGGGCTGAAGGGAAGTATCCGCTGGTGGATGACGGGAGGCAATGTGAAATAAGGAGATCAGGACCTCTCTCTTCCTTTCTGTTCTCTGAGTGGTGTCTTAGTTCTCCGAGCAGCAGCACCTGTGACTTCACCATTGTTCCAGCTCCCACCAGCCTGGCCCACTGTAGCTGCAGCTTCAGCCAGGAGGCTGTGACCCATGGTTACCCACCTTCCTCCTCTGTCTCTCCAGCTGATGACAGCCTCTGGTAATGCTGTCTTCTGGGTTGTTCTCCCTTTCCCTGTGTGCTTTTCCAGCTCCTTGAACAGCTTGTTACTAATTCTCCATGCTGCATTTCTTCTATTGGCTGACTTGACCTGGTGATTTCACTCTTCTGGCTAGACCTTCATTGATACGGGTATCGTGGAATGTCGGCTGAACCTGAAAGCACTGGGTAGATGACAAGGCAAGTTAGAAGCTAAGAAGTCTCAGCAGTAGGTCTTAGCCTTGCCCTCTCTTTCTTATGCTTGTGACTGTCATGTAAGTAGGGAATCCTTATGAGGAAGGGACACACTGAGTTAGACCCTTTGCAGAGAGGCTGCTAAGAGGATGGGGTCTTGGCAAGGCTCTTTCTCTCCCTGCTCAAGGATTATTAGTGCACACGGAAGAGGATTTTGTTTCTTTTTTAAAACAGGTGGTGAGTGATGCTAAAGATGTATATGGCACTGGAGTGGGACTGGGCCTTCTGCATTTCCTACTTTTTGGCTCCTGAGCACCGTGTGTTGAAAGCAAATTGGACAACTGATACAAGGACACTCGACAGTCAGAGCCTCAATCTGTGGGAAAGATGCAGGTGGCCTGGCAAACGAGCCACAGACACTCCACATTGGTAATGAACAACAGGAGAGAGAAATACTCAGAAGCTGAAATGCGCAGCAGCATGCAGACAAGTCGCAGTGGCAGCCCCGAGGTTCCGAGCCACCCAACCCGTCCAAACCAGAGAAGCTGTGCAGGGTAAGGTATCGTGCCAGATTGCACTGAGGTGGCAGGAAATGAACACACTACGTAGAGAATGAGACTGGCAGACGATTACGGAGGGAAAAGAAGTAGCTAGCATTTACAGAATTGGATGGCATCACTGAATCAATGAACATGCGTTTGAGCAAACTCTTTGGGCTTCCCTAGTGACTGACAGGAAAGAATCTGTCTGCAATGCAGGACACCTAGGTTCAATCCCTGGGTTGGGAAGATCCCTTGGGGAAGGAAATGGCAACCCACTCCAGTCTTGTTGCCTGGAGAATTCCGTGGACAGAGGAGCCGGGCAGGTTACAGTCTACAGGGTTGCAAAGGGTCAGACATGACTTAGCGACTGAACAACAACACTGAGTTCTCCTGAGGTTCCTTAGGAGAATGAATTCCCGTGTCCTAAGCAAGGTGGCTTTCAGAGTGGGGTCCCCAGTCAGTGGCACCATGATCACCTGGGCACGTGTTATAACTGCAAATTCTCAGCACGCCCGCCCCAGACTGTAGCACCAGAAACTGTAGTCATCATCTCCAGGTCATAGATTAAAAAAATAATAATAAACTGTGATAAGTATCATGATTCCAGGGTTACATAGTAGTAAAAGTAGAACTCAAGTTGTTTCTATGGCATCCTATGCTGCACTGTTCTGTACACGTATTCAACCTGAAGCTAAGAACGGAAAAGCCCGCTTTTCCACCACGTCGGCCACTAGGCAGAAAAGGGTGATATGTTACTGCTGCCTCCTCCTCACTCACTAAAGTGCCAAGAGTGAGTTCGCATGACCTCACAGCTATCAGACAAGTGCCCCTGTGCTCTGGAGCCTGGAGCGTCCGGCGAGGCATCGGGCAGAGCCCAGCACTTCTGCCCTCCCTGCTGCAGGCAGCGGCGCTGCGGAGTGGGAGAAGGCACAGCCTTCAGAAGCAGGATTCGCCAGTCACTCAGAGTCAATTTTGGAAAAGTTTTTCAACTTTCCGAGTCTCAGGTTTTTCATTTGTATAAATGGAGACATTAACATCTTCTGCCTCAAAGGCTTGTGATGTGAATTACTCCCTTTTGTAAAAAAAAAGAAAGTTTATGTTTATTTTTATTTTTTCATTTTTTTTTCAAATTCTTTTCCCATTTAGGTTATTAGAGAATATTGACGGGTCCCCTGTGCTTTGCGGTAGGCCGTTGTTATTGCTGTGACATGTGCACATTGCTGTATTTAAAATACAGAATTCCTAGCTTCCTTCCTGCTGTTGTATTTTCTTTTGTGCCTCCTTCCCACCTCTGAGAAGATGGAGGTCACTGCATTGTCAGAACATTTGTTTACAGAACCAGCCATGGAAAGTTTACATTTTGTTTTATTATGTACTACAGAGTTTCTCAACCTTTGCACCATTGACATTTGGGGACCGATAATTGTTATGTGGGGTATTTAGTGCCACTGGAGGATGCCAGGAGCAAACAATTCCCATCCCCTGATTTTGCCAACTAAAAAATGTCTCTAGGCCTGGCCAGTCTCCTGAGTGCAAATCCAATCCCTCCCACCCCTCAGTCACAAATCAGAAGTTGGTTTGAGGAGAATTGAATAAGAAGAGGGTTATTCTACCCAGTTGCACAAATCATCAGGGAAACTAGTTATTAAACCCTCACAGAGGATTTTTGCTAAATGGATTTATAACGATTCACATTTTGGCAGACCATTTGCTTTGACAAAGAATATATTTACACAGAAGAAGCCACTTGGTGAACTGGGGCAAGTAATTTAATAATTGGGTGGAACAGAAGCCAACTAGTAAATAAACACTGGTGCTTTACATTTGCCTTTCTATTTTGTCGATTTACCCATATTCTGCTATTAAATTCAACTAGCTCTACTCGGCACAACATAAGCCATCTGAGAAGTTCTTAACAGTTATTAAAAATGCCATTTTATTAATGTGTACTGTATTATAAGTATAATTAATAATCTCATTCTTCCCAGACACAATAGTCTGTGTTCACTGATCAATCCTTAAAATAAAATGCAAAGTGGTTCACATCTGTCCCTGCAAGAGACCAAGAAGCTCGCGCAAGTCTTAGAATAAATGAAAATATTTTGTTCGGCTATCCCAGTTGAGTCTTAGGGATTGTAAATATAAGAGAAAAGTACCTTGGTCCTTTGCCTTTCAGGGAACACCTTCGGTTGGACTAGCAGAGTCCCCTGGGATCCTGAGAGGTCAGGAGAAGGGACGGAAGCTGCTCTGTGGTCTGAGTGGTGAGAGCCCACAGCCAGCTCACCGTGGGTGGCGAGTGAGCCAGAGTCACGCAGCATCTGGACGGTGCGTCTCACTGAGCAGCTAGTGTGTCAGGGCTGCCGTTCACCGCTTTGAAACACTGAGATAAGACAATCTGTCACGGGTTTAGACTGGTCTTATACATCTGGTCCTTTCTGTACAAACTGAGTGGTCAGTTTGTCCTGAGCAGAAACTTAGTCCACAGTGGAGAATATGACCAGGTCACAGTGTGGCAGGGGTGTGTGGCCTCTCAGAGGTGACTCGTCTGGACTGGACCCTCTGCTTAGGGTTTCCAATTTGGCCGAACCATCGTTATGTCTAAGCTCTTTGTGTTCAAAGTCCTGGGGATGTGCTCTGGACTGCATGTTTGACTTCCCCTGAAATTCATCTGCTGAAGCCCTAATATGATGCCATTTGCAGATGGGCCCTTGGGAGGTGATTAGGTCATGGGGAGGTCCCTGTGAAGAGATTAGTGCCCTCATAAAAAGAGAGACTTCCCTCCATCAGTCTCTGCTCTCTAACCTGGGAGCCAGGAGAACCCTTCCCTGAGAACCTCACCACACTGGCACCTGACCTTGGACTTCAGCCTCCAGAGCTGTGAGAAGTAAATGCGTGCTGTCTAACCACCCTCTGTGCTGCTCTGTTAGGGCAGCACAAATGGGCTAAGGCGGGCTGTTTCTGCAAAGTTCTGCTGTCCCAGCACTGCGGCTGCCTGTGATTTTCAAGCATCAGTGAGTACCTTCTTAGTTATTAGTGTAGAGATCACACTGAAACTATAGTGAGTTGGACTGCAGAGAAAGAATAAAGCTTTTCCCAGATGGGAATGCCACCAGAGATCAATTTAGTATATATCTACTTCACCCAGATAGACCCAATAAAGATGTGTTCTTTTTTCTTTTTTTTTAATATCCAAAAGGACTTTTTTTTGGATCAAGGCTGGTAGATTTAGATACAAAGCTGGATAACTGTTTCCAAAAAAAAAAAGAAAAAAAAAAACCTCAAAACACTGTTTTACTATTATCTGAAAGAAAAGTAAACTCACCAAACAATACACTTCTGAATGAGAAACAAAAATCAAATAATATACAGCCTATGTGTCCTTCACCTTGCTGTTTACTTTCCTCTGCTCTTGTTCAAACAGTTATTTGGTGGATCAAATGTTCAAATGCCAACCTGGCAGGCACTCAGAAAAAATAAGCAGTCTCTTTTTTTAATTTTTATTTTGCTTTGCTCTTGTTTTTAAGACCAGAAGACAATATTCAAATGACTCTGAACTGGTAGAGAAGAGCAGATGTCTGTAATTTATTTTCCTTGATTGGATTTTAATCAGATTTGCATAGGACCTTATTTATTTTCAGTATCCAATTAAGGAGTCTGGACTCAGGAATCCAGCTGAGGGTCAGCGTTTGTTCTGGCTGATGGATGATGGAGCTGTGAGACTGGGGTCATCTTAGGAAGTCTGATTCTGAGTGGAGACAAGTATATTCTAAAGCAGGGAACAGCTGCAGGCTCAGTTTCGCAACTTTTTCTCTAGGATCGCTAGGAAATATTCCTACTAAAATTTAGTAGCCTATAGTCCTGGAACATTCTACTAACACCCTACATGGAAAATCTAATTTAATATATTTATCACTCTATGTGTGTAATATAATTCTACAACCAACCCCTTGTCAGAAATTCTAACATCTCATGAGCTGTAAAAACTGCACAAAATAACTTTCCCACAAGTTTTTGGCAAACCTATTCATGGCAGAACATGAGCAGAACTGATCTGAAGCTAGACTAGACTTACTTTTTCACTTAAAAGAAATATTGGCGCATAGTTGATTTACAATGTTGTATCAGTGTCAGGTATACAGCAAAGTAATGCAGTTTAAGCATATACATATATTCATTATTTTTCATTTATTTTCTCACCTATATGTATGAGAATTATCACAAACATTAAGTGTATAAGTCTTTGCTGGTGCTCTATTGTATATACGTAGTGTGTGCGTGTGAACCCCAGGCTCCTGACTCATCCCTCCCCACTATGCTTTCCCTTCGGTCACCACAAGGTTGTTTTCCATGCGTGTCAGTCTGCCTCTGTTTTGTAAATGAATCCATTTGTATCATCTTTAAACATCAGGTTTCACGTATGAGTGAGCTGTATGTATGATATGTCGTATGCTATCTGTCATTCTCTGACTTACCTCCCTTAGCATGATAATCTCTTAGCATGATAATCTCTCTCTTAGCATGATAATCTCTTAGCATGATAATCTCTTAGCATGATAATCTCTAGGCCACCTGTGCTGCTGCGAACGGCATTGTTCTGTTCTTTTCGTGGCTGAGTGGTATTCCGTCATGTGTGTACGCACCACAACTCCTCTACCCACTCCTCTGTTGATAGACACTTAGGCTGTCTCCATGTCTTGGCATCTGTAGATAGTGCTTCAGTGAACATTTGGGTGCGTGTTATCTTTTTGAATTCGTTTTCTCCAGATATGAGCCCAAGGGGGTGACCGCAGGATCATTTGGTAGTTCTATTTTTAGTTTTTAAGGACCCTCCATACTGTTCTCCATCGTGCTTGAACCACTTTGCATTCCCACCAGATGTGTAGCAGGGCTCCCTTTCCTCCACATCCTCTCAAGTATTTAATCTTTATGGATTTTTTGATGATAGTTATTCTGACCAGTGTGAGGTGATACCTCACTGTAGTTTTGATTAGCGTTTCTCTAATAATTACTGATGTTGAGCATCCTTTCATGTACTTATGTCTCACTTAGAGAAATGTCTATTTAGGTCTTCTGCCCATTCTTTGATTGAGTTGTTTATTTTTTTTTGACATAAAGCTACATGAGCTGTTTGTGTATTTTGCAGATTAATTCTTGTCAGTCGTTTCAACAATAGACTTATTTATTCTACTTTGTGTGAATATTCATACATTTGCTGCAGAAATAGAATTGTGATGATTCTAAGGTGCCATATATCCTGGGAAGGGAGGTACATAATTAATTGTTTAAAATCTGAAAATGAAAATACCTTTCTAAAATCTGGAAAATGCTGAATTTCCAAATCTGTCTTTCTCCAAGATTTTTGGATAAGAGATTGTGGGCCTGTAATACTATTATCTGAACTTTAATGATAAGGAAATTGACTCATAGAGGTTAAATAGTCAGGTATAAGCGGCCTTGTCTGGGTGATAAGTGGGCATGTATGCAAAGTTATCTGAATTGTAAATACATTTTACGGTCTTTAGTTCAGTCACCAACTTCTTCCTGAGTCACCACCAGACAGAAACCCTTCCATCACAGGAGTGACTATGGAGTTTACATCTAAACCAGGGCTCTTATGAGAAGGAAGTCTCCACAATAGCAATTTGACCAGGATGAGGAGCCCAGGGAAGGTCTGTCTGATGCAAACTGAGACAAAACGACCCCTAGATAGGTAACACCTTTACCCAAATTTGGGCTCAGGACAGAAAACAAGGACTCACCCAATGGCGAGTTACTGTTTAACTCCCACACTTTCTCTGTCACCGTGACCACTTTCCCCAGAATGGCCCTGAGAAGTGACTTAGCGGCAGCAGCAAACATCCCTCCTGTCTGTGCCTGAAGACATCCTTCCTCCCCTCCAAGACCGTCCCCACGATGCCTCCTACAGGAAGTCTTCCTGAGTCTCCTCCTTTCCTCTGTGCCTCCATAGCTCCACACTGGTCACCACCATGACTGGGCATCTTGTGCACTGCCTGGCGTTAGAGTTTGCTCAGGGGCGTGTGCATTAATGAGGCACCTGCTGTGTGAAGCTGCTGCTGGTTGGTGGACGTCCAGAAGCCCATGCTTCTCCAGGTCTCATTGTGCAGAGCTTCCTTGTTTTGCTAACTCTGATTGTACTGCAAGAAGCAAAGTGCACCTATATCCATTAAGCTCCAAAGATGAGAGACAAGGCATGTCTACAGTCCCTGATACTTCTATAAGGTCTCAGAATAAATGTTTTGCTCTAAGAGGAACGTTTCTGCACCATTCATTACCCACTAAAAAACTTTCTTTCCTGATGACATTTCCAAGGCGGCAACAAGCATAATCTGGTTCTTCAAGGTTTGTCCTGCTCAAGAAATACCATGTCCAGTTGGTGCCCCCTCTAATTGTGGCTTTCTGGTGCCCTGAAAAATACCCGCCATCCTCCTCTCGCCATAGAGTAACTCATTATAATGAAAAAGTTATGGTTTTTAATGGACCTGTCCTAGACCTTGTATTTAATCTGCTACTGCTGCTGCATCGCTTCAGTTGTGTCCGACCCTGTGCGACCCCATAGATGGCAGCCCACCAGGCTCCCCTGTCCCTGGGATTCTCCAGGCAACAACACTGGAGTGGGTTGCCGTTTCCTTCTCCAATGCATGAAAGTGGAAAGTGAAAGTGAAGCTGCTGTCGCGTCCGACTCTCAACGACCCCATGGACTTCAGCCTACCAGGCTCCTCCATCCATGGGATTTTCCAGGCAAGAGTACTGGAGTGGGTGACATTGCCTTCTCCAGTATTTAATCTAATATTCCTAAAATTGTGGCCTGCATATACTGCATCAAAGCTGCCTGGGGTGTTTGTTAAAAGGCCCATCCAAATCCTATCACTTTTAATTTTTGGGGGGCAAGGCTCATAATACTGCATTTTAAGAATGTTCTCCAGGTGATTGGGGGGGTCACATGATAGTCAAAAAGCCACTGCTCTAAAGAAATTGAATAAAATTCAAAAGTTTAAATTTAATCCTTCAGTTCTGATGCAACTTCCTTTCTTTTCCCCCTTCCTTTCTTTTCTTCCTTCTTCCCTTCTCCATTCATTAAGGAAAAATTCAAGAAACACATGAAAATGGCAACAGATAGAAGTTTTGAAAATGAAGAGCTGGCTGCATGCACCCTTTGGTCCGTGTCTCTCTTTCGATCGCATCCTTACGACACACTCCCCACCTCCAAGCAGCAGGGATGAGGGGGCACCATGAGCAGCTGAGAGGGATGACTTTAAGGATTTTACTCATTTATTTAGTAAGCAATTTAGCTGATAATTTGATCCGATTCTCTAGACTATTTATTACATGATCATCCATGCTGCCCAATAGGGTGCCCACTGAGCACTTGAAAGGTCACTAGAATCCAGATGTTCCTAACTATAAAATACACCCCAGTTTTCAAACACTTATTATTCAAACACTTATTTCAAACACTTTATTAGAAATGAAAGACTGTTAGTGATCTCATTGGTAATTTTTATACTGATTATATAGTGAAATGACAATACTTTGGTTATGTTGAATTATGTGAAATACACTATTAAAATTAATTTTACTTGTTTCCTTTTATTCTGCATAATTGTTTTACATACTACATATTCTGCATACTTTTTTCTTTTTATTCTTCTGGGCTGCCCTGGTGGCTCAGTGGTAAAGAATCCGCCTGCCATGCAGGAGCTGTGGATTCCATCCCTGGGTCAAGAAGATCCCCTGGAGAAGGACATGGCAACCCACTTCACATTCTTGCCTGGGAAATCCCACGGACAGAGGAGCCTGGCTGCAGTCCATGGGGTCACAGAGTTGGATATGACTTAGTGACTAAACAAAAACAACAGTGTGGCTAGTAGAAAATGGGAAACCAAATATAAAGCTTGCCTCTGTGACTCACATTATGTCTCTTAGTGTTCTATAGTGCTGTTTTAGATGCTTGTAGCCTCTTACCTGGCTGAGTCCCTAACCTTGGGTGTCTCAAGCTGAAGAAGTAGGGACCCAGGGCCAGACAGAGGACAGCTCTGGAAACACAAGGGCCCTAGGAAGTACACAGCTCCTGTGACTTGGGAGGGACCCAGAATCTTCAAATTAAAGAAGCTTCCCAGAGGATTCTAGTAGGACTTAACTCCATCACCTCTTTCCATCATACCCCATTTTAAATGATACTGCAGGTTACTGTATAGAAGAGGCAACTCTGCTCAGCATTTTGTAACAACCTGTATGAGAAAAGAATTTGAAAAAGAATAGACACACACATATATATATAACTGAATCACTTTATTGTACACCTGAAATGAAGAAAACATTGTTAATGAACTGTACTCTGGCATAAAATAAAATTTAATTTAAAAAATAAATGGGGAGGGAGGAGAGAGGGGGGGTTCAGGATGGGGAACACGTGTACACCCATGGTGGATTCATGTTGATGTATGGCAAAACCTGTACAATATTGTAAAGTAATTAGCCTCCAATTAAAATAAATAAATTTAAATTAAAATAAATAAATTTAAATTAAAAAATAAAAAATTAAATTAAATAGAGGATATGTTTAAAAAATAAATAAAAGGTATTTCAGGAGTCTATTTTCAAATACTATTTTTGTGCTATTTTTTTTTTTTTTCCTTTAAGTCACCCTCCTCCCATAAGCTAATTGTAAAAGAGTGGGGTTTTATCTTACCCAGTTAAGGGCTGAGTAAGGGAGTCATGATAAGCAAAGTGTGATATCATCAAACAGTTCTTTGTTTTTGCTTAGTTTTTGCAGAAGCCCACTTGATACACGTGTTGGAGCAGCAAAAAGAACGGTCACAGATCACGCCCTATCTAAAGCTTCATGCCTCCTAAACTGTCATATTCTGCCTGCTTTTTCAACCACAGGTAACATGGCCTTCTGAGAAGCACCTCCTTCGTCTCTTATCAGTTTGTACATCTTCTGTAAGGGTGATATTCGAGTAGCAGAATCCTCCAGGGGCCTATTGGAATCTGAGGTCAGAGCACAATTCCTCCCCCCTGGCTGAAGCAGATATTGGATATAAGTTTTCCTCAAGCAATGAATCTCATTCAGAATATTCTAGAAAACTATCTATTGCATGTCTTCTTTACAGTAATTGTGATGGGTATTTGGAGGGACTTCAGATCAAGGAAAAGTCAGGTGTCAAAAACATTACTAAAGCTGTGGATAGCAATATTATTCATAATAAATAGCCCTGTGATGTTCATCAATAGTAGAATGGATAAATGAATTATGGTGTATTCAAACCAGGGGTAATACATAGCAGTGAACACAAACAATCAAAAACCAGGGATGAACCTCATAACATTGAACAAAAGACACAGAGTATTACTGTGGACCAAACCAGGCAAAATGTTGGAAGTAAGGACGGCAATTACCCTTCAGGATGGGGTAATAGTGGCAAAAGAAGTGTAAGGAGGGCTTCCTGGATGCTACTTGAACACATATGCTGTCTATGAATAGTCACTGAGCTCTGCACTTACGATGCATGCATGCTTGCTAAGTCACTTCAGTTGTGTCCAACTCTTTGTGACCCCATGGACCATAGCCCACCAGGCTCCTCTGTCCATGGGATTCTCCCAGTAAGAATACTGGAGTGGGTTGCCATGCCCTCCTCCAGAGGATCTTCCTGACCCAGGGATTGAACCCACATCTCTTACATCTCCAACACTAGCACCACCTGGGAAGCCCACACTTATGATATATACAACTTTTTGCATGCATGTTATACGACAATAAGCAAAGAAGAAGGAACAGCAGAAGGAGGAAGGGGAGGATGGGAGCAACAAAGTCTTCATCTCAGAGACTCCTGCATACTGCCCAAAGACTCCAGAAATGGCCCCGTCCACACCAATGGAAAGGAGAGCTCAGCCAACTATTGTTCCCTTTAGTAAACCCTCCAATCTCGTCTCATAAACTATATGTTTTCAAAGGGAGGCAGAAGGAGACTTCCAAGTATGTCTAATTCCATTCATCTTCTTTGTCATCTCAGGCCCTTTACCATAAATACTCCCCGCCTTACAGCTTGAAGCTGCAGATTGCATAGGTAAGCAGGCTGCTATCAGGGAGTTCAGAGACAAGTGTGGCAACCCAAGGGTCCTTCACAGCCACTGCAGCACCAGGGAGGAGACGGCAGGAACACCGCTGCACAGCGGCAAGCACTCAAAGCCTGAGAGACTCCAGGGAGGAAAGGCAGACATTTTCAGGGCTTTTTACCACCACCGAATCACCAGACTTCATTCTGATTAATCATCGACCTCTCTTGTGGTTATTCCCCCGGACAAAATTTCTGTAGAATGAACAGTGCATTTATCCATGTATTCAGTACGTATTGATTGAACATCTAAAGGCCAAGTGCTATGTTAGAGGCTGACAGTATACGAAGGAGTTGCTGTTTCTGATTTTCTTAGGGTGCTGTAGATTAATGAGAGCACAGACTAGTGGAGAGTCATAGTATAGTGCAGTATAATGTAGAAAGAGCAGATTATTAAAATAGCAGAAATGCAGAAGTGCCTCCTCTATGAGGTTGTCTAACAGGTGATGGGGTATTATTTGCTTTCATGACAAAAATCACTCATGCCAGCTTGCTTGCCAGATAGCTCAGCTGGTAAAGAATCCGCCTGCAATGCAGGAGACCCCGGTTCAATTCCTGGGTCAGGAAGTTCTCTTGGAGAAGGGATAGGCTACCCACTCCAGTACTCTTGGGCTTCCCTGGTGGCTTGGTTGGTAAATAATACACCTGCAATGCAGGAGACTTGGGTTCAATCCCTGGGTTGGGAAGATCCCCTGGAGGAGGGCATGGCAACCCACTCCAGTATTCTTGCCTGGAGAATCCCATGGACACAGGAGCCTGGTGGGCTACAGTCCATGGGGTCACAAAAAGTCGGACACAGCTGAATGACTAAGCACAGCACACAGCTTGAACAAAACAGAGACGTTCTTGAATGCGTAGAGGTACATTTTATGAAATCGGGAGCAAAAGTGCAGCAACTGCAGAGGCACTGGACTGTGCTCTGAAAGGTCACCAAGAATGAAAGCAGCAGCTCTCTCCCTCTCCTGGACTCTTCCCTCTGGGTTCCCTCTGCTCACCTAGCTTCAGCTTTCTGTTTCTCCAGGCTGGCTTTGTTCTCTGTCCCTGTGGGTCACTTTTCTCGATGTGTCTGCAGTCGAGCAAGCACAGCCTTCTTTGCTCTGGTTTCATCCCACCGCTCAATCCCAACAGGGATTATGACCCAATTTCAAGTTTCCAGGAAACTTGCCTCCTAGAGAGGCAGGGTGGGTGTTCATTTAAGGTGTAGGCATCAGAGCAAAGGTGAATACCCTCCCTGCAGAGCTTCATAGAAAAAAGCGATGTTTTAGTTGAGTTTTGAAATTCAGGCAGAACTTTGCCAGCAAATGAGAAAGGTCTGGACATTCCAGATAAACAATGCAAAGTATGCAAATGCAAAAAAGGATGAGTTGCTCCAGAAAGGTTTTAGAAAAGTCTCAAAACTGTTATGACACATACAGGTCAGGAGTTCCCCTGAAGAGCAGAAAAATCGTTTTGGCAAAGCAAATGTAAAGGAAGTCAATGCTAAGAAACATTCTCTAATTATCCAGATCTCTCAAAGCTGTTTGCAAATACTAGCTGCTAAGGAAGCATTTATCTGAAATGGGTTAAGAGAGAATTGGTTTATAAAGATGCAAGAGCCTTTTGAAGATCATAAACAGAAATTCTATTTAACTAACAGTCAATGATGATAGTAAAAACAAACAAAAATTTCTTATCCTACAAACAGGTTAGTATCTTTCAAATAAAATGCATGTATTCAAAAGTCACACTTCAGATACCAAACCCCTAAGGATGTGGTGAACTTTCATCGTGGTATTTGTAACCTCTCAACTTCCTACTTAGTAAATATGAGTCATGATAGTGATTTCCAAGTGTCTCCAGTGGCAACGATGATCTGAATAAACCACATGCACCCTTGGCACAAAAACATGAACGGCAAATGATTTCCTTTCTCTGCATGTGTGTTTATGTCAACATTTATTTGCAGTTTCTGTTTCTAATATTTTCAAAGTTGTATTCTGAGTGAAGCATGACATCTCCTTTAATTAGAGAGTATATTTTGTATTTTTTAAATGGATTCATCAAAATGTTTTAGCCAATTCTTAAACATCAATTTTCTCAATTTCAACCAATAGAAGATTGCATACTTGCCCCTCTTCAATTATTTTTTTTTTATTTCACTCAAGGTAGCATGTTTGATTTTTTAATTAAAAGTTGAATATGTTGCTGCTTAGAAGATTTAAACAGTTCATTTGCTTTCAACTTTTCCCCTTGTTGAAAACCTATGGAAATCAACAGCTTCAAGTACAAATGGAGTATTCACAATAATTGCTGTTAAAAGAATGTTCTTGAGATTATTGACAACTGACTTTCCTGGTCCTGGCTCCTGCATTTCTCCCTTCGATTTAGCTTCCTTTTTAATATTTTATATTGGAGCATAGTTGATTCATAATGTTGTATTAGTTTCAGATGTACAGCAAAGTGATTCAATTTTACATACATATGTCTATTATTTTTCAAATTCCTTTTCCATTTAGGTTATTACAGAATAATGGGCAGAATTCCCTGTGCCTTACAGTATTCTTGTTGGTTATTTACTTTATGTATAGCAGTGTGTGCATGTGAGCATGCACGCACACATAATGGTGTGTGTATCTCAATTCCAAACTCCCAGTTCACCTCTCCCCTCAGCATTCCCCTTGGTAACCATAAGTTTGTTTTCAAAGTCTGTGAATCAGTTTCTGTTTTGTAAATAAGTTCATGTGTATCATATTTTTAGATTCCACACACAAGTGATATCACATGGTGTTTGTCTTTCTCTTTCTGATTTCTTCACTTAGCATGATAATCTCTCATCATATCCATGTTGCTGCAAATGATATTATTTCATTTTTTATGGCCGAGCAATATTCCACTGTGGCTCAGAAAGGAGACCTGGGTTCAATCCCTGGGTCAGGAAGATCCCCTGGAAAAGGAAATGGCAACCCACTCCAGTATTCTTGCCTGGAGAATCCTATGTCAGAGAAGTCTGGCAGGCTACAGTCCATGGGGTCACAAAGAGTTGGATATGACTGAGTGACTAAACACAATCCAATATTCCATTGTATAATGTAGCACATTTTCTTCACCCACTTGTCCTGATAAACATCTCTGTGGGAGGATGTTACACTCACTAAGGAAGGAGCTACAAAAGACCCTGCTGATCTCCATGTATAATTCAACATGAAAAGATGGACAGTGTTCAAAGAGCCCTTGATCCTGACTTCAAAATCTCCCTAGACTTCCCATTATCTACAAAACAATAACCACTCCTTGCTCACCAAGGACTGTGTTTCATTTGAAAACCACAGAGCTTTCCAGCATCATGAGTCTGAAACCATGTCTGGGTGAAGGGGGCTCTACCTAGTTGCTTTACCAAAGCAATCAAATATTTACCAGGTTTTGATATTGAGGTTTTGAGAAAGATATTATCTAAACAAAGGCTTTCTCTTAAATTGCTGAAAACCCCTGAACCTAACTGCTGCCTCAGTTTCTCTTTCTTTCCCCAGGTCTGCAGCCATGGGAAAGAGCACAGGAGCAGTGGGCTTCTTTGTCCTCTAATGGCAGACATTGTGATCATGCTACTAAGCCCAAAGAAAGAAGAAAACCCATCATGAATGGTCTGCATGATGCCAAATTCAAGACTGAAACTCTCTGGGGTCCTTGGTTGAAGGGTCTAACCATGAACACTCTAGAACTGAGATAAAATAGATGAGGTAGAGCAAACAGCCCCCTGAAGTATGAGCGGGAGAGCTCTGTTCACTACTACACCCATCAACTGAGTCCTGTTTTCATAAGACTTCTCTGTATTCAGACTCTAATTACCTGAGGTACTACTATTCACTTGTCTGAAGTTCTCTGTATATAATTGAAATTATTACTGAAAAAGAAACCATTATTAAACCACTTACATTTCTGTTGATCTCTCCTCCAAAGAAAAAGCGAGTGCCTTGCTTAGAGGTCTGTGAACTGGTGGTTCTGAAAATGTGGGGCCAGGGCCAGGAGCATTCACATCACTGGCATGAGGGGCAGTGAGGCCGAGCACACTGAAACCGTCTTGCTCCTTCAGGTCCCGCTGGTCTTCAGCACTTCCCCTTGGCTGTCCTTCACAGATATCCCCGATCTTGTAAAATAAAGACATGCCCAAACTTTCATTGAAAGCTAATGTGCATGCTTCTGCAAAGCTTTCATGCTGCCTGGAACAGAAATCTTGCTTTCAGCAAGATTTCTGGCTCCAGTATTAGCTGGTTACTAGCTGCCTGCTACCATTTTCAAGCAGGAGAAAATATTCTTTATTTGCTCTCCTGATTGGCGGTAGCCTGGGGTTTTAAACAACACTTTCTTTTGAAAGGTGGTGCTATTAGAATGATGGGGACAGAATTATTTTTGGTATGTGTCATACATAATCTGTTCACAAAATGCTACGAGACATTTGGATAAAAGGCAGCATTTGGCTACATAAAAGACATTTTAGTGGGCAAATTTACATACTGAGACAATGTTTTTGTGATTATTTACCATTTATGATCATGTTCTATATGCCAGCTTACAGAATTCATGAAAGATAGTTCATGGCTTAATCCATATTCTAAAAACCTTTGAGATATTGTGGGAGAAAGGGATTTTCTTGAAAGAAAAACCTTAATAATAGCTCCTTACCTGTTCATTTTGCTTTGTGGTTTAACAAAGGTTTTCATACATTAACAATAACTTTGTAGAGTAGATAAGATGGGCATAATTATTCCATTTATATAGATAGAAATTGAAGTTCATGAAAGAGGTCTTGCCAAAGTAATACAACTGGTGAATGGAAGAGTTCATGTCCTGAGACAGAAGGGTATACCATTCGTTTCTGCTTCTTGGAAGAAATAAAATTTGAAAAGAGAGACTGAAATGCCATGAAAATGACTCAGATAAACAAGTGTCTCTACTTTCCCAAGCGTTTGAATCTTTCCCCACTGGCTAGTTTGAGCTACCTTGGACTCATCCTACCTTGCTCTCCACAAAGTAACTCTTTGAGCTACACAGAAGTCTTGAAAATCAATTTCTCTTTCATGTCAGAACACAGTCAGACTTGGATATGGTAAAGGACCAAAGGAATGATGGTAATTAAGATCAGTTACAGGAGAGAAACAGGATCCAACAACTATCAATTTAGGGTTTACTACCTTTCAATAGAAATCTATCCTGCAATGTCATTATGAACAAGATTTAAAAAAAAAATCTTCCAACGGGTACATTTGAAGATTAGTAGTTAAAATGTCCAGTAGGGTTTAGAAGAAATATAGATAGAAGACATGGCTTCACTTCAAACCTTCATTCATGAACTTTAAGCAATTTATGCCTTGTGCAACTCATTGTAAGTAGAAGGAAATAAAACAGGCGCTGAATAAAGGAAATAAAACATGCATGCTCAGTCACTCAGTCATGCCTAAGTCTTTGCTCCCGTCAGGCTACTCTGCCCATGGAATTTTCCTGGCAAAAATACTGGGGTGGGTTGTCATTTCCTTTTCCAGGGGACCTTCCCAACCTAGGAATTGAATTTGAATTTCCTGAATCTCCTGCATTGGCAGGCAGGTTCTTTACCCCTGAGCCACCTGGGAATCCCACTGAAAGTCTACCAGATGATAAAGGTGAATCTGGTCACTTCAGCAGATATATCATTGAAGTTTCATGATGAAACTTTGAGGTAGGCATTATGGCTTCCACATTGCAGGTCTATTCTCTCAACTGACACTTATTGAACTACTACTGTGTGCTAATCTTTGATGAAAAATCTTTGAAATAAGAATCTGAACCTCATATCACTCATCCTCCAATGCAGGAGAAATACGGCCGGCAATGAAATAAGTACTCAGTGCAATTAAAGAAAACAGGCCAATGATATCGTGCGACTTGAGAAAGGGACACTAACTGAGTTGAGCCTTAAATAGTAAGACTTAAGCAAAGAAAAAGGAGAGAAAAATTATAGGGAGAAATGCAGATTCCCAAAAAATGGAGACAAGAAATTACAGAGGATCTAGAAGAAATATTAAAAAGAAAGGGGAAACATTTTAAAAAGTGTGTAAAGTGGGAGAAATGGCTGGCAAGTGGGGTAAGCTGTGCTGATAAATTTGACTTTGTCTGAGGATGATGGAGATCCATGGAAAAGAGAGACAGAACATGGTGAGATTAGGTCCATCCATGTCTCTGCAAATGGCATGATTTCATCCCTTTCTATGAACAATATTCCACTGTATATGCGCTCCACATTTTTTTATCCATTCATCTGTTGATAAACATTTAGGTTTTTTCCATATCCTGGCTATTGTAAATATTGCTGCTATGAACATAGGCGTGCATATATGAGGGGATATTTGAGTATGTGTGGCTGATTCACTTTATTATACATCAGAAACTAACAGAACATTGTAAAGCAACTATACTCCAATAAAGTTTATTTTTAAAAAAAGAACACAGTGAGATTAGACTTCTTAGTTGACCACTCTCTGCAGGACAGAAGACAGAATGGATAGGAGCAAGCCAGGGAGGAGAAGCTGTTAGGAGAACCTTGTAGTGTCTGGACAAGAGATGATGAAGAGTTGAAATTTCACTGTGGAATGAGGGATGGAAATAAAAACAAAGATTTAAGAAAAATTGGGAATAAACAACAAAAAGATGTCAGTGGTTAATGGTTAAAAATAGAAGAAGGAATAAGCTCTATCAAATTAAATATTTTCCTCAAGGAAGCACCACCAGGATGGGGTGAGGGCTGGATTCCAGCCCATGATGGAGCAGAAGTAATTAAGCACCTCTCTTGTGTAGGCTGCACACTTGCGACACAGGACATGTAACTAGCACACTAGGTTCAGCGCCATATGTGCATATTCATAACTACATAACTTGCTTTCCCCAAATTTTACATGTATGTTAACAAACCAAACCCCAGCACTGGGAATGGGGATTCATGTAAGAAAGAAACCCTTCAGATCTCTCTCGTGGTGGTTTAGTCACTAACTGTTGTCTGACTCTTGCAACCCCAAGGCCTGTAGCCCAGCAGGCTCTTCTGTCCATAGAATTCTCCAGACAAGAATGCTGGAGTGGGTTGCCATCTCCTTCTGCAGGGGATCTTCCCAACCCAGAGACTGAACCTGAGTGTTCTGCAGTGCCCACGGATTCTTTATCACTGAGCCACCAGGGAAGCCCTTAGATTTGTCTGCTAATGCTAATGCTAAGTCGCTTCAGTCATGTCTGACTCTGTGCAACCCCACAGACAGCAGCCCACCAGGCTCCCCCGTCCCTGGGATTCTCCAGGCAAGAACACTGGAGTGGGTTGCCATTTCCTTCTCCAATTCATGAAAGTGAAAAGTGAAAGTGAAGTCGCTCAGTCCTGTTCAACTCTTAGCGTCCCCATGGACTGCAGCCCACCAGGCTCCTCCGTCCATGGCCTTTTCCAGGCAAGAGTACTAGAGTGGGTTGCCATTGCCTTAGAAACCTAAATTGAAAGCTATTTTTTGGAACCGTGTCTTAAAGCAGAAATGGAATACTAATAAAATGACTCAAAAATAGAACAAAAACAGCAAAAAGGGGGAAAAAAGTTTGCTCGTAGAGCAGAAGTCTTCACGGAGAGCAACTTACAGGTTTCTTTCATTGAAATATGTGCTAATATTTTTTGTCTGCGGGAATGTCTTCTTTTTGGGCACCTTCTTTGACTCGCCCAAGAAGAGTGGAGTCGCAGTGTCTCGGGAAGACGAGTGCGAGCAGAGCAGACACCACCTCCGTGGGGGAAGGAGACAGACTCCCAGCCTACTTGGAGCCCGTGAGACTCCGGGAGAGAAGCGCACACAAGGCCGAGGGGCGGACCCGGCTGAGGGGGAACCGGCTGGAGAATCCGCTCAGAGAAGCGGCGGGGGTGGAGTCTCCTCCGTGAAAAGGCCCAGTCCGCGTCTCATCTCTGACGTGGTTGGCCCCAGGCACAGCCCTGAGCCCCCAGGACAGCACACAGGCTGCCTGTGGATCCCATTTGGACCTTTCACGGTGCCCAGGCAAACAGTGGCTCTGCCCACGAGCGCACAGCTCAAAGGTCTGGCACCTTGGCCGTCCAAGGGTGGGCGCCACTGCAGCTCCGGCGAGCGTCTACGCGGTAAGGCATTACTGCAGCGGGGGTCACTCCCTGGGCCTTGCAAGAGGCTTGTGCAACAGTGACCCCACGTCACAGCAGCAGCAGAAGCCACAGCACCAGACCAGGAGTACATGCCAGACTGAATCAGCAACTAAAGTTTATGCCACATTTGAGAGCCGGAGCACGTAGGAGGGTTTCAAGCATAGGGCTATCTGACAGTAGAATCTGAGAACTCAAGTAATTAATTGACATAACAAAAGGATCTGAACCTATTTGTGCTTCCGGCTGGTGAAAGTGAATATACTACCTTAATTATATCTTTTAAACATTTTTCTACATTATTTCTTTATCTTTTATCTTTATTAACTTTACTTTTTTTTTAACGTATTGTTTAAAAAAGCACTTTGTCATCAATCAGACAAGGGATCTTCACAGTAACATTACAGCAATTCTAAAAAGCATTCTGGAATACCCAGTTTACAGAGGAGAGGAAAAAAAAAAAAAAAGAGCGGAGACTAGGTCTCTACCCTGGCATTTTAACTCTGGTCCAAGGTGCTCCAGGCATATTCTCTTCTCCACTTCCACTCCTGCCTTTGAAAGCTCCAATCTGCATGGCTGTTTGTAAATTGAAACAGAAGGCCCAATTAAAAGGGAGAGGAGGCAAGTGGAATCTGACAGTAACGTTAATCCCTCTGAAATCGCCAGTCGTTTCAATTAACAGCCTCTTTCTGAGACGTTTATTGCTCTTGGCTTGAATTGAGGTCATTAAAACACTCATGGAAGAAAAAACACTAATGAGCAGGTTCTGGAAAAGCCCGCTTAAACACTCACTCCAAGGTTTCGGGTCCCACTTCTGCTTTGCATAGATTCAGAGAGAAGGAGCAATCAAATGGGCCCCAGGCTGCCATGGCTTTATGACCCAAGTTCACCAGCCTGTTCAGAATTCACTCTTGGAAATACTCTATCATCCCAAAGAGAAGCCTATACACTTTATTCCAAATGTGGGTCTGAAAAAAAAAAAAAGCGAATATATAAATTAAGTAACTCTCTAGGTATGGCATTCAATTCAGTTCAGTTCAGTCACTCAGTCATGTCCGACTCTTTGCAACCCCATGAATCGCAGCACACCAGGCCTCCCTGTCCATCACCAACTCCCGGAGTTCACTCAGACTCAAGTCCATTGAGTCAGTGATGCCATCCAGCCATCTCATCCTCTGTCGTCCCCTTATCCTCCTGCCCTCAATCTCTCCCAGCATCAGAGTCTTTTCCAGTGAGTCAACTCTTCGCATGAGGTGGCCAAAGTACTGGAGTTTCTGCTTCATTCCCTCCAAAGAAATCCCAGGGCTGATCTCCTTCAGAATGTACTGGTTGGATCTCCTTGCAGTCCAAGGGACTCTCAAGAGTCTTCTCCAACACCACAGTTCAAAAGCATCAATTCTTCAGTGCTCAGCTTTCTTCACAGTCGAACTCTCACATCCATACATGACCACAGGAAAAACCATAGCCTTGACTAGACGGACCTTTGTTGGCAAAGTAATGTCTCTGCTTTTCAGTATGCTATCTAGGTTGGTCATAACTTTTCTTCCAAGGAGTAAGTGTCTTTTAATTTCATGGCTGCAGTCACCATCTGCAGTGATTTTGGACCCCCAAAAAATAAAGTCTGACACTGTTTCCACTGTTTCCCCAAAAGGAGTCTGGCATAAAAGGCACGCTACCTGGCAAGATAAATCACGGGAGCTTTATTAACCTGCACTGGATTAGCCTCCTCAGACTGGAATATTTTACAGCGTTATTTTATTGGCAGTCAGTGTCACCAAATAAACCACAGAGTAGTGACTGATGCAGTAGAAACTGACAGCTTGACGGATCTAGATTACTTGTAAAAGAAGTATTTTGCCAAGCGCTGCTACAATAAAGAATTCTGATGCTCATAAAAGGAGATAACGGATAGTGGCAAATCTCAGCTGATCCAGGGCCTGGGGAGGTTTCCCGGTGAGGATAAAACTGACATCAGAAGCCTCGCTATTTTCCAATGCATGAGTTTGCCTTTGTTTTTATTTTGTTTACTTTTATGTCTTATAACAGAAGGCAATAATATTCTGAACACACTGTATTTTATCTCTGTGGTCTAACACATCATGCACTCATTACACACTTATATTTGGGAGAAAAATAACCAGACCACAAGACAGGAAGCTGCTCAGATTGAACCTGAAGGATTTGCACACCCAAAAAATGAACGATTCTTGTCTTTTCCCCTAAACATTCTGACTGGCCCCTTTATTCATCTAGAAAAGACTAACTGAAATTTTTCCCAGAAGAAAGGGGATGACATATCAAACAATTTCAGAGGTAATAGAAGTTGGAAATTTTAAGACTGATGTAATTTACCACTGTTTAATAATGGGAAGAGTTTATTCATCCTATGAAGGAGAACCTCCAGTCTCTTGAGCATCTTTTTTTTTAAGATGGGCTATCTAAAGACTATGTCCTGAATTGTATAAAAAGAAGGGATTTCAAAGGGCAGGAGGGTAAACAGGGTTACATGTGCCTGCCTGTTGCATCTGGCAGACTTACCTTTCCAAAGCTATACCTGATGATTTCACCCACCTGGATCAAAACTTTTGCATACAGCAGAAAGCCCCAACCATTTTAGCTGACCCACTTGAACTTTGCTATTGGCTCCAAGCTACTTTTGCAACTTTCAGTCCTGTCTTTCACTCTGGAACATCCAGCTCCATGGTTTGAGGTCTTGTCATTCTTTAATCTCTATCACACGACTTTTCTCCGCCAGGAATACCAGCACCTTCTCTGCCTGTTCATTCTCCAGCATCATTTTCTCTGCTCTGGTTCTTCCATGATTTACCTAACTCTTCAAACAGATATCACAATCCTTACTGGAAGTTTTTGTTTATGACCTAACTCTCCCAGTGGGTGATAAAATGGGCATGGATTTGACCCCTTAAACTTCTGTGAATCCATTCATAGATTCGCCCATGCCTTGCACAGGTCCTAGAACATAAGAGGCACTTCATAAATTGTGAATCAACTAAATTTAATTTTTAAATTATGCTTATGTTCACTCTCTTCACTACTTAGAGATCTGTAGATGACTAGGATTCTCTTTTGTTTATCATACTATTCCTAAGTCAAGTGTCTAGCAGAATGCTCGACACATAAAAGATACTCTTTAATTAATTTTTCACTGAATAAATAAGACAATAAGCATGGGTGCTGTTCAGATACAAATATCTAGATTTTAATGTAGGCTTCCACTTACTAATTAAAGGCTGGAACCAGTTCCTTACTTCCCTTATCTATAAAGTGATAATAAAAGTATCTGCCTTATAGAATTACGGTGAAGATCAGTGATAGTGACATGTATATGGATGAGCCTAGTGTTAGACATACATACACATCCAATAACTGTTGGTTTCACAAGGGCTCAGTTACCATCATACACTGTTTGTGTATTGCTGTGTACAGCTCACACAACTCAATAACAAAAAAGCAATTGAGCCAAAAGTGTTCAGAAGACCTAAACTGGCTTTTCTCCAAAGAAGACACACAGATGGCCAACAGGCGTTTGAGAAGATGCTCAACATGCTAATTGTTAGCAAAATCAAAACCACAATGCAGTGTCACCTCACCCCCATAAACATAGCCAGCATGAAAATATCTACAAACAAAAAATTCTGGAGAGGATATGAAGAGAAGAGAACACTCCTGCACTGCTAGTAGGAGTATTGATCGGTGCAGCTGCTGTGGAGAATAGTACGGAGGTTCCTTAAAAAATTAAGTCTAACACCATACACAAAAATAAACTCAAAATGGACTCAAGATTTAAACGTAAGACAAGAAACTATAAAACTCCTAGAGGAAAAACATAGGCAAAACACTCTCTGACATAAATCACAGCAGTATCCTCTATGACCCACCTCCCTGAGTAATTGAAATAAAAGCAAAAATAAACAAATGAGACCTAATTTGCACAACAAAGAAAACTATAAGCAAGGTGAAAAGACAGCCTTCAGAATGGGAGAAAATAATAGCAAATGAAGCAACTGACAAAGAATTAATCTCGAAAACATACAAGCAGCTCATGCAGCTCAATACCAGAAAAATAAACAAACCAATCAAAAAATGGGCCAAAGAACTAAACAGACATTTCTCCGAAGAAGACATACGGATGGCTAAGAAACACATGAAAAGATGCTTAACATCACTCATTATCAGAGAAATGAAAATCAAAACCACAATGAGGTACCATCTCACACTGGTCAGAATGGCTGCTATAAAAAGCCTACAAGCAATAAATGCTGAAGAGCGTGTGGAGAAAAGGGAACCCTCTTACACCGTTGTTGGGAATGCAAACTAGTACAGCTACTATGGAGAACAGTGTGGAGATTCCTTAAAAAACTGGAAATAGAACTGCCTTATGACCCAGCAATCCCACTGCTGGGCATACACACTGAGGAAACTAGAACTGAAAGAGGCACGTGTACCCCAACATTCATTGCAGCACTGTTTACAATAGCCAGAACATGGAAGCAATCTAGATGTCCATCAGCAGATGAATGGATAAGAAAGCTGTGGTACATGTTCACAATGAAATATTACTCAGCCATTAAAAAGAATGCATTTGATTCAGTTCTAATGAGGTGGATGAAACTGGAGCCTTTTATACAGAGTGAAGTAAGCCAGAAAGAAAAACACCAATACAGTATATCAATGTATATATATGGAATATAGAAAGATGGTAATGATGACCCTATATGTGAGACAGCAAAAGAGACACAGATGTAAGGAACAGATTTTTGCACTCTGTGGGAGAAGGCGAGGATGGGATGATTTGAGAGCATAACATTGAAACATGTATATTATCATATGTGAAATAGATTGCCAGTCCAGGTTCGATGCATGAGACAGGGTGCTCAGGGCTTATGCACTGGGACGACCCTGAGGGAGAGGATGGGAAGGGAGGTGGGAGGGGGGTTCAGGATGGGGAGCACAGGTACACTCATGGCTGATTCATGTCAATGTATGGCAAAAAACACTGCAATTTTGTAAAGTAATTAACCTCCAAATAAAGTAAATTAGTTAGTTAATTAAAAAAATTAAGAACAGAACTACCATGTGATCCAGCAAGCCTAATCCTGGGTATGTATCCAGAGAAAATCATAATTCAAAAAGTGCATGCACCTCAACGTTCATCACAGCACTATTGCAACAGCCAAGACATGAAAGCAAACTGAATGTCTAGCGATGGAGGAGTGGAAAAAGAAGATGTGGTACATAATACAGTGGAGCCTTACTCAGCCATAGAATGAAACAATGCCTTCTGCAGCAATACAGATGGACCTAGAGATTACCACACCAAGTGAAGTGAGTCAGAAAGAGAAAGACAAATATCATGGTATCCCTTCTATGAGGAGTCTAAAATATGATACAAATAAACTTATTTAGGAAATAGAGACAGACTCACAGCCATAGAAAACAGACTCACAGTTACCAAAGGGGACGAGCTGGGGGAAGGGTAATTGGGAGTTTGAAGTTCACAGACACACACCGCCATTTATAACATAGATGAAAATGGAAGTTTGAGGTTAACAGAAACACACCACCATATATAACACAGGTAAACATGGAAGTTTGAGGTTCACAGACACACACCTCCATATATAACACAGATAAGCAAGGTCCTACTACAGGGACTTCCCTGGTGGTGCAGTGGTTAAGAATCCACCTGCCAATGCAGGCGGCCTGGGCTTGATCCCTGGTCCTGGAGAAGCCCACCTGCTGCAGGGGACTCAGCCTGTGCAGCACCACCACTGAATCCCACACACTGGAGCCTGGGCTCCCCAACCAGAGAACTCACTGGAATGAGAAGCCCACACCCCACAGCGAAGAGTCATCCCTGCTCTCTGCAGCTAGAGGAAGCCGGTGTGCAGCCCTGGAGACCAAGTGCAGCCAAAACTTAAAAACAAGTAAAGAAAAGGTCCTACCGTAGAGCACAGGGAACCAGATCCAGCACTGTGAACAGGTGCACTGCTGTACACCCGAAGCTGACACAGCCCTGTAGACCACCTCTGCTTCAACAACCACAATACAATGGTTCATTCCCCCTTCCTGCCATGTCTGTTTCAATTAGCAATACTCCTAGCTGCGAGTAACAGAAACACCCCGTGTACATGCCTTAAACAAATGTTGGTCTACAGGCAGAAATAGATGACTGTCTCCTAAATCCATTGACTGGACCTGGGAGGAGGCCCTGCAGCTCTCTGTCTGTGGCTCTGAACAGGGCCGTCCTCTCTACCTGCATCAGCCTCACCAGGCGGGAGGGAGCCCCTAGGATTCTGCTTGCTCCCAGCAAGCCCTCCCCACCCAAATATTCTCCCACACCATCTGCCTTGTGGCCACAGGGGCTAATTTAATCATGCACTCTTAATTTATACTGTAGAACACAAAGCCCAGAAAGTAAGACATCCCTCACTTTCTAGATTCTGATTCCCGCATGTGTCTTTCAGCAGTGAAACCTGCTCCTAGCCTAGCACTTCCTCACCCTGTCTTCTCCCTGCTTTATTTTTCTCTTTAGGATGTATTTTTTAACTTTTTATTTTATTTAGGAGTATAGCAGATTAACAATGCTGTGACAGTTTCGGGTGCACAGCAGAGCGACCCAGCCGTACACACTCACATCTCCAATCTCCCCCAGACTCCCCTCCCATTCAGGCAGGATGCTTTTTTTATTACTTTGACATGCCATACACACACACACAGACACCTATAAACCTGTTTTCTGCCTTGCTTCTCACGCTAGAATATAAGACACATGAGAGCAGGGTTTCTGTCTGTTGTTTTCATTGTGACACCTTCAAAATCTAAAAGACAATATTGAGGCATCGATATTTGATCAACATTTGGTGAAAGTGGGATGCAGAGCTGAGGCGTTGACTCACATGTTCATCGGTGACATCAAGACTTGGGTCCTTTCCATATTTTAACTCCATTATATTTAGCATTTTGAGTTGCAGAATAGCTTGCTCCACACTTAGCATTAGTCACATTTCAGAAAGGAAGAAAATGGTAGGCTAAAATCTTCATAGGGCTTTTTATCCTCCTCTCTTTCTATTTTTAAAAATTTATGTTTCCCCAAAGGCTTCTGGCAGACTTATACTAATAATTTGTTAATCAGAACCATGTTATGTGACACCCTTAGCTTCAAGAGAGGCTGTCAGTTTGGTTTAAATTTCTTAGTAAGCAAAGGAAGAGAGGAGGGATTGAAAATGGATTTTGAGTTAACCAATATATAGTTTATGTCTCAAATTTCTTTGTAATCTTGAGTATCATTTATACTTAGTGAATGAATTTGAATTTAAAGAACTGTGTATTACATCGAAATAGCAGGTAAGGAATCTTAAATGTAGTATAATTTCATATCTTAGAAGAGAATGTAGATATATAATTTTACATCAGTGAAAGAGAGCAGGATTATTGATAATCTAAAATTGTAGGGAGTACAAACCCACCATTTACTTTTAGCTGTGGAAAGTGTCTTGATTTTCTATTTGCATAAGATAAAGCTCCCTTGCTCAGGCTGATTCAGGTTCACCTTCTATAATACAACTGCAATTTTTTAAAAGTGAGAAGTACATCAATTGCAAGTGGCCTAAAAAGATAGATAACAACCACACTCTGAGTGTCTACATTTACTCTAGATACTTTGTATGCACTGAATCTTTGAACCCGTGATACAGAAACCCTGCAAGAAAAGTATTATTATCTTGATGTAGACACATTGTCATCAACTATTCTAGAGTTGATCAAGGAAACTGAGGTTCAGAAATGTTTTTCTTTCTTTCTTTGGAGGAAAATTGCTTTGCAATGTCGTGTTGGTTTCTGCCATGGTGGTGGTGGTGGTTCCATTGCTAAGTCATGTCTGACTCTTGCAACCGCATGGACTGCAGCCCGCCAGGCTCCTCTGTCCATGGGGTTCTGCAGACAAGAATACTGGAGTGGGTTGCCATTTCCCTCTCCAGGTTTCTGCCATACAACAATACAAATCAGCTGTAATTATACATATATCCCTTTTCTCTGGAGCCTCCCTCCCCTTGCCTCACCCCATCCCTCTAGGTCATCACAGAGTGCCAGACCGGGTTCCCTGTGTTACAGAGCAACTTCCCACATGACAGTGCATAAATGCTTAGTTTTGGTAAATGAGAGAGCCAGAATTTGAAATAAGCTTGGTTGGACTCCGGAATGCAGCTGTTTAACTGTTCTGTGCTCTTCCTCACACAGGAGGGCTAATTTGATATATATTGATCAAAAGTTGTACACTGCAATGTAACTTGCTCATTTTCTCTTCCTATTACGTAGATCCATCCTAGATGAACCACAAGCCCTCAGATGATTCAAGGCTGACCTTCCCCAGCTTTTCTGGGATCAAAGAGGAAACAGGAAATGACTAGATTGCAAAGACTCTTTTTCAAATAAAAACTAAAGTTCAGGGAGTTGAGATGTTAACCAAACTGCCAGATGAGCTCTGATAGACACTCCACACCCTTGTCAACAGACCAAATCCCTAAGCAGGGGAGTTGCATTGTGTTTAGCTGCTCAATCATGTCTGAATCTTTGTGACCCTATGGACTGTAGCCCGCCAGGTTCCTCTGTCCGTGGGATTCTCCAGGCAAGAACACTGGTGTGGGTTGCCATGCCCTCCTCCAGGGGATCTTCCTGCCCCAGGGATCAAGCCCAGGCCTCCCACACTGCAGGTGGACTCTTCACCACTGAGCCACCAGGGCCCAAGCAGCAGAGACTCCATCACCAAAGCTAAAAGGGTAGATTGTGCAATGGGCGGAGTGCAGGAATGTGTCCATTTTCATTTGCTCTGGTGCTTTCTGGAAAGGACTTCTGTAAAGAGCATTCTTGATGATGGTGAGGGCAGCCCTCAGAAGTGACTGTGTAACACCACCAGGCCCTGTCCTCTTTACACACCACTGCTACACAGTTAGTTCTCAGGGAGTGGAGGGGGAGCACTGCTGGGTGGCTGTTGCCTATTCCTGCCCCAGACTATTTTCTGTCAGCTCCCAAACCAAGAAACAAGAACAGTTAATTAACCAACAAGGAAAAATAGTCCTTCTTCATAAAAGTTTGTGGTCTAACTACAATAGGACCTACTCTCAGTTCAAGTTCAGTTCAGTTGCTCAGTCGTGTCCGACTCTTTGCAACCTCTTGAATCACAGCATCCCAGGCCTCCCTGTCCATTACCAACTCCCGGAGCCTACCCAAACTCATGTTCATCTAGTTGGTGATGCCATCCAGACATCTCAGCCTCTGTCGTCCCCTTCTCCTGCCACCAATCCCTCCCAGCATCAGGGTCTTTTCCAATGAGTCAACTCTTCCATTGAGGTGGCCAAAGTATTGGAGTTTCAACTTCAGCATCAGTCCTTCCAATGAACACCCAGGACTGATCTCCTTTAGGAGATCCAGCCAGTCCATCCTAAAGGAGACCTATTCTAGGCATCCCAAAAACTGAAAAAAAAAAAGAAAGGACTGAGACAAGTTTTTAAAAGTTGGAAGAAAAATAATTCACAATTTTGCCTGATAATTTACTTACATTATTGATCTGAATCCTCACAGCAATATTGTAAGACATGTATTATTTTCATTATTTTATGGGTGAGGAAACAGGTTCAGAGTTTTATGTATGATGCCACCACATAACCACACTCAATTTTTTTCTTCAACTTTCCCAAGATGCAGTAACTTTTTTTTTATTGGAGAGTAGTTGATTTACAATATTGTTTTAGTTTCTAATGTTCAGAAAGGTGATTCAGTTATACACGCACACACACACACACACACACACACACACACACATAGGCTTCCCAGGTGGAGCTAATGAGTTAAAAAAAAAAAAAAAAAAAAAACTGCCTGCCAGTGCAGAAGACATAAGATATGTGTGTTCAGTCCCTGAGTCAGGAAGAACCCCTGGAGGAAGGAATGGCAACCCACCCCAGGATTCTAGCCTGGGAAATCCTATTGACAGAGGATTTTGTGACCCTATGGTTACAGTCCATAGGGTCACAAAAAGTTGGATGCAACTTAGCACGCAAACGCATATATTTTTTTCTCAGATTCTTTTCCATTATAGGTTAGTATAATATAGTGAATACAGTTCCCTGTGCTGTACAGTAAGACCCTGCTGCTTATCTATTTTATATATAGTATGTGTATCTGCTAATCCCTAACTCCTAATTTATACCCACCCCACATCCTTTCCCCTTTGGTAACCATAACCTTGTTTCTGATATCTGTGAGTCTGTTTCTACTTTGTAGATAAGTTCATTTGTGTCATATTTTAGATTCCACATCTAAGTGACACTGTAGGATAACTTTATAGTAGGTGAGTAAGCGAAAGGCAGGCAGTTCTGCTCTCCTTGGTGACAGACACTCAGCTTTATTTAGACACATATACTTTAAAGTGCTGGCTTCCTCTTCCTGGCTGTAGCCAACTCATCAGCACCATCAATGGAGCTTAGACCAGACCACGAAAAAGAGAACGCAGGGCTTCCTGCCTTACCCATTTCCTTTTTAGAGATGCAGTGAGCAAGTTGCCTGTATTACTCACACTCAGCACTCACTGGCCAGACTTTAATGAAGGGCCACAGCAGGGCACAAGGAGTCTCCAGCTGGGCAGTTGTGGGCAATGTGATTCCTGAGGCTTATATTGTCCAAAAAATGCATGTGACACAAGGGATAAAGACAAAAAAATAAATAAATAAAACAGCACTTTCAGAATAGGTCTCTCTTTCCTTGATTAAGCTGGATTAATCTGGAAACCCTCACACAATATCATCTTCTTATTAAAGTGATTTATACATAGATGTAGAGGCTTTCCTCGTGGCTCAGCTGGTAAAGAGTCTGCCTGCAGTACGGGAGACCCAGGTTTGATCCCTGGTTTGGGAAGATCTCCTGGAGAAGGGAATGGCAACTCACTCCAGTATTCTGGCCTGGAGAATCCCATGGACAGAGGAGTCTGGTGGGCTACAGTCCATGGGGTTGCAAAGAAGCAGACATGACTGAGCAACTAACACACCAACATACACAGATGTATATAGTATACACATGTGTGATATATAAATATATAATATATATCATATCTATACTCTATCCGTATAACTGAAAGTGGTGTTTTCCAAACTCAAATGACTTTGAGCCCTTTTCAAAGTCAGAGTCATGGCATGGGGTGGTTGATGGTCAGCAAAGTCTCAGTGGAATACTAGTGTCTTTAATTAATATTAACATGCACGGCCAGCGTCCCTCCTGGGCACGGCTGTAAATGACCAGCTGAAGCATAGCAGCCAAAGGCAGTTCAGCTGGCACTGCTTTCCCCTGGGCTCCCTGGGTTACCCTCCTGGAGAGAGGGCTGTGGGTTATACGGGAACATAAAACAGCCCTCATTTCACCAAAAGAGTGATGGAAGAACTTCTGAAAGTGCCCCAGGCAGAAAACAGGTGGGCACATCAAGCCGTATCCAGGGCTGTGCCAAGCCCCTCACAGAACTGAATCTTCAATTCTTAATGATTCTTCTGCAAGAGCTCAAGATCTAAACAATAAAAGAAGCAGCAGCTAAATATTCAGAAAAAAACAGGAATCTGACTAAAAACCGCATGGACTATGGTAATGTTCTTGCCTAGGAAATTCCAGTATGGTAGTCACATGGAGTACAGAGGTTGTAGGAAGTTGAATTTTACAAGAATAAATCTAAAGCGTTAAAGAATCCTTTGCTGGTGCTGAAACAACTATGTCCGTCAGTCTGCTACGTGGACCACAAGGGGACCAGTGATCTGGGAACTCAGTGAGCAGAGCGCAGTACTGACAGCCTGTACCCTTAACCCCTCTAACTGTGGTTACAGTCTTGGTGTTGTGACTTCCAAGCATTTTTCAGACAGAAAGGAGGCTAAAACCAATTCAGAGGCATTCGCTATATAGTTCAGTCATTCCTTCGTTCAAGAAATGTTTGTTTTCTGGTGCCTACTGGGTGTCAGATAAGTTGAACAGCCCCCAGACTGAAGCAGTGGCAGAAGGAATAGAGATCAGAGAACAGACTGACAGGCTCTTTTGATTTTAAAAGGAGCACTGGCTTCTTTCTAAGCAAATAGAGATCTCATTATGTCATTCTCTCTCCCTGGGATCTCCTTAATGGACTTGGTAAAGCCTCTTTTCTGCAGGAGTAGACTTTTTACTAGTAATTTCACACCATGGGGTCAGCTTGGTAGCCATCAATATGGGGAGACTTGAATAAATTTTCAGTAAACTCAGTATGATAACTCTACTTCCTTTACTGCAAGTATACAGAGATGGTTTCGATTACAAGACTGAAGTTAAAAAAAAAATGGGAAAACCTCAGAACTGTGGTATGAATAGGGTGTGGAAGATAGAGTGCCAATTTCAGAGCTGAAAGACTTGAAAAAAAATTTTTTTTGGTTCAGTTCTACATCAAATTGGAAAAGCCTATAGTCATGGAAATTCTTCATTGGTCAAACGGGGATGTCATGACTGTGCCGTCCATCTTATGGACATGTTTAGATGACATCAACTCAAAGTACGTTCTGTATGAAAGTGGTTTGCAGGGAATTCTGGCGAAGCAGAAGTCTGGATCACTCAACTTTCCTAGCACATATTTTATGCCGGTAAAGAAGATAAAAATTAATGCTGAGAGCACCCCAGGAATGACATCGGAGAGGCAGTCCAAGTGTCTTTACCTGATACTTATGTGGATGAATATCTATTCAGTTCAGTTCAGTTGCTCAGTTGTGTCCAATTCTGTGCAACCCCATGGACTGCAGCACACCGGGCCTCCCTGTCCATCACCAGCTCCCAGAATTTACTCAAACTCATGTCCATCAAGTCAGTGATGCCATCCAACTATTTCATCCTCTGTCGTCCCCTTCTCCTCCCACCTTCAATCTTTCCCAGCATCAGGGTCTTTTCCAATGAGTCAGTTCTTCACATCAGGTAGCCAAAGTATTGGAGTTTCGGCTTCAGCATCAGTCCTTCCAGTGAATATTCAGACTGATTTCCTTTAGGATGGACTGGTTGGATCTCCTTGCATTATGGCTTCCATAATGACATATTTTTCACACCAAGAACCCAGTCACTGCCGGCTCAGCCACCACTCTGCTTCCCGTAATACCTGACAGGATGAGAGAGAGGAACACAAATCTCCACGGGGGTGTAGGCGTGAGGACATATCCACGGGCTATTTCCTGTGCAGGTTTTGGTGTTGACTGAAGACCTTAATGCTGTAAGACCTGAACTAGACAAAAATTATATGAAGAAGGTTGTGTCTCTAATATTTCAACTTGAGTGCTGAAGAAAAGAGGTCAAGCAAAAGACTCAAGTTTCTTCTGCCCCTAGTATTTTAAAAGTGTTAGAGGTTCCTTCATTTAGTATTTCCCAAGTCTACCAAAAAATTAAATGTCCTCATGTCTAATATTGGGAAATTTTGAAAACATGAGAAATCGTTCTTTGGTATAAATGTTATTATCATTTAACTGAAAATGGGGTTTGTTTTTGTTTGTTTACTTATAATATCACTTATATGTTGAATCTAGAAAAAATGGTACAGATGAACTTATTTGAAAAGCAGAAATAGAGTCACAGATGTAGAAAACAAGCTTATGGTGACCAAGGGGAGAGTAGGGGTGGGGTGAATTGGGAGATGGGATTGACACATCTTCACCATTGATGCTGTGTATGTTGTTATTGCTCAGTCACTCGGTCATGTCTGGCTCTGCAAACCCATGGACTGCAGCACACCAGGCTTCCCTGGCCTTCAGCATCTCCTGGAGTTTATTCAAGCTCATGTCCATTGAGCTGGTCATGCTATTTAACCATCTCATCCTCTGCTGCTCTCTTCTCCTCTTACCATCAATCTTTCCCAGCATTAGGGTCTTTTCTAATGAGTCAGTTCTTCGAATCAGGTGGCCAAAGTACTGGAGCATTAGCTTCAACATTAGTCCTTTCAATGAATATTCAGGGTTGATTTCCTTTAGGATGGACTGGTTTGATCTCCTTGCCCATGACCATTTGGTGATATCCATCACAAAAAGGTTATGGACATCACCAAATGGTGATACTATGTATAAAATAGATAACTAATGAGAACTGGAGTAACAGGCAAATTTGGCCTTGGAATATGGAATGAAGCAGGGCAAAGACTAATAGAGTTTTGCCAAGAAAATGCACTGGTCATAACAAACACCCTCCTCCAACAACACAAGAGAAGACTCTATACATGGACATCACCAGATGGTCAACACCAAAATCAGATTGATTATATTCTTTGCAGCCAAAGAGGGAGAAGCTCCATACAGTCAGCAAAAACAAGACCAGGAGCTGACTGTGGCTCAGACCATGAACTCCTTATTGCCAAATTCAGACTTAAATTGAAGAAAGTAGGGAAAACCACTAGACCATTCAGGTATGACCTAAATCAAATCCCTTATGATTATACAGTGGAAGTGAGAAATAGATTTAAGGGCCTAGAACTGATAGACAGAGTGCCTGATGAACTATGGAATGAGGTTCGTGACATTGTACAGGAGACAGGGATCAAGACCATTCCCATAGAAAAGAAATGCAAAAAAGCAAAATGGCTGTCTGAGGAGGCCTTACAAATAACTGTGAAAAGAAGAGAAGCAAAAAGCAAAGGGGAAAAGGAAAGATATAAACATCTGAATGCAGAGTTCCAAAGAATAACAAGAAGAGATAAGAAAGCCTTCTTCAGTGATCAATGCAAAGAAATAGAGGAAAACAACAAAATGGAAAAGATTAGAGATCTCTTCAAGAAAATCAGAGATACCAAAGGAACATTTCATGCAAAGATGGGCTCGATAAAGAACAGAAATGGTATGGACCTAACAGAAGCAGAAGATATTAAGAAGAGATGGCAAGAATACACAGAAGAACTGTACAAAAAAGATCTTCACTACCCAGATAATCAGGATGGTGTGATCACTGACCTAGAGCCAGACATTCTGGAATGTGAAGTCAAGTGGGCCTTAGAAAGCATCCCGACCCAGAGGGATGGAATGGGGAGGGAGGAGGGAGGGAGGTTCGGGATGGGGAACACATGTATACCTGTGGCGGATTCATTTTGATATTTGGCAAAACTAATACAGTTATGTAAAGTCTAAAAATAAAATAAAATTAAAAAAAAAAAAAAAAGAAAGCATCACTACAAACAAAGCTAGTGGAGGTGATGGAATTCCAGTTGAGCTATACCAAATCCTGAAAGATGATGCTGTGAAAGTACTGTACTCAGTATGCCAGCAAATTTGTAAAACTCAGCAGTGGCCACAAGACTGGAAAAGGGCAGTTTTCATTCCAATCCCAAAGAAAGTCAATACCAAAGAATGCTCAAACTACCACACAATTGCATTCATCTCACACGATAGTAAAGTAATAATCAAAATTCTCCAAGCCAGGCTTCAGCAATATGTGAACCGTGAACTTCCTGATGTTCAAGCTGGTTTTAGAAAAGGCAGAGGAACCAGAGACCAAATTGCCAACATCCGCTGGATCATGGAAAAAGCAAGAGAGTTCCAGAAAAGCATCTATTTCTGCTTTATTGACTATGCCAAAGCCTTTGACTGTGTGGATCACAATAAACTGTGGAAAATTCTGAAAGAGATGGGAATACCAGGCCACCTGATCTGCCTCTTGAGAAATTTGTATGCAGGTCAGGAAGCAACAGTTAGAATTGGACATGGAACAACATACTGGTTCCAAATATGAAAAGGAGTTCATCAAGGCTGTATATTGTCACCCTGTTTATTTAACTTCTATGCAGAGTACATCATGAGAAACACTGGACTGGAAGAAACACAAGCTGGAATCAAGATTGCCAAGAGAAATATCAATAACCTCAGATATGCAGATGACACCACCCTTATGGCAGAAAGTGAAGAGGAACTAAAAAGCCTCTTGATGAAAGTGAAAGTGGAGAGTGAAAAAGTTGGCTTAAAGCTCAACATTCAGAAAACGAAGATCATGGCATCCAGTCCCATCACTTCATGGGAAATAGATGGGCAAACAGTGGAAACAGTGTCAGACTTTATTTTTCTGGGCTCCAAAACCACTGTAGATGGTGATTGCAGCCATGAAATTAAAAGACGCTTACTCCTTGGAAGAAAAGTTATGACCAACCTAGATAGCATATTGAAAAACAGAGACATTACTTTGCCAACAAAGGTTCGTCTAGTCAAGGCTATGGTTTTTCCTGTGGTCATGTATGGATGTGAGAGTTGGACTGTGAAGAAGTCTGAGAGCCGAAGAATTGATGCTTTTGAACTGTGGTGTTGAAGAAGACTCTTGAGAGTCCCTTGGACTGCAAGGAGATCCAACTAGTCCATTCTGAAAGAGATCAGCCCTGGGATTTCTTTGGAGGGAATGATGCTAAAGCTGAAACTCCAGTACTTTGGCCACCTCATGGGAAGAGTTGACTCATTGGAAAAGACTCTGATGCTGGGAGGGATTGGGGGCAGGAGGAGAAGGGGACAACAAAGGATGAGATGGCTGGATGGCATCACTGACTCGATGGACGTGAGTCTGAGTGAACTCCAGGAGTTGGTGATGGACAAGGAGGCCTGGCATGCTGCGATACGTGGGGTCGCAAAGAGTCAGACACGACTGAGCGCCTTATCTGATCTGAATAAGAACTTACCATATAGCTCTGGGAACTCTACTGAATGAGCTCTAATGACCTAAATGGGACAGAAATCTAAAACACAATGAATATATGTATACATATAGCTGATGCAGTTCGCTATGCAGGTGAAACTAACACAATCTTGTAAAGCAACTATACTCCAATAAAAAATAGATTAAAAAAATAAAAATACATCTCATCCTTCCCACCAAAAGAAAAAGGATTTCTGAATTCTACCCCATTCCTCACTCTTCACTTTGTTTTGCTGGGTCTGTGCAAGGGCCTCGGAATCTGCATGCTCATGTTAACCTCCTTTGGGGCAGATACGCCAGACAACTCGTGGCTTAACTGTTTCATCTGTGACTACTTCAGTCATCACTAAACACAGTCATTCACAGTGTGGACATAAAGGAAATGAGGAGAGGAAAACAAGTGACTTGCCCCAAATATTAGCACATAAGTTAACAATCAAGACTAGATTTCCTTCATTATTTTGCAGATTTTAGAAGACCACATTTTTTATTTTATTAATATCTACTCACTATTTGGCACTATATAAACCCCTAAGGTATTCATTCTCTTGCACATTAATAGTTTAACATACTTATCTTTTACTTTACGAGTAAAAAAAAAAAAGTAGTTTTTATTAACACTGATGTCTACTCTCTCATCCCCCATCAGAAAAAGACATCTTTCCAGTTTTCTCTATTTAACAATTAATAGAATAAAGCCTCTAACTTCTTTTGGATGAGAAAAGTAGTAGATATACTGACAGCTGTTTAATTTTTGATTCTACAGACCAAACAGTTCATAGGCCAATGGATTTGCCCAGCACTGAAAATCCATTTTCAGAAGATAAAACATTTATTTTTAAACAGAAGAGTATACATTTATTCAGAAAATATTTTTGAAGCATTTATTTTTTTCGCTTTATACTTAGACCTACAAAGAACCTACCATGTTGCAGATTGCACTGGGTGATGGGGGCAGTGGTGATGCTGCCCTTGGGAATTCACTGCCAACTGGAGAGGAAAAATGTTACCAAAGATCGATGCTAATAACTGGTAAGTGCTGCAGGAGAAAAGTGAAGTGTGCCGAGAGACCTATGGGCACCTCAACTATCTTTGGGTTGTGGGTGCATGCTTAGTCACTTCAGTCGTGTCTGAGTCTTTGCAACCCCACGGACTACAGCCTGCCATGCTCCTCTGTCCATGGGATTCTCCAGGCCAGAACACTGGAGTGGGTTGCCCTACTGCATCCAGGGGATCTTCCCAACCCAGAGATCAAACTGGTGTCTCCTACGTCTCCTGCATTGTAGGTGGATTCTTTAACCACTGAGCCACCTTGAAAATGTGACCTATAGACTGTAATCTGAATTGTGAACAAGAATGTGTGTAAGGGCAGCACAGGGAAAAAGAGTAAACTACAAGTTAATTTTTGAACATTAAGTATGAAATCTGGAGCTGTGTGGCCGGGAGTTGAGGAGGAAGATCCTGAGCCCTGCTCCTCCCACAGACACACCAAAATCACAGCCACTTACAGAGCAACTGCTGGGGCCTCAGACGGCAAAGAGTCTGCCTGCAACGTGGGAGACATGGCTTTGATCCCTGGCTTGGGAAGATCCCCTGGAGAAGGAAATGACAGCCCACCCCAGTATTCTTGCCTGGAGAGTTCCATGGACAGAGGAGCCTGGCGGCTACAGTCCATGGGGTTGCAAAGAGTTGGACATGATTGAACGACTTCACTATCACTACAGAGCAACTGCCTATTAGAACTACTTGAATACTAGCAGAAGCTGTTTTCCGCAATTAAAGATATAAAGCAGGAGCCACAATAGCTCAGGGTAGGGGGGAGTGGCAGAGACGTGGTAAAATCAACACCTGTACATAATCCGGGTTGTACATGATGACTTACATGATGAACACCTGTACATCATCCGGGTACATGATCCGCAACAGGAAGATAACCACAGAAGCACAGGTCTCCCCAAGGAGCAAGGGGTTCGAGCCTCACATTGGACCCCCTAGCCCAGGGGTCTTGCACTGTGAAGACGAGCCCCAAGAATGTTTTATTTTAAAGGCTAATAGGGTTTACTTTCAAGACAGCCACAGGGCTATGGGGAAAAGAGACTTCACTCATAAAATGTGAGTGCAAAATTTCACACACTGCGGGACCAGGGAAGAGGCAGTCATTTAAAAGGAGCCGGGGTCAGACCCACTTGATGGTTCATAGAGCCTCCCAGAGAGGCAGTAGGTCACTGGAGCTCACTCTGGGGACACGGACTGGTGGCAGCCATTTCTGGGAGCTTGTTTCCTACAGGGACACTGGTGTTGACAAGTGCAATTCTAGAGTCTTGCCCCGAGCCCAGTAGTGCCAGGCGCCTACTGCCCGCCACAGGCCAGGACTACAGACAGCCTCCCTGGGACCTGGCCCTCCCACCAGCAGGCTGGAAGACCCCTCAGGAGGCAGGACAAAACAGGGATGGAGAAACAATAACTGAAAACATATTCTAGGGAAGAAATCTGCTAGATTAGATGACTTAGGAAGCAGACAGGTAAACTGGAAGACAGCAGTGTAAATCACCCAGACTGAACAGAAAAAAATAGTTTAAGAGACTTGTAAGATAGCATCAAGCATGCTGAAGTTTCTACTGTAGAGTTCCCAGGAGAAGACAGAGAGGGGCAAAAGCTTACTTAAAGAAATAATAGCTGAAAACTTCCCTAACCTGGGTAATGAAGCACACACATGCAGGTCTAGGGCGCACAGAGAGTCCCAAACAAAATGAACTGAAAGAGAACCATACCGATACACACTGTCATTAAGCAGCAAAAATTAAAGATAAAGGAAGAATCTTAAAAACAGCAAGAAAAAAGCAACTACTTACATTCAAGGGAACTCCCATAAGACAGTCAGCTGACATTTCAGCAGAAACTTTGAAGACCAAAAAGATTGCCATGATTTCAAAGTGATGAAAGAAAACAACCTGCGAACAATAATACCTCAACCAGCAAAGCTGTCACTCAGATTTGAAAGAGAAGCCAAGAGTCTGACAGACAAGCAAAAGCTAAAAGAGCTCAACACCACTGCTGGGGCTTTACAAAAAAATGTAGAGGGACTTCTCTAAGCAGAAAAGACAAGACTGAAAAGATCACAACTGAAAAATAGGAAAATTAAAAAAAAGAAAAAATCTCATTCATGAATGCAAACATACAAGAAAGGTAGTAGATCAACCACTTAAAAATCTGGTAAGAAGTTTAAAACACAAAAGTAGTCAAAACATCTATATCCACAATAAGTAGCTAAAAGATACACAAAACAAGATAATGTAAAATATGACTTTAAAATACTACTAAATGGGGGAGTAAAAATTCAGATTTGTTAGAAAAAATTAACATACAGACATCTGTTGTGTTGCTATATAATAACAACAAACTATCAGAAAGAGAAATTAAGAAAACAGTTTAATTTACAATAAATATAAACAAGGAGGTAAACAATCTGTACTTAAAAAACTATAAGATTTGATGAAAGAAACCAAAGAGAGGACAAACAAATGGAAAGATATACAATGCTCATGGACTGGAAGAATTAATCTTATTATAAAAAACCATACTATGCAGAGCACACAATGTATACATGTATGCATACGATGTGTGTGTGTATATACATATAGTATACATGTAGTACATATATGCAGTAGTATATATATACATATACATGTATATGTATATATATATACCTATAGTATATATATGCAGTATGGTGTATATACTGTATATACACAATGGAATATTGTGTATATGGAATATACATACACAGACACACACTGGAATATCACTCAGCCATAAAGAAAGAATGAAACCTTAAGATAGCATAGATGGACCTAGGATATGGCGTGCTTGTGCATGCTAAGTTGCTTCAGTTGTGTCCGACTCTGTGACCCAGTGGACTGTAGCCCATCAGACTCCTCTGTCCATGGGATTCTCAGGGAAGGACACTGGAGTGGGTCGCCATGCCCTTCTCCAGGGGACCTTCCCCACCCGGGGACTGAACCCACATCTCACATGTCTCACTGCATTGGCAGGCAGGTTCTTGACCTCCTTAATCACTTGGGAAGCCCAGAGGCTACTATACTAGTGGAGTAACTCAGACACAGAAAGACAAAACCCATATGATTTCACTTATATATGGGGTCTAAAAAGCAAAGCAAATGAATAAATACAACAAAACAGAAACAGATTCATAGATACAGAGTACAAACTGTGGTTGCCAGAAGGGTGGGTGCTTGGCGATGAGGGAAATAGACCGGGCAGATTAAGAGGCACACACTTCCAGTTATAAAATAAGTCGGTGATGTAATGTACCACAAAGGGATTATAGTCAATAACATTGGAATTACTTTGAGTGGTGAGAGATGGTAACTAGATTTATTATGGTGATCATTATTTAATGCATAAAAATACTGAAACAGTATGTTGTACAGCTGAAACTAATATTGCAATCAATTTTACTTTAGTTTTTTTTTTAATCTGGTATCTTTAAGATAAAAGAGAAATAACTTAATGTTTCAGATGAGTTTGAAGTGAGAGGCATGAGTTAGAGTATAGTATGCAAAATTTTGAAAGCCAAGCTTCAGTATGTATTGCTGTGAAACAAATTATTGCAATATTAGTGGCTTAAAGCCACAGCTACTCAGCCTGACTTCACCCACACCATTATACCAATAATCTCCATTCTTTGTTGGCTTAGATTTCTCTTGGAATCTTATTTGATAAGTTTCTTCAATGATCTACCCACTTTCCTGGCTAAACTAAAACATGTGGGGTTGCTTTTTGTTTGTTTTTAATAGTACTGCATCCTTTAAAATCATTCATATGCCCTTTTCAAAGGTTTTGCCTGAAAGTATCATCTTATTCAGCCTTTATTGTTCTCATTCTGAGAGAAATCAGGGAAAATTCATAGAGCGTAAAATCAAGAGCGTAATTCGTTTGCCCCACTCAGACTCACTCCCCAGGCATGAATCCATGTCTGGAATTTCCACTTGTGTTATTATTTATTTTTAACTTGTTTTATATTTACAGTCACTATAGCACTTGCTTTCTCTTTCATAGCACATAGACTTGAATTTAAGACTAAAGCACCTATGATTTGACTCCTCTGTGAACAAAAATAATGATCTTTTAGAAACCTTAAGGATGTTCCCCAAATGGTTGAAGTCAGAAAGTAGAGGGGGCTGGAAGGGGAGTGAACACAGAGACGGGACTTCTCAAGTGTCCATACAGAAATCAGAAGAAAAATTATTGTAGAAGCATCAACCACGAGGACATTGTCTTCTAAAAGCTATGTGAACTACACATCAAGGAAGGAAACACTGTCAGTGATAACGTCATAGAAAAAAGAGTTGGCTTATATTGGTGAAGGGCAGTGGTTTCAGAAAGGATTTTGCCTGTATAGGAACTGTTGGAACAAACTTTTAGGAGGGAATATCTTGGCTTGCTGAACCTTTGGGATGTTAACCATTCATCATGAAGTCATTGTGAATATTTCTGTAGCTCAGCATTTTGCCAACTAACTTTCAAGTTAACAGATTCTCCATCGTCACCAAAATATTCACTGACCCCAGAGTAATCACTCCAGCTCATTAGAATCCTCTTCCAAAGCAGGAAACTATTTTTTACAATCATCATACCAAGTTTTAATTTGATAGTGATAATATAAAAATAACTTTACCCAAGAAATAAGGTTAAGAAATGGAATTAGGCAAAGGTAGAGAGAGAGTCTGAGTCATCACGTATGTTCATTACTGGGATTTTCTGGTTGGTGGTTTTCCTTTTGTGCTATTTCTGGATTTTTTTTTCCATTGCATTATTCAAATACTGAATTGTGACAATGAATAGGTGACACCATCCAGAAACAGAGCTTGTTCCATTTCAGGCACATCAAAGAGACACTACCAGTTTTTGAAAAGCAGACCTGAATTGCTAACTAGCCCCAGAGTCTCAAATGAAATTTAGATTAATTTTTTCATTAGCAAGATAAGCCCAGGTGAGTCTCCGTCTATGCATTTGACACTCAAACCAAGGCAATACTTTCTCTGCTTCAGATAAGAAATCGTGCAAACTAATAAAGTCTGGAAGTTTCCGAAAATAAATGGATATGTATGTTTGTGTGTGTGAGTATCATGCAAAGTGAATACTGCCTATAGTCTGCCCGTAAACAGCACAGCAAACGCAGATCCGGCCACTGCCTCGCCTACTCACGTGCAGTCACTCTCGTGCGCATGTGCTTTCACTCAGACAAGTGGCTAAAATTTCTTTTCTGAAGTGACTGTATCTGGGTGAGCATGATCTTCTGAAGCCCCTCGAAGATTTTAGTTCAAGGGACTTACTTCCCTGGTGGTCCGGTGGTTAAGAATCCACCATCCACTGCAGGGAACATGGGTTCCATCCCGGGTCAGGGGCTGGAACTAAGACCCGATGTGTCACGGGGCAGCTAAGCCCAGGACTAGAGGAGCCCGTGCCCCACAGTGAAGAGCCCACACCCGCAACAGAGACAGCACAGCCAGAAAATAATGATGATAATAAGTGAAAACAAACAAAAGATTTTAGTTCAAGAGGATGGGGAGAGAGACAATAGTAAACGATAGTTGGCGAATTTTGGAAAAAGAAAACAAATGGATAAAGGTAACTAACTTGTACAGAGTTTTGGAATTTTGCTGCCCATTAGCATCACCTCTGGAATATTAAATTAAGCCATGAAAGAAAGTCATTATAAACTGCTGAGCAGAACAAAAATCCATGAGTCCCAAGCCTCAGTTTTTTCATGGGTTAAAATTAGAACAATCTCATGGGATTTTTATGGAGATCAAATAATTTTATGATTCCTGGCCCAGAGTCAACTTTTGGTAAGGGCTATTATTATATTATAATTAAATATGTTACACTTATATCCCATATATTCCTATATAGCACCAGAATAGGTATACAAAATGAGATGCCTAAATTAGAAAATAAGTATTATCTAATTTATTTCAATATTAAACAAACTTGAAACTTAAGAGGTACAGCACAAAATATGTATTAACTTCAATACAAATCCTAATGCATGCTGAATTCCTGAACACTTGAATCCAATTAGTTTAGATGATATAGGAATTATCTAGATAGCATGTCCACTGGAAATGTAATATAAAGTCTAACCACACATTGGGAGACAAAAATTAGTCTTCATAAGAAATATTAAAAATGCAATAAAGTTTGCAAAAGTGTACATGCAACTTTTCCAGTTGCTATTCAACAGGAGCACAACTGAAGAGCTGGTTTCCCTGGTGGTTTGGATGTAAAGAACCCACCTGCAGTGCAGGGAATGCAGCAGGAGCCTGGGCACAATCCCTGGGCCAGGAGATCACCTGGGAAGGAAATGACAGCCCACCTCAGTATTCCTGCCTGGAAAAGCCCATGGACAGCCTATAGGGTTGCAAAAGAATTGGACATGACTTAGGGACTAAACGACAACAAAGAGCTGAGCATTCCTTCCATATCATGTGTTATAAAATGTACCCGTTACAGTTTTTCCCTTATTCTGTGGGTATACATCTGCAACAAGAAAGTAAACATATCTTTATATTCTGTTTTTCAACTTTTAGAAATGATTCTGCCCTCTTGACCTGTTTTGACCTTCATAATACTATGAGGTACAATCATCAGCTGGCCCTATTTCTCATCTTAATGGTTTTTATAATTTATAGGGAAAAGAGTGAAATAATGGGACAATTCAAACACAGCATTCCAAACACTCACAGCTATACAAGCAGTGTGCTTTCATTAAGGGAATTTATTAGCTGTAAAAACTCTGAACTTGGCTCCTCAAGCCCAAGATTGTATCAGGTATGCAAAACAGAAAGAACATAAGATCTGTAATGCCCTCGAGGCTGGTGCGGTATCAGGGTACTCCTTGGACATGCCATCACTGAAATGAATTTTGAATCAGTAACACTGTCTCCCCAGCACATACTGAGCAGAGTTTTTCAAATCTCTGGGGAAATACAAAGCAGAAAATGGCCATATAAAAGTGAAACTAAAATAATACATTTTAGTTGTGAAAGAGCCAGCTTGATGGTGTAGCAGTTTTGTTCATATATGCATTAAACAAAGGACAAAATTTTGAGCATCAATTCTATTTGGGGGATTTAATTAGACCAAACATATTCCTACTAAGGTTTACCCTTATTAATACTGAACCTTAGTCCAATATATAGCATCATTTAGCGCTGTAACTGAGGGGAAAATATGGTCTTAAAGACACCCCCATTGGATGGATAGAGATATAGATATGATACAAATATAGATAGACATATAGAAAGATAGATAGATATAGATATATTCGGGGCTTGCTCAGTGGCTGGTGGCTCAGTGGTAAAAAACCCACCTGCAGCGCAGGAGCTGCAGGAGACTTGGATTCGATCCCTGGCTGGAGAATATCCCCTGGAGGAGGGCACGGCAATCCACTCCAGTATTCTTGCCTGGAGAATCCCATGGACAGAGGAGCCTGGTGGGCTACAGTCCATGGGGTCACATAGAGTTGGGCATGACTGAAGAAACTTAGCATGTATGCATGTATGCATGTATATATATATATATATATATATATATATATATATATACACACACATACACACATAGTTTTCAAAAGTGAATACAATTGTGTAATCTTAAAAAGATAATTTTCTCTTTCTTTTTCTCTCTATCTAAACACAATGGAAAATAGGTTCATCTGTACCATTTTTTCTATGCGAACCTACTGTGTAACACAGGGATCTCTGCTCAATGCTTTGTGGTGAACTAAGTGGAAAGGAAATCAAAACAAGAGGTGATTCACTTTGCTATAGTTAGTAGAAACTAAGACAACATTGTGAAGCAACTATGCTCCAATAAACTTTTTTATAAAAACTAAATAAATAAATTTAAAGACTATGGGATATAACAGTTTTTAAAACAATGGGGGCAGGAGGAAAAGGGGACGACAGAGGATGAGATGGCTGGATGGCATCACCAACCTGATGGACGTGGGTTTGAGTGAACTCCAGGAGTTGGTGATGGACAGGGAGGCCTGGGGTGCTGCAATTCATGGGGTCGCAAAGAGTCGGACACGACCAAGCGACTGAACTGAACTGAACTGAACTTTTAATTGAAGGATAACTGCCTTAGAACACTGTGTTGGTTTCTGTCATACACCAACACGAATCAACCAGTGGGGATTTGCTGTGTGCCTCAGGGAACTCAGGATGGGGCTCTGTGACATCCTAGAGGGGTGGCATGGGGCGGGAGGTGGGAGGGAGGTGGGAGGAAGGTGGGAGGGGACGTATGTGTACCTACAGCTTACCTTAATATTACCTTTTAACGTCTCACAAAGTTGTTAACATTCTTATCAGTTCAGCTTCTCTTTTTTTTAGTATAAATTTTACTTTAAAAAGATGTCTTTGTTTTTCTATCTTTGGTTTCAAGATTCATTTTGTCAAATTCCTTTCTTTGCTCTTTACACTTGACTGGATTATATTACAATCCTCAGAATTTTGGTTAACTTGGGCACTCTTAAGCCAGAAATATATACATAATAAAGATCTCTCTGATCTTTATTTGTCTGAATAAAGGCAACCTTTATGAAGAAGAGTAAATCCCGAGATATTATAGTTCCTCAAGTATTTGGCATCATTAACAAGAGTGTTATCATTAAAGTCAGTATTTACCAGCTGATAAAGGTGCTATGGATATCAGTTAACTTTCACTTTTTGGTTTTTATCCTTAGCATTTAATAGTTCTTAGGAAAAATGGATCTTAGGAATCTGAAGAATAAGTCCCTAAATACAGGCTGAGAATACATGGCTGAGAAGGAATTGAAAGTTTCAGCCACTAACTTCTGTCTATGACAAACCTAGACAAAATATTAAAAAGCAGAGACATTACTTTTCTGACAAAGGTCCGTGTAGTCAGTTATGGCTTTTCCAGTAGTCATGTACAGATATAAGAGCTGGACTGTAAAGAAGGCTTAGCACTGAAGAATTGATTGAAGGCAGGAGGAGAAGGGGATGACAGAAGATGAGCTGGTTGGTTCCATTGGATCACCACTCAATGGAAATGAATTTGAACAAACTCTGGGAGATGGTGAAGGACAAGGAAGCCTGGCATGCTATGGTCCATGGGGTCACAAAGAGCCGAACACGACTTAGCACTTTTGAACTGTGGTGTTGGAAAAGACTCTTGAGAGTCCCTTGGACTGCAAGGAGATTAAACCAGTCAATCCTGAAGGAAATCAGTCCTGACATTTAACTGGAAGGACTGATGCTGAAGCTAAAGCTGAAGCTGCAACACTTTGACCACTTGATGTGAAGAGCTGACTCATTGGAGAAGACCTTGATGCTGGGAAAGATTGAAGGCAGGAGGAGAAGGGGGCGACAGAGGATAAGCTGGTTGGTTCCATCGGATCACCACTCAATGGAAATGAATTTGAACAAACTCTGGGAGATGGTGAAGGACAAGGAAGCCTGGCATGCTGCGGTCCATGGGGTCACAAAGAGCCAGACAGGACTTGGAAGCTTAAAACAACAACTTCTGTCTACCAGACTATTCTGTTCAGGGATGAACATACTTTATCTCTATGAAGCTTACCTTCTACACACAGTAGCCAATCAAGGGTGGGGAGAGAGAAATGTCTCCCCAGAGATGAAGATTTTGTTCCCAGTACTCTACCAACACCTCTTTCTTTGAGATTACCAAAACCTCGCTGTTGTTACATTCAAAGTTAAATTCTCAGTCCTCTTCTAACTTAACCTGTAATCAACACTTCACACAATTAATAATTCATTCTCTCATTTTAATATCTTTAATTGAAGTATAATTAAAACCCCTAAGTGCACATAATTTTAACTGCACAGTTCAATAGGTTTTGACAATTATAGCCACCCATATAAGGACCACCCAAAACAAGACACAGAACACTTCCATCACCCAGTAAGTTCCTCTGTGTTCCTTTCTGGTCCATCCCCACACTTCTCAGAGGCAGTCACCTTCTGAATTGAGTTACCCTAGTCTCCTGTGCCAGAGATTATTTCTTGTACTTTATAAAAATGATATGATTCAATATGAATTTATTTGTTTTTTTTCTGATTTCTTTTGCCCAACAAGGATTTTTGAGATTCTATTTTTTTATTGATCAAAGATAATTTATTAAAATTTTTTTAATATTTTATTTTTTTATTTTTATTTTTTTTAATTTTATTTTATTTTTAAACTTTACATAATTGTATTAGTTTTGCCAAATATCAAAATGAATCTGCCACAGGTATACATGTGTTCCCCATTTGATTCACTCATTCTTCTCCTGTTGGGGTGCTTAAGCTGTTTCTGGTTTTTAGCTATTAGGATTAAAGACAGCACGAACATTCTTGCACGAGACCTCTTTGGAACTTTATTTAGTGCATTAAAGATTTGGCCTTTATCTTTGGATTTGCACAGGTTTGACTATGACGTGCATACATTGTTATGCTTCACTTTTTATATGGCTTCAGGCTTGCTGATGTCCTTGGTTGTATGGGTTGATATTTTCATCATTGTTAGAATATTCTTGGCCATTATTTCTTCAGTTATATTATTCTGCCCCATTATCTCTTTTCTATCCTACTGGGACTTCAAGCACACATTAGATTATTTGATATAACTCCCACAGAACTCAGTTGCTCTGTTCCTTTATTTTTTCACTCTTTTCCCCTTCTTGCTTTTCTATAGCTAATTTCCCAGACGTTATCCAGAGTGACATCTCTAAATATAAATGGAATCCTATTGTTTTTCTACTCAATGCTGCCAATAACACTTTATTTCACTTGCAATAAAGTCCAAAATACCTGTAAGAGCCGACGAGGGTCTGCGTGACTTTGTCCCTTGTCTTCTCTGATTTGTCTTCTAGAATTTTCTCCCTCACTCCTTTCCTCCAGCTGCTTTGACATCTTTTCTGTTTATAGTTCTAGCTTGATCTTCTGTTGAAGGTACTGCTTTTACCTGGGATGCCCTCTCCTAGTTATTTTCCTGGTTATGTCCTTCTTCTTTTTTCTTTATTCAATACTTTTCTGCTCAATGAGGTCTGCCCAAACCAGTCTGAGTAACACTGTCTCTTGCGTGCACCATCTTAATCATGCTTATTTAAGTTTTTATTTTCTATAGACTTTTATAACAATTTAGCTTCCGTGAAGTCAGGGACTCTTGTATATTTTCTTTACCTAATACCCACGTGCCTAAAACAGTGCTGAGCACAAAGTGAGTATGAACAAGCGTTTGTCAAATGAGTGAATACTTTAAAGAAACATGGATTTTGTTGAGAGATTGGGAATTCTGTGAATGTAGCTCTACCTACTTCTTAGGCAACTAAATTTGGATGTATTCATTTCTCTTTATTAAGGAAGATAAAAAGTATTACTGCATAATAATCACTTTAATTTTGTTTGCTAAAAGACCCATAAAATTTTGTAGTACATACAGACTGATGCAGTAAATAAAAATAACTTGAATTATTTACTTTATATAATGTTCATAAGCTGTTTAAATTGGATTATGGTTTCCGTGATGAGAAAAAAATGTTGAAACACAAAAATAGTTCTGAAAACAAGATGAAATTCTCAATCAAGACATTGCTAGAGTAGCTCACTGCTAAATTTTCTTATACCAAACCTGCAAACTATTGAGATTAATTTTCTCCTATGTTTCCATAAGTCACAGTTTCATTATTTAGTCTATACATTGTTAATAGAATCCTAAATCATGGTTAACTACATTCATTAGATAAGGTACTACAGGGAAGTTAAGGCAATAAATCTGAAAGAACAGGAGCTTTTTTTTTGTCACAGATAGCAAGGTCAAAGACATACATCATTTACCATCTGTGTGACCTAGAGTAAGTTACTTAATCTCAGTTTAATTTAGTTGTTTTGTTTAGTCACTACCGTCCTCGGGTTACTAAGTCTTTTGCGACCCCAGGGACTGTAGCCCACAGGCTCCTCTGTCTCTGGGACTTCCAAGCAAGAATATTAGGGTGAGTTGCCATTTCCTCCTGCAGGGGATCTTTCCGACCCAGTGATCCAACCCAAGTCTCCTGCCTTATTTGTTCCCCAGTAAAATGGGAATGTTAATATCTCTCTTGTATGTATGTTATAAGGAGTAAATAAAATATTATGTTATAGTTGTAGTTATACAATTAGTTATAGTTCCTGATACAAGACAGAAGCTTGATAAGCAGTAACTGTTGGTTTTAACATATACATATATCATATATTATATATGGTAACATATAATAACATACATATCGGTGTACCAAACCCAATGTCATGTTAAGTGAGTCAAAGCTGTTCAAAACTCCAATCAAGGAAGAAGTTGGTTGTAAACCTTTTCTTTTCTGAAAACATGGTCTGAGAACAATACAAATCCCCCAAACATTGAGCCCTGCCTTAGATGTCACTAGTGGTAAAGAATCCCCCTGCCAATGCAGGAGACGCAAGAGACGCAAGTTTGATCCCTAGGTTGAAAAGATCCCCTGGAGGAGGAAACAGCAACCCACTCCAGTGTTCGTGTCTGGAAAATCACATGGACAGCGGAGCCTGGTGGACTACAGTCCATGGGGTCCCACAGAGTCGGACATGACTAAGCATGCATGTGGTACTAGAGATAGATAAGTAAAATGAACCCAAAATGACCACAATCAGAAATAGACAAAAGGTAAAAGCAAGAGTAAAATTTATAGGCGAACTCATATGATATGATTGAAATTAATACGATAGCAAAATTATGATATGCCTGAAAATAAGATTTATCATTTGAAGTAAGATTGTGTCTTGAATCTTTAGTCCTGTGGAAGAGATGAGGTACCATCAATCAGCATCAAGCTGGTGGTGTCCTTAGCATATACATGGCCGTGGAGCAGTAATAGCTATATCCAGTTATTATTTGACCGCATTAGACACTAAAATGATCAATCAACTCTCCTACCATTAGCTAATTCCATCACTCTAATTCCAGGCTAACCGAAAAGCCTCTTGATTTTACCCTGCCTTCCCATCAGAGTGTCCAGAAGACAGACGCTGTCTGAGGATGTCCACAACCAGTAGTCTGGTCTATGAGGCAATTATGCTTTTCATTATGGAGATGAGCTTCTAATGTTTATAAATCAGTTTCTGGGGAATCTAGCTTGTATGAATATTGATCATCTCAAGAGGCACAGTCAAAAGTCAAAGTGGAGAAGACCCTCTTTCTCAGTAACCTCATAAATAAATGTCTACCTCTGTGTCTTTGAACAAATAACCTCAACTTTCTGAGCATAACTGTCACATAGAAATGACAGAAAAAAAATAGCTTTTAGGTAGGACACGAAGATTAAATGAAATGATGCAATGAAAGCTGTTAGTGTGACTTTTGGTGCATAACTCCCATGAGTGCTGTTTCATAATTATGACTGGAGAACTGCTGATAGGATCAAGAACTATCTCTTGAGCATGGCCTCTCAAACTTCAGTGCATATATACATCTTGGAGATACTATTGAAATGCCCATTCTGATCCAATAGCTCTGGGCTGGAACTCAGGGTGCTGCATTTCTAACAAACACACTCATAGGTGATGTCAATGCTACTGGGTTACACACCACACTTTGAATAGCAAGTTTCTAGATTACAAACCCACCGCGCCTATCCGCTGAGCCCAGAAACTTCTACAGTGAAAACAGCTACCATCTCTAATCTTCTTCACTGTTCAGATAAGCGTCAAGAGCGTGACCCTGGGGAGGCTGCTTTGAATCTGCAGCACCACCAACTATGACACCAGATGGACATGCGTGCACGGATGTAACTGTCCCTTCAAGCTTCCACTCTCCAACAGCTGGCAAGGAACAACTTACTCTGTACTCTCCCCATGAAAAAAACTGCACCCTGAATTTCTCCTAAAGCATAGCAGAAGGTGTCAAAAAGCATTATGACCTCAAGAGATTAAAATTCCTTAGAAAAGAGAAAATCTTGCTGAGGGAGGAAAAGAGAAAATGTTAGAAAGCATTGTAACACACACACACAAAAAACAGATGAAAAGAGCATGCAGAACTTCAGATTAAGCTTCTCTGTAAAGATGTGATGCGCGTAAGGAAGGACGAATTAGCAATTCTACAGAGTCTGTATGGGACAGAACTCTATAACGAATTTGAGTTGTAGCACTGATAACACCAAACAATAAAACGTTATCCTTTTCAAGTTTTTTTCTTCACAGATAAATTCTCTCTAGTCAGAGCTACCGAAATGTATTTTAATCAGAACCCTATTTGTATATAAATGACAGATAAAATACAGGCAAGCATTTTTTTTCTTTCTTTGCATAGTTCATCATTTCTTTGAGGAATGGAAACACAATAAAAAGATACTGATTTCCATTAATTTTCTTCTCTTTGCAAGTAAATTTAGGAGCGAGTAAGCGAACAATTCTCTACCTGTCCTATTTTTTTTTTACTCCTATCCACTCATTTTCTAAAAATAACGAGAATTCTGTACTACATAGTATTAACATAAGCACAGTTCTTTGGTGAATGAAATGGCATTATGTTGCAAAGATTTAATGTTTACCTCCTATTAGAAGTCAGAAGAGGCAAATTCCAATTTTGATTTCTCAGAGGTCATTCCAACTTAACAATGTCAGCAAAGAAGGGTCAGTAAGTATTGGTGGCAGAAGTGTCTCTCACCAATTATTTAAGAAAGTACATTCAGTCAAATAAGACCAAAACAAAAAGATCTGAAGGGCTTCCCTGGTGGCTCAGCGGTAAAGAATCCACCTGCCAGTGCAGGAAGATGCAGGTTCAATCCCTGGCCCAGGAAGATCCCACAGTCCGTGGAGTAACCAAGCTCATGAACCACAACCACTGGCCTGTGCTCGAGGGGCCAGAGCTGAAACTCCCGAGGCCCCATGCCCAAGAGCCTGTGCCCACAGCTAGAGAAGCCGGCAACTGGAGGGGAGCCCCCACTGGCCCCAACTAGAGAAAGCCCTCGCAGCAGCAAAGACCCAGCACAGCCAGAATTAATAAACAAATTTTACAAATGTATCTGAAGGCAAAATTTGCTCCGAAGTTACTCAGAGCCACCCAAGAACAAATCTAACCTTAAGGAGTCTGCGTAATAGCAACATTACACTCTCACTAAAATATCTCCATTAGCAGGAGGACACAATACTGCACATGCCCTTGACACTCTAAGAGCTCTCTCTCTGAATTTTTACTTTATTTTTCACTTGTTTCTTTTTTGAGAAGGTGAATGAACTGGGTTCCTTGGGTCAGTGTCAAGAGAGGGGTGTTTTGAGTGAGAAAAGGAAATGAAACCAAGCTCCCCGTAAAACTGAGTGTCCCTGCTGAGTTTGTGATTATTCTCTCCATCCAAAACTTCACTCTCCTTCTCGGCCCATCCTTGACCCCCTCAGGGTTGAGGAATGCCAAAGAAGCAATGGGACTGAACCTGAGCAGAACTTGCAGGGCCCTCCCTGGGGCCAAATCCCCCCACATCCCCTGTTCCTCATGTGTAGAAAAAAGGTTTCTGTGTCCTAGCCTTCTCCCAGTTCCAAACAGCAGGCTCCAGCAGTTAATAATCAGGACAATAGAGTCATAGGACCCCTAGTTCCCCCTGAAGGAATACAGGTAACGATGGGATACACAGCTTTGAGTTGTCTTGCAGAAACTAAGATCCCTGACATGACAGACGATGATGAGTCCATGCTGACCACGAGCCCACGGACCCCAGACTGGTTGGAACCAAAAGGTGGAGAGTCCCTTCCCCTTGTTAGCTCACCACCAATCAGCCAGAAGAGGGTTAGGGAACGCTCTCCTCTTTAAAAATATCATCCTTAAAAGCCACTCCCTGAAAGCTATCAGTGAGTTCAGGAATTTGAGCACAAGCTGCCCATCCTCTCTGCTTGTGTGCGTATGTCAATTGCTCAGTCGTGTCCAACTTTTTGCGACCCTTTTGACTGTCGCCCGCCAGACTCACCTGTCCATGGGATTCTCCAGGCAAGAGTACTGAGAGGGTAGCCATTCCCTTCTCCAGGGGATCTTCCCAACTCAGGGATCAAAACGGGTTCTCACATTGCAAGTGGATTTTTTTATTTTCTGAGCCACTGGGGAAGCCCCTCTCTTTGCTTGGCACCCTGCAAATAAGCTGGTGCTTTGCGGCAAACATCCTCCGACAGAGGATAACAGAAACAGAAGATGCTCTTACTTTCCTTGGAAACATTATCCTAACTCTCCTTCCCTTAACACATCTTACATAGATTAAGTTAGCTAGATCGTTCATTTCACTCTGGAGAGTGCAGTAATAGTCCTACGGTTGTGAGAAATATCCCCCATCTGTTCCAGACAGGCATGGCCCTTCCGTCAGAGCCCAAACAGTCTTTACAATTTTCTTCCCTGAACTGTTCCCTGAGTAGAGGGAGAGTTGCAGAAATACTTAAGGGATGCTTCATATGTATAAAAGCGAGAACTCTTACTCAAACTTCTTAAATGAGATTATATGAGTCTCCTCATTAATCTAGTGATGTTTTTATTGTGTTAAGTAATTGGACAAGTTGTATGTCATCTAGTATATTATAAACTCATTAAGAAATAGAGCTCATTGTCAAATGAAAATAGATAAGAACAGACCATTTGGAAGCAAGAAAGCCAAATAGATAACAGCATAAACTGTTCAATCAGGACTAGTATCATTTTCGTTTTTGGCCAAAACACTAAATATGTCAGTGAGATGGATTGACAGGGGTCCTAAGAGTGCTTATCACTCAGAGAGAAATTCAGACCTAGTGACTTAATACTGTTGATAGAATCATCCATCTTACGGGAAGAAAACAGCTAATCTCCTTTAGCACTGAGTTTATTAAAGGCTGATTTTTTTCTTTTTTCTCCACCTGTGGGAGAATCAAGGTCTGAGATAAGTCACCTTCAACGAAGTATTCACACACCACTCCACTGACAGGTAACACAACAGCTCACAAATAAGAAAGCACAAACAAAGAAGCCACAAATGTTCTAGAAAATACTACAAACTGGCATTATTAAAAGGCTGTTGACACACCAGCTGGGAATAGTTAATGTATGTAAGAGGCTGAGAGAAAATTAAATGGTCATCCAAATGGAAATAGAGAAGGAAGCATAGGTAGGAAAGAGAGGAGACACGCTTGCAGAGGAGCTGGTGATGGAGATGGAGTCCTCGAGGTTTACTAGGGTGTTCACCAGGCCAGAAAAAGCTCGGGAGGCTCCAGAGTCACTGTCCAAGTATGGTACTGCACCAGACTTGGACACTACATTATTTTACTCAAAGTTACTTTATATAATTCACATGTTTTTAAATCTCTTTTTCCTTTTTGTATACCAGTGATTTAACTTAGCCATATTACACTAAAAGGTGTAAATAAATGCTGAGTCAGAAGCTCCTGCCCAGAGGAACAACTGTAGCTTATCTTCACCGTGACATTTGAATCTGGGAAACTACTTCCTTTGTAGGGCTTCCCAGGTGGTGCACTGGTAAAGAATCTAACTGCCAACGCAGGAGACACAGGAGACACAGGCTCGATCCCTGGAATAGGAAATGGCAACCCATTTCAGTATTCTTGCTTTGACTATCCCATGGACAGAGGAGCCCAGCAGGCTATAGTCCATGGGGTTGCAAAGAGTCAGGCACGACTAGGTGACTGGGCAGCACACCCTTCTGTGCATTGGAGTGGCTCGTGTCAGGACACAACCCAGGGACTGAAAAGGGTTCAGAGAGGAAGAGATGGAAACAGAGCACCGTCACTGCATCGCTGTTGAGAAAAGCCTTGTCTCAAGGAATAACCATACAGTTTTCAGAGTTAATACATTTGTTTTTAACAAAGGAAACCAGTAATATTAAAATGCATCTACCAAAAATTGTGGCACAGCAATATACACATCCACACTCGAGGGGTGATGGCACTCCGCAACGGAGTCCATGAATGGATCAGATCTTCTGTGACAGGAAGGGGCCGAGCTGGCCAAGAGGCTGGATGGTTTCAGGACAGACTTCAGTGTTTGGCTCCAGAAGCTGAATTGTAAGACCTTTTCCCTTCCAAGGCACCCTCCTTGTTTATTAACTGTTAGCTTCATTTTGAAAATGATAAAATTGAGGATTGTGAGAGTGGTATTAATGTCTTCAAGGTCACATGGCTGCTAAGTTTGAGTTCAGGAAATCTGGCATCATGGCCCAAATGCTGGGTCAATCACTTACCCACAGTGACTGCTTATAAACATCTACAAAATGATGCACAGGTATGCCCTATGTTCAAAAATTTGCTTTCTACCACTTCAGTTTTACAAAAGACCTACTTTCATACTGTTTTTGCTAACCAAAAGGAATCTGAAGGGGATTTTCACTTTTGCAAACAGCAAAACTGCCGTTCAGCATATGCTTTGCAGCAGCAATTAGAGAAGCACCAGCCCCACTCCTGACCCCCCAGCAGGAAAAGCCACACCTCCGTGCTCCTTGCCCGGAACCACACTCCACATCTCAGCATGAAGGGACCAGAGCTCTGAATCGTGTCTGTGAGCACCTGTACTTTATTTCAAACTTATTTTAGGCATCTGTTTGCAAGATGTGTTGGAAGGTAATTGCTTCTTCACTTTACACCATTTCCACTTATGAAAAGTTTGATGGGAACACTCTACTTTCAGAGAGTGGGGGAAATCTGAAATTGGCTTATCTTTCGGGAAAGGCTGCCCCAAACACAAATATTGTCACATCTGCAAAAGCACCATATAAACAGGAAAGCATTATTTAGATCTAGCAGTAAAGAATCTATCTGGTAATACCAGAGATGTAAGAGATGTGGGTTCTATCTCTGGGTTGGGAAGATCCCCTGGAGGAGGAAATGGCAGCCCACTCTAGTATTCCTGCCTGGAGAATCCCATGGACAGAGGAGCCTGGCAGGCTACAGTCCATAAGATCTCAGAGTTAGACATGACTGGAGCAACTTAGCAGCAGCAAAAGCAGCAGTGTTAATAATAAGGGCTCCTGAACAAAATCTTACAAGGAAAAGGGCCCTCATGTATGCATGTGCGTGCGCGTGCACACACACACACACACACACACACCACAGCACTGTTGTCTCTAGCCGTCCTTCTCACAGATGGGCACAAGTAAACTGCGGTGACCCCTATGGCAGGACCTCTTTAGATCTTGAATACTAGTAATAACACAGGTATCTGTTTTGTCTCTGGCCTCTTACCTATTTTATCTTATTTCATTTTGCCAATGAACTGTAGCACATTAGTGTGACCATCCCCACTTTAAAGATGAGAAAACTTGGCCCTGAAACTGTTAATCACTGATCTAAGCATTCACAGCTAAGGAAATTATGGAATTGAGATTCAAACACAGGGTCGTCTTATTCCAAAATATGTGTACCATTTACATCATACCACACCAACATTCCGAAGATGGAAAACCAGAGTGGTTTCAGTTACTTAATGGTACATTAAAAAAAAAAAAAAACAATAAAACAATCATGTTCTTATGTTTTCAGATTTTATGGGCCAGGAATTTAGGTAGGACTCAGTAGGGATGGCTTATCTCTGTTCTGTAGTGTCTGAGGGTTTAGCCGGGAAGACAAAAGGGATGGGTGTCAACATGGCCGAGGGTTGGAATAACTCAGAGGCTCATTACTCATATTTAGGAATTTAGGTAGGACTTCATGTTTCTGGTATCTGGCCTGGGGTGACTCGAAGAAAGGCCTCAGGTGGGCTGTTGAGTGGATCCCATACACATCACTTCTCCTGTGGCTTGGGGTTCTCACACCTTGGCAGTTGGGTTCCATGAATTATCCCAAGAGAAAGAATCAGAGTGAGTGTTCCAGGAGTCACACAGCAATTGCCTTGCCTTTTAGGATCTCGCCTGAGAAGTCACATAGCATTGCCTCCACGTGATTCCTTTGCTGGAAGCAATCACAAGTCTGTCCAGATTCAAGAGGAGGAGACATAAACCTTCCCTGTGAGGGAAACTGACAAGATCATATTGCAAAAGAGCGTGGGGACAAGAGATACGATTGGGGCCATCTTTGGAAAACTCAACCTGACGAAAGATGCATTCTTTCTGGATTTCTAGCATCAAGTTGCCTTTGCAGAGAAGAGCCTGTTTCTCCTACTTTTCCCGCACTTGGAATCTGAGTATGCAAAGACTACGCACTTTTCTTCCTTAACTCAATACTGCGTGCCGTGGGCTCAGCCACTTTCAGTCGTGTCTAACTCTTTGCAACCCATGGACTGTAGTCCTCCAAGCATCTCTGTCCATGGGATTCTCCAGGCAAGAATACTGGAGTGGGTTGCCATGCCCTTCTCCAGGGGATCTTTCCAACCGAGGGATCAAACCCAGGTCTCCTGTGTCTTCTGCATCACAGGCAGATTCTTTACCACTGAGCCACTAGGGAAGCCCCAACTCAATACAACTCATCCTTAAAAGGCTTGCTCAAGCCTCACCTACCCTCCCCACTTCTTGGGAAGCTCACCAATATTAATTTATCCCTGTCCACCCCAGAATCCTCATAACCCTTGTTTCACATTTTGGCATTTATTTATGCTAAATTAATAATGGTATTATGTTCTTCTTTCTATTACTGTTAGTAACTCTCCTCCCTAACCGAGATTTAAAATACATTTTAGACTTCATTTTTAATTGTCCTATAAAAAAGCATAGATTTGGATATAAATCTTAATCATCACAAAGACATTTTGGATTACATAATGTTATTTGCTGGTTTCCAAGGTCTCTGACTAAGTTTGGGTCTTCATTTTAATATGAAATCGCAACGAGCACAACTGAGGGTCTGCTAGGTGTATGATAACACACCACATGCTATGTATTAGGGTCTGTTTTCCTTAAAGGTGTTGTTTCTAGAGAAATAAGTCACAGACTTTCACATATACACAAGAAGACAGAAATATATAGATGTCATCAAGAGGTACAGAGGTATTTCTGGAGACACTCAGAGACATTGCCTCTAGCTGGGGTATTAAGAAAGACTAAAGAGAGAGGGGATTCCATTCCAGTGGGTACTGAAGGATACCTCTCCACACAAGTTGAGATTGTCAAATGACAAGTTGTGGACAAGGAAAGAGAAATGCTGGTTATATCCAACTGAAGGAACCCACATTATTATGCTGCTGCGGGGCCGCTCTGAGATTCCTCTCCAGTCTCGTTTAGGGTAAGCATCAACCACTCACCTTTGTCAGTATCTGTAAGTGCTCACATTTTCTATATTTGGAATTTAGATTTTCCCTCCAGTTAGTCATTTAAATGAGATTTCTTTTGAAACCCATAGTTCCCTCTCAATAAAGACAAGACTGGCAAATAAATGCTTTCCTGTTCTCTTGAGGATTTGACCACGTGAATTTGACCTAGCTTGCAGACTGTTCACTTAACTATTTAGGACTACAAATTCAACTTCCTTTCAGTTTTTAACATGTGTACAAATCAGCTGGGGATCTGATTAAATGCAAATTCTGATTCAGTGGAGCGAGGGGAGACAGATTCTGCATTTCTCAGACCTTATGGGTGATGCTGGTGCTTACTGTCCCTTGGACACACTTTTTGTAGCAAAGATCTAGGTGTATGTGAGCAGCAGCTACGTCAGCCACATGTCACTCCCCTTTAGCTAATTCAGGGCCTTTTATATAATACATGCTCAATTATTATATCTTAGGGAATATATGATTTAAAGTAACTGAATGAATTAACACTGACTCAGCTCTTCTCCTATCATATAGGACCCTACTAGCATGAATATAAGGGAGTCCCCCCAAATTTCTTTAAGTTGGCAAATGACTGAAAATATAGACTTTGGAACTCCCAGACCTTTTGCTCACCAAAGCCTGGTGCTTCCATAAATTCAGTAACCAAAACAAACACAAATGACAAATCATCTTCTGCCTCCAAAACTGAGCTTTGTGGAGTGCTTAAGGATATTTTCCATGACTCAAAGAAAGAACCTAATTCTAGCATTTTACTTTGTCCCCTTTTCATAACCTCTTACTCGAAGTCTCTTCCAATCTCTCAGCTGGAAATCATGTTTCTTGCTTGCAGATTTTCCTAAGGCTATTTCTGTGACTATCCTTGGGTAGGCATTTTTCTAGTCTCAAAATCCATATCTTGAAATTCTCAAACCCAGCATGACAGCATTTGGAAGTAAGGCTTTGGGGAGGTGATCAGGTCATGAGCGTGGAGCCTGAGGATGGACTAGTGACCTTATAAAAGGGACCCCAGGGAGCTCTCTTTCTCCGTCCACCATGTGAAGATGCAGAGAGGTGTCCATAGTCAGAAACCCATAACCTGGCCACGTTGGCACCCCAGTCTCAGACTTCCAACCTCCGTAAGTGTGAGAAGTGGGTGTCTGTTGTTTATAAACCACAGAGTGTGTGCTATGTTGCTACAGCAGCTGGAAGAGACTGAGAGAGTTAACCCATGTCAGCTCTGCACAGCCACACATCTCGTGCTGATCTGTAGATCTCTTAAGGAGAAAGGTGCTCTGTGCATGACCTCCACTGTCTTCAGCACTCCTTCCTGTGTGGAGAAGGTACCACATAAACAATCCTTCTGGGAAAGGAGCAAAGAGTGCTGTGATTGACATTGTTCTGATTGCTTTATTCTAGTATCTCTAGGGCTTGATAAATGCTGTGGCCTGTTTAGAAAACAACGCAAAGGAATCATTTCTCCATCAAAAGCCTAATGTGGCAGCATTTAACCGTCATAATATCTAATCCAAAACTGAGATCAGGGCAGATAAGAAAGCAACAATCTCCCTTCTTTTATGAAAGCAAAAGGAATTGTATTTAAGTGAAATTAATCCACCCAATGAAATCTCAGGCACAATTCACAGCCCAGAAAATATGACAGAGAAAATTATTCATTACTATTTGTATATCTAATTTGTTTATAACACCCTCGAGGTGCCATTCACCCAGACTTCAGAAGATAAAAGAGACAGAAAACAATTAGTAAAGGAAGAAATTCTAATTCTACTGAAATAGGAAATGAGGGAGGCCATTTATTGAGGTTACTGATTCTTTCAAAATCCTTGTTTAAATGAATTCAGTGTTCAATTCATATTAAATATAACTAGCAATGATGGCTTTCAAAAATAATTTGCATTTTTGTTGTTTTAATCATTATATCATTTATTCTTGCATTTCAACCGATTTTTTTCTTTTTTATTTAAAGGAGAAACCCAGAACCTCAAAGACTTTCTATGAGTTCCTGTGTCAAAAGAGGATAAACAAAATAAAATCTAATGAATAAAGCTAAGTGTTTATTTGAGGTTTTCCTGGTGGTGCAACTGAAATCTGCCTGCCCATTCAGGAGATGCAAGAGACATGAGATCAGTTACCAGGTTGGGAAGATCTCCTGGAGGATGGCAAGGCAACCCACTCCATTATTCTTGCCTGGAGAATCCCATGGACAGAGGCAACTGGTCGGCTACATCCCTGGGGGTCGCAAAGGGTCAGACACGACTGAGCACGCACACACTAGATGCTAGAAGTATTCATTTATTTACTTATTCATTAATTTATTTATAGAAAGAGCCAGGTTCTTGATGTAGGAATAAAATAGATCAGATTTGGAATCTGATAATTCATTTACAAGTGAGAGATTTTAATCAATTTATTTGATTTCTCTAAGGCTTCCTTTCTTATTCATTTTATGGATACAATTACAGGCATTTCATAGACTTGGTTCATGTAAGGATCCAACAGGCTAACATATGAAAAAGACCCAAAACAGTCTCTGGCAGGTATTTAGTAAAACAGCAATAGGGCTTAGTCCTTTTGCCTCACCAGAGGCCCCAAAACTTCTGTAGCTGAAATATGATCAGAGGACTGGATGGCTGGATGTCATCACTGACTCGGTGGACATGAGTGTGAGCAAGCTCCAGGAGATGGTGAAGGACAGGGAAGCCTGGAGTGCTGCTATCCATGGGGTCACAGAGTTGGACACGACTGAGTAACTGAACAGACAGGTGCAAGATGAGTTCAGGATGGGGAACACGTGTACATCTGTGGTGGATTCATGTTGATGTATGGCACAACCAATACAATATTGTAAAATAACTAGCCTCCAATTAAAATAAATAAATTTATATTTTAAAAAAGATATAAAAGCCGTGTAGAACCTTCAGGACTATGTTGAGCTGAGGAAGTTGAATCTTCTGTGTCCTAAAACAAAAGGCAACCATGCCATCCACTTCACTCTCTCTTCTTCACCTATGCTGTGAAATGCTGGGCTAGACCTTGAAGAAACATTGCAAACCATTTTCACCCTCACCCAAATGTGTTTCTTTTCTAAGGGGGCCTTCACTGTTTTAATAGCACCTTCCAAGTGATGGAAGACCCCCTAAGTCAGAAAGTACATCAAGAAGGACTTCACTGGTGTCTCAGGCCAAGACTCTGTGCTCCCAAAGCTAGGGGTCGGGATTCAAGCCCTGGTCAGGGAAATAGGACCTCACATGCTGCACAGCCAAAAATAGGAAAAGAGAGAAAGTACATCAAGATCGTGGACCACAGAAGAAAGTTAAAAATCGAGAGGATGATAAAAATAGAGAGACAGCATGCCAAAGAGAATATCTGCCTAAGTCACTGTCATTTATGACCACTTCACTCCTGTGAATTAATAACTTCACCCTTTGGGTATAACCTATTTGTATGATGAAGATGTCCTTGATCCTCTATCCATATCAGGGCTTCTCCTTTTTCTCCTCTTCAAGAAAAAAAGCAGTAGGTAGATTGAGTCTGGAAGTCATTTTGGCCATTAAAGTGCATCTTGAATGTGAAAGATACCTAGTGAATGCTAGCTAATTTCTGGTGAATTATTTATGATATTCAACAGCAGCAGCAGATAACTGGGCAATCCCGAATAACTAGTCAGTTATGAATGTATCTGTTCTCTTATTCTTGTGCTCATGTATTCACGTGCACAGTAGCCACCTATTGACAATCTAGTATCTGTCAGCTGATGGGCGAAGCGCAGTGGTTAACACACAGGCAGGGCCCACATCATGGGTGTGTGGCCTGCTGCGGTCACTCAGGTCCTGCAATTGGGATTTAATGCTCCTCAATCACGGCCTTGGGATTCTTAACCATATTTTAACCATTTTATCTTTAAATTTGTGTTTTAAAAGTGAAGTCCAAAGAGACAGTGAAGCCAGCACTAGGAACTCAGAGATCCAGCACACGCATGGTCCGACCCCCTGCCACCAGCCTGCAATGCGTTTGCGGCCACCTGCCATTCTCCAGCCCTCTGGGCTGCCCGCTCTCACTCCACTGTCACTCTGCACCCTGCCAGGGGCTCACGCTCAAGCCTGGAAGGGTTGGTGTTGGGCTTCTGCCCCAGATTGTCCCAGGTGTGGCATGGCAATGGTGTCATGAGATGGCAATGCATGGGGCTCTGCACCAGTAACCTGGGGGAAGCCAGCCTCCTGATGGCATTCTGGAGCAGTGGCTGAAAGGCTCCTGGAAGGTCTCCTGTCCACTGCAGGTTAAGGCAGTGAGCCCATGAGAGGGGTTCAGCTTTCAGGGGCATTGATCTAGCAACTGGCAGGAGAGGGAACCAACTTGTGAGTCCCTCACAGGTTCACAGAGTGGGGACCTCAGTGCTTGTCAGGTTGGTACTTGCTCATTAAGGGTCTCCATATTGGAGTGACTGCAATATTAAATAGCAAATAAAAAAACAGGATGACGGGTAAAAAGCGAGACAGTGGAAGAAAGAAAATGCCTTTTCCTGCTTTTTGAATAAGAAGCTTTACATTTCTATTTTCATTTTCTTTTTAATTAATTTTGGCTGCACTGGGTCTTTGTTCTTGCATGAACTTAGTTGCTCCACGGCGTGTGGAATCCTCCCAGACCAGGGATCCAACCCGGGTCCCCTGTATTGCAAGGCGGACTCGAACTCTTAACCACTGGGCCACCACAGAAGCCCTACATTTTTGTTTTGAATTGGGTCTCAAGAACTAGATAGCCAGCCCTAGATGTATAAATAAGCCAGACATCATTCTCCAGGAGATATAAATTTACACTGAATGTGAAAGGCAAACTTTACGTGTATGTCTACAGGCTTCTGTCTTCCAAGAGCCCCTGCGTCTTCACGATATTCTAAATGGGCCTGACATTGGTCAAACCCAGTGAGAAGCCTGGAATGCATCTTGTGAGAATCAGCCCCTATCACACAGGCCAGGGCAAGAGAAGGGCAAAGTTTAGAGTTGAAGGAAACAGGTCCAAGACTGACAAAGGAGAGAAGATGTCAACACAGACAACATACAAGGGCAGCAGGCAGTAAATATTCAGTTAATCTGCTCTGTAGAAGCTCAGAGGAAGTGGAGAAGACAAGAGAATTCACCACAATAGAAGTGACTCCCAAGCCACCACACTGGGCAGAACTTAATTCATCCTTCATAGCAGCATGTATGCATGCTTGGTCATGTCCGGCGCTGAGACCCCCTGGACTGCAGCCCACCAGGCTCCTCTGTCCATGGGGTTTCTCAGGAAAGAACACTGGAATGGGTTGCCATGCCCTCCTCCAGGGGATCTTCCAATCCCAGGGATCAAACCCGCATCTTCTGTGTCTCCTGCATTGACAGGTGAATTCTTCACCACTGAGCCATCTGGGAACATCACAGGCTCTTCATGAGTGCCATCCTTCCTAGGCTGGCCTCTTTCTCCCACAGAGTCCTGTGGTCCTCATGTAACATGTAAACATCGTAACCTAAACACATTCTGGGGGCAGGACAATTACAGCAGCCAATCCGGGATCCTCCACCAAAGCCCACACCCTCCCCTAAGGAGTCAGGACACAGAGCCCACCCTCCCTAAGGAGTCAGGACGCAGAGCCCACCCTCCCCTAAGGAGTCAGGACGCAGAGCCCACCCTCCCCTAAGGAGTCAGGACGCAGAGCCCACCCTCCCCTAAGGAGTCAGGACGCAGAGCCCACCCTCCCCTAAGGAGTCAGGACGCAGAGCCCACCCTCCCCTAAGGAGTCAGGACGCAGAGCCCACCCTCCCCTAAGGAGTCAGGACGCAGAGCCCACCCTCCCCTAAGGAGTCAGGACGCAGAGCCCACCCTCCCCTAAGGAGTCAGGACGCAGAGCCCACCCTCCCCTAAGGAGTCAGGACGCAGAGCCCACCCTCCCCTAAGGAGTCAGGACACAGAGCCCACCCTCCCCTAAGGAGTCAGGACACAGAGCTCCTCCACAGTCTTTTTTGTTCTTTCCTTCAGACATAAATCCAGCAAATGCTGGGCATCAGCTGTGCGCACTGTCTGAGTAACTCCTTGAGAGCACCCTCACTAGACTCTCTGGTGACCTGCGTGGAAAGGAAATCCAAAAAAAAGGGGGGACATATGTGCACACACAGCTGCTTCATTTTTGCTGTGGAGTAGCAACCAACAACATCGTAAAGCAATTATACTCCCATAAAATGTATTTTTTAAAAAGCAGAAATAAACACTATCTCTCTTCCTAGAAATCTCTCTCCTAACCTCCTCAGATCTCTGGAAACTCTTTGTTTTAATTCTCAATGCAGCTGAGAGCTTCAAAAGTCATTGAACAGATTCATTCATTTCCTCTGGCCTGTGACTGCAGGTGAGGAAAGATGGTTTCTATCCCTGACTTGGCCGCTTTCTTGACACACACAGAAGCGTGCACGTCACACTCTAAAGTCCCTGGTTACACAACTGAACTGAGCCAAGAGCAATACAGCAAAGTCACTTTTTCAGGGCTATTTGGGCATTACATGGTGATGCTGGTGGGAGCTGAGGAGACTTCAAAAACATTGACAGAGTGCCTTCTAGACATTTTTACTTATGCTAAACTGTGGATGGAAACACATTGGAAAATTTGCCTTGACAGGTTAAAAGAGAGAGAAAGGGACTCAAAATGCAGCAAATTAATTTCCTATAAAGTCTTCTGTTTCTCTTTCCAATCTGCATCCACAAACAAATTCAGTTCAATTTTCCCTTACCCATAAGTGTGGACCCAAGTGTGTCAGCCTGTCCTTGCCGATCACACTACCCACGTTTAGGCTCACAAACAGCGTGTTCCAAGAGTTAGAGAAACAAGAGGGAGAGCTTCCCACACTTCCCCTCATCTCTTTTCAGTGCAACGCATGCTTCTTCCAGGGGAGCACCCAGGGGTACGTGCTCATGTGCACAGTGGTCTTAGAAGGCACTGTTCTAATTGCTTCAGCTGAAATCCATTTCTTTTATAGCCCAACAAAATCCTGCATGCAATAGTAAATAAAACCATATGCACATGGCCTCAATGTACAGTTCTCTGGGCTGCATTTGCAGCCCTGTGAAAAATTAAAAGAGGAAGAAAACATTGCACAAACGGATGCAAGTAGCTGAAATGGTATATTTTTGGCCTCTGATGATGTCTGCTTACATTCAATCCTCACTTGAAAACCACTCCTCATTTGAAAGCAAACTAGAAAAGTCTCTGAAATACAGATGGACCTCATTTGGCTGTGTGTTGATGGGCAAAGACACCTTTAGACATTAAATTGCAGTGTTGACTCCTGCACTTGAAATTTCATTTTGTCACTTTTAATCACAATGAGCAAATGTCATCCTTAATAATAACTCTCTGCTTCTCTATAATGCCTTTCAACAAAGGATCTGAAAGCACTTTGGCAAATATTAATAAACTGAGATTCACAACAACTCCCAGAGGTGTCTGTATTGCAGGCTGAAAAGAAGCCCAAAATCATGGAACGACTTTGCTAATCCACAAAGGAAAGGAAGCTTGAGGAGGAGAAACAAACATCATTGTTCCGGTTATGTCAGCGTTATTACCTCCTTCATATTCACCAGGCATTTTTGGCCACAGATGGAATCTCAGGGCTCAAAGAATGAATGAGGGACAATTAGGGCTCTTATGGTGATTTATGTTTAAGTTTTTCCCTCCTTCTTCAGTTTTAAATTCATATATCCAATCCAGTTCCCCTCACTTCCCATACTCGGATATCCAACAACCATCAAGGTCCAATCAGCCTTTCGATCTCCCATATTCAAAACCGAACTCCTGGTGGCCCCTCCAGAAACCCACCCCCACCGCACTCTTCCCAGTTCAGTAACCAGCCATTCCTCTCTTCCTGTTAATCAGTATAAAAACCTTAGTGTCATCTTTACTCCTTCTCCCTACCCCACATGGAGAATTATCTATGAGTCTAGTTTCTCTACTTTTTAAATAAACTCGGATGCCAAACACAGCTCATCACACCTTCTAAATCCAGCACACCACTGTCTCCAGTGTGGACCCCAGGAATAGCCTTCCACTTCCCTCTCAGTTTCCACCTTTGCCTGCTAGTCCCTTTGTGTAGCAGACAGATCGATCTACTTAAAACGTAAGACAGTCCATGTCCTCCTTTGCTTAAGAGGTTTCCGAGGCCTTGGATCTCATTCTGAGTAAAGCCCCAAGTGCTAACAACGGCCTGCAGGGCCTCACGCGATCCGCCCAGGCATCTCTCGGTCCGTGTCTGCTGCTGCCGCCTCACGCCCTCGGCTCCAGCCGTCGGGCTCTTTTATACTCCTGGAATAAGCCAAGCAGGCGACTGCCTCAGAGCCTTCCACTTGCTAATCTTTTTGCCTGAGATGCTCTCCTCCCAGATCTCAGTGCTTGCTCCTTCCCTTTTTCTAAATCTCTGCTCAAACGTCACCTTATCAGAAAGGTCTTCCCCAACCACCTTATATTACAGAGCATCATCCTCCATACACACTAGGCCACCAACCCTGTCGCATGTGTGTCTGTACTAGCTGCTAAGTTATCCTTACGTGTGAATGGCCACGTCTTTCTTCCACAATTGGAGAAATTCTCCATCCTCCTCTGGGGAGAATTAAAAGCAACTAACTTTAGAAGTCTGCAAAATAACTCAGTCCCTAAGGACTACATTCAATTTGTTCCTAAAATTGGAAGGCAATATTACTATACTATTTCAGAGCATTTCCCTGATATTAGGTCTTAGACAACCCCTAAAACTTCTTCCAAGATGGAGTCTTTCTGAATTGTGATCCCTACAACTGAGATAGAAGCAGATTTTAGAAAGACTCATTTTTATCCAAATTCCCAAGATACTATTCCATATATCATGTCTACTTTCTACTACAGTGAATAAATACATCTATCAGTGGTCATAATGAAAGCTTCAGTGTTCTCCAACCACTAAAGCAAAAAGGATAGATTCACAAAAGCAGATATGCACCTTCACTTCTTTAATTTTTTGTTGTTTAGTCACAAAGTCATGTCTGACTCTTCGCAATCCTATGGACTATAGTCACCAGGCTCCTCTGCCCATGGGATTCTCCAGGCAAGAATACTGAACTGAGTTGCCATTTCCTTCCCCAGGGGATCTTCCTGACCCAGGGATCAAACCCATGTCTCCTGCATTGGCAGGAGGATTCTTTACCACTCAGCCACAAGGGAAGCCCTCACATCTTTAATATTGAACAGTAAAATATTCTATTGTCTCTATTGTCTTCTTCTGGTATCACAAACATTATCAACTGTTTGGAAATGTTTATTTTCCCAAATTATGCAAAGACCTCTTTTGCAAAGATCTCCTTGTTCTTATCGTATCTTTCCCCTCTTGGTCTATAATCTAGATCATGGCAAAATGGTAGTAAAAATAATAACCAACTAACCAAACCTAAAATATGAGGAAAGGAAGCTCAAGTCAGTTGGTTAAATTCAATCTTAACTTTTCTAGTGTTTTTTTAAAAGTAGAAAACACCTCATTTATGAGGCTAATATTACTCTAACACCAGAAATAGATCAAGATATCACAAAGAAAAATAACTACATACCAAAATCCTCCAAAGACAATGACATGTAAAAATCCTTAAAAGGCTAGCAAATGAAATATTACAATATATAAAAAGTATAATATATCATGACCAAGTGGACATCAACACTGAAAAATTAGTAAGCATGATCCACTCTATCAACATCATGGTTTTTTTTTAAACTTTTGATCATCAATACAGAAAAACAAAAAAATCACTCAACAAATTCAACAAGGGTTCATGATGAAATCTTTCAGTAAAGCATGATCGGAAAAGAACTTAACCTGATAAAAGGACTTACATAAAATCTACAACTGACTTTATAAAAGTGAAAGATAGAATTAAATATTTCCCCAATAAAGGAGCTTCCCAAGTGGCACCAGTGATTAAGAATCCACCTGCCAATGCAAGAGACACAAGAGACGCAGGTTCAATTCTGGGTCGGGAAGAACCCCTGCAGAAGGAAATGGTAACCCACTCCAGTATTCTTACCTGGAAAATCCCATGAATAGAGAAGCCTGGTGGGCTACAGTCAATGGGGTCACAAAGAGTAGGACACAACTGAGCGCACATGTCAATAAGATCAGGAATACGTCAAAGATGTCTACTTTCACTCCTAGCTAATCTCATAGTGAGATCCTACTCAAGACAATAAGGCAATAAAATGATACAAAAAGCATTTAGATGGAAAGAAAGAATAAACTGTCTCTATTGGCAGACAACATGACTGTTTAGATAGAAAAATATCAAATAATCTATGAGAAAAATCATTAGGACTCACAAGTGGGTTCAGTAGGATATAAGTTTGATACACATACCAGATAATACACACAGAAAGGTTTACTGTATGGCTGTATGCTGTCAGTGAACAACCTGAAATTAAGACTTAAAAACTGGAGCCATCTATCATGCCATCAAAACAGAAGTATTTAAGGATAAATCAAACAAATACAGATAAGACTGAGATACTGGAAATTACAAAACATTTACGAGGGAAATCAAATTAATCCTACATAAATGGAGTGATATACCAATTATGTACCTGAACAGCTAATGCTATTAAGATATCAGGACCCAAACCAACCTACAGACTCAGTGCCGTCCCAGTATATGTTGCATCCTCAGGCTGGGAAGGGCTTCCCAGGTGGCACTAATGGTAAAGAACTTGCCTGTTGAAGCAGGAGACATAAGAGATGTAGGTTCCATCCCTGGGTCAGAAAAATTCCCCGGAGGAAGGCATGGCAAGCCACTCCAGGATTCTTGCCTGGAGAATCCCATGGACTGAGGAGCCTGGTGGGCCATGGTCCATTGGGTTGCAAAGAGTCGGACACAACTGAAAGTGACTTAGGCAAATTAAGAACCTCTGCTCAATGAAAGACACTGTTAAGAAGAATAAAATGGAATCTATACACTGGGGGAAATATTTTCAACAAAGGTATCCAATAAAGAACTTGCATTAGAATATGTAAAGAACTCACAATTCAAAAATAATGAATAAATAAGTAACAAAATACTTGACAAGCCTATTACCAAAGAAGCAAACAACTACATGAAAAGATATTCCACGTTATAATGAGGTGGAAACTGAAGACAATGAATGACCACTGAGACCGATGAAAATGGCTACAAATGGAAGCAAAGCAAAAACATGACCCAAGTGCTGAGGAGAATGTGGAATTTTCATCCACTGCTTGTGGGAAAGCAAAAAGGTACCGTCGCTTAGAAAACTGACACTCTTCATAGTATTTAGCACCCTCCATAATAATTGATAATCTAGCTGAACATTCATCCAATAAATGGATAAGTAGTTTTAAATCTATACATTGGAATAAAGCAGCAATTTAAAAAAAGAAGAATTACTGATATAGGTAAAAACTTAAAAGGATTCTGCTAAATGAAAGAATGCAGATACAAAGACTATATACTCTATGATTCAATTTACATAAGATTTTGCAAAAGACCACATTCTAGAGACGGAAATCGATCAGTAGCTTCTAGGGTCTAGAATTGGAGATGGGAGTTGACTGCAAGGGCAAAAGGAAAATCTGGAAGCGAAAGGGAGTGTTTAAATCTGGATGGCTAACGAGAGTGCTTAAGATCCTGACTGTGGTGGATGCTACACAACTGCGTGACCTGTATCTGTTTGTTAAAACTTATTGATGTATAACCGAAAGAGATGGGTATCACGCTTCACTAACATGCATCACTAAACTTTATGAAAGAGGGGGGTTAACTGTCGAGTGGGTAGTGGAAAGCATTTGTGTCTTTTCTCTTGCTTTAAGAAACCAGAGCTGGGGAGACTGTAGGCTGGAAGGGAGGGGCCTCACTGGAAACTGATCTCTTTTCAGACCTTAGAACCTGGAATCGATCAACTCACGTTTATTGACTACAAATGTATACAGTAGGAGACGTGTATGCCACATCTTCCCCCTTTGCTGTAACAAAGACTAAAGAGATATGATTCTTCCTATAAAATTCAGTGTGGCGTCTTGCCTTCAGCAGCCACATTTTTTGGAAAGTGTTGAGATTTGGGCTGCTTTTCTATATTTCCAATTTTAAGAATTACGGGTTTGGGGAGTACAACGGAGGTTAATTAAAGGATTTGGTCAAAATAAGCGTTGGAGAATCAGGGGCAAAATGTAGTCACTCACTTTAATGAGATGATTTACCATCTGAGTGAACTTAATGTAAATTTTACTTTCTTAACATTGCTTTTCTGAAGATCCATTTCCTTTGGCAAAACTGTAAAGAAAGTATTATATAACCACATCTATTCAATGGTTGTGAGAAATCAAATAACAAAACACAAGCAAAGTACTTGGTTTATATTCCAGCATCTGGTAAGTATTCAACATATTTCAGCCTGAAAGAAAAAGAAGGAGCCACTTCTGTAAAAATGTGAGTGGAAGCTACTGCCAGCCATTTTCATTTGTCATTCGTGCTTCGGACAAAAGTCTCAAAGTCGATATCCCAGCTGGGTCTGCAAAAAGCTAGTTAGCAGGTGCTGTTTATAAATTTAAAATCTAGTCATCATGTAATGTAATTTAAAGGACAAAAGAAGATATTTTATTGGTCATTTGAAGATGTTGGATTGGAGGACTGCTCAAAATTCATGACATGCATTAAAAAAAAAAGTAAATAAAAACCTAACGACCTTGTAAACAGGCACAGTGTAAGCTTCAAATAGTTAGAGTTGCCAATCAGATACAAATAATGTTTCTCAGCGCTATGAAGGGTTTGGATTTAATTGCTTAGTGCTCTTCCTATAATCCCCTTATTCTACATCCTCATGAAAGAGCTAATCAGAGAAAATTCTCCAAAGTAACTGGTGAATATACAATTCTGAAGAAGGTTTTTTTTTTTTTTTTTTAAGACTACATCATTCAGAGACAAGTTTTCAGGGCTGCAGCCAAAATCCATTATAACAGAATTTAGACTCCTGAATTTTTGCTTCAAGTTGGAAGAAATTTGGAAGCGATTAGTTAAAGGTAGAAGAGGGGTGGAAAGGAAGGAAATTACAGTTTTAAGAATCCAATCTCTAAGCCCCTACAGCATAATCTCATATGCCTTATGTGCTTTTAATTCTCAGAACAATCGTTGAGGTAATTCCTATTTTCTTCATTTTGCAGATGGGGAAATAAGGAGAGGTTTAATTTGATCTACTGACTTGCCAGGTGGCGCTAGTGATAAAGAGCCTGCCTGCCAATGCAGAAGACGTAAGAGCTGTGGGTTTGATCCGCGGGTGGGAAAGATCCCCTGGAGGAGGGCATGGCAACCCGCCCCAGAATTCTTGCCCCAGAATCCCATGGACAGAGGAGCCTGGCGGGTTACAGTCCATAAGGTTGCACAGAGTTAAACACGACTGAAGCAACTTAGCATGCATGCAGCAAAATTTGATCATACTTAACTAAATAAAAATAAACTTTAGAGGTTTAAAGTAAGGTTAAAATATATGCCTTAAGCAGAGAACAGACTCCTCAAAGAAAGACGCCCCTGAGTCTGGCTTCTCAGTCTACTTTAGTGCTAAAATGTCACACCAGCTGGTGGCAACAGCTCGCATCTTGAAACAGTTTCACTGATAACAAAAACTTCAGAAATACTCCCCAATAAGATTTTCACATAATCTCATTTATCCTCAAACCACCTATTAGGTGCATATGATTCCCATTTTACAGATGCAGAAACTGAGAATCCAGGAGATTAAGTAACTTATTCAGGGTCTCCAAACAAGAAGTCAGGAGAGCCAAGCTCAGACCTTCATTTTTAAACTCCTGATTCCACAATCTTTCTCCCAGAGCTTCACATAACATTTCCACCAAGGGACCCTACACCAGAGAGGATCTGTCCATCATCAAAACAATGTATTTTATTCCATTAGCATTTAAACATTATTTTCCAAGTTTCCATTCATTTCACATGGCTTACAAATGACAATTTGATTTCAACATGAATGTATTTAAAATTTCTACTAAATTTTCTCTAAACTTTCTTATCACAAGTTTGAGTAAACTTGATAGGCTCAGAAGATGTCTTCTGGGGATCTCTCTGGATGTCCAGTGGTTAAGAATCTGCCTTCCAATGCAGGGAACATGGGTGTGATCCTTGGTTGGGGAACTAAGAGCCCACATGCTGCAGGACAGCAAAGCCTATGCAGGCAGCTACTGAGACCCTGAGGCCATGCTCCACAACAAGAAGCCCGTGAGCCACAAAAAGAGAAACCCAACACACCGCAACAGAGACCCAGCACACTGAAAGACAGACCCAGCACACCACAACACAGACCCAGCACACCACAACACAGACCCAGCACACCGCGAGACAGACCCAGCACACCAAAACACAGTCCCAAAACAGACCCAATACACCTCAAGACAGACCCAGCACACCGTGAGACAGACCCAGCACACCGCAACATAGACCACACAGCAGAACACTGATCTAGCACAGCCAAAATTTTAAAAAATAAATAAAAATTGCAAAATATTACAAACAAGGAGACACCTACTGTTTCACCTGAGTGTTCAGCTGGTCCTGGCATTATTGTTACTTTCTAGTTGCCCTATATTCTAGTTTAAAAATCACAGCTCTATATTGTGTTACCTAAAATACTATGGTCAGTGGGGAAGAATTGCATTTACTGAGGCCCCAGCAATCACCGTGTGGTCATTTATATCTGTTTTATCATTAATATTCACAGTAACACTGTTTGTTGCTGTTATTGTTTAGTCACTAGGTTGCGTCTGATTCTTTATAACCCCATGGACTGTAGCCCACCAGTCTCCTCCATCCATGGGATTCTCCAGGCCAGAATATTGGAGTGGGTTGCCATTTCCTTCTCCAGGGGATCTTCCCAAACCAGGGATGGAACAAAAGCCCTGTCGCCTGCATTGGCAGGTGGGTTCTTAACCCTGAGCCACCTGGCAAGCCCAGTAGCACTGTTCAGTTAAACTGAACCAGGTTTCCAGCAGACCCTGAATCTTGGGTTTGTCTCCGAGGTTCTTATCTGCCTCAAGATGCTCCAAGGTAAGTTTTATTTTTGCACAGATGCTTTTGATTTTATGGTGATAAAGGAAATAACCTGTACTATACTTACAGGAGAAAATAGATTCTATGAAAGGAAGCAAGGGACACTTTTTCTCCTTTTATTGTTGTTTTCATGTCGAGTACAACCAGAATGCCCATGCTCCTACAGTCAGAGCTTGGTGATGGATGATGAGGGGGATAGACTTCCCCGCAAAGGCCCAAGGGCATCATTTGCTTATAACACTTTCATTTCCCACTGGCTTAAACCATGAATACAAATGCCTTTCCAGCTTTTGGACCTGCTGAATTTTTAGAAAGGAATAGTTGTTTATAAGGAATAGTTGGTCCAATGATATGGCAGAGATATTTATAAAAAACTGAAATATGAAAGACATTGTAAAACTAAGTTAAATTCTTGGATATTTAAGAGCATGAAATGTATCTAAAACATTACATTTTTCAAAATTGCGGGTTAAATTAGAATTGTATGATGTTAAACTGATGTGGCTTTTTAAACACCATTCTTCCCCTCATCAATATATATTCATTCAAGCCCAGATAAAGTCCCTGAATGAAACTAAGCATGCTTTCAAAATTTTAAATCTTTTCTCTCTCTCTCTCTGTTTTCTGAGACAAACATCTCCATGGTGTTTGGGGAAGGTACTATTTTCCCACATTTTAACTGTAAAATTTTGGTAGCCTGTGAGTGTGAGGTATTATATGAAAAGACTCTCACAAACATTTAGGATCTCATATGTGCTAGTTCCTGATCATACATTTTCTTATTTTGTCCTCATAAGAATTACCAGATAAGTGTTGATATCCATATCTTGTGTGCGGCACAGACTGAGGTTCAGGGAGGTCAAATGCTGACTCCTGGGCCACAGAGCTGGCACGTCTCATTCTCAACGACCTTCTCTTTCCAATTTACCAAGGGTACACTGAATCCCATCCACTTCCTGCTTTGTAAATAAAGTTTTATCAAAAATTTGTCAATCTCATTTGTTTACATTTTGTCAAGAGCAGAACTAAGAAGATATAAAGATCTAGATAGTAAAGATTTTTGTCTCTGAAGCCCCATGGTCTCTGTGGCAACTCAAGTCTGCCGCTGCAGTGTGAAAGAGCCATAAGTAATTCCTAACAGTGTGGCTGCGCGCCAATGGAACTTTCTTGACAAGAGGGGAGGGCAACAAGCTGGTTCTGGGTGTGTCAGCCCCACTCTGGTACAGCAGTGTGTCCCCCAAAGCAGATTTTTGACATGTTTATTAAAAATACAGAAAGTCTGAGAATTGCCTTTCTAATTTCTTTTTAAATCAGCGATTGAAAAGCTCATGTATGTAAAGTTCAATTTGCTTATAATTTGAGCATAAATTTTGTTGTTGTTGATTTTTAACTGCCTTGTTTAGAAGATGGCTAGAAACACAAGCATCCAGTATTTGAATGACCTCAATCTCCAAGGAGTTCTCTCAAAATAAGCACAGTATAGAATTTATATCTATATTGATCATTTTGATGCCCTCTGCATGATAGGTGTGGTGGAAGACACAGATAAAGCTTTGGCCTTCAGAAAGGTCATAATTTAAAAGGCAAAGAAAAATGCCTGCAACAGATCACACAGGCATGCATGGAGCAGAGGAGAGCCTGAGATCTCCCTGCTACAATCCCCAGCCCAGGTGTAATCCCAGCGCTCTGGGAACTGGCTTCTGAACTGTGTCCTCTGCCCACTTATCTCACCCAGCAGTGCAGTCTTGATTGACACCACATCTCTCAAGTGAAATGAAAACTGGTGCCAAACCCAGGTGCCCAGCCAAAGGAAAAGCATGTGTCTGGCAGCAGAATACGTGTTAGATGTCAGTCATCCAGAGGAAGAATTCCAGCCACAGTGGGGAGGCTGGCATTTTGCAGGAGAAATGTGAAAGAGGCATGATCCCAGGTTTACAATGGCCTACAAAAGCTGTCAGTGCTTGAGGACCAAATACCACAGTTATTATTGTCCCCCGGAACCTTATAGAAACCAGATTTGAGCTATGGAAGAATGAGACAAGGATGCTTTGTTTTCGAAGCACTTGCATTTCTTACCTAAAACTACAGGAACTCTTTAGCAGGAACCTCGCCAGTCCAACTCATTTTCAGGTCAGAGATAAAAATAAAATGTTTTGATGTAACAAATAATATGTAGTATGCACTGTTCTAAATGTTCACAAACATCAACTTGGTTAACTTCTTAAAAAATTGCATGAGATAGGTCCAATTACTCTCTTATTTTTTTAGACCTGGAAATGGAGGCAGAGAGAGGCCCTTAATCTTTCCCATCGCAGAGCAGTAGAGCTCAGACTGTGATCTTCACCACTGATGCTGCTCAAGTGTGCCTTCACTCTGAGCAAATGGGGGCATGGTAGTTTATTTCTCTGAGCTTCTGCACAGAGCCAGGATAAGCCTCCTTACCTCCCCAAATGGTTGTGGAGATTAAAGGAGATAAAATGTAAAGTGTCCAACGGGGTGTTTAACAGGTAATAATTACAAAAGATTTCACATCTTACAAGCTCTTATGAGCCAAGCATTGTGATAAAAAGTCTGCACACTCAGTCATGAAAAGAATGAAAAATGCCATTTGCAGCAACATGAGTGGACCTACAGATGATCACAGGAAGTGAAGTAAGTCAGACAGGAGAAGACAAATATCATAGGATATGACAATCATATCATAGGATATGATTCCACTTATACGTGGAATTGTAAGAAAACAAACAAAAACCTGAAACAAATGAACTTATTTACAAAACAGAAACAGATTCACAGACATAGAAAATAAATGTATGGTACCAAAGGTGCTGCTGCTGCTGCTAAGACGCTTCAGTCGTGTCTGACTCTGTGTGACCCCATAGACAGCAGCCCACCAGGCTCCTCTGTCCCTGAGATTCGTCAGGCAAGAACACTGGAATGGGTTGCCAATTCCTATACACACATACACTTTGAAAATTGCCATAATATGCTGCAAAAAATCTCAGTGGCTTACAACCCCTGAGATGTATTCCCAACACTGTGGGCCTGAGGGCCAGCTACGGTTCTGCTGACTTGGGCGAGGCTTGGCGGGCTGAGCAACTCTGCTCAGGCACTGTGGTCAATTAGTCTTAGCCCCAAGCTGTGAGTTAAACTCAGATCTACACTGCTGCTGCTGCTGCTAAGTCGCTTCAGTTGTGTCCGACTCTGTGCGACCCCATTGACGGCAGCCCACCAGGCTCCCCCGTCCCTGGGATTCTCCAGGCAAGAACACTGGAGTGGGTCGCCATTTCCTTCTCCAATGCATGAGAGTGAAAAGTGAAAGTGAAGTCGTGTCTGACTCTTCATGACCCCATGGACTGCAGCCCACCAGGCTCCTCCGTCCATGGGATTTTCCAGGCAGGAGTACTGGAGTGGGGTGCCATTGCCTTCTCCCAGATCTATACTACCTATGTTCAATATGAGGTCCAGCTGATGGATCTAGCACTACCTGGGAACCTTATAGGAGATCAGAAGAAAACAAAATAAAGAAAGGTAAGTGCCAAAGAACAGACACTTTCAAATTGTGGTGCTAAAGAAGACTCTGAGAGTTCCCGGGACAGCAAGATCAATTCAGTTAATCCTAAAGGAAATCAGCCCTGAATATTCATTGGAAGGACTGATGCTGAAGCTGAAGCCCCAATACTTTGGCCACCTGATGCAGAGAGCCAGCTCATTGAGAAGACCCTCATGCTGGGAAAAATTGAAGGCAAGAGGAGAAGAGGGTGACAGAGGATGAGATGGTTGTATGACATCACTGAGTCAATGGACATGAACTTGGGGGAACTCCAGCAGATAACGAGAGACAGGGAGGCCTAGTGTGCTGCAGTCCATGGGGTCGAAAGAGTCGGACACGACTTAGTGACTCAGCAACAACAAAGGGCACAAAACGGGGCCATAGCTTTTAAAGCCTCTGCTTACATCACGTCTGCTAAGATTTCATTCGCCAAAGTGAGCCATGTGACCAGGCCCAACTTCAGCGGGGCAGGTTCACTTACTCCACTCACATCTGGCTGAGTCCCTGGTCCTCTCCCTGCATCTTGTCAAAGGTGAAGGAGGGATAAATTAGAGGAGTGTGAGATTAACACACATACACTACTCTGTATAAAATAGATAATCAACAAGGGCCTACTGTATAGCACAAGGAACTCTACTGCATATAATAACCTAGTCCATGGGGACGCTGAGAGTCGGACAGGACTGAGCGACTTCATTTTCACTTTTCACTTTCATGCATTGGAGAAGGAAATGGCAACCCACTCCAGTGTTCTTGTCTGGAGAATCCCAGGGACTGCAGAGCCTGGCGGGCTGCCGTCTATGGGGTCGCACAGAGTCAGATACGACTGAAGTGACTTAGCATCAGCAAGAGAAAATAATTTGAAAAAGAATATATATATATATATATATATATATATATATATATATATACCTGAAACTAACATGATATTATAAAGCAACTATACTTCAATTTAAAAAAAAAAAAAGGTTTGCTCGTATTATCTCATTAATCCCCAGAAAATGTCATGACATAGATGCTAATATTATCCATATTTTACACAGGAAGAAATTGAAGATATAATGGTTAAATGCTGTGCTTAAAATCATCGTCTAGGAAGGAGCAAATTCCAGAAGCTAGGACATGCTCATTAAAAGTTTATTCCTTTCTTAATAAGAAAAAAGACTGTAGCTGGCAAAGAACCAGGAAAGTTCTAGATATTTGAGGTGGATGGGGGATCTTTCTGGCTCTGAAGCCAGAGCCTTGGACTGGCATGTGACCATCTCCCCTGAATCTTCGAACTTAACCTTTGGAAATCCTTGACAAGGTACTACTGGGGGTATGATAGAGTAAGAAGGAACTGGGGACCTCCCAGAATTGCCCCCATGAACCCATGTTTAGAGTTATTACAGGACAAAACAATTCAAAGGCACCTGAAGTCTCACAGGTATCCTTTTTGGTGAGTTTTACCACCATTAAATATTCATAGCAGGTAATAAATGTGAAATGCCTTATTGAATTGTCAAGTCAAAGCTAAATAAAGTAACTGAAAGCTTTAGACCTTATCTTAAGGTGGAAGGAATTTCTATGCCAAAACATCAGAATATCCCTTTCAAATTAATTTGACCTAAGATACAACAGATATGGTCCTTGGCTACCAGCAAGGGAGAAAATTAAGGTCATTCCAGTTACTTCCTGCTCTGCCCCTTGAATTCTTTGCCTTGGTTAATAAACTTGAGAGTGAATCCCCCATGGTTTGTTACAATCACTCCCCTTTTTTCCTGATTCACAAAATTTCTGACGATTCCCAGATGACTCACTGGCTTTGCAGCTCAAAGGCTCAGTCTACTGCAGGGGCCAAAGTGGTTCACTCTCTCCAGGTCTGTGTATTCCCACATGCCCCCTTCTAGCTGGGAGCTGGGCCTCAGGAGAGTCCTGGCCTTCCTCTAGCTCAATCCCTGCCTTACCACGTGCTTTCAACATGACTGCCTCTCACCCCATCGGACCTTTCCTTCTACAGTAGCTAACATGCTTTCTCATGGGTAGTTAGAGCAACGCTGGCCCAGACCCACTTATAAGTCAGCCCATTCTGTGTTTCTAGAGCAAAAATGTCCAACAAAAATATTAATAAAATGCAAGTCATACATGTAATTTTAAAATTTCTAGTTTTTTGCATTAAAAGAATAAAAAGAAACATAAAATTAATATATATTTTACTTAAACCAATATAATCCCAAATATGAATTCAACCTTTCATAAAATTTTTGAAAAATATCATTAATAAGATATTTTACATTCACTCTTTTTGTACTAAGTTTTTGAAATCTGGCATGCATTTTACACTTCCAGCACATCCCAATGTGGATGCTAAATATTTATCAGAAATAGTTGATCTATATGTACAGTTCATAGATGCACAATTAAGAAAAATAGACTGAACAACATTCAAATTATTCCAAACATATGTAAGTTTTCCAGTAGCTGAATTAAGTATCAGTGTTTAAAGTTAAATTTAAAGTAACTGAAAAAAATTTAAAATTTACCTTCTCAGGCACATGTCATTTTTGTGAATTATTTGCAGTTATGATGTAATTATTCATTTTTTATTGAAGTATAATCAACATAATATTGTGTTAGTTTCAGATGTACAGCAAAAGTTATTTGGTTATATATGTATAAATATTTTTTCAGATCATTTTCCATTACAGGTTATTCAGTTCAGTTCAGTTCAGTCACTCAGTCATGTCCGACTCTTTGCGACCCCATGAATCACAGCACGCCAGGCCTCCCTGTCCATCAACAACTCCCAGAGTTCACTCAAACTCACGTCCATCTAGTCAGTGATGCCATCCAGCCATCTCATCCTCTGTCGTCCCCTTCTCCTCCTGCCCCCAATCCCTCCCAGCATCAGAGTCTTTTCCAATGAGTCGACTCTTCGCATGAGGTGGCCAAAGTACTGGAGTTTCACCTTTAGCATCATTCCTTCCAAAGAACACCCAGGGCTGATCTCCTTCAGAATGGACTGTTTGGATCTCCTTGCAGTCCAAGGGACTCTCAAGAGTCTTCTCCAACACCATAGTTCAGAAGCATCAATTCTTTGGCGCTCAGCCTTCTTCACAGTTCAACTCTCACATCCATACATGACCACAGGAAAAACCATAGCCTTGACTAGACGGACCTTTGTTTGCAAAGCAATGTCTCTGCTTTGGAATATGCTATCTAGGTTGGTCATAATTTTCCTTCCAAGGAGTCAGCGTCTTTTAATTTCATGGCTGCAGTCACCATCTGCAGTGATTTTGGAGCCCCAAAAAACAAAGTCTGACACTGTTTCCACTGTTTCCCCATCTATTTCCCATGAAGTGATGGGATCAGATGCCATGGTCTTCGTTTTCTGAATGTTGAGCTTTAAGCCAACTTTTTCACTCTCCTCTTTCACTTTCATCAAGAGGCTTTTTAATTCCTCTTCACTTTCTGCCATAAGGGTGGTGTCATCTGCATATCTGAGGTGATTGATATTTCTCCTGGCAATCTTGATTCCAGCTTGTGCTTCTTCCAGCCCAGCATTTCTCATGATGTACCCTGCGGATAAGTTAAATAATCTGGGTGACAATATATAACCTTGACATACTCCTTTTCCTCTTTGGAACCAGTGTGTTGTTCCATGTCCAGTTCTAGCTGTTGCTTTCTTACCTGCATATAGGTTTCTCAAGAGGCTGGTCAGGTGGTCTGGTATTCCCATCTCTTTCAGAAAGGCCTTACAAATAGCTGTGAAAAGAAGAGAAGTGAAAAGCAAAGGAGAAAAGGAAAGATATAAGCATCTGAATGCAGAGTTCCAAAGAATAGCAAAAAGAGATAAGAAAGCCTTCCTCAGCAATCAATGCAAAGAAATAGAGGAAAACAACAGAATGGGGAAGACTAGAGATCTTTTCAAGAAAATTAGAGATACCAAGGAAACATTTCATGCAAAGATAACAGGTTATTAAAAGATATTAAATATTGTTCCCTGTGCTATACAGTATATCCTTGTTGCTTATCTATTTTGTACAAAGTCCATAAATCTGTTATCTCATACTCCTAATTTATCCCTCTCACCCATACTAGTCATATTTTAATTGCTCAGTACCCATGTAGGGCATGTGGCTACCATATTGGATAGCAAAGTTTTCAGAGGATTTAAAGTTTTCGTTCATCAGCTATGCAACTTTGAGCTAACTCATGAGGGCATCTTCCATTTCTGTTTCTGTTATACCTCTCTCTGTACTACATCAAAAAAATAAAATCAGAATCAGGTTTTGTTAGATTTCAGTTGAGTAATAACCAGATCAAGGTACTTAATAAAGATAAATCCAGTGGTGAGGAAGGAGAAGAGAATCCTCTCTAAGAAGAGCAGTTAAGACACAAAGGAAATGAGAGTGGCCATGTTACCAGAAGGGCATCAAGGTTAAATGAAGATCATTGGGTATTGCTGCCTTTTCAAGAAAAATATTGGAAGATGCAGAATAAATTACAGTTTAAAAAGGAGATACTAAAGCTATGATAAAAAACTGAGATCTTAGGGGGAATCATATATGAAAGTGATGAGGAAGAATGAACAGAAAGAAACTGATTAGTATTAATGATTTCAGAGTGAGACTTTGAATGAGTTTCAGATGTACAAAGTGGATCAGTTATACATACACATATATCCAGTCTTTTTTAGATTCTTTCCCCATATGGGTAATTAAGGAGTACAGAGTAGAGTTCTCTGTGCTATACAGTAGGTTCTTATTAGTCATCTACTTTACATATAGTAGTGTATATATGGGCTTCTCTGTGGCTCAGTGGTAAAGAGCACTTCAATCCCTGGGTCAGGGAGATCCCCGGAGGAGGGCATGGCAATCCACTCCAGTATTGTTGCCGGGAAAATTCCATGGTCAGAGGAGCCTGGCAGGCTATGGTCCATGGGGTTGCAAAGAGTCGGACATGACACTCCCAGTGTGTACATATCATCAACTATATTCCAATAAAAATTAGTAAAAAAAAGAAGTGAGAGACGCATAAATTCATGACTTCTGTCCTAAAACAAAAGCATACCTTTCCAAGAAGATTATTCCTGAAGGAATTAGGGACATGAAAGCAGAATGAGAACTGGAACGCAACCTGGGTCAGGGCAGGACTCGGGCCGCACACTGCCCTGGAGACCCGCGGGAAGCTGCCTCTTCTACGACCCTTCATATCCCGACCAAGAGTCTTGAAACCAGTACGCAAAGACGTGCCGCAAGGAACCAGGGTAAGAGTGGCCACTGGGGCTGCACTTACTGCCGCAGCTGCAATCTCAGAAGGCAAAATTGATTTTGCTATCTCAATTGCTTCTGTTTTTTAAAATAATACTTTGTAATTGCATTTATAATCCCCAGTGATTCTCTAATCACTATTCTGTTGTACCACTGTTAACAGATTTATGTTTTTCAAAATTAGGATATTCCTGAAATTTTTAGGGGTATTTTTGTTAAAAATGCATATTAAAAACAAATTTTGTGGAACATACTCCAGGAAACTTCTGTGAGTGCTCAAAAGATAACTGAAGTTTAACTGAAGAGAACTCAAAGGTCTAGAACCTGTGAAATGAAAATATCTCCTGCCTTATTAATAAACAGGACAAGTCACAGCCATCAGCGGTTTCTGGCCTCGAAATGTGGTGAGGGCTCCCCAAGCTGAGATCCAGCAGATGCTGCCTCCCGTACGGTGACTGCTGAGGAGCTGGGGGAATGCAAGAAGCAAGGTGAACAAGGAAACAGGGTCAGCCCCAGACAGCTGAGGTGCATAGGAACCAATGCAGTGAGCCCAGAGGCCTGCATCTTCCCATACAAAGAATGCCAAATTCCTTAACTTGAAGCCTGATCTTCGATGCTCAGACTGCCTGTTCCCTTTGTTGCAAACTTGTATGTAGCCTGACTCCCCCTCTTGCCTCCTTGGAGCAGTTTTCTCAGAGCTACCAAGATGTGGTCTCCCAGGCTTGGACTTGTAAACATTCCCACCAAGTAAAATAGCTTTCTACTTTCGAATTGTGACTCTATCTTTTAGTTGACAAATCAAACCCTCACACTAAAAGCGGATGGTACAAGCTTGGAATTTTGGCCTGGTTTCAAAGAAACTCTGCTTCTGCCTTTTAGAGAATCACACTCATCGTGAGTTTCTCAGCTTCAAATTGACACTGAATGAATATTTGTAGACTTTATCAAGGCACCTTTGATCAAGGAAGATCTGTGAAAATATTCAGAGACAATTAACACCTGTATGTCACCTCTAACACCAACTCCAGACACAAACTAAATAAAAAGTCATAATAATAATAATGGTCATAATAATAACCACCACAATCAGTCTCCATTTATGCAGACTCTTACTTGGAATAAATCTCTCACAATAGCCACACTCTTTTCTAAGGAGCGCAGGTCCAGAGGAAATGTAACTGCTTCGCCAGGCGACTCTGAAATGATGGGGATAAGGAGTGACCCACAATCATCTACTTTGTTCCCTTTATGGGCCAAACACTTGAAATAGGAATTGCTTTGTGATCCAAATTGGCTGCAGAGATGAAACTCTGCCATTAAAACAAATTGGAAGCTTATCAACTATGGCGTGTTTTAAAGCTGCAGCTGGGTAATGGGTAGACTCGTGGATTTATTTTACATTTGTATTTACGTTTTTGCGAATGTGGCCAAAATAAAAATGTTACAGGAACCCAAATCCTCTAAAACATTATTAAATCCAAAGAGTGTTAAGTGCATTTATAAAACACACACACACACACACACACACACACCCCTATGTATTCAGACAAACACTTAGAATAGAGATTATATGGCTAGAAATTCAGTTTAGAAAAGAACCTCATTCTGCAAATTCATTGGCAAGTTTCCCTCACATTTGGAGATTAATAGCAGAAAAATCAAGACTTGAGACAAAAAAAGAAAACCTTGAAATTATAAATATATAATAAAACTTCAGATTTTAAGGCTATATCACTTGGGTACCTTGATGCAGACTTTATGTTTAGTGTTTTTAAGCAATTATTCAAAATAATGATAAAGGGTCTTCTACGTGCCAAGTTCAGTGTCACTCATTCTCTCCCTACTTCGAGGCGTGGTGCCAGAAATCCCCCTTCATCTCTAGAGGAGGGTTTTTCTGGATTTGGTCCTCTTCCCAAAGATGAAATCATGCAGAGCCACTTAAACATGAATGAGGAGCTAGCATCTGAAGCACGAATGAGTAAGTAGCTCCATTGTCTCCGAGGTATATTATGAACTCTTTTGTTTCTGGAATGAAAAAGAGGAAATGGTGGATTTCTGCCTCGAGCATTTCAGGGAGGTAAAGGAAAACAGAGATTGCCTTTGGAGGAGCTGGCATCCTGGGGAACGATGCTTGAAGGCCACAGGAAGCTGTGTGTGAAGAACTGTCTTATTTGAACACAAGCCAGCATCCTTCAGAGGCAAAGCTGGAACCAAGAGAAAGGGATGAAGCTCTCAGAAAGAATGATGGACTTGGAGCATCCTGACTTGGGGATTCTGAGCCCATGGGGCCCCTATCACAATCCACCATCCGCACAGGCTGTGTCTGGCATTGAGAAGCCAGGGCGAGTTAGAGGGGTGAAACTAGAGGAGCTCTGCAACCTGCACAGGTGGGAAAGCAGGCAGTTATTCCTTTCTCTCATACTGCACATGCCCCTGGGGTCACTGGACAAGACAAGAGGGAAAAAGGAAATCCCAAGAAGGAATCTAGAGTTCTGCTAATCTAGTAATTGCGTGCCAGAGCTATGTTTCCTCTGAATGAGATTACTTGCAGCCTGCATGTGGTCAGTCTTAGACATTCACGTGTTTTTGTGCTAACCGACCTCTCAAGTCTTCTTAGACTCAATGAAGTGGCACGTGTTAACAAATCAACACTGGATTGGGAATCAGAAGGCTTGTTTAATAACAACAACTCTGCTCTTCAGTAGCTATGTGACCCCTGAGAAAGCTTCAACTTAAATTCTTCACTTGTACATCAGAATTTAGACCATATAGTCAAGGAATGCTTCTCACTCTATAATCTTATGAGCTCATTTTTAAAATACTTTAAAATAAATGCTTACAACAATCTTTTGCAATAAAATGTCCATTAGCCTGGCTGAAGTGTACCACCTTCAGATCAACAAAATGTGGGCTTTCTTTCCTGAACACAAACTCATTGTAATGAGTTAGCTTGGGTTAGAGAAACATCAATAACAAAGTAGTGCAGGCTAGAGACATAATAATAATTAGTATTGCAAATATAGTTAAATATTCTTAGATGCTTGCACTGTTCCAGGAACTGTTTTACTTAATCAACCTTATAAAATGGGTATTGTTTTACAGATGAGGAAACTGAGGCTCAAAGTATTAAATACCTTCATTTGTAACAAACTGTTATTGCTAAGGAGGAAACAGGGGGAGGCATGCATTGGAAATTTGGGACTGATATATACACACTATTATATATGGAACACATAATTAATACAGACCTACTGTAATTCAAAACCTCATAACTTATTTAAAGTTAAATAATATGTCTTTCAGCATTACTGGGAGAAGGCAATGGCACCCCACTCCAGTCCTCTTGCCTGGACAATCCCATGGATGGAGGAGCCTGGTGGGCTGTAGTCCGTGGGGTCGCTGAGGATAGGACACGACTGAGCGACTTCACTTTCACTTTTCACTTTCATGCACTGGAGAAGGAAATGGCAACCCACTCCAGTGTTCCTGCCTGGAGAATCACAGGGATGGGGGAGCCTGGTGGGCTGCCGTCTATGGGCTCGCACAGAGTCGGACACGACTGAAGCGACTTATAGTAGCAGTAGTACAGGATAGCACAGTGAACTCTACTTAATACTCTGTAATGACCTATGTGGGAACAGAATCTAAAAAAAAGTGGACAAATGTATAATTGATTCACTTTGCTGTACATGTGAAACTAATGCAATGTTGTAAATCAACTATAAAAATTGTAAGAAGGGTGTTAAATAACTTGTCCAACATCCTGCAGTGATGTGTGGAAAACACAGGTTGCTAACAGCTCATCCCGATGTTGAACCTGAATCACTAAAGCACCACCTTTCAGGGAATAACCTGGATTGTGTTCAAGTCACATCATCTTGCCTTTTCAGTCTCTACCAATACTCAAAAGTACATTCAAAAGTCAATCCAGATAATTTAACATTAATAAAAAGCAAGAACTCCAAAGTTAAGCCAAAATACAGAAATCTACCATAGATTTTAGACACATACAACAGTCTTTTGGCATTTCTACCACAAGAAAGCTGATAATTGTTACTTACTAGATTCTGCATAGGTGTTTTATTATTAAAATATATTTCAGAATGCTATTGACAAGTAATAGTAGTTGAGGAAAAGCAGATTTATTTCAAGTTTTGAGGTAAGTTAGAGATCAATTGTAGTTCTCAAATTCTGCCAAGCTCCCTTTCTATTAATGTACTTTCCATGAAACTGTGAAACCATTTTATCCAAATAAATTATATTTTACTTCTTAATACAGACAGGAGAACCAGAGCTTCAAACAACACATAGGAAAATCATAGTGAGACTGTGTCACGTGTTCAAGGCAAACAAAAAGTTGCTGTTTGAAAAATGCAAATATTTGGCTAATTGAGTTTTAAGATACTTTGCAACTGCCTGAAAGTCAAGCTTTGTTTCTCCAGCCTGAACTGTATGATTATGTGTTCTGATGATGTACTGATGCTCTCTTCCCTTTTACATTTTATCAAAGAGAATGTTAAAATTACTTTTACAGACCTCCCAAGCCTAAGGAACTCAAAACATGCTAAAGAAAATATTCAGAGATGACATATTATGCAGGAGAAGATGCTGGATATCTTCCCTTCTGAATTCTGAAATTCTCATAAAAATATATTATGCAAAATAAATCTTGCAGTGTAAGTCATCTTTCAGCAAATGGTATTCTTCCATTTCATTTCCAAATTATCCAAAATGAATTAGGATTTCATATTAAGCTGTCAACATAAAATTCTTCCTCCCAAATATATATTGGATTTTAAGAAGAAAAACAACACAAAGTGGTAAAAGTCTGGTTTCTTTCACTCTCCTCCAGTTTAACAAAGCACTCTGGAAGAAACTCACTAGACTGTGCAAAACTGACTCGTTCTTAGACAATCCCTTAAGTAAAGTTATTTTATTTTACTGTGCCAGTTTGCAGAAAATTTAAAGGCACTGCTAACTTAAAAAATATTCACCACCTAAAAGTTGAGAGTTAAATTTTATATGGTGGGAATTTTTAGGACTTCAAAACCTAGGAGACAGCAGAGAGAACTTCTCCAAGAAGACAAGGGGAAAAGCCAGGTTATACAGAAGCTTGTGACAAAGGGCAGGTAATCTGAACAGCAAGTTTTTTTGTAAATTAAAGAAAACCAGATAACACAAGTTAAGGAATTTAGTGCTTTTCTATGTTTGAGAAAATGGAGGAATCTGGATGAACTGAAATCATTCCTTTGATGTGCACCTCAGCTATCTGGGGCCAATAACTGTTTTCAAATCCTGAGCTTCCTTGGGGCTCACCATAGGGAGTGGCTGCAGTCTGATGGCTGCTAGATAGTGGGTGTTCTTTCCTTCCTGGATCCCCTCAGGGCTCAGCAGCTCACCACTGTGGTGGCTGCAACTGCTGACATCCCTGTTTACCGATACAGCAGAAAATATTCCATTTCTCAGCACTAAGATTCTCTATTAAAAAGAAAGAGAGAGCAAGAGAGAGAGAGAGAGAGAAAGAAACATCACTAGCTCTAATAAAATGTTCTAAATAGACCCAGATGTTTCTATTCTTGCCATACAGTTGCACAAGGTCATGATTCTTTGAAAAGCGAAATTGGTTATGATTCAGTGTTACCAATAATGTGCAACTGATTAAAAGAAAATTACTGGATTCTAAGGATGGGATGTATCACTATGACATTACCCATTAATTTTTAGCTCTAAGATTAAACTACGAAGGACTCTTCTTACCCAAGATAACCAGGATGACACCTCATTTACTGTTAAGACAAACATGCTGCTATCATCAATGCAACGTGAACAGCAACGCCAATCAAGCAAGAATTCTTAGGTTTTGACTCTGCTCATGTGAGCAGACGGGTAAGAAAAGGTTGAATTAAACAGCCAGCTTTTCTTAACTAAATACCCCAAAAAAGGTAAAGGGAAGTTCCACAGGAGTGAGCACCTCACCCCTTCAAGCATAGCGCAATTCTCTCCCTTCCACCTCAGACAATATGTAACTACAAACTTTCCACATTTTACAGGATTATCAAAAGCAGTACATCCAAAACTTGTTGACTGAAAAAATACATGCAATCTAAATGCTGAGAGTCATGTTTTATTTGGCAGAATTATTTTAGGACTTCAAGCCCGGGGGATAGTATCTTAAGCAACCCCTAGAGAACTGCTCAGAGGAGGGGAGGGGAGAAACCAGGTAATACAGATGCTTCGCATCAAAAGGGCAGGGAGTCTAAATGCCGGAAGTTTTTGTAAATTAAAGAAAACCATATACTCCTGGTGGCTCAGATGGTAAAGAATCTGCCTGCAAGGTAGGAGACCCAGGTTTGATCACGGGTTCCAGAAGATCCCCCAGAGAAAGGAATGACAACCCACTCCAGTATGCTTGCCCGGAGAATTCCACAGACGGAGGAGCCTGGTGGGCTACAGTCCACGGGGTTGCAAAGTGTTGGACACAGCTCAGCGACTAACAGTGTCACTTCCATACACCCCAAGTTAGGGAACGCAGCCCTTTTCTGTGTGGGGGGAGATGCGGGAGCCTAGGCCCACTGACATCTCTCTTCGACAGGCACCTCCGGGGCTCATGTCCCGTGTTCTCACATCCTGAACTTCCTCACTGCTCACAGCAGGGAGTGGCCACAGCCTGGTGGCTGCTAGATGGCAGGAATTCTTTCCTTCCTGAGCCCCTTCAGGGCTTACCACTTCACATTAGAAGGCTGCAATCACTGATGACTGCAACACCCCTGTCTACCGATATGGCAGGAAATATTCCGTTTCTCAAACTCAAATTTTAATTTCCTCTTTTTAAGTGTGTTCCTTCCCCATGGTTACTTGTATCAATAAATGACACATAACGCATCCTGTTGCTTAAGTTAAAAACCCAGGTGTCACCTTTGATTTCATGTTTGCTTGTACACTACATAAAATTTATCATGTCCTATTGGTTTTGCCTACAAAATATTACTTCACCATTTTTCCCCCTATTCCACTATTTCTATGATCACCATCTTCGTCCATAATTGTCTGTCACCTGGATAGCCAAAATAGTTTAACAGGTCTTCCAACATACTTTCTGATCCTTTCAATCCACCTCTAGGGAGCAGCCAGAGTAACCTCATTTATTAACAAAACTGTGAACTACAGAACCGTTTCAGAAGCCTTGGGTGGCTTCCATTGCTCTTACAATTCCTGCTTCCACTTAAGCCCTAACCTCCAGATAATTGGTAATCTATAATCAAATTTTTTTTCTGAAAGTAAAAGAAAACTAAGGACTCAAAGTCTTGACTAAAGGACTCAAATTTTGAGAAAATTAAATAGTCTCCTAAAGACCTACCAGTGTTCTCTGTTGAACCCCAGTTCCTGGGAAAGCCAAGAAAGAAAGTATGGATGATTTCTTGATGGAGAAACTAACTTTTAGAAAGAAAGTATGGCAAGGCACATGTTCACATACCTTTCAATCAGTTCAGTTATATGTTCACATAAATAAGAGAGAGACTTCTGAAAACCTTCAGCATGAAAAATTCGTGGGTGCATTCCCAATTCAAGTTTTGATCTGTGCACGTTCTTCTACTCTTATCCATTTGCACTAGCCCAACTAAATCACCACCACCAACCCACACAGCATGCAGAAGGTTATCAGAAAGCAATTGTTTGATTTCTACAAGCCTGAGGGAAAGAAGAAAAGATTCTAGAAACAAAAACACAAATCACTTCTCTTTGTTCAGACTTGGGCCAGAGTCAAAGGCACAAGCTGGGGACAAGATTAATCCCTTTTCAGGGCAGCACATGAGGAGATGGGACCAGAGCCAGCCAATGAAGACACTCACATGCAGCTCCCCCTACGCAGCTCCCCTGGCCACTCACTCAAGAGATCCCCTGACAAGTGTTTCACAGAGACTTCTGAATACAAATTCTCTCTCAGGTGAGGCTACATAAGCAAATGCAAAGTAAATGGCTTCCTGGTTACTTCCTTTGGCCATTCTGGCTTCCCTGTTATTGTTAAACAGGATTTTTTTTCTTATTTATTTAGAGTTGGGGGAGGAAAGATTTTCCAATAACAACTTGAATGTCAGAGCTACAGGGGCCTCAAATATATCAACTGAGTGGGCCTATTTACCATGTCAAACAATGAATTTATCATCTGTGACAAGGAGAATTTAAGTCTCTGGGTACTAAAAATGCTTTCCTCTACTGAAGTCAAGATAACTACTAAATTAATTTAGTTTCGCTTTTTCCTCTCATGAATATTTTATAGTTTCCTTTTCAGGACACCTAGATTGTCAAGTACATCTTCTAATTAAACTCACACATTTTAGTTTTCAAAACATTTGAGATAAAATGTATATGCCATTTAAGTGTCTTCCCTGTCGTCATCTCGTCTGCAGAACAGACAGCAGTGGCTGTGGCTTAATGTCATCGTGCGCTCTACCAAAGAAGGATCTCCTCCGCAGTATAAAAATTTGGGTCTTTGTATTGTGATTACCAAAGTACAGATTCCTTTAAAGAACATGTCTGACTTAAATGAATAGAGCTTATCTGATTGGGAAAAAAAATTGATTAGTTATTTAAAAACTCAATTCTGCTATATCGTGCTTTCAAAGAACAATGTGCATGATTTCACAAAGTATCTTGTGAAATAAGATTATGAAATTATGAAATAAAAGTCTCATTCATTGTTTCTGAACCAAATGCTGTTCAAGCATACCACATATTTTTAAATTATTGAAGTTGTATTAAACAAACACAAGTGTTCTGAGGCTGGATTACACACTTTATGCCAGTGCTTTTCAGCTGTAGGCAATTTTGCCCTCCATTCTCCCTGGGGACATTTGCCAAGGGCAGAAGACATTTTTGATCATCGTAACTGTGCTAAGAGGAGAAGGCAATGGCACCCCACTCCAGTACTCTTGCCTGGAAAATCCCATGGACGGAGGAGCCTGGTGGGCTGCAGTTCATGGGGTCGCTGAGGGTCGGACACGACTGAGCGACTTCCCTTTCACTTTTATGCATTGGAGAAGGAAATGGCAACCCACTCCAGTGTTCTTGCCTGGAGAGTCCCAGGGACAGGGGAGCCTGGTGGGCTGCTGTCTTGGGGTCGCACAGGGTCGGACACGACTGAAGCGACTTAGCAGCAGTAGCAGCAACTGTGCTAAGAAGAGGTAGGTTGTTGCTGATAACCAGTGAATACAGGCTGGATACACACCCTCAGATAAACTCTCTAAAATGCATCAGATACCCTACAGTGCATGCTGCTGCTGCTGCTATGTCGCTTCAGTCGTGTCCGACTTTGTGCGACCCCATAGACGGCAGCCCACCAGGCTTCCCCATCCCTGGGATTCTCCATAGGCCACCTAAAATACCCTAAACTGATAAACCATCTAAAATGCATAATACAGCTCCTCACAACTCAGTCATCTGGTCCAAAGTCTCATCAGCACCAAAGTTGAGGAGCCCTGAGCTATACACATCAGGAGAACTCAGCTAAGAAAGCGAGGAGTGAGGTGCTTTTCTCTTAAACAGACAGCTTTCAGAGAAGTAGCATGTATGTCTATGGATACACAAACTTAGACCTTGATCGCAAGTTCACAAATTCGGGAGTGAGACATAAAGATGAAGTAATACCACGAAAACTGTGAGAAAAAGTAAAATTATTTGACAATCCCACGCATCAGCTATTCAATGTCATTATAAACCTGACTGTACAAAGGCCCCTCCGCCTCACCAGAATCCCCCCGTGTCCAGGTGATGGTTGGCAGGACTAAGCTGGCAGAAGCCAACAGACTTGCCCGGGACACTCGGAAAAGTCAGAGTGAAGATGCACATCTAAATTTTCTGACTCTCAATCTAGCTCTTTTCTCACTATAGCAAGTATAATTTTACCACACTACTTATTTATTAAAAAAAAAAAAAAAAAAAGCAAAACCTAGAATGTATGTGGCACTTCAAACCTGTTGTCACAAAAAGTACCGGTGGTGAAATAGGGAACTTCAGAAATGGTAACACCATGCTACTTTCCCTGGCCCCTTTCAGGTTCTGCAACAAGACCCAAGAATTTCTAAACTCCTTAAAATTATACTGCACCTGTGTACATAGGGTCCCTCTGAAAGCAGATACTCTAGAACAGTGGTCCCCAGCCCCCGGCCAGGAACTGGTTCTGGTCCCAGTCTTGGCAGGAACCGGGCCGCCGGGCAGGGGGTGAGCTGCAGCCAGTGGGGGTCACTGCTGCTTCCCTGACTCAATTCCCACCGTCAGATCAGAGGCAGCGTCAGACTCCCAGGAACAAGCTCATGGCAGGGCCACTGGCTGCAGGAAAACACGCTGAGGGCCCCCACCAGGCCCACGCAGTGCTGAGGTGTGTGATTATTTCACGTATATCACAACGTAACAATATTAATAGAAATGCAGTGTGCACTAAATGTAATGCGCTTGAATCATCCTGAAACCATCTATCCTCCATTTGTGGAAAAACCTCCCTGGAGCTAAAAAGGTTCAGGGCTGCGGCTCTAGAAGATAAATGAGTCATATCACCAGACACAGAGCATCATCTAAATGACATCACAAGGCCTATTCACCTTCAAGATACTAGAATATCAGTGACTCTGCGGAAGAAATACTGTAGGCTCCATATTCACGGACACCACCTTACACCCACTGAATGGACATTGCTGGATAAACAGAACAAAGAGCAGGTTCAAGCATTAGTAGACGAGGAGATCACTGTCAGGGGACTAGAGGAAGATGCTCTTTCTATATCTGGCTCTTTTCCTGACTAACTGTGTTAACTCAAAAAAAGTAATTTAAACTTTCTATAACCCAACTTTTTCATTGGTAAACTGAAGAAAGTAGCTATCACTTAGATATCGTTGTATGGACAAAATGGGACAAATCTGTATGGATGAACCTTGAGAAAAAAGCCAACACAGAGACAGACAATGCCATTATTCTCGGTAAAAGTCTATGCTTTTATTATCGATGTTGTTTTCTGCTAGGCTTTGGGCAGTGTGTTCCCTAAAATATGTGTTCACATTCCTGGTAAAAGGAGAAATACTTATTAAACTTTAAATATTGTGCCAGATTCAAATGGGTTTTGCCAAGAATGATGCTGGTTTAAAACTGTCCTGTGAAATATTGACTGTAGGAGCAGTTCCCTGAGAGAAGCAGGGTCCAGCCAATAAAGGGGACATACTTACATTGACACCTCATCCAGAACAGCCCTTACAAGAGACTGCTGATTTCCTTTATAGCAACCATGTTTATAGCTATGTGTTTGCAGCAACCATTCTCTGGCTAACAGACCCTTAACTTCATTTCAAATGCAATATGCTCAGCTTTGTGATATGAATTCAGTCATCACAGAAGCCCTGTTTCCTCTAAACCATAGCATGCAACCTAGTGCTGACCAGTGACTTGCAAGGATATACCTACTGGATAGAGGTTTTGTGAAATGTTTTCCTCTATGATTAATTAAAACAAAAAATGTAGATGCAAACCTAGAAGACTCTTTTGTTTCCTTCCATATTTCCTACTTTGGTAACATGGATATGAATGAGATGTCTGGAACTCTAGCAGCTGTCTGTCAACCATGAGGCAAAAAGCTTGAGGTCCAAAGCTAACACGGTGAGAATGACAGGGTGGGAGGATGAAAAGAGAATGAGTCCTTGATGACATTTGTGAGCTTCCTAGCCAATCCTAGAACCACAGCATCCAAATGGGTTACTAAGTATAAGCTGAATGTTCCCTTGTTTTAAGCTAATATTAATCAGGTTTTTAGTACTCACAGCCAAAGTATCCTAATTAATACATCCAGCACACCAATTCTACTTGTGCCCTCTAGAGATCTTCTATGCATACTATACTATACTATACTATACTATACTAAGTCGCTTCAGTCGTGTCCAACCCTGTGCAACCCCATAGACGGCAGCCCACCAGGCTCCCCCGTCCCTGGGATTCTCCAGGCAAGAACACTGGAGTGGCTTGCCATTTCCTTCTCCAATCAGGAAAGTGAAAAGTGAAAGTGAAGTTGCTCAATTGTGCCTGACTCTTCGTGACCCCGTGGACTGCAGCCCACCAGGCTCCTCCATCCACGGGATTTTCTAGGCAAGAGTACTGGAGTGGGGTGCCATTGCCTTCTCCGGCATGTTTTTATATAAATTTAGCATATCTCCATTTCTCTTATGAAAATCTCACATTTTGTTAATGGAAGAAAGAAGACCTAGGACATAAGACCCTGGAGAAGTAACAACTGCTTCTGCTTCATGGATCAGAAATATTAGCACTTTCTTTCCCCCATTTCCGTATCTTGCCAGCACCGCTTCCTCTGCTGGGAAACCCATTCCTTCTTTACCCAGCTGCTCCATGTCCACTCATCCTCTGACTCTCGGCTGGAGATTCACTTTTGTGAAGTGAAGTTACATGATGTCAACTTTGGGATCCTATATACATCAAACGGGTCTTGTCTTTTGGTAGCAAGAAAGAGAACACATATTTAAACTGGCTGAAGTAAGATGAGGAATTAGAGGCTCACAGGACTGGAAAGTCCAAGAAGAGGCGTGCCTAAGTCAAGCCTTTAATTCAAGGCTCAGATGAAGCTGCTAGACTCAGGCTCAGCAGTGCTCCCCTCTGCTGTCCACTGTGCCAGTCCATCCTTAGACAGGAGCTTTTTTCATGTGTAAAGATAGGTTTTAGGAGCTACAAAACTGATTCCCTCACTCAGATGCTCCAGTGGAAAAGTAAATACTTCTCTGTAACCTCAACAAAAGTCCGGGACTCCTCTCATTGGCTTCGCCAGGGTCATGTGCTCATGGTGTGGCCAGAGCTGTGGAAAACACTGATTAGTTGAGTATGAAGTTGGGGTGGGGACACTAACCTGCACTAACCCAGGAGATGGAGAAAAGGAAAACAATTGACTTCCCAAAGGAATTCCTGCAAATGGGAACATGGATGAGGAGGACAGAAAGAAATCATAATCTCTTGCACACACTACTACATTATACCCCACGTATTAATTTAGAAAGAGATACTGATTATTTATTATGTTCCAGAACCACTGTTTCTCTCTACACTAAGCCTCACTCCTCAAAGAAAAGGACACTCTTATTTAAGGCATTTGACAGTGTATAGAGATATTGTGCTATCTCTTTCGGTATTTGTCACCTTACACCAAACTGTGAGACCATCAAAATAAGACCTAATCCTTCTCCTCTTTCCATTTTCAAAACCTCCTACAGTACCAGCTTAGCACATAGCGTTCACTCAGTGAACCTTTACTGAATGAGAACATTAGTGCTCAAGTACTCTGGGCAGAATTTGAGTTGTAATTAATAGTCAATAAGTGTATTTACCCTGTGTACTTGCTAAGTCGCTTCAGTCATGTCTGACTCTCTGTGACCCCATGGTCTGTAGCCCACCAGGCTCCTCTGTCCATGGGATGCTCCAGCAAGAATACTGGAGTGGGTTACCATGCCCTCTTCCAGAGGATCTTCCCAACCCAGGGATCGAACCCATGTCTTGCCTTTCCTGCCTTGGTAGGCAGGTTCTTTATCACTAGCACCACCAAGAAAGCCTATTAATTTATAAATAGTTCCCAAGATGTATTTTGCAGCTTTTGTAGATCCCTAGCAAAAGCAGGGGCTTTCCTGGTGGCTCAGATGGTAAAGAGTCTGCCTGCAATGCAGGAGACCTGGGTTCAATCCCTGGGTCAGGAAGATCCCCTGGAGAAGGGAATGGCAAATCACTCCAGTATTCTTTCCTGGATAATCCCATGGACAGAGGAGTGTGGTAAGCTACAGAGATGCTGAACAGAATGAAACTGAAAGACCAGGCATCCTTTAATTGGCCACCCACATAAAGAAGAGAGAGGAAGTGGAGTGGAGGGATCGGAGATGTAAAGTTGTGTTGCAACTAATTTTATTCAAGGTCACTTAAATATGGAAAATATTTCAGCATTGAAGGTGATGGGACAGGGAGACAGTATTTGCAAAACGGATGTTGTAACCATTCATTAAAAACAAAGTGGATCTTAACTCTCTCAAGAATGCAGGTCACAAATTGAACAAAAACAGAAATCTAAACTCCTTGCACAAAGCCAGGGGCAAGCAGCCAAAGCTCAAACATAAAAACCACTCTCACTAGCTCAAGTAAGCAGCAGGAGATAGCGCCCTTTGGACCTGGGTCCAGGCCAACACAGCCCCCAGGCCCAGCTCAGGCAGGAAATCCTCCTGCCATCGCTCTCAGGGCTCAAGTCTGAAGCAACCGCAGGAGGAAAGCACACATCTAACCTACGCTCTACCTGAAGATGAGAGATGGACACTGAGAGCCACAGTCCAACACACACAAGGGCCAAGACTAAAGAGTGGCCACGTCAAGTAAAGTTTCCAGAGACAGAGACAGGGCCAATGCATAAAAATAAGTCTCAAAGAATCTTAAAAATAGTATTTTAGTCTCCTTGACTTATATTTGCATATTCACATACATAATTGCATAGCTACTTTTCTAGTGAGGGTTTTGGTTTCAATTTTTAAAGGTGTCTTTGGAACATCTGTATTCATTTAAGTCCTTTAAAAAGAGCGACTCAAGTAATGGAACTATTTATTTGATTCAAAGACTTAGAGCTTGCAATCCATTACTTTTCCTGTGTTTTCTCTTTTTATTTATTTAGAAAGAAGTTCCAACAAGTAAAAGATATATGACAAAAATGAGTCAAGAGTAACTAACCTATACCACCAAAAAAAAAAAAAAACAACAAAGCCCGTTATTCTTTTCCTTTTACCGTTCCATGTCTTCAAACCTTGCAAAGCTTTCTCATATGCATTTTTGCTTGTGAGACAATGGCACACATAATGGCCCTTCATCCACTTAATTTATGACATCACTTTTTTCCTATTTTGCCTGCAGTTAATGACATATTAATCACTTAAAATGGTTTTAATATTTTGATGGGAACAAACAGAAAGTTGTATATATCTTGAAACAAGAAGATATACTAATCTGAATATTAAATTGGCCGCTTGGAAAACATTCCGTCCTCGGCCCCTGGAATGCCGCGCTCCCCATCGCTGCTGTCCCCTGAGCCGCATCGGGGACCCGAGGCGTCCGCCCGAAAACAGGGCGTCTCCCGCACCCCACCCAGGACTCACCCCGGGGCGGGAGAGAGGAAAACAAAAGGAAACAAAGCAAACACAGATGCTTATTTATGTGCTCCTGTACTTGTTTTCCATAAACCTTCTGTTTACGTCCGTGTTTTATGCCAAGACACTCGTAAAGGGCAAGGGCCTTCAACATTTAGCTCATTTTGTGCGTCGTGAAACACGGAAGTGGAAGCAGACGAACGCTTTCCAGTTAAGGCCTCCAGAGGACCGGAGAGAACTCCTCTCAAGTCTCCGAATTCTATCTGTAAAGGAAAAAGGCGCAGGGCGTCTTTTTTTTTTTTTTTTTTTTTCAGTTTTTTGTGAAAGTGAAAGTCGCTCAGTCGTGTCCGACTTTTCCGACCCCATGGACTATACAGTCCATGGAATTCTCCAGGCCAGAATACTGGAGTGGGCAGCCTTTCTTTTCTTCAGGGGATCTTCCCAACCCAGGAATTAAACTGGGGTCTCCTGCATTGCACGCGGATTCTTTACCAAGTGAGCCACCAGGGAAGCCCTTTAAGTTTCCTATTTTTCTCCAAAAAATTAAATGAATTTGGACAGCCTTTACCACAGGCAAATCCACTTCCTCTGACTGTCTTTATTTCCTCGTTCTCACGCCCCCACCTGTTACTCATACTCTTGTGCAAACAGTTTCTACCCTCCTCTCCAAATCCATCCATCACAGATGTGCCCTGTGCGCCCTTAGAATGTTCTCCATGCCTAGGTCATAGTCTGATGTTACACGATGCTTGGTTTTTGCTTACAGAAAGAAGTAATGAATAAATAGAATTCAGTCACTTTACAAAGGACAAAGGCGTCACTCACTCTTGGCTTTGTATAGTGCCTACAGTAACAGGGAAAGTGAGGTGTCCCTTACACTTCATAAGATGGCAGCTTGATCAAGGGACCACATTCCCAGTTCTTAGATTTAGGTAGCTCCCTGTCACTAGTCCTCAGCAACAGCATGTAAACAGAAGATGTGTTACCTTCAGAACAAGGCAGTTGAAAGTCACTGAGTCTTTTCTACTTTCTCTTCTTTATCTGGCACCAGAAGCAAAGAACTGTGGAGCCTTAACAGGATAGGGAAGCAACAAGAAGGAATGAGTGTGGTCTTTGAATCTCCACGCAGTGGGAAACCAATCACAAACCTGGAATCCCTTTCTTAACCTGTTATTTAGTGAAAATTGAAATGCTATTAGGTTAAGCCATTGTATTTGAGGGGGTTGGTATATGTTAAAGCCACCAACTTGGCTCTTACCAATATGCTTACTCTATGGGTGAATTTTCTTAGGGATTCAATGTAGAGTCCACGGAAAAAAATACAGTCCATGTAACAATGTACCCTAAGCTGTTTTATGTTGGAAAAGCCTCAATTTTGCTTTCAAGTGATACTCTTGGAAGTAATTCATGAAAATAAGAGACCCTCCAGCATAAGGCCTTTGGATAATGGTGTGGCTCGTGAGAAAGGCCTTACTGATATGAAAATGAAGTGACCATTGGGAAAGCAAGCCTGCTGGGGCTGTCATGTTTGACTGTGACGCTGTGTGATGAGCTCCTTGGAGGAGAGCTGCGACCAACCTAGATGGCACTAAAGAGCAGAGCCGCCACTTTCTCAACAAAGGCCCATGTAGTCAAAAACACAGTGCTTTCCAATAGCCATGCACAGATGTGAGAATGGGACCATAAAGAAGACTGAGTGCTGAAGAACTGATGTTTTCAAACTGTGGTGCTGGAGAAGACTCTTGAGAGTTTCTTGGACTGCAAGGAGATCCAACCAGTCCATCATAAAGGAAATCAGTCCTGAATATTCATTGGAAGCACTGATGCTGAAGCTGAAGCTGCAATACTTTGGCAAACTGATATGAAGAACCAACTCATTGGCAAAGACCCTAATGTTGGGAAAGAATGAAGGCAAAAGGAGAAGAGGGTTGCAGAGTATGAGCGAGTTAGAGGGCATCATCAATTCAATGTACGTGAATTTGAGCAGACTCCGGGAGATAGGGAAGGACAGGGAAGCCTGGTGTGCTGCAGTCCATGAGGCTGCAAAGAGTTGGACACAACTTAGCAATTAAGAAACAAAAAACAACAGAATGACCTTGGGTAGAGCTAGTGACAAAGCTAAGATACTGAGGATAGCTAAGAAAATGGATGGAAAGAAACTGGGTCCTTTAGGAAGCTATCCCACTGCTGGAAAATTTGATGTCTGATAGCAATATTTGTACTTAACTACTTAGAGTTTTATTTTCTTTCTCTTTCAAGAAAGGAATCCTAACTGACACAAATATTGATACTAAACTTATCATTAAGATGACTATATTTCAGCTTCAGGGTACCCTTGACCAAGAAACACACTCTCCACAGTTGACTTTTCTCATTTTCAAGAAGCTTTAATAATTTTATATTATCAGTGTGATTACAAAAAGAAATGATATATTATACATGGAAGCATCACATATGCTACAAAGCCCAGGAAGAACACTTTAATGTTCTCTAACATAAATAAATGAAACATTCAAGATGATATGTATGAACCTTCTTGTATTTTAACGAAGCATCATAATCGCCTGATTACACTGCCTTTTAAAAGACAGTAATACCAAACAAAGCAGAGAAAGACTAGATCCTATTTATTAACCAACTGTTTTTAACTACTGTAAAAAAAATTTATTACTGTAAACTCTTGCTAAGGACTCTGTTTTAGTCCTGTAAAATGTTATTAAATCCTCTAATTCATTCAATTCTCCTTATACCCAACTTCTCAAAATTCAAGTACCTTTAAAATAGAAACTAAATTCCTGGCAAACAGCTGCACATGGTGGCATTTTAAAAACATGGCCTCAAATTCTTTGATATTCCTCCCCTTTGAAATGGGAGCTGCGTTATCTCCCCTTGAACCCCGGGCTGGGTTGTTTCTGCTTCAACCAGTCAAGCACAGTGAGAGTCACGCCATGTGTCTTCGAGGTTAAGTATCGAAAAGTCACGCTATATCTGCCTTTTTGTCTCAGAACCTTGATCTCTGGCCATCACCTGGGGTCCCTCTGTGGGACTCAGTCACCATGCCCTGAAAAGTTCAAAGCCCAGTACAATGTCTTGAAACACTGTATAACAGCATAAAGCTGTTCCCCTGAGATCCTGTTTCAATTCCTGACCTGCAGGATCTGTGAGCACAGTAACACAGCTCTTGCTGTGGCCCCTGAAGTTTCTACAGAAAAGAAGGGGAACAAACAAATCTGACCTCACGTTAGTCCTTCAGCTAAACACTATGCTGCTGCTGCTGCTTCAGTCGTGTCCTACTCTGTGTGACCCCATAGATGGCAGCCCACCAGGCTCCGCCGTCCCTGGGATTCTCCAGGCAAGAACACTGAGTGGGTTGCCATTTCCTTCTCCAATGCAGGAAAGTGAAAAGTGAAAGTGAAGTCGCTCAGTCGTGTCCGACTCTTAGCGACCCCATGGACTGCAGCCCACCGGGCTCCTCCGTCCCTGGGATTTTCCAGGCAAGAGCACTGGAGTGGGGCGCTGTCACCTTCTCCGAAACACTGTAAATATATTCATTAGATGTTTGGATTTCACTCATAGAACCACAGAATTCAAAACTTATTAGATTTTCTGATTTTACTCTTATAATTATAGAGTTCAAAAACTGAGAGGAATTTATTATCAAGAACTAAATATCTCATTTAAACAACTAAGAAAAGTAGGATCTAGGAAGACTAAGAAACACCGAATCTCACACACCATGTAATGGCAGATCTATATTCAGAAAACAACGCTTGTGGTGTGCAGTGAAGTTAGGGTTGTAAGACGAGAATTAAACTCATTTTCCATACGTTTAGAACAGAAGTGTAGCTAAGTAACCGGTATGATAAGTAAAGAATATCTCATTCTATTGTCACTTGGATTAAGATTTCCTTTAGACAAGATGAAATAACTTATGAGTGAAATAGAAGACATCTTTTAAAACTCACCTGTTAAAAAAAGGAAAAAAAAAAAAAGGTTCTTCTCATATTCAAGATCTTCTATCAACATATACATACTATAAAAATACATAGCTCAAAATACCCAGATAATAAATTTGCCAAATATAGATTCATTTAGGAAGTAAGCAAAACAAAATCAGCTTATAATGTAGGTACATTAACTGTCTATTGTTTTAATTAGAAAGAAATGCTACTGATAATAGAAGCAGTGAGACTCATTGTGTCATAGATATTATGGCCCTATTTTCTATATTGGCCTGTTACAAACATGGTAGAGGAGGGCATGGCAACCCACTCCAGTATCCTTGCCTGAGAATTCCATGGACAGAGGAGCCTGGAGGGCTACAAAGAGTCCATGGGGGTGCAAAGAGTCATATACGATGGAGAAACTAAAACAATAGGTTACTAAAAAGCCACTTAAGAGTAGATATACTTTGGCTTCCTTGGTGGCTCAGTGGTACAGAATCTGTTTGCCAATGCAGGAGCTGTGGGTTTGATCCACGGTCTGCAAAGCAACTAAACCTGTGCCCCACAGCTCCTGAGCCTGTGCTTCAGAGCCCACAAGTCACAACTACAGAAGCCCACAGGCCCAGAGCCGGGGTTGCACAGTGGGAGAAGCCCCTGCAAGGAGACACCCAAGCAGCATGACTGGAGAGTGGTCCCTGATCACTACAGCTAGAGAAAGGCCCATGTGGCAACGAAGACCAAGCACAGCTAAAAAATAAACACATAAAATTTGTTTAAAAAGAGTTGTTGTTTAGTCAATCAGTCGTTCTGACTCTTTGCAATCCCATGGACTGCAGCACACCAAGCCTCCCTGTCCATCACCAACTCCCAGAGTTTACTCAAACTCATGTCCATTGAGTCGGTGATGCCATCCAACTATCTCATCCTCTGCCGTCCCCTTCTCCTCCCTCCTTCAATCTTTCTCAGCATCAGGGTCTTTTCGAATGAGTCAGTTCTTTGCATCAGGTGGCCAAAGTACTAAAGTTTCAGCTTCAGCATCAGTCCTTCCAATGAATATTCAGGACTGATTTCCTTTAGGATGGACTGACTGGTTGAATCTCCTTGAAGTCCAAGTGAGTCTCAAGAGTCTTCTCCAACACCACACTTCAAAAGCATCAATTCTTTGGCGCTCAGCCTTCTTCACAGTCCAACTCTCACATCCATACATGACCACTGGAAAAACCATAGCCTTGACTAGACGAACCTTTGTTGGCAAAGTAATGTCTCTGCTTTTGAATATGCTATCTAGGTTGGTCATAACTTTCCTTCCAAGGAGTAAGCGTCTTTTAATTTCATGGCTGCAGTCACCATCTGTAGTGATTTTGGAGCCCAGAAAAATAAAGTCTCTCACTGTTTCCACTGCTTCCCCATCTATTTCCCATGAAGTGATGGGATCAGATGCCATGATCTTCGTTTTCTGAATGTTGAGCTTTAAGCCAATTTTTTCACTCTCCACTTTCACTTTCATCAAGAGGCTTTGATGTACTTTATTAGGTAGGTCTTGTCTTCCTTCACCCATCTGCTGACTTGACAATACCATGACACCACTTCAACCTTGAGACTAGGTGTCAAAGATGATGCAGCCTCAGCGTGAAAGTAAATTAAACCCCTGAAAAGCTCAGTGTGGCGAAGCTTTTCCTTCTTGACAATAAGAGACAGAGACAACTAAGCTCTTATTTGATTAAACCACTAAGATGAGGGAATGTTTGTTATAGCAGGTAGCTTTGCCTGCCCTGAGAAACTTAAATTGAATGGATGCATATGCTTACATGTTTACCAAATATTTGCTAAATATAATTAAAGCTGCATTATCTCTTATTAATACTGATTTTTGATCTTCAAAAATCACAAAGCCATTCCCTGAGGGTCTTATATATTTTTCTATCTTTTTCCTTCCATTCCTTCTCCCTGGAATGTCTTCCTTTCCAACTCCTCTGCTTACAGAGCTCTTACTAATCCTCAGTGACTATCTTTAATATCTACTCTGGTGCATCTTCATTAGCTCCAGGCAGAATCACATCTTATTAAAGTTAAATCTATATGAGTCTATTAAAAAGGCTTTAACAGCTTCCTGACTAGTTCAACTTTTTACAAGGAATGTCAGTGGTATCTATTGGCATTTCAAATGTACATATCACTTAATGTAACATTTCCACTGCTAGAAATGTATTATAAGGATACAGGACTTTATTGTAAGTATATTTAAGTATCCATTGCAGCATAAGTTTAGGATTGGAAAAAAATTAAAAACAAACCACCTGTGTGCATGCTCAGTCGTGCCCAATTCTCTGTGACCCCATGGTCTATAGACCACCAGGGTCCTCTGTCCATGTAATTTTCCAAACACGATTACTGGAGTGGATTGCCGTTCCTTCCTCCAGGGGATCTTTCAACCCAGGGATCAAACCCATGTCTTTTGCATCTCCTGCATTGGCAGGGATATACTTTACCACTGTTCCACTTGCGAAGCAGAAACAAGCTAAACCTTAATAGGGAATAGCTAATAGGCTATGGTAGATCTATATGATTTATATGTACAAAAATTTGATGAAATATCGATTTTCAGGTATACAGTATACAGATAAACTGTATACTAAAAAAAAATTATATTGGGCCTTCCTCGGTGGTCCAGTGGCTAAGACTCCGCCTTCCATTGCAGGGGGTGGATTCAGTCCCTGGTTGGGAAAGGAAGGTACCAAATACCACACAGAACAGTCAGATAAAAAAAAAAAAAGACATAATTTATAAAATGCTCATAGTTTTATAAAAAATGTACATATATACATATGTGCTTGTATGTACATGGAAACTGTGTATGATACGTAAGTAAGGGCATAAGGACTCATAAACTTTCATTAATATTTCTTTTTAATTTTAAAAGTCTTTTCCCCTTTTTTTCAAGTATAAAGTAAAGTTTATTAGAACAAGAGTATTTTCTATACACAAAACTTCACCAAGCTCAATAATTAATTAAATCATACCATGCTGATCTAATTAAAACTGTGAGATTTTTATATACATACACCAAATGATTGCCAAAACATTTAAGTTCTAAAAGAACAAAAGGCAAATTAAAGTTTTTATAATTAAATTTATTTTTAATTGAAAGATAATTACTTTACAGTATTGTGTTGGTTTCTGCCAAACATCAACATGAATCAGTCATATTGGAGCTTAGCTGATTCACAGTGTTATGCAAGTTTCAGGTATATAGTACAGTGACTCAATTATATACATATATAAATATATATGTAACATATATATTCTTTTTCAAATTATCTTCCATTATAAGTTATTAAAAGATATTAAGTATACTCCCCTGTGGTATACAGTAGTTCCTTGTTGATTACCTGTTTTATATACTGGAGAAGGCAATGGCAGCCCACTCCAGTGTCCTTGCCTGGAAAATCCCATGGACAGAGGAGCCTGGCGGGTTACAGTCCATGGGGTTGCAAAGAGTTGGACACAACTGAGCAACTTCACTTTCACTTTTATTTTATATACAGTATTGTAGATCCATTATACACAATCCTCTTTGGGGACCATAAGTTTGTTTTCTATGCTGAGTTTAATCCTATTTGTAAATAAGTTCAGAGGGAAACAACAAGTCCTAGTAACTGAAACAGCCTTCCAGGCAAAGGTGACTACAGTCATGCTGTTGTTTAGTTGCCAAGTTGTGTCCAAATCTTTTGCAACCCCATGGACTGTAGCCCGCCAGGCTCCTCTGTCCATGGGATGCTCCAGGCAAGAATACTAGAGTGGGTTGTCATTTCCTTCGCCAAGGGATCTTCCTGACCTTGGGCTCAAACTCACGTCTCTTGCATTCTCAGGCAGATTCTTTACCACTGAGCCATTAGAGAAGCTCTGACCATCATCATGCACATATATACATATGCATATATATATGCACACATAAACATCATACAGCAGGAACCTATTGATTATTCATGTGTGAAATAGGTTAGATCAAGAATAATTCTTTAAAGGAATCTTGATGCTAATTGAAAGAAATCCTCTTGCTCAGGTCCATGGGGTCTAGAGTGGGTATTTTATTCAAGTATATATCCCTCTCTAGTTATCATTCTTCACAAGGATGCTACCTATTTGCCATTTGTGAAATTTCCTCTCTCAACTGCATATCTAATATACCTGTAGTGCCCTCCAAGGATGCTTTTATATGGATCCTGACATTCTTGTGCTACAGAACACAGAGGCACTGTCTCTAGGAAACTGCCCTTAGTAACCTCCAGTTCCTTCTCCACAGAAGTGTACTTGCACATTCGTAATTCTTATGGTTCAAGTACATTTCTCAAAGTTGACATAAAGGCCTACAGCAATTTGTTGGTCACTGATGCCCCCATCACTTCATGGGAAATAGATGGGGAAACAGTGGAAACAGTGTCAGACTTTATTTTTTTGGTCTCCAAAATCATTGCAGATGGTGACTGCAACCATGAAATTAAAAGACGCTTACTCCTTGGAAGAAAAGTTATGACCAAACTAGATAGCATATTCAAAAGCAGAAACATTACTTTGCCAACAAAGTTTAGTCTAGTCAAGGTTATGGTTTTTCCAGTGGTCATGTATGGATGTGAGAGTTGGACTGTGAAGAAAGCTGAGCACCAAAGAATTGATGCTTTTGAACTGTGGTGTTGGAGAAAACTCTTGAGATTCCCTTGGACTGCAAGGAGATCCAAACAGTCCATTCTAAAGGAGATCAGCCCTGGGTGTTCTTTGGAGGGACTGATGCTAAAGCTGAAACTCCAGTACTTTGGCCACCTCATGTGAAGAGCTGACTCATTGGAAAAGACTCTGATGCTGGGAGGGATTGGGGGCAGGAGGAAAAGGGGACGACAGAGGATGAGATGGCTGGATGGCATCACTGTCTCGATGGACGTGAGTCTGAGTGAACTCCGGGAGTTGGTGATGGACAGGAAGGCCTGGTGTGCTGTGATTCATGAAGTTGCAAAGAGTTGGACATGACTGAGCGACTGAACTGAACTGGACTGATGTCTCATATGAGTGTCCAGGGAATGCCTACGTCAGCATCCCTGAATATATGTATATTTTTCTCTGCAATTATGCAGCATAGTGTGATAACTAACAGAATCTGGAGCCAACAAATCTGAGTTTGATTCCTGACTCTTCCATTTACTGACTGTAACTCGAGGCAGCATATTAATCTTTTTGTATCTCGGCTTCCCCATTTGTAAAGGAAAAATTTAAAATAGCACCTACATATAGGATAGTTCATTAGAGTTTAATTATACACATCAAGCTCTTTCACCAGTGTCTGCCAAAACTGGGGCTCAATAAATATTAGTTTTCTGAGCACTTATAAAATTGTGAAATGAAAATGCTCTAACAACATTTTGAGTGACGAGAAAGGGGGCAGAATTTTCTGTCTCTTCAATCAAGGATGTATTTGTGCCTTCAGCTTTAACAAAACTGTGAGAACACGATGTCAAGGTTACATATAAAGAAATAGGTGCCCACCTCCGCCACCCTCAATGCCTGCCCCAGGGCTATAAAAGCGTCCCTGCCATCTGCCACTTCCACAGGTTATGACTTCGGAAGGTACCTGCCAGAAGGTAAATTTGAAGTCTGGGAGACACAATCCATGAAATCATTTGTATTAATTAACCCTTTAGCTTCAATTAACTGAGTAGACTGAGTAGACTGGCTATCTCCTCACCCTTGTGTCTGTCCATTTGAGAAGCCATGGTTATGGGCCCAACACATACCTGACTCTGGGATGCAGAGGGCAGCTCGAGATGGAGGCTCAGGGGCTTCCCTGGTGGCCCAGTGGGTGAGGCTCTGTGCTTCCCACACAGCGGGCACAGGGTCTGGGTCCCACATGTCGTGTGGTGCCACCAAAAAGCTTTTTTTTTTTTTAATGTGGAAAGATGGGAGCACAGTTTCTACAATTTCAGAAAATATATAATAGATTGAGTCATGGTATATGGAAATCAGAGGATTCAGAATATAGGATATCACAGAGGGGAGGGGGCTGGTATAAAAAGGAGAAGGTATAAATGAATCCACACTTACCTCACAGGTATTTAAGAGGGGAGGACAGGAATAGAAGGAAACTCCAAAAAAATCCTATTTAAAATTTTGAATTGAAATGTCCGTAAGTGAGCCTACAGATTACCAGATACAGATTATTTACCCATAAAATTCTGGATTCCTAAAATATGAAAATTACCAACACAAAGCAAAACGGTCATTATGTTACATTACTTCCATAAATCTGAGAAGAGCCAGAGATAGAGAAAGAGGAAGGGTGAAAATATGAGTGAACATCAGCAGGAGAGACCTTTAGATGTTAATAAATGATGGACTAAGGAAACAGGGAGGTCAGACAGCCTTACACGCGCAGAAACTTTCTGGTTTGTACTTGGGCACACAACTCAACAGCAAGACCTCTGAGGACGTCTGTAGCAACAACTGATGGGCATGCCACAGTAAACCGCTCTCACATGATGTTTTCTCCCTGAAACAACCCTGTGACATTCAATACTCCCACTGAGAAAGGAATCGAGGCTCAGAGAAGTTATAGTATCAGCCCCAGGCCACGCAGCTGAAGTAGAGACCTTGAACCCCGTTGCTCTGTTTTCAATCCAGCATTCTTTTCTCCGCATCAGCCTCTTTACTCCCTAAATGGAGATGAAGGGCATTGCTGTTATGTTTTTTCCAAGTTCTCCTATAAGTTATACAACTGGGTAAAGATTCACAGTTCTATCAAAACAATACCCTTTAATCAAGATGGCAACCCAAATACGTTTGTTTGTTGTGAGCCGTTTTTCTCTTCCAGCACAAAGATTCTTTAGGAGAGAGGCTCTGGTAACAGCAACCATCCAGTCAAGGGATAAAAGATGCACGAACTCTTATTACACACACACACACACACACACACACACACACACACACATGCACAAACTGCTATTACACACACACACACACAAAGATGCATGAACTGTTATTCCACAGACACACACACACACAAAGATACATGAATTGTTGTTCCACAGACACACACACACACACACAAAGATGCGTGAATTGTTATCCATATACACACACCCATCCACACTTCCGCTTCCCCTCTCCATTCACCAGGCAAGGCCAGGTTGGTCTACATCTTATGCCCTGGTCACATTTCTCTGGAGGTGTAAACGGTGACGCCAGTACCAACCGTTCCGAGCAGCTGCGGAAAACCGTGAACCCAGATTGCTCATTATACTTTTAGAGACGCCGGCCGTCAGCCCGCTGACCACTGGATGCATTTAAGGGGTAATAATGGTGATGGGACATGATAAAAATAAGAGAGGCTGAAGGGGTGAAAAATAGCTGCAGAAAAAAAGTCTCCTGATTTCACATTGCTTGCCCATAAAGGCCTTCAATTAAAAAAAAAAAAAAGATTCAGAACAAAGTATCCCAGCACAGCTCAATCAGAAGCCTGGCCGCTCATCACTGACTGCATTCGTGTACACAGCAAAGAGGGAAATCTCACTGGGGCCAAAAAAACAGGTGAAAGAGACGCTTTGGGGGAAGCTTCAGAAAACCTGAAAGTAGCTGCCTTTCTATGGCTGGGAATTTATCTGCAACACACAGGACAGACATCAGTGGGGGGAGGGCGTTGCCTTTCTGCAGAGGGACCTTGAAGGAAGGATTTGCTGCCAGCCAGAAGCCCTCAGTCTTCGGAGCTGCTCCGAGTGCAGCCTGAACCACCCAGACAAATCCCGCAGCTTTGCTCTTTCTAAAAAAAGCAGAAGGGGAGAGTCTGGCGAGGGAGAGCAGCCCCCTCTCGGCAGGTTGCTCTGCCCCTGCAAATGTGAATGCTTTTAATGTCAACGTGGAGGCTCCTGTTTGAAATTCAATGGGGAGCTAAAATTACTGTAAGCCTGCTTAGGAATGTCAGACGAATGTTCATCATATCCAAGAGAGTGTTTGCGCAACGAGCAAATGACGGCAATGGAAACCGGAGGGCTTATGCTGATAAGCACAGTAAAAAAGCTTTTTTTTTTTTTTCCTTTGAGAAATGAAAGTAAGTACTTGAAGTTATTAGTGAGAAAAGATAATTTGTGTAAGAACTTCTAAGAAGAATAGGTGTGCTTCTTGCTAGGAAACCCAAAAGCCTATGAAAAAAGTAAAGATCACATGTAAAGGCCTTACGTGATTACATAATAATTTGGCAGTTTGATTTGCGGAGGAGAGTATTTTTGGAAAACTGGAAAAAAAAATACCCCAAGTCTCCACCTCTCCCTACCTGCGTGTACCATGAAATGCGACCTGTATCTCCTCCCCAGGATTCGGCATCTGAACTGGCCTGTGACTGGCTTTGACCAACAGAAGCGGTAGAGGTGCTGTTGCTCAATCACCAGGTCATGTCCCACTCTTCACAGCCCATGGACTGCAGCTGCCAGGCTCTCCTGTCCCTTGCCATCTCCCGGAATTTGTCCAAGTTCATGTCCGTTGGATCTGTGATGCCATCCAACCATCTCATCCTCTGCCATCCCATTCTCCTCCTGGCTTCAATCTTTCCCAGCATCAGTGTCTTTTCTAATGAGTAACCTGGTCATATCAGGTGGCCCAAATATTGGTGCTTCAGCATCAGTCCTTCCAAAGAGTATTCAGGGTTGATTTCCTTTAAGACTGACTGGTTGGATCTCTTTGCAGTCCAAGGGACTCTCAAGAGTCTTCTCCAACACCACAGTTTGGAAACACCTGTTCTTCAGTATTCTGCCTTCTTTATTGTCCAGCTCTCATATCTGTACATGACTATTGGAAAGATCATAGCCTTGACTATACAGATCTTTGTCAGCAAAGTGATGTCTTTGCTTTTTGAACACACTGCCTAAGCTTGTCACAGCTTTCTGCCAAGAAGTAAATGTTTAATTTCATGGCTGCAGTCACCATCCATGGTGATTCTGAGCCCAAAAGAGGAGATCTGTCTCTGCTTCCACCTTTTCACTTTCTATTTGCCATGAAGGGACAGGACAGGATGCCATGATCTTAGTTTTTTTAAGGTTTAGTTTTATTAAGAGATCTTAGTTTTATTGAGTTTTAAGTCAGCTTTTTCCATCAAAAGAGGGAATGGCAAACCACTCCAGTAAACTAGCCGTGAGAACCCCATAAACTGTATAAAAATGCAGGAGAGAGGGGGAGGAGCTAAGACGGTGGAGGAGTAGGACGGGGAGAACACTTTCTCCCCCACAAATTCATCAAAAGAACATTTAAACGCCGAGTAAATTCCACAAAACAACTTCTGAATGCCGGCAGAGGACAGCAGGCACCCAGAAAAGCAGCCCAAGTCTTCGAAAGGAGGTAGGAAAAAATATAAAAGACAAAAAAAGAGACAAAAGAGGGAGGGACGGAGTTCCGTCCCAGGAAGGGAGTCTTAAAAAGCGAGAAGTTTCCAAACACCAGGAAACCTTCTCACTGCCCAAATCTGTGCGGAGCCTTGGAAGCACAGAGGGCAACGTAGCAGGGAGGAAAAATAAAGAAACAATTAAAACCTGCAGATTACGAGCCCTACGGTAACTCCCCCAGTGGAGAAGCAGCGCAGACGCCTGCACACGCCATTAGCAAGCAGGGGCTGGGCAGGGAGGCGCGGCGCGGGCTGCATCGCTTAGTGTAAGGACCTGGCCTTAATACCCTGAGCGCTATCTGAGTGACATAATTTGGGCTAGCAAACCAGACTGTGGGATATCTACCACGCGAAAAGCCAGCCCTAACCTAAGACACCGCCAGGCCTGTGCACGGAACAAAGGTCTGAACAGAGATAGCCGGCTGCAGACCATCCCCCTCTGGTGACAGACAGCCAGAGCTGGAAGGGGGAAATCGCAGCCCCAGAGAGACATTATCTATAAAACTGTAAGCAGGCTTCTTTGCTAACTAAGACTTCTTGGGGGTCTGGATGGTCAACATCCGCCTGAGAAGGTGCGCCGGTTGTACACCTAGATAACTGAGCGGTGGGGAGGTGATAAGTCGCAGCAATCACGCTCACCAAACACCTTGTCACCTGAGCTGCTCGGACCTGGGAAGGGCACAAAACGCAGGCCCAACCGAGTCTGCGCCTCTGAGGACTAGCCGAGTGCCTGAACCTGAGTGGCTTGGACCTGGGAGGTGCAAGCAGCCCAGGGCCGGCCACAAATGGTTCCCGGCGGAGCAACCTAGAGCCCGAGCAGTGTGGGCAGGGAGGCTACAGGCACCGTGAGCGGGGGCAGACCCAGTGTGGCTGAGGCACTGCGAGCACACACCAGTGTTATTTGTTTGCAGCGTCCCTCCCTCCCCACAGCACGACTGAACAAGTGAGCCTAAAAAAAAAAAAAAGTGTCCTCCACCGTCCCCTTTGTGTCAGGGCAGAAACCAGACACTGAAGAGACCAGCAAACAGAAGAAGCTATAACAGAGGGAACCACCTTGGAAGCTACAGGCAATAGATTAAAACCCTGTGGCTAGTACCGTCTACATAGGAAGGGGCCTATAGATCTTGAGAAATATAAGTCAGACCAAGGAACTAGCCAAAAGTGAACTGAACCCACAATACCGACAACAAAACCAGAGAAAGTCCTAGATATATTTTTACTATTTTTACGATCATTCTTTCTTTCTTTCTTTTTAATTAAAAAAAAATTTTAAGTCCTCTATTATTCCTTTAATTTTCACTTTTATAACCTACTATTACTTTGCAAAAAAAAAAAGACCCAATTTTTTTAAAGCAAATTTCATATGTATATTTTTTATAATTCTTTTGACCTTGTTTTTTTTTCTTCTTTTCTTTAACATTGTATTTTTTAAATTCCAAACTCTACTCTAGATTTTTAATTTTTGCTTTTATGTATTTGTTACCAATTTTGTACCTTTAAGAACCCAATCTTCAGTACCCATTTACCACTAGGGAGCAAGATTACTGGCTTGACTGCTCTTTCTCTTTTTGGACTATCCTTTTTCTCCACCAGGTTGCCTGTGTCTCCTCCCTAACCCCTCTCTACTCTGCCCAACTCTGTGAATTTCTGTGTGTTCCAGACGGTGGAGAACACTTAGGGAACTGATTACTGGCTGGATCTGTCTCCCTCCTTTTCATTCCCCCTTTTTATCCTCCTGGCTACTTCTGTCCCTTTCCTCCTTCTTCTCTTCTCTGTATAACCCCGTGAACATCTCTGAGCAGTCCAGTTGTGGAGTGCACATAAGGAAGGGATTACTGGCTAGCCCACTCTCTCCTCTATTGATTCCACCTCATTTCATCCAAGTCACCTCTAACTCCCTCCTCCCTCTTCTCTTCTCCTTGTAATGCTATGAACCTCTCTGGGTGACACTCAGAGCGGAGAAACTTTTCATCTTTAACGTAGATGTTTTATCAGTGGTGCTGTATAGAAGGAGAAGTTTTGAAACTACTGTAAAAATAAGACTGATAACTGGAAGCAGGAGGCTTAAGTCCAAAGCCTGACTCCAGGGAACTCCTGACTCCAGGGTACATTAGTTGACAGGAACTCATCAAATGCCTCCATACTGACACTGAAACCAAGCACCACACAAGAGCCAACAAGTTCCAGGGCAAGACATACCAAACAAATTCTCCAGCAACATAGGAACACAGCCCTGAGCTCCAAGATACAGGCTGCCCAAAGTCACCCCAAAACCATAGACATCTCATAACTCATTACTGGACACTTCATTGCACTCCAGAGAGAAGAAATACAGCTCCACCCACCAGAACACAGACACAAGCTTCCCTAACCAAGAAACCTTGACAAGCCACCTGTACAAACCCACACACAGAGATGAAACACCACAATAAAGAGAACTCCACAAACTGCCAGAATACAGAAAGGACACTCCAAACTCAGCAATTTAAACAAGATGAAGAGACAGAGGAATACCCAGCAGATAAAGGAACAGGATAAATGCCCACCAAACCAAACAAAAGAGGAAGAGATAGGGAATCTACCTGATAAAGAATTCCGAATAATGATAGTGAAATTGATCCAAAATCTTGAAATCAAAATGGAATCACAGATAAATAGCCTGGAGACAAGGATTGAGGAGATGCAAGAAAGGTTTAACAAGGACCTAGAAGAAATAAAAGAGAGTCAATATATAATGAATAATGCAATAAATGAAATTAAAAACACTCTGGAGGCAACAAATAGTAGAATAACAGAGGCAGAAGATAGGATTAGTGAATTAGAAGATAGAATGGTAGAAATAAATGAATCAGAGAGGAACAAAGAAAAACGAATTAAAAGAAATGAGGACAATCTCAGAGACCTCCAGGACAATATTAAATGCTACAACATTTGAATCATAGGGATCCCAGAAGAAGAAGACAAAAAGAAAGACCATGAGAAAATACTTGAGGAGACAATAGATGAAAACTTCCCTAAAATGGGGAAGGAAATAATCACTCAAGTCCAAGAAACCCAGAGAGTCCCAAACAGGATAAACCCAAGGCGAAACACTCCAAGACATATATTAATCAAATTAACAAAGATCAAACACAAAGAACAAATATTAAAAGCAGCAAGGGAAAAACAACTAATAACACACAAGGGAATTCCCATAAGGATAACAGCTGATCTTTCAGTAGAAACTCTTCAAGCCAGGAGGGAATGGCAAGACATACTTAAAGTGATGAAAGAAAATAACTTACAGCCCAGATTATTGTACCCAGCAAGGATCTCATTCAAATATGAAGGAGAAATCAAAAGCTTTCCAGACAAGCAAAAGCTGAGAGAGTTCAGCACCACCAAACCAGCTCTCCAACAAATACTAAAGTATATTCTCTAGACAGGAAACACAAAAACGGTGTATAAAATCGAACCAAAACAATAAAGTAAATGGCAACAGGATCATACTTATCAGTAATTACCTTAAACGTAAATGGGTTGAATGCCCCAACCAAAAGACAAAGACTGGCTGAATGGATACAAAAACAGGACCCCTACATATGTTGTCTACAAGAGACCCACCTCAAAACAGGGGACACATACAGACTGAAAGTGAAGGGCTGGAAAAAGATTTTCCATGCGAATAGGGACCAAAAGAAAGCAGGAGTAGCAATACTCATATCAGATAAAATAGACTTTAAAACAAAGGCTGTGAAGAGAGACAAAGATGGTCACTACATAATGATCAAAGGATCAATCCAAGAAGAAGATATAACAATTATAAATATATATGCACCCAACATGGGAGCACCACAATATGTAAGACAAATGCTAGCAAATATGAAAGGAGAAATTAACAACACAATAATAGTGGGAGACTTTAATACCCCACTCACACCTATGGATAGATCAACTAAACAGAAAATTAACAAGGAAACACAAACTTTAAATGATACAATAGACCAGTTAGACCTAATTGATATCTATAGGACATTTCATCCCAAAACAATGAATTTCACCATTTTCTCAGGCGCACATGGAACCTTCTCCAGGATAGATCACATCCTGGGCCATAAATCTAGCCTTGGTAAATTCAAAAAAATAGAAATCATTCCAAGCATCTTTTCTGACCACAATGCAGTAAGATTAGATCTCAATTACAGAAAAAAAAAAAAAAAAAACTATTAAAAATTCCAACATATGGAGGCTGAACAACACGCTGCTGAATAACCAACAAATTATAGAAGAAATCAAAAAAGAAATCAAAATTTGCATAGAAACAAATGAAAATGAAAACACAACAACCCAAAACCTGTGGGACACTGTAAAAGCAGTCCTAAGGGGAAAGTTCATAGCAATACAGGCATACCTCAAGAAACAAGAAAAAGGTCAAATAAATAACCTAACTCTACACCTAAAGCAACTAGAAAAGGAAGAAGTGAAGAACCCCAGGGTTAGTAGAAGGAAAGAAATCTTAAAAATTAGGGCAGAAATAAATGCAAAAGAAACAAAAGAGACCATAGCAAAAATCAACAAAGCCAAAAGCTGGTTCTTTGAACGGATAAATAAAATTGACAAACCATTAGCCAGACAAATCAAGAAACAAAGGGAGAAAAATCAAATCAATAAAATTAGAAATGAAAATGGAGAGATCACAACAGACAACACAGAAATACAAAGGATCATAAGAGACTACTATCAGCAATTATATGCCAATAAAATGGACAACGTGGAAGAAATGGACAAATTCTTAGGAAAATACAACTTTACAAAACTGGACCAGGAAGAAATACAAAATCTTAACAGACCCATCACAAGCACAGAAATTGAAACTGTAATCAAAAATCTTCCAGCAAACAAAAGCCCAGGTCCAGACGGCTTCACAGCTGAATTCTACCAAAAATTTAGAGAAGAGCTAACACCTATCCTGCTCAAACTCTTCCAGAAAATTGCAGAGGAAGGTAAACTTCCAAACTCATTCTATGAGGCCATCATCACCCTAATACCAAAACCTGACAAAGATCCCACAAAAAAAGAAAACTACAGGCCAATATCACTGATGAACATAGATGCAAAAATCCTTAACAAAATTCTAGCAATCAGAATCCAACAACACATTAAAAAGATCATACACCATGACCAAGTGGGCTTTATCCCAGGGATGCAAGGATTCTTCAATATCCGCAAATCAATCAATGTAATACACCACATTAACAAATTGAAAAATAAAAACCATATGATTATCTCAATAGATGCAGAGAAAGCTTTTGACAAAATTCAACATCCATTTATGAGAAAAACTCTCCAGAAAGCAGGAATAGAAGGAACATACCTCAACATAATAAAAGCTATATATGACAAACCCACAGCAAACATTATCCTCAATGGTGAAAAATTGAAAGCATTTCCTCTAAAGTCAGGAACAAGACAAGGGTGCCCACTTTCACCATTACTATTCAACATAGTTTTGGAAGTTTTGGCCACAGCAATCAGAGCAGAAAAGAAATAAAAGGAATCCAAATTGGAAAAGAAGAAGTAAAACTCTCACTATTTGCAGATGACATGATCCTCTACACAGAAAACCCTAAAGACTCTACCAAAAAATTACTAGAACTAATCAATGATTATAGTAAAGTTGCAGGATATAAAATCAATACACAGAAATCCCTTGCATTCCTATACACTAATAATGAGAAAACAGAAAGAGAAATTAAGGAAACAATTCCATTCACCATTGCAACGGAAAGAATAAAATACTTAGGAATATATCTACCTAAAGAAACTAAAGACCTATATATAGAAAACTATAAAACACTGGTGAAAGAAATCAAAGAGGACACTAACAGATGGAGAAAAATACCATGTTCATGGATTGGAAGAATCAATATAGTGAAAATGAGTATATTACCCAAAGCAATTTATAGATTCAATGCAATCCCTATCAAGCTACCAACAGTATTCTTTGTAGAGCTAGAACAAATAATTTCACAATTTATATGGAAATACAAAAAAACCTCGAATAGCCAAAGCTATCTTGAGAAAGAAAAATGAAACTGAAGGAATCAACCTACCTGACTTCAGGCTCTACTACAAAGCCACAGTCATCAAGACAGTATGGTACTGGCACAAAGACAGAAATATAGATCAATGGAACAAAATAGAAAGCCCAGAGATAAATCCACATACATATGGACACCTTATCTTTGACAAAGGAGGCAAGAATATACAATGGATTAAAGACAATCTCTTTAACAAGTGGTGCTGGGAAATCTGGTCAACCACTTGTAAAAGAATGAAACTAGAACACTTTCTAACACAATACACAAAAATAAACTCAAAATGGATTAAAGATCTAAACGTAAGACCAGAAACTATAAAACTCCTAGAGGAGAACATAGGCAAAACACTCTCTGACATACATCACAGCAGGATCCTCTATGACCCACCTCCCAGAATATTGGAAATAAAAGCAAAAATAAACAAATAGGACCTAATTAAACTTAAAAGCTTCTGCACAACAAAGGAAACTATTAGCAAGGTGAAAAGACAGCCTTCAGAATGGGAGGAAATAATAGCAAATGAAACAACTGACAAACAATTAATCTCAAAAATATACAAGCAACTCCTACACCTCAATTCCAGAAAAATAAATGACCCAATCAAAAAATGGGCCAAAGAACTAAATAGACATTTCTCCAAAGAAGACATACAGATGGCTAACAAACACATGAAAAGATGCTCAACATCACTGATTATCAGAGAAATGCAAATCAAAACCACTATGAGGTACCATTTCACACCAGTCAGAATGGCTGCGATCCAAAAGTCTACAAGGAATAAATGCTGGAGAGTGTGTGGAGAAAAGGGAACCCTCTTACACTGTTGGTGGGAATGCAAACTAGTACAGCCACTATGGAGAACAGTGTGGAGATTCCTTAAAAAACTGGAAATAGAACTGCCTTATGATCCAGCAATCCCACTGCTGGGCATACACACTGAGGAAACCAGAAGGGAAAGAGGCACGTGTACCCCAATGTTCATCGCAGCACTGTTTATAATAGCCAGGACATGGAAGCAACCTAGATGTCCATCAGCAGATGAATGGATAAGAAAGCAGTGGTATATATACACAATGGAGTATTACTCAGCCATTACAAAGAATACATTTGAATCAGTTCTAATGAGGTGGATGAAACTGGAGCCTATTATACAGAGTGAAGTAAGCCAGAAAGAAAAACACCAATACAGTATACTAACACATACATATGGAATTTAGAAAGATGGTAACAATAACCCTGTATACGAGACAGCAAAAGAGACACTGATGTATAGAACAGTCTTATGGACTCTGTGGGAGAGGGAGAGGGTGGGAAAATTTGGGAGAATGGCATTGAAACATGTATACTATCATGTATGAAACTAGTTTCCAGTCCAGGTTCGATGCATGATACTGGATGCTTGGGGCTGGTGCACTGGAACGACCCAGAGGGATGGTACAGGGAGGGAGGAGGGAGGAGAGTTTATGATGGGGAACACATGTATACCTGTGGCGGATTCATTTCGATATTTGGCAAAACCAATACAAAATTGTAAAGTTTAAAAATAAAATAAAATTAAAAAAAAAAAAAAGGCAGGAGAGGTGACTATGAGAATTTTAAGCCCAGACCCCAGGAGACCTTGTGCTTGTTCACACTGTCTCTTGAAATCTCTCCACTGGAACCAGAAAGACCTTAGGATGCCTGCTGGATGATAAGCAACAGAGTTGAGTCACCCCAACTCCTAGACCAGCTGACTCCCAGCCAAGAGACCACAAGCGCAGGACTGAGCAGTGTCTGCTAGGATCAGCTGAGCCCAGACTGGATCCGCAGAACTGCCCAGGTCTTTGAGAAATAACCCCAACTTAGAGAAATAATGAATAGTTGGGGGTTTAAGGCATTAAGTTTGATAGCCTTTTGCTTCACAGCAATTCTAACTGAAAATATATCTACATATAAAATACAAAGACAGTTCTTAGGTAAATTCCTGAGAAAAACTAGATGCCTGGGGCTCAGGAATAAAACCCCCCCTCTTTCATAACAATTCTGCAGTTCTTGGTGACTGGAGATGGGCATGGATGTCTATAAAAGGTTACGCCATGTAGCTAACACCCGTCCATGTTCTTTCGCTGTGCATAGTCTATTTTCTTCCTTCCCTAGTAAAAAGTTCAAATCTAATTTAAAGAGCAGGCTTTCTCCTAGAAACCCAGCTGAAGCCTGAACAAAAACTGAAACGAGGTCTCGCTTGGCATTTTAAAGCTATAATTTGACAAAATTAGTCATTCTTGTTGATGCTCGATGTCACGTTAACCAGATCTTGTGTAACTGGTAGAAGAGACTTTATAAGGTTCTTCAACATTTGAAATAGCTTTGCTCTTTTATCTGGGGGAACAAAATGAGGAATGAATATCTAATGATGAAAACCAGAGTTTACTTTGCTATTTTATTTTATCTGTGAAAAATTAATTGCCTTCTTAAACTTCTTGGCAACAACAAGCCCTCAGTTTCCTTAACTTTCCTTCTATCGGGGGAACTTTAAAACTCTTACCTACTAAGAGCTAAATGAATAGAAATATAATCCCTGATACAAACACACATTTTCTCTCTTTTCTTCTCCCTTTAGTTCTAAATCATCCATTTATTTGAAAAACAAATGTGTATTTAGTGTCATAAGAAGACCTAAAGTCTGGTTTTGGCAAATGGTTAATAAAGTGATGTAGGTCATGCCTCTAGAGAAAGAAATGGCAACCCACTACAGTGTTCTTGCCTGGAGAATCCCAGGGACGGGGGAGCCTGGTGGGCTGCCGTCTATGGTGTCTCACAGAGTCAGACAGGACTGAAGCGACTTAGCAGCAGCAGGTCATACCTCAACATGTGAATTGAAAATTATATATACATAGCGACCAAACCAGAGAAGGCAATGGCAACCCACTCCAGTACTCTTGCCTGGAAAATCCCATGGACAGAGGAGCCTGGTAGGCTGCAGTCCATGGGGTCGTGAAGAGTCGGACATGACTGAGCGACTTCCTTTCACTTTTCACTTTCATGCATTGGAGAAGGAAATGGCAACCCACTCCAGTATTCTTGCCTGGAGAATCCCAGGGACGGGGGAGCCTGGTGGGCTGCTGTCTGTGGGGTCGCACAGCGTTGGACATGACTGAAGCAACATAGCAGCAGCAGCAGCGACCAAACAACAACAATATACATAGTGTGTTCATGCGTGTTCAGTTGCATCCGACTCTTTGAGATCCCATGGACTATAGCCCACCAGGGTCCTCTGTCCATGGGATTTTCCAGGCAAGAACATTGGAGTATGTTCAGGGATCCTTAAACGTACCCAGGGATTGAACCAGTGTCTCCTGGACTGCAAGTAGATTCTTTACCAACCTGGGAAGCCCTGATATATACACGTGCAGCACTGTGCTCAGTCTCCCAGTCACATTGTGACCCCATGAAGTGTAGCCCTCCAGGCTCCTCTGTCCATGGGATTCTCCAGGCAAGAATACTAGAGTGGGTTGCCATTCCCTTCTCCAAGGGATCTTCCCAACCCAGGTCTCCCGCACTGCAGGCATGTTCTTTACCATTTGAGCCATCAGGGAAGCCCAAGAATACTGGAGTGAGTAGCCTATCCCTTCTCCAGGGGATCTTCCCCTCCCGGGAATCTAACTGGGGGGTCTCCTGCATTGCAGGTGGATTCTTTACCAGCTGAGCTGTAAAGTTATAATTCAGTCCCTCTTTGTTTATTTCATCTATATCAAATACTGTTTTCACCCTAAGAGACTCAGAAATTCCTTTGAAACAAATTATGAAGGAGAAATCAGTCTTATGGGAATTTCAGTTGACAAAAATAGCAGTGGGTTTTGTTCATTCATGTTTTGCAGTTACATGATGCTTTCCAATTACAGAGCATTTTAAAATTTACAGAATAGAGAGTGCTTTACTTTGGTGAGCTAGCACCCGCCCAGGTGCAAGGTCAGTGGATTCCATCTCATTTCTCATGGTTGCTTTCCAGCCCCCACAAGCAACCAGTCAGCTCTCAAGTTGTTGGCTGTAGATTTTTAAATGTATGATGGCATGTATTCATCATTCTAGCATCATACAGAGAATTTTCATTGCCCTGAAATTCTTTGGAGCTCAACCTATTCATCCGTCCATCTCCACAACTCCTTTCACTCACCAATCTTTTCACTATCTTATGTCCTACAATCTTAGTGTAAATAATGCACACGTTCACTGACTGAAGGATATCTTGGTTGCTTCCAAGTTTGGGTAATTATGAATAGAGCTGTTTTAAACATTCTTTTTTCCCCCAGAAATAATGTTCCATTTATTCACTGAAAAAGAGGGAGATTAGGACTTCTCGATCAATTTCTTCCAATCTTTAAACATTCTTGAGCAGTTTGTATGCACATGAGTTTTCAGTTCTTTTGGGTAAATACTAAGGTGCGTATTTGCTGGATCGTATAGTAAGAGTTTTGTAGGAAACTGCCAAACCATCTTCCAAAGTGCCTGCTCCATTTTGCATCCCCAACAGTGAGGAGGCAGAGGCCCATTGCCCCACTGAGGCCATCAGCATTCTGGGTTTGGGCCAATCTAATAGGTGTGGAGGTGGAGTGCTGGCTCATTGTTTTAATTTGCATCTCCCTGATGACATGATGTGAAGCATCTTTGCATACACTTGTTTGCCATCTGTATATCTTCTTTGGGGAGGTGTCTAAGGGCGTTCGTCCATTTGTGGGTATTGACACACCTCCAGCCTCCCGTAAATCTCACTGTGGTTCCTCTTTATGTCTCCTAGTTGTGGAAATGTCTTAACTTTCCTGTAAATCTAAAGCCATTCTAAAATTTAAAAGTTTCTTTTTAAAAAGTACAAAGTAAAATACACACAAAAAAGTAAACGAGCAATTTATAACTGTTGAGTAAATGAACCAATGAATAAATGAATAAAAGGACAAATTAGTAAATAATGGCCAAAAGTAAATTTTAGCTAATGTCACCAGTAGTTTAAAATCATCTTGTGATCAGTTTTGTGGCAAAAAAAAAAGAAAAATGTTTGCTTATTTAACTGCGTTTTGGGAGCTTTAATTAAACAATGTAGGAAAAAATAATTCCTGAGGTTTAAAGATGTTGGAGTTATTATGTTGCAGATTTATGCTTATTCTTTCAAGATGTGATATTAGCTGGGCATTTTTAGCCATGTCAACAGGGAGTTTCAATAATATATAAAGGCATGTGTGATGTATATTTTATATATGCAAATTTTGAAGGTTATTATAAAAGTGAAACAGAATTTAAACTGAGAAAAAGAATTCAACATTGTTGCCGAAGTTAGAACAATGCTGTTTATGAGAGAAGATCTCACTGCCTTTCCTGTGCACGTCTGTTCACACATAAGGACCACACAGACCCATGACAAGCACTGCTCTCACTTGTGACCTGCCAGAGCCTACAGAGAAGCCAGAGTATTTTTTACCCTTTCCATGCCTCATCTGTTAACCGGAGGTAGTAGTCACTTCCACTTGCTTTCCTAAGAGTCTGTAGTTTAATTTTTTAAAAACTATTTTGGAGATATTTTAAGATACTTTGATTCAAAGCCAGAGTTTGCAGTATCCAAATGCAGGCTCAAGTCAGTTGTTCCACTTTTGAAGGATATTGAAATCCTTTATGATTCTCTGCATCTCCTTCATATCAAGTTCCAGTAAATGTTAAGTTTCTCTTTATTTTAATTATAAAACTAATCTTTGCTCAAGTGGCAACTCTCAGTTCCTACTCACCTTGGTCCCCCCCACCATTAGTCTGGATCCTTCTTTCCCCTGTGACCATTATTAAAGTCCTAATAATGTGGTCTTGGGCTTCCCTGGTGGCTCACTGGTAAAGAATCTGCCTGCCAACGTTGGAGATGCAGGTTCAATCCTGGGTGGGGAAGATCCCCTGGAGGAGGAAATGGCAGACCACCCCAGTGTTCTTGCCCTGACGTCCTGCAGTCCATCGGGACACAGAGTTGGATGAGACTGAGCGACTAACACTAACTAACCAATGTGGTCTTGAAACAAGTTCACACACGTCTGACACTGATGCCTCTCTAGTAGTGGGCTGAGGCCGATGCTCTCGACCCTGGAATCTGAGCAGGCCTGGGGCTCACTTGTCACCAACAGAATATGGTGATTTCCAAGACTTCACCAGAAGAGGTGCAGCTTCTGCCCCTCTCTACAGACAGAGAACCTGAAGCCTGGAGTCGCCATGTAAGACATGGGGTTTCATGTCTCTGCCTTGAAACCCCACCCTATGAGGAAACCAAGCCAAGCCACCAGGAGAGGCCATGTGTGGTCAGCAGGGTTAGCTATCCCAGGATCTCCATGGCCCTGCTCCAACAACAGATGTTAGTGCCCGAACCTGCAGACAGCTCCAGCCTCGAGTCATTTCATCACTGCCCCAGACAAACAGACTCCCCATGGCTCATCCAAATTCCTAGCCCTCAGAGTCTATGATAAAATGGCGAGTTTATGCATTATTAACAGTCACCAAGTCTGTAATTCTCCAAGCCAGGCTTCAGTAATACGTGAACTGTGAACTTCCAGATGTTCAAGCTGGATTGGGAAAAGTCAGAGGAACCAGAGATCAAATTGCCAACATCTGCTGGATCATCAAAAAAGCAAGAGAGTTCCAGAAAAACATCTATTTCTGCTTTATTGACTATGCCAAAGCCTTTGACTATGTGGATCACACTAAACTGGAAAATTCTGAAAGATGGGAATGCCAGACCACCTGATCTGCCTCTTGAGAAACCTGTATGCAGATCAGGAAGCAACAGTTACAACTAGACATGGAACAGCAGACTGGTTCCAAATAGGAAACGGAGTACGTCAAGGCTGTATATTGTCACCCTGTTTATTTAACTTCTATGCAGAGTACATCATGAAAAATGCTGGGCTGGAAGAAGCACAAGTTGGAATTAAGATTTCTGGGAGAAATATCAATAACCTCAGATATGCAGATGACACCACCATTATAGCAGAAAGTGAAGAAGAACTAAAGAGCCTCTTGATGAAAGTGAAAGAGGAGAGTGAAAAATTTGGCTTAAACCTCAACATTCAGAAAAGAAAGATTATGGCATCCGGTCCTATCACTTCATGGCAAATAGATGGAGAAACAGTGGAAACAGTGGCAGACTTTATTTTGGGGGGCTCAAAAATCACTGCAGATAGTGACTGCAACCATGAAATTAAAAGATGCTTGCTCCTTGGAAGAAAAGCCATGACCAACCTAGACAGCATATTCAAAAGCAGAGACATTACTTTGCCAACAAAGTCTATCTAGTCAAAGCTATGGTTTTTCCAGTAGTCATGTATGTATGTGAGAGTTGGACTATAAAGAAAGCTGAGTGCCTAAGAACTGATGCTTTTGGTGGTATTGGAGAAGACTCTTGAGAGTCCCTTGGACTGCAAGGAGATCCAACCAGTCCATCCTAAAGGAGATCAGTCCTGAATGTTCATTTGAAGGACTGATTGCTGAAGCTGAAACTCCCAATACTTTGATCACCTGATGCAAAGAGCTGACTCATTTGAAAAGACCCTGATGCTGGGAAAGACTGAAGGCGGGAGAAGGGGGCAACAGAGGATGAGATGGTTGGATGGTATTACCGACTCAATGGAGATGAGTTTGAGTAAACTCAGGGAGTCGGTGATGAACAGGGAAGCCTGGTGCGCTGCAGTCCACGGGGTTGCAAAGAGTCGGACACGACTAAGTGACTGAACTGAACTGAAATGAACTGAAAGTCTGTAAATTCCAAGAACATTTTTTCAGTGTCCCTCTTGGTCTTTCAGCAACATCCCACAAGGCTAACTCCTTTCCTTCATAGAACATTCCCTTCTTTCAACTTGAGGAAAAATCAATTCTCCAAGTTCTCTTCTCTCTAGCACCTTCTTGAGTTCTCTTTCCTACGTTTTCCTTCTTTATCCAAATGCTATGAGCAAACTACTTCTGTTATTACTTTAAACTCCCTTGAGTATCTCATCCATGGTTATGCTTCTATGAATCATGTGTATTCCATTGGCATATTTCAAGTGATACCTCCAGTCAAGCCTAATTGCCCCAGCTCCAGTCTTACACATTCCAGCTATCCAGCAGACATTTCCACACGGCAGTCTTAAAGCTATTTGAAACTGAACATGAACATGCATTTTCGGTCTTCTTCCCCAAACTGTGCCTGGTAGTGAGCCCATCTCCGCCGCTCAGCTGCCCATGTTAGAATCCCCGGAACCATTCCCACCCCCTCCCAATCCTCATCTCCCACAGCCAATCTATCACCAATGTTTATAAACTCTTCCTCCAAACTATGGCCCAATCCATCAACTTTTCTCCCTCTCTTAATCCAAGCCATCATAATCTTTTGACTGGATGCCTTTAAAAGCTTTCTTGATTTTTTAAACTTTTTATTTAATATTTAAGTACAGTTGATTAATAATGTGTTAGTTTCAAGTGTGTAGCAAACAGGGTCAGTTATATATATATATATATATATATATATATATACACACATGTATCTTTCCCTTTTCAAATTATGTTCCTATAAAGATTATTATATAATATTGAGAAGAGTTTCCTGTGCTATACTGTAAGTATCCACTTTAAGTATAGCAGTGTATATATCTTTCTAACACAATTTTTTGTTTTCATTCTTACCTCCCATAAACAGCCAGAATGTTCTTCTTAAAATATACATCCAATTCTGTATCCATCCATTTATAAAATCAGGCCATCATTTTCCATTTTATTTAATGATAGAAATCAAAGTACTTGCTATGGGTTATAAGCCTCTGAGTTGCATTTAGTCTACATTTTCCACTAGCTTAGCATCACTCTTACTTCCTGGGTTCTGACCCTCTTTCTGTTTCTTGAAATAAATGCTTTCCCACATCACAGCCTGTGTGCATGCTGGTCCATCTGTGAGAAGTATATTACTCCTATATTTCTTCACCAGGAGACTCAACCCAACTGTCTCACCCCAACCTAAGCACCAATTCTTCAAGGAAGACTTCTATGACCCACAGCCCCACACACACCACACAACTCCCTGTGCTGTAACACACATCACGCCCATCATTTCCCTTCTGACTCATCTTAATGTGTAATTTTATATTGATTTTGCAATTTTTTTCTCCCTCTTTAAACTACAAGCTCTATGAGAACAGTGATTTTTCCTCACAACTGTTATCTCTATACTTACCATCTTTCCTAACACATTTTAGATATTCAGCAGATATTGCTTGAAAGGATTGATCCATGAATAAGTCAATAAAACTGGCTACTTGCAGAGTAGCTGGGTTATTAAACTTTAGGACAGCATCCTGTTAGTGCTGAGCACAGCACATCCCAAGAGCCAGGGCCTAAATATGAGAGACAATGTCAGAAAAATCATAAAGAAATGTGGTGGTAATATAAAAGCTCAAATTGTATTGTCAAGTTAATATGCCTCATTTGAATATTATTTTTGAAAGTATTTTGCAGAGAAACAACACAAATTATCAAAATTAAATGGACCCTGTTGTAAGGATAAATTTTGGTCTATAAATCAAATGTGACATGTATTGACAGAAGACTGAGCAAAATGCATTTTATTAAGACATCGAAGCCTTTGAAGAACTGAGTCTTACGAGTGGAGGTGATGAGAAATATGGAGGTCTTCTGCCCTGGATCATGTACGGCTCTTTTCTAAAGTATCTAAAATTATAAATATTTTACCACCAAAAGGATTAATTTCTGCATCCTCTACTAGTGATTTATCATTAGCTCTCTTTTTACTCCTTACTTCCTGATAATCTTTCTCTGCTTTTATTTTTACATAATTGTATTAGTTTTGCCAAATATCAAAATGAATCCGCCACAGGTATACATGTGTTCCCCATCCTGAACCCTCCTCCCTCCTCCCTCCCCATTCCATCCCTCTGGGTTGTCCCAGTGCACCAGCCCCAAGCATCCAGTATCGTGCATCAAACCTGGAGATGCTCAACATCACTCATTATCAGAGAAATGCAAATCAAAACCACTATGAGGTACCATTTCACACCAGTTAGAATGGCTGCAATCCAAAAGTCTACAAGCAATAAATGCTGGAGAGGGTGTGAAAAGGGAACCCTCTTGCACTGTTGGTGGGAATGCAAACTAGTACAGCCACTATGGAGAACAGTGTGGAGATTCCTTAAAAAACTGGAAATAGAACTGCCTTATGATCCAGCAATCCCACTGCTGGGCATACACACTGAGGAAACCAGAAGGGAAAGAGACACGTGTACCCCAATGTTCATCGCAGCACTGTTTATAATAGCCAGGACATGGAAGCAACCTAGATGTCCATCAGCAGATGAATGGATAAGAAAGCAGTGGTACATATACACAATGGAGTATTACTCAGCCATTAAAAAGAATACATTTGAATCAGTTCTAATGAGGTGGATGAAACTGGAGCCTATTATACAGAGTGAAGTAAGTCTGCTTTTATTTTTAAGTTTCCTATTATTTTTTTTTGTATGTCTCACATTGACAGCATATTTTTGGAGTCCTGTGCTTTTAATCTGATTTTAAAAAATTTCTGTCACTGAGTTGATAAATTCAATCCATTTATCAGAATTACTGTTATATTAGGACATGTAAATAATTTTAACATCTCATTTCACATTTTTCATTTACTGTATTTGCCCTTTTATTAATGCTTTCAATGGATAGACTTTTTATCTTGCTTACTACAAAGTTAACACTGTTCCTTTGTTCTGGCGGTTGTACTTGAATGCTTATACTTACATTCATGGACCTCTACAGAGTTTTAAACTTATCAATATGTATCTTTCAGTAAGACGAATGTTGATATGATCTCAGGGACCTTTGATCACCATGTTCATGCTGCTCACGTCTAGCTTCAATTCTGTATCTGTTTCTATCCTTCCCTCCTTGCCCTCATATTGTTACCTATGCATATTTGTCTGTGATTTGATCATCTCTATTGCCCGCATCTCTTGTAGAATCACTAAGACTATTTGTCCTTAAGTCTTTTCTTTCCAGAATGTGGTATTCAGAGTAGCAAACATCCTGAGTCATTGTACATTTAAGAGTATTTTTATTATACCCACAGGTTTAATTGAAAATTTGACTTTTCATAAGATCTAAATCAAAGTTCTTTCCTTCTATACTTTAATTTTTTTTTCTTGCATCCAGAGCTGTTGCAGAAATGTTTGATAGACACAGAGTTCTTGCTTTTTTAGAAATATTCTTCTCTGGAAATGTTTTAGAATTCTCTATCACTGATGGCCTTGCATTTCAATACAGTGTGTCTAGGTGTAGATTTTTATCAGACACCCACTGTGTCTACCGATTCCTCCTCATTTATGATCTTCATTATCTCTATTTCTGAAAATATTTTTCACTTTTCATGTTTTAAATTTTTTTTCCCAAACTACCATATAGATGCTGAATAATTACTGAAACCCTCCATATTTTTAGCATTTCTCTTGTGTTTTATATAATTTTCTTCCTTTTGGTGTTTTCTGACACACTTTCAGCATTATCTTCCAATTCATTAACTCATTCTTTAGTTATATCCATTTTAATTTAATATTTATCATAATTACACTGTTATTTCACCTCTCAGACTTTTCATCCAAAAATGTATTTACTTCAATGTTTTTCTTGGATATTATTATAGTATTTACCTCTTTAAATACATTATTTTAAATCCTCTGCCAATCTGTTTAAACAATTCTGCTTCTGATTGAATGTGTTGTTCAATATGTTGTCTTTCTCTGTAGAGTTATCCATCTCAGATGTCTAATGCCTCTGGGCTCCTGTTCATGGGGGCTGCCAGGCACTTGGGTTAATGATGTATCATGACATGGAGTGAGAGAAGCCCCTGTCTAAACCAGCCTCGTGTATTTAAGGAAGGAAGTAAAGAGTTGGACAGCATAGAAACACTGCTGATCCCTTACACTTGCTGTCCTTAAATTTTACCTTTTAAATGTTTATCAAAAAGTAGCTTTGAAAGGAGAAGTTAGATTCTCATTCTAAAGCTAAAACGAAAAAAAAGAAAATGAGAAGCAAGTGTCTGAGTGTGGCTTGTCAATCCACACCAGTTCCTATCATGTCCTCACCAGCACTTTCATCAGTAACTGGACAAGAAGAGTTGTTCAGGGCAATTCAAGGAAGATGTCAAAAGCAGAAAACTCAAAGCCCTCCTCCATTCTGCCTTCTCCCTGCTGTCCCTGGCCATTCCGGGCCCCCAGACTTCACCTGAGGCCCACAGCGCCAACACACACACACACACACACACACACACACACACAGTTTACCAGTTCAGTGCAGCCTGCAGCCTTGTGAGGGCACTGCTGGATCTGAGTCCATGGTTCTCTTTCTTCAATAGCCTTCCCTGGCCTAACAGAGGAGAAGAAAGTAGCCAGCTCTAATCCATCATCTTGACAGGATCCTGAAATTGCTGATTTCTCCCCTAACCTAGTATTCACGCCCTCCTGCATTGGTTTATGTTGGAAACTTTTTTCATGTTAACATGAAAACATAAGAACATATTCCTATTCTCCAGAGTAGGCAGAGGATTGTTCAGCTTATCACATACAATTCCAAACCTAAGCAAAATGTCTCTCTTATAAGTGAACCTCAAGACATAGATTTAATAGGCAGCTTCTGATGAGGGACAAAAATGCTTTTGCCACTGTTTTTGCTTGGATACATGGTGAACCATATCTGGGTCACCGGCTACCCTTCTCCTGATGTGCTGTATCCTGAGAAGCTGACATCTATGGACAGAACCAGTGATGTTCCCTTGTCGTCTAACGTCTGGATGAGTCTGGCCAAAGAAGGCATATGAGGTCAGAGCAGAACTAAGAAAAATGTTTTTTATTTCCTTCTTGGCAGTTGCTGTGTCTTCCGTTAAAGGCCTCAGCTCCAACAAGACAAACTACCTACTGCTACAGCTTCTGTTCTTCTTACTAACGATTCCTTCCTTGGTCCTCATCCTTAGCGTGGTGACAGCCTTCTACTACTACCCACACTGGATTATGCCATTCTATCTTGTGGGTTTCCCTTCACTCTGCCCACAGCTTGCAAACAGTCCATTCACTGAATAGTCTCTTCATCAAATGAACCACCCTTTTTGAATGTTCCATCTGCTTTTGGCTGGGCAGGCCAGAGAACAGCATCCTTTTATGCCCTCTGTAGCTGCTGTCGTTTAGTTGCTAAATCGTTTCCAGTCATTTGCGACCCCACGGACAGCAGCAGGCCCGGCGTGCTGCCTTCACTGCCTTCCAGAGCTTGCCCAAACTCATGCCCATTGTGTCAGTGATGCCATCCAACCATCTCCTCCTCCTGTCACTGCTTCTCCTTCTGCTTTCAATCTTTCCTAGCATCAGGGTCTTTTCCAATGAGTCAGCCCTTAATAAGTGAATAATTAGAAAATCCTGAAGAAAATCTGCAATGCCAAAATGTATGAAGACATAAGCTGCATGCTTACAGAGAAGCAATTTCAGGTAATAAAGCATTCTCAAAATAACTTACCCAAAATGGCACTAAAAGAAATGCTTTTAGTTCAGTTCACATCTAAGCTAAAAAACCTAGTGACATAAACCTAATATATCTCTTATACCTTCTTCTGAGATGATTTTTTTTTAAACTTTTGGTAACAATCTCTTTCAGTTCTGCTTTGTACTTTTTCATCCATGATGAAAGGCCCAGAAGCCTACTCCTTAGAGCAGATTTCAGAAATTCCACATGTTCAGTTATTTGTTTTCTGTGTTCAGGCAGTTCTGAAAATGATTGCACCTCTCCCATACCCACAAACTGATCTAAAAAGAAAAAAGACAGTCATGAGGGGGAACTGAGGTAGGGGCTGCAGGGATGGGGGGTCCCTAAAGTCTGAGGAGAATTAGAAAGAAAGCACAAGTGTTACTCTCCCCTCCAAATACTGGACCAGGTAGTGAAGGAAGACACACAGACATGGGTTCAGCTCTGAGGGGGTGGAGGAGAAACGACCAAGGGCCCCAAGTCATCAACATTTCAGACAGTGACTACACCCGCGGGAAAGAAAGATGGTGGTGGCGGAAATGAGTCAAAAGCAAATGTTTAGAAGGACAAACACAAATTTACAAGAGAAAGTTCTCAGTAATAAACCAAAATGTGCTCCATAGCATACCACATACTTCTGAAGTCTTTCTAAAAATGGGTGTTTCTGGAACATGGAAACTGCTTTGTTTCTGTCATGTCCTTGTCTTAAAAACTGTAGACAACCCAGACTTAGCAGGGGTAGGTTTGCTGCAGAGATGAGAATGAGACAGATGCTTCTGTAACCAAGCAGGACTCTACAAGGCATTCCCGAAATAGACCCCCACCCATACCCTCTGCTTGCTATTTCTCTGTAGAAAAACTTCAGTAAAGAATAGATTTAATCAGAGAAGTGAGAGAATGCAGAAAGAAAGGAAAAGAGTCAAGCAAAGCCAAAAAAAAAAAAACAAAAGAGCCATTAAACAAAGACGAGGACCTTTAGTTCCTCCTCAAGGGCAATGGATAATATTTTGAGCCATGTCTTTTGAGCTGTTTTGCAGAACTTGAAACCCTCACCAGGTGGATAAGCTGTCTTCCACTCACAAGCATGTAGACGTCAGACCAGTTGGAAGCAGAGGTTGATGGCGCTGACCCCTGCTTCCCTCATTACCAGCCAGTCAGAAGAGCCTGGAGCTGATCACGCCCTGCCCCTTGTACACTTGCCCTCTTCCAGGCCAGGGCACTCAGTCCACGCCACGGGCCCACCAGGGCCCCTTCTGCCTGGCAAGTCAATAAAGGTATTTTCTTCTACTTCACCCAAAACTCCGTCTCCATTTCTATTCAGCACAGGTGAACAGGCTGAATTTCAGCAACATTTCTCCATAATATTTCAAGGTTGTTTTCTTGCATCTTTGCAGAGATTCCTGGGTCTCTGTGTGGCTATGCTTCTGGCATGGACAGGAGTCAATGCCAGCCACACAGGAGAGAAAGGAAGGTTGGAGAAGGGTGGGAGAACTTACAATGTGGTAGCAGCCAGGCTGGTCTTAGCTCTGGACACACCCGGAGGGGAGCACCCAAAGCCGCTTAGATGGAGTGAGGAATGCCCAGAACACAGCACTGCTGATTACTGTTCCCCTTCCTCCATACAGAAAATGTGGCCCCGGGGAGATTATTATCCTCCAAAAGAACCATCAGTATTTTTCGGGGATGTTAGTAACAGCCCACAGAAAGGACAGCTGCTCTGAGAATTTCTCTCCACTGTGGACCCTCAGAATAACAGAGAGAGAGAGCGACTAGAACAAAGAGGAAGGGAAAACACAGAAGAAAATAGTGAGGAGGAAGAAGGGGAGACAGAGAGACGGTGAGGAAGAAGGGCAGCTCCAGGAGGAGTGGAGGGGGTGCTGCAGAAGGGCCCAAACATGGAGCACGCCGGACCCCTGGGTCTCTGCTGCTGCAGGTGCTGACGTGCTCAGCTCAAGACGCGTGATCTGGAGTCTGCACTCAACGTGGCTCTTTTAAAAGTACCTAGGATTTCCAGGGATCCCCCAAAATTCCAGAGATAAAAAGCTAATGAAAATTATGAAAGTGGTTTTTAATGTTTCGTGCATCTATGCTCCTGCCACTCACCCTATTTGCCTCTCCCTCCTGATGCAGAGATGGACATGGAGGGACACTGCAGAATTGCAGCCAGGCACGGGCCGGGGCGCAAAGCCAGGCCCCCTCATCTCCGCGGGACCCGCGGGCTCCGGGCAGGGCCGGCCGGGCCCGTTTGCAGAGCGCATTCCTGTCTCAGTACGAAAGTCCGCGTCCCAGGGCGGCCTCCGTCCTGGGCTCACTAGGATGCTGGTCATCTTACACGAAAGGCAGCGAGCTTCCGGCCTCCTCTCTGTGAAACAAGGAAAGTGAAGTGACCGGAATGTCCTCCTTCAAGACCACAGAGACCATCCTGCCCCAACGGGGAAGAGAAGTGCAGAGATACCAAAACTCCACCTAATACAAAGTTCAAAGGGACCGCTTTCCTCTCCAGCGCAAACCTGAGTGAATCTAATCGCACTGTGAGGAAAGGCCGCTTTCCAGAGGGACGCAGACTTCTCGCCTCTCAGGGACGCCAGTCAGGGACCAGTGGGGACGAGGATGGGAGCGGGTGGAGGCTGGACCTCTGCAGCCGCGTTTCACTCTGACGCCGCGGCTCCCACGTGAATGAGACCAGCGCCTCCTCACTGCCTGCGCTGGACCACAGCCGGTCTGTCCTATATTCCGATACTGTATCCTTCCTACATTTGGTGCTCAACTGCCCTTACTTTATGAAATGACTGATAGGAGAAGGACGGGAGCATGCCCATAACATCACTGAAAATCAAGGAGAGGCCACAATAAGCCAGAGAGAGGAAGCTGTGGAAAAAGGAAAGGAGAAAAAAATCCTCCTGAAGGAAACCACCGCCCAGATAAGGGCGGGTCTCAAGGGCCAAGAGCAGAGCGCCATCAGGGCCCCAGGGCTCGCCGCCCCGTCACGCCGCATCCGGTGGGTCAGTGGCGGAGGTGCCTCTGGGCAGAAGCCTCTGAGGCAGACGGTGACCTGGAGAAGCTTGGCGGTGCTCCCAGAGAAAGAAATCGGAACCAAGCATCACCTTAGTTAATCATTACATATCATTGCTTTTCTTTTGGAGAAGGAAATGGCAACCCACTCCAGTATTCTCGCCTGGAGAATTCCATGGACAGAGGAGCCTGGGGGGCTACAGCTTTTCCTTAGTTGCGACAAGGCACACACTGACAGAAGATGGAACAACAGGGGAAGCTGGATGCACGAAAACCAGAAACCTCTGTACTATCTTTGCAACCTTTCTGAAAATATAAAAGTCATCTAAAATACAAAATTGGTTAAAAAAAATGCCTTCCATTTACCCCAATAAGAGGAACTAAAAAGCCTCTTGATGAAAGTGAAAGAGGAGAGTGAAAAAGTTGGCTTAAAGCTCAATATTCGGAAAACTAAGATTATGGCATCTGGTCCCATCACTTCATGGGAAATAGATGGGGAAACAGTGGAAAGTGTCAGACTTTATTTTTCTGGGCTCCAAAATCACTGCAGATGGTGATTGCAGCCGTGAAATTAAAAGGCCTTACTCCTTGGAAGGAAAGTTATGACCAACCTAGATAGCATATTCAAAAGCAGATACATTACTTTGCCAACAAAGGTCCGTCTAGTTAAGGCTATGGTTTTTCCAGTGGTCATGTATGGATGTGAGAGTTGGACTGTGAAGAAAGCAGAGCGCCAAAGAACTGATGCTTTTGAACTGTGGTGTTGGAGAAGACTCTTGAGAGTCCCTTAGACTGCAAGGAGATGCAACCAGTCCATCCTAAAGGAGACCAGTCCTGGGTATTCTTTGGAAGGGATGATGCTAAAGCTGAAACTCCAGTACTTTGGCCACCTTATGCGAAGAGTTGACTCATTGGAAAAACTCTGATGCTGGGAGAGACTGGGGGCAGGAAGACAAGGGGACGACAGAGGATGAGATGGCTGGATGGCCACTGACTCGATGGACATGAGTTTGAGTGAACTCCAGGAGTTGGTGATGGACAGGGAGGCCTGCTGTGCTGCAATTCATGGAGTCACAAAGAGTCAGACACGACTGAGCGACTGCACTGAACTGAACTGAATTTTTTTTTTAATTTTATTTAGTTTTGTGTTTTTTAAATTATGAAAGTATGATAACACATTTACAGGAGACTTGGAAAATACAGAGCAAAGTTACATACAGTTTTGCTATATATTACAATTATTTTCTTCAGTAGGTAAGTTATGTAGTTGGAGCTTCAATATCAAACTCTCAAAAATTAACAGAATGAATAGACAGAAAAGTACAAAGATATAGTAGACCTGAAAAGTGGTACAAACCAATACAACATAATTAGGGTTTATACAATTTTCACACAACAGCAGGATACAAATTCTACTCAAGTTCCCTAGACTATAAAGCAGGAGACACTGGGACATATCCAGGGTTATAAAATAAGGTGCAAAATTTTCATGGTTAAAGATATTGAAATTATACAGAGTCAGTTATCTTATCACTTGGAATTATGCTAGAAATGAATATCAAAAGGTATTTGAAAATGACACACAAATTTTCAAGTGCAACGTGATATTTACTAAGACAGATCTCTGAGCTAGCTATTGAAAGCCTCAATTAAAGGTACAAAAAAGTTAGAAGACTGAGAAAACACAGGTGATAGAAGAGAAGAAAGCATTTAAATGAGAAATTAATATCAAAATGATAAATCAATATAAAATATACTTTAAAAATGTATGAATGTGAGAGTTGGAAATATAGAGTTATAAAGAAAGCTGAGCACCAAAGAATTGATGCTTTTGAACTGTGGTGTTGGAGAAGACTCTTGCGAGTCCCTTGGACTGCAAGGAGATGCAACCAGTCCATCCTAAAAAAGACCAGTCCTGGGTATTCTTTGGAAGGGATGATGCTAAAGCTGAAACTCCAGTACTTTGGCCACCTCATGAGAAGAACTGACTCTTTGGAAAAGACCCCGATGTTGGGAAGGATTGAAGGCAGGAGGAGAAGGGGATGACAGAGGATGAGATGGTTGGATGGCATCACCGACTTGATAGACTTGACTCTGAGTAAGCTCTGGGAGTTGATGATGGACAGGGAGGCCTGGCGTGCTGCAGTCCATAGGGTTGCAAAGAGTTGGACATGACTGAGCAACTGAACTGAAATGATTTGGAAATTAAATGTCCACTTTTGAACAATGGGTGGATCTAAGAGGCCATAACAAGGAAAATTAGAAAATATTTGTAACAGAATAAAAATGAAAAGAGAATTTATCCGAATTTGCTGCATGCAGATGAAGCTGCTCAATGCAACCAAATGCAATGTGGAATCCTGAATAAGGTATGAGAGCAGGTAATGGACATTAGCATACAGTTTGTGAAATTTGAACAAAATCCGTACTTGAGTCAATAATAGTGTATCATATGCTCATTTCTTGTTCTCTTTTTTTTATTACAACATAGTATTTCTTTATATTCTCAGAATTGGATTAGAAGTTTCAAGTTTTATTCAATTTCTTTAAAAAAATCCCTAAGATAAAAGGCTTTCTAGACTGTTAGCAGTAATACAAGATGCCAGAATAAATGGAACTATATCAAATTTGGGGGTGAATATAAATTAGAAATCTAGTGTTCTATTCATGTAATTCAAATAGGTGGAACCAAAATATCATAGATTTTTTAGCTAGGCAAAAATTCATAAGTTTTCTAAAATATATATTATATTACACATAATATTATATATTTTTTCATTCACTTTTAGTTAAGTAAATACACACACACACACACACACACAAAAGTTTTTCTAATATACTTGATAAAGGCTTGAGAAAGAACTACCAAAAAATGGGACAAAGAATTTGGAAAACATAAAGTAAATGAAATGGGAGCACTGAATATGAAATAGAAAAGCTGAAACAAACTAAATAAAAGTAAAAGATCATCATATAGTCCAATTGTTTTTAAACATCATTAGAATCACATCTGGAACTTTTGAGAAAAATCCATATCTGGGCATTTGTATTTTTCAAAAATATTCCACAATAATTCTAATGTGAATCTAGATTTTAAAAGTGATTACAGGTTTTTCATTTAGAGGTAGTTTCAGTGATATAGAATTCTGTAGTTTTCTGTTGACCAATCATGATACAATGGTATTAAAATGAGTAACAGTTACATAGTCACAATAGTAAAGGACATTTATCAGTTTTCACAATCAATAGCCAGACAAAAATTACAACCATAATGGAAGCCATAATGGAAACATGATTAACCTAATGATATAAAATAATTGCCTACAATTTGAAGGGTTAAGTAGAGTGATGAGGGAAGTGAAAGTGCTTACAGACACACATTTTCATCAATCTAGCCAGTCTTTGCCTTTTGGTTGGTGCACTTAATTCATTTACATTTAAGGTAATTATGGACATGTATGATCCTATTGGGACTTCCCAGGTGGTGCCAGTGGTAAAGAACTTACCTGCCAAAGCAGGAGACATAAGAGATGTGGGTTCAGTCCTTGGGTTGGAAAGGTTCCCTGGCGGAGGGCATGGCAATGCATTTCAGCATTCTTGCTGGAGAATCCCATGGACGGAGAAGCCTGGCAGGCTACAGTCCACAGCGTCACAAAGAAACAGACACAAACGAAGCAACTTAGCACACACTCACATGTGATCCTATTACCATTTTCTGAATTGTTTGGTGTTTATTTTTTGTGAGTCTTTTCCTTCTTTTATGGTTCCTGCCTAGAGAAGTCTTTTTAGCATCTGTTGTAAAGCTGGGTTGGTGGTGCTGAATTTTCTTACTTTTGCTTGTCTGGAAAGCTTTTGAATCATCTATATGTATACACATATCACCCCTTTCGTTAGAATCCCTTCCCAGTTAGGTCACCAAAGAGCTTTAGTAGAGCTCCCTGTGCTATCTAGCAGGTCCTCATTAGGGCTGCAAATTCTTTACAAGACAATTTGTCCCCCACATTGACTCTTGTTCACAGTCAAACCACAGAGTGTGGTCCCATACTCAGAAACGAAAAGGAAGTGCAGCCTCAGGAGAAGATAAAGTAAGAGAGTGTCTGGGCTAGAAGACACCATGAACTTCTAAGGTGACTGTCTTGTTGAAAACAGGCATTAGTAAATGTATTTATAAGCAACACTGAGCTTCCTGGAGTCTTCCCTCACACAGTTCCTGGAGCACTAGAGCCCAGGGCTTATGACACTCTGGGCAAGAGCCAGGAATTTTCTTTTCTGCAGAGGCTGAGCAACTCAAGAGGAAAGACCAAAAGATGCTGCTCTTGGAGGCTGTATCACAAAAGAATCAGAATGAGCTCACAGTTGGCAAGCCCCTATGCTCAGCAAACTCAGAGTTTACAATAGCCTTTTTCATTGACACATTCTCAAATACACAAGATTCTTGAGAAATTTCTTTAACACGAAAGACACAGGCAAACAAAGAGCCAGAGACTGTTCACGTTAAGAAAGACTTAACAGTTCGCGTGTGTATATGTGTGTGTGTGCCATTCTATGTATCGAGGGAGGTATTTTAACCATGAAACAGAGACAAGTTGCCATATGTTTAAAAAACGGAGGACAAAGATCTGTTGGATGTTAAAATATAATAAAATCAAGTCAGAGAAAGTTTGGAAAACAAAATGAGAAACTGTCAAGAAGGGAAGGTGAAAAGTAGAGAGATGGAACATGATGGAGAAACAAGACAACTGGTAAGTATCCAATCAGAAAAAGTTCTAGAAGTTAAGAACATGGAAAACCAAATGGGAAGTAAACATAAATCACAATCAGGGATCCAAATGCCCTGGATTTGGATCAAAATCAAAAGCCACACTGAAAGCTCAAAGACAGTGAGGTAACACCATCCAATTACTGAAGAAAACTAGTTTTCCAAAAGGAATTCTGTACTCAACAGAATTATCAAATGTCAATATAAATGAAATATCTTCAGTCCTCAAGTTTTCTAAACTGTTCCTTTCCATTCACCATTTCTTAAGAAGCCAGTGTGCTTAATTAAAATTAAAAAATAAGCAAGAGAGACTTCCCCAGCAGTCTAGTGGTTGAGACTCTACACTTCTACTGCAAGGAGTGTGGGTTCGATCCCTTGTCAGGGAACAGGATTCCACGTGGTGTGCTGTGGCCAATAAATAAATAAATGTCTACAATAAAGTTTCAGAAGAAAAAAAAAAAAAAGAGGGGAGGAGGAGGGAGGAAACAGGAAAAGAAAATTTCAGCAGAGTAGCAAAGCAGAAGAAATTCCCCAGGATGCAACTAATTGCCTGACACAGAGGAGAGCCTCTTGATGTCAGAGTCAGATGTCTCTAGGAAAGATTTCTCAGAAAACACATTTGATAAAGTCCCTGATGTGCCCAAAAGTCTTGTTAATTTCTGCAGAGGGTAAGTTGAATTAACGATAAGTACAGAGATTTTAAATCAGTGAAAAAAGAAGCCAATACTTACTTTTATGCAGCAAAGGAAAGTGCACAAGGCAAAGAAGTGTTCATGCGGCTACATGATTCATCCTTAAGCCGTGCCTTCAGAGCTGTAGAAGACACAAGCACTGAACATTGATCTAGGGAACATTATTCTATTGGGAGAATGAAAAATATGAAAAATTTAAGTGTGACGTGGGAGTACAGGTGAGGGAAAGGAGAACTGAATCCTCACTGCTGTAAGAGGTTAATTCAAATCTGGTATTTGTTTTGTTTTGTTTTTATACATTAACGATTAAGTATTCTTTTAAACTATTAGTTTGTACTGGGATATAGCCAGTTAACAAGTAACAGGATACTTTCAGGTGAACAGTGAAGGGATTCAGTCATACACACACATATATCCTTTCTCCCCCAAACTCCCCTCTCATCCCAGGCTGCCACATAAAACTGAGTCATGTTCATGCGCTATACATTAGGTCCCTCCCTGTTCAAGGAGTTACCTTCAAAGTCTATGAAGGTAAATACCAAAATAAACAGGCAAAGGAATTGGAAATGATTGTTGGCAGAGAGGGAAATATGGGGGAAGGAAAGCGGAGATTTCCTTTAAGATTACACACGAGGATATACGCAACCCTCCTTAATATGGTCCTTCTTGATCATGTATAGATTAACACAAATGCCTAAAATAAGAGCAACAGCATATTAAAGAGCAGAGACATTACTTTGCCAACAAAGGTCTATCTAGTCAAAGCTATGGTTTTTCCAGTAGTCATGTATGGATGTGAGAGCTGGACTATAAGGAAAGCTAATGCTTTTGAAAGGAAAGATAATGCTTTTGGACTTCCCTGGTGGCTCAGATGGTAAAGTGTTGCCTGCAGTTCGAGAAACCTGGGTTCGATCCCTGGGTCAGGAAGATCCTCTGGAGAAGGAAATGGCAACCCACTCCAGTACTCTTGCCTGGAAAATCCCATGGACAGAGGAGTGTAGTAGGCTACAGTCCATGGCATCGCAAAGAGTCGGACATGACTGAGCAACTTCACTTCAATGCTTTTGAACTGTGTTGGAGAAGACTCTTGAGAGTCCCTTGAATTGCAAGGAGATCCAACCAGTCCATCCTAAAGGAGATCAGCCCTGAGTGTTCACTGTAAGGACTGATGTTGAAGCTGAAACTCCGATACTTTGGCCGCCCGATGAGAAGAACTGACTTCATTTGAAAAGACCCTGATGCTGTGAAAGACTGAAGGCAGAAGGAGAAGGGGACGACAGAGGATGAGATGGTTGGATGGCATCACTGACTCGATGGACATGAGTTTGAGCAAGCTCCGGGAGCTGGTGATGGACAGGGAGGCCTAGCGTGCTGCAATCCATGGGGTCGCAAAGAGTCAGACACAACTGAGCAACTGAACTGAACTGAGGAAGTGCTCCCCAAGTCACATTCTGAGAATTTGATTTCCCGTAAAGTTGTCCACAGGAAAATAATGTGCTGGTTAGGATGACATGAGTTTTTTGTTTGCCTAAGCATTCCTGGTTTTGATTATAAATCAATGAAATGCCATTTTTTGTGGTCAGTACTTTGTAAGATTTTTACCATGAGTCAGCATCTCTGAATTAACTGCAAACATGAGATAAATCTGCTGGGCTTGTTGGGCTCACATCAAGACCATGGGCCACAGTAAAATCAAGAACTGAGACTCTCAAGCTTTAATGTGCATAAAAATTACCTGAAGGGCTTGTGGAAACACAGATTCCGAGGCCCCATCTTCAGAAATTCTGATTCAGTAGTTCTGGGGTGGGACCTAAGAACCTGTATTTCTTACAAAATATTTAGATGATTCTGGTCCAGTCATCACAAGTTAATAACTATTGATCAAAGTAAATGTCATTTTTAGGAGGGACTAAGGTCAGTCAGCCTTCCTTAGATGTTGACAGGTCCACGCTATATATTATTTCAATTTCTATATCACCAGCTATTCTGTTGGGCTTCTCTGGTGGCGCAGACAGTAAGGAATTCGCCTGCAATGAGGAAGATCTGGGTTCAACCCCTGGGTTGGGAAGATCCCCTGGAGAAGGGAAAGGCTACCCACCCCAGTATTCTTACCTTGAGAATCTCATGGACAGAGGAGCCTGGTGGGCTACAGTCCATGGGGTCACAAAGTCAGACATGACTGAGTGACTAACACACACAATTGTCATGTATGTAAGCATCATGCATGCATGCTCAGTTGCTCAGTCTTGTCCGACTCTTGAGACCCCATGGACTGTAGCCCACCAGGCTCCTCTGTCCATGGGATTCTTTAGGCAAGAATACTGGAGTGGGTTGGCGTCTCCTACTCCAGAGGATCTTCCCGACCCAGGGATTGAACCTGTGTCTCCTGCATTGCAGATAGATTCTTTACCTGCTGAGCCTTCAGGGAAGACCAATTGTTATGTAATTTTTTGCTATATCATTTAATATCATCAGGACTCAGTTTCTTCATAAAATGTGAGATTTTATCTGTATGCAGGCAGTGCTTGTTTCTTTGGAAGATCTACCTTCCCCTCCTACTCAATAGAAGAAGCCCATTTCCAGCTGGGTGCGTTGCCTATAGTGGTAACACACTGCCTTTGCCAGCCTCTCTTGCCTGACCCCAGACCTACTGAACCACAGGCAGGCGGAAGTGTTGCCTGGGTCCCCCAGGCAGGCAGAACCAGCTGGCAAGTGGCTTTCATTTTGTCTTTCTCTCTTTTTTTAATCATGAAGTGATTTGAAGGACTAAAGCCATGTATTCAAATGGTGCAAAAAAATGGACATTTCCCCCGCTGAATGTGCTGTACAGACACAAGCTCATCCCTGGAATGCACCTCTTTGGATTTACCTTATGTTAGAAATGTGTCTCTATATAGTTGAAGATATTATTGTTTTTCCTCCTACAGGCAGCTAAACCTATATGATCAATTCAGGAAAACGTTCTATTAACAAGCCAGCCAAAGATTCTCCTATTACAGGATGTCCATTAAAACTGGTAATATCGATAATACTAATTTTTCCTACAGATCGAAAGTGTCCTTGATGACTTAACGTATTCACTTGTGTTTCCAGGGTTTTTAGACATCCTGTACTTTAAGTGGATTCCCAATGCACCTCCTGTGCTCTGACTGCAGGAGAAGCGAGCCAAGGCCTCTGGGCATTCCACCAGCCAAGTTAGATCCAGGCGTTAAGATCCAAGGGCTGAAATCCTTCATGGACTCTTGCCAGTTGCTCTGCCCTTGAGGGCTGACCTTAAGTATCAACATGATAAAAATGATAAAAAACATCATGTGATCACTGAGACGTAATTAAAAATAGAACCACACTTCCCCTTGGGGAAAGAGTCTGTGGAAAAGCTAAGATACAGTCATGCCATAAATGATGAGAGAAATATTTTGAATCATATGAAAAAGGGTTCATTTGAAACTTGTACTCGAAAAATTTTCTGAATTCATTGCTTCTCTGTTATTTCTTTTGTGGATGCTGCTTTAAATTGGTATATATCCTACATCAGGGAGTGGTAAATCCAGATGGCCACACACATTACTCTGGGCCAACCCTCCGGGGGAAATGAGAAAAGAACATGGAGTCCAGAGAAATAGGTGTGAATTCTTTAAAATATTATAATCCAAAAATATTAGAAAAGCCATTTGCTTAAGATTATTTTCCCATGCCCTTCGATTTAAAGACGAGAGAGCTCGGGCCCAGACAGCAGCGGTTTGTCTGAACCGAAGTCAGAGCTGGTCCAGGATCAGGGTTTTCCGTCTTTCAAAAGCAATTTCACTTCTGCTTTTCCATGGACTTTCGCTGCCCCCAAACTTGGTTCATCTGCATGTAACTAAGAGGAAATTCTGTCAAAATCAGTCATGTTTTTATTTGAGGGTAAAAACATTAACTTGTCCAGCATATCCATTTATGTATTTGGGGCTTGGAAGATATTTTGTGGATTAAAACAGCTTTTCTGCCTGATTCACAGAAGGATCACTCAGTAGTATTTTTCCCTTGGAGATGCAAACTGAACACTTGCTCCATCAAAGCTGTGGCTGAATCCCTTCCAATCTGGAATGTTCCCTGTCTAATTAAGTATTTAATACCCATTATTTGCTGCTTTTAGTGAAAATGACTGGGATTCAAGCTGTAATCCAGCCGCCCATCTGCTACCTATGACAAAGAGATGTGTGCTGACAAAGGCCTAAACAGATTTGCCAAAGGCCAAACTCAACACATCTGGTAAAGCCTCAGAAGGTCCCCGGCCTCAAAATTCACTCACTTTCAACAGCCAGGCATGCAATCAAGGTAAGGACTGGTGAAATACACAAACATCAATCTCCAAGGGAGAAAAAAAAATCAGAATTATGAGCAACACTTAATGGAGAAAAAAATTGCAAAGATCCTAATATTAAAAAATTGAACAAATTTTCATATGATTTGAAGTTTTTGAGGAGATGAATTTCCGAAGCTTCCTAAGGAGCTTGTGCAATTCAGCTCTAGTAATATACAACAGAACTCTGCATGGCGTTTGTGCTGTGGAAAAATATAAGGTACCCTCTTTAACTGACCTTTAAACCAAACTATTAAAAACAGTTAAATGGAAAAAAGAGAGAGAGACTTCCAACAGTGGGTTATCAGGCAGCTGGAAGATACGTTATTTTCTTCATGTGTGAGTAGCTGGGCAGGTCTGACTAGGAAGGTTGGGAGGCTGCAGGATTTATTACTGGACAAGAAATGTGAATGACATTTATAGCTGTTGGCTGTGGAATTCCTTAGAGTAATATAACATCAGAATAAACAAAATGTCTGAATAAACATGTTTTGTAGGAAAAGTGGCATTATTTGTGAGATATGCATATGTATATCTACTTGATGCTATACACTCAAAGAACATTCTTGATATAAAATGATTATTTGCCAATCATTACAATATTTTCTATTTTTGCATAATGATTTCTTGAAGGCACTGATACTTAAATGAGCATTTCCTGAAGTGTGTTCCAGAGTTCAGCATTCTTCGCATGATGCTAAGAGATGTCCCACAGAAAAATTAAGGTACAATGTTTCTCTGGTCTAAGACCATTGGGCTATTAAACCAGTATGTTGAGCAAAAACTAGGGTTCTTAACTGCTGCTGCTGCTAAATCACTTCAGTCATGTCCAACTCTGTGCAACCCCATAGACGTCAGCCCACCAGGCTCCCGCACCCCTGGGATTCTCCAGGCAAGAACACTGGAGTGGGCTGCCATTTCCTTCTCCAATGCGTGAAAGTGAAGTTGCTCAGTCGTGTCCAACTCTTAGTGACCCCATGGACCGCAGCCTACCAGGCTCCTCCGTCCATGGGATTTTCCAGGCAAGAGTGCTGGAGTGGGGTGCCATTGCCTTCTCCGAGGGTTCTTAACTGCAGGACCCTATAACATGTTAATTTGTAATATCTGTTTCTAAGAGAGGAAAGTAACATGAAGAATTTTCCAAAATTATCAATAGATTATGTGGTCTGTTTTCTGTGGGCTGCACCTGATTTAGAGCAGTCACTTTGTAAGAGTAAATTATATATAAGTCCACCATTTTTCCAAAAGAGGTGAATCTGGCTTTTGTTATTGGTTTACAATATGCCTATCCTAGGGAGTAGCCTCAAAATCTACACAGGAAAAAATAAAAATAAAAAGAATCTCTTAGCCTTCTCCATACATCTGTTACTGGACACATGAAAACAATAGCAAAAAAAAAAAAACAAAAAATCACCTTGCCTTTTTCTCAAGCAACATTAATGAAAGAGAAGACAGGACAATAGTTGGATAAACTATTGTTTATCCAAAGGCAAAGGGTGAACCAAATATATTTTTAATTTACAATAATTGTAATATTGGCAGAGTAATAGCTCATTTGTCATATGGAGAAATAAGCCCAGGACTCGGATCTGTGCATTGACTGGATGGACCAGGCACTGGGATTTCAGTGACCCACCACAAATAATGCATCATTTGGAGATGTATGTATAATTTTATCTGCATTTCTTTTATGTTTTTCTGATGCCACTACATTTTTCAGAGTCCTCAATATACAGCCATTATAATTTGTTACAGAAAGAATATTAGTGAATGGCTCAAATAAAATTCAGCACCTTGAGAAAGAATTTCCCAAACATCTGCCTCCCCCTTCTCCAGGTCAACAGTTCAGGTCATGGGATCCTCCCACAGTGTGAGTGAGACATCCTGCCCCTACTGAAGTCTCTAACACCCATGGGAAAGAGAAGGCAAGGCTGCTGTCCAGGAGGAGAAAGCCCTGAGGGCTAGCCCTCTTAAGTTCTTCTCCCTTCCGGGGTCCACAGTCGGGTTCCATGGAGGTGCAATGGTATCGTCCATGGCACACTCAGCATGGCTGGAAGGAAGCCATGGTGGGTGGGGAGCTTAGAGACCTGAATCTAAAGGAAACCAAGGCAAATCTGGAAGGCCAATAGATAGCAGATGTGAGCCAGTGTCCACTGAAGGTGCAGCTGATCAAGAAGTAGCCTTCCTACCAGAGGTATGTAAGTCCTCATACCACTAGATGCTATTTTAGGAAGAAAAAGCAAGCACAGGGAACAGATGGCTGGACACCAGAGCAATTTTTTCACAGAAAGACTACACCATCCATTACAAGATTGAACTAAACTGCATAGGATTATCAAGTAAAGACTTAATTATGAAAATGAAAGATGAAACTTATTATAGACTGGAGAAAGATGTTCCATTTTTCCTTCCATCTGAGTTGTGGCAGAAGTTCAATCTACAGTCCCATGTTTATCCTTCAGGGTATACAGCATATGTCATCATTAAGAATGTGATACTTACTACCTTATGTGGGGTGGGGAGAAGCATTAACACTGTCATCTCACATTAGAGATCAGCATCTGTTTTCACCTCTGAGAGTAAATCCATCTACAGAAGATGCATGGTGGTCCAGACAAAGTTCATCTCCTATTCAATCACCACCTACTAAGAGAACTTGTTGCATTGAAAGGTTGGAGCTCAAAACAACCAAAGAAAGCACATTCAATTTTGTTCTCTGCTGCATGAAATGACTACACAAGAGCCCCAGATCAGTCTAACCACGTCATGGACCTGACAGTATTCGGATGTGTGTGAAATCTCCTTCAACTCTTTGACATTTAAATACGTATGGCAAATAGAGAAAGAAACACAGTTTAGTTCAGGTGCCTGACAGTTTAGTTCTGTTAAATCTACTCTGTGATGCTGGGCAATCTGGATGATCTGTTGATGTTTCTCCTCATGAAATGAAGCGAACGATTTTATTTTTTTAAATCTGTCAAGTGTTATGAGGATTATACTAAGATGAAGGAGAAATAGATCCAAAAGAGATTCCGATGGTTGTTTTCAACCAAAAATGTGTAACCTTGCCTTCAACAGACCTCAGCTACCTGGCACAGTACCTACTAGACTATGAGTCAACGCGCAGTCTGGAACACTGACTGGAGAAAATAACGATCTATTCTGCTTGGATACTCGCCCTGAATGGGAGGGGTGAGGGTCAGTCATTGTGAAAAGGAACTGTTTTCTTGGCAAAGACACATGGAAATTCTAGAATGATGTGAGTTTCTGTAATAACCACACACAAGTTTAATAATCCAGTGAATATCAGAGAACAATTTCTTCAACTAGAAAAAGCATCAGAGAATGAGGTGAGGTCTTCATCTCACACCCTCCAAAACTGCAGCTGCCAAATTCTACAATGGAAACATGACATGCAGCAGGACGATACTGATGTGAACATCATGTTCATAGCAAGAGTACATGGTTGTGACAGAAACTGCTAATGAGACCTGATTACCTAGGGCTTGCTGCTGCTGCTAAGTCACTTCAGTCGTGTCCAACTCTGTGCGACCCCATAGATGGCAGCCCACCAGGCTCCCCCATTCCTGGGATTCTCCAGGCAAGAGCACTGGAGTGGGTTTCCATTTCCTTCTCCAATGCATGGAAGTGAAAAGCAAAAGGGAAGTCACTCAGTCGTGTCTGACTCTTAGCGAACTCATGGACTGCAGCCCACCAGGCTCCTCCATTCATGGGATTTTCCAGGCAAGAGTACTGGACTGGGGTGCCACTGCCTTCTCCAACCTAGGGCTTACAGTTGCCCAATCAGTACCTACATTCCTCGCCATGCATTCAACTAGCCGAAGCCATGTGACAACTAGTGACCACTAGAATACGAGTGGAAATGATTTGTGAAACTTCAAGTTATCATCTTAAAGTGAATAAGCAGGCCACATTACCCACTTCCCTCTTACCGCAGGCAGGATTTCAGATAATATGGTAAATTAAATTGCTTTAGCTAAATAAAACAATACCCTATGGATAGTGACAGGATACAAGAAAGGAACCTTGGGTTCCTGACATCATGAAATGACAAAAATAGACCTACACTATTGCATGAAAGAAAAATGTCCATTTTGCTTATATCAATATTATTTTACATATTTATTACAGTGTTTAAAGCAACCCTTGACTGATGTATGGGTGCTACTGCCTGGGCTGACCAAGGCATTTCATTCAAAAAATATTTTCTAATTCTGTTAGGTTTGAGGTTTTAGAGATAAAACGTTTATAGCTTATAGGTTAAGGAATACTTACCATCCCAGAGCACCACCCAAATATTTATGCTCAGATACAAAGAGAACAAAGTAGAAAGTTATCAATTTCACATGTAGGCCTAAGCAATGGAATTTTGAACAAATGATATTGATGGGTCTGGTAACTCTTTTAAGTTAATCACTTTTCCTAACAACACTTGAGAGGACTCTTTTAACATAGTAACAAAATAAAACACAACAGTATTATCTCTGAACATGCACACACACACACACTATATATATATATACAATATGTATTACATATACACACATATATTTTACACAAACATATACATACACATTTTAAATACATGTATGTGTGTATATACATGTATGTGTGGATGTAGATCTGTGCCTTATATGTAGGTGTATAGCACTCTGCATACATCTATAAACACAGTATACACAAGTATACATACACGCTTCACGCATGTCTGTGTAATACACATGCACAAGCATAGGCAGCATCTACAAATAAACTGGGGTTAATATCTTACCTCCCTCTTTTCATGGCTTCCCTGGTGGATCAAATGGTAAAGAATCTGCCTGGAATACAGGAGACTCAGGTTCAATTGCTGAGTTGGGAAGTTCCTCTGGAGAAGGAAATGGCTAACAATCCAGTATTTTTGCCTGGAGAATTCTATGGATGGAGAAGCCTGGTGGGCTGCAGTCCAAAGGGTCTCAAAGAGTTACAAGTATCTGAGAAGAGAAGCAAAAAGCAAAGGGAGAAAGGGAAAGACATACCCAACTGAATGCAGAGTTCCAAAGAATAGCAAGGAGAGATACGAAAACCTTTCTTAAGTGAGGAATGCAAATAGAGGAAAGCAATAGAATAAGAAAGACTAGAGATATCTTCAAGAAAATTACATACCAAGGGAACATTTCATGCAAAGATGGGCACAGTAAAAGACAGAATTGGTATGGATCTACCAGAAGCAAAGAGATTAAGAAGAGGTGGCAACAAAACACAGAAGAACGTACAGAAAAGGTCTCAGTAACCCAGATAACCATGAATGTAGTCACTGACCTAGAGCCAGATTTCCTGGAGTGTGAATTCAAATGGGCCTTAGGAAGAATTAGTACAAACAAAGCTAGTGGAGGTGATGGAAATCCAGCTGAGCTATTTAAAATGCTAAATTATGAGGCTGTTAAAAGTGCTACCACAGAATATGCCAGCAAATTGGAAAACACAAAAGTGACCAAATGACTGGAAAAGGTCAGTTTTCATTTCAATCCCAAAGAAGGGCAATGCCTAAGAATGTTCAAACTACTGTACAATTATGCTTATTTTACATGCTGGCGAAGTGAAGAGAAAGTTGCTGTCATGTCTGACTCTTTGTGACTTTATGGACTATACAGTCCATGGAATTCTCCAGGGCAGAGTACTGGAATGGGTAGCCTTTCCCTTCTCCAGGGGATCTTCCCAACCCAGGAATTGTATGAAGATCTCCCACATTGCAGGTGGATTCTTTGCCAATTGAGCTACCAGGGAAGCCCAAGAATACTGGAATGGGTAGCCTATTCCTTCTCCAGTGGATCTTCCCTACACAGGAATAAAACTGGAGTCTCCTGCATTACAGGCAGATTCTTCACCAACTGAGCTACCAGGTGCTAGCAAGGTAATGTTCAAAATCATTTAACCTAGGCCTCAACAGTACATGAACCAGAACTTCCAGGTGTACAAGCTGGATTTAGAAAAGGCAGAGGAACCAGAGATCAAATGGCCAACATCTGTAAACATCATAGAAAAAGCAAAAGAATTCCAGAAAGACATCTACTTCTGCTTCATTGACTATGCTAAAGACTTTGATTGTGTGAATCACAATAAATTGTGGAAAATTCTTCAAGAGATGGGAATACCAAACCACCTTACCTGCCTCCTGAGAAACCTGTATGGCAGGTCAAGAAGCAACAGTTAGAATTGGACATGGAACAAAGGACTGGTTCAAAATGGGGAAAGGAGTACATGATGGCTGTATACTGTCACCCTGCTTATTTAACATATATCCAGAGTGCATCATGTGAAATACTGGGCTAGACAAAGCACAAGCTGGAATCAAGATTGCTGGGAGAAATATCAATAACCTCAGATATGCAGATGATACCACTCTAATGGAAGAAAGTGAAGAGGAACTAAAGAGCCCCTTGATGAAAGTGAAAGAAGAGAGTGAAAAAGTTGGCTTAAAACTCAACATTCAAAAAACTAAGATCATGTCATCTCATTCCATCACTTCATGGCAAATAGAAGGGGGAAAAATGGAAACAGTGACACACTTTATTTTCTTGGGCTCCAAAATCACTGTAAGAGTCTGCAGCCATGAAATTAAAAGATGCTTGCTCCTTGGAAGAAAGGCTGTAACAAACCTAGACAGAGTCTAGAAAGGATAGTCATGTACAGAAGTGAGAGCTGGACCATAAAGAAGGCTGAGCACTGAATTGATACTTTTGAACTATGGTGCTGGAGAAGACTCTTGAGAGTCCTTGGACTGCAAGGAGATCAAACCAGTCAATCCTAAAGGAAATCAATCCTGAATATTCATTGGAAGGACTTATGCTGAAGCTGAAGCTCTAACACTTTGGCCACCTGATGTGAAGAGCTGACTCATTGGAAAAGACCCTGATGCTGGGAAAGATTGAAGGTGGGAGGAGAAGGGGATAACAGAAGATGAGATGGTTGGATGGCATCACTGACTCAATGGACATGAGTCTGAGCAAACTCTTGGAGATGGTGAAGGACAGGGAAGCCTGGTGTGCTGCAGTCCATGGGGTCATAAAGAGTTGGACACAATTTAGCGACTGAGCAACAACCATCTTTTCAAGTCCAAAGTACCTCTTAACACTTCCCATTATGATAGCTCACATCATGGTCATTTGCATACATCTTATTGCTGCTCAAAGACTGTAAATTCTTGACAGAAAAAATTATGTTTCATACACTTTTTTCTCAATAGCAGCTTATATAGTGCTTGAAACATAAAAAGCACTTATTGTACACTTGTGAATAAGTGATTGACGTATTGAATGGTTGAATGAGTAAGTGACTATTTGGAGAGTCATGCTAGGGAAAGAGAGAAGGGAGTTGAATACAGATTTTCTTCCTGAGTGGGTATCTGTGGAATAAACTGGCTTATAACTAGAAGACAGAACCCATGGACATAACAGATAGCAGACAATTAATCACAGAATTCTTATAGATCCACATTAACCCTTTCCAAGGCAATAGGTCAAGGTCTTTGAACAAAAACATTTTTTTTTTTTTTTTTATCAATAGAAAGCAACTCTATTATGGAGAGTTGCTTGACCTGTACACTCGTTACAAAATGTGTCAAAGGCCAAATTTATGTTTCTTTCAGAGTCATAAATGCAAGTAGGCAGTTGCATTGAAGTCCACTCAGTCTGCTGGAATTTTTAAATACTCTGAGTACTGATTTAGCAAAACTCACTTTGTAAAAACAATAGGCAGAGAAATTTTAACAGGACTCCAAAGAAATCATAGGCAATTCCTGATCAAATCAAGTTAATCTTAGAGCTTAAAACCCAGTCTTCAATAACTGCTGCAAATATAAACACTTGAGAACAATTTGGGACAAGAAATCAAGGGGCCGTGCACACACCAGCAACCCAGGCAAGGACGACCTCAAACATACCTGGAGAAAATGACCTTAAAGACATTTACCTTCAACATCAACGATCAAAGGACAATGACTCATCTCTTGATATAGCCTTTATACTGCAGACCAAATAATTCTTAAAACAGAAAACCGTGTGTCTGTCACTCTCCTCTGTAGGTAATGTTCATATGAGACATTGTGCTTTGAATTTCAGTCTGACTGACATACAGTGTGAACGCGCTTTTATAAAATAACGAACTTGTATCTGATGATCTCTGCAAACTCCTTTCCAGCTCTAAAATGATTCCTCCACAATCATTCATAAGTCCCAATAGAAATGCCATCCCAAGGAAAGTCAATGCAACTTTACTCAAATTTTTGTCCTCTTCTTTTTCATCTGCCTTTTTACAAAGTAAATTATCAAACGGGTTTAGAAAGAAAATTTCAAAGTCAATGGTTACAAGGATATGCAATAATTGGACTAACTTGTAAGGGAAAAAATGTGATTTCATACAGCAGTATGAGAATTACTCTGGTAATGAGGAGCAATTTTAAACAACCAAAGGTCTTAATATTTTCAAATCCCACACAACTATAATTCAAACAATTACCAAATCTTCAGTTTTACTAGTCTTAAACTTGTTGATATTTTTATATTAAGTTGCCCAGGATCTATCTGAAATAATGGCTATGTTGAAATCCACCACTCTGCCTGTTACCTCTGACCATGTATCATGAAGAGGAAATTCCTTTAAATCGTCCTGGATAGAGAAATGCTAGACTGGATGAAGCACAAGCTGGAATCAAGATGACCAGGAGAAATATCAATAACCTCAGATATGCAGATGACACCACCCTTATGGCAGAAAGTAAGGAACTAAAGAGCTGCTTAATGAAAGTGAAAGAGGAGAGTGAAAAAGTTGGCTTAAAGCTCAACATTCAGAAAACTAAGATCATGGCAGCTGGTCCCATCACTTCATGGCAAATAGATGGGGAAACAGTGGAAACAGTGGCAGACTATTTTGGGGGGCTCCAAAATCACTAGATGTAGATGGTGACTACAGCCATGAAATTAAAAGACGCTTGCTCCTTGGAAGAAAAGTTATGACCAATCTAGGCAGCATATTAAAAAGCAGAGACATTACTTTGCCAACAGTCTGTCTAGACAAAGCTATGGTTTTTCCAGTAGTCATGAATGGATGTGAGAGTTGGACTACAAAGAAAGCTGAGTGCTGAAGAATTGATGCTTTTGAACTGTGGTGTTAGAGAAGACTCTTGAGAGTCCCTTGGACTGTAAAGAGATCCAACCAGTCCATCCTAAAGGAAATCAGCCCTTAATATTCACTGGAAAGACTGATGCTGAAGCTGAAAATCCAATGCTTTGGCCACCTGATGCAAAGAACTGACTCACTAGAAAAGTGAGAAGGCAATGGCAACCCACTCCAGTACTCTTGCCTGGCAAATCCCACAGACGGAGGAGGCTGGTAGGCTGCAGTCCATGGGGTCTCTAAGAGTCGGACACGACTGAAGCGACTTAGCAGCAGCAGCAGCAGCAGCAGAGGAGGATTTAAGCTCCCAGACTGAATCTGGCATATCTGTGGTTTTCTGTGTGTCTGCTAAATATTCAGCCATTATTTTTCTAGAAGCAAAAGTGTCAAGTTTCTCTGTTAATCACTCTGCAAATGCATATCTATTCCCACGCAGTGCTTTATTAAATGGAAATAAGCCTAATTATTCATCTGTTAGTGGGTGGGGACTGACAAAAAGAGAAGATGAAGGGAATAACATTTTCCTTTCACCAGTTCAGTGCAGAACTTCTCTGTTACAGTCCTGTGAGTAGCAGTTAGGCCTGTGTGATGGTATATCGTGTTGGCCAAGAAATTTGTTCAGATTTTTCTGTAAGGGCATATGGAAAAACTCAAACAACTTTTTGGCCAAGCCAATAATTTTTGGTAATAACCAGAGCTTCTTTTCACCCAAAACTCCTTGCTCCCATACCTACAGCCCTATTTCCCACACATGGCCCATCTGGCTGCACCTTGCATCAGAGGAATCCCTCCATCCGGGGAGGCCTGTTCCAGCAGAAAAACAAAGAAAGACACCACATAGCTTTTGCTCTGCTGAGATGGTATTTAAGCTGTCAGGAAATTAGACACATTTAGAAAAAAATGTTACATCTTCTTGTACACATGAACCTAGGGGCCTGTGAAATTTGTACCTGTTGTTACCAGTAACGATGGAATTCTTGGTTTGTTTTCCCAATAACAGGAATATCCATTATTTCAGATGTTGGAACTTTATATGCTGTGGCACGACTTAGGCAGACTCTAGTGGGCTTACTCTAGTCCCCTGAGACACCCTGACCAATTCCCCAAACCCTGACCCTCTTCCAAGATTCTCTGAGACACCCTGACCGACTCCCCAAACCCTGACCCTCTTACAAGATTCTCTGTACATGAAAACCACAATGTGAGGCAACAGCGTGGAAGATCAACCCCCTACGTTTGTCTCATTTACCCCCTCCATCCTTTCACCAAGACATCAGCATCTTTTTACCAAGTTTATAAGAGACATTGCACTGTATATTAAAAATATAGAACTTGCTGTAGAGTTACCAAGACCCTACACTGTAGATGCTGCTCACTTAAAAGATAAAGGACGTGGAATTGTTATTTGGACCACTGAATCTAAAGGTATGACTTCATGCAAGCTTTCTTTGAGTCTTGTTTTCTCTTTCTATTATTTGGCTGAGTCATAAGAGTCTACAAAGTGAAATGAAGGGATTTGATAATTTTCCTCAAACTTTCAAGTCCACTGAACTATATGAATCAAACATTCAAGAACTTTTTTCTTTAAATCTCAAAATGCCAATGTATGGTCTCATGTTTGCCAATTTGAACTCTACCTTTTTTCAATACTGCAGTTTTCTTTGGTCAAATTAAGTATTTGCGTTTTGTGAGAACTTCTTTCAGTAGAAAAACAAGGCCACAACTAGAAACAAAGAAAATTATAAAATGAAAAAGCTCACCAGTAAAGGCAAACATTCAATAAAGGTAGGAAATCATCCACATATAAACATGACATCAAAAATAGCAATCATGAGAGGAGGAAGGAGCAAATGCAGGATATTGGAAAGGCATTTGAAATGAAGAGATCAGCCTCTTTTGTTTTTAAATTTCAAATATCAGGAAATTAAGATGAAGGCAATAAAACTGCTGAAGAAGGAAACAAAAAGTTAATTTTTGAGAAGACTGCTATTTACTATGTAAAGGGTCATATCGTCCTAGTGTTTAATTAGCCCTCAAATCCTGATTCGAAATGCATAATGACTCCTGCTGCTGAAATTTCTTCTGACAAAACGCTGTCTCTTGTATCATGCATATGAGCAGTAGCCAGAGTCTAGGGGTCTGAAATAGATTCAGGTGAAATTAGCCGTTTAAAAGTGGAATCATATCTCACACTTCTGGGATACTGGTAATGTTCTATTTCTTGAGCTGGAAGGCAGACACATGACTGTATCCTCTATGTTACATACACCAAGTTTTAAATTTATGATGTGTGCACTTCTTTGTTTATTACTTCAGTTAAAATTAAAGAAAAAACAAAAAACAAAACATGTATAGTTAGGAAAATCAAAAGACTTTCCACAAAAAGATGCACTAATCCCATATTACATGCAGAGTACATCATGAGAAATGCTGGGCTGGATGAAGCACAAGCTGGAATCAAGATTGCTGGGAGAAATATCAATAACCTCAGATATGCAGATGACACCACCTTTATGGCAGAAATTAAGGAACTAAAGAGCCTCTTGATGAAAGTGAAAGAGGAGAGTGAGAAAGTTGGCTTAAAACTCAACATTCAGAAAACTAAGATTATGGCATCTCACCCCATCACTTCATGGCAAATAGATGGGGAAACAGTGGAAACAGTGGCTGACTTTATTTTTCTGGGCTCCAAAATCACTGCAGATGGTGATTTCAGCCATGAAATTAAAAGACACTTACTCCTTGGAAGGAAAGTTACGACAAACCTAGACAGTATATTAAAAAGCAGGGACATTACTTTGCTGACAAAGGTCTGTCTAGTCAAGGCTATGGTTTTTCCAGTGGTCATGTATGGATGTGAGAGTTGGACTGTGAAGAAAGCTGAGCACCGAAGAATTGATGCTTTTGAAGTGTGGTGTTGGAGAAGACTCTTGACAGTCCCTTGGACTTCAAGGAGATTCAACCAGTCCATCCTAAAGGAGATCAGTCCTGGGTGTTCATTGGAAGGACTGATGTTGAAGCTAAAATTCCAATACTTTGTCCATCTGATGTGAAGAGCTGACTCATCTGAAAAGACCCTGATGCTGAGAAAGATTGAGGGCAGAAGGACAAAGGGACAACAGAGGATGAGATGGTTGGATGGCATCACCAACTCAATGGACATGGGTTTGGGTGGACTGCAGGAGTTGGTGATGGACAGGGAGGCCTGGCGTGCTGTGGTTCATAGGGTCACAAAGAGTCGGACACTACTGAGTGACTGAAGTGAACTGAAGCCCATGTTCATCTTTGGACTTTGAAAACTGACTGTAAGTTGTTTAGTCGCTCAGATGTGTCCAACTCTTTGTGACCCCATGGACTGTAACCCACCAAGCTCCTCTGTCCATGGAATTCTCCAGGCAAGAATCCTGGAATGGGTAGCCTTTCCCTTCTCCAGGGGATCTTCCCAACCCAGGGATCAAACTGAGGTCTCCTGCACTGCAGGCGGATTCTTTACCAGCTGAGCCACAAGGGAAGACCTGAACCCTGACTAGGATGTAGTGGTGGTTTAGTAGCTTAGTCGTGTCCAACCCTTGGACCCTATGGACTATAAAGCCTGCCAGGCTCCTCTGTCCATGGGATTCTCCAGGCAAGAATAATGGAGTGGGTTGCCATTTCCTTCTCCATTAGGAAGAAGACTGTAGCAAAACGAAATTATAGAGGAGATCCTGATACTTAAAACATCACAGTCTTAAAAGCCCTTCCGTATCCATAGTATTAGTTCTGTGAGACATTTATTGCTTCCATTATAAAGAAACTAAAGTTTAAAACAGTTAAATGACTTGTAAAGGGTGGTTAACTGAATAAGCTCCAGAACCCTATATTGCAGGCACTTTTTTTCTGTCTTTGAATATAGTCCTCATTCCACAGTTTCACAGTCAACTCTATTACACAGACCCATATTAGAACTAATCCTGTCATTAGGCCAAAAGACAAAAGCTCTATGACTGTCCCAACAGATGTCAAAAAGGGCATTTGATAAATTCCATTCTATAAACATCTATTCTATACTTTAAAAAATGTATTGCTAACCTTCTTTAACATGATAAATAATACTAATCTCAAACTAGCATTTGACATTTTAATAGAACAGTAACCATTAAAAGTGAAAACAACCTGCCAATATCCATTGTCACCATTATTCAACATTGTCCTCTAGTGTAAGCTCCTGCAGTAAAACAAAAAAGGTATTAAAAGGAGACAGAGCTGGACATTCCTAACTACCTGGAAAATCCAAGAAGGTCTAAAATAACACTTTTAGAAGCAATAACTAATAAGGTAGTTTAATGAAGTGAAATATATATGTGTGTGCATATATATATATATATATATATATATACATACATATATATATATACCATCCAAGTCCTATGCAAGATATAAAACTTCATTGAAAAATGAAAAAGATAACTTGAATAAGTGCAGAAATATACCAAGTTCCTGGTAAATAACTTGCTGTAGAAGTGTTCTCTGCAGCACTATTTATCATAATAATAAAAATGGAAACCAGCTAAATATTTGACAATAGGGAATAGCCAAAATAAAGTATGGCACAGTCATATAACAGTATGAACAGCCATAAAAAAATACATAAAAGAAAAATATCACATGGCCTGGAAAAATGTCCAAGGTGGATAGTAAATTTTTAAAGTCACAAAACAGCTTTTTTTGTGAAAAAAGGGTTTGTTTTATATATACACACATACAAATATGTACTTGAAATGAAACCAGGAGTCTATATCTCAAAATGTGTTTTTCATTATAGGTGATTTCAATTTTCTACTTTTGCTTTATCTGCATTGTGTGTGTGTGTGTGTAGATGTATTTCCCTATTTCCCTAATTTTATATAACATGTATTGTATTTGCAATAAAAATTAAAACATAATTACCTAAAGAAAAATATAAATTGCTCTGTTGAGGCTGGTTGTCCTTCTAAAAAGAAATGAGTAAAATGAGTAATGCAAGCACAGTAACATAAATTGGACTCGGTCTGCTGAAGTTTTATTGTATTTATATGATCCTAGACAGGGTTTCACTGGTGGCTAGGACGATAAAGAACCAGCCTACAAGGCAGGAGACTGGGGATCAATCCCTGGGTTGGGAAGATCCCCTGGAGAAGGAAATGGCAACCAACTCCACTATTCTTGCCTGGAGAATTCCATGGACAGAGGAGCCTGGCAGGCTACATACAGTTCATGGGGTCAAAAACAGTGAGATACAACTGAGGAGCTAACACTTTCACTTTCAAACCTCTTTACTCTTGATTTTTCATGGCTCACAGCCTTGTTGTGGTGAAGGGGCTGGCATGACTCAATGACGCTTATGAGTCATGCCATGCAGGACCACCCAAGACAGACAGGTCATGGTGGAGAGTTCTGACAAAATGTAGTCCAAGTGAGGAGGGAATGGCAAACCACTCCAGTATTCTTGCCTCAAGAACCCCATGAACAGTATGAAAAGACAAAAAGATATGACCCTGGAAGATGAGCACCTACCCTCGCCCCCAGGTTGGTAGGTGTCCAATATGCCACTGGGGAAGAGCAGAGGGTAGTTACTAACAGCTCCAGAAAGAATGAAGTGGCTGGGTCAGAGTGGAAATGACACTTAGCTGTGGACATGTCTGGTGGTGAAAGTAAAGTCCAGTGCTATAAAGAACAATATTGCATAGGAACCTGGACTGTTAGGTCCATGAACCAGGATAAACTGGACGTGGTCAAACAGGAGATGGCAAGAGGGAACACTGACATTTTAGAAATCAATAAACTAAAAATGTACTGGAATGGGTAAATTTAATTCAGATGACCATTTTATCTACTACTGTGGGAAAGAATCCCTTAGAAGAAATGAAGTAGCTCTCACAGTCAACAAAAGAGTCCAAAATACAGTACCTGGGTGCAGTGTCAAAAATGACAGACGATATTGGCTCCTTTGACAGGCAAACCATTCAACATCACAGTAGTCCAAGCCTGTGCCCCAACCACTGAGGACAGTGAAGTTGAGGTCGACCAGTTCTTTGAAGACCTGCATGACCTTCTAGAACCCACTCACACACACACACACACACACACAAATTCCTTTTCATCTTCGGGGATGGAATGTCAAAGTAGGAAATCAAGAGATACCTGGAGTAACAGGAAAGTTTGGCCTTGGAGTACAAAATGAAGCAGGACAAAGGCTAACAGAGTTTTGTCAAGAGAATACATTGGTCATAACAAATACCTACTTCCAACAAAATGAGACAATGAGATGACTCTTCACATAGACATCACCAAATGGTCAATACCGCAATCATAGTGATTATATACTTTGTAGCCCAAGATGGAGAAGGTCTATATAGTCAGCAAAAACAAGACCTAGAGCTGACTGTGGCTCAGATCATCAGCTCCTTATTGCAAAATTCAGGCTTATTGAATAAAGTAGGGAAAACCACCAGGCCATTCAGATATGATCTAAAGCAAATCCCTTATGATTATACAGTGGAGGTGATGAATAGATTCAGGGATTAGATCTGGTAGACAGAGTGCCAGAAGAACTATGGATGGAGTCTCATAACATTGTACAGGAGGCATTGACCAAAACCATCCTAAAGAAAATGAAATGCATGAAGGCAAAGTGGTTGTCTGAGAAGACTTGCAAATAGTTGAGTAAAGAAGAGGAGTGAAGAACAAGAGAGAAAGGGAAAGATATACCCACCTGAATGCAGAGTTCCAGAGAACAGCAAGATGAGATAAGAGATCTTCTTAAGTGAACAAAGCAACGAAGTATAGGAAAACAATAGAAAGACTAGAGATCTCTTGAAGAAAATCAGAGCTATCAAGGGAACATTTCATGTAAGGATGGTCATGATAAAGGACAGAAGCTGTAAGGACCTAACAGAGGCAGAAGAGATTAAGAAGAGGTGGTAAGAATACACAGAAGAACTGTACAAGGAAGGTCTTAATGACCCAGATAACTAAGATGGTGTGGTCACTCACCTAGAGCCAGACATCCTGGAGGGTGAAGTCAAGCTGGCGTTAGGAAGCATTACAGCAAACAGAGCTAGTAGAAATGATGGAATCCCAGCTGAGTTATTTCAAATCCTAAAAGATCATGCAGTGAAAGTGCTGAACTCAATATGCCAGCAAATTTGGAAAACTCAGCAGTGGCCACAGGATTGGAAAAGGTCAGTTTTCATTCCAACCCCAAAGAAGGACAATGTCAAAGAATGCTCAAACCACCACATAATTGTGCTCATTTCACACGCTAGTAAATATATGGTGGTGGTTTAGTCACTAAGTCGTGTCCGACTCTTGGACTTTTGCAACCCCATTGACTGTAGCCTGCCAGGCTCCTCTGTCTATGGGATTCTCTAGGCAAGGCTATTGGAGTAGGTTGTTATTTCCTTCTCCAGGGGATCTTCCCGACCCAGTGATTGAACCCAGGTATCCAGCATTTCAGGCAAATTCTTTACCAACTGAGCTATGAGGGAAGCCCCATGCTAGTAAGGTTATATTCAAAATCCTTCAAGATAGCCTTCAACAGTACGTGAACCAAGTATTCCAGATGTTCAAGTTAGGTTTAGAAAAGGCAGATGCAGAGGAACCATTGATCAAATTGCCAATATTCTTTGGATCATAGAGAAAGCAAGTGAATTTCAGAAAAAAATATCTAGTTCTGCTTTATTGACTACACTAAAGCCTTTGTGTGGCTCACAACAAACTGTGGAAAGTTCTTAAAGAGACGGGACTACCAGACCACCTTATCTATCTCCTGAGAAACCTGTATGCAGGCCAAGAAACAACAGTTAGAACTTTATATGGAATAACTGATTGGTTCAAAACTGGGAAAGGAGTATGATAAGGCTGTATATTTTCAACTTATTTATTTAACTTATATGCAGAGTACATCAAGCTAAATGTTGGGCTGAATGACTCACAAGTTGGAATCAAAATTGCTGGGGGAAATAACAACAGCCTCAGATATGCAGACAATACCAGTCTAATGCCAGAAAGTGAAGAGGAACTAAAGAACCTCTTGATGAGGGTGAAAATAAGAGTGAAAAACCTGGGTTAAAACTCAACATGAATAAAACTAAGAGCAGGGAATCCAGTTCCATCACTTCACAGCAAATAGAAGGGGGAAAAGTGGAAACAGTGACAGATTTTATTTTCTTGGACTCCAAAATCAATGTTGAGGGTGGCTGCAGCCATGAAAACAAAATACATACTCCTTGGAAGCAAAGTTATGACAAACCTAGACAGTGTATTAAAAAGCAGAGACATCACTTTGCCAACAAAGGTCCATATAGTCAAAGCTATGGTTTTTCAGTAGTCACATACAGATATGACAGTTGGACCATTAAGAAGGCAGAGAGCTGAAGAATTGATGCTTTCAAATTGTGGTGTTGGAGAAGACTCTTGAGTGTCCCTTGGACTGCAAGGAGATCCAATCAGTCCATCCTAAAGGAAATCAGTCCTGAATATTCATTGGAAGGACATTGCAGAAGCTGAAACTCCAATACTTTGCCACCTGATGTGAAGACCCAACAGATTGGAAAAGTCCCTGATGCTGGGAAAGATTGAGGTGAGGAGGAGAAGGGGACCACAGAGGGTGAGATGGTTGGATGGCATCACCGACTCAATGGACGTGAATTTGAGCAAACTGCAGGAGATAATGAAGGGCAGGGAAGTCTGACATGCTATAGTCCATGGGTCTCAAAGGGTTGACACAACTCAGCAACTGAACACCACCACCACCACCAAGACATTTGTAGTCAAAAGTCACCATTATGGTAAAGTTTTTACCCCACACTTCAAAGCACAGTAAGAAAGCATCTAGTTTTACCCACGTATTTGTATAGTATTTTAATCTTTCAAAGGTAATTTCATATTTGCTGAATTATTCTATTGTCACTCTAACCCTTTGAAATAAGATTATCCTCATTTACAGATTAAGACTGTGGAATTCAGAAAGTTCTGGATAGTTAAACACATGGGTAGTTGATGTTATTACTGCCTGCACCAGTGTACCAATGGAACTAAAATCCAGAACTCAAAGCATCAACTCTAGAAAACTTTCAAACAGGATTTCACTTCAACTCAAATAACTATTAAGTTTCTCCAAAGTACCAGGCCTTTTGTTTTGGAAATTGTGTATTGAAGTGATTAAAACATCATGCAAATTTAAAACAAATGCTTAAAGTATTTTCAAATTCCTAAAAGACAAGAGCTAGGGTTGAACTGGGTTCTTATTTCAAAAGTACACTAAAGATGAAGTGCTATTGTCAAACCATCCAAACATAGATTCCTTTTCTTAAAATGAGTCACCAAAAGTATCCAGTCCCTGAAACAGCATCAGATGCAATCTAAAAATAATAAGTCCAAGTCCTAGAAAATTCATGGGAAAGGATTTTCTATTAGTCAATCCAGCATCCTGATTTAGAGAGTTCACCTTCCTTTTTAAAAACACATCTTGTAAGTTGTACATTTGATGGATGCATAGGTACTGACAAAGTTAAAATACAATATGTTTTCAAGGAACATACCCCAGCATAAGACATGACTCATTTTTTTCTTTGTATGTAACATTTACTTTGGATCACAGTAAGGAAGTGAGCAAACTATGACTTACAAAACCTATCTCATGATACACTGAACAGCCTTGCGGAAGTGTTACATGCATTATGCCTCGCAATAAACACTGACATTTATAATCTAAAATTCTCATTGTGCTAAAGGCGGGCTCATTCTTCCACTTAGGTAATGAAATTTTAATACAGTATGTGTATGAGAAGGGAAGGGGAGTATAAAATATATTAAGTAACTCACTTGGCTATTACACTACCTGAAAGGGGACATCATTTTTATTCTCTCATTTCTTAAACAATAGATTTTACAGTGCAGTCATTAACTGATGGGAGGGTTTTAGGACTATCTGACCCATCAAACTTGCTGGAAAAAGACAGCATTCTGTGAGCAATTCCAATTTTCCACTTCCTCGATTTTCAAAATACTCCAGCAGAACATGCAAAGTAAACAAACACCTGCTTCCCCCCATCTAGACAAGAGCATGTCTGCCACCTGTGGCTCTTCCAGCAGCTCAACAAGCCCCACTGCCACTCAACCCGGTGAGAAAATGGAGACCCTTCACCCCGGAAACAGCTCCTCTCATTTCATCCTTTCTTCTATACATCCAACCAAGAAATCTATAGCACATTATTTAAGATAGTTTTTCCAAATGAATCACAGAACTGTGAGCCATGAACGCATATGAAGGACATTAAAAAAGAGGGAGTCTTTGAGGTAAAACTGAGCAGCTTGACAGAAAGTGAATTTTCTGTCAAGAGTATATATTACCTTGGTTCCAAAGAGCACATGCATATGCAGAAGGATAGTGTTGACTGTCACCAATTTGTGCACATGCTATTCATTTAAGCATTTGATTGCCGGCATCTTTCTCTTTGGATGTTCAAATTGCACCTGAGCTTATTGTTTTACATTGAAATAAACACACATTTTACGTGAGATGGAGCCTCGCTGCAATATTCCCTCTGGGCACAGGGCTTGAGTTTGCCTTACATCTGAATTTCTTCTAAAAATTTCTTCCAAGGACAAGTTTTAAGACCGACTCTGCCTACTCGTGAATTTTAGACCATAAATTTAAAAAATGAAACTCCAAATTATGATAAGCTAAATGATGTTCACCAAGCACTTCCTCTCTTTTCCTTCCTACTGTGGGCATACACTCCACCCCTGTGAGGTTGGGCTTGGCTGTGTGACTTGCTAAGATTAATGGTATGCTGCTGTTGTTCAGTGGCTAAGTCATGTCTGACTGTGGCTCCATGGGCTGCAGCACGTCAGTCCTGCACTGTCTCCTGGAGTTCGCTCAAATGCATATCCATTGAGTCAGTAATGCTATCTTTTGTATCCTCTGCCACCCCCTACTTCTTCTGCCTTCAATCTTTCCCAGTCATCAGGGTCGTTTTCCAGTGAATCAGCTCTTCATATCAGATGTAAAAAAACACTGAAGCTTCAGCTTCAGCATCAGTCCTTCCAATGAATATTCAGGGTTGATTTCCTTTAGGATCGACTGGTGCAATCTCCTGGCAGTCCAAGGGACTCTCAAGGGTCTTCTCCAACACAATTCAAAGGCATCAATTCTTTGGCACTTAAACTTCTTTATGGTCCAACTCTCACATCCATACATGACTACTGGAAAAACTATAGCTTTGGCTATACAGACTTTTGTCAACAAAGTGATATCTTTGTTTTTTACTACACTGTCTAGGTTTATCATGGGCTTCCCTGGTGGCTCAGAGGTTAAAGCGTCTGCTTCTAATGCAGGAGACCCGGGTTCATTCCCTGGGTCGGGAAGATACCCTGGAGAAGGAAATGGTAACCCACTCCAGTACTCTTGCCTGGAGAACCCCATGGACGGAGGAGCCTGGCGGGCTACAGTCCACGGGTCTCAAAGAGTCGGACACGACTGCGCAACTTCACTTCACTTTCACTCTCAGGTTTGTCATAGCTTTGCTTCCAAGGAGGAAACATATTTTAATTTCATGGCTGCAATCACTGTCCCCAGTGGTTTTGGAGCCCAAGACAATGAAATGTCAGTCCTTCCACTTTTTCCCCTGCTATTTGCCATGAGGTGGTGGAACTGGATGCTATGGTCTTAGTTTTTTACATGTTAGGCTTCAAGCCAGCTTTTTCACTTTTCTCTTTTACCCCCATTAAGTAGCTCCTTAGTTCCTCTTCACTTTCTGCCATTGGAGTGGTATCTGCATATCTGAGGTTGTTGATATATATATTAGATATAGATATAGATATAGATACATACATATATATATACATCATAATAAAAACAAAGGCTTGAGATATGATCATGTAGTGGGACTTGCCTAACCATGCTTTCGACACTGCCATGCACTATGGTCTGAATGTCTGTATCCCTCTAAAATCTGTATGTTAAAATCCTAACCCCCAAGGTGACAGCATTAACTGGTGGGGCTTTGGTGAAGGACCTAAGTTATGAGGGTGTTCCACACTCTCATGGCTGAGATTAGTGCCTTATAAAAGAGGCCTCAGAGAAATCCCTAGAGCCTTCTGTCATAAGAGGACGCAGTGGGAAGTCTGCAACCTTGAAAAGAGCCCTCGCCTGGCCAAGCTGGCACCCTGATGTCAACCATCCAGTCTCCAGAACTGTAAGCAGCACATTTTACTGTTTTAAGCCACGCAGTCAGTGTTGTTTTTTTTTTTTTTTTTTTTAAAGCATCATGAACAGACTAAGACACCATGAAAAGAATATTCTGGGGTAGTCTACTGATACAGAGATGGTAAGAGACACATCAGCCTAACTTGGACTCAACCTGTGATTTGGACTTAAGCCCAGCTGAGCTTAGTCTAGATCAACTGACCTACAGCGAACATATGTAAAAGTAAATGTGTAAGTAAAAGTAAATGGTTTGTTTTAAGCCAATGCATTCAGGGTGGCTTGTGACCCAAAGTTATTGTGGCCATATTAACTGATACACAACTGGAAACAAACATATTGTTAATTATAGCAAGGCTCCTTTGTCCATGGTTTTTCAGGCAATAATACTGCAGTGGTTTGCCATTTCCTTCTGCAGGGGAATCTTCCTGACCCAGGGAACGAACCTGGGTCTCCTGCACTGCAGGCAGATTCTTTACCAACTGAGCTACCAGGGAAACCCCAACTATAACATATAGATGGGCTTTTTTTTTTTTTTTAAATTTTGCAGCCTTGGGTCTTAGTTGCTGCATGAGGATCTTTCGTTGCAATGCACAGATTCTTTAGTTCTGGCACGTGGGTTCAGTAGTTGCTCTGTGGCATGTGGGGTCTTAGTTCCCCAGCTAGGGATTGACTCCACATTCCTGCATTGCAAGATGGATTCTAAACCACTGGGACACCAGTGAAGTCCAAATAGGTTCGTATACTGAGTGTAAAGCAGTTGTAATGAAGCAAAACTTATTAATAACCATGCTACCTGCATAAATGTGATATGTTAGTCAATCAATTATCAAGATAATACTGCGTTACATAAAGGAAAATTGACCAGATTTTTGAGTTTGTTAGATATGTCTGACTACAAGTCCTTTTTCTAAATATGTGAATTAAATACTTTCCCAGCCCAATTCAAAAATGGGAAAACAAAAACTTTAATGAAAAATAATGAAGGTTCTAGAAAAATGGTACTTATGAACCCATTTGCAGGGCAGGAATAGAGATGCAGACATAGGGAACAGACTTGTGGACACAGTGGGGGAAAGAAAGGGTGGAGGGATTGAGAGAGGAGCACTGACCTATTCACACCACCATTGTGAATAGCTAGCTGGCAGGGAGTGGTTCCACAACACAGGGAGCTCAGCCTGTGCCCCACAATGACACAGAGGGCTGGGAGGGAAAGTGGCTACGTTGCTTCAGCCATCCAATTCTTTGTCACCCCATGGACTGTAGCCCCCAGGCTCCTCTGTCCATGGGCTTCTCCAGGAAAGGATGCTCAGGGGGTTGCCAAGCCCTTCTCCAGCTAATCTTCCCGACCTTGAGATCATACCCCATGTCTATCATGTCTCCTGTGTTGGCAGGTGGGTTCTTTACCACTAGCACCACCTGGAAAGTCCATTTTATACATATATACTTCTGGCTGATTCACACTGTTGTACAGCAGAAACCAAGAAACACTATAAAACAATCATCTACCAATTTAAAAAAAATTAAAAATTTTAAAAAATGCAGGAAGTCTATTTTTTTGATGTCTCTGCTTTTTATTTTTTTAATTTTTTATTATTATTTTTTTAACTTTACAATATTGTATTGGTTTTGCCATACATCAACATGCATCCACCACGGGTGTACACGTGTTCCCCATCCTGAACCCCCCCCTCCCACCTCCCTCCCCATACCATCCCTCTGGGTCATCCCAGTGTTGAATGACTATTCTAATATGTTCTTATCCTGCTGCCTAGGTAACTAGTGAGGAGGATATTTTCTACATTGAGTTAATAGAAAAACAACAATAATGAATAAACAAAGGTGCAGGTCAGGAAGCAACAGTTAGAACTGGACATGGAACAACAGACTGGTTCCAAATAGGAAAAGGAGTACGTCAAGGATCTATGTACATTGTCACCCTGCTTATTTAACTTTTATGCAGAGTACATCATGAGAAACGCTGGGCTGGAAGAAGCACAAGCTGGAATCAAGATTGCTGGGAGTAATATCAATAACCTCAGATATGTAGGCATATGGCACCCTTATGGCAGAAAGTGAAGATGAACTAAAAAGCCTCTTGATGAAAGTGAAAGAGGAGAGTGAAAAGGTTGGTTTAAAGCTCAACATTCAGAAAAGTAAGATCATGGCATCTGGTCCCATCACTTCATGGCAAATAGATGGGCAAACAGTGGAAACAGTGGCTGACTTTATTTTGGGGGGCTCCAAAATCATTGCAGATGGTGATTGCAGCCATGAGATTAAAAGACGCTTACTCCTGGGAAGGAAAGTTATGACCAACCTAGATAGCATATTCAAAAGCAGAGACATTACTTTGCCAATAAAGGTCTGTCTAGTCAAGGCTATGGTTTTTCCAGTGGTCATGTATGGATATGAGAGTTGGACTGGGAAGAAAGCTGAGTGGTGAAGAATTGATGCTTTTGAACTGTGGTGTTGGAGAAGACTCTTGAGAGTCCCTTGGACTTCAAGGAGATCCGACCAGTCCATTCTAAAAGAGGTCAGCCCTGGGTGCTCTTTGGAAGGACATGCTAAAGCTGAAACTCCAATACTTTGGCCACCTGATGCGAAGAGTTGACTCATTAGAAAAGACTCTGATGCTGGGAGGGATTGGGGGCAGGAGAAGGGGATGACAGAGGATGAGATGGCTGGATGGCATCACCAACTCTATGGACAAGAGTTTGGGTGAACTCCGGTAGTTGGTGATGGGCAGGGAGGCCTGGCGTGCTGCAATTCATGGGGTCGCAAAGAGTTGGACACGACTAAGCAACTGAGCTGAACTGAACTGAAGGTGTTAAAAATAATTTGTCAATCAACTCAGATGACATATTAAGAATAGGGTTATAAGTATCAGATATGATCTTGGCAGAAATCTAGCACAATATGAACAGATCCAAATGAAAATCATTATGACCTTTTACATTGATAAAGCTAACTGTATAAAGGAGAAAGGTTAAATAATTTTTTTTAATTTCTATTTAATTTACTATAGCATCTTGATTATAATGACAAGAGTAATTTAATGTAAACTATAAAAATACTAATCATTCATTTTATACCGAGTTGTGACGTGCCCTTTGGTTTTAAGACTCATGACGGGAGTGATGTCAGCACCACGGTGGCATAAGATGCTCCCACTGCTGGCCCCCTTCCATCCACAAGCTGGGAAACACCATAACTCAGGTGCTGCGGCCCGCGTCCCAGCCCGAGGATTCCCGCTCATCGGTCCGTTCCCTGGGCGCGCAGAGCAGGCGGAAGCCCTGTGAGCGCCCTGGGCGGGAGGACCCGGGGCATCCGGGCCGCGCACGGAGCTCCGGCCCCGGCCCTGCACCCTGCCGGGGGCCCGCCGGGGCTCCACCGGGCACGGCGAGGCGCCCCTGGACACCCGCGGAGCGCCCGCCTGCGCGCCAGCGCTCGCGTCCGCCGGGCCACGGGCCTGCGCCTCCCCGGGGAGGGGCGTCTGCCTCCGGGGCCCCGGCAACGGAGACCCCCGAGGCGGAGGGGACGCGAAGGAGGGCCCGCGCCGGGCGGAGGCCGCGGGGGCGCGCGGGGTCTCCCGGGGAGTGGAGGCCGCGCGCAGGGGACCGAAAGCCCGCACCCCGCGCCCCTGTCGGAAAGCAGAAGGCCGGTACCGACTAACCTGCAGTCCCGCCGCTTCCGCGAGGCCAACTCTCTGCGACCCCAGGGACTGCAGCACCCAGGCCTCCCTGTCCATCACCAGCTCCCCGGGCTTAGTTCAGACTCATGTCCATCGAGTGGGTGTTTTGTTAGGATTTTTAGCATCTATATCTATATGTATGCGCTTCCTTCATAGCTCAGTTGGTGAATCATCTGACTGCAATGCGGGACACCTGGTTCAGTGCCTGGGTCGGGAAGATCCCCCGGAGAAGGAAAGGGCACCCACTCCAGTGTTCCGGCTCCTCCCCTGGACGGAGGAGCCTGGGGGGCTACAGTCCACGGGGTCGCAAGAGTCAGACACGACTTAGTGACTAAGCCACCAGCACCGTGTCTACATGCATAGAGGGCCAGTGTTTTGCTGAATTGTTAGAATCAAGTGAAAATAAAAACTTTACCCCCCAAAGAAAGATTTCACTACTTCAGTGTACTGGCAGAGGAACAACTTGTGCAACACCATGAAAAAACACAGTAATATGGTTTCATAAAAAGAAAATGAAAATTCTCCAGAAATTAAACTTAAAAGTCACAGAAGAATGCAGTCTAACTGACAGAGAATTCAAAATGGCTGTTACAAAGAAACACAATCTGCTACAAGGAAACTCAGAAAGGCAGTGCAGTGAGCTCAGGAACAAAACTAACAAAAAGGAGAAATAAACGCCTAAAAAGAACCAAACAAAAATAATGAACTGAAGAAAATCAGATGAGATGAAGAACACATTAGAAAGCAATGAAAACAGAGCAGACCACACGGGAGAAGGAATCAGCTAGCTGGGAGATAGAAATCTAGAAATACACAGGTAGAAGCGAAGAAAGAACTAAGATACTTAAAAATGAAGAAATTCTGTGAGAACAATCCCATTATGAAAGGCGACATTAAGATAATGGGATTCCCCCAAGGAGAGGAGAGGGAGTAGGGAGAAGAGAGTTTCTTTAAAGAAACAAGAGCGGAGAACTTCCCAAACCTTGAAAGAAACCAGATATACAAGCCCATGACGTTAAGAGAATACTTAATTACCTCAATGTAAAAAAGACCTTCTTCAAGGCACATTATATTAAAAGTGTCAAAAATTACAACAAAGAAAGAATTTCTCAGGGCAGCTAGGGAAAAAAGGATGGTAACCTATAAAGGAATCCCCATTAGGCTATCAACAGGTTTCTCAGCAGAAACTCTACAGGCCAGAGAAGAGTGGAAAGACATACTCAAAATACTGAAAGATAAAAACTGTCAATTCAGATTACTCTATAAAGCAAGGTCATCATTCGGTTATGAAGAAGAAATAAGGCTTTCACAGACAAAACTGAGAGAGTTCATCACCACCAAACCTGCCTTACAAGAAATATTGAAAGGAGCTCTTTTACCTGAAACAAAAGTCAAAAATATAGAGAACTTTGACCAAGGTGATGGACAGAATCAAAAACCGCAGCTCAAAATTAGAATATGTTGTTAAACACTTCACTGTAGCATAAAGGTTAAGGGGGGAAAGCAGTATAAATCACTATAGCTACAACAACTTGTTAATGAAATTGCAACATAGAAAGGAATAATTGTAGGCAACAAAAACAGAAAGGGAAGAGGAAGAGAACAGAACTCACATTGGAAATAAAGATAAGATGCTATCTGAAGAAAAAGGTTATCTTATCTTTGCAACATTTTGTACAAACTTCATGTAAACACAAAACATAAACTTAGAGCAAACATACAAAACATTTTAAAAAATGAAAAATGAAAAGACATCATCAGTTCAGTTCAGTTCAGTCACTCAGTCGTGTCTGACTCTTTGCGACCCCATGAATCCCAGCACGCCAGGCTTCCCTATCCATCACCAACTCCCGGAGTTCACTCAAACTCATGCCCATCAAGTCGGTGATGCCATCCAGCCACCTCATCCTTTGTCATCCCCTTCTCCTCCTGCCCCCAATCCCTCCCAGCATCAGAGTCTTTTCTAATGAGTCAGCTCTCCGCATCAGGTGGCCAAAGTACTGGAGTTTCAGCTTTAGCATCAGTCCTTCCAATGAACACCCAGGACTGATCTCCTTTAGAATGGACTGGTTGGATCTCCTTGCAGTCCAAGGGACTCTCAAGAGTCTTCTCCAACACCACAGTTCAAAAGCATCAATTCTTCAGCGCTCAGCCTTCTTCACAGTCCAACTCTCACATCCATACATGACCACAGGAAAAACCATAGCCTTGACTAGACGGACCTTTGTTGGCAAAGTAATGTCTCTGCTTTTGAATATGCTATCTAGGTTGGTCATAACTTTCCTTCCAAGGAGTAAGCGTCTTTTAATTTCATGGCTGAAGTCACCATCTGCAGTGATTTTGAAGCCCAGAAAAATAAAGTCTGACACTGTTTCCACTGTTCCCCATCTATTTCCCATGAAGTGATGGGACTGGACGCCATGATCTTCGTTTTCTGAATGTTGAGCTTTAAGCCAACTTTTAAACTCTCCTCTTTCACCTTAATCAAGAGGCTTTTTAGTTCCTCTTCACTTTCTGCCATAAGGGTGGTGTCATCTGCATATCTGAGGTTATTGATATTTATCCTGGCAATCTAGATTTCAGCTTGTGTTTCTTCCAGTCCAGCGTTTCTCATGATGTACTCTACATATAAGTTAAATAAGCAGGGTGACAATATACAGCCTTGACGTACTCCTTTTCCTATTTGGAACCAGTCTGTTGTTCCATGTCCAGTTCTAACTCTTGCTTCCTGACCTGCATACAGACTTCTCAAAAGGCAGGTCAGGTGGTCTGGTATTCCCATCTCCTTCAGAATTTTCCACAGTTTATTGTGATGCACACAGTCAAAGGCTTTGGCATAGTCAATAAAGCAAAAATAGATGTTTTTCTGGAACTCTCTTGCTTTTTCCATGATCCAGTGGATATTGGCAATTTGATCTCTGGTTCCTCTGCCTTTTCTAAAACCAGCTTAAACATCTGGAAGTTCACGGTTCACGTATTGCTGAAGCCTAGCTTGAAGAATTTTGAGCGTTACTTTACTAGCATGTGAGATGAGTGCAATTGTGCAGTAGTTTGAGCATTCTTTGGCATTGCCTTTCTTTGGGATTGGAATGAAAACTGACCTTTTCCAGTCCTGTGGTGGACTGCTGAGTTTTCCAAATTTGCTGGCATATTGAGTGCAGCACTTTCACAGCATCACCTTTCAGGATTTGAAATAGCTCCATTGGAATTCCATCACCTCCACTAGCTTTGTTCGTAGTGATGCTTTCTAAGGCCCGCTTGACTTCACATTCCAGGATGACTGGCTCTAGGTCAGTGATCACACCATCGTGATTATCTTGGTTGTGAAGATCTTTTTTGTACAGTTCTTCTGTGTATTCTTGCCACTTCTTCTTAATATCTTCTGCTTCTGTTAGGTCCATACCATTTCTGCCCTTTATCGAGTCCATCTTTGCATGAAGTGTTCCCTTGTTATCTCTAATTTTCTTGAAGAGATCTCTAGTCTTTCCCATTTTGTTGTTTTCCTCTATTTCTTTGCATTGATCACCAAGTAAGGCTTTCTTATCTCTCCCTGCTATTCTTTGGAACACTGCATTCAGATGCTTATATCTTTCCTTTTCTCCTTTGCTTTTTGCTTCTCTTATTTACACAGCTATTTGTAAGGAGCTGACTGTGGCTCAGATCATGAAGTCATTACCAAATTCAGACTTAAATTGAAGAAAGTATGGAAAACCACTAGACCATTCATGTATGACCTAAATCAAATCCCTTGTGATTATACAATGGAAGTGAGAAATAGATTTAAGGGCCTAGATCTTATAGATAGAGTGCCTGATGAACTATGGAATGAGGTTTGTGACATTGTACAGGAGACAGGGATTAAGACCATCCCCATGGAAAAGAAATGCAAAAAAGCAAAATGGCTATCTGGGGAGGCCTTACAAATAGCTGTGAAAAAACATCATAGAAGACCAATAAAGTAAAATGGCGGGCAGAAATGAAAGAATAAATAATGAAGATATAGAACAACCAGAGAAACAAATTTAAAATGACAGTACTAAGTCCTTGTTTATCAGTAGTCGCCCTAAATGTAAATGGATTGAATTCACCAATCAAAAGACACAGAGTGGTTGGATACATTAAAAAACAGGACAACCATATGCTGCTTCCAGGAGATTAATCTCAGCTCTAAAGACAACCATAAACTCAAAAATAAAAGAAGATAATATTCTAAGAAAATGTCAGCTAAGACAGGGTACATGTCACCATAATTATATCAGATAAAATAGACTTCAAGCCAAAAAAGGTAAATAAAGACAAAGATTCACATTAAATAATGATAAAGCAGAAAATCCATCAAGAAGACATAACAGTTATTAATATATGTATATAACATAGAATCACTAAAATATACAAAGCAATTGTTAACACAGCTAAAGGGTGAGATTGCCAGCAACTCAATGATAATAGCAGGGGACTCTACCACCCTACTTGCATTAATGGATAGATCATCCTGACAGAAAGTCAACAAGAAAACAGAAGCCTTAGATGAAACATTAGACCAGATGTAGTTAATAGATTTACTCAGAATATTTCGTCCAAATGCAGGATGGATTATTCTCACATACTTATGGAACATTCTCAAGAATAGACCATATATTGAAACACAAAACAATTCTCAATAAATATAAGAAAATTGAAATATATAAAACATCTTTTCCAATCACAATGGTATAAAACTAGAAATAAATTACAAGAAAGCTGGAAATATTACAAACATTTGGAGACTAAACAACACGCTACTAAACAACTATTGAGTCAAAGAAGAAATCAAAGGAACAATTTTTTAAAATAGCTGAAGACAAATGAAAATTAAAGTATGACATACCAAAATCTATGGGATGCAGCAAAAGACATACTAGGAGGCAAGTTTATGTCAATGATACTAGCCCACTTCAAGAAACAAGAAAATCCAAATAGACAATGTAAACTTGCACCTAAAGGAACTAGAGAAAGAAAAACAAAAACGGAAGTTAGAAAAAAAGGAAATAATAAAGATCAGAATAGAAATTAAATAGAGACTAAGACAACAATAGAAAAGGTCAATGACATTAAGAACTGGTTCTTTGAAATCACAAACCTTTACCTAGACTCACTATGAAAAAGAGAGAGAAAGCTCAAATAAATAAAATTAGGAAATGGCAACCCACTTCAGTATTCTTACCTGGAAAATCCCCCAGACAGAGGATCCAGACGGGCTACAGTTCATGGGGGCACAAAGCATAGGACAGGACAGAGCACAGAAATGCAAGATGGGAGATAACTACGGCTGCAGCCATGAAATTAAAAGACGCTTACTCCTTGGAAGGAAAGTTATGACCAACCTAGATAGCATATTCAAAAGCAGAGACATTACTTTGCCAACAAAGGTTCGTCTAGTCAAGGCTATGGTTTTTCCTGTGGTCATGTATGGATGTGAGAGTTGGACTGTGAAGAAGGCTGAGCGCTGAAGAATTGATGCTTTTGAACTGTGGTGTTGGAGAAGACTCTTGAGAGTCCCTTGGACTGCAAGGAGATCCAACCAGTCTATCCTAAGGAGATCAGCCCTGGGATTTCTTTGGAAGGAATGATGCTGAAGCTGAAACTCCAGTACTTTGGCCACCTGATGCAGAGAGCTGACTCATTAGAAAAGACTCTGATGCTGGGAGGGATTGGGGGCAGGAGGAGAAGGGGACGACAGAGGATGAGATGGCTGGATGGCATCACCAACTCAATGGAAGTGAGTCTGAGTGAACTCTGGGAGTTGGTGAGGGACAGGTAGGCCTGGCGTGCTGGGATTCATGGGGTCGCAAAGAGTCAGACACGACTGAGTGACTGATCTGATCTGATCTGATCACAGAAACAAAAAGGAATTCTAAGCAAATGTTATGAATACTTACACACCAACACCTTGTAAAATTTAGAAGAAATATATAAATTCTTCTAATTATAAGCCTTCCGAGTCTGAATCATGAAGAATTAGAAAATCCAAAGAGACTGATTATTAGTAAGGAAATTGCAACAGTATTCAAAAGCCTCCCTCAAAACAAAAGTTTAGGACCATATGGCTTCACAGATAAATTCAACAAAACACCCAAAGATTTAATAACTATTCTCAAATGCTTCCTTAAAACTGAAGACAAGGGAATGCTTCTTAAACCATTTTTCAAGGTCAACATTACTCTGATATCAGAACCAGGCAAGGAAAATTCACACACACACACACACACACACACACATTACAAATCAACATCTCTCATGAACTCAGAAATAAATATCCTCAACAAAATATTAGCAAACTGAACACAACCACACATTAAAATAATCATATACTCAATATGCCAGCAAATTTGGAAAACTCAATAGTGGCCACAGAAATGGAAAAAGTCAGTTGTCATTCCAATCCCAAAGAAAGGCAATGCTACAGAATGTTCAAATTACCATACAGTTGTGCTCATTTCACATGCTAGCAAGGTAATGTTAAAAATCGGGTACATATACACAATGGAGTATTACTCAGCCAGTAAAAAGAATACATTTGAATCAGTTCTAATGAGGTGGATGAAACTGGAGCCTATTATACAGAGTGAAGTAAGCCAGAAAGAAAAACACCAATACAGTATACTTACACATATATATGGAATTTAGAAAGATGGTAACAATAACCCTGTATACGAGACAGCAAAAGAGACACTGATGTATAGAACAGTCTTTTGGACTCTGTGGGAGAGGGAGAGGGTGGGATGATTTGGGAGAATGGCATTGAAATACATATAATATCATATATGAGATGAGTCACCAGTCCAGGTTCAATGCAGGATACTGGATGCTTGGGGCTGGTGCACTGGGATGACCCAGAGGGATGGTATGGGGAGGGATGAGGGAGGAGGGTTCAGGATGGGGAACACATGTATACCTGTGGCGGATTCATTTCGATATTTGGCAAAACCAATACAATATTGTAAAGTTTAAAAATAAAATAAAATTTAAAAAAATCCTTCAAGATAGGCTTCAAGAGTACATGAACCAACAACTTCCAAATGTACACTGGACTTAGAAAAGGCAGAGGAACCCAAGATCAAATTGCCAATATCTGTTGGATCATAGAAAAAAGCAGGGGAATTCCAAAAAAAATTTTGTTTTATTGACTATGCTAAAGCCTTTGACTGTGTGGATCAGGACAAACTGGAAAATTCTTCAAGAGATGGGAATACCAAACTCCCTTACCTGCCTCCTGAGAAACCTGTATGGCAGGTCAAGAAGCAGCAGTTAGGAATGGACATGGAACAAAGGACTGGTTCAAAGTGGGGAAAGGAGTACATCAAAGCTATATACTGTCACCCTGCTTTTTTAACTTATATGTAGAGTATATCATGTAAAATACTGGTCTGGATAAAGCACAAGCTGGAATCAAGATTGCTGGGAGGAATACAATGACCTCAGATATGCAGATGACACGACCCTTATGGCAGCATCCGGAAGATCCCCTGGAGAAGGAAATGGCAACCCACTCCAGTACTCTTGCCTGGAAAATTCCATGGGTGGCAGAGCCTGGTAGGCTACAGTCCATGGGGTGGCAAAGAGTCAGACACAACTGAGTGACTTCACTTTCACTTATGGCAGAAAGTGAAGAGGAACTGAAGAGCCTTTTGATGACAGTGAAAGAGGAGAGTGAAAAAGTTGGCTTAAAACTCAACATTCAAAAAACTAAGATCATGGCATCCAGTTCCTTCACTTCATGGCAAATAGATGGGGAAAAAGTGAAAACAGCAACAGATTTTATTTTCTTGAGCTCCAAAATCACTGCAGACAATGACTACAGTCATGAAATTAAAAGACGCTTGGATCTTGGAAGAAAAGCTATGACCAACCGAGACAGTGTATTAAAAAGCAGAGATGTCACTTTGCCAACAAAGGTCCGCATTTAGTCAAAGCTATGGTTTTTCCAGTAGTCATGTACCAAAGGGCGAGTCAGACCATAAAGAAGGCTGAGTGCCAAAGAATTGATGCTTTTGAACTGTGGTGTTGGAGAAGACTCTTGAGAGTCCCTTGGACTACAAGGAGATCCATCCAGTCAATCCTAAAGGAAATCAACCCTGAACATTCATTGGAAGGACTGATGCTAAAGCTGAAGCTCTAATACTTAGGCCACCTGATGCAAACAGCTGACTCACTGGAAAAGACCCTGAGGCTGGGAAAGATTGTGGGCAAGAGAAGAAGGACGTGACAGAGGATGAGATGATGGTACGTCATCACCAACTCAGTGGACATGGGTTTGAGCAAATTCCAGGAGACAGTGAAGGACAGGGAATCCTGGCCTACTGCAGTCCATGAGGTCACAGAGTCGGACACAATTCAGCAAATGAACAAAAACAACAGTGGAAAACAGTATGGAAATTTCTCAAAATAATCAAATAGAACTACCATATGATCCAGCCACCCCACTTCTAGTTATTTACCCAAGGAATACAGAAACACTCATTCAACAGTTATATGTACCCCTTTTTAACTACAGCATTATATATAATAACCAAGATATGGACGCACAGTAAGTGTCTATCAATGGATAAATAGATAAGATGTATAGACACACACAAAGGAATACTATTCAGCTGTATAAAAGAATGAAATCTTGCCATTTGCAACAACATGGATGAAACTTGAGGGTATTGTGTTAAATGAAGTAAATCAGATGGATAAAGGCCAAATACCATATGATTTCATTCATATGTGGAATATCTAAATAATATTAAATAAAAAGTTAATGGATGAACCAAAGCAAAAAATAAATACATAGATATAGAAAGTAGAACGGTGGTTATCAGATGGAAGAGAGGTTGGGGAGAGAGTAAAATGGGTTACGTGGGTCAACAGTATGGTGATGATGGAAACTGAAGTTTTGTGGTCAATATGCTGCAGTGTGTACAGAAGTGAAAATACGGTATTGTACACAGGAAGCATAATGTTATAAACCAATGTTTCCTCAATTTAAAAAATAAAAGAAAATTTATGAGGAGAACATTCTGAAGTTTTCATTTCTTTAAAGGAAATAAATCTTCTTTTCTAATCTGAAGAGTTTTATCAGTGGTTTACATTTGAGTCTAAATTGTGAAACTGAAATGGAAGCTATTAACAAATCCTTGAAGTCCCTTCAGTGACACTCTATTTTAAGAGTCTAAGTGGAAGAGAATTTGGTTGTAACCAAAAAAACAAACAAACAAAGATGTGAAATACAGGATGAACTAAAGAAGAACTTTCGAGGAAGAGCCAGTAGATAAGAATCATCTGAATGCACAGAGTTAGCAATAAGAATATTTAACTAAATTGTGGTCACATAATCAACACAATTGCCTCTGAAAGAAAACTATGCTTCCATGTGTTCTGATCCTTCAGGGAATTTGTCCAACTAGAAAATAATTTATCAATGAGTTTAGTTCTTCCTTTCAAATTATCTTCATGCATCACCTAATGGGCATTAAAATTTTATTACTGAGGATTCTCTGGGAGTCTTAGACCCTGGTCATTCATCTAAATTTCCTCTTATCATCTGTGACTTTGATCCTATTCCATTTCTTTAAAATTGGATGACACATACATAATGTATTTAGCATGACTAAAGAAAGAGAAGATACTTTAATATTTCTGTTTTGGACATTAAAGCATAGATTTTAGCTTTAATTTCTAGAAAAGAAAAAATCTTTCATAATTGAATAAATCTATAAAGTTGTTTCATGAGAATTAAAGTTAGGAAAATGTTTTCTAAAGCTTTTCTACTAATTATTAAATATAGCAGTAATAAAAAGAAATTGAAAAATGAAGCAGTCATCACATTTCTTATTCTCTTTTCATGCTCAGTCATTCAGTTGTGTCCAACTCTTTGCTACCGCACAACTGTAGCCCACCAGGCTCCTCTGTCCATAGGATTCTCCAGGCAAGAATACTGGAGTGGGTTGCCATTTCCTCCTCCAGGGGATCTTGCTGACCCAGTGATTGAACCTTCGTCTGCTGCATTGGCAGGCAGATTCTTTACCACTGAGCCACCCAGTCTTCCACATATTTCCATGCCATTTAAATATCGCCAGTAAAAATGTTATACTTCCTTTTCAAGAATTTAGTTGGATAATACAGTGTTCAGTTCAGTCACATCCAGCTCTTTGTGACCCCATGGACTGCAGCATGCCAGGCTTTCCTGTCCACCATCAACTCCCAGAGCTTGCTCAAACTCACTTCCATCAAGTCAGTGATTCCATCCAACCATCTCATCCTCTGTTGTCCCCTTCTCCTTCTGCCTTCAATCTTTCCCAGCATCAGTGTCTTTTCCAATGAGTGAGTTCTTAGCATCAGGTGGCCAAAGTATTGGAGTTTCAGAGTATTATGCCCTAAATAAAAAGGGCTACAGTGTAGTTTTCCCCTAAAAAAAAAAAAAAAAAAAAAAAAAAAGGTTGTTCCTTTTACTTGTAATTAATAAGTATTTGTTCTGTCAATAAATGTTGGTATTATATTGACAGAATGACGGTGGATTTTCTGAAGAAACAAGACAGTTTCTCTCAGTGTTTCTGCTGCTTTAGGCACTACGTCGTGCCCGACTCTTGCCACCACATGGACTGTAGCCCACCAGGCTCCTCTGTCCATGGTTTTTCAGGCAATAATACTAGAGTGGGTTGCCATTTCCTTCTCCAGAGGAGTCTTCCCAACCCAGGGATCAAACATGGGTCTCCTGCACTGCAGGAAGACTCTTTATTGACTGAGCCACCAGGGAAGCCCCAAAGGAATTCTTATCAACAAAGCATTCGACATTTTTAAAAGATCATTAACAATCTTAAATGCCTGAAACTAGTTCCCACTTAGGAAAGGACTCTTTGGTAATATTAAAACACAAGAGCTACATGCCAGAACAAGGTGAACTCAGGTGCTTCTTTTTTTTTTTAACTTCTATTTTATATTGAAGTAGAGTTGATTAACAATACTGTGTTAGTTTCAGGTGTACAACAAAGTGATTCTTTTTTCTGCAGAAGAAAAATGATCTCATCAGAATCTACACCATCTACTCCTCACGCCCTGTTACCCACACACTTCCCACACACCTACTTGGAGAAAATGGAATGGATCCAATGACCCACCTGCTGTGAGGAAGCTTTTATTTATAACTGAGGTCCAGGATTTCAGCAAAATACACAGCAAAGCAGCAGCACTGTCCCTCAGATGATCCACATGTAAACTCTGGAAGCAACATTTTCCTGATTGGCTGATGGTAAGATTACAAAAACTCTTTCTCATTCTTTTAAAGGTAAACTAAAAGAAATTTTGATAAAAACTTTGTAACCCAGTAATTTACATAAATGATCAAACTCTCTAAGACTAGGTTCGGGCATATTTGTATGCTCATGAGCACCAAACAATGGAGACTGAATAGAGAATGAAAACACAGGTTAAAAAATTAAGAACATTATGGGACAGAAATCCTCTTCTGTGATGTCCATTTTGTGAATACATTTTATATGCTGGTGCCCCAAGCATCTATACTGTGGGGACTCTTTTTGGAGAAAAATAGTGCAAAAATAGAAATACATGATTAGACATGAAAGTAAATATTTAGACTGATAAAAGCTATAATTTAGACATTTGAAAAGCTTATAATTACAACTGACATCATCTGTCTGGAAAAATATCCTAAGAATTTTATTATTTAACTGTTTAACACAATATACTTTCTTCTATAGTTTTTGACTGCATAGTCTTCAAACACATCATATAAAGTTTAGAAATACAAATTTTAATAGAGGTTCAAGAGGGAGTGGACCAACATATACGCATCACTGATTCTTATTGATATATGGCAGAAACCAACACAGCATTGTAAAGCAATTATCTTTCAATTAAAAATAAATTAATTTTAAAAATTTAGTCTAAAAAAAAGTGAATCAGCTAAAAATGAAAAAAAGGAAGAACATAGGAATAACTTGATCTTTTTTCTACCTAGCCTGATTAACCACAATCATAATGTAGAGATGCTTCTTTCAATTTTGGAACTGTCATTATTGATAATGTCACTGTGGTAGGTTGAATTGTGCCCCCTAAAAAAAATCAGTGTCTATGTATTAACCCCTGGTACTTGTGAAAGTGCCCTTATTTGAAAATAGGGGTTTTGTAGATTTAACTAAGTCATAGACTTCGAAAGTGAAAAGCATTAGATACTTAGTCGTAGCCAACTCTTTGAGACTCCATGGACTGTCGCCCGCCAGGCTCCTCTGTCTGTGGGATTCTCCAGGCAAGAACACTGGAGTGGGTGGCCATGTCCTCCTCCAGGGGATCTTCCTAGCTCAGAGATCAAAAAGGACTTGGAGATGGGATCATTTTGGATTTAGGGTGTGCTCTTAATCCAGTGATTGATGTCCTCACAAGAGAGACACAAGGGAAACCATATGAAGGTGGAGGTAGAAATGGGAGTGATGTGTCTACAAAACAAAGCTGCTAAGGATGGCCAGAGCAAGAAACTGTGAGAGAGGCAAGGGGTAGATTCTCCCTTAGAGGAGCCTGGTGGGCTACAGTCCATGGGTCACAAAGACTCAGACACGACTGAGCACACACGCACACACAAGCACAAGATTCTCCCTCAGAGCCTCCAGAAAGACAAGCTTACACCTCCTGAGCTCAGACTCACAGCCACCAAGAGTGAAAGGAATAAATCTCTTAAGTCAGCAGCCTCAAGTCAGCGGCCTTAAGAAACTAATGCCATCATGTGCTTCTAAATCAAGTTTCTTTTACACAGAAAATGTAAGAATGTGGTCTTTTTAAGTTCCCTTCTTCAACATGAACCTTAAGTAATTTTTAAATTGATGACATCTGTTACTCAATTTGTATTAATGCCCTTAATGTTGTGATAAATAATGAATTTTACATTATCATTTCTGAAACAGTGAAGTTTCATCTTGAGCAAGTGGATTACTCTTCTAGTTAACAATTTTTCAAATCTGAAAAGTAGAAGATCTTCCTTCCTCATATTATCTTCTGACTTTGTACATTTCAGAATTTTGTGTATCCTCTACACCCACAGCTTGGGCTGGGAATGGTAGAAAGAGTTCATACAGCTGTATAGCCTGTCTGTAAGTAAGTGGGCAGAGGGGGATTAGAAGCACCCGGAGATAACTATACACAAATGTGATTGAAAACCACAAAAGTATTCCACTGCAAGTGTCCCTCTTCAACTCACACCTAGCTAAACCCCAGAAGTACCCACAGCCACTTCAACACAACTAGATGTGAGATGGAATGTGGCAGGAAGGGAAAGTGGTCAGTTGCCTCACTTTTAACTAATGAAGGTGAATATGCCTTAGTTTAACCATTTGAACAATAACAACCAAAGATTGTGTGAACACAATGATCAGGTCCTTTCTTGGGAGGAACCCAGGCAAGTGAGGAGTCCTGAAGCTTCACTGACTTCCTAGTAAATTCATCTCCATGTGTGACATGTATTTTCAATGCATGAAAATATCTTTCTTTCTGATTTTAGAAAACATACTCTTATATTAATATTTAAGATGGAGCTAACAAGGACCTACTGCATAGCACTAGGAACTCTGCTCAATGTTAAGTGGCAGCCTGGATGGGAGGGGAGTTTGGGGGAGAATGGATACATGGATACTTATAGTTGAGTCACTTTGCCGTCCACCAGAAACTATCACAACATTGTTAATCAGCCATACTCCAGTACAAAATAAACAGTTTGAAAGAAACCTACTCTTGGGTCTTACTGTGATGAACAGGTTTGGGTGGACATGTTTCCCCTACTCATAAAATGCCCTTTCTGTTTAGTCTGCTTGCTGCTGCTGCTAAGTTGCTTCAGTCGTGCCCGACCCTGTGCAACCCCATAGATGGCAGCCCACCAGGCTTTGCCATCCCTGGGATTCTCTAGGCAACAACACTGGAGTGGGTTGTCATTTCCTTCTCCAGTGCATGAAAGTGAAAAGTGAAAGTGAAGTCGCTCAGTCATGTCTGACTCTTAGCGACCCCATGGACTACAGCCCACCAGGCTCCTCCACCCATAGGATTTTCCAGGCAAGAGTACTGGAGTGGGGTGCCATTAGTCTGCTTAGTGAGCTCTAACTCATACTTCAAACCTAATTATTATAGCTTCTATAGAAAGCTATCCCTGAATCTCCTGGCCAGGCTCACATTCCTAGAGCTATTATCACACATTTGGCATGGTATTTAATTACAATAAAATTCTTAACCTGCTTCTCTTACAAAATTACAGTCTCCCTGTGGACAGGGTCGTTGTATTCATCTTTGTATTTATGTGTAGATACATGGGAAACCCTTGAGGAGATATCTGTTTGTGGAAGGAAAGGAAAGAGCTTACAGTGTACGGAAGATAAGGCACATCAAGAATAATTACTTCAACACCAAGCAAACATTTACTAAGGGTCTACTATGTACCAGACACTCTTCTGGGAGTGGGGGATATTGAAAAGAAACAATCAGTACTATGTGTATAAGAGCTGTAGTCAAATAAAGAGCAGATTCGGGAGGGGATCAAAAGTGAGGAAGAAAGCTTGCAATTTTAGATGGTTTTATCAAGATGGGCTTAATCTAAGATGGACTATTGAAAGAAACATGTGATGGAGGAGAGCTGTAAGGATGAGGAAACAGCTAAATCCCACGCCCTAAGATGAGAGCACATGTAAGATTTCCAAGGAGCAAGAGGAGGCCCAGCTTCGCTGGGTCCAGTTAAGTAAGTGTGACACAGTGGACAGAAGGCCAGAGAGGAAGCTGGGCATGCAGCACTCAGCCATTCTAAAGACAAGCTTAATTCCTGGGAGATCTGGGGGACTTTGAAGGACTTTATCAGGATCGCCTTGGCTTAAAACACATTGAAAGTACTCAAACGAGGCAGCAGGAGAAGCTGAATTGATTGGACAGGTAGCAATAAATGTGAAGTAGTTGGAGAAGGCGATGGCGCCCCACTCCAGTACTCTTGCCTGGAAAATTCCATGGACGGAGGAGCCTGGTGGGCTGCAGTCCATGGGGTCACGAAGAGTCGGACACGACTGAGAGACTTCCCTTTCACTTTTCAATTTTCACTTTTCACTTTCCTGCATTGGAGAAGGAAATGGCAACCCAGTCCAGTGTTCTTGCCTGGAGAATCCCAGGAACGGGGGAGCCTGGTGGGCTGCCGTCTATGGGGTCGCACAGAGTCAGACACGACTGAAGCAACACAGCAGCAGTAGCAGTAGCAGCAGTCAGATTCTGGGTAGATCAATATATTTGAAAGTAGAGCCTACAAGATTTTGTGAAGAAAACTTGGGAGGTTAGGAAAAGTAGAAGAGTCAAGATGGTTGTTTCAGTCTGAATAAGTAAAGAGATGAGATTCATCTTTAACCAACATCAGGAAAAACTATAAGAGCAAGGGCTTTGTTTTGTAGAAATCTATATTTTGATGGAAATTTAGCCGTAAATTTGCTAAGTTTGAGATACAGAATAGAAGTACTCTAGTGGAAATGTTGAATTGGAATACAAGTTAAAATTTAAGGTAGAAATTTGGAATGGAAATATAATTACAAGTAATGTAACTTGGGAGTCACACAGACACAGAGGGTAGACTTGCACTTGCCAAGCAGGAGGTATGGATTGCGAGGTTGCGGTTGGGAGCCAACTTCATATTCACTATATATGAAATGGATAAACAACAGGGTCCTACTATATGGCTCAGGGAACTATATTCACTATCTTATGGTAAAACAATAATGGAAAAGAACATGAAAAATTATATATGTGTGTATCTGAATCACTTTGCTATACAGTAGAAAATAACACAACATTGTAAATCAACCATATTTCAATAAAATAATTTTTTAAAAAATTGGGAGTCATAATACAGATGGAATTTAATTCATAAGACTTGATAAGCTTCCAAAGAAGAGTAAAAACAAAATCAGGAAAAAGTCACTACCAAGCTCTGTGATGCTCCAACAATTAGTGATTGGAAGAATCAGGAAGAATCAGAAGAAGAGACAGGGAAGTAACAACCAACAGTGTAGGAAGAAAACCAAACATGTGTGACACTTTCACAGGGAAAAGTCACATGAACAAAGTAAATTGAAGAAGAGAAAGTGTCCAACTGCTACTGAAAAGTCAAATGCTATGAAAGATCACAGAAGCCAGGAATGCAAATAGATCGTTGGGTCAATGGTGGTCTCAAAGAGAAATTTTTATGGAGGAGTTGGGGCAAAAGAGCTTAAGAGAGAAAAAGAAATACAAGAATTAGGGACAATTAGTATTGACATTCTTTCAAGCAATTCTGCTTCAATAGGGAGCAAAGTAATAGGTCAGCAACTAGAAGGGAAGAGGGAACAAAGTAATGTTTTTAAGATGGACACTATCACACGTTTGTACTGATGGGAATGATTCAGATCTAGAGGCAGGGGAAGTAGTACACAGGTAGGAAAAGAACTAAAGGAGAGATGTCTTTATGGCAGGAAAAAGAAACAGAAGCCATGGAGGAGCCAGCCTTAGATAAAAACACAAGCAGTTCATCAGAGGAAGGGGAGGTGAATGTCTGAGGAGAGACAAGGGACTTGAGAAGATGGTTAAGAGGATGGAGAAATAAATGAAATAATGGGAAATAACTGTCAGGCAGCATTAAAAGCCCATGTGAGATCTGTGTTCAAGCCATCAAAATGAATTTTTCTCCATCTATGTTCTGCTACTCTAAGTCTAAGCATAGAATACGGAGAAAATTGGATATAATCAGCATCATGAATTTTCCAAGTGAATGCCACAAAGTAAGAAAATGGTAAGGAAGTTAGACATGTTGAAAACAGATTGAATGTAACCATTAACATAAAATTTAAGCCATATAAAGAAACAAGTGAACACTTCAAAGAAGCAAGGGATGATAAAAATCAGTAGAATGAGTAAATTATAGGTCCCAGTACAGTTGAAGGATTTTTAGTCATGATACTCTGAGAATGAACTGGAGATACTGGATGGTTTTCAGGGAGTGTGATGAATGAAACAGAGATTACAGAGAACTTGTAGGTATTAGTGATGCAAAGTCCAAGGCAGGATCCTGGAAGTGGCTCAGAGAGTGGAGAGGAGAAGAGTGTAAGGAAATGAGAACTCCAGGGTTGGGGAAGGATCATTTGTGCATATATTAAAATCAACTGAACTAAAATACACAACAGGAGTAATGTAGATAGTGACGTAAACCAGGAACTAGGAAATGAAGGGATCAGGAGGGGTGGGCCAGAACAGAGCAGTGAAGAGCAGGGGATGACTTACAGTCCAAAGACACGATGTTCAAAGCTGGGAATCTTTAAGGATGGTGGAGAAATAATGATTAAAGAAAAGGAGCAGTGAGCCACAGGGAGGAAACTAGTACCTCCAGGCACAATGAGAGAAAGCCTGGATGTAGAGGAACAGCCGCCACCTGAAGAACCTAACAGCAGAAGAAACGTTCCGGTGGAGCCAGGCTCGGTGAGAGCGGGAAGGTAAAAGCACTGTAGACACAGGACAGATGGGGAGATGAATGCACGTTGGACCACAAGCTTCAGAAAGCATAAATGGAAGAGTTTCACAGGTTAGAGACAGAAGATGGGGGCAGTATAAAATGATTTCCAGAACCATATGTTGATTAAATGTTGGTTATAAGGGATTGAGTGTCTAAGGCTTTTTTGGTGACCCACAGATAAGAATAAGCAGGATGACAATATACAGTACTCCTTTTCCAATTTGGGACCAGTCTGTTGTTCCATGTCCAGTTCTAACTGTTGCTTCTTGACCTGCATACAGATTTCTCAGGAGGCAGGTAAGGTGATCTGATAGACCCATCTCTTTAAGAATTTTCCACTGTTTGTTGTGACTCACACAGTCAAAGGCTTTGGCATAGTCAATAAAGTATAAATAGATGTTTTTTCTGGAACTCTCTTGCTTTTTTCTATGATCCAATGGATGCTGGCAATTTGACCTCTGGTTCCTCTGCCTTTTCTAAATCCAGTCTGAAGATCTAAAAGTTCTCAGTTCATGTACTGTTGAACCTATGGTAGGAGAGTTCTGAGAATAACTTTGCTAGCGTGTGAGATGAGTTCAATTGTGTGGTAGTTTAAACATTTTTTGATATTGCTTTTATTTGGGATTGGAATGAAAACTGACCTTTTCCAGTCCTGTGGCCACTGCTGAGTTTTCCAAATTTGCCGGCATATTGAGTGCAGCACTTTCACAGCATCATCTTTCAGGATTTGAAATAGCTCAACTGGAATTCCATCACTTCCACTAGCTTTGTTGGTACTGATGCTTCCTAAGGCCCACTTGACTTCACATTCCAGGATGTCTGACTCTAGGTCAGTGATCACACCATCATGGTTATCTGGGTCATTAAGATCTTTTTTGTATTGTTCTTCTGTGTATTCTTTCCACCTCTTAATATCTTCTGCTTCTATTAGGTCCATACCATTTCTGTGCTTTATTGAGCCCATCTTTGCATGAAATGTTCCCTTGGTATCTCTAATTTTCTTGAAGAGATCACTAGTTTTTCCCATTCTATTTTTTCCTCTATTTCTTTGCACTGATCACCAAGGAAGGTTTTCTTATCTCTCCCTGGTTTTCTTTGGAACTCTGCATTCAAATAGGTATATCTTTCCTTTTCTCCTTTGCCTTTAGCTTCTCTTTTATCAGCTATTTGTAAGGTCTCCTCAGACAATAATTTGGCCTTTTAGCATTTCTTTTTCTTGAGGATGGTCTTGCTCTCTGTCTCCTGTACAATGTCATGAACCTCTGTCCATAGTTCTTCAGGCACTCTGTCTTTCAGATCTAATCCCTTGATTCTATTTGTCACTTCCACTGTATAATCATAAGAGATTTGATTTAGGTCATACCTGAATGGTCTAGTGGTTTTCCCTACTTTCTTCAATTTAAGTCTGAATTTGGCAATAAGGAGTTCATGATCTGAGCCACAGTCAGCTCCAGGTCTTGTTTTTACTGACTGTATAGAGCTTCCCCATCTTTGGCTGCAAAGAATATCAGTATGATTTTGGTGTTGATCATCTGATGATGTCCATGTGTAGAGTCATCTCTTGTGTTGTTGGAAGACGGTGTTTGCTATGACCAGTGGGTTCTCTTGGCAAAACTCTATTAGCCTTTGCCCTGATTCATTCTAAGGCCAAACATGCCTGTTACTCCAGATATCTCTTGACTTCCTACTTTTGCATTCCAGTCCCCTGTGATGAAAAGGACATCTTTTTCTGTGTGTTAATTCTAGAAGGCCTTGTTGGTCTTCATAGAACCATTTAGCTTCTTAAGCATTAGTGGTCGGGGTATAGACTTGGATTACTGTGATACTGAATGGTTTGCCTTGGGAACAAACAGAGATCATTTGAAGTTTTTGAGATTGCAACCAAGTACTGCTTTTCAGACTCTTTTGTTGACTATGAGGGATACTCCATTTCTTCTGAGGGATTCTTGCCCACAATGGTAGATATAATGGTCATCTGAGTTAAATTCACTCATTCCAGTCCATTTTAGTTCACTGATTCCGAAAATGTTGGTGTTTGCTTTTGCCATCTCCTGTTTGACCACTTCCAATTTACCTTGATTCATAGACCTTGATTCTTCACCTTCACCTTCAAACATCAGTGATAATTTAGGGCTTCCCTGGTGGCTCAGAGGTTAAAGCATCTGCCTTCAATGAGGGAGAAACAGGTTTGATCCCTGGGTTGGGAAGATCCCCTGGAGAAGGAAATGGTAAACCACTCCAGTATTCTTGCCTTGAGAATCCCGTGGATGGAGAAGCCTTGTAGGCTACAGTACACGGGGTTGCAGAGAGTCGGACACAACTGAGCGACTTCACCTTCACCTTCACCTTCACCTTCATGGACTTAACATTCCAGGTTCTTATGCAATACTGTTCTTTACAGTATTGGACTTTACTTCCATCACCGGTCACATCCACAACTGAACGTTGTTTTTGCTTTTACTCTGTCTCTTAATTCTTTCTGGAGTTATTTCTCCACTCTTCTACAATAGAGGTATTTTTCCATTCTTCATCCTGCTTATTTAACTTATATTCAGAGTACATCATGCCAAATGCCAGGCTGGATGGAGTACAAGCTGGAATCAAGATTACCAGGAGAAATATCAATAATCTCAGATACGCAGATGACACAACCATTGTGGCAAAAAGCAAAGAAAAACTAAAGCGCTTCTTAATGAAAATAAAATCAGAGAGTGAAAAAGTTGACTTAAAACTCAATGTTCAAAAAAAAAAAATCAATGTTCAAAAAACTAAGATCTTGGCATCTGGTCTGGTCCCACCCATTCATGGCAAACGGATGGGGAAACAATGGGAAAAGGGACAGACTTTATTTTCTTGGGCTCTAAAATCACTGCAGATGGTGACTGCAGCCAGGAAATTAAAAGATGCTTGCTTCTTTGAATAAAAACTATGACAAACCTATAGAGTATATTAAAAAGCAGGGACATTACTGTGCTGACATAGGTCTGTATAGTCAAAGATATGGCTTTTACACTAGTCATGTATGGATGTGCGAGTTGGACCATAAAGAAAGCTGAGCACCAAAGAACTGATGCTTTTGCATTGTGGTGTTGACGAAGACTCTTGAGAGTCCCTTGGACTGCAAGGAGATTCAACTAGTCCATCCTACAGGAAATCAGTCCTGAATATTCACTGGAAGGACTGATGTTGAAGCTGAAACTCCAATACCTTGTCCACCTGATGTGAAAAACTGACTCATTGGAAATGACCCTGATGCTGGGTAAGATTGAAGGTGGGAGGAGAAGGGGATGACATAGGATGAGATGGTTGGATGGCATCACTGACACAATGGACATGAATTTGAGTAAGCTCCAGGAGTTGGTGATGGACAGGGAGGCCTGGCGTGCTTCAGTCCATGAGGTCACAAAGAGTCAGACATGACTGAGTGACTGAACTGAACAAATAGGAATAAGGTGCAAAATAAGACAAATTTTAGTGGATCCAAAGCAGATAGTAGCAGTAGATACTATGAAGGTAATATAAGTAGTGTTCAGAAATAGCAGATAAAAAAACCTAAAATTTAAATTTGAAAATAAAGATAGCAGATAGAATATTAAAAAGACAATAAAAGCCATAAGAGATTAATATCTGTGCAAATTCAAAAGAATATAAATTATCTTTTGAATAGGGAATATGTTGTCTGAACTAACACTTGTTGCCTAACCTGCCTAGTAAGCATCAGGGGATGCTTGTGGGATTTATCACTAGGTCTAGCATCAGGAATAATGCTGCTATTTAGCCCAAAGTAGCCCCCTCATATCCGGCTGCTATGTGCTAGGCTAGTTCCAGCACAAAATTAATATTCTGACATTGACTGTGTTTTTCAATCCTTTCAGTGAAGAGCTGGTAGGTATGAGACATATACACACATAACACACAAGAAGAGTGTGTTATCTCAACAAGGAGAAAAGGTATGGAATCAATCCCCATGTACTTTGCATTAAACATGTACTACTTTGGCCAATTGGTTGTTTGGCCTGAGGCATCCCCCTGCTGGCACCTATAGGCAGCTGGACAGTACAGAGTCTTGGTGCTGGTGATCTGAGATGTTGGTCACCAGCTGGGCAGTGTCCACAAGGCTGGGAGCTCCCCAGGATGTCTGCCACCAGTATCTGTACACCTGAGGTGGGCCACACCACTACCCTCACCTCTCTGGAGGTTCTCCAAGACCAGCAGATCTCTGTCCTTCAAAAGGAATATTTTCTATGAAAAAAAGGTTCAAGATGTCGAGGGGGGCAAAGAATATAAATGAACACTATATTTCTATGCCAGTCTACCATGTATGTGAGTTCAGAAGATGTGAAGCTACTTTTCTCTTACTGAGTTTTATATTCCCCATCCCACCCCACCGTTAAACACAGAGTTTTAGAAGACCTTTCACATCCAAGGGCAAATTACAACATTAAAATGACTAATTATCAAAGTAAGGCATATGGATTTCTTTTATAAAGAGAAGAAAGCACTAATTGTGAATTCAAGATACTTACAAGTAAATCTATTTTAAGAGATTTTACCAATGAAAGTTAAACATCTGGAAAATTATCTCCTCTGGACCTATGTTCTCAAGTGAAGATCCACTCTTCAACACAATCTAATTATATGCAAATACTTAGGACAAGTACAGAATACCTCCCCCCCTAAAAATGTAATCTTTGCCAAGGAGATTAAAAGAAAAAACAAACCCTGTAGATTGAATATTTTAATTTCATTCTATGGCTTTGAAATAAGAACAAAGATATCTAGATCAGAATGGCATTAACATTGTCCAAATTTGATCTGTGATACATATATATATACACACACACATATATATAATACATATATACATGTATATTTACACATGTATATATGTGAATGTATATATATATATACACACATATAATACACACACACACACATATATATATATATATATATACATACACATACCTTTGAATTCATGAATCAAAATTTTGAGTTCAGTAATTCTTGCCCAAAGAGTCTGATGCCTACCATTTCTAAATTTTTTTTATGAAGCAATAAAAATTGAGTCCTCCAGGTCTCTGAGCATATTCTTGGAGTATATAAGTCAATATTAGCAAAGTGCTTGAGATACCTGGACGGCTGAGGAAATAAACCAGCTTAAAATGCAGACAAAACGATGAGGGTGAAATCCCAAGAGACGCTAGCGAATATTGAGGCCCACAATTCCATGGCACCTCACATGACACTTTTAACTTTCCTTGGAGAGTAAACCAGTCAACCTTAAAGAAAACCAGTCCTTAATATTCATTGGAAGGACTGATGCTGAAGCTGAAACTCCAACACTTTGGCCACCTGATGCAAAGAACTGACTCATGTGAAAAGACCCTGATGCTGGGAAAGAAGGAAGGTGGGACGAGAAGGGGACGACAGAGGACGAGATGGTTGGATGGCATCACCGACTCGATGGACATACGTTTGAGCAAACTCTGGGAGATGGTGAAGGACAGGGAGACCTGGTGTGCTGCAGTTCATGGGGTTGCAGAGAGTTAGACACAACTTAATCACTGAACAACAGCTGTGCATTCATAGAATGTGGTTTTATATATTTATACATTGCTTAATATATGTATGTACGTACTCCTAATCTGAGAAATAAGACAGTTTTTCTCCCCACATATGAGGTACAATGTGTGATATATTTTCCTAAATCTGTGCTTCTACTTTTTTAAAAAAAATGAGACGTTTGGTAAAATCTGCCCTTAGTTTCTGTATGGTTATCAGAAGGATGCAACGTTGCTTTCTCTGTTTGTCATCAAGGATTTTAAGTTATCAAGCTGTCAGATCTGCCGTCAAAAGCTCTGCTTATCGATGCTCAGTGGTATCAGAGCGAATTCCAGCTTCCATTTCATTGAGTGTTTACGAAGTGCCTACCGCTGTGCTGAACTTAGTGTCCGTTATCCCATTTAATCCTTTCTGCAATTTTGCAGATGAGGACATCGGAACCAGGAGAGTAACTGACTCCCCCACGGCCAGCTGTGAGGAGGATATTTTCTACATTGAGTTAATAGAAAAACAACAATAATGAATAAACAAAGGTGCAGGTTAGGAAGCAACAGTTAGAACTGGACATGGAACAACAGACTGGTTCCAAATAGGAAAAGGAGTACGTCAAGGCTGTGATTTTCCTTCTTGTGGTTAGGTGTACTTAGGTGTGGGTTTGTGTTTAAATTTTCACGTACTACCATTAGTCGTGTGATTTGGGGCTTCCCTGGTGGCTCAGCAGTGGTAAAGAATCTGCCTACAGTACAGGAGACACAGCAGGAACCATGGGAAGATCCCCTGGAGAAGGAAGTGGCAACCTGCTCCAGTATATCTGCCTGGAGAATCCCATGGACAGAGGAACCTGGAAGGCTGCAGTCCATGGGGGTCACAAAAGAATCAGACATAACTTAGTGACTAAATAACAACAACAAATGTTTATTTAGTACCAGGAATCCACCAAGCCTGGTGTTGGGCATGGATAAATTTGATTGGGCCCCTGGCAAGTAGTAGTTCATAACCAAAGGCTCGTTGTGCAATTCAAATCTCTCTGTTGGAAAACATGATATCAAAAGAAAGAAGACATCATAGAGAAAGATCAGAGAAGTAGGAGAGCAGGGTTTAAGAACATGGGCTCTGAAATGCCATCCCTATCTTACTAGCCAGTCAATCTTGGGAAAATTGCTTATACTCTCTGTCCCTCAAGCTCCTCACTTATTAAATGGGGATAATTACAGTAACGATCTTATCTGGTTGTTGCAGAGATTACTAATACATATAAAGCTCTTAGAACATGTCTAAAACTCTGAAGCCCTCAAAAAATGTTACCTATTTTATTCTTCACATTAGTGTTCTTGATATTAGATTTTTGATCACCAACAACCTTAAAAAGGTCAACATTTTTGTGTAACCTGAATGGGACAAACATTGTGGGAATCAATCAACATGTATTTTGTTTATTGCCCCCTCTTTAGCATCAGGCAGAGGAGTTCACCTGGCCCAAAATGAAATATGCTAAGTGCATTTTATTATCCTCTTGTTTAGACCCCAGGTGGAGAGGGTTGAGTAATTATACTAATTAGTTCACAGCACAGGTGTCTGGGGCTGAGTGATTATACCAATTAGCCCCTACATGCCATCCCCATTGGTCCATGCCCATTTTCTCTTGTTTTATTTATAGACCCCCTTTTCCCATCCTTTTTTGTTTGAATCCTTCCTTCCCCAAGAACCTATTCTAGTGTCTTGTTAAAAATTTGTGTAAATATTTGTGCACTACTTGGTTTTTATGTGATGAACTAAATTTACAGCAATTCAAATTAAAATGCATACCCAAAGCCTGCTGCAATGCCATGCACGACAAATTCTAAATAGCTGTCTCATGAACACAAATGTTAATTTTGCACCATCTACCCAGCCAACCAAGGCAGAGAATTCAGAATGTTCTTTCATTTCTCCTTCTCTTTCAGCTCTCTCAAACAAAGGCTGCCAGTTTTACCTGTCTGCAAAATCTATTTCCTTCTCTCAACCTCATGGCTACAAAATTATTTCAAGCTATCACCAGCTTATTTCCTCACAGCTACATCAGCCTCACTCTCTCCAGACGAATCTAACCCTGCACTTGCCACCAGGGGTGGTGGGGGAGGGGGGAGGTGAGGGGAGCATTTCCTAAATAAAATGAATTAAAAGCAGATTGTGATTCTAACTTAACAATATCCAATAACTCCCCACTACTCACAGGTTACATTTTAAACTCTGAAGTGAAAGTGAAAGTCGCTCAGTCGAGTTCGACTCTTTGCGACCCCGTGGACCATACAGTCCATGGGATTCTCCAGGCCAGAATGCTGGAATGGGTAGCCTTTCCCTTCTCCAGGGGATCTTCCCAACCCAGGCATGGAACCCAGGTCTCCCACATTTCAGGTGAATTCTTTACCAGCTGAGCCACCAGAGAAGCCCAAGAATACTGGAGTGGGTAGCCTATCCCTTCTCTAGCAGATCTTCCTGACCCAGGAATTGAACCGGGGTCTCCTGTGTTGCAGGAGGATTGTTTACCAACTGAGATATGAGGGAAGCCCTTTAAACTCTAAGGAGAGCTTTAAACATCTTTTGGATTCTGTCCCTTGAGGGTCCTTTCCTTTCACTGCCCCCACAGTGCCCTCTGAAGCAGCTGCTGAGCCCAGGCACTGGGCACTTTTGCACATCAGTGACTGTGTTCACGCTGCATCCTCTACTTACAAGGCTTTCTTTCCTTGCACTCCAGTGAATGTTTTCCCCTTATATTCTGTTTTAAATGGCCTTCAACTGTCATCAACACAGGTACCATCACTGCCCAGGGAAAAGCGATCTCCCCTATGTTTCCTCAGAACTGTGTGCAAGACGTGGGAGCACCCTACGTGTCCATCGAGAGATGAACCAACACAGAAGAGGTGGTGCGTATACACAACAGAACACTTCTCAGCCATAAAAGGGATGAAACGATGCCATTGGCAGCAACAGGAGGGACCCAGAGAGTATTATACTAAGTGAAGTCAGAGACAGAGACAAATATCACATGATATCACTCGTATATTGAATCTAAAAATTAAAAATGATGCAAATGATCTTACATACAAAGCAGAAATAAAACCAGAGACAAAGAAAGAAAACTTACAGTTACTGAGGGGAAAGGGAATGGAGGGATAAATTAGAAGTGTGGGATTAATGTATACACCTGCTATTTATAAAATAGATAATCAGTAAGGTCCTACTGTGTAGCACCAAGTACAAACTGTTTTGCAATAACCTATAGAGGAAAGAATCTGAAAAAGAATAAATAGGTGACTCAAATGGTAAAAAAAAAATATGCCTGCAATGCAGGAGACCCGGGTTCTGTCCCTGGGTCAGGAAGATTCTTTGGAGAAGAGAACAACAACCCACCCCAGTATCCTTGCCTGGAGAACCCAATGGGCAGAGGGGCCTGGCGGGCTACAGTCCATGGGGTTGCAAAGAGTCAGACACGACTAAGGACTGAGCACAACCATGAATATATGTGTACACATATGCACACAAACCTCAGAGATATTACAGGTTCAGCTCCACACCACAAAGTAAACATCACAATATTCGTGTGTATGTGTATATGAAATTTTTGAATACCAACAGCTTTAAAAAAAAATGACTTCATGTAACCAGAACTGGACATACAGTATGTCCAAATGAATTTCACTTAACCCCTAGCTGGCATCAGGCAGTGAAATTTACCTGGTCCAAAATTAAATATAGATACAAATACATACATAGGCTATATCTCCTTACATATACCTACATATGCATATACTGTTGCTGTTTAACTGCTAAGTCATGCCCAACTCTTTTGCAACCCCATGGACAACAGCCCGCCAGGCTCCTCTCTCCATGGGATTCTCAAGGCAAGATTACTGGAGTGGGTTGCCATGCCCTCCTCCAGAGGATCTTCCCGACCCAGGGATTGAACCCACATCTCCTGCACTAGCAGGCGGATTGTTTACCACTGAGCCAAAAGGGAATCCCCATGTGCATATATGCATATACATAATTCACCTATATACATACATAAATAAGAATGTATACATGTACATGTTAGGATATGTGTGTATATGATGTGTATATATATATATACATATACCTGTAGACGTTTGTCTCTCTCTCTCTCTCTCTATCTATCTATATATATATATATATTTTAAACTTTTCAAAAGCTATCTTTACAAGAAGAATATTAAACTTCCTTGCATTTTTTTCTTTTTTTAAATTTAATTTTATTTTTTATTAATGTATTTATTCTAATTGGAGGCTAATTATTTTATAATATTGTGGTAGTTTTTGCTATACATTGGCATGAATCAGCCATGGGTGTACATGTGTTCCCCATCCTGAACCCCCTCCCACCTCCCTCCCTATCCCATCCCTCAGGGTCATCCCAGTGCACCAGCCCTGAACACCCTGTCTCATGCATGGAACCTGGACTGGCGATCTGTTTCACATATGATAATATACATGTTTCAATGTTATTCTCTCAAGTCATCCCACCCTCACCTTCTCCCACAGAGTCCAAAAGACTGTTCTTTACATCTGTCTCTTTTGCTGTCTCGCATATAGTGTCATCATTACCATCTTTCTAAATTCCATATATATACATTGATATACTGTGTTGGTGTTGTTCTTTCTGACTTACTTCACTCTCTATAATAGGCTCCAGTTTCATCCACTTCATTAGAACTGACTCAAATGCATTCTTTTTAATAGCTGAGTAATATTCCATTGTATATATGTACCACAGCTTTATTATTTCTTGTCTATGGGTTTGGTGTGACTTTTGGCCACCTGTATTTTAATGCTCAGGGTTATGTTCCTGCATTGTTGGAGAATTAGCTTGGTATGTCTTGCTCTGAAATTTGTTGGCTCTTGGGTGGAGCTTGGTTTCAGTGTAGGTATGGAGGCTTTTGGATGAGCTATTGTCGATTAATGTTCCCTGGAGTCAGGAGTTCTCTAGCGTTCTCAGATTTTGGATTTAAGCCTCCTGCCTCTAGCTTTCAGTCTTATTCTTACAGTAGCCTCAAGACTTCTCCATCCATACTACACCAATGATAAAACATCTAGGTTAATGGTGAAAAAATTCTCCACAGTGAGGGACACTCAGAGAGGTTCGCAGAGTTACATGGAGAAGAGAAGAGGGAGGAGGGAGATAGAGGTGACTCGGAGAAGAAAAGGGGGGATCAAAAGGGGGAGAGAGCAATCTAGCCAGTAATCAATTCCCTATGTGCTCTCCACCACCCAGAATACCCAAAGAGATTCACAGAGTTGGGGAGAGAAGAGGGAGGGAGGAGATAGAGGTGACCTGGAGGAGAAGAAAGGGAGTCAAAGAGGGAGAGAGCAATCAAGGCAGTAATCACACTCCTAAGTAAAAATGGGTACTGAAGATTGGATTATTAAAGGTACAAAATCGATAACAAATACCAAAAAGCAAAGATTAAAAATCTAGAGTAGAGGTTAGACTCTCAAAAATACAATATTAAAAAAAATCACAAAGATTATAAATATATATATATATGAAATTTACTTTAAAAATAGGATCTTTTTTGCAAGGTAAATAGTAGGTTATAAAAATGAAAAATGAAGTAGTAATAAAGAACTTCAAAATAAATAAAAGATTCTAGTAGTAAAACATCTCTAGGAATTTCTCTGGAGCTGTTGAGGGCAGTGTGGGGTCAGTTTAGTTTCAGATAGTTTGCTGTTTCAGCTTATACTTCTCAAGGCCTATAGGCCCCTTCCAAAGTAGTCAGTGCTAACTACAGGGTTTTAATGTGTTGCACCTGTCACTTCCAAAGTGGTTCCCTCTGTTTATTTTGGCTTCCTCTGTTTGCAAGTCTCTTTAGTGTCTAATTTTCACCCTGACACAAGGGGGCGAAGGTGGTCACTTATTTAGGCTCACTTGTTCAGTACTGCTGTGGGGAGGGAGGAACACTGCAAACAAGTATCACTGGCGAGTGTGGGGAGTGCTCGCAGTGTCTGGGCCACACTGGGTTTGCCCCCGCTCACGGGCATGTGTGCTTTCCTGGTCTACACTGTTCAGGTTCCAGGTTGCTCTGCAGGCGAACTATCTAAAGTGGGCCCTGGGTTGCATGCACTTTCCAAGTCTGAGCCACTCAGGTTCAGTTTCTCGGGTATTCCACAAAGGCGCATATTTGGTTGGGCCTGTGTTTTGTGCCCTTCCCAGGTCCGAGCAGCTCAGGCAACAAGGTGCTTGGCGAGCGCACTCTCCCCAGGTGGGCGGTGGGTCTTATCACCTCCCTGGTCCCAGCCCCTCAGTCTCCTGGGAGCGCTGTCTCAGGTGTGCTGTGTGTCTCCTCTGGGGAGCTGATCTCTGACTGCGACCCTCCTGGGGGATATCAACTGTCCAGGATCACAGGGAGACTTGGTTAGCAACTGGGAGCCTGCTCACAGTTTGGTGGAGGATGCCATCTCTGTGGCAGAGATTTCCCCTTGCCTTCCAGCTCTGGTTGTTGCCCGCCTGCTTGTCTCAGCGGGGGCTGGGCAGGTCCGCAGCCGCAGCTAGCTCTCCTCTGGTGTTTGCTCAGTCCTTTGTTCTGTGAGCAGGCTGGCTGTGCCTTAGAGCTTTTCACGGGAAAGTTCTCTCTCTCTCTCTCTCTTTTTTCCCCTCTCTCTGACTGTCCCACAGTTTGAGTTGCTATCTCATGGTAGCACCCTCAGATTACCCTCAGGGCACTCAGGCCCAGTCCTTACCCTAAGCATGCAGCCCACACCTCCCTGTTCAGCCCCCGCTCGCTGCTGGCAGATGTGAGCATCTGGGGTATTTCTCTGCTTCTGTAGGTTTTTTTTTTTTTTTTTTGTCCTCCCAGTTATGTTGCCCTCTGAGATTCTAAAACTCCCCACAGACCCACCGGCGAGAGGGTTTCCTGGTGTTTGGAACCTTCTCCTCCTTCACGACTCCCTCCCCTGGATGGGTCTTTGTCCCTAATTCTTTTGTCTCTCTTTTTATCTTTTCTATTTCATCCTGCCTCCTTTTGAAAAGAATGGGCTGCCTTTCTGGGTGCCTGGTGTCCTCCGCCAGCATTCGAAAGTTGTTTTGTGGAATTTGCTCAGCGTTCAAATGATCTTTTGATGAATTTGTGGGGAAGAAAGTGGTCTCCCTGTCCTATTCCTCTGCCATCTTAGGACCGCCCCCCTATATATTTATAATTATATTATACTCGTGTACACATACACAGATCTTACTGGTCCCGGTTTTCTGGAGAAGCCTAACTAATACAGATGGCATCTGTCTCATCCATTCAATGACAAGCTCTTAAGGTCAGAACCACAACGAATGAAATAAGATAACACAGTTCAATTATGAATGTGAACTTCATCTCAGGCACTACTCTAATTTCTTTATACTGACTAATCTAATCCTTACAAACCTCATGAGATAAATATTATCTCTATTTTACTAACGAAGTTAACTAACGTGCCCAGGGTTACTGAGCCAGAAAATGACAGGAGCAGGTTTTGAAACCAGAAAGCCTGGCTCGAAACCCCCTTCTTACCATCATGCTAGCCTATAAAACATTATGAAAATGTTTTTATTTTGCTTAAAAAAGTGGTATATAACCCAATGCCTGTCACAGTATAGTTATTCAATAAATATTTATTGAGTAAATTATGAATAATATTTATGAAATTTATAATAATCTAATAAAGTATAAATTCATAATACCACATACATCAGTTCAATTCAGTTCAGTCACTCAGTCATGTCTGATGCTTTGTGACCCCATTAACTGCAGCATGCCAGGCCTCCCTGTCCATCGCCAACTCCCGGAGTCCACCCAAACCCATGTCCATTGTGTCAGTGATGCCATCCAACCATCTCATCCTCTGTTGTCCCCTTCTCCTCCTGTCCTCAATTTTTCCAAGCATCAGGGTCTTTTCCAATGAGTCAGTTCTTTGCATCAGGTGGCCAAAGTATTTCAGTTTCAGCTTCAACATCAGGCCCTCCAATGAACACCCAGGACTGATCTCCTTTAGAATGGACTGGTTGGATCTCCTTGCAGAAGAGACTTGAGAAGAGTCTTCAAGTCTCTTCTCTCTCTCTTGAGAAGAGTATTCTCCAACACCACAGTTCAAAACCATCAATTCTTTGGAGCTCAGCTGTCTTTATAGTCCAACTCTCACATCCATATATGACTACTGGAAAAACCATAGCCTTGACTAGATGGACCTTTGTTGGCAAAGTGATGTCTCTGCCTTTTGATATGCTGTCTAGGTTGGTCATAACTTTCCTTTCAAGGAGTAAGTGTCTTTTAATTTCATGGCACATATATTATAAATATACATATTTATTTCTTTACTCATAGTTGTAGATTAAGCCATTTGGGAAGCACTGCTTCTGTTTCAAGGACCAAGGTACAGAATTCACAGCAGTATTTATTCATCTGCTCAGTATCATATGGTGACAGATGAATGGCATGCAGGCAACGTACTTTATAAGGCCTAAATGTCAGATGGTAACACTCTCTTAAAGTAGTTTAAGAACAGAAGGAGATTTAAAATTATTTCCTAAACTCGTAGCCAATGAAATAAATAAGGATTGTATCAAAGACTAGTTTTTCTTTTATCAAACATAACTAAGTTATGCCAATATTCATAGTATGGTCACTATTGATTTTGTTCTGCAACATTCCACAATCTTGTCTATGAGCTTTAACCTGCCATGAGTTTCATAAATGCCAACCAATGAACCTTTGTTTTGTGCCTGGAGCTTTGTTAGAAGGTGGAAAGTGAAATCCTATCTAAATAGAAGCGTTATCTGAATTCTCTTAAAGCCTAATGTAGTAATGCCTTAAATCCTAGCATACTGAAGATGTAACATGATATCAATCTTATAAAACTAAAATCTCAACAATTTAGTAGGTTATTTCAAAAGTTATTTGAAAAGTTATTTTGAAAGTCTTATTTGAAAAGTCACTCACAAGAACAAGAAATGATGTATTATTGATCCCTGTCACACACTTGAAAGCTATCAGAGAGGTACACTGACTGATTCTGAATTGGAAAGAAACAAAACAAATGCCGAGTGTTCTGATTCACTTGCTTCTCCTCTCTGATTCTCCATACCCCTTATTGTCAGCACACTGACTGACCAGGCCTTCTGGCAAGTTGTATAAATTGCCTTTTACTGTTCCTTTGATTTGTACAATAATATGTTTATTGCAACCTTGCGCTCTTCTCATGCTCTATTGATATCATAATCACCTTTGTCAACTGACGCTTCCCTGAATGTCAGAAGACACCCAGTACAGCTAAATACAACATGAAATCTTTCTCTAACCACACTTTTCCAAGTAAACATAGTCCCAAGGCATCTGGACCTTCAAGACTGTTGACAAACCACAAAGTTCAGTTTTAGAACTATAGTGAAAAATCAGAAAAGCGACCTTTTTTTTTCCCTCTAAGAAATATTTCCTCCACCACCTCCAGTGTTTCAGATAAGATCTTCCCTTCCTAACACCTCATATCCAAGGGCTAGATTTGTCAGGAGGAATTAGTAGTGATTATTATAATTCAGGAAGCAACAGCTGCACCTGCTCAGATCCATGTTTGCAATGCAGTTATGAGGAGCAAGGAGAAGCCGAGTCAGATGCAGGACTTAGTAATGTCTTTCACCTTGAAACAAGCATCTTGCTGTTTACTGTTTTCCATAAAGACATGTGCATAGCATGTTTGGCAATTATCTTAATAATCCTGAAAACACCATTGCCCATATTGGATCTGATACACTTCCCAGGTGGCACTAGTGGTAAAGAATCTGCCTGCAATGCAGGAGACCTGGGTTCAATTCCTGATAGGGAAGATCCCCTGGAGAAGAAAATGGCAACCCACTCTAGTCTTCCCGCTTGGAGAATCCCAGGGACAGAGGAGCCTGGTGGGCTACAGTCCAGGGGGTCACAGAGAGTCAGACATGACTGAGCGACTACACAGAGAAAATAGCCCACAGAAGTCGGAGAATTTGCAGACACGTGACAGCGTTACTGTGTTTCCTAACGATGGTGCTAAGCGCAGCAATAGTTCAACTCTGGAAATTCTCATCCGACAGCATTGGCTGTCCAGGACCTACCAAGAGCCAAGAACCAAACATGTATAGAAAGTCACACGCGCAGAAAGGCACCTTTTGTGTGTCTATTTGATTCACTTACTAAATAGGACTTGCTTAGGCTTTCACTCAGCTCATAACATACTCAGTCATTAGATTTTTCAACCTCAGAGTCAAATAGAATCAACCAAGAGAGGGGCTTCTATAGACAGGAATATAAAAGCACTGAGAAATGATGTAACAATAAAGAAGTATCTCTAACAGCCCCTCAGTTATATTTTATTATATAAAAATTCTAAAATTATTGCCTTCCTATTCTGATATGTATACATGTTGAATATAGAAAAATATTGAGAAAACATGGACCTTAAAAAGGAACAAGAGGTTCTATTTACATCCTGAATGTCATTTATTTTATACACCATTGTTTGACTACTCTCCACCCCCCCCAGAAGATAGTCCCTCACTTAGTAAAATGCTTTTGCTCTAACAGCCTGGTTACAGAACTATCAGCTGCACCTTATCACCTGGAGGGCTCTAGGTCACGGGGGCTCAGCTGAGCCCACCCAGGCACTGGGGCTCAGGGGGCCTGGAGCGAACCTGCTGCCGCCTCTGGAGGGGCGGGGGTGCCGGCCCACTGGGCCTCTTTCTCCAGGTGTTCCACATCACTCAGGAAGCAGCAGAGTGTGAGTCTCATTATATAGTGGATGGAGTCCAAGAAAGTGAAAGCAAACACTGCAAGGCCCCTTCAGTCCAGGCCCAAAAGTCACGCAAAGTCAGTTCAGTCATGTCCTATTGGTCAAAGCGAGTCATAGGGCCAGCTGAGATTCAAACCGCTGAGAAAGACACTTCCTTTCCACCGGAAGTGGAGCACATGTGGACAGAGAAGGGAGGAACTGTCAGCCATCAGGCTTTCTGGAAAAAGCAGTCTATTATCTTACCAATTTCCTCAGATACCACAAATCCATGAGTGGAGATAAAACCATGATAAATGGGAAGATGTGGGGTCGAAGCAGACAAGGTCCACCAACAAGACACAGTCATCAAGGAAGCGGATACCAGTGTTCAAAGGGGAGTCTAGCCAAGAAAGTACAGCCGAACTGTAGAGTTATAAAGACAGGAGAGCATCCACAGACCCAAAAGGAAGGCAAGCGCACACATCCCAGGTAAGTGACAATTTTGCGTTAACCAAAAGACAAGCTAAGCCCATGCTTAAGGCTCTAGCAAACAAGTGAGTGAGTGAGTGAAGTCGATCAGTCGTGTCCGACTCTTTGCGACCCCGTGGACTGTAGCCCACCAGGCTCCTCCCTCCATGGGATTCTCCAGGCAGGAATACTGGAGTGGGTTGCCATTTCCCTCTCCAGGGCATCTTCCTGACCCAGGGATTGAACCCAGGTCTCCCACCTTGCAGGCAGACGCTTTAACCTCTGAGCGACCAGGGAAGCCTGAGCAAACAAGGGACATAACAAAAAACCCTTTGGTAAGGATTGGATATTACTTAAGAAACTGAAAACACATTTAACATAAAAGAACCCATATGAAGATGATTGTGTGTGTGCTCAGTTGCTCAATCATGTCTGACTCTTTGTGATCCCATGAACTTTCCATCCATGGGATTTCCCAGGCAAGAATACTGGAGTGGGTTGCCATGTCCTACTCTAGGGGATCTTACTGACCCCGGGATCAAATCCACATCTTTTGCATCTCCTGCATAGGCAGGTCGGAGAAGGCAATGGCACCCACTCCAGTACTCTTGCCTGGAAAATCCCATGGACGGAGGAGCCTGGTGGTCTGCAGTCCATGGGGTCGCTATGAGTAGGACACGATTGAGCGACTTCACTTTCACTTTTCACTTTCATGCATTGGAGAAGGAAATGGCAACCCACTCCAGTATTCTTTCCTGGAGAATCCCAGGGATGGGGGAGCCTGGTGGGCTGCCGTCTATGGGGTTGCACAGAGTCGGACACGACTGAAGTGACTTAGCAGCAGCAGCAGCAACATAAACAGGTGGATTCTTTATCACTGTGCTACCTGGGATCCCTATGAAGCTGATTACAAAATCTTATTGAAGCATATAAAAGTGACCTAAATCAATAGGTGTGTCACTTCATAGCATGGGAAGTTTTGATAGCATAAAAATTCATTTTTTGCAAATTAATATATAAAGGTAATGCACTTCCAATTAGAACCCATATCTAATTATTTTCATAAGTTGGATTAAATTATCTTAATTTTTTAAATAATGAATAATGAGGAGTGGGTGATAAGAAATGAAAATAAAGAATATATAAAGCCATTGTAATCAAATCAATATATTTGCTGAAAAAGACAATTCAAAGGAACAAAGAATGCAGGTAAAAAACATCACAACAAAAAGATTAATGCATGTCAAGGATAGTATTTCAGTTTAAAGGGGAAAACAATAGATCAATAAATGATGCTGCATAACAGACTATTCTGGAAAAAAAATCAAATACTTAAAAATAAATTCCAGATGGATTAAATACTTGAAATATAAAAAGTACTGAAATCATACAAGAAAATCTAGAATTAAGATTCATGCAAGTTTTGGGGAGTGGGGTGAGGCATGGCATGTGCTCTTAATCCAAACTGGAAAAGCAGACTCCATAAAATAAAAGCTAACCACATTTGACAACATAATTTAAGTTTTATAATGTAAAATACAGCAGAGCAAAATGAAAGACAAATAGAAATATTAATATTAGTTAGAAATATTAATGCAGAGAAGAGCCTCCAAAGAGCGATCTTAAAATTATCTAAATCACACAAAAACTCAACAAATGAATACGCTGAGTGTTTAAAAGACAATTCACAACAGCAGAAACCAGCATGGACAGTACATGTAGGAAAAGGTTGCTGCTGCTGCTGCTGCTAAGTCGCTTCAGTCGTGTCTGACTCTGTGCAACCCCAGAGATAGCAGCCCCCGAGGCTCCCCCGTCCCTGGGATTCTCCAGGCAAGAACACTGGAATGGGTTGCCGTTTCCTTCTCCAATGCATGAAAGTGAAAAATGAAAGTGAAGTCACTCAGTCGTTTCCGACTCTTAGCGACCCCATGGACTGCAGCCTACCAGACTCCTCCGTCCATGGGCTTTTCCAGGCAAGGGTACTGGAATGGGTGCCATTGCCTTCTCCAAGGAAAAGGTTAGGGGAACCCTAACCTTCACTAACAATCAGGAAAGTGAAATTTTAAGCAACAACAAAATGTCACTTTACAGCCATCAGATTAAGAACTACAGAGCACCCGGCCTTTCCTGGGTTTCCTCCAAGCAGCCTGTGGACCGAGATCTGTGTACAGGCGGTTTTGTTTGGAGCAGGGGTTGAGGGGATGGGGGAGTGAGACAAAGAAGAACAAGTTGATCCAAGAGGTCACTTTTGCTCTAAAGGTCACTGCTTCAGGCAGGAGAGTCTCAATACCACCAGAGCCTCCTGGAAAGTGAAGAGAAGGTCTCCCAGAATTGTCCTATTTGAAGATAGGAGGCAGGAGCATTCACCAGTGGAGGTGCCCCAGCATTTGTGACTTGCTCATACACACAACTGCAAGTCAAGAAGACTCTTACCATCATCCAAGGCATTGAAGACTAGGGCAGAAGATTCATTTTGATATTTGGCAAAACTAATACAATTATGTAAAGTTAAAAAAAAAAAAACAAAGACACAGCAGGCACTTGTAGTTAGAAGACAGAAACAAAGTTATTTGAAGGCTGCAAGTAATATCCATTCAAAGCATGGATAAGATCCAAGATAAAGCCCAGAAGATTGAGATAGGATACCAGATGTGTTTTCTCTAAACTCTCCATAACAACTATTACTAGCAGAGATGGAGTAACATGGATTTGCTTTCATCCATTGCCAGAGGAAATGTGTATCATAACTGGCCTTTGTAAGAATACTTGACATCAATTCAGGCTAAAAATACATATTCTCATTTGCCCAGAGAGCCCTCCTCTGCAATCTGTCTTATAGAAATAAAGGCAGAAGTACCTAAAGATAAGTGTAAAATGATGTCTATTATAGCACAGTACAAAGTAGAGGAATAAAAACAGAGAGTGACTATAATATGGGAAGAGCTCAGTTACTTTATGTCTATATCACAGAACACCTACACACCCATTGAAAGAATGAATTGGATGTCTGGCATTTGACTTGGAGTGAGTCCCACAGTGTACTGTTTTATGAGAAGAGATGTTTTAAATGTGTAATAATATAAACTTGTTTTTATAAAAAAAAGACCACAATTTTCTGATGATATGTTTGCGATTACATGCATATGAAGAAAAAGTGAAATAATGAAAAGTCATTTACATGAATTGTGAAATTGGATAGGAAAAGAAATTGGTAGAAATGATGTGTATGTGGGTGAGAGGATAAAGTGAGGCAAGTATAAAAGGGAGGAAGCAGAGATTTTTCCTAAACTTAAAAATAAATATTTCAATATCATTTTATGCATATTTATATCATTTGTATGCATTTGGTAAAATTATATGTGTCTAAATAACAATTTTTAAAAAATAAATCATAATTATAATAGAAATAATTTAAAATTTTGATTAGACTTCCCTGTACATAATTTACATGTTTTAATATGTATGAAGAATGGCAAACTATTACAAATTTTTTGGCTTGAAGATTTTAACATAGCCCACAGACAAAGAATGGAATTGCAGAGACATTCTTTAGTCCATTGAAGATACAAGGCAGGCTCATGTGTTCTGTGGGAACAGAGAAAGGGATTGGAAAGTCCCAACCTTGTCTAGACACTGAGCTCCGCTTTTCCTAGAACACGTATTAACATTTCTGAGGCATGGAGAGTGGAGGGGAAGGAGGAGGAGACAGAGAAGAAGGAGAGGGGTGAAGAATGCAAACTGAGAGGAGGAAGGAGACAGAGATAAGAGGAAGGAGGGAACGAGAGAGGGGAAGGGAGGGAAGAAAGAAGGGCAAAAATATGTTCTATACATTTCAGAAAAAAACATTAAATACAAAGCATTAAGCATATTTAATAATATGAAATATAACAGCATTAATTATCATCAATGGACTAAAGATATCTTGATGTGTAACTTCTAACTGTGTGACCTTAAGCAAAATACTTTGTGCTTTGATTTGTCTCCTCTGTGAAATGGATCTAACAAGGGCATGCAGTAGGAATATTAAAAGGGGCAAATAAGATACACTGTAAAGTACTTAGCTCAGTATCCAGTACATGTTAATCATTAATAAAAGCTATATTTCAAAGTCAAAGAATATAGAGAGGTGTTATTATGTTATAGATCAGTGCTTTTCAAAGTGTCTGTAATGAAGGCTTAGATTCCTGCCTGCTCATGTGCTCAACCAAGCCACCAGGGACTGCATTTCTGTACCACTGTCCTTAAACATCACGATGATATCAAACTGCTTTTAAAGTTTCATAATGTATGCTCTCAACTTCTGTACAGATTTCATTGTAGACAGGCAAATGTATGGACTAATATCCATCTATGAGCCATACTTTTAATACCCCTTTTTAGTAGAACACCATCACTATATCAAAAGATTAAAAAAAAATAATGAATTTATTGTCATCATTCCATTTCAATGGAATTCTTTAAAATTATCTACTTGGAGTAGGTGGAGCTATTGTCTAAGTAAGCAAAATGAAATGGATAAATGATGCTAACATGTACGTATTTAAGCAAAAATATATATGTATGTATATATACCTTATCTATTTCTAGAATTGAAGCAAAAAGAATTTAGGGAGTCAGACTTATTGAAAATTATACATCAATAATATATCAATAATTATATATCAAAGCTTCTATTTTATGCATATCCACTCTAACGTGTCAATTCTTCCATCAAGGAAAAAAAAAATAGCTCAAGTACTCAACATGTCAGTACAGTGCTATAAAAAACAAAACAAAACAGCAGAGTACAATAAATTGCATCATTTATCAAAATAGTTGATAATGCTACACCAGACCTGCACTTGACACAGCCACATAACTTATGACTAGTCTCAAGCCATCAGATCATGCACAGAAGAGTATTTTCAAAAGCACTTACCATTTATTCAGTGTTTTGAAGTATGAGATGAGCTAAATTTCCAGGTAGTCAGAATGCACTTCAAGCCAAGCACACTTAGAATTACAAAGGAAAAGTTTGGATAACCAAAAGAAAAATAATTAATTCTATAGTTACTTTTTATATACACTAGTACAAAAGTAATATTTGCAGTCTATAATATTGCATATAAATTACCACTCATAATGAAATATAGTGAGTAGATTTCTATTAGTTTGACTATTTTAAGAAACAAAATCACCATCCAAATAAATACCTATTACTGTCTGAAAATTTAAAGAACTGACTTCAAGAATTTAAGAAAAATAAGTAGTGCCTCTAGCTATGAAGTACATGCTAAAGTTATTTTCCTGATAATAACTAATGTACATTGCTTTATGTATGATGTGTTTAATAATCTTAGAAGAATCACATTGAAAAGTTTACGTTATCACCTAGTTCAATATTCAGCTCAGTTTTTGTGAATAACAAAATTTGTATCTCTGTGGCTAGGAAAGTAAAAAATTAAAATCATGATGTACCCAGTAACCTTTTACTCTGACTGAAACTACTGAAAGAAACTGCCTGGAAAGCACCAGGCCCCCTAGAACATTCCTGGAAAGAATGAAAAATGGTATAGTCATTTTGAAAAACATTGGGTAGAGTTTTTAATAAACAATCAGTTACCATGTCACCCAGTAATCCCACACCCAGGTAATTTTCCCAAGAGAAATGAGAACATACATTAGACTGATTATTATTGTGTACAATTATGACTGGGTAAAAACTGTAGTTTGTAGCAGATCAAGAAGGCCTGCAATGGTTAGCTTTCGAGAAATAAATGACACAGTGATTCTCAACTGAATTCAGTCAAAAGTTGTCACAACAGAAAATTAACAAAAACTTGTGCAAATCAGACATGTCAAGAGCATGAAGATATGTGGCCATGTTAATACTATGATCTCAGACAATCTTCATAGGATATTGTTTTTTTAAATAGCAAGAATAATAAAACAGGAGAAAATCCATATGCCAGACATTATCCTCTAAGAAATACACATTTCTGATATAAGTTTCAACATGATGAACATATCTATTTAATGGATAAATAATTTTTCTCATCAGAATAATGTGAACTACACAAATTTGAATTTACTTCTTCAAAAGTATACAGCATAAAACTAAACAATGAGATCTTTTGAACAAACATACCTCAACATTGTGCATCTAAGTTGTTTCAGTCACATCCAACTCTTTGCAAACACATGGGATTCTCCAGGCCTGAATGCTAGAGTAGGTTGCCATGCCTTCCTCCAGGGATCTTCTCGACACAGGGGTTGAACTTGCTACTCTTAGAGAAGTATTCTCCAGTATTCTTGCCTGGAGAATCCATGGACAGAAGAACCTGGTGGGCTACAGTCAATAAGGTAGCAAAGAGCATGACTGAAGTGACCTAGCATGCACACACCTCAACATTAACCACCCAAATGGGTCTTCAGGGAACAAGCTTTAGAGATGATCTATTATTAAGTGATTTCCTAGAGCACAAACATTTGGGATCTGGCTCTTGTCTCAAAGTGGCCTGGCCACTCAGTAGTTTTAAGTTTGTATCACCAGCACACACACAAAAAAGAAAAGAAAAAACCTGTTTTAGAGGGGAAAACAAAACTTTAATAAATACATTCTGGGTTATCAGACAGAGAGCAGAGTGAGGGTAGTATGGCACTTCCACAGAGCATAAAGTTTAAGAAAAGAAATGCCCAAAACACATATATATCAAATTAAACATGATGATGCAATGTTTTAAAATCAAAATCGATGCAGAAAGTCCATGGTGAACAAAATATCAAGTTTTAAATACAACACAATCTAAACATGCACTTGTACGACTCGCCTCTCCTCACCTGTCAGTTTACCTACCAGTTTAAAAAGAAAGAAAGAAAAAGGCAGGGGAATCAAAGGCTTACAGGGCAACAGCAAAAGAAATGATCAACAAATGAGAAAGAAGCTTAGGGAAAGGGAGAAAATATTTGCAAAGCACATATCTGATGAGGAGTTAACAGCCAAATATACAAAGAACTCACACAACTCAATAGCAAAGAAAAAATACTGTTAAAAATGTACAAAATACCTCAACAGGCATTTTTCCAAGGAAAATCTTCAAAAGGCCAACAGGTACACAGAAAGATAGTCAACATCACTATTGATCAGGGAACTGCTAATCAAAACCACAAAGACATAGTGCCTCATGCTCATTAGAAGAGCTATCATCAAAAAAATGTCTGGGGAGGCCTTACAAATAGCTGTGAAAAGAAGAGAAGTGAAAAGCAAAGGAGAAAAGGAAAGATATAAGCATCTAAATGCAGAGTTCCAAAGAATAGCAAGAAGAGATAAGAAAGCCTTCTTCAGTGATCAATGCAAAGAAATAGAGGAAAACAACAGAATGGGAAAGACTAGGGATCTCTTCAAGAAAATCAGAGATACCAAAGGAACATTTCATGCAAAGGTGAGCTCGATAAAGGACAGAAATGGTATGGACCTAACAGAAGCAGAAGATATTAAGAAGAGATGGCAAGAATACACATAAGAACTGTACAAAAAAGATCTTCACGACCCAGATAATCACGATGGTGTGATCACTGACCTAGAGCCAGACATCCTGGAATGTAAAGTCAAGTGGGCCTTAGAAAGCCTCACTACGAACAAAGCTAGTGGAGGTGATGGAATTCCAGTTGAGCTATTCCAAAGCCTGGAAGATGATGCTGTGAAAGTGCTGCACTCAATATGCCAGCAAATTTGGAAAACTCAGCAGTGGCCACAGAACTGGAAAAGGGCAGTTTTCATTCCAATTCTAAAGAAAGGCAATGCCAAAGAATGCTCAAATTACTGCACAATTGCACTCATCTCACACGCTAGTAAAGTAATGCTCAAAATTCTCCAAGCCAGGCTTCAGCAATATGTGAACCATGAACTTACTGATGTTCAAGCTGATTTTAGAAAAGGCAGAGGAACCAGAGATCAAATTGCCAAGATCCGCTGGATCATGGAAAAAGCAAGAGAGTTCCAGAGAACATCTATTTCTGCTTTATTGACTATGCCAAAGTCTTTGACTGTGTGGATCACAATAAACTGTGGAAAATTCTGAAAGAGATGGGAATACCAGACCACCTGATCTGCCTCTTGAGAAATTTGTATGTAGGTCAGGAAGAAACAGTTAGAACTGGACATGGAACAACAGACTGGTTCCAAATAGGAAAAGGAGTACATCAAGGCTGTATACTCTCACCCTGCTTATTTAACTTATATGCAGAGTACATCATGAGAAACGCTGGACTGGAGGAAGCACAAGCAGAGTCAAGATTGCCGGGAGAAATATCAATAACCTCAGATATGCAGATGACACCACCCTTATGGCAGAAAGTGAAGAGGAACTAAAAAGCCTCTTGATGAAAGTGAAAGTGGAGAGTGAAAAATTTGGCTTAAAGCTCAACATTCAGAAAATGAAGATCATGGCATCTGGTCCCACCACTTCATGGGAAATAGATGGGGAAACAGTGGAAACAGTGTCAGACTTTATTTTTCTGGGCTCCAAAATCACTACAGATGGTGACTGCAGCCATGAAATTAAAAGACGCTGACTCCTTGGAAGGAAAGTTATGACCAACCTAGATAGCATATTCCAAAGCAGAGACATTACTTTGTCAACAAAGGTTCGTCTAGTCAAGGCTATGGTTTTTCCTCTAGTCATGTATGGATGTGAGAATTGGACTGTGAAGAAGGCTGAGTGCCGAAGAATTGATTCTTTTGAACTGTGGTGTTGGAGAAGACTCTTGAGAGTCCCTTGGACTGCAAGGAGATCCAACCAGTCCATTCTGAAGGAGATCAGCCCTGGGATTTCTTTGGAAGGAATGATGCTAAAGCTGAAACTCCAGTACTTTGGCCACCTCATGCGAAGTGTTGACTCATTGGAAAAGACTCTGATGCTGGGAGGGATTGGGGGCAGGAGGAGAAGGGGATGACAGAGGATGAGATGGCTGGATGGCGTCACTGACTTGATGGACGTGAGTCTCAGTGAACTCTGGGAGTGGGGGATGGACAGGGAGGCCTGGCGTGCTGTGATTCATGGGGTCGCAAAGAGTTGGACATGACTGAGCGACTGATCTGATCTTTTCTGATGTTATCATCAAAAAAGATTTTCAGTGCTGACAAGAATGTGGGGGAAAAAAGGAAACTCTTGTACACTGCTGGTGGGAATGCCAACTGGTGAAGCCATTATGGAAAACAATATGGAGTTTCCTCAGTAAATTAAGAACAGAAGTACCATATGATCCAGTAATCCCACTTCTGAGTATACTCTGAAGGAGTATACCTGAGTATATCTGAAGGAGACAAAATCACTGTCTTAAAAAGATGTCATTGTGACATTACTCACAATAGCCAGGACATGGGAACAACCTAAATCCATGAAGGTATGAGTGAACAGAAAAATAAACTAGATAAAATGTTGAGGGCCTTATGCTAAGTGAAAGAAGTTATAGAAAGACAAATACTGTCTGATCTCACAACATATGGGATCTAGAAAATCCACCTCACAGAGACAGAGCAGATTGGTGGTTGCAGAGGCGGGGGCTTGGGAGTGGGGGAAATGGTGAGAGTGTTCAAAGGTATAAAATTCCAGTTATAAGATAAGTAATTCCTGTAGATGTAATGTACAGTATGGCAACTATAGTTAACAATATGGCATTGTATATTTGAAAGCAGTTTTTCAAAATATTGTATATTTGGAAGATCTTAAAAGTTATCACAAGAAAGAAAAATGTAACTAAGTGAGGTGATGAATACAAATGAAACTTTTGGTGATTATATATATTCCTTGAGAGTCCCTTGGACTGCAAGGAGATCAAACCAGTCAATCCTAAAGGAAATCAACCCTGAATATTCATTGGAAGGACTGATGCTGAAGCTGAAGCTCCAATACTTTGGCCACCTGATATGAAGAACTGACTCATTGGAAAAGACCCTGATGCTGGGGAAGATTAAGGGCAGGAGGAGAAGCAGATGACGTTTGGATGGTTGGATGGCATCACTGACTCAATGGACATGAGTTTGAATAAACTCTGGGAGTTGGTGCTGAACATGGAGGCCTGATGTGCTACAGGCCATGGGGTCGCAAAGAGTTGCACACAACTGAGCAACTGAACTGAACTAATAGATAAAACCATGATGTATATCTTAAATTTATACAATGTTATATGTCAATTATATCTCAATAAAACTCAAGGGAAGCTTTTAGGGTATGGATAAAATAAAACATCTGATTACCTTGTCATCATATCTTATGAAAAAGGGCCAAGTATCATGAGTACAGGGCCTTCCCTGGTGGCTCAGTACTAAAGAATTTGCCTGCATTGTAGGAGCTGCGGGTTTCATCACTGGGTTGGAAAGACCCCTTGGAAAAGGAAATGGCAACCCACTCCAGTAATCTTGACTAGGAAATCCCACGAACAGATGAGCCTGGCGGGCTACAGTCCATGGAGTCACAAGCGTCAGACACGACTTAGTGACCAAACGACAGTAACAGCAGCAAAGCAGAGCAGGCTGCCTTCCCCCAGCCCCCCTGCAGCTAAGAATGTGCTCACACAAATGTTCAAACACTACTGGCCTATCCCCCAAACGAGGCAGCACAGGAATTTCAGCCTCTTGCAAGCACCCCTCCCCCAAAATCCTGATGTGTGATCAGGAACAGCGACTGCCTTGGCAGCTGCCTTGTGTGTTCAAAATTAGTCTTGGAGAGACTTAGACTAGACGCACATTCATATACAAAATTCTGTTTCAGCATGTGAAACAAATTCTGCTTCACATTTCACACACATGCTTAGAGGTGTAGCAGGAGCTAGGCAGGGACAGCTTTCTTTACCTACTAGTGGTTTTAAAACAACTCATTAAAAAAAAAAAAAAAACTTTTCAAGGAAGCTAGAGTAATTCAAGTGTCTGTTCTAGAAAATATAGTGCTATAAATTACATAATAGCCATGTAATTTATAGCTACTCTGGCGGCCCAACCTTTAACCACAAGTTCTTGCTAAGTCAATCTTGGTATTTATTCATCTACAGAAGAGAACGGGCAGATTTAGAAAGGGACTTGGGGTGGACAGCTATGAGGTCTGAATTGGATTCTCTCTTTCTCATTGAGTGTCCTTCCTGCTGAGACAGACTCTTTCAATTAAGGTTAACAGAGGAGCTAACTTACCTCAAACAGGGTATTGAAAGAAGCAGTCAGCAAGATTAACTCTGAGACTGGCAAAGCATTGTCAGTGAAAAAAACAGTTTCCCCCAGCATGTCAAGTACAGAACCAAGGCTATTATTTCAAATAGCTCAGCCCTTTCACCTCAATTACACACATAATTAGCTGAATTATTTGTGTCACTTTTCAGGAGAATTCTGGTTTAGAACATGCTGCTTTTGTAACAACAAAATCTAGGAATTTTTGAAAAGGCATCTACTCCAGACACTATTGAAGCAACTTAGCACACACGCACACCACTCCCCTCAGCTTCCTGGAGGAACTGCACTAAGATTCTCTTGACGTTACTGACCATTCTTTGCACACCAGCCTGGGACAGGAGAGGCCTCACTTTCCAGGTGTATGCTCCATGCTCAGTCTCAGAGCCTTGCCTCCTGCCAGCCAGCTCTAAGTCTGTTCTTCCTTGCTAGAAGCCACCACCTACACTGAGTCTTTTTTCCTCAATGGTACATAGATATCCTCAAGTCTTTCCTGTCTTGTTTATGCACTCATCCAATGAATGAATTCAGTGAGTGACTATTATGTGCCAGGACTGTTCAAAAAGTTTATAGCAAGAAGTTAGCAAAGCTGGTGGTGTCTCTGGTCTCAAGGACTTTGCATCTTTTCATTGCTCCAATTATCTGTGCTTCCCTGAGAGATACACATCTTAGCACGGAAGCAACCTACGTGTCATCAACAAATGAATGGATAATGAAGATGGGGTGTATAGGGGGGTACTACTATGGGGTAGCAACGGAATGCTACCCAGCCATTGAAAAGAACAGAATTTTGCTATTTGTAGCAAGAATGGAAAGATTTGAAAGGCATTATGCTAAATGAAATGTCAGACAGAGAAAGACAAATACTGTATGTTTTCTCTTATCTCTTATACGTGGAATATAAAAACTATAATGCACTAGTGAATATAACAAAAAAAGAAGCAGACTCACAGATACAGGGAACAAACTAGTGGTTACCAGTGGGGAAGAGGTGAGGGGCAATATGGGGGTAGGGGAGTAGGAAGTACAAATTGTAGGGTGTAAGATGGGCTCAAGAATGCATTGTACAACACAGTGAATATAGCCTATATTTTGTAAAAACTGTAAATGGGGTGTAACTTTACAAAATTGAATAAAGAAGAAGTATTAAAAGACTACAAAGAATACTTGTTTTGCACAGACCCAGCCTCGTTTCTTCTTTGCTCCATAGCTACTGCGTTCTGACTTTAACCCTCACACGTGTTTCTGTTGTGGTGGTTTCGTTTCAATCCAGGAGCTATTGTAGTTGGGGCTATGTTCTTTTTTTTCCTTTTTCTTTCCCTTGGCCTCTCCACAGCGTTTACTATTCTGGCCATTCCATTATTGGGAACCTCTACTTGACTTCTGTGATGCCACCTTCCCCTGGTTTTCCTCCGGCCTCAAGGCTACACATTCTTTCTTTTTAAATACTTTTTAAATATCTTTATGCATTTAGCCATGCTGGGTCTTAGTTACAGCAAGCAGGAGTTTTCAGATGTGGCCTGGGAACTCTCAGCTGCAGCATGTGGAATCTAGCTCCCTGCAAAGATTGAAGCCTGGCCCCCGCATTGTGAGTGCAGAGTCTGAGCCACTGGACCACCAGGGAAGTCCACAAGGTGACTCGTTCTTAATGTTGTCTCTGGCCTTCTTCTTTCCCACCCCTTCCTCTCATCCCTTATTTTTTAGATTTGTTGGGATCCATTTCTAGTCCAATTTTATTCACTTTTCCCAGAGTGACTTCAGTTTTTAGACTATAACTCCATACCAAAAGGTCTCCCCAGATGTGTTTCAGGCTCATATTGGTGCTCAGTCTTGAAGTCAAATTTTCAAATGGCCCTGTTTAATACATTTATTCATATCACACAAGCATCTTCAATGCAACATGTCCCAAACTAAATCAACCTTTCCTGCTGAGCTGCCCCCGACCCTCCTCCTCTGCCATCACTCTCCACCATCTCCATTTAGGAATCCTACTGTGGCGGATTCATTTTGATATTTGGCAAAACTAATACAATTTTGTAAAGTTTAAAAATAAAATTTTAATAAATAAATAAATAAAATAAAGACAACCAAAAAAAAAAAAAAGGAATCCTACCACCAACTACAGGCCAGAAATCTGGATGTAGTCCTGCACATCTCCCCCTGAGTGGATCTCATATGTCTAAGTCTGATCCTCCTTCCTGAACACCTCTTGACTCTACCCCTTTCTTTGCACCCAGTAGCTCTGCTGGTGTGGAGGCCACCTTCACTTCTCACCCAGATTCCTATAGGAGACTTGATGTGGATGCTCTGCTTCTGTCTTCTTTTGCTCTAATTCTATTCACATTGTGGTTAGAGTGATATTTTATGACGGCAAATTTGATGATGCTCTTCCCATTTAAATACTTCAAAAATTCAAGGATGTGACATACATGCACATATATATATATATATATACATATATGTAACTATACATAAAAGGAACACACAAGGCCCTTACTTCATGACCCTCTACCTACTTGCCCAGCATTGAATATTATGTCACTTCCCTCATGCCTTGTACTCAGGTCATGCATGTGTGCATGCTAAGTTGCTTCAGTCACGTCTGACTCTTTGCAACCTATGGACTGTGGCCCACCAGGCTCCGTTGTCCATGGAATTTCCTCAGGCAAGAATACTGGAGTGGGTTGCCATGCCTTCCTCCTGGGGATCTTCCTGACCCAGGGATTGAACCTGGGTCTCCCATGCCTCCTGCGCTGCAGGCCGGTTCTCCCACTGAGCCACCGGGGATGCCTGAATGCAGGTCACATATTGGTGCATGGTCTCGACAGAGAACACTTACCAAGCCCCTCTAAGCCTTCCTTATCTCCTCCCTACATCCTCAAGCTTCCATCAGCAGCCGTCTCTGGTCCTCATCTCCCCAGCCCTAACCATTGCTTCTCATGTCCCTGCAGGGCTTGATTTAAATCTTTACTATACCACTTTCCATAATGCATTATAATTCCACATTCACTTTTTTGTTTTCTTTAACAGACCACAAGCTTCTCAGGACACAATTTGTTATTTATGTGTTTGTATTTGTATAAAGACAGAGTTTTACCTTTCATGCACCAAATTATAAAGATGTATGCACTTGTGTATATGGAATCCAGCAAAATGGTAGGCTGAGGAACCTATCTGCAGGGCAGGAAGAGAGACACAGACACAGAGAACAGACTTGTAGACACAGTGGGGGAAGGAGAGGGAGGGACAAGTTGAGAGAGTAGCCTTGACATATATACACGACCACGTGTAAAACAGACAGGGAATGGGAAGCTGCTGCATAACACAGGGAGCCCAGTCTCATGCTGTGACAACCTAGAGGGGTGGGATCAGGTGGGAGGTGAGAGGCAGGTTCAAGGAGGGAACATATGTATACCTATGGTTGCCTCATGTTGATGTATGGCAGAAACCAACACAACACTGTAAAGCAATTATCTTCCAATTAAAAACAACTTTAAATATATATGTGCTGCTGCTGCTGCTAAGTCACTTCAGTTGTGTCTGACTCTTAGCGACCCCATGGACCACAGCCCACCAGGCTCCTCCATCCATGGGATTTTCCAGGCAAGAGTACTGGAGTGGGGTGCCATTGCCTTCTCTGAAATATATATATATATATATTTGAATTAATCTTTGAATTTGAATTCAAATTCACTTTGAATTCATCTTCCCAAATTCTAGGCTATGATATTTCCTATATGCGAAGAGTTCCATGCTCTGGTGCACAGTGCTTGTATGCTGACTGCATACATCATACGTGACTCCATCACTACATGTGCGTCCTGGCGTGGTTTCATCTCTCCTCTGTCGTCTTCTGTTAGACAGCATGCTCTCCAGGGAGAGAATCTACCTCTGTCTTGCTTTTTCAAATACCTAGCACAATGCTTGCCACAGGAGAGGGAATCAGAAAATAGTCACAATGGAACAGTATCCGAAGATATTTACAAATCACCTTGCCAAATTCAGTTAAGACATAAATGTTTTGACCTTATCAGCATCCTTCCATTTAAACAGCAGAAATTTCAAGGACAGTTCAATTCAGTTCAGTCACTCGATCTAGTCCGACTCTTCATGGCCCCATGGACTGCAGCATACCAGGCCTCCCTGTCCATCAATAACTACTGGAGTTTGCTTAAACTCATGTCTATCAAGTCAGTGATGCCATCCAACCATCTCATCCTCTGTCATCCCCTTCTCCTTCCATCTTCAATCTTTCCCAGCATCAGCGCCTTTTCAAATAAGTCAGTTCTTCATATCAGGTGGTCAAACTACTGGAGTTTCAGCTTCAGCATCAGCCCTTCCAATGAATATTCAGGACTGATTTCCTATAGGATGGGCTGGCTGATTCTCCTTGCAGTCCAAGGGACTCTCAAGAGTCTTCTCCAACACCACAGTTCAAAAGCATCAATTCTTTGGCGCTCAGCTTTCTTTATAGTCCAACTCTCACATCCATACATGAATACTGGAAAAACCATAGCTTTGACTAGACAGACCTTTGTTGGCAAAGTAATGTCTCCTTTTAAAAATGCTGACTAGGTTGGTCATAACTTTTCTTTCAAGGAGCAAGCATCTTTTAATTTCATGGCTACAGTCACCATCTGCAGTGATTTTGGAGCCCCAAAAAATAGTCTGTCACTGATTCCTCTATTTCCTCATCTATTGGCCATGAAGTGATGGGACCAGATGCCATGATCTTAGTTTTCTGAATGTTGAGCTTTAAGCCAACTTTTTCACTCTCCTCTTTCACTTTCATCAAGAGGCTCTTTAGTTCTTCTTCACTTTCTGCCAAAAGGGTGGTGTCATCTGCATATCTGAGGTGATTGTTATTTCTCCTGGCAATCTTGATTCCAGCTTGTGCTTCATCCATCCCAGTGTTTCTCATTATGTACTCTTCATATAAGTTAAATAAACAGGGTGACAATATACACCCTTGACGTACTCCTTTTCCTATTTGGAACCAGTCTGTTGTTCCATGTCCAGTTCTAACTGTTGCTTCCTGACCTGCATAGAGGTTTCTCAGGAGACAGGTCAAGTGGTCTGTATTTCCATCTCTTGAAGAATTTTCCAGTTTGTTGTTATCCACATGAAGGCTTTGGCATAGTCAATAAAGCAGAAGTAGATGTTTTTCTGGAACTCTCTCGCTTTTTCAACGATCCAATGGATGTTGGCAATTTGATCTCTGGTTCCTCTGCCTTTTCTAAATCCAGCTTGAACATCTGGAAGTTCACAGTTCACGGTGAAGCCTGGCTTGGAGAATTATGAGCATTGCTTTGCTAGTGTGTGAGATGAGTGCAATTTTGTGGTAGTTTGAACATTCTTTGGTATTGCCTTTCCTTGGGATTGGAATGAAAACTGCCCTTTTCCAGTCCTGTGGCCACTGCTGAGTTTTCCAAATTTGCTGGCGTATTGAGTGCAGCACTTTCACAGCATCATCTTTCAGGATTTGGAATAGCTCAACTGGAATTCCATCACCTCCACTAGCTTTGTTCCTAGTGATGCTTTCTAAGGCCCACTTGACTTCACATTCCAGGATGTCTGGCTCTAGGTCAGTGATCACACCATCGTGATTATCTGGGTCGTGAAGCTCTTTTTTGTACAGTTCTTCTGTGTTTTTTTGCCATCTCTTCTTAATATCTTCTGCTTCTGTTAGGTCCATACCATTTCTGTCTTTTATTGAGCCCATCTTTGCATGAAATGTTCCCTTGGTATCTCAATTTTCTTGAAGAGGTCTCTAGTCTTTCCCATTCTATTGTTTTCCTCTTTCTTTGCATTGATCACTGAAGAAGGCTTTCTTATCTCTCCTTGTTATTCTTTGGAACCCTTAATTCAAATTGGTATATCTTTCCTTTTCTCCTTTTTTTTTAATTTTATTTTTAAACTTTACATAATTGTATTAGTTTTGCCAAATATCAAAATGAATCCGCCACAGGTATACATGTGTTCCCCATCCTCTCCTTTACCTTTCACTTCTCTTCTTTTCTCAGCTATTTGTAAGGCCTCCTCAGACAACCATTTGGCCTTTTTGCATTTCTTTTTCTTGGGGATGGTCTTGATCCTTGCCTCCTGTACAATGTCATGAACCTCTTTCCACAGTTCTTGAGGCACTCTGTCTATCAGATATAATCCTTTGAATCTATTTCTCACTTAATACTTTGGCCACCTGATGCAAAGAACTGACTCATTTGAAAAGACCCTGATGCTGGAAAGATTGAAGGCAGGAGGAGAAGGGGATGACAAAGGATGAGATGGTTGGATGGCATCATTGACTCAATGGACATGAGTTTGAGTAAACTCTGGGAATTAGTGATAGATAGGGAGGCCTGGCGTGCTGCAGTCCATGGGGTTGCAAAGAGTCCGATGCGACTGAACTGAACTGAATGGTCTAGTGATTTTCCCTACTTTCTTCAATTTAAGTCTGAATTTGGCAATAATGATTTCATGATCTGAGTCACAGTCAGCTCCTGGTCTGTGGCTCAGCTGGTAAAGAATTTGGCTGCAATGCGGGAGACCTGGATCCTATCCCTGGGTTGGGAAGATCCCCTGGAGAAGGGAAAGGCTACCCACTCCAGTATTCTGGCCTAGAGAATTCCATGGATTGTATAGTCCATGTGGTTGCAAAGAGTCAGACACCACTGAGTGACTTTCACTTTCACTTTTCAAGAACAACATCACACTTAAAAAACAAAAGACTCTCACAGCTGACAAATTCTGGATTTCCCTAAAATTTGTTTTCGTCTCTCTGAGTATGATGCCATTCTATTAGTGAAAAGTTTATATAAAAAGGTATGAATTAAAATCTAACATAGCTTTAAGGACAGAGTTGCTGAATTTGAAAGTAACACACCAAACAATGCTAGAGCCAAACAACCTCACAAGGGGAAAAGAAAGCTTTAACTGTGCCAGCCTCCTGGTTGCTTTATAATCTGAACTGATTCCTGCCCAGAAAATGGGATTGTGTAGAGACTAGCCAAGCAAAGATTTCATCTGACGTATTTTTATGAATGTATATATATTCGATTTTAGATAAATAGAATACACACATTTACAGATTAAAAGGAAACGTTTCTTCTGCTTTAACAACTGTAACATAGAGCAAAAATAAATCATATTAATAATCACAGTTATACTATTAACTTCACTTGTCTTGTCAAAATGATGACAAAAGGGAAAAAGAGCATAATTGTAGGTGGATTTGGAATTGTAGGCTCTCCTAGTTACACATCTGATCAAATTAGTTACCACACATTCTGCCATGAGCCATAACCTCAACACAGCTTGGACATGGCCTATTTCATAGTTATATCACAGCCAAAGAAACATGGGTACAAGGAAGTTTAAGAGTTGCTTCTTGCAATCAGACCCTTTCAGAAAGACAGATTTGCACATAAAACACCCAGACAAGTAGAGCCCAATTTCTATTCACTTAAATTATACAAATAATAAAGTCACATAATTCACTGCTTATAGATACACTGAACAAGATAAACCAGATGTGCTCTGTAAATATAACCATGTGTATGCCACAAGCAATATACATGTATATGTTTTAATAAAAATACTGTGGTCTGTTCAGTTCAGCTCAATCCAGTCGCTCAGTCATGTCCAACTCTTTGTGACCCCATGAATCACAGCACGCCAGGCCTCCCTGTCCATCACCAAGTCCCAGAGTTCACTCAAACTCACGTTCATTGAGTCGGTGATGCCATCCAGCCATCTCATCCTCTGTTATCTCCTTCTCCTCCTGCCCCCAATCCCTCCCAACATCAGAGTCTTTTCCAATGAGTCAACTCTTCGCATGAGATGCCCAAAATACTGGAGTTTCAGCTTTAGCATCATTCCTTCCCAAAAACACCCAGGGCTGATCTCCTTTAGAATGGACTGGTTGGATCTCCTTGCAGTCCAAACTTGTGGTCTGTTAGGATTGTTTAAAGGCAATTTCCGTGAATGTCACACACATATTAATAACCACATGGCAAATACTTTGTTTAAATAATGAAAGAGAGAACCAGAAAGATATTACAAGCGGTCCTAAGGAGATCTCAGAGAGCGAACCTGTGCTGGCAACTGGAAATGCCTAAATGAAATGATAAATAGATGCAAAATTCATCAGTATCCACTAGGTAATAATCAACTGCATTTGTTTGAAAATAATTCATTTGCAATTTTACAAATAAGCAACATTTTCATTAGTAACAATTTTCTACAACTTATTTATAGGACATTCCATAATCATTTTCACCAATTTCAAGGACTTGCACAATTTTTCCTAACAAGGTCTTTGGTTCATTTTTTTTTTTTTTTTTAAGACTTAACAGTATCCCATCACTCTGCACAAAAACAAGATTTCCTCATCTGATGCACTCCCATCTTTTCCAAGTTTCCCAAATGTTCTTTTTTCTATAAACATAATTTCAAAAACCATAAGACCTTCCTAAGAACAAAATAATGGCACTTGTAACATGGATGAACCTAGAGATTATCATACTAAGTGAAATAAGTCAGACAGAGAAAGACAAATATCATATGATAAAACTTACATGGGGATCTTAAAAAACACTATCAAATGAACTTATTTACAAAACAGAAATAGTCTGTAGAAAACAAACTTACAGTTACCAGGGGATAAAGTAGGGAGGGATAAACTGGGAGACTGGGATTGACATATACACACCACTATATATATAATAGATAAAACGAATAAGGACCTACTGTATAGCACAAGAGCTCTATTCTATACTCTCTAATGACCTATATGGGAAAAGAATCTTAAAAAGAGTGAATATATGTATATTAATAACTGATTCATTGTATTGTACACTTGAAACTAACCCAACATTGTAAATCTGTTATATTGCAATAAATTTTTTTTAAATCCTCCTTACCTAACATGAAAAATAACTTTTCCATCTGATGATTTATGTCTGAACTTTTTATAGGGAGTTAAAGACTACCAAAAGAGGGAAAATGAAGTTCATTAAGGTGCCAGGGTAAAGAACATACAACAATGTGAACATTCACCGACTATCTCACTTTGGGAGTAAGGGGTAAGGGGATTCAGGAATTTCAAAGAACGTAGTTTGAAAACCAGCACTTTGGATAGAGCGTGGAATGAGTCTTCATGTCTGTACACAATTGGTTAAGAAGAATCCCACTGTTCATCTGTCATAAGCAAGGTTTTTTGTTTTTTTTTAATTGGAGGATAACTGCTTTACAACGTTGCGTTGGTTTCTGTCATGCAACAGCACACATCAGCCATGAGAGCACACACAGACCCCCTCTGTTAGCCTCCTTCCCACCGACCCCACATTCAGCCCTCGAGCTGTCACGGGGCATGGGGCTGGGCTCCCTGTGTTACACAGCAGACTCCCACCAGCCGTATATTTCACAGGTGGTATGCACGCCAGTGCTGCTCTGTCAGCTCATTCCACACGCTCCTTCCCCCGCTGTGTCCACAAGCCTGTTCTCTACGTCTGCATCTATTCCTGCCCTGCAAATACATTTCTCAGTGCATTTTTCTAGATTCCATGTATATGCATATATATATATATAGTTTTCTTTCTGACTTACTTCACTCTGTGTAACAGACTCTAGGTTCATCTGCCTCGGTTCAATTGACTCCAGTTCATTTCTTTCTATGACCAAGTACTATTCCATTGTATGTATGTACTGACACCTCTTTATCTATTTATCTGTTGATAGACATCTCGTTAGCTTCCATGTGCTGGCTATTGTAAATATTGCACCCAATAAGAATCTTGTGGACTAAGGTCATTAAAGTGTCATGATTCTTTAACATCTTTAGCTGCTTAGAAAAACTATAGTGAAACAGAACTTTGATAACTCCTAGGCAAATACTACTATAACTGGAAAATTTTCATTCTTGCAAAGTAGCCTCTTAGACCAGGAGTCAGAAGTATGTGGGTATGTTCACGACTACAGCCATTTTTAACATGGCCTGTGGACTAAGAATGGTTTTTATATTTTTACAGGGTTTTTAAAAAGTCAAATAAAACACAAAAAATACATGACAGATCACATAGGTGTCTTGCAAAGCCTAAAATATTTATCATCTGGCCTTTCACAGAAGAAATTTGCCGACCCTACTCTTAGACTACAATTTAAGATAAGGTTCATGCTGCAGATAAGCCTAGAAACACGAGATGAACTGCCCTTTACAGTGAGGCAGAGCACTAGCGTGCTAACACCGTAACAGGGAAGAGCCTTCTGTATTCTACTACAAGCTAGTCACTAAAGGGATGTTTAAAGACTGCTGGGAGAAATATCAATAACCTCAGATATGCAGATGACACCACCCTTATTGCAGAAAGTGAAGAGGAACTCAAAAGCCTCTTGATGAAAGTGAGAGTGGAGAGTGAAAAAGTTGGCTTAAAGCTCAACATTCAGAAAACGAAGATCATGGCGTCAGGTCCCATCACTTCGTGGGAAATAGATGGGGAAACAGTGGAAACAGTATCAGACTTTATGTTTCTGGGCTTCAAAATCACTACAGATGGTCACTGAAGCCATGAAATTAAAAGACGCTGACTCCTTGGAAGGAAAGTTATGACCAACCTAGACAGCATATTCAAAAGCAGAGACATTACTTTGCCAACAAAGGTCTGTCTAGTCAAGGCTATGGGTTTTCCTGTGGTCATGTATAGATGTGAGAGTTGGACTGTGAAGAAGGCTGAGTGCCGAAGAATTGATGCTTTTGAACTGTGGTGTTGGAGAGGACTCTCGAGAGTCCCTTGGACTGCAAGGAGATCCAACCAGTCCATTCTGAAGGAGATCAGCCCTGGGATTTCTTTGGAAGGATTGAAAGCTGAAACTCCAGTACTTTGGCCACCTCATGCGAAGAGTTGACTCATTGGAAAATACTCTGATGCTGGGAGGGATTGGGGGCAGGAGGAGAAGGGGACGACAGAGGATGAGATGGCTGGATGGCATCACTGACTTGATGGACCTGAGTCTGAGTGAACTCTGGGAGTTGGTGATGGACAGGGAGGCCTGGCGTGCTGTGATTCATGGGGTCGCAAAGAGTCAGACACAACTGAGCAACTGAACTGAACTGAACTGAAAGGGATGTTGCCTATAAGCTTAAATTATACATAATGGCCCATCTCTGGAAACTCTGCCTCCCAGGTAAGGAGTATTAAGCTAAAACACTTTTGTTTGGCTCACAGGAAATATCCTGACCCTGCCCACCTGTGAATGGCTGCAGGGAGGAAGAATTAACACATTCCCCTCTGGAGGCTGATGGGGAACTAGGAAGAATGACTTCACTCTCTCCCCTTTCAGTATAAAAAGACACTGAATTCTAACTCAAGCAAGAGGGTTCGTTGGGGCATGAGTCCACCATCTTCTCAGTTGGATTTTGGAATAAAGTCTCTATTCACTTCCCCGACTTGTCTCTTGATGATTGGCCTGTTTTGTAGCAAGCAGAATGAGCTTAGACTTGATAGCATGACAGACTTTCCTGAATTATTGTGACTGGAAGAGATAAACGGCAGGGAGGCATTTTTACCAAATGAAAAGAGGGGACATTTTTACCAAAACAAAACAAAACTCATAGAAGGGATATCAAAATGGAAAGTGGAGTTAGGCAGGTAAAAACTGGTTTGGCTGGCAAGGAGAAGGAAAGAAGGAGACACAAGAGGAAGCTAAGGAAATCAAGTTGACTCATTGTGCCAGTAATGCCTTGCATGTCATGGCTCTCAGAACTAACCGCCGTGTGCTCACTGGTGGACACACAAGGGAAGTCACAGTGAGAATAAAAGCCAAACAAGCCAAATTACTCTCTAATAAATACAGAACTATTGAAAGGTTGTTGTTGAATCACGCGAATACACCAGGATTCTTGGCTCCCGGAGGAGAAGAATTCAATCCGGGGCCAGAGACAAGGCTTGATCGCTCAGAGCTTTTGTGTAATAAAGTTTTATTAAAGTATAAAGGAGATAGAGAAAGCTTCTGACATAGGCATCAGAAGGGGGCAGAAAGAGTACCCCCTTGTTAGTCTTCAGCTGGATGTTATATAGTCACTAGCAGTCTGTTAATGAAAGAAAGGAATGTCTTAAAATTTAGAATGGCACCAAATGGTTTATCTTGGGCCATAAAATAATCAACTTGAATCTTAAAGAAGGACAGACCACCATACAAATAGTTTCATTTACATAGATTAGGGGAACAACATCTGAGTATAACATACTGGTTTGTCAAGTAGGTTTTGGGCCAAGAGGCGGAACCGACTTGGAGACAGAGTTTGGGGTAAAGGCGTAGTACATTAGCATAGCTTAAGACAAACATTTCCATAAGAAAAAGGCATTGGTTATCTCTAGACTCAAGAATAGCTAACTTCAGGTGAAACCAGGTGTCATTATGGCAACACAGTATTTTAAGAGAAACCTCTCTTTAAATTTGTATAGAGAGGGAAAAAAATATTGTTAGTTTGTTTCCTCCTGCCGCTTAAGAGAGATAAAAATGTCTGACACTTGCAGGCTATTTCCTCCATTTGGAGACCCCTGGCCTTCCTGCCTGTTACCCTCTCACTATGTTAACTTTTTTAAATTTCTGGATGCACCCTGCAGCATGTGAGACCTTAGTTCCCAACCAGGGATTGCACACATGCCCTTATTGGATGGCCAAACTGCCATGTTTCAATCAGGCCGGAGGTGGTCTGACTGCAGGGTACCTGGATGATCCTGTGGGATCACTGCCTCCAAGCAGGTCTTCATGTACTACCATGGCTGAGTCAGGATTCCTCAAACTGTGAAGAAAAGTAGGGCACTTCTTGCAGATCGACACGTGTCCTCTTTCCATTCTCTAATTCAGCCCATCTCTTCCCTTTCTTCTGCAGCTGCTCTCATCACAGTTCTCACCCACTCACCACTAAACCACTGTAACAGCTTCAGGGCAGGCTTTCACCTTGATTTCATGAGTTTCTTCCCCACAGAATAATCGTCTTCATTACCATCATCTTCCCCATTGTTCCAGAACCTACTGTGGCCCCTCACTGGTAACAGGACAGGATGAGAGACCAGCACAAAGGCTTACTCCTCTCTCTCCACCGCCACCTTCTCTCTCTTATCTCTGTATCCAAAGAAAAGGACAGAACAGTCATTGTTTATACCAATGGCACTATAACTGTGCTCCAAACCAAGAAAGGATGTCACTAAGAGATCAGAAATGAAATTGAAGGTATGAGAAGATAAATGGACGTGTTTAGTCCATTCATGCTGCTATAACAAAAATACCAAAACATTTCTTACAGCTAAGGAGGCTGGAAGACAAACATTTTTCACAGCTGAGAAGACTCATTGTCTGCTGAAAGCCTGCTTCCTGGTTGATAGCAGGAGTCAGGGAGCTCTCTCAGATCTGTTTTACGAAGGCACCAATCCCATTTTATGAGACGTCTACTCTCCTAACTCAAACCCAATCACCTTCAAAAGGCCCCACATTTCATAAAACCATCACTTAGCGGGCTCAGATTTCAACATGCAAATTTGGGAGGAACACAAATGTTTTGTCTATAGCAGTATCATATTTGATCTAGAAGTTTTAGAAATTTTCCCTAAAAATATCATAAAAGAGGTGCCCCAAAGTATCTGAATAAAGAAGCATTTTGCAGTACAAAATCAAGGAGAAGACCCAATCAATAGGAAAATTGGTTAAATAAATTATGGTACACCCATACAAGGACTACACCAAGAAGATTAAGTGACAAAATGGATACTTATATTCTGACATGGAGAGATAGCCACAGTGCAAATGATGCTATGTTAAATTTAAAGCAGGTTATAAGCCCACATGTTTAGAGCAAACTCTTAATTCTATACAATGAAAAGAATTTTAATTTCCTACTTCTTGTACTTGGTTATAATTTGAATTTCTTAAAATAAACACTTGTGTAATAAATAAAATATAATAAATAAATAAAAATAATTTTTATTTATATCTTTATTCACGGCCTTCTGCAACTCAACACAAGCCAAAACTTCTGGCCATTCTGTCCTACTACTTCTCTTTCATGCCAACCCATTTTAACAATCATCAAATTATGCTTTTTAAGGCCCTTTCTTTGGCATTTTACTCAAGGTTTTCCCAGCTTGGAACATTCCCTGCCCAGCCTTGCTTCTCTCCGTCTGCTCATCTTTCAAGATGCACCTCCAATTCTTGCTAGAAGTCTCTTCTGATCAGTCTCTCTGGAGTTGCTCAACTGTGCCTTTAAACTAGCACTTGCAGTTTACCCTTAAGTTTCTTCATCTGAGATCCACATCCCTCATGGATGGCCTTCCCTGACATCCTGAGTCCTGGGAAATAGGAAGGAAACAGTTTATGTGCACTTTCTTTAGAGAGAGTCCATATCTTTCAGCAGATAGACTGAAAGGAGGACAGATACTGTTTGTCCATATACCTTTGCCTTTGCTGATATATCATCTTCAGCTTTAGGATATTTCTTTTATCATTTTCTCAAAACTTGACTTAAATCTTACATTATTACTTACTTTCACAAATATCTATGCTTCTTTTTCCCAAAAATGTTTTAATTATTTTTTCAAATAAGGACCAAGTTATTTACTTTTTAATCCTATTAAAATTTGTACAAAGCACATAGTAGAAATTCAGAAAATGTGTGTTGAGTTGATGAGTATCTATACCCATAAGAATATGTGTGGAAAATCCTGAAAATTAATAAAGCTCAAAGCTTGGAGGGAAAACAAATGTGGGGGAAAGACCCAAAACAGAAACCCCATTCTTCAATGTCTTGCTGAGTTTTGATAATCAGGTGACTGACCATAAGTCACGAACCACCAAAAAAAAAAAAAAAATACTGGGACAGAATCTGGCAGATAGAAACCTTTTCTCACGTGATGGCACATACTTAGAATAATGCTAAAATTATCTAGAGGTGATATTTCCCCAAAGAAATCACCAACAGGTCAATACAGGTACAAATGAAAGGAAACCCCATGTCAGATTTAACATAAATTTATATTATAAATTGCAACATTTTCCTTCAAAAATTAAGCACATTGAAGGAATTCCTATTGGAAGTAGAGATATGCTTGCATGACATAGTTTCACTAATAATGAGGAACTTACTCTATCTTGAATGGTGTGGGCAAATTTTTATTCCCTGTTAAAGTGTTATCAGTTTGGGACATTGGGCACATCTCTTGGTGTCCCTAGATTCTGCTTCTCATCTCTAACAGGAGAGAGGCTGAGACAGAACCACACTCGTCTGCCAGGTGATACACACTTTCTTCTCAATCTGGATTGTTAGGATAGGCACAAAATTATAAGTTAAAATGATCACAAGTTATTAAAGTAGAAAATTCACCAAATGGGAACAGTTACTGATAGCTCCTGAGAGGCTGTCTCCCAGCCTACAGTAGTCAGTAAGGTCCCCAAATGAAACTGAAACTTGCCAAAAAAAAAAAAAAAAAAAGTAAAAAAGAATGTACTAAAGTTTTAAATAAAACAAATTTTTTAAAAGTTAATATCCATATAGCATGGAAGGGGGAAAGGGAGGAAACTCTTTATGGAATTTATCTATTGAATAAAATAATCCTGTTCAAGGAACCAGATGGAAATGTTTTATTACAAAGACATGCCTAGTTAAATAGCCTGAAATTTCTGGGGCTAAACAAAGAAAGAGCTAAGCCATTCTAAACAAATGAACAGAAATCTATGGGTAAAGTCCAAAGAACGGGGTAGGGAAGACAGTGAGTGATGGGATAAGCCACATGACAGGGGAGAGGCTCACTCATAAACATTGGCTAATGAAAGGATGTCCCTGGCAGCCAGTAACTAAGACTGTGCTTCCAAGGCAGGGGGGCTTGGATTTGATCCCTGGTCAGGGAACTAAAATCCCACATGCTGCCTGTAGCAACCCAAAAAGAAAAAAAAAAAAATTGTTGGCTGCTGAGATGATGTTGGAGCAGTAGAAAGAGCACGTTTAAGAACAGGGATGGCCAACATTTACTTTTAACAGAAAGCAGCCATGATGCAAAACCTTTGCCACTCACATATTTTTATTGATGTCTGGTATTTCCATATATGCCTTGGATGCGTTCCATGAGGAAAAGAAGGACAGTGATAGTTCTACCTGCAGGGGTCAGTGGGAAAGTATAGATAAGTTGAAGACTTCACCAAGACTGACAATGCAGTAGAAACAGAAAATCAGAGAAACAGGTGTTCAAGAGAACTTAAGCTCTTAGGAATTTGAAGGTATCTTGAGAAAGGCATTCGAATTCCTACAGGATATGGGGTGGATCCTTGGCTAATTTTATTTGGTTCATGCAAAGTAGTTCAGTTGAGCTGAAATCTTGGTTCATTGAACATGGGTGTATTATGAATGAATATTCAAAATTTTATGACCTCCATAACTTGTTTTACACTCTAAACCCCTGGCTCCAGGATATATGTATTCACCCTCCTCTGACACTGGAATGTTTTGAGAAACACTGGGCTGAGATCAAATGGTCCGTATAAGTCTAACATTCGACATCCCTGGCAAAACATGATACTTTTACATTTTTTTCTATTAAGAAAAAAGGTACTCCCTTTCATAAAGCACTTACAGGTAAAGATGAGACATGATAACTGCAAAAATTTCATTTTATATAAGATATGTCTACCAAAGCAGAAACTGCAATTTGTTCGACTAGTGAAATTCCATAGCATAATTAGTTGCCTTTTTACCACACATGATGTGACTCTTAACTGAAAACTCCCTGCAAAGAGATTTTGCCATAACAGTATCTCCATGACATGGAGCTGTAAGTTGGAAACCAGCCTCTCAGATTTAATTCCTGGGACACTTCTGAAATTATCAATAATTTAGTATCTTTAAGCCTTTCATCAGCATTAGTGTCAGGCCGCAAATCTATCCAGGCAGACCTCTCCATCACCTGTAGCAAAAGTGACAGAAGCTGCAAATCAGAGAAAGCCAAATTACCTGCCAAGGCCTCCCATGCTTAGAAAAACATTTCACAAAGATAGCTGATTAACTCATTCTCACATAGTCATTTACCCAACCTCCTAGAGTTCATCCAAAAGTAATTTCCACTACTTTAATAAGCAACCTATATAACTTGCTAATGAGAATATGTCAGAATATGGCTTTACAGAGTCATTATGGGAAATGTCACAGGTATGGGGTGATGGAATCTCCAAAATGTACTTAGTTCAAAAAACTGCACACAAAACTGTCTAGTGGGAAGTCTCCCGGAAATGTGTCATCCTTCCATCACAGTTTGGCTAGGGTCATCCAGGGGTTAAGTAGAAAACTGTGTTAATGCCAGCAAATAAGTAAGAACTGTAAAACAGTTACTTTATTAAGCTTCTTTAATAAAGACTATTCTAAATAATGTTTTGTGAAATACTGAGGTAAGAAAATATACATGCTTCATTTTACCCATCTTTTGGTACCCTTGTTGGGTTGTGCATGCTTGTATGGACTTTATCATCATTCAATCACTTTGATCCTATGTGTCTAAAAAAACAGTTAGGAAATTACCAGATCACTTGCAGAAAGTTGACAATGTGAAGAATTGGGGGCAGATGTTGAAGTGAGAATGTTATTAAATATTAGAAAGATACAAAAATAAGACAAGTAGATCTGTTTTCTTTTAGTACAGGAAGCCCAGAGACTTTCTTGGGTACTCTTAAGATGGTGAGGTCAAGGAATTCCCTCATGGTCCAAGTGGTTAGGACTAAGGGCTTCCCTGCAGGGGACATGGGTTTGATCCCTGGTCATGGAACTAAGATCCAACAGGCTTCATAGTATGGCCAATTTGTATAAATAAATATATACAATTTTTAAAAATGGCAAAAAAAAAAATTAAAAGATGGTGAGATCTGCCTGGGACAAAGGCAATAGAGATCATTGTTCATAATATGAAAAGATTCACCTGTCAGTAGTTGACTCCACTCTGACTGCAACTCTTAAAATCTGCTGAGGATTTTAGCCAGTGTTAAATATTTCTTCGTTGGCCAGATTTACAAGCAAGTAACTTCCAAGAATATAACCTTCAGCCCCTTAGCATTCCTTTCCCTTCATTATCTCTTGGAGGTAGGAGATACGACTTTAGTTTTCCTAGAAAATGCAACCTAGGAATTGTGCTCAACTGAACTTTGCTAGGGACAAATGTCCCAACTCCCAGATATTTGGCCAATATTAAAATTATTCCATGCACACCTGTGGCAGATTCATGTTGATGTATGGCAAAACCAATACAATTATTGTAAAGTAATTAGCCTCCAATTAAAATAAATTAATTTATACTAAAAAATTTATTCCATGTTGATCCTCCTACACACTACACACACACACACACGTGTGTGTGTGTGCATGCTACGTTACTTTAGTCATGTCTGATTTTTTGTGACCCCATGGACTGTAGCCTGCCAGGGTCCTCTGACCATGGGATTCTCCAGGCAAGAATGCTGGAATGGGTTGCCACTTCCTTCTCCATGCACATATATACACACCATTGTTATCTTGTTATTTTTAGGAAAATACTGTAATATTATCAATAACCTCAGATATGCAGATGACATCACCCTTATGGCAGAAAGTGAAGAGGAACTAAAAAGCCTCTTGATGAAAGTGAAACATTCAGACTTAAACATTCAGGCTTAAAGCTCAACATTCAGAAAACAAAGATCATGGCATCTGGTCCCATCTGCTGCTGCTGCTGCTAAGTTGCTTCAGTCGTGTCCAACTCTGTGCGACCCAATGGATGGCAGCCCACCAGGCTCCCCTGTCCCTGGGATTCTCCAGGCAAGAACACTGGAGTGGGTTGCCATTTCCTTCTCCAATGCATGAAAGTGAAAAGTGAAAGGGAAGTTGCTCAGTCGTGTCCGACTCTTAGCGATCCCATGGACTGCAGCCTACCAGGCTCCTCTGTCCATGGGATTTTCCAGGCAAGAGTACTAGAGTGGGGTGCCATTGCCTTCTCTGTCTGGTCCCATCACTTCATGGGAAATAGATGGGGAAACAGTGGAAACAGTGTCAGACTTTATTTTTTGGGGCTCCAAAATCACTGCAGATGGTGATTGCAGCCATGAAATTAAAAGATGCTTACTCCTTGGAAGGAAAGTTATGACCTAACTAGATAGTGTATTAAAACGCAGAGCTATTACTTTGCCAACAAAGGTCTGTCTAGTCAAGGCTATGGTTTTTCCAGTAGTCATGTATGGATGTGAGAGTTGGACTGTGAAGAAAGCTGAGCACCAAAGAATTGATGCTTTTGAACTATGGTGCTGGAGAAGACTCTTGAGAGTCCCTTGGACTGCAAGGAGATCCAACCAGTCCATCCTAAAGGAGACCTGTCATGGGTGTTCATTGGAAGGAACGATGCTGAGGCTGAAACTCCAATACTTTGGTCACCTCATCAGAAGAGTTAGGCAGGAGGAGAAGGGGACGACAGAGGATGAGATGGCTGGATGGCATCACCGACTCGATGCACATGAGTCTGGGTGAACTCTGGGATTTGGTGATGGGCAGGGAGGCCTGGCGTGCTGTGATTCATGGAATTGCAAAGAGTCGGACATGACTGAGCGACTGAACTGAAATGAACTGAACTGTAATATAATAGTACCCACATATGTTATGGCTAATTTCTCTGATTGGAATTAAACATTTGCAAAAGAATTGCAGGTGTCTTTAAAATAATCAAGTTAGTCCCAAATGCAAGAAGCAAGAAAACAAATAATCCAGCAATCAGTACACCATCAGCATCATTAACTTTAATCTCGAGAGTCTACTCTTTTTAGATGGGAGAGGAAACTAAGAAAATCTCAAAGCTATACTATTATGACAGTCAATTACATTTTGATAGAACACTTTCATGCTTCCATCTGTAATTAAAGTCAGCAGTCTTATAAATTAAATTTCTATGAAGGGAAATTGGATGGGAGCAAAGGGAGTACTTAGTTGTTTCTAGGATATAAGCTTAGAAATAGATTGTGTATAAGACAAACTATCTCTGAACAGTCCAAGTTACTGACCTACTTACTGGGCGTATTGTGATTAGGACATATGTAAAACATCATAAGTATATTGTAAAATATTTCTTTTATTGACAGACTCCACAATGACTAATTGTTATTGATCCTAATTCAATGTTAGCTCCAAACAATGTATTTTAATATTGGAAATTTTTAAATATTATATGATAATCTATAAAGGAGCTTGAAGCTGCTGGAAATCATAAAGTAATGTTGCCAACCATGGTAGGTTTGATTTAAAACTCATCTCTTCTTCTGTGGGCAGAGTGACTTCCCTGTGCTTTGATCTGAAGTTTAGGTATGTGATTTGCTTGGTCAATGGGATGTTAGCAGACATGATGCAAGCAGACCAAAAACTACTGACCTCGGTGGTCTTGCTCTTTTTGAAGTCTGTTGCCACCCTGAGAAGAAGATTCTCGGGCTGACTGCTGGCCCCAGAAAGGAAATAAAAGTTGAGCAGCACCAACCCAAGCTGAGTGCAGCCCAGAATCAGCTTCACACAGAACACAGGTATGGGAGGTTAGCTCAAATGGGACCAGCATAATCCTCCCAGTGAGCAGTGTAAATCAGACCACCACAACCACTGATCTTCAGGTATGTGAGAGATAGCAGCTATGGTTCTTTTATAGCACTGTATTTTGTTGTAGTAGCCAAGTGATAAACCTATCAAATAGAGCCTAAATTCCTTAACACATAATCTATCATTCTCCGTGGTGTCCAACAGGTTGCATTTACATAATTTAGTCATTCATTCATTCAATTAACAAGTATTTGAGAATCTACCACATTTCAGTTACTATTCTGGCACTATTCTGGGTATATAGTGGTTAATAAAAAGTCACACCATTAAGAAGATGACATTCAAGAAGACAGAGAAAGTAATAAATAAATACTAACACGACAGGGTGTGACAGCTTCCACGAAGAACAAAGCCAAATAAAACCAGAGCAAACAATGGTGACAATATGGTGGCCAAAGAACATCTCCATAAACAGGGGCATTTAAACAGATATCTGAAATAAAAGGAGAAATAGATGTGTATCTCAGAGAAAAGAATTCCAACAGTCAAAGGGAACAGATAATGCAAAAATCCTGAAAAGTACATATTAAGTGTATTTCAGTAAGGCTGGTATTTTGAAACACAATAAGAAAAGTTCAAGATAAAATAATCAAAGCATTTACATTACACAAAATTAAACTCACAAAGGAAGACAGAGAAGAGAGAAGCAAACAAACTATAAAACAGATAAAAAGCAATTAACAAGGTGGCAATATTAGGTCAATAATTACTACCAATAACCTATAAATAACTTTTAATAATCAGTTTATATGCAAATTAATTAAACTCACCAAAGAGAGAGAGTAGCAGAGAGGATTAAAAAACACAACCATCAACTATATGCTGGCCATAAGAGATCTACTTTTGGTTTAATGACACACATTGGCTAAAAGAGATAGAAAAGGACATTCCATGAAAATTGTAACAATAAAGATAGGGCCTGACTATACTTGTTTCAGATAAAATAGAGTTTAAGTCATAACTATCACAAGTGACAAAGATCATTACATAATGACAAAAGGTTCAATTCAACATGTAGATATGACAGTTATAAGTGTATATGCACCCTAGAGCTGCTTGTCCTAAATGACTGCGTGGATGGAGTCAATGGAGCCCCAGAAACAAACCTTCTGGACCAAAGACCAGTAGCTTTATTGGGCTCCCTTATAACATTGTGCTTTGGGAAGGACTTGTCAAGACTTGTTGAGTTTGTGGTACATATTTCACCATCTCAAATACAAGTGTGCATGGAGAAGAAGGCAAAAAGTAGTCTGTATTTTTCACAACTGATACTGCAGTCTAGAATACTACAGAAACATACCCCACACAGCCACAACTGGTGATATAACTCATTAAATGAACACTAGAGAGGAAAGGAACAAGGACTTGCATATTCCAATGAGCCTGGGTTTAGAAACCTGGTTGGTCTGGCAACTTGCTTTATCTAATTATACTTGCAGCTGATCTCTGATAAGTCCTTTTCATTCTGTGCCTATTCTGCATCATATCACAAATATAATTGTGTTAAGCTGTGAATGAATGGAGGAATAAATAAATAAGCACCCAACATTACAGCATGATGCCCTAATAGATCTCAAGGGAGAAATAGCAATATAATAATAGTGGCAGACTTAAACACTCCCATTGTAACAATGGACAGCTCACCTGGAAAGAAGATCAGTAAGGAAATAACTAACTTAAACCACACTATAGAAAAGAGTACCTAATAGACATTTAAATATCACACTTATCAACAGAATACACATTCTTCTCAAGTGCACAAGCAACATTTCTAGGGTAGATCACAGGCTGGATCACAAAACAAGTTTTAACAAATGTAGTAAGACTGAAGTCATTACATGCATCTTTTCCAATCATAGTGGAATGGAAGTAGGAAATAGAAGGTAAATGGGGAAAAAAATCACAAGTACTTGTGAATTAAACAACACATGCTTGGACAACATTTGGTTTAAAGAAGAAATCAAAAGGGAAATTCGTTCATATTAAGAAAAATGAAAATTAAATACAACATAGGAAAACATTTGAGATAAAGCAAAAACATCACTAAAAGGGAAGGTAATAGTGATGAATAAACATACACAAATAACTTGTCATTACAGAGCAAGCGAGTAAAATAAGAAGAAACAAAGTCCGAAGTTAGGAGGAGGAAAGAAACAATAAAGATTAAAGCAAAAATAAGTGAAATTAGAATAAACAGGATAGAACAGAAAAAACTGATAAAACTGAGTTTGTTCTTGGAAGAGCTAAACACCACTGACAATATCTTAGCTAGATTATGAAAAAGGGCTCAAAATCAGAAATGTTAGAGGAGACAATACAAATGATCCCATGGAAATTTTTGTAAAAAGATCATAAAGGACTACTATGAGTAATTATATACCAATAAATTGGGCAACCTAGAAGAAATGGATACATTCTTAGCAAAATAAGAGACTAAAAAAGGAAGAAACAGAAAGCTTAAATTGGACAAATTACAAATAATGAACCTGAATCAGTAATCAAAATCTTCCCAACAATGACCAAATAAATGGCTTCACAAGTGAATTTTGCCAAAAAATTGAAGTAGAATTGGCAACAATTTTTCTTAAACTTTTCAAAAAAATTTTTTTTTCCAAGGGAACCTTCAAACACTCTATGAGGCCAGCATCTCTGATACTAAAGCCAGAAAACTACATGTCAATATCCTTGATAAAGATGGATACAGAAGTCCTCAACAAGTGATCAGTAAACCAAATTTGGCAGCACATTAAAAAAACTTACATCATGAAACTGAAATATCAGGATGGTACAATTTAAATCAATAAATGTGATACATCATATAAACAGAAGGGAATTTTAAAAATCACATGATCATCTCAATAGATGCAGGAAAAGCTTTTGACAAAAATCAATATCCTTTAGTGAATAAAAAGTCTCAGCAAATTATACATAGAAGGACTTTAACACAATAGAGGTTATATTTGAAAGCCTGTAGCTCACATCATACTCAATGGAGAAAAACTGAAAGCTTTTCCTCTGAGATCTAAAAAGGCAAAGATGTCCAGTCTCACTACTTCTATTTCAGTTCAGTTCAGTCGCTCAGTCATGTCCGACTCTTTGCAACTGAAGAACACCAGGCCTTCCTGTCCATCACCAACTCCCGGAGCTTCGTCGAACTCATACCCATCAAGTCGGTGTTGCCATCCAACCATCTCATCCTCTGTCATCCCCTTCTTCTCCTGCCTTCAATCTTTCCCAGCATCAGGGTCTTTTCAAATGAGTCAGCTCTTCACTTCAGGTGGCCAAAGTATTGGAACTTCAGCTTCAACATCAGTCCTTCCAATGAATATTCTGGACTGATTTCCTTTAGAATGGGCTGGTTGGATCTCCTTGTAAGTCCAGGAGACTGTCTAGACTCTTGTTCAACACCACAGTTCAAAAGCATCAATTCTTTGGAGCTCAGAGTTCTTTATGGTCAAGCTCTCACATCCATACATGACTACTAGAAAAACCATAGCTTTGATTAGATAGACTTCATTGGCAAAGTAACGTCTCTGCTTTTGAATATACTGTCTAGGTTGGTCATAGCTTTTCTTCCAAGGAGCAAGCGTCTTTTCATTTCCTGGCTGCAGTCACCATCTGAAGTGATTTTGGAGCACAAAAAATAAAGCCTGTCACTGTTTCCATTGCTTCCCCATCTAGTTGCCATAAAGTGATGAGACCGGATGCCAAGATCTAGTTTTTTTGAGTGTTTAGTTTTAAGCCAGCTTTTCCACTCTCTTCTTTCACTTTCATCAACAGGCTCTTTAGTTCTTCCTTGCACTTATCTGAGGTTATTGATATTTCTCTCAGTAATCTTGATTCCAGCTTGTGCTTCATCCAGCCCAGCATTTCGAATGATGTGCTATGCACATAAGTGAAACAAGCTGGGTGTCAATATACAGCCTTGATGTACTCCTTTCCCAATTTGGAACTAGTCTGTTGTTCCATGCTCAGTTCTAACTGTTGCTTCTTGACCTGCATACAGATTTGTCAGGAGGCAGGTAAGGTGTTCTGGTATTCCCATCTCTTTAAGAATTTTAAATTTGTTGTGATCCACACAAAGGCATTGGCATAGTCAATAAAGCAGAAATAGATGTTTTTCTGGCACTCTCTTGCTTTTTCAATGATCTCACAGATGTTGGCAATTTGATCTCTGGTTCCTCTGTCTTAACTAAATCCAGCTTGAACATCTGGAAGTTCTTGGTTCACATACTGTTGAAGTCTTGCTTGGAGAATTTTGAGCATTACTTTGCTTCTATTACTTCTATTTAACACTATGAATACTAGAAGTCCTAGCCAAAGTATTAAGACAATAAAAATAAATAAAAGAAATACAAATCAAAATGAAGTAAAATTATCTGTTTGAAGGCAGCATAATCTTATATGTAGAGAACACTAAAAACAGCCTCCAACAGTAAAGAATCTGTCTATAATGGAGGAGACCTGGATTTGATCCCTGGCTGGGGAAGATCCTGTGGAGAAAGGAATGGCAACCCACTCTAGTACTGTTGCCTGGAGAATCCCATAGACAGAGGAGCCTAGTGGGTTACGGTCTATGAGGTCACAAAGAGTCAGACATGACTGAACCATTAACACTACTACTAAAAACAACACCAAAAACTTCTGGAACTAATAAGCAAATTCAGTCCAGTGTGGGATACCAAAAAAATACATGCACAAAAATTAGTCACATTTCTATATATGAACAATGAATTCCAAAAAGGAATCTAAGAAAGCAATCTCATTTACAGTAATGTCAAAAAGAATTAATTGCTTAGCAATAAATTTAACCAAGAACATGAAAAATTGGTACACTGGAAACAAAAACACTCATAAAAGAAATTTAAGCAGACACAAATTCTGTAAACTTTAAAGATGCCAATGAATTTGAAGATTTATTTCACATGGAATATTTCAAACAAATAGAAAGACATACCCTGTTCTTGGATTGAAAGACTCAATATTGTTAAAATGACTTACTACCCAAGGCAATGCAATCCCTATCAAATTACCAATGGCATTTTTCACAAAACTAGAACAAATGCTCAGATTTGTACAGAAACGCAAAACAATAGCCAAAACAATCGTGATAAAAACGTGGAACTGGAGGACTCACAACCCCTGTCTTCACACGACATGTAAATCAAGCTGGCATTGTCCAGGGACAGAAACAGTGGGACAGATCAGTGCACTAGCACAGGAAGCCCGGAAGTGCGTCCATACACTCACGGCCAAGCAACTCGGACCGGAGAGGCGAGCGCGGACAATGGAGGAGAGACAAGCGCGTCAGGAGGCAGTGCTAGGAAAACTGGACAGCTACATGTGAAAGAATGAAATCAGAATATGCCCTAACATCACAGCAATGTTTTTTTGGTTCTGTTTCCTAGAATAATGGAAAAAAAAATACCAGAAATAAAAAAATAGGATCTAATTAAGTTTAAATTATTTTGCATAGTAAAGGAAACCATTGACAAAACAACAAGGCAACCTAAGGAATGAGATAAAGTATTTGCATATGATATGATCAACAAGGGATTAATTTGCAAAAAATACAAGCAGGTCATACAGCTTAATATATAACAAACAAATAAAACAACCCAATCAAAAAACGGTCTGATGACCTAATTAGACATTTCTCCAAAAAAGGCACACAGATGGTCAACAGGTGCACAAAAAAATTCTCGACACTACTAATAATTAGAGAAATGCAAATCAAAACTACAATGAAATATTACCTCACACTAGTCAGAATGGCCATCTTTTTTAAAATTTACAAATAATAATGATAAATGCTGGAGAGGATATGGAAAAAAAGGAACCCTCATGTATTGTTGATGGGAATGTAAATTGGTACACCCACTTTGGAAAAAAGTATGGAGGTTCCTTTAAAATCTAAAAACAGAGTGACCATATGATTCTATAATTCTACTCCTGTATATATAGTCAGAGGAAATTCTAATTTGAAAAGATACATGCATTTAGTGTTCACAACAGTACTATTTACAATAGCCAAGACATGGAAGCTACCTAAATGTCCATCAACAAATGAATGGATAAAGAAGAGCTGGTGTATATATACACAATGGAATATTACTCAGCCATTAAAAAGAATGAAATGTCATTTGTGGCACATGAATGGAGCTAGAGATGATCATATTAAGCAAAGTGAGTCAGATAGAGAAAGAGAAATAGAACACATATGTAGGACCTAGAAAAATGATAAATACAAATGAACTTATTTACAAAAGAGAAGCAGACTTAACAGACATGGCAAACAAACTTATGGTTATGAAAGGGGAAAGGGAACAATTGATTTTAATAAAAAGAAATTAAAGCAGACACAAAGAACTGGAAAAGCATTCCATACTTACAGATTGGAAGAATTAACATCAATAAAATGTTTACACTTCTCAAATCAATCTACAGTTTCAATACAGTTTCTATACAATTTCAATACAATTTCTAAACTGTCAATAGCATGTTTTACAGAAATCAGTTCAGTTCAGTTGCTCAGTCCTGTCCGACTCTTTGTGACCCCATTAACTGCAGCATGCCAGGCCTCCCTGTCCATCACCAACTCCCAGAGTTTACTCAAACTCATGTCCACCAAGTCAGTGATGCCATCAATCATCTCATCCTCCGTCATCCCCTTCTTCTCCTGCCTTCAATCTTTCCAGCATCAGGGTTTTTTCTAATGAGTCAGTTCTTCGCATCAGGTGGCCAAAGGACTGGAGTTTCAGCTTCAGCATCAGTCATTCCAATGAATATTCAGGACTGGTTTCCTTTAGGATGGACTGGTTGGCTCTCCTTGCAGTCCAAGGGACTCTCAAGAGTCTTCTCCAACAGCACAATTCAAAAGTATCAATTCTTCGGTGCTCAGCTTTCTTTATGGATTACTGGAAAAACCATAGCCTTGACTAGATGGACCTTTATTGGCAAAGTAATGTCTTTGCTTTTTAATATGCTGTCTAGGTTGGTTATAAATTTTTTTCCAAGTAGTAAGCATTTTGTTAATTTCAGAAATAGAAAAACAACATCAAAATTAATATGAAACCACAAAAGCCCTTGAATAGGCAAAGCAATCTTGAGGAAGAAGAACAGCTGGAAGCATCACAATTCCTAATTTTAAAATGTATTACAGCCAGAAAGAAAAACACCAATACAGTATACTAACGCATATATATGGAATTTAGAAAGATGGTAACAATAACCCTGTGTACGAGACAGCAAAAGAGACACTGATGTATAGAACAGTCTTATGGACTCTGTGGGAGAGGGAGAGGGTGGGAAGATTTGGGAGAATGGCATTGAAACATGTAAATATCATGTATGAAATGAGTTGCCAGTCCAGGTTCAATGCACGATACTGGATGCTTGGGGCTGGTGCACTGGGACGACCCAGAGGGATGGAATGGGGAGGGAGGAGGGAGGAGGGTTCAGGATGGGGAACACATGTATACCTGTGGCGGATTCATTTTGATATTTGGCAAATCTAATACAGTTATGTAAAGTTTAAAAATAAAATAAAATTAAAAAAAAAAAAAAAAAAAAAAAAAAAAAAATAAAATGTATTACAAAGTCACAGTAATCAAAATAGTACAGTGCTGGCGTTAAAACAAACAGGCAGGTTACTGGGGAAGAACAGAGACCTCAGAAATAAATCCACATGTACATCATCAACTGATCTTTGACTAGAATACACAGTAAGAGAAAGACAACCTCTGCAATAATGGAAAACTAGATATTCACAAGTGAAAGAGTGACACTTATCCCTCATCTTTTTCCATACCAAAACAGTAATACATACTCCAAATGTACTAAATACCTAAAACAGTAAATGCCCTAGAAGAAAAACATGGGAGAAAAGCTTTAGGCAATGATCCTTGTATACAACACCAAAAGCACGACAGACAGCAAAATGAAAAATATACACGTGGGATCTTTGTTGCTGTTCAGTCACTGTCGTGTTTGACTCTCTGTGAGCCCAGGAACCACAGAACACCAGGCTTCCCTGTCCTTCACTGTCCCACAGAGTTTGCTCAAACTAATGTCCATTGAGTCGGTGATGCCATCCAATCATCTCATCCTCTGTCGTCCCCTTCTCCTCCTGCCTTCCATCTTTCCCAGCATCAGGGTCTTTTCCAATGAATTGGATCTTCATATCAGATCCTTCCAATATATATTCAGGCTTGATTTCCTTTAGGAATTACATCAAGCTGAAAAGCTTCTGCACAAGAAAAAAATCACCAACAAAAATGAAAAGGCATTCTACATAATTTGTAAACCATATATCTAATATATATCTAAAAAGCAGAGACATTACTTTGCAAACAAAGATTCATCTAGTCAAAGCTGTGGTTTTTCCAGTAGTCATGTACGGATGTGAGAGTGGTAACATAAAGAAAGCTGAGCCCCAAAGAATGGATACTTTTGAACTGTGCTGTTGGAGAAGACTCTTTAGAGTCCCTTAACTGCAAGGAGATCCAACCAGTCCATCCTAAAGGAAACCAGTCCTGAATATTCATTGGAAGGACTGATGCTGAAGCTGAAACTCCAATACTTTGGCCACCTGATGTGAAGAACTGACTCATTGGAAAAGACCCTGATTCTGGGAAAGATTGAAGGTGGGAGGAAAAGGGGATGACAGAGGATGAGATGGTTGGATGGCATCACCAACTCGATGGACATGAGTTTGAGCAAGTTCCGGGACTTGGTGATGGACACGGAGGCCTGGCATGCTGCAGTCCAGGCACTTGGACCGGCAGTCTGGGATCGCAAGAGTCAGACATGACTGAGCGAACTGAACTGATATATCTAATAAAATATTGATATCCAAAATATATAAAGCACTTTTACTACTAGCAGCAAAAAAAATCCCAAATAACCCAATTTTTAAATGGGAAAAAAGCTGGATAGATATATCTCTAAAGGTGACATACAAATGAGCAATAGATACGTAAAATGACACTCAGCATCACTAATTTTCAGTGAAATACAAGTCAAAACCACAAAAGTTATCATCTCAAAACAAAGAACAAATGTTAGCAAGGATACAAAATAAAGAACTCTTTCACACTATTGGTGGGAATGTAAATTGTTACAGACACTAGGGAAAACAGGGAGGATTTTTGAATAGGGAGGGTTTTTACTTCACTTCCCTGGGGGCTCAGATGGTAAAGTGTCTGCCTCCAATGTGGGAGAACCAGGTTAGATCCCTGGGTCAGGAAGCTCCCCTGGAGAACGAAATGGCAACCCACTCCAGTGTTCTTGCCTGGAAAATCCCATGGACAGAGGAGCCTGGTGGGCTACTGCCCATCGGGTCCCAAAGAGTCAGACATGACTGAGTGACTTCACTTTCTTCTTTCTTATTTCAAAAAATAATAATAGAACTACCATGTTACCCAGCAGTCTCTCTTCTGAGAATATATACAAAGGAATCAAACTCAAAATTTCAAAGAGATATCCACACTCCCGTATTTGTTGCAACATTATTCACAATACCCAAACATGAAAGCAACTTAAGAAAGCAAGGGACACTAGGTACACCAAGTGAAATAAGGAAATACAGAAAGAGACGTGCTACATGATATATTTACGTAATCAAAACAGTCAAGTTCCTACAAGTGGATAGTGGAATTGTGTTTGCCAGGGAAAGGCAGGGGAAAGAGGACAGTATCAGTCAAACAGCACGAACTTTCAGTTATAAAAGATGAATAAGTCCTAGAGATCTACTGTTCAGCATGGTGACCACAGTTAACATACTGTATTATATGCTTAAAATTTGCTAAGAAGTTAGATTTTAAGTGTTCTTCTCATAAGAAAAATAACAAAGAAAAAGTGGGAAGGAACTTTCAAAGATGGCGGATAAGCTTATGGCATAGATTGTGATGATCATTTCTCAGGTATATACTCTCTTCAAACTCATCAAGTTGTATACATTATGCACAACATTTGCTATGTAGAAAAACAAAAAGAAACACAGTAAGGGAAAGGATGGGAGGTTATGGTATCAGAGAGTAACAGGAAGCTAGACCAGGTAGAACTTGAGGCTCTGCTTTTACTCTCAGTGACTGAACATGCCTGTCACTGATACGTACTGACCTAAGTCTCCATCCACCATCTCTCTGTCCTTCCAGCTATCTACCGACCTGTCCCACATGCCTGTCTAGCTATCCTCCATGAATCTTTATTTATCCATCTTCCTATCACCTTGTGACCTGTGTATAAATATCAGTGTCCATGCCATGACTTTCCTACTAGATTTTGAGATTCTTGATGGGTGGGGCTGTGACTTACTCATGTCTTTATTTTATGACATTTTGTAATCTGTCAATAAATAGTCAAATTAATTAAAAGTGCACAAATACATGGACATCAATTAGCACAAAAATCTTGCTCCTTATATTTTTAATACAAGAATACAGTTATTGCCTTGGTAGCATGGTCCTTGAGATCAAAGGCTACATATACACTGTGTAATCCTAGGTAGAAGCAAAGGGTTAGAAGCAGCTCCTAAGTGTGATTGCTAACCTGAGGCCCTCCTTAGGAAATTCATCACCTAGAGTACGTACGAATAGTTCTGACAGGCCTGTCTCTACCTCTTTCATTCTCCTTAATCTGAGTGCCTGGAAGCTTTTGCCTTAATAGCAATACTGACAAGCACTTTGGTTGACAGATACTTTCTTTGACTCTATGCCTAAACAATATAAACAATAAGCTCAATGTTGGGGTATATCTGCAAAGCAGCTACATTCATTTCCAACTACCTAGTCCTGATCTCAGTCACGCTGAAAAACAGTGACCCTGAAATCCATGCAGGGATTTGAATAAGATGAGAGAAAATTCCACAAAATAGATTGTGTGGCCCAGGAGAAATCGATATGGCTTTATTTACTTTAGAGGAGGCAATTCTCAGACCCAGCAGTTACATGATGTGTAAAGAGGATTTGGTCTAAGTTTTATGGCCTTCCTTCTGAAGAGCAGGCATGCGAGTTACCTGGATAGCCAAGAACGATGGAGGCCACCAGAGACCCAAGGGTGCCCTCCCTGTGGCCTCATAAATGAAGCCACTGTAAACTAGCTTGTTGCACAGTAGAAGAGGGACAAGCGTGGAGGAGAATCAGGAGGGACTGTCTTGTAGGACCGACCCTACCATCTTGCAGGATCTTCAGCCACTTGTTGAAAACAGTTCCTCGGTGAACAAGGTGATGACGATAATAGAACTCCACAGTCAAGTTTCAAATTGATTCTTGTGAATTTGTTTCCCCATAGACATTGCTCTAAAATTTGAATGCATCTCAAGATCTATTTTGGATGGTAAAATAATACTGGAAAAAATAGTCTTTTCCACGAATTCTGAAAAGAATGATGGAGCTCTTCATAACAGGTATTTGGACACACACACAGACTCCTCTACTTTATTCCAAGTCTGATTCACAGTCCAGGCTGTGAGGGCAGATAAGAGTATATGTGAGGGTTTTCTTTTAAGACTCTCAACTTTGAAATGAGGTTATTTCATGCTTCTAAGTCACAGAGAGAGCGAGCTTTGTAAGCAGTTGCCTCCCAGCACCTGTGCCAGATCTTCAGAGACTGAATTCTTTCCTAGCTGGAGGCGTGTCAGGAACAATAGCAGGAGCTGGTTTTTCTCCGCGGTCAGTTCTCCGGCTGAACAATGAGGATGCAGTGAGGCGCGTGTGATCAGGTTGAGATGGCCGGGCAGAATGAACACGGACTGGATTTCGCAGGATTTCCCCAGACGGTGTTCTCGCTGTGCCCTTCTCTCGTGCCTGACGGGTCAGGGGAGTCTGTCGTCACGTCTCTGTTTTTCCTGTACAAGGGGATTGTTTTCCCTGCTGAAGTGTACTTACCTCAGAAGATGAAAAGACTGTCGCTGAGTATTTTGATTATTTTTGTGTTTATGTGTGTCTTTTTCTTTTTTCTGCTGCAGCTTCCCTGGAGCATGCATTATGACTGCAACAATTCACACTATCATCACCATTAGCATGAATCTGAACTTCTCTGTTCTTTTTATGTTTCTCTTACAAAGTAGTAGATAATGGGAAGTGTCCTTCAGGTATTCCAGAGCCAAGTTTGTACATTCGTTTCAACAAAGTGAGGTTTTGCCTTTTTATTTTCATTGGTCTCTTTTGTGTGCTTCTAAAGCCCGTTATTTGTGCCTCTTAAAAGGACTTGCTGTATTTTGCTTTGTGTTCTTTCCACTCCACTTCTGGTTTCTTGCCCACAGAATAAAGATTCTTTGAAAGTCTTAAACACCCTTGCATCTCTCTCAAAGTATACTTCAATGCCTGGCAAATTATCAACATTAATAATTTAGTAAATACAAAAAGACAACAAAAGAATGAGTGAATGATGGCATTCCCCATTTTCACTCACACTGTGTAGCCAATGCTATTTTATCAATGAATTCTTTGCCAGCAGGAGCTATCCTTGAGAGCTGAAGAAAAAATGGTCTCCTCGTTTTCCCTCGGATTGCTAGCTGAGCATGTGTAAATACTGCGGATCGGGGCTTGATTCTCTTCTGATCCTAATGATGATTCAAATGATGAAAATCAGTTCTCAGTCTGAAGCATGCATGCTGCTGCTACTGCTGCTAAGTCACTTCAGTCGTGTCCGACCCTGTGCGACCCCATAGACGGCAGCCCACCAGGCTTTCCCGTCCCTGGGATTCTCCAGGCAAGAACACTGGAGTGGGTTGCCATTTCCTTCTCCAGTGCATGAAAGTGAAAAGTGAAAGTGAAGTCGCTCAGTCGTGTCCGACTCTAGTGATCCTATGGACTGCAGCCTACCAGGCTCCTCCATCCATGGGATTTTCTAGGCAAAAGTACTGGAGTGGGGTGCCACTGCCTTCTCCGTGAAGCATGCATAGAATCACCTAAAATGCATGTTAAAATACAGCTGATGGGTTTTTATTATGATAAAAGAATATCCTACCATTCCTGGAAAAAATAAAAGATTTTATATTTAGCAATAAAAAAAAAAAAAAAAAAATACAGATGGCTGAAGCTCATCCAGCTTTTTATTTGGCAACTGTGAGAATTTGCCTGAGGATTTGTTCCTGGGTGATGCTGATGCTGCTTGTCCAGGGACCACACTTTGAGAAACACTGGGTCACCAGTCACCTGGGGAACTTATGTGCCAGATTTGAGGCTTTAGTTAATTATTAGGATAAAGGTCTAGAAAAGAAGAGAAGAGCCAGTTGAGACACTTTTAGTCTTCTAGTTGGGAAGTGCGAAATCACTGATTATAAATGGGAAGTCTGAAGATACACACCAAATATAGTGCTTGCCAAGTTCCAAATATACGGAATCATCAATAGGAGGAAAATCAGAAAGGACTGTGTCTTGGTATAGTCAGGTTACTATTTAATAACAATTTGTCAGTAAACAGGAATGTACCCCCAACCTTACTGCTTGCTCAACAGTTGTTGAATTACATATGCTAAATATGTAATGAGTTTGAAATTAATTCTACAGAGGTCCCCAAAGTATAATGTTGGGCCAATAATTTTCTTTGCTTAGTTGAAATCTACATCTTTTCTTCAGCTATTAAGGAAGAAAAATACTTTAGGGCAGGGGTATGGGGGAAAATTGGATGAAAGTGGTCAAAAGGTACAAACTTCCAGTTATAAGATAAAAGATGTAACGTACAACATGATATTAATAAATATAATTAACACTGCTGTATATTATTTATGGTAGTCGTTAGGAGACAATTAATTTTTTTCTCTTTCTTTTGTGTGTAAATTAGCTGATAGATGCTCACTAAATGTATTGTTGTAATCCATTCATGATGTATGTAAGTCAAATCACTGTGTTGTACACCATAAACTTATGCAGTGCTGTATGTCAATTATATTTCAATAAAATTGAAAGAAAAATAGAAAAAGAAAAAAAAGTAAAAAAAAATGACACTTTAAATGACCTTCCTAAAAATAAGACAGTTGGGAAGACTGATGCATTGACACTCAATGATCAATATTTACATTGAGAAGTTAATTTTAAACTAAATGTAGCACCAAACAGAAAAATAATTCTCTTATTAAGACATTCTTGGATTTTAAGTGATATGCAGTGATTTTAAGGGATATTTCTGTATACTTCCTAATATAGATTTTATAAGTTCATGGTAAAATAGAAATGAAGAGACAGTAAACACATCTTACTAAAATTAAAAATAAGATTTATAATATCCAAAACCTGGGAGGTATTCCCACTGGTAAAGGGCTGACAGATCTACATCAGGCTAAAATCAGTGATAGCTAGGTAGAAAACTAATGGATAAAACACGAGAATTCAATAAACTCCAGGTGTATCGATTAGTGATAGCATTTGGCTGTGAGTAAGCATTTGACAAAATAGGGATCTTAAATAGGGTTTATTTTTTTCTCATATAACAAGTTTGGAGATGGATCATTCTCCTGTAATCAAACAAATCAATAAAAGCATAAGGAAAATGGAAATTAATCTGAAAGTAGACAACAGTAGAACAGATAAACTCAAAAGCTAATTCTTTAATAATTTTAATGCAAAGAACAAAATTCCAGACAGTCTAACTTGGGAAAAGTGATGTCCACAAAATAAGAAAGTGTAAGAGGCTCTGCACCTCTCCTCCCCCTGACCCCCACAAACATCTCCCCCAATAGCTGAGACCTCCCAGGAGTTATCACAGTAAAGTAATAGCAACAGAGATGGATACTGAAGTATTTAATTACTTTGTAATGTATATAGACAAGGGGAAGAGAAATGAATGATTAAGTATTGCTCAAAAAAAGTCAACTTTTGTTTTATATATTAAAAAAAATCTTTCTCCAAGTTGCAATATTTCCCCCCAACCCCTCCAGTGATGCCACTCTCCCATCACCATAGCAACTCTTGTGCTTCAATAAATCAGAACTGCCATTGTAAGAAGATGGAGCAAACAAGCCTGAAAATGTCATTTTCCTCCAAATCAGAGATGTTTCCCTGGATGTTTCCCCTCGTGGGTGGACCTGTAGATGCAGCCAATGATGACCTTCTGGATCGGGGCCTGCAGACTTCTTACATTAGTGATATTAACTCAACACCAGACATGCTCTCCCCATACCAAAGTTACCTGCTTTATACACAGCATTATGATGAATATGAGTCCTCACTCAGACATTCTTCAGTGCAATAGTGGGAAGAAAATATCAGGGGTGCCACAGAAATGTTTCAAGGTTAAAATCAAACTGCCTGTGCCATCCCATGCAAAGACTTACTTTTAAGTCTTGCCTTCTCCCAGCACCACAGCCCAGACTTACATAAGCATGGTCACAGTAACTCCTGCTAGAGTAGGGGAGGAAAAATGCTGCAACTACGGCCAGACTCGTATCACGTCAAAATGGTGGTGGTGGTGTTCAGTCTCTAAGTCATGTCCGACTCTTTCGACCCTGTGGACTGTGGCCTGTCAGGCTCCTCTGTCCGTGGGATTTCCTAGGTAAGAATGCTGGAATGGGCTGCAATTTCCTTCTCTGCGGGTTCTTCCTGAGCCAGGAATCGAGTCTGTGTCTTCTGAGACTCCTGCATTGGCAGGTGGATTCTTTACTACTGAGCCACCTGGGAAGCCCTTGAATATGTATGCTTATATATAAATCATGTGTACATTTATGTATTCTTGTGTCTGACTGTATGTTAGTAAAATGGGTAATAGCAATGATACAAAGGACAAGGAAGGAATCAGGATGATTTTGTTATTATAAGGTACTCACTACCTGTGAAGTGATATAAAATTAACCTGGATTTGTTGTAAATGTATACTGCAAACTCTAGGGCAAACACTAATAAAAGTAAATATCAAAGTAAAACTGATTTATTAAAAGGGGAAATATAAGGCTTGTTAATGTCTGAAAGTATTTCTACTTAACCAGTTGGCTAAGAAATACAAATGACAAAAGCAATATAACATATTTTAAATTATAATAATCAATACTGGTGGCATTGCAATGAAATTATTAGAACTACCTACACTTTAATATAATTTGACTCAGTATAATTCTACTTCTAGGAATATATCTTGAGGAACTACAGGAATTCAGTTAAAGATTAATATACTAGGATATCCATCTTGGCAATATAACAGGAAAAATATTGGAATTGATGTAAACATATAATTAAGAAATGATTTAAAATAATTAGATACTTCCATAATATTACTTATTAATAATAATGACACCTAACTTTTAAAACATGTATACCTGTGTCAGATTCATGTTGATGTATGGCAAAACCAATACAATATTGTAAAGTAATTAACCTCGAATTAAAATAAATAAATTTATATTAAAAAAAGCATGGAGGGTATGGGGAAGGAAGAGGGTTCAGGATGGGGAGCACAGGTATACCTGTGGCGGATTCATTTCGATGTTGGGCAAAACTAATACAATATTATAAAGTTTAAAAATAAAATAAAATTAATTTAAAAAATAAATAAATAATAAAAAAACATGGAATGGCATAGTTTAGGAATAAGCAATATTATTATAATATAATATTAATAAAAATAAGTTGGATACAAATCCTTACATAAAAAGTGGACCTAACCTACAATATAAGGAGCTATTTCTGGATTATAAACTGTGCTTTTTTTCTTTATATTTTTATTCATTTCTAAAGATTTTTGTTTAATGGAAATACAATACTCATAAAAAACAGGTTATCTACATACAGTAAATGCTGGAGAGGGTGTGGAGAAAAGGAAACTCACCTACACAATTGGTGGGAATGTACATTACTAACAGCCATTGAGGAGACTAGTACAGAGGTTCCTTAAAAGACTAAAAATAGAGTTACCATATAATCCTCCAATTGTACTCCTGTGTATATATGCAGAGAAATCTCTAATTTTAAAAGTTATATGCATATTATTGCTCATAGCAACACTATTTACAATAGCCAGGACTTGGAAGCAACCTAAATGTCCACTGACAAATAAATTGGAAAAAGAAGTTTGGTATATATATATATATATATATATATATATATATATATACACACACACTTATATATTCTTTATATATCGGATCAGATCAGATCAGATCAGGCGCTCAGTCGTGTCCCACTCCTTGCGACCTCATGAATCGCAGCACGCCAGGCCTCCCTGTCCATCACCAACTTCCAGAGTTCACTGAGACTCACGTCCATTGAGTCAGTGATGCCATCCAGCCATCTCATCCTCTGTCGTCCCCTTCTCCTCCTGCCCCCAATCCCTCCCAGCATCAGAGTCTTTTCCAATGAGTCAACTCTTCGCATCAGGTGGCCAAAATACTGGAGTTTCAGCTTCAGCATCATTCCTTCCAAAGAAATCCCAGGGCTGATCTCCTTCAGAATGGACTGGTTGGATCTCCTTGCAGTCCAAGAGACTTTCAAGAGTCTTCTCCAACACCACAGTTCAAAAGCATCAATTCTTCGGCACTCAGCCTTCTTCACAGTCCAACTCTCACATCCATACATGACCACTGGAAAAACCATAGCCTTGACTAGATGAACCTTTGTTGGCAAAGTAATGTCTCTGCTTTTGAATATGCTATCTAGGTTGGTCATAACTTTTCTTCCAAGGAGTCAGCGTCTTTTAATTTCATGGCTGCAAACACCATCTGCAGTGGTTTTGGAGCCCAGAAAAATAAAGTCTGACACTGTTTCCACTGTTTCCCCATCTATTTCCCATGAAGTGGTGGGACTGGATGCCATGATCTTCATTTTCTGAATGTTGAGCTTTAAGGCAACTTTTTCACTCTCCTCTTTCACTTTCATCAAGAGGCTTTTTAGTTCCTCTTCACTTTCTGCCATAAGGGTGGTGTCATCCGCATATCTGAGGTTATTGATATTTCTCTTGGCAATCTTGATTCCAGCTTGTGTTTCTTCCAGTCCAGCGTTTCTCATGATGTAGTCTGCATAGAAGTTAAATAAACAGGGTGACAATATACAGCCTTGATGAACTCCTTTTCCTATTTGGAACCAGTCTGTTGTTCCACGTCCAGTTCTAACTGTTGCTTCCTGACCTGCATACAGATTTCTCAAGAGGCAGATCAGGTGGTCTGGTATTCCCATCTCTTTCAGAATTTTCCACAGTTTATTGTGGAAGTCAAAGTCTTTGGCATAGTCAATAAAGCAAAAATAGATGTTTTTCTGGAACTGTCTTGCTTTTTCCATGATCCAGCAGATGTTGGCAATTTGATCTCTGGTTCTTCTGCCTTTTCCAACACCAGCTTGAACATCAGGAAGTTCACGGTTCACATATTGCTGAAGCCTGGCTTGGAGAATTTTGAGCATTACTTTACTAGCATGTGAGATGAGTGCAATTGTCTGGTAGTTTGAGCATTTTTGACATTGCCTTTCTTTGGGATTGGAATGAAAACTGCCCTTTTCCAGTCCTGTGGCCACTGCTGAGTTTTCCAAATTTGCTGGCATATTGAGTGCAGCACTTTCACAGCATCATCTTCCAGGCTTTGGAATAGCTCAACTGGAATTCCATCACCTCCACTAGTTTTGTTCGTAGTGAGGCTTTCTAAGGCCCACTTGACTTCACATTCCAGGATGTCTGGCTCTAGGTCAGTGATCACACCATCGTGATTATCTGGGTCGTGAAGATCTTTTTTGTATAGTTCTTATGTGTATTCTTACCATCTCTTCTTAATATCTTCTGCTTCTGTTAGGTCCATACCATTTCTGTCCTTTATCGAGCTCATCTTTGCATGAAATGTTCCTTTGGTATCTCCGATTTTCTTGAAGAGATCCCTAGTCTTTCCCATTCTGTTGTTTTCCTCTATTTCTTTGCATTGATCACTGAAGAAGGCTTTCTTATCTCTTCTTGCTATTCTTTGGAACTCTGCATTCAGATGTTTATATCTTTCCTTTTCTCCTTTGCTTTTTGCTTCTCTTCTTTTCACAGCTATTTGTAAGGCCTCCCCAGACAGCCATTTTGCTTTTTTGCATTTCTTTTCCATGAGGATGGTCTTGATCCCTGTCTCCTGTACAATGTCACGAACCTCATTCCATAGTTCATCAGGCACTCTATCTATCAGATCTAGGCCCTTAAATCTATTTCTCACTTCCACTGTATAATCATAAGGGATTTGATTTCTGTCATACCTGAATGGTCTAGTGGTTTTCCCTACTTTCTTCAATTTAAGTCTGAATTTGGCAATAAGGAATTCATGGTCTGAGCCACAGTCAGCTCCCTGTCTTGTTTTTGCTGACTGTATAGAGCTTCTCCATCTTTGCTGCAAAGAATATAATCAATCTGATTTTGGTGTTGACCATCTGGTGATGTCCATGTGTAGAGTCTTCTCTTGTGTTGTTGGAAGAGGGTGTTTGTTATAACCAGTGCATTCTCTTGGCAAAACTCTCTTAGCCCTTGTCCTGCTTCATTTTGTGGCCCAAGGCCAAATTTGCCTGTTACTCCAGGTGTTTCTTGACTTCCTACTTTTGCATTCCAGTCCCTTATAATGAAAAGGACATCTTTTTTGGGTGTTAGTTCTAAAAGGTCTTGTAGGTCTTCATAGAACCACTCAACTTCAGCTTCTTCAGCATTACTGGTTGGGGCATAAACTTGGATTACTGTGATATTGAATGGTTTGTCTTGGAAACGAACAGAGATCATTCTGTCGTTTTTGAGATTGCATCCAAGTACTGCATTTCGGACTCTTTTGTTGACCATGATGGCCACTCCATTTCTTCTGAGGGATTCCTGCCCGCAGGTAGATATAATGGTTATCTGAGTTAAATTCAGAGCCACCCCACGTCCGAGGTGAGGGGCAGAAGCTGGGAGGACCCCATGCCCGAAGGGCGGCGGCCAAGAGGAGTTACCCCACGTCCGAGGTCAGGGGCAGCCACCGAGAGTACCAGACTGCAATGGTGCAGGAACGGCCGAGAGGAGCTACCCTGCATCCGAGGTCAGAGGGGGGCGGCCGAGAGGAGTCACCCAGCGTCCGAGGTCAGGGGTGGCTGCCGGGAGGAGATACCCCACTTTATATATACTTATATATAAATAGACATATAATATATACACACACACACACACAATGAAATGGGCTTTCCTTGTGGCTCAGTTGGTAAAGAATGAAATGAAATATTCAGTGAAATATACAATGAAATATTAATCAGCCATTTAAAAAATGAAATAATGCCATTTGCAACAACATGGATGGATCTAAAGATCATTATACTAAGTGAAGTCAGAAAGAGAAAGACAAACACCATATGATATCACTCGTGTGTGACATCTGAAATGTAATACAAATGAACTTATGTACAAAGCAGAAACAGACTCACAGATTTAAAAAACAAATGCATGGTTACCAAAAAGGAAAGGTAGGCAAGGGGTTAAATTAGGAGTTTAGGATTAACATATACACACTATTATATATAAAACAGATAATCAACAAAAACCTACTGTATAGCATGGGGGACTGTACTCAATACCCTGTGTTAATCCAAAATGGAAAGGAATAGATACATGTATTTGCATGCATGCTCAGGCACGTCTGACACTTTGCGACCCCATGGACTGTCGGCCACTGTAACGCCTCTGTCCATGGAATTCTCAAGGCAAGAACACTGGATGAGGTTGCCATTCATTTTTCCAGGGAATCCTCCCAACCCAGGGGTCAAACCCATGTCTCCTGTGTCTCCTGCACTGGTAAGTGGATTCTTTACCATTGAGCCACCTGGGATCCCAAATATATGTATGCTAAGTCACTTCAGTCGTTTCCGACTCTGTGCGACCCAATAGACGGCAGCCCACCAGGATCCCCCATCCCTGGGATTCTCCAGGCAAGAACACTGGAGTGGGCTGCCATTTCCTTCTCCAATGCGTGAAAGTGAAAAGTGAAAGTGAAGTCACTCAGTGGTGTTCAACTCTTAGCGACCCCATGGATTGCAGCCTAACAGGCTCCTCCATCCATGGGATTTTCCAAGCAGGAGTACTGGAGTGGGGTGCCATTGCCTTCTCCAAATGTATGTGTGCTGCTGCTAAGTCGCTTCAGTAGTGTCTGACTCTGTGTGACCCCATAGACGGCAGCCCACCAGGCTCCCCCGTCCCTGGGATTCTCCAGGCAAGAACACTGGAGTGGGTTGCCATTTCCTTCTACAGTGCATGAAAGTGAAAAGTGAGAGTGAAGTTGCTCAGTGGTGTCCGACTCTTAGCGACCCCATGGACTGCAGCCTACCAGGCTCCTCCGTCCATGGGATTTTCCAGGCAAGAGTACTGGAGTGGGGTGCCATTGCCTTCTCCGGAATATATGTATATGTATAACTAAATCACCTTGCTGTATGCCTGAAATGGACACAATGTTGGAAATCAAACATACTCCAATATAACTTTTTAAAGAAACAGGTTAACTTTTTAAAAAAGAAATCATATTACTTTTCCACTCACTGAGAAGAATGGCTGATTTACAAACAGGTTTTTCTGATCCTATAGACACAAGAGAGAATGCCTAGAGATTAGGTAAATCATATAGAAAACCCATGCTGATGTCATTAAAAGTTGGAAAATCTGAAACATAAGATAAAGCCTGCCCTCCATCACCTCTATTTTATACCAGGTTTGTTAATTCACTCAAGATTATTCTACATAAACTTAATAACTGAATAGGAAAGTATTATCTCTTTAATTTTGAATTGAAATAGCAGGTTAGTGCAGCCTCCAAAATCTAGCTGGTCCAATATTCTGTAGTAACCTAAATGGGATAAGAACTAGAAAAAAAATAGATACATGTACATACATAACTGAATCACGTACACATAAAACTAACACAGTGTTGTTCATCAACTATACTCCAATGTGAAATAAAAATTTTAAAAAACAAGTAAATAAATCAGCATAAAAGTCTAGTATTTATACATGAAAAGGGAAAAAAACCTTTTTTTAACTAAATTGGTCAACCTTTCAATGTGAGGGGATCACCAGTGGGGTGACTTTAGTCCATTGGGCGAATCCCAAAGTTGTGTTCAGAGCCACAGTGACCGAGGGGTCGTGGTAAATTTGTACTCTTTGGAATGAGTGGGTAGAATACAGGACCTTGAGTGTCTAGACCACTGCTCTCCAAAGGACTTTTTATTTCATCCCTTTATCAATTTTTTAATTGAACATGTTCTCTCCCATATTTTCTCTATATACTTCTATTGTTGTTGTTAAGTCACTCAGTCAAGTCTGACTCATTGTGACCCCATGAAGTGCAGCATGCCAGGCTTCCCTGTCCTTCACCATCTCTCCTAGATTACTCAAACTCATATTCATTGAGTTGGTGATGCCATCCAACCATCTCGACCTCTGTCGTCCCCTTCTCCTCCCACCTTCAATACTTCCCAGCATCAGGGTCTTTTCCAATGAGTCAGTTCTTTGTATCAGGTGGCCAAAGTATTGGAGCTTCAGCTTCAGCATCAGTCCTTCCAATGTATATTCAGGACTGATTCCTTTTAGGATTGACTGGTTGGATCTCCTTTCAGTCCAAGGGACTCACAAGAGTCTTCTCCAGCACCACAGTTTGAAAGCATCAATTCTTCAGCGCTCAGCCTTCTTTATGGTCCAACTCTCACATCCGTACATGATTACTGGAAAAATCATAGCTTTGACTATACAGACCTTTGTCAGCAAAGTAATGTCTCTGCTTTTTAATAAGCTGTCTAGGTTTGCCACAGCCTTTCTTCCAAGGAGCAAAGGTCTTTTAATGTCATGGCTGCACCCACCATCTGCAGTAATGCTGGAGCCCAGGAGAATAAAAGTCTGTCACTGTCTCCACTGTTTCCCCATCTATTTGCCATGAAGTGATGGGGCCAGATGCTGAAGTATGAGTTTTAAAAACAGCAATAAGAGGAAAATTTTTTTCAACTGGTTAACAAATAAAAATTCACAAATCCATTCTTCGAATCCCATCACAAGTCATTCTACATAAATGCTTTAATAATACCTTGCTACAGTATCAGCAATAAAGTAACAGCAATTATCTCAGTTTATATGATAGGATGGAAATCTCTAAGAGAAAGCACTGCGCCACGGTTCTATTCTGTGCTTCTCTCAGTGACGAGCACGAGGAGCTGAGGAGGTCAGTGATGGCACCACGCAGAGCAGGGCCTGTGGTCCTTGCTTCCACGTCCTCTGCCTGCCTTTAGTCTGTGGAAAAATTTTAGCCAAAGGATAAGTTTATTCAGAGAAGTGGGAACATCAATAAACAAAGGAAAACTATCAAAGGAGACCAAATAATAGTAGTTTAGTCATTAAGAAAAGTCAAGGACCTTTAGTTTCTTCTCAAGGGCTATACAAAACATTCTGAACCATGCCCTGTGTCCTGATCCTGAAACCCCCACTGGGTGGAAGAAGTCAACCTCATGATGCCCAGACTCTGGCCATGACATAAGCTGCCATGACTCTAAGAACTTACCTCCAGGAAATGGAAACAAACCAACTCTGGAAGTAAAGATGAACTGTATTTAAGACGAGATGGTGCTGGTCAGACCACCGATGACCACTTTCAAGAAGACTGTCAGGTGACTCTGCTGTTTCTGCATGGAGCCCTCCCTCCACCGATAGAAACTCTTGCCCCTGCTGGTCAGAGGGGGCCGCTGGCTTTGGACAGGAGACTGCCCGCCCACCCTGGGTGCTGGCATCCAAATAAAGCAAGCTTTCCTTTCCACCCACCTGCCTCTTTATGGGCTTGTGAGTGGCAAGCGACTGGACTGCACTTCCAGTTACAGTATTCAGACAGGCACACAGCAGCTGGAAAGGGGACGGATCTGAGAATGCAGACTGGCAAACTCCAGTTTAATAAACTCTCAAGTTATCCACTCTGCTGGGGAGAACTTGGACCAATAAGATAATAACACATTCCATGGGATGAATTACTGCTCACTATGCATACAGTCTAGGAAATTCCAATGTTAATTCTTTGGTTTTTTTGTAACATTAATGCCATAACACAGCTTAAAAAATACTAGGGAATCTAATAGAATTTTGTTATACATTGGCAGCCTGGTTCGGAGAAGGCAATGGCACCCCACTCCAGTACTATTGCCTGGAAAATCCCATGGACTGAGGAGCCTGATGGGCTGCAGTCCATGGGGTCGCTAAGAGTCGGACACGACTGAGCGACTTCCCTTTCACTTTTCATTTTCATGCATTGGAGAAGGAAATGGCAGCCTACTCCAGTGTTCTTGCCTGGAGAATCCCAGGGACGGGGGAGCCTGGTGGGCTGCTGTCTATGGGGTGTCACAGAGTCAGACACGACTGAAGTGACTTAGCAGCAGCAGCAGCAGGCAGCCTGGTTCCTTAGTTATTAAAGGGCTGATAAGATTTAGGTACTTTTGCAAGATTGAAAATTTTTCTGTAATATGACTACCCACTTCTTTAGCTATGTTGTGCAAAAACAGACAATACCACAATTTAAATTTGTCTGGTCCTCTGCCACTCTCCCCTTACCAAACTTTGTGATTTTAAAACCCACTCTCTTAAAATAGCAACACTTTCTCAAGAATCACACAGCAATCAGTGGCAAAACTAATATCTCCTCTCCTGAAATAATTATTTTCATCCATGATTAATGGATTGTTTTAAAAATTTTGCTTGAAGGCTATGTTTGTGAATAAGATAGAAAGAAGAAAATGATTCAGAAGTAATTGCGAACAGGGTGTCCTGACATTATAAATTCCATAGTCTGAGATTAAACCCCTTTGAATTGGAAGCAGAAGATCTTCACACTCCTTAGGAAGTACTGGCTGCCTTAAACGTTCACTTCTCTTTTTCAAATTGAAATATAGCTGATTTACAATGTTGTGTAGTTTCCAGTGTGAAACTGAATGTGTTAATCTCTCAGTCATGTCCGAATCTTTGCGACCCCACCAGGCTCCTTTGTCCATGGGATTTTCCAGGCAAGAATATTGGAGTGGGTTGCCATGCCCGCCTCCAGGGGATCTTCCCAACCCAGGGATCAAGCCCAGGTCTCCCATATTATGGGCAGATTCTTTACCATCAGAGCCAACAGGGAAGCCTATATATATATATATATGTATATATATATATATATATCCGACTCTGTGCGACCCCATAGATGGCAGCCCACCAGGCTCCCCCATCCCTGGGATTCTCCAGGCAAGAACACTGGAGTGGCTTGCCATTTTCTTCTCCAATGCATGAAAGTGACAAGTGAAAGTGAAGTCACTCAGTCATGTCTGACTCCCAGCAACCCCATGGGCTGTAGCCCACCAGGCTCCGGTCCATGGGACTCTCCAGGCAAGAGAACTGGAGCGGGGTGCCATTGCCCTCTCCATACATATATATACATTCAGTTATATATATATATATATATGTGTGTGTATATATATATAATTTTATATATATATTCTTTTTCAGATTATTTTCCATTATAATTTATTATAAAATATTGAATATTGTCCCCTATGCTATACAGTAAACCCTTGTTGTTTATCTATTTTATATACTGTAGTATACATCTGCTAATGCCAAACTCCTAATTTATCCCTCTTCCCTACTCTTACCTTTAGTAACCATAAATTTTTCTATGTCTGGGAGTCTATTTCTGTTTTATAAATAAGTTCATTTATATCATTTTTAGATGGCATGTATAAGCAATATCATATGATATTTGTCTTTGTCAGACTCACTTAGTATGACAATCTCTAGGTCCATTTTGGTACAAATGGCAATATTTCATTATTTATTATGGCTGAGTAATATTCCACTAGGAAGCCAGAGTTTGGTAAGTCAAGCTAGCAGAACAAGAATGGGCTACATTCATGCTTTGGGAATGTAAGGCAGTGTCTGCACCTTTGAAGTTCTCTACTTTCTGCCCTATAAAAGACAAAACATTCCACTTAAAACCAAAAAATTTTTATGCACACTAGGAGAAAGAAGTATCACTCAGAAGAAAGCTTCTTCATCTTCTTTGCAATAAGCACGGCTCTGGGTGTTGGGAGTGAACTAATATGAATAAGGTAAAAATAAAGGAAAGACCTAGTTTTTTAAGTATATTAACCTTTCCCATAATCCTTCATGAGATTACTACTATAATAAATACACATTTCATGATTTTTATCATCCCCAGCAATATAACAGGCATGAAAGCTGCCTGGAATTAAACTCGACTGGAAGAATCTATGGGTGGAAATCTGGATTGATTTTTTTGTTTCTGTGTACTTCTATTTTACATTTATATGATATATTCTCTTGTGATGGTAACTGAAAGGCAACCTCATTAAATTATGCTCACATGAATTATCTAATGCTAAATTATTCGTATTTATTGACTGAATGTGTTCTGAGTGAATGTTATGTTCCAGAAGCCTTATTCCTTCAACACTGCCGTCAGAAGAAGAAGAAGTGTGCGTTTGAGATCATGTGGGCAGCAAAGTGTCACAGGTCCATCACCAACAGCTCAGGAGACCTGCTGATTTCTTGACTTGAAAAACAGCAACAAAACAGAAAGCTGTGTTGCCATGTACCTTGCACCCAATGACCTCAAAAAGGAAGCCTCCAGGCCCCTGAGTTGTGTCAACCCGAAATAGTTCATCTGACAATTCACATACTCACTGGATTTCTTAAGATTATCCTTATTTTACCTGCTTCTGAATTCTAACTTTGCTTCTGTCATGTAAATATGTCTTGGGATTCCAGGATTGATGCTACTGATAATGTTTACTTTGGCTCAATTCTTCATACAGTCCAAATCACACTTGTTTAAACTACTCAAAGACACAGCCCAGCCCAACACATTCTGTCTCCTGACAAATCAGCCCATCAAAACTGAGGTACTACACCCCCAACACACATAGTCACAGTCCAGGGGAACAACAGCCAAGAAAAAGCGCGGCTGAGAAGATGAGAAAATCGAAGCAACTCTCCCAGAGAGGTAGAGGGATAACCTTCTAAATAATTTGGAAGATGCTTCAAGGCCTCAAATTCTATATAAATTGGCAAGAACCGAATAGTTACACTTTCTTAGGTGAAAACAAACTATTTTATAATCTCATGGTTCATTTCTTTTCCCATCTGATTTATCCCAGGAATGAGGTACTAATTTGTTTGACCAAGTTGGTAATAATCAATGACAAATTTTGAGTTATCACTTTCTTAGGTGAAAGGCACTCATTTCCTTTATAAACAACTTGAACCCACCCACCACTTGTGAAATAGCATTCTTTTTCTTTGCTTATTGAAATATGGTTGATTTACAATATGGTGTTGGTTTCAAGTACACAGCAAAGTGATTTGTTTATACATGTAAAGAGGTACATATCTGTATTGATCCTGTTCTTTTCCATTTTGGTTTATTACTAAATACTGAATGTGGTTCCTTGTGTGCATGCTCAATTGCTCAGTCATGTCCAACTCTTTGCCATCTCACGACTGTAGCCCACCAGGTTCCTCTGTCCACAGGATTTTCCAGGCAAGAACACTAGAGAGGGTTGCCATTCCATTCTCTAATACTTTCTTGTGCTAGATAGTAAATCCTTGTTTATTTATATATACTAGTGTACATCAGTTAATCCCAAACTCCTAATTTAACCCTGCTCCTTCTTTTCCCTTTGGTAACCATAACTTTTTTTCTACATCTGTTAGTCTGTCTGTTTTGTAAATAAGTTCATTTGTACTATTTTTTAGATTCCACACATAAATGATATATAATGTTTGCTTTTCTCCATCTGACTTACTTCACTTAGCATGATAATCTGTAGATCAATCCATGTTGCTGCAAATGGCATTATTTCATTCCTTTTTACGACTGAGTAATATTCTATTGTATGTAGGTACCACATCTTCTTTATCCATTTATCTGTTGGTGGACACTTAGGTTGCTCCCATGTCTTGGCTGTGAAAATAACATTCTTCAAAAGGATTCTGATCTGACTGCTTACAAATTTGAGCAGAAATAAAGAAGTGAGTTCAGTACATCTCTTAAATCCTGAGTCAGCAGCATTTTCTGTAGCGAGTCAGTTAGTAAATAGTTTGGAATTTTCAGGCCGCGCAGCCTCTCTTGCATCTACTCAACTCTACAGCTGTAAGCACAAAGCAAGGAAATGAATGGACTGTGTCACATTAAAGTTTTATTTGGGAAAACAGAAAATTAGGGAGGCAAGAGTATTCTGATCCCCATCTTCCATCATGATTTTGTTAAGATGTAATATATATTCTCATTTCATTTGTTTAAAAATACCTTCCCAATGTAAGCAATTCCTGAGAAGAGAGATTGGAAGAACCCATAATGTGGAGGTTAAGTAATATCTGAGATAAACATCCATTGTGGCTGGCATACAAGAAACATAAAACAGATATTGACTGAATTAAAAATCTGAGTCACACCTCGAAAGAATATAGCACAAAGTTAAACTCTGAAATAACTTAACCTTGAAAATAGTCTCCTCCTTTCAGGATTTTGCTGTCTTTTCCTTCCAACTACTGGACCTTTTTAGACTTTCTCCATGTCTTCATTATTATGCATATCCATTTTTTATAGTTATTCAGCAACTGTAAGCTTTCAAATAAACTAGAACTCTTCAATATTGCTGTATTAAGGGAAATTATAATAGCCTATTGACTGCAGTTCAGTCAATGATACATTCGTTATTCTGTCTTGAAGGCTAACTTTGTAAAATAATGGATGTGATTATCACAAAAGTCAATATAAATGTGAGGATGGAACCAATGATGAGTCCAAGCAGCTAACTTATATTTTTGTACCTTTTCACAAATATGTGTCTGTGGGTTTAGAGCTTCCTTTTCATCCACTATCTACCTGAGTGATCTTCAAAGTGAGGTGTGGGCAACCTCAAGGACTTAACAAGATTTCACTATGGCATCAAGCAAACTTTTCAGAATTTCTATTTCCATTCAAGTTTAGCCTCATCACTTTACTTTTGTAAATTTTAAAATACACTATATTTCTAGAGATGTACGTGTATATTATGGAGGATGCATGTTCAAAAAAGTTTGGAAAACCATTAATGTACATTATGCAGTGTCATGTAAAATGGTCACATGCTGTTCTAAGCACATAATGCAAACATTCAGAGAGCATTGGCATTTTTAATACTTTTATTACACCCTGGATATATTAGGCATATACATTTTGAAACAGGGAAAGGAGATTTGGAGATGGCTTAGGTTGCATCATTAGCAGAACTCTGCTATTTTAAATTAGGATATATGTTTAATTTGTTTGCTGGTCCAAAGTACCACTATAGAAGTATGTGCTATGATGAAAGAATGAAGTATACATCACTCAAAAAAACTGCAATGGATTTTGCTATATCAAAAACCAACCCAAAGTCAGTGGCATAAAATAGCCATCATTTTATTGTGTTCATGAATTCTGTGGGACACGAATATAGGACATATTCTTATAGAAGAATCATTTCAAATGATTAGTATAGGATAACTAATTGTAACTATCTTATTTTTGAGGGCTTTAAGGCATACATTTTTACTATAGTCAATGCTGTCATTATAAAAATTATCAGTCATTTTATATTATATTCTGTCTACTCAAATCATATGGAGCAGGAAATGGCAACCCACTCCAGTATTCTTGCCTGGAGGATTCCATGGATCGAGGAGCCTGGCGGGCTCCAGGAGATGGGGTCGCAGGGTTGGACATGACTGAGCCACTGAGCACTACTCAAATCATAACATCAAGAAAGCAAGCGGGTTGTTAAGTGAAAAGTGTCAGTGCTACCAGGCGTCAGATATTGTGAGATCTCATATTATAAAGCATTATAACACTGTACTTTAAAAGAACTACAGGAGCCTGAATAGGCTTCCCTAGTGGCTAGTGGTAAAGAATCTGCCTGCCAACGCAGGATATGGGTTTGATTCCTGAGTTGGGAAGGTTCCCTGGAGAAAGAATATCAACCCAGTCCAGTATTCTTGCCTGGGAAATCCCAGGGACAGAGGAGACTGGTGGGTCACAGCCCAGGGTTGCAAAACATCAGACACAACTTAGCGACTAGACAACAAAGATGCTTTGTCTCTGCTCCACGTCATCTGATGTCTCATCTGGGCAGAGTTCACTGAATGACCAGGAGCTAAAATCACAGGTGGCTTCTTCGTGCATGTCTGGCTGAGCAAGAATGCACAATGGTGGAGTTCAGGTAGCACTGCTGTTAGTCTGCAGGCGGCCGGTCCACCCGGCATGGGCTTTTGCAGCACACGGAGGTCTCCAGGTTGGTGTGCTTCTCACGTGGCAGCTCAGGGCTCCTAGAGCAAGTGCCTCCAAACAGGTGGAGGCCGCACGACTTGCTGTGACCTAATCTGAGACATCGCATGACATCACGTCCAGGTCGCTCTAGTAGTCAAGGCAGCCCAGGCCTGCCCAGAGGCCAGTGAGAGGACTTAGTTGCCAGCTCCCAAAGGAAGCAATGTCAAAAAGGTGCAGTTGTATTTTTCTTTTTATTGAGATATAGTTGATGTACAACGTTATATAAAGTTCAGGTGTATAACAAAGTGAGTCACAATTTTTAAATGTTGTATTCCATTTATAGTTATTACAAAATATTGATTATATTCCCTGTGTTGTCCAACATGTCCTTGCAGCTTACTTATTATACACACAGTGGTTTGTATCCCTTATTCCCCTACTCTAATCTTACCCCCCCCATGCCCTCTTCCCACTAGAAAACACTAGTTTGTTCTTTGTGAGTCTGTTTCTTTTTTGTTATATTCACTATTTTGTTGTATTTTTAGGTTCCATATATATATAGACACACACACACCCCCCACATCTTCTTTATCCATCTTCTGTCAATAGATATTTAGGTTGCTACCATACTTGGCAATTGTAAATAGTGCCTGTGTGACATTGGGGTGCATGTTCTCTGTTCAAATTAGTGTTTTCATTTTTTTCAGGTAAATATCCAGGAGTGGAATTACTGGGTCAGATGGAAGCTCTATTTTTAGTTTTTTGAGAAGCCTCCACATTGTTTTCCACAGTGTCCACACCAGCTTACATTCCTACCAACAAAGGTTACCTTTTCTCCACATTTTTGTACACTAATGTTTTAAAATATCACAAAAGATAACTTTACACACACAAGCACACACACTAATGCACAAAATCTTGATAACGAGAATAATTCAATTACACCAGCAAAATAATTATATTTTTAAAACTTGGAATATCAACTTTTAAAAAATTATAATGCCAGAAAAAAGTTACAAAGACACAAAGAGGCTTTTTAAAATATTGCACTAGATAAAGACAGGTATTAAAGCTATTTATAAGAATCCAAATAATTTAATAAACCTTTGAGATTCCCTTCGTCCATTCCTTGGGGAAGCATAAACTGTTAAATACATGAAATTTTACATTACAATAATAAAACTGAAATAATTTACAATCTAAAAATGATTTTAAGGCATTGCAACATGGACAGAACAAAAATTCTTTTTTTTTTTTTTTGCTTTTTATTTACTTATTTTATTTTATTTTATTTATTTATTTATTTTTAATTTTATTTTATTTTTAGACTTTACATAACTGTATTAGTTTTGCCAAATATCAAAATGAATCCGCCACAGGTATACATGTGTTCCCCATCCTGAACCCTCCTCCCTCCTCCCTCCCCATTCCATCCCTCTGGGTCGTCCCAGTGCACCAGCCCCAAGCATCCAGTATTGTGCATCGAACCTGGACTGGCAAAAATTCTTTTAAAATATAAATGTATTCCTTCTTTTGCTGTTGTTGCTGCCATTGTGTTCTTGCCAAAAAATCTAACAGGAAAACACTTCCCTAGCTATATAAGATGTAGGAACTCAACTTGGTACTCTATGACAGTCTGGTGGGGTGGGATGGGATCAGGGGGTGAGGTGCAGGTGGAGGAGACGTGTGTATACTCATGGCTGACTCATGTTGTGTGGAAGAAAACAACACAATATGGTAAAACAATCATCCTTCAATTAAAAATAAATTCAATTTAAAAAAGATGTTGTTATAACATAAAAATAGTTTACACAATACTTTGCCTCAGAGTAATTCATTTTGAAGATTTCCTGGATGATCTCAAAGTTATTTAAGTTAAACAATAATTCTTAGTTTACAACTTTCCTATTAATATTTCAAAATATTTTCTAGATTTTTTTTAACTGAAGTCTTTGAAACTTCATGTTCCTTTATTGCTAGGTTGTTTTTGTTTAGTCACTAGGTCATGTAAGGCTATTTTGTGACCCCATGAACTGTATCCCCGCCAGGCCCCTCTGTCCATGGGATTTCCCAGGCAAGAACACTGAAGTGGGTTGCCGTTTCCTTCTCTAGGGGATATTCCCAACCCAGGGATCGAACCCACGTCTCCTATTTTGGCAGGCAAATTTCTTTACCACTGAGATACCAGGGAGTTCCCTATTTCTAGGTAGGAGAAATTTATTTTAGAGGTTTATTGTGATAATATATATTGCTACAGGACTGAAAATCAACTAGTTAGAGAAACATTGGGGTGTCAGAGAAAGGACAGAGCCATGCAGCCCACATTCGATATCTGGCCGAGTCTGTGGGAATCCAGATCATGAGGACGCGGCAGAAGACGCTTCCTTTCCATTAACACCAATTATGTGCTTCCACGTCTAGACACAAAGATATAACAGTGAAAACCAGAAGATCACAGTGGGGAGAACAAAAGATCATCTTCCTCACACTACCTCCAGGTGTCTGTCTCTTTCACACTCATGTTTTGACTTCCATTTCTCCATTTGCCTTGCTTCTTCTTTCACGCAAATGGAGCCATACCTGACTGATGCTGGGTCTTTAATAAACTATTTTAGTTTTGAAACAACAGCTACTTAAATACTGTTGTTTACTGTGAAATGGTTCTCTTTGGAGATTTCGCTGTATTTTTTTTTTTTTTTCAAAATCATCTCTATTGCTAAGTTTATTTCATGTACAACCTGAAAAGTCTAATATCTTTTTTGAAAAACAACGTTTTGGTTATTACAAGGCACCAATGAATCTTTCTCCCACCATATCCATGAAAAGCCTCCAGACTCAAAATTTATAGACAGTGAGGAAGGATACGACCAGTGTCTGTGACAAGAGTTCTTCCCTTGAACAGGAGTGACTTGCCCTGTACAAAGACTGATTTCTCGTGGGACTCACAGACTTCATGTCATTGTGTCCTTGTCTACATACTTTAGAAAGAGAACATGAAGCAACATTCTACTGAAACACTGTAGGTGCGTTTTTTTGTTTTTTAAAGTGTGTGTTGGGGGGGTGCATGGAAATCAGTCTTATTGTTTTCCCACACGGGATACAACACTGAAATGCAGTCTTCAGCTGAAAGCCCTGCCAGTCTCCTAAAACACAGTTCTTTAACAAAGTTTAAGCCAGTGTTAAAACACTAAAGAGAGGAACTGCTTGTCTGTCCACTTCAGCTTTATTTTATGCCCATTTTGTATTGTTGTCGGGGCTGTAATTCACACTTCTGATACTCTTTCTGATGTGTAAAATTCATTGTCTTGTAAGTATCTTATAAATAGTTCAACTGTAAATGAAAAATACTGTAGTGTAGTAGTTCAAAATACTAAAGCTTAGAAATCTAAACGTGGATCATTTCATTGTTAAAATATTCAAAGAGTTACAGATTCAAGAGACAGAATTAACCTCAAAGGCCTTTTTTTCTTTTGCAGATGAGGAAACAGGCCTGGAGAGTTATTGGACCTGAAAGTCCCAAGTCGAGACTTAGGTCCCAGTCCAGCAGGCTGTGTTCTACACTACAGGTCACCCCTAGAATCAGTGTTCTAGTAACAGTGAGCTGGTTCACCCTTCCTGGATCAGAAAGTTTTACTGTTTCAGGGAAATGAATGATAAATAAGTGGATAGGAAAGAAGGGAGGAGGAAAGGAAAAGATGGGAGGAAGCAGAGGAAAATACAGAGAGAGAAATAAACTGACACCAAAGAAAGAAGGAAGGAGGGAAGGAGAGAGGAGAGAGGAGGGTGTCTGTGGAGATAGTCACACTGGACGGTGTCATAACGGGCCTGTCTTGGGGCTGAATTTGTACCGAAACCCTTAGCGGTGCCTGGCAGAGTTGAGGCCTCCCAGAAAGTGACAGTGACCGTGTAGTGGGATTGGGCCTTCCCACTAGACATGGAATGTGAGTCAAACTCACCTTCCTTCCAGAGGGCACCTGGCTTTATGACCCAGCACAGCCACAAGCAGATGCCTAGGCAGCGTGGCGGGAGGTGGCTGAGGGTGAACACAGAGGGCTAAGGGCTTCTTCTGTCCTCCCTGTTGTACCCATCACTGGATGGACAATATTGCCTGGATCAACGGGGATGATGAGGGTCCCACAGCTCTTTGTGCCTCCATACAATTTGGGTGTTCTCTCTTTTTATAGCACTATAACTACCTAGCTTCATATTTCTTCTCCACTAGACAGGTTACTTCTTGAAACTGAGAGCCCATTGTGTTCATTTGTGTGTCCTGCATACCTAGCACCAGATCTGGTACCCAGTTGATGATAAAAATCTTCATTCAGTTAAATTCTGATATGCATGTTTTGTTTAAACAGGGGCAACTGGCTCTCAAGAACCACCCAAAACAAAATCTCAACAATACTTCTTTTAGGAGACATGAAGGAGTTGTTGGTTTTGCTTCTTAGTATTTCCAGCAATCTATTTGTTGGGCTATCCCTGACCCCTCTTCAGTGGCTGGGCAGAGTCATGGAACTAGTTCTGTCCGATGAGGTATGAGCAGAAGCAGTAAGTGAATGTCACTTCAAGGTCAGAGCATCTAACTGCGGGTGTGAGATACCCCTAACACCTAGAGCCAGCAGCAGCATCCCAGTGCTGGCTGCTCCATCCACTTGGATCTGGGGTTCAGGATAATACAAGCAGAAGCCCTTGCTAATCTACAGCAGACATGAGACATACACAGGAATAAACCTTTGTTGGTTTAAGCTGCTGAGATTTGGGGCTTGTTTATTACTTTATTATAACCCCACCTATATTAACCAATGGAAAAATGAACAAAATCAAGATCTTATTCTCCCTACCCTGACCACCAAATCATTTTTAACACAGTGAGAACTATTAAAAGAAAAGATCAGTACAGGTGATCTAGAAGTAAAAACAGAAAATGAAAAGCCAATACCTCAGGAGCAGGACTGAACAGTCTACGTTCAGAGCAAGAAAGAGGTCCGTGCTGAACCCTGGGCGGGCGCAGGGGCCACCTGCTCATGTGTGTGCACATGTGAGCTACACAGTGGCGAGGAACGGAGAGCCAGGAGCCGAAACCATGGCAAATGGTGCATTCATTTTTGGCAGAACAGAGGTAACGATAATGATGAAAACTATAAGCATAAAAGCAATGAAGCTTCAAAAGAAGGCAATGAGGCAGAAAAGAGATTTAACAATAGACTGAAAGGGTTTCCCCCCGCCCCCATGCAATGGCTATCTGGTATAAGACTTCCTGGTAAAACTACATTGCAGACAGACTTTATCACTCTGTTTGTAGGCATTTCCCTGTAACACTTGAATACAATTTTTACTACATTTGGAACGTTTGAATTTGACCATCAGTTTTAGGGCCTGAATTACTTCGTTTTAACTGAAGGGCATCTCAAGGTCTGGATATGTTCAAATTTGTGTTTGCAAAGGCCCCACTGCCAGACTCAAAGCGGTTGCTGGGATGGGCTTCGTGCTGAGGCAAATCAGCGGCATTCACACGGCCTTGGAACTCTATGTTTACTTTTAGGGATGCTTAATTTTTTTCTGGGTGTTGTTCAAAACCATAGGAAATAGAAAACACATAAAGGGTAAAAATTAAAGTGCTCAATCTTATATTCAGAAGGAATTAGTATGGTCACTGTTTTGAAAATCCAGACTCTTTTTCTGGCATCCCTATACATCTTATACATCTTTCTATCTATACATCTTCGCGTGTCTGCAAAGAGTCAGACATGACCGAGCAACTGAACTGAACTGAACTAATGCATCTTAATGTGATTTTAGTACTTAGGTCCCTGCATTTTTCTTCACACAACATTTAATCATGAGAAATATTCTAGAAGATTAAATATATCCCTAAATATATGTATAATCATTTTTTTCTCTAATATTTTAAAGGTTGATAACTTCTTATGATTATAAATAATACTAGGATGAGCAGAAATACCTTCCATGTTTCTGATTATTTCACAGAAGAATTAACAAAGGAAATGATGGATGTTGTATGAATCTTAAAGTACCAAACTTGGTTAATTGTCATAATTGCCATGAACTCTTCTACTGCTCTGCTCATACCTCGTTGGACAGAACTAGTTCCATGAGTCTCTACTCCTATATATTTATGAGAGTGCCATTTCCTCACTCTCTATACACAGAGAATTATACCTTTCAAATGTTTAACAATTTTTTTGATCAAAAAATGACACTGCAGTGTTGTATTAATTTGCTTTAATTTTTTTTGACTAATAGTCAACATAAAAATTTCCTCACATGTTTAAAAATAATTTGCATTTCTTACATTTTGTTTGAACTTGTATGCCTATTTCATTTTTCTATTTAGAGTACTAGTCTCATTTCTACTGGTTTTTAAGTTTCCTATATACACTTAGGCTATTAACCTTTTGCATATAAGATTTCAGAGTCAGGATATTTAGGGTCAGTAAGAGGAGTTATTATATGTGAAAGTTGTTTTTAAGCATACAGTACTATAGAATGATTGGTTTTCGATTTTTTTTCTTTAGATTTTCAAATCTTGGATTTCTGATTCATTTTTCTTTTGACATTATTGACCCTAACACTGAAAGTGAAAGTGAAAGAGAAGACTGAAAAAGTTGGCTTAAAGCTTAACATTCAGAAAACTAAGACCATGGCATCTGGTCCCATCACTTCATGGCAAATAGATGGGGAAACAGTGGAAACACTAGCTGACTTTACTTTCTTGGGCTCCAAAATCACTGCAGATGGTGATTGCAGCCATGAAATTATAAGACAATTACTCCTTGGAAGGAGAGTTATGACCAACCTAGACAGCATATTAAAAAGCAGAGATATCACTTAGCCAACAAAGGTCCATCTAGTCAAGGCTATGGTTTTTCCTGTAGTCATGTATGGATATGATGTTGGACTGTGAAGAAAGCTGAGCACTGAAGAATTGATGCTTTTGAACTGTGGTGTTGGAGAAGACTCTTGAGAGTCCCTTAGACTGTAAGGAGATCCAACCAGTCCATCCTAAAGGAGATCAGCCCTAGGTGTTCATTGGAAGGACTGATGTTGAAGCTGAAACTCCATTACTTCGGCTACCTGATGCAACGAGCTGACTCATTTGAAAAGACCCTGATTCTGGGAAAGATTGAGGGCAGGAGGAGAAGGGGACAACAGAGGATGAGATGGTTGGATGTCATCACTGACTCAATGGACATGGGTTTGGGTAGACTCCAGGAGTTGGTGATAGACAGGGAGACCTGGTGTGCTGCGATTCATGGGGTCACAAAGAGTCGGACACAATCAAGCGACTGAACTGAACTGAACACTGAACTGGCAATCATCTGAGTACATGATTCTGCATTCACAAATGCATACATACAGTTAATTTTTTGAGTTCCTGAGCATTAGTATTGTAATGTGTTGGTTACAAGCGCCAACTGTAGAGCCAGATTTCTGAGGTGTCAGTCCCAGTTCTGGGCCCTGTTCATTATGTAAACTGGAGCAAGTTATTTAGCCTCTCTAGGTCTCATTTCAGAGAAGGCAATGGCACCCCACTCCAGTACTCTTGCCTGGAAAATCCCATGGACAGAGGAGCCTGGTAGGCTGCAGTCCATGGGGTCGCTAAGAGTCGGACACGACTGAGGGACTTCACTTTCACTTTTCACTTTCATGCACTGGAGAAGGAAATGGCAACCCACTCCAGTGTTCTTGCCTGAAGAATCCCAGGGACGGCAGAGCCTGGTGGGCTGCCGTCTATGGGGTCGCACAGAGTCGGACACGACTGAAGCAACTTAGCAGCAACAGCAGCAGGGCTCATTTACCTCATCTGCAAAATATCAGCGTAATTTCTTAAACAAGTAACTGACCTCACAGTATTGCTGTGAGGATTAAACAAGGTAACTAGGTCACTAGTTAAACCAGATAGCTAATCAATTCTGAAAACCGAGGCCAAACATTTGGTGAACCTGGCTCTTCATGTTACATTTCTCATGTCCATTCACTGAAGACAAGCCTTCTGATCTAGCTTATTTTGGAGTGAAACTAGGCATTTGGAGTGAAACACATCTCTGCCTCTAATTGCAACAGTTAATTAAAATTTTCTGGAGCATTCTGCAAAGTGATTGATATTCATTATCCACTCAACAATTATCTATTGGATACTTGTGCTGCTAGGCAGTATTTTAAGTTCCTCAGCTGTGAAGAAAACCAGTAAGGTCCCTGAGATAGGGAGTTTTCATTCCAGAGAGAAAAGATTTTTAAAAAGAAAACATACAAATTCACAAACAAGCTAATTTCAGAGAGGAATCAAGGAGGGAAAGAATGAGGTGGGAGAATGCACAGGAGGAGGACCGTGGGGCTGCCCCCAGCTGGAGGGGAGGCAGACAGGATGAGGAGGAGGCCGCGTGTCGTCACGGCGACAGCAATCCCGTGACCGGGCAACGCTTTGCCCTCAGGTTCACAAACAGGATGACTAAGCTCCTGAAACCAAACTGTTGTTGCCTTAATAAAACACATATGCTTGTCTCTGATTGCAAATGGAACACTTGTTCATGTTAGGAGAGACAGCTAAGGACAAAAATAAAAATAAATCATTTGTGATCCTATGTGGGTAATGCTATGTGTATATTTTCTGTCCTCTTTATCTGCATATAATTTACACTTATATTTTTATAAATATAGAAATGTAAAATACAATATTTGCAACTTCTTTTCCACTGAGCAGTGTTTTTCCATGTCACTAATGAGCCTTCTGAAACATCATCTTTAATAGCTATGCAGTTTCATATTATATGGAACCATAATGATTTCTTTAACTTGTTTCTTACCAATAGATAGTTATGCCATTCCAGTTTTTCATTGTTATAAACAATGCTGTGATAAACCTAATAACAATAACAATAATAATAAAGTAATAACTAATATTTATTCAAGTACTTATATATGGCATGCATTGTGCTAAGCAATTTATAACTCTTAACTAATTTAATGTGCACAATGGTTCTGCAAAACAGGGAAAATGACAAGCCTTCTTTTAGAAACTGAGGAAGCTCTGACAAAAATAAGTTAAATAATTTGCTCAAGGTCACACATCCAGTAAATTGCAGAGCTAGGACTTGAATTTCTGGTCCCAGCCAGAGCAAAACAATCAGTGAACTTTATTCCTGCCCCTGATGGTATTTCTACAGATTTAGATATAACTCTTAATCCTTATCAGCATTATTTCTTTAGGATAAATATTTAGAAGTAAAACTGCTCAGAATCTAATCCAGATCTAACGCTTCTACACAGAAACCACAGCTCCTCTCCTCCAAACCTAATTCCCACCTCCAGGTACCCCAGTGGGACATCCGAAACTTTGTGTTTCAGATCACACACCATCACAGACTGCAGCCTGGAATGAGAAACAGGGAACAAACACTAGTCTAACCAGAGGGATTTGGGCTCTTTAAGCCCTTCCCTGCCTTGGTTCCCTTCAGAGCCTCTGCCAAGGAAAGGTTAGAAAAGGCCAGAGGCTCTAGAAGTTCTACCTGCATTCATTCATCCATGATCCCCCATAAAATCATCTTCACACATATCCCCATTGGATAAACAAAAGAAAGGGAGCAATCCCACTCCTAGGCAAATACCCAGAGAAAACCATAATTCAAAAGGATACACACATCTCAGTGTTCTCTATCTCTGTTTACAATAGCCAAGACATGGAAGCAACCTAAATGTCCATCAACAGAGGGATGGATAAAGAAGATATAGTACATGCAACTACACACACACACACACACACACACACCATGGAATGTTAGCCATTAAAAAGAACAAAATAATGCAATTTGCAGCAGCATGGATAGACCTAGAGATTGTCATACTGAGTGAAATGTCAGACACAGAAAGACAAATATCATATGATATTGCTTGTATGTGGAATCTAAGAAGAAGAGGATATGAATGAACTTTTTTATGAAACAAGTAGAGTTACAAAGTAGAAAGCAAACTTATGTTTACCAGGGGGTAGAGGAAGGGATAAATTGGAATATTGGGACTGATATATATATACTACTGCATATAAAGTTGATAACTAATAAGAACCTACAGTACAGCACAGAGAACTCTACTCAACACTCTGTAATGACCAGGTTAGGTTCTGTACAGGAAAAGAACCTAAAAAAGAGTGGATATAGGTGTGTATATAACTGATTCACTTTGCTGTACACCCGAAACTAACACAACACTGCTAATCAACTATACTCTGAAAATTTTAAAAAGAAACAAAGAAAGATAGGCAGAAAGAAGGCATGAGTGGTTTTGAGCTCGAGAGGCAGAAGTTTCTCATGATGCCCCGGTACATCTCTTAAGGTGGATGCACCACCTGTGTGACCTCCTATACTTCTATGAGGCGACACAGAAAGAATTAGGTAATGGATCAGTGGACCACACTCAAGGGTGTAAAGTGGCATGAGCTCATACTGCTGATTGAGACACACCTGGCAGGCACTCCCAGGAGCTCTGGGCTTGCAGTAACCCCAAATCATGACTCACTGGATACAATTTTATCTCATTTTTCAAAAAGTGTTTGTTTCTTTTTTTAAGAGGCTGTTCAGATAAAGATAATGAAATGATGATTCATCTCTGTTACTTTTCCCAGGCTTCAAAGATAACCGAGAATCACAGGTTTCTATTTTACCAAAGGAGGCTCCTGAGCGTCATAAACTTGATGTCATCTCATCTGGTCAAATGGTGGAGGTTTTACTGGGGAGTGGAGGATTCAACTGGATTATTTTATCCACTGTATACAGTAGAATATCACTCTTCAAAGAGACAGAATATGAAAAAAAATCTAAAAAATACAAAAAAATCATCCTTTTGTTCATTAAGAGGCCATTTCTGAATTGCAAAAAGCTTCGTCATTACTACAATATTGAATTACTGCAAAAGAAACTTCCAATCAACAACCTTGGTTTACAATCACCTGCTTGTGAAGTTTCTGCTTGGGAAGCACAGGCCCATGTGTAACAAAGAGTGCTGAAGGCCTCAGAGCAGCCCCCACACGTGTTTTTAACCCATAATGTAGCTGGGAAAAAGTACTAACAAAATTGAAGACCCTCACTATCACTTCTCACCTTATTTTAATGTATCCATTAAGCAGCTGTGTTTCAAACGCATAAGCCAAGAAACCAGGACGATGTCTTCCACATTCTGATGTCGGATACAGGTACCTGGACTTATGTCTTTTGGGCAGAGCCAGACTGGTAGAAAAGAAAGCCTCTCATAGAGACTCTAGCAACCCAGGTTACAGTTTCTAGGAAACCTGAGACTGAAACATTTGGGTCAAGATGAAAAAGAAAAAAGGAAGAGGAACAAGAGTTAACTGAATGGGCTTAAGGAGTCACAGCTGCTACTGGAGTGTATTGTGTATACATGTGTGTCTGGGATCCGGGGCAGGGTGAATTTCCCTTTTATCTGAGAGATCGCTCATGGAAAAGAGGTCCTCTTCTCTCTCATCCACTTATCGTTTACAACATTTGTATATCTGTGCAAAATACTTAAATGGGCCGTGGTGCCTTTTTTCCTTGCTTATATTTAATTAAATCATCATTTGAAAGAAAAAGGCTCCATGATGGCAGGCAGTGCATCTCTTTCATCACTTCTATATTCCCAGAATGGAGCATATTTCCTGGGACATAGTATGAGTTCTACTGGAGCAGAAATAACACTGGGAAAGAAGAAGCTGGATGCAAGAAATAATTTGAAAATCAGTCAGCTTGCACCACAGTGGAGGATGAATTCCAGTTATTAAAAACCCTTGTTGATTAAATGTGAAATAATAGAGAGACACCATAACAACATAGGCATACAAATTGAGTCACCACGGTCTGACCACAAGTGAATCAAGGAAGTTAAGCACACAGTTTTCTAAAGAGCAGGAAATGACTTCAGGTATCAAGGGTAATAAAGTCTATATAACCCAGTTTTCTCCCCTTTGAAAAGATAAGAGAGGATGTGACTTAGCAGTTTTAAGCCTGACTTAGCTGCACCATCCTGGATGGATGAACATGGACTCAGTACCATGCCCACTAAAGAGCCTGCCAAGCTGCTTCAGTCGTGTCGGACTCTTTAAGGCCCCATGGACTGTAGGCTCCAGGCTCCTCGTCCATGGGATTATCTAGGCAAGAACACTGGAGTGTGTTGCCATGTACTCCTCCAGGGGATCTTCTAGACCCAGGAATCAAACCCATGTCTCCTGTATCTCCTGCATTGGCAGGAAGGTTCTTTACCACTAGTACCATGAGGGAAGCCTGGGGTGGTTATGTATGTGAAAGTGAAAATGAAAGTCACTCTGTCATGTCTGACTCTTTGCAACCCCATGGACTGTAGCCTGCCAGGCTCCTCTGTCCATGGAGTTCTCCAGGCCAGAATACTGGAGTGGGTAGCTGTTCCCTTCTCCAGAGGATCTTCCTGACACAGGAATCGATTCAGGTCTCCTGCATTGCAGGCAGATTGTTTACACCTGAGCTCCCAGGGAAGCCTGGGTTTATGTATATGGAAGTTAAAATGCACTGGACAAATTAACAGTGTTATTTAAAAGCAACAGAAACCACTGTCTTGGAGAGCCTCAGAGTTGAAAAATTCTTCTGAAAGATAGGCAGCTTATTATACGACTATAAACAATGAAAGTCTGGCCAAAGGGCCAACTATATAGCTTGATGTGGTATTTTATAACCAATTTTAGGCACAATCTACCTCTTTTTTTCAAATCCTACGGAGCATCTAACTTCATGAGCCTTAGACTATACTATAAAACTTAATGACCCTGGTAATATACAATCACAAAGACCTGAACTGTGCTAAAACTTCGACTACAAGTGGGGACGCGTAGCATGCTTCCGATCTCCCTTAAAGACCATGAGGCCACGGCACAAACCTCAGAAGCTCAATTTTTTCACATTCTGGATTCTGGCTCATACAAAAGTATCTGGGTGTCAGGTGTGAATCAGTTCAGTTCAGTCGCTCAGTCGTGTCCGACTCTGCGACCCCATGGACTGCAGCACACCAGGCCTCCCTGTCCATCACCAACTCCCGGAGCTTCATTTTTCCTCAAGTTTCAACATGGGTTCAAGGAGGGCAAAATCCAAAGAAGATCCTTGGGGAAAAGAAAGTCTTGATCAACAGCCAGGCTGCGCATCAGAAAGTGTTGTCAGTCTGCAGAGACTTGGAAAACAGATGAAGTGAAGGATATGTGAAGCAACAGAAAAGAAGCCAGGGACTCAGAGTTAAAGATGTCTAATTATAGGGTGGGAGGCAGTGCCCAGAGCAATTCCCTGGACCAAAGCAGGGAAGCTACTTGTTTCTACAGAACATTTTTAATTTTAACGTAGGCCAGGAAAGACAGGTAAAAGTCGGAAAAGTTATGTCAAGTCAGGGAGGAGTCAGAATTTCCCTTTAAAAAGGGGTACATAGAGGGGAGCAAGATGAAGAAGTCTCACAGTCTTCCCTGGGCATGCTGATGTGGCTTACTGACCGATTCAATTTGGTGTTTCTGAGCGGAGATCTGCCATTTTTAATCATAATCTCTATACTCTAGTAAAACACTTACTTTCCTATTCTTCATCTCCAAGAGTTTTCTAACTGGCAGAGAGTCTTAATACTAATAATGAAAATCTCCTTGAGATAGGAAAAATGCCATATTATTTCTTTGCAGGATATTATTCTGGAAAACTACAATGGAGACTAGGAAATGCACTAATTTGATTTGCCATAGAAATGTTCTTTCTTTTAAGATCCAAGATAAATCAGCAAATGCTTTCAAAGCTGACATTTAACCCATGAATTCAAATCATTTCCAAGACTTATGACCCATTAGAAAGACAGTTTCAATTTCCCTTGCCCTTGTGAGAGTCTAATGTATAGCTGGCAGAAAACACATTTACACGGCACACAACCCAGGACAAAAGTACCATTTATTGATAAGGCTTTTCAAGTTTTAAAAAATAGATCTTGCTAGTCATGTTCATTTTGATTTGTTTATCTGTCAGTAGATGGATGATCCACTCTGGTGAAGTTTCCTAAAATGTAACAGGTTAACAGATGTTCATGGGACAAAGGCTGCCTACTGGAGACTAGTAGAAATGTCCCACAATCATCATCATGATTTCATAAGTAGATGGGAATATCTAAGCTGGCTAGATGTCAATATATAGACATAGACTCAGATACAGACACAGGTGTAGATATAAGTAGGATAAAGAATGGAGAAGGCAATGGCACCCCACTCCAATACTCCTGCCTGGAAAATCCCACGGACGGAGGAGCCTGGTAGGCTGCAGACCATGGGGTCGAGAAGAGTCGGACACAACTGAGCGATTTCAATTTCACTTTTCTCTTTCATGCATTGGAGAAGGACATGGCAACCCACTCCAGTGTTCTTGCCTGGAGAATCCCAGGGACGGGGGAGTCTGGTGGGCTGCCGTCTATGGGATCGCACAGAGTCGGACACGACTGAAGCGACTTAGCAGCAGCAGCAGGATAAAGAATCAAACTCACAAAAGAGTTGGATGAACCTATCTACAATTTTTCTTCTTTCTCTACTCTATTCTTAACCCTTTGTTCTAAATATGATGATTCTGACTCAAAAATATCAGTAAAATTCATTGTACCCTCTAGCAGAAGTTCTCAAAGGACATTAACCCAGATTTAACATTCAGAGTCAATATCTGTGGATACAATATCCATTAGAGAAGATGCTCTTTTTTTCCAGCAACTCATGTTTGTAATATATAATTATGAAATTGTACATACATCAATTACTGTACTAGGAAAAGAACTCTATAAAGCACAACTATAAGTTCTGCCTTTGAGGAGCTTACTGTGTTAGTTTATAAGTGGAATAGATTTGTTACTATATCTGTGGTTAAACACAGGAAAAGAAATGTTCTCTTTAACGACAATTTGTCCCTGGCACCATTCACTTCACTCGCTCAGTCGTGTCCGACTCTTTGCGACCCCCTGAACTGCAACACGCCAGACCTCCCTGTCCATCAACAACTCCTGGAGTTCACTCAAACTCATGTCCAAGTCGGTGATGCCATCAGCCATCTCATCCTCTGTCGTCCGCTTCTCCTCCTGCCCCCAATCCCTCCCAGCATCAGAGTCTTTTCCAATGAGTCAACTCTTCGCATGAGGTAGCCAAAGTACTGCAATTTCATCTTTAGCATCATTCCTTCCAAAGAACACCCAAGACTGATCTCCTTTAGAATGGACTGGTTGGATCTCCTTGCAGTCCAAGGGACTCTCAAGAGTCTTCTCCAATACCACAGTTCAAAAGCATCAATTCTTCAGCACTCAGCTTTCTTCACAGTCCAACTTCACATCCATACATGACCACTGGAAAAACCATAGCCTTGACTAGATGGACCTTTGTTGGCAAATTAATGTCTCTGCTTTTGAATATGCTATCTAGGTTGGTCATAACTTTCCTTCCAAGGAGTAAGCGTCTTTTAATTTCATGGCTGCAATCACCATCTGTAGTGATTTTGGAGCCCAGAAAAATAAAGTCTGACACTGTTTCCACTGTTTCCCATCTATTTGCCATGAAGTGATGGGACCAGATGCCATGGTCTTACTTTTCTGAATATTGAAGTTTAAGCCAACTTTTTCACTCTCCTCTTTCATTTTCATCAAGAGGCTTTTTAGTTCCTCTTCACTTTCTGCCATAAGGGTGGTGTCATCTGCATCTGAAGTTATTGATATTTCTCCCGGCAATCTTGATTCCAGCTTGTGCTTCTTCCAGCCTAGCATTTCTCATGATGTACTCTGCATAGAAGTTAAATAAACAGGGTGACAATATACAGCCTTGACGAACTCCTTTTCCTATTTGGAACCAGTCTGTTGTTCCATATCCAGTTCTAACTCTTGGTTCCTGACCTACATATAGGTTTCTCAAGAGGCAGGTCAGGTGGTCTGGTATTCCCATCTCTTTTAGAATTTTCCACAGTTTATTGTGATCCACACAGTCAAAGGCTTTGGCATAGTCAATAAAGCAGAAATACATGTTTTTCTGGAACTTTCTTGCTTTTTCCATGATCCAGTGGATGTTGGCAATTTGATCTCTGGTTCCTCTGCCTTTTCTAAAACCAGCTTGAACATCTGGAAGTTCACGGTTCACATATTGCTGAAGCCTGGCTTGAAGAATTTTGAGCATTACTTTACTAGCGTGTGAGATGAGTGCAATTGTGTGGTAGTTTGAGCATTCTTTGGCATTGCCTTTCTTTGGGATTGGAATGAAAACTGCCCTTTTCTAGCCCTGTGGCCACTGCTGAGTTTTCCAGATTTGCTGGCATATTGAGTGCAGCACTTTCACAGCATCATCTTTCAGGATTTGAAATAGCTCAACTGGAATTCCATCACCTCCACCATTAGGAGTTACAAAACTTGCTCTGTTTTACACAGAAAAATTAGGTAATGTTAGAAGACCAATTTCTTCATGATACCAGAAGAGGAAAGCTTTCCAGAGAGGAAAGCTGTTTCTTCATATTCATAACCTAACTGGCAAATCTGCTTCTGCCCCAACCTGGGTATTAACCAACCAAACAAATAGGAAATGCTCTTCATTAGCTAATACAAGCTCATTAGTGCTAACACCACCAAAAGGTGTCTTTCAATGCATCATCTAAAGCCTGAAGGGATCTGCAGAAGCCTACCTCATTCATGTGGCTGCTCAAAGGGTGCTCTAGGTCCTAAACACATGGACCTCTCTACAGAGATTAGGGCACCACTGTCCCCAGAGAAAGCAGTGACTCAAAAGAAAGGCAGAGAGGCACAGAGACAGCAGTGGAGAGAGATCCCAAAATGAAGTTATATTTTTTTATAACTTAATTTGGGAAGTGACATACTATCATTTATGCCACATGATATTGGTCCGATCAGAAAACTACAAAAATGTGTGACCAGCAGGCAGGGTTCCTTTGTTTTCCTGGAAAAATATTTCTTGGAGATAATGTTATATTGGCTTTGAGACTCTATTGGTGCCGATGTGAAGCCCACTGTATGGTAAAATTCACATCATTTGGTTGCATTTTAAGAATTTTTTGAAATCTTTGATAATTTATTATTCATTTCTATGAGTGTTTTAACATTTGTTAACACTGCAGGTTTTATAATATGCTAGCAAACCTGGGTGACACCTCGCTAAATTGCTCATTTATTTCTTCAACAAATATTTACTGAAAGTCTATCTAGTCAAAGCTATGGTTTTTCCAGTAGTCATGTATGGATATGAGAGTTGGACCATAAAGAAAGCAGAGCGCTGAAGAATTGATGCTTTTGCTCTGTGGAGTTGGAGAAGACTCGTGAGAGCCCCTTGGACTGTAAGGAGATCAAATCAGTCAATCCTAAAGGAAATTAGTCCCAAATATTCACTGGAAGGACTGATGGTGAAGCTGAAGGTCCAATACTTTATTCACCTGATGTGAAGAACTGACTCATTGGAAAAGACCCTGATGCTTGCAAAGATGGAAGGCAGGAGGAGAAGGGGGCAGCAGAGGATGAGATGGTTGGATGGCATCACTGACTCAATGGACATGAGTGTGAGCAAGCTCTGACAGTTGGTGAAGGACAGGGAAGCCTGGCGTGCTGCAGTCCATGGGGTCGCAAAGAGTCAGACAGGATTGGGCAAATGAAAGCAACAACAAGGCAGAGCTGGTGGTAAAGACCCTGCCTGCCATGCAGGAGGCGAAAGAGACCTGGGTTTGATCCCTGGGTCAGGAAGATCCCTTGGAGGAGAGCATGGCAATGTACTCCAGTATTCTTGCCTGGAGAATCCTGTGGACAGAGGAGCCTGTTGTGCTATAGTTATAGGATCGCAAAGAGTCGGACACAACTGAAGGACTTAGCACAGTAGACAGAATATTAGGATACTCTGCTCTTTAGGAAATTTTGTTAAACTAATAGGTTCCAGCCTGCATGCAAGATATTATCTGGTCATAGGACCCAGGTTAAGGGCACTGTCCAAAGACAAGCTCAGATGCAAAAGTCATTTACTCTAATTCCTTCATTTTACAGATGAGAAAGTTGAATACCCAAGTGGCTGACCAGGAAGGGCCCTGTGGATTGCAAATGTATTATCGACCAAGCATTCAGGATATATGTAACCTTGGTCCAGAGGCCAGGAGGCATATCCACAGGCATTAGGGCCAGAGTCAGTATACTGAGGCTAAATTATTCCAGAAGGAGAGTGCTGGGTGAAGCCAGCTTAGTTACACACACCTCAGTCCAGCAGGTTGTTGGGTGGATCCTAGATCAACCAGAGTAGAGGGAATAAGGGTAAGCAGAGAGGCTTTGGGGTGCTTCCTGGTAGACACCTCTGTGAATCTTCATTTAACAGTCTGGGTTTTCTCCCCTCCAGAAGACACCATGATACATTTACTCTGCAATGCAGTGATTTTTATATCTGAAAGCAAAATAAAGCTTAGGTTTGAAAGCCAAATTCTCCCTTGGAAATAAACTGAAAGTCTCCATGTACCACGGCCCTGGTGTGCTGTCATTTAGGTCTGGCACTTATGCTGGAAAACAGCACATGTTGTCAAGAGCAGGTGAGCAAACGGCCTCTGTTGCCATATGCTGCCAACAGGAAAACTGACTTGCGGGGGCACCGTGTCAGGGCGTGGCTGAGCTGCAGCGCCTCTGTAAACCAAGCCACCCCTGAAACACACATGCTGGTGGAACAGCTGTGAACGGGTGCAAAAAGCTGTGGGTTGATGCCAGGTTGCTCTCCATAAGCTGTGATGAAGCCTCCTCAGTCTGAAGCAGCTGTGCCATGGTTAGTGCTCTACCATCCCTAGGAATGGAGCTCTATATTTTCCCCATTCCTTCTTCATCCTTTATGGTTAAAAAATTAAAAAAAAAAAATAAAACACAAAAAAAATCCCTCTGAGACTTAGAGACTAAAAATAACAAGGACTGCAAAATCCATTCACCAGCTTTGATGCTGTATCACAATTTATTTCCAAATGTTTCCAGGTATAGATTCTCAAAATAATGGAAAAATTAACATTAAATGATATTTTCCCTTCAGCTGCTTTCTTCCTGATAGCTTGATCTCAGCTTCATTTTGTTTCCTGAAATTTCCAATGACGTTTTTTGGAAGTTAGGGTCCACGGTGTGTGACAGGCAGGCTGCACTGGGCTGACCTGCTGAGATCATCGTATTTTTATACTGTGTCTGGTCCTTTGAGCTGAAAAAAATAAAAGGAAAATGCTACACACCATTCAGATTTTGAGAAAAAGTGAGGATAAATATGGTGAACTTTTGGGTTTGCATCATACAAAATGAAACATTTCCATAGACTATGTTAGTTCAGGGAAATTCCTAAAAGGTCAGAGTCAAAACTGATGAAATGCATAAGAGACACAGCTGATTCACAGAGACGTACAGGGAATATCACTGCGCTCATTTGTGTTGCTGTGTGTAACTAACTAAGTTAAGACATTTTGTGAGTTTTCTGCAATCAATTCAGCAGTCCCTTCCAGTCTGGAGCACTGCTATAAATATTCTTTACAAGAGTCCTGATTCACAGTGTTTTCCAAATATACACGTAAGAGAGAAATTGCTGGTATATTGTCCAGCATGATGTCAGAGGGCTTTCCAAAATGGTTGTACTAACTTTTGCTTCTATTGCAGTGTATGAAAATTCTTATTGCTCTTCATTCTCAACAAGACATGGCATTGTCCCCCTTTTAGTTTTATTTCCAATCTGGCAGGTAGTATTGTCAAGTACTTTTAATTTGTATGCTCCTGATTATTAAAGAGATTGTGCACATTTTAATATAACTCTGACCATTTGAATTTCCTACTTTTTGAAGTGTCTGTTCAAGTCTTTTTCAAATTTTTCTGGTGGATGGTACATATTTTCCTGTGAACTTATATATGCAGGTCAGGAAGCAAGGGTTAGAACTGGACATGGAACAACAGACTGGTTCCAAATAGGAAAAGGAGCATGTCAAGGCTGTATATTGTCACCCTGCTTATTTAACTTCTATGCAGAGTACATCATGAGAAACGCTGGGCTGGAAGAAGCACAAGCTGGAATCAAGATTGCTGGGATCAATAACCTCAGATATGCAGATGACACCACCCTTATGGCAGAAAGTGAAGACGAACTAAAAAGCCTCTTGATGAAAGTGAAAGAGGAGAGTGAAAAAGTTGGCTTAAAGCTCAACATTCAGAAAACCAAGATTATGGCATCTGGTCCCATCACTTCATGTGGGTCCCATCACTTTCCCATCACAAATAGATGGGGAAACAATGGAAACAGTGTCAGACTTTATTTTGGGGGGCTTCAAAATCACTGCAGATGGTGATTGCAGCCATGAAATTAAAAGACGCTTACTCCTTGGAAGGAAAGTTATGACCAACCTAGATAGCATATTCAAAAGCAGAGACATTAATTTGCCAACAAAGGCCCGTCTAATCAAGGCTATGGTTTTTCCAGTGGTCATGTATAGATGTGAAGTTGGACTGTGAAGAAAGCTGATCGCTGAAGAATTGATGCTTTTGAACTGTGGTATTGGAGAAGACTCTTGAGAGTCCCTTGGACTGCAAGGAGATCCAGCCAGTCCATTCTAAAGGGAATTAGTCCTGGGTATTCATTGGAAGGAATGATGCTAAAGCTCAAACTCCAGTACTTTGGTCACCTCATGTGACGAGTTGACTCATTGGAAAAGACTCTGATGCTGGGAGGGATTGTGGGCAGGAGGAGAAGGGGATGACAGAGGATGAGATGGCTGGATGGCATCACCAACTGGATGGACATGAGTTTGAGTGAACTCCGGGAGTTGTTGATGGACAGGGAGGCCTGGAGTGCTGCGATTCATGGGTTCGCAAAGAGTTGGACATGACTGAGTGACTGAACTGAACTGAACTGAAAGTCACATGAATGAATTTCCCCATCATCACATTTCACAAAAGTGGCAAGACACAAACGAATATACATGTATGTTTCCACTTACATAAAGTTTAATATCAGGCAAAACAGAACTACTTTGTTTAGGAAGACATAAGTATGCGGCAACATTATTTTTAAAAGCAAATAAGTAATTTTAACACAGTTCAGGAGAGGTTACTTCTGACTCTGAATAAGGTTGTGTTTGGAGGGAAATAAGCTCTGTTCCCTGAGTTGTCATGGTTTCCAAAATTTGGTCAATAAACCTATCAGTGCTCAGGATCTTGAACACTGAAATGTAGTAACTGAAAAATGCTATTAAAAATAAGAATCTTGAATATAATTTCACATATAGAAAAAGTAAAAACAAAGTATGTACAAGTAGTAATAAGAAATTTCAATTTTTAAACAATATATTATTTTTATAATTTAACACATGCACTCGGATTTACAGTTTATACTTTTATTTGAGGAGAAGATTTATGAGTATCAATGACTGTGTATCCTTTCTTCCTAGAATCCAAGAGGAAAACTGGGAAATATAAGGCAAATTTCAAATAGCTGCTGACTTAAATTTTAGGTATATAAATTAGTATGTCTCTGAAGGAGACTATAAGGTGATTTCTAGATCAACCACTGTGAAAATCATTTTCAAAAATTGCAAAAAATAGACACTAAAAAACTACACTATACAGGTACTGCTGCTGCTGCTGCTAAGTCGCTTCAGTCATGTTCGACTCTGTGCGACCCCATAGACGGCAGCCCACCAGGCTCCCCTGTCCCTGGGATTCTCCAGGCAAAAGTAATGGAGTAGGATGCCATTTCCTTCTCCAATGCATGAAAGTGAAAAGTGAAAGTGAAGTCGCTCATGCTAAAAGTTATTCAAGTAAGATGGGAAAAGGGAAAAAGAGAAAAAATAAATAGTAAAGTGATAGACTTAAATCCTAACATAACAGAAATTGCATTAACTGTAAAAGGTTTAAATATACCCATTAAGAGATTGGGATTGACATATACACACTACTATGCATAGAACGGATGACTAATGAGAAATACTGTATGGCTCAAAGAACTCTACTCAGTGCTCCATGGTGACCTAAATAGGAGGGAAATCCAAAAAAGAGGGGATATATGTATGCTTACAGCTGGTTCACTTTGCTGTACAGTAGAAACTAACACAACATTGCAAAGCAACTAAATTCAATAAAAATTAATTTTTAAAATGTGATCTTCAAAAATAAATAAACACACTAAAACAAATCATCAGAATAGATTTTTAATGACCTACATATATGTTTTCTACAAGAAAATCATTCAAATATACTAATAAAATATATTAGAAGCAAAGAAATGGAAAAAATACACCACAAAAACAGCAATCAAAGAAAGCTGCATGGCAGTACTAATACCAGACTTCAAAGAAAAGAAAATTATCAGATATACACAGAGAGACACTACATAATAAGAGTCTAATTACAAAGAAGTCACAACAATTTTAATGTATCTAGTAACACAGCTTCAATAACAAGATGAAAAAGCTGATGAGCTAACTTCCATTTTTTGAGCAGTTAAAATTTGTGGTTAATACGTGCCTACTTCAAACATTCTACATGTATTATCTCATTTAATCTTCAACTTCACCAAAAAAATTAATTACAACTTGCACGTTGCTATCTCCATTCTGCATCTGAGTGAATTAGAACTCTCAAGAAGTTCCTTGCTCAAGGTCACACAATTAGAAATCCTCAAGCCAAGTTCTCTTCACTCTGCATTCTGCCCTCTTTATACACTTCGAAAATAAACAGTGTGAATATCACGTCCAACACTGCATTCCAAATCTCCTCTTCTTGGTCACAAAGTCTCAGGTCAACTTTAGAATCTAGTATAAACATTGTGTTCCAAATGAGTCATAGGAGTAAAGTGGCCATAGAAGGAATAGGTACAAAAAGGGAACAAGTAGAAATGGCTGACCATGGGAGTATGGAAGTCACACCACGGTCACGGTGCCCCCAGACAATGTCAAGACTGCCACATAAGGCTGGGTAAGTAGGGCACTGCTCAACTCCATGGGTGCCACTTACATAGACTATTGTGTAAGTAATACCTCTTTGAGTTAGCCTGTAATTCACAGCATTCTGACAATAATTCTGCTGTCTGAAAGTAACTCAAGTCAGCAAGGATGGAAAACAGTCATTAGCATGTATATAGGCCCTGGATTCTAGGGTACAGACAATTGTCCAGGTCATCAAGTCTACATTCAGGCAAGCTCGAGCAGCACTACCTAGATTGTTGTATTTAATGGATGAAATATAGTGCCCCAAAAGTTGTATGCATCTACAAAAGATTGCAAAATATTATTTTGCTAAGCAATCATTTTTATTTCAACATGTCACTGATCACCACATGTAATTTCCTAAAAGAAAACATATAAGCACAATTTATAAACACATTTTCCTTATTTAGCCAAAATTTGGATAATGTGATCACAGGTCAACATTGGTCTATAAAGGAGCACCTAGGAACCACCAAGCTACCAAGTCAGGATGGACGGACCAAAAAGAAAAGACACAAAGAAAGAGACTATTTTCATCTGTATCCCTTCTGCACAGCCTGACCCTCCTTCCCCAAAGCCAAAGGATACTCACTAGACTTTGAAGATAATTTCTAAGACTCTTACAGACATTTGATCCACAAGCCATCTGAAAAACCTCTGGCAGCTGTCAGACTAAAACTGCACAATGTCTTCCCAAGGGTGTCATCACCAACACTGTTACTGGAAACGTGGGCTACAACAGACCAAGGTTGTCTAGGAGAGTCCAGGATCAAGAATGCAGCTGAGATGAACGTTTTCTAAATAACAGGAGTCTAGTATGAGTCTACTCTTTTATATAGTTCTCTAGCTGGGGCACTTTCAGAGGTTTTAACACACTCTGTTGTTGTTTTTGTTTAGTTGCTCAGTTCTGTCCAACTCTTTGCGACCCCATGGACTGTAGCCCACCAGGCTTCTCCATCCATGGGATTTCCAGGGAAGAATACTGGAGTGGGTTGCCATTTCCTCCTCCAGGGGAGCTTCTCTACCCAGAGATCGAACCTGTGTCTCCTGCAGCTCCTGCATTGGCAAGCGGATTCTTTACCACTAGCACCGCCTGGGAAGATGGTGCTAACACACCGTAAGTGCCCCCAAAACTTACTTGAATTAATTGCAATTGTTGACTTGGTAAGGGAAGCCTATAGAGGTCATTTAAGTAGAAAAATACCCAGGGAGAATGTAAATTGGTGCAGCCAATGAACAGTATGAAGGTTCCTTCAGTTCAGTTGCCCAATTGTGTCCCACTCCTTGTGACCCCATGAATCACAGCACACCAGGCCTCCCTGTCCATCACCAACTCCTAGAGCTCACTGAAACTCATGTCCATAGACTTGGTGATGTCATCCAGCCATCTCATCCTCTGTTGTCCCCTTCTCCTCCTGCCCCCAATCCCTCCCAGCATCAAGGTCTTTTCCAATGAGTCAACTCTTCGCAATGAGGTGGCCAAAGTATTAGAGTTTCAGCTTCAGCATCAGTCCTTCCAATGAACACCCAGGACCAATCTCCTTTAGAATGGATTGGTTGAATCTTCTTGCTGTCCAAGGGACTCTAAAGAGTCTTCTCCACACCACAGTTCAAAAGCATCAATTCTTCGGCGCTTAGCTCTCTTCACAGTCCAACTCTCACATCCATACATGACCACTGGAAAAACCATAGCCTTGACTAGATGGACCTTTTTTTGGCAAAGTAATATCTCTGCTTTTGAATGTGCTATCTAGGTTGGTCATAACTTTCCTTCCAAGGAGTAAGTGTCTTTTAATTTCATGGCTGCAATCACCATCTGTAGTGATTTTTGGAGCCCAAAAAAATAAAGTCTGACACTGTTTCCACTGTTTCCCATCTATTTGCCATGAAGTGATGGGACCAGATGCCCTGATCTTAGTTTTCTGAATGTTGAGCTTTAAGCCAACTTTTTCACTCTCCTCTTTCACTTTCATCAAGAGGCTTTTTAGGAAACAAAAGTTGCTATGTATGATCTCACAATACCACTCATCAGCATATATCCAGAGAAAAATATGTTCAAAAGGAAACATACACCCAATGTTCATTGCAATGCTGTTTACGAGCCAAGACACGGAAGCAATGAGAATGCCCACTGAAAGGTGAATGGATGAAGATGGTGCAGTACATACGCACAATGGAATATCACTCAGCCATTAAAAAAGAATGAAATAATGCCATTTGCAGCAACATGGATGGACCTGGAGATTGTCATACTAAGTGAAATAAGTCAGACAGAGAAAGGCAAATATCACACAATATTGCTTATATGCTGAATCTAAAAAAATTATATAAATGAACTTACTTACAAAACATAAACAGAGTCACAGACTTAGAGAGCAAACTTATGGTTACTCGGGGGAAAGAGTAGGAGGGAGGGATAGAATGGGACTTCGGGATTAACAATGTATACACTGCTATATTTAAAATGGATAACCAATAAGGACCTAATGTATAGCACAGGAACTGTGCTCAATACTCAGTAATAACCTAAGTGGGAAAAGAATTTGAAAAAATAATGTTTTTAAAAAAAGAAAAAGAAAAAAAAAATACCCAAGGAGACCTAATACTTTGCAAGTATAGAGTCAGTGTTTTGCATGCAGATGGAGAGAGAGGAAGAGAATTACATGAGTGAGCTGGAATGCTGACCTTGGTGTAGAAGCTGTGTTCTCTGATGTGGGCTGTGTGTGGCCTGCAAAGTTCACTGAAGCCAGAAAGAGCTAAAATCCCCACAGTGAATCATCTGTGTGAGTGAGCACAGGTGCTCAACACAGTTCCATCTGAGATGCTGTCCTTCCCCTTGGACTGGCTGTGATGGCAAGGTGCCATTGCTTCTGATACCATTCATTACATCTGTGCATCACGTCAGCAAGAGAAAAATCACTAGGAGGAATTAAAAAGCACAGACTCTGAAGTCAGCGTTGTGATTCTGAACTCTGCCACTTACTAAAACGAGATCTTGAGGGGAACAGTGAACTTCACAAAACCTCCATTTCCAACTTGTGAGATGATCAGGGTAGAATCTACCTTGCAAAATTTCAGAGGTAAAATGAGATAATCTGGGTGAAAGGTACTTTTTATGCTGAAAGCTCTATGTAAATGCTCGTTATCAGTAATGTTTGGCTAACGCAGTTGATCAGGGATTTGGGAGAATATTTCTGAGTCCTGATGTGCTGGCAATGCTTTTCTTTAGGACTTGAAAGGGGAATGAGAGGGATTTGAACCTGAACAAAGATAAACAGCAAGAAGTTTAGAAACATTTCTGATGGAGGGAAATAAATTGACTGGCTGTGTTAATCTGCCTTAGTGTTATCTACTAACTAACAATATATTTTAATTAAACAGAGTTGAAGTCATTTTCACAACAAGGAAAAGGCTATTTTTATTCACTTTGCTTAATTCCTATATCTAGTGAGGACAAATTAATTTCAAGTATCAAAAAGCTCTGTCAGGCACTAGGAAAACAGGCAATGGATGGAAATTATCTTGCCACTAGATCTAATATTTCCAGTAGATAATTTCCTTCCATCTTTTCATAATCATAAAAAATTGTTAGGATTCTCTACCCTGTGAGGGTCCTTACTGAGGTAAACAGGAGATGATTCTTGCCTTTTCCTTTCAATAAAGAGTAAAGAAAAGCAACCCTTCCAAATCTTCTTAAAAAAATCATGTCAACTTGAAGTGAAGTAATAGTCATTCCACCTGATGGGAGATTTTTCTCCTTCTGCTTTCTCCAAAGAGAAGAGCTTCCCAAGTAAATAGAGAAGATTATAGCCAAGCCAGAGAACGGCTGAAAAGTGGGTATAGATATAAATATCTACACAAGCAAGATAAACCAGGGGTTTCCCAGGTGGCACTAGCAGTAAAGAACCTACCTGCCTGATACATGAGATGTAAGAGATGTGGGTTCTACCCCTGGGTCAGGTAGATCCCCTGGAGGAGGGCATGGCAACCCACTCCAGTGTTCCTGCCTGGAGAGTCCCATGGACAGAGGAGCCTGGCGGGCTACAGCCCATAGGGTTGAAAAGAGTTGGATATGACTGAAGCATCAAGTTAAACAACTTCTAGTCTTATACCCTGGCCCTCTGTTCATTCTCCACTACACCATTTGAAGAACTCATTTCCACATTCTGCAAGCCTTTTAGCTGGTGACAGTCCTTCAGAACTTTGGCTTTAGCTAAACTGTACTATTTGCTGTTTCCCAAAGAAGTCCTGTTGTCTCCAGCTGTGCTTCTACTCACATATATCCTTCTTCCAGGAATGAGCACCCATCCTCTACCTGGATAAGCTCTCTTGATCCTGCAAGTCAAAAATTCAGAGACTGCCTCTTCATGAAGCCCTCTTCTAAACCATCTTCTCTAGCCTTCCCAGCAGTTGTGTGTTCCTCATTCTATACTTACTGTCTACTAAATTCATGCTTAGAGCATTTTTCTTTATTTTATGGTTAAGATATTGCTGATGTGTCTGTCTTTCCCACAAGACTATTAAGAGAAAGGATTACATTGTTTAGACTTAAACCTATAGCATCAACAACATAGTAAAATCTTACACACTCAATAAATGTGTCTTAATTGAATGCCAAGTTCAGCAGTCGGCAAGCTTGCCCTGCAAAGCTCCAGGCAGTAAATATTTGAGGCTTCACGAGCCATTTAGTCTCTAGAAATTCTGCTGTGGTAGTCTACGCAAGTCCACTCAACTCCGCCATGGTACAGAAAAATCAGCTATTGTCAATATGTAAACAAATGTGGGTGACTGCCTTTCAACAACACTTTGTTTACAAGAACAGGTGAAGTGTCAGATTTGGTCCCTGGACCATTCTTGGGCTGATCCCCAAAAAACTAAAAGATCAAATGAATGAGAACACCCTTGAAAACTTCTCAGGAAGAGGACTCAAGCCCAGGAGAGTAGAAAATGGTAACAAAGCCTTTTACAGAAGTGGAAGAGAAGAGTAGGACATGGGACTGTCACATTCCCCGGTCCTCATTCTGGAAGACAGGAGCAATCTAGAGTAGCATGCATATAGCTAAGAAAACAGGTCCAGAAACGGGCTTACGACGCCTGCAAATCCAATGCTTGCTAATACTGTATTTTAGTATTAATAACTGAACTATTTAGTTCACAAACTGAGTGCCTACAAGTGAAAGGCAACGGGCATCCCTACAGAATGAAAATTTCCCTATATTCATGGAGCTAACTACCAAGAGAAGATGTTAGCTGCCCAAGACATGACTGACTATACCAAACAAATGAAACACAAAGATGAAAATCCCAGTCATGGTATGAAGGTTGGGTGACATGAGGCAGAGTGTTGAGAGAGTTTGTACAGGTAACCCTCAAAAGAAGATGCACAGGTAATGTAGATGCCACCAAGAATTTATTTTCAATTCCAAGCCAATGCACCATGCTATCATTGGATGGAAAGTATGTAAATAGTCCAGTTATCTTTTGCTTTAAGGCATAATTCTGAAGCTTATATTTTATTTCTTATTTTCCTTGTTACATTTTCTTGGGGAACCTTCTGAAACACAAGAAGGAGAATCAGATTCTTTAAAATGCAGCACAGCAAGTCCAAAGAAACTGTGAAAGAAGAGCATTCACTTAGGTTTATATACCACTTTCAAACAGAGATCCAAACTTTTGAGATCTATTTCCAAATGCAGATAACGCAGATAAAGTGTTGGAGTAGTGCCAGATCCCATATAAATAATCCCCTTCTCTGGAAGGGAAAACATCTGACACTGCTACAAACACAGGAGCTAAATCACCATGTTTGAAGCAGCCATATCAACGCCAGCAGCACCACCTGGCTCCTGAGGCACGGAGGGGAATTATGTGTCAAGGGAGAGTCAGAGATAGAGCTGCACAGATATAAAAAGACTGGCCAGAAAGTAAGCTAAGCATATTTACTGCCCTTTTGGGAGAAAAGTGAACAAATCAAATGACCACGTACACTTCCAGCTTCCCTCCCCCTTTCTTTCTTTTTCTAAAAGAGTATTTCCAGATTTCATCAGAGTTGACACAAGCTATGTCATGGATAAAGCTCCAAGTTATCACAAGTGATCAGTGCCCCCTGGGAAAAATTCGGTACCATGCTCTTTTCTATTTGATTGGCACATTCTGATGTGGTCTTAAAGCATCACTGCTCTTTTTATCCAGAAATGCCCTCTGTGATAGCTCTAACTCACTCAGGGAGCACAAACAGTATGGACAGCCCACTGACTCCACTTAAATGGATCCCCTTTAGTGGAAGACCACAGTGGTAAACCACTTGGAACCCAGTGATCAGCTCTTGGCTTGAATTTTCTAAACTGTTAGCTGACATCCCAAATCCACCTGTAATCTCTCCCCTTTGACCATTAAAGCCACAGGAAAACAATAAATATTTTGTGATGCCTTTAACCCCATTCTCTTCTCAATGAGAAATGACTCAAGGAATTAAAGCCATGACAATATCATCAGTTCATTTTACCATTGAGAACAGAACAGAACTGAACTTTGGTGAAGAACTTCTTAATGTCCTTTCTAAACTCTGGGGCCACAGCTTAGTCAGTAGTCCTTATTTTTTTTGTTTCTATGCTATTTATGTCAAAGATCATAAATTAAGGCACCTTCAGGGGCCAAACATATAATAAAATGTGTGAGGGAAGTTGGGGAAAAGGCCCTGGAGAATCCAGTAATCCAGAGGTGAAGCCACTTAGTTCCAACCCAATGTTGGCACCCAAGAATGTGGCAGTATTGTAGTCAACCATAGCTGTCAACAGCTATAGTTGGCTTCCAGAGAGTTTCATAAGCTAGGTTGTGATGTATGTGTATAGATTTTATATATTTGAAATTAATTACAAAAATACCAGTGTGGGCCAAGAACACATATTTAAGGATCAGCTATAGCTCATGAGTTATCTGTTTATGACCTTTCCTTAGTATCAACAAAGACATTCATGACTCTGCAGTTTACCTGTTATTAATAGTGTCAATAAACAAACCAGATAAAATGCTAATTTAGGGGGCAGTGTTTGAATTTGCCACATAGAACTATCTAACCTTGGGAAAGTTATTTAAGAGTCTCAGGCTTGCCTGCAACGTGCTATCAATATGCTTTCTAACATATTTCCTGCATAGGTAGCTAGCCAAAGGGCTGATTCTGTAAAAATGAATTCCTTTTGAATATTAATGTTTTAACTATCAATAAAAATAAAAACAATTATTTTAAAATTGTGAAAATACAAAATATTAAATAAGATAAAGGAATTCATCAAATATATCTAAAGTTCAACTTAAAATCAACATTCCTCACAGTGTTAGAATAGTATATTCCTTGGGTTCCTAGTGACAAAAATATTTATTACTTAAAATCTAATGTGGATATGATGCAGATTACACATATTTAAAGGCAGTATCCTCTAAGAGGTCACATAAAACAGTTCACAAATGTGATTCACTGATACAATGCCTAACAATACATTCTATAAATAAGAGATGCTTTCCAAAACATTCAACAAAATGATAAAAAGTCATGAATTATAAGTCATCTGTTTTGCTGAATATCTTTTTCTACGATTACTTTAGGAGACATTCCAACAATTAGAAGTTTCAAGATTTTGAATCTCCTGAATCAGTTCAGAAGTTGACCCCAAGGTTCTCTCTAGTAAATCTGCATTTCCCTTTTCAATAAGGTTGGAGCCAAGAGGGAATTATCTGCCTACACTTGAAGGAATAATCCTAGCTCATTCAGGAGAATGAGCTCCTATTCATATACAAACCAACTATTCATATACAGAGGAAAAATGACATACCAAGAGGGTCTTAAAATGCAGGAACTAAGAATCATTATACACATAAGATGTACACAAAAATGCATGTATTAAATATAAATATTCTAAGGAAACAAATCTCCACATATACCTGCTGTTTGTCCTAACGTGACTACTTTGACTCCTTCTTGCTAATATGTGAACCTATCAAAGGGCTCAAACTCCTACAGCAGCTCCCGCCAAACTGTTTCTGCTCTCTCTTGACGGAGCTCTAAGGAAGAACCCTGACACTTCATTTTCAGGTCGGTCCCCAAACTAGACACGCCCTGTACGTGAGAGACACTGACTAGAAACACACCTGTTCTGACAAGTTCCCATCATGATCAAGACATTTTTCTAAGCTCACTATGGCCACTGAAGAGCTCTGCAAAATCCTCACAAGTATTTCTCCTGGGATGTGCTCTTTCCTCAAACTTATGACTGAAATGAGTCATATTCAGGTCCCCAAAGCTGGCTATTTACTCCTTCAGTCCATCAGTCTTCTAACCATCATGCCCAAACTGTAAGTATTTTCCTTTCTTTAGAATTTTTTCCCTGTGGTAAAATATGAATAACACAAGATTTACTGTTTCAGCGACTTCTACATGCACAACACAGCTGCACTAGGCACACTGATGGCATACAGCCATCACCATTATTCATCTCCAGAACGTTTCCACCATCCCAAACTGAAAGCCTGTGCCTCTTATATGCTTCTTCCCTGTCTCTTCCTTCACCAGATTCTGGTAACCACAGCTTTGCTTTTTGTGTCCATGAATTGGACTCTTCTAGGAACCTCATACAAAGAAGGCGATGGCACCCCACTCCAGTACTCTTGCCTGGGAAATCCCATGGATGGAGGAGCCTGGTAGGCTACAGTCCATGAGGTCACGAAGAGCTGGACACAACTGAGCGACTTCACTTTCAGTTTTCACTTGCATGCACTGGAGAAGGAAATGGCAACCCACTCCAGTATCCTGGCCTGGAGAATCCCTGGGACGGGAGCCTGGTGGGCTGCCATCTATGGGGTCGCACAGAGTCAGATACGACTGATGTGACTTAGCAGCAGCAGCAGGAACCTCATATAAGTGGAATATACAACATCTGTCTTTTTGTGTCTGACAATTTCACCCAGCACACAAGCATCTTCTTGGACTTTTTTCTGTGTGCTCCAGTCACAAGTTCTGTGACGTTATCCTGCACTATTATGCTGATGTCATTGTCGTTGTTTGGTTTGGCTTTTTGAGGCTGGAACAGCACAAGCTTTATTGAATGGCCAAAGAATGGAGAAGCAGGAACCTAAGTTCAAACCACAACCCCCGCCTTCGCTGTTACTTTGGATTTGTTCCTTTCTCTCAACTTTCCCTGTCATGTCTCAGATTCTACAAGAAATTTTTAACAGGTGCTATAAGGTTCAACTAGCTCCTTCACAACTGATTCTACATAAGAAAAAACCTTCTAGAAACATGCTCTTGCTTCAGAATCTTTGTTGGTATCCCACAGACACAGAAAAAATCCCAACTCCTCAGCCTGGTATGCAAAGCTATTCACAGTATAGATTTCATCAACATCTCCAAAATCCCATTAACCCCACAGCAAAGTCTGTGGTTCAGCACAATAGCACACCCTTTCACCTGGCAAAGCCCATCTGGGTCTTGTTTGTAAAGTAAAACAGGCGCTAAGACAGCACTCTCCAACCGTCTTGGCACCAGGGACAGACTTCACGGAAGACAACTTTTCCATAGACTAGGGCGGGTGGTGGGGGGTGGTTCAGGATTATTCAAACACATTTCGTCTATTGTGCACCTTGCTAGACATTAGATCCCAGAGGTCGTGGACCTCTGCTCTAAGGGTTCCCTGCTAAGCTTGTCCCAGCCTTGCCCTCAGCTGCTGAGCCTGTGGTGAGTCTTTTCTTTTACAGGTGCTTGAACTCCCTCTTCGTTGCCTTTGCGTATGGATCCTCCCCAAGTCTGCCTTGTCCTTCCACCTGTGTTATGACTCTGAAATTTACTCTCATAGTGCCTGACTCAGAAAGGTTTTTTTTTTTTTTTGTATTCAGCACTTAACAGACTGATAGATTAGTTTACCTTCTACCTAAAATTTTCTCAGAGCTTCTTTTTTGGTCAAAGTTCCAATCTCTTACCTCCTGGATAAGCCTCAAGCCTTTACCAACACCGTGGGTTAAATGTGAAAAGTCAGACTGGCCAAGAGCTGCTATAGAAGAGGTCAGCCACTTGACACACGGCTTTTCAGTTTATTATCCTATGGCCCACTGCTGTTTCCACCTGTGAGGCTTGCACTTAATTTTACTTAGCATCTCTTTCCTGGACTGAATACTCGGCTTTTATTGCAAATCATTTTCTTCTCATGTTTTAATACATTGCTATTTGCTTACAATTTATTATGTCTCATTGCACTCAACAAAACTATTTTTAACAGTGCAACACTGTACCATTATACAGGATGGCTGGCATCTCAGAGAAAAGTTATTTTGGGTCCTGTAATGATGATGGTGATTGTAACCATGAAATTAAAAGACGCTTACTCCTTGGAAGGAAAGTTATGACCAACCTAGATAGCATATTCAAAAGCAGAGACATTACTTTGCCAACAAAGGTCCACCTAGTCAAGGCTATGGTTTTTCCAGTGGTCATGTATGGATGTGAGTGTTGGACTGGGAAGAAAGCTGAGCGCCAAGGAATTGATGCTTTTGAACTGTGGTGTTGGAAAAGACTTTTGAGAGTCCCTTGAACTACAAAGAGATCCAACCAGTCCATTCTAAAGGAGATCAGTCCTGGGTGTTCTTTGGAAAGACTGATGCTGAAGCTGAAATTCCAATACTTTGGCTACCTCATGTGAAAAGTTGACTCATTGGAAAAGACTTTGATGCTGGGAGGGATTGGGGGCAGGAGGAGAAGGGGACGACAGAGGATGAGATGGCAGGATGGCATCACTGACTCGATGGACATGAGTTTGCGTGAACTCTGGGAATTGGTGATGGACAGGGAGGCCTGGAGTGCTGTGATTCATGGGGTCGCAAAGAGTTGGACACGACTGAGCGACTGAACTGAACTGAACTGAACGATGATTATGAATTTGGCTAAGTCATTTCCAATGACTGATATATCCCCCAGAGGATAAACTCCTTTCTCCTACTTGGCACCAGTCAGTCTATCAGGTCTCTGCTGACTGTTTCCTTTCTGAATCCATTTGTTTTTCTCTCTCCCACATGAGGACAGGCATTCGGTCTTTTTTTTCCTAGTCCTAGCTGCTCCATCTTTCAGTAAACCACACAGTGCTGTTATAAATGGCAGATGCCTTTTAAAAGCACACACTCCAGTTTCTCCTCCAGCTCTGCTCCCTGTGACCCAGGCACTTAAATGGAATGCCCTCATTGCAAACCATCTGGAATGCTTAACCTCAAGACAACCAGGAGTCAGAAGGCAAACAGCCATTAATGTCATCTGAAAAACAAATCCCTGCAGGAAAAGACATTTTGCACATCAGCAAAAATAAAGCTCACCATGCTGAAGACCCGAGTTAGGGAGGTGATTGTTCTCATGCAGAATCTGAGCTGACTTTGCTGTCTTGGAAAGAGTTCCAAGTAAAGAGTCTGAAAGAGAACATAATGACAGAGTTTTCATATGCTTTTATTTTGGAAGCACAAACAAGCTTTCCTAAATGCTTCCTGCATTTTGTCTGAGGGAATATGAAAACAGAGTAAAGGAATATTCTAGCTTCACTGACTGGCTTATATTCACTATTTATGTTTGCTCAAGAGTTAGTTGCTCAGTCATATCCAACTCTTTGTGACCCCATGGACCATAGCCCACCAGGTTCCTCTGTCCATTGGATTCCCCAGGCAAGAATACCGGAGTGGATAGCCATTTCCTGCTCCAGGGAAATGGCAAATTTTTGCTCAGATCATCCTCTTATTCTCCCTCTCTCTGTGCAACCATCCATAAAAGTTCAAATCTTCTGGGAAGGGTTCTTCCCTGACTTCCATCCTCCATTCGCCCAAGTCTTTCAACCTTGCCTGCTTCCACCATTGACTCTTTGTTATTTCCTACTATGATTTACGATGGTTTCTATATCTGTGTCCTGTAATATAATCTCCCAGAAAGAAGGAAACCTATGTAATGTTTCTTCCATTTTAATACCAATGCCTAATCCAGGGTAAAAGTGTAAAAAAATTATTTGATGGATTTTTCCTCTTTTCCTTCAGTTCAGTTCAGTCTCTCAGTCATGTCCAACTCTTTGTGAAACCATGAATCACAGCATGCCAGGCCTCCCTGTCCATCACCAACTCCCGGAGTTCACTCAAACTCATGTCCATCCAGTCAGTGATGCCATCCAGCCATCTCATCCTCTGTCATTCCCTTCTCCTTCTGCCCCCAATCCCTCCCAGCATCAAGGTCTTTTCAAATGGGTCAACTCTTTGCATGAGGTGGCCAAAGTACTGGAGTTTCAGCTTCAGCATCAGTCCTTTCAATGAACACCCAGGACTGATTGCCTTTAGAATGGACAGGTTGGATCTCCTTGAAGTCCAAGGGACTCTCAAGAGTCTTCTCCAACACCACAGTTCAAAAGCATCAATTCTTTGGCGCTCAGCTTTCTTTCCAGTTCAACTCTCACATCCATACATGACTGCTGGAAAAACCATAGCCTTGACTAGATGGACTTTTGTTGGCAAAGTAATGTCTCTGCTTTTGAATATGCTATCTAGGTTGGTCATAACTTTCCTTCGAAGGAGTAAGTGTCTTTTAATTTCATGGCTGCAATCACCATCTGCAGTGATTTTGGAGCCCCCCAAAATAAAGTCTGACACTGTTTCCACTGTTTCCCTATCTATTCGCCATGAAGTGATGGGACCAGATGCCATGATCTTCATTTTCTGAATGTTGAGCTTTAAGCCAACTTTTTCACTCTCCTCTTTCACTTTCATCAAGAGGCTTTTTAGTTTGTCTTCACTTTTTTAATATGTCTCCACTGCCATAAGGGTGGTGTCATCTGCATATCTGAGGTTATTGATATTTCTCCTGGCAATCTTGATTCCAGCTCCTGCCCAAGACAATATCTAGAAAATCATTTGTTACAATGTGTCTTTATTTCAGTTACATGTGTGTGTGTGTGTATACAAAGCTTTTATTTCAAAGAGGACAAGGACCAGCAGGTAAGTATAGGTTGCATAAGTACATAGGATCCAGTGACGCCGCTAGACTTAAACTGACCCCTTGAAACACGTATCTTAAAATAAATCCATCCTAGGTGAGGAATTTATTAAAGCATGTGGCAAGACAATAGCATGAGGGAGTGAGCAAAAATTTAGGTGAAAAACCAGAAAGACAATTTCAGAGAATGTAAAAAAAAAAAAAAAGAAAAAGAAAGAAAAATATATCATAATAAAGGCTCCTACCACGGAATACAGGTACAGCAGAGAATCCAGGCTACATCAAACCTCACCCAGTATCTCAGTGGTTTCTTAGCCAAGATGACCAACTGGCAAGTATAAGGACATACTGCATTTTCTTCAAGGTCATTGCATTGAAGAGGGACACACAGTTCTCACTCCTGAGTGTGGATTCCAGCTTCTCTACTAATCAGAGAGGAAGCAAACACAGCCATCACATCCTCCGCCCTGCTTCCCTCAAAGGATCACACACCTCCCACGCCTGCGCCTCGGGTCCCCAGACAGGACTCCAGACCCCCAGAGGGAACCAGCAGAGCTGACCTGACACCACGACACCCTGACTCTCAGTCCTGGAGGAGATAGGACTCCAGTGACCTATTGATAAATTACATCAGAATGCTGTTAAGGATTAACTAAATACTAAATTTACTAAATACATGATGCCTGGTCCATATGGGAAAGAAAATAGAGAAGAAGGCAAAATTAAATAAACATCCAATCAGGCAGAAAACAGAAACAAACCCAAAAACATAATCATCAAGAAAATGTGTCAAGGGGCTCTGGCTTGAAACTTCCTGCAGAGTAACATACAAGCTTTCAGATCTTGCTCCTTTGAATCTGGAGAGAGGAGAGAGTAAAAGAGCTCCTAATCTTTTCCATTCCTGCTTAACTAATTTCAGTCAGCAAAATTAAGCAACTTTTATTTGCTTGGCAAGTGAATACAAAGAGAACTTTAAAGCAGTGGAAGCTTTAAGCTTTCATCGAAAGTTACAGGTAACTGCCAAAGGAAAATCTTATCTGTTGAAAAAGCAAGTTCAGCATTTAGCTGTAGAGCTATGAAAGTCTGAAGATAAGAAGATGTGGTATCATTTAATTAACAGCCACCCAATGATGGCTCAGGAGAGATTAATTCCACTTCTTAAGTTACGACCAACCTCGGTCTCTACCAGAAACACACTTTAACCTTCTTCTTTCTCCCATCTCCTTTGCTATTCCTCAGATACTCTCTCCCTACCCTCTCGCTCCCCTTTTCCCTCAATAAAACCGTCTTTTAGCTTAAAAAGAAAGCCTCTGTTTTCAGTTGCTCAAGGCATTTTTAGCAATGTATAGACTTATTTTTTCTCATAAAAATAATTTATAAGTACAAAAAACATAATTTAATGAAAGAAAATCATGTTCTCATATCTGAAGGGATGATAAATATACAAAATTTTTACTACAGTGATTAAACAAAAAATGAGACTTTCGACTAAAACAGAGAAGAAACCACCCCATCAAAATACCATATTTATATAGAAATACATAGTGATGAAAGGCAAATAAAAATCTCATAAGTCCATTAAAGTAAAAGAAATAATATAACAAAATCAGGAAAAAACATGGCTCGTTGCTATGACTGTCTGTCTTGTCTGCCTCTGCTCCACTTGACTGCTCCCCTCCTTGACCCCACTTAAGGTTTCTGACCTTGTTGAAGACTCTTCCCAGAGTATCAAGCATCCAATACCATTTATATGTGCAGGTAGTGGAGAATTCCACTGAAATGGAGTTTTTTAAAAAGATTAATAAAACCTGAAATGGAGCAATAGATATTTCAGCATTTGAGTGACAACAGAAACGGATGTGTGTATAAATCAGAGTGAGAGTCCTCTCCCGAGACACGACTGAATACACTGTATTGAAAAGTATTGCAGTTAGACGCAAAAAAGAGTGAGTTATGGTGAGAAAAGCAGAGGCTTCATCCAGTAACCTACATTTGTGGCTATGAATCAACATGATACTAATAAACACATAAAACAAAACCACGGCCTGAACAACTCTTAAGTACACAGAGAACACAGTATAGGAAAAACTACTGAAATTTAATTTAGCCACTACAGTACTTGCCAAAATCAAGCACAATTCTTTAAAATACATGAATCACCTTCCTTACATAAGCTCAGGATTGATTTTAGTAAAACTGGCTAAATACACACCCCGATTTACTCCTTCACAAACCACAGGGCAATCCTACAGCTCGCATCTGGAAATAGAATAAAACAGGGTATATAGGAATTTGGACTTAACCGACAGAACGTTTCATTTTCTATGCATATAAATGTTATAAATATCACATATTTATTTGTCTCTACTGTTTCTATTACTAAAAGTAGTAACTGGTTTTATAAAAAACTGGTATTATAATAAACAGCCTCTCTAATAGTGCTAAGTCTTCCCTGCTGGCTCAGTGGTAAAGAATCTGCCTGCCAATGCAAGAGACGCAAGTTTGAATTCTGGGTCAGGAGAATCCCCTGAAGAAGGAAATGGCAACCCACTCCAGTATTGCTGCCTGGGAAATCCCACAGAGAAGCCTGGTGGGCTACAGCCCACGGGGTTTAAAGAGTCAGACACGACTTAGAGACTAAATAACAACAATACCAGTAAGCCCAGTATAATCAGTATTAACATGATAAAGTAGGAGAATAATCTTTCAGATATTTTTCAGGCATATGTATATAAAAGGGAAAAATAGCTCAAAGATTATACTCTTACTTTAACATGTCAACAATGATTGTACTTGGCTTAGTGGTATATATATACCACTAAATTCACTAAAACAGGATCATGGTAAATGTACTGCATACAATTTGTTTATACTCTTCATAATGTGTAATGGACATTTTTTCAACATTAATAATACAGATCTCCAACATCATTCAATGTACCATATTGTATATTTGTGCCATATATAATCAATCCCTCAAAATAAAAATAAAAAATAAAATCAATCTCTTAATGACAGACATTTGAGATTCTTTACAGACGTTTGCTGTCATAACCAAATGCTTCCATAAACACCTTTATATATAGGTCTCTGTGTGTTCTTTATCTTCATTTTTCAGCTAAACATGAAATTTTATCACTCAAATACCAGAGAGAGTAACCCTTCTGTGGTCCCCTTCACTGCTTCCCAAGGTTTTATTTCACAACTCTATACCTGTACAAATTCTTGGAAGCCCTTTGTTAGAATTTTATATTACACACACACACACACACACACACACACACAGGATTCAGACAAAAAGAAAGAAATATCTTTAAAAAAATGAAGGGCAAATAGATGGCAATCCAAAATACAAATAGTATCTATTAAGTACGTTATATAAAATACAATCAAATTCAGCCCTGAAGATAATGGGCCTTGCATAAAAATGGCTATGCATCATAGTGGACATCCAAAAGGGTAATTTACTATGACTATTTAAATCTATGGAGAAGGCAATGGCACCCCACTCCAGTACTCTTGCCTGGAAAACCCCATGGATGGAGGAGCCTGGTGGGCTGCAGTCTGTGGGGTCGCTGAGAATTGGACACGACTGAGCGACTTCACCTTCACTTTTCCCTTTCATGCATTGGAGAAGGAAATGGCAACCCACTCCAGTGTTCTTGCCTGGAGAATCCCAGGGAAGGGGGAGACTGGTGGGCTGCCGTCTATGGGGTCACACAGAGTCAGACACGACAGAAGTGACTTAGCATAGCATAGCATATTTAAATCTACATACATTTTTTGATAGAATGCTATCTTTAAAAAAAAATGTTTATGGTTTATTTTCTTTTTGGCTGTGTGGGTCTTTGTGGCTGTGCTGGGGCTTCACTGCTGAACTGGGCTTTCACTGCAGGGCACTGGATGCTTATTGCAAGCTCCAGAGCACAGGGCCAGGGCACAGGCCCCAGGGTGCAGAGTCCAGGGCACAAGCCCCAGGGCACAGGCCCCAGGATGCAGAGTCCAGGGCACAGACCCCAGGGCGCAGGCCCCAGGGTGCAGAGTCCAGGGTGCAGGCCCCAGGGCGCAGGCCCCAGAGTGCAGAGTCCAGGGCGGGCAGGCTCCAGCAGGTGTGGCACACAGGCTTGGCTGACCCAAAATATGTGGGGTCTTCCTGGACTAGGGATTGAACTGGTGCCCCTGGCATTGCAAGACAGATTCTTAACCACTGCACTGCCAGAGAAGCCCAATCTGCATATGTTTTGATGTTCAAGGAATAATATAATGTGAGTGAGAAAATGCACCTGCAAAAATTATTATAACTTAAATATTTGAGAGTAATATTCTAAAACCAAAAAGTGCACTGTCCAGAATTTTAGGTCTTGGACTACTCCACTGTTTCCAAGGAGATGGTGTATTGTAATATCCAGAGCTGGAAACCAAAAGCAACAAAATCATAGTAAAGAATAAGTCAAGAACAGCCCTCTCTTTTCATGCTGATCACATTCTAGTGGGAGAAAAGACAATAAATCAGTAAATATACTAACAAACAGGTTAATCTCAGAGTGACAGATGCAGTCACAGACCTGAGGCTGTGATACAGGATGAGGTGGAAAGCCACTGGGGCAGGGGGAGGGAGCATCATCCCTTAAGGTCACCTCCCTGATGTGGTGACATCTCCCAGGTGACAAGACGGGGAGGCAGAGGCATTTGTGGGAGAATCAGGACCAGGGTTTCCTGGGCATGAACACAGGTGCAGGAGGCCTGCTGGAGAGTGAGCTTGGAATGCTTGATAATCAGACAAAAAAAGGCTAGGAGGTCTGCAGGTGGTGAGAAAGAGGGAAATATTGGGGACTCAGAGGGGTGGGAGGAAGGAGGCTCACGAGGGAGGTGATTCATGTACACTCAACAGCTGGTTCACATTGCTGTATAGCAGAAACCAACACAACATTGTAAAGTAATTATTCTCCACTTGAAAATAAATTTAAAAAACAGACTAAGAATTAAGGGTCTTCTAAGCAAGGACCAGTGAAGTAATGCCCACCAGCCAAACTGGAGCTCTGCCTGGTTCTGTAGCCCCACCAGCTGAGAACGGTTTCTATATTTTCAAACAATACATTTGAATAGTAATAGAAATATCTACATAATAGTCTCTTAACTCTCAAAGCTTAAAATATTTACTATCTCATAACCCTTTACAGAAAAAGTTTGCTGCCTCCTATTCTAGACCATGGTGCTCATTGCTCAGTCATGTCTGACTCTGTGACCCCATGGACTATGGCCCACCAGGCTCCTCTGTCCATGGGATTTTCCAGGCAAGAATACTAGAGTGGGTTGTCATGCCCTTCCCCAGGGGATCTTCCCAACCCAGGGATCGAACCCAGGTGTCCCACATTGCAGGCAGATTCTTTACCTTCTGAGCCACCAGGGAAGCCCATAGACCATGGTGGGGAGCTTCTACTTTAACCCAAATGTCAGGGGATGCATTGAAGTTTTGATGTGGAGAACAGAAGTGAGTTACATGAGTCACACATTTGCTGCTGTTGTTGTCTTGTTTTTTTTTTTTTTTTTTGAGGGGTGCATTTAATTTATGCCAGCAACTAATACTAAGAGTTTTACATGCATTATTTTATTTAATTGCATATGAATCCTGTGAGTAAAACATATCACTACTGCAGAGCAGACTAACGTAGCAATTAAGATCTGGAAATGAACTGCCTTATAATCAAATCCTGACTCTGGCTAACTGTCTCTGTCATTTGGGGCAAATCATTCAGTGAGAGGCACGTTTCCATCCTGCCTCCTATTTCAGGCAGTGCAAGGCGTGGACACAGGGAGCACAGTCTGAGGCTAGAGCAGTAGTTTTGGTTTAAGTGGCTCAAAAGAAAAAACTCTCATGTTAGGAGGAGTTGGAAAACGAGCAAAGAACACCAGAAGTTGTACAGTATCAACTAAGGGTGACCTGAAGCAGTTAGAGCTCTCTGTAGTTTCAAAGTTGGCAGTCCAAGCTGAAGATAAAGGGGAACATGGTTCATATATGATTCAATGACAGGTGATCAAACTCAAATCTTCTTTTGGGCTAAAAGTCTTCTCTATATCATCCCTGATGGAAGGTCAGATACGTCTGCTCAAATAGCTCCAGAAATAAGAAATTCATTTATAACTCACAGTCACAAAAATGGTACATGCCTTGTTCAAACAACTCTGAAAAGAGGACCATTTAAATGATGTTTTTCATTTTGGGCACTAAAATTTTGATGCTAAGAAATATGGGGTCAGAGAACTTACAGTCAGGACAATAAGTGATGGGTCATTAATTAGAATTTCATGAAGATGTCAGATATTTTTCCTTCTGCTATCACGAGTCACTGTGTATTACCAGTACTTGCTCAAAAGCTAAAGATGGGGATGGAATGTGCGGACAAATAAGTGAAGGCGGGATGGTACAAAGTACACCCTGGAGAAGATTTAATAAATAATAATCTGGGTCCAAGAGCCAGCTAAGATGAATGCCAGAGAAATATAAGAGAAGCAGAGATCTGAGTAGTTAAACAGAGGGCTGAGGAGCATAGAGCTAAGCAAACAGTCCAAGCAATGGAGATGAACACACACAAAAAAGGGAGTTTCCACCACGGACTGATGAATGCAACAAAGTGGAGTGTTTCTGCAACCTCAGTGTCCACTGAGAGACGAACAAGTAAAGAAGATGCAATCCATACATGTGATGGAATATTACTCAGCCGTGAATAAGAATGAAATAATTTCATGTGCAGCAACATGGATGGGCCTAGAGATGATTATACTAAGTGACGTCTGTCAGAAAATGACAAATATCAAATATTAAGAATATCATTTATACGTGAACTCTAAAACACAACACAAACGAACTTACTTATAAAACAGGAACAGACCCACAGACATAGAAAACAGACTTGTAGTTAAGGGGAAAGGGGGCTGAGTGGGGGATGGACTGGGAGTTTGGGATTAGCATAGGCATTTAGTATTTACTTATTCATTCACTTATATAATGAATTAGCAAGGTCCTACTGCATAGCACAGAAAACTATGTTTAATATCCTGTGATAAACCATCATGGAAAGAACATGAAAAAGAATGTGTATGTATATGTAGATAGACAGATATAACTGAATCACTTTGCTGTACACTTGTGAAGTTAGCACAACATTGTAAATCAACTGTACTTGAATCAAATATTTAAAGAAGAAACAGCATCTTTCTTACCAATGGTGATTTTATAAACATTGTTCATCTTTCGGTTCTTAGCTCCATAATGTCTTACACACAGGCGCAACAGTGGGTCAATCTAGTTCACCAGCATACATCCACAGTTGATCTCAAACAAAGCGGGCATGAAAAAGAACATTTTCCCTACGGGCTATAAGATTATGGTGTGCACATCTCCCACTTCTCATCCACGCTCCCCATACTCACTGTAGCTCAAAAGATTGGTTTTGCCTGAAGCCAGGGACTTTGTCTTAAACAACTGGTATTATTTCAAGGACAACCGCAGTCCCTTGAGATAGAGTTTCATCCCAGGATTTGAGTTACTCAAACCTCTATCCCAGGTCTTCCTCCTACTTCCTCTTCTTAAAACACACATACAAAATAGAAGGGAAAAAAAAGAGAAGAAGTGAGTTGAAGAAGGTCATGTCTGCCTGGTCCCTTACATATTTCAGATAAATCTAATATCTAACTTGAAAATTAAAGAAAGACAAATCGCTTTGCTCTTTCTCTCCCTTCTTCAATGACTTTGACCAGAAGTCAAACACACATCAGAGAGGAACCCTAGAGCTGTCTCTAGATGAGTCCATCAGCAAACGCGTCCTGCCAGCCTCCATCACCAAGTCCAATAGCTCTCTAAACAGATAACGTGAACTTTGGGGAGAAGTTGTTTTTGTTAATCAGACTGGATTTTTAGTTTTTAGGTTGTAGGTTTTTAATGATTATCATTAAATACAAGATTATCGCAATTTGAGCATTAACAGCTCCTTGATTTTTGTCCTCTTATGCTTTGTATCAGTGGTCCTTCAAAGATGTTTGCCTGAAATCAAAGACTTTAACCAGGGTAAAGCTTAAACTTCCAAGTCCCATGAACCACGAAGAACTCCCGATAGAAAAAGACATGAACTGAATGGTGTCTTTGAATAAGCAAATGTGCAAAAATTATGCGGCCTAAGTATCCCTCTGACCAGCTTCATAAAGGTGCTGAAAGGAGAAATAAATGCTCTCAGGCAATACTTTGACAAATGTATCTTACTATTTGCCCTGATTATTCAGATTTTCATGTGTAGGGTTTTATTAGTGTTGGAGCCCATGTTTTAGGCACACCTCTCTGAAGTTCTAATAGATTAACACCATGATTAAATATATAAATATTCATTATCCCCCTCATTACATAGAGCACATGTAATTCATAAAGCAAGGTCAAATCATATTCTTATTACAGTCCTTTGCCAGGACTGCTATCAAATTTTCAGCTGCTCAAATGGAAGTAGGTAGCTGATAGGATGAGTACATTTCTGTTATTGTTTGTGGCAATAGATAACGACATCCCCCCAAAAGTGTGAATTGAAAAATGAATTTCAATAGTTCCAGATGGTTCCCTGAATACAATGGTGAAATGTTTCATGATATTTAGTATGAGAATATAAATTGATATTCTTTCATTTCCTCTCCTTTGAAAGATGTTCCATTAATATAGATGGTTATTTTACAAAACACTTTTAAGAAGAGATAACAATAAGAGAAGTGATTAATTATGTGAGATCTTCAGTCAAGCTTATCCTTGATTGCTTTCATTGTAACCCAAATAGAAAATGCCATTATTATGGTGATTCTGATTATTAAAAATGGTCAAATCTAGCCTTAAGTACTGAAAGCAGTAGTAGGGAGAAACAAAGTCTAGATTGAAAAAAAAAAAAAAAAAGAAGAAAGAAAGAAAGAAAAACTGCTCCTGTTAATGAGATGACCCACTTAAGAGCTAACCAGTCAGAACATTCACATTTTCCTTTCATTAAGATGACCACCTACTCACTTTCAAGTTCTTTCAGCTGATAACAAAGGAGGAAATTAAGACATAAATTTGGCTTCCTTTATAATGTGTCTTAGACTTGCAACTTAGACTTTTTTATAGATCTCAAAGCAGAGTTTTCAGTACCAAGCATACATGTTTAAATTAGACAGCTGTGTTTTCTACTCATGATGACATAGAACATTCACACGTTGATGTAAACATTTTACTCCAAACACACAACAATAACAGACAAAATATTTCAGAAAAAGACCAAAAAGCTGTCAAATTCAAATATAAGTTAAAGGTCATGATGACTGGATCTATAATTTTCTTCAGTATGATCACTAAGTAGAAAATTCAAGCTGCCAATAATTTTAGATGTGACTTGGATTGACAGCTCAGGAGGCTAGTCAAGGCAACATCAAATGGTGGACACAGAAATTGACAAAGCATATTAGTAAACTGAACTGTTAACTATAGAAAGTGATAACTAATATCTGTGGGGCTTTATTTTGTTTAGTTATACTAAGATACAGGTCAATAAAAACAAAAAGAGAAAGGATATAAAATAAATAACAAAGCATTTTTATTTTTTTAATGTTCAAAAAGAAACTATAACTTATATAATTCATAAAAATAAATATATATCTATATAAACACATATAAATGCCACATTCATACTATATATAATTAAGTATATATGTTATAAATTTAAGAGTAATTGCTAATATTATAGAAATAAAACACAGAGCTTCCAAACCAGCAGAGAATAAAAATAATAAGAAACATAGAAAATATTTTAATTCAATCAAAAGCAGAAAATAAGGGCAAAATAACATCCAACAAAAAGAAAAGAACTTAAACAGAAAGCTCAAAAGCTACAAAAATATCAATTATTAATAAATATAAGCTAATAATCTTTTAAAATGAAGATGTCATGTTAAATTTTTACCACAGTTTCATGCTGCTTTAAAGAACCACACTGAAACCAAAACACAAAAAACCTGAAAATGAAGACTAGAAAAATACATCTTATAAATAATAACCGAAACAAAGATGGAGCGACAACAGTAACAGCGAACAAAACAGGATTTAAGAAAGATTACTGATAGCGGCGCAGGGGGAATATCACATAATAACAAGAATAACAGGAGGAGGAGCCAAGACGGCGGAGGGGTAGGATGGGGAGAACACTTTCACCCCCACAAATTCATCAAAAGAACATTTAAACGCCGAGTAAATTCCACAAAACAACTTCTGAATGCCTGCAGAGGACATCAGGCACCCAGAAAAGCAACCCAAGTCTTCGAAAGGAGGCCTGCGCATGTAACAAAGGACTGAACAGAGATAGCTGGCTGCAGACCATCCCCCTCCGGTGACAGGCAGCCAGAGCCGGAAGGGGGCAATTGCAGCCTCAGAGAGACACTATCTATAAAACTGTAAGCAGGCTTCTTTGCTAACTAAAACTTCTTGGGGGTCTGGACGGTCAACATCTGCCTGAGAAGGTGCACCGGTGCACACCTAGATAACCGAGCAGCGGGGAGGCGATAAGTCGCAGCAATCGCACACGCCAAACACCTCATCACCTGAGCTGCTTGGATCTGGGAAGGGCACAAAACGCCCAACCGAGAGTCTGCGCCTCTGAGGACTACCCGAGTGCCTGAACCTGAGCGGCTTGGACCTGGGAAGTGCAGGCAGCTCAGGGCCGGCCACGGATGGTTCCCGGCGGAGCAACCTAGAGCCTGAGCAGCGTGGGCAGGGAGGCTACACGCGCCGTGAACAGGGGGCAGACCCAGTGTGGTTGAGGCACCGCGAGCACACACCAGTGTTATTTGTTTGCAGCATCCCTCCCTCCCTCCCCACAGCGCGACTGAACAAGTGAGCCTAAAAATAAATAAATAAATAAAGTGTCCCCCACCGTCCCCTTTGTGTCAGGGCGGAAACCAGACACTGAAGAGACCAGCAAGCAGAAAAAGCTATAACAGAGGGAACCACTGTGGAAGCTACAGGCAATAGATTAAAACCCTGTGGTTAGTACCGTCTACATAGGAAGGGGGCCTATAGATCTTGAGAAATATAAGTCGGACCAAGGAACTAGCCAAAAATGAACTGAACCTGCAATACTCACAACAAAACCAGATAAAGTCCTAGATATACTTTTACTATTTTTACAATCATTCTTTCTTTCTTTTTTTTAATTTTTTTTTTAAATTTTTAAGTCCTCTATTATTCCTTTAATTTTCACTTTTATAACCGATTACTTTGCAAAAAAAAAAAAAAGAAGAAGAAGACCCCATGTTTTTAAAGCAAACTTCTTATATATTTTTTTTATAATTTTTTTGACCTTGTTTTTTTTCCCCTTCTTTTCTTTAACATTGTATTTTTGAAATTCCAAACTCTACTCTAGATTTTTTTTAATTAATTTATTTTTTTTTACATTTTTTTTTTTACATTTTATTTTATTTTTAAACTTTACATAACTGTATTAGTTTTGCCAAATATCAAAATGAATCCACCACAGGTATACATGTGTTCCCCATACTGAACCCTCCTCCTTCCTCCCTCCCCATTCCATCCCTCTGGGTCCTCCCAGTGCACCAGCCCCAAACATCCAGTATCGTGCATCGAACCTGGACTGGCAACTCGTTTCATACATGATATTTTACATGTTTCAATGCCATTCTCCCAAATCTTCCCACCCTCTCCCTCTCTCACAGAGTCCATAAGACTGTTCTATACATCAGTGTCTCTTTTGCTGTCTCGTACACAGGGTTATTGTTACCATCTTTCTAGATTCCTTATATATGCGTTAGTATACTGTATTGGTGTTTTTCTTTCTGGCTTACTTCACTCTGTATAATAGGCTCCAGTTTCATCCACCTCATTAGAACTGATTCAAATGTATTCTTTTTAATGGCTGAATAATACTCTAGATTTTTAATTTTAGCTTTTTGGTATTTGTTATCAATTTTGTACCTACAGTTTTTTTTATTATTATTTCTGCGACCCTTTTTTATTTTCTCTTTTTCTTTTTCTCTCTTTCTCTTCTTCTTTTAAATAACATTGTATATCTGAAATTCCAAACTCTACTCTAGATTTTTAATTTATGCTTTTTGGTATTTGTTATCAATTTTGTACCTGTATTTTCTTTATAATTTATGCGACTTTGTTTGTTCTTGTTTGTTTTTTTCTCTCTCTCTTTCTTTTTCTTCTTCTTTTTTTAACATTGTATTTTTGAAATTCCAAACTTTACTCTAGATTTTTAACTTTTGCTTTTGGGTATTAGTTATCAATTTTGTACCTATATTTTCTTTATAATTTTCACGACCTTGTTTGTTTTTGTTTGTTCGTTTTTTCTCTCTTCCTTTTCCTTCTTTTCTTTAACATCGTATTTTTGAAATTCCAAACTCTACTCTAGATTTTTAATTTTTGCTTTTATGTATTTGTTACCAATTTTGTACCTTTAAGAACCCAATCTTCAGTACCCACTTATCACTAGGGAGCAAGATTACTGGCTTAACTGCTCTCTCTCCCTTTGGACTCTCCTTTTTCTCCACCAGGTCGCCTGTGTCTCCTCCCTAACCCCTCTCTACTCTACCCAACTCTGTGAATTTCTGTGTGTTCCAGACGGTGGAGAACACTTAGGGAACTGATTACTGGCTGGATCTGTCTCCCTCCTTTTCATTCCCCCCTTTTATCCTTCTGGCCACCTCTGTCACCTTCCTCCTTCTTCACTTCTCTGCATAACTCCATGAACAACTCTGAGCGGTCCAGTTGTGGAGTACACATAAGGAAGAGATTACTGGCTAGCCCATTCTCTCCTCTATTGATTCCACCTCATCTCATTCGGGTCACCTCTAACTCCCTGCTCCCTCTTCTCTTCTCCATGTAACGCTGTGAACCTCTCTGGGTTACCCTCACGGTAGAGAAACTTTTCATCTTTAACGCAGATGTTTTATCAATGGTGCTATATAGAAGGAGAAGCTATAAAACTACTGTAAAAATAAGACTGATAACTGGAAGCAGGAGGCTTAAGTCCAAACTCTGACTCCAGGGAGCTCCTGATTCCAAGGAACATTAATTGACAGGAGCTCATCAAATGCCTCCATATCTGCACTGAAACCAAGCACCACACAAGGGCCAACAAGTTTCAGGGCAAGACATACCAAGCAAATTCTCCAGCAACAAGGAACACAGCCCTGAGCTCCAAGATACAGGTAGCCCCAAATCACCCCAAAACCACAGACATCCCATAACTCATTACTGAACATTTCATTGCACTCCAGAAAGAAGAAATACAGCTCCACCTACCAGAACACCGACACAAGCTTCCCTAACCAAGAAACCTTGACAAGCCACCTGTACAAACCCACACAGAGCGAGAAAATGCCACAATAAAGAGAACTCCACAAACTGCCAGAATACAGAAAGGACACCAAACTCAGCAATTTAAACAAGATGAAGAGACAGAGGAATACCAAGCAGATAAAGAAACAGGATAAATGCCCACCAAATCAAACAAAAGAGGAAGAGATAGGGAATCTACCTGATAAAGAATTCCAAATAATGATAGTGAAATTGATCCAAAATCTTGAAATCAAAATGGAATCACAGATAAATAGCCTGGAGACAAAGATTGAGAAGATGCAAGAAAGGTTTAACAAGGACCTAGAAGAAATAAAAGAGAGTCAATATATAATGAATAATGCAATAAATGAAATTAAAAACACTCTGGAGGCAACAAATAGTAGAATAACAGAGGCAGAAAATAGGATTAGTGAATTAGAAGATAGAATGGTAGAAATAAATGAATCAGAGAGGAACAAAGAAAAACTAATTAAAAGAAATGAGGACAATCTCAGAGACCTCCAGGACAATATTAAACATTACAACATTCAAATCATAGGGGTCCCAGAAGAAGAAGACAAAAAGAAAGACCATGAGAAAATACTTGAAGAGATAATTGTTGAAAACTTCCCTAAAATGGGGAAGGAAATAATCACCCAAGTCCAAGAAACCCAGAGAGTCCCAAACAGGATAAACCCAAGATGAAACACCCAAGACACATATTAATCAAATTAACAAAGATCAAACACAAAGAACAAATATTAAAAGCAGCAAGGGAAAAACAACAAATAACACACAAGGGAATTCCCATAAGGATAACAGCTGATCTTTCAATAGAAACTCTTCAAGCCAGGAGGGAATGGCAAGACATACTTAAAGTGATGAAAGAAAATAACCTACAGCCCAGATTATTGTACCCAGCAAGTATCTCATTCAAATATGAAGGAGAAATCAAAAGCTTTTCAGACAAGCAAAAGCTGAGAGAATTCAGCACCATCAAACCAGCTCTCCAACAAATACTAAAGGATATTCTCTAGACAGGAAACACAAAAACGGTGTATAAAATCGAACCCAAAACAATAAAGTAAATGGCAATGGGATCATACTTATCAGTAATTACCTTAAACGTAAATGGGTTGAATGCCCCAACCAAAAGACAAAGACTGGCTGAATGGATACAAAAACAAGACCCCTACATATGCTGTCTGCAAGAGGCCCACCTCAAAACAGGGGACACATACAGACTGAAAGTGAAGGGCTGGAGAAAGATTTTCCATGCAAATGGGGACCAAAAGAAAGCAGGAGTAGCAATACTTATATCAGATAAAATAGACTTTAAAACAAAGGCTGTGAAAAGAGACAAAGATGGTCACTACATAATGATCAAAGGATCAATCCAAGAAGAAGATATAACAATTATAAATATATATGCACCCAACATGGGAGCGCCGCAATATGTAAGACAGATCCTAACAAGTATGAAAGGAGAAATTAACAATAACACAATAATAGTGGGAGACTTTAATACCTCACTCACACCTATGGATAGATCAACTAAACAGAAAATTAACAAGGAAACATAAACTTTAAACGATACAATAGACCAGTTAGACCTAATTGATATCTATAGGACATTTCATCCCAAAACAATGAATTTCACCTTTTTCTCAAGCGCACATGGAACCTTCTCCAGGATAGATCACATCCTGGGCCATAAATCTAGCCTTGGTAAATTCAAAAAAAATAGAAATCATTCCAAGCATCTTTTCTGACCACAATGCAGTAAGATTAGATCTCAATTACAGGAGAAAAACTATTAAAAATTCCAACATATGGAGGCTGAACAAAACGCTGCTGAATAACCAACAAATCACAGAAGAAATCAAAAAAGAAATCAAAATTTGCATAGAAACGAATGAAAATGAAAACACAACAACCCAAAACCTATGGGACACTTTAAAAGCAGTCCTAAGGGGAAAGTTCATAGCAATACAGGCATACCTCAAGAAACAAGAAAAAAGTCAAATAAATAACCTAACTCTACACCTAAAGCAACTAGAAAAGGAAGAAATGAAGAACCCCAGGGTTAGTAGAAGGAAAGAAATCTTAAAAATTAGGGCAGAAATGAATGCAAAAGAAACAAAAGAGACCATAGCAAAAATCAACAAAGCCAAAAGCTGGTTCTTTGAAAGGATAAATAAAATTGACAAACCATTAGCCAGACTCATCAAGAAACAAAGGGAGAAAAATCAAATCAATAAAATTAGAAATGAAAATGGAGAGATCACAACAGACAACACAGAAATACAAAGGATCATAAGAGACTACTATCAACAATTATATGCCAATAAAATGGACAACTTGGAAGAAATGGACAAATTCTTAGAAAAGTACAACTTTCCAAAACTGGACCAGGAAGAAATAGAAAATCTTAACAGACCCATCACAAGCACGGAAATTGAAACTGTAATCAAAAATCTTCTAGCAAACAAAAGCCCAGGTCCAGCCGGTTTCACAGCTGAATTCTACCAAAAATTTAGAGAAGAGCTAACACCTATCCTGCTCAAACTCTTCCAGAAAATTGCAGAGGATGGTAAACTTCCAAACTCATTCTATGAGGCCACCATCACCCTAATACCAAAACCTGACAAAGATCCCACAAAAAAAGAAAACTACAGGCCAATATCACTGATGAACATAGATGCAAAAATCCTTAACAAAATTCTAGCAATCAGAATCCAACAACACATTAAAAAGATCATACACCATGACCAAGTGGGCTTTATCCCAGGGATGCAAGGATTCTTCAATATCCGCAAATCAATCAATGTAATACACCACATTAACAAATTGAAAAATAAAAACCATATGATTATCTCAATAGATGCAGAGAAAGCCTTTGACAAAATTCAACATCCATTTATGATAAAAACTCTCCAGAAAGCAGGAATAGAAGGAACATACCTCAACATAATAAAAGCTATATATGACAAACCCACAGCAAACATTATCCTCAATGGTGAAAAATTGAAAGCATTTCCTCTAAAGTCAGGAACAAGACAAGGGTGCCCACTTTCACCATTACTATTCAACATAGTTTTGGAAGTTTTGGCCACAGCAATCAGAGCAGAAAAAGAAATAAAAGGAATCCAAATTGGAAAAGAAGAAGTAAAACTCTCACTGTTTGCAGATGACATGATCCTCTACATAGAAAACCCTAAAGACTCCACCAGAAAATTACTAGAACTAATCAATGATTATAGTAAAGTTGCAGGATATAAAATCAACACACAGAAATCCCTTGCATTCCTATACACTAATAATGAGAAAACAGAAAGAGAAATTAAGGAAACAATTCCACTCACCATTGCAATGGAAAGAATAAAATACTTAGGAATATATCTACCTAAAGAAACCAAAGACCTATGTATAGAAAACTGTAAAACACTGGTGAAAGAAATCAAAGAGGACACTAATAGATGGAGAAATATACCATGTTCATGGATTGGAAGAATCAATATAGTGAAAATGAGTATACTACCCAAAGTAATTTATAGATTCAATGCAATCCCCATCAAGCTACCAATGGTATTCTTCACAGAAGTAGAACAAATAATTTCACAATTTGTATGGAAATACAAAAAACCTCGAATAGCCAAAGCTATCTTGAGAAAGAAGAAGGGAACTGGAGGAATCAACCTACCTGACTTCAGGCTCTATTACAAAGCCACAGTTATCAAGCCAGTATGGTACTGGCACAAAGACAGAAATATTGATCAATGGAACAAAATAGAAAGCCCAGAGATAAATCCACGCACATATGGACACCTTATCTTTGACAAAGGAGGCAAGAATATACAATGGATTAAAGACAATCTCTTTAACAAGTGGTGCTGGGAAAACTGGTCAACCACTTGTAAAAGAATGAAACTAGAACACTTTCTAACACCATACACAAAAATAAACTCAAAATGGAATAAAGATCTCAACGTAAGACCAGAAACTATAAAACTCCTAGAGGAGAACATAGGCAAAACACTCTCCGACATACATCACAGCAGGATCCTCTATGACCCACCTCCCAGAATATTGGAATTAAAGCAAAAATAAATGGGACCTAATTAAACTTAAAAGCTTCTGCACAACAAAGGAAACTATTAGCAAGATGAAAAGACAGCCTTCAGAATGGGAGAAGATAATAGCAAATGAAGCAACTGACAAAGAACTAATCTCAAAAATATATAAGCAACTCCTACAGCTCAACTCCAGAAAAATAAATGACCCAATCAAAAAATGGGCCAAAGAACTAAATAGACATTTCTCCAAAGAAGACATACAGATGGCTAACAAACACATGAAAAGATGCTCAACATCACTCATTATCAGAGAAATGCAAATCAAAACCACTATGAGGTACCATTTCACACCAGTCAGAATGGCTGTGATCCAAAAGTCTACAAGCAATAAATACTGGAGAGGGTGTGGAGAAAAGGGAACCCTCTTATACTGTTGGTGGGAATGCAAACTAGTACAGCCACTATGGAGAACAGTGTGGAGATTCCCTACAAAACTGGAAATAGAACTGCCTTATGATCCAGCAGTCCTACTGCTGGGCATACATACGGAGGAAACCAGAAGGGAAAGAGACACGTGTACCCCAATGTTCATCGCAGCACTGTTTATAATAGCCAGGACATGGAAGCAACCTAGATGTCCATCAGCAGATGAATGGATAATAAAGCCGTGGTATATATACACAATGGAGTATTACTCAGCCATTAAAAAGAATACATTTGAATCAGTTCTAATGAGGTGGATGAAACTGGAGCCTATTATACAGAGTGAAGTAAGCCAGAAAGAAAAACACCAATACATTATACTAACACATATATATGGAATTTAGAAAGATGGTAACAATAACCCTGTGTAGGAGACAGCAAAAGAGACACTGATGTATAGATCAGTCTTATGGACTCTGTGGGAGAGGGAGAGGGTGGGGAGATTTGGGAGAATGGCATTGAAACATGTATAATATCATGTATGAAATGAGTCGCCAGTCCAGGTTTGATGCATGATACTGGATGCTTGGGGCTGGTGCACTGGGACGACCCAGAGGGAGGGTATGGGGAGGGGGGAGGGAGATGGGTTCGGGATGGGGAGCATGGGTATACCTGTGGCGGATTCATTTCGATGTTTGGCAAAACTAATACAATATTGTAAAGTTTAAAAATAAAATAAAATTAAAAAAAAACAATAGATAAGATATAATAATCAAAATATATGTACCTAAAACCAGAATTTGAAATATACTTTTTAAGCAGACATAATTGAAAAGAAAACTGACACATCCAAAATATTTTGGGACAATTTAATATAGATCAATCAGAAAATTACTGTTCAAATTTTTTAAAAATAGTAAGCATGTTGAAGATTAAACAACAAAATCACCAAGTTCACTATGTTTGGGGAGGTGGGTATATATTTATTTATATACACAAACATATACCAAGAAAATATACCTTTTCAAATATACATGGAAAAATTATAAAATTATCTATTTCTTGTGTCTCAAAAGAATTCTGAAAATATTTTAGGATAATTATATCATTTAAGCATGTAACTTGTCATGAATAAGTTAGAAATTAACAATCAAAAGCCAGTCAAATTAAAACTTGGAAATTTTTCAGTGCACTACTACATAAATTGTGAATTAAAGAAAAATAGACTGTAAGACATGGAAGCAACCTAAATGTCAACTGACAGATGAATGGACAAAGATGTGATACAGATTGGGTTGGCCAATAATTCCGTTTGAGTTTGTCTGTAAGATCTTACAAGAAAGCCCAAAGGAACCTTTTGGGCGATCCAATACACACAAGGGAATATTACTCAGCCATTAAAAAGAATGAAATAATGCCATTTGCAGCAACATGGATGGACCTAGAGATGATCGTACTAAGTGAAGTCAGATGAATTAAGTAAAATAAACTATACTTCAATTAAAAAAAAAAGGACTATGGAAGTTAGGGAACTTTTGCAACAGAATGATAATGATGGAATGATAGTGAACTGTGGTATTGGAGAAGACTCTTGAGAGTCGCTTGGACTGCAAGGAGATCCAACCAGTCCATCCTAAAGCAAATCAGTCCTGAGTGTTCATTGGAAGGGCTGATGCTGAAGCTGAAACTCCAATACTTTGGCCATCTGATGCAAAGAGCTGACTCATTTGAAAAGACCTTGTTGCTGGGAAAGACTGAAGGCAGGAGGAGAAGGGAACAACAGAGGATGAGATGGTTGGATGGCATCACTGACTCAATGGACATGAGTTTGAGTAAACCCCGGGAATTGGTGATGGACAGGGAGGCCTGGCCTGCCGCAGTCCATGGGGTCGCAAAGAGTCGGACACGACTGAGCGACTGAACTCAACTGAACATGACAGCACTGCCTATCAATGGCTATTGGATGAAGCTAACATAATAATTTAGGGGATTATTAGCACCTGACGTTCTCTCCCTGTGCACAGATCTCACAGAGGATTACTTTGGTGGATCAGTGTTCCAAGAACACTGACTCTGGCAGGCAGAGGAGACGGGACCCCAGTCTCTCCTCCTTGACGGCATTCTCATCTCAGTCTCACCCACCGTGAACTTACTTCCTCCACCTTAGCCACTGCCCAGTAGCCATAAGGATCTTCCTTATTTGTGTGCAAAGGGAACTTCATTTAGACCATAGTTTGGAAAGTATGAAATCTATGTTGGTTTAGTATATTCAAAATAGCATCTCCATAATAAGAGAGGCCCATAAACAGTGCTTTTCACCAGTTGTTAGATAAGAAAGGAATTATATTGAGATATGAAATGTCTCCCTTGTCCTAAGAAACCTGGAATTTACATGAGGTGTTAAGACCAACCTATGACAGAACAACTTTCCACTTATGTAATAACTGCATATTCTGAAACAGGTAATTTCAGAACACTGTCAGATTTGGGAGGAGGCCACTACAGGCTGGAGTAGTCAGAGGAGAGGAGCAGCGATGGATCTGGAAAGGGAGGTAAAACCACGGTGGACAGGGAGGAGGCACTCTGGGCCAGGAAACCCACTAAATTTTTTAGTGAGGAAAAAACGCCATCATTGAAGCAGTTCTAGAAAACTATTGGGTTGACCAAAAGCTTTGTTTGGATTTTCCAGAAGTCCATAGAGAAAAACCCAAAAGAAAGTTTTGACTAGCCCATACATTTAGAAACAATGGAGGTAGAAAAGAGGGTGCTGTGATTAGTCGCTCAGTTATGTCTGACTTTGAGACCCCACGGACTGTAGCCCCCAGGCTCCTCTGTCCTTGGGGATTCTCCAGGCAAGAATACTGGAGTGGGAAGCCTATCCCTTCTCCAAGAGAATTTCCTGACCCAGGAATCAAACTGGGGTCTCCTGCATTGCAGGCAGATTCTTTACAAGCTGAGCCACCAGGGAAGCCCAGAAAGGGGTACCTGAAGGCTGAAGAAGGGCCAGTCACGTAAACAGCTGCTCAGCTCGTGAGACGAGTAAGTAGAAACAGAGCCCCAGCGACGTGCCTAAGCCTCACACACAACAGAGAGAGAGAAAGCAAAACCGTGGACCTGCCTTCCTGGGCATTCCCACTCATCTGCACTACTACCTCCAGGAATTATCTTAGTGCAGATTAAGTGGTGTGAAGTCTGTGTCCAAGGCTTACCACTTTCTCTCTCCCTCTAAGTACCGTAGTACACATTCTCCTCCACAGCCATGAATGCCCCATCTCACCACAGGTCACAGGGCTGTGAAGTTTCTTCTCAGCCTTTGTGAACTCCTCTTCAGGAAAAGGTTTTGAAAACCGATTTATACTAAGCCTAATAAAATATTGATGAATAACTTCTCTCTGAGGTCTTATTTTAAGATTTAACACCAAGAAATGTTACACTAAATGAAAGCGTCAACAAGACATGTTTTGGTGAAGCGAAGTCTTCCAGAGGAGCCTGGAAGTCTGGGCTCAGAGGGGCCTCCATTTGTGAAAACGTCTCCAGAAACACATCTCCGTTCTATCGCCCTATCAGTATTGGAGGCTGGTAAACCAGCAAAGGTGAGCAGAAAGAGAACACTGTTGGCCGCCCACAGGGGACTGGTGGGGCAAGCTGTGAAAATAACCTGCAAGCATCACAGATCATTCTCGCAGCAGCAAAGTATGGCGACGAGTCACCGCACAACACGCCTCCTGAGTCTTTGGGAATTGCTTCCCCTTTAAAACAAAGAAGAAAAAGTACTTAGTTTTTGAAGAGGAAATAAATGCAAAATCTTCAGGTTGAGTAGGAGGCCTTCCTTAAAAGGACAGGACTCAGTCCATATACAGACCCCTTATTCTGGTGGTCACTCAGGTGAGTATCCAACAGTGTGGATAAGACATCAGGAAATCCCACTTATGGAACTGACCTGACAGTATCCAGAACTGGTCAAATCCCATTACAGAAAAGATAATTCTGCTAAAACCTCAGAATACCTATTTTCCATCATTTTGTGCATTTGCCCTTCCCCCACAAATCAACACACTCTTCCTCTGAGGAGCTATTATCATATTAATAATGATTTCTCATTTATCTCTGACATTTCTGAGAATGGAATCCAGAAGAAGTAAGACTTGGTGGAAAAGGAGAAATCACAGTCTGCTTTCCCAGACCTTTAAAGAAGCAGCGGCATGAGCTCTGGGATCCCCCTCAGCTGCACATACCATGGCTTTAAGAAAACAAGTCAAACTCGTGAGTGGACAGGATTAGCATACGTCTTCTTTAATTCTAGGTTCCCAGCAGGCTCTCAGCCTCCCAAGCACCGTTCCCCATTACAGCGCTGTCTGAAACACCACAGAACCTGATAAATGCAAACATCTCCCCGATTTGTGACAAGACTACCAACAGTCAAATTTCTGGCCAGTGACCTTTGGAAAAATTTAAGAGATACTAGTTTATAAAAATTCTCCATCTCCAGTTAAAAGCCATAACAGTGTCCTTTAACCTAATTCAATGACTCAAGAAAGTAATAGAATAACATTTCTTGGCTGAATCAATACTGCATTAAAGAAAGGTGCTATGGTTGAAAGTTATGAATACAAAACAGCTCAATGACATATTAGTGTCGTTGTTGGCTGTCTCTTTCAGTTTGCTTGCATCACTGAGTGTGAACGGAAAGAACCCTTCTCGTGTTTGCATTTGTCAGTGGATTCTTTTGGATTCTGCCCTGTGCAGAGGTGTTTCCCACCTTTCATTCAAAGCACTGCAGGTGCAAAAGAAGCAACCCAAAAACTGGGATGACCACTGAAGCTTATTTCATATTTGTTAGTACATTCTTAAAGAGTTCATGTTTTAAAAATGATTTAGTAACTTGTTTATCAAAGAAGGCAAATTATTCCTGCCACTCTTTGCTTTGTATTCTAGGAAATCAAGGTCACTTAGCACAATATATACAAAGTTTATAAAAATTAATCTTTTTAAAAGATTCATATCACTGATAGAAAAAGAACTGTAAAAATCAGTAAGGTAGACACAAATACCTAACTGGAAATTGTAACACCTGGAGGGACAGCAGGTTTATTAAAATAGACATTCTTTTCTGTCGCTGTTGAGTAATAAATTAGCAAAATTTTCTGAAAACGCTTCACCCTATGATAAAGCAAGTTTACATCCAGTTTAAAGGAGGAAAAGAGGAAAACACTTCAGGCATAAGTAAAAATGCTGATGGGTGATCTCTGAAAGTATTAATTATATCATGAGATTCCTGGGAAATTAGAGTCTGCATTAGTAGCCAACAGTAAGTTATCCAGAACGGGCACTAGAGGTCACTATCCAGCACGATACCTGGCACACAGCAAAAGTTTAAAAACTATTTGTTGACTGAGTACAGCAAGTAAATAAATGTTATTCATTTTAAAAAGGGATAGTTGGGGAATTTGGGATCGATATGTACACACCGCTGTATTTAAAATGGATAACCAACAAGGACCCTCTGTACAGCACTGGGAGCTCTGCTCAGTGTCATGTGGCAGCCTGGATGGGAGGGGAGTCTGGGTGAGAATCGATCCATGGGTATGTGCGGCTGAGTCCCTTTGTCCACCTGAAATCATCACAACATTGTTAATCAGCTATTCTCCAGTACAAAATTAAAAGTTTAAAATAAATAAAATAAAATCCAGTGTTACTCAAAATGGCATCTACCAATGGGCAACACCAGCCCTACCTGTGAGCTGACGGGGAAGCATGCCTGGGGCCCATGTACACCTGCTCATTCGTAACTTTTGAGGAAACCAGTTTTTAATAAGCCCTCTAGGTGAGTCTGATGTAGACAAAGATTGTGAAGCACTAGAATATTATGCAATTTTCAAAGATCAAAATCTCTTGGCTTCAATCTATTTTTAACAACCTTTTTCTCTACCACCAGAGTAAGCAATTTGATTCTCCCAGAGCCGAAGCCTAGTTCCTTTCTAAGCCCAGATTCCTCTGGAAACCCAACACAGAAAGAAGCTGAAAGGTATGGAAGACTTTATTGAATTTTCCTTGCCAAGTTTTATTAGGATCCTGCTAGCAATTGTGATTGAAAATCTCCAGATTCCGGAGACAGTCAGAACTATGTTGAAATTCTGACTGGACTACTTATTTAACTTGAACAAATTATTTAACTTCTCTGTGTTTCAATTTCTTTAGCTACAGAGTAGGGCTAAAGCCACCTATGTGCCAACCCTTGAGAGTGGCCATGAAATATCAATAATATAAAGTCTATAAAGCTCCTTGAATAGCATATATTAAATCTCTAATAAATATTAATCCCTTTCCCTTAGATCAGTATTGGGTCCCTTAAGATACTCTATCTGTACTTGGTAAACAGGAGGGTATATAAACACACATCTTACCATTTGGGGATCTGTCACAGTATTTGACACATGCTTAGTTATTCATAAATATTCAATGATTGGCTGATTGACAGGTGTCAGGCAGGTTCAAGAATTCAGTCCTTTGAACCTCACTGCACTGTATGAAGCCACCTGAGTGAAAAGAAGCATGGTTAAGCCTGTCATCACCAAAAGAATCGTGCCTGTGGGTGCAGTGTGTTCCACACTGCTTTACCAGGCGCTGCTATCCTCTGCCATCTGTGCTTTTCTTCTGAAAACAATCAGGTCTCTTCAAATATCTAGCAGGCTGCCTTTCAAGCAGAAAACCCCTGGATGACATCTACCAAGCCAGAATGAGAGACAGCACACAACTTCCAGATGACTGGAAGGGAAGGGAAATTTTGAAAACACTCAAAAGAGAAGCACAAAAGGAATTTAGTATTTTTTTTTTAATTGGCAATACAAATTGGAAAGAAGACACTATGAGACCAATTGGAACATGGAGCAGAAAAATCCATCAAAATAAGGCAGCAGGTCCTCCTGTGGGAACCCACTCTAAGGCAGACTCTATCTTCCAGCATAACAAACCCTCCACATTTCAAATGAATTCCTAAGAGAAGAAACACACGCACACACACTCCTAGAGACTGTCTGATTTCGAATGAATCAGAGGGACAGAGTTGTTAAGTACTTACTTTGTTCCTAGCACTGCAGGAGTGCTTGGGGGAACAGGTAAGACTTGGTCCTTGCCGTGAAGGAGCATAAAGATCCACAGACAGGCACATGAACATGTAAGTGAAGTGGAGACTCACAGTCATCTTACACAGGTTGGGTTAAGATGCAGCAGGTATACTGAAAAAGACAGGGTCAGTTCTACTAATGGTGGGGAGAGGGCAGAGGCTTAGATGGCTTATCTTGAGATAAATCTATAAAGATGAGTGGGTCCTCTGAAGCCTTGCTTCTCAGAGTGTGGTCTATGGACCAGTAGCATCACAGGGGGGTTTGCTAGAAATGTGAAACTCGGGCCTTTCTCCAATTTTTCTGAATCAGATTTCATTCTTGTCTTTTACCAGAATCCCCAGAAGATTCATGGGAACATAAACCTTTGAGAAGTGCTATATAAAGCAGTTTCCAAGGATTGTTAAACGCAGAAAATTGATGGCAGTAAGTTGATTAAATGAGATGAGATACCAAGATAGTGTAGGCTGAGTTTAAAACAGGGGTCAATAATCCAAATTCAGCCCACACATGTACTTTTATTAAGACTGTAAAGTGCTTTTAAACATTGAGAAATTTCTAATAGAACTCCAGAAACTGACACAATAGTGTTAATCAACTACACTCAAACATAAAATAAAAATCTAAAAAAGAGAAATCCAGATTTCCTGATTTTCTTAGGAGGGAAAATCAGACTTTTGACAAAACTGGATCCCTGTTCCCAAAACACAAAGCTGATTGGGCTGATAGCACAAAAGCAAAGGGCTGCATAGAGTGCCAGTTTCAGACAAAGGTGAGCCTGTGATTGCCTCGGACTCAGGCCTTCATTCTGTGACCTTATTACCTCTCTGGGCTCCAACAGACCCTTCTTTTCTAAAATTTTTATTGGAGCACAGTTACTTTACAATGCTGTGTTAGTTTCTGTTGTACAGCAAAGTGTGTCAGTTGTATTTGTACGTCTATCCCCACTTTGTTGCCACAGAGCATTAAGTTCCCTGTGCTGTAGGGCATGTTCTCATTGCTGTCTATTCTATACACAGTATCAACAGCATGTTAATATATACATCAATCTCAGCCTCCCAATTCACGCCACCTCCCTTTCCACACTGATGAAAGTGTTTGTTCTCTATGTCTGCATCTCTATTTCTGCTTTGCAAGTAGGTTCATTTATACCATTTTTCTAGATTCCACATATATCTGTTGATATACTCTATTTGTTTTTCTCTTTCTGACTCACTCTGTATGGCAGTCTCTAGGTCCATCTACATATCTGCAAATGACACAATTTCTTTTTATGACTGAGCAATATTCCACTGTATATATGTGCCACCTTTTCTTTATCCATTCCTCTGTTGATGGATGTTTAGGCTGCTTCCATGTCCTGGCTATTGTAAATAGTGCTGCATGAACATCAGGGTGCACATGTCTCTTGGAACTATGGTTTTTTCCTGAGTGGGACTGTTGGGTCATATAGTATTTCTATTTTTAGTTTTTTAAGAACCTCCACACCATCCTCCATAGTAGCTGTATCAATGTACATTCCCAGCAACATTGTGAGAGGGTTCACTTTCCTCGAAACCCTCTCCAGCATTTACTGTTTGTAAATTTATTTGATGATGGCCATTCTTACCAGTGTGAGGTGGTACCTCATTGTAGCTGTGGTTTGCATTTCTTTCATGATTAGTGATGTTGAGCATCTTTTCATGTGCCTGTTGGGCTGGGAGCCAACTCTGCTTCTGAGCAAGAAGAGAGAGACAGGACTGCAGCTACAGCAGAATACAGGGCTGATGAGAGAATCCTTTCTGTGAAGATGAACGTGGAGGAAATGCCAGTAGAAAAAGAGAGGAAATAGGAGATGGGGAAGGATAGGGGGCATTATTCTGGAGGACAAAAGAAAAAGGAGATGCTGTCCAGAAGGACTTAGCCCACCTCTCCCCTCAAAGAAGCTGGGAGGCTGAGGTGGTTTAGATGGAATTTTTCATGTGCTTACCCAGAAGGCTAAGGAGTTTCTGCCTGAAAATTCCATACATTCTAAACAAGCAAAGGCAGGACGATCAACAGAAAGTGAAGCAGTAGGAACAGGAGATTTGGAAGAAGAGCAAACGTTTAGGAGTGCAACCCACTGTCAGTAATGGGGGCAGGAAGTCACTGAAATATGAAAGCGAATTTTCAGGTGCTGGTGGGAATCCCGCTGGCGTCAGGGAGCAGAGAAGAGAAACAGCGAGCTCTGTAGTGTGTAGTGCCTGGATTCTTCCCTCTGGCTACAGTGAGCACCCCGGGACTGAAGAAGTGCCCGAGTGGGTGGGCTAGGGTTTGCAGACTGAATGAAGAAGGTCAAGCAGGTATGATCCTGGCGGTGTAGACAAGAGGGGCTGGAGTGACCTTCCACGAAGTCCTGGGTACATGGCAAAGCAAAGAACACTGTGAAAGCGACAGTAAGCTCAGAGAAGAAAGAGCAAACAGAGGAACTAGAGGTGCCAGGGACTCACGAAGTAAGGGACTTAAAGAATCAACCAGCAGTCACTGGTGGAACTGGGATTTGAACTCAGGATGTCTGATTCCAAAACCTATAGTCTCTCTGCTCTAACCCCCATCTCTACGAGTCACCCAGAAATACAAGGATATGTCTCCACGGTTCTGACATGGCATAAGTGGGGTCTGTCTGCCCTGGAACCCCTGATGGGAAGCGCTGGAAAGTCGTCTGTACACAGTGACAGAAGTTGGATGCTTTCACTTCCGTTGCCTCCTCCACTTGGATTTTATTCCCCATTTCCTCAGGTCAGCTGTTTTTTAATATTCTATTAAAGTCTTCAAGGTAAGGCCAAGGCAGGGATATTTATATATCATCATCTCTAAACCTGCCAGTTCAAAAGAGGACAAACAGCTGTCACCCCAGTTCTGTGTATGTTAAAGAAACAGAAGTGTAAACACTGAGATTCTGGCTTCAAATTGCCACTTTCATAACCGTAAAAACCCTCCTGCACCCCTGAAGATTCATTAAACTGTCATAATGATTCTAACCACTATTTTCATTCTTACTCTCAACACTGAAACATTAAAACTTCAGAATGTAAATATCAAAAGTACTACTGAGACAGTGGGCCCACCAAAAATCAAAAAATAAGTGAACTTAAATACATGCTTAACCCCAACTTGTATCATTGATTGTGACTGTCATGAGAACTATTGCTTGCATTTCCATGCTACTTTTTTAAAGTGATTTTCTCATGCTTTATTTTACTTTAGTTCACTTGGGTGATTATCAAATGTGAGGGCTATATGCATATTATACCTTCAGTCATCCAATAATTAAACATATAAGTTCAGATTTGGAAGGAGTGTATTTTTTATTTTCTAACATGTACCAGTTTGAAACAGTAAAAGAGAAAAATGCCAGTGTGTGAAGTTTTTAAGCACTGCTTTAGCAGTTGAGGAAAACTCCTTAATTGAGGAAGGAAGAAATAACCAAGAGAAGGAGATTGTTAGGCAATGAAGAAATGTATTCGGGTCACATTTATCCCAGAAAGTTCATTCCCTCTCCTTAAATCAGCGACTGGGGACAGAAGAGGCATCCTGGAGTGTATACACCCACCCCCAGAATAACTGCAGAAGGATTTTGGAGAAGTTAGTCACAGTGTTTACAAATTATTTGCATTCAATAAGTCTCAGTTCTGTATTAGATAAATCTCTACCATGGTAAAAGGAATAAAAACAGCTAACAATGTTAATAGCTAACTTAGGCATGCATTTCACAAGCTCCACGTAGTACAGTCAGACCCCCCACAAACTTTACTTACCCACTTGGTGTAGCTGCATAAAAATAGGCCAAAATGCACTGTAATCAGTATGTTAGTTTTTATCCCCAAAGAAAGTTTAACTAAATAAAGGCCAGTAAGTATCAATATGAAAGACATTAGCAAGGGATGTTAAATCATCAGCCTGAAGGAGGGGTCCTGATACATACACGGCTGTATTTAAAATGGATAACCAGTGAGGCCCCACCGTACAGCGCAGGGAACTCTGCTCAACGTTATGCAGCAGCCTGGATGGAAGGGTGGTCTGGGGGTGAATGAATACAAGTGTATGTATGGCAGAGTTCCTTTGCTGTCCACCTGAGACTATTACATTGTTAATCAGCTATGCCCCAGTATAAAACGAAAAGTTTAAAAAAGAGAAATAAAAAGAGGTCCTGGTCCACCCACATATTTCAGCGGCCACCTGAGAGATTTTTATTCATAACTTGGTGTAAACACTGTGCTTTGGACATTCTGGCTCATGAAAGAATTCAGTGTACTCATATGCCTCCTGGAGTGAAAATAGATCAAATGGATGTCTGAATTGGTCTATGTCTAAGTAATCTTAGTTCAGTCACTAAGTCACGTCCGACCTTTTGTGACCCAGTGGACTGCAGCACACCAGGCTCCTCTGTCAGCCACTATCTCCTGGAGTTTGCTCAAACTCATGTCCATGGAGTCAGAGAGGCTATCTTACCATCTCATCCTCTGTTGCCCTCTTCTCCTTTTGCCCTCAATCTTTGCCATCATCCACGTCTTTTCCAGTGAGTCAGCTCTTTGCATCAGGTGGCCAAAGTATTGGAACTTCAGCAAAAGTCCTTCCAATGAATATTCAGGATTGCTTTCCTTTAGGATTGACTGGTTTGATCTCCTTGCAGTCCAAGGGATTCTCAGCCTTAGTTTAGCTATTTACAAAAATGTGCAGTTTATTAGCATGGATTCAGTTCTTCTTAGCTAACCCTTTCACTGTTTTACTAAGTGCTCAATTTTAAATTGTGGTCATCAAAAATAATTATTTAGACAATATTTGTTGCATTTTTTTCATTTTTCTGTATTTTAAAAATTGAACCAAATGACTCATGCTGACACCCCTCCTCCCTTTCCTCGTGTCTCCCACGCAAGTGGGTTCCTCCTAACACTGACAGACAAGAACCTGATTCTGATGAATTTGGATGAGTCACCTCTGCCCAAGATTCTGTGCTGGGTGCTGTGAAGTTCACATAGACATCACAGTCAATTCCTGCATGCAGAGAACTCCCAACGTGGCACCAAACATAATCAGTCTATAAATAGGAGCTGAGACGGGCAGGGCTTCTGTCCACCCTTCCAGCTCTTTCACCACATCATTCTACCTGTGCTCCAGGAACACAGAAGTACTCATAATTAACCCAGAAGATTGTGCTAATCAAGTTTCTACACTGTGAACTCTGTCAGAATACCCTCATTTTCCCACAAACATCCTTATCCAACCTATTTGCAATGCTTGCCTCATCTATGAAGCCATTTTGGAAGTAAAAGAAATGCCTGATCTGTCTTCTCTTCCTTCACTATATTCTAAACTGGCTTGGGCCATAGCACCCAGCAGGTGTAGACTAACACCTTCAGAACCCAGAGAAAGCAAATGCAAGGATATGAATTGAGCTGCCCATCACTACAGGCATCTTGATTCTCTAAAATCTTCTGAGAACATTTATGAAATATATTCCATTACTGTCCACCTGGGCACAGAGAAGGGACACATTTAACCATGGGGATTTGTCACCACTCCCGGGTGACCCTGAGGGCATTAACCGGGCCACCTTCTATACAGCACGAATGTGAAAGCTTAGCAGGTGTCCTCCTTGACCTCAAAAGATCTGCAAGGAAAGAAGCAAGTCTTACGCAGTATGGGTGTGATGCCAGACACTATCAAGCGGCCCCCATGTGAAACCAATCCAGATCCCCAGGCTGGGTCACGTGCAGTGCCTGGAGTCAGTGGTGAGGCTTAGAATGTAAAGCATAATTCACAACTATGACTATAGAAAATTCATTAAATGTTTCAAGCTTGACACACACCTCACCAGAATAGTTCTGATACAGGTCATGACAGAAAGTACAATGATCTGGGAGAAAATGCATGTATCCAGCATGTATATTTCCAATATCTACTCAATTTCTCTAGCTAAAATGTGCTATGTTTTGATGCTGCCTGGTTTCTTTCAGGCACCAACCTTTTTCTTGGGAAAACTCCAGGAGATAGCGAGGGACAGGCAAGCCTGGTGTGCTGCAGTCCATGGGGTCCCAAAGAGTTGGACACGACTTAGTGACTGAGCAACAACAAACCTACCTTTTGACATTTGTGTTATATTTTCTGAGTAATATTGGTGAGGACTCACACTTATATCTCCTTTGCAAGCACAATTTATGAGCTCATTTTTATTATTTTTCATACAACAATCTGTCTTAAGAGCTAACTGACAAGCCTAGAGCACATACTGAGTCCCACAATGGAAATGTCCATCCTGTTTTCTAGTCTCAGATTCTGTATCTGTCTTAGTCTATTTTCCTCCCAACTCTCTCCATTCCAACCTCACAAGTTTATTTTCATAACTTAGTCCATTAATCCAATTCCTTGGAAATTAGGTTTGAGCAAAAGTGTGATAGTTTCCAAAAAATAATACAGTGCCTTTGAGTTAGTATTTAAACATAAAAATGTTACTCTTGAATGAGCAGGGCATAAGTGGGGATTTGTAGGGGTTTTTTTTCTCAATTCACTGGCTCACTCTGAATGGAAGAAATTCTTAAACTGTGCTTGGATTAAAGATGAAAGGAGATCCCCTGAAAGAATAAAATATGGACCAAAATGTCCACAGCTGGCTCCACCTGCTTGAGAATGCTGCTCATGGAGAGAAGCTGTGAGCAGTTCAAAACCAGACTAGGAAGTTTCCTTGGATACAATTCTCAACCTCTGCTGGAAAATGACAGTGCCAGATGTCTTCCATCTACTCACATTTTCTCTAAACAGATCAAAGCTTCAATATCAATAAAAGAAAAAGGGTAGGAAGGGAGGGAATGTTTCTGAACCTGCTGGGAAACAGGCCCGTCAATGATCTTGATGAAGTAGATCAGTGATTTCTCTCAATAAACTGATTGATACCCAGGCTTTCCGGAAATCATTTAGAAACAAAAGGCAAAGCCTAGCCCATTTTTTTTTCTATGAAAGACTAATTGCTCCTATATCTGCATAAAACATTTTTAAGAGATTCCTAGGAGGTCCAGGAGAGAGGATTCTTTCTTTTTTTAATATATTTATTTACTTATTCCTGGTTGTGCTGGGTCTTCGCTGCTGCACACCAGCTTCCTCTAGGAGCGGGGAGCGGGAACTGGTCTTCCTGCAGTTCACTGCCTTCTTGCTGTACGGCTTTTCTTACTGCAAAGCACAGGCTCTAGAGGCTCAGGCTTCAGCAGTTGCAGCACACAGGCTTTTGGTCACTTGCCGCATATGGAATCTTCCCAGACCAGGGATAGAAACTACATCCCCTGTATAGGAGGTGGATGGTTATCCACTCCACCAAAAGGAAAGTCCAAGAGAGTATTCTTATTCTTCACTTCAGGACAGAACATTCTCAATCATCTAGACAGTATGTGTTACTGTGTAAGTCCAGACACACCACCTCCTTCTCTTCCACATTCAGAAAGTGCTAGGAGACCAGTGGATAAAGTTTCTGGCCTCACAAAAGGGGAAATAGCAAAGAAGATGGATGAACAGGGAAATTTTTCAAAGTCTCTTAAAAACCAACTAAAACTACCTTACTAATCTTGCTAAGATGAACTGAAGTTTGCAGAGAAACTCTAAATTCCTACAGGAGAATAAAGCCTGATTGATTCAGTACTTATGTTGAGCTCCTGTCCTTCTAACTCGAATCTGCACTATAGGAGGAAGGGAGGGAGGGAGGCGGGGAGAGAGGAACATCTTGTCATCAATGAGCCAGGTGATATATAAAATAATTTCATATGCACGCTCTCATTTTAGTCCACCTAGTTGTTATGTGGTAGACTGGGTGTCAATCAGTGGAAGGTTACACAACTGTTGAGGAACTCTTGTTTAGAGAAACAAGGCAGTATGACTATGTCGAAGACTAATTCATGAGATAACCTTGAGTCACCCACAAATCTCTTCACACCCTGGAACCCTCACCATTAAACTGAAGGGATTGTCCTACATAATATTTAGGACAAATTACATAATATTTAAGGTCTAGTACTCTATGATTTAATGATAAACTTCAACAGCAATCTATTATCTGAGCCACTTTCCCCTTCCCTCTCCCTTCTACCTCACAGTATTATCAGCACATATTTCACTGGGCTATCTCCTTTTCTTTATGCTTGTAGAATGTGAAATTCTATTCAAGAACTGGATGACAGGGGTCACTTCCTGACAAACTGCATATAACACACCATGAGACATTCAAAACAGTTTTCTTCCAGCCAAACTTTCTGTATTTATGTCTCGTAACAGACACTCTTATACACCAATACTGGAATCCCAAGAGCTTCTGTAGTCACCTGTTTTTATCTTTCTTTTTAAATTAATTTTTAATTGGAGGATAATTGCTTCACTGTGTTGTGCTGGTGTCTGCCATACAACAACCTGAATCAGCTCTAAGTATCCGTACGTTTCCTCCCTCTTGAACCTCCCTCCCACCACACCCCCACCTTATCCCTCCTGTTTTTAAGCAAGTTTAAGGTACCATGGTGGAGAAGGCAATGGCACCCCACTCCAGTACTCTTGCCTGGAAAACCCCATGGACGGAGGAGCCTGGTGGGCTGCAGTCCATGGGGTCGCTAAGAGTCGGACACGACTGAGCGACTTCACTTTCACTTTCATGCATTGGAGAAGGAAATGGCAACCCACTCCAGTGTTCTTGCCTGGAGAATCCCAGGGATGGTGGAGCCTGGTGGGCTGCCATCTCTGGGGTCGCACAGAGTCGGACACAACTGAAGCGACTTAGCAGCAGCAGCAGCAAGGTACCATGGTATTGGGCTCCAGAATATAAAGGTCTTCCATGGAGAACCAAGTTCATAGAAAGAACAATGCACTGCAGTAGTGAAGCCAGCTCATTCGCTCTCCACTCCTACCGTCCTAAGAGAACAAAAGTGGGAAAAGAGTATGACAAGGATGTATATTGTCACCCTGCTTATTTAACTTACATGTAGAGTACATCATGCAAAATACCAGGCTGGATAAATCGCAAGCTGGAATCAAGATTGCTGGGAGCAATATCAACAACCTAAGATATGCAGATGATACCACTCTAATGGCAAAAAATGAAGAGGAACTAAAAAGACTCTATTGTTCCCTCCAGTGATCATGTACAGATGTGAGAGTTGGGCCATAAAGAAGGCGGATGCTTTCAAATTGCAATGCTGGAGAAGACTCTTGAGAGTCCCTTGGACTGCAAGGAGATCAAACCAGTCAATCCTAAAGGAAATCTACCCTGAATATTCACTGGAAGGACTGACACTGAAACTCCAATACTTTGGCCACCTGATGTGAAGAGCTGACTCATTGGAAAAGACCTTGATTCTGGGAAAAACTGAAGCAAAAATGGGAAGGGTGGTGACAGAGGATGAGATGGTTAGACAGCATCACCATTTCAATGGACATAAATTTGAGAAAACTATAGCAGATGGTGGAGGACAGGAAAGCCTGGCAAGCTGCAATCCATGGGGTCACAAAGATTCAGACAAAACTGAGTGACTGAACAACAGCAACAAGGCTTCTAAAGCAGAAGCAAATTTGTCTGAGGTACATGGGACAAAGGAGGACACATATTTGGTCCCTGGACTCCAAAGATGAAGGTGAAGGACTCCAAGGTGAAGGATATGGATGGTGGCAGAAGCAGTAATAAAGGCTCCTTCTGGCCCATAGACTGGCCATGCAGGTGCCCCACCTCATGACTCGTATCACGAGGAAACCCTAGGGTTGTAACTCAGGCAACTATTGAGACAAGAAAGATGCAAACATCAGCAGGGGCAGCCCTGGAGAGTAATATCTAGGATTAACTCTTTTCTCCTATCCTTAGGGTAATGAGAAATGATAGCAACTAAAATCAATGAATCCTTATAACTGCTTTATATGTTTTGCCTTATTTAAATATAGCAATAATCCTACCAAGGAGGTACCGTAGTTCTATGTCTTCACAGTGCTATCATCACCCTCATTTTATAGACAGGAAAACTCAGTATGAAAAAGGTGAAGGCAATGGCCCAAACTTACACTGCTAATAAAGGTAGTGTTGATACTCACACTCTGCTCTTTGACAAAGCAGTCCTCTTTGCAGACATTCTGATGTCCTAGGTGTTGAGAAGGCTTAGTTTTTAAAAGATATTCTAAATTCTAACAAGCTGAAGTGAAATGAATTCAGCATCTAGCTTGAGGGTTGGGAGTCACAGCCAGTCTGTGGGGAGACCTCCCTTAGTTACCCTAGATGGTGAGCTTGCTGCTCTCTAGGATCCTGTATCCCTTTTACGTTAGGTTCTTTTTTGACTTTGAGGCATGGTAAACAAAGCTGGAATTCTTTGTTTCCCGTGTGACTGTAGACATGGGGGACCTTGAACAGAAATCCTGACTGTTTAAACTGCTGATGGGCCAGTGCACATCAAGGTCTCAGGAGACAACACAGTGGTGCATTTTTTTAAATAATCGTTCCACACTGTGGGGTAGAGGGAGAGCCCCATTTGCAGGCTCATTTCTGGCACCCTATCCAAGTTCCCTCCTCTGAGCTGTCATCATGCATCATGCTACCCAGCACATTATGCTCACTGGGGCCTGCAGATACTTCAAGCAGTGAAAATGCTGCTCGTGATAATACAGCTTTTAAGTCTAACTCTGACAAACGAGTGTGATTTTTATAGATAAATAAAAGTGGATCATGCAGACATATATATCATGCTATATCTTGTCATTAGAGAATAGATACATTACATATTATATACATAGATATATAGACACAGTCACAGACATAGATAGAGACATAGACGTAGTCATAGACATGGACATAGTCATTCATATACACATGGAAATAGTTATAGAATAGATATAAATACATATAAACATAGTCATAGACATGCACATTTGTTATTGTTCAGTTGCTAAGTCGTGACCAACTCTTTGTGACTCCATGGACTATAGCCCACCAGGTTCCTCTCACCATGGAATTTTCTCAGCAAGAATACTGGAGTGGGTTGCCATTTCCTTCTCAAGGGCATCTTCCTGACCCAGGGATCGAACCTGTGTTGCATTGGCAGGCAGGTTCTTCATCACTGACCCACCAGGGAAGCCCACTCATACACATATACATATACATATACACCCACATGGACATAGTCATGGACATACACACATGCATAGAGACACATAGTCAGACACATGGACACAGTTGTACATACCGACACAGGCACAGTCATAGACACAACAGACAGACTCAGGCACAGGCACAGACGTGACATTGATATGCATGTGAACACACATTCAGTTCAGTTTCTCAGTTGTGTCCGACTTTTTGTGACCCCATGGACTGCAGCAGGCCAGGCCTCCCTGCCCATCACCAATGCCAGGAGTTTACCTAACTCATGTCCATTGAGTCACTGATGCCATCCAACCATCTCATCTTCTGCCGTTTCCTTCTCCTCCTGCCTTCAATCTTTCCCAGCATCAGGGGCTTTTCAAATGAGTCAGCTCTTTGCATCAGGTGGCCAAAGTATTGGAGTTTCAGCTTCAGCATCAGTGCTTCCAATGAACACTCAGGACTGATTTCCTTTAGGATGGACTGGATGGATCTCCTTGCAGTCCAAGGGACTCTCAAGAGTCTTCTCCAACACCACAGTTCAAAAGCATCAATTCTTCAGTGCTCAACTTTCTTTATAGTCCAACTCTCACATCCATACATGACTACTGGAAAAACCATAGCCTTGACTAGATGGATCTTTGTTGGCACAGTATGAACACTCATTTTAAGGGTTCAAATCCAAGCTCACAGTTTTCAGGTCAGATCGTATATACTTCCTAAACTTCCTAATCTGTACAGTGGAAACTATGGTAACTATGATATTAAGGGGGCCTAAAATTGAGACACCTGAATTTTAACCACAGTAAACCCACCAGCTCCCTCAGCTGTCTCAAACCTGCCCTAGAAGTTTAGCCTGCACCCTGTGTGACAACCTACATCCCTTTTTATCTCAGGATATGGTTTAGATATTTATGCTTAGGATATGAATGTGGCCAGGTATTTGCTTTGTAGGATCAATGTGATTTTAACACACTTTATTTTAGAAGTCCTGATGCTAAATGTTGGTTGAGACATTATTGCTCAGTGTATTATCACTTGAATCATGATAACAGGAGCAGCATCTTGATCCAGAGAGGAATTATTTAATGTGCTGACTGGCAAATATGCTAATATATAAAGGACCTAAAGATAAGATTCTGAATGAAACCCCAAATATAATAACTTAATTATTTGTATGTTTCCCTCTCTTATTTATGGTTCTACTGTTTGCTATGAGCTACGGGATAATGTGATGGTTGGAAGGAGCTGAATTAGCAGGAGATATACAAAGAGAGCTTTAGTCTACCTAAATAAGGATTTCCAATACTAATGCTCCATGGAAGGCATTCAGGTCATCTAAAGGGCTACTCAGCCCCAGTTGTTAGTGAGGAACTTAAGCCTCATACTGATAGATCATCCGACTTTCTTCAAGAGGTGCACATCAAAATTTATCTAAGAAACCTCCAAGTTTTTAAATACTGGAAGCCACCTAAAAAAATTTGTTTTAATAACATGAGGACTAAATACTTACATCAGCAAGCCGAACTCAGCCCAGCACAACCAGTTCCAGCCTATAACATTAACTGTTTTAAAGGGTCACCTCCCTGAGCTGGGCAAGAGGGCATGTCTGTGTGCATTGTGAGGGGAATACATTTCTCATACGCTACAAGCACAACTGCTTTATTCTCCCAGTCAAGCTGCAGAAATCGTGAACAGTGATTCTTGGTACCAGTTTCAAACAATGCCAACATTCCTGGTTCTACTGAGGATCAAGAGAGATCCCACCACAAAACACCAAATGGTACTTGGCACATACAGTGGATTCTATAAACATGCCTGGTTCCTTCTATGAATTATTATGATCATTTTCCAATCAACCTTCAAAAGAGTTACTCATCCATGTCTATGACAACTTAACTCTTTTTGGTAAGGGAATTGTGGGTTCACAAGTAAACAATGTTATGACAGCAGCTTCGAAATTATAAAGTTCTATCTGTAATTAGAAAATCAGCAAGGTGGCTCTTCGTCAGCGCAATAGATGCCAGAAGCCTGCCTGCCACTGTGTGCATTTGTCAGCAAAAGGGAGAAGACTGCACTCAGAGCTCCGGGATACCTTTCCTGTATTGTAAAGGAAGTACAGCTTCCGCTCAAAATGCCAGTGATCTCAGGCAGAAAATGTGGATGGCATCCTATCCTTTCATGATGATAGATACTAATCACATGTTCCGTCAGGATCAAACCACCCCACTGCGCTGGCACTAAGTGACCATGCATCTGAGTATGAGTATCTGCAACGTCTTCTGTGGGCACAGCAAGAGAGGAACCACCGCCAGGAGCAACCTGAGATGGGAACACGTCACATGTCAGAACAGAAACAGAGACAGAGATTTCAACTCGTTTCCAAAATGGAAATGATTCTGGTTGGTTTCCTAATTTCCTTGGGGTTGGATCAAATTCTCTGAAATTACAGAAGATGGCATGCCTGCAAAAGACCAGTGTCATTTAAGAAAACCTGCAATTTTCTTTTAGCTCTCGTTTCCATTTAAAGTTGAATCATTCTATCCTGCAATAATTTTCAGCATAAAAGTAGAAAGAAACCCATCTTTGTGACTACCAGAGAGGTAATAAAACCAAAGGCAAAACAGGATTGAAAGCTCCTCCTGACAAATAACTTTTTTAACATCCACACGATGGAGGTGTGGGGTGGATTTAACTCGACACTCTTTCCTTTAATTGCAAGTGAATTAGCTGTGAGAGGAGACTGTGTAATAGACATCTAACAGCTAAATGCCATCAACTCTTTGTAAATGTACTGAACCCAGTCTATGCCTACTGATTTCATCCTATTTTCCTATAAACAGATGAAATGTGGTTCAAGGCAAAAACTATAAATTAGAGGTTGACATATCAGCCAGGGTACAAGAAGAGTGGACTTCCCTGGTGGCTCAGCGGTAAAGAATAGCCTGCAACACAGGAGACCTGGGTTCGATCCCTGGGTCAGGAAGATCCCCTGGAGGAGGAAATGGCAACCCACTCCAGTATTCTTGCCTGGAGAATCCCATGGACAGAGGAGCCTGGCTGGCTGTTGTCCACGGGGTCACAAAGAATCAGACAAGACTGAACACAGACACACAGACAAGGAAGACTGCAGGCAGGAGCGCATCTCAGCTTTCATAATCCTGAAAGTTGCGGAATTTCAGTGCACACAAGGTGAGAGAGCATGTGGAAAACCTAAATCCATCAACAAACCAGTGATGCTCACACAGCTCGTACTGTCACCTATCTTTGGCAAGACCTCTGCTCTATTTTGAGTTCAATGGGTCCTAGGGAAATTTCCTACTGCTGTCTAATGCCCTACAAAGTAATTTGTTACTAATTTTTCTAGTAAATCCATTCTCTTAGAAGTCATAGGAGAGCTAGTGAACCCCAAATTGGAAAAAAAAAAAAAAACTATTCTGACCTTGACCTTCATTGGCTTCTGTCTCCTATTTGACTCTGCAGCTCATTTCTTCCTTCCTAAGAGCACCTGTTTTCCTGGATATTATTGGTTTTCTTTTTTTCCTCTCTGACCATTTATGCTTCACCTTCTGTGTACTCCTGCAACAAAACATGTGCTACAAAAACAGCTGATGTTTATTAATCTTAACAAATTATATTATCTCATTTGATCCTCACATCCACTCAATTACACAGGTATTATTACCCCCATTATATAGATGCAAAAACTGAGGCTTTAAGGTTAAATAACATGCCCAAGGACACAGAGTAAGAGGGAGAATCAAGATTTTAACTCGTGTCCATCTGAACTCTGAGCTCACTTTCTCAACCTGTGTTCTACAGTATCTTTTCTTGACTTCTCAAGACTTACAAGCACTTTACCTACTGCCTCTCTGTGATTTCCAAATCTCATTTTCTCCTACCACAGTTTTCCAAGGTATCAAGTCTGCTTTCTACATGTACAGCACCTTCATTAGATGTCCTCCTAGTTCTCAAAATGAGTAAGAAAATTCAGTTCATTTTCTTCCCAGACTCCTAACATCTTAGTTTCTGTTAACAGTGTTTACTTAATGAGATAGTTTGGTAAAATATTCTTGATAAATGATTGTGTTATTTATTTATTTTTTATCATAAAGAAAGGGTCTGATTAAAATTAATTAGTTATATGAAGGAAATAATCAGGATGGTGCTCTAGTCAGAAAGCTACTCATTGACTGTTTATTGAATTCAAGATAGACTTAAAAAGCACTGAACTAACTTCAATGCAACTAAACGGGACTTTATGCTGAGAATGAGTGACAATGATTGTTGTTCAGTCACTAAGTCATGTCCAATTCTTTGTTACCCCATTAACTGTACCATTAACCCTCTGAGCCCCTCTATCTCCCAGAGTTTGCTTAAATTCATGTCACTTGAGTCAGTGATGCTATCTAACCATCTCATACTCTGCCACCCCCTTCTCCTTTTGCCTTCAACCTTTTCCAGAATCAGGGTCTTTCCCAATAAGTTAGATCTTTATATCAGAAGGCCAAAGTATTGGATCTTCAGCTTCAGCATCAGTCCTTCCAAAGAATATTCAGGGTGGATTTCCTTTAGGACTGGCTGGTATTATCTCTTTGTAGTCCAAGGGACTCTCAAAAGTCTTCACCTTATCACAATTAAAAAAAAATAAGTTATTTGGTGCTCAACCTTCTTTGTGATCCAACCCTCACAGTAGTACATGACTATCAGAAATGCCACAGCTTTGACAATACAAATCTTTGTCAGCAAAGTGATGTCTCTGCTTTTTAACATTCTGGTTAGGTTTGTCATAGTTTCTCTTCCAAGGTACAAGTATCTTAATTTTATGGCTGCAGTCACAATCTGCAGTGACTTTGGAGCCCAAGAAAAAAGAAAAGAATGGGAAAGACTAGAGATCTCTTCAAGAAAATTAGAGATACTAAGGGGAGACCACCTGACCTACCTCTTGAGAAACCTATATGCAGGTTCCATATAAGGACATGGAACAACAGACTGGTTCCAAATAGGAAAAGGAGTACGTCAAAGCTGTATATTGTCACCTGCTTATTTAACTTCTATTCAGAGTACATCATGAGAAATGCTGGGCTGGAAGAAGCACAAGCTGGAATCAAGAGTGCCGGGGGAAATATCAATAACTTCAGAGCTTACTCCTTGGAAGGAAAGTTATGACCAACCTAGATAGCATATTCCAAAGCAGAGACATTACTTTGCCAACAAAGGTTTGTCTAGTCAAGGCTATGGTTTTTCCTGTGGTCACGTATGGATGTGAGAGTTGGACTGTGAAGAAGCCTGAGTGATGAAGAATTGATGCTTTTGAACTGTGGTATTGGAGAAGACTCTTGAGAGTCCCTTGGACTGCAAGGAGATCCAACCAGTCCATCCTAAAGGAGACCAGTCCTGGGTGTTCATTGGAAGAACTGATGCTGAGGCTGAAACTCCAATACTTTGGCCACCTCATGCGAAGAGTTGACTCATTGGAAAAGACCCTGATGCTGGGAGGGATTGGGGGCACGAGGAGAAAGGGATGACAGAGGATGAGATGGCTGGATGGCATCACTGACTTGATGGACATGAGTTTGAGTAAACTCCGGGAGTTGGTGATGGACAGGGAGGCCTGGCATGCTGGGATTCACGGGGTTGCAAAGAGTCGAACATGACTGAGCGACTGAACTGAACTGAAGGGAACATTTCATGCAAAGATGGGCTCAATAAAGGACAGAAATGTTATGGACCTAACAGAAGCAGAAGATATTAAGAAGAGGTGGCAAGAGGAGATGTACAGATCTTCATGACCCAGATAATCAAGATGGTGTGATCACTCACCTAGAGCTAGACATCCTTGAATTTGAAGTCATGTGGGCCTTAGGAAGCATCACTACAAACAAAGCAAGAGGGGGTGGTGGAATTCCAGTTGAAGTATTTCAAATCCTAAAACATTATGCTGTGAAAGTGCTGCAGTCAATATGCCAGCATATTTGGAAAACTCAGCAGTGACCACAATACTGGAAAAGGTCAGTTTTCATTCCATTCCCAAATAAAGGCAATGCCGAAGAATTCTCAGACTACCACACAACTGCACTCATCTCACATGCTAGCAAAGTAATGCACAAAATTCTCCAAACCAGGCTTCAACAAAACATGAACCGTGAACTTCCAGATGTTCAAGCTGTATTTAGAAAAGGCAGAGGAACCAGAGATCAAATGGTCAACATCCATTGGATCATTGGAAAAGAAAGAGAGTTCCAGAAAAACATCTCCTTCTGCATTATTGACTACACAAAAGCCTTTGACTATGGATCACAACAAACTATGGAAAATTCCAAAAGAGATGGGAATACCAGACCTCCTGACCTTCCTCCTGAGAAATCTGTGTGCAGGTCAAGAAGCAACAGTTAGAACTGGACATGGACCAACAGACTGATTCCAAAACAGGAAAGGAGTATATCAAGGCTGTACATTGTCACCCTGTTTCTTTAACTTATATGCAGAGTACATCATGCAAAATGCCAGGCTGGATGAAGCAGAAGCTGGAATCAAGATTGCCAGGAGAAATATCAATAACCTCAGGTATGCAGATGACACCACACTTATGCCAGAAAGTGAAGAAGAACTAAGCCTCTTGATGAAAGTCAAAGAAGGGAGTGAAGAAGTTGGTGCCTGGTGTGCTGCAGTCCTTGGGGTAGCAAAGAGTCGGACATGACTGAGCAACTTAACTGAACCGAAGAAAATAAAATATGTGGACAAAGAAGTGTATAAATTGAGCAGGTCTGCCTTCAACACTTACAAATCAGGGAGTCCTTGACAGTAAAAGTCTAAGCCAAAACATTCTCAGGTCAGCTAAGAGACTGATCAGTTTGGGAATGGAATTTGTTAACAATCATTCATCTTGTAGCATCATCTCCCAAACTGGATAACAGTGACAGTCACCTGACCAAGTATGCTTATGAGCAAACCTTCTATGAGGCTGACAGCCTTGGCTCCTAAAACAGAAGCTGGAGTTAGCTTGGGCAACTTAAAAATTTTAAACAAATCATTGCATCTAAAATTTCTCTGTAATATTTATTGACATAATCTTAGTTATCCAATCATTCTGGAAAGCACTTTGCAGTATTTATTAAAACCCATAAATATATTCAAGTTTTTTAAGGTTAGTTAACCTCCTTATGATGCTGGAAAAGGTTGAAGGCAAGAGAAGAAGGGGACGACAGAGGATGAGATGGTTGGATGGCATCACCGGCTCAATGGACATGACTTTGAGCAAGCTCTGAAAGTTGGCAATGGACAAGGAAGCCTGGTGTGCTGCAGTTCATGGGGTCACAAAGAGTCAGATATGACTGAGCAACTCTACTGAACTCAGTCTCTTTCTGGCATTCCCCTGGTGGCACAGTGGTAAAGAATCCATTTGCCAAAGCTGGAGAACAAGAGATGTGGGTTTGATCCCTGGGCCGGGAAGATACCCCAGAGTAGGAAATGGCAACTCACTCTAGTATTCTTGCCTGGAAAATCCCATGGACAGAGGAGTCTGGTGGGTTACAACCCACATGTCGCAAAGAGTCGGACACAACTGAGCGACTGAGCCTGCATGCAGGCAATCTTTTTCTGAGGACTTACAAATGATGTCAACTAAAAGGGAAAATACATATACATAATCTAGATACCTTGGCTACAGTATTTAATGATACTAAAAATTGGGAAATAGACTAAACAGCCAATAAGGAGGGAATGCTTAATGAAAAATGTTAAGATACTTGACTGGGAAGCTATTAAAAATGCAATTTTGCCAATCTTAAGCTCCCAATTCATCACCCACCTTTTCCCTTTTGGTGTCCACATGTTTATAATCTATGTCTGTGACTCTATTTCTGCCTTGCAAATAGGTCCATCAAGTGGAGAGTGAAAAAGCTGGCTTAAAGCTCAACATTCAGAAAACGAAGATCATGGCATCCGGTCCCATCACTTCATGGGAAATAGGGAAACAGTGGAAACAGTGTCAGGCTTTGTTTTTTTGGGCTCCAAAATCACTGCAGATGGTGATTGCAGCCATGAAATTAAAAGACGCTTACTCCTTGGAAGGAAAGTTATGACCAACCTAGATAGCATATTGAAAACCAGAGACATTACTTTTCTAACAAAGGTTCGTCTAGTCAAGGCTATGGTTTTTCCTGTGGTCATGAATGGATGTGAGAGTTGGACTGTGAAGAAGGCTGAGCACCAAAGAATTGATGCTTTTGAACTGTGGTGTTGGAGAAGACTCTTGAGAGTCCCTTGGATTGCAAGGAGATCCAACCAGTCCATTCTGAAGGAGATCAGCCCTGGGATTTCTTTGGAAGGAATGATGCTAAAGCTGAACCTCCAGTACTTTGGCCACCTCATGCGAAGAGTTGACGCATTGGAAAAGACTCTGATGCTGGGAGGGATTGGGGGCAAGAGGAGAAGGGGATGACAGAGGATGAGATGGCTGGATGGCATCACTGACTCGATGGACGTGAGTCTGAATGAACTCCGGGAGTTGTTGATGGACAGGGAGGCTTGGTATGCTGCGATTCATGGGGTCGCAAAGAGTCGGACACGACTGAGCAACTAATCTGATCTGATCTAATCTGATCTGTACCATTTTTCTAGATTGCATCTATATGCATTAATATATGGTATTTGTTTTTCTATTTCTGACTTATATCACTCTGTACGACAGTCTCAAGGTCCATCTACATCTCTGAAAATGGCACAATTTTGTTCCTTTTTATGGCTGAGTAATGCTCTCTGGTGACCTACATGGGAAGGCAATCAAAAGAGGGGATATATGCACACATATAGTAGATTTACTTTGCTGTACAGAAGAAACTAACACAAAATTGTGAGGCACCTAAACGCCGATAATTTTTTTTTAATACAATTTTGCAGGCAGAGTTAGCAAAATGCTTTTTTAAAAATATGACTTGAGAAGTGAAAAAGTAGTACACAATGTATCTGTGACATAATTAAGACTACATAAAAGTGTACTTTATATGAAGAATATGAAAAAACGGAAAACAATATGTAAAAGAATACATATCTATAACTGAATTATTTTGCTATACATCAGAAACTAACACAACTTTGTAAATTAACAACACTGTAAATTATTCAATAAAAAATTGAATATGAAAAAACAATTTTACTTGTCATGACAGAATTGTTGGTGTTTTTAAATTTAATTTTCATTTGTATTCATGTTTCTATTAGGTTGTGCAATAAATTGTCATTTTTAAACAGCTGCTGCTTGCCCTATAGACATGAAACCTCAAAACTATTGTGGAGGCTTTGCAGGTGTGGCTGGACTCTCCCCATGCCCCTCCCTGGCATCACAGGGCCACTTGAAATCTGCTTGGCACAAGACTGACTGAGCTCTAACAATATAGGCTAGCTTCTGAGGTCATCCGAACAAAGCAACCAGAAAATGGAAGAGTGACATTTTGTAATGAGACTACAAAATGAAAGATCATGTTTCCACACCCACATAGGCCATTTCCTGCCCCGTCTATTGCTTATCATTAACCAATATCACTTGTGTTCAACCATCAATTTGCCTGTGCCCTTGGACAAACCATCCACCTCCTCTTTCCTTGTCAGTGTGCGGATGAGCAAATGCACAGGCAATGAACATGGCCACCGTTAAGGTCCTGTCCTAATCTAGCCTTGTATAATTGATCTGTCATCTTCATGAAAATAGAATACAGAGTGCTGAGGAAGAATAAATTGGCGTGACCTTTCCTGAGGAGGTGTTGGTGGTATATATCAAAAGCCTTAAAAATGCCTATAGTCTTTGACATAGCAATCCCATTTCTGGAGATCCCCCCTCCATCCCCAGCCAAGGAAATAATCAGAGATGGCCACAAAGATTTGTGAACCAGGAAATTTGCCTTAGGCATAATGACCAAAAAATAAAAATAAAAACAAAGGTCAAGCAGGTAAGAATTGGTTAAGGAACTCCTCTGCAGACATATATTGTGAAATCAAAATGGGAAAGCTATTTGTTTTTGCAAACTGCCTGCAAAATGATAAAATTTATCATTTAAAAAATGATAAAAATTAACAAAGAAGTTCTGTTCTATTGCATATTTACTGAGAAAAGGAATATTTTCTGCCATGTCAATAAACAAGGGTGTTATAAAAAAAAAAAAAAAAGAACACTTGATGACAAACACAATGTTCAGCATGAAACAGTGGGGGAAAAGGGCAGGCGGGTCAATCATCAAACAGGAAGATACATTTATAAATAGCGATCTATATATATGGGCTTCCCCGGTGGCTCTGTGGTAAAGAATCCGCCTGCCAAAGCAGGAGACGTGAGTTTGATCTCTGGGTCCGGAAGATCCCTTGAAGAAGGAAATGGCAACCCATTCCAGTATTCTTGCCTGGAAAATCCCATGGACAGAGGATCCTGGCGGGTTACAGTCCATGGGGTCATAAAAGAGTCGGACACGACTTAGCGACTAAACAACAACGTATATGTGTGTGTATATATATATATATATATATATATATATATATAATAGAGAGAGAGAGAGAGAGAGAGAGAAAGAGAGCTAGTGAGAAAGGGAGAAAGAGAGACTAGTTTTTTTTTTTTTTTTAATAACTTATCACTGTCTATGTGAACTTTAGCAAGTTATTGAGCTTCTCTGTGCCTCCATTTGCTCACTGTAAAGTTGAAATAAAAATAGTACTTACCTGGAAGAACTATTTTGAGAATTGAGTTAATAAATTAGAGTTCTTCATCCTCACACAGCTGACACAGCACACAGTAGATGGTGGCTGGGGTCTCAAATATGACAAGATGAAACTGTAACAAAACCCTTTTGTCTCTCTGCCCTTAAAGCATTTTCACACACGAGTTTGGAAGGTCTCACACCCTAAATTTATTAAACAAAGATGCCTATTTCCAAGTTCCAGGTGAAAAGACCAAGACACAGAGGCATCATAATTAGCCAGTGAGTTATCAGAACTGGAAGTAAAATTTCCCTTTTATTCCTCCTTTCTGGGGCTCATGCCATGATTTAAGAAATACTAAATAATAATTTATGCTATTTGAGTTTTTTACCATGTACATGTATTACCTGATTCCAAAAAAAAAAAAATTACCATTGCCATTAAAAAAGTTACTGTTGCCATTTAAAAAAAAAATTAAATGAAAGAACATTAAAGGAACATACAGTCGCATTAAAGAGAAGAAACAGACTCTGTTTCTAGTTCTCTGTCTGCCTGCCTACTGCCCAGCAGTGAAAGCACCCAAACCGTCCACTGCCCGACAGTCTTCCCGGGCGGTGCAGCTGCTGCTCCCACCTCAGCACACAGCCCCTGAACAACTGCCTGTTTCCTGCGGAGGAACGAGGACGCTGGGACAGACGGGAGAGACTCCGTAACCGGGGGTTCCTGGTAGAGCGCTTCGCAGAAGCTGCAACGGGATGGCACCCTCCACTGCTCGGCTGTTCTCAGGGTCGTGGGAAGCCGACTTCCCACTTGCTCCTACTGCTGCAAGTCACCTACACCCCTCTATTAGAAAAAAGCGACGTTGTCAATCTAACGAGAATTTATCAGTTTACCTGGCAAAAGTGTGAGTATAGGAAAGGAATAATAAGCTCCACTTCTGACAATGGCAGGGACAAGCAGGGGTCCTAATGATACCAACCAGGGTTCTTGGCCTTTTGCAGTCAACAGACATTGGCTAGAGGCCAGACAAGAAATTCAGGCAAGGCTTTACTGGGGTCCCTGGCACAGCAGCGGGGAGCAGAAACAAGTCTCGGGTTTGCTTGCTTGCTCCCTGAAGTGGGGAGGCAGGGAGCCTGTTCTTTATGGGGGGGAGGGGAGGGCAGTGTTCAGCGGTTGGGTCACAGGGGTGCCTTAGGTGGCTGGCCCACCCCTCAGGTGTGTGAGTGCAGGGGGCATGCACAATACCCTGCTTTTGCTTCTGACGCCCAGATATTGCTCTTGGCTCTTCAGAATTGGGAGTTGGGTTTTTGGTCTTTTGTATGTTTTTGGCCAGCATCTGTCCTAACTATACATGCACACAATTATTTTTCAGTCCAGTATAGTTTCTTTGTATTCTGTTGCTGGAGAAGTGGTGAGTCCAGGTGCAGGCACTGCCGCACCGCAACACAGGGTCCCAGGTCCTAGCCTTTGTCACTAAATCTGGATGGAAAACATTCTGCAAACAAAACATTTGGGAGGGATTTCATCAGTAAGTTCTACATGTTACTTGGCATTCTCATGTAGATTCAGCTTTTCCATAAGTGCAGTGAGCAGTGTTAAATTAATCCATTCACCTCTCTGAGTCACACTTGGCATCTAAAAAAAAATCAGGCTCCCTTCTAACTCCAGTGATCCTTTAAGCAAATCAATAGGGGATATAGAAGACCCTCCCACAGCACTGGAAGTTCTAATGGAGAGACCACCTGAAATCTACACTACAATAAAATAACACATTGAATGGAAGAAAGTAATATAGAAGCATCCCTTTCTTAGTTCATGCTGCTGCTGACACCAAGGCTGCTGAACGGAATAATAGTGTGTCTGACTCACTGTCGCAAAATGTAAAATACAAGAGAAAAAAGCAGAGGCAGGAAAGGCAAAAATCATTATCTTCAAACTTGAAAAGAATTGGACTCATAAATTCCTCCTCTCCTGCTATCCATCAAGGATTAAAATACTTTCAGCTCATTGCTTCCACCACATCAATGTGTTTAATGCTGTACAGGGAATGAGTCTGAAACCCAGCAGCTAATGCTCAAGGTTCATCTTGGAGTGTGAATGGGAAGGGAAAAGGGTAATTTATTTGGTTTAAGAAAAAGAAATCTATTCTTTTGACTCCAAATAATTTCTTCTAGAAATACAGAGAAGGTGCAGGAATAAAATACATGGTGAAAAGCATATGTCGAGTCAGCAAAAAGCAAACGTGCTAACCGGCAGGCACGTGACAGCAGCTCCTACTGCCCCCTGAACGCAGCTAACAGCCGCAGAGCCTCCTGGTGTCACTGAGGGCCACACACACTCCCCACATGCAGGGCTCCCCAGGAGTTCCATGGTCTCGTCCCCACTCCCCCAGACCCCACACCGCCCCCTAAAGTGCAGGGGGTGCAGCCTCGTCACCCCTCAGACTCCAGCTGCCCCACCTCATCTCCTCCCTTCAAGGGTCACCTTCCCCAGGACAGAACTGGCTCCTTGAGTATAAATACTGTGAGTTCCCATCTGTCTCCTCTGTAGAGCCATGACCTGTAAACAGACACACCTGAAAGCTGGCTTTTATTCTTTACCAGCTGAGCCACCAGGGAAGCCCAAGTATACTGGAGTGGGTAGCCTATCGCTTCTCCAGTGGATCTTCCCGACCGAGAAATCGAACCAGGGTCTCCTGCATTGCAGGCGGATTCTGTACTAACTGAGCCATCAGGGAAGCCCTCATGACCCCCAGGTGTTTCCAAAATGATTTTTATTTTTTCTAGTTGCCAGTGTTTAAGTACCATGAGAGTTCACAGGTTAGAGATTTCAGGCTTCTTCTAGAAAATTGAGATTCCTGGTGATCCAGTGCTCAGGCACTAGAATAGCCACCCCTGGGAGCAGCTGCCTTCCTTAGGAGGGCTTTCACGCCCCAGTCACCATGGGGACCCTCCAGGCAGAGCCCATCTCTGACATTCCCTTCCGGGCTCTTCGTGCGCCCGTGACCTGTGAGCACCTCTCCGTCTCCTCACCGAGGCTCTCCAAGCCTTTCATGGTGCTGCTCCAGCTTCAACAGACCAGGCCTCACTCCCACTCACCCTCTGCCTAAACACCTGCCGCCAGCACGTAACATGCTTCTGTACTGATTTCCATGCTGGCTTCTCAATTTTCATTTTATATTGGGGTGTGCTTGATTCACAATGTTGTGTGAGTCTCGGTGTATAGCAAAGTGATTCAGTTATACAAATACATGTATGTATTCTTTTTCATATTCTTTTTCCCATCGAGATTATTACAGAATATTGAGCAGAGTTCCCTGTGGCTTTTATGCTGTCTCCTCCTTATCCTTATCTGGCCTGGTAGAATCCATCACTCAGTGATGATGAAGCAACTCAAACAGTATCCCTTCTTGATTGTCTTTCCTGATCGCCTCCCCTACTAAGATTCTCATCACCCCCATTTCCGTACCTTTACTGCATCACCTGCCAACAGGTCTTTACGTTCTTAAGGGTCAGCATCCCTAAACGCTGTTGGGCATGGGGCCTCATCTTGTCTTCTTGATGGACTCCACCGAAAGTATGACAAAGAATGAACATTCTAGAAATATTTGTTCAAATAAAAGTAGATATCAAGGACCACGACTAGGATGCTAATGCTATTTTGTGCCTACTCAGATGCCTTTTCCTTCAAAGGAGGAGGCCAAGGGGAAACAGGAGCTCCAGGACCTCCCCAAGGGGAGGACGGCTCCACCAAAAGCCCTCACCCACGTCTCCTCTTTGTACATAACAGTCTGGAGAGAATGTCATCTTAAATATCTAGTTATCAGAAAATGACTTGCTTACAACTCTTTTCCCCTCTGCCAAGAAGAAAACTGCATAATTCATGGAGGCAGCAGAATGTTGGTCAAAGGTTGTAACGTGATCTGTCTTGGGGGAAGGGGGACAAGAGCGGGTTTTGTGCAGTTCTCTCTCTGACCCCATCACCAGCAAGCTACACTGCCATTCTCTGCAACCAGAATGGACTCAACTCTTGCGATATTGTTCCGCTGAGACAAGAATTGGACCAGCACAACCACAGCATTAACGCTGTTATAGGCTTCATCAGAACAATCACCTCAGCTATAAAATGGCAGGTGATCAAGGTTGCGGCTCCACTCTCATCCTAACTTACTTTGACGTGCCTGGATGGAGAAACAAATTACAGGTGATTCCTAGCCCACCTTCCATTACAGCAGGAAATGATACATTGCAGACTGCTGCAATGGTAAAGATAGAATGAATATGTTTCAAATGATAGGAAATAAGACTAGAAAAGAGCTTGCTGGGTAAATTGAGATAATAGCTTCTGAGAATTGGAGCCATCCCAAAACTGTTCTGGGGAATACAGAGTTCAAAGAGATTAGCTGAAAAATCTTGGTACACATACCCTCCATTTGTTATGGAAATAGCATACAGTCTAGAATCTGTCATAGCTTCAGTTCTCCAAGGTCACAGGCATGACCTTGAGACAAATCTCTTTGTCTGAAAAAAAAAAAGTTTATGTCTTCATCTGTAAACAAACAAACAAAACAAAACAAGGACAGTAGGAATCCTGGTACTAAACCTACTCTTGCTTAATTTCATGAATGCTTTTAAGGGTTAAATAAGACAATGGATGCACAATAATTGTCCTAATATCTAAGACAGCAGATTCTAAATGATCAATGATGGTGACTTTCCTCATATCCACACCTCTGAAGCTTTCTGCCATTCAAAGTAAACTACCTCCCAAGCCCCTCACCCTCATTCATGCACAAATACACACACACACACACACACACACACACACACACACACAGAGAACACCTCTACCCCCACTCTATCACACATTCTATCCTTTCTCTTGTTTGTCCACCAGATAGACACTCCACTGGATGTGTGGTTTATGTACTAGGGTTTGTTTTTTTTTTTAATATAAATTTATTTATTTTAATTGGAGGTTAATTACTTTACAATGTTGTGTTGGTTTACACATGTATACCTGTCCTAGGGTTTTACACAGTGCATTTCTATCTGCTGCCACACTCCCAGGTAGTACCAGTGGCAAAGAACCTATCTGTCACTGCAGGACACATAAGAGATCCCTGGGTTGGGAAGATCTTCTGGAGGAAGACATGGAAGCCTACTCCATGCACTCTCACTTGGGCAAATCCCATGAACAGAGGAGCCTGGTGGGCTACAGTTCACAGGGTGCATGGAGTCGGACACAACTGAAGCAACTTGGCACACAGAGTAAGGTCAGATATATAAACTTTTGCTTCCAGTTTTAAAACACACACACACACACACACGGGACTTCCCTGGTGGTCCAGTGGTTAAGATGCCACACTTCCAATGAAGTGGGCACAGATTCAATACATGGATGGGGATGACAATCCCACATGCCCTGCAGTAAAACCAATAAATTTAAAAAGTTAAAATACTAAATAAAAATACAAACACACACACCAGGAACTCTAAAGGCTTCACAAGCATGACTCAAGGTAGAATGATTCAAACGCCCGCAGGCTCCAACTTTCTCCTTCGGGTCCTCCCTAAAAAATGACTTGGAAATGCCTGGTCATGTCTCATTGCACTGCCTTGGTCACTGCTGAAGCTCACAGAACCATTTGGAAGCTGATGAGGTGTTAGTATTACAGTTCAAAACGCGATGAACAGGTATTACAGTGACAGATGGCACAGCCAGTAAGAAGATGGGAAGCATGAGATGCCTGATGAGTGTGAGTTCCATGAATGCAAAGAAGCTCTAATCTGAAGACTGTCTGAAAAAGTTAAACCGATCTTCATAAATCAGCAATGAGGGCTGCAGTCTTTTAATGACAACTGTAGAAAGTGTAGACAGCAGGGCTGTGGTGGTCCCTGCCCTCTCTCCATCTCTTGGGATCCTGGGCTTTGGGCCCTTTCTCTCAAAGGGGAGTTAGTGAGCGTTTTATTTGGGAGGAGGGGCACAGCCCCACAGAATGAACTGGTGTCCCTTGCTGGGTGTTCTGCATGTAATAACATCCCAAACAGAGAAAACTCTGGACAGTGAAGGCCAGGCTCTGGGCCCTGGTGCTCTGAGCGGCCCTGGTGCCTCGAGAAGAGCTTGGCGTCTCAGCTCACAGAACTGCCCTGTCTAGCTGGACATGGCTTCAGCCGTGCAAGACCTTCTACATGATGCCTCTCATTCTATATCCCTGCCTTCTTTCTGAAATCCACACTTCTCCTGTCTTTCCCAATTTCCAACTCTCCCCCCAGGGGTTAACAAGGTCCAACCTCCTCTGGGTCATGGAAACCTTCAGGCCCAAAAACATTCATTTCTGGCCCTGGGTATAAGGCAATGGGATGGATTTAACACCAATGTGCAGTGACAGAAAGAAAGGCCATGAGGAGATACTCAACTCCAGTGTGCCATTTGCTTTTCAACTAGTTTATCCTTAGTTTTCATTATCTAAAAACTTCAGATATCCAATAAGGACCTATTGTATAGCACAGGTAACTCTATTCAGCATTCTATAATAACCTATATGAGAAAATAATCTGAAAAAGAGTAGATATATGTATAACTGAATCATTCTGTACACTTGAAAGTAATGCAACATTGTAAATGAACTATAAATGATAATTTTTTTAAAGAACATGTAAATCAATAAGCAAGTGTGAATGTGTTTCAGAAAGACCTGTGTTGATGGCAACTAAATGTGAATAATGTATAAAATACCTCAGACACCTTGCTTTTCAAGGATTAATTATCTACCAATAATGACTAAAGTCTGCATGTAAGATTCCTATCTCTCCCACCACCACTTCTTTGTGGACTGTATTTTGGTAAACACACATCCTCATCTATATAGATCCCTCCCCACGTCTGAAGCACCATGCAATAACTCCATTACATTATATAGTCCCATTCAAGGGAAGTCCAACTTTAAGGGGGTACACAGTCAAATAAAGTCAAGGCAGACTGTTAGTTGGGCAGGTGCAGAGCATGGCTATTAGCCCAGCCTCACATCTGAAGAAAGAACATTGAATGCAGCATCAGAAGGAGTGAAGGGCCCACAGGTGAAGTAGATGAGGCCAACTCAGGTCAACTGGCTTCTGACAGGAAGGTGGTGTCCTCATAATAGAAGTTTCAGTTGCTCCTGCAGCTAAATCATTCTTCTTAGTACCATGTAGTAGCTTCCCTGGGATATAAGAAAGGAGAATAAAACTACTTCCAACCAACATTTCTACTTCAATGTTCCTAAATTTTTACTAGGCTAAAATTTTCTTGGCTACAGGCCCAGCTGTGGTTAAAAGAGCCTGGACTAAAGCTTGGCCCCCTGGGAAAGGACTAGGAAAGTGGGAAAAAAAATCTTAGCTTTTCTCTAATGTCAGTCCTTATTATGCTAATTAGTATCAATAAGTATAAGCCAATAGAGTTGTCACCTAAAGATAGGACAGAATAGATTTGTTGTTTTTAGTCACTAAGTCATGTCTGACCCTTTTGCAACCCCATGCACTGTAGCCCACCAAACTCCTCTGTCCCTGGGATTTCCCAGACAAGAATATTGGAGTGGGTTGCCATTTCCTTCTCCAAGGACAATATAGATAAATATGTTTTATATCTTTTTTAATATTGAGAATAAATTGATATATAACATTGTGCAAGTTTACGTGTACAGCCTATTGATTTGATAAACTTATATATTGCAACACCATTACCGCCATAGTGCTAATTCACACCTCCACCATATCACACAATTATCCTTCTTTTCCTCTGGTGAGAACACTTACAACCTGGTCTGCTAGCAACTATCAAGTATATAATGCAGTATTATTAATGACAATCACAATATTGGGCATTAGATCCCCAGATTGATTCATCAATCCAACTGCAGGTTCATTTGTACATTCTAACCAACATCTCCCCAGTCGCCTCCGTCCCAGCTCAAGCCCCTTGTAACCTCCACTCTCTGTTTCTATGAGTTCAGCATTTTTAGATTGTGCATACAAATGAGATCATACAGTATTTGTCTTTCTTTATCTCAGTTAGCATAATGCCCTCAAGGTCTATCCATGTTGTCACAAGTGCTTGGATTTCCTTCTTTCAAGTATGTGTGTGTGTATAATTTTATATATACTATTTAATATATTTTAAATATATGTTCTATACAAGTTCTGTGTCCATTCATTCATTGGTAGACTCTAGATGTTTCCATTTCTTGGTATCTGTGACTTATGCTAGAATAAGCATGGGAGTGCAGGTACCTTTTGGATATCCTGTTTTCATTTCATTTAGATCCATCCCCAGAAGCGGGGTTGCTGGGCCATATGGTAGTTACATTTTTAATTTCTTGAGGAGCCTCTATACTGTTTTCTGTAGTGGCAGAACCAATTTACATTCCCTCCAAAAGTTCAAGGGGATTTCTTTTTCTCATTATTCTCACCAACCCTTGTTATCTCTTGTCTTTTTGATGATGGCCATTCTGACAGGTGTGAGGTGATATCTCATTATGGTTTTGATTTGCATTTCCCTCATGATTAGTGATGTTGAGCATCTTTTCATGCATCTGTTGGCTATTTGTGTATCTTCTTTGGAAAAATGTCTCTGTTCCTTGGCCCATTTTTAATCAAACTGTTTTGGGGCTTTTTGTTATTAAGTTGTACCAATTATTTTTTATTGAAGTATAAAGGGCTTACAATATGATATTAGTTTCAGGTCTACAACATACTGATTTAGTGTTTTTATAAATTTCCTACCATACAAAGCTATCATATGCTGGGAGCCGGCATATTGCATATTGAGTGCATATTGCATATTGAGTGCAGCACTTTCCACAGCACCATCTTTCAGGATCTGGAATAGCTCAACTAGAATTCTATCACTCCTGGGAGCCAGCGTGAGGCACTCTACCCATGACAAAGGTCATGAGGAGGGAGGCTCGGCATACGCAAAGGTGGGATCGAGCCTCAGGAGTCCCCCTGGAAATTCTCGAGCATCTACCCCCAAAACCAGAGTCTGCCTACTTTCTGCTTTGTGCTCTCACCTACACCTCTGACTTTACGGGGGGCTGTCCCCCACTACCTCTCTCTGAAAAAAGAGTTAGCTTACAGCTCCAGTTAACAATTCCTGGGTGTGACAGTGTTTCAACCTACAAAACTCCTTTGGAAGTCCTCTAGCCTGCCTGAATAGGTTTTTCTGGCCACATGTGATTGTTCAGAGCCTCCCAGCTGTGAGAGGCAGGAGATGTTCTAAACTGTCTAAACACAGATTCCTTTGAGTAGTTAAAAGATTGATTAGAAATTGTATTGGTGAAGGGTTTTTCACTTGTTGGGCCAGTGTTTGCTGCTAAGTCTCCATACTCCGTACCTACTGTGTCCTTGGCAGTGTATTGATTGATATAATGGGTGTATAGAAATGTAAGTAGTAACCTCAATATTTGTAACCTTGGACCCTTGAGTTAATTCTTTTCTTGATTGAGCCCACCTCACTTTTGCCCTATAGGAATGCAGCTTTGTCCAGTGCCTTTTTGGAGGCTGGTGCCTGACTTTGGAATAATCACCTTTAGAGAAAAATAAGTTTCTTAAAATGTTAACAGGCCTCCTGGCCAGAAGATGATATCAATCACCTGAACTTTTGCATATGATAAGTTTGAAAGCCTGGCTTCGATTAGAACCAGGAACTGCTGTCCTTGCATGACTCCACCCCTTCCCCCATTATCCTCTATGAATAACTTAAGGTATAAAAACTACTTTGGAAAATAAAGTGCAGGCCTTGTTCACCGAAACTTGGTCTCCCCATGTCACTCTTTCTCTCAAATTCTGGCTGAGTCTCCATCTGGAGCGCAGAACCCACCATGCTTGCTAATTATGCCTGGGCTTCTAAGATCCGACCGGGGAGGCCTCAGTGTCTCCTCTCCTTCGGGAGAATGGAAGGACGCCTGCGGCCTACGTAAGTGGTGCAAACGTCTTGTCTTGAAGTTTTATTGGTCTCCCGCGTAAACCAAGCTACTCAGCCTCTTTTCTCCACTGAATTTTCCTACTGAGCTATCCTCATTCTATTACTCTTTATATCCTTAATTAATGTTTAATTAAGCAGTTGTTTCCTGATCCTCGCCTAAGCCGTCTCTCCTTCGAATACCCTGGATCAGCCGGGGCTGGACCCCGGCAATCATAATATCATTCAACTGTATTCCTTGTGCTGTACGTCTATGTGACTGATTTCTCTCATAACTGGAAGGCTGTACCTTTTAATCCTCTTCACCTATTTAATGCACACTTTCATCCCTGATCCCCTCTAGCAACAAGTGGTTTGTTCTCTGCATCTCTGAGTCTGTTTATGCTTTGTTATATTGGTTTGGCCTTTTTTACATTCCATATCTAAGTGAATATATTCAATATTTGTCTTTCTCTATTCAAATTATTCCACCTAGTGTAATACAACACACATCACAATATTCTTCAGGCCTATCTGTGTTGTTACAAATGACAAGAGTGCATTCTTTTTGTGCAACTGGGTATATACAAATTCACGTTTTCTTCATCTGTTCATTTGTCAAACAACTTAGGTTGCTTCCATATCTTGGCTATTGTAAATAATTCTGCTATGAACACCAAAGTGCATATATATGTTTTGTAGTAGTATTTTCATTTTGTTCAAAGGTTTACACAAGAATGGAACTGTTGGATCATATGGTAGTTCTACTTTTAGTTTTTTGAGGAACTTCCCTGCTATTTTCCATTGTGGCTGCACCAATTTAAACTCCTACAGTGCACGAGTTCCCTTTTCACTATATCCTCACTGATACTCATCGTCTCTTGTCTATTTGATGACAGCCATTCTGACAGGTGTGAAGTAGTATCTTCACAACACAATTGTGGTTTTGATTTACTTTTCTCTGATGATCAGTGATGTTGAACATCTTTTCATGTGTGTGTTGGCCATCTGTATATCTTCAATGGAAAAATGCCTGTTGAGGTTGCCTTCCCAGTTTCTAATTGGATTTTTATGTTGAGTTGTATCATGTTGTCTGCAAATAGTTTCACTTCTTCCTTTCCAATCTGGCTTCCTTTTATGGTTTGTTTTTCTCGTCTGATTGCTGTGGCTAAGATTTCTAGTACTATGTTGAATAAAAGTGATGACAGTGAGCATCTTTGTTTTGTTCCTGTCCTTAGAGGAAAAACTTTCAACTTAATCTTGAGTATAATGTTAGCTGTGAGTTTGTCATGTGAAAGTGAAAGTGTTAGTTGCCCAGTCGTGTCCGACTCTGTGACCCATCGACTGCAGACTACCAGGCTCCTCTGTCCATAGGATTTTACAGCAAGAATACTGGAGTGGGTTGCCATTTCCTTATCCAGAGGATCTTCCCAACCCAGGGATCAAACCTGGGTCTCCCACATTGCAGGCAGATTCTTTACTGTCTGAGCCACCAGTAAGTAAAGAAACTTTATTATGCTGAGCTAGGTTCCCTTTATACCAATTGTGTTGGGAGCTTTTTATTTTTAATCACAAATGGATGTTTATTAAATGATTTTTCTGTATCTGAGATGATTTATCTGTATTCTGAGATGATTACATGATTTTTGCGTTTTGTCTTATTAATGTGGTGTGTCACATTGATTGATTTACAGATGCTGAACTATCTTTGCATCTCTGGGATAAACCCACTTGATTATGATGCATGATCCCTTTATTCTATTGCTAAATTCTGTAAGCTAATATTTTTTTTTACTATCTTTGCATCTATGTTCATCAGGATATCAGCCTATTATTTTCTTTCTTGTGATATTTTTGTCTGGTTTTGTTATCATAAAACTGCTGCCTGTCACATAGAATGAATTTGAAGTACTCCTTCCTCTTAATTTCTTGGAAGTGTTTGAGAAGGATAGATATTAATTCTTCTTTAAATGTTTGGTAAAACTATCTTGTGAAGCTATCTGGTCCTGGTCTTCATGGAAGTTTCTTCATTATTGATTCAATTTCATTACTATTAATTTTTACATATTTTGGACATTATCCCTTATCTGAGATATGTTTTGAGAATATTTTCTCCCATTCCACAAGTTGCTTTTTCATTTTGCTGAAGTTCTTGCTTTTCAAAAGCTTTTGTTCTCAGTAGCCCCACTTGTTTTGCTTTTACTTCTTGTATTTTTCTTGGTGTCATATTCAAAAAATTATTGCCAGGGAGACTTTTCCCTATGTTTTCTTCTAGAAGGCATATGGTTTCAGGTCTTATGTTTATGTCTTTAACCCATTTTGAGCTAATTTTTGTGAATAGCATAAGATAGGGATTCAACTTCATTTTTTGGCATTAAAAATAATAGTTGTAGGATTTATCATTTATCACATATTTAGAGATCATTGAAGAGAGAAATCGAGACTAGTGTGGTAGTCGATTGACTGTTTAGCTGGCTTATTACTATGAATGTTTCTCAGACAGCAAGACTGAGGCTGATCCTAAATATTTGTCCTAAACCTGACTTTGTTATTACCTGAGTCCAAGAAGAAAGCACATTTTAAAACTGTTCCTTGATCAGAGCTATCTTTAAATGGAGTTTGCCTGGTACGTTTGCTGTATCAGAGGGGATATAAATGTTTCTTTTAGTGGAAATTTTCACACTTTTAAATAGTCAAGTTTCCATCCCAAACTATTTTACTCTAAGCATGACTTTCATAGTCATTATGCCTGGTTTGTAATATCTATTAGCAAGAAAGGCAGGTTAGCAACTTCTCCAGAGCTGAAGAACCAAGGTAATCACTCTCAGTGTTGACAGTAATTCCATATGGCAAGTTAGCCCAGTTCAGCTACTAATAGGTACATTTTAAAACCTGTTTTGTCTTGAATAATTCAACTGAGAAATTTTCTATAAAAATTTAAACATTCCATGGTAACTCTGCTGGTTCTTCTTCATAACAGATCAAAATTAGAGTGGCCTTGACCTGTGAAGTCAAGTTGAGAGACCAAGGTAGCCATTTGTTCATGAAGTGGTGTGGATTCTGTTTTCCTTTCTAAGGAAAATCATGTCGCTGCCCTTGGGTCTCTTCTCAGCCTGGTGAAGTAAGGTTTTCACCTATTTCAAATTTCATGAAAGAATGTCAACATTATCCAAAGAGCAGCAAAACACTGAAACCATAGTTAAGTATGAAAAATTATTTTCAGTCCAAGTGCTTGTCAGAAAGTATAAACTCAAATGCACTGACACTCAGGACTTACCAAAATTTTGGTCAAGGGAAGTATTTCTAGAAAATTGCATGAAGAAAAAGTAAACCATCTACTCCTCTAACATTCAAAACAACTTATCCTCAGGCTGAACCATTCCGCTACAGAAGTATAAACACACACACACACATGCATGCATATTTGTGTGTGTGGGGTGCTTCTCTGACGCTCAGATGGTAAAGAACTTCCAACGCCGGACACCTGGGTTCTATCCCTGGGTTAGGAAGATCCCCTGGAGTAGAGAATGGCTACCAGTCCAGTATTCTTGCCTGGAGAATTCCATAGACAAAGGAGCCTGGCAGGCTACAGTTCATGGGGTCACAAAGAGTCAGACACGACTGAACAACTTTCATATATATATGCCAACTTCTTCTCTGCACCTTATTTCCTCAAGGAAAAATTAAAAACTGTTTTACTAAGTCACATATTATTATACCATCCCCTTACACAGAGAAATGTTTTATACAGTTACTGTTGAGAACATCATTCATAACAGTACTTTATGTCAACTTAAGAATAACCTGTGGGTAAAAATCAATCTCACCGATTAATAAGAGATTTCTTCCTTTGAACAACTGATTTGTCTAATTTGACAGATACATGAACTTTGTGCCTTGATTGTTTTTCTCTTTTTTGGTTGCCAGACAGTTCAGAGGTAAATATTGGCACCATTCACCCAGGATCTTACAGTGTACATTCTGCATTTAATTTTACACTTAGCTTAACCTTGTATTTATACCTTCATTTTTATTGCTGCTGTGATTTTATCTGATTAATTACTTCCATCTGTTGTATAGCTTGTTGTCAATATTTTTAATTTTGAGAAGGGTAAGATTTTAAAAATAACAATTCACTTAACTAAGTACCTGTTATTTTCATACCGTTTTCTTAGGCACCATGATAACTTTTCTATAACTTATCTTTTAATCCAAATACCTTACTGAGGATCTGGACATTTATTTTAAACCCAGGCAAGCATTTATCAATAGCAAAAACAATCAGAAATTGTCTAAGGATTTTCAAGATTATAAATGAGGCTACACTGGGAATATTTAGAACCTTATTAGTGTTTCTCCCTGAAAGAAACATAGGTTTATATGAGTCATGATTTTCATATTAGGTACATTTTTATTTAATTGTGTATTTATAAAAATAAATCATAACCTACAAAAATAAATGAAATCAAATCTTGTTCCACAATAACTGAGGGAAACTTTGAGAGACAATCTCAAGTTTTGATCAAATGTTCACCAGATCAAATTTGGGACTAAGAAAAAGAGAAAATTATTGAGTTATTTCCTTGATATTAACTGGACTTTAAAGAGAACCACATTCTCTGTCAATAGCAAATGTGCTGAGTATTTAATTTAGCAGTTACGTCTCTGATCCCATCCTCCAGTGGCTTGAAAGTCTCATTCCATTTCCTGTATCCTATCACAGAAGAAATATAATTTTATTAGCTTTTCAGCTAAATTTGTTCAGCTTTCTTCGTCTCTTCTTTTTACTGAACATCTAAATCTGAATGCGCTCTTGTATTTCTTTATATTCAATATACTTTAGCTAACTCTCCCAATATTTTGGGATTAGTGAACCCAGTTTACAAGGTTAACTGAAATTCTTGGCAAATTTACATGCTAAAATGGGACGTGAATCTATAATGTCTTCTAACTTAAAATAAGACGGTAATGTTGCAGACTTCCCTCAGCATGGGCCCGTCCATACGCCGCACCGTTGAGGATGCCTGCATCTGCACCCCCATAGAGCTTCATCCCCAGAGTAGCACTGCAGCCATTCACCATGCAAGGGCGGCAAGGGCACCACTTCCACGCCTGTCACACGACCAAAGAAAATCATGCAATCCATTACCCCACCGTTCGTGGCTATCTTCCCTGGCAGTGACTGATGGAGGTCATTCTCATCAAAAAACTCATGATGCAAGGAATTCAACAGCCTCTTCCAGCAAGACACTAGACGTGCGAGCAGCCCCTCAGTTGGTTTTGTCGTTTGACGCCATGTGAGAAACTCATGCCTAGGGTACAACTTGACAGGCATGGCAGCTGTGAGAAAATCCCTGCTCTCCAGATTCTCTGAAACATTCAGCCTCTACAACCTCCTTAGTCCCTCTCTACCAAAGCAGCTCTTTATTTCTGTTGAAACTCAAGGAATAATGAGTCCCAGAATTTGCTAAATGGGAACTTTCAACTGAGGAACCAAGATACCATATCAGGTACAAAGGTGGGCTGTCAAACAGAATGAATGTTGTTTTCAAAGGACGTAGCATAGAATCAATCTGATGACTGGCCCTCAATGAAGGCTTAAAAGGATTGAGCAACTTAGGGATTATAGAGCTTGTGAGGAAACTTATTTGGGGAGAACTGTTCTCATATTGCAACTCAGCCCCACTTTATTCTCCCATAACTAAGACAGAAGGGTTAAAATAAGTTTCTCTCTTCAGCTCAAGCCTAGACAGAAGCTTTACTTTATTCATATTAGTCAAAAACAGAAAATAGTCTACACACCCATCATTCAGAAGACAAAATATGCTACAGTCATAAAAGAAAATACGCTTCATTAATGACACAAAACAACAATGTGTGTCTCAGAAACATGTTAAGTAAGAGAATCCACACACAAAGGAATACATACTGGATGTTTTCATTTATCTCAGGTTCTAGAACACCAAATCTGGCCTATATTGGATAAATAAAACAAAAAAGTGTTTGGTTCTGGTAGGCAAGTTGTGTGGGAATCAACATTGAAGAAATACGAGAGAAATTTTTTGGATGATGTCTATATCTTCATGGGACTTTGGATCACTCAGGTGTATGCATTTCTCAAAACTCAATATAAGTACATCTGATATGTACATTTCATTGCATGTAAATTTTACAATAAAAAACATAAACATATGCTGAACGTTAGATAATGATATACATGCTGAGCTGTTCATATGGACATATACAGATTGTCTGAAATTTATTTTTAAAATGTATCAGAATAAGATGAATTGGTGGATGAATAAAGGGATTAATAAATGGACACCTGTGCAATAAAATGAGCACTGTACAATGCTGTAGTAAGTGGTAGGTGTACAAATATTCACTTTTTAATTTTATTACATATTTGAAAACTTTTTAACTTTATTACATAGAAAACTTTTTACCTTTATTACATATTTGAAAATTTGGCAAAACTAATACAATTATGTAAAGTTTAAAAATAAAATAAAAAAAAATAAAACACTGATGGAAGAAATCAAAGAAAACACAAATAAATGGAAAGATAACCCCCCCCCCAAAAAAAAAGAAAATTGCCATGATAAAGAAAGCTGAGTGCCAAAGAACTGATGCTTTTGAACTGTGGTGTTGGAGAAGACTCTTGAGAGTCCCTTGGACTGCAAGGAGATCCAACCAGTCCATCCTAAAGGAAATCAGTCTTGAATATTCATTGGAAGAACTGATGCTGAAGCTGAAACTCCAATACTTTGGCCACTGATGCGAAGAACTGACTCATTGGAAAAGACCCTGATGCTGGGAGGGATTGGGGGCAGGAGGAGAAGGGGACGACAGAGGATAAGATAGTTGGATGGCATCACTGACTCCATGGACATGAGTTTGAGTAGGTTCTGGGAGTTGGTGATGGACAGGGAAGCCTGGCATGCTGCACTCCATGGGGTCACAAAGAGTCAGACATGACTGAGCGACTGAACTGAACTGATGATAAACTAGTGAGGAAAAATAAGATAGTGGCTTCAAAAGGACTCCCAACAGAACTTGATATCAGTATCCTGAAGTTATATAAGCACAATGGACTGTCTATCTCTGGTCTGCAAACTCAGACAGCAAAAGTGACAGGCTGGCCAGATGTGTTGGCAGGGGAGAAAAGGTTGCTGCTGTGCACAGTTTGCCCATCTGGGTTGCAAGGAAAAAGAATGCATGAGTGTGTTTCCTGTGGACCAGATGTGTATTCTACAAGAAAGAGACCAACTTGGAGGCATCGTGACTCCTGCACAAGAGGACCATGGGGTGGGGGTGGGGAGCGAGGGGAGGCTAGAGGAATAGAGGGCATTATCCCCAAGAAGGGAGGTTATAGGCACATGGATCCAGCAAGAAAGCCTCTGAAAAGCCTACACAAGTATGATTGACTGAAAATATCCATGTGCCAAGCCCAGAAAACATAGTCATCTTATATGACTACTGGCAAGGAAAAGCATCTTCCATCTTCCCCTGATTTCTGATCCACTGCAGCCCTATGTGATCTTTAAGAGCAGCTTGCTCACGGAAGGTAGTGAGCAAGTCAATGTCATCCTACCTTTTTCTCCTGAAGGTATAAGCCAGCTTCACAATGCCACCCTCACCAGAAAAAGCTGGCATGGGTGCTGGAGAGAGAAGAGCTATCTTAGAATAAAGTCCGAATTGTTAGGTAACATGATGCTGACAGTCTAACTTCTTAATCAAAATGCCATCATTCAACGTAGAGACTTTAGGACGCTCAGCTGTGTGGTAGTGACCAGAAAAGTTCTGGCTCATGGTGGCTGGTGGAAAATATCCCATACTAAACAACATTTAAAAGGACAGTAGATGGAGTGGCTGTTTTCCATGCCCCAGACGCCCTTCTGAAGGCCACTGAACCCGCCCTGACATAAGCACTAGGCTGTCAGAAGCTGCCTCCTCCAGAGGGCTGTCTGCAGCAGAATGGAAGCCACCTTGAGACAGGCTGGGACCTAGGACCCTTTCCTGCTTTGCTGGCACCTGGACATACCACTCCTCCAGCAACAAAACACAAAGCAACCATAAGGGACGAAAAATAATTGCATGCATGCACAGTTGGGTCACATTATGGACAAAGGATACAAAAAGACCAAAAATCCTTTACTGCCACTTCTGAAGAGCCAGGGACAAACATGGGGTGTCAGGAGCAAAAGCAAAAACTGCACATGCCCCCAAAACTCAATACCACTTAAGGGGTGGGCAAATCACCTAAGCCACCCCTCCTGCCTGACCCCTGGACACTCCCCCTACCCTCACCCTGTACAAGGAAGTAGCTCTCAGCATCTTGTGAAGCAAGTGAGCAAGGGAACTTGTTACTTGTTCTCACTCACCCTTGTTGCAGCAGGAGCCCCCAAAAAGCCTTGCCTGAATTTCCTCTCTGGCCTCTCATCAATTTCTATTAAGGAGACCAAGAATCCTGGTTGGTATCAACCTCATCCAAACTACATCACTGACCACTGCTACACCCCAGTAGATGGAGGTTAGGCATGACTCAGGAATACAAAAGGTAGGATTTCAAGAAAGAAAGGGGACTCACATTTGTCACGCAATTTGTGCACAAGCCCGTGAAGCAAGGTTACAGCTAAACTTGAATCAAGACAACATCCTTACTTAGTTTTCTTTTCCTGCCCTGTCATGCATCCTTCATTCTCCTTCTCCTAAAGGTTTCCTTTCAATGAGTCACTTGCACAAGAACCCTCAACCTGACTCTGCTCTAAGAGACCCCTACCTAAGACAAATGGGACAAAAATTAAGGTGCATTTTTATTAAATTGAACCCATTCTAGAAAATGAAAGCAAAAACAGATCTCACAAATGTATGACACAAAAGCAAAGGCAAGCTCTCCTCCTTGGATGATCTGGAACGATCTCAGCGTTCTGTTGGTCACCACCGCCCCAGGCAACTGCACACCAGCATTTCCCAGGGTCCAGGAAAGAACCAGCCTTTCTTCATCTTCCCAACATACCCATCTGATGTTAGACAGTTCTCAGCTTAAAAATAAGTCAAGTTTTCATTGTATTCTTCATACAAAGTTCAATCTTAAAATGTTAACCTGTTCAAGACTTACGGACATAGGCCAGGGGAGGAAGGAGAGAGCACGGAAGCACGTACACTACCATGTGCCAACTGACAGCCAATAAAACTGTGCTGCGTGATGCAGGGGCTCAAGTCAGGGTTCGGTACCACCTGCAGGGGTGGAAAAGGACAGGAGGTGGGAGGGAGGTTTAAGAGCCATGCGTATACCTGTGGCTAATTCATGCTGAAGTATGGCAGAAACCAAACCAATACTGTAAAGCAATTATTCTTCAATTAAAAATAAGTAAAATTTAAAAAACATTAACCTGTTCATCTTTGGAGGGGTGGTGAAAAATCTCTATATCCTTCCTGTACAGAAGTCTTAGGGAGATATTGCACCAAAAGTTAAATGTGGGTTCCAGACTTCTTTGGTGTAATAATACACTCTCCAGCTGGTGAACAAACTTTTTCTTGGCAGGCACTGTAGTGGAGCCAGGACAGACAGATAGCTAAAGCACTGCTTCTAAAACATTTCCCAGAAAAACGTAGAAACTATCATGCATTACATTAAATAAAGCTTAGAAACCATATCAAGGGGAATGCAACCACTTAGGAATCATGCTATTTGAAAATATGACATTTGATACGTGCACTGGCCATCATAAGAGGAGACCAGTTCCATGGAGACTCCCAACACAGCTAAAGCGTGGTTTAATCATCATTGACTTGGATGATTTGTTTAAACTTTGGCTGGAGCGTAGTCGATTTACAATGTTGTGTTAGTTTCAGGCGCACAGCAAAGTGAATGCTGAACATACACATACATCCACTCTTTTTTAGTTTATCTTCCCCTAAAGCATATTACAGAGTACTGAGTAGAGCTCCCTGTGCTACACGGTAGGTCCTTATTAGTTATCTATTTTACATATAATAGTGTGTATATGTCAATCTCAATCTCCCAATTTTTTCTTCCCCCAATCCCCTGATAACCATACTTCCAATGAGTAAGGTTAAAATCCAAATGCTATCAAAGCAACTATAGCATAAACGACAAAGTCCTTTACCTTGGGAATCTATTTGTATACCCTGGTGAGGCTGAAATTCTGGAAAACACAGTCACATCTTTTGGGGATAAATTGGCCCTGGAAATGAACAGGCTGGACTTAACACACAAAAGGTACCCTAAGGCTGGGAGGAAATACAAGGTGGGTGGGGAGAACAGTGAGATGCAGAGCAGCAGTCACATGGGATGGGGGCCATGCGAAAGGAGCTGGAGAACCAATGCTCAGCTGTCAAGGATACATGCACTCAGGACCCATTCTCTGTTCTCACTGCAAACCCTGACTATGTTACACATTATCTGAAGACCAGCATAAATCCTGATTTCAACCCAGAAAAGTCAGATATTTGTAGTATGTTCTAGGATCATCTTTAACATATCCCCAGCTAGGAATTTGAGGGGATCAAGTCTCTGCATATGATTTATATAATTGGCTCAAGTACCTTTCAGGGTTTCTGAGCCCTGATTTCTATAAGTGTCCAGAGGGAATTTTTATTTTTCAGTTTACCATGCTGTTTCTTTCTTTTCCTCAAAGTATGATCATTAGATTTTCAGTATCTGAATCCACTGGGAAGCTTATTTAAAAGCCATGTTCCAGGCTCACCCAACATCTAAGGCTTCAGAGTTTTGAACCTGGGGATCTGCATTCATAACAAGGTTTCCAAGTACATCTGAAGCATGATAAATTTATAAATCATTGTGATGGAAAAGAACAGAAGACTAAGACTTCCCTTCCAAATGACCCCAAAATCAAGAAGGCAAGAGTAGGGACTTTAATCTTCCCAACAAACCTGCTCTTTTCAGCTCCCAGGAATCGTGTCTCATAAGGTTTCTGATGTTTCTGAAGAGGCCCACCAAGAGCAGGACAGATTATTTTCCCTCTAGATGCCAACTCATAATAAAGATGTCTTTATGTTCTCTGAAGGTGGCTAAAGCTTTGCACACTTTCCAAGCAGGAAAACTCCTCTTTAAAACATTGTTAAAAAAACTCTTGTAAGTAGAATTTCACTAAGAAATATCAATATTATTTCATGCCACCCCACTTCTGGAAAGTCTTTCAACTCCCCTCCATTGTCCTCTGAATTAAGGCCTAGATAAGTGAAGTCTTAATTGCACAATTCTATGCTGAAAATTTATTAAGCACCTACCACGCCCAAGGTTCAATGCCTGTGTTGGCAAAATCCCCTGGAGAAGGGAATGGCTACCCACTCCAGTATTCTTGCCTGGAGGATTCCTTGGACAGAAGAGCCTGGTGGGCTACAGTCCATAGGGTTGAAAAGAGTCAGATATGACTGAGCCAGTTCCACACCACCACACCACCACCACATGCTAGAAATGGTGTCAAGTACAAAAATGAGGAGAAAAGGCCCAAGACCCAATTCGAGGGTCCCAGTCGAACAGGAAGAAAAGGCAAGTAGACTGATGGCGACAGCACAGCATCGTCACAGAGACGCTAAGGGTCCCAGGAAATGGCGTCTAAGCCAACCCAGCAGCTTCAGGGAAAGTTTCCTGGAAAAAGTCCTGCCCATGAACAACATAGAAGCAAGAAAAAGAATTTATCTCTTAGACATGGAAGAGGGCAGGTGACAGGAGGACTTACCCACATTCCATGTGAGGAAGGACATTTATGCAAAAACCGTGTTGGGAGTAAGATGGAGTTCTCCAAGGTAGCATTCTAAAAAAGCCTCCAAAAAGCTCTGGTCCAAAGACTGTGCTGCCGAACAAATCACACCAAATGCAGAGGCTTAATCATCAAGAAGCATTTTCCCTGTTGTGGCTTCTGTGGGCAGGGCAGGCTTGTTTGTGCCTGAGGTCTGTCTGAGGTCTCATCAGAGGAAGTGGCGGCTGGGCACCTGCAGGCACCAGTGCACGTGGAGGTGACCGCTAGTTTCCAGCCGGGGCCATCGCCTCCACTGCATGCTCTTCAACCCTATGGACTAAGCCCACCAGGTCAGTGGTCAGTATGGTGGTCAGAGATGGCCAGAGACCGCCTCTCTGCGGTCACTTGGCGTGCATGTCTCGGAGTTCTTCACAGTGCGGCCAGCTTCCCAGGGTAACATCCCAAGGAGAGAGCCAGGCACATGGTCTGTTATTTTTATAACTTCACTTTGGAAGTCAGGTAGCATCACTTCTGACACACGCTATTTGTTAGAGCAGTCTCAAGCTTCCTACCAGATTCAAGGGAAGAAAGTCTCCCTTTTGGTGAAAGAAGTAAGAATCGCATGTGGCATGGGGCAGATCTCTGTACATGCACTGTACATATATTCATATCAGTTATATTCCCAGGCGGCACTAGTGGTAAAGGACCCACCTGCTGATGCAGGAGACACAGGAGACTCAGGCTCAATCCCTGGTTGGAAAGTTCCCCCGGAGTATGAAATGGCAACTCACTCCTGTATTCTTGCCTGGAAAATCCCATGTTCAGAGGAGCCTGGTGGACTATATAGTCCATGGGGCAGCCAAGAATCAGATATGACTAAGTGACTTAACAGACACACATACACATATAATATGCATGTATTTGTACAGCCATCTTTAAAAAAATACAGTATGCCATATCTAGACTATTAATATAGAGATAATTTTTGAATATGCAGCTTAAGTATGCCATTCAATGCATAAAATACATAAAAATAACAGAACAGAAAATATTAAATACATTTAGGTAGTAATAAAACATATCGTGTTCATGTCACTCTCACTGCAGTATGTAAAATAAAGAACCAACAAGAATCCACACAGGGAACTCTGCTCAATGCTCGGCAATAACCTAACTGGGAAAACTTGAAACATAATGGACACATGTAACTGTATAACTGAGTCGCTCTGCTATGCACTGGAAACTAACACCATCTAATCAACTATACTTCAATATAAAATAAAAATATAATTTAAAAAATATTGTGTGTGAGACTCAGCTAAGTCAACTTTCTATCTTGTCTTTGTCTTCAAACACAAGCCTTATCTACATATAAAAATACAATCTATCCTGAATCCATCATATAATATCTTTCAGAAACTTGAGCTTTTACAAACTCTGAAGAAAATATGTCATGCATGTCCTAAAACTTGTTGCAATAAGACAAAGCAACAATAACTCAAGTTCCAATTTTATAGATCGATGGCCAGGAAAAAGTCATCTCAGAGTCTGGGTTGTGGCCTTCCAGGCCCTTGCCTGAGAAATGCTTTGACAAATTGCCCCCCTTTGGCACTCCATGGAGCCGTTCACTGAACTTATCTGAACTTTATCAGAAAAGGTTCTCGGGTAGTTTCATAACAGGAAGCCAGAGTCATAATCACACAAGTAGCCACAGTTTTCGATCTGTACTGGGGCAGGGGCCAGCATGGACTCTTCATACCCAAACGAAAACTTACAAAAAAAGAGCATCACCAGGTTAGGTGCCACTGCACTGTCCCCTCCATTCTCCCTTGGGGTTTAAAGGTGATGCCTGCCTGAGTCTTTCATCCGTGATGCTTCTGCTACACGGACATATGCTTTGTACCAGCCCCGGTGGGGGAGGGGGGCTGGAACCGCTGAGCAGAGGAGAGACCCCAGTGTGGACCCTCAAGGTGCCAGGTTCCTATTGCCCCTGTGTCATCCCTGATGTGGCCTGGGAAGTGTGACCCAGAAATGGGGGGTCATAGGCTGCTCATTAAACTTCAGCTCCAATCTTAAGTGTACGTTAGGCGATTTAATGCCAGAAGTTTCTAATCTAAAGGGCTTGAAAGCATGTTGACAATATTAAGAAACAATTACATAGTCCATAAACATTTGCAACTAGTTCACGAGTAAGAAGGGAAAAAGGGCTCCAAAGATCAATCTCTTTCAATCTTTGAAACTTTGCAGGGTAGCTGGGATAATAACCCCTGCTCTCAATAGTTATACTAAAACAAGAATGTCATTTAGACATGAAGCTAAAGCATTTTGGTAGCTGTAGAACTGGTGCTTTTTAAGAAGAGTAACTGGAGCGCATTAGAAACTCAATCCCAAAGTGACAGATCTAGGCATAAAGAAACCATCTAAGGGAAATTGTAGCTTTTCTAGAGGCCAAATGGCAAAAACATCTATTTGCTCTCAGTTCTAGTGAATATTTTAGGTTTAAACGTTAAATGGATTGTGAATACAAAGACATAGATCAACCCCAAGGAAATAATCATAACATATCATTTATAAAACTCTTTGACCTTTACAAGTACTGACTTGAAGCCAGTCTCAGAAGTCATCTAGCAGATGGTTAAAAAATATTGCTGTGTGATACAATGAACACTCTTTATGTGAAATGGGTTTACTAGCCTGTGGGCTGAAGAGCAGGTTTTTTCTAGAGTCCCAGTTCACTTAGTGTTGTTGTTGTTCACTTGCTTAATCATGTCCAACCCTTTGTGACCCCATGGACTGCAGCACACCAGGCCTCCCTGTCCACCATCAATTCCTGGAGCTTGCTCAAACTCATATCCATTGAGTCAGTGATGCCATCCAACCATCTCATCCTCTGTCATCCCCTTCTCCTCCTGCCTTCAGTCTTTCCCAATATCAGGGTCTTTTCAAATGAGTCAGTTCTTCCCATCAGCTGGCCAAAGTATTGGAGCTTCAGCTTCAGCATCAGTCCTTCCAATGAATATTCAGGATTGATTTCCTTTAGGATGGACTGGTTGGATCTCCTTGCTGTCCAATGGACTCTCAAGAGTCTTCTCCAACTTCACAGAGCAAAAGCATCAGTTCTTCAGTGCTCAGCTTTCTTTATGGTCCAACTCTCACATCCATACATAACTACTGGAAGAACCATAGCTTTGACTTAATGGACCTTTGTCGGCAAGATAATGTCTCTGGTTTTGAATATGCTGTCTAGGTTTGTAATTGCTTTTCTTCTAAGGAGCAAGTGTCTTTTAATTTCCTGGCTGCAGTCACCATGTGCAGTGATTTTGGAGCCCCCCAAAATAAAGTCTGACACTGTTTCTACTGTTTCCCCACCTATTTCCCATGAAGTGATGGGACCAGATGCCATGATCTTCATTTTCTGAATGTTGAGCTTTAAGCCAACTTTTTCACTTTCCTCTTTCACTTTCATCAAGAGGGTTTTTAGTTCCTCTTCACTTTCTGCCATAAGGGTGGTGTCATCTGCATATCTGAGGTTATTGATATTTCTCCTGGCAATCCTGATTCCAGCTTGTGCTTCATCCAGCCTGATATTTCACCTGATTCTCTGTATCACTTAGTGAGATCCAGTTACAAAAGAAAAACTCTACTAGTCTGTATCTAGCCTCAGCTTAGATGATCTATATAAATACTCAAATGTTTAAGGTTGTATTCTTCTCCCTTTGCAGCTCTCCAAGATGGGGTTGGGTGTATTAGAAATATGGCTTGGGGACTTCCCTGGTGGCCCAGTGGCTGAGACTCTGTGGTCCCAATGCAGAGCACCCGAGTTCAATCCCTGGTCAAGGTACTAGATGCCACATGCTGCAATTAAGACTCACCACAGTCAACTAAATAAATATATATTTTTTAAAGTATGGTTTGGATGACCTTGTAGCAGTGTGAAGGGGGGGAGATGAAGTCCTCGAATTTCCAGTTGTTATCTGAAGACTCTGTGACATCCACAGCTGGTTTCTGTGTTTCCCAGTACTTTGGGACTGATCCCCTGTGAAACTGGGCTGTGGATGGGGAGGAACTAACACACATCCACCCTGGTTGGAGTCCACAGCTCTGACCATTCTCCTCTGCTCCTGCAGCCTCTTCCACTGAAGACTCTTGGCACTCTTGGTTCTTTTGCACTCCTCCCAGAAAATTCAGGAATATTCTTGATCCTCTGATTTCAAGCATAGAAATCAGAAAACTGGGAGCTGTGTCCAAGCTCATCCATTTTTCTGTCTCCTGCCATTACCTCTACCATTGCTGTCTGGTCTCACATCAAGTAACAGGGAGCTGAAGGCCATAACGGTCAAATCAGGGAACACAAAGAGTGCCCATTTACTCGTTCTCATGTAGCCCCCATTTCTTTCCCCATATCACATTTGCCATCACAGGTCCATTACACCTGGACCTTGACATGTTGTAAAATTCCTCTTTCAATACCACCTAGCTTTCAAAACTACCATTTTGCTATGGAAGTTTTTTTTTTTTTTTTTTTTAAACTTTACATAACTGTGGAAGTTTTAAAAGAAATATTAACACTGGAACTCAAAGCTGAAGGGTTCATCTTGAAGCCTTTAAACGTCTCTGAAGCGGGTGCCTCATCAGGTGTATTATCTTAAAAACTTATGAGGTGACTCCAGAACACACTCAGGGCTGACCACACAGAGCTCAGCCTTTTCTTCCCTGAGACCCAAGGCTCCTGGATCCGCATGTAGGGAGCTGCATCAAACTAACTTATGAGGATAATCAGACATTTACTATTTACACAACAGTACTTCCATTTCTCCCTATATTGGCATAGAAAGATACCTGGAATAACACCCACCTAATATGAATTATAACTCCATAAGGATAGTGGGATTCGGGATGAATATTTTTGCTCTTCCACCTTACTTTTCAACATTGATTTTTTTTTCTAAATGATATTTATCATGATATATGGCAAAACTAATACAATTATGTAAAGTTTAAAAATAAAATAAAATTTAAAATAAATAAATAAATAAATAAAGAAAAGAAAAAAAAATAAATAAAAAGACAAACTCAGCAGTGGCCACTGGACTGGAAAAGGTCAGTTTTCATTCCAATCCCAAAGAAAGGCAATGCCAAAGAATGTTAAAACTAGTGCACAATTGCACTCATCTCACACACTAGCAAAGTAATGCTCAAAATTCTCCAAGCAAGGCTTCAACAATATGTGAACCATGAACTTCCAGATATTCAAGCTGAATTTAGAAAAGGCAGAGGAAGCAGAGGTCAAATGGCCAACATCTGTTGGATCATAGAAAAAGCAAGAGAATTCCAGAAAAACAACTAATTCTCCTTCATTGACTATGCTAAAGTCTTTGACTGTGTGGATCACAACAAACAGTGGAAAATTCTTCAAGAGATTAGAATACCAGACCATCTGACCTGCCTCCTGAAAAATCTGTATTCAGGTCAAGAAGCAACAGTTAGAACTGGACATGGAACAACAGACCGGTTCCAAATTGAGAAAGGAGTACTTCAAGGCTATTACACTTATATGCAGAGTACATCATGAAATGTAGGACTGGATGAAGCACAAACTGGAATCAAGATTGCTTGGAAAAATACTAATATCCTCAGATATGCAGATAACACCACCCTTATGGCAAAAAGCAAAGAGGAACTTTAGTTCCTTAGGCTTTTTAGAGCCTCTTAATTAAAAAGAAAGAGGAGACTGAAAAAGCTGGCTTGAAATTCAGATTCAAAAACCAAAGATCATGGCATCTGGTGCCATCACTTCCTGGCATATAGATGGGGAAACAATGGAGACAGTAACACACTATTTTCTTGGGCTCCAAAATCACTGCACGTGGTGACTACAGCCATAAAATTAAAAGATGCTTGCGCCTTGGAAGAAAAGCTATGACCATCCTAGACAGCATATTCAAAAGCAGGGACATTACTTTGCCAACAAAGGTCCATTTAGTCAAGGCTATGGTTTATCCAGTAGTCATGTATGGATGTAAGTGTTGGACCATAAAGAAAGCTGAGCACCAAAGAACTGATTCTTTTGAACTGTGGTGTTGGAGGAGACTCTTGATAGTCCTTTGGACTGCAAGGAGATCAAACAAGTCAATCCTAAAGGATATTAGTTCTGAATATCCATTGGAAGGCCTAATGCTGAAGCTGAAGCTCCAATGCTTTGGCCACCTGATATGAAGAGCTGATTCATTGGAAAAGACCCCGATGTTGGGAAAGATTGAAGGCAGGAGGAGAAGGGGATGACAGAGGATGAGATGGTTGGATGGCATCAATGGCTCTGTGGACACGAGTTTGAGCAAGCTCCAGGAGGTCTTGATGAACAGGGAAGTCTGGCGTGCTGCAGTCCATGGGTCACAAACAATTGGACAAGACTGAGTGACCAAACTGAACAATGTTAAATAAAGCAATATGAACAGAAATTAGGGGTAAATTATATTTAAAGAAACATAAAAAAGACAAACACTTTACAATGGCCCATTGTTTAATATCTTATTATTTCCTTTCCTCAAAATTTTAATGAGACATGACTTATTAAAGATTTCAAAGTCATGAATTCCTAAAGGTACAAGTTACTTGGGGACAGACTGTCTCTCAGTAGAAGAGTTCACATCACAAGACAATGGCATCACCTCTTTGACAAATGTAGATGTGGTTAAACTGATTCATTTCAAGAAGATAAAGGGAATACAGGAGCTACTTTGCAAATAGGTAGGAAAGAAAAAAATGGAAGAAAGCAGTTGAGCTGAAACACTTTCATCTCTACAGTGAGAATCTTTCAGGATGGCAGTGTAGACAGTCCTGGTTTCTCTCTTAAGTTTCATTCATCCAGAATTGTATCCACTAAAATAATGATCAGATCAATAATCTGAAATTAACATGCCCAGCAGAAGGAATTTATTATGCATAATTCCCAGGCAGAAGAAACAGAGGTATATTCTTTATAATCAGTGGGTCCAAGCTGAGCCTTGAACAGCTGGGGCTAGAAAGAAGGCATCATCCTAGATGTGAGGCCCCTCCATCGCATAAGATGAATATAAAAGTAAGGAATGAAACCTGGGACTTAAGAGAAAGAAGATTTGGATAAGCAAGTAAACAGTAGATCAAAAGATATGAGAAATTATATGAATGAAGCTGGAAAAACATAAGATAGGAAGAAGGCAACATCTAGTTCAGTCAGGACTGGAGGCAAATTGAAGATAAAATTGAAAGGTAAACAATCTGGTTATCTGCTTCTGTAATCTAGGTTTAGGGCTATTAAATATAGCTTCTGTCACACTGATTTGGAGTTATTCTATCAAATAACTATTTCCATCAACTCTTGTGATAAGAGTTAAGAGTTGAGTTAAGAGTTAAGAGTTAAAATTAGAGATACCAAGGGAACATTTCATGCAAAGATGGGCTCAATAAAGGACAGAAATGGTATGGACTTAACAGAAGCAAAAGATATTAAGAAGAGGTGGAAAGAATACACAGAAGAACTGTACAAAAAAGATCTTCATGACCCAGGTAAGCATGAAGGTGTGCTCACTCACCTAGAGCCAGACATCCTGGAATGTGAAGTCAAGTGGGCCTTAGGAAGCATCACTACGAACAAAGCTAGTGGGGGTGATGGAATTCCAGTTGAGCTATTTCAAATCCTGAAAGATGATGCTGTGAAAGTGCTGCACTCAATATGCCAGCAAATTTGGAAAACTCAGCAGTGGCCACAAGACTGGAAAAGGTCAGTTTTCATTCCAATCCCAAAGAAAGGCAATGCCAAAGAATGCTCAAACTACCACACAACTGCACTCATCTCACACACCTACCAAAGTAATGCTCAAACTTCTCCAAGCCAGGCTTCCACAGTACAGGAACAATGAACTTCCAGATGTTCAACTTGGATTTAGAAATTGCAGAGCAACCAGAGATCAAATTGCCAACATCCACTGGATCATCAAAAAAGCAAGAGAGTTCCAGGAAAACATTCACTTCTGTTTCTGGACTATGCCAAAGCCTTTCACTGTGTGGATCACAGCAAACTGGAAAATTCTGAAAGAGATGAAATACCAGACCACCTGACCTGCCTCCTGAGAAATCTGTATGCAGGTCAAGAAGCAACAGTTAGAACTGGACATGGAACAACAGACTGGTTCCAAATTGGGAAAGGAGTATGTCAAGGCTCTATATCATCACTCTGCCTATTTAAATTATATACAGAGTACATCATGCGGAACGCTGGGCTGGGTGAAGCACAAGCTGGAATCAAGATTTCCAGGAGAAATATCAATAACCTCAGATATGCAGATGACACCACCCTTATGCGAGAAAGTGAAGAGGAACTAAAAAGCCTCTTGATGAAAGTGAAAGAGGAGAGTGAAAATGTTGGCTTAAAGCTCAATATTCAGAAAACTAAGATTATGCCATCCACTCTCATCACTTCACAGCAAATAGATGGGAAAACAATGGAAACAGTGACAGACTTTATTTTGGGGGGCTCTAAAATCAGTGCAGATCGTGACTGCAGCCATAAATTTAAAAGATGCTTGCTCCTTGGAAGAAAAGCTACAGCCAACCTAGACAGCATATTCAAAAGCAGACATTACCTTGACCACAAAGGTCCATCTAGTCAAAGCTATGGTTTTTCCAGTAGTCGGGTATAGATGTGAAAGTTGGACCATAAAGAAAGTGGAGTGCCGAAGAATTGATGCTTTTCAAGTGTGGTGTTGAAGAAGACTCTTGAGAGTTCCCTACACTGCTAGGAGATCAAACCAGTCAATCCCAAAGGAAATCAGTCCTGAATATTCATTTGAAGGACTGATGCTGAGGCTGAAGCTCCAATACTTTGGCCATCTGATGTGAAGAACTGACTCACTGGAAAAGACCCTGATGCTGGGAAAGACTGAAGGTGGGAGGAGAAGGGGACAGCAGGAGACAGAGGATGAGGTGGCTGGATGGCATCACCGACTCGATGGACATGGGTTTGGGTGAACTCTGGGAGCTGGTGATGGACAGGGAGGCCTGGCTTGCTGCAGTCCATGGGGTCGCAAAGAGTCGGACACAACTGAGCAGCTGAACTGAACTTGTGTTAACGTGGGAGGCCCCATAACAGGAATCTTACTGGAATTCTTTCATTTGTTAAGGTGGCCATGTTTAGGTGTTGTAGACCCCACTACCCATAACAGTCCTCACAGACCCTTCTTTCCTCACAAGGGATCGAGTAATTTCTCTGAAGAACAATGGTTAGAACCTTGCCATCTTCCTGGTATTCCTGCCCAGTAAGCAAAAAATATGAAGGGAATGATGATTTTTTATATTCATTACAAGTCATTAAATGTAGGTTGACACCTCACCATTCTAGACACTGTTCTAGCACTGGGTCTGTGCCACCGAGCTGGACCCTATGGAGCCTTCCCAGGACAGACTCCTCCATCCCCGAGTCCTCTGTCTGTCTCTTGTCTGCAGAAAAACTTTTGCCAAGGAATAAATTTATTCAGACAAATGAGATAATGCAGAAGAAATGGAAAGCAGTCAAAAACAAATAGTAACTAAACAAAGTCAATAACTTTTAATTCTTCCTCAAGGGCTGTAGATAGTATCATGAGCCTTGTCCTGTAAGCTGTTTTTGCAGATACTGAAACCCTCATTAAGTGGGAGAAGTTAACTATATGATGGACTGAAGGAGATCAAACCAGTCCATCCTAAAGGAAATCAGTCCTGAAGATTCATGGGAAGGACTGATGCTGAAGCTGAAGCTTCAATACTTTGGCCACCTGATGCAAAGAATTGACTCGCTAGAAAAGACCCTGATGCTGGGAAAGACTGAAGGCAAGAGAAGAGTGCAGAAGAGAATGAGATGGTTGGATAGCTTCACAGACTCAATGGACATGAATCTGAGCAACCTCTGGGAGACAGTGAAAGACAGGGAAGCCTGGGGTGCTGCAGTCCATGCAGTTGTGAAAAGTCGGACATGGCTGAACCACTGAACAAGCTGCTCTGTGTTACACAATTCTGAGGACTGGTCTCAAGGAAATAGGAACAAAATAACTCTGGAACTGAAGATTAACTGACATTTAAACAATTGAGATGAAGCTGATCCAATCAATTTCATGACTATCGGAGCTGACTGCTGTTTGGCCTGTCGCCCCCACCCCGACCTCGGCCTGTGCATCCCTGGAAGTCCCCTTGTAACAGTCCCGCCCCATGATCAGAAGAGGGGAGTTGGCTTTCGGACATGAGTCTACCTTCTTCCCAAGTTGCTCCTGAATAAAGTGACCTTTCCTTTCCTACCAACACTTTCCTCTTGAGCATCAGCTTTCAAGGGTGAGTGGCTGGACCTGAGTTCAGTAGCAGGTACAGTGGACAAAAGACAGAGAGGTTCCATTTTCATGGTGCTCACACAGTAGCAGGAAAGAGAAATAGCATCAAGTAAACTAATACATCTGACAAGGGCTATTTTCATAATGCCAAAGATTTCACCTTAGAGCTCATTTGAGAAAGACAATCATACTGCCTTCGCATGGCAATAATTTGAGTGGGTAAGTGTGTGAGTGTGTGCATGTCTGTGTATTCGGTTATTGTAACAGACGTATTACTTTGTTATGGTCATTACACTGCAGCTTGGTCATACCATCTCATGGCAAAGTTGTTCTAGTTTCTCTGACCAGCAGTAGATGAGGCACTGGAAGAGACACAGATGCATTCCTAGGTAAGATGTTCCTCTGTGCTCCACACACTTGGAATCTAACAGTGGGGGCAGGCAAGCACTCACAGAATGATGGTAGAAGGAAAAAACATAAGTCCAAGAGGAGAGGTAAAAATCCAGCCGTTATGAAAGCATCAAAGCCCAGGGTGGTCAAATGACTCGACTGAAGGCACGCAGCTTCCCACCGAGAGAACTGAAAGCACAGCAGCTGCTTTCCCACCAACCCCAGGACGTCGGTGTGACAGCATGGGCATCTGCCAACAGCCCCAGAACAGGGTGAGTCCTTCCTGCAGGGCTTCCTCCTTCCTGCAGATCCAAGGTTAACAGTCAGTAGTAAGAGCAGCAAATTCAGTTAATAGGACTAGATTCTATTGGAAAATTTGGTAAATCTTTCACTTTTGTGCTATTTCTCCAAATGCAGAATGAGGCGATAAGACTGAAGCCAATGCTCTGTCCTGCGGGGAGGAAAAAGAAAGAAAACTAGTGTTTTCTGACCTTTCATTTGACACGAGGCCCTGTATTGAACCTTACATTATGTGCATCCTTTAATCCTCATGACATCTCTGTGTGGTAGAAATTACCCCCAACTCGTAGATAAGTACCTAAGTTAAAAGAGGTTAAGAACCCTGACCAAGGTTACATGTGCAAGAGCCAGAATTCAAAGATAATCCATCTGCTCCTACCCTCTGTGCTGCTCAGAAGGCAACCACTGGAATAAGTTGAGTTCCTGACTAAAAAGGTACAGTGTGGGTTCAAGCCATGAGAAGCAGTGCCAGTTATGTGGAAAGTCCTGCTATCACTGTGAATAAAAGCCCTCATTGGAACTTTACTTCTAGGACTTAATCACTAAGACAATGTATGTTTTACAAATATACGATTTAATTTTTCTTCCAATAAATTGTAGCTTTAAGAAGTTTGCTGCAATTATACTCATGTAAAGAGTACAGAGAGAACTACCTAACCTTCAAGGTGAAGGAAGAGCTAAAGAGAGAAGGGATCTGTGTGCAGGCGAAGCCGCAGTGTCCAGCACTCACACAGACCACAGGCACTCTGCAGGCCCGACCCGCCCCCCTCGGCAGCTCCTCCCACCCTCTCGCTGTCTTGGACCAGTGCCCGTTCACCCACTTCTTCTCACACCCTTGAACCACCCAGCCATCTTCATATTCTATCTGCTGCACTCATGCTTAAGAGCCCAGAGTACCAAAGGATAACGGACCTTTGAGGTTGATGTAACCTCAATAAAAATGACCAATTACAAGCTATGGGACCACAAGTCAGTTCTTTCAACCCTCTAAGGCTCAGTTTCCTCAGTTCTAAGTGGAGAACCTGGTACCTCCCTCTTCACTGTGAGATGAGGCAGGGAGGGCGTGGGAACAGTCGGTGGTGTCTACAGCTGAGAAAATGTTTCCCCTTGCAGAACCAAAATGCTATGGTGAGAACCAAGCACTCTGGGCTTGTCATGTCCTCTCCTATCGCCCACCCTGCCCATCCCAAGTTGTCTGGAGACTGGAAGCTGGTAAGGTATGGCAGGAGGAACACTTGTTTGCTGCTCTTAGAAAGGGCAAATACAACCCTGGAAAAATGCCTACCCAAGAAAACTGTGGTTTGTTTCACATGAGTAGTGGGCTTTGGGCATTGAAGTCAACTGAGTCCTTGCTCCAACCCTTAGTAGCTGCCTTGTGACCCTGGACAAATGTCTTGCTCTGTTTGAATGTCAGTCTAACTTGGAAATAAAACCACTACTGGCCAAGCCACACTGACATGGAAGGTGTGACCTCTGGTGGCATCTGGGATATGAAAAGCACCACTTAAACATCTGGCATAACTTTAAAGTGATTGGGGCTGCCTGGGTGGAAAAAAAATTCAGGAGAGTGGAAGGTGGGTCTGTTCCCGCTCCTTGAAAGCAAATTATTTGTGCCCTCGAAGGGAAAAAGTCAGTGAAAATTCAATTCTTAATAAAACAGTTTTTCCAAGCCTTTTCTCACATCTATGTTGGTCCTGATTCTCTGAAGACAGTCTGAAACTCACTTCATAATTCATACCCTCTTCTTTTCTATGACTCTGATCAATGAAGCTAATGTAATTTCAAAATCCATGTAGCAAATGAAAATTACTACTTCAATTCCATCCAACTACACATCAGAACATTAAAAGTCAGTGTCTTATACATCTGTCTTTTCCTAATGTTTAGCACAGTACAAAAATAGAAGCTCAATAAATAATAGCTGAATGAATGACTAATGAAATCCCATATCTGTGTGTGTGTGTGTGTGTGTGTGTGTGTACATCCTGGGCAATTTTTCAAAATAATTAGACATTTGAGGTTGAGGTTACCTAAGACCAAACCTTCATTTCTTATAGAACTTGCATGAGCATTTATCATACATACAAAAAATATTTTAACAGAATCAAGAATTTTTATCAGGTACATTTGGTACACTTAAAGAGAAAGAAACATTAATCATACTGCTTACTGTAGTATGCTACAGCTTTTCATGCCTGAATGGTACTCCCTACAAATTGCATCCTTCCTCTGTATCAAATATACAGACCTTGAGGAATTCCCTGGCAGCTCAGAGGTTAGAACTCCATGCTATCATTACCAAGGACCCAAACTGAGTCCCTGGTCAGGGAACTAAGACCGCACAAGGCATGTGGTACCATCAAAAAATAAAAGCAAATATACAGACCTTGGCAGAAGAGCTAATACCTGTATAGTCATTGCCTTTGGTATTGTAAGAACACCAACAATTTAGCAGGTCAGCTCAGAACAAATAGAAGGACCTCATGCTGAGATCTCAATATTTTTATGATGATAAATTGAATACTGTCAACGCCAGGCCAGAACATCACATGGTACACAACTTTTATACTGCTCAAACCCAGCATTTGCCCCATGTAATGCTGTCTCATATCCTGTGTAGGAATGGAGACATGGCCCTCATGGTACCAACTGGAAGCCCTCTTTTTATGTAGTGGAGGATGCTGGTCATATACATCTGGTCATCTTTGCCTTGGAAAATCTCCCTGGCAATTCTTTTTCAGAATGGTTTCCATACCAGCATCACAAGCTACTATATCACCAGATTTATAGATGTTCAGCTTCATCCAGAGTTTCACATACTTTGATGAGGCCCATGTTGCTGAGTGGGAATGGGAGCCATTCAGTGACAACCACCAGTTCAACCACTTGCCATGTGGCCATCTACATGGCCTTGAGACAGACTGGGACCCAGGACCCTCCACTGCAGTGCTTGTACCTGGACACACCTCTCCTCAAGCAACAAAATACAAAGAACTATGTGGGATTAAAAGTAACTGCATGCATGCACAGTTAGGGCAAATTCTGGACAAAAAGACACAAAAGACTAAAAATTCCAACTGCCACTTCTGAAGAGCCTGGAGCAAAAAACTGGATGTTGAGAGCAAAAGCAGGGTACTGCACATACCCTCTGTACTCAACACCACTTAAGGGGTGGGCAAACCATCTAAGCTACCCCTCCAGCCCAACCCCTCCACACACCTCTACCCTCACACCATTTAAGGAACCAGTTCGCCCTACCTCAGGGAACAAGCAACCAAGGGAACCTACTGTTTGTTCCCGCTCCTCTCTGCTGCAGCAAGGGCCCCAGTAAAGTCTTCCCTGAATTTCTTGTCTGAACTCTAGTCATTTTCTATTGATAGTTGGAAAGGCCAAGAATCCTGGTCAGTATCAGTCTGAGCACTTCCTCTTCACCAAGTATAAAACTGTGAGTTAGAAAACCAGTCCCTTTTCCCTTAATTTTTAACTTTCATTTTTAACATATTTATTAACACATCATTAAAATTGTGTGTTAGTATACTCAATCCAGTCTTCTAGTTTCTGTTCCCTTCTGTCCTATTCCTCTACTAAAAAAGTAAATGGAATAGTTCATTATGTCACCAAAGGAAGATGCCATATCACAGCTCTCTCCTATGAATTATTAATGTAACATGTGAGTGGGAAGTTCTGATATTAAAGAAGTGTGGGCAGAGAAGAATCAAGAGAACACGCATGCTATAGTCTTCTGGGCAGATTTTGGTCATGTAAATATAACAGGATCACCAATCCTTCTGTGCAACACCCAGGTCTTCAAAGAAAATGCAGCAATTTATTGGAATTTATAATTAATCTGTCTAAGGTATTAGAAAGGAAATCAGCCCTGGGTGTTCTTTGGAAGGAATGATGCTAAAGCTGAAACTCCAGTACTTTGGCCACCTCATGAGAAGAGTTGACTCATTGGAAAAGACTCTGATGTTGGGAGGGATTGGGGGCAGGAGGAGAAGGGGACGACAGAAGATGAGATGGCTGGATGGCATCACTGACTCGATGGACGTGAGTCTCAGTGAACTCCGGGAGTTGGTGATGGACAGGGAGGCCTGGCGTGCTGTGATTCATGGGGTTGCAAAGAGTTGGACACCACTGAGCGACTGAACTGAACTGAACTGAATGATAAAAGTGTAAAGATGGGGTTTAGGAGAGAAGCTTCTTTATCCCAACAGAAATAATTGATTAGAAACACTTTATGCATGGGATGGGGGGGTGGGAGGGACGTTCAAGAGGAAGGGGAGATCTAGCACTGATTCGCCTTGTTGTATGGCAGAAACCAACACAACGTTGTAGAGCAATTTTCCTCCAATTGAAAAAAAAAATTAAAGAAACACAATGTAAATTTGTGATTGCATTTTTCTTCATCAGTAGAACTTATTCTACTAGTTATTTTTCTTTTCTTTTTTTTTAATATCTTTTTTTAAAATTTTATTTTATTTTTAAACTTTACATAATTGTATTAGTTTTGCCAAATATCCAAATGAATCTGCCACAGGTATACATGTGTTCCCCATCCTGAACCCTCCTCCCTCCTCCCTCCCCATTCCATCCCTCTGGGTTGTCCCAGTGCACCAGCCCCAAGCATCCAGTATCGTGCATCGAACCTGGACTGGCAACTCGTTTCATACATGATATTTTACATGTTTCAATGCCATTCTCCCAAATCTTCCCACCCTCTCCCTCTCTCTCAGAGTCCATAAGAGACACTGATGTATAGAACAGTCTTATTTTTCTATTAAAATATTAGACTCTACTACAAATCCAACCTTTTTTTTACTATCTAAAAGCTTAAATTTATTCCATTTCATGAAAATTGTTTCTTGCAGGTGTATATAGTATTATATGGATTATAATAAAAGTATTATATGGATTATAACTGCAATACTTCTCTTCACCATACCACTGAAAGACCACTGCTAAAACCAAACAAAAAAATTGACGATTTGTCTGTCTAGATTTGAGGTAGGCAAATAAAAGATATGTGAACATCTTAACACTAGTAACTTCATTTGCTGCATTAATACTTTCATCTTTTCAAATGAGTAAAGATTTAGAAATATATGCTCTTTTTCAGTCTGCCCTAATGGCATGTAGACTGGTGATATTAGCCCTCTCCCACTGACAGAGAACTTGTGTTGACCTAAGTGACACCCACCCTCACCTTTAGCTTTACTGTCTTCCCCAGAATTATCCTTTCTAGATCCTATTCTCTCAAAATCCTGCTTTCTGTCATATAATCTGATTAGCTAATCATAATCATTTTAATATAATATTCTAATTTAAGAAATAGTTGAATTGTAACAGACTTACTTGGGCTTCTACTCTAGCCAAGATAAAGTATCAGGGACTGGATTTACTCTCCTGCCTGGAACAACCAAAAACAAAACAAAAAACCAAAAGTGGTCATCAGGCAACAAAAGACAAAAATCTCTGAAAGAATGAAAACAAGTATGTCATCTATGAAGTACATCCCCAGATTACTGCCTACAGTAATTTTTCAGACTATGATCCAGTGAGAGAGACTCCAAGTACAGTAGAGGTGAACTGAAAAAGGAAGCTGTGTTGAAGAAAAGAAGTTGAAGTTGTGGGTCCAGGGAGACCCAGGTGGCTAGAGTCACACGGCAGATACCAAGAGGATAAAGCTACACATAGAGAGAACTATGGGGATCTTCAGAGGGTTCTTCTCCAGTCTTGAGCTGAGTACTCATCAGCATATGCCTGTGAAGGAACCATCCACATCGGGGAAAGAATCACCTAAAGGGATCAGGAGTGTAGTGGCTGGTATTCACACAGCACAGAAACAGTGCCTGATCACTCCAGCCAGCTTTTCTATCCAGACTGGAAAACTCCACAGGTAACTGAGCATTTCATAAGGTATTCAAAAGGTTCTACCTCACTAGTGGGGAAAATTAATTCCACACAAAACACTGTTCTGGAAGCCCACTAACAAACCCTAAAAGCAAGACCTGACAAGATCAAGCAGTTTATAAAGTAACTATACCAAGTTCTAGAACAAAACTTGAGAATATTTACAAGAGTAGGAAAACATACAACACCCAACAAGGTAAAACTCAAAGGGTCTAGTATACAATCAAAACTTATCAGACGTGCAAAAATCAGGAAGATATGACACATATCAAGGAGAAAAGTCAATCAATCCAAATGACTAAGGGACAACACAGATGGTAGAATAAGTAGGCAAAGACATTTGAGCAATTATTGTAACAATATTCCACATGTTCAAGACACTAGAATATGTGGTCGAAGAGATATCAAAGGTATAAAAAGGATTCAAATCAACATTCTAGAAATGAAAATTGTAATATGAGAGATAAAAGATAAAATGGATGGAATTAAAGGTAGATTATACATTTCAGAAGAAAAAACTAGAAAATTTGAAGATATAACAAAGAAAATATCTAAAATTAGATGGCAAAAGAATACATAAAAGAGAGACAGACAAAAGAGCATCAGTGAGCTTTAGGAAACCTTTAAGGGGTGTAATATACATGCAAATGGAGTTCCTGAAGGAGTGGAAGAGGGTAAAGACAGAAAAAATACCTGCCCTTAAATTTTCCCAATTTGAAAAAAAATGAAAAACCCAAAAGATTCAAACTCAAAAACTCAAAGCACAAGTAACATGAGGAAAACTACACCAAGGCACATCATAACCAAACTACTGAAAAACCGCAAGTGGAAAGGCATCCTTATCATTCATGGTCACTTCTGGACCATTCGCTCTTACATTTCCCTTGGAATTCTCAGCTTCGAACTTTGTGTTATCACAGTAAATTACCTGCTAACCCTCAGTATTGTTGTAATTTACTGCCCATGGGATACTCCCTGTTTGTTTTTTTTTTTAATTAATTCACTTTTTAAATTGAAGGAGAATTGCTTTACAGAATCATGTTGTCTCCCTGTTTCTTCATAACATTTTCAGCTCTCACTTCACTGTCCCTCTCCCCAAGACTGCTAGTGCATTATTTCATAGCAATGTCAATATATAAATAATCTATATCTTTGACCGCTCAATTTCTTGAAAATCTCTTTTATTTTAAATTAATTAAAGTTGTAAATTCTATAGTGCTTCACAATTTTCAAAATTTCACACAGGTGATCTCATATAATCCCATAATAACCTTTTCTAATTCCCAACATCTGTTTTCCCCATTTTAGTCTCCTTTTTTGTTTTATTCATTAATTTGCATATTTTTTAGATTTCACATATAAGTGACATCATACACTATTTGTCTTTCTCTGTCTGACTTACTGCATTTAGCATAATACCCTTCAAGTCCATCCAGGTTGTTGCAATTAGCAAAATTTCATTCTTTTTGTGGGTGAATAGTATTCCATTACACTGTAGATGTAATGGAATGCTATATATACAGTGTATATATATATTTGTGTATACACATACATACACACACACACACACATACATATATTCTTTATTCATTCATATGTTGATGGATACTTAGGTTGCTTCCATACCTTGCTAACTGTAAATAACATTCCTATGAACATTGGTGTGCATATAAGTTTTCAAATTAGTGTTTTTTTTTTTTTTTAATCAGTTATATACCCAGGAGTAGAACTGCTGGATCATATGGTAGTTCTATTTTTAATTCTCTAAGAAATTGCCCCACACTGCTTTAAACAGTAGCTGCATCAGTTTATTTAATACATTATCACCAAGAGGTTAGGTGGGTTCACTTTGCTCCACATTCTGGCCAACATTGCCATCTGTGTTCTTTTTGATTGTAGTCATTCTGATAGGTGTGAAGTTGATATCTCATCGTGGTTTTGATTTGCATTTCCCTAATGATTAGCAATACTGAGCATCTTTTCATGTGCCTGTTGGCCATCTGCATTTCCTCTATGGAAAAATGTCTAGTGAGTTCTGTCCATTTTTTAACCAGGTTGTTTTATTGACGTTGAGTCGTGTGAGCTACTTATATTAACCTCTGTTAGATATTAACCCCTTATCACTTATATCATTTGCAAATATCTTCTCCTATTGATTGTTGGCTTTTCATTTTGCTTGACCAATTCTTTATCATAGATTATATCCCCCACTGCTGCAGTGGTCCTGCCTACAATTTGTCATTACAACAGCTCACCCTATCCATATCTCTATTTTATGCATCCCATTCTTTGCCTTGCTTCATATTTCACTGAGAATATTGAAGCAATTTAGACAGAACTGCTGCCACTGCTAAGTCACTTGAGTCGTGTCCGACTCTGTGCGACCCCATAGACGGCAGCCCACCAGGCTCCCCCTTCCCTGGGATTCTCCAGGCAAGAACACTGGAGTGGGTTGCCATTTCCTTCTCCAATGCATGAAAGTGAAAAGTGAAAGTGAAGTCGCTCAGTTGTGTCTGACTCTTAGCAACCCCATGGACTGCAGCCTACCAGCCTCCTCCATCCATGGGATTTTCCAGGCAAGAACACTGGAGTGGGGTGCCATTGCCTTCTCTGTTAGATAGAACTACCAGAGGCTTTTTCCCCAACCACATCTAACTACCCACTAGTTTCAGAACTGTCTCCTCTTCATTTCTAAACGTTACTATAAAGGAACCAGACAGATAGCCCCTTCATTTTGTATCCAAGTCTATCTCCCTTTCCACTTCAAGGATTCACTCCAGTAGTTTTCTGTTCTCCTTCATGTATCATCGATGAGTTCCTCTTGCTGGATCATGCCCCTCAACTTGTCAACAAGTTGTTATTTCAGCTCCTTGAAACAATAACACACACACAAACAATAACACATATAACAATAACACACACATAAACCTTATCTTACATAAAATCATTTTCCATATTTGGAAATTACTTATTTTGATAATTGTTAATTAAAGGGAAAGAATTAGGCTTTAAGGATAAAGTACAATTGATCACCCATTGATGAATAAAAATTATTCTCTACTGAACAGCAAAACAAAACAAAAAGCCAGCTAAGAATGTAGGGGGAAGTGTTAAAATTTGAAAATCATCATTTAAATTATTCCAATTAAATAACTGATTAAGGCACTAAATAAAATACAGAAACGGAATATCCACACAGAGCCAAAATATCACTACCCAGATTGTTTGCTAATTGCCAAAGAGAAACTGTACCTTTCAAACAGAAATATCCTTTGGAAACAATCTTAACCAAATAAAACAGAAATTTAGAATTATTAAGACAATTTGATATTCATGCCTCCTAATGAAATGCAATATGGAATACACAACATCACCCATGAAGTATTATTGACAAAAATATTTAACTCAAATCTAATCTTACATTTAAATTTATTTTTACTGGTTAAAATCAAGGCTAAATATTCTCAAAATTTTTTAAATAATACTTTGCTAGGCCCTACTTTCCAGCTTGTTCACTGTTCTTCTTTGTAGCAAAACTTCCAGAAAACATCATGTAATTGCTGGCTTCAATTCCTTTCCTCTAATTCACTTTTGAACTACTTCTGGTCAGACTTTCATCCCCAACATGCCACCAAAACCATGCTTATTTAAGTCACCGATGTCCTCCAAATTGCTAAAACCAATGATCTATTCTAAGTCCATAGCACTGCGACACAACAGGAGCACTGATGTCTGACCACTCCTCCGCCTCGTCATCCTTGCTTCACCTGGACTCGAGTATCATGCTCCTCTTTCCCTGCAAGTTAATTGTTAGTCTCTTGTGAAAACTCATCTCTCCTGGACCTGTTAACAGGAGGACTTCAAGCTTAATCTTTGGACCTCTTCTCCTTGTATATACTTATTTCTCTGGTGATGTCTGTCTCCTGGCTTTTACTACCATCTCTGTATTATATCTCTCATATGGACCTCTCTCCAAAGAATCATATCAACAACTTCATTATAAACTGTAATCATTTTGCCTACATAATAGTATCCCCTTGGATGTCCAATGTCCCCTCAAGCATTACATTGTCCAAAAATGAATTCTTGATGTTGTTTCCCCAAACTTGCTTCCATATGTTTGTCAGCCTTTCAGTTCAGCCAAGTCGCTCAGTTGTGTCTGACTCTTTGCAACCCCATGGACTACAGCATGCCAGGCCTCCCTGTCATCCTGGAGCATATTCAAGCTTGTGTCCATTGAGTCACTGATGCCATCCAACTGTCTCATCTGCATTCATCATCTGCAGTGATTTTGGAGCCCAAGAAAATAAAGTCTGTCACTGTTTCCACTGTTTCCCCATGTTTTTGCCATGAAGAGATGGGACTGGATGCCATGATTTTTTCAAATGTTGAGTTTTAAACCAGCTTTTTCATGCTCCTCTTGTACTTTCATCAAGAGGCTCTTTAATTCCTCTGTGCTTTCTGCCATAAGAGTGATATCATCTGCATATCTGAGATTATCGATATTTCTCCCAGCAATCTTGATTCCAGCTTGTAGCTTCATCCAGCCCAGCATTTTACCATGATGTACTCTGTATGTAAGTTAAATAAGCAGGGTGGCAATATACACCCTTGATGACTCCTATCCCAATTTGGAACCAGTCCACTGTTCCATGTCCAGTTCTAACTGTTGCTTCCTGACCTGCATACAGATTTCTCAGGAGGCAGATCAGGTAGTCTGGTATTCTCATCTCTTTCAGAATTTTCTACAGTTGCTTGTGATCCACAAAAGGGCTTTGGCATAGTCAATGAAGCAGGTGTTTTTTCTGGAATTCTCTTGGTTTTTCTATAATCCAAAAGATGTTGGCCATTTGATCTCTGGTTCCTCTGCCTTTTCTTAATCCATCTTGAGAATCTGGAAGTTCTTGGTTCACATGCCATTGAAGCCTAGCTTGAAGAATTTTGAGCATTATTTTGTTAGCGTGTGAGATGAGTGCAATTGTGCAGTACCCTGAACATTCTTTGGCATTGCCTTTCTTTGGGATTGGAATGAAAACTGACCTTTTCCAGTCCTGTGGCCACTGCTGAGTTTTACAAATTTGCTGGCATATTGAGCACAGCACTTTCACAACATCACCTTTTAGGATTTGAAATAGCTCAGCTGGAATTCCATCACCTCCACTAGCTTTGTTCATAGTGGTGCTTCCTAAGACTCACTTGACTTCACATTCCAGGATGTCTGGCTCTAGGTGAGTGATCACACCATCATGGTTATCTGAGTCATGAAGTCTGTTTTTTTTTGTGTTTTTTTTTTGTATAGTTCTGTGTATTCTTGCCACCTCTTCTTAATACCTTCTGTTTCTGTTAAGTTCATACCATTTCTGTCTTTTATTGTGCCCATCTTTGCATGAAATGTTCCCTTGGTATCTCTAACTTTCTTAAAGAGATCTCTAGTCTTTCCCATTCTATTGTTTTCCTCTATTTCTTTGCACTGATCACTGAGGAGGGCTTTCTTATCTCTCTTTGCTGTTCTTTGGAACTTTGCATACAGATGGATATCTTTTTCCTTTTCTTCTTTGTCTTTTGCTTCTCTTCTTTTATCAGCTATTTGTAAGGCCTCCTCAGACACCCAGTTTGTCTTCTTGCATTTCTTCTTCTTGGGGATGGTTTTGATCACAGTCTCCTGTACAATGTCATAAAACTCCATCCATAGTTCTCCTGGCACTCTGTCTATCAGGTCAAATCCCTTGAATCTATTTGTCACTTCCACTATATAATTGTAAGTGATTTGATTTAGGTCACACCTGAACAGTCTAGTGGTTTTCCCTACTTTCTTCAATTAAGTCTGTATTTTGCAATAAGAAGTTCAAGATCTGAGCCACAGTCAGCTCCTGGTCTTGTTTTTGCTGACTATATAACACTTCTCCATCTTCAGCTGCAAAGAATATAATCAATCCGATTTCAGTGTTGACCATCTGGTGATGTCCCTGTGTAGTGTTGTCCCTTTTATTGTTGGAAGAGGGTGTTTGTTATGACCAGCATATTCTCTTGGCAAAACTCTTGTTAGCCTTTGCCCCACTTCATTTTGTACACCAAAGCCAAACTTGCCTGTTACTCCAGGGATCTCTTGGCTTCCTATCTTTGCAATCCAGTCCCCTATGAAGAAAATGACATTTTTTTTTTAAATGTTAGTTCTAGAACGTCTTGTATGTCTTCATAGAACTGTTCAACTTCAGCTTCTTCAGCATTACTGGAGAATACACTTGGGTTACTGTGATACTGAATAGTTTGCCTTGGAAACAAACCAAGATCATTCTGTCATTTTTGAGATTGTAACCAAGTACTGCATTTTGGACTCTTTCATTGACTATTAGGGCTACTCCATTTCTTCTAAGGGATTCTTGCCCACAGGAGCATGTATAATGGCCATCTGAATTAAATTCTCCCATTCCAGTCCACTCACTGATTCCTAAAACATCAATATTTACTCTTGCCATCTCCTGTTGACCGTTTCCAATTTACCTTGATTCATGAACCTAACATCTCAGGTTCCATAAAAACATCTATTTCTACTTTATTGACTATGCCAAAGCCTTTGGCTGTGTGGATCACAATAAACTGCGGAAAATTCTGAAAGATGGGAATGCCAGACCACCTGATCTGCCTCTTGAGAAATTTGTATGCAGGTCAGGAAGCAACAGTTAGAACTGGACATGGAACAACAGACTGGTTCCAAATAGGAAAAGGAGTACATCAAGGCTGTATACTCTCACCCTGCTTATTTAACTTCTATGCAGAGTACATCATGAGAAACGCTGGACTGGAAGAAACACAAGCTGGAATCAAGATTGCTGGGAGAAATATAAATAACCTCAGATATGCAGATCACACCACCCTTATGGCAGAAAGTGAAGACAAACTCAAAAGCTTCTTGATGAAAGTGAAAGTGGAGAGTGAAAAAGTTGGCTTAAAGCTCAACATTCAGAAAATGAAGATCATGGCATCCGGTCCCATCACTTCATGGGAAATAGATGGGGAAACAGTGGAAACAGTGTCAGACTTTCTTTTTCTGGGCTCCAAAATCACTGCAGATGGTGACTGCAGCCATGAAATTAAAAGACGCTTACTCCTTGGAAGGAAAGTTATGACCAACCTAGATAGCATATTCAAAAGCAAAGACATTACTCTGCCAACAAAGGTCCGTCTAGTCAAGGCTATGGTTTTTCCTGTGGTCATGTATGGATGTGAGAGTTGGACTGTGAAGAAGGCTGAGCGCCAAAGAATTGATGCTTTTGAACTGTGGTGTTGGAGAAGACTCTTGAGAGTCCCTTGGACTGCAAGGAGATCCAACCAGTCCATTCTGAAGGAGATCAGCCCTGGGATTTCTTTGGAAGGAACGATGCTAAAGCTGAAACTCCAGTACTTTGGCCACCTCATGTAAAGAGTTGACCCATTGGAAAAGACTCTGATGCTGGAAGGGATTGGGGGCAGAAGGAGAAGGGGATGGCAGAGGATGAGATGGCTGGATGGCATCACCGACTTGATGGATGTGAGTCTCAGTGAACTCCGGCAATCAGTGATGGACAGGGAGGCCTGGCATGCTGCGATTCATGGGGTCGCAAAGAGTCGGACACAACTGAGCGACTGCTCTGATCTGATCTGATCTGATGCAATATTGCTCTTTATAGAATTGGAGTTTACTTCCATCACCAATCAGATCCACAGATGAGTGTTGTTTTCACTTTGGCTCATCCACTTCATTCTTTCTGGAGATATTTCTCCACTCTTCTCAAGTAACATATTGGGCACCTACTGACCTGGGGAGTTCATCTTTCAGTGTCATATCTTTTTGCCTTTTCATGCTGTTCATGGGGTTCTCAAGGCAAGAATACTGAAGTGTTTTACCAATGCCTTCTCTAGTGGACCATGTTTTGTCTGAACTCTCCACCATGACCAGTCAGTTTTGGGTGGTCCTACATGGCATGGCTCATAGTTTCATGGAGTTAGACAAGGCTGTCATCCATTTTCCATCTTAACGCATGGTAATTCCATCCTTTCAGCTGTTCAGGCTGAAAATCGTGACTTCATCTTTTACTCTTTCTTTCTCTCCCTCTGTATCTAATCAGCCTTTTTGAACTTAAATCCAACCACTTCTCACTTTTCTCCAAGCAACCATAGCCTTTCGATCACCACAGTAAATCAATCCTGACAGCTCTCCTTGCTTCTGCTTTACCCAGCCCCTATCTATTCTTATCATAGGTTTTAAAAGGATCACTTTCTACATCTGTGACTCTATTTCTACTCTGTAAATAGGATTATTTGTATCATTTTTCTTAAATTTCACATATAAACAGTATCATATGATATTTGTCTTTATCTGCCTGACTTACTTCACTTACTATGACAATCTATAAGTCCAGGGGGAAAGGACTGAGGAGGGGTAAATTGGCAGACTGTGATTGACATATACACACTAATACATATAATGACCTACTGTATAGCACAGGGAACTCTACTCCATGTTATGTGGCTGTAGCAGCTTAGACGGGAGGGGGTTTGGGGGAGAATGTATACATGTATATGTTTGGCTGAGTTGCTTTGCTGTGTACCTGAAACTATTACAACATTGTAAATCAGCTATGCTGCTGCTACTGCTGCTAAGTCGCTTCAGTCGTGTCCGACTCTGTGCGACCCCATAGACAGCAGCCCACCAGGCTCCCCCATCCCTGGGATTCTCCAGGCAAGAACACTGGAGTGGGTTGCCATGTCCTTCTCCAATGCATGAAAGTGAAAAGTGAAAGGGAAGCTGCTCAGTCATATCCAACTCTAGAGACCCCATGGACTGCGGCCTACCAGGCTCCTCCATCCATGGGATTTTCTAGGCAAAAGTACTGGAGTCGGGTGCCATTGCCTTCTCCAGATCAGCTATACTCTAATATAAAATTAAAAGTTTAAAAAAATAATTACAAGGCAAATTGATGGTTATGGATAGATTTCAAAACACTAAAAGAGCACAGAGGAGGAGTACTTTAATTTGGCTGAGGATGACCAGGTATGACTTTCCAAAGGGGACCATGTCTGAAGAGGTAAATCTTTCCACCACTGCAAGGGAATGTTACTAGGCATGCTGCAGAAAATCTCTGACATCAGTTTTCTCATTTGTATTTTTAGGATGATAAAACTTGCCTCACAATGTTCTTTTGAGTCTTAATAGAGGTGATAGTGGCTTAGAAGGTAAAGAATCTGCCTGAAATACAGGAGATCCAGGCTTGATCCTTCCATCAGGAAGATATCATAGAAAAGGATCTGGCTAGTCACACTCCAGTATTCTTGCCTGGAGAATTCCATGGACAAAGGAGCCTGGCAGACTTTGGTCCATAGGGCCACAAAGAGTCAGACACAACTGGGCAACTAACACACACACACACACACACACCATATATACTCACTCAAGTGTCATGGGAGTATTCCCTATAGTTATTATTCCTTCTCTGACATCTTGCCCACCATCATCCATACAGAGACACATACTTCAGAAAGTGTAGTATAGGTTCATATACTACTTGAACACTTGAAACACTGGATAATTAGCTCAGTACCTAAAATTCAATATCTTGAAAATTTTGAGTGCCTTCTTAATTTTGTTCTAGCATTATGCATCTTTTCGAAGAAATGAACCACAGTTTTGAAACCATTTACCATTGGGACTCGAACCCACATGGCTGGGACTCAAAGCCAGCAAAACCCTGCTTGGGACTTGAACCCATGTGGCTGGGACTCAAACCAAGCCAAAACCCACAATACCTGGTTTCAGGACCTAATAAAGCTCAGGTTCTTGATGTATCATTGCAGAAAGAATTCAGTGAGAAATAGTAATAGGTAAGAAGTGGATTTATTCAGATACAGAGAGAAAAACACACTCCACAGAGAAAGGGTGGGCCATTGCAGAAGACGAATGCAGCTGCCATGAAATGCGGCATGGTTAGTTTTTATAGGCTGGGTAATTTCATATGCTAATGAGTGGGAGGACTATTCCAACTATTTTGAGGAAGGGGCGGAGATTTCCTGGATTTGGGTCACGACCCACTCCTTGGTCTTTTAACAGTGCCTTGGAACTGTCATGGCACCTCTGGGTGTGTCATTTCATTTGCTGATTCAGGATCAAGGTCTAGTCTTGTCTGCCATCTTGGTCCCATTTGATTCTAATCAGTTTATGTTGTGTCCTTGGGCTATGTCATTCTTTCAAAAGTTGTGCCCTGCCTCTTTCCCTCCAGTTACAGTTAGTTGAAGGCAATGCTATCGTGTTTATCTATACAAACATAGTCAATATGCATTTATTTATGTTCTAATATTCATGAAACAATGGCTCAGTTCAAAAGCAATCCTCCACATTTGGGTCTATTTTATGCTACAAATGAACAGCTAATAGAGCTATAGTTAATGATGGCTAATCAGAAAGAACACTAATTCTTGACTACAGTGGGCCTTGGAAGAAACATGAGTCAGTTGAGTTGCTCAGTCGTGTCTGATTCTTTACAACCCCATGAATCGCAGCACGCCAGGCCTCCCTGTCCATCACAAACACCCGGAGTTTACCCAAAGTCATGTCCATCGAGTCGGTGATGCCACCCAGCCATCTCATCCTCTGTGGTCCCCTTCTCCTCCTGCCCCCAATTCCTCCCAGCATCAGGGTCTTTTCCAATGAGTCAATTCTTCACATGAGGTAGCCAAAATATTGGAGTTTCAGCCTCAGCATCAGTCCTTCCAATGAACACCCAGGACTGATCTCCATTAGGATGGACTGGTTGGATGTTCTTGTAGTCCAAGGGACTCTCAAGAGTCTTCTCCAACACCACAGTTCAAAAGCATTAATTTTTCAGTGCTCAGCTTTCTTCACAGTCCCACTCTCACATCCATACATGACCACTGGAAAAATCATAGCCTTGACTAGACGGACATTTTTTTGGCAAAGTAATGCCTCTGCTTTTCAATATGCTATCAAGGTTGGTCATAACTTTCCTTCCAAAGAGTAAGCATCTTAATTTCATGGCTGAAATCACCATCTGCAGTGATTTTGTAGCCCCCCAAAATAAAGTCTGACACTGTTTCCACTGTTTCCCCATCTATTCCCCATGAAGTGATGGGACCAGATGCCATGATCTTAGTTTTCTGAACGTTCAGCTTTAAGCCAACTTTTTCACTATTCTCTTTCATTTTCATCAAGAGGCTTTTTAGTTCCTCTTCATTTTCTGCCATAAGGATGGTGTCATCTACATATCTGAGGTTATTGATATTTCTCCTGGCAATCTTGATTCCAGCTTGTGCTTCTTCCAGCCCAGCGATTCTCATGATGTACTCTGCATATAAGTTAAATAAGCAAGGTGACAATATACAGCCTTGACGTACTCCTTTTCCTATTTGGAACCAGTCTGTTGTTCCATGTCCAGTTCTAACTGTTGCTTCCTGACCTGCATACAAATTTCTCAAGAGGCAGATCAGGTGGTCTAGTATTCCCATCTCTTTCATACTTTTCCACAGGTTATTGTGATCCACAAGTCAAAGGCTTTGGCATAGTCAATAAAGCAGAAATAGATGTTTTTCTGGAACGCTCTTGCTTTCTTGATGATCCAGCAGATGTTGTCAATTTGATCTCTGGTTCCTCTGACTTTTCTAAATCCAGCTTGAACATCTGGAAGTTCATGGCTCTCATATTGCTGAAGCCTGGCTTGGAGAATTTTGAGCATTACTTTACTAGCATGTGAGATGAGTGCAATTGTGTGATAGTTTGAGCATTCTTTGGCACTGCCTTTCTTTGGGATTGGAATGAAAACTGACCCTTTCCAGTCCAGTGGCCACTGCTGAGTTTTCCAAATTTGCTGGCATATTGAGTGCAGCACTTTCACAGCATCATCTTTCAGGATTTGGAATAGCTCAACTGGAATTCCATCACCTCCACTAGCTTTGTTCATAGTGATGCTTTCTAAGGCCCGTTTGACTTCACATTCCAGGATGTCTGGCTCTAGGTGAGTGATCACACCATCGTGATTATCTGGGTTGTGAAGATCTTTTTTGTACAGTTTTTCCATGCATTCTTGCCACCTCTTCTTAATTTCTTCTGCTTCTGTTAGGTCCGTACATTTTCTGTCCTTTATCGAGCTCATCTTTGCATGAAATGTTCCCTTGGTATTTCTAATTTTCTTGAAGAGCTCTCTAGTCTTTCCCAATCTGTTGTTTTCCTCTATTTCTTTGCATTGATCGCTGAGGAAGGCTTTCTTATCTCTCCTTGTTATTCTTTGGAACTCTGCATTCAGATGCTTATATCTTTCATTTTCTCCATTGCTTTTCACTTCTCTTCTTTTCACAGCTATTTGTAAGGCCTCCCCAGACAACCATTTTGCTTTTTTTGAATTTCTTTTCCATGGGGATGGTCTTGACCCCTGTCCCCTGTACAATGTCACAATCCTCCGTCCATAGTTCATCAGGCACTCTATCAGTTCTAGTCCCTTAAATCTATTTATCACTTTCACTGTATAATCATAAGGGATTTGATTTAGGTCATACCTAAATGGTCTAGTGGTTTTCTCTACTTTCTTCAATTTAAGTCTGAATTTGGCAGTAAGGAGTTCATGATCTAAGCCACAGTTAGCTCCCAGTCTTGTTTTTTCTGACAGTATAGAACTTCTCCATCTTTGGCTGCAAAGAATATAATCAATCTGATTTCAGTGTTGACCATCTGGTGATGTCCATGTGTAGAGTCATCTCTTGTGTTGTTGGAAGTGGGTGTTTGCTATGACCAGTGCATTCTCTTGGCAAAACTCTATTAGCCTTTGCCCTGCTTCATTCTGTACTCCAAGGCCAAATTTGCCTGTTACTCCAGGTATTTCTTGACTTCCTACTTTTGTATTCCAGTCCCCTATAATGAAAAGGACATCTTTTTTGGCTGTTAGTTCTAAAAAGTCTTGTAGGTCTTCATAGAACCATTCGACTTCAGCTTCTTCAGCATTAATGGTTGGGGCATAGGCTTGAATTACCGTGATATTGAATGGTTTGCCTTGGAAACGAACAGAGATCATTCTGTCGTTTTTGAGATTGCATCCAAGTACTGAATTTTGGACTCTTTTGTTGACCATGATGGTCAACATCATGATCCCTTCTTCTAAGGGATTCCTGCCCACAGTAGTAGATATAATGGTCATGTGAGTTAAATTCACCCATTCCAGTCCATTTTAGTTTGCTGATTCCTAGTATGTTGACGTTCACTCTTGCCATCTCATGTTTAACCACTTCCAATTTGCCTTGATTCATGGACCTAACATTCCAGGTTCCTATGCAATATTGGTCTTTACACCATCAGACCTTGCTTCTATCACCAGTCACATCTACAACTGGGTATTGTTTTGGCTTTGGCTCCATCCCTTCATTCTTTTTGGAGTTATTTCTCCACTGATCTCCAGTAGCATATTGGGAACTTACCGATCTGGGGAGTTCCTCTTTCAGTATCCTATCATTTTGGCTTTTCATAGTGTTCACGGGGTTCTCAAGGCAAGAATACTGAAGCGGTTTGCCATTCACTTCTCTAGTGGACCACATTCTGTCAGACCTCCCCACCATGACCCGTCTGTCTTGGAAGAAACCTAATTCACATAAAATTCTCTTAACAATTAATTTTTACCCCTAACATTTTTCTAGAACCTACTGTGTACAGAATGATGAACTAAGTAATATTGGGAAATGCAAATGAATTCATTGATAAGATTTCTGCATTTGACTTTATCATAGAACATTGGACTTACCTCTGGCTTCTGCTGATAAAGTGCAAGATATCTTCTGTTGACTTTAAAAATAATTAGTAAGGAAAAGCCTCCTAGAGAATAAAAAATACTATGAATTTGATGCTGCAGTGATTTTAAAAAAGATCACAAATTCTTTGATACTTCTTCCATCAAGGGGTGAGCTCTATATCACCTCCTCGTGAATAAGAGCAGGCCTGTGACTGCTTTGATCAACAGAACAGAAGGGAAATTCTGTGATTTCTGAGGCTGGTGAACAAAAGGCCATGTGATTCTACCTGGGTCTCTTAGAATTCCCTCCTGATGCTTCCTCTCGGGATGCTCCCGTGCAGAGACAGCCATGAGAAGCATAACACACATGGAGAGGTCATGTGCACGTGCGCCTGTCAACAGCTCCAGTCCAGTTCAGACTCTGCATCATCCTAGCCCACATATCAGACACGTGAGTACACAAGCCAGCAAGTTAAGTCCAGCCCCGGTTCATCTGAGCCACCATTCAACCATCTGAGCCTCCCCGGATAAGACGCCACACTTAGTTCAAGAGAGACAAACCACCCCTATGGTATCCTGAATTTCTGACCCACAGCTGTTATTTTACACTACTACATTTTAATAAGTAACTGGAAATGGTGCTTCATAAATGCCATAAATGGTAATAAAATATCTAACATTTAGATAACCACAGGGGATGAATATTTTTTTTTCATGCTATACAGAGCTCATCTGAATAGACAGGAAGATTTCTGGAGATAGAAATTTGGACTCACTACTCAGAAAAGTCTTCAATGAGGTGCTGGAGAACTCATTTTATCTCTACATACCTCAAGATGCACACATAGTGTTTTGACTACATTTGCTAACTTACCAGTCAAATCAAAAAGACCAAAGAAAGTATCAGTTTTTGATTGTCCTGTCTTCATCAGTTTCTGGATATAAGAGAGATGAACTGAAGAGCAAAAATTCAGGTTAATGGCTTTGCTCTGTTAACTAATCAACCCTAGTTGCCAAGTGGGGGAGGGAAGGATTGGGAGTTTGGGATTAGCAGATACAAACTATTATATACAAGCTAGATAAACAACAAGGTCCTACTGTGTAGCACAGGGAACTATATTCAATATGCTGTAATAAACCATAATAGAAATGAATATGAAAAAGAATATATATATATGTATAGCTGAATCACTGTACTGTATAGCAGAAATTAAACACAGCATTGTATATCAACTATATCACTGCAGATGGTGATTGCAGCCATGAAGTTAAAAGATGCTTACTCCTTGGAAGGAAATTTATGATCAAACTAGATCAGATCAGATCAGTCGCTCAGTCGTGTCCGACTCTTTGCGACCCCAGGAATTGCAGCACGCCAGGCCTCCCTGTCCATCACCAACTCCCGGAGTTCACCCAGACTCCTGTTCATCGAGTCAGTGATGCCATCCAGCCATCTCATCCTCTGTCGTCCCCTTCTCCTCCTGCCCCCAATTCCTTCCAGCATCAGAGTCTTTTCCAATGAGTCAACTCTTCGCATGAGGTGGCCAAAGTACTGGAGTTTCAGCTTTAGCATCATTCCTTCCAAAGAAATCCCAGGGCTGATCTCCTTTAGAATGGACTGGTTGGATCTCCTTGCAGGACAAGGGACTCTCAAGAGTCTTCTCCAAACTGCAGTTCAAAAGCATCAATTCTTCAGCACTCAGCCTTCTTCACAGTCCAACTCTCACATCCATACATGACCACAGGAAAAACCATAGCCTTGACTAGACGGACCTTTGTTGGCAAAATAATGTCTCTGCTTTTGAATATGCTATCTAGGTTGGTCATAACTTTCCTTCCAAGGAGTAAGCGTCTTTTAATTTCATGGCTGCAGTCACCATCTGCAGTGATTTTGGAGCCCAGAAAAAAAAAGTCTGACACTGTTTCCACTGTTTCCCCATCTATTTCCCATGAAGTGATGGGACCGGATGCCATGATCTTCATTTTCTGAATGTTGAGCTTTAAGCCAATTTTTTCACTCTCTTCTTTCACTTTCATCAAGAGGCTTTTGAGTTCCTCTTCACTTTCTGCCATAAGGATGGTGTCATCTGCATATCTGAGGTTATTGATATTTCTCCCGGCAATCTTGATTCCAGCTTGTGTTTCTTCCAGTCCAGCATTTCTCATGATGTACTCTGCATATAAGTTAAATAAACAGGGTGACAATATACAGCCTTGACGAACTCCTTTTCCTATTTGGAACCAGTCTGTTGTTCCATGTCCAGTTCTGACTGTTGCTTCCTGACCTGCATACAAATTTCTCAAGAGGCAGATCAGGTGGTCTGGTATTCCCATCTCTTTAAGAATTTTCCACAGTTTATTGTGATCCACACAGCCAAAGGCTTTGGCATAGTCAATAAAGCAGAAATAGATGTTTTTCTGGAACTCTCTTGCTTTTTTCATGATCCAGCGGATGTTGGCAATTTGATCTCTGGTTCCTCTGCCTTTTCTAAAACCAGCTTGAACATCAGTAAGTTCATGGTTCACATATTGCTGAAGCCTGGCTTGGAGAATTTTGAGCATTACTTTACTAGCGTGTGAGATTAGTGCAATTGTGCGGTAGTTTGAGCATTCTTTGGCATTGCCTTTCTTTGGGATTGGAATGAAAACTGACCTTTTCCAGTCCTGTGGCCACTGCTGAGTTTTCCAAATTTGCTGGCATATTGAGTGCAGCACTTTCACAGCATCATCTTTCAGGATTTGGAATAGCTCAACTGGAATTCCATCACCTCCACTAGCTTTGTTCGTAGTGAGGCTTTCTAAGGCCCACTTGACTTCACATTCCAGGATGTCTGGCTCTAGGTCAGTGATCACACCATTGTGATTATCTGGGTCATGAAGATGTTTTTTGTACAGTTCTTCGGTGTATTCTTGCCATCTCTTCTTAATATCTTCTGCTTCTGTTAGGTCCATACCATTTCTGTCCTTTATCGAGCTCATCTTTGCATGAAATGTTCCTTTGGTACCTAGATATCATATTCGAAAGCAGAGACATTATTTTGCCAACAAAGGTCCGTCTAGTCAAGGCTATGGTTTTTCCTGTGGTCATGTATGGATGTGAGAGTTGGACTGTGAAGAAAGCTGAACACTGAAGAATTGATGCTTTTGGACTGTGGTGTTGGAGAAGACTCTTGAGAGTCCCTTGGACTGCAAGGAGATCCAACCAGTCCATTCTGAAGGACATCAGCCCTGGGATTTCTTTGGAAGGAATGATGCTAAAGCTGAAACTCCAGTACTTTGGCCACCTCATGTAAAGAGTTGACCCATTGGAAAAGACTCTGATGCTGGAAGGGATTGGGGGCAGAAGGAGAAGGGGATGGCAGAGGATGAGATGGCTGGATGTCATCACCCACTCGATGGACATGAGTTTGAGTGAACTCCTGGAGTTGGTGATGGACAGGAAGGCCTGGCGTGTTGCAATTCATGAGGTCTCAAAGAGTCGGACATGACTGAGTGACTGAAGTGGACTGAACTGGATACTTAAATAAAAAATTTAAAATTATATCAACCCTAATATTACAAAATTATTACTGTTTAATAGATATAATATCATGGGCCTTTCTCACCGTTGGAGAGAAGATGCAAACTCTTAAGTTTTAAAATTTCAGACCTTAACACATGTTAAAGAACAAAGACCACAAAAAGGTAAAACTAAATAATATTCACAATAGCCACAATCTTAGTTTTTTTTTAATGTACAAAATATCTTTTAATTGTTAAGACTTCTCCATAATCTCAGTTTAACAAATATTTTCTTTCTAAAATATTTTTCATTACTAATTAGCTCTCAAAAAAGCAAAGGTATCCATTTTGCATCAAAGGTTGTAATTTTCCATAGCTTTAACTTTTAATACCCTGTAAAGAACTCTGTACATTTTTGCTGAATTTAAAATTCTACCACTCTGTAAGGTAAAGAACTTAGTGAAATGTGAAACACAAGTCTTCCTTGAAACGTGTGCCTCTGAGAAAAAAATAATAAATGTGCCAGATATATCACCACAAAGAAAGGAAAGACATTCTTCCTCCTGTCTACTCCAGGAATAACCTCCCCAGGGAGAATTTTGAAAGGATTTGAGCATTTTAAATGCCCTGATCTAAATTAGTTAATTAAAAATATGAGTGAGCAAAGTCCACTAAGGTTAAAAGGAGAAGAATAGTCAGCAATCATTTATCACAGTGCCCTGTTCAAGGATTTCAAGATACCTGATTAACAGTGGCAATTCTCATTTGGATTCCCTATCTGATGAAGCAGAGTTGTTATTGATCCAACAGTTGACCTCACTGCAGGCTTAGGGTGTGACAATAATAATCTCTCCATACAGTGTGCCTGCAGTCATTGACAGCTTGAGTAATGATTAGATGAAATAGATGATTAAATAGCTAATTCCTAAAAACACTCATTCCATTTCTATTGACGTTTCACACTTTCCACATACTTCATATCTTACCTTATCCTTCTTTCTTCATTTCTTCCTTTAAAATGATTTATGAATTTTTTTTAAGTGTTAGTAGAGTTAAAATTGTTAGGGAGGAATAAGTTTGCCTCTCAGATTCAGTGACTGGAGGCATGTAAATTTAACTGGCCGAAGACACATTAACATTAAAAAAAAAAAAGATGTATTAATATTCTGCATCCACAGGCGTTCAAAGAAAAAAAAATGAAATTCAAGCAGTTAGACTCAAGTGTTTATATACCATTTTAATAAAGGAAAAGCAGTTATTCTTTGAGGAAAAATAAACTACAGAAAAGTTACTAGGGAATATATAGGGAAAACTAATGGAAGAGAAATGTTATTTTAATAATTTTGTTGATGCAATTCATCTCAATGCAGTCCCTCCCTGAGAAAAAGTTATGCTTAAAACTGAACAGGACCCTGGGTTACCAAGTCCAAGCTTAGTCTGCTTGCCACAATGGCAGGCCAGTGAATCTGAGGGTTGAGGTGTTGAGGCAAGGAATATGACTTTATTTGGAAAGCCGAGAAGAGAGCAGACTAATATTTCAAAGTAACCATCTAGCCAAGGTCTGGATGCTAAATTCTGTTCTATAGCCAGAGAGAGAGGCAATAAGGAACTAAGGTCAAAAGGCAGAACAGAGACGGAGGGGCAGTGGGGACGTGAAATGAAGAGAGGGAGAGGTGAGCGAGCACAGTGAAAGGGCCTTCAATCTCCAAAGGTCTCCTCAGGGTCCAGCCGGGAGAGGGCTGCATCTCTGCTTCTTTCTTAGAGTCACTCACAGGAGGGCAGGGTCAGAGTCACTCCCTGTGAGTTACACAAAAGCCCTTTATTTTAATGGTCAAGCAGAGAGGCAGGGTCCTTTGAGGTAGGACGTTATATATAATTACAATAACAAAAGCAACCAAAAAATGAGGATTATGGTCAAAGAAACAGACCCAACAAAAAGTCAAAAGTAGACTCTTCCCTGTTACACCTGTGGGGCACTCCTGGATACAAATCCTTTCTATGTCCTCCAAGTCTTCCTTGTAAGAAGTGCGGTTCATTCAGCCTCCATGACCTTCCCTGTGTTCCAAAGGGCAGATTTAAACAGTTGCTAATCATGCAAGAGAAACAAAGAAGGAGCTGTCAAGAAACAATACTGCAAAGGTAAATCAGGGCCCTGGCTTCTCCTCAAGGAATATACATAACACTATCTCTCAGATCATCTACATGAACTAAGACTCCCACCCAGGAGGAGAATGGTAACTTCCGGCTGAGCATAATATCCTGGAGTAACACTCTGATCTTACCACCAGCCAATCAAAAAAAGTCCTGTATACAGTAAAAGATAATAACAAAGACTCTAACCCCCTCCCCAAATGATTCTCCCTTAAAAAACTCATAAACTTATGCTCAGTCATTTCAGTCAAGTCCAATCCTGTGTGACCCATGGACTACAGCCCACCAGGCTCCTCTGTCAATGGGATTTTCCAGGCAAGAATGCTGGAGTGGGTTACCGTGCAATTCACCAGGGGATCTTCCCAACCCAGGGATGGAACCCATGCTCCTGCATAGCTGGCAGGTTCTTTACAACTGGACCACCAGGAAACCCTGAGCAGAATCACGAGTTCAGTCGCTCAGTCATGTCCGATTGTGCAACCCCATGGACTGCAGCACTCCAGGCCTCCCTGTCCATCACCAACTCCCAGAACTCATTCAAACTCATGCCCATAGAGTAGGTGATGCCATCCCACCATCTCATCCTCTGTCACCCCCTTCTCCCCCTGCCTTCAATCTTTCCCAGCATCAATGTCTTTTCCAATGAGTCAGTTCTTTGCTTCAGGTGGCCAAAGGATTGGAGTTTCAGCTTCAGCATCAGTCCTTCCAATGAATATTCAGGACTGATTTCCTATAGGATGGGCTGGCTGAATCTCCTTGCAGTCCAAGGGACTCTCAAGAGTCTTCTCCAACACCACAGTTCAAAAGCATCAATTCTTCGGTGCTCAGCCTTCTTTATAGTCCAACTCTCACATCCATACATGACTACTGGAAAAACCATAGCTTTGACTAGACTGACCTTTGTTGGCAAAGTAATGTCTCTGCTTCTGAATATGCTGCCTAGGTTGGTCATAGATTTTCTTCTAAGTAGCAAGTGTCTTGTAATTTCATGGCTGAAGTCACCATATGCTGTGATTTTGGAGCTCCAAAAAATAAAGTCTGCCACTATTTCCACTGTTTTCCCATCTATTTGTCATGAAATGATGGGACCAGATGCCACGATCTTAGTTTTCAGAATGGTGAGTTTTAAACCAACTTTTTCACTCCCCTCTTTCACTTTCATCAAGAGGTTCTTTAGTTCTCCTTTACTTTCTGCCATAAGGGTGGTGTCATCTACATATCTGTTATTGATACTTATCCTGAAAATCATGATTCCACTTTGTGCTTCCTCCAGCCCAGTGTTTCTCATGTTGTACTTTGCATATAAGCTAAATAAGCAGGGTAATGATATACAGCCTTGACATACTCCTTTCCCATTTTGGAACCAGTCTGTTGTTCCAGTTCTAACTGCTCCTTCTTGACCTGTACACAGATTTCTCAGGAGGCAGGTCAGGTGGTCTGGTATTCCCATCTCTTTAGGAATTTTTGATAGTTTGTTATGATCCACACAGTCAAAGGTTTTGGCGGAGTCAATAATGCAGAAGGAGATGTTTTTCTGGAACTCTCTTGCTTTTTCAATGGTCCAGTGAATGTTGGCCATTTGATCTCTGGTTCCTCGGTTCAGTTCAGTTCAGTTCAGTCACTCAGTCGTGTCCGACTCTTTGTGACCCCATGAATCGCAGCATGCCAGGCCTCCCTGTCCATCACCAACTCCCGGAGTTCACCCAGACTCACGTCCATTGAGTCAGTGATGCCATCCAGCCATCTCATCCTCTGTCATCCCCTTCTCCTCCTGCCCCCAATCCCTCCCAGCATCAGAGTCTTTTCCAATGAGTCAACTCTTCGCATGAGGTGGCCAAAGTACTGGAGTTTCAGCTTTAGCATCATTCCTTCCAAAGAAATCCCAGGGCTGATCTTCTTTAGAATGGACTGGTTGGATCGCCTTGCAGTCCAAGGGACTCTCAAAAGTCTTCTCCAACACCACAGTTCAAAAGCATCAATTCTTCAGTGTTCAGCCTTCTTCACAGTCCAACTCTCACATCCATACATGACCACAGGAAAACCATAGCCTTGACTAGACAAACCTTTGTTGGCAAAGTAATGTCTCTGCTTTTGAATATACTGTCTAGGTTGGTCATAACTTTCCTTCCAAGGAGTAAGCGTCTTTTAATTTCATGGCTGCAGTCACCATCTGCAGTGATTTTGGAGCCCAGGAAAATAAAGTCTGACACTGTTTCCACTGTTTCCCCATCTATTTCCCATGAAGTGGTGGGACCGGATGCCATGATCTTCATTTTCTGAATGTTGAGCTTTAAGCCGACTTTTTCGCTCTCCACTTTCACTTTCATCAAGAGGCTTTTGAGTTCCTCTTCACTTTCTGCCATAAGGGTGGTGTCATCTGCATATCTGAGGTTTATTGATATTTCTCCCGGCAATCTTGATTCCAGCTTGTGCTCCTTCCAGTCCAGCGTTTCTCAGCCTTTTCTAAATCCAGCTTGAACATGTGGAAGTTTACGGTTCATGTATTACTGAAGCCTGGCTTGGAGAATTTTGAGCATTACTTTGCTAGCATGTGAGATGAGTGCAATTGTGCAGTAGTTTGAGCATTCTTTGGCATTGCCTTTTTTTGGGATTGAAATGAAAACTGACCTTTTCTAGTCCTATGGCCACTGTTGAGTTTTCCAAATTTGCTGGCATATTGAGTGCAGCAACTTAACAGCATCATCTTTTAGGACTTGAAATAGCTCAGCTGGAATCCATCACCTTCACTAGCTTTGTAGTGATGCTTCCTAAGACCCACTTGACTTTGCATTCCAGGATGTCTGCCTCTAGGTGAGTGATCACACCATTGTGATTATCTGGGTCATTAAGATCTTTTTTTGTATAGTTCTTCTGTGTATTCTTTCCACCTCTTCTTAATATCTTCTGCTTCTGTTCATACCATTTTTGACCTTTATTGTGCCCATCTTTGCATGAAATGTTCCCTTTGTATCTCTAATTTTCTTGAAGAGATCTCTAGTCTTTCCCATTCTATTGTTGTCCTCTACTTCTTTGCACTGATCACTGAGGAAGGCTTTCATATCTCTCCTTGCTATTCCTTGGAACTCTGCATTCAAATGGTTATATCACTCCTTTTCTCCTTTGCCTTTAGGTTCTCTTCTTTTCTCAGAATCTTAGGAATTGGTTTTTGCACACAAGTCCAGCTTCTCCCCAAGTTGCCAGGCTCCTGAATAAAGCAAATTTCCCTTTCTGATCAACACTTGTCTCTCAAGTGTTGGCTTCTGAGCAACAAGCAGTTGAACCTGAGTTTGGGAACATGGTTGGAAACATCTGTTTTAGGCAGATTAAGGAAAGGTAAAAAACTCTTCCTGTATCTGTTCTCAACTGCCTTCAGTTTAGTTGCCTTCAACTCAAAATAGTTATTTTGCCAAAGTGGCACATTTGGGAGACAGATTCTAGACCCCTTCAAAATTCTTAATTTCATTTTGAAACAGGAAGGAAGGGAGCAGTTTCAACCTTTGAAAAAAATGACACATGAGGACAGAATATTAGAACCAAATGGGTCCAAGACAGCAGACATGTCAGCTTCCACTAGACCTGGAGCCTCAGTAAACACTCACAGTAACACATCGGCAAGCTAAGTGGCACACCCACAGGCACCAGGAAGTTACAAGGCTGATTATCAATGAGCAAATTGTGGATGACAGCCCGGTTCCTGGAAATCTCTGCCCCTTCCCTAAAATAGTTGGAATAATCCTTCCACACATTAGTTTGTCAAGTTACCCAGCCCTTAAAGCTAACTACACTACATTTTGAGGTTGCTCTCGCCTTCTGAGATAGCCCATATTCAGTCTGTGAAGTATGTTTCTCTCTAAATGAATCCACTTCTTACCTATCACTTTGTCTCTCACTGAATTATTTTCTGGGATGATGCACCAAGAACCTGAGCTTCATTAAGTCTCGAAACCAGGCAGGTGATCTTACCTAGAAGACCATGAATTTTGGCCAGGTTCGAGTCTCAGCCACATGGGTTCAAGTCCCAGTCTGAGTTGCATGATTTCAATGTCACCATATCTTAACGACAGTGACTGAGAATGTCTTCTACATTCACTATACAAAATGGTAATTTAACACAAGAATAGAGAACTTGACCAAATATTACATTTAAAAGACTGTAATTTTCACGAAGAATAGAATGTAGACATGAAATCAATGCTTTCAGAACTTTCTCTACTAAGAATTCATAAAATGTCTGAGAGTAATGGGCTTGGGCTGTGTCAACACAATACCAAAACATCTGGAGGAGGAGAGGAAAACACAAGCAATAATCCTGCTACCTTGTCTTCACAAAACTCAGCCATCCAGACATTTCCTTTCCCCAGACATCTAGACGTTGATGGAATTCCTTTTATTTCTCTGTATGTATATGAACATCTTCACCTGCTCTTATTTTAACAATAAACCACATCTCCTGGAATGGGATTCTAATCTGATTGTCTCCCCTACCCACTTTTTCTCTTCTTTCAACCTTTATGTATATATACTTTTATGTGTACATACATTTGAAGCACAAATAAAAAATAGTATATTGTTTTTATCTTCTGATTTTAGAGTAAGACAAGTATAGAGCAATGGCTGGGTGGTCTGGAATGTCTTTGCAACATCTAGCACACCAGGTGCAGTCAATACACATTAAGCCATAAAACGAATCAGAATTCCGAACATTGAAGAATATGTTATAGTCAGCTGCTTTTGCAGCAGGGCGAATTTTGGAAAAAGACTCAATTGGCTTTCTCCATCATTAATATGCATACAAATCTCCTGGGGATGTTGTTATATGCAGATTCTGATTCAATATGTCTGGGAGGGGGCCAAGACATTGCATTTCTATCCAACTCCCAGGTTACACTGATGTGCACTAGTCCGTAACTGAGTGTATGCAGGCTGACTACCCGCAGGGGGGTAAGGCCAAATCTTCCCCTTCACCAGTCCTAAAAACTACTTATTGAAAACAATATTCCAAAATTGAAACCAAGAGGACCCTGTGGGCCCTCCTGGATACAAAGTTTTTCTGAGTCCCCTGTTTCTTATTTTCGGGAAAAGACTTCAGCCTCCTGGACTTTCTTGAATACCAAAGAGCAGATTGAGACAGCTGCTAATCAGGGAAGTAAGGAAATGGAGAAACAAAGGACAACCAATCAAGAAACTATAATGTAGCAATTAAGACAGGATCCTGGTTCCTCCTCAAGGGATAAACATAACAGTATCTTCCAGGTCTTCTGCAGGAACTGAGGGCCCCACCCAGGAGGAGAATGGTAACTTCAGGCTGAGCACATATCCTGGAGTGCCACCCTGTTACCTCACCACCAACCAGTCAGAAGAAAGCCACACACCCTGCAGCACTCACCCAAATAGTGCCTATAAAAACGTCTCCCTGAAAACTGTTAAGAGTTCAAGGTTTTTGAGTACAAGCCACCCATTCTCCTTGCTTGGCCCTGGAATAAATCTTTTTCTGCTTCAAACTGATGTTTCAGTTTGTTTGGCATCACTGTGCTTCAGGAATAGGAAATTGTGTTCAGTAACAAAATTACATAAAGTGATGTCTTAAGTGGTTTCCTTTACCACTCTATCCAAATCATCAAGTGGTGTTTGAAACAGGGGGGAAGGCTATTTATTTAAACAATCTTTAACTCAGTTCCTTTGGAAAAATACTGTGCTGGTGTGTGTGTGCCGTGCTGATCTGACGTGGACTCTAGCATGGATCTTCACCTAATAGGGAGAAAATATGCATATATAACTAACTAGGATGAATTCAAAGCCTAATTGTCATGAGAAATATGCTAATCATGGGCTTCAGAAATTCAGAAGTATAAGCAGAACTGTGTTTGGACACTTACTCTTAACCAAAGTTTCTTGAAATGAAATGCAGGGACAGAGTACTCAATTTTCTGAAAAGACTCCCATATCCAATAATTTAATGATCATGAGAATTCTCATTTTGTATATCCTCCTTCAATTTATTCTAAATAGATCTGGATTTGATGAAAATGCCAAGACAATATATAAAGAGTACTAACAATTCCCCAAATGAATACCTGCAAAACTCAGCTTTCCAAATGTGTCTATAACCATTTGCCTGCTGGCAAAGGTTTAACCATCAGCTCTGTGGGGCGAGAGGAGCTTTGAGTTGTAGCATTTACTGATTTTCACTGTGTAAATACTCGCACCATGGCTGATTTCAGGCTACTAATGTGAGATCACTGAAACCCTCAGACCAAGAGCCCTCACATGTATCCATAGACATTTATGTTTAGTGGTGACAAAGCATGCAGATTTTGGAGAAAAACTGCCTGGATTTAAATGTGGTTCAGCTATGAAAACTTTGGTAAGTTATCCACCCTGTCTGGGCTTCAGTTTTTGTGATTTATTTTCTTTTGTAAGAAGAGAATTCTGATTGTTAGAAAAGAAAATCTGACTTTTATAAACTATAAATTAATGTGAACAAATTATTAAATGAATGTGTATTACTAAGTGCTGACTATTATTGTTTACCATACAATTCTATTGAAAATAAATCTCTGGGTAACTTGTTAATGACAGGGTCAACTCACAAGGTCTTTCCATAAAGTAATATTTCTTGTATCATTTTAGAAATAACCTAAAAGTCACTTCCTCTTGGATACTGTTAAGACTATGAATCTTAAAATAAGATGCTCTGCATGGTCATGAAAATAATGGTTCTTTGGATCATTATATAGATATTCTGAAAGATTTGGTAAACATATTTATTTGTATTAAGTCTTACAGATTATACTACTCAAGATTTAGACTTATTCTGTTTTATCTTGGTTTCTAATTACATGATACCATAATAAAATATTAAAACTAGAATATGACCTTAAACTGTACTAGTCAAGGAGTAGAAAATTTTCCTCCACCCTTCTGGCTGGTCTAAGAATTAAATTGACATGAGACAGATTAACAAGAGAAACTTAAACCAAATTTCATACCATGTATACATGGAGACACTCAGGAAAAACCAGGAACTTGCTAAAATGGCCAAAGCCCTCACCTTAAAAACCATCCTCAGCTGAAGTCAAAAGAGGATGTTGTGGTAGGGGTTTGGAACTTCACAGGGAAAGAAGGCAATTCACACAAAGATGGAAAAGTAAATGTTTGCTGGACCAGCAGAGACAATGGGACACAGAGCAGAATTTTAACAGCCTTTACTGGGTTCCTCCCTATCCATACATGTGGTTCACACCATAGTTATTTACACTGACATCTCCCTTCCTGGAGCAGGTCCTCTCTCTACATTCTTTTATGCAGTTAGGGAGAAGATCAAAGGTTCTTCCTGGGTCCTTTGGGCCTTGATTATTTTCAGCTAAAATAATCCACATGCTAAAGAGATACATTTTGGGATTGAAAACTTTACTCCCCTACAGAATCCTTTGCATGCAAGTCTTAATTCCCACTGCCATTCACCTTACATATAAATCAGACTATAAACCACTTTGGGGCAGAATTAGGTTCTATCTATCACTATTTCTCCATTGCCATTTTCAGGACATGGCTCTTAGCAATTGATAAGTATTTGTTGAATTAAGATGATTTCATATTCTTTCCCCCAAATAAGTGCCATTAATCTATTCCCATATGAAGCAAAAGAAGGATTCCAAAGCCAAAATTCTGAAAGCTATACTCTTTGAAAATCACAAGGTATATTAGAGTCCCTTGGATGGCAAGGAGATTAAAACCAGTCAATCCTAAAGGAAATTAGTCCTGAATATTCATTGGAAGGACTGATGCTGAAACTGAAGCTCCAATACTTTGGCCACCTGATGCGAAGAACTGACTCACTGGAAAAGACCCTGATGCTGGGAAAGATTGAGGACATGAGGAGAAGAGGGCAACAGAGGATGAGATGGTTGGATGGTATCTCTGACTCAATGGACATGAATTTGATCAAACTCTGGGAGACAGAGAAGGAAAAGGAAGCCTGGCTTGCGGCAGTTCATGGGGTCACAAAGAGTTAGACAGGACTTAGGGACTGAACAACATCAACAATGTATATCAGCATATTAAAGGACCAGCAAAGTGTTGTAGTTAAGAAACTTGCCTAAAACTATTTAACTGAAACTTTTATATCCAAGGAACTCCTATTAATAGCATAATTATAAATGTAATCTTCCAGCTCAGAACATTTTTTGAGAGTGAAATGGAGCACTGTTACTAATTACTAATTACACCAGAAAATAGGCATTAACTGCAACTATTTAGGGTAAACGTGGACATACAGTTATCCTATCTGTGAATGTCATTAGGAAGTGGAGAAAAATGTGGAAATTCCACTACTACTGTTATATGGATCAAAGTGCAGGAAACAACGATTGGCCGTAATCCCTCATTTTACTCACAAAAAACCATGAGGTCACAGAGAAGTTAAAACACTACCCACTGGCGAGTCCCTTGGCACCCAGTAAACAGGCAGAACTGTGAATAAAATCCAGCTCACTGGAAAGCATTTTCCAAATCAGTTCTGACTCAATTCTGAAATGAAAACATTAGTTACTTTACTATCTTCACAAAGAAGAAAAGAAACTCTAGACTTAGATGCTTCTCACAAAATATCATTTTGTCATTTGTGTACATGCAAATGTAAATCAAATGTCAGCCAGGAATCTTCTTCTCTTTGGAGAGCTAGGAATAATTGTCTGAGCTCTCAGTAATTCCATTCCCTAATGGAAGGCCAAAGTTCTGCTCCAAAGTTTCTGCAAATTCCCATGGGCCTGTCTCATGGTCTCTTCTGCCTTCTAGGCTCATAGTTTCTCCATGATTTGTAATATCAACTTAGTCATAAGACTGGGTTCATTCTCCCAACTCTTCCCACCCTCGCCCTCTCCCACAGAGTCCAAAAGATTATTCTAGACATCTGTGTCTCTTTTGCTGTGGGAGAATGGCATTGAAACATGTATAATGTCATATGTGAAATGAATCGCCAGTCCAGGTTCGATGCATGATACAGGATGCTCGGGGCTGGTGCACTGGGACGACCTGGAGGGATGATACGGGGAGGGAGGAGGGAGGGTGGTTCAGGATGGGGAACACGTGTATACCTGTGGTGGATTCATGTTGATGTATGGCAAAACCAATACAATATTGTAAAGTAATTAACCTCCAATTAAAATAAATAAATTTATATTTAAAAAAAAACTGGGTTCAGTTCTCCCCAAACAGATTTACTTTCACTTTTTCTCAAAGTATCTTGAAAAATTTTATAAGAGGAAAAAGGAGGAATTAACTTAACAGCAAAGCATATGATAGTCACAATTAAGCCACAGCATTTTGAAAAATGGGTTTCCCAGATGGCTCAGTGGTAAAGAATCCGCCTGCTAAGCAGGAGATGTGGGTTCAAACCCTCGTCTGTTTTCTATGTCTGCATCTCTATTCCTGCCCTGCAAATGGGTTCATCAGTACTATTTTTCTAGATTCTATATATATGTGTGTGTTAATATATGACATTTGTTTATCTGTTTCTGACTTCACTCTGTATAACAGGCTCTAGGTTCATTCACATCACTTTAACTGACTCAAATTTGTTCCTTTTTATGGCTGAGAAATATTCCATTTCAACTATAATGGGAAGGAGGTTCAAGAGGGAAGGGACATGTGTATACTTATGGCTGATTCATGTTGTTGTACGACAGAAACCAACACAATACTGTACAGCAATTATCCTCCAATTAAAACACAAGAAAAAAAAATTTAAAAAGGAGCTTCCTCAGATGTGAGAGTGAGGAGGACATTTCAAGGCCCATTTGAGGACCTACTCTCTAACTCTTTGTAAGTGGAAGATCAGGCTAAAGAACTCAGCAAGAAGAAACTTGGGTGACATTCAACAGAGTTTAGGCTTTAGACTGGAGAGTACAGGCTCTAAAACTCCAAAGAGCCAGAGCTAAAATCAATAAAACAGATGTAGGAGGCCTCATGTCGGACTGCAGAGTAGTTGCCTTGTCTATAGACAGAGTCTCTATTCATTTCAGCCTTCTGATGCCAGGCTGGGATGCAGACCCATTGTGGCCAGATATCCAATTTCACAAGAGAAACCAAAAAGCTACATTTTTGTGCAAAATAACTTCAGTTTTAAGGACTGACAACGTCCACGCAGACAGAGGAGCCTCACTGACCGTTTTTAAGCAGAGGTGTCACAGCGTCAGATTTTTATTTTAGAAAGACTAGGTGTGCATCTGTGGAGAGGATTAACTGCAAAAACCTACCCTAACCACTGATTATAGTAGCCAGTACTAGCCTACTGTGGGTGGACAAGTGAGCCTCAAGAAGTCTAATCCAGTGATGAAACTGAACAAAAGGGTTTATAAAAAAGAAATATTTAGGTACTAGTAGGACTCAACTTGTAAATGAATGGAAGTAGGGCATAGTAAGTGAGAGAGAGTGGTTTAGAACTTTTTCTGTCTAAAACTGCATAGCATTGAATGGAAAATCTAAGTCTACACTTAGACATGTCAACTGTAAAATGTCTCGAATATATTCAAGAGGTAGCGAGTAACACTACTTAAAATAATTGTTAAGATCATGTGGCAACTTGAAAAAGTGACCACGCATAGATGTCAAGTGGGGAAATGACAATAAATACAAACACACACACATGTATACGTACATATCTGCACCAAGATGACAAAAATATCCAGGGATATGCAAATTACATAGGCTTCCCAGGTGGCTCAGTGGTAAAGAATCTGCCTGCCAATGCAGGAGACACGGGTTTGACCCCTAGGTCTGGGAGATCCCATGGCAAAGAAAATGGCAACCCACTCCAGTGTTCTTGCCTGGGAAATCCCAAGGACAGAGGAGCCTGGCAGGCTACAGTCCATGGGGTCACAAAAGAGTCCAACATGACCTAGTGACTAAACAACAACAAAGCAAATGACACATGCAAAGGGTGAGTGCAATTTTTAAAAATGAAAATGGTATAATTTGTTGAAATGACAGGATTTCAGAAGTTTTTTCTTTTCATTTATTTTATTGTGATCTTGTAAAAATTGGTTTACAGTGAAAATAATAAACACAAAAATGAACAACAGTTTCTGTGGGAGTAAGGAGAAGACAAGCTCGCCATAAACTAAAGAATTACAGAAGACATGCTGGAGGATGTGAGGCTTGAACAAGCCCTGGAAGGACTGGAAAGTAATTATCGCCTCAAGATGAATGGTTCCCCTACTTCTCCATGAAAAATTGCACTCCTTCCAGGAACAAAAAAATACAATTCTCCTATACATTGTAGCAAAAGATGAACAAAGTCAATTGCCATCTTGAAACTTATCTGATTTGCATTTAAAAATTCACTCTAAATTTCCAAAAGATGAACCTTGTGCTTTGTTCAAAAGATTACTTGATATGATGGAATTTTCAGGAGCCCAGAAATCAGAAAACCTGAATGCGGCAAAGACCCATCCATTAACCAGCTGTTACGCCATAAAGTCATTCTTTCTTTCGGGGCTTCCATTTTTCTTTTGTAAAATGGAACTGCTGAATTATTTGACCCCTTAAGTTTCTAGCCAATAAAATACTGTATATTTTTCTCTAAGAGTATTCAGATTCCTCACATAAAAGCTTAAGGCTTATGAAAATACTGACACACCCTGTTCTGTGTTTTTATTTTGTTGGTGATTTAAGTATATTTTCAAGATCATCCATGCCTTTCTAACAAATGAGTTCATCACTCAGAAGCAGCCAACCAAAAGAACAGTGGAATGATTTATTAAAGGCTCAGCCAAGGAGCCAGCTCAGGAACACCATGGTGAGGAGGTGAGACTCCGACCCGTGGAGGCAGCGTATGTGCGATACCAACACCTGAGAGATGATGCTAGGCCTCCAGTAACTCAAAAAGTCCAAGAACAAAGTGGTAGAAATAGAAGTGTCCCCTCTCAACATCACACACAATCATCTGATGGTGGGGCTTGTGGTTCCACTTCCACAATCCTAGGCTCTGTGGGGCTGCAATTTCCAGTTCCCAAAGGAGGAGCACCTAGCCCAGGAGACGCGATGCTGCTTTCACTGAAGTAGAAGCTGTATCTACCACTGGGATAGTTCGAACTCTTCATGACAGTGGCGATCAAAGAAGTCAGTTACTGCTGAGATAATCAACCTTGATGACCCTGAGAAGTTAGGTATGTTTCTACACAATATCTATGAATATGGGATCTTCATGAAGGCATTTCCTAGTATTTCCATACCCAGTAATAACTGTCATTGGCCAATTGTAACACAAAAGCATCAGGGCAACAAAAGGCTTAGAATCCTCAGAAAGAAGGTCTGGGTCAGCCCACTAGGGAAGCAGACTAGTGGAAGTACTTGCAGAGCGTGGGGGAGATCTACAACAGAAGTGGAGGAGAGAGATGATAAATATCCATCAGAGCCTCAGGGCAGCAGCAGCAGAAGCGGGAACTGTAGGTGCTTTCACTGCACTTCTTACCTCTTCCAGGAAGATACAACCTGAAGATGACTCTGTGAGTAGCTGGACTTTTGCACCTCCACTTTTCAGAAGATGTGATGTCCTCTTATTCTAAGGATACCATGCTGTTCCCAGGGTTTAGTTTGTGAACCAGATATAATTAGAGGGCATAAATGAGTCCCGGCGGTGCAAGGGGCAGACTATAAGACATCTTTGTGGAACTTTTCAGACTGGATTGGCTTCACTGTTCCTGCAGATGGTTGCCATCACAACCAACCTGCTCAGTGCAGACCCATGAGCCTTGGCTCCCTGAGGGTAACTAGCCACATGCAAGTCTCTGTCTTCTCCTGCCCCTTTCCAACTCAGCTTCAGATGAAATGCCACATCAAAGAGCCTTTGCTTTGGCATCTGAGAAGCCACTGAAGGTGTTTAATGGTGCACACCAGTTGTGCTGAGGAGCAAAAGGGTGGGGCCAACTTTGACCAGTAAGAACCAGGAGACGGGAGAGAGGCAGACAGATAAATTCTCTTTCCTTCCTCACTCCTGCATCATGATTTCTGTTCTGCATCATGATTTCACCATACAGCCCGCCAGAGTAGGTGGACCTGTTCAGTGACCTGCCATCTCTTTCAGCTCTTGGTGAAGTAACTGTCAGCATGTGACCTCATATTGCCTCACCCTCTTGTTCTCATTCCTGATGCCCTGGGTTTATACTTCTCAAATAAAACATTGAAACTTAGTCCTTGGCTCAAATTCTCTTTCCTAGGAACCTATGTCAATAACTACACTATCCAGACTTCACTCATGTTATATATGACCACACAACCGAATTCTAGTCACTGGAATATAAGAAGACACCAAGTATACCACTTCTAAACTTGGGACATAAAATTTTGCTCTTGGGACATCCCTGGCGATCCAATGGTTAAGACTTCTCCTTCCAATGCAGGGAGCATGGGTTCAATTCCTGGTTAGGGAGCTAAGATTCCATACAACCAGCGACCAAGTAAAACAAAACATAAAACAGAAGGAATATTGTATCAAATTCAACAGATATTTTAAATGGTCCACATCAAAAGACTGAAAAAAAAAATTGTTCTTTCTCCCTACCAACTGAAAAGGAAAAATGAGAGGAAAAACCGGGATGACTTAGAAGCCTGTGTAAGACAGAGCCTCTCTGAGCCTGAGTCTCTAAGTGACAGTGGAGAAGCACAATCTGCTGATCCATTAACCATCCCTTGACCATTAGATGAACTGGAAATAAGCTCCTGTTTGAACTAGCAAATATTTGAGGTCTATTGCTCATGCATTCAGCGTACCCTAGGTAATCTACTTATGTTGTCATTAAACCAGTAACTACAATGAGTAAAGATTAAGGTCCTAGAAAAAAAAAGGCATAGCACCAAGGCAGTAAATCACATTTTCTTTTTTTCCATCTGCCTACTAGAAACCACATTTTATTTGTAAAACTGTAAATGAAATAAAACAAAAAAGTTATGACACATTTCTCTAAAATTTACTGTTAATAGGTTAAAAGCCTCTCCCACAGTCACTCATCAGCCCCTCTCTTCACACCTCCAGGGGGAAAAGAAAAAGCCAAGTGATCTGAACTGGCAGATGCTGACCTGCTTAGATAACTTTGTGCTGATTTTACTAACAAAGGCTCCAATCCTAGGATAGGAAAACAAAAGAAACTAAGCTAGATGCAATCACTGAAACAAAGAAATAAACTAATAGAAATATGAACTAAGAATTGGACTAATTCTTCATTTCTACTATCCACGCTACCCACAAATGAGAACAATTTTTCCCTGAAAAGCAAAAAGTTTCCCATGGGAGGAGCACCTCATTTTTGATATTATGGTAGATGATGCCCCTGATCTTAAAATGGGAGAACACTGTGCCATATCAGCATCCCTCCCCTTGCAATAGCCACTGCAGCTCTTCCACAAACAACCCAAATTCCTCTGTTCAGCTCACTCTGCCTCCTGGTACCCACACGATCTCTCCCTAAAGGTGATCCTGTGACACAGTGGAAACAGTACAGTTCCTGCCTTTCTCTCCCAGTGCTCCATTCAGGTAAGAACAGAACAGATGCTGGGTCAGCCTGGTGCTGAGGATGAATGGGAGCAGCTCAGTGGAAACACTAAGGAGAAACCAGCCCAAACCAAAGACCGGGAGGAGGCAGGTCAAGAGGATGAGATGAAGTCAGCACCTGTGGGTGCTGGGGCCAAAGAGGAGGATCATAGGTCTTGCTAGGTCTCAGTCACACTAATGGGACATCTTATTAATTGTTTTGATCTCTGTATACTTGATTTACAATGTTACATTTCTAGTGTACAGCAAAGTGATTCAGTTTTATATGTATGTGTGTGTGTGTGTTCTTTTTCATGTCTTCATTGTGGCTTATCAGAGGATACTGATATAGTTCCCTGTGCTACACAGTAGGGCCTTGTTGTTTACCCATCCTACATTCATTAGCTTGCATCTCCGAGAATGGGACATCTTAAATGAAGGGAGAACTTGACATTACCTATCTGTTCACTCAGCACAGACTCACTGAGAGTGTACTCTCCACCAGGTGCTGTCACTGGGAATGTTGCAAAGATAACTTGCTATCTGCTCTGATGGTCCTTGTGGTCTAGTCGAGAAACTCCACAACACACTTTCAATAAGTCAGAGGTACCAAGGGATTCATTCTCACCTGCTTTCTGTAGAAAAAAGGAATTGCAAAAGAAGTGAATCTCATTATCTTAAACATCACTTCAAAAACCTCTAAAAAAGTCCTCTTGTGGCTTAAGATATAAATCTCGAGACCTTGAACTAAAAATCAAGACACAAGTTCTGATAAACAGTCATTCCTACCATCCACTTAGATTCTTTTCTCTCAAGATTTTAAAATGCATTATCTTATTTGCTCCCATGAATTAGGTATAGGAAAATAGGATCCCTATCTTCAGCTAAAAAAAAAAAAAAAAAAAGCCTCAGAGAGGTTAAACCAAGTCATATACCTCTTTTTTTCATTTTTGTTTATGTTAGACATCCATATTTACACACATATTTTTGGCATTTACTAAATACTTGGGGAAACATTTATTAACTATCTACGTGTTTATCAGATAGCCAGTAAATTTATTTTTTTATTTTTTAATTTGAATATAATTGCTTTACAGTGTTGTGTTAGTTTCTCCTGTTCAACAGTGTGAATCAGCTATAAAAATATGGGACATTTCATGAATCTGCATGTCATCCTAGTGTAAGGGCCATTCTAATCTTCTCTGTATCATTCCAGTTTTAGTGTATGTGCTGCAAAGTGAGTGGGCACCAGCAAATTCATTGTTCATCCACTATCCATTGGTGTGTGTGTGTGTGTGTGTGTGTGTACTGATTAAGGCTGGAAAGAAAACAATGAACAAAGGAGACCCTCACCCCAAAACCCAAGGAAAAAAACATTTTCCTTCATAAGGCTTGCCTCCTAGAATGGAAATAAGTTTAGAAAGTCTTACATGAATAAAATAAATGCTTAGTAGATGGTGAGAAGTTCAAAAAGGAACAACAAAGGAGGGGAAGGGGAAAGGAAGTGTCAGATGCAATTTTAGACAGGGAAGGACTGATGAGAAAATAATAGGTGAACAGACAGCTGAGGAGGTGGGGTGTGTGCCATGTGGGTTACCAGGGGCAAAGCTCTCCATGAGAGCTCATGCTGGCCTGTCCAAGGGGCAGCAATGAGGCTAGTAGCTTAGGGTCAAATAAGCAAAGGGGTGAGTAGTAAGAAAAAGGGCTACAAATGGGAAAAGATTGAAAGATCATGGAAAACCTGGCTTTACTCTGTCACTGTAACAATGATGGCTTTCTTTCAAAGTAGGATGGGAAACCGCGAAAGGCTGCTGAGGCTGGAAAGACATAATCTTGCCTATATTTTAATAGAATCACTGGCTGTTTTGCTGCAGAGAGATCACAGAGAACTAAGGGAAGAATCATGAGAGTAAGATGGTCTTGGGACAACCCGAGTGAGGAGCCCAGGATTAACCCAGAACAGTAATAGTGAAGGTGCTGAGGATGGCCAGCTTCTGGATGTTTCGAGAAGGTGGAGCTGACAGATTTTCTGATGGACAGGAGTGGGGGATAAAAAGGAAAGTCTGAGATGCCCACAACACCTGTAGTCAGGAAGAATGGATTGTCATTTACTGAAAGGAGGAGAGACACTGGGATAGAATCCTCAAACTTAGCTCCTTGAGGACTACAGACTACAGGCCATGCCTAGTTCCATGTAATTGTAATCTAAACCTATGATTTACAGTTCCACTTTTCTGAAATAACAGTGAGGAGAAAGCAAGCAAAAAGCAAATAGAAAAGAGGGATAATCCTCTCTAACTAGGAAGAAAATGTAACAAGGCTTCATCCATTTTGGATGTATGTCTCTGGAACACTGCCTCATTTCTGCAAGTCTGGTTGTATGATTTTTGAATTCTCCAAAAGCAGAGTCTTCAACAAGATTTTGGGTTCAAGGAGTTTGTTGTGGAGACCATTCTCAGGGAGCAGAAGAAGCGGGTGGTGGAAGGAGGGAACACCAATGCAGAGAGGCATGGCTGAGCTGGTTACCACCATGGATCACTGTGGTTCAGTCCCACTGGAGGCTGCCTGTGAAACCACATAGAATGCGTCTCAGAATTGTCCCTGTGACAATTCTGGAACATTCATACTGATTCTCATATTCCCTTGGCTGTGGACTGCTTCCACAGACATTGACCCTCCAACATTTGTGGACCATCTTTTCTGTGCTGAATAGCCTTTCTGGGCATCAAAGAAGGCAAAAAAAAAAAAAAAAAAAGGCAGAGAGACCTCCTAGTAGACACCTGAGATGAGGCCTTGTCACCATGTGAAACTGTCCAGCCCACTTGACCTTACATCAGGCAGGAAGGTGGTAACATGTAGTTTCATAAAAGACTGAAACATTAGGTCACACACACATCCCAGTGCCTGGCCTCTTCTTTCACCTGCTGACCATTCACTCGTCCTGTTCTCCTCCCACCACCACTACACTCCCAAACACCCCTCCTTTCTCTCAAACCATCATTGTGACCAACAGTCAACATCCATGTGAAATGTCACCCCTTAAAAAACCTAGGAAAATTTCCAGTTAGAAGAGTCCCTCACTCTTCTTAATGCCTACAGCATGAACACCTTTAACTTTGGACCCTTAACTCCAATCAATGCCTTATGGATACTTCAGTTCAGTACACTTCAGTCACTCAGTCCTGTCTGACTCTTTGCGACCCCATGGACTGCAGCACACCAGGGCTCCCTGTCGATCACAAACTCCTGGAGTTTACCCAAACTCATGTCCATTGAGTCAGTGATGCCATCCAACCATCTCATCCTCTGTCGTCCCATTCTCCTTCTGCCTTCAATCTTTCCTAGCATCAAGGTCTTTCCAAATGAGTCAGCTATTTGCATCAGGTGGCCAAAGTATTGGAACTTCAGCTTCAAGATCAGTCCTTCCAATGAACATTCAGACCTGATCTCCTTTAGGATGGACTGGTTGGATCTCCTTGCTGTCCAAAGGACTCTCAAGAGTCTTCTTCAACACCACAGTTCAAAAGCATCAATTCTTCAGTGCTCAGCTTTCTTTACAGTCCAACTCTCACATCCATACATGACTACTGGAAAAACTATAGTCTTAACTAGACAGACCTTTGTTGGCAAAGTAATGTCTCTGCTTTTTAATATGCTGACTAGGTTGGTCATAACTTTCCTTCCAAGGAGCAAGCGTCTTAATTTCATGGCTGTAGTTACCATCTGCAGTGATTTTGGAGCCCCCACAAATAAAGTCTGACACTGTTTCCACATCTATTTGCCATGATCTTTCTTCTCTGAATGTTGAGCTTTAAGCCAACTTTTTCACTCTCCTCTTTCACTTTCATCAAGAGGCTCTTCAGTTCTTCTTCACTTTCTGCCATAAGGGTGGTGTCATCTGCATATCTGAGGTTATTGATATTTCTCCCATCAATCTTGATTCCAGCTTGTGTTTCATCCAGCCCAGTGTTTCTCATGATGTATTCTGCATATAAGTTAAATAAGCAGGGTGACAATATACAGCCTTGACGTACTCCTTTTCCTATTTGGAACCAGTCTGTTGTTCCATGTCCAGTTCTAACTGTTGCTTCCTGACCTGCATGCAGATTTCTCAAGAGGCAGGTCAGGTGATCTGGTATTCCCATCTCTTTCAGAATTTTCCACAGTTTATTGTGATCCACACAGTCAAAGGTTTTGGCATAGTCAATAAAGCAGAAATAGATATTTTTCTGGAACTCTCTTGCTTTTTCGATGATCCAGTGGGTGTTGGCCATTTGATCTCTGGTTCCTCTGCCTTTTCTAAAACCAGCCTGAACATCTGGAAGTTCACAGTTCATGTACTGTTGAAGCCTGGCTTGGAGAATTTTGAGCATTACTTTACTAGCGTGTGAGATGAGTACAATTGTGCGGTAATTTGAGCATTCTTTGGCATTGCCTTTCTTTGGGATTGGAATGAAAACTGAACTTCTCCAGTCCTGTGGCCACTGCTGAGTTGCATAGTTAGATCTTTACATATATGAATAATTTACCTTCCCAAGTAGATCATAAATACTTGAAGGCCACAGTTTCTTGTATCCACTCTGTTGATGAATCCTACTCCATATACGTGGCTTTGACCTTCTCTGGCAGCAAAGAAGGACAAAGACAGAAACTAGGTAGATGGTTGCCATGAATGCTGCCATCTCAAACTACCTTGGAAAGTCACTAGGTGAAGGAGCTTCTTTTTTTTTCAGAGGATAGTTATTATTTTTCAACAACAAAGTATTTTTTTTCATTTTTATTGGAGTATAGCTTATTTATAATGTTAATTTCAGGTGTACATCAAAGTGAATCAGTTACATATATACATATACCCACTTTTTTAGATTTTTTTTCCAATATAGGTCTTTACAGAGTACTGAGTAGAGTTCCCAGTGCTATACAGCAGATCCTTACTAGTTATCTATTTTATATACATAGTGTGTATACATGAATGAGTTTATTTCCCCAGCAAACTGAAAAGCATAACAGGCAACTCCATGAGCATCTATAAACCCTTGGCATACCTGCTTTGCTCGTGTTTCTCTAAGAACTCTCAAGCTAGGATTTTTTAAAGTGAATCCTTTTGACATAATAGGGAGGGGTGACACTTGAAATAATGGCAGATTCATGTTGATGTATGGCAAAACCAATACAATATTGTAAAGTAATTAGCCTCCAATTAAAATAAATAAATTTATATTAAAAATAAAATGTGATTTAAGATTTAAAAAAAAAGAAATAATGCTACATGCATTTCAGACTGGACACATCTCTCATCTCTTTAAAATATCAGGTGTGAGCTGAACAAAGGCACGGGACAGGAAATTTCATTCTTTGTAGATGGTGTTCTGCAAATAGAAGACTCTTCTGGCACAAGGAAAGCGGGTAAAATGACTGGTCCTTCTCCCAGAAAGACAACAGCTTCAGGCACAATTGGGAATAATAGTATGTACCCCCTGATAGAGGAGTGAGATGAGGTGGAAGGGAGGGAGCCAGTCCCTTAAGCATATTAAAGCAACCCTGGATGTGATAATTCCTTGGTGGTTATATTATTTTTAATATCCTTATCAGATAGAGATACATGCTGATGTCCCTATGTACAGATGTGTGAGGTGCTATGAGTCTAGAATTTGCTCTAAAATATATCTATCAAAAAGGATCCAAACCATTGATTTTGTTGAAAGTAGGTCATAGGGACAAGGGTACAATCTCCCTATTTTTATTTATTTAGAAATTTTCATTATGAAATATTTTTCATAAGAGCCACACGCTGGGTCAGAAAGTTGTATACAGCTGAGATACCAAGCTGTGAGCCTCTGACGGTAGCAGCTGCTACAGCACCAGTAACTAGAAAATTCATGAATCTTTATTGCTCATCATCACTGAGACTTTGCTGTGTGGCGTGGGAAGGTTCCTCAGATCGAAGGAGGAGAGTCCTGACACAGTGAAAAATATGATCGCAGCCTTTGTTCTCTGCACAAAATGCCCCAGACGCCATCTTTGCCTCCCTCTCCTTCTTGATACAGCTGACAGCCTCTCAGAGCCATAGACCCCCTGCCATCACCATACCTGTAACAGTCCCCTACCTACCACAACACGAATTCTCTCACTGACCAATTCATGTTCATCCAATTCTGGCTATTTAAGTACATTTCATTCCTATCCCAAAATAGGTACACATCTGATACATTTTCCATTCCTATCACTTAACCTAACAATGTTTTCCCAAAATATCCTGTTTATCTCCCCCGTCCAGTAATAACTACCCTCCCACCAGCTTACCTTCCCTACAAAGTGAACTGACACCTGAACTGGCCCCAAACCTTCTCTCCAACCGGTGCCTGTCTCACTTTCCACCCTGACAGGTGACCTAGCCTAGTACTGAGCCGACTCCTGATAAGCTGTCTTCAGTTTTACTTATTGAGTAACTGATTAAACACTGGAGTTTAGGCTTGAGAACTTCATTTATCCAGTAGACAACTGTTAAGCACTTATTATGTGCCATATCCTAGATCTATAAAAATAAATACATTAGGTATCAACCTCGAAGAAAGTCAAAATCCAGTACGAGAGATAAGTATACACACCTACGGTAGGTGTATACTACATAAATGTGTATACCCGAAAAACTGGCAACATCCATGAATATACTCAATTTGATCTTTTGGAGTTTGGAGGTGGGGCAATGAGGAGGGGGCCTCCAAAGATGAGGAAACACTTGATTTTGCCTCTACACAGTGGAGCAGCTACTCACTCAGGTGTCCGACTCTTTGTGACCCCATGAACTGCAGCCCGCCAGGCTCCTCTGTCCATGGAATTCTCCAGGGGAGAATACTGGAGTGGATTAGTCTATCCCTTCTCCAGGGGATCTTCCCGATCCAGGGATCGAACCCGCGTCTCCTGCCTGCATTGCAGGCGGATTCTTTACCGACTGAGCCACCAAGGAAAACCAAATCTGTTTGACATTCTGTTGAAATCACTTTAGGGCTCCAGGGCACGGCAAGGCCAGAATTCAGGGGCCAGGAGAGAGAGGGATCGCCACTTTGGACGACGAGAAGGGGTGCAGGCGCACCCACGACGGTCTCTGGGCCGGAAACGCACGCGCCCCCGCCTCGGCTCCTCCAGGGGCCTGACGAAAGGTGGCGCGGCCTCACATGGGGCGCGCGCTTCTGCGCCTCCTCCTCGTCCGTGTCGCTGCTGATGAGGACGACGCTGACCGTGGGGCAATGGTCATCTGCTGCTGCCGCTCCCCGGTGGTGCTGGCAGCCGCCTCGCCCCTGACGGACAAGCGGCAGGAGGTGCGGCGTGCACCAGGGCGCCCGCGGAGGTGCATTCTCCACGCGCTCGGACCGCTGCGGGGAGCCCACGGCCTGAGAGGAGGGCACCTCACAGGTGGAGATGCCTCCCACGAGGACAGGCGAGGTTTATTCTTCCGGAGGAGATGGTGCCGCAGGCTGCTGCTGCGTCACGCGGGCCAGACCGACATCTAAGGGGTGAGAGCTGGACCAGCCACTACCGCAGGCCGCTGCATGACGGGATTGTAACTGCCGCCGTGAGCACGCGTGTTCCTCCCGTCGGCGTGGTCTCGGATCAAGGTCGTGTCACGTGGGCCAGAGCCGCATTAAGGGGGTGAGCGCTGGCAGTGTCAGTGGCTGCCTTGCCGTCGGGAGAAGCAGTATCTGCTGGTCCCACGTGGCTAGGCCTGCTGGACAAGCCTACCTGGTTGGTTCTGAGGAGGCTGAGCTCCTGGGGCTTGAGTGCTGAAGGGAACTGCATTTGCCATTCGCGCAGAGAAGCCAGCGTGCTTAGTGGGAGAGGCCTGCAAGCCTTGGAAACCAGGTGGACACATGATGAGCGCTTGCTGGCAGAGGCCGGATAGGTGAAACAATACAAAGACTGTAGATAGAAATTGTAAAAACTGTGTGAAGCTAGAATTAATAAAAGGAAGTCACGAAAGAGAAGGTTGGAGGAATAGAATATGAAGGTTCTTTCCGCTACAAACTTTGAGGTTTATTCCGCAGAAATTGGAAAGTCACAGAAAGCTTTGAAGCAGGGCTGTCAAGTAATACTTGAGTTTGGAAAATGTTTTCCTGTAACAGAGTAAGGACTGACTTTGAAGGCTTGGGGTGAGGCAGGAGAGGCAGAGCAATGCAAGAAATATCAATAGTAACAGTTCAGTTCTATTGCTCAGTCGTGTCCAATTCTTTGCAAGCCCATGGACTGCAGCACGCCAGGACTCCCTGTCCATCGCCAACTCCCAGAGTGTCTTCAGACTCATGTCCATCCAGTCAGTGATGACATCCAACCATCTCATCCTCTGTCATCCCCTTCTCCTCCCGCCTTCAATCTTTCCCAGCATCAGGGTCTTTTCCAAGGAGGCAGTTCTTTGCATTAGGTGGCCAAAGTATCAGAGTTTCAGCTTCAGCATCAGTCCTTCCAATGGATATTCAGGACTGATTTCTTTTAGGATGGACTGGTTGGATCTCTTTGCAGTCCAAGGGACTCTCAAGAGTCTTCTCCAACACCACAGTAGTCACAGATCAGATCAGATCAGATCAGTCGCTCAGTCACGTCTGACTCTTTGCGACCCCATGAATCGCAGCACGCCAGGCCTCCCTGTCCATCACCAACTCCCAGAGTTCACTCAGACTCACGTCCATCGAGTCAGCGATGCCATCCAGCCATCTCATCCTCTGTCATCCCCTTCTCCTCTTGCCCCCAATCCCTCCCAGCATCAGAGTCTTTTCCAATGAGTCAACTCTTCGCATGAGGTGGCCAAAGTACTGGAGTTTCAGCTTTAGCATCATTCCTTCCAAAGAAATCCCAGGGCTGATGTCCTTCAGAATGGACTGGTTGGATCTCCTTGCAGTCCAAGGGACTCTCAAGAGTCTTCTCCAGCACCAGAGTTCAAAAGCATCAATTCTTCGGTGCTCAGCCTTCTTCACAGTCCAACTCTCACATCCATACATGACCACAGGAAAAACCATAGCCTTGACTAGACGGACCTTTGTTGGCAAAGTAATGTCTCTGCTTTTGAATATGCTATCTAGGTTGGTCATCACTTTCCTTCCAAGGAGTAAGCGTCTTTTAATTTCATGGCTGCAGTCACCATCTGCAGTGATTTTGGAGCCCAGAAAAATAAAATCTGACACTGTTTCTACTCTTTCCCTATTTCCCATGAAGTGATGGGACCGGATGCCATGGTCTTCATTTTCTGAAAGTTGAGCTTTAAGCCAACTTTTTCACTCTCCACTTTCACCTTCATCAAGAGGCTTTTGAGTTCCTCTTCACTTTCTGCCATAAGGGTGGTGTCATCTGCATATCTGAGACAATGGGAATGTGAATACAGGCAGCAGCAGCTGAGATGGATCAGAGTGGCCTTTAAATCTATTCATCCGCCTGATTTAAACTTTGTTATCCCCCCCACCAAAAAAAAAAAAATAAAAAGAGTATATTTCCTCTAAGAAGTTATCCTGGGAGTTTCTCAGGGAAGATCTGGCAGCAGATGACAAATAACTAGGAAAGCTGCAAAAATGTGTGCCCTGCTGTGACCGACTACTCAGTTCTTGGGATGGTCTCCCATTCTCTCCCTCCCCACAACGCCCTTGGCAAGATCAGTTTCCTTATAATCATTGACCTCTTCATCCTCACTTCTTGGCTTCTTTCTTCCTTGTTTGGAACTCTGACCTTTACTACTCTCCGGCTCTTGGTTTTGTATCTAGAATGATGGGCTAGTGGCCCAGACACATCTGCCTGAGTGAACAAGAATGTGACATTGACACACAACCACAGTGATGCACAGAAGTCAAGACTGATTTTGACAAGGATGAAAGCTTTCTGCCTGCTGCCCCTGTTTTCTGGGATTTTTCTGGAGAAATTGCTGTGGTCTGTGTTAAAACTCTTGAATGCCCACATGAGATTGAATGCCATTTAGATAAATGAGCCATTTAGCCTGATGGTTCACATAGCAGAATTACTCGAGTGGTTGCTCTAGAATGGGTCTATTTTATTTTTAAAGTTCAGTTGAAGTTAGTTTTGGCCAAGGACTTTGCAAACTTTGATAGAAATCAAGTTCCAGGTGGTAAGGTCCTGGACAATCATCAGTAGGTATGGTAAAAGCATCAAGAACATTATAGCTTTAAGTAGCTGAGTGTTTATTGAACACTCTCATGGGGATACTCCATTCTCAGATAATCACTGATGCATAAGACAGTTTATTCTTCGGGAGGAAACAAGTCAGGTAATTCTTCAAGGCAGACAACTGCACAACCATGACTTGTGTGTTGCTCAGCAGGATGTAAGAAGGATTCTTGCCACCACTGTGTCAGTTTCAGCTACTTCATCCTTCTCTCTCTGGAACCATGGCCATTTCCACTCCTCTCCCTGTCTCTGACGCTCAACTTCAAAGGACCAGGACCCTGTGTGCAGCTATCCCAAGCATCTCACTTCAGCACGTGCCTCCTGGTCAGCACCTTTACCAAAATAGCCCTTGCTTTGTAATTGCCCTTTTCTCCTCCTTCTCGGGTTTCTTTCAAAACAAGACCACTAACCAGTCCATCTTCTCAGCCATGTGTTAAAGGAGAAGCTGTCAAGTGCCTGATCAAAACAGGCCGCTTTTCAGTATGCGTGGTAGGAGGCTTAACCTCCCTGGCAGCTTTCGGGAGAATCTATTATTCCGTGTGTGTCTGATTTGGAAGGATGTGTGAGGGAGTTATTTTTGAGGTCAGGGGAGTTACACTTTTTCCTCATCTATTCATACTGACCAGATCCTCCTCACCCAATTTTTCTTCCTCACAGAGATTCAATTCTGATCTATGTATGCTATGGCTTCAATGTATGCTATGGCTTTAATCCACCAGGTTATAAAGAACCTCAGTAGGAGACCTGGCTTGGTTAGAAATTTGTTACCATCTGTACCTGAGTTCTTTCCCTGAGTCGTGTGCACACACTTGAAATTTTTCTAGACAGGCCTGTATGGCTTCTAGGAAAGATAAACACTATACTGATTTCCTGTTGCATTGTTATCTTGGTCAAATGGCAAAATATCTAGCTTGGAAGTTAGCATCAGATAAAAATAGTGTGAACTGATGACCACAATGCACACCCTCTAATGAGAGCAAATTAACATGGAGATCACAAGCAAAGGAAGAGGTGCATCTTTATGATACTACATTCCAACATGAACCCATTGTATACAGACAAACCAGACCTTAACAAAATCCCAACAATATCCATAAAAAGGAAACAAGTAGGAAATACACACACATACACAGAGTTTCTCTTTAATGCTCTTACAGTCAGTTCTGCCTCCAATTTCAGATCAGATTGCTGTTGGTTCAGTTGCACACCAGAGGAAATCAAGGTTTGCATCCAGGGACTTTGTTGTAACAAATAAATATTTCTTTTACTACAAAACATTTAGCCTTGAGCACATACAGTGGAATTCCCTTGAATAAAATACCTAGACAGAGTCCAATACTTTGGCCACCTGATGCAAAGAACTGAATCATTGAAAAAGATCCCGAGGCTGGGAAAGATTGAAGGCAGGAGGAGAGGCTGGGAAAGATTGAAGGCAGGAGGAGAAGGGGGCAACAGAGGATGAGATGATGGGATGGCATCACTGACTCGATGGACATGAGTTTGAGCAAGCTCCAGGAGCTGGTGATGGACAGGGAAGCCTGGCTTGCTGCAGTCCACAGGGTTGCAAAGAGTTGGACACAACTGAGCAACTAACTGAACAACAACAACAAATGTTATTATAGCAAAATATGCTCTCTCATAAATATTATAAATGTTTATAAACAGATACTCATTTTTAATTTTTTAGTAAATAAGCAATTTATATTTTGTTATATTAGGATGGACACACTCCAGAAAGTACAAAATATTTCTATGGTATCCAGAAACACCAATGGTAAGTCCTCAAAAGAGCACTCATCCTTGAAAAGTATAGAAAGTCATAAGCAGTCATCTAAGCAGTGGTCATGAGGGGTTTTTCTAAGTTAGCACATTAATATTTTATATTAGATACACATTTTTTTAAACAATTTAAATGTAACTTGCAGAGAATATGTCCCCTTTACTCTTAAATACTAGAATGTGTGTTTCTGAAATCCAAAGGCTCTCTTCTAGAGCCTACAATTAGCAAACTTAGAAAATTAACACTATTCTAATACTATCTTACCTCAAATCTTACTCAGATCTCACCAACTGTCCCAATGTGCACTTTACGGCAAAAGAACTTCCCAGCTCATGTACTGCACTCAGTTGTGGTAGGTGTTCAGTCTCCTGCAGTCTAACCTGGTTTCTCTGTCTTTCCTGACCTTGTCATTCTTGAAGTGCATAGTCTAGTTATTTAGTAGAATGTCGCTCAAGTTGGTTTTGTCTGATGCTTTCTCATTATTAGATTTAGCATAAACATTTTTTACAAAAGTGCCAGAGGTGAGGTTCTGTTTTTGAGATGAGTTTTAAAGAATGAGAAGCCTGCTTGTAGAACCTAAGGCCAGATGAATTTATCTTCGCATCAGACTTGAGGGTTTAGAAGGTGAAGGGCAAAGGACTGACCTCTAGCAGCTGGTATTCATCAAGTACTTACTAGGTGCCAGGCACTGTTCTAAATGCATTCAGTAGGTTAACTCAATCTTCCTCACAAGCTCCTCGTAGTTATTCTGTCCCCATTTCTCAGATGAGAGAGATGGAGGCACAGAGACAACAAAGGTAGAAAGTGGGGTAGCCAGGATTCTAATCGAGGCAGACGGACTCGACTGCATATACTGTAAGAAGACGAGAAAATGAAGGCATAATTCTTGGGAAAAGACAGCCTTGCGGCGAGTTCAGAACCTGCTGACTTGAAGAACAGCTGGCGTGGACTGGTCCCAGCGACTGCAGTAGAGATCGTGGCTTATGGCCGCGGCGCTCCCGCCCCCTGCTGGCTGCATGCGCTTACTGGATGCTTTCGTGTGTTGAACGGGATTGAGAAGGCACCTCCGTGGCAGAGCCGTGATCACCGACATTTCTGCGAAGTTCCTGAAATTATGCCTGATAATGAGCATGCATCCGGAAGTAGCTGACATTCTTTCCATTTTTCCCCTTGCCTCTCAGCTCTCTGCAACGTTCTAAAGGTTGCTCAGCAGAACTTCTCTTATGCAACTGCCCAGGAGATTTTTTTTTTTTTTTTTTTAACCATGACAAATTTGGAATCCACTGAAGCAGTAAGGAAGCTAAATTAATCAGAATACAATCCCCAGACAAGATAATCATTGCAGCTGAGGGACAGTGTTTGTCCTTGGAAAATATTTGAAAAGAGCTGAGCAGCTGAAGCAAGTCATCTCACAGTGGTCTCTGAAGAGCTGCAGAGACTCCAGTCACTGGGCAAACAAGATGATCCAGGGAAATGAATGAATCAGAAGCAGCCCTTGCTTTCTGTCAGAGCCCCCTTCTCTTCAGAGGTAAAGGCTGTCCTCAGATCAAAACCTCTGCAGCTTCCACAAAATTCCATTGTTTTTTCTAGTAAGGGAAAGTAGAAGGAAGATAAAGCCAGAAAACAATGGAAAGGCTAGCACACTGGTTTGCTCAATATACCAGAAATGGCTTGGTAGAAACAAAACAAAACAAAACAAAAATTTAAGTCTGTGTTTACATTGTCAAAATATATTCTATAGGGAAATGTGATGGCGAATTCAAGCAAGACATGGCCATTATTAAGCCACTTTTAATCTTGAAGGTAAGCTCTTTGCTGGAATTTTGAGGATGCTGATACAAGGATGTCCTGCGTGAGTGTTAACTTGAAAACTTCTAGACACCTATCTGTCAGGTCCTGAAAGACATAGCTACATTTGCATACTGCTGCTACCAAGCATAGAGCTGAAACCTTTGCTCCCAGGTCAAATCAACTCAGTAGATGAATGCCTCAAGGGAGGTGCTCGGGCTAAGCAAGCTTGTCACCTCAAGGACTTCTTGTTTATTTCCATAAAGCATCAAGAGCTCCATGAAGAATTAATCAGAACTCCACATCTTCAGTCAGTCTGAAAACTGCTGCCCTGCATCAGCCGTCTACTGCTGTAACGGTGCTGGGAAGCCTCCACGAAGCATCAGTGCAAAATGGAAATAGACTCAGAGCCGCAGAAAACAAACAGGGTTACTAAGGGGGAAGGGGAAGGGAGAACTAGGAGTTTGGAGTTAACAGATACACACTACTATATGTCAAATAGATGACCAACAGGGACCTACTACGTATCACAGGGAACTCTGCTCAACATTCTCCTATAACCTAAATGGGAAAAGAATCTGAAAAAGAATAGATACATGTCTATGTGTGACAGAATCACTTTGTGGTACACCTGAAACTTACACACACTGTAAATCAACTATACTAAAAAAAGAAAAGGAAAGAACCATCTGAGGCATGTATCAATAGCATTATTTATTCACTGCTCCCATGTGGGGTCACTTGGATGGCTCTGCTGGTACTGCCTGAGCTCAGGTGTTCGTATCTCTCATCACCCAGCAGTCCAGGCCAGGAATGTTCCGAGGGCAGTGTTCTCAGCAAGCGGACAAACGGGAAGCACAATGCCATCTCAGACCCAGCTTCAGAGATGGCACTGTCGCTCCTCTTGCATGTTACTAGCCAAAACAGTTCATGAAGCAAGTGTAGATTCAAGGGAACAGGACTGTCTTTTCTTTGAGAGGAGATGCTGTCTCAAAGAGAAGGGTGTGGGTACAAGGATGGATTAAAGAATCAGGCCCATGGCTGGATTCTGCTGCTTTCTTCACTTACACTTCTTGACAGAGAATCTGCAAACGTGCTCTCTAGATTGCCCTGGTGAGAAGCAATAATGAGGAAATGCTTAAATCTTAAGGACAGCTTTTTTCCTTGTGACATCTGCAGCATCTTAGATCACTGAAAAAAATCATCTCAGAACCTCTGGACATGGGCTTTTGACATGAATTGCCACTTATTGCTATCAATTCCTTATGACTACCTGGTCTAAACTTCAATAGAGAACAGTCTACAGTTTAAGAAAAAGCAGGAAAATGTCCCTAATTTCATCTCCTACTGTGTCAAAATATTTGGTGTATATATATATATATATATATATATATATATATATATATATATTCATTTAAATTTTGCTTTAATTTTTAGAAATGTGAGAAAATAAGATTTAAAAAATGAGGGTTTCACAAGTTAATTTCTTGATCAATTGTAATTGGAATCTTTTTGGGTGAAAATTAAAATGCATGTACTCTCTGGAAACCATTTTACTTGAAAGAAAGAACCAAGGGAATTTTTTTTTCTTTCTTTGCTTTGGGTGATCATGCTGAATGATCATGCTGAATTCTTTTTCTTGAATATGTTCATATAATGACTAGTTTGTTCTCAAATGACTAAGCTTTACCCAAGTCATTATTTCCTTCCTTCTCAGTCTCTTTTTCCCCTTTCTCTTTCCATGAATGTCCTGTTACTTAACTAAAAAAAATCTGTAGATGGAAAATACAAGAACCCCCTCTTCCCTTAGTTTGCAAATGTATGAACAGAATTTAATAGAATCTAATATTTAACTAATCTTTCTCATGCTATATAGTCCAAGTATTAATAAATTTGCAAGAATGAGCATAAAATGTACTGTTTCTTTTTTACTTTTTTCCTTCTAGTTTGTCAAGATTAGAGTAACAACATGATAAACCATAATATACTTATCCTGGTATTTCTGTCTTGCTGAGTTGATGATATACCAGGCAGCCCACTTTTCCCCAAAAGGATGAACACATATTCAAAATATTAAACCCTTAACAGAGACACATGTAGAAGCAATTTGAGATCCTCATCCGTTACTTCCCAAGTCCTCTGAATCTTTTAATTTAGCCCTCTGATCAATGATCTACTCAATTCACTGTCATACAAGTTCTTTTTTTTACTGCACCTAACAGTTTGCCTGCCTGTTTGTGTGCTGAAATGTAAAAAAACAGTTTCAAGGAATAAAACCATCTCTCATAACCTCTGTCTACTAATGCCAACTGTATTGATTGCTTGACCTTTACTAAGTCTACTGACTACATGGTGTATAATATTTGCGGATTAAAGATGCTGACTTGTTTCTTTTCTAAGTCAAATTTAAACTCTGACTGCCTAGAATCAAGCCCTGCATGCAGTCTCAACCTGCCCCCGCTTTGCACAACTCTCTGACATTTGAACACCACCTATTGATTGAATTTTTAGCAGCTGTCATTCAACGACACCCAGCTTTAGCTGGGCCAGCACTGGAACAGCAGACTTCCAAGGTCTGAAAATGACCCAGTTAGACACAAATGTATATAAGCTCTCTGCAGACATATGTGGGCTCAACAAGGTTATCAGTTTAACTGATAGTTCTCATCCAATTATGACTGTCATAATTAACAAACAGTTTTAGTAACAAGGGCATTCAGAGTTATGGATTTTTCTTTTCAAGAGAGGAAGTAGCACAAAAACCATTCAGTTTTCTCATTTCTAAGAATTTGGGGTGTGAAATCCATAGTTTAAAATCTACTTCTGTATGATACTTTAAAACTAGCATAACAATTGGGGTTTGTTTAGATTCAAATTAAAGAATAATTCTCCATCTTTCAAAAAGGATTTGTAAGCACTTTAAAGATGGCAAATATTTAAAGTTAAGTACATTGCTTACTTCTGACAGAATATTTGCAAGCCATTCATAATCTCAAAAATCAAAGACAACTATTCCATTTTCAATCAGGAAGCAAGTAATAGAAATAATCAATGGAGCACCACTGTTGATTTAATATAAAATTCAGATTGGAACACAAGCATCTTAACATCTTGCATGGTTTAACTCAGTTCATATGGCTGGTCCCAAGACACTCCGAGCAGTTTTCCCACTGCTAAGAAAAAAAAGTTCTTAAGTTAAATTGAATACTAGATATTTTCACTTTCTACTTAAAATAGAGTTAAGATGATCAAACACTTTTAGTATGTTACTAACTTTGTGTTCTAGAAATCAGTCTTGCTGTAAAATGAAATTCAGATGTGAAGAACAGAATCAATACTTCCTGCCATCAGGACAGTATTCTTCCCATAAAGCCAGTGGTGACCTGGAACCAATTCGTGCTGGCCTTCATGAGGTGACTATGGTACTTCTTTTTGTATCTGTGTTTAGTGATATTGTGCTGGTAGCTTGAAACTGAAAGCGGTGGGAGTGTTTATAGCACAGAAATTGGTCAACACTGCTTGTCGGTTTGCAAGTTAGTATCAGGGAGATGAAGCTGTCCTGTACGTATCTGTATTTTCAAGCACACATGTGGCTACTGAGCAGTAGAAATATACCTGGTGTGACTGAGGAACTAAATCTTTTACTGTATTTAATTTTAATTTAAATAACATTGTGGGGAGTAGCTACCATTTGGGGCAGCTCATTTCTACTGTGATGTAACCACTGATGGCATCTGCCAAGGTTCATGGAGATGACATAGCGAAGACTAGAGGAGAAAGAGGAGCCTGACAGAGGGGTCAGTTCAGGTCTGAGAAGAATGAAATGGAACAGCAAAGCCCTTCTAGGCTCTATCATCACTTTCTGAATCTGCTGTCTATGCAATCAGTCATTCACAAACCCAGAGCAGTCAGTTGTGGACCAGATGGGTGAAGGCCACCTCTTCGCAAAGGTAGCTCATAAAGGAAAGCGGCCTTGCTGACCCAAAGTTAGTCCAACTGAGTTTTAGTATGCGGCAGAAACACCCGGAGGATTTGCTGAACCCCAGGCTCCTGGGTCGTCCTCTGCTTCAGGAGGTCTGGGCTGAGAGCCAGGAATCTCACCACCACAAACACATTGGTGGTGATGTTTACACTTAAGGTCCAGGGACCAAACTAGGAAACCATTGCTTTCAAGCTGATGTATGTCCGTCTCCACATCCTGCTTCTTCAATTACAGTCTTCATGCTTTTCACTCAGACTGCAATCCTACTTATGTTTCCTGAGATGCTACAGCAAATATCATTACTCTTTGTTGGTTAATTCTGTTCTTAAGGTCTAAAGTTAAAGCTACAAAAAACCTAACAAACTCTCCTTGTTTGCCACTTGCTGGGTCCCTGGGGTCTTGTTCCCACTGTGCCAGATGCCACTCTGGGATGTGAAGTTTAAAGACTTTCTGCTCATAGCCCCAGCTGTTTATAAAAACTGCAGACACCAACTAAAATCCCTTTCCCTCTCACTTTCTCTCCCTATCTCTCTTTCCCTCTCTCCAACCCTCACAATACCTTCTGTTAGAATACACTTAACACAAGCACAAAAGGCAAAAATAACCTTCAGTATACATCTACACTTTGCAAACTCCTTGACAATACAGATTTAGCAGGAGCTAACTGGTTTTCTTTAAATGATATAATGGGCTCTTCCCCAAATGGAAACACATCTATTTGTAGTTTGGAGACTCAAACCATAGGTCCAGGTAGGAATGTGGATCACATGAGTGAATAGCTTCTCAGAGGCTTTTCGAAGACTATCTTAGTTCAAGTTTAATAAACTGAGAGTTAAAGCCTTGGTGCTTTCTCTTGCTCCATCGCTCCTCAACCAGAGGGTGTTCAGGAGGCCATTGTTCAATTTAACCATTTAAAAAAAGACTTTTAAAGATCAGTTTTAGGGTCAACACAAGTTGAGGGGGATGGTGCAGAGGTTTCCATAGACCCTGTTCTTCCACAGACGTACCACCTCCCCCTCTATCAACACCCCACCAGGCAGGATGTTTGTTCCACAGGACGAACATGGTTTATATCAGGGTTCACTCTTGGGGCTGTCCATTCTGGGGATCTGGACAAAAGTACAATGACAGGTAGCCACCATTACAGTATCTTGGAGAGTCATTTTGCTGCCCTCGAGAGCCTCTGTCTGCTCAGCTCTCCCTTCCCTTGGCCCATGCAACTGCCCATCTGTCAGCTCCAAAGCTTTGCCTCTCAGGAAGTCATATTTGAAATTAGTCCTAGGAGAACTAGGATAAAGAAAGATTAACAAAGACAAGCTAAGTCATCAAGACAGAAATGGCAGCTAAAAACATACGTTGGTGACATAAAGAGAAATTATACAGCAGGAGAAATACAGAAGGCTAAACTTCTGAGGCACCAACTATTGTTGTGACTGCTCAGCGTTTTACTTCTGATCTGGACGTTCCTCATTCTCTAAGACAGGCTTCTGTTATTCTAATCAGCACATTGTCAGGAAATTAAGAAACATTTTTAAACTGAGAGCAAAGGTACAAAACTCTGTTCTTTCTTGTGGCTATTTTTATCTGTAGGCTAAACCACTTCTAGACTAGGAAAAAGTTCCTTAGCTTTCCACTATAAACAAGAGATTACATTTAAACCCAGAGCAGAGTACTAAATAAATAAAAATAAGAATTCCCTGTTATTTCTCTTTGCATACAGATTCTTTACAGTATGGATACTTGCATACTTTTAAATACCATCTCAGTTCAGTTCAGTCACTCAGTTGTGTCCGACTCTGCGACCCCATGAACCACAGCACACCAGGCCTCCCTGTCCAACACCAACTCCCGGAGTTTACCCAAACTCATGTCCATTGATTCGGTGATGCCATCTAACCATCTCATCCTCTGTCGTCCCCTTCTCCTCCTGCCTTCAATCTTTCCCAACATCAGGGTCTTTTCAAATGAGTTAGCTCATCTTAAATACCATCTACATTAGCTTTATTTATTTATTTTTTTTTACATTAGCTTTAAATAGTATTCCTAGTGGAAAAAAACATTGGTGTGTGTTCAAAAAGCAAATTAATTTTAAGGTTAGACTGAACAAACTATTTTGAGATGGCAAACCAGACTGTTCCCCTCACAATGTGTGCGTGTTCAGTCATTCAGTCATGTCCGACCCTTTGCAACCCTGTGGACTATAGCCTGCTAGGCTCCTCTGTCCATGGGATTATTACCCAGGCAAGAATACTGGAGTGGGTTGCCATTTCCTCCTTCAGGGGGTTTTCCCAACCCAGGAATTGAACCTACATCTCCTGCACTGCAGGCAGATTCTTTACCACTGAGTCACCTTGGGGAGCCTCTTTCCCTCACATACACACTACAAACATTTCAAATGCATACATGAGTCAGTTTTTACAAACCCCATTCTCTCTTCTGCATCAATTATCAAAAAGTTGACTTACTTGTCTAAGAATATTCTCCAGTCTCAAAAAAGGATCAAAACTGAGGTTAATATGGCATGCCTACAAAATAGCAATGATATACATAATTTTCTAGCATGTTTTGTATACTCCATGTCAAGAAACTACATTATCTGTCTCCTTTCTCATTTTCATACATGCACCAGGTCCTGCAGTCACTTCTTCCAATTTACATCTTTTTCACCTTGAAATGATATATAGTTTAAAACACCAAAAGGAAAAGTTGAGTTGACATTCATAGTAACTGATTTTAGTTCTTCACTGAGACTAAAGAGCTCTCATTCCAAAAGTACTGCACACTCTGGCTCCTAGGATAGCCTTTAAAAGGAGAATTCTGAATGAATAGTGCCTGTAACACAGAAGTAGTTTGGTGCCAGAACTTGAAAAGATAAGATGTCTGTATCTAGTATTTTCTTGATAATAGAGCAGGTATCTATTACTCATTTGCTAAAATTTCCTGCAATTAACTATAAAGAGGAAGTTATTCTAGCACCTCCCCCACTTTATCCAGTCCACTTTTTCCATTTCAGAGCTTCTATTTGTAATGAGCTAAAACTCCAATACTTTGACCACCTCATGAGAAGAGTTGACTCATTGGAAAAGAGCCTGATGCTGGGAGGGATTGGGGACAGGAGGAGAAGGGGATTACAGAGGATGAGATGGCTGGATGGCGTCACTGAGTCTATGGACATGAGTTTGAGTAAACTCCGGGAGTCAGTGATGGACAGGGAGGCCTGGCATGCTGCAGTTCATGGGGTCACAAAGAGTCAGACACAACTGAACGACTGAACTGAGCTGATACTTGTTAATATGAGTGTGAACACCAGTAAGCACTTTATACCTTTAACCTTAGCACTTTATATTAGCTTATTTAATTAGCAAAATGATTCACAGCAACAATCAAGTTACAACTGCAAAAACTGAATTTAAAACGTTAACTTATCTTGGTTGACACAGCTGGTGATGGCAGTGCTGTATTCCAAACCCTAAGCCTTAAAGCTCATGCATGTCACTCCACGCACTGCAGCTAACCATGAAAACTGCAATCCCAGCGGAAGAGCTCAAAAATAACAAGATGGCAGACTTTTTCAAAGTCTAATGAGATCCAAATGTCAACTTAAAGTTTCCCACAAGAACTATTCATTACAACTGTCAGCTCTTGCAGGCTTACAAATAGGTTAAAGAGGAAATTAGCCAAAGTAGATTTTAATCGCTTAAATGGCTTCCTGCCCCTACCCCCATCAACAGGTGATTTGTTTCACCAAAACAAATTCTGTCAAGAGAATTAGATAAATAAGCCACCTGTAATTGAACAGTTCTTATCTAGTCTTCTTGGAAGTTAGCAGAATTGGATTCATGGTTTCTATCCCTTTAGCTATAAAAAGTTAATATTTCAACTAATATGTTATAGCAAAGAAAAGGAACTAACAGTGGCATTTTTTTTTCTTCTGTCTTTACCATGTTCAGCTATTTGCAACTAAACCAGTAGTACCAAAAGCATGTATGCTGCTCAAAAACATGAACCTTGACACTGCAAGTTATTTATTTAAAAAAAAAATCAGTGTGACATTATTCCTTGAATATTTATATATTATTCGTTATTTTACCCACAACACCCAGAGATTTCATCAACCCAACAGTTGTTCTACAGTTACCAATGAAACAACTTTCTTCTTAGAGAAATTCAGCTGATGGGTGTCATTTAACTTAGAGGAAAGAAAATGTTAAATAAAGAAAGGGGTGAGGGATAAAACCTTCAGTGAATTTTCTTTAGGAAAATTCTGGACTTTTGGCCAAGATGACAAAGTAGGAAGATCCTGAGTTCATGACCTACAGACACACAAACATTGCAACTTCTTACAGAGACACTGTCTACTAGAATGACCTGAAGACTAGCAGAAAAAGATTTTCCACAACTGAAGATAGAAAGAAGGAACCACAGATGGGTAGGAGGAGTGGAAACAGTAAAACCAAAACCCACATTCAGAGTAAGCGACCCACAAACCGGAGGGTATTCACAACTTCAGAGGTTCTCCCCAAGGAGCAATGGGTCACAACCCCACACTGGGCTTCCAGCCTAGAGTCGTGCACCGGAAAGATGATCCCCAAGAATATTTGACTCTGAAGCCCAGCAGGCCTTGTGTACAGGAGGACAAGAAGGCTGTAGGAAGCAGACTCCCCTCTTCAAGGGCGTATGCACAATCTCATACATCCCACGTCCCAGCACAGAGATAGTCATTTGAAAGGAGGCTGAGTCAGACTCACATGCTGAACTTGGAGATGCCCCCCCCATCCAGAGATGCAAGAGGCAACTGGAGCCCACCCTGGGGTTATTACCACACTGACACAGTTTGCAGCCATACTGGGGTGTTCATTCTGTCACGAGGACGCTGGCACTGGCAGGCACCATACTGGAGTCCTCCTTCTGGCCTACTACCAGGGGAGGCTCACCCACTCACCAGCAGGCCAGCATCAGTCCTGGGACACCCTGGGACACACAGCATTGTGAGGACCCAGGCTCACTCACCAGTGGACGGGCACCAGCCCAGCACCACAGGCGCCCCGTCACCTGCACCAGGACTTGGCCTTTCCCACCAGTAGGGCAGTACCAAGTCCAAGGCCCCCAGGCCCACTGTCAGCCACTCTGGAACCCCGGGCAGCTCCACAGCAGGCTCGCACCAACCACGGGATCTGTAGCCAGCTGCTCCAGGGTCTGGTCTACCCACAAGCAGCACAGCAGCCTTCAAACAAGGTAGGACCTGGTGGCCAGTTGGGCTGGAGGCTGCCCTGAGTGCCCGTGTAGGCATAGTTCATCAGCCCCACCATAGCAGCAGGGCCCACTCCACCCACACAGAGCCCCTCAGCGCTGCAGGTGCAGATGACTGCAAGGGGGTTTGCTGGATGCCTCCTACAAAAGGCCACTTCTCCAGACTGGAAACCATAAGTGCCCTACCAATGCATACACAGAGAATTGGGCAAAATAAGAAGACATAAAAATATGTTCCAAACAAAGGAACAAAAGACAAAGACCTCAGAAAAAGAAAAAGTGGAGATAAGCAATCTACCCAATAAAGAGTTCAAGGTAATGATCATAAAGGTGCTCAACAAACTCAGAAGGATGGATGAACACAGTGAGAACTTCAACAGAGAGTACTAAAAAAACAGAAACCAAAAAAATCACTAAATAGAGCTGAAGAATACAATAACTGAAATTAAACACACCAGAAAGAATCAATAGGAGATTAGATGGTACAGAGGAAGAGAACGGTGAACTGGAAGAGTAGTGGAAATCACCCAAATTGAAGGGGAAAAATAAAAGAATGTTTTTAAATGAGAACAGTTTAATACAACATTGTAAATCAACTATAAGTCAGTTAAATAAATAAGACAGTTTATGAAGCCTCTGGGACATCAAACATATTAACATTTGTACTACAGGAAGAGTAGATAAAAGAGAAAAGAGTAGATAAAAGAGTACATAAAGAGAAGATAAAAAAAGAGGCAGAGAACTTATTTGAAGATATAATAGCTGAAAACTTCCTTAACTTGGAAATGGGAATGGACATCCAGGTCCAAAATGCACAAGAGTCTCAAACAAGATTAACCCAAAAGAGTTCATGCCACAACACATTATAATTAAAACGACAAAAAATAAAGAAAAGATCTTAAAGCAGTAAAAGAAAAGCAACTAGTCAAAAAAGAGGGAACTTGCATAAGAGAGTCAGCTGATTTTTCAGTTGTAACATTACAAGCCATAGTGGAGTGCAACAATATTTTCAAAATGATGAAAGGAAAAAATCCTACACCCAGAACGCTCTACCAGCAAGATAGACATGAGCGATAAAGACTTTTATAGACAAGCAAAAACTGAAAGAGCTAATGCACCCCTAAACTGGCTTTATAAGAAACGTTAAAGGGACTTCTGTAATAATAGTTAAAAAAAAAAAAAAAAAGCCACAACTAGAAATAGGAAAATTACAAAAAGAAAACTCTCATTGGTGAAGGCAAACATACAGTAAAGATAGTAGATCAACCACCTGGAAAACTAGTAGAATAGCTAAAAGACAAAAGTAATAAAACTATGCATGCATGCTGAGTTGCTTCAGTCGTGTCTGACTCTGCGAGACTATGGACTGTAGCCCGCCAGGCTCCTCTGTCCATGAGATTTTCCAGGCAAGAATACATGAGTGGGTTTCCATGCCCTCCTTCAGGGAACCTTCCAGAATCATGGATCGAACCCACATCTCTTACAACTCCTGCGTCGGCAGGTGGGTTCTTTACCACTAGTGCCACCAGTAAAATTATATATAGACACGATAATTATTTAAGGGGTAAAAGAAAATAAAAAGATGTAAAATATTATATTGAAAACGTTAAACATGGGGGTAGATATAGAAATGCAGTTTTTTTAGAATGTGTTTGACCTTAAGAGATCATCAACCTAAAGTAATAACATATATACATTTATAGGTTATGGAGATCAAGAAGCAACAGTTAGAACTGGACGTGGAAAAACAGACTGGTTCCAAATTGGGAAAGGAAGAAGTCAAGGCTGTATATTGTCACCCTGCTTATTTAACTTACAGCAGAGTACATCATGCGAAATGTCAGGCTGGATGAAGCACAAGCTGGAATCAAGATTGCCAGGAGAAATATCAATAACCTCAGATACGCAGATGACACCACCCTTATGGCAGAAAGCAAAGAGGAACTAAAGAGCCTCTTGAAAATGAAAGAGGAGAGTGACAAACTGGCTTAAAACTCAACTTTCAGAAAATTAAGATCATGGCATCTGGTCCCATCACTTTATGACAAATGATGGAGAAACAGTGACTGACTTTATATTTTGGGGCTCCAAAATCACTGCAGATGGTGACTGCAGCCACAGAAATTAAAAGACACTTGCTCCTTGGAAGAAAAGCTATGACCAACCTAGACAGCATATTAAAAAGCAGAGACATTACTTTACCAAAAAAGAAATTACAGATCAAATCCCTGATGAACATAGATGCAAAACTTCTCAGCAAAAAGTTAGCTCATGGAATTCAACAATACATTCAAAGAATCATACACCAGGATCAATTGGTATCTTGAAGGTGGCTTTTTTCATCAACTAGGAGCACTGCTAAATAAGACAGGAGCTACAATTGTTTCTCAAACGTATTCAGGCTTTATAGTTTCCCATAACAATAGAACAAAACCCCTAAACTTTACTCTAAATGGATCATCCCTGTGGCCAACTCCTGTAATCAAAGGAATTGATTACAGATCAGGAATTCTGACTCTGACTGATCTTTATAGTGGGGGACATCAGATAACCCTGGTGGCTTTGGCTATTCACAGCCCAATGCAGAAGACGTGGATCATGGTGGCCAACAAAATGAAATGAGACAGAATGGATGCCAGAGAGACAACTAGAATAATTGTTTTGCATGGTTTTCCTTTAATTAATTGCTTATAATAATATGTTTCCTCCCAACAGAAGCAATGTCTAGCAAGGAAAGCCTAGACTAGCTGATTCACAACCCATAAAAGAAGAGCAACAGAGTTTCCAAATTCTTTCCCTAGCAAAATTAACAATAATATAGAAACTCATGTGCTTCTTTCATGAAGTTTTATCAGCTAGCGTGAAGGAACCTGGATAACATCCCAGATAATCTGTCAGAAGCTGCTAGTGAAAGCATTAAAAAATTACTTTTTTGACTGTCTAAGTATCGTCTGCACTTAATCTGCAAATATCCAACTGTTAAATCCAGGGAACTTCACTCAAACAAAGCAGCTCCTCCAGCACCCTGGGCACACTGCCGCATGTGAGCATGCTCTGGGAGTGTTGATTAAGAGTTTCGTATTCACACTAGGCTTTGTGAGAAAATGTCCGTAAGCCCAGCAGAGCAGCCCAATTTCTCTGCTAATTGCTCTGATTCCCAAATGCAAGGAGGGGCTTTTTGGAAGACTCTACTTTGGGCAAAATGTAAGTTTCCCAACTCCTAATAAATGAACGTATCTGTTCTTTTCAATATGAGTTCCGCATGGAAATCAATGGCTTTAACCATTAGCACATTGGTTTCCATTGGCAACATACTTTCATTTCTCCATTTTATCTTTTTGCTTCCAAGTATAACATGGGACTCCTGAGAGTCCCTTGGACAGCAAGGAGATCAAACCACTCAATCTTTCTTTTCTGAATATTCATTGGAAGGACTGATGTTGAAGTTGAAGCTCCAGTAGTTTGGTCACTTGATGCAAACAGCTGACTTATTGGAAAAGTGCCTGATGTCGGGAAAGATTGAGGGCAGAAGAAGAGGGCATCAGAGGATGAGATGGGTGGTGGCATACCTGATACACTCGACATGAAGTTGGGCAAACTTCGGAAGATGGTGAGGGACAGGGAGGCCTGGCGTGCTGCAGTCCATGGGGTCGAAAAGAGTCAGACACGATTGGGGGACTGAACAACAATGAAACATGGTGAGGAAGAGTGTGTGCTTTGGAGTCCAAGCCTTGTCTATGAGACACATCTCCATCAGCTGCGAAACCTAAGTTACACCATCTATCTCTTAAAGAATAATTTTTTAGAAAGATATAATCATGACTCTCATACAAATGAATACAAAGTGAATGTGTATCAAAGAGCTTATTTAGCACATCAATTGAGGAAACTAATAAGATATTACAACCATTTCAAAGGATAATTCAAAGAACTACATCTATATAAGCAATAAGAATCACTGAACTGAATTAACAGAGGGAAATATGTCTATCCTCAAAACAGTAAGGGGTTTTATTTTGAACACAGCTTATTTGCATTTCTAAGGAGAATAATCATAATTATTATCTGTTTTTTGAAGCTTACACAGTTGTAAATTCACTTAAAGACAGTGAAAGACACAGATAACTCTAAAGCGTATACTTAACAAGACATTCAGTAATATTGTGGAGAAAAGGTGGGGGTTTGGACATTTCAAAGTCTTTCACATTGTCTTTTCTGAATATATCTATCAAGTTAATAATCCATCAAGAGAATGAAAAATAAGGTATAGACTGGGAGAAAAGAAATACTTGCAAGAGACATATCTTACGAAGTTGTTGTTTATTCACTAAGTTGTGTCCGACTCTTTTGTGACCCCATGGACTGTAGCTGGCCAGGCTCCTCAGTCCATGGGATTTCCCAGGCAAGAATACTGGAGTGGGTTGCCATTTTCTTCTCCAGGGGATCAAACCCATGTCTCCTGCATTGGCAGGCAGATTCTTAACCACTGAGCTACCAGGGAAGCTCATCTGACAAAGTACTGGTATGCAGAATATACAAAGATCTCTTAATACTCAACAACAGCAACAAAGTAAACAATCTCAGCAGATCCCTTAAAAACACACCAACAGTTACCTCACTAAAGAAGATATACAGATGGCAAATTAGCATATGAAGAGATGTTCTACATCATATGTCATCAGGGAAGTGCAGATTAAAACAGGAGCAAGATATCACTACACAGTTTTTAAAATACCCAAAATCCAAAGCACTGACAACACCAAATGCTGGCAAAGACATGGGACGGAATGAATTCTAATTCATTGCTAGTGGAAATGAAAATGATACAGCCACTTTGGAAAATTGTTTGGCGGGGTTTTTTTTTGTTGTTGTTGTAAAACTAAACATACTCGTATCATACAATCCTGAAGTAAGTCTCTTTGGTATTTACCAAAGGAGTTGAAAACTTATGCCCACAAAAAATACTATACAGAGATGTTTACAGAAGCTTTATTCATAATTGCCAAAACTTAGAAGCAACTAAGGTGTCCTTGAGTAGATGGATTGATTAATAAACTGTGATACATCAGATCATAGGACATTATTCAGCACTAAAAAGAAATAAAGTATCAAGCCATGAAAAATTACAGAGGAATTGTATATGTACATTACTAAGTGAAAGAAACTAATCTGAAAGGGCAGTCATATACTGTACTATTTCAACTATATGATATTCTGTAAAAGACATCACTATAGAGACAGTAAAACGATCAGTGGTGACAGGGGTTAGGGAAAACAGAGTGATGAATAAGTGGAATACAGGATATTAAGGCAGTGAAAGTACTCTGTGTGAAGCTATAATAAAGGAAACATGTCATTATGCATTTGTCCAAACCCATAGAAGGAGGATCACCATGTGTGAGCCATAACTTTATCTATGGAATGGCCTTTGGGTGATGATGATGTGTCGATGTAGGCTCATCACTGAAACAATTGTACACTCTCATGGGTGATGTCAGTAATGGGTAAGGTGCTCCCACATGTGCGGAAGAGGGGACACACACTACATCTCTGTATCTTCTGTCCAAGACTGTGGTGAATCTAAAACTGCTCTTGAAAACAGAGTCTATTAAAAATTAAAAGTCCAGACATAAGTTAGGAAGGACTTCACCCAAAAGACATTGCAATAAGGGGAGAAGAGACTTTTGAATAAGGATAGGGTCACTGACTCTCTGAAAAGAACTATTAGCTCAGTCGGTAAAGAATTTGCCTGCAGTGCAGGAGATCCGGGTTTGATCCCTGGGACTGAAAGATCCCCTGGAGAAGGAAATGGCAACCCACTCCAGTATCCTTGCCTGGAAAATCCCATGGACAGAAGAGCCTGGTGGGCTACAGTCCACAGGGTCACAAAGAGTCGGACATGACTGAGTGACTAACATTTGCAGCATCACAGAGCTTGGCAGAAAAAGACTTCTCCCTTATAGAAGGAGTACATAACGGTGGGAAGGGCTGATTGTGAGAAATTCAGAGGAGCTGTAGCCTGACTGGACAACTGAGAGGGTGCTCTGTGTTCCAGTGCTCAAGGAAGGGCCAAGGTTCAGGAGCCTGGAGGAAGGAAAAAACCTTGAGTCAAGTTTAGTCACATCAAGTCAATGGGTGTTTTCTTTAGTTTGGTCAATGAGGACAAGTATTTCAACTCATTTACTTATAAGATAAAGAATAATGACCAGAAGGGTCTGTCTGAGCTTTTCCTAAGTCAGACAAGGGGTTTATCTTTGAGTCTCATCTAAGCCATATGAAGAAGGGTGGGTCTTGGCAGTAAGCCATTATCCAGAACACAAAAGAGTAAAGAGATTTCTTAGCCCCCCTCTTTTCTAGGAGCATGGGGCTCAGGTAAAGTTCAACACTGTTAAACTGTCCTTTATTCAAGATAAATGAACATCACTCAGCACTGAACAACACAGAGTAGATGGAGAGTGAACCAGGGTCTAGGCAACAGCTTCCTGAGCACTCTTGCTGTCATCGTTCCTGCAAAAGCAGTTCAGCCAGCTACTGAGGGGTGGTGACAAAGATCCACTGTTTAGTTTCCTATATGGTAGGATTTTAAGAGCGGTGCCTAGAGAGAAAACTAAATATTAGTATAAGATGTTATAGTAAGGAATTGAGCCCTGAGGGGATCTAGCCCACTGGATTCTAAGAGGTTGATGGATAGATATACTTCAGTTTTCTAGCACTGCTCACTCAGTTTCTTGAAGCTAAGATTTCAATGCTCTTGATAATGAGCAGTCTTGGGTATCTGTTGGTTTGTGACCTGAGTATAAAGGCCCAGACAGTGGCTTGTCCATGGAGAAACCCACCTCATGCATGGCTCATTGCAGTGAGAAGTCCTTCCAGATATACAGCAAATCATCAGGCTTCAGCTCACAGAGGTTCTTCAAATCCTTGGAAAGGCCACCTACATGGCTGATGGGAATCTGAGTGCTCAGGTTTTAGGTCTTGATGACCCCAAGTCAGAGGGAAGAGAGAAAAAATTGGAAATGTTACTGAACTCAAGTTTGGCTGCTCACTACTCTTAAGCAACAATCAAGAGGCAAGTGTCAGTAGAAAGGAAAGATACTTTATTCAGAAAAGTGGACAATCTGGGGAGAAGGTGGACTCATGTCCAGAGACCAACACCAAAGATTCTGCTCGGCCATGACAACTTTTAAAGGGATAAAGGAGAAACAATCTCAATTAATCGTTAATGTATGGGGTCAAATTTCTTGTCACTTTTTCATTACGTATAGATCTGCTGACTTCCGATCTTCCTTTGAATGCTGTTTTGCCCACATGGTGAGTGAATCAATCTTTAACAACTTAATTCTTTATTCTTACTCCTTTTAATCCAGGAAAGAAATCAACAGGTTAGTCAAGACATTGAGTACATTAAGTAAAGAAAATTTATGAGTTAGGTGAACTGTTGCTTAATGATCTTATTCTTAGGATTAAGGTTTAAAGGGAACAGAAATAAACAAGCAGGAAAGGAGGCAAAAGAGCTTTTTACAAATCCCCCCTTGTCAGACATCATTCCATTTCTATGGGATTAAGGGCAAAGGTCCATCTTCTGGAAATTCTTCATGCTGACATAAGGTGCTGTATTCTTAGAGTGGAAGATGTTGACATGGATCTGGATCATCTCTTTCCTGACAATTTCAGTTGCCTGCTTACATATATAGGCAGTGAAGCTAAAGTTATTTTGATGCCTATAAAGATATAGATTATTATGAGCAATAGTGTTGATCCCATTCTTTCATCAGACACCAAATCTGTGACTCTGCTGTCCTCATGATTAACAGCTCAAGCCTACTCTTCCGTGACTCTGGGAGGCCGGGGAGATTTCAGCTTTTCTGCAAGCAAGAGTCAGGAACACAGAGGGGCCTTTGTACCTGGGGAAGTCTCATAGGGTCCTGCTTGGTTCCAGAAATGTTAGTTTGGAAGCTTGAAGCCATATATTGGCATAAAGTAGAAGAACTGAAAATTAAGTAAGGATTGATCATTTATGCAAGGTGATGGGACACAGTTCAATTTGTAGGCAGGTAACACAGAGAGAGGGGCTTCCCTGGTGGCTCAGTAAAGAATCTGCCTACTAATGCACAATGGAGAAAGAAATGGCAGCACACTGCAGTATTATTGCCTGGAGGACTCCGTGAACAGAGGAGCCTGGCGGGCTACAGTCCATCAGGTCACTAATGCAGGAGACAGCAGTTTGATCCCTGGGATGGGAAGATCTCCTGGAGAAGGAAATGGCAATCCATTCCAATATTCTTGTCTGAGAAATCCCATGGACAGAGGGGCCTGGCAGGCTACAGACCATGGGGTTGCAAAGAGTCAGACACAACTTAGCAACTAAACAACAACAAGAAAAACACAGAGAGAAGTTAACTAAATCTCTGCCAGAGAAGTCAGAGTTTGCATCTATTTGTTGTCTGCAATTTACAAAGAAGTTCAAAATAGCTCAAAGACAAGAAACAGTCAGAATCTGAGAAGCCATAAGGGTGTGCTATTATTTTCTGCTGAAATATAAAATTCCTCTCTACATGTCAAAGAGGGCTGATAACAGTATAGACTTCATGGTGTGGTCTTTGGCGAACTAAGCAGCCCAGAACAAAAAGCATGCCAGACTTACTCTTTCACACAATTCTGAGTACAAGAGTGCTGAACAGATGTGAACTATTATTGTTACATTATTATTGGTGCTATGTTAGCTAAAATATCTTTCTTGCATCTGGGTTTTTTTTTTTTTAATACAAAGATCGTATTTGCCCATTTCTTACTATTCAAGATAAACTCTGTTAGTAGTTTAGTTTACTTCTTTTAAAACTGCATTTATTTGCATAAAAATATACAAGCCCAAATGTCTAATAATCAGAGAATAAATAATTAAATGGTTTGTCCACCCAATGGTGTCATGAATGGTAGCCAAGATAGTCTAAAATTGGTTTTAATGATGTATAAATGCATCATAATACATTAGCTTTAAAAAAACATAAAATTGCACAGCCAAATCAGTAGGATAGATAGATGATAAATAGATGGATAGGGAGGGATTGGGGGCAGGAGGAGAAGGGGACGACAGAGGATGAGATGGCTGGATGGCATCACCGACTCGATGGACGTGAGTTTGAGTGAACTCTGGGAGCTGGTGATGGACAGGGAGGCCTGACGTGCTGCAGTTCATGGGGTCACAAAGAGTCAGACACAACTGAGTGACTGAACTGAACTGAACTGAGGTAGATTATTTTATCTGTATAAAAATAACATAAAGGACACTTGTTATATCTTTAGATGTTCTGCATCCTCTCTTACTCAATAATATTTTATGAGTGTCTCCACAAACCATTCTTGAGAACATACTCTTAAAGTTATAGCATAAGACATATTTCCTCTATGTAATTTTTCTGTTAACCTCTGACTCTCTCATTGAGAATTATGTGGTAGTGGATGGAACATTAAATTGGCAAGCACATACAGCATGGACCCAAATAAATCTTCATTTGAGACAAAGAAGAGTCCAAACCACAAATGCCATGATCAACAGAGGACAAGATGAGAGAACTAATACAGAGAAATTGGCTAGTGGAAACATGAGGGAAACATTTGTATTGTTCTCCAGGGTTTGGAATGAACCAATTTGAAAGAATGAGGTTCTTCTCTCACTTCAGAGGTGAACTAGAAAATCAGAGTGGTCCTTCTTCCATTCCTACTCTTTAAGGATTAATGCTACTGTCCAATTCAACTAGCCTCTTCATTCCCAACACTTAGTATAGTAGGTACTGAATAATTATTCCATCAACAAATAAGTGGTCAAATGAAACTGTGATGAAAGAAAATGGAATTTACTTGATTATTGAAAATCAAAAATAAAGTTTGGAGTCATAGCAATTTGGATTTCCTAATTCCCAAGTATTACTAATGTCCTCATTTTACAAATAAACTGAGATCTAGAATGATTAGGTAATTTTCTCAAAAGACTAAATTTCAGAAAAGTAATACAAATGACCCTTAACTATATGAAGATATAAATGTAAATTAAACTGTTTTTCGCCTGTCAGACTCTTTTGGCATGGTGTAAAAGGCACGTTCATGTATCATTGCTGGCAGAAATATAAAGTGGAACAACCACCAATTTGGCACTATATATAAAAATTACATAGTTATATAACTCTCAACCCATAAAATCTACTTTTGGAAATTCATCCTACAGAAATACCTATACCTATATGAAGTAGTATATGAACAAAAATATCCATTGTGGCATAGTTTGAAACAGCAGGTGGTTAAAAGAATCCCTTTTATCAGTCCACAGGCTAAAAACTATATATTTTTTTCTTTTACTGAATGTAAGGATATCTTTATATCTTAAATTTGATGAGATTTAGATCTAGGTAAAATGAAACAATTGTAGTAAGCACAGAGATGCATCATTTCCTTTAGTATTAAAATTTCATGAAAATGATACCTTAAAGCACAGGCAACAACTTTCCTGTATCTTCATCTCTGTCTTCTAACATCACAATGTTAAGGGTTTATGAGATAAACTATTTTTGATGAAAACACTATAAAATTTGATGAAAACTCTGTAAAATACTAGGCTTCCCAGATGGCACTAGTGGTAAAGAATCCGCCTGCCAATGCAGGAGACACAGGAGACTGGGGTTCAATCCCTGGGTTGAGAAGATCCCCTGAAGGAAGTCGTGACAACCCCCACCAGTATTCTTGTTGGGAGAATCCCATGGAGAGACGAGCCTGGCGGGCTACAGTCTGTGGGGTCACAGAAAGTCAGACATGACAGCATCTGAACACAACTATAAAATATTAAAACATGAACAATGGCAGTATTAACTCTATGAGTTGAAGCATGAAGTATTTGGGTATTCCACCTACTGAGGAGTTCCAGTGTAATTTGCCTGAACCAAGTGTAATACAGGCTAAATAGACTATGACACTCCTAGAAGAGTAGTTCTCAAAGTCTGGTCCTTGATGACAGAATCAGCATCTCCCCAAAACTTAGCAGAAATGCAGATTCTCTCACCACACGCCAGATCTCTTGAATCAGAGACTGGGAGAGTTAATCTGTTCATCAATAGACACACCCTTCAGGTAATTCCAATGCATATCAAAATTTGAAAAATACTGATCTCAACCATGAAGTACCATACAGCTGCAGAAAATATGAGGGTGCTCTCTGTATCCTGCCAAGGCAAGGTCACCAAGCGCCTCTATCAGGTGATAGAAACAACCTAAAGATTATAGTATATGATCTACTGTGTAAAGGGAAGGAGGGAAGAAATCGTGTTTTGATTGACTTAATATAAATTTCTTATTAATAAAACTCTGAAAATCTGGATATGTAAGAAATTAAGAAGAATAATTACCTATGGCTAAGGGGTGTTGGAGAAGGAAATGGCAACCCACTCCAGTGTTCTTGCCTGGAGAATCCCAGAGATGGTGGAGCCTGGTGGACTTCTGTCTATGGGGTCGCACAGAGCTGGACACGACTGAAGCAACTTAGCAGCAGCAGCAGCAAGCTCAAGAGAATTCCAGAAAAACACTATTTCTGCTTTATTGACTATGCCAAAACCCTTGACTGTGTGGATCATAATAAACTGTAGAAAATTCTTAAAGAGATGGGAATACCAGACCACCTGACCTGCCTCTTGAGGAACTTATATGCAGGTCAGGAAGCAACAGTTAGAACTGGACATGGAACAACAGACTAGTTCCAAATAGGAAAAGGAGTACGTCAAGGCTGTATATTGTCACCCTGCTTATTTAACTTCTATGCAGAGTACATCATGAGAAACGTTGGACTGGAAGAAGCACAAGCTGGAATCAAGATTGCCAGGAGAAATATCAATAACCTCAGATATGCAGATGACACCACCCTTATGGTAGAAAGTGAAGAGGAACTAAAGAGCCTCTTGATGAAAGTGAAAGAGGAGAGTGAAAAAGTTGGCTTAAAGCTCAACATTCAGAAAATGAAGATCATGGCATCTGGTCCCATCACTACATGGGAAATAGATGGGGAAACAGTGGAAACAGTGTCAGACTTTTTTTTTCTGGGCTCCAAAATCACTGCAGATGGTGACTGCAGCCATGAAATTAAAAGACGCTTACTCCTTGGAAGAAAGTTATGACCAACCTAGATAGCATATTCAAAAGCAGAGACATTACTTTGCCAACAAAGGTCCATCTAGTCAAGGCTATGGTTTTTCCAGTGGTCATGTATGGATGTCAGAGTTGGACTGTGAAGAAAGCTGAGTGCTGAAAAATTGATGCTTTTGAACTGTGGTGTTGGAGAAGACTCTTGAGAGTCCCTTGGACTGCAAGGAGATCCAACCAGTCCACTCTGAAGGAGATCAGCCCTGGGATTTCTTTGGAAGGAATGATTCTAAAGCTGAAACTCCAGTACTTTGGCCACCTCATGCGAAGATTTGACTCATTGGAAAAGACTCTGATGCTGGGAGGGATTGGGGGCAGGAGGAGAAGGGGACGACAGAGGATGAGATGGCTGGATGGCATCACCGACTCGATGGACATGAGTTTGAGTGAACTCTGGGAGATAGTGATGGACAGGGAGGCCTGGCGTGCTGCAATTCATGGAGTCGCATAGAGTCGGACATGACTGAGCGACCGAACTGAACTGAACTGAAGCTTAAGATGGGAGAATGCAATGGCAACCCACTTCAGTACTATTGCCTGGAAAATCCCATGGACGGAGGAGCCTGGTAGGCTACAGTCCATGGTGTCCCTAAGAGTTGGACACGACTGAGCGACATTACTTTCACTTTTCACTTTCATGCACTGGAGAAGGAAATGGCAAGCCACTCCAGTGTTCTTCCCTGGAGAATGCCAGGGACAGAGGAGCCTGGTGGGCTGCCATCTATGGGGTCGCATGGAGTCAGATATGACTGATGCGACTTAGCAGCAGCAGAAAGCTTAAGATGAGCTTCCCAGGTAGCACTAGTGGAAAAGTACCTGCCTGCCAATGCAGCAGATGTAAGAGACACGGGTTCAATCACTGGGCTGGGAAAATCCCCAGGAGGAGGGCATGGCAATCCACTCCAGTATTCTTGCCTGGAAAATCCCATGGACAGAGGAGCCTGGCGGTCTACAATCTATAGTGTCGCAAAGAGTCAGACACAACTGAAGTGACTTAGCACACACGCACAAAAGCTTAAGATACTAACTGTGCAGATATCAGGTCACACGGATCAATGATAAGTAAATAAGATAAAATAGTGCACCTTTTTGGTTTGTAATCCTAGAATCAAAGTAATGTCCAACGGCATAGATGGTTTCAAATGTACGGTACCTGCTGAGACCAAGAAATGTCTTATGATGTGGTGCTATCTGTCTATGGGATTATATTGCTGTTGTTAATTTGATGTGTGACCCTCGATAATTACTAAGGGATTCAGTTTTCCTTCTTACTAAAAAAAAAAAAAAATGAACATACTCATCTATATCACTGAAATGTGATAGGAATTAATTAAGGATTTTTTTAACTGGGTAATATTTTTAGCTCTTCAATTCCAGACATTATGCAAAAAGCAAATAGTCTTGTCATAAATGTCTTACTATTTTGTCCTATTTTTCAATGTAGTCATATTTGGACAGAGTTAAATTCCAAGATCCCTGCCTGCTGCCAAACTCCAGAATGGAATCAACAGCTATGACCTCACCTTAATCTCCAGAAGGAATGGAAAATTACAACTCCAGGTGGGTCTTTCTGGCCTGTGTCCTCAGGAGACCTTTCTGGCCTGTGCTGTGGAACTAGAGGCCTGAACTTGCTGTATTTACTGTGCTGCTTGCTTTGATCTGAATTAGCCTCCAATAAGTACCTTTGAAGTCCATGTATTTCCTGAGACTACTGCCCTGAAGATGCCCAAAATGAGCCATGAGGGCTATTAAACTTTGTCTTGACCTGTTGTGGAAGCTGAAATGAACCAGCAGTAGTAGGAAAAAAGAGAACAAAAGAGACGATAGCCAGGATGGGTACAATTGCTATCAGGGCATGTCGTATCTATTTCAGAGACAGGCTGTAAAGATCTTGGAAAATGTTTGCCAAGTGCTTTGAGTCCTAAAGAAAAAACTATTAGTGGAATCATTTGAGACAAAGAAGAGAAAAGAGGTGTTTTTTTTTTTTGTTTTTTTTTTTTTTGTTTTTTTTTTTTTAAGGTGGGTGAAAAGAGCAAAGGAGATAATAGAAATTCAATTCACCAAATATTTATTGAGTGCCTGCTGAGCACTGGGACCTGGGCTCAGGACCAAGATGTGTAGATGTTTTCAGGATGGCAGGAGGATGAGTGGAAAGACCAATTTAATAACAAGAAGGCATTCTAAAAATTTAAAATAAATTTCATGAAGGAGGTGTTTCTGTTCTATTGTTTATTTGTGTTCCCAGCAACAAGCAATGTGCTTCACACAGAGGAGGCTCTTAATAACACCAAAGACATGAATGTACAAATAACTGGATACATAAAACTGGGAAGAAACTTGTTTATATCTTAGTTGGCACAGTCCCCTGCCAGTGACTTTAAAGCTGTTTTCCTCATTGGGATGGTACCTTTCAGAAGCACTGTCCATAGAGTGGGCTTCCCTGGTGGCACAATGGTAAAGAATCTACCTGACAATATAGGAGATATGGGTTCGATCCCTGGGTCAGGAAGTTCCTCTGGAGAAGGAAATGGCAACTTACTCTAGCACTATTGCCTGGAAAATTCTATGGACAGAGGAGCCTGGCAGGCTAGAGCCTATGGGGGTCCCAAAGAGTCAGACACAACTGAGTATACACACACATCCATAGGGGGCTTCCTTTGAAGTTTATTAGTGGCAACTCCTCCCACCATTGGCAGCCTAGGCTGAAATGATACTGCTATGGGCAATATCTGTGTCTCCACAACCTGCATATGTTGAAATCTATCCCCCAATATGAGGATATTGATTAGAAGATGAGACCTTTAGGAGGTGATTAGACCAAGAGGGTGCAGCCCTAAAGAACAGGATGAGTGCCCTTGTGAGCTGATCTCAAAGGACACCCTTGCCCCTTCCACTGCAGTGAGAAACAGCATCTATGAACCAGGAAGCAGGGTCTCACCAGACTCCAAATCTGCAGTCACCTTTAAACTGGACTTCCCAGCCTCCAGAACTGGGAAAAACAAGTGCCTGTTGTTTAATGCACTCAGTTTATGGTATCTTTGTTACAGCAGAAAAGACGAAGACAAATACTAATACTGCATAGTACAAGTAAGGAAACTATTGCTCCATTTTGTCTAGGATGCTCCTTTATTTAATAATGAAAGCCCTTCTTTCTGCAAAAGATTTCCACGCAAACAGGGATGATGGTTCACCATTATTAGGGACTTCCTCCAGACTTTTCCTCCAGGGTTTTCCTTCCATTTTAGAGTCATAAAATTGAAAATGTTAGACTGTAACTTCCTGGAATATAATTTAGTGATCTCCCTTCTACAAAAATGAAGCTCTTCTCTTTCTTCATTTCTCTCCAAAACATTCACATTTTTTAAAGTTATCTGATTCCTATTTCCTCTATCCTCAAGAATCCCTATTTACTTTTATCAAAGAAGTTTTAAAGCTACAATATAGACAGAATTAACTAATCTAGTCCTCTTTTTGGAGAAGGAAATGGCAGCCCACTCCAGTATTCTTGCCTGGAGAATCCCAGGGATGGGGGAGCCCGGTGGGCTACTTTCTATGGGGTCGCACAGAATTGGACATGACTGAAACAACTTAGCAGTAGCAGCAGTCCTCTTTTTATAGGTGAGGAAACTTGAATCACAGAGAGAGAATTGGCCAAAGCCATCTAAGTCTCCCAACTTCCAGATTAGTCCTATTTCCTTAAATGTAGCTTTTAAAAATTATATGATATAGTCAACAAGTCCAAATTTATAAATATTTTGTTCCCCTTCTACTAGATTTGACAATTCTTAATAAAATTCTTCACAGCACTTTTAAGATCAATTTATAACTTGATCAACAGTAATCTGGTTTTGAACAGAATTTGTCCTTTTAATTAATTTTTGTTGGAGTATGATTGGTTTACAATGTCGTGTTAATTTCTAGTGTACAGCAAAATGAATCAGCCGTATGCATGCATGTTTTTGTTGTTTAGTCGCTAGGTCATGTCTGACTCTTTGCAACCCCATGGACTGTAGTCCACCAGGCTCTTCTGTCCATGGGATTCCCCAAGCAAGAATACTGTAGTGGGTTGCCATTTCCTTTTCCAGGGGATCTTCCCAGCCCAGGGATCAAACTCATGACTCCTGTGTTGCAGACTGACTTTATGGCTGAGCCAACAGGGAAGCCGACATATACACAGACCCTGCCCTCTTGGACTTCCTTCCCATTCAGGTCACCACAGAGCATTCAGTAGCGTTCCCTGTGCTGTATAGCATGCTTTCATTAGTAATCTATCTTACACATAGTATCAGTAGCATGTATATATGTGTCAGTCCCAATCTCCCAATTTCTCCCACCCTTCTTTTCCTCTTTGGTATCAGTTTGTTTGTTCTATATGTCTGAAGCACAGACTTTAGCTCGAAAAACTAACATCACATAAGCCCTTCTATTCATAATTATAAATGTCCTTTAACTCCTCAACAAAATAGGAATTTTTAAAAGTGTTCTACCTCATTGATTATGAAGACCCTCTACTTACAAAAGTCCATTACTGTCTACTGGATTCCATGTTGATTCTACTGGTTCAATAATGTGAAGAGTAACACACGCAATGTTTATCAGTTTAACAATGTCATTTAAACTCTGCAGTAACCCTGTCAGGCAGTGTTAAGGATGAATTGCTCCCTGAAGAGGTTGTTTTCTTAAAAAAGTTGCCCTCTGAGAGTTGCACTGAAAAATCAATACAATACACAGTGATAGAGATATGTATGTGAAGTTGATTTATGAAGGTCGATTGAATCCCAGACATGCATAAATAGCAAGTTTGAGGAAAGATATTTGCCAATAACTGGGTCAATGTTAAAGAAGGTCACTGTACAAGTCAGAGGAGGTGATAGCCCTGTTGCAGAAAAAGATACATCAGGCTACCCTGAACCTGAGACTGAAATGCAAGCCACATAAGTCTCCTACATATGAACCTTCAAGGTGGGAACTTTCAAAGATGTGGACCTGTGTTCGTATGTTCAGTCACATTAGGTCATGTGTCTGATGTACACTGTCACATGTGTGCATCCGCTACAATGGGGTGTTTTTGTGTACTTTAACTTACAGTACTGTATAGAGTAACTAGTGCAGTATCTTTATTTCCAGCCCAAGGTGTCCAAAAGCAAGTGTAAAAGCAGTGGTAATATAGCCGGTATTGCTCAGAAGCATCAGCTGTTGTACTGGACTTCTATACTTTTCAAGGTACTGTATTGAAAATCCAGGGCTTTCCTAGCATCTCAGACAACAAAGAATCTGCCTACAATGCAGAAGATGTAGATTCTATCCCTGGATTGGGAAGATCCCCTGGAGAAGTGAATGGCAACCCACTTCAGTATTCTTGCCTGGAGAATCTCATGGACAGAGGAGCCTGGCAGCCTGAAGTCCATAGGACTGCAAACAGTCAGACACGACTGAGTGACTAAGCGTGCAGTGTAAGACTAAAGGTCTTTTATTTTTTGTGTTTGTTTTTTAATGTATTATTTGTATGAAAAGTACTATAAACCTGTTACAGTAGAGTACTCTATAACCAATTGTGTTAGTTGGGTACCTAGGCTCATTTTTTGGACTTATGAACAATTTGGACTTACGAACATGCTCTCAGAATGGAACTCATTCATGTGTATGAGACTTGATATATTTGAATTCTATTCCCACCTGACAACAATCTGACTGAATTTCCAAAATAGCTTGCCTACACAGGTAAGTTTGTCCTAGCCAAGGAATACCACTGTCCATTCCCAGGGACCCTGACCTTTCATGTTCATGCTGGTTTATACATTAGTCTGCCTGAATTTGGTTAACAAATTGTGCCTACAAGAAGATGCCTCGTCAGGACAAGGAAAACCTTAGTCTCCGTGGACTGTGGAGAATTCCTCCAGAGGCCCCCAGGCAGCCAGACAGTTCATTTATCCTAGTGACGCAGGGCCCTTGGCTCAGCATCTTGCACACAAATGTCACCTGATAATACTGCCCTCGTTGTATACCTGAGAAAACAAAACTGGGAAGGTCAATGCCCTTGCCAGGGTTATTCAGTGAGTGCCATATCATGAGTTGGAACACAAATCTTTGGCCCAAACTGCAGTGTCTTTTTCTATTCTGATTTTCTGGTAACACCACTCATGTCCCATCACACATGCTGAACTCCAGTCTTGGCTGAAACCCACGTGAGCTTGGACCATTGTGAGGATGGCAGGGTCCTGTATCTGCCAAAGGCCTTTTTGGAGGCCACAGAAGCCTGCTCAGCACCAGTGCCATTATATATTTGCCATGAAGTGATGGGACCAGATGCCATGATCTTAATTTTCTGAATGTTGAGTTTTAAGCCAACTTTTTCACTCTCCTCTTTCACTTTCATCACGAGACTTTTTTAGTTCCTCTTCACTTTCTGACATAAGGGTGGTGTCATCTACATATCTGAGGTTATTGATATTTCTTCTGGCAATCTTGATTCCAGCTTGTGCTTCATACAGCCCAGTGTTTCTCATGATGTACTCTGCATATAAGTTAAATAGGCAGGGTGACAATATACAGCCTTGACATATTCCTTTTCCTATTTGGAACCAGTCTGTTGTTCCATGTCCATTTCTAACTGTTGCTTCCTGACCTGCATATAGATTTCTCAAGAGGCAGGTCAGATGGTCTGGTATTCCCATTTCTTTCAGAATTTTCCAGCTTATTGTGATCCACACAGTCAAAGGCTTTGGCATAGTCAGTAATGCAGAAATAGATGTTTTTCTGGAACTCTCTTGCTTTTTCCATAATCCAGTGGATGTTGGCAATTTGATCTCTTGTTCCTCTGCCTTTTCTAAAACCAGCTTGAACATCTGGAAGTTCACAGTTCACGTATTGCTGAAGTCTTGGAGAATTTTGAGCATTACATTACTAGTGTGTGAGATGAGTGCAATTGTGCAGTAGTTTGAGCATGATTTGACGTTGCCTTTTTTTGGGATTGGAATGAAAAGTGACCTTTTCCAGTTCTGTGGCCACTGCTGAGTTTTCCAAATTTGCTGGCATATTGAGTGCAGCATTTTCACAGCATCATCTTTTTTTTTTTTAATTTTATTTTATTTTTAAACTTTACATAATTGTATTAGATTTGCCAAATATCAAAATGAATCCGCCACAGGTTTACATGTGTTCCCCATCCTGAACCCTCCTCCCTCCTCCCTCCCCATTCCATCCCTCTGGGTCGTCCCAGTGCACCAGCCCCAAGCATCCAGTATCGTGCATCGAACCTGGACTGGCAACTCATTTCATACATGATATTTTACATGTTTCAATGCCATTCTCCCAAATCTTCCCACCCTCTCCCTCTCCCACAGAGTCCATAAGACTGTTCTATACATCAGTGTCTCTTTTGCTGTCTCGTACACAGGGTTATTGTTACCATCTTTCTAAATTCCATATATATGTGTTAGTATACTCTATTGGTGTTTTTCTTTCTGGCTTACTTCACTCTGTATAATAGGCTCCAGTTTCATCCACCTCATTAGAACTGATTCAAATGTATTCTTTTTAATGGCTGAGTAATACTCCATTGTGTATATGTACCACAGCTTTCTTATCCATTCATCTGCTGATGGACATCTAGGTTGCTTCCATGTCCTGGCTATTATAAACAGTGCTGCGATGAACATTGGGGTACTCGTGTCTCTTTCCCTTCTGGTTTTCTCAGTGTGTATGCCCAGCAGTGGGATTGCTGGATCATAAGGCATGTCTATTTCCAGTTTTTTAAGGAATCTCCACACTGTTCTCCATAGTGGCTGTACTAGTTTGCATTCCCACCAACAGTGTAAGAGGGTTCCCTTTTCTCCACACCCTCTCCAGCATTTATTACTTGTAGACTTTTGGATTGCAGCCATTCTGACTGGTGTGAAATGGTACCTCAGAGTGGTTTTGATTTGCATTTCTCTGATAATGAGTGATGTTGAGCATCTTTTCATGTGTTTGTTAGCCATCTGTATGTCTTCTTTGGAGAAATGTCTATTTAGTTCTTTGGCCCATTTTTTGATTGGGTCATTTATTTTTCTGGAGTTGAGCTGTAGGAGTTGCTTGTATATTCTCGAGATTAGTTGTTTGTCAGTTGCTTCATTTGCTATTATCTTCTCCCATTCTGAAGGCTGTCTTTTCACCTTGCTAATAGTTTCCTTTGATGTGCAGAAGCTTTTAAGGTTAATCAGGTCCCATTTGTTTATTTTTGCTTTTATTTCCAATATTCTGGGAGGTGGGTCATAGAGGATCCTGCTGTGATGTATGTCAGAGAGTGTTTTGCCTATGTTCTCCTCTAGGAGTTTTATAGTTTCTGGTCTTATGTTTAGATCTTTAATCCATTTTGAGTTTATTTTTGTGTATGCATCATCTTTTAGGATTTGAAATAGCTCAACTGGAATTCCATCACCTCCACCAGCTTTGTTCTTAGAGATGCTTCTTAAGGCCCACTTGACTTCACATTCCAGGATGTCTGGCTCTAGGTGAGTGATCACACCATTTTGATTATCTGGGTCGTGAAGATCTCTTTTGGATAGTTCTTCTGTGTATTCTTACCACATCTTTTTTTTTTTTTTTTTCTTGAAGGATAATTTCGTTACAGAACTTCATTGTTTTCTGTCAAACCTCAACATGAATCAGCTGTAGGTATACATATATCCCTTCCCTTCTGAACCTCCCTCTTATCTCCTTCCCCATCCCGCCCACCTAGGTTGATACAGAGCGCCTGTTTGAGTTTCCTGAGCCATACAGCAAATTCCCATTGACTATCTACTTCACACATGGTAATGTAAGTTTCCATGTTACTCTTTCCATACATCTCACTCTCTTCTCCCCTCTCCCCATGTCCATAAGTCTATTCTCTATGTCTGTTTCTCCATTGCTATCCTATAAATAAATACTTCAGAACCATTTTTCTAGATTCCATATATGTGTGTAGGTATACAATATTTATCTTTCTCTTTCTGACTCACTTAACTCTGTATAATACATTCTAGGTTCATCCACCTCATCAGAACTGACTCAAATGCATTCCTTTTTATGGCTGAGTAATATTCCATAGTGTATATGTACCACAAATTCTTTATCCATTCATCTGTTGATGGGCATCTAGGTCGCTTCCATGTTCAAGCTATTGTAAATAGTGCTGCAATGAACAATGGGATACATGTGTTTTTTTCAACCCTGGTTTCCTCAGGGTATATGCCTAGGAGTGGGATTGCTGGGTCATAAGGTGGTTTTATTCCTAGTTTTTTAAGGAATCTCCATACCATCTTCCATAGTGGCTGTATCAATTTACATTCCAACCAACAGTGCAAGAGTGTTCCCTTTCCCCATACCCTCTCCAGCATTTATTGTTTGTGGACTTTTGATGATGGCCATTCTGACCCATGTGAGGTGATATCTCATTGTGGTTTTGATTTGCATTTCTCTAATAATGAGTGATGGTAAGCATCTTTTCATTTGTTTGTTAGCCATCTGTATGTCATCTTTGGAGAAATATCTGTGTAGGTCTTTTCCCCACTTTTTGATTGGGTTGTTTGTTTTTCTGGAATTGAGTTGTATGAGCTGCTTGTATATTTTGGAAATTAATTCTTTGTCAGTTGTTTTATTTGCTATTATTTTCTCCCATTCCAAGGGTTGTATTTTCAGCCTGCTTATAGTTTTCTTTGCTGTACAAAAGGTTTTAAGTTTAATCAGGTCCCACTTGTTTACTTTTGTTTTTATTTTCATTTCTCTAGGAGGTGGGTCTTAGTGGATCTTGCTTTGACTTATGTTATTAAGTGTTCTGCCTATGTTTTCCTCTAAGAGTTTTGTAGTTTCTGCTCTCACATTTGGGTCTTTAATCCATTTTGAGTTTATCTTTGTGTATGGGGTTAGGAAGTATTCTAATTTCATTCTTTCACATGTAGCTGTCCAGTTTTCCCAGCACCATTTATTGAAGAGGCTGTCTTTGCCCCATTGTATATTCTTGCCTCCTTTGTCAAAAACAAGGTACCCATAGGTACGTGGGTTTATTTCTGGGGCCACATCATCTAATATCTTCTGCTTCTGTTAGGTCCATACCATTTCTGTCCTTTATTGTACCCATCTTTTTGGTAATGAATGAGGCAGAAGGTGGTACAAAATAAGGTTGGACAGGGAGGACCCTCAATGCTATTATCAGATGCTCAGGTTTTGTTCCAAGAGCAATGGGGTAGCCCACTGCAGGGCTTATGGAAGTTCTCAAGCCTGCTGTCACTTCTGAAATCAAATGCAAATTCAAGGGTCCCCAAACCATAGTCACTTATGACACCAGTTGCAACTTCAAGGCTCCCTGGGACCACCATCTGATTCAATAATTCACTAGAAGGACCCAGAAAACTCACTAAAAGCTGTTACACTCGAATTCCAGTTGATCACAGTGAAAGGATACATGTTATAATCGGCCGAGGACCGATAGGTCTGGGAAAGAATGCCATCATGGACTTTCCAGCTATCCTTTTGCTTCAGTGTCATGCACAATGCTAAATCCTCTTGGCAGTCATGTGTGCCAACACACATGGAATATTACCAATCAGGGAAATGCAATGAGCATTGAGCGTCCAGAGTTTTTATGGGGGTGAAGTAAAATGAAGTTGCTCAGTCGTGTCCGACTCTTTGCGAGCCCATGGACTGTAGCCTACCATGACCCTTCATCCATGGGATGTTCCAGGCAAGAATACTGGAGTGGGTTGCCATTTCCTTCTCCAGAGGATCTTCCCAACCCAGGGATCAAACCTGGGTCTCCCACATTGTAAGCAGACGCTTTACCATCTGAGCGACCAGGGAAAAGGTGCTGTCATCTAAACATGGTTGAGTGCCTCTGTGGCTGACTTTTAGTCTCCAGATCTTCTAAAGGTCAAGCTGATACCATGATCATAGAAGTGAAGTGAAGTTGCTCAGTTGTGTCCTACTCTTTGTGACCCCATGGACTGTAGCCTACCAGGCTCCTCCATCCATGGGATTCTCGGCAAGAATACTGGAATAGGTTGCCATTTCCTTCTCCAGGAGAGCTTCCCAAGCCAGGGATCAAACCTGGGTCTCCCGCTTTGCAGGCAGATGTTTTACTCTCTGAGCCATCAGGGAAGCCACCATGATCATAAGTCTCCCATAAATCATATTAGTAGACTATGGGAAGAGACCAAAATATAGGAAACAAATATAAGAAGTTGGGGCAGATTTTTCGGACTCTTTTCTACTACAGGTTATTATGAAATATTGAATAGAGTTCCCTGTGCTTTACAGTAGGTCCTTGTTGGTTATTTTATATATAGTAGTGTGGTTATCTCTTAATCCCAAACTCTTAATTATCCTCCCCACCCTTTCCCCTGTGGTAACCATGTTTGTTTTCTATCTCTGTGGGTCTATTCCTGTTTTGTAAATAAGTTCGTTTGTATTTTTTCAGATTCCATATATAACTGATACCGTATGATATTCATCTTTCTCTGTCTGATTTACTTCACTTAGTATGATAATCTTCAGGTCCAACCATGTTGCTGCAAATGACATCATTTTATTCTTTTTATGGCTGAATAATATTCCATTGTATACCACATTCTCTTTATTCATTTATCTGCCAATGAACATTTAGATTACTTCCATGTCTTGACTACCAGAACTAGTGCTGTTATGAACATGAAGGTACACATCTTTTTAAATTACGCTTTTCTCTAGATACATGCCCAGAAAAGGGAGTGCAAGGTCATATGGTAGCTCTGTTTTTAGTGTTTTAAGGAACCTGCATACTGTTTTCCATATAACTGCAACTTCATGAGAGACCCTAAGTTAGAACCCCTCAGTTAAGCCACTCTTTGTATAGGATAAGAAATGTTCATTATTTTAAGCTGCCAACTTTCAGGGTAATTTGTTATGCAAGAATGGATAGCTAGTACACACATAACAAGCCATTTGACAGCCAAAAACAGAAAACCAAGTGTTTTCAGAGGCTCAAATATGATGCAAAGACATGTCTCTCTTGTTTTCCAACACACTTCAAGGATTTACTTTGCAGGTAGTTTTGTTATTGTATTATTATTATTTTTTTGTGCTTCACTTTTTAGCTTATGTCTTTCTGACACAAAAATATTGGTATAATATAAGGTGGGCACACTGATCATGAAAAGCCAGGACCTAAAAATGTTAGACGTGTTTCAAAGGGACTATTCCTAACCCTGTAAATGTAATTTATTATCTCACCAGAAAAGAGGGCAGAAATGCAGTTCTTGGCTTTAGGGAGCTCAATAGAATGCAATGTGGACTCCTGAAGTACAGATATAAAACAAGTCACCAACAAACACTGCCTCCTTCCTGCAGGCATAGTTCTATGCATCTGAGTGCTGAGTCACATCATATGCCATAATATTATCTAAGGTATGGGTACAAAAATTAAACGATGCACAGAGTTTATCTTTATGAAAGCAGAGATTAAAAGTTGAAATTAAAGAAGCTGAGGACTGGGGTGGAATAGTGTGAAAGAAATTAACACAATTTTCCATAAAAATATATCCCCTTAGCTGAATTTAATTTCTATTAAATTCTAAGGAATTAAGGTCATAATTCTCAAATTCTTCTATTATTCTCTTTGTTTCCACCCTTTCCTTTCAAATGCTCTACCCTGCGTAGTCCACATACCCATAACCACACATTTCTGCAAATTTCCATAACTCAACAAAAGAAGTTTGAAAAATATAAATTCTTTGGTCATAGTCAACTTGCTGAAGAAAAGTGTAAGCTTAAAGTTAAATTTAAGCAAAAACATGCATCCCACATGCGAAGATGATGAGTAGACTTTCTTTGAGCTTCTGTAAAAGAATCTGCATCACTGTGGTCGCTTTGAACTGGCTTCCACATTTACAGAACAGGCTGCCTAGTTCTGCATATCCCAAGAGTGGGAGCTAACCCTGTACCTGCTGTTTACAAGACCACATTCCCTTCACTGTGCCAAGACCCGGGTGACCAGTGATCACTCATATGGGCCTCCCAGCCCTGCAGCTGGCACAGCAAATCCTTAAAGGCTCACTCACAGGGAAGATATTCTGAAGTTGCTACAAAGGACTGATTATTTCTATGAAAATTACAGCCCAAAGTTCCATTCAGAAAACTTCCTTTTTCAATACAAGAGAGAAACAGAATAAAAACTTTGACCACCAAAGGTTTTCAGTCTAACTCATAGGCACCGTCCCTAAATTCAATTCTACCACTACGAAGATGTTTTTATTTTTTCAAATATTCAACTCCATTACTTATTCTCAGCTGCAGTCTAAAACCAGGAATTATTTTTAAAAAGCAATCCAGTTGCTAATTAATTTCTGCTATTTACCTAAAGGTAATATTCAGATAAAACTGTTTAGAACATGGGAATTTAAATTTCATCTTCTAACCTGTCAGGATCTCTTTTATTAAATATTTATTGTAACAGTTCAAAATCTTAATCTCCTTTTACTCATCAGCTCATTCACTGAAGTCTCTTATTCAAATCGTTTATTCCCAAATTATTGTTAACTAACCCACAAACAAGTGGCTAGGATAGAGATGAAATGTAAAAGATAAAAAGAAAGAAAAATTGTACAGGGCAGTTGAAGCATCAAATTAAATATGTAAGTGGCATGCACACTTAGGAAGCTGGCTAGGGCTTGAGGGAGGCCCAAGAGGAAGGGGGTATATATACATATGTGTGTGTGTGTATATATATATGTATATATATATATATATATATATATATATATATATATCTGATTGGCATTGTATGGCAGGGCCAACACAACATTGTAAAACAATTTTCCACCAATTAAAAACAAGTAAATGTTTTCCTGTTCCATCCTACTAATTATATATTTTAAATATTAAAATATTTGGGTGGAGAGAAAGAGATGGCATGCGACTCTTTTTTAGAATCTGCAGATCTTCCTTTATTGGAGGAAAAGGTGATAAGTCACACTCACTGCATTGAAAATAATTCAGTTTTTGATCTTCAAGTAGAGTTTCATTTATTAATAACCTTCCATCTTAATAATGTGTAAAACTGAGAGCCAGTGAGAAGCTGCGGTCTAGCAGAGGAAGCTCAGCTCAGTGCTCTGTGGTGACTTAGAGGAGGAGGATGTGGGGACTGGGCTCAAAAGGGAGGGGACGCATGTAAACTTACAGCTCATTCACTTGGTCGTAAAGAAGAAACTGACATATAAAACAACTATACAATAAAATATCTTAACTTTAGTTCAGTTCAGTCGCTCAGTCATGTCTGAGTCTTTGCGACCCCATGAATGGCAGCACGCCAGGCCTTCCTGTCCACCACCAACTTTTGGACTTTACTCAGATTCATGTCCATTGAGTCGGTGATGCCATCCAACCATCTCATCCTCTGTCACCCCCTTCTCCTCCCACCTTCAATCTTTCCCAGCATGAGGGGCTTTTCCAATGAGTCAGTTCTCCGCATCAGGTGGCCAAAGTATTGGAGTTTCAGCTTCAATATCAGTCCTTCCAATGGATATTCAGGACTTATTTCCTTTAGAATGGACTGGTTGGAGCTCCTTGCAGTTTAAGGGACTCAAGAATCTTCTCCAGCACCACAGTTCAAAGGCATCAATTCTTCGGCACTCAGCTTTCTTTATAGTCCAACTCTCACATCCATACATGATTACTGGAAAAACCATAGCCTTGACTAGATGGACCTTTTTTGGCAAAGTAATGTCTCTCCTTTTTAATATGCTGTCTAGGTTGGTTATAACTTTTCTTCCAAGGAGTAAGCATCTTTTAATTTCATGGCTTCAGTCATCATCTGCAGTGATTTTGGAGCCCCCTAAAAATAAAGTTTGCCACTGTTTCCCACTGTTTTCACTGTTTTTTTTTTTTAAACTTAAAAAATTTAAAAATGAAAGAGTCAGAGTGGATGCAATGTACAGCATAGGGAATATTATCAATAACACTGTGATAATTTGATCTGGTGACAGATATAACTAGATTTATCATGGTGATTGTTTTGCAGTGTTTAAAGAGATCGAATCACTATGTTGTATACCTGAAACTAATATAATATTGTAAGTCAACTATACTTCAATTAAAAGAAAAGAATCTTCAGTCTTAGCTTTTATGCTTAGTTTTAACAAACTGTAAGATAGGTCCATTTTATCATGAGAAACGCTTGGATGGAAGAAACACAAGCTGGAATCAAGATTGTTGGGAGAAATATCAATAACCTCAGGTATGCAGATGATATCACCCTTATAGTAGAAAGTGAAGAGAAACTAAAAAGGCTCTTGATGAAGGTGAAAGTGGAGAGTGAAAAAGTTGGCTTAAAGCTCAACATTCAGAAGACTAAGATCATGGCATCTGGTCCCATCACTTCATGGCAGATAGATGGGGAAACAGTGGAAACAGTGTCAGACTTTATATTTTGGGGCTCCAAAATCACTGCAGATGGTGATTGCAGCCACGAAATTAAAAGACACTTACTCCTTGGAAGGAAAGTTATGACCAACCTAGATAGCATATTCAAAAGCAGAGACATTACTTTGCCAACAAAGGTCTGTCTAGTCAAGGCTATGGCTTTTCCAGTGGTCATGTATGGATGTGAGAGTTGGACTGTGAAGAAAGCTGAGCACCAAAGAATTGATGCTTTTGAGCTGTGGTGTTGGAGAAGACGCTTGAGAGTCCCTTGGACTGCAAGGAGATCCAGCCAGTCCATTCTAAAGGAGATCAGTCCTGGGTGTTCATTGGAAGGACTGATGCTAAAGCTGAAACTCCAGTACTTTGGCCACCTCATGCGAAGAGTTGACTCATTGGAAAAGATTCTGATGCTTGGAGGGATTGGGGGCAGGAGGAGAAGGGGATGACAGAAGATGAGATGGCTGGATGGCATCACTGACTCAATGGACATGAGTTTGAGTAAACTCCGGGAGTTGGTGATGGACAGGGAGGCCTCGCGTGCTACGATTCATGGGGTTGCAAAGAGTCGGACACGAATGAGCGACTGAAATGAACTGAACTGAACTGAACCACCCCAAATCTTAAAACTTTAAATGATTGAATCCACAATCCATGCTGTCCACACATGGAATAAAGCTCTTTCATATGGTGTTGTTTTCTAATACTTGAATATTTAGGTCTTTCTAAATGAAGGTAATATGCAACTGGGGCAAACTGTCTTTTTAAAGTTTTTATGAAGTCTCATCACAATAAAATCGAAAAACAGAGCAATGCTAAAATAGAGGACATTGTGATGAAGAAGCACTGAAGTCTCTGGATTTTTTATTATAAATGTGATTTTCTTTCGAGATGAGCTTTGCCTTTTTTTTTTTTTTAATCAAAGCAGGTCCAACAAACGAAGACCTACAGATTCCAGAACAGAATTGCAGAGAACTAGGCCATGTTAATCAGAGAAAGCAATGGCACCCCACTCCAGTACTCTTGCCTGGAAAATCTCATGGGCAGAGGAGCCTGGTAGGCTGCAGTTCATGAGGTCGCTAAGAGTCGGACATGACTGAGCAATTTCACTTTCACTTTTCACTTTCATGCATTGGAGAAGGAAATGGCAACCCACCAGTGTTCTTGCCTGGAGAATCCCAGGGACGGGGGAGCCTGGTGGGCTGCCATCTATGGGGTCACACAGAGTCAGACACGACTGAAGTGACTTAGCAGCAGGCCATGTTAGCGAAAATAGCAGCAGGCCATGTTAGTTAAAATAGCAAAGCCTTTTAACTGGGTGCATCCAAAAGATAGCATTGTTCACATTCCCCATAGTTGATTAAAATAACTCTGTGTGCATGGGGTGGTCATTCTTAGAGCCATGGACCGTTCATTATGCCACTTGGACATAGCAGAAATCAGATCTATCAAAGTCAGGTCTCTCTACCCTAAGGTCCAAAAGCCAGGATGGCCCAACCTGCAGAAGCTTCCTGCAGGCTTTAGCCTTGAGAAAGTCTAGCTCTACCTCCATTAACTGAGGAATGGCCTCCAAAACTCCCTGAGCAGTGCTTCATGAACTGTGCTGTGTATCACATACAGATAGGGATTACAACATACATACTGCTGAATCCCACTTTCTGGGTTTCACATTCAGTAAGTCTGGGGTAGGTTTTGAGAACACATTTCCTGGTAATACTGATGCTGTTCCTCTCTGAGCCACACTTTGAGAACAGTGCTAGAGAAGTGTCAGGGGAGTAACAACTCCTACACAGCTTTTGAGCATGTACAATACAGAAAAGCAGAGATATTACTCTGCTGACAAAGGTCCATATAGTCAAGGCTATGGTCTTTCCAGTGGTCACGTATGATTGTGAGAGCTGGACCATAACGAAGGCAGCAGGACAAAGAACAGATGCTTTCAAACTGTCGTGCTGGAGAAGACTCCTGAAAGTCCCTTGAACAGCAAGGAGATCAAACCAGTCAGTCTTAAGGGAGATCAACCCTGAATATTCACTGGAAGGACTGATGCTGAAGCTAAGTTCCAGTATTTTGGTCATCTGATGGGAACAGATGACTCATTGGAAAAGTCCCTGATGCTGGGAAAGATTGAGGGCAGAAGGAGAAGAGGGAGTCAGAGGATGAGAGGGCTGGATGGCATCACTGATGCAGTGGACATGAACTTGGGCAAACTGCCAAGGTGGAGATGGTGAGGGACAAGGAGGCCTGGTGTGCTGCAGTCTGTGGAGTCTAAAGAGTCAGATGTGACTGGGTAGCTGAACAAGAACAATATAGGTCAGCATTTCTCAGTTGTGAAGTCACCTGGGGAGTTTTTGAAAATCCTAATGCTTAGGCCTCTAAATCCTAATTAGGGGCAGGGGAGAGGCAGCCCAGACAGCATTGTCTTTGAAAGACCCTCAAGTGACTGCACCTCTCAGTTCAGCTGCTCAGTCATGTCCAACTCTTTGCGACCCCATGGACTACAGCACTCCAGGCCTCCCTGTCCATCACCAACTCCTGGAGTTTATTCAAACTCAAGTCCATCAAGTTGGTGATGCCATCCAACCATCTCGTTCTTTGTCACCCTCTTCTCCTGCCTTCTATCTTTCCCAGCATCAAGGTCTTTTCCAATGAGTCAGTTCTATGCATCAGGTGGCCAAAGAATTGGAGTTTCAGTTTCAGCATCAGTCCTTCCAGTGATCATTCAGGACCAATTTCCTTTAGGATTGACTGGTTTGATCCCCTTGCACTCCAAGGGACTCTCAAGAGTCTTCTCCAACACTACAGTTCAAAAGCATTAATTCTTCGCCACTTAGCTTTCTTTACAGTCCAACTCTCACATCCATACATGATTCCACCTCCAGCCAAGGTTAAGCTAAGATATGAAGATCCTGTGTCACTGGTTCTCAAACTTTCCTGTGTATTGCAGTCACCTGGGAAATTTTTTAGAACACTTATGTCTCCATCCCACATACAGACATTCTGGGATCACAATTTTAAAAGTCCACAGGTGATTTCTAATATACAACAAAGCCTGGGAACAGTTGGGCCTCCTTAACTGAAATTTTCACACTACAAGAAGACAGAAATTTGGAGTTTCTTGGTGGCTTATTGGATAGAATTCAAGTTTCCATTGCCATGGCCAGCATTCAAGCCTTGGCCAGGTAGCTGAGGTCCCACAAGCTGTGGTCCAAATGGATAAATAAATAAAAAGAAATAATAAAGAAAATGACAAATTGATCTAAGTCATAAAGTCATCATAATCAAGTTACAGTTTTTCCAAAATTTAAGCATTTTAATAATATTTTTATGAAGCCACCACAAATAATTGGAATATATAGATGATTGTGGATGCATTTTTAAGTAAGTTAGAATATGATTTTCTTTAGGTATAATTCATAAAGAGAAAATCCAGTTCTAAAGGTTTTGACAAGTGCAGCCACCACCACAATCAAGGTATAGAATAGTTCTGAACCCCTAAAATGTCATCTTGTGCTCCTTTGAAAGCAGTTTTGATTTGCCAATAAGTCAGGATATTCTGCTTAATGCCTCCTCTGCGCCATCCTCAGTGTGCTGCCCAGTCCTCTCTCTGTCCTGCAGGAAGAAGCTCCGGAGAGCATGGCAGGAGAGAAGAAGGGGCAGGGGGTGGGCAGCACCCATCTGCATCCTGATGGGCGAGCTCAGCTCCTCTGAGCACATAGACGTGCATATGAGGCCATAATATAGATTATTACATATGCATAGAGTATCACAATAGAATTATCACAAATGTGACTAAATTTTCATCCATCAGTTCAGTTCAGTTCAGTCACTCAGTCGTGTCCGACTCTTTGAGACCCTACGAATCACAGCATGACAGGCCTCCCTGTCCATCAACAACTCCTGGAGTTCACTCAGACTCACGTCCATCGAGTCAGTGATGCCATCCAGCCACCTCATCCTCTGTCGTTCCCTTCTCCTCCTGCCCCCAAGCCCTCCCAGGATCAGAGTCTTTTCCAATGAGTCAACTCTTCGCATCAGGTAGCCAAAGTACTGGAGTTTCAGCTTTAGCATCATTCCTTCCAAAGAAATCCCAGGGCTGACCTCTTTTAGAATGGACTGGTTGGATCTCCTTGCAGTCCAAGGGACTCTCAAGAGTCTTCTCCAACACCACAGTTCAAAAGCATCAATTCTTTGGTGCTCAGCTTTCTTCACAGTCCAACTCTCACATCCATACATGACCACTGGAAAAGCCATAGCCTTGACTAGACAGACCTTTGTTAGCAAAGTAATGTCTCTGCTTTTGAATATGCTATCTAGGTTGGTCATAACTTTCCTTCCAAGGAGTAAGTGTCTTTTAATTTCATGGCTGCAGTCACCATCTGTAGTGATTTTGGAGCCCAGAAAAATAAAGTCTGACACTGTTTCCACTGTTTCCCCATCTATTTCCCATGAAGTGATGGGACCGGATGCCATGATCTTCATTTTCTGAATGTTGAGCTTTAAGCCAACTTTTTCCCTCTCCACTTTCACTTTCATCAAGAGGCTGTTTAGTTCTTCTTCACTTTCTGCCATAAGGGTGGTGTCATCTGCATATCTGAGGTTATTGATATTTCTCCCAACAATCTTGATTCCAGCTTGTGCTTCTTCCAGTCCAACGTTTCTCATGATGTACTCTGCATAGAAGTTAAATAAGCAGGGTGACAATATACAGCTTTGACATATTCCTTTTCCTATTTGGAACCAGTCTGTTGTTCCACGTTCAGTTCTAACTGTTGCTTCCTGACCTGCATACAGATTTCTCAAGGGGCAGGTCAGGTGGTCTGGTATTTCCATCTCTTTCAGAATTTTCCACAGTTTATTGTGATCCACACAGTCAAAGGCTTTGGCATAGTCAATAAAGCAGAAATAGATTTTTTTTCTGGAACTCTCTTGCTATTTCCATGATCCAGCGGATGTTGGCGATTTGATCTCTTGTTCCTCTGCCTTTTCTAAAACCAGATTGAACATCAGGAAGTTCACAGTTCACGTATTACTGAAGCCTGGCTTGGAGAATTTTGAACATTACTTTACTTTCATCCATAATATTATGTTTAAAAAAGATGTGAGTAAAAGGAATGGTCCCCTCGGAGAATGTTAGGGAACCAGCTCACTATCTCGAAAACTGGTGAGTAAAGGGAGAGATTGAAGCGTCCAACCATGCTGCCTTTTGTGAATGGCACCACTGGATACCCAAACCCTGGATGGGGGAGTCTCTCTCCACTGGGGTAGAAGGATCTGTGAGCACCACAATACTATAACGTTGCAACTCCTAGGGATTGAGGACAATGAGGTTCAAAGTCAGCTGATGTACAGAAAGAAAGAGAAGGCCATGCATGGTGCACCTTTAGAAGGAAGAACGGCACCCCCTATGAAACATTTCTGTAAAAACACAAAGAAATGAAAATCTGACTCTGACCAAGGCTCTAGAGCCAACTACCAATTTATATGAAAACCGGGGGCCACAAAAACATGTTACACTGCGGCATGTGGGTGCAGCCAGTCATAGTCAGCCTATAGGAAATTCCACAGGAGAAAAGACACAGTTCCTTCAGTAAATGAATTCTGAGGGACAGAGACACAAATAGATCAGGAACCTGCAGTTTAAAAAAGATACAGAATATTTACTCTGATCAAGTACAGTATATGGGCCTTATTTGAATACAAATTCACATAAACTTTAACATGCATGATATTTATATAAAAATTGTAAATCTGAAAACAGTGTATCTCATTTGAATTTACATGTAGGAACTTAAGGAATTAATACTATCTCTTCAGTGTACTAATGGCATTTAAGCTACATCAATATTTTTTTAAAGGGATTTGTCTTTTAGCACTATTTACTGACCTATTGCTGGATAGAGTGACCTGACAGAGATTTGCTTCAAAATGATACAGTCGTGGGGAAAGTGACTGGGGTACAGGAGAACCAAGACTGGTCTTAAAGTAATAATTGTTAAACCTAGAATGTAGGCACTTAAGAATTCATTATGCTGTTTTGTCTACTTTTTCTGTGGTTGAAATCTGCCACAATAAAAGTTCACAATGAAAATAAAAGGCAACTAATACAATTATGTAAAGTTTAAAAATAGAATAAAATTAAAAAAAAATAACTCTAACCTAAAAAAAAAGAAAAAGAAAAAGAAAATAAAAGGCAAGAAAAATGTGCTTGCAAATGTCCATAATAGCATTATTGATAAGAGCCTAAAAGTGGAAAAAAAAAATCCATCAATTGGTGAATGAATAAACAAAATGTGGTATATATTCTCTCTATGCCTACAATGACCTCATTAATAGTTTTGACTACCCATAATAACACCATTCGTGACCTTCTCTGCAAAGACTGAAATGTGAAGATTCTAGGCAGAGCTGCCTGCTCAAAGAACAATTCTCAACTGACTCAACATAGCATCCACCAACATTTCATTCACTGAATGAGGAGCATTTCTGGAACTCTGAAACATGGGTGGTCTTGGGTCCTCCAGCATCCTACATTGAAAGGTATTTTGTATGATGTTGCTTTACAACCTCTTCTTTTAGACTGAAGTTGATGCTTCAAACCCTGTCTCCTTAAATCCCTGGGTAATCCGGGATTACTCAGATGAACTGAAAACATTTGGGCATTACCTGGATATCTAAACAACTTAATCAGTGACAAAATAAAAGATCCTTCAAGGAGAAGTTATTTGGGGGATTTCAGAGTATTGAGGAAAACATATTTTGTTGTAAAGATGGAAGTTATCAGGACCTCTTAGGAAGCAGAAGATAGTATCAGACACATTGATACACAAGGTTACCAGAAAAAAAAAGCATGGTTAATTAATACTTGATTCCATTCAGCATATTCTTTGGAATTACTTTCTCTCTAAACACCATCAATAATGACATCAGAAAGATTTTAAAAAATCAATCAGCAGGGCCATAGTAGCTTAGATTCATGTCTAAATGAGGTCATAAATATGGTGGAGGGTAAGTTTGAGGTTTCTGAAATAAACAATACTAAATATATTTAAAAAATCAAATTCCTACATCAGTACCTATTTATAAAACTGTAAGATGTATTTACAATAAGATATTATATATATATTTTTAGATATTTTTAATTTATAAATATTTTATTTATTGTAAGATATTATATCTCAACAAGCATACTTATTTGTGAATATAAAGGCAAGTTCAAGTTGATTTCCAGCATGCAACTGCCCATTTCCCAGACATGGTAGTTCAAGGACATACCAGTGTTATTTCCACTGAAGAATTTAATCCATCAACATTACACCTGATCCATATAATATAGCAACATTAAATTAAACTATTCAACAAAGCTGCTCACTGATATTAACAGTAGAGTTACATAACTGCTTCTCATTTCCTGGTTAGTTTAATTTCAAGCTGGATAGCATCTTTCAGAAAAATGAAAAGAAAAAAAAAAAAAAAAAGAGCAGGTCAGAGACCAAAACAGCCAAGGCTGGGATGTAAATACTTTCTCAAAGAGTCTGCCTGTTCTGCTTCTTCTCAGACCCCAATTCCCAAGTTTAATAGTTGACCAGCTTTTCTTTCTTCAATGTCTAAACAACCACTTTCTCTACCCCTTCCTTCTCTAAAATTAATTATTGGCTCTGCATAGTTCAGCTGGTAAAGAACCCACCTGCAATGCAGGAGACCCTGGTTCAATTCCTGGGTCAGGAAGATCCACTAGTGAAGGGATAGGCTAACCCACTACAGTATTCTTGTGCTTCTCTTGTGCCTCAGCTGGTAAAGAATCCGCCTGCAATGTGGGAGATCTGGGTTTGATCTCTGGGTTGGGAAGATCCCCTGGAGAAAGGAAAGGCCACCCACTCCAGAGCAGCCTGGAGAATCCCATGGACTGTATGGTCCACGGGGTCCCAAAGAGTGGGATATGACTGAATGACTTTCACTTTCACTTAATATTTTAATAAGATGAATTAAAGTATATTTTTGGCTTAGAGCCTAGATTGAGAATTTTGCCATCTACCTACAGATAATTAGAGGCACCCCAGAGGGCTAGAATTTACTGCCTGAGGAAAGTTCTCAGTCAACAATAAACATATGGTTTGGGGGTGCTGTTTCTTAGCAGGAAACTGCTGTCAACAAGCTCATAGGGACCTGTCATCAGGGTGCCACACAGGAGGCGAAACCATGGCTAACACCAGCGAGCTATATTCTCCCAAGATCAAGTTGAGGGAAATTTTTCTGCCCTCTACTTGGAACAACTCTGTATATTAAATAAAATGAAATTTCTCTCCAAAAAGGGACTTTGCCTGTGAGTTAACATGGATACAGCTAAAGTGAAACTGAGCTTTCTGTACACAGGGTCAGCAGGAGCTGGTTAACAGACAAATATCAACCTTTAAGCCAAGTGGAAGCTACTTAGACAAAATCCAGAGATAAATATATAAACCCAAGCATGTTCATTTGTTATCTTACAGAGACATATATTACAAGTTATATGGCAGCAATTATTCCAATAAAAAAGATAAATAAGATATTTTAATAAACATAAAAAGATAAATAAAAAAATAAATTGTTGGATTTGAATAGAATTTCTGGGATTTTAGTTTACAAAGGAGGGTGAGTATAGTTGAAAACCTCTGCTGCTGCTGCTAAGTCGCTTCAGTCGTGTCTGACTCTGTGCGACCCCATAGACAGAAGCCCCCCAGATTCCCCCGTCCCTCCAGGCAAGAACACTGGAGTGGGTTGTCATTTCCTTTTCCAGTGCATGAAAGTGAAAAGTGAAAGGGAAGTCACCCAGTCTTATAAACATAACGTGAATAAACTGTCACTTCTGTAAATAAGACCACTAGCTCCCATATACTGACAGGTATAAGCACAGTGTGGACACTGCTCTGTGTGGGGACAGAATACAAACCGGAACCATAGCTGTGTCAGCCCACAATGGCCTTCACTTAAATAGAAAGAAAGAAGTGAAGTCGCTCAGTCGGGTCCAACTCTTTCGACCCAATGGAGTATAGCCCACCAGGCTCCTCTGTCCATGGGATTTTCCAGGCAAGAATACTGGAGTGGATTGTGAGTACTGGATTGGATTGCTGTTTCCCTCTCCAGGGTATCTTCCTGACCCAGGGATGGAATCCGGGTCTCCCACATTTCAGGAAGACGCTTTACTGTGTGAGCCACCAGGGAAGCCCTTCACTTAAACAGGAATTAATCTAAAGTTATACATGAGCACAGTTTTGATACAACAGTGTGTGTGTGCTACGTCACTTCAAATCAACAGCAGCCTTCAGGCTTGAATTGGGCATTTTCACCAGCAGCTCTCAGTATCAGAGTCACCTTAAACTTGGCTGTGATGTGAAGAACTTAATCTAAGAGTTGTATGGAAACCACAGAAAACCAAAGTTAGGAACGCCCTACAAAACTGAACAACCAAATTTCCCAAAAACATTGCTACAGCACTTTAAATAATTTACAGCAAAGCTGTGAAAGTCATACTCACCAGGACGCATACGTTAAAATCAGCACTTCATGCTAGTATCCAGAGCTGTGTATAGTGAATTCTGGCGCTTTTTTCCTTTAACCACAAGCATCAGCTACACCCACACTGCTTTTCTCAAATATTCTGCAAACAAAGCACACCTTCAACTTGAGGACTTGCCTTTGCGGCCTCCACACAGATGGATCTGCCCCTTGAAAGTGTGTTAGTCACTCGGTCATGTTCACACTTTGTCACCCTGTGGTCTGTAGCCCTCCAAGCTCCTCTGTCCATGGAATTCTGCAGGAAAGAACACTGGAGACTAGTTTACTTTGTAGATAAGTGCAGAGCTTCTTAGCTTGTAGTCCTACTTGTTTATTTTTGCTTTTTGGCATCAAATCTACAAAAGCCCTGTCAAGATTACTACCAAGGAGCTTACTGCCTATGTTTTCTTCTAAGAGTTTTGTGGTTTCAGGTCTTATGTTTAAGACTTTAATCCATTTGGAGCTGACTATTTTGCCTGCAGCTCTCCAATTTTCCCAACACCATTGATTGAAGAGACTATCTGCCCCTCACTAACCCTAACCCTAACCCTCACCCTCATGTGTACTCTCAGCTCCTTTGTCATAAATTAATTGACTGTGTGCACATGGCTTTATTTCTGGGCTATCTATTCTGTCCCTTTGATCTGTGTGTCTGTTTTATGCCTCTGCTGTACTGTTTTGATTACTATAGTTTGTAATACAGTTTTAAATCAGGGAGCATGATACCTCCAGATTTAAACTTCTATTTCAGGATTGCTTGGGCTATTCGAGGTCTTTATGATTTTATTTCTGTAAAAAATACCATTGGAATTTTGATAAGGATTGCATTGATTCTGTATATTTCTTTGAGTAGTATGGACATTTTAACAATATACTTTATGCTTCCAATCCATAAGCACAAAATATCTTTTCATTTATTTGTGTTTTTCTGTGTTTCATCAAAGTCTTATGGTTTTCGGTGCACAGGACTTTCATCTCCTTGGCTAAATTTATTCTGAAATATTTTATTCTTTTTGATCTAAATGGAATTATTTTCTTAATTCTCTCTCAAATAATTCATTAGTGTATAGAAATGCAACTAATTTTGTATATTGATGTTTTATCTTGAAACTTTAACTGAATTCATTGATTAGTTCTAGCATTTTTTTTTTTAATACAGTCTTCTGGGTATTCTATATATACCCCTGAAGAGGTAATTTCAAGTTGGTGTTTATGATGTCATCTGATAATAAGACAGTTTTACTTCTTCCTTTTCAACTTGGATGCCTTTTATTTCTTTTTCTTGCCTAACAGTTCTGACTAGAACTTCTAGTACTGTACTGAGTAAAAGTAGTGAGAGAGGGGATTCTTGTCTTACCCTCGATCTTAGAGGGAGAGCCTTCAACTTTGCACTGTGGAGGATGCTAGCTGTAAGCTTGTCATATATGGTTGTTTTTATGTTGAGGTGTGTTCCCCCTATGCCCAGTTTGTTGAAATTTTATCATGAATGGGTGCTGAATTTTGTCAAATGATTTTTCTTCATCTATTGAGATGACCATATGATTTCTGCCCTTCTTTTTGTTAATGTGATGTATCACATTGATTGATTTGAGACATTGAATCATTCTTATATCCCTGATAAAATTTTCACTTGACTATGGCATATTATCCTTTCAACATATGATTTTACTTTTTTAAAAAATGTGTTTAAAACACATGAACTTTTATAAATACTATTACCTATGGCTAGAATACAGTTAGAACCCTGTATGGAACAACTGATTGGTTCAGGATTGATAAAGGAGTATGGCAGGACTGTCTTCTGTCACCCTGTTTATTTAAACTATATGTTGAGCACATCATGAGAAATGCCAGGCTGGATGAGTTACAAGCTGGAATCAAGGTAGAGAGGAGAAACATCAACAATCTCAGATATGCAGATGATACCACTATAATGGCAGAAAGCCAAAAGGAACTAATGAACCTCTTGATGAGGGTGAGGAAGGAGCATGAAAGAGCTGGCTCAAGACTAAATATTTTTTTAAAAATTAAGATCATGGCATCCAGCCCCATCACTTCATGGCAAATAGAAGGGGAAGAGGTGGAAGCAGTGACAGAGTTCCTCTTCTTGGGCTCAGAATCACTGCAGATGGTGACTGAAGCCATGAAATCAGAAGACATTTGCTTCTTAGCAGGAAAGTGATGACAGACCTAGACAGTGTGTTGAAAAGCAAATAGATTACTCTTCCAGCAAAAGTCCATGTTGTCAAGACGTATAAAGCAGAACGCCAAAGAATTGATGCTTTTGAACTGTGGTGCTGGAGAAGACTCCTGAAAGTCCCTTGGAGAGCAAAGAGATCAAACCAGTCAATCTTAAGGGAGATCAACCCTGAAAATTCACTGGAAGGACTGATGTTGAAGTTGAAGCTCCAGTATTTTGATCATCTGATGCAAACAGACAACTCATTAGAAAAGTCTCTGATGCTGGGAAAGATTGAGAGCAGAAGGAGAAGAGGGCATCAGAGGATGAGATGGCTGGATGGCATCACCAATGCAATGAACATGAACTTGGGCAAACTTCAAGAGATGGTGGGGGAAAGGGAGGCCTGGTGTGCTGCAGTCCATCGGGTCACAAAGAGTCTGACACAACTGAGCATCTGAACAACAACATGGTTAGAATGGTTCCTCAATAACCATCAGGATAAAGATCCAAGATTTTTAGCAGAACATAAACATTCAGCAGGACCAAGTCTTCCCTGGTTATTGGCGCCTTCTCTGTTCCCACATTCTGGTGATCTTCCATAATGCATCTTTAATTTTCCTGTTCAGGCATCGTCTCCTCTTCAAGACCTCTGTAGCCACCTAGGGATATATAAGCAAAGAGATGTGACATTTCCGTAAGTGAAACAGCATTTAAGAAACCTACATGTCTGGAAAGAGCCAGGCATATTTGCAGTACTCAAGAAGGTTGGTGTGGATGAAGACACAGAGTGAGAGAATTTTGAGAGATGACCAACCCAGCCCATGCCTTCCCCAAGCCAAGGGGAAGCCATCAATATGACTTATTGCTGAATGGATAATGCAGAGAATAGATCATTGGTAGATCATTGGAGATATATAAGGAGAATATACAGACCATGTTGGGAGTCTGTTGCAATTGTTCAGATGAAAGATGATGATGAAACCTTGGACAAGGTGTTGGAAGCAAAAATTTCAAAAATATCAAATAAAGAGAATATGATAAAAGACATTTAGAAGGTAAAATAAGCAGCATTTGATGATAGGCTAAATAAAGAGTATGAAGAGGTGGAGACATCTAGGAGACCTGAGTTCCCCACTCTAGAGGGCAAGGCCGCTCACAGAGAGAACACATGAAGAGAAGCAAGACTTTGGGATTTCAGCTTCATATCCTCTGAAAATATAACCTGGAATATAAAAGAAATAATAACTCATTTTCTAGAGCAAGAACAGCTCTAGAACATAGCTAATCACACACACAAAAGCTAAATTTTCTGGGTGGGATATTTTACTCCCTTGATGGATCATCTGTTAAAATCAAACTACTGCCTCATGAAATCTAGAGAAGAGAATAGCTAAGTAGGCTAAACCAATAACAGGTAAGTACTCATCTTGATAGCATCATGTGGGCTTTCCAAATGACTTTATTCTTGTTTGTTTACGTGAAAAGAGTCTGTGAAAGAGAAATACATGAAGAGCAGCCTTACTCCAAAGGAAAGATACATTTAGTCCTTCTAAATTGATATTTTATCTGTGATATTATGAATCCCAGTATTGATTTTTTTCCTGAGCTATCCAATTTTGCTATCTACTTTTGTCAAATCACCCAAATAATTACAGAGTTTCTTTATCAGTTTGTTATGTTGATTTACTGACTGAAAGTTCATTTTCTATCAGATATTTTTTCCATTTTAAATTCAAATTCCTGTATATTCAAGAGGCAGGCCTTCCCAATTTTCACAACTAAAAGCATCTTGCTGTGTAATTGCCTCAAAAATATAATTTTAAACTGGCATGTATAATGAATATTATTTGAGTGATTTTATCAGTGTTAGACTGGCAATAACTCAAAATTATTTATAAAAATAGTAGCTAAAAAATTGGAATAGATGAAAAATAAAAAAAACAATATGGACTATTGAGTATGGATTAACATCAAGGACTAAGTTGTTCTCTAGGGTAAGTAACCTCCAAAAGCCATAGAGCATTTTCATGGTATCCTTATACTGACACCTAATACGAGCTATCTGTAACCTGCTCAAGTGACTTCTGTCTTTGAGACCAAAAGGAAAGAAAGGAAAGTATAAATAAGACAAAAAGCAAGCCTCAGAATGGAAGAAAATATTTGCAAATGAAGCAATTAACAAAGGATTAATCTCCAAAACATAAAAGCAGCTCATGCAGCCCATTATCAAAACAAAACCAAACCAACAAACCCAATCAAAAAATGGGCAGTAGGCCTAAATAGACATTTCTCCAAGGAAGACATATGAATGGTTGAAAAACATTAAAGGATGATTGACATCAGTAATTATTAGAGAAATATAAATCAAAACTACAATGAGGTATCACCTCACACCAGTAAAAATGGCCATCATAAAAAAAATCTACAAACAATAAATGCTGGAGAGGATGTGGAGAAAAAAGAACCCTCAAAGGTCCATCTAGTCAAGGCTATGGTTTTTCCTGTAGTAATGTACGGATGTGAGAGTTGGACTGTGAAGAAGGCTGAGCGCCGAAGAATTGATGCTTTTGAACTCTGGTGCTGGAGAAGACTCTTGAGAGTCCCTTGGACTGCAAGGAGATCCAACCAGTCCATTCTGAAAGAGATCAGCCCTGGGATTTCTTTGGAGGGAATGATGCTGAAGCTGAAACTCCAGTACTTTGGCCACCTCATGCGAAGAGTTGACTCATTGGAAAAGACTCTGATGCTGGGAGGGATTGGGGGCAGGAGGAGAAGGGGATGACAGAGGATGAGATGGCTGGATGGCATCACTGACTTGATGGACGTGAGTCTGAGTGAACTCTGGGAGATAGTGATGGACAGGGAGGCCTGGCATGCTGCGATTCATGGGGTCACAAAGAGTCGGACACTACTGAGCGACTGAACTGAACCAAACTGAACATGAGCTGTTGGTGCAAGTGTTAATTGATACAGCCACTGAGGAGAAACATATGGAGTCTCCTTAAAAAATAGAACTAACATATGACCTAGAAATCCCACTACTGGGCATGTGACCAGTTCAGTTCAGTTCAGTTCAGTCACTAATCATGTACGACTTTTTGTGACTCCATGGACTGCAGTACAGTAGGCTTCCGTGTCCATCACCAACTCCTGGGGCTTACTCAAACTCATGTCAATTGAGTCGGTGATGCCATCCAACCATCTCATCCTCTGTCATCCCCTTCTCCTCCCACTTTCAATCATTCCCAGCAACAGGAGCTGTTCAAATGAGTCAGTTCTTCTCATCTAGTGGCCAAAGCATTGGAGTTTCAGCTTCAGCATCAGTCCTTCCAATGGATATTCAAGACTGATTTCCTTTAGTATGGACTGGTTGGATCTCCTTGAAGTCCAAGGGACTTGGTAACAATGACCCTATATGTGAGACAGCAAAAGACTTTTGGACTCTGTGGGAGAAGATGAGGGTGGGATGATTTGAGAGAATAGCATTGGAATATGTATATTACCATATGTGGAATAGATTGCCAGTCCAGGTTCAATGCATGAGACAGGGTGCTCAGGGCTGATGCACTGGGATGACCCTGAGGGATGGGATGGGTAGGGAGATGGGAGGGGGTTCAGGATGGGGAACACATGTACACCCATGACTGATCCATGTCAATGTATGGCAAAAAAGCATTACAATATTGTTAAGTAATTAGCATCCAATTAAAATGAATAAATGAATTAAAAAAAAAGAGTCTCCTCCAAAACCACAGTTCAAAAGCATCAATTCTTCAGTGCTCAGCTTTCTTTATAGTCCAACTCTCACACCCATACATGACTACTGGAAAAACCATAGCCTTGACTAGACAGACAATTGTTGACAAAGTAACATCTCTGCTTTTCAATATGCTGTCTAGGTTGTTCATAACTTTTCCTCCAAGGAGCAAGCGTCTTTTAATTTCATGGCTACAGTCACCATCTGCAGTGATTTGGGAGCCCCCCCAAATAAAGTCTGACACTGTTTCCACTGTTTCCCCATCTATTTCCCATGAAGTGATGGGACCAGATGCCATGATCTTAGTTTTCTAAATGTTGAGTTTTAAGTCAACTTTTTCACTTTCCTCTTTCACTTTCATCAAGAGGCTCTCTAGTTCTTCTTCACTTTCTGCCATAAGGGTCGTGTCATCTGTGTATATGAAGTTATTGATATTTCTCCCAGCAATCTTGATTCCAGCTTGTAGCTTCATGCAGCCCAGCATTTCCCATGATGTACTCTGCATATAAGTTAAATAAGCAGGGTGACAATATACAGCCTTGACATACTCCTTTCACTATTTGGAAACAGTCTGTTGTTCCATGTCCAGTTCTAACTGTTGCTTCCTGACCTGCACACAGGTTTCTCAAGAGGCAGGTCAGGTGGTCTGGTATTTCCATCTCTTTCAGAATTTTCCACAGTTTATTGTGATCCACACAGTCAAAGCCTTTGGCATAATCAATAAAACAGAAATAGACTTTTCTCTGGAACTCTCTTGCTTTTTTGATGACCCAGAAAATGTTGGCAATTTGATCTCTGGTTCCTCTGACTTTTCTAATTAGAACTTGAACATCTGGAATTTCACAGTTCATGTACTACTGAAGCCTGACTTGGAGAATTTTGAGCATTACTTTACTAGCGTGTGAGATGAGTGCAATTGTGCAAGAGTTTAAGAATTCTTTGCCATTGCCTTTCTTTGAGATTGGAATGAAAACTGACCTTTTCCAGTCATGTGGCCACTGCTGAGTTTTCCCAAGTTGCTAGCATATTGAGTGCAGCACTTTCACAGCATCATCTTTCAGGATTTGGAATAGCTCAACTGGAATTCCATCACCTCCACTAGCTTTGTTTGTAGTAATGCTTCCTAAGGCCCACTTGACTTCATATTCCAGGATGTCTGGTTCTAGGTGAGTGATCACACCATAGTGATTATCTGAGTTGTGAAGATCTTTTTTTGTATAGTCCTGTGTCTTCTTGCCACCTCTTCTTAATATCGTCTGCTTCTGTTAGGTCCATACCATTTCTGTCCTTTATTGTGCCCATGTTTGCATGAGATGTTCCCTTTATATCTCTAATTTTCTTGAAGAGATCTCTAGTCTTTCTCATTCTATTGTTTTCCTCTATTTCTTTGCTTTGGTCACTGAGGAAGTCTTTCTTATCTCTCCTTGCTATTCTTTGGAACTCTGCATTCAAATGGGCATATCTTTCCTTTTCTCCTTTGCCTTTTGCTTCTCTTCTTTTCACAGCTATTTGTAAGGCCTCCTCAGACAATCATTTGGACTTTTTGCATTTTGTTTTCTTGGGTGTGTTCTTGATCCCTGCCTCCTGTACAGTGTCACTAACCTCTGTTCACAGTTCATCAGGCACTCTGTCTATCCCTTGAATCTATTTCTCACTTCCGTTATGTAATCATAAGGGATTTGATTTAGGTCATACCAGAATGTTCTAGTGGTTTTCCCTACTTTCTTCAATTTAATTTTGATTTTGGCAATAAGGAGTTCATGATCTGAGCCACAGTCATCTCCTGGTCTTGTTTTTGCTGACTGTATAGAGCTTCTCCATCTTTGGGTGCAAAGAATATAATCAATCTGATTTCAGTATTGACCATCTGGTGATGTCCATGTGTAATGTCTTCTCTTGTGTTGTTGGGAGAGGATGTTTGCTGTGACCAGTGCATTCTCTTGGCAGAACTCTATTAGCCTTTGCCCTGCTTCATTCTGTACTCCAAGGGCAAATTTGCCTTTTACTTCCAGGTATTTCTTGACTTCCTACTTTTGCATTCCAGTCCCCTATAATAAAAACGACATTTTTTTTTTTTTTGGTGTTAGTTCTAGAAGGTCTTGTAGGTCTTCATAGAACTGTTGAACTCCAGCTTCTTTAGCATTACTGATGGGGCATAGACTTGGATTACTGTGATACTGAATGGTTTCCCTTGGAAATGAATAGAAAAGACCATAATTCAAAAAGATATATGCAGGCTTCCCTGGTGGTCCAGTGGTTGGAAGTCTCCCTGCCAATGCAGAGAACACAAGTTCAATCCCTTGTCCAGGAAGATTCCACATGCCACAGAGCAACTAAGCACCTATGCTACAACTGCTGAAGCATGTATGCCTACAGCTGGCATGATGCAATTGGAGGCCCTGCAATGAGAAGCTAAAAGACCACAGCAGAGGGCAGCCCCTGCTGCCGCAAGTATAGAAAGCCTGTGTCCAAAAATGAAGAGCCAGTGCAGCCTAATATAAGCTTCTGTAAAGGAAAATTTTAAAAATTAAGGTAATGGAAATTAAATTTTACAAAATTTATGTGCATAGCAACACTATTTACAATAGTCAGGACAGGGAAGCAACCTAAATGTGCATTAACAGAGGAGTGGATAATGAAAAGTGCCACATATATACAGAGGAATATAACTTTGTCATAAAAAGGAGTGAGAACGGATATTTGTTGAAATGTGGATGGACATAATGTCACACAGCATGAAGTAAATCACAAAGAGAAGTGCAAATATCATATATTAACACATATATGTGTCATCTAGAAGAATGGTATAGATGATCTTATTTGCAAAGCAGAAATAGAGACACTAAGGTAGAGGACAAACATATGGATACCATACATTGTATGGGAAAAAAGAAGTGGGGTGGGAGGAACTGGTAGGTTGGTATGCACACATATACATCATTGATACTGTGTATAAAATAGATAACTAGTGATAACATGCTGTATAGCACAGGGGACTTTGCTTAATACACTGTGGTGGTCAGAACAGGAAGGAAGTCCAAGAGGGAGAGGATATGTGTATATGTATGGCTGATTCATTTTGCCGTACAGCAGAAACTAACACAATGCTGTAACCAATAAAACATATTTTTTTAAAAAACTATCAGAATCATTCCTTTAAAGTAGCTATTATAGTAATGTACATTAATATACTAACATTGGTTTTGAAATAAAATATGTTATTAAAATAAGTTTATATAGACTGTTTTCCAGCCTAAATTTAAGTGAAAGTGAATAGATGGGGAAACAGTGGAAACAGTGTCAGACTTTATTTTTCTGGGCTCCAAAATCACTACAGATGGTGACTGCAGCCATGAAATTAAAAGATGCTTACTCCTTGGAAGGAAAGTGATGACCAACCTAGATAGCATATTGAAAACCAGAGACATTACTCTGCCAACAAAGGTCCGTCTAGTCAAGGCTATGGTTTTTCCTGTGGTCACGTATGGATGTGAGAGTTGGACTGTGAAGAAGGCTGAGCGCCGAAGAATTGATGCTTTTGAACTGTGGTGTTGGAGAAGACTCTTTGAGAGTCCCTTGGACTGCAAGGAGATCCAACCAGTCCATTCTGAAGGAGATCAGCCCTGGGATTTCTTTGGAAGGAATGATGCTAAAGCTGAAACTCAAGTACTTTGGCCACCTCATGCGAAGAGTTGACTCATTGAAAAGACTCTGATGCTTGGAGGGATTGGGGGCAAGAGGAGAAGGGGACGACAGAGGATGAGATGGCTGGATGGCATCACTGACTCGATGGACGTGAGTCTGAGTGAACTCTGGGAGTTGGTGATGGACAGGGAGGCCTAGCGTGCTGCGATTCATGGGGTCACAAAGAGTCGGACACGACTGAGCGACTGATCTGATCTAATCTGATCTGAAGTCACTCAGTCATGTCCGACCCTCAGCGACCCCATGGACTGCAGCCTTCTAGGCTCCTCCATCCATGAGGTTTTCCAGGCAAGAGTACTGGAGTGGGGTGCCATTGCCTTCTCCAAAATTTATATATAAAGAAAAAATAAATGCTATTCTTAAAATATATTTAAAAAGAAAAAGCATACAGCAGATTGATGAGCATTGTTTTATTTATTAAAAAAAACTTTTACCATTTTAATTAACAATAGTCCAGATACTTCGATCTTTTATCTAAGAATGAGAAATAAACACGTTTAACCTGTTAGCTGAATGCTTGATAATAAAAATAACAATAACATTTGTTGAGATCTTACTCCATAACCAAGCACTCATTTTATTTTCACAAGATTATGAAGCAGCTATTCTTACCCACATTGTAGAGATGAAGGAATGGAGACAAGGAGTGTTTGAATGAATGACCCAATGTCACCCATGCTGGGTAAGAAATAGGGATGGAACATGGGTCTCCTGCTTTCCAGGCAGATTCTTTACCATCTGAGCTTCCATGAAAGTCCTAAGAAATGGGAAGACAGTATTCCAATCCCCTCTCTCTGGGTCCAAAGTTCATGCTCTTACTAATCACTATCGTATACTGTTTTAGTTTCCTCTGCATAGCTATTCTTTCTGAGGCTTTTAATCATATATTGCAAGTTAGTCAATATTTTATAGATATGCCAATATTCCCCTGTATTTTCACTTTTCAAGTCACACTCAGCTCTACATTTTATCTGTTAAGGTTAGCACAACATTCTTATATGTCTGCCTTTTGTGTTTCCATAAAGATAGATGGTATCTTGTCATAAAGACATCATTGAAATTGAAAATTTGCTATAAATTGAGTAAGTTGAAATACTACAATCACTCTGTTGCTAGTAGATATTCAACTATGAATTGTAGTTCATATATGAACTATGAATCATATATGAACTATATATGATTATATAGACTACAACTTGCTTTCTTGTGGATCACTTTGTTACTCTGTTTTCTTGTGGCTTACTATGTCACTGTACTTCAAACAAAAAGCCTCTTCAGAGTCCAACTATATAGGCTACGTGTCTTCAGAATAATTCCTTCTAAAAGGAATGGTGAAAAAATAAAAATAAAAAATAAATAAAAAGAAAGGTGTCCAATGAAGCTTAGCTTACCTTTTTTTAAAATCAATTTTTATTGAAGTATAGTTGATTTATGATGTCATGTTAGTTTCTGCTGTACAGCAAGTGAATCAGCTAGATATACGTATATGAACTCTAGCTTTAGCTTCTTCCCCCATAGAGGTCACTACGGAGGGTTGAGTAGAGTTCCCTGGGCTATACAGGAGGTCTTTATTGTGCTATGCTTAGTCGCTTGGTTGTGTCTGACTCTTTGCGACCCCATGGCTTGTAGTAGGTTTTCATTAGTTCAGATCAGATTAGATCAGTTGCTCAGTCGTGTCCCACTCTTTGTGACCCCATGAATCGCAGCATGCTAGGCCTCCCTGTCCATCACCAACTCCCAGAGTTCACTCAGACTCACGTCCATCAAGTCAGTGATGCCATCCAGCCATCTCATTCTCTGTCGTCCCCTTCCCCTCTTGCCTCCAATCCCTCCAACCATCAGCGTCTTTTCCAATGAGTCAACTCTTCGCATAAGGTGGCCAAAGTATTGGAGTTTCAGCTTTAGCATCATTCCTTCCAAAGAAATCCCAGGGCTGATCTCCTTCAGAATGGACTGGTTGGATCTCCTTGCAGTCCAAGGGACTCTCAAGAGTCTTCTCCAACACCACAGTTCAAAAGCATCAATTCTTCGGCGCTCAGCCTTCTTCACAGTCCAACTCTCACATCCATACATGACCACAGGAAAAACCATAGCCTTGACTAGACGGACCTTTGTTGGCAAAGTAATGTCTCTGGTTTTCAATATGCTATCTAGGTTAGTCATCACTTTCCTTCCAAGGAGTAAGCATCTTTTAATTTCATGGCTGCAGTCACCATCTGTAGTGATTTTGGAGCCCAGAAAAATAAAGTCTGACACTGTTTCCACTGTTTCCCCATCTATTTCCCATGAAGTGACGGGGACTGGATGCCATGATCTTCGTTTTCTGAGTTGAGCTTTAAGCCAACTTTTTCACTCTCCACTTTCACCTTCATCAAGAGGCTTTTTAGTTCCTCTTCACTTTCTGCCATAAGGGTGGTGTCATCTGCATATCTGAGGTTATTGATATTTCTCCTGGCAATCTTGATTCCATCTTGTGTTTCTTCCAGTCCAGCGTTTCTCATGATGTACTCTGCATATAGGTTAAATAAACAGGGTGACAATATACAGCCTTGACGTACTCTTTTTCCTATTTCAAACCAGTCTGTTGTTCCATGTCCAGTTCTAACTGTTGCTTCCTGACCTGCATACAAATTTCTCAAGAGGCAGATCAGGTGGTTTGGTATTCCCATCTCTTTCAGAATTTTCCACAGTTTATTGTGATCCACACAGTCAAAGGCTTTGGCATAGTCAATAAAGGAGTAATGTATTATCTATTATATATATAGTCGGAGAAGGCAATGGCACCCCACTCCAGTACTCTTGCCTGGAAAATCCCATGGATGGAGGAGCCTAGTGGGCTGCAGTCCATGGGGTCACTAAGAGTCAGACACGACTGAGCGACTTCACTTTCACTTCTCACGTTCATGCATTGGAGAAGGAAATGGCAACCCACTCCAGTGTTCTTGCCTGGAGAATCCCAGGGATGGGAGCCTGGTGGGCTACTGTGTATGGGGTCACACAGAGTCGGACACGACTGAAGTGACTTAGCAGCAGCATTATATATATATATAGTACTGTATATATGTCAATCCCAACATCCCAATTTGTCCCTCCTCCACTTATTTCCAATAACTATAAATTTGATTTCTACATCTGTAATCCTATTTCTGTTTTGTTATGTAAGTACATTTATACCTTTTTTTTTTTTAAGATTCCACATATAAGTGATATTATATGATATTTGAATTTAGAAAGATGGTAACAATAACCCTGTATACGAGACAGCAAAAGAGACACAGATGTATAGAACAATCTTTTGGACACTGTGGAGAGAGTGAGGGTGGGATGATTTGAGAGAATGGCACTGAAACATATACACTATCATATGTGAAATGAATCGCCAGTCCAGGTTAGATGCATGATACAGGATGCTTGGGGCTGGTGCACTGGGATGACCCAGAGGGATGGTATGGGGAGGGAGGTGGGAGAGGGGTTCAAGATGGGTTCAAGAGGGGTTCAAAGATATTTGTCTTTGTCTGACTTACTTCACTTAGTATGATAAACTCTAGGTCAATCCATATTGCTTCAAATGGGATGATTTCATTCTTTTTATAGTTGAGTAATATTCCATTGCGTATATGCACCACAGCTTCTTTATCCATCCCTCTGTTGATGGACATTTTGGTTGCTTCCATGTCCTGGCTATTGCAAATAGTGCTGCAATGAACATTGGGGTGCATGTATCTTTTCGATTTATGGTTTATCTCACCTTCTTAGAAAATACCCGCTATCCCTGTATACTCAGCTGTCCCATAGTTGAAGTGTTTTCATTTTATTTTTTTTAAATATAAACGTATTTATTTTATTTGGAGGCTAATTACTTTACAATATTGTATCAGTTTTGCTATACATCAACATGAATCCACCATGGGTGTACACATATTCACCATCTTGAACCCCTCTCCCACCTCCCTCCCCATACCATCCCTCTGGGTCATCCCAGTGCACCAGCCCCAAGCATCCTGTATCATGCATCTAACCTGGACTGGCGATTCATTTCACATATGATAGTGTACATGTTTCAGTGCCATTCTCTCAAATCATCCCACCCTCACTCTCTCCACAGTGTCCAAAAGATTGTTCTATACATCTGTGTCTCTTTTGCTGTCTCACATACAGGGTTATCGTTACCATCTTTCTAAATTCCATATATATGCGTTAGTACACTGTATTGGTGTTTTTCTTTCTGGCTTACTTCACTCTGTATAATAGGCTCCAGTTTCATCCTCCTCATTAGAACTGATTCAAATGTATTCTTTTTATGGCTGAGTAATACTCCATTGGGTATGTGTACCACAGCTTTCTTATCCATTCATCTGCTGATGGACATCTAGGTTGCTTCCATGTCCTGGCTGTTATAAACAATGCTGCGATGAATATTGGGGTACACGTGTCTCTTTCAATTCTGGTTTCCTCCATGTGTATGCCCAGCAGTGGGATTGCTGGGTCATAAGGCAGTTCTATTTCCAGTTTTGTAAGGAATCTCCACCTTGTTCTCCATAGCGGCTGTACTAGTTTGCATTCCCACCAACAGTGTAAGAGGGTTCCCTTTCCTCCACACCCTCTCCAGCATTTATTGCTTGTAGACTTTTGGATTGCAGCCATTCTGACTGGCAAGAAATGGTACCTCGTTGTGGTTTTGATTTGCATTTCTCTGATAATGAGTGATGTTGAGCATCTTTTCATGTGTTTGTTAGCCATCTGTATGTCTTCTTTGGAGAAATGTCTGTTCAGTTCTTTGGCCCATTTTTTGATTGGGTCATTTATTTTTCTGGGATTGAGCTGCAGGAGTTGCTTGTATATTTTTGAGATTAGTTGTCAGTTGCTTCATTTGCTATTATTTTCTCCCATTCTGAAGGTTGTCTTTTCACCTTGCTTATAGTTTCCTTTGTTGTGCAGAAGCTTTTAATTGTAATTAGGTCCCAGTTGTTTATTTTTTGTTTTATTTCCAATATTCTTGGAGGTGGGTCATAGAGGATCCTTCTGTGATTTATGTCAGAGAGTGTTTTGCCTATGTTCTCTTATAGGAGTTTTATAGCTTCTGGTCTTACGTTTAGATCTTTAATCCATTTTGAGTTTATTGTTGTGTATGGTGTTAGAAAGTGTTCTAGTTTCATTCTTTTACAAGTGGTTGTAGCACCACTTGTTAAAGAGATTGTCTTTTCTCCATTGTATATTCTTGCCTCCTTTGTCAAATATAAGGTGTCCATAAGTGTGTGGGATTATTACTGGACTTTCTATTTTTTTCCACTGATCTATATATATTTCTGTCTTTGTGCTAGTACCATCAGAGAAGGCAATGGCACCCCACTCCAGTACTTTTGCCTAGAAAATCCCATGGATGGAGGAGCCTGGTAGGCTGCAGTCCATGGGGTCGCTAGAGTCAGACACAACTGAGCAACTTCACTTTCACTTTTCACTTTCATGCATTGGAGAAGGAAATGGCAACCCACTCCAGTGTTCTTGCCTGGAGAATCCCAGGGACAGGGAAGCCTGGTGGGCTGCCGTCTATGGGATTGCACAGAGTCGGACATGACTGAAGCGATTTAGCAGCAACAGCAGCAGCAGCTAGTACCATACTGTCTTGATGACTGTGGCTTTGTAGTTGAGCCTGAAGTCAGGCAGGTTGATTCCTTCAGTTCCATTCTTCTTTCCCAAGATTGCTTTGGCTATTTGAGGTTTTTTTGTATTTCCATACAAATTGTGAAATTATTTGTTCTAGCTCTGTGAAAAATACCGTTGGCAGCTTGATAGGGATTGCATTGAATCTATAGATTGCTTTGCATAGTATATTCATTTTCACTATATTGATTCTTCCAATCCATGAACATAGTATATTTCTCAATCTATTAGTGTCCTCTTTGATTTCTTTCACCAGTGTTTTATAGTTTTCTATATATAAGTCTTTAGTTTCCTTGGGTAGATATATTCCTAAGTATTTTATTATTTTTGTTGCAATGGTGAATGGAATTGTTTCCTTAATTTCTCTATTTTCAAATTATTAGTGTATAGGAATTCAAGGGATTTCTGTGTGTTGATTTTATATCCTGCAACTTTAATATATTCATTGATTAGCTCTAGTCATTTTCTGGTGGTGTCTTTAGGATTTTCTATGTAGAGGATCATGTCATCTGCAAACAGTGAGAGTTTTACTTCTTTTCCAATTTGGATTCCTTTTATTTCCTTTTCTGCTCTGATTGCTGTGGCCAAAACTTCCAAAACTATGTTGAATAGTAGTGGTGAAAGTGGGCACCCTTGTCTTGTTCCTGACTTTAGGGGAAATGCTTTCGATTTTTCACCATTGAGGATAATGTTTGTTGTGGGTTTGTCATATATAGCTTTTATTATGTTGCGGTATGTTCCTTCTATTCCTGCTTTCTGGAGAGTTTTTATCATACATGGATGTTGACATTGGTCAAAGGCTTTCTCTGCATCTATTGAGATAATCATATGGCTTTTATGTTTCAATTTGTTAATGTGGTGTATTACATTGATTGATTTGCAGATATTGAAGAATCCTTGCATCCCTGGGATAAAGCCCACTTGGTCATAGTGTATGATCTTTTTAACGTGTTGTTGTATTCTGTTTGCTAGAATTTTGTTAAGGGTTTTTGCGTCTATGTTCATCTGTGATATTGGCCTGTAGTTTTCTTTATTTGTGGCATCTTTGTCAGGTTTTGGTATTAGGGTGATGGTGGCCTCATAGAATGAGTTTGGAAGTTTACCTTCCTCTGCAATTTTCTGGAAGAGTTTGAGCAGGATAGGTGTTAGCTCTTCTCTAAAGTTTTGGTAGAATTCAGCTGTGAAGCCATCTGGACCTGGGCTTTTGTTTGCTGGAAGATTTCTGATTACAGTTTCAATTTCCGTGCTTGTGATGGGTCTGTTAGGATTTTCTATTTCTTCCTGGCTCAGTTTTGGAAAGTTGTACTTTTCTAAGAATTTGTCCATTTCTTCCAAGTTGTCCATTTTATTGGCATATAATTGCTGATAGTAGTCTCTTATGATCCTTTGTATTTCTGTGTTATCTGTTGTGAGCACTCCATTTTCATTTCTAATTTTATTGATTTGATTCTTCTCCCTTTGTTTCTTGATGAGTCTGGCTAATGGTTTGTCAATTTTATTTTTCCTTTCAAAGAACCAGCTTTTGGCTTTGTTGATTTTTGCTATGGTCTCTTTTGTTTCTTTTGCATTTATTTCTGCCCTAATTTTTAAGATTTATTTCCTTCTACTAACCCTGGGGTTCTTCATTTCTTCCTTTTCTAGTTCCTTTAGGTGTAGAATTAGGTTATTTATTTGACTTTTTTCTTGTTTATTGAGGTATGCCTGTATTGCTATGAACCTTCCCCTTAGCTCTGCTTTTAGAGTGTTCCACAGGTTTTGGGTTGTTTTGTTTTCATTTTCATTTGTTTCTATGCATATTTTGATTTCTTTTTTGTTTTCTTCTGTGATTTGTTGGTTATTCAGCAGCGTGTTGTTCAGCCTCCATATGTTGGATTTTTAAATAGTTTTTCTCCTGTAATGGAGATCTAATCTTACTGCATTGTGGTCAGAAAAGATGCTTGGAATGATTTCATTATTTTGAATTTACCAAGGTTAGATTTATGGCCCAAGATGTGATATATCCTGGAGAAGGTTCTGTGTGAGCTTGAGAAAAAGGTGAAATTCATTGTTTTGGGGTGAAATGTTCTATAGATACCAATTAGGTCTAACTGGCCTATTGTATCATTTAAAGTTTGTGTTTCCTTTTCAATTTTCGGTTTATTTGATCTATCCATAGGTTTAAGTGGGGTATTAAAGTCTCTCACTATTATTGTGTTATTGTTAATATCCCCTTTCATACTTGTTAGCATTTGTCTTACATATTCAGAGAAGGCAATGGCACCCCACTCCAGTACTTTTGCCTAGAAAATCCCATGGATGGAGGAGCCTGATAGGCTGCAGTCTGTGGGGTCGCTAGAGTTGGACACGACTAAGCGACTTCACTTTCACTTTTCAATTTCATGCATTGGAGAAGGAAACAGCAACCCACTCCAGTGTTCTTGCCTGGAGAATCCCAGGGACGGGGGAGCTTGGTGGGCTGCCGTCTATGGGGTCACACAGAGTCGGACACGACTGAAGTGACTTAGCAGCAGTTTAGCAGCAGTAGTCTTACATATTGCAGTGCTCCTGTTGGGTGCATATATATTTATAATTGTTATATCTTCTTCTTGGATTGATACTTTGATCATTATATAGTGTCTCTCTTTGCCTCTTTTCACAGCCTTTGTTTTAAAGTCTATTTTATATGATATGAGTATTGCTACTTCTGCTCTCTTTTGGTCTCTATTTGCGTGGACTATCTTTTTCTAGCCCTTCACTTTCAGTCTGTATGTATCCCTTGTTTTGAGTTAGGTCTCTTGTAGACAACATATATAGGGGTCTTGTTTTTGTATCCATTCAGCCAGCCTTTGTCTTTTGGTAGGGGCATTCAACCCATTGACATTTAAGGTAATTATTGATAAGTATGATCCCATTGCCATTTACTTTATTGTTTTGGGTTCGAGTTTATACACCCTTTTTGTGTTTCCTGTCTAGAGAAGATCCTTTAGCATTTGTTGGAGAGCTGGTTTGATGGTGCTGAATTCTCTCAGCTTTTGCTTGTCTGTAAAGCTTTTGATTTCTCCTTCATATTTGAATGAGATCCTTGCTGGGTACAGTAATTTGGGCTGTAGGTTATTTTCTTTCACTACTTTAAGTATGTCCTGCTATTCCCTCCGGGCCTGAAGAGTTTCTATTGAAAGATCAGCTGTTATCCTTATGGGAATCCCCCTTGTGTGGTATTTGTTGTTTTTCTGTTGCTGCTTTTAATATTTGTTCTTTGTGTTTGATCTTTGTTAATTTGATTAATATGTGTCTTAGGGTGTTTTGCCTTGGGTTTATCCTGTTTGGGACTCTCTGGGTTTCTTGGACTTGGGTGATAATTTCTTTCCCCATTTTAGAGAAGTTTTCAATGATTATCTCCTCAAGTGTTTTCCCATGGTCTTTCCTTTTGTCTTCTTCTTCTGGGACTCCTATGATTCGAATGTTGGGGCGTTTAACATTTTCCCAGAGGTCTCTGAGATTGTCCTCATTTCTTTTAATTCATTTTTCTTTTTTCCTCTCTGATTCATTTATTTCTACCATTCTATCTTCTACCTCACTAAACCTATCTTCTGCCTCTCTTATTCTACTGTTGGTTCCCTCCAGAGTGTTTTTGATATCATTTATTGCATTATTCATTATATGTTGACTCTTTTTTATTTCTTCTAGGTCCTTGTTAAACCTTTCTTACATCTTCTCAATCCTTGTCTCCAGGCTGTTTATCTGTGATTCCATTTTGTTTTCAAGATTTTGGATCATTTTCACTATCATTATTCAGAATTCTTTATCAGGTAGATTCCCTATCTCTTCTTCTTTTGTTTGGTTTGGTGGGCATTTATCCTGTTCCTTTACCTGCTGGGTATTCTTCTGTCTCTTCATTTTGTTTATATTGCTGTTTTTAGGGTGGCCTTTCTGTATTCTGGCAGTTTGTGGAGTTCTCTTTATTGTGGAGTTTCTTTGCTGTGGGTGGGGTTCTATGGGTGGCTTGTCAAGGTTTCCTGGTTAGGGAAGCTTGTGTCAGTGTTCTGGTGGGTGGAGCTGGATTTCTTATCTCTGGAGGGCAATGAAGTGTCCAGTAATTAGTTATGAGATGTCAGTGGGTTTGGAGTGACTTTGGGCAGCCTGTATATTGAAGCTCAGGGCTATGTTCCTGTGTTGGTAGAGAATTTGTGTGTTATGTCTTGCTCTGGAATTTGTTGGCCCTTTGGTGGTGCTTGGTTTCAGTGTAGGTATGGAGGCGTTTGATGAGCTCCTGTCGATTAATGTTTCCTGGAATCAGGAGTTCTCTGGTATTCTGAGGATTTGGACTTAAGCCTCCTGTTTCTGGTTTTCAGTCTTATTTTTACAGTAGCCTAAAGACTTCTCCATCTCCTTTCAAAGACAATGGGCTGCTTTTCTGGGTGCCTGATGTCCTCTGCTGGCATTCAGAAGTTGTTTTGTGGCATTTACTCAGTGTTCAAATGTTCTTTTGATGAATTTGTTGGGGGAGAAAGTGGTGTCCCCATCCTATTCCTCCGCCATCTTAGGACCACACTGAAGTGGTTTTAAAATGTCATTTACCATTACCAAATAGGCTCTCCTGTTGGCTCAGACTCTAAAGCATTTGCCTACAATGTGGGAGACCTGTTCAATCCCTGGGTCAGGAAGATCCTCTGGAGAAGGAAATGGCAACCCACTCCAGTATTTTTACCTGGAAAATCCCATGGACCGAGGAGCATGGTAGGCTACAGTCCATTGGGTCGCAAAGAGTCGGACACGATTGAGCGATTTCACTTTCACTTTCATTACCAAATACTAAAATCTAAATTATATTTAAAATTTTCTGCTTTATGACATTTTAAGATGTCCTAAATGTCCCTTTCTCTGCCCTCAGAAAACTTGAACACGTGATTTCTGATCCCTGACACTCTCAGGACTCTTCTGATGCTTACTCTGTGCTTGTCATTCTCTGTCCTCTCTTTCTGACTTACTTTTCAGTTCGCTTCACACCACTTTTTCAGCTTTTATATAGAATAAACAGGACGATTTTTTAAAAATGTTCAAATATGACACGATTCCAGATACTTGATATTTCAGGTTTTCTGCTCACTGTATAACAAAGTATTCCTATAAAAATTTTTCATTTTCACTTTTATTTGTAATTTATCCTCTCTCTACTCCAAAACAGAATTTGCTTGGGTTTATCTGTCACAGTATACATATGCTAAGTCACTTCAGTCGTGTCCAACTCTGTGCGACCCCATAGATGGCAGCCCACCAGGCTCCCCCGTCCCTGGGATTCTCCAGGCAAGAACACTGGAGTGTGTTGCCATTTCCTTCTCCAATGCAGGAAAGTGATAAGTGAAAGTGAAGTTGCTCAGTCGTGTCTGACTCTTAGCGACCCCATGGACTGCAGCCTACCAGGCTCCTCCATCCATGGGATTTTCCAGGCAAGAGTACTGGAGTGGGGTGCCATTGCCTTCTCCACAGTATACATATGGGCTAGGTTAAAGGCACTATGATAATTAATGTACTTTGACTTCTGTGATTCAGTTACAAAGTCAAGAAAAAGGATGGGGTCCAAGGAAACAAAATATTTTTGTTGAAACATTTAAATATTTAAATATTCATTTTGATATTTGGCAAAACTAATACAATTATGTAAAGTTTAAAAATAAAATAAAATTAAAAAAAGAAACATTTAAATTGGAAAAATTATATTAAATAATAGTATATGAGTTTCCTTCTGGTATAATCAAAAGAACATACATGTATTTTTATTTGTAAGCCTATCTAAATATTCTAACTTACTACTAAATATTAAGAAGTATTTTATTTTTCAATATCTACCTTCAATACATTTGAATGTAAGATACACTAGGAATTTAACTTACAATGGCTTACATAATTAGAACAGATACATGCACCCCAATGTTCATTGCAGCACTATTTATAATATCCAAGATATGGAAGCAGTGAAAATGTCCATCAACAGAGGAATGGATAAAGAAGATGTGGTGCATATATACAATGGAATATTACTCAGCCATAAAAAGGAATGAAAGAATGTTGTTTGCAGCAACATGGAATGACTAAGAGATGATCACACTAGGTGAACTAAGTCAGATAAAGGCAAACATCATATTATATCACTCATACATGGAATCTAGTTTTCATAAAATGAAACAAATGAACTTACTTACAAAATGGAAACAGGTTTACAGATATTAAAAATAAATTTATGGTTATCAAATGGGAAACATGATGTAGAGTGATAAATCAGGAGTTTCAGACTGACATACATAAACTATTATATATAAGATAACCAACAAGGACCTAATGTATAGCACACATAATTATACTCAATATTCTTTAATAAACTATAAGGGAAAAATCTGAAAAAGAATATATATCAGATCAGATCAGATCAGTCGCTCAGTTGTGTCCGACTCTCTATGAACTGAATCACTTTGCTGTATACCTGAAGCTAACACAACATTGTAAATCAACTGTACTCCTATAAAATTATTTTTAAAAAATTACAGTGGTTTAGTTGGACACAGCCACCCCACCTAAATCCACTGTGAGTTTGTGAAAAGAGCTGACAGTCAGCAACTTTTTTATTTCCTTTTATCTTCTCTTCATTTTGTCTTGATTTAAAGTATTCAACATTATTATTTTAGCAGAATCGATGTTATGGTAAATCTCATCCCCAGCCCTAACTTTCCACCCCTCCCCGTGTCCATGCTCTCAGCCATGTGATTTTGCAATTCGTCTCATTCAAATAGTGAAGTATATTGCCACACCCTTTGAGTTTGGCCATAGGATTTTGACCAGTGTGCCAGTTTTCAGTTTAGACTTCAAGAGACCTCACACATTTTCACTTTTTATCTTTTGTTCCTACCATTGCTATTAAGACACATGTGCCTAGAAAATGCTTCTGATTCCAGGAGGATGATGAAAAGTTAATGGAGCTGACTCACCCAGCCAGCTACCCCAGCCACGAACCTCCAAGCACAGCCACCCCCAGGCACAGGAGCTAAATAAATGCATTTGTGGTCATTGGCCCTGTGCTGCTTTTGTAACTGTAGCTAACTAATATTTATGTATTTATTTGAGTGAAATGTTCTCATATCAGCACTTATCAGACATAACGGATGTAAGTGTATTTACCATAAACCAATCACATACCTGTCAAAATTGAGATTTTTCCATTACTTCTTAAATGTACCATCAAGCAAAATTAGGGTTCAAAACATAGATACAACAGGTATAGATACAATTAAGCCAGTAATTAAATTCACACAATCATTACAAATAAAAATGGTCCTTATTATATATAAGATTTTATTTCCTTTATCAAAAGAAGACTTAAAATCATATGAAAATGTGACTAAAACGTACTGTGGCTGCATTTTTTAAAAAGTTGACCTGAATTTTACCTTTGAATGAAATAACAACTTATATCAAGTGACTCATGACTTGACTAGCGTTATCATTTATCAATTAATTTTGGATGATTTCTTTGATTTGTCTCTTGTCACTACAAGTTTTTCTGTTTTAACTCACTTGGGTCAATCTCAAAATTTAACCAACATAATAGGAAGTTTAATTTTATTTTTGCATTTGACAGACCTTGATAATAGCAAACTAATTTCTGTAGCTGCATTTGATGAAAATGTGCTGATGAAACTCATATTTCACATCATTGACCATAATGAGCTATTTTATCAAACTGTCCTTATGACAGCATTATAGAGAAAATGATAAATTTACTAATTTATTCACTTGAGATTCCATTTGAAAACTTTAAAAGAAAGGAAAAGATCAATGAAGTCAGGTAAATTAGGCTCTCAACAAATGATATATCTGGGTCTACATGAAACAATAGCACTAACCACCCCTGCTCTTAATGAAATGTTAACACTAAATAAGGATTGATTAATTATTACTTTTAACAAAATACTACAAAACAAAAAAGTAGCTGTGAAATGCCCTGTTGTGAACACATAAGCACAATGTTACTCATAATCAGTGTAATTACTGCCATGTTTTTATATAGAACTGGTGGGGTTTATGTCACTTTGTTGAATTTTTTTTTTAATTTTTACTAGGCTTTTAATTAATAAATTATCAATAAGTAGCTATATCAACTGATGAGAGTTATAATTATTTTGTAAGACATTTCAAAAATTTTGAAGTAACTAGAAATTGTAGCATAGTATCCCTTTCTGAGTTGCTGAAGTGCACTTGGCATAGATGGGGCTGACTCTGGTGCAAAAACAATCACATGTAACAGATGGCCAAGAAGTCCATGTGAAGATGCTCAACATGACTGATTACTAGAGAAATGAAAACCAAAACTACAATGAGATATCATTCAATATCATGTATTGAATGGCCATTGTCACAAAATCTACAAATAATAATCCTGGAGAGGGTGTTTCATAAAGGGAATCCTTTAATATTGGTGGGAATGTAAATTGGTTGCAGCCGCTATGGAATATAGCAGGGAGGCTCCTTAAGAAACTGAAAATATAGCTACCAGATGACACAGCAATCCCACTCCTGGGCACTACCTCAGAAAAAAATCATAATTCAAAAAGATACCTGCATTCCAATGTTCACTGCAGTGCTATTTATAATAGCGAGGACATAGAATAAGCTAAAGGTCCATTAACAAAGGAATGGATAAAGAAGAAGTGATACATATATACAATTGAATATATTCAGCCATAAAAGAAATGAAATTGGGTCATTTGTAGAGACATGGATAGACCTAGACTGTCATACAGAGTGAGGTAAGTCAGAAAAAGAAAAGCAAATGTAGTATGAGATTGCTTATCTTTGGAATCTAGAAAAAAATACAGATGAAATGATTTGCAAAGAAGAAATAGAGATGCAGCAGTGGACAACAAACATGGATACCAAGAGGGTAAGAGAGGGTGAAATGGATTGGAAATTGGTATTGATATCTGCTCAGTAGTCTGTGGTGACCTAAATGGAAAGGAAATCCAAAAAAGAGAGGATATATTAATATGTTTAATTGATTCACTTTTCTGTACAGTAGAAACTAATACAACATTGCAAAGCAACTATACTTGGGTAAAATTTTATAAAGATTCTTCTAATGGTAATGGACGGACGTTCATGACATGGTACAGGAGACAGGGATCAAGACCATCCCCATGGAAAAGAAATGCAAAAAAGCAAAATGGCTGTCTGGCGAGGCCTTACAAATAGCTGTGAAAAGAAGAGAAGTGAAAAGCAAAGGAGAAAAGGAAAGATATAAGCATCTGAATGCAGAGTTCCAAAGAATAGCAAGGGGAGATAAGAAAGCCTTCCTCAGCGATCAATGCAAAGAAATAGAGGAGAACAACAGAATGGGAAAGACTAGAGAGCTCTTCAAGAAAATTAGACATACCAAAGGAACATTTCATGCAAAGATGGGCTCGATAAAGGACAGAAATGGTATGGACCTAACAGAAGCAGAAGATATTAAGAAGAGGTGGCAAGAATACACAGAACTGTACAAAAAAGATCTTCATGACCTACATAATCATGATGGTGTGATCTCTCACCTAGAGTCAGACATCCTGGAATGTGAAGTCAAGTGGGCCTTAGAAAGCACCACTACAAAAAAAGCTAGTGGAGGTGACAGAATTCCAATTGAGTTATTTCAAATCCTGAAAGATGATGCTGTGAAAGTGCTGCACTCAATATGCCAGCAACTTTGGAATACTCAGCAGTGGCCACAAGACTGGAAAAGGTCAGTTTTCATTCCAATCCCAAAGAAAGGCAATGGCAAAGAATGCTCAAACTACCGCACAATTGCACTCATCTCACACGTTAGTAAAATAATGCTCAAAATTCTCCAAGCCAGGCTTCAGCAATACGTAAACTGTGAACTTCCAGATGTTCAAGCTGGTTTTAGAAAAGGCAGAGGAACCAGAGATCAAATTGCCAACATCCGCTGGATCTTGGAAAAAGCAAGAGAATTCCAGAAAAACATCTATTTCTACTTTATTGACAATACCAAAGCCTTTGACTGTGTGGATCACAATAAACTGTGAAAAATTCTGAAAGAGATGGGAATACAAGACCACCTGACCTGCCTCTTGAGAAACCTATATGCAGGCCAGGAAGCAACAGTTAGAACTGGACATGAAACAACAGACTGGTTCCAAATAAGAAAAGGAGTACGTCAAGGCTGTATACTGTTACCCTGTTTATTTAACTTCTATGCAGAGTACATCATGAGAACCGCTGAGCTGGAAGAAGCACAAGCTGGAATCAAGAGTGCTGGGAGAAATATCAATAACCTCAGATATGCAGATGACACCAGCCTTATGGCAGAAAGTGTAGAGGAACTCAAAAGCCTCTTGATGAAAGCAAAGAGGAGAGTGAAAAGGTTGGCTTAAAGCTTAACATTCAGAAAATGAAGATCTTGGCATCTGGTCCCATCATTTCATGGGAAATAGATGGGGAAACAGTGGAAACAGTGTCAAACTTTTTTTTCTGGGCTCCAAAATCACTGCAGATGGTGATTGCAGCCATGAAATTAAAAGACACTTACTCCTTGGAAGGAAAATTATGACCAACCTAGATAGCATATTCAAAAGCAGAGACATTAGTCACGTATGGATGTGAGATTTGGACTGTGAGGAAAGCTGAGTGCCAAAGAATTGATGCTTTTGAACTGTGGTGTTGGAGAAGACTCTTAAGAGTCCCTTGGACTGCAAGGAGATCCAACCAGTCCATTCTAAAGGAGATCAGTCTTAAGTGTTCATTGGAAGGACTGATGCTAAAGCTGAAACTCCAATACTTTCGCCACCTCATGCGAAATGTTGACTCATTTGAAAAGACTCTGATGCTTGGAGGGATTGGGGGCAGGAGGAGAAGGGGATGACAGAGGATGAGATGGCTGGATGGCATCACTGACTCAATGGATGTGAGTCTGAGTGAACTCTGGGAGTTGGTGATGGACAGGGAGGCCTGGCGTGCTGCAATTCATGGGGTTGCAAAGAGTCGGACAGGACTGAGTGACTGAACTGAATGATAATAAATACGATTTTGTAAATTTTGTAAACAGACTTTAAAAAACAATTGTATGTACGATACACCAGAATGTCTTTTGTCAATCATTGTGCTCTATAGAATTTATGCTCTCTGAACTCCAGAATCAAGGCTAACCTAGAGCAGGTCAGGGTCTGTGAAGAACTGACTCATTGGGAAAGACCTTGATGCTGGGAAAGATTGAAGGCAGGAGGTGAAGGGGATGACAGAGGATGAGATGGTTGGATGGCATCACTGATTCTTGGGACATGAGTTTGAGCAAGCTCCAGGAGATGGTGAAGGACAGAGAAAACTGGAGTGCTGAAGTCCATGGGGTCGCGAAGAGTGGGACACATCCGAGAGACCGAACAACAAAGTTGGTTCACAATGTTGTGTTGGTTTCGGGTGTACAGCAGATCAATCAGTTACACATTTCATATATCCACTCTTTTTTAGATTATTTCCCCCATTGTCCATTACAGAATATTGAGCAGAGTTCCCTGTGCTGTACAGTAGGTTCTTGTTAGCTATCTGTTTTATATACAGCGGGGTGTATATGCTCATTCCAGTCTCCCAGTTTATCCCCCAACTTTTTATTCTCTGATAACAATGTTTATTTTCTACATCAGTGGCTTTACTTCTATTTTATAAATAAGTTAATACCCATTTTTTTTCTGGATTCTATGTATCACAGCAAGGTTATTTTAAATGATAATCATGTTCTTGATAAACGTTCACAGAAAAAATGCTCTGATGCCATAACAGACACTGTTTCCTCCCTCTTTCATTGTTCCTCTATTTCTAATGCTTCCAACTTGCTACCTTAAAACTGCCCGCCTGTTCTTCAATTCAATTAGTAAATCATAAAATAATGTTGAATTCCAAACACAACTGTAAAGATTAGGAGAACACAATATTCTTACTCAAAGTTGACACAGGAACAGCAAAACTATAACTTCTGAAAAACTCCAAACGTTTATAAAATAAATACTGGAATCATAGTTTGAACTTCAGAATGTTAGTGCTGAATGCCAATATTTTCTGGGTCTGTCCTCTGAAAATAAGTTGTTTGAATATAGGTTTATCTCTTTCATTCTACATAATCAACTTTTCTTCAATAGTAGAAAGAGGAGAGCTGACCTTATCTTTCCTCACTTGGCTGCATCTGAACGGTCTTCTATTTATACACCTCTTATACATATCTTCTGTTTACAGCACTTGAAAACTGTGCTGCAGAAGTCAGTGAGTTTGTTCATTATTAAAATACCTGATTATCATCGTCATAATACTGAAAAATTATTGAGTTATCCTGATGTGCAGGTTCCAATAACTTGCTTGTTCATCTTATGTATTTCTCAGCACAACTTTATAAGTTGTGTACTAATATTTCCCATTATAGAGATAATGAAACTGAGGTTCTGAGAGATTCAGGAATTCCCTAATATCACACAACTATTAAAAGTAGATGGTGTGGGATTTTCCTGGTGGTCCAGTGGTTAAGAATCTGTCTTTCAATGCAGGGAACCCATGTTCAATCCCTGGTCCAGGAAGATCCCACTTGCCACGGAGCAACTGAGCCCACACACCTCGTGAGCCCATGCATAGAGACAGTGCTCCAGAATACCAAGGCCCACTCATGGAGAACCTGCACCACAAGAAGAGAGGCCACTGAAATGAGAAGCTCGCACATCACAATGAGAGAGTAGCCCCTGTGCTCTGCAACTAGAGAGAAGTCTGTGCACAGGCAAAAATAAAAATAAATAAATCTATTAAAAAAAGCAGCTGGTGTTGCTGAGGTCAGATCCATCAAAATTGAACATCTCCTAAGTTAAAATTGTATTCTAACTTCAAAAGTTTTCATTTGAGCTTCTATGGTATAATACATAAAGAATGATAAATGAGGAATTATTTATTTTTGTGGCATAGAGAAATAAGCATATAATTACACTTCCACAATGTCATAAATAAACTACTGAACTAGCGACAAGTCCAATGTCTGAAAAAATTAATGTTGGTGAATCTTGTATTTAGAAAGCTGACAAGTTTCATAAAGTGACCATTTTTAAAATACCCTTGTCTATGAGAAAGTGGTCTAACTCCTACATCCTAGAAAAATGAAAACTGTATCAATATAGTGACTGAGTCAACAGTTTTATTTCAGGATTACTTTATAGATGAAACACAGATAATGTAAAAACTGCATATGAAGAAATAGACTACCTTAACTATCAAAAATGTAAATGATGCTTTAAAAGACATATACAACATCCCCTTAAATAGATGAATAAGTGGATAAATAAAAGATGAAGGGATATATGGATGGATGATAATATTTAGGTGGATAATAATATTTGTTTTTGATTTAGGTTACTTTATTTTCAAACTGACCCCTACATAGGGAAGGTGGTACATGGTCATGTGAAATTTTCCAGCAACTTCTGTGTATCTTTCTGACGTTCAGACTCTGGCTCATTCATCAGGCAACTTCACCAGACCTCCCTTCTGGTAACTGATAAAACTGCCTGGCTGCTGGACCACTGCTTCTGGCAAAACCTACTCAGCATCTTCTCCTGTCACCTGCTCAAAGTTTATTAGAAAAGCTACAAAAAGAGACACAGAGACCTCATGAGATCCAACTGAAACATATTTGCCATAATCCAGCAGCAGTGTGTCAGCCTCCAAGGAAATGACATATTCTTTTCTCTTTCCACACAGTGAGCATTATGTAGTAAACCATGTTTCTCTTTCATTTTGACCTCTAGGAAGGTCAGAAGCAGATTTACCACTTAATTACATGAGGCTGAATAGGGAGAGGTTTTTTCTTTCCTCTCTGGTATAATTTACTCTACTTTGGCTTTTCCTGCTGTTAATTTTATTTATATTTAAGTAATTAAGCATCTCTCCAACTGGGTTTCCTAGAACACTAGTTCTTATATATGTTAATAGATGCTTTATTAGGAAAAAACAGATTACTTTTAAAATGTGTTTGGGAAATATTGCACCATAATTATAGCACCATGCCATCCACAAGGGTCACTTTGTACTGAATTTTAAGAAAATTCACTGAAGTTCATTTAAGCAAAATTTTGAACAAATTTGAACATAAAGCAGTTTTGTCATGATATCTATCAATGTATCAAAATATAGCTTGAGAAACACTATGCATCTTCATTACTTATATTTCCTGACATCCACTTTATGCCTTTGAGGAAATAAGAATTATGAATCAATGAATGGATGAATGATAAACAAACTGAACATTTATTCCAAACTTGTACAGTACATTATTATAATTTCCCAATTGTGTTCTAAAATGCAATTGGATGTGTAAAATTTCCTATACCCATTACAACAAACCTATTTACAGAAAGAATTTGAAACAGCTTAAAGAAATACCTTTTAGAGAATTTCTGAATAAGAGTAAAAGATAGGAATTTCTGAAGAAAACTAGAAAGTGAGACAGAGAAAGAAGGTTAAATCTAGAAAAATAAAATCAATGAAAGAGAAAATACTGGTTTCCAGTTTAAGAAGGTGGAGTAGGATGAAGTGTGTGCATCTCCTACCAGAGTACCAAGACCACAACTAGCTGTTGAACAACCATCGGCAGGAGGACCCTGGAACCCACCAGGAGAAAATACCCCACGTCCAAACACAAAGAAAAAGCTACAACGAGACAGCAGGAGGGTTAAAATCACGATAAAATCAAATCCTATATCCACTGGGTGGGTGACCTACAATCTGTAGAACAATAATAACAGAGAAGTTCCCCCACTGTTGGGAAGGTTTGGAACACCATGTCAGGCTTCCCAGCCTGGGGATCTGACAAAGGGACCGGGAATCCCCAGGGAATCTCACCTTGAAGGCCAGCGAGATTTGATTACAAGATTTCCACAGGACTGGGAAGCCAGGGGCAAACATAAACTTGTCTTGGAGGGTGAGACAAAACCTTGCAGGCACCAAGACTCAGAAGAAAAGAGCAGTAGCCCCACAGGAGGTTGAACCAAGAGACCTGCTAGTGTTGGAGGGTCTCCTGTGGAGGTGTGGGTCAGCAGGGCCTCGCCGTGGAGACGGCACTGGCAGCAGCATTCTGGGAAGGTCCCCCTTGGCATAAACCCTCCTGGAGGTCACCACTAACCTGACCAGACAGCCCCCAGACCAGCGGGCTACATCACTTCAGGCCAGAAAATCACCAGAGGTGAGTGCAACTCTGCCCATCAGCAGGTACTGGACTAAAACTTTACTGAGCAAAGCCCTGCCCACCAGAGCAAGACCCAGTTTTCCCCACCACCAATCCCTTCCATCAGGAAGCTTACACAAGCCTCGTAGGTTCCTCCATCAGAAGGCAGACAGAAAGAAGCAAGAAGAACCACAGTCCCATAGCAACTAAAACAAAAACAACATTACAGAAAGTTGAAGAAAGTGAAAGTGAAAGTGAGAGTCACTCAGCCATGTCCGACTCTTTGTGACCCTATGTACTGTATAGTCCATGGAATTCTCCAGGCCAGAATACTGGAGTGGGCAGCCATTCCCTTCTCCAGGGGGTCTTCCCAACCCAGGGATCAAACTCAGGTCTTCCACATTGCAGGCAGATTCTTTACCAGGTGAACCACAAGGGGAGCTTAATCAGCATTAAAAAGCAAAAAGTTATGTCCCATATAAAGGCAAGACAAGGCTCCAGAAAAACAATTAAATGAAGTGGAGATAGGCAACCTTCCAGAAAAAGAATTCCAAGTAATGATAGTGAAAATGATCCAGGATCTTGGAAAAAGAATGGAGCAAAGATTGAGAAGATGCAAAAAGTGTTTACCAAAGACCTAGAAGAACTAAAGAACAAACAAATAGAGATGAATAATACACTAGAAAGAATCCATAGCAGAATAACTGAGGCAGAAGAATGGAAAACTGACCTGGAGGACAGAATGATGGAGATCACTGCCACAGAACAGAATACAGAAAAAAGAATGAAAAGAAGTGAAGACAGCCTAAGAGACCACTGGGACAACATTAAATGCACCAACATTCACATTATAGGGGTCCCAGCAGGAGAAGAGAAAGGACCTGAGAAATGATCTGAAGAGATAGTAGCTGAAAACTTTCCTAATACGGGAAAGGAAATAGTCAATCAAGTCTAGGAAGCACAGAAAGTCCCAGGAAGGATAAACCCAAGGAGGAACACACCAAACCATATAGTAATCAAACTGACAAAAATCAAAGACAGAGACAAAATATTAATAGCAACAAGGGGGAAACGACAAATAACATACAAGGGAACTCCTACCAGGTTATCAGCTGATTTTTCCATAGAAACTCTATAAGTCAGAAGGGAATGGCATGATACATTTAAAGTGATGGAAGGGAAGACCCTACAACCAAGAACAGTCTACCCAGCAAGACTCTCCTTCAGATTTGATAGAGAAATATAAAACTTTCCAGATAAGCAAAAGTTAAAATAATTCAGCACCACCAAACCAGCTTTACAACAAATGCTAAAGTAACTTCTCTAGGCAGAAAACAGAAGAAAAAGACCTACCTAAAGAAAATAAATCTAGAACAATTAAGAAAATGGTAATAGGATCATACATATCAACAATTACCTTAAATGTAAATGGAGTAAATGCACCAACCAAAAGACATAGACTGGCAGAGCACATGCATGTATGCATTTCCACATACCACATCACTCTGCTTGTCCCCCAAAATGCATGTAATTGCTTTGCATTGTTAGATTAATCATGTTCCCACTATGGCTTGCAACTGCAATTATCTTTAGACATCTCTTATTGTGATTATGTAACTATTACTGAATTCATACAATTATATCATGATTCAGTTCAGTTCAGTTCAGTTGCTCATTCGTGTCCAACTCTTTGCAACCCCATGAATCACAGTATGCCAGGCCTCCCTGTCCATCACCAACTCCCGGAGTTCACTCAAATTCATGTCCATCGAGTCGGTGATGCCATCCAGCCATCTCATCCTCTGTCGTCCCCTTCTCCTCCTGCCCCCAATCCCTCCCAGCATCAGGGTCTTTTCCAATGAGTCAGTTCTTTGCTTCAGGTGGCCAAAGTATTGGAGTTTCAACTTTAGCATCATTCCTTCCAATGAACACCCAGGACTGATCTCCTTTAGAATGGACTGGTTGGATCTCCTTGCAGTCCAAGGGACTCTCAAGAGTCTTCTCCAACACCACAGTTCAAAAGCATCAATTCTTCGGCACTCAGCCTTCTTCACAGTCCAACTCTCACATCCATACATGACCACTGGAAAAACCATAGCCTTTACTAGACGGACCTTTGTTGGCAAAGTAACGTCTCTGCTTTGAATATGCTATCTAGGTTGGTCATAACTTTCCTTCCAAGGAGTAAGCGTCTTTTAATTTCATGACTACAATCACTATCTGCAGTGATTTTGGAGCCCCCAAAAGTAAAGTCTGACACTGTTTCCACTGTTTCCCCATCCATTTCCCGTGAAGTGATGGGACCAGATGCCATGATCTTAGTTTTCTGAAGGTTGAGCTTTAAGCCAACTTTGTCACTCTCCACTTTCACTTTCATCAACAGGCTTTTTAGTTCCTCTTCACTTTCTGCCATAAGGGTGGCATCATGTGCATATCATGATTAGTCAACAGAAAAAGAATAGAATTCTATATCACCAAAACTACCATTTAATAGAGAAATCTGAAATTACTTTTTAAAAATCAGAGGCATATCAGAGTTATCTTGAAATTTTTTGAAAGCTACAAATGAGCAGATATTACTTTTTTTCCACCAGACCTCCAGATGTGTTTCTAATGAGAAACCATCTTTGAAAACAACTGGACTATATGAAGATCTCTTACATTTTTCTTGTTTGTTTCACCTTTTCTTTTTCATATTCAGTGCTCCCATTTCATTTAGTTTATGTTTTCCAATTTATCCATCTCTTTGTGCTTTTTTTGATGTTCTTTTTCAAACTTCTATCAAGCATGGTAGAAATGCTTTTATATACATTTATATAAATAATATGCATAATATATATATTTTAGAAAACTTGTGAGTTTTTACCTAACTAAAAAATCTATGACATTCTTGATTCCACTAGTTTGACTTAGTATGAATATAATGCTGGATTTCTAATTTAAAAAATAGATATGCAAGAAGCAACAAAGGTTTACTGTAGAGCACAGGGAACTATAGTCAATATCTTATAATAACCTGTAATGGAAAATAATTTCAAAATAAATATATGTGTATATGTTCAACTGAATCACAAATAAAATAGAATTCTACTTTTGAATTTAGTAATGTTTATCTTTTTGCCAGTTTTTTTCTAAATTTCCTATGGATATCTAATTACAACATATGAGATACAAAAATTTAAATATATTTGTGTAGGATATGATTAATATAAATTAATATAAATCTATATATTTAAATTCAATGACATCATTCAAGATGTTCCCATTATTTTTTTTGCTCTTGATAAATATTCTCAGAGAAATGTTAATATGTCTCACTATGATTATATTTTTTTCTTTTCCCTTATTTTTCTTCTGATTTTTGCCCTATGTACCTTTGTTTCTTTGTTGTTAAGTGTCTAATTGTTTATGATATCTATCTTCTTTGTAAATTGTACCTTTTATTGTTAAAAATAGTTATCTTTGTTTCATTTAAAAAAATTAATTAAAAAACCAAAAAAAGGGAAGATATTGCAGTGGATCACAAAGCTTAGCTCTGAAATTGTTACATCCAAGATAAGAAAAAGAGAAAGAAAACTGTCAAGTGGTTTTAAAATCAGTGCTCTGTAATGAAAGAAAGCTTTCATTTCATGAATGAAGGTAAAAGATGCTTGCTCTTTGGAAAAGTTATGACCAACCCAGACAGCATATTAAAAAGCAGACATTGCTTTGCCAACAAAGGTCCATCTAGTCAAAGATATGTTTTTTCCAGTAGTCACACTTGGATGTGAGAGTTGGATTATAAAGAAAGCTGAGCACCAAAGAATTGATACTTTTGAACTGCGGTGTTGTAGAAGACTCTTGAGAGTCCCTTGGACAGCAAGGAGATCAAACCAGTCCATCCTAAAGGAAATCAGTCCTGAATATTCATTGAAAAGACTGATGCTGAAGCTGAAACTCCAATACTTTGGTCACCTTATGTGAAGAACTGACTCATCTGAAAAGTCCCTGATGCTGGGAAAGATTGAAGGCAGGAGGAGAAGGGCACAACAGAGAATGAAATGGTTGAGTGGCATCACCAACTCAATGGACGTGAGTTTGAGCAAGCTCCAGGAGGCAGCTGGTGATGGAGAGGGAAGCTTGATATGCTGCAGTCAATGGGGTTGCAGAGTCGGACACGACTGAGTAACTGAACTGAACTGAATTGAATGAAAGAAAGCAGACCAGTATAAAAGGTTATAAGGAAACTTAGTCATTTTGAGTTACAAAGGTTTATCAAGTAGAAACATATTTAAGAGTCATTAGCAGTTTTATTACAAATACCACATAATATCACTTACATGTGGAGTCTAAAATATGACACTGATGAACCTGTCTATGAAACAGAAACAGAATCATACATAGAGAACAGACCAGGGGTTGCCAGGATGGAAGGGGGAAGGACAGAGTGGGAGATTGGGGTGATTATGTATAGAATGGATAAACAACACAGTCTTACTCTATAGCACAGAGAACTATATTCAATATTCTATGATAAACTACAATTGGAAAGAATATTAAAAAGAATGTATGCATATATACATATATATAACAATTACTTTGCTGTGTAACAGAAATTAATGAAACACTGTAAATCAACTCTACTTCAATTAAAAATGCAAATGCAAATAGATAATAATAGCCTTATTATAGACATCACTAAGCAATGTCATTTTAAATGTATTTAATTATAGATATGTTAGATATAGTTGGGGAGGTCTTTTTGGACATATAACACTATTACTTTCAGGTGTACAGTATAGTGGTTCAATATTTGTATATATTATGAAATGATCAACACAGTAAGTCTAGTTAACTTGTATCACTACACATAGTTACAAAAGGGAAGTTTTTAATAAATATCTTATCAAGTGTAGGTGTCATGCATTCAGTAAATAAAGCTATAGTAAGACTCAGTCAGTTTTGTAGGATTCTAAAATGAATGAGCCAAACTTACCCTCATCTATACACTTAATAAGAGAACCAAGAAAGCCTGTTAGATAACTCATAGATCCCCAAGGATGATCAAGGCTGTAAACAGAGGCCAGGTAGTAGATTTTGCAGAGATTGGTGAAGAGACCTGTGTCACGAGGGCCAACATGGGATGATTTGGGTCTTTCAGTGGGGCTCCCTGGAGAACACTCAGCATAAAGGCAGCACAGGCCTCCAGTCTGGCCTCCTGGCCTGTGAGCCCAGGGAGGGCAGGAACCACAGACGAGCGCTGGCCACTGGGCCTTCTGTTCCCTAGGCAGTGTACTGTAATGCTTGTTACGTTACTCTTAGCTTGCCTCTTGCATCCAAGTATAGGGTACTACCCGCCAAAGTCGTCACTATGCTTTATAATTGTCTAAAGTCCTTCACCCAACATTCTGTGATAATCTATATGGGAAAAGAATCCAACAAAGAGTGGAATGTTTACATATAACCGAATCACTTTACTGACACCTGATACTAACACAACATTGTAAATAAACTTCATCCCAATAGAATTAATAAAACACACACACAAGTCCTTCACTCCAGTCTCCTTCCACAAGATCTCATTCCATACAAAGGAGTTCCTGTTTCAAATTTCTTCTCTGCTTTTCCTCCCTATTGTCCAAATCTCCCTTCAAACCTTTCATTTAATCAAAAAAATAATTTTAACTATTATAATTAAGAAAAATGTGTTTAAATTTCCATATTTCCTCATTCTGAGGTATGCTGCTGCTGCTACTAAGTTGCTTCAGTCGTGTTCGACTCTGTGTGACCCATACACGGCAGCCCACCAGGCTCCTCTGTCCCTGGGATTCTCCAGGCAAGAATGCTCAAGTGGGTTGCTATTTCCTTCTCCCCATTATGAGGTGTAGTTTGCATTTGAAATATGGACTAATCTTAAAATAGAGACAAATGTTTAATACCAAACCTTTTATTCTCCCCTTAATTATTACTAAATAAATTATATGTATTGCAATCACTGGTGTCTTAGAATGGAAGAAACGTAGTAATTAATGTTGAGAAAAAAATGGCTTGTTAAAGTGAAAGTCGCTCAGTCGTGTCTGACTCTTTGCGACCCCCATGGACTGTAGCCCAACAGACTCCTCTGTCCATGGAATTCTCCAGGCCAGAATGCTGGAATGGGTAGCTGTCCCCTTCTCCAAGGGATCTTCCCAACCCAGGGATCAAAACCAGGTATCTGGCATTACAGGCAGATTCTTTATCATCTAAGCCACCCGGGAAACCCAAATGGCTGGTATTTCATGCTATTTTCTTTTCTAATAATAGCTCTTTGAGGAGCAAATGCAAGAAAGCAATTCAATCTAGCTAATGCAGAAAAGGGAATTTATTAGGTCACATAACTGAAAATCCAGGAGTTCAGACATGGTTTGATCCACGGATTGACTAATGTCTCTAAGACTCTGCCTTTCTCATTATATATCCTCTAGTTCTGTGTGTGTGTGTGTGTGTGTGTGACTGCATTTTTTTCCTAGCAGGTTATCTCTAAGTGGCAGGTGAACAGACCATTCAAAGACTACTTGGTCTTAAGTGTTTTTGCCTGAAGGGCAAGAGCATATCTTTCCTGCTACTTTTGGCAAAAGTCCTAGATGGTGACGGAATGGGGGCCCGGGAAGTACGTGAAAGAGAATTAGGATTCCCACTGCACCATCTTAGGTGACCCTGTGACCCAAGAAGGTGTGGATTTCCCCCCACTGTTTAGATTTCACAGTCTTATTAAGGGAGAGCTGGGCCTCAGTAAAATGGCTTGTGCTTTGCAGAAGATTCAGGATATCTGTACATCTCACAGTAAAAGTGGTTGTTCCTAATTTATTTTGGGTGACAAAAAAGTTACCATCTTTAAATGTCTCCAATCAACTCGTCCAAAGACATTTTTAATAACATTCCTATTAATTTTGTTTTGTTTTCTCATGACTATTTTACTGCCCTGGGTGTTAAAATTTTATCCTCTATGATTTTGCTTACTCTACATTTCTTCTGAAAGAACAAGAGATCATTAGGTCTGGAAGGAAATATCATTGTCATTTTCCACTACTCTTTGCCTTATAATGTGAACCATATTTAGAGGGACTGAGATTTAACCAAGGTCACAAAGAACAGATGTAACATCCAGAGTTCTCTCCACCATACATGTGTGTACACTTAAAAGTGTAGGTCTGACTATAAAATTATTTAAAATACATATCATAAATTTCCCATAGTTTTAAGGACACATAACTTATCTCTCAGAGATGACAGCAGTGCTCAAGAAAATGGAAGTTGCCGCTGAGTTTTTTTAATTTTTATGTAATTATAGTTGAATTACAACATTGTGTTCCTTTTAGACATTACCAAAGTGACACAGTTATATATATATATATACATATATATATATATATATATACACACACACAAACACACATATGAGTGTGTATATATATATATATTCTATTTTAAGATTCTTTTCCCATATAAATTATTATAAGATATTGAGAATAGTTACCTGTGCTATACTATGGGACCTTGTTGGTTATCTATTTTATATATAACAGTGACAGTGGAAACAGTGACAGACCTTATTTTGGGGAGCTCTAAAATTACTGCAGATGGTGACTGCAGCCATGAAATTCAAAGAGGCTTGCTCCTTGGAAGAAAAGTTATGACCCACCTATACAGGATATTAAAAATCAGAGACATTACTTTGCCAACAAAGGTCCATATAGTCAAAGCTATGGTTTTTCCAGTAGTCATGTACAGGTGTAGAGTTGGACTCTAAAGAAAGCTGAGCACCAAAGAATTGATGCTTTTGAACTGTGGTGTTGGATAAGACTCTTGAGAGTCCCTTGGACTGCAAGGAGATCCAACCAGTCCATCCTAAAGGAAATCAGACCTGAGTGTTCATTGGAAGGACTGATGCTGAAGCTGAAACTCCAATACTTTGGCCACCTGTTGTGAAGAACTGACTCATTTGAAAAGACCCTGATGCTGGGAAAGATTGAAGGTGGAAGAAGAAGGGGATGACAGATGATGAGAAGGTTGGATGGCATCACTGACTTGATGGATGTGAGTTTGAGTAAGCTCCAAGAGTTGGTGATAGACAGGGAGGCCTGGCGTGCTGCAGTCCATGGGATCACAAAGAGTCGGGCACAATTGAGTGACTGAACTGAACTGAACTGAGTGTGTATTTGTTAATCCCAAACTAATTTATTGTTCCCCCTTTGCCCTTTTCCCATGTCTTCTTTATCCATTCCTCTATTGATGGATATTTAAGTTGTTTCCATGTCTTTTTTTTTTTTTTTGAAGTCTGGAACATTTGTTATTTATTAAGTGTCAGCTATTACTATGAGAGACAATATACCACATTTTATTTTTTTAGTTTAAATTTATTTATTTTAATTGGAGGCTAATGACTTTACAATATTGTATTGGTTCTGCCACACATCAACATGAATCCACCACAGGTGTACACATGTTCCCCATCTTGAACCCCCCTCCCACCTCCCTCCCCATACCATCCCTCTGGGTCATCCCAGTGCACCAGCCCCAAGGATCCTGTATGGAACCTGGGCTGGCAATTTGTTTCTTATATGATAGCATGCATGTTTCTATGCCATTTCCCCAAATCATCCCACCCTCTCCCTCTCCCACAAAGTCCAAAAGACTGTTTTATACATCTGTGTCTCTTTTGCTGTCTCACATACAGGGTTATCGTTACCATCTTTCTAAATTCCATATATATGCGTTAGTATACTGTATTGGTGTTTTTCTTTCTGGCTTACTTCACTCTGTATAATAGGCTCCAGTTTCATCCACCTCATTAAAACTGATTCAAATGTATTCTTTTAAATGGCTGAGTAATACTCCATTGTGTATATGTACCACGGCTTTCTTATCCATTCATCTGCTGATGGACATCTAGGTTGCTTCCATGTCCTGGCTGTTATAAACAGTGCAGGGATAAACATTGGGGTACATGTGTCTCTTTCAATTCTGGTTTCCTCAATGTGTATGCCCAGCAGTGGGATTGTCGGGTCATAAGGCAGTTCTATTTCCAGTTTTGTAAGGAATCTCCACCCTGTTCTCCATAGTGGCTGTACTAGTTTGCATTCCCACCAACAGTGTAAGAGGCTTCCCTTTTCTCCACACCCTCTACAGCATTTATTGCTTATAGACTTTTTGATAGCAGCCATTCTGACTAGAATGAAATGGTACTTCACTGTGGTTTTGATTTGCATTTCTCTGATAATGAGTGATGTTGAGCATCTTTTCATGTTTTTGTTAGCCATCTGTATGTCTTCTTTGGAGAAATGTCTGTTTAGTTCTTTGGCCCATTTTTTTGATTGGGTCGTTTATTTTTCTGGAATTGAGCTGCAGGGGTTGCTTATATATTTTTGAGATTAGTTGTTTGTCAGTTGCTTCATTTGCTATTATTTTCTCCCATTCTGAAGGTTGTCTTTTCACCTTGCTTATAGTTTCCTTTGTTGTGCAGAAGCTTTTAATTGTAATTAGGTCCCATTTGTTTATTTTTTTTCTTTTATTTCCAATATTCTGGGAGGTGGGTCATAGAGGATCCTGCTGTGATTTATGTCAGAGAGTGTTTTGCCTATGTTCTCCTCTAGGAGTTTTATAGTTTCTGTTCTTATGTTTAGATCTTTAATCAATTTTGAGTTTATTTTTGTGTATGGTGTTAGAAAAAAGTCAAACAAATAGCCTAACTCTACACCTAAAGGAACTAGAAAAGGAAGAAATGAAGAACCCCAGGGTTAGTAGAAGGAAATAAATCTTAAAAATTAGGGCAGAAATAAATGCAAAAGAAACAAAAGAGACCATAGCAAAAATCAACAAAGCTAAAAGCTAGTTCTTTGAAAGGATAAATAAAATTGACAAACCATTAGCCAGACTCATCAAGAAACAAAGGGAGAAGAATCAAATCAATAAAATTAGAAATGAAAATGGAGAGATCACAACAGACAACACAGAAATACAAAGGATCATAAGAGACTACTATCAGCAATTATATGCCAATAAAATGGACAACTTGGAAGAAATGGACAAATTCTTAGAAAAGTACAACTTTCCAAAACTGAGCCAGGAAGAAATAGAAAATCCTAACAGACCCATCACAAGCATGGACATTGAAACTGTAATCAGAAATCTTCCAGCAAACAAAAGCCCAGGTCCAGATGGCTTCACAGCTGAATTCTACCAAAACTTTAGAGAAGAGCTAACACCTATCCTGCTCAAACTCTTCCAGAAAATTGCAGAGGAAGGTAAACTTCCAAACTCATTCTATGAGGCCACCATCACCCTAATACCAAAACCTGACAAAGATGCCACAAATAAAGAAAACTACAGGCCAATATCACAGATGAACATAGACGCAAAAACCCTTAACAAAATTCTAGCAAACAGAATACAACAACACGTTAAAAAGATCATACACTATGACCAAGTGGGCTTTATCCCAGGGATGCAAGGATTCTTCAATATCTGCAAATCAATCAATGTAATACACCACATTAACAAATTGAAACATAAAAGCCATATGATTATCTCAATAGATGCAGAGAAAGCCTTTGACCAATGTCAACATCCATGTATGATAAAAACTCTCCAGAAAGCAGGAATAGAAGGAACATACCGCAACATAATAAAAGCTATATATGACAAACCCACAACAAACATTATCCTCAATGGTGAAAAATCGAAAGCATTTCCCCTAAAGTCAGGAACAAGACAAGGGTGCCCACTTTCACCACTACTATTCAACATAGTTTTGGAAGTTTTGGCCACAGCAATCAGAGCAGAAAAGGAAATAAAAGGAATCCAAATTGGAAAAGAGGAAGTAAAACTCTCACTGTTTGCAGATGACATGATCCTCTACATAGAAAATCCTAAAGACTCCACCAGAAAATGACTAGAGCTAATCAATGAATATAGTAAAATTGCAGGATATAAAATCAACACACAGAAATCTCTTGCATTCTTATACACTAATAATTAGAAAATATAAAGAGAAATTAAGGAAACAATTCCATTCACCATTGCAACGAAAATAATAAAATACTTAGGAATATATCTACCTAAGGAAACTAAAGACCTATATATAGAAAACTATAAAACCCTGGTGAAAGAAATCAAAGAGGACACTAATAGATTGAGAAATATACTATGTTCATGGATTGGAAGAATCAATATAGTGAAAATGAGTATACTATCCAAAGCAATCTATAGATTCAATGCAATCCCTATCAAGCTACCAACAGTATTTTTCACAGAGCTAGAACAAATAATTTCACAATTTGTATGGAAATACAAAAAACCTCGAATAGCCAAAGCAATCTTGAGAAAGAAGAATGAAACTGGAGGAATCAACCTGCCTGACTTCAGGCTCTACTACAAAGCCACAGTCATCAAGACGGTATGGTACTGGCACAAAGACAGAAAGACAAATAAATGGAACAAAATAGAAAGCCCAGAGATAAATCCACACACCTATGGATACCTTATCTTTGACAAAGGAGGCGAGAATATACAATGGAGAAAAGACAATCTCTTTAACAAGTGGTGCTGGGAAAACTGGTCAACCACTTGTAAAAGAATGAAACTAGAACACTTTTTAACTCCGTGTCTTTGCTATTGCAAACAGTACTGCAGTGAATATTGTGGTGCATGTATTTTTGCAATTAGAGTTGTCTCCAGATACGTACCAAGGAGTAGGATCTCTACATCATCTGTTTTTAGCAACTGAGTTTTAACTCATAAAATCTTCCAGGATGACCCATTGATGTATCTCACTTTAAATTGAATTGTTTAAAATTGAGAAGCTTCTTCCATTTCATTTTTATTTTTTTAAAGAATAACAAATTTTAAAGAGTGACTCTTGCAAAACATAAAAATAACTCCTCCAACACTTTCTGAGAGTTTTCAAGCTGCAGAGGCACTTACTTTTGCCCTGTAGACTTGACCTTAACATTCTAAGAGTGTTACTGCCTTCAGTTGACTCCAGTGTATGAAAAGCGGTTCCTCACATTTTATCAGCTTTTGACAATAGGCACTTATGGGCCTGAGTGATCTAAAATAGATTAACAAGGTCCTAAAGCACTTTAATGAATAATAGAGCACTTTAAAATTTATTTTGTTTTTTAATTCACTTAAGTGAAATCCATTTAGCAGCCAAAACACTCCCTCCTGAACATATTAGAAGGAATAGTATGTTGAGGTTATATTAATTTGTTACGTTTCAGCTCACTTATCATTTATTCTTTTATTAATTTATTCACTGAATTGAGTTTCACCTTATAAACATTGTAGAAATCAATAACTTTGTGGGGCTGTATGTGCAACAAAATAAATTTTCAGCAGGTTATCCAGGGAATTTGGAATCTATGAGGAAGAACATCATTGGTATAATGCAAAAGTACAGTTGACATTTCAAAGAACATAAGATGTTAGGGACGCACTCAAGAATTTTTATTCCATCTCCCTTGGAAGTTAGTGTTTTTAAAACAATCAAAACTGGTTGTATTTTATATTCTTCCCCTTTTGCTATATTAGTTATTCATTAATAAAACTCCCTCTCCCTCTCATCAACATTCAGTCTTTTAAAGCACCTACCCTCTCCTTACTGATCAAAATTATAAAGTTTTTAATGATCTGATTCATACCTGAGTCCCATATGTTCCCAGCTTGACTAACAAGGAGTCGTGTGGGGTTCTGACCATCATAAAGAAATTTGTAAATAACATTTGGCAGACAAGGTTGAGGAAGATCTTTCTTTTCCCATGGAATGGCAAGGTGTTGGCAGTCATCTATGTGGATGTCTGCTCTGGCCTCTTAGAGGGACTTAAGATTTTTCTAAAAACAATTTCCTTCTGAAACCCTCCTACACCATTTGTGGGTATGTAAATTGGTGTGGACTCTATGGAAAACGGTATGGAAGTTCCTTAAAACACTAAAAATAGAACTACCATCAGTTCAGTTCAGTCGCTCAGTCGTGTCCGACTCTTTGCGACCCCATGAATCACAGCACGCCAGGCCTCCTTGTCCATCACCAACTCAGACTCACGTCCATCGAGTCAGTGATGCCATCCAGCCATCTCATCCTCTGTCGTCCCCTTCTCCTCCTGCCCCCAAGTCCTCCCAGCATCAGAGTCTTTTCCAATGAGTCAACTCTTCGCATCAGGTGGCCAAAGTACTGGAGTTTCAGCTTTAGCATCATTCCTTCCAAAGAAATCCCAGGGCTGATCTCCTTTAGAATGGACTGGTTGGATCTCCTTGCAGTCCAAGGGACTCTCAAGAGTCTTCTCCAACACCTCAGTTCAAAAGCATCAATTCTTCAGCGCTCAGCTTTCTTCACAGTCCAACTCTCACATCCATACATGACCACAGGAAAAACCATAGCCTTGACTAGACGAACCGTTGTTGGCAAAGTAATGTCTCTGCTTTTGAATATGCTACCTATGTTGGTCATCACTTTCCTTCCAAGGAGTAAGCGTCTTTTAATTTCATGGCTGCAGTCACCATCTGCAGTGATTTTGGAGCCCAAAAAAATAAAGTCTGACACTGTTTCCACTGTTTCCCCAGAACTACCATATGACCCAGCAATTGCATTCCTGGGCATATATCAAAAAAAATCCAAAAACACTAATTTGAAAATACATGCACCCCAATGTTCATAGCAGCTTTATTTATAGTTTTCAAGGTGTGAAAATAACCTAGGGGCTGTCAACAGAGGAATGGATGAAGAAGATGTGTTGCAAGTGTACAATGGGACACTGCTCAGCCATAAAACAAGAGTGAAATGTTGCCATTTGCAGCAACATGGATGGACTTGGAGGGCATAATGCTAAACAAAATAATTCAGAAAAAGACAAATACAGTATCACATCACTAATATATGGAATTAAAAATAAAACAGCAAACTAGTGAATAAAACAATGTAGACTCATAGAGAACCAACTAGTGGTTACTAGAGGCATAAGAGAACTGGGAGGGACAACATAGGGTAGGAGATTTTGAAAAAGGGTTATTATGTGACTGTATGAAGTCATGTGTGTGAAATGTCTGAAAACTGTAAAATATCATACAATTAAAAAGTCTTTCATTAATTAAAAAAATAAGGAAATGATAACAATAATTTCCTTCTTAGCAGGTTAAAATTCTGTTTAATCTGAGATTTAACCATAAGTGCTTCATTGTTTGGGTCCACAGAGCCAAGGCTCTTGAAGAAAACTGTTTCCTTTGTCCACCTTAAGCCACCATCCTCTAAAGCAATTGAAAAGAAATGACTCTCTACTGCCTTGCTTAGCACTATATCTCAGCAACTAAGCTGACAAACATAAATCCTACCTGTAGGATGACCCACATCAGACAGTGGATAAATCTAGATAATTTTTTCTGCTGAACCACTTCTATAAGCTTTACACTCCAGTCCTTCCATCTCTGGGTTGTAGTCTTACTGTCTCCCTTGCCTTTCATTGTGTCTCACAGGTTTTTCAAAAATGTTTGTCACACGAATGAATAAAAGAATCCAAATTCCTAGGTGCCCCAAACTTATTAGTGTGCTTGATTTATGCCCCAATCCCTCCAAAACTGGACTATTGCCCACACCTGAGTTCCTGATATCTGAAGTGCCATCTGGACCACACCTATTACTTGAGGCTCAGAAGACTTCTTTCCTGCCCTGAACTGATAGCACTCATCCTGGAATTGTATTAATACTTAGATTTTACAGAATCCTTTTCATGTTTTTCAAGCTTCCTCCTCCAAAATTCAAACTTACAATTGGGAATGTAACTTTGGGTCCATTTTACATGAGCCCACTCCCTAGAATTAGTGACCTGACCATAATGTCAAGTTGAAACCTTTAGATTCTGCTAACGGTCTCTTCACTTAATCCTTGCCTGCCCCCTCCCCATGTCCACTGTCATTGTCCAAAATTTGATTCAGAAAGGAAATTTTTTATTCTCTCTCTTTTTTGGGGTGGGTGGGTGTGTGGGTATAGTTACTTTACAATGCTGTGTTAATTTCTGCTGTACAAGAAAGTGGATCAGTTACACATATACACACATCCCCTTCCTCTTGGACCTCCATTCCACCCCCCAGGTCAGCACAGAGCACTGAGCTAAGCTGCCTGTGCCATACAGCAGCTTCCCACTAGCCATCTACTGGACACGTGGTGGTGTGGGTGCGTCAGACCTTGCCTCCCGATGCTCCCTCCTACTCGCCCCGCGTCCACGCGCCCCTCTCTATGTCTAGGTCTCTCCTCTTGTCAGTCCCTCAGTCGTGTCCGACTCTTTGCAACCTCATGGACTGTAGCCCTCCAGGCTCCTCTATCCATGGAATTCTCTAGGCAAGAATACTGGAGCGGTTTGCTACTTCCCTCTATTCCTACCCTTGAAATAGGTTGATCTGTACTATTTTTTTAGATTCCACATGTGTGTGTTAACATACAATATATTTTTTCCTGGCTTACATCACTCTGTATGACAGACTCTAGGTCCATCCACATCTCTACAAATGACCCAGTTTTTTTTTTTAATGGCTGAGTAATAGTCCATTGTGTGTATGTACCAGAGGGATCAAACAGAGATTCCAAATATATTGGTTTCTCTACCCACATTTAGAAATATTAATACATTCTAGTGCACCTAATAATATAAAACACTAGATTTAACAAGAGAAAAATAAAATCTAGGTCATGCCAATATTCTTCTGTCTCATCTCCTATAATAGGATATTGTGTATCTTCAGAGAAAATAACAAAATATTTTCGTGAACCTACTGTCTGACAGATTCTCTGTAGATTTGTAAGATAAAATGGTGAATAAGACAGTGAGGTTCCGGCCCTCACAGTATGTTTATCTGGCTAATTTTTCATAGATTTGTGTCACTACAAATTCAGTTCCCAGGATAATTGCATTTTCAGCTCTATCCAACAATCCTATGTGTTCCTAAACAGTTTTTTCCCCTGTTCCCCAGTATGATGCTTTCAAAACACTCCACTCACTTCAAGCTCCTATGTTCCACCTCCCTCCTTAATCAAGACTAACCCTAACCCTAACCCAAGGGTCATCGGTTCATTGACATCACTCAAATGTTATTTCCTTCCTCAATTCAAAATATCCAGCCAACTTGGCTTTTTTCCTCCTATCAAGCAGGAGAGGTATCTTTTCTTGTCTCTGAGATAAATCTGATACTGCTCCTGGTCCTCAAATATCTCCATTCATCAATTGTTTTCACCCCTTTTTATAACTTCCTCACCTGTTTCCAGTCTATAGATTCTTTCCTCTTTAAACAGGCTGAGGAAGCCCAGCCAACACATACACACAAAAAAACCCTATGTTGACCTTCTCTGGTGTTTCTTTCCTTTTCTTATCCTTTCAAATCCAAGCCTTTTGGAAAAGGTTTCTCCACCCATGGCTTCCACGTGTGCCTCTCCCACCCAGTCCTCCTCTGCCAGTCATCTCACCCAGTTTCTCTGCCCAGTGCTCCCTTTCTCACCCTAGATTCACGAAATAGAACCATTGTGTTGATAAACCCTGTACTTTTCTGTTCTTACATTGCTGGATCTCACTGATGCACTTGACACCCCTTATTTCCCCCTTACAATGGAAACATTCACTTTTCCCAAAATTAATGATCCTCCATCCTCTGGTTGTTTATTCTCTCAGTACTTTGAATACAATGTGCCCCTCCTTTCTCACCTGTAGAACTTCTACTGAAAAACTGACTAATGATTTTATTCCCTTAGATGTAACAAATTGTTTTTATCTTGTTGCTTTTAATATTCTCTCCCTGTCTTTAACTTTTGACATTTTAATTATTACATGTTTTGGTGTGGGTATTTTTGAGTTCCAAAGATTCTTTCCCACTATATAAAAGGTTGTCAGTTTTTAATATTTTTATGAAAAACTTTTACTACTTTTAGAATCAGAGGAAAGGTTATATTAACAACAGCAACAAAAAAATCTATCCTCAAAAAAAAAAAATGTCTGAATCTTCACTGAGTCATCTCAAAAGACAGTTACACACATGCATGCATACATGCAATTCTAAAATTATTTTGATGGCTTCCCTGGTGGGTCAGTGGTAAAGAATCTGCCTGCCAGTGCAGAAGACATGGGTTTGATCTCTGGGTCAGGAACATCCCCGGGGGAAGGAAATGACAACTCACTCCAGTATTCTTGTCTGGAGAATTCCATGGACAGAGGAGCCTAGAAGGCTACAGTCCATGGAGTCAGAAGAGTTGGACATGACTTAGCAACTAAACTACCAACCACACTGGTGATTCAGTGGTAAAGAATTCACCTGCCAACGCAGGGAACATAGGTTCAATCCCTGATTGGGGAAGACATAATATGGCAAGAAGCAACCAAGCCCATGTGCCACAACTATTGAGCCTGTGCTCTAGAACCCTGGGACTGAAGCTACTGAGCCCAGGAATTGCAAGTACAGAAGTCTGCACACCTAAAGCCTGTGCTCAGCAATAAGAGAAGTCACTGCAATGAGAAGCCCCCACACCTCAATATAGAGTTGCCCCCAGTCACTGCAACTAGCAAAAAGCCCATGCAGCAACAAAGACCCAGCACATCCAAAAATAAACAAATTATTTTTAAAAATAAAAATAATTTGAGCAACACCAACACAAACATGGAATCTTCCAAGATGATTTATCCTTATAATAAAATTTTGGTGTAAAACTCTGGAATTTCTTTGGGATGTATAATGATGATTGATTTAATAAATATTGTGGAGATTATTTACATAAAATCAGCCTAGATTTTGGAAATTTTCCACTAAAATCAGAGCCATTTAAATCATGGCATTTGAACAGTCATAAAGCATTATACAGATTTAGGAATAAGCCAGCTTGAGGAAGGCCCAAATTCCCAAGTTTTGCCCTAGTGAATTTTTAACATAGAAAAAGAATGAGGGAATTAAATTTCCACTCATTTTAGACACTATTATATCAATATCTACTTTACAAGGCATTCTTATAGCATTTATGCCTCATTCTAATGATTTCATAAAATGAAGAGAAGGGAATAAACAGAAAATAAAGATATGCTAGGAAATGTATTTGACTTGGCAATATTTGGCAGTGTGATTGCCCAAGAACCTTCACTGCATTTTTGAATTCTTCCCATAACTTCTCCGCTCACATGTTTCTCTGGAACTGCATGACAAAAATTTATCTATTGTCATGTTTCTAGAATTTTATTTGTTGCTACTGCAGTGTCATATACTTGATTTATATTTTTTTTCTTCTGTTGAAGATAGTTGAGTAAGACTTCAAATAAAGCATATTATAAAACCCTTCAGAGAGTTTTTTTTTTTTAGTAACATTTGGCCTTTACCTAAAATTGCAATCAATCACATTGAGAAAAATGCATCTATATTTTAACTGTAACTTTTCATTCAGTTCAGTCACTCAGTCATGTCCAACTCTGCGACCCCATGGACTGTAGCACAGCAGGCTTCCCTGTCCATCACCAACTCCTGGAGTTTACTCAAACGCATGTCTATCGAGTTGGTGATGCCATCCAACAATCACATCCTCTGTCATCCCCTTCTTCTCCTGCCTTCAATCTTTCTCAGCATCAGGGACTTTTCAGATGAGTCACTTCTTCACATCAGGCGGAGAAAGTATTGGAGCTTCAGCTTTAGCATCAGTCCTTCCAGTGAATATTCAGGACTGATTTCCTTTAGGATGGACTGGTTGGATCTTCTTGCAGTCCAAGGGACTCTCAAGAGTCTTCTCCAACACCACAGTTCAAAAGCATCAGTTCTTTGGCACTCAGCTTTCTTTATAGTCCAACTCTCACATCCAAGCATGACTACTGGAAAAACCATAGCTTTGACTAGACAGCCCTTTGTTGTCAAAGTAATGCCTCTGCATTTTAATGCTTGTCTGGAGAAGGCAATGGCACCCCACTCCAGTACTCTTGCCTGGAAAATCCCATGGACGGAGGAGCCTGGAAGGCTGCAGTCCATGGGGTCACTGAGGGTCGGACACTGAGCGGCTTCACTTTCACTTTTCACTTTCATGCATTGGAGAAGGAAATGGCAAACCATTCCAGTGTTCTTGCCTGGAGAATCCCAGGGATGGGGGACCCTGGTGGGCTGCCGTCTCTTGGGTCACACAGAGTCGGACATGACTGAAGTGACTTAGCAGCAGCAGTAGCAGGTTGGTCATAGCTTTTCTTCAAGGAGTCTTTTAATTTCACCATCTGCAGTGATTTTGGAGCCCCCCAAAATAAAGTCTCTCACTGTTTCCATTGTTTCCCCATCTATTTGCCAAGAAGTGATAGGACATTCTCCAAGCCAGGCTTCAACAATACTTGAACCATGAAATTCCAGATGTTCAAGCTGGATTTAGAAAAGGCAGAGGAACCAGAGATCAGATTGCCAACATCTCTTTGTGACCCCATGGGCTGTAGCCCACCAGGCTCCTCTGTCCATGGAATTCCCCAGACAAGAATACTGGAGTGGGGTTAGGGGATCCTCCCAACCCAGAGGTGGAATGCACATCTCTTGCACTGCAGGTGGTTTCTTTACTGTCTGAGCCACTTCTGGTGTTCCCCATTAAGATGTATTCTCTGCCCTGTTGCCCCTGAATGATTCCTCATCTACCAGTACATGGTCAATCTCTTCTTATATAAGACAAGGAGATACAGATCCAAACACAAATGCATGTGGCATGCTTACCTCTGTTTCTTATTCTCTACAGTCTGATTTTTCTTTTCTCACTAACTTTCTACATTTCTTTCTGTTTCTGACCCTATGCATTCAAAATGTCACCTTTATCTTGGATGACTGACATTTCTACGCCATTTGTTATGATGTCTGAAAACTGTTTAAAAAATTATCCTGAAACATTTTTAAAAAGTTTATAATTCAAGAATGAACTTTCAGATTTGCTTCTTTGTGAGTTATTAATTCTATGGATTTGGGTATTAAAACTGGGGACCAACTTGCCTGAGCCTGGTTTATGGATCTAAGTCCTCATCAAGTGGAAAACTGGACAGAGGTCCTTTAATCTGTGACTGGCGTTTCTCTAAGCAGTGGCCTGAGAACCCTGTTTGCCCTCATATTTCAACATAAATTCCAAATAGAACATAAATTAAAACTGATCATTTGATCTACTGAGAATCCATCAGTCCTTTTCACTTTCAGCCCTCACATCTCCCCTAACGTACCTTAAATTTCATTGTCAATCTCTGTAGTCACTCTTTTGTCTATCTGTTATATTTAACTGCCTGGCATATCCCCAGTCTTGATTCAATGCACTGATGCTACAAAGGTCTTGTGCAAATGAAAGCTGATGGAAAAATCACTCAAGCAGACTGACCAAGCCCAGCTTCAGTCCCTTCCTGTTAACATCAGGGGCCCTTCGTGGAGCCCACTAACAATGTCTCCTGTCCACAGTTCATCCATGCTCTTACTTTCCTAGCCAAAGACTTCACATCTTCTCTTCTCTCTTCAATCTAGAAAACCTCCTGCCCCATCCTCTTTCTTAGCTGAATGAAAAAAAAAAAATCAGAAAAGAACCTCCATGAATTTCTCTCCCCCAACTTACCCACCTGGCAGCATCTGTGTTCAGAAACCCTGCCTTTCCCAGATGAATTGTCCAAATTCTGTCAGCAGTCAGTCCCTACACTTGTATGCCACATTCACTCCCCCCAAAATAATACTTTGCTAGCAAGCTTCCCTCTCCTCCCTGCATGTGCTCTTCTCTCTGCTTGATTAATTCTATCAGCATGCAAACTTGACATGTTAGCTCCTGTTTTCATACTTTTCTCCCACCTTATAAATATAAGTTGTCCTCATGTTGTTCTCTCAATACAACCCTACTTCTTTTTTCCTTTCAAGTAAAATTCCTGAAAGTGCTTGTCTGTGCTTGGTGGCTTCCCCAGTTCTTTCATTTGCTCTTAGAGCTTTCCAATCAGGTCATCATTTCAATCATGCCACCAAAATTTATTTCTGACCTCCACACTGATAAATCCAAAGATTCATTTTCTCTTATCTTTTTATTTGAACTATAAGCTGCATTGCAAACTGTTTACTCCTCCTTTCTTCTAGAAACTCTTCCTTCATTTGAGTAAAAAATCACATTCTCTAGTTCTCCTCTTATATTTCAGGAGTGCAAGAGTAGTTCAATTAGGGTGTTATAAGTTTGCTGTTTTCTATTATTATTTCTGTTAATTTCAATTATCTTGAAAATTCTAGGTAAGTCAATAAAACATAATAAACAAATAAGAGACAAAAACACCTAAATGGAGTAAACAAAATTATTATAACAAATAGAGGATTACCTACCTAAAATTTTAATTACCCAGAAACAACTTTAACACCAAACATGTAGCTCCTAAAGGAAGAGAACTGCAGCTGCTAGTGAGAGATGTAAAGATGATGACAAATCAGAAGACAATTGCAGAAATTTAATCTAGGAAGTAAGTAGCTTATAGAAAGGTTGCAAATGTTTTCTGAAGCCATTAGTTACAGAACTAGATACTGTGGTCCTGGATTAGAAATTTAAGTATCATAGAGATGTCAGTCTTAACAAATTTATCTACATGTTTTAAAAAATTCCATATCCAAAATCTCAATAAGACATTTTCTACAAAAAGTTAGCATAGTTCTCAAGTTTACCAAAAAGCTGTGACAAGCAAGAGAGGATCAGGGAAAGAACTGGGAAAATCCAAAGAAAATCTGATGTTTACTCAACAATATTCAAGTGTTGATTTCTTAGTTCTAATAATTGTCCTGGGCACTCTGGTTGCTCAGTGGTAAAGAATCTGCCTGCCAATGCAGGAGACACAAGTTTGATCTCTGGGTCAGAAATATCCCCTGGAGAAGGAAATGGCATCCCACTCCAATATTCTTGACTGGAAAATCCTATGGACAGAAGAGCCTGGTGGGCTACAGTTCATGGGTTCTCAAAAAGAATCAGACATGATTTAGCAACTAAACAACAACAATATTGCCCTATGGTTTTGAAAAATGTCAATATTGAGGGATGCTGAGTGAGGAACATCAGGGAAATCTGTGTTTTCTTTGTAAATCTTCTTTAAATCTAAATTTATTTTAAAATAAAAAGTGTAAATAAGTAGAATAGGAAATTTTCCAAACAGACATCAAAATATATAGTACAGCTATAGTCATCTAAAGAGTAGGGATGAAACAGCAGTAGATGAAACAATTAAACATAATAAAATAGATGAATTCAGTATCACAATCAATGAAGAAGAATTATTCACCAAATAGTGTCAATCAGTAAGGTAATTATGATGGTGTTCTTAGGTCCAATTTAGATTATTACCTAAAGCAACAACGCAAAATGAATTCTAACTGGAGTACACAATTCAATATTTAAAATAAACTAATTCCCAAAATAGCTTCCCTCATGGCTCAGACAGTAAAGAATCTGCCTGCAATACAGGAGACTTGGGTTCAGTCCCTGGGTCAGGAAGATCCCCTGGAGAAGGAAGTGGCAACCCACTCCAGTATTCTTGCCTGGGAAATCCCATGGACAGAGGACCCTGGTGGGCTATAGTCCAATTCTGTACAAAAAATAAATTAAAAAAAAAAAACCAATTCAAAAATAATTTTTTAAAATAAAATAAGCCATTTTTCAAAAGCCAGTCAAGAATATAAGTAAAAACTTCTCTGATCACAGGATAGAAGAGGAATCTCTAAACATAAAAACCATGGAACAACTATGAAGAAAAATTTAAAATATAAGTTTGGAGAAAATTTTGGAACTTCTGTATAAAATCTCCAAAATAACTAAAAGGGTAAAAGAAGTATCTGGAAAATTCTTTGCCACAAGTTTAAGTGGTAAGAGATTAAGGCCTTAATTTAAAGATTTAATCAAGATATAAAAATTAATAAGAAATTATTAATACTCTCACAAGAACCAAGGGAAAGGACATGAACAAACAATCCCAAGAGGAATCAGTTCAGTTCAGTTCAGTTCAGTCACTCAGTTGTGTCTGACTCTTTGCGACCCCATGATTGCAGCACGCCAGGCCTCCCTGTCCATCACTAACTCCCAGAGTTCACTCAGACTCACATCCATCGAGTCAGTGATGCCATCCAGCCATCTCATCCTCTGTCGTCCCCTTCTCCTCCTGCCCCCAATCCCTCCCAGCATCAGAGTCTTTTCCAATGAGTCAACTCTTCGCATGAGGTGGCCAAAGTACTGGAGTTTCAGCTTCAGCATCATTCCCTCCAAAGAAATCCCAGGGCTGATCTCCTTCAGAATGGACTGGTTGGATCTTCTTGCAGTCCAAGGGACTCTCAAAAGTCTTCTCCAACACCGCAGTTCAAAAGCATCAATTCCTCGGTGCTCAGCCTTCTTCCCAGTCCAACTCTCACATCCGTACATGACCACAGGAAAAACCATAGCCTTGACTAGACGGACTTTTGTTGGCAAAATAATGTCTCTGCTTTTGAATATGCTATCTAGGTTGGTCATAATTTTCCTTCCAAGGAGTAAGCATCTTTTAATTTCATGGCTGCAGTCACCATCTGCAGTGATTTTGGAGCCCCAAAAAATAAAGTCTGACACTGCTTCCCCTTCTATTTCCCATGAAGTGATGGGACCAGATGCCATGATCTTCATTTTCTGAATGTTGAGCTTTAAGCCAACTATTTCACTCTCCACTTTCACTTTCATCAAGAGGCTTTTTAGTTCCTCTTCACTTTCTGCCATAAGGGTGGTGTCACCTGCATATCTGAGGTTACTGATACTTCTTCCAGCAGTCTTGATTCCAGACTGGCTAACAAATACATTACTGAATTCTACCTCTCTCAAGGCCAAAAAGTTAAAAATTAATGACGTTTCCTGCCATCAAATTAGCAGATATTCAAACAGTTAATACTGACAAGAATCTACTGGAATACAATACATTGTTGGTATTATTGATGACCATGTAAATTATGCAGGCTTCCTTGAAAGATATTTGGCAATGTAATAAACAAGACTTTAGAATGGTCATTTCCTTTTTCAAATGTACTGGTGAATATTTACATATATGGCTACCTGTCAAATTGTTGGCAATAGTAAAAAAAAAAAGAAATCATCTATATATATATGTGCACACAAATGTAAACTAGAAGGAAATACACAAAACAGCATTTATTGCTTAAGGGTGACATTATGGGTAAATTCTACTTTTCTTCCTTTTAGTTCTCTAAATTTTCTAATCTCTCTGGTAGTGTTTGCTATGTAACTTTGCATGTGTTTTTCTCTATTCTCTAAAGTTTCTCTAATTTTTCTTATAGTTAGGAGAGAGATGCAAGTTTTCACGCAGAGGAAACTATCCAATACATGGAGGAATATAAAAAAAAAGTTTAAATACACCAAGATTTTTAAACATTCAAAATATATAAGAAATTTTGATGTTGACTGATATTTTGATATTCCACAAAAGACAATAAAATAGAGTGCCATATTAAATCTGAGAGCACATTACATGAGCCCCTGCTTGGCACATGCTCATTTCGGGCGGAAAGCAACCAACTGTACAGAGTGGCTGGGTCTTTAGTTTCCTGTTTCCCAGTTATAGAGCCAAACTTCTGGTTGATAATTCTGATCTTCCCTCCAGTTCTTCCATTATTTCCTGAGGCTGTAGGGATACACAGACTAGAGACTATTTCAGGTCTCCTGTGGCTGTAGCAGTTCCAGGATTACTGGAGATGCCAACTTGCTCCAGAGAATATCTGGTTCAATGTGATTTGATCCTCAAACACACAGTAGAGGCCTGCACCATCACCCCCTGAATGTCCCCTACTGTTACTGGGCTTTCAGAAATAGGTGACATTTTCAGACTTTTTTTTTTTTTTTTCCTGGTAGGGGAGGAAGAGGCAAAAGTTTCATAAAACAGTACTTAGCTTTACTGGTATATACTCTGGTCACTGCTATTCTATTCTTTAAACTGTTGCAGGTCGAGAAGCAATAGTTAGAACTGGACATGGGACAACAGACTGGTTCCAAATAAGGAAAGGAGTACATCAAGGCTGTATATTATCACCCTGCTTATTTAACTTATATGCAGAGTACATCATGTGAAATGCCAGGCAGGATGAAGCACAAGGTGGAATCAGATTTCTGGGAGAAATATCAATAACCTCAGATATGCAGATGACACCACCCTTATGGCAGAAGGCGAAGAACTAAAGAGCCTCTGGATGAAAGTGAAAGAGGAGAGTGAAAAAGTTGGCTTAAAGCTCAACATTCAGAAAACTAAGTTTATGGCATCCAGTCCCATCACTTCATAGCAAATAGATGAGGAAATAATGGAAACAGTGAAAGACTTTATTTTTCTTTTTTTTGGGGGGGTGGTCCAAAGTCACTGCAGTTGGTGACTGCAGCCACAGAAATTAAAAGACACTTGCTTCTTGGAAGAAAAGCTATGACCACCCTAGACAAGCATATTAAAAAGCAGAGACAGTACTTTGCCAACAAATGTCCATCTAGTCAAAGCTATGGTTTTTCTAGTGGTCATGTATGGATGTTAGAGTTGGACTATAAAGAAAGCTGATCACTGAAGAATTGATGTTTTTGAACTGTGGTGTTGGAGAAGACTCTTGAAAGTCCCTTGGACTGCAAGGAGATCCAACCAGTCCATGCTAAAGGAAATCAGTCCTGAATATTAATTGGAAGGACTGATTTTGAAGCTGGAACTCCAATACTTTGGCCACCTGTTGTGAAGAACTGACTCATTTGAAAAGACCCTGATGCTGGGAAAGATTGAAGGTGGGAGGAGAAGGGGATGACAGAGGATGAGATGATTGGTTGGCATCACCAACTCGACGGACATGAGTTTGAGTAAACTCCAGGAGTTGGTGATGGACAGGGAAGCCTAGCGTGCTGCAGACCATGGGGTCGCAAAGAGTCGGACACAACTGAGCGACTGAACTGAACTGAAATTTATTTTACGAGCTGCCCATAGGTTCTGATCCTAGGGGTAAAAGACACTGGACAAGAAAACATGGAGATTGCTAGCTGGTCCAAAAAAAAAAAAAAAGGCAAGCAAGTGACAAAAATGTTCACAGTGACGTGTTCAGAAATGGAGCAAAAAATAAACCTATGCAGAATGGGGTATTATTCAGTATTGACTCTTTTATGCAGAGCTCCAAGGAGTAGTTTTTTTTTTTTTTTTTTTTTTTTAGCAAAGATGGTTTTTAGGTGCAATGCAGACCATACACTAAATAACTGTGAATATTAGAGTGAGGCAGAAATTCTCCTTTTAGTTTTCCAGTCCTCCTTTGCTATTGTGGGAGGCTTGGTTCCAGGAGCCCCACTATGGATACAAAAATCCACAGATGCTCAAATGCCTTATATAAAATAGCCGCAGAGTACAATCAATACAGCCCTATGATGAATGCAGCCAGCTCTCAGTTTCTGAGGGTTTGGCATCCTGCACAGGACTAAATGTATTTTATTCCTTCTAATCATCACATGCAGAACATCACAGGTGTCAAGTCTTGCTCGGCAAAGCTCTTTTTTAAAAAAGCTTGTTTTAGGGGAAAGGAGAGGGAGCATAAATTTGGAATTAGGGATTTAACAAATACAGACCACACTATATAAAATAGATAACCAATAAGGGCCTACTGTGTAGCCCAAGGAACTGTACTCAATATCTTGTAACAACATTTAATGGCAAAGAGTACGAAAAAGAATATATATGTGTGTGTGTGTGTGTATATATATATATATATATATGTATGTACAATGGAATCACATTGCTGTACACCTGAAACATTGTAAATCAACTATACTTTAATAAAAAGATTTAAAAATTTTAAGTATTTGTTTTTTAGTCAATCAAATAAGTACAGGGAACAATGATGAAAATAATTGCAAGTGTTGTATAGCTTTGCTATATGCTGGGCACTGTTCTAAACACTTTTCACATGTTTTGTCTCACCTGCATCATAATTCTGTAAGGTGAATACAATTCATATCTCCATTCTACAGCTTAAAATATAAGACAGAACTTGCTCCAGGTCATGCAGCTGGTAAGTGGCACAGCAAGGATTTGAACCCAGACAAGCCTGTGCTCTGAACTGCTCTTTTATGATCGAGAGAGTGCCGAAAGGGCACACAGTGCAAAACGAGGCTCCCTCTGCCCCTGAAAGGTGCGATCACTAATTTGGCGCTAGTGGTAAAGAACCTGTCTGTCAATGCAGGTAGATGTAAAGGATGTGGGTTTGATCCCTGGGTCAGGAAGATCCCCTGGAGTAGGAAATGGCAACTCACTGCAGTATTCTTGCCTGGAAAATTCCACGGTCAGAGGAGCCTGGCAGGCTAAGAAATTTTCATACATGTAATAAACAAATACATAAAAATCAATGTGCATGGCCGTAAATTACCAATGAACCTTTTTATACATCAAATCTACCTAAAAATCTTCTGCAGAGTTTTAGTAGCTGCATTATATTCTATGGTATGGATGCATTATAGCTTTTCACTAATCATTATCAATGAGAATTTATTTTATTCTAATCTTTTACTATGTCAAACAATGCTTCAATAAGTAACCTAGAACATAGGTCTTTGGTTCAGTATAAACAAATCTCCAGTATATATTCATAGAAGTATGTACAGTTGCCAGATAAAAGGATATAGCATTTTTTATGCTTATATTAGGGACCTTCCTTCCCAGGGGGCTCAAATGGTAAAAAATCCGCCTGCCAAGGCAGGAACCACAAGAGATACAGATTTGATCTCCGAGCAGGCAAGATTCCCTGGAGGAGGAAATGGCAACCCACTCCAGTAATCTTGAGCCTGGTGCCCCCCATCCAAGAAGTCACAGACAGTTGGACATGCACTTATATTAACAGAGCATTTGCCTCAGAATGAGAGCTTTCAACAAGCCACAGAAGTTAGCTAGAATTTAATGACATTTCTTTTTATTTCCATTGCCTTTTATTCTTTTAATATTTATTTATCTATTTGGCTGCCCCGGGTCCTAGTTGTGGCACATGGGATCTGGGTCTCCAACCAAGGCTTGAGCCCAGGCCCCCAGGATTGGGAGCTCGGAGTCCGAGCCACTGGACAGCAGGGAAAGTTGCAGTTGATTTTACTTTTAAGTAAAGTTACCAAATATTTATGACTAGTGACACTAGCTTTCCATTCACGAAAGTTGCATGAGCTTTCTTTAGTGGAAAAGTGAGTCAATTTTGAAAATACTGATTATATAAATATTCAGGGTACATGAAGACAGTCCTTGGACAATGTATAACGGGGTCAGAAAAGAGGCAATAGCTTGTGCTCAGTTTTAAGCACATATTCACTCCAACAGTTTCAGTATTTTTCAACACTTCCATTATAGAAAGAACAGTTCCTCCTGTATAAAACAGCATTAGCTGGCTCACAGGAAGTCAAAATGGCTTGACAACTCCGGTCTCACTGGAGCAGACAGCACCCCACAGACGACCGGGCCAGGGACATCGCCCCCACCCACAGGTGGCACTGGCCTCTTCTCCCCCTACAGGCCGACTCCTCTGTCTACCTTCCCCTCAATCCCTAACAAAGGGCACTCACTAAGTGTTGACTAACCCACAATGTTTTTTCAGGTTTTCTGCAACTGGTTGCACGATTGAATTCTACCCATTTCATTTCTTAGATTTTTACACGTGTGGCTGGGTCTATCACTTGTCTGCCACTTTCAGTCTGCCAAAATGCTCTTGAGTTCAGCTGTGCTGCCATATCTAATATATCTTTTGTGTGTTTAAGATGTCCTTAGGATCCAATATCCCTCCTTTCTCCCATAGCTATTCAGAATAATAAAACACGTCACTGGGCAAAGCATGCCAACCACTCTTGATGTGGTCTTGCCCTCTGGATCCATGGAAGTTCCTGATAAGACATTTACTCCCAGGAAAATAAAGAGACATGTCAGTACAATCGTTTCCCTTGATTCTGTCATAAAGTATGCTCTTCGGCGATTTCACAAATGTTCAGCTGTGAATCTCAAATTGCTTTGCACCTGGAATTTGTTTACAGGTTATATTTCAGACTCTGTAGTCTGTCACTACATATTTCTATCATAAATTGTTAGCCAGATTCACTTATGGGAACTTCTGATCTTTGTCCCAGAGACTACATTTTCAACCCCCAGGTTGAAAGCATTTAGTTATTCGAGCCATACACTGTGAATTTATAACCTCACTACCACCAAGTGGTCTGTTTCTTTTTTATGTTCCCATGAAGACTGATGCTTAAAAGTTTGTAGTAGGCCGTGATTGTTCATACTATTTTAAGTGAAAAGTGTTACTGCTAATTGCTCATTTTAATCTGCAAGCTATTTTTAACAGCATCTCTTTCTTTGAAAGAGTTAGTTGCTCAGTCATGTCCGATTCTTTGCTACCCCAAGGACTGCAGCCTGCCAGGCTCCTCTACCCATGGGATTCTCCAGGCAAGAGTACTGGAGTGGGTAGCTATTCCCTTCTCTGGGGGATCTTCCCAATCCAGGGATCGAACCCAGGTTCCTGCATTGCAGGCGGATTCTTTACCGTCTGAGGCATGAGGGAAGCCCAATAGCATCTCTATTCTTATTCACATTTTACATTGAAGATAAAACATTTTTGCCATGAGACAAAAATAAAATACTGGTAGAATTATTAACCTCATGCTAACAGTTCCAACCCTCAGGGTCTACAACCCACCTAAGAGATATAAACTACAAACTCTCCAGAGAAAGATTCTCAGAATCATTGCATAATTTTATTTCAGTGTGTCACACTGGGTTCCAGTTTTGCTCCAGGTGTCTCCTCATGCAATATAAGTGCATTTCAAATTGTTCTTTACAGTCACTGCAAATAGAAATAGAAGCATCCTTTTAGTGATTCTTTGAATCCTCTTTAATATTATTTAAAATACTAGGGCACACATCCAGCTTTCTTTTCCTGGCAAAGCAATACATATACCACCGATATTCTGCGCTGTAAGTTGCTTCAATCGTGTCTGACTCGTGTGTTCCAATAGTGTGTCAATTCTGTACCTTGCTTCTGTTATTGCTTATTGAGCGCTTATTGAGGGAATCAATTAAGATCAGATTCCTCTCACTGTACTTAGACCAGACCTGGACTGGCAGGGACACTCACTTTGTATTAGTAACTGCAGTCACCACTTAGCCTTTGCTGTGCGCCTGGTGCTGTTGTATACATGGAAACAGACTCTTTTCTATAAACATGGCAAGGATCCCATGATATAAATAACATTGTTGCCTCCACTTGTTAAGGAAACGGAGGGCTGGAAAAGTGAAATATTTTCCCAACTTACCTAGTGTGAAGCAGAGCTGGATTCATGCCTAGAGCAGACAGGCAAGCCTTTCAAGGCCATGCTTACCCACTGTCAAGCTAGCCAAGGCCATGCTTACTCACTGCCAAGCTAACCAAGTTGCATCTTGTGCTTAATTTATATTTGATCTCACAGGAGGTGGGAGAAAATCTATTCCAAGGTCACATGTTGCAAAATTAATATTGCTCAATCAATAAGTTACAGGTAGACATTACTGATTTAAAAGGTGATCATTGCTTTTGTTAAACAATTTACCTCTTAACACTGGAAATTACTAAAATGTATCTTGCTAACATTTGGCCAATATCTTCCACTTTCATCCTAAGTGAGTCTGTTCCTCATTTAATTCTACTGCTTGCTGACTTGTTCTCAATTGTGTGCTTCACTCTGACCTCTATATTTTTTTCTTTGCACTCTTAAATCTGCATCAGGCATTCACGGGGCAGTGATACAGAATTTCATCAATGGAGATAGGTTTTCACATGTCTTATAAGAATTGATGCTTTTGAACTGCAGTGCTGGAGAAGACTCTTGAGAGTCCCTTAGACAGCAAAGAGATCCAACCAGTCAATCCTAAAGGAAATCAGTCCTGAATATTCATTAGAAGGACTGATGTTGAAGCTGAAACTCCAATACCTTGATGGGAAGAACTGACTCATTGGAAAAGACCCTGATGCTGGGAAAGACTGAAGGCAGGAGAAGAGGACTATTGAGGATGAGATGGTTGGATGGCATCACTGACTCTCATGGACATGAGTTTGAGCAAGCTCTGGGAGTTGGTGATCGGCAGGGAGGCCTGGTGTGCTGCAGTCCATGGGGTCACAAATAGCTGGACATAATTGAGCAACTGAACTGAACTGAACTGACGACTGTTTCTGCCTTTCCCTGTAATGATCCATATTAACTATACACAAAATTATTTTTATGAAGCAAAAGTTGTTTCATCCAGAACTAAATCCTCTACAATTTAAACTTTTAAGCACCATTTTATGTTTGCAAGTTGTCTTTATTGTTTTGAGTGGCTTTTCAAAACCAGATCCTATAACACAGGTTGACTGTTTTTGCCAAGGGGCACCTGGAGTTAGAGGCAGCATTGGCACTGAAATTCTGTGCTGTGAAATCACAACTCCCCCATCTGTTCCTTAATCCCCCCAGCAGCACAGATGCCCAAAGGTTTAAATAAACAGGAGAGGCAGATCATCATTAATGGGGTAAATTTCTCACTTATCTTTCCTCTTTGAATACGGCACATTGTCATTGCTGTGCTATACTGTACTTTTGTATAAAAACATATGCAGCTAAACTACAATTGCATTAATTTTAGAAAATAGCTGGAAGTTAAATGCATAGCAGAATATGAGGCTGGAACAATATGCTAATTTGGCTAGTTGTTTTGCAGTGGAGAGACTGACAGATTTTTTTTTTTTTTTCAAATTCCTTATATAGATGTCATAGAAGGCTAGCAGGCATTGGTATCTTTTGTTTTTTATATTTTTATTTGAATTAGTTGCTTACACTTAATTGTCTGAGTTTATATTAAAAAACATTAAAAACTGAGTTTACATTAAAAACACATTAAAACAGATTTGGAAAAAATCTAAAAAGAATATATACATACCTGAAATTGGGGGCTTCCTCAGTGGCTCAACAGGTAAAGAATCTGCCTGTAATGCAGGAGACTCAGGAAATGCAGGTTCGATCTCTGAGTCAGGAAGATCCCCTGGAGGAGGGGAGGGCAACTCACTCAGTACTCTTGCCTGGAGAATCCCATGGACAGCCTGGTGTGGCAGTCCATGGGGTCACAAAGAGTTGGACACGACTGAAGCACCTGAGCACAGCACAGCATACCTGAAACTAATACATTATACATCAATGATATTTCAATAAATTTTTTAAAAAATCAGTTACAGTAAAAAATCTAAGAAACAGATTTTTAGCGTCTTTTCGATCATCAGGTCTGCTTTCAGTGGGTACCACACGGCTATCAGTTGTTCCCACTGAACAGAGGACGAACCTCTAGTTCACCACTGTGCCCCTCACCTGCTTCACTGATTTATATTACCTGACTGATTTGTGTCAACGATGAAATGTATGGCTTTGGAAGAACTTAATGGACTCTGAAAGGTATCAAGGAAATTTGAACCAACACAATGAAATGCAGTGAGTCTGATGACAGACGGACTCATCACAAAATCTCAATAAAACCCATTATGCAAAATGTTCAGCCTAAGCCCAGATGACTAGAGGGATATAAAGACATAATCCTGAAAGTCCTATGAGGTCTAGATTTGCCCAACTAAGATGCCTCTTCTCTAAAACTATTTAAAACAAAATAAATTAAGAAATCATAGAGAACTTAGTCATTTAACATGTGAGTAAATTTTTTTCCAATGAGATCTGAAAATCCTTGACAAAACTTTTTAGACTACTACAAGTCATTTTAATTATTTTAATTATTCTGAGTCATTTTAATTATTACCTAAGGAAACTGTGGCTCAGAAGAATCTGCCTGCAGTGCAGGAGACCCAGGTTCCATCTCTGCATCAGGAAGATTCCCTGGAAAAGGGAAAGGCAACCTGCTCCAGTATCTCTGCCTGGAGAATCCCTGGAGGACCACAGTTCCTGGGGTCACAAAGAATCAAACACAACTGGGCAACTAACACACACAGAAGGAAACTGCAAAATGCATCTTTTTTTTTTTTTTGGCCACACCATGTAGGGCATGTGGGATTTTAGTTCCATGACCTATGATCAAGTTCAGGTCCCCACCTTGGGAGCATGCAGTGTTAACCACTGGATCGCCAGTGAAGCCCCATAATGCATCTATTAACAGAGTCTCTTGGATCAATGGTGATGGGGTAAATACAAATTCCAATGCAGTGACCAAGAAATAAAAGAAAATCCCTACATCAAACCACAAACCAGATTATGTCCAGAGAGTTTCTCCAAGTAAATGATAGGAACAATACAGTAGAAAGAAATTTCCAAAAAAGAAAAATATTCTCATTTGTTTATTTTTATACCATTTGTGAAATAAGAAATATTCCTAAGAGAGAAACTTCTGGAGTCTTCCGTAGAAACAATCCTGTCTTAAACCTCAATGTGATGCAAAACGGTCAGGATGGAATCGAATTTGACCTAATTATAAGATTGGCTTTTCATCATGTTGGCACTTATTAAGGGCTTAGTTTACATTTAGGGAGTGCCCGCCTTTAAATGGCATGCACATTAACCCATCCTATGTTACTGACAGGAAAGCACAGTGTAATGCATTGTCAGGTATTTTTATCTCATGCAAGAGCTCGCTCTGTGAGCAGTTATAACGTAATTAAAGCCATTAATGTTTACTCCTCTGGGAAATACAGTTATTCATAGATATCAGAATCTTTCATGTTCCTCTATCTACTATACAAATTATATTTTGTTTCTCGCTTATGACTCTTCAGGAGTTATTTTCCTGTCACCTTAAAATAGAAATGTATCCTCTGGCAATGTTTTCAATATAGCTATTTGCAGTTAAATTGAATAAAAATGAATAATGTGTTTATCAAGAGTATCAGGATCAGAGATGCAACTTTTCTCATTATGTTATATTACTGTTTCTGCTGAGATACAAGGTATTAATAATTTTATAACATAAATGGTAGATTAAGCTTTGAAAAGTCATAACATCCACGGAAACATACCTGGACCAGAAATTCTTTCACATAGTGGCAATATTTTTCTAAATCAACGTGAAGCATAAAAAAGGTACAAACTTTTAGAATTTTATTTTCCTGGGAACTGGTTTCATTTTTTAAAACTAAAATGTATTTTTACATTGATATTATAATATTGCTATAAATATTATATAAATGCACTCTCCAATATACCTACAGGGTCCTTAACCAAATAATACACATAATACAAAAGTAGGAAAGATAGAGAAATCATTTTATATTATTTCCTTAGCATCACTCAAAATAATAGTCTATTTTGAAGGACAAATAATCTTAAATATTAATGGACAGTGATGAGTTACAACTTTTTTAGGGTTACTATACCAGGCACTGGTTCAAGATCTTTGTATCACTGCATTAAATCTTCACACCTTATTCATATTAACTTCCTTATTTTTTTAGGACTTCGTAAGTGCTTACTATATTTATTTTTATTTGAAATCAAAGACAGATATCGATTATTCTTAATATAACCTTTTCAAGACAGGGCTTGACAGAATGGGAAAGTGGAGTCCAGAAAGCTTGAGTAACTTGCCAGGAGTAAACCTGCTAGTAAGTGTTGGGGCCAAGATATCGAAAGGTTGTTGTTGAATCACGCGAAGACACCAGGATTCTTGGCCCCTGGAGGAGAAGAATTCAATCCAGGGCCAGAGACGAGGCTTGATCGCTCAGAGCTTTTATGTAATAAAGTTTTATTAAAGTATAAAGGAGATAGAGAAAGCTTCTGACATAGGCATCAGAAGGGGGCAGAAAGAGTACCCACTTGCTAGTGTTAGCAATGAAGTTATATACTCTCCATTGAATCCAAAGAATGTCTGGAGGTTATAAAGACCTCACCAGACCTACTCCCATAATTTACTTTTTAAGATAACAGAATTAGCTAGAAGGTTTAATTCAGAGACTGTCCTCAGGCAGGATACATTATTGTTATATAATCCTAAGGAAAGTAGAGAAGGAAAAAAAAAGTTTGTCCTTTCTTCCTCCTTGAGAATTCCAGATCCCTCTCTCCTTGGGGAACCCTAGACTCCTAATCAACCTGCCTAGGAAATGACTCTCTCAATATTAATACAAAGGTGCACGGTTTGACTCTAGTGCTGGACTTCTACTGACTTTTCCTCGGTATTCTCTCTCTTAAATTTAGAGCTTCTCCCTTTTCAAAGCTGTGGTCATTCAAGTGCTATCTACAAGTTTTTTGAACTCCCCTGCTACGTCTTCCTTGCCTCTGAAACAATATTGCAAGGTAGGTTTTTTTTTTTTTTTTTTAAGTCTACATTTTCAGGGCTTCCCTGGTGGCTCAGTAGTAAAGAATCCACCTGCCAACGCAGGAGACATGGCTCCATCCCTGATTCCGGACGATCCCATGTGCCTCAGAGCAGCTAAGCCGTGTGCCACAACTGCTGAGCCTGTGCTCTGGAGCCCAGAGTCGCAACTACTGAGTCACATGCTGCAAATACTGAAGCCCAAGTGTCCTCGAGCCTGTGCAAAAAATAAGCTGCCACAATGAGAAGCCTGCAAACAAGCAGAGAGTAGCCCCCGCTGGATGCATCTAGAGATGGAGCCCGCATAGCACCAAAGACCCAGCAGAGCCAGAAATAGAACAAATAAATAAATAAAAGTATTAAAAAAAAATAAAGTCTGTGTTCAGACACCAGGCTTGCCACTTACATTGCACACATCTAGACTTGTCTTCTAAACTCTCTAAACTTCAGTCTCCTCATCTGTAAATAGCAGCTACTTCAGAGATCTGTCTGGACGATTAAACATGGAACACGTGTAAAGCAGTTAGCTAAGTGCCTGGCTCATCACCAGCACTTGATAAGCATTGACTATTAAGATTACTATGGCTTTATTTCAACAAAAGTTGGGCCTGTATAGTCATCTGCTAAGGAGGAAAGAGATGCTTTTCTTACAGCATCAAGCCAAACACAATTTTGTATTTGATACAAAGCTGTGCTGGTTTTGGTCTGAGTTATTTTTGTTGGATCATTAAAAGGGAGAGTCTTTCAATAATGTGGATGGATAAGCTTTGTAAAAACAACTGATGATCTCTCTATTGGAGTTGCAGATCTTTCTGATAGGTTAGGAGTAAAAATTAAATAATAGGAAAGTATCTGTGCCTTTCTAACAAAATTTTAAATGATACTTTCTAATAGTATATTGAACAAGTGACAATGAATCAGAAAAATAAGTAAGAACCAAAGCCCTGGAATGGATAAAAAAGATATACAGATATGCAATGGAACATTACTCTGCTATAAAAAATAATGAAATTGTGCCATTTGCAGAGGCATGAAAGGACCAGGAGTCTGTTATAGTGTGAATTTTTTCAGAAAGAGTAAAACAAATACAGTCTATTAATACATACATGTAGAATCTAGAAAAAATGCTATAGATGAACTCATTTGCAAAGCAGAAACAGAGATACCGAAGTAGAGAACAAACATATAGACACCAAGGAGGGAAGAAGAGGACAGGGATAGATCAGGAGGTTGGGATTGATGTGTACATATTGCTATGCACAGAATAGATGACTCATGAGAACCTACTGAGTGGTACAGGGAACTCTACTCAATGCTCTGTGGTGACCTAAGTGCGAAGGAAATACAAGGAAGAGCAGATACACATATAAACGTTGCTGATTCACTTTGCTATACAGCAAAAAAAACTGACACATTAGCGTCAAGCAACTATACTCCAATAAAAAAAGGAAAAGGAAAGTCCTAGTGCCCTTATTGCCTTCAGGAGCCTTGATTAAAGCCAACAAGCAATTCTTAAAAAGTAGCATATTGACGTCAACATCTCTATGTGCATGTTCTCATTTACACAAGGATTTTTAAAAATATTTTTACCCCAACTTCCTGTCCCTTGATTGTATCATTATCATTAGTGGTTTCTGGATTTTTAATCACCCTAAAGACAATGACAGTTTTAACCACTTGAGGTACATTATGATGGGATAACTTTCTAAAGCTAGAATTACTGTGGAGCTAATAAAGGTTACATTACAGGCTTCTCATTTGCCTCAGACCCTGCCAGAAAGCCTGGGGTGTTGAGCTGGAGATACATTTGAGTTTAGTGGAAGATGCATTTAGTTTGAGTTTAGTGGGAGTTATTTATGTGGCTTTTAGTCACTCCTCTGTGCAGTTATTATTGGATTGTATTATCCTGATATACAAATGGATTCCAAATGGTCTGTCTGCCCACTGTAGTGAGTTATCCAGCATGATTTTGCTAAGATGAGAGACTGAAGTCATATAGGGATATGAACTTGGGTATGGCATCCAGGACTGAAGAGTAGAAAAGGAACAAACTTGCAAATATTTGGAGTCAGAAGATAGTCTGCAGAAAAATATTACACAAGTGTCTTGGCAGTTAATTAGCAAAAATATTATTTGTCTAGATCTTGTGATGTTTTAGGGTTTTTTTCTCAGCTTTTCTACACTTTCAATTTTAAATAAATGTGGACTTTCATACCTAATTCAGCATTTGTAATGGTGTATCCTTTTATAGAAAAACAGTACTAAACTGTATAGGGCTTCAAGGTCAAGTCCCACAAAACCTGGACCTCTCCTAACAATAATAGAAGGTTAATTATCCTATTTCCATGCTTCTCCCAGAAAGGGTCACCTACAGAGTCAAATGAAATCTTTTCACTGCAAAAAACAAACAAACAAAAAAATAACAAGTCTTCTATGAAAAAAAGAAAAAAATACAGATATGAGAATATTATAACCAAGGAAAATCAAAAAATCATTAAAACAACCCTTGATTATTCTTTTTCACATGTCATTATCATCCACATGTGTATAAATTTCATCATCCCATCAAAGAGGTAAAATATGCAGTGGTTTCATCTTACCGAAGACATCGCAGTTATGAAAGATATTGGTCTTATTTTAGAATCAATTCTTTTAGAATGTATCCACTGCCTGAGAGGAAAGGTTGGCAAAACATAACTTTGATAAAAGCATAAAACTGACCTATGCATACATATATATAAATATAAAAATCTGTCTTTGATTTTTCAATTCAGGGAAGATCAAAGTAAGAAAGGTTGTGATACAGAGTTTTCCAAAAGAGGTCAGTTTACTCCTGGGAAGGATTTCCCATATCTGCAGTGCCTTTATTGGTGGCCACCTGAAAATGCTACCTTCAAAGTGTTGGTCAATAAAATACCCATCTGCCCAGGGAGTCCCCAAGGCTGGTACCTGCCAACAAACTCTTGTGTACCACCCATTCAGCATTTTGTTCTCAGCATCATAAGCCAGTTAAAAGCCCGTTTTGATCCTAGAGTAACTGATACAGCAATGATAAATAATCATGGACTTTTAGGTGCCATAAAAAATGAGCTAAGACATCATCCAATCAGTAGATAATATACCCATTTATCAGAACCCTGGAGTAGGAGTTACAGTGTTGAATTCACTATAAGTGAATTCAACCTTATGAAAGAATAAGGTGACTACTCTGCCATATAAACTTAAATTTCTAAAACACAAATATCTGGGGAGAATAAGAACCTTGCATTCATTTTTTCAGCAACAAAAGTAATGATAAACTCAGAAAGGAATGTGAAATAATGAATTTTAGAAATCCTATTTCTAAATAGAAATAATTTGGAAAAGACTATACTGGGACTTCCCTGGTGGTCCAGTGGTTAAGACTCATGCTTCCAATGCAGGGCACACAGGTTCAATCCCTGGTTGGGGAACTAAGATCTCATATGATGGACAAAAGAAAAAAAAAAAGATAATGATGAATATAATTCCTTGTTCTATATATTAAGTCCCCGTTGTTTATTTATCTGAAAAAGAATTTACATGCATGTATGTAAAACTGAATCACTTTGCTGTATACCTGAAGTTAACTATACTTTAATTTTTTAATGTTTATTGGGGGAAAAAAGACTATAATGTAATAACTGCAACAGGCAAAAGACATTTGTGCCCAATAAATTTGACATTTACTTAAACTCTGGCATAATAATAAAGAACCATAAAAACAGGCTTTCCCAGAGGCTATATATTCCAATAGTTGGCAACTGGGGGCAGTAGTCTCAAATTTTGCCGTTAAACCATATTTTTCCAAGAATTCAGCTGAAACAGTATATTGGAATTTCATAGTATTCTAGCTCCACCAAGTGGCAGCTTCATCATGGTGCTGCTCATCTTCCAACCTCTGAAGAGGATACTAACAAAATAATACTTTCTAAAGAAAGCATTCTCGTTTAGCTGTTCAAATTTGAGGAGATTTCCCTAGATTCATGGTTCAAAAAAACTCTTGCATTTGAATTTCCGAAATTCTGTCCTTCACTCTGTCTTTCTGAAATATAACAGCTTGAAATAGGATTTCTAAAATTCATTATTTCACATTCCTTTCTGAGTTTATCATTACTTTTGTTGCTGAAAAAATGAATGCAAGGTTCTTATTCTCCCCAGATATTTGTGTTTTAGAAATTAGAGTTTATATTACAGAGTAGTCATCTTATTCTTTTAAAAAAATTGCCCCCATAAAAGAAAGCATCATGGACACGTTTTAAAATATAATATTTTTACAAACAAGAGTTTCTCTAGCTCAAAATTCCTTTTTCTCCAGCTACAAAAAGCTATAGAATAAGGGAGGGGTTCTTATTTTTGTCAAATAAAAAGCTATAGTGTATTTCCATTAATGAAAGCAACATGTTCATTATTCAAAAGAAATTAACTTCTGACATGGAAATATATTTTTAAAAGAGAAAAATATATTAGAAACTGTTCATAATTCCTTTACCTCAAAGTAACCAATATTACATTCTTGGTGGATAATATCAGGCTATTTGCTTTACATACATTCACATGTGTATCTAGGGTGTACAAAAATAGTATCAGTATAGTGCAAGTTATTTTCTACTTTTCATTTTTCTTTATGAAATTTATAATATGTAATGCTATTTTATTGAATTGCATAGTGTTTCAAATATGAAATATATTATCCTCTGTATATCAATATTTTATTGTTAAACATTTTTGTTACTGCCAATTTTTCTCTATAACTGACAACTGCAAATATACAATTTTGCATAGTATAGCTATATTGATAACAAAAATTATCTTTAAAGCATTAGAAAAAAAGAATTACCATTTCATGACTAATAGCATCTTTTCACCAAAATGATATAGAGATTTTAAATTTGTACACATCTAAAGCACAGCTTTAAAATAAAAGCAAAAACTGACAGAACTAAAATATGCTGATGTTATATATAAAATTTTTATATTAAGAATTTTGCATTATATAAAATATGTTATATATGAAATTTTTACACTTTTAGCTATTGCTATCTTAGGTTCTTAAATACTTACTAAAAAATAGTAAAAATATAGAACATTTGAAAAATATAATTAACAAGCTCCATGACCCCGTTTAGATAGGGTCTATGAGTCCCATGTCAGCGTTGAAGAAGTAACGAAAGATTGACCACCTGATCCCTCTTTACCCCAGGAAAGATTTCTTGGGATTCATGTCTCTCAAGGAAAATTTGAAGTAGGAGAAAAGATCGGCCCCTGGGCAACAACTGGTGATTTTCAAACAGAGCAAAACTGAGGTTTTGTTCTCAGCCAGACAGTGACAAGAATGACAAGTATTTCCCTTTCTCCATTGATATGGAAGAAATAAAATGATGGGGGAATTTGTTGGAGTGAAAATGGAAAAAAAAAAAAAAAGGAGTGAGTTTTTTTCATTTCTTTCATGAAAACAAAGACGATAAAGACCAGATTGAGCAGGCCTGAGCATTCCTACTTTCTTCTTTTTTTTTTTTTTTTGGCTGCTCCTAACTCTGCATGTCTGTAACTTAGTTTGCTTTCAGTTCAGTTCAGTTCAGTCGCTCAGTCGTGTCCGACTCTTTGCAACCCTGTGAATCACAGCATGCCAGGCCTCCCTGTCCATCACCAACTCGTGGCTTTCACTCAAACTCACGTCCATCGAGTTGGTGATGCCATCCAGCCATCTCATCCTCTGTCGTCCCCTTCTCCTCCTGCCCCTAAGCCCTCCCAGCATCAGAGTCTTTTCCAATGAGTCAACGCTTTGCATGAGGTGGCCAAAGTATTGGAGTTTCAGCTTTAGCATCAGTCCTTCCAATGAACACCCAGGGCTGATCTCCTTTAGAATGACTGGTTGGATCTCCTTGCAGTCCAAGGGACTCTCAAGAGTCTTCTCCAAGGCCACAGTTCAAAAGCATCAATTCTTCGGCGCTCAGCTTTCTTCACAGTCCAACTCTCACATCCATACATGACCACTGGAAAAACCATAGCCTTGACTAGACGGACCTCTGTTGGGAAAGTAATGTCTCTGTTTTTGAATATGCTATTTAGGTTGGTCATAATTTTCCTTCCAAGGAGTAAGCATCTTTTAATTTCATGGCTGCAATCACCATCTGCAGTGATTTTGGAGCCCCCAAAAACAAAGTCTGACACTGTTTCCACTGTTTCCCCATCCATTTCCCATGAAGTGATGGGACCAGATGCCATGATTTTCATTTTCTGAATGTTGAGCTTTAAGCCAACTTTTTCACTCTCCTCTTTCACCTTCATCAAGAGGCTGTTTAGTTCCTCTTCACTTTCTGACATAAGGGTGGTGTCATCTGCATATCTGAGGTTATTGATATGTCTCCCAGCAATCTTGATTCCACCTTGTGCTTCTTCCAGCCCAGCGTTTCTCATGATGTACTCTGCATAGAAGTTAAATAAGCAGGGTGACAATATACAGCCTTGACGTACTCCTTTTCCTATTTGGAACCAGTCTGTTGTTCCATGTCCAGTTCTAACTGTTGCTTCCTGACCTGCATATAGGTTTTTCAAGAGGCAGGTCAGGCTTTTCTGCCTCCTAACTCTGCAGGAGCTGCACTTCACACCTAGAGGTCTTTGCTTACCCTAACCACACCCTGCCCCTTGTAGTTACACATCTGAAGGAAGGCTGCAGAGCTTCCGGACTGCCAGACTCCATTCCTGGGTTATTGATGCCAGCCTGTGACTGTTCTGGGGGAGATTCTAACACGTTTGTCCCTTGTCACCAGCCCCTCACTGTTCACTCTTGCCTTATATAAGCCTCCAGACTCCTCATGGTGGGTGGGGGGGCTACTGTGTTCCCCCCTCCACTGACTGAGAAGTGAAGCCACCTTTCTAAATCCTCCAAGCTGTCTCTGTAATTTTTTATTCAGAGAAAGCCAAGATTTTGGCCAGCAACACTTGTATGTTATTTTTAACTGACCCTCCACACATTCTCCTAAGTACATTGCAAACAACAGTGCAGGAGGCTCCTTTCTCCCCACATCCTCTCTGGCATTTATTCTTTGAGATGCTTTGAGGTGGCCAATCTGATGAATGAGTGCTTACCTCATTGGACTTTGATTTTCATTTCTCTATTCATTATTCTCTTTCACTTTTCACTTTCATGCATTGGAGAAGGAAATGGCAACCCACTCCAGTGTTCTTGCCTGGAGAATCCCAGGGACAGGGGAACCTGGTGGGCTGCCTTCTATGGGGTCGCACAGAGTCGGACACGACTGACGTGACTTAGCAACAGAAGCAGTCATTAGTGATGCTGAGCATCTTTTCATGTGCTTATCTGCTATCTGTAGACTTTCCTCAGAGAAACATCCATTTTAATCTTTTCACCCCTCCTTTTTTTTTTTTTTTTTTTGGTCTTGGTTTGTATTTTTGGCATTGAGCTTCATGAGCTGTTTGTATGTTTTAGAGATGACTTCCTTGTGGGTCTCTTCATTTGCAAATTATTTGTACCTACTCTGAGGGTTGTCCTTGTCTTTCCTTGAGGGTTTCCTTTTGGTATGTAAAAGCTTTTAAGGTTAATTTGGTCCCATTTTCTGATTTGAGGTTGTTTCATTTTTCTAAGAGGTGGATCCACAAAGAACGTGCTGCATACATGTTAAATTGTGTCCTGTTTATATTTTTCTCAAGAATTTCATAGTATCCATCCTTACAATTAGATTTTTTAATCTGTTTGTAGTTTATTTTTGTGTATGGTGTTAGGGAGTATTCTAACCTCATGTTCATTTTCATGGCTGAAAGAAGCTTCACAATATCCTCCATAGTGGCTGTTACCAATTTACATCCCAAGGATCCGTGGAGGAGGGTTCCCTTGTCTCCACACCCTCTCTAGCAGTTACTGTTTTTAGAGAGTTTGGCCACGGCCATTCTGACTGGTGTGATGTAGTACTGTTGCAGCCATGTGTTCCGGGAAACGAACTCACTCAGAAGGACAATGCAGACAGTGGAGTGCAGTTTATTACACTGGTGGACCCAAGGCAGAGTCTCCTCTTAGCCAAGGACCCCGACACATTTTTGTGAAAACCTTATATATCCTAAGTGTATGTGCCCAAACCCATATCCCCAAATTCTCTGAAACTAGTCTGAACAAAGAAAAAGAAAGATATAATCAAAGTTAACCCGTGATTCATATGCCTTAAGCCTAGGTAGTTAACAGTGGACAATTATCAATAGGCCTGTGGTCATACCCCAATAAGCATAATAGAATTTATGATTCTATTCAGTTACACAGATAATTAGGGTATTTTTTTTTTTTTAGGTGACAGAGTGTCTAGGTAAGAGCCCTGGGGGTGTTCCATGCAGGGGGTCTGATTTTCCAGTTTGTATGTCCTTTCCATAGATACAGGGCATATAGCTCAAAGTCCACAGTTGGGCCCAAGATGGAGTCTTGCTTTCAAGATGGAGCCTGTTCTGTTTCCTCCTTCAATATCTCACCGTACTTTAGGTTTGCATTTCTCTATTACTGATGTAGACATCTTTTCTTGTGATTATTTTAAAGGGTATAAGTTAAACTTACTTATTGAAATTGGCTTCATTAATACCTGCCTTGTTTTGAATTCTTTTTCCAATGACCACCCCTAGGCATTTCTCCATGCCTTAGGAGGGCAGGTGTTTCTTACTTTGTGAAATGAAAATATCTCCTGCCTTATTAATAAACAGGACATGTCACAGCCATCAGCGATTTCTGGCCTCCAAATGTGATGAGGGCTCCCCAAGCTGAGATCCAGCAGATGCTGCCTCCCATATGGTGACTGCTGAGGAGCTGGGGGAATGCAAGAAGCAAGGTGAACAAGGAAACAGGGTCAGCCCCAGACAGCTGAGGTGCATAAGGAACCAATGCAGTGAGCCCAGAGGCCTGCATCTTCCCATACAAAGAATGCCAAATTCCTTAACTTGATGCCTGATCTTCGATGCTCAGACTGCCTGTTCCCTTTGTTGCAAACTTGTATGTAGCCTGACTCCCCCTCTTGCCTTCTTGGAGCAGTTTTCTCAGAGCTACCAAGATGTGGTCTCCCAGGCTTGGAGTTGTAAACATTCCCACCAAGTAAAATGGCTTTCTACTTTCAGGTCGTGACTGTATTTTTTAGTTGAACAACTTACAAGCCTTGAATCCTTGTGAATGTTAAATGCCCAGCAGCACAGCTCTTCATGGTGTTGTTACAGAAAATAGCCACAAGGCGGCAACACTTCTTCATGGTGCAATTTTTTTTTTTTTTAATTGTAATTGCCTTGTTACTTTCTGTTGGAATATAATTGATTTCTAAGGCTGTATATTATCAACCTGCTTATTTAACTTCTATGCAGAGTACATCACGAGAAACACTGGACTGGAAGAAACACAAGGTGGAATCAAGATTGCCGGGAGAAATATCAATAACCTCAGATATGCAGATAACACCACCCTTATGGCAGAAAGTGAAGAGGAACTAAAGAGCCTCTTGATGAAAGTGAAAGTGGAGAGTGAAAAAATTGGCTTAAAGCTCAACATTCAGAAAACGAAGATCATGGCATCCGGTCCCACCACTTCATGGGAAATAGATGGGGAAACAGTGGAAACAGTGTCAGACTTTATTTTTTTGGGCTCCAAAATCACTGCAGATGGTGATTGCAGCCATGAAATAAAAGACGCTTACTCCTTTGAAGGAAAGTTATGATCAACCTAGATAGCATATTGAAAAGCAGAGACATTACTTTGCCAACAAAGGTCCATCTAGTCAAGGCTATGGTTTTTCCTGTGGTCAGGAATGGACGTGAGAGTTGGACTGTGAAGAAGGCTGAGCGCTGAAGAATTGATGCTTTTGAACTGTGGCCTTGGAGAAAACGCTTGAGAGTCCCTTGGAGTGCAAGGAGATCCAACCAGTCCATTCTGAAGGAGATCAGCCCTGGGATTTCTTTGGAAGGAATGATGCTGAAGCTGAAACTCCAGTACTTTAGCCACCTCATTCGAAGAGTTGACTCATTGGAAAAGACTCTGATGCTGGGAGGGATTGGGGGCAGGAGGAGAAGGGGACGACAGAGGATGAGATGGCTGGATGGCATCACTGACTCAATGGATGTGAGTCTGAGTGAACTCCGGGAGTTGGTGTTGGACAGGGAGGCCTGGCATGCTGCAATTCATGGGGTAGCAAAGAGTCAGACACGACTGAGTGACTGAACTGAACTGAACTGAATGTTGTGTTTGTTTCAAATGTACAGGAACTTGAATCAGTTATTTTAATACATAGACATTTATCTATTCTCGTTTGGTTTCTTTTTCACATATAGAAGATCACTGTGTTTTCAATAAACTTCCCTATTGTATTCAGTAAGTATTTTTTATCATCTATTTGATATATATTATAGATGGGGAACCAATGGAAACTGTGAGAGACTTTATTCTTTGGGGCTCCAAAATCACTGCAGATGGTGACTGCAGCCATGAAATTAAAAGACGCTTGCTATGACCAACCTAGACAGCATAATAAAAAGCAAATCTCCATCTAGTCAAAGCTATAGTTTTTCCAGTAGTCATGTATGGATGTGAGTTGTACTATAAATTAAGCTGAGTGCCAAAGAATTGATGCTTTTGAGCTGTGATGTTGGAGAAGACTCTTGAGATTTCCTTTGCAAGGAGATCCAACCAGTCCATCCTAAAGGAAATCAGTCCTGAATAATCACTGGAAGGACTGATGCTGAAGCTGAAACTCCAATATTTTGGCTATCTGGTGAAGAACTGACTAATTGGAAAAGACCGTGATGCTGAGAAAGATTGAAGGAGAAGGGGAGGACAGAGGATGAGATGGTTGGATGGCATCACCGATTTGATGGACATGAGTTTGAGTAAGCTCCAGGAGTTGGTGATGGACAGGGAAGCCTGGAGTGCTGCAGTCCATGGGGTTGCAAAGAGTCGGACATGACTGAGTGACTGAACTGAACTGAACTGAATGTGTATATGTTAATTCCAATCCCTTAAAGTATCCCACCTGTGTTTGGAGGGCAACAGGCACTGTAGGTCCACTGTGGAAGCACACTGCCTGCCACATGCCTCCAGCTCCCTCAGCCCCAGGACACTCCAGCCTTGGGACCCAAGCCAGCCAGGCCCTAGGATGTGACACCAGCCCAGGTCACTGTGTCCTGAGGGGAAGAGAGTCAGCATTGCTTTTTTGCTTTTGCTGTGTTTATCTCATCGTTTGAACTGGAGTATATGGATGAATTACAGTCTTATGGGTGGCTTTTTTTCCCTCTACCACAACTAGTTTCACTTCTATTAATACATTCTGAGCTTTTTTTTTTCTTTTCCATATAGGTTATTACAGAGGATGTAATGTAAGTGTCCTTGTGTTATACAGTGGGTCCTGGTCATTTATTTTATAAATAGTAGTGTGCGTATATTAGTCTGAAGGAACTCATTTCTCCATGTCCCACATCTTTATATCTTGGTGATTAGAAGTTTCTTTTCTAAGTCTGTGATCCTCTGTCTCTGGGCAAGAGGTTCAATTGTATCCATCTTTAGATTCCCCTTAGAGGTGATATCATAAGATACCGATGTGTGTCTCATCCTGTGTGCCTTACTACACTCGAAATGATCTCTCTACTTTCTCTCCTGTGGCTTGCCTTGGAATTACTTCCTACTTCTTTATGGTTGAGAAATATTGCATTGTGTACATGTACACCATCAGTTCAGTTCAGTCAGTTCAGTTGCTCAGTTGTGTCTGACTCTTTGCGACCCCATGAATTGCAGCATGTCAGGCCTCCCTGCCCATCACCAACTCCTGGATTTCACTCAAGCTCACATCCATCAAGTCGGTGATGCCATCCAGCCATCTCATCCTCTGTCATCCCCTTCTCCTCCTGCCCCCAATCCTTCCCAGCATCAGAGTCTTTTCCAATGAATCAGCTCTTCGCATGAGGTGGCCAAAGTACTGGAGTTTCAGCTTTAGCTTTAGCATCATTCCTTCCAAAGAAATCCCAGGGCTGATCTCCTTCAGAATGGACTGGTTGGATCTCCTTGCAGTCCAAGGGACTCTCAAGCGTCTTCTCCAACACCATAGTTCAAAAGCATCAGTTCTTTGGCACTCAGCTTTCTTCACAGTCCAACTCTCACATCCCTACATGACCACTGGAAAAACCATAGCCTCAACTAGATGGACCTTTGTTGGCAAAGTAATGGCTCTGCTTTTCAATATGCTAACATGTACCCCATAGTCTGTATCAATTCAGCTGTGCTTCTACAATTGGTTTGATTCCCAGTCTTGGCTATTGTACCTTACAGGGTCAAAATCACAAGGTTACCTATCTTTTTAAAAATATTTTGGTTGCATTATTGACCCCACCACAGTCCAAACTTGAGACACAAGTCTGCTCAGGCTCCAGGGATGGGATAGCAGCCCAAATCAGGGAGGTCACAGGGAATAAATTAGGCATTGTTATTTTTTTCTTTTGGTTCTCTTTACTCTCATGATGAAGTTATGTCGGAGTGCAGCCTGTTTGCAGTTTGTGCTTGCTGTTAGTGTACCGCTGCCTGATTCCATTATGACATATATACACAGTGTATCTGCTCCTTTTGGATTCTTTCACCATAGAGATTATTGCAGAAGCTCAAGCAAAGTTCCCCTTGCTGAACACCAGGTCCTTCTTGAGCATCTGTCACACCTACAGATTTCTGTATACATGTGAGTCCCTACCTCTGAATTTATCCCTGTCCCCGACACCCTTTTTTTTTTTTTTGCTGGAACCCTCTATGTTTGAATTCTCAGAGTCTCTTTTTGGATTGTAACTTAGTTTCTTTGTATCGCTTTTGAAATTTTTCCCACAAGGGACATCAAAGGCTATTGTCTTCCTCAGTCTGGCTGATTGCACTTAGTGTATGATCCTTCAAGGTCCATCCTCCTAGCAACAAGTGACATAATTTTGTAATTTCAGTGGGTCTTTTCCACGTCTGAGTGATGGTCCATTGTCTATATGTAAGATATCTTCTTTAACCTTTAATCTGTCAGCGGACATTTTGCAGGTTATGTTTTGGCTGTTGCAAGTAGAACTGCAGTGAAGGTTGGGGTGCACATGTCTTTTGAACGATCACTTTCTCAGGATATCATCCCAGAATTGGGGATGTCTGATCCTAGGACTGGCTCCCTTGAGAGGTTTTTTTTTGTTGTTGTTGCTCTTGTTTTGTTTTGTTTTTGACATGCAGAGGCTGTGCTTTCTAGTGGCTGTTGTCAAGTCCATTTCCACTGAGCATGCAGTGGGGTCACCTCGCCTGCTGGCTCTCTCCTGCATCTATTGTTTGTAGACTTGTGAGAATGCCCAGTCTGACTGGTAGGATTTGAATTCTCATTGTTTTGATTGGTATTCCTTCAGCAATTAGGGATGCTATGTATCTACTCCTGTAGTGGAGGTTTGCACTTTTTTTTTTTTTCTTGTTTCCTTTACATTAAAGGGTGTGGGGAAATTTTACAGTGGCAATCAGCTTCTTGAAACTTTGATGTGTTTGCAATTTATTTCTGCAACCCCTACCCTGGGAGATTTCCTGAGGGCAGCTGTCATTAACAGAAACCACACGCCTTGTAAATTAGAGGTGCTGGTCAGCCTCTTTGGTCAAGTTGTAGTTACAGGAAATATTTACAGGCGAGTGCCTGGTAGGCTGCAGTCCATGGGGTCGCTAAGAGTTGGAGACGACTGAGCAACTTCACTTTCACTTTTCACTTTCATGCATTGGAGAAGGGCATGGCAACCCACTCCAGTGTTCTTGCCTGGAGAATCCCAGGGACGGGGGAGCCTGGTGGGCTGCCATCTATGGGGTCGCACAGAGTCGGACACAACTGAAGCGACTTAGCAGCAGCAGCAGCAGCAGTTTTTAAAGCATGTCTCTGGTTCCTGGGAAAGTCAGCATCCTGGGCTGTGGATTAGAGTGAATTGTACCTGAGCACACACCTAAGGGCTTGTGCTTCTTTATTGTTTCCCCGTAAAGCATTACACACACACACACGTAGGCACACACACATACACACGCACACATCGGACTAATTACTACTGGGTCCACAGCGCCTTGCTGTGTGTGCTTAGGTGTCTAGGAGGCTGCACTCCAGAAAGGAGCCTTGACCTGGAATGCCCAGCACCAGGGCATGTGCAGGGCTCCTAATATTTTCTCCCAAGTCCTGGAGGCCCGTATCCTGCTGGGGAGTCTGGTCCGAGCCAGAACATAGCAGACAGTAGGTGTTTAAAAAGGGTTTAGTGAAGGGCACCTGCCAGGCTGTGTCAGACTCACCCCAGTGCAGCAGTGGGACCTAAGGCTGCTTAGGCTCCAGAGATGGGGTAGCAGTCCCAGTCAGGGAGGTCAGGGGGAATAAAACAGGCACTGCTTCTCTTTCCTTCTCTTTAATACCATGTGATGTTATGTTGCAGTATAGTAGACCTGCAATGTTCTGATCCTTGTCATATATAGCCACCTGATTCAAGTACTCGTAATGTATCTGAGAGATATGTCTATTCTTTTTTTGATTTTCTGTCATAGGAGGTCAGAGTGGTGAGCATCAAGTCCTGGTGGATTATATATCTCAGATACAGTTTTCTGTGTATACAAAAAAGGAAGGTAAGGGATAATCTCTGTGGATTCTCTCCTAGGGATACAGATTGCCATGTATATGGGAAAGGAAGGAAGGGAGAAAGGAAGAGTTGAAAATTGAAAGGAAGGGAGAAAGGAAGAGAAAGGCACAGAGCTGCCGGCCTGAAATGGTAGGAACTTTTCCCTGTTTCAGTCTGGGAACCTGGGCCTCAGAGTTGCCTGACTGAAACAGGAACTTTTCACTTTTGTCTACAACCTCCATGCTGGATTTACCACTAACCCAGTGAGCATGGACAAAATGCCACCTGCACTCACAGTAAACTCTCTTTACAAAACGGATACAGAGAGGGAGTCCCCTGGGGGCCCAGTGAATGGGACTCCCCGCTTTCTCTGCTGGGGCCTGGGTTTAGGGACTGAGATCTCAGGCTGTGTGGCACCCCAAAAAGGTACCGAGGGAATATTTCACAACATAATCAAGGCACATTTGAAAAACTAAAAGGCCCCTCAGTGTATGATACTAGCTTTGGGGACCCACAGGGAAGCCAGACTCTGCAGCATGACGTGTGGGTGGACAGAACGGGTGTGGCCCCAGGTTTCGATGGAGGGCTGGGCACACCTGCAGGACTGGGCCTCTGCCCTGGGCCTTCAGAAGTGTTTCATGCCCAGGAAAGTGCTTTAATGGAAGAGAAAGGATGAAAACACGAGTCAGAGTCCATTGTCAGCTGACAGGCAGCAAAGGAGACTGTGAGACAATTTTAGAGTAACTAGAAAAGGGGCTCAGAGAGAAGATGGAGAAGGAGAGGAGAAGCGAACCAGTACGAGCTGTGTGTGTGGGCACGATTCAGTGCTGAGCAGAGGGAGAAGAGGACCTGTTTTCACAGGGTATAAAGCAAAAGTGTAGAGTTAACATTTGAAAGGTCAGCGGGAATTCTCATGAGAGTTCAGAAAGGTGGGCACTTACAGTGAAGCCTGGGAGAGCATAGGACAAAGGGGAAAGGGAAGCATAAGTGTTGTAGCCATGTGTTCCAGGAAACAAACTCACTCAGAAGGACAATGCAGATAGTGGAGTGCAGTTTATTATACCGGTGGGCCCAAGGCAGAGTCTTCTCTTAGCCAAGGACCCTGACCAGTTTTTGTAAAAACCTCAAACCCTCCTCCCCAAATTCCCTGAAACTAGTCTGAACAAGGGTAAAAGAAAGATACAATCAAAGTTAACCACCGGTTAGCATATGTAGGTAACAGTGGACAATTATCAATAGGCTTGTGGTCATACCGGATAAGCATAATAGAATGTATGATTCTATTCGGTTACACAGATAATTAGGGTATTCTTTTAGGTGATGGAGAGCCCTGGGGCTCTTCCTTCTGGGGACCTGGTTTCCCAGTTGGTATGTCCTTTTGGTAGATACTGGGCTTATACCTCAAAGTCCACAATCCAGCCCAAGATGGAGTCCTGCATTCAAGATAGAGCCCGTTCTGTTTCCTCCTTCATCAGTAGATTTCTGTGGCTCAGTTACCTTCTGTGCTCTGTGATCACCCTAACGTTGAAGTGAAAAAGCATCTCAGTCTCTGGCTATCAGAGCAGAAACTAGCCTGCTGGTTATATACCCTGGGGACAAGCAGGCCCTGGTAGGATGGCGGGTAGGGGGTGGGTGGGGGCGGGCGGGGGGCGGCCACAGAGTCCTGCCAGATGAGGCAAGGAGTAAACGTCCTGGCTGGGAGTCCATCCCCCAAAACGTTCGGTTTAAATGGCGGGAGTATGTTCAAACCTTCAAAGGGAAATATTCAGAGTCTGGAGAACCAGGACAGTTTTTCTTCTGGTCATGACCTGGTACTGGGATTTTTTCCTCCCCTGAAGAAAAGTACAGAATTTTCATAAGAGTGAAATATCTGTTGTCTCGCATTGGGCGCTAAGACACAGTCCCCGATGTCTCCAGCTGGGAGGTGGGGTGGGGGGGGGAGGAACGTCCCACCGTCCAGGGGAGCCCCTCCAACAAGGACTGGAGGGGACGCTCTGGGGCCTCCAGGGTCGGGGCGGCCTCTGTCCTCCCCAGGGCGGCAGGGGATACAGTCTGGCAATCAGGGGAACACCGGGTGGAGGACTCTGAAGGGGTTCACGGTGCCCTGAGAAATGCTGGTTCCGCGGGGGAAGTGCTGGTCCCACTGGGGAAGTGCTGGTTCCGCGGGGGAAGTGCAGGTCGCGCGCTGGAACCGCCCCCGAGGCCCTCCGCCGCCCCGCGTCGGCCCCAGCTGAGTTCACAAGCGGACCTACCCCCACCCTTCCCTGCGCTAATCCCGCCGGGAGACGCGCCCCACGGCCCCTCTGGTCCGCGGCGCACGTGCGGAGCTGGCGGCGCTGGGCCCCCGCTGCGAGCGCGCCCTGCGGGAGGCGGGCTGGCTGCTGGCGCTCTGGGTGGCGCTGGCCCCCCGTCCCCGGCTTGGCCGGCCGCCGCTCGTGGCGCTATGGCTCCGCGGAGGTGGTGATCCTCCAGAGGGAGCTGTGCGAGGCAAGGGCGCCCGCAAGCCGCGCCGGCTCTCCTACAGTCCTAGCTTCGCGGGCCGGAGGCACGTGATTCTCCTGCGGCCCAAGAAACTCTTCTGGCCCGGATGCCTGCCGCTGATGACCCAGGATGACTAAGGAGCGCTCCAGACGTACTACCCCTTCATCCC